>NC_091834.1:31192479-34150108 GCF_037783145.1 Equus przewalskii
CGTTACCCACATCATTTCAGCTGATTTTCACAACTGCTCACCCTAGAATTGAGATTAGCTGTAATGTAACCTTTACCTGCAATACGATAATTATTTTTGTTATTTTGTTATTAATAATAACACTAGTTTCAGAGCCCTATTAGCTTTCAAAAATAATTTTCATAACACTATCCTACTTGAATTGGTCCACAGTATAGCCCTACATAGTGGACAAGGGTCTTACCTCCATCCTCATGGCCACTGCCCTATCTCAATCACCATCTTCTGCTGTCTGGATGACTACCACCAACAGCCTAACTGGCATTCCTCTTCTGCTCTTGCCCACACCAATGACACTTAGCAGGCAGTTCTAATTATGTCATCCCTGCTCAAAACCCTGCAACAACTTCCAGTCAGCCTGAGGATAAAGTCCATAATCTTAGCATAGCATAAAAGGCTTTTCTTGATTCATTCTCCATCTCTTTCTCCAAGTTTCATTTCTCAACCTTCTTCATGCATGAAATACTGAAACAATGGAATCAAACATGCTTGCCTCCAGGCCCTGGCATGTGAATTTCCTCTGCCAGGAAGGTTCTCTCTGCCCATATCTTGAACAGCATAAGGAAATCTGTATAATAACAAGGCACTGTGTAGCAGGTTCTCTCTCAGGTGCACCCCTTTGCAGCACCAAAGGCAAGAGTATAAACTGAGGTGCTCCTTCCTCTTTTATACTCACCTCACACCTTAAACAGCCTCCTCACATTCAAGTGGTGACCTCAGCTGCACATCCAAGGTCTGTCAGTGCCCCTTCCACAACAAGTCTACCATCCGGAGCACAGACCTGGGAAAAGCTCATGAAGGCTCTGGAAGCAGACGTGGGCCATTCAAGCATGTATTTCCAAAGTTCTATTACCCAGTGTATGGTATAAAAGGGTGCGGGAAGTGGAGGACACAACATCCAAGTAGGCAGAACTCCTTGGCCCACAGACTGCAAGGCAGGAGCAGGAACACAGCTGGAGGAGGACCAGAGTGAGGCCCTTTACAGCAGAGACCAAGGGAGGGGCTCCTCTTCCCTGGTCTGAAGGTGGTACTGATCTCTCTTATATAAAGTCATCCAAACAAAAGAACTACAAGAAAGATATCTACCACTTCATAATACAGAATTTCCTGGGAGAGCGAATCAGTCTACCTCTTGAAGGGTTCCTAGGTGGAGGTAATTTTTTTCTTCTTTTCTTTTCTTTGCCTAACCCAAATTAAAACTATACAATGGTATGTAAAAGTCCATTTTTCAAAAAAAACAAATCCCTTGGAAATCTACTTATTATGTCTAATTATATATGGTTGCAAGCTTATCTGTGTGTAATATAAACTACACATTTTTCTACATGAATCAGGCTGAAACTGAAAAGGCACTTTTGCTTCTACAAAATTTTTGAGCAACTACTTACTATTTAGTAAGTGCCAAGAGAAACTGCATCAAACATTTCAGAAATATACCCCACGGCACATTAATTCCACTTTCACTTCAAGGCATGTAACCTAAGGAAACTATTTGCATCGTAGTATTATTTAAAATAGTAAAACTTGAAAACAATCTAAATGTGCAACAATGAGAGACTAGTTATTAAACTATAGTGTACTCATGATGGGATTTTATACAGTCCATTTTAAAATGATAACACCAATGCCATATTTAATGACAAAAATATTTACGACGTATTTAAGTGTAATGTGAAGGTTACAAAACAATATATCTGAACCCTTTTACAGTGTATTTGGGTGTGTAATTAATACATGGAAAAATGACTGTAGGTATGTCGACCAAAAGATTGACAGTAGTTAACTGTGTGGTTAAAAAGAGTGATTTTTAATTTCTCTTTTGTGATACTAAGTTTTTAAACTTTTCAACAGTTTAAATGTATTACTTTTCCTAAGTTCAGGTAGTTGCTTTGCCAAGACTTAAAAAAAAATTTCTATTTCTCCTGACTTTAGGATAAGGTACCTGGTAGGACATGCAAAAATTCAAAGGATACCATTGAAGGCTTATTCCATTATCATTCATTAGCACCTGAGTCTAGATTAGTTTCTCTGATAGGTGTCATTCACCTAGCAAGGCTTTAAGGGTAAAGGTCACAAGACATAGGTCAGATAGATTCTGTAGAAGGTAACATGGAAGAGAAAACCCAGAGCTTAAGTACTATAGAAGCAGGCAGCTACAAGAAGCCTTCTGCTACAAAGCGGTTGAAGAAAAGTGCAAGCAGTCAACCGGGAGAAAAGAGAACAAGGAGGTGGAGGAGCTCTGACAACACACTTTGCGGACTTCCCAGCTTCGCTCAGGAGAGGGCAAACGCCACAGCTGCATCCAGCTAAGCTACTGGCAGGGTTCAGACACAAAAGATTTATAAAACACAATTTAAATTCAAAAGCTAATTTTTGTCAATGCTGCCACTTGAAACTGAGCTTTACTTGTAAAGAGTGCTTACAGAAATAGCATAAGTGCTAAGTGGCTCTGGAAATTTTAACATCCAAATCATGTTTTTGCTGGCAAATTTTGTGAACTAAGTAAGAATAAGCTAGTTATTTAAATTCTTTTGCATTCAACTGACCCTATAAGAATCTCTCAAATTAACAGAAATTTTTTTTTAAAGTTTAATCCTAATAAGACCTATTGTCATAATTAGACTCCTAGAAAACAAATTTAAAATCTTAAAAGATTTTCTTTTTACAGAAAGAGTAGATACCTGTTGTTCTGTCTGACTGGCATCCTTTTACCATTTTTTCAGTAACAGCATGCCCCTTGCCCTCATATCCTTTAGGAAACTATTTTAAGGTTCCACGCAGTTCTGATTAGGCAGCCAATCACAGGAGTGTAACCCCTGGCCAGGCCCTAACATGGATGTGTGCCCTGACCCGTCTTAATAAACTACTCACTGGTACCAGCCAAGATGGAGAAAGCCCACTACAGTTTGTCTTTCCCACTCTGCACAAAATACACAAAGCAAGACTCTGCAAGGTAAAGAGCAGCAGGTGGGTTGGGGAAGAAAGTCAAAACTTGAACAACAACTAGCACAATGGTAGTGAGTTTGCTGGTTTCTTTTCTCCCATTATCTCTTGGCTTTGAGCTGAAGGCGGGCCAAATCAGGGAACTGGCTGGTAGGTGTGGAGTGCAAAACTCCAAGAGAGTCCCATCTTTCTGGCCAGGAGACCAAGAAAAGGCATCCCAGTTACTCGGATAATGATAGGGGAAACCATGTGCTTCTTTTTGTTTCTCTTTTCTCTCTTCCAGCCCCGCCCCAAGGTCAGTACCAGTTGTGGAACTGCTCTGACGCCACCATAGTGACACAGGCACCCCAAGAGAAAACCTTTCTTTCTGGATAAAGGAACTAGCACAAGGGATTCCTGCTGTGCAGAGTTTTCGGAAGAGAATCTTTGCCACTTCCCCCCAGGCAGGCAGAATTGCAGAAAAGCATGGAGCTAAAACTATGCAGTAATCCACCTTTCTGGCCAGAGGAAATATAACAAGGAGTCCCTGACACAACATCTCAGAGTATTGGAAAAGGGGATCCCGTAGTTCTGTGCATGAAGCGATGCAAGGCCCAGGCTCCCCCTCAAGCTGGGGAAGTGTGGAATATAATCAAAGCAGCACAGCACAGCCAACGAGAATTCAACTACAGTATAATCCACCACCACAACTAAACCCTGAGTGGCTCAAGCAAGGGGCAGGTAGATGATTGTGCTGGTGATGACAGCTATTCATTATTGACTAACATACACCAGTCATTGTGCTAAGTTCTTTACAAATATCTCAATGCTGTCCACCACTTTATGAGGTAGAGTTTTTACAGATAAGAAAACTGGCAGAGATTTAAGTAAGCTCCTAACGTCATACTGCTGATCTGTAGCAAAGCTAGGAGTAGAACCTAAGCCTGCCTGACTCCAAAGCACATCATGGACATTACAGTTCCCTGGTTAGATCCTGAGGGCTAACAACAAATCTTAAAACCTCATAAGCAGAAATCAAAATAAAAACTGACGCCTCACTACCCGTCTCTGAACTTCAGAGAAAGCAGAATTTGACCAGCAATAATTCCCTTCACCCATCCCTCTCCATATCTCCCTGTGCTCTCAGCACCATCACACCACCGTGTCCTGGGGAACCGATGACCTCAAAGTAAATTTACAGATCATTTTTCAGAAGCTACTTGCTCCAAAATACCTTTATTTTCTACCATAAGCCTTCTAATTATTCAGCTTTGTCTCTTTTCCTCAAATGTTGGCTTTAAAATAATATTTAATATTTTATTTTCTGATTACAAAGCAACACGTTTAGTATGAAAAGTTTAGGAAATACGGAAACACAAAGAAAATAAATATCCACTATATTCTCATCGACTAGAAATAACCACTGTTAGGATGTCAGTCATATTTCTAAGCACATTTATTTTAAAAACTGATATCATTTATATTATCAAGTTTGTATTATGCAAGTAATAAATACTTACTCTATAAAAATTACTTAGAGAATAGAGATAGGAGGCTTTCCATTCTACAGCTTTCTCTTGACTCATTTTTTAAAGCAATATACAATACAGTCACTTTGAACAAGAAAATTAAATAAACATTTTTCTTAAATAAAATAAACATATGTCTTCATTAAACATAATACACTTCTCTGAACCTAGGGATAAATTAACACAGAAAATAAAAGTCACACTAGTGGGAAATCATGAAGCCTATGTGCTTTACTCTTTTCCCCAATACTTACGGGCATCTTTCCTTCACGGGAAAAATAAAGAAATATTTTCTCAGTGCTCTCTCACACCCTTCTCTATGACACAGCTCAGAAATGTTAAGCAGACAGATTATTCATAGTCTGAGATAAAGACTGGGGTGAACTTGATTCTAGTCCCAGCACCCCCATTTTTCTGGTTGTATGCCTTAGGAAAGCCACCTGACATCTCTGAGCCTCAATTTTGTCCATCTGTAATAAAACTGTAATACCTACTCTCCTTATCTTGTAGGACTATAAGAATAAATAAACTGAAATCACTATGCAAATATGGGATGATCATTCATACACAAGATATATTTAGGTTTGCGTGCCAGAAAACTCTTAGTGATTTCAGGCCACATACTACAGTAAGCACCAGAAAATAAGGACTATAACCTCTTTAGCTCCTTGCAGTTTAAAAAGATGTTTCACATAAATTTTCTGTTTGATCCTCATGGCAATAATGTGAGGGAGGTAGTACCACATTTCCTCAATCCTAAAGTGCAAATGTGAAGATTTCTGAAATCCATATCAAAAGAAACCTGTCATTAGCGGTGCAAAATGACGAAACTGTCAGGGCCTGGGCTTGTGCAGGGTTAACAATAGGCCAACTATCCATTCATTTGCTTATCACTTCAGTTGAGTTATTTGTATCCCAAGAGTTGAATTTTCTCTTTGTTGCTTACAACATCTGAAAAAAAATTACACAATGATGTGGCACAGAAACCAAAAGTGAATGTGTACAAAAGCCCACCTCTCCCACAAGAGGTAATGCAATTAGAAGAGGCAGAAGTTGCCAATTCCCTAAGAACAGACCACAGAAGTTTAAATGCTAGAACAGAACCACTTCGTGCATCTTGAAGGACTGTCACCAAAATATTACCTGCCAAGCACTTCTGAAAAACTCCGAAGAGACAGTGTTTAAGTACAAGCGACAAAACCATGAGTGTAACCTAGTAGAAAAAAGCTTTTTAGGGATATTTATAAAACAAGGCTCAAATCATTTGCATTAGGAAATACAAATTTAAAAACAAACAAAATAGAAACAATAGGAAATGTGAGACCACAGTCCAGCCTTAAATATGTGACACTCTAAGAACTAATTGATTAAGTATATAAATTGGCAGATACCTAAGCCCTGTTGAGCCAGGGCTTGACCCAAAAAAAGAGAAAACTCTTGGTGGTGAGTAAAGCCAGAATGTAGAGAGAAGGCAAAAGAGAGGGTAGAATATAAAAAAGGAAAATTAGGCAGAGACCAGCGTCATGGAAGGCAAGACAGAGGTTGTGTCAGGCCAAAACAGACCAGTATCCTTAGCACAGGTTTAGAAAAGAATCTTGTCACCCAACCTCACAGGCCGTTGATAGAAGTAATTCAGAAGAATCTTTAGATATTTCAGGTGAAGGCAAAGATTCAGTCTTTGACATAAATATTAAAGAAGGATGATATATAATTAAGTGGATATATTTATACTATTGTTAGTTGGGAAAAAATATTATACATTTAACACAATGGAGATTTCTCCCACTCTTCAAAAAAGTTAATAAATCTCTGGTGCGTTTTAAAATAAATGATGCTTTAGAATTGAGGAAAAATGGTATTGTAAGAAATCTGAGACTCAAGATTTCTGAGATCCAGCAGCATGTGTAAGGCCTCGCTAGGAGTCAAAAATAGCACAAGCAAAATTCTATCTTCACTATATCACAGTTACTAACATCAGCAATTTTCTTATTAATATGTATTATGGGTACTTCCCTCTTTTATTACTTGCTTTTAGTACTTAGCACTTCCCGTCTCAGCTCGATCCCCACTCGTCTCAGCAGTCTTTTTGTACTTCTTCCCTAGTTAGTCAGCTCACTTTCTTATTCTCCTCACAGCAATTCTCAAATTAACACTAATATTTTCAAGCCATATACTAAAGCTCAGTCCTTTCACTCTCAGCAGATAACCTTGCATCCTACCTTGACAAGAAAACAAAAGCTCTCCAGACACAAATTTCCTCAAATGTTTCCTGTCTTCTGAGGGTGTCTGTACATGCACAAACTTACTTACCTGCTTGCCTCCTTCCCTTGGGTCTCATGTAACAATGAACCCTTCCTATTTTACAAAATGTACAAAATGAGAATTTTACAAAATTTTACAAAATGAGAATCTCTGACTGTTCTTCAAACCTCCTCCTCTCCTCAAACTTTTCCCATTAACTATTCTGCCTCTCTCTTGCTTCTGTTACGCCTCTCCTTCTATTCTGGCTTGCCCCTCAACATATAAATTATTCATGTCTCTCCCATTACTTAAAAAAAAGTCTCCAGTGACTCAGTGTGTTGGTAATTCATCATTTGCTCCTTAGATCCATTCACCACCCTTATCTGCCCCTAGTGAGGCCCGGGGGGCTGACCTCTCTCGATTATATTACTCAAGCTTGTTTGTCCTCTGGATTCTGGTTATGTTCATGCAATAGGAAGCACCAGCAAAAGACTAGAGGGAGGTATTCCACAGCCACTGAGGAAGCTTCCATAACACCCTTCCCTCTCTTTGTCCCTTTAGGCCTATGAGCGCTAACAGCTTCCTGATCTGTTCCTGCTTGTTCCCAGTGCCTCTGTAGTTGGTTCCCTTAAAATCAGCCCACATCTCCATAAAAAATTTCTGTACTAAATTCTGTTGAGTTGAACTTTTTGTGAGCTGTTTCTTGCCAGGACTCTTACTGATACATCTCATATGCCCCTCCAACTCCTTTCCATTTCTTGTCTGAAAGAGTTGTCTATACACACTATCTCCCATTATTGTCTCTCATTTACCCCTCAACTCACTGTGATCTGGATTCTGCCTCCAGGAATCCACTGAATTGATGAAGTAGGGTATTCAAGACCATTTATGATCTGGCCCTGTCTACCTTCTAGCTATATCTCCCACCATCTGCCCCTAAACCATGTGCTCCAGCCATAAGTGCCCCTAGTTGTCTTAAGCCTCTTATTGGATTCCCTCCACCTGGAGAGTCTTTCTCTGCTTTGGGCACCAAGTGAACTCCTAGCCATTGTGCAAGCTTCAATCCAGGAAGCACCTCCTTCTGGGAATCCTTCTCTCCCTCACTCACGCTCCACTAGCCAGAATTAATTTTTCCTCACTTGTACCCCCAGCTCCCATACACCAAGGCTTGTGAGCAGAATTAACTTTCTAAAAATTTGCAACACTTTGGACTCCCACGGTCTAATAAGTTCAACCTTTTTATAATTTCTTCCCTTTCAGAGGCAAGTCTAATACTCAAAGCAACGAAGTTTGATTTATCAGTCAATGTTTCTCAACTACCTGGTAGGGACCATCTCCATTGTGCAGGACTGTCCCATTCATCTGATCCAGATTAATCTTATAGTTTAAAAATGAGAAATGTTGCCATTCAACTGATGTCATTTTTTGTAATAGTAATATAGTGTTATAGAACTTAATAATTAGAAAATGTACCTTTCATTGGATCCAAATTCCACAATACAGTAATAAAGAGCAACTAATCAAATGTTCATACTTGAAACCATAGTAACCATTCTCTGAAAAACCAATGTAGCCCTCCAGTGTTACAGTAATGTTCATCCTTACACTCCCCCCCAATTCACTCTACTTTTACATCACTCACTAGTATCTAAGTAAGCCCAAACTTATTTAACCTAGACAAAAAAGCAAAAGAATTCCCAGAGTCCCTTTTTTGATAAGAAGGAATCTAAATCAATTGTGATTATCGTTACTCAGCCACATACTAAGCAATTAAGGTGGGGTTAACAAATAGCCCTTTCAACCTTAAAGCAGAAAAATTAGCCTGTGTCCAAAACCTAATTCAAGTACAATCAGGTCTGTCAAAGTCCTTGATAATGAGTGAAAATCTAGGTCCAGGCAACATTCACACCTTTCACTTAGGTCAGTCCCCTACAGGATGCTATGGCTTTAAGGCATCTTGAAATGTCATTTAATACATCTCCTCCCCTACAGGCAAGATAATATCAAAAGGACAACAGTTCCTTTTGAAAGTTCCAGAACCACCTTCAGAACTCAGTCTCTTCTTCCTAATGCCAGAAAGCAAAGACCCTGCTGCAGGGCAGTCTCCTTACCTACGAGAGCTGAGCTGTGATGAGCAGTAATTCCCCATTGGCTCGTGGATATGCTCCAGAGCTCCATTATTGGAGAACCTAAATCTCATCAAAGTGAACTCAAAGGAGTATTGAAAATTCTTCTACATTATCACATCATTGAATTACATACTGCTTTAATAAAGGCTTCACAATCTTTCAATAACGGCCTGTTTTAAAATATATTAAGTATTTGACTCACAGATGTTACTGTGGAAATCATCAGCCTCTCAAAAATTAAATTTTAAAAGTGAAGTTCTCAGCCGGCCCTGGTGGCCTAGTGGTTAAGTTCAGCGCCCTCCACTTCAGCAGCCCGAGTTTGGTTCCCAGGCACAGACCTACACCACTTGTCTATCAGTGGCCATGACATGACAGCAGCTCACAGACAAAATAGAGGAAGATGGGCAACAGATGCTGGCTCAGGGCGAATCTTCCTCAGCAAAGTTCTCCCTTAAGATTTTTGTTAAAATGCTCCTGCTTCAATGTTTGTTTCAATTGCCTCTGCAATGAATTTTCAGGTCTTTGTTGAAATAAATCATATCTTTACAACTATGTTCTTGGTCACAATAATTTATCTTTCAACCAAGAGGCAGAATTATGTAGTTGATAAAAGTACAGGATCTGAAACTAGACTTGATTTGATTAATGGGCAGGTTGCTTAACTTTTAGTCATCTGTGAAGTAGGAGTAATAATAGTATCTTCTTCAAAGAATTGCTGTGAAAATTAAATGAGTTAATATATATGAAAGTACTTAGGACAGTGCCTGGACCATAGTAACCCCTATGGTAGTATTGCCACTATTACTACAAAACAGTTCAAGCATAGTTTTCAAAAAGCACATCTAGGGCCAGCCCCAGTGGCCTAGTGGTTAAGTTTGGTGCACTCTGCTCCAGCGGCCTGGGTTTGGTTCCTGGGTGCAGACCTACACCACTATGTTAGAAGCCATGCTTTTGCTGGTGGCCCATATACTACAAAATAGAAGAAGATTGGCACGGATGTTAGCTCAAGGTGAATCTTCCTCAGCAAAAAACAAAAGGCATGTCTGCATCAAAATGTTAATAACATATTCTTGTTACATATCTGTGCAAGAAAGTTTCCCTTCCTCTAGAGAATCTAAGCAACCCAAGGGAAGGGACGATGCCATCTCCACCTATAAATCACACAAGTCCTATTATGGAGCCTGAAACCACACACAACTGATCCACAGTACATATTGTGTTGCATGAAACAAAGAACCAAAATACATTCCACTTATCCAAAAATAAAATTCTCTCTGAAGTTTTAAGGAAACAGAGAAAGCTCAGATGAATAAACTTACTTTACTCTCATCCATACCAGCAATGTAAGTGGAAACTGACCCAAATTAATGTAGTGTTAGAAAACCATAAATAACTATAAACTAAAATCACAAAAGCCCATCATAAATGCTCTTGTGCTATTAAAATAAAATAAACACACGAAGGTTAACCAATAATCTATTTTTGTGAGAGTTTCATAATTAGTGAACCAACAGATTGTAGATATTTTTTAAATATGCAATTTTAATCAATTACGGCTTTATTTTCCTTTTAAATTATGCAAACTATATGCTCTGGGCTCCAAATATCTTTTTGTTTAGCTGTAATGAAGAGAATAAAATATGCAGATACAAAACATGTGCCTCTTAGAGACAGGAGGTTCTGGCACATGGGCTGGCAGCTCCGCTGGCTCACTATTCGGGACCGCCTGAAGCAGACCGGCCAGCAGCAGGTGGGCAGGAGGAGGCTTGGTGGGCTGGGCACTGCTACTTTACTCCAAAGTGGTCTGAACAATTGGAAATGCAAACAAGCACACTAGAATGGACAGCCCATTTTGAAAGTAACATTTGCACATATTTTTGCCCTTTATATTTAAAGAAAAGAAACTGTCATGTCATTGCCAATGTTACTTACTATCACTTATGCAGAAGTAACTGAAAAGAAATCCACAAGGCAGAGGTGATTTTCGGTTTCAGCCCACACTTCATCCTGATGTGGCCGTTCTGACCACCATTTCTGATGCGTGTTGTCTGTGTATGTGTCTTGCTTCTTTGCCTCAGGTTTCAAGTGGAATGCCCTACATTCTATTCTTTAAACTGAGGTCCCAAGGAGCAGAAAATTTACAAATTTTAAATATAAAGAAAATAGTACACCTTTATCATTGCAGAATAAAATTATAAGCCCCCAAAACCTTGATTCAGCCTTGGTTAAAATTAAGAGAGAAATTACTGATCAAAATAGTATTTTAAGAGATGCCACACAAAGAAATAATGTTGCAAATCTTAGTTCCTTAAGAATTCGAGGTGTTGAACTAGCTGTTACTCTTCTCAGGAAGATAAAAAAAGAGGTTAAGGATTCTTTCTTTTTCAAGGACCACTAGAGCACACTGAACAAAGAGCAAAGTCAGAGAACTAGTTAGGTGGGTTAATGGTCGTATTTCAATTTAAATCTGTATAGTCTGTGGCCCTTATCATAAAATGTTCCTTTCTTCGGTGTTTGCAGAGAAGAAATAAGCTACGCATCTGCTAATTACACAGATTTCATGTAATCTCCCTGGAACATAACCTTTAACTATACAGCATGTTATTGCCACAAAACTTGGAAATCACATTTGTCAAAGGAAATGATATTTGCTTCTTTCATCTATAGGATATACTTGCCATTAAAAAAAAAAAGGAATTTATTCATCTGAGCTGTAAATAAACTCACCAGCACTGTGTTTATTATTTTATCAAAATATGTAATCATAGATTTATTATAAATGTATCATATTTAGATCTGCCATATATCATAATGGAAGGCAATGAGTACTAAAAGGTAAGACACAGATTAAGTGCTATGGAAGTCCCAAAGACTAGCAAAGAGCCCACATAGAATGGGCACAGAGCAAACGTTTGGTGAATGACTGAATCAGGTGACTGGGAGAGTGATGACAATTCATTTTATAGGTGAAGAAACAAGAGGTCCATGCTATTAAATAACTATGTTACAGGATAGCTGACCAGTGACAGAACTGGGGCAAACGTTCCAAGACATCATATTCGGTCTAATGTTTTCTCTAGTACACCACACAGCCTTTCTTTCCAGGAAACTAGGTTCTCACCTCCAGACTTCATTATTTCTAGTGATTATCATCATATGTGTGGTCAGTGAGAAAAATTTACAGTCTTTTACTTTCAAAACACATGCGTGATATTCCTGATTAAAAATGTAATTACAGAATTATTGCTGACAGTAGGGAAAATGTGCCCCAGCTCTGTTATGCCAGGGTTTCTTCTCTTAGGTAAAAGCAAGCAACAAATAAGCAGCTCAGAGTTGATTTGGGGGTTTCATGATATCATGACGCTCTTTCATTCTTTCTGCTTCACCCCCCTTGACTTCCACCCTAAAGGTCACCTCATGATCCAAGATGGCTGTTGTAGCTCCCGCCATTATATTCTTATGACAGTTAGCAAGACGAAAGATCTAAAGACAAAGAGGAGAGAATGTGTGCCCTTGTTATCCGGGCGCCTGGCCCCATAAGACATTAACCACAACCCTGCTCAGAAGAACTAACATGTTCTCTTTAGCTTACAGGAAACCACAACAAGAGGAAGGAGGAGATGGCTGAAAGATATAGTCAAAACCAGTTAAAACTGGTTGAAGGCAAGATGGCAGTCTGACTTGATCTGACATAGACCCCACAGCTCATTATACACTCATTGTAATACATAACCATGCTACATAACACACCCAATGGCACCTAAACAGTTTACAATTGCCATGGCAACAGCAGGATGTAACTAAAGAAAGAAAGAAAAGGGGTAGCACCCTTGTTCCCCAGAAAAGCCTGCATATTACCCCAAATAACTATGAATATTCCACTCCTTCCTTACCTAGACCTCTTACAACAACTGCCTAATCACCCCAGGAGCTGAGAAGTTGATTTGTGAACATAGTCCCCACTTCTCCATTCTTTGGCCATTGAATGAAAGCTTGTGCTGTTGACCGCTCAGCTTCAGTCTCGTTTCAGATATGCAACACCGAACAGAAAAGAATCCTCTGAGGAAGGGACAGATTGTGGGCACAAGGCCCACCCACGGGCCTTTCCTCGGAGCTCCTCTGAATGTGGGTCAGAGTCCCACCAGAGTGAGGTGAAACTGGTAACAGCCTCAATTGGTAATACCCTCTCCCTTTTAAAAAAAGTTCCTGGAAATCCCATCTGTCATATCTGTTTATGTCTCATTTGCCAACACTTGGTCCATGGCCACAAACTGCAAAGAAGCCTGGGAAAGAGTCTTTTAACTAAGCATGCTGCCCAGGTTTCTGTCACTAAGGAAGAGGGGATAATAAATATTGGCAGGGAACTATCTCATATGATTTTTCCAATGTGTAAATAAAAATAGTGCCATCAATGAAGGAAAGTGGAGTAAACTGCTGCTATAACACGAAGTTGACTAAAAAAAAGTTTCTAATAGAAGAAATTTCTAAAATCTAGTGTTCCTAGATATAGTTTAAGAATCTTCAGTCAGGATGAAATCCAAATAAAATGGAGATTGACCATAAGCTTATACAAAAGAAATTAGACCCACATTATTTCCTAAGCTAAATTCATGTGGAAAAATTAGGAAAACTAATTTTAACTAAGCCCTAATAAATGCCCTTTGTCTTTCCCAGAAAAGACTCTCTAAGCACATTAAATGAAAAGATGAAATTCCTCCTATTGATGCTGCTATGGGGACAGAACTATATAATTCTAAAAAAAAGTTTATCCAATGTCTTCACTGATGTTTTGATCCAAAATAATTTTAGAATGTTAAATTTTGGAAATTCCGAATAAATTTTAAAACAGCACCTGAAATCTTTTCAATTGAAGAATGTCATGATCCGCTATCCTCTTAAAAATGCTACAACTGTAAAATCTAGTGATTCATTGAGAGTAGAAACAAAATCCTATGAAATGAAGTGACTGGAACCCAGAACTGAGTTCACTTCAACTATCACATGGTGATCGCCTACCTCAGAGTAATTGCTGGGAATATAAAAGTGAATGAGACATGGCCCTGCCGTTTAGAACAAACAGAGGAATTCAAGACACAATGAGTTTCTTGAAAACTATACCATAACTACTGAGGATAAAACTTCAAAAGAAGGAAAAAAAATAATCCATCTTGGTTATTAAAATTAGAGAAATCTTACAAATATTTGGAGGACAGTTATTGGTTACTAATGATAAATCTCTCATTTTAATAACTGTATTTTATATTAAATTAGACTTATACTATTGCCACTCACTTTCTTTTATAAATCACAATTGTTTACAAAAGCAATCATGGATTTATGATTGTAACAGAGTCCAAACCACATGTCCATCATCCCAACTCCTCCATAATCTAGCCCTCAAAGCCTTCTCAAAATCCAACTTTTACATAATCCCAACATTCCAGCCAAAGTGGTCTAATTACTAACCTCTAAAGGCACCAGGTGCTCATCTGCCCCCTCTATTGGGAACAACTCCCTTAATCACCTCACTCACTCTCCACACATCATTCAGCTAAATAATCCTCTTCTTACAAACCCACTTAAGACCTCTTCTCAATGGAATCCATCCCAAATCAAAATCTCTCTTTGATCTCCCTTAGCTTTTTCACCTGCACCATTGATATGATTCCTCAGATTTCCTTTCTTATTACAAACCTAACATTCCTGGCCAAATTTTAATCTCTTATGGGAGCAGGAATTAAGTTTCATATCTCTTTGTATCATCTGAGCCCAGAGTAGCAGAGACATTCAGTGAATATTGATAATTTTGATAATTATCAATCATATCCCTTTACCCTATACGCAGAAGGAAAGGCAGGAGAATAACCCTAGAAATGAGATGCCCACGTGGGAAATGAGGAAACCATATCAGACTTTCCTTTCTTCCAAAGACACAGAGAGTTGCAAAGATGAGTGTAAAACAATCTGTTGAATTAAGCAGTATAACAATGAGTAAATCAAAGTCATTTATCAAGTGTTTTGAAATTCTAAGATAAAAGCTATCAAATTAGTATAAGGTACTCATCAATCATCTTAAATGCTTAAATGATGTGGCAAAGCATGAATAAAATGCACAACCCTGAGGAATAGTTCCACTAACACATGTACTTTTAAAAAATTGAACTGGTTAAATAATCCTTGTCCAAAATATGATGAAGTTTCCTTTCAGGGCTTCCTAACACCTTATGACAAGAAGGCCATTTCTAAGAAATTTCCCCAGTCACTGAGCTTGGATGGCTGAGGTGGGAGAGTGGGCAGTTTCACTGCCAATACAGTAAAAATAAAATAAAATCTGATTGGTGTCTCAGGAATTAGATGGGAGAATGGTGGTAACACAAAGTTGACTTTTCAGCTGGTACTAAAAAGAAATCTGAGTTTTATAGATACACTTAGCAGTCAGCCCATAAATCAACTCCTCCATAATTAAAATAAAAGAGACAAAATACACTTCCTGCCTCACATCTCATTCATTCATTCCAACACGTTAAGTACTAATACATCCCTTAGAATTCCCTTGAGCTGCAAGTAACAGAAAACATCTTCTCAAACTGGCTTAAACAAGAAAACTAAATTTTGTCAACATGAAGCCACCAAGGTAGGAGACTTTTCAGACTTGACTGATTCAATGGCTCAAGTATGTCCTCAAGGACTTAGGTTCTAACTATTTTTCCTTTCTGTCAGCTTCATCGTTAAACTGGCCACAAGATGATTGTGGTAGTTCCAAGTATCACCTCCGGATGACACACTATCCAGACACAGACTAACGAATCATCTCTTTCAGTTCTTCTTTCTTATGGTTACGGAAAGTTCCTCTCACTTCTCATTGGCCAAGACAGCACCACATACTCACCTCTAATCACTAGCAAGGAAAAGAGGATCTCCAAGACTAGCTTAGACTGGTCATCAGCAAACTATTAAAAAATTATGTAACTATATAAATAGTTAATAGTTAAACTGTTAACTCTGCCATTGCAGAACAATCACAAATGAGTAAGGGGTGCTATGTTCCAACCATATTTACAAAAACTGGTGGAGGGCTGGATTTAGTTTTATGTAGTAGGCTGAGTCCTAGCTTAGACTAACAGAAGGTATTCCTGGAGTTGTATAGAGACTTATTTTCCCAGAAGCACATAGTAGTCTTCTAAACAAAACCGCAGTGGAAAGGAAGGTGGAAGTGAGGAAATGGGTGAAGCAACCAACTGGGTCTGCTACAACCTGCTTTGTGCTCCATCCTAATGCTAGCCACGTGAGTAAGGCCAGGCTGCCTGTTACCCTTTTGTGATTTCGTTTCCTCTCTCAATTCTTATTATAAAAATATAAACTGACTTGCCTCAGGGGGTTGGAAATGGCAGCAAGAGAAAGAGTATAAAATAAGTAAGATTCAAGAAAAAGAATATAACTAGCAAATAAATTTGAAATATAGGAGAAGAGTCATTAAAAGCAATTCTCCCCAGGAGTCTATTTTTGTGGATTAATTCATTTTTTGAACAACCATCAAGTATGTATTATGTTACTAGTTAAAATCACCGAGCACTTAATACGCTAAGTATTGTTCCCACTGCTTTACATGAATTATCTAATTTTCACAATTCCACGAGACAGATCCCCACATTACAGAAGAAGAAATACAAGTAACATTATCACAATGACCATGTAGGGAAACCAAGCCATCTACCTCCCAGAGCCAAACCCTTAACCACAATGAAACCAGCCACTGAGCTAAATGGGAGGGAACTGAAAAATAGCAAGCCAGATAGGAGCCTCACCTTTGGAAACTTATGTTATAGTTACAGATAAAAATCAATGACTAAAATAACAGATTATTAAGGCTAAGACATAAATTGGAAACAAACAGAGTGACCTACTGCTCATAGAAGGTGGCATTTATGACATGACCTGAAGGATGAGATGGAGCCAGTGATTTGGGAAGAAGAGCAACGGATGGGGAGCAGGAGTGGGCCACCCAAACGAAGGGCCAGCCACAGAGAGAAGGAGCCTGAAGAAGAGCATTCCCAGCAGAAGGACCAGCAACTACAAAAGCCCAGAGGAGAACAGGGGTGGGAGGTTTCGAGGAACAGAAAGGAGGTAAATCTGACTACGAGTTTTGGGGAACTAGGAGAATAGTGGCGTGAAATGAGAAGTAGAGAAGCCTGAAGGTAGAGTCTTGCAGACTGTGGAGTTTGGATTTTGTCCTCAGTGCGATTGGAGCCATTAAAAAGTCTGAAGTAGGAGGACAATTTGAAATGATTTTGATTTCTTGAAAGAGCAAACTGGCTGTCAAACAGACGATGAAAGTGGAGGTAGGAAAGCAGGGACACTAGCTAGGGTGCTAATGCAGTTCTTCAGCCAAGAGAGGAAAGGGTGTGGCCTAGATTAGTGGATTCCAGATGTATTCTTTTTTTTAATTGAAATATAATTCATATACCATAAAATTCACCAATTTAAAGTGTACAATTAGGTAGTTTTTAGTATATTCACAAGGTTGTACAACCATCACCACTACTGAATTACAAAACATTTTCATCATCCCAAAAAAAACCCCTTACCCCTTATTAGTCACTTCCTATTCATCCCTTTTCCCATCCCCTGGCAAATATTAATTTTATTAGTCAGGGTTCCCCAGAGAATCAGGACCAACAGGAAATGGTAGATAGATAGATAGATAGATAGATAAAGATAGATTAGATAGATAGATAGATAGATAAAGATAGATAGATAGATAGATAGATAAAGAATTGGCTCATGCAATTATGGAGGCTGAAAAATCCCAAAATTTGCAGAGAACCAGGAGAGCTGACAGTTTAATTCCAGTCAGAAAGCCGGCAGTCTCAAGACCCAGAAAGAACTAATGTTTTCTAGTTGGAGCCCAAAGGCAGGAAAAAACTGTTGTCCCAGACCAAGGCAGTCTAGATCAAGATCAAAAACTCCTGCCTAGGGGGTCGGCCCCGTGGCCGAATGGTTGAGTTTGCACACTCCGCTTCGACGTCCCAGGGTTTCGCCGGTTTGGATCCTGGGCATGGACATGGCACCACTCATAGAGCCATGCTGAGGCAGCGTCCTGCATGCCACAGCTGGAGGGACCCACAACTAAGGGTATGCAACTGTGTACCTGGGGGTTTTGGGGAGAAAAAGGAAAAGAAAAAAGAATCTTTAAAAAAAAAAAACCCAAAAACTCCTGCCTAGAAGGAGTTCCCTCTTACTCACAGGAAGATCAGCTTTTTTGGTCTATGTAGACCTTTCACTGATTGGATACAGCCCACCCAAAACAGGGAGGCAAATCGGCTTTACTCAATCTACTGACTCAAATGTTAACTTCAGCGAGAAACAATCCTCATAGACACATCCAGAATAATGTTTGACCAAAAGTCTGAGCATTCTATGGCCCAGTCAAATTAACACATAAAATTAACTGTCATACTAATCGACTTCCTCCTAGATACATTCTGAATGTAAAATAGGCAAGACCCTGGGACCAACTCATAAGTTTTGACTATCTCCTAAAACAATTTTAATTCTAAGTATGATGTTAGCTTCAGTAATATCAAGCAAAGTCACAAATTTAGCTATATTTAGCATTTACTTTCATAAGGCTTTTTATACTATTTATATACTACTCTACAAATTTCTCTCTGAATGTGTCACTAATTTTTCCCGTAGTTAGCTATCTCTATAATTAAATCAAGTAACAGGAAGAAAAAAAGGAATTTGTAGCTTTCTGCATACTTCATACTTCATAGGAGTATTTAAGGGTTTAGAATAAAGCATCTGGAGTGGAGGGTACTGTACACATTTTTGAAGCAATGTTGTCCAATGAAAGAAGCAGGCAAAGTAAACCTAAATACACTTAAATATTCTGCCTCCATGAGTAGGTGGCATTCATATATAAATTTAAATGAAAGCAGATGGCCACCACAAAGAGAAGCCAATACAGTACTCCAGGGATTTATCATATTAGTACTAAATCTGATTTCAACTAAGAAAGAAGAGATCAGAAGCTGCCAGCCTCCCCCTCCGCTCATCCGTTATGCCCAAAGGAACTCTTCCTCTGTGTCTCATAAGGACTACCAGACTTAAATGGTTCCAGGAATGATTTGAATGTTCAACATTAAAAACTCCAACCTCACTTATCCACCAATTTCTCCATGCATTTGGAAAATTTAAGCAGAAGTAGGTCAAGTGGCATGAGAAGACATGGAATCATCAACACCACCCTCACTAACAGCCTGGGAAGCTGATGGGCTTTCATATCAAGTTAAGAAATCCAGATCCTCTCCAGAACTGATTGCAATCCTTGATCTGACTAAAGAACTATTATGAGCGTCCCTCCTCACTGTGGACACTTGACCAACGGTATTTCTGGGCCTACTCCAGATCACATGTGGACCCAAATCCCTGCAGGTCATAGAAGGATCTCTCTATCAAGTATGCATCTAGTCAGTTGCACCACAAAGTGATTTGCTCTAGAAACCCCAACCTAATCAGTTAGTTTGGGTACTGAAGCACTATGAAAAAGCCTTCAGCATGGGTTTATATAGGAAACACATGGTATGTGATTGACATCTCCAAGGAAATTAGAGAGCAGTTAGACCCACTATCTAGGAGCTGACAGAATTAAACAGCACCATGCAAGGGGAGACAAACAAATAAAAGACTAGATTTTCATTAATGGAAGGTCTACAATATGCAAGTATATAATTAACAAAAATATACTGTTCCTTTATATCCATGGCATTGTACTTGAAGATATAAAAGAAATGTAAGTACAAGCCCTACTACTTCAAGAGATTATCACACAGAAAATTCAGAATTCATCAAGAAGTTGTTCTGGTTAAACAGTAATAATATAAAAACATTCAGATGTGTTTTAGTATATTATCATACAATTTGTACGTGTCTTTCCTTTAGTTTACAAAACATTTTAACATCCATTAGCTCACAGTGATCTGCACGGCAAGGTTAAAGAATTCGTGGATGATGAAGCACTATTTGCATTTCTGCAAAGAAGAAATTGAGGCTCACAGAAGTCAAGCAGTTTTGCCCAATGTTTGAGGATTATTGAGTGATGGAGCCAGAATTCAACTCCAGGACTTCCTACCTCTGCATCTAGTCCAGGGTTTCCCAGAAGTGGCACTTCTGACATTTTGGGCCAGATAGTTATTTGCTATGGGGGGCTGCCTGTGCACTGCAGGATGTTTTGCAGCATCCCTGACATCTACCCACCAAATGCCAGTAGCAAAACCTCCCTCCCCCAAGTCATAACAATCAAAAATGACTTCAGGGCCGGCCCGGTGGTGCAGCAATTGGGTTTGCACGTTCCACTTCGGCGGCCCAGGGTTTGCCGGTTCAGATCCTGGGTATGGACCTACACACCACTTATCAAGCCATGCTGTGGTAGGCGTCCCACACATAAAGTAGAGGAAGATGGGCATGGATGTTAGCTCAGGGCCAGTCTTCCTCAGCAAAAAAGAGGAGGATTGGCAGCAGATGTTAGCTCAGTGCTAATCTTCCTCCAAAATAAAATGACTTCAGACATTGCCAAATGTACCCGTGAAGAACAAATTCACACATCCCGTTTGAAAGCCATTCATCCAGTCTACTTTCTAGACTTCTATTCAGGCTAATAGAAACTATAGACTTACAGTATATGGCAATTTTGATTTACCGATCATCAAATTTTCATAAACCAAATGTAAATATGTATATAAAACAATCTGTCCTACCAAATATTTTTTAGTATTCCATAGTTTCATTTTTTCAAAGAAACTGAGGAAACTATAATGTCTCATAATTAACAGCAACATCAAGCTAAAGATGTAGGAAAGTGATAGTTCATAGAAAGTAGTGGTTAATGAAGCGTTCTGGAGCTTTCACAGCTTAAGAAATTTTTTTCTTAAATGTATTTACATAATCCATGAGGTTAACAACAGCAAAGTGCCAAATTGGTTTCATTTCCACTCCCTGTCTTCCTACTTCTAGTATTATACATATTTTTCAGTTGTGGAAGGGCAGTAAAAAGAGACACCCAATAAATTACCCAGTCAATATTGGCCAAGAAAAAAACAGCTGACAAAGCCCCGACTTTGGCACCAATGGCCTTTCCTTGGCATTCCCCACTGCAGCCACTTAAGAACATCAAACCTGTAATGCTACTTGATTCGCATGGGGTATTCAGTATTTTGATTTTCTAGCATCTTTTAGAAACAGAGTTTGTTTTAATCACTATGTTCTGTACTTTGCTCTGCTATAAGAATAAAGAAATGTTCCCCAACAAAAGCCTTAGAAGGGAAATAATTAAAACGAAAAGTGTATAACTCCATCACTAAACTCTCTAGGGTAACAAATTATTTTAGTAAATGGTATATTCTATCAATTACCATATTGATTATTCAACTATAAAAATCAATTGAGTATACAAAATACAACGTAAAGAATTTAAATGATTTGAAATTATAGCTTGAAGTAGACAATTAAGTCAGTTCCCACAATCATGTATTCTGTGTCTCCTTTTGGCTCTGTTCATTAGAATTATGCAACAGCTTCTAGAGACAGCATACCCAGCTTTATCAACACCACCTACAAAAGCACCGAGCTTCCCCAGGGAAAACAGATCAATAACAAGCGCTGTCTATGATAGCAACATTCACTACAGTTTAAGCACCATATCTCACCTGTGTTTTAAGAGGCTGAATCTAGATTACATTGAAGAGGTTCTATTCCTCCATGTAAACTCCTGTGGTTTAGAATAATTTGATGGCCTAACACATTAAGGATAAACTCATTGCATTTTCATAACAAAGATCCATGCACATGATATGATTCTCATTCATATTTCATTTGTTTTCAGAACAGACCAACTTCAGGTCTAAATGTCAACACCTAGTAAAGATAATGCAAGAATAAACAACAGTGCCATATGGGACTTCCTGAATTTGACTAAAAAATACATGAAAAGAGCCAGATTAACTTTACAGGGAACACGTTAGTGTCCATATGCAAGGTAAATGCTGCATGAACTATCGAAAGCTAAATGCGACATTTGATGACCATCCCTGCAAGCCATCACACCACCCCTCGTGAAACTGTCGTGGTTAATACTCATCAACAAAGGCTGGGCTCTCCCTTAGGAAACTACATGTTTAAAAAAAGAAAAAAAGACAGGAAGGGAGACATTTGTAAAAGGAGCCGCGAGGTGAAAGCATCACATCCCGGGTAATGTGGGCTTCACGGGTGGCTATTTGAAAAGCCCCTCCTTGCCCCCAAGCCATAGAGTGAAGGGTTATTTTCTAAACCAGACAAGAGAAACCTCCTGAACCTCTTTCCCAGTAAACATTAAGGTGTCTTGTAAATATAATTCATGCCAGAGATGCCTGAAAAAGTCTAGAAAAGAAGAGTGGCATGGATTCATTCACTGGCCCAGACTCAGTGTCTGACTCAGCCCTGCAATGTCCCTGACCTGCCGGGGGTTCTGAGCCAGCCATTTATTTTGCTGCTACTACTGTCATTTCTCTGCCTGTGCTATTAACCTAAGCAAGTGCCAACCACATTCCGCATATTGTAGAGAATATACAAGAGGAAATGAATCCCAGTCGTTGGCTTCACACCACAAGCTTAGCTAATTAAAAATGTAGGAAAAGCACTATCATTTCAATGTTTTCAATCAAGAGAACAACACATCATTCACTGACCCATATCAAAAAGTAGCTGCACTGCTGTCTGGCGACGTTGGTGTACCCTGTAAAGAGTGCTGACCTAGAATAAGGGCACGTTGTAGAGAGGAAAATAGGTGGCAGGATAATGGAGCAAGCAGTCTAAATCTCAGCTCTGTCTCTTACTAGATGTGTGACCTGGGAGATTTCCTTGACTTCTCTGAGCTTCATCTAGAAAAGATTCTTCATTTATAAACAGAAATATTGTAGCTCAGAATTGGGGAAGATTAAATGAGACAATGTGTAATAGGGATAATAGTGTATTGTTTATTGTTTTCTTCCATAAATTAGGATCCTTGGAAACCATTCTGCCAGGAAATGACATAAAAGAAACCTTGGTCCAATTGAAAGAAGTAGAAAGCCCACTACACCAGGCTCTCAAATTATTGTGAGGAAAAAAGGAAGGTGTGCGAGCAACCGTGAGACAAGTGTGTCTAAAGCTCCCTCAATCAAGCTAACGTCCCAGAAGGGGTAGATGTGTTATTAGAGAGATTGAGGAGACTCAGCTGTGAAAAATGAAGCAGCGCCATTTTCCACGCACATCTGAACTTAATGGGGTAAACTGTGATCCACCAGAGCCACAAGGCAATGCTGACCCACTCTGTCAGATTTGGCTGAAGAGTCTCAACACAGTGCTTTATTTTTTTCATTAAATGTTACCAATCAAGAAATCAAGGATCCCATCCAGCTGGGCAAAGGTCAAACTTTAACTTGCCAATTAGAGATATCTCAGTCCAATCCAATAATGTTTCCAGTTACTTCTAGTTTAAAAATTAGACCCCTTCAGTTTAAAGCCAGGGTGCCCGTCCCTTCTAACACAGATTGCACTTGTGCACAGTGACTAGTTCCCTCCTGAGATGGGGAGCGTGTGGCCTGCTCCCTTGCCTCCCTGCCTCTAGACTGGCTCTTTTGAGGACAGCAAGGAGAAAGCAAGGGGGTGGAGGAAAGCTGGGATGGCGCTTGCTCATTCTAGCAGCAGTCCCCATTCTGTTAGCCACTGCTACTTCTCCATCTGATGCCCATGACAAATAACTGTTGCCATCAGCATGGTCTGTTGCCCTATGTGAATGCTAAACACATTTGCCTTCTACCAAACAGGTATTCTTGGTGTAGGCGAAGCATGCTACCAGGCATCATTCCCTCCACAAAGGCACACGAGATGCTGAGAGGGGAGTTTTTGCATCACCTCTAGACCCCACTAGTGGTAAGCAGAACAATCCCTCACTGAGGATGTACCTCCTCACTTAGTTGGGGTAGATCTCCCAGGGCAGCCCACCAATGCCTACCACTCAAGCAAGTGCCGCATCCTTAACCCCAGGCACTTCTGTGAGTTGCCAGCCAATGGTAACTTCAGGTGAGAATTGAACCACACTCCTTCAAAACCTCCCATGCTACACGCTGGACTAGATGTTCTCCATGGCTTTGGGGGCTTGGTTTTGGAGAGAGAGACATGTCCTCCTGAGAGGACAGAAAGAGGTAATTACAACATCACAACCTTGGTCTCCCCAGAGGCTTTCTATTCCTACACAGATGGGTGAATAGAGAGTTATACAAATTCTACAGGTCTACCCTTTCTTAGCAGGCCCTGCTTTGTGTGACTGGTCACATAGGGCATTTCTCTGATCTAAAATACAAGGAGTGTATCTCCTTATGCTCTAAACTGTGAGCTGTCTCCAGAGCAAAGGGGAATCGGCAAGGGCATCTCTTAGTGTTATCACACATCACCATGTGACACCTTTAGTATTAGGAGTTAGAAACCTAGACTCCCACCTCCAGCCTTAGCATGTACCAGCAGGGTGACAATGGGTGGGATAGTCACCTAACCTCTCAGAGGCTGGGTTTACATTCCTCAAAAGAAAATAATACCATCGGCCCAGCACACTGCACAGAGTGATAGAGACTAATGAAAGCATTTTTAAAACTGTAAAGCTTCAAAAACACATGTTAATATGCGAAGAGAGAATACTACCCTGTTCATTTTCCAAAAAGGATAAGGGAGAAGTGGGATGCTAGAAGGCCTGTCCTGCATTTTTACAAAGCCAAAGATAGACTGACATTGCAGGGACCAGCTGGACTCACCCTCTCCCAAGGCCATAACACACACGGTACCAGTCAAAGGCCCCTTTTCCTTAGGTCCTGGATTTCTGATGTTATGGCTTATGATCTCCAGAACCTCAGCATTCAGTGAGGATTCTAAACTTTGAACTCAAAAGTGCCTGAAAGCCTATCATGGTTCAAATGCCTCGTGTTAAAATGAAGGAGCTGGAGCTCTGAGAATCAAGCGTGAAATAAAGCATTCTCTCAGAATGCAAGCTGTGCTATGCTGGAGTCAAGAGCTGGTTTCTCCCCAAAGCTGGGAAAGGTACAAGACAAAGGAACCACATGAAGTAACCTAGAAAGCAGTCTGTGCCATGGTGGCAGAATCAGACTGGAATAACAGTGTTGAAAAAATACTGCAGCCCACTCAGAGGCTGAGAGAGTTGAACACGGCTCTAAGGGGACATGAGGGGACATGCAGGCTCCTCACTCTGTTGTAGTGGGTCTTATCTACAAAGCCATCTACAGAGCTAAGTGTGAGGCGCTGGCTGTGCCAGGAGCTCACTAATTAAAACGAATTAACAGCATAGAGTCCTATTATCCTTTCAAAAGGGAGAGTGCCAAGTCAGACCTCTAGCAGCAAAGAAGATAATTAAGTAAAACTGTTTCTCACAAACAATGGATACAACAACAGATTCCCCCTGTCCTGGATGGGGGAGGATAACAAAGGAAGAATGTGCTCGTTTCCAAAATGAATGCAAATAGCTGCAGGCTAAGGAGCAGCCCCCGGTTTGAACACCAGAGCAGAGAACAGACCTGGCCTCTGTGCCCCAGTATGAAACAAAAATCAATGTTTTTACACACATTACTTATTTCCTTATGTACTTGCACTTTGCCTTACAAAAGAAGCTAACACAAATTCAATACATGTCCACGTTCCAAACATAATGCTGGTGCCTTGTCAGCCATGTGGAGCTCCCATCCCCACGCCTAAGCAGCTATGACAGGCCATTGTACACAAGATGCTGCAGAAAACAACCCTTCCTGAGAGCCTTGAGCCTGCCTGCCCTGTCATCTGCCATTATTCTTGCTTAGCTGCAGTGGATTAGAGATAACAACAGTCACCCAACACATTTTTTTCTAACACACACTGTCAAGGTTGCATGCTGATGGCTACTGGAGGCACATCATCAGCTGCACGCCTAATTACACACAGCATACTCTTGCCATGAAAGCCACGGGACATATTAATGGGAGAGGAAGCCCTAAAACTGCTATACACAAAAGGTCTAGCTGCAAAGAAAACTAACACCATTTTAAATATTTTCCTCCAAAGGATAAATATTAGACTACAAAAGAAAATTGCTAACCTTGGGAAAATGAGTCCTAAACAGTAAGCAGTCGGAAGGAGAGCTATGATTCCTCTTTGCAACAGCCCAGAGCTACTAGTAATGACATCTCCCAGGCAGCTCCCTAATTCTTCCAAGGAGTAGGGAAAATGTACTTGCACATGTGTGTGCATATTTTATGGGCTGAGTGCAGGTACCCATTATGGCAAATTTCAGCCCTGTCTATCTTCTAAAATGTTACCAGGGGTTTATGAAATGTGATCACAAAAAGCCACTTGACATTCATCCTATGGGCCCACAGTGAGGGAGTTTATAATAGAAGCTTAATACATCCACACTGAACAGATGAACAAAAAAAAGGGAAAAAAGAAAAGCATGCCAACTGCCTTTATTTACTTACTATAAGCGTCATCACACATAATACTTGGATAAAAATGAAAGACTGATGTACTACATTATTAAAGTCTATATTTTCTAAATAGGGTGATAAAGAAACTACCCAGGAAGCTTGCTATATTGTCAAAAGGACAATGTGGAGAAAAGCAAATAGCACATGTGCCAGACCCCAGTGAGAGATTTCACCCCAGGGCAAAACATACCAACTTATCCTGGCATTTGACGAAAAGGCTGGTCAAACTGTAACAAATTTTCCCTAGGTAAAAGCTGAGTGAAGTTTTTATGAATGCTGTTGAAAATATAAAGTAATAGCTCAATCAAAATCAAAGCCATGTTTCTAACTAACATTATTCAGGGAACTCATATTTGAATGGGCAACTGATTTTCCAAAAGGATGCCAAAGTAATTCAATGGGGAAAAAGGAGTCCTTTCGACAAATGGTGCTAGAACAATAGAATATTCATATGAAAAAGTAAATAAACCACAAGCACTATTGTCACACCTATACAAAAAGATTAATTCAAGATGGATCATAGCCCTAAATGTTTTTTTTTGTTGTTGTTGTTGTTTTTGAGGAAGATTAGCCCTGAGCTAACATCCGTGCCCATTTTCCTCTACTTTATATGTGGGATGCATACCACAGCACGGTGTACCAAGCAGTGTTATGTCCACACCTGGGATCCAAACCAGCGAACCCTGGGCTGCTGAAGCGGAACATGCGCACTTAACCGCTGTGCCACCAGGCCGGTCCCACCCTAAATGTTAAAGTTAAAACTATAAAACATTTAGAAGAAAATAGGAGAATATCTTCATGACCAGAGGGGCAGGTAAAGATTTCTTTGGAAGGATACCGAATGCAACAATTATAAAAGCAGAAAAAAAGTAAATTAGACTTTATTGAAATTTAAAATTCCTGCTCAACAAAAGATAACATTGAGAAAAAAGAGCAAGCAAAGTCACAGACTGGAAGAAAATCCTCTGAAAATACACTCTGGCAAAGAATTCACATTCAGAATATATAAAGAGCTCCTACAACTCAATAATGAAAAGAAAAACAATCAAATTTAAAATCAGCACAAGACTTCAACAGAAACTTCACAGAGAAAGATAATACAAATGACCAATACACACATAAAAATGGACTTTCCTCATTGGCCCCCGGGGGAATGCAAACGAAAATCACAATGAGGTACTACTACACATCCACTGGAACAGCTACAATCAGGTAGAGTGAAACTCAGAATGTTGACAAGGATCTGAAGCAAATGGAACACTCATATCTTGCAGGTGGAGGTGAAAAATGACCACTGTAGAAAGTGTTTGGCAGTTTCCTACACAGTTACATAAACACTACCCAATGGTCTAGCCATTCTACTCCTAAGATTTTACCCCAAAAATATAAAAATAAAATTTCCACAAGGAAGACTTGTACAAAAATATTCACAGCCACTTTTTTATTCCTAAGAGCTAAAAAGTGGAACCAACTCAAATGTCCATCAACAGAAGAATGGATAAACAAACTGTGGTACGATTACACAAGGGAATACTGCTCAGCAATAAAAAGAAATGAACTGCTGATATATATATATAAAAATGTAAATGAATCTCAAAAACATGAAGCTAAGTGAAAGAAGGCAGACATACAAAAAATATGCGCAGTATAATTCCGTTTATATAAAGTTATGGAATGGGCAAAACTAAAGTATGGTTAAACAGTCAGAAAAATTGGAGAGAGAATTAACTGGAAAGGAATACAAAAGAGCTTTTCGAGCAATGAAAAACTCCTCTATCTTGATAGAGATATGTTTCACACAGATATGTGCATTTGTCAAAACCAAATTCTACACTTCAGATTTGCGCGCTTGATTGTGTGTACATTGTACCTCAAAAAAAAATAAATATTGAACTCTAGTTAGTAGATTTGCTTTTTGCAGTGGTATGGGCTGGTAATTCTGAAACTACTTTCTGTGTTTTCTAGATTTGAGCAAATGAGCATATACACTGAGTATAATTGAACCAGGTTTCTCACTGTTGGAAAAGGAAGTTACAAATATAGAAAGGAAAAAGACATGAATGTACCCTATGTTTTTTTATTGGAAGTTACCAGTACAAACTTGTAGTTGTTAATATGAACAGATAGATACAGAACTAAATCAGATATATATGTATATATATACACACACACACACACACAAGCTCACATTTTCTAGCTTTATCTACCAAGAAAATTTAGGAAAAATCATACCAGTAGAATAAACATGCTTAGCTCCCAGATCTGTTTCTAAATACCATCCTCCATTAAAGGAATCAGGGCTCCTTGGAGAAAAGTCTAATTCAAGGGCTGAAGCATAAAAAGTATATGATAAGCCTAGGGGCTGGCCCCGTGGCCGAGTGGTTAAGTTTGCGCGCTCCGCTGCAGGCGGCCCAGTGCTTCGTCAGTTCGAATCCTGGGCGCGGACATGGCACTGCTCATCAAACCACGCTGAGGCAGCGTCCCACATGCCACAACTAGAAGGACCCACAACGAAGAATATACAGCTGTGTACCAGGGGGCTTTGGGGAGAAAACGGAAAAAAATAAAATCTTTAAAAAAAAAAAAAGTATATGATAAGCCTAGAACATTCTGTGCCAGAAAGGAAGGAAATGTTCAAAAAATAAAACAAACAGATAAGAGTGACATCATAGCTAGCTTGAAGGAGCTTTCATTGGCTGAATCTGGGCCAATTTGAGCATCAAAATAAATGATCAGAAGTATCAACTAAAATAAGAATCCATCAGTCTATACTGATATAAATAAATAAGGGAGAGGCCTTCTTCTCAATAGAAGGTCAACTAACAAGCATAGAAGGAATATTGATGTTAGAAAACCATTAACTGCTGCTAAACTGGAAGTTTGATGGGAACCAGGATATTTATATAGTCTAAATGTATCACCCACAAATTACTGATTGATTACAAAGGGAAAACAGTAATTTTATAGTGGAAGGTCCCAGCAGACTTAACAAAATGGTCAAAGTTATCATCAATACTGGCACAAATTGATATCATGTGCCTCCTGAAAGGATGTACTGGGAAGGACATAATATTATATGTCTTATTTGGGTCAAAAACATATAAACTCAATTTGATCATGAAGAAACATCCCACAAACCCAATTTAAGGGACATTCTACAAAATAACTGCAGTCTTCAGAAATGTCAAAATCAAGAAAGATAAGACTGAGGAACAGTTCCAGACTGAAGAAGAGTAAAGAGACATGACAACAAAATGCAAACTATGCATCGGACTGGGAAAAAAAGCTATAAAGGTCATTATTGGAACCGATGAAATTTGAATATGATCTATATATTAGATAGGAATAAAATGTCAATGTAAAATATCCTGATTTTGATCATTATACTACGGTTGTGTCAGAGAACGATCTTGTTCTTAGGAAAGAAACACAATGTCTCTGAGTTAGTCTTAAATGGTACAAACACATACAGAGAATAAATAAAGCAATTGGAGCAAAATACAAACAATTAGAGAATCTGGGTAAAGGGCATACAGGAGTTCCTTGTACTGTTCTTGCAACTTTTCTGTAAGTTTAAAATAATAAAAAAAGTAATCAGAGAAATATGAGTAAGGCAGAGAAAAGCTATTTAATAAATGGAAAACAATACACAAGTAGTAGTACACTGAATTTAGGATATTTAGGAGGAAAGAGAACATATCTGAAGTCATTGATTCATGAATCAAAAAATATTTGCATCCACAATTTTTGTTAAGCATTGCTAGGTGAAAAATTAAAAAAGACCTATGAGACATAAGCATTTATCTTCAGCCTAGGGCAGATAAGACATGAACTCAACTAATCAGCATGCAAGATGAATTGGGATCATTACTATAATTAAGGTACAAGTTTAACAGGTAAGCAGAGGGAGCACTGGCCTCTGTCTGGAAGATCTCACAGTAGCTTCACGCAGGAGGTACAGATTTAATCTACAGGTAGGATTTCAACAAATGGAACAGAAGTAGGGAATGAAGCAGGCAGGTCTTCCACACAGTGGAAATATTATGGAGAAATGCACTGAGGAGCAAATTGCAAGATTTACTGCAGGAATTGTGAGGAGACAGTTTAGCTTAGGAGTAGAGAGTGTGAGAAGGAGCAATATGAAAAAAAATACTAGAAAAATACCTTCAGGACAGAAAAATACCTATAGGAGCTTTGAATGCCAGAGGTGTATTTTTAGCCAGTGGAGTGCCCCAGTGCTTTAGGATAAGGAAAGATGGGGAAGGAATGGGTATTTCACACAGAAAGTCAGGCAAGAGGCTAATCCAACAGTCCAGGAAAGTGGGAATAAGGGTCTGTACAGGGGAGGCAGAAACAGACTGGTGTTCCTAAACCCTTTCTCTGATCTTCTCACCCCTAGTGATAAAAAGGCTCAAGGTAACGACTGGCTGTCAAGCAAGCTAATAAGCATGGTGTGCTCACAAAGTGTTTTATATCTTTTTTCCTTTTTTAAAGATTGGCACCTGAGCTAACATCTGTTGCCAATCTTTTTTTTTTCTTCTTTCTCTCCCCAAAGCCCCCATAGTTTTATATTCCAGCTGTAGGTCCTTCTGGTTGTGCTACATGGGAGGCCGCCTGATGAGTGGTGCCATGTCCACGCCCAGGATCCAAACCTGTGAAACCCTGGGCCACCGAAGCGGAGCGCACGAACTTCACCACTTGGCCACAGGGCCAGCCCCTATAAGTTTACCTTGAAAGCAGCCTTTTAACAGTCTCCACACTAGAAGGAAGATATTTGTACAGGTTTATTAGCTTTTCTGTTTTTCTCCAATAAACATAGGAAAGCTTTAAAGAACACCCTTTAAAATCTCATGGTAAAAAACCCTTTTTATAAACACTAACTTTGAAGCTTCTTTCCATGTAAATACATTTTAAAAAAAGAAGAAAAAGCCCAAATTCAAAGCAATTCTCTAAAAGTCTTTTTTTTCAGATTCAAAAATAAAATCTGTGCCTGTGGCTACTGTCAAACTTCACAGTGGAATTTACATTTAATATGTCCTACATATCAGCATTCTACAACTAGTTTTAAATCGTATAAACAAATACGTTCTTCACCTTGGCGGTGGGGGGGGGGGGCAAAGCGGGGTGTGGAGGGGACTAAAAGCAAGATTCTTGATACTTCCCACCCCAGACAATAGTCTTGCCAGCTTTGCAATTGGAAAGCTTTGAAATTAGGACTCAAGTAGGGCTAAGCTGTTTTTAGAAATATGAATGGAGTAAAATAGAGCCCCAATGTAGGGAGTAGAAACATACTGTTGGAAGAACAATCTATGACTTTCAGCTGTGTTCACATTAGCAAAGAACTAAAATGATAAGCTGCAAATGGGAAGGCTAAGCATCCCCACTTTTGTCTGGGAAAAGCTAAACAATATAACACATTTCTATTACATTTCTACTAAAGGCCACCAAGAACTCTTTAAACTTGAATTCACTAAGAATTTCTCTGATTTTAAGAGAAGATAGGAGAGATGAACCTTAGAGTAGAAGAGAGAAGAGCCTCATGCTGCCACCCTCTTACTATTTCTCTAAGGATAATACTATCACACAATCCACACAACACATAGACAGGAGCTATAATAGTTTATAAATAATAAAACCAATGGAAATTCAATATAAGACACTACCAAAAACTCTTTAAAGTTGTCAAACACAAGAAAGAATGAAGATACATATAAATTTCCATTAATCTTACTACATGCCATAATGTGACAACCAACAGCATCCAGCCAGTGATTATAGATTGTCTATCTTTACTTCTCTTAACTTCTGGCCATAAAACGAGTATAGAAATTAGGTGATGGTGGATAAGAGCACAGACTCTGAGCAACACCAATCTAGGAGTGACTCCCCTCTCTCCCATTTACCAGCTATGCGTCACTGTGCAAGTTATTTTCCTCATCTGTGGAAATAAAAATTATAAGAGGTAATAAAGATAAATATTTCTAGTAAAATAAGTATTAGCAGTTGGATTTGATGCATAGTGGATATGAAACATCTGAACAATTAAATTATATACTGTACATAAGATACTCCATAGGGAATCCTTGTGTGGCTGTGCAGTTTGAACATACCCTCCTGAGGGGGATTAGTGGAGTCTTAAAATGCAGCCGATACTGCCCTGATGAAGTCATGTGCACTGCTGAAAGCCATGCCCACACCTCATCCTCTTTTTTAATTCACACAAAGGCACAGTATAGGTTAACTGTGTTTCCAAATATGCATTCAATGGTAGCTATTATTCTTAAACATCATAAAGCAATTGGTAAGACAGCAGAACTCAGAAACCATTCACCTTCCAGAGTATGTTCCAGCCTATAACTACACATAGTTTATTAATGGAAGAAATAAACCTAAACTTTCTAATTTAATATATGCAGTTACTGAGGCCTCCTAAAAAAAACGACAGAATAAAAAATATTCCTGGGTGAGGTTTAGGGGACAGTGATGGAGAGGGAACACTAATAAATCACAATAAAATCACTAGAAAATCAAACAAAGAAAAGTGACAAAACATAACTTTTTTAAAGTTCTTTTTTGACCAAAAAAAAAAAGATTGAAAAAGCCACATGGGGTAAAGAAGGACTGACTTAGACCTCAGTGCTAGCTCAGTCTAACTTGGTGACATTCTCACTCAGTCTAACTTGGTTAACTCTTCTAACTCAGTGATATTTCAAAGATCCAGCACAGAGAAAAACAGCACAAATAAGCACCCAAGTTGCTCAGTTGTGATGAACAAGAAATTAAACTATCAATTATTTAGTACCAAGTCACTTCTTCGCCTAATAAAATTAAACAAATCTAAAACCAATCCCATGGAATAAATGGGAATCCAAAGAAGACACCTTTAGCAAAATGTTCAGAAGAAATGATACAAGTCAAAGTAGCTCTTTGAGGAAAAACTGACAAAGAGCACTGTAATGATCACTAAATCAACGTTGTTTCTGAGCCAGAATAGACTGTTTCCCCCTACAATCACAAAGTAAGTGGATGAGCCTTTTCTTTTTTTAATTACAAACATTTTTTCATTTAAACATTAAAAGTACCAGCAAATATTAGAGATTGAATGCCATTGCTGCCTAAAAGTCCTTATGCAGGCTCAATTATTGTCTGTTAAGAGACTACATATTAGTATAGAATATATCGTACATTGGATATAGACTCGCTTATGATAGACATTATATTAAAATTAGATATATAATTTTGCATTGTCCACATTTATATGAGTAAAATGTTGTTTTTATAATACAGGCTTTAGAAATTTAAAAATATTGCCACAAAACAAGTTCACAAATAAACAATGTGCTTGACGTTATACCAAGCAAAATAATAAAGGAAAGAACATTTCCTGGACTGAGTCTACCTCTGTATACCTGAAAATATCATCCAGCTTTTTAAAATTCATAATACTGCTAACACTCTGGTAACATTCAGTTCTTACTGACTGACAGTAACAAATTTCAGAAGAACTCATACTTGAGCAAAGATTGCTGATATTTATTCCAAACTCCTTTTAGGAGACTCTCAATACATGTTTTCAATACATGTTTGGTGAGTTCTCAACATTGCCAATGGCTTAACTTCATCACATAAAAATTATGGTCTCATTTTATCTTTTACTAATTTGGTATCTTGGGAGCTGTCACAGGAGTGAACAACAACTATGAGAAATGTGGCACTGGGTGACTAGGGAGTTAATCATTGAATATAAGCTTATTATATTTCTTACCTTCTATGCAACAGGACAACATCACAGCTATATTTATAAGAAGGTAGGAAAGACGAGAGAAGGAAATAAGAGACAAGGTCTATACATTTTAAACATCTGGCACAACCTCTATACCAGTTGTATAGTGTTTACTATCCAATAGAAATATCATATAAGCCTCAAATGTGAGTCACATATGTAATTTTGTTTTCTAGTAGCACATTAAAAAAGAAACAGGTAAAATTAATTATAGTAATATATTTAACCTACTATATCATTTAAAGATGTAATCATATAAAAATATCAATAGGAAAACACATTCTTTTATTTGTTCTAAATCCAGTGTGTATTTTACACTTATAGTACATCTTAGTTTGGACTAGCCACATTTCAAGTGGTCAGTAGCTACATGTGGCTAGTGGCTACAGTTTTAAACAGTATAGATCTACACTTTCTAGATGCAATCAGTAAATTTTTATTCAATTATATCATGTCTCTCTATCCTGAGCTAGTGATCATTTTTGCATTTAGAACATGTATACGTAACACTCTGAACAGATAACTGCACTGCAACAAAATATGACAGAAGCTAAATCTAATGTGGCAGAGATTAAAAAGAACATTCTAACTGGAATGAACAAAGTATAACAAAAGTCATATCTGAAATGGGTCCTTTGGCAGAAGGTAGCTTTAAATCTGCAACTGTTCTAGAAAAGAAGAAAGTTCACACAGCATGCCGCTGCTGAACAGACCAGAGGGCAAGGCAGTAGTCTAAAATCCAAAAATTTAATAGCTAGAAAATCCTCTAGAAGATTGACCACAAAAATTCTAAAGCTGGCCTGCAAGGAAGTAAAGCACAAAATTATGCAAATATGTTAATGTTGCCATGGAACAGAGCACAAAGAAGTGTTTGGCTATCTAAGGGCTAAATGTAAACCTTTCCAGAGACCTCAGAAGGTGAGTACTGTCTTCATGCTCTCCCTCTACCACACTCCAGAGTGCCAGTATCTGTGAGGGAAACTCTTACACGGGTCTAATGCCCTAGTTTTTACATCTGATGCCCTGGTTTTTTGTGGCTACTGCACAGGGGACACTCCTTAATCCCCTGACTCTGGCGGCCAGAGGGGCTTGCGTTCCTAGGTCCCACGGGACTGTAACAATCAGAGATACAGTTCTTAGCAGGCTCCCACCCCCAAGGTACTGCATAGACAGCACACTGCAACACACCACTAGTCTTCCTGTGAAAGAGGCCTATTGACTTGTCGTGAGCTTTGGCCTGAGGGGCAGACTTCAGGATTGGCACACCTCTAGATGCTGCAGAGCTGCTTGCGGAGAATGGAGGCCTGGAGGTGCCATCTTACGCTCTTCCTCTACCTCACTGCAGCTCACTGGTACCTCCCAGAAAAGATTATATACTCATCTGGAGCCTGATTTTTGCAACTATTGCACAGGGGACACCTCTAGATCACCGGGTCTGGAGGCCAGCAGGATTTACTATTGTGGTGCCACAGGACTGTATATATTTGCATATTTTAAAGCTGCTACCTGATGGTCTGGCTTCCAAAAGCCTGAAACTAGGTGTTGACTGAGATCTCTCCCTTTGGAACACTGACCGGTCTTGGCACTCCCTCAACAACTGGGAGCTATTAAACATAAATCAGGCTGCTTGGACAAAGGTTCCAGAGCCAACCGAGAGCTAGAGCAAGGCTGAAAGATAAGGTTCATCTCCTACATGAGGCCACTCCTTCAAGACTGGGAGAGGTAGCTGTTTCACCTAATACACAGAAACAAACACAGAGAGTCAAGAAGTGTTTGGCAAACTTCCTCATCAGCTCTGCTATTACTCTAAGATATTCAGATGGTGTTTCCAGACCTCAGCATCCATTTGTATAAAATGAAGATAATGTAAGTGGGAATGTATGCAAAAATGACCAAAAGTCTGCTTTCTATCAGAGTTTTTGTACAATCTCAAAGGAAAGAATAAAGCTCAAGATATTAAAGCAAGCTTGAGTGATCGTCCCCACTTATCTAATGGCAAAAACTCTGGTATTCTAAGTCACTTAATACATCATGGAAAACAAAATGCTAACAAAACAAAAGCCTCTCAGGCAGAGGGGAAATAACTGTCACAAAAGTAATGTACTAAAGCCCCTCTCTCATTGTCACACTGAAGTTTACTGAATATAACTCATGTCTAAAAACTATTCCTAATCACTCAATGACCGTGGTTTTCTGCTTTTTCCTAAAATCTGCAGATTTTCCCCAGGATATAGGAAACAGCAAATTAGGAACAGCAAGAAAGGGAATGAGGGTGTTAGATACCTAAAATTGCCACATTGAGAAGTACCAGCTGGGGAGCTGGCCCCGTGGCGTAGCAGTTAACGTTCTGTTTCGGTGGCCCGCGGTTCACCAGTTCGGATCCCGGGTGCGGACATGGCACCCCTTGGCAAGCCATGCTGTGGTAGGCGTCCCACATATAAAGTAGAGGAAGATGGGCACGGATGTTAGCTCAGGGCCAGGCTTCCTCAGCAAAAAGAGGAGGATTGGCTGCAGTTAGCTCAGGGCTAATCTTCCTTAAAAAAAAAAAAAAAAAAAAGAGAGAAGTCCCAGCAGGGATGGAGTAGAGGAGGAGCAGGTGATAAAGAAGATAACGGAGAACCACTGGGGACACTGGTGTAGAGTCAGAGACACTGGGAGTAGCAATGACAGACGCTCAATAAATGTTCTATTATCTTCATAAGCATCTTCAGAATGATAAGCCTATAGCATCAAGACAAATTTAAATTAGACTCAATTCTATTTTAGAAAAATTTCTACCAAAACGGTTACAACAGATTCTCATTTGCAGATTCCATATTTCTGAATGCCCCTACTTGGTAAAATGTATCTATAACCCCAAAATCAATACTCATGCTGCTTTCACCATCATTCACAGACATGCACAGAACAGCAAAAAGTTTGAGTTGCCCAACATGCACATTCCCAGCTGAGGTCAAACAAGATGACGCCCTCCTTCCTGTTTCAGCTCTCATACTGGAAACGTGTCCTCTTTGTAGTATATTTCACACAAAGTATTTTGCTTTTTTTGTTTTATTTGGGTGATTTTGCCCTTTAAAACGGTCCCAAACACAGTGCTGACGTGCTGTCTAGTGTTCCTAGAAGGTTGGGCCTTATGTGCCTTATGGAGAAAGTACATGTGTTAGATAAGCTTCTTTCAGGTGTGAGTTATAGTGTTATTGGACAAGATTTCATTATTAATGAGTTAACAATACATATTAAATAAGATGTCTTTAAACAGAAACGCACAGAAAACAAGGTTATGTTTTGATGGGTTGATAAAAATGCTGTAACCAGAGGCTCTTGTACTTTCCCTAGGAGCAAAGGGTCAGTATTTGCTCATTCCATCTTTGAGGCAACTTTACAGACCAAAGCTACTGCCAATAATAAGAATTAACTGCATATCATAAAAGTGCTTAAATAAATGACATTTCCAGATAATTATCTAGTAATACTGGATTTTGTTAAGACGTAGCTATAATAAGAAGCTAAAGGTAATGGCTAAACACAAGTTTATTTCCAGAACTTCAAGCACACAAATGTCATACTGAATCGACTCTGTTCATAAATACAGTCACAATAATTTGATTCACAAATAATGCAAAGGTTAAAGAAATAACTCAAAAACATTTTAGTGAAGCAAGTATGGGTGTATCTTTTAAACTTTAAATTTTGACTTCTACAAATTAACCATTTAATATAAGAAATTAGCGAACTTTTTCTTACTTGCTGTAATTAGACAGTTCTTGGTAGCTACAATACAAAATTATATTTACATGAGAAAACACTAAAACAAAACTGCATGAAAATAATCATGTAGTATATTATAAAGTCTGTTTTTATAGTTTTGTAAATATTTTTGCAACATATGCAAAAAATTCCTTTTTGACTTTAATCTTGTATCAAAACAATCTTCATGAATATTTTCTATCAAAATCTGAGATCACAAATAAAATTGATAAATTGGTTGTGAACTGCGATGCGATATCTAAAGGTCATTGGACACAAATAGGTTATCTGCTTCAGAAGTTATCTGACATCAATTTTAATCCCAGCTCTTTCCTACTCTCTGCCTGAAGTTTTTTCAACAAACCAACCATTTAATTCCTAACAAAAACTATAAAAACTGTTTTGAAAAGCTTCCTGCTTCAAAAAAGAAAAATCTTTCTCTAACAATAATGAATATCCCTACATTTCATATTTTACTTCGAGCTTTAGACAACACGTTTCCTTAAAGTGAGTTATTTATCAGTCAACAGGTCTACATTGGCCAGCCTTTTAATTAAAGTGCTAGAAATAACAGCAGCAATTTCCTTTCTGAGCAAGAAATCTCTCTCTGAAGGTGTGATTTCCTTCACACTCTCAAGTCTTTCCTACATTAGTAGTACGCCCTTTTCTGTGCTTAATGGTTCACTATGAAACTGAAACCTGAGACGAACAAATCTAAACCCACAAAAGCAAACAGGTAGAAAATTCCTTCTCAACCTTTAAGAAGTAGAGAAACAGTCATCATTTCTCAAAGACTTTGATGACAATGAAACTGTTCTGTATCTTAGGGTTTATGTGTATAGGAATATTTCAGCCCCAAACTATATTTTTGTTTTCAGAATGAGATTATGATTGATAAAATTATAAAGTTCTAAGTTAGAAAGTTGTTGTTGTTTTTTTTTAAAGATTTTTTTATTTTTTTCCTTTTTCTCCCCAAAGCCCCCTAGAGTACATAGTTGTATATTCTTCTTTGTGGGTCCTTCTAGTTGTGGCATGTGGGACACTGCCTCAGCGTGATTTGATGAGCAGTGCCATGTCCGCACCCAGGATTCGAACCAACCCAGGATTTGAACCAACGAAACACTGGGCCGCCTGCAGCAGAGCAGGCGAACTTAACCACTCGGCCACAGGGCCAGCCCCTAGAAAGTTTTTTTTTTTTTTAAAGATAGGCACCTGAGCTAACAACTGTTGCCAATCTTCTCTTTTTTTTCTGCTTTTTCTCCTCAAATCCCCCCGGTACATAGTTGTGTATTTTTAGTTGTGGGTCCTTCTAGCTGTGGCATGTAGGACACCACCTCAGCATGGCCTGATGAGCGGTGCCATGTCCGCACCCAGGATCCGGATCGGAGAAACTCCGGGCTGCCAAAGCAGAGCGTGCGAACTTAACTGCTGGGCCACGGAGCCGGCCCCAAAGTTAGACAGTTTTAAGCCTTGCAAGGAAGGGGATACAACATAATTAGAAATCATATAAAACAGGGCAGGGCCCAAATAATTTACAGTTAACGTCCCAATTGCTTTTGTCAATTATATAAGAAGAATTGACCCTATTGAAGTATTCACACACCAGATTACGTGACTATTCTGAGACCCTGAACCTCTCTTCTCTCTATTCCCATTATCTTGCCCAGCCACTGCACAAGGTAGGCTCTTAATGTCCATAGAAAAGGAGAAGGGAGAAGTTGAGAACAAGGTGAATCATCATCAGCAAACAGTAATACCAATAGTAAAAACTTTATAATTATCAAAGAGACAGACCAGACACGGTTAGAAGAATGGAAACCTCCATTCTAAAAAGTTGTCCTCAAAAAGTAATCAAAAAGAAAAGACCAACTTCCCAAGAAGAATAAAGATAGGAAGCAAATCTTCGGAATTCCTATCCTATTGACCCTCTCACATTTGTTTTCCACAGTCAGGAAAATAAAGTGGAAGATGAATTGTCACAGAGAGAAAAACAGAAAGATATACGATGCCTTTACACCGAAGAGAAATTTTTATTTGATTTCATGCATTAAATTTGAAAAGACACCCAGTCTAGACTTCTACAGTTCTGACAATCTCATTTATCGCCTCCCCCCAAAAAAACCTTTTAAGATTCAGAAATTGGACACATTCCATTCCATTTGGGGGAATTTGTCCTAAGGAAGTATCTAAAAACAAACATCTAGATACAGAAAAGATATAGCTACAACAAGGTATAAACATAAATGTAACAGCAAGAAGAAAACATTCTAACAATCAACAATGGGGAATTGCTGCAATATATTTTGAAACATCCACACAGTGGAATTCTGTGCACTTATTTCAAATTATATATATCAATTGTATACGTGCCCCTGACACAGCAAGATGCTCATAATATGATTAGTTTAACATGATTCCATTTTTATAAAATGCATGAATGACTGCATATATATGAAAAGGATCTGAAGGGATATATACAAAGGCATTAACAGTAATCATCTTAGCATGTTTGACTTGCTTATATTTCCCAATTTACTTAATAATAAATATGTATTATTTTTGTACAAAGAATAAAACAGATCATTCAGAAGTAAAATACAAAAACAAGTAGATAAAAACTAAATGACTTGTCATTAACATCCTCAGTCTGAAGTAAACCGATGTTCCATTTCATACCACCGGAAAAGTCACTTTCAACTCAGACATTTAACGCAAGAAAAATGCTAGATGCTTACCTAGGCTAGCATCAATTCACATCATTTGTTTACCTAAGCTGTAAGAATATTTTACCTATGTATAATAAAGACAAATGAATTGGGATGTCTAAAAAATAAGATGTTCTAGTTAAATGATTTTCAAAGCATAAAAACAATGTCCCCTCAAAAATGAACCAGCGCAATTTCCTGTACAGGTAAATGGAGTATGAAGAACAAAATTCAATCTTTCTTTGATGAACAAGGATCTGAGTACCTCAAAAGTCAATGCAAGTCATAAGGCTCTGGACACAGAGAAACCAGGGAGAGACGACTAAGTGAATTTGTTCTGACTCGAGCACAAGCCGTGGAAATGGGTTCCCCGAAGAAATCCCAGATGTACCCTAGTTTTCTAGTGATCTATGTCCGTCTCTAAAGTAATAACAGAAGATCCTAGGCTGATGGTTCAAGACGCTCTCAGTTAATTGCAGTTTTTTCTGTCACTGGAGAAAGTTCGTACGTAGAATAAATACTGAGACAAGCAGCATTTGTGAACGATTTAAGTTTTAAACCACATTCATACAAGACAATATAGGATTTTTGCTCATTATCAAACTCATATACCAATCACCTCAGGAAGACTTAGAAAAACATGTGAGCAAAGGCAGAAATCGAAAAAAGCAAAGAATGACAGATTTCACTACATAAAGACTTATAAGGCCCCGGTGAGCAAAATATCACAGACAAAATGAGAAGACAAGTAGCAAACTAGGAAAAAACATTTTTAACAGATTGTCAAGACTTATACCTTCATTATATATATATATATATATAATATATATATTTTAAATTCTACTTAAGAAAAAGACAAAGGTCATGAAGCAGGCATTCACAAAAGGAAGAAAACAATAAACATATGGGAAAATGTTTTATATGAATAGAAACAAAAAAATACAATATAGATACATGCCATTTTTGTTAAAATGGCAATGATTATGAATTTTAAAAATGAGCAGATAGAAGAGGAAACAGACACTCAAATATCCCGGGAGGAATGTAAATCAGTCTAACATTTCTGGAGGGAAATTTGGCAGTGTGCATCAAAAGCTTTCAAAGTATTTACTCTTTGACAAAACAGTTCTACTCCTAGGACTTTATCCTTAAAAAATAATTAAGCAGTATTTCATATAAAGGGATATTCATTGCAACATTATTTAAAACATAGGTCAAAAGCTAAACTTTTATCAATAGAAATTAGGAAAATAAATTGTTTATTAAAAATCATGATGTACCGGAATACTTATAGACATCAGAAAATATTCAAAAATGTTAAATAGTAAATACTGCCATAAAACAATGTATAACGATTCCCAACTTTTCTTTCAAGAAAGCATGTTTTTGTATACAGCTGTGTTTTTATATATATATATACATATATATATATATATGCATCAAAAAAGTACTGAAAGGACCTATAGCAAAATGTAAATTGGGATTATTTGTATTTCTGCATTTTCTGAATTTTCTATAATAAATAAACCACTGTTAACAGAAGAAACTATTATTTGGTAAAAATAAAGATGTATTCATAGCAGCACTATTTGCAATAGCCAAAATGTTAAAACAACCCAAGTGTCCATCAGCAGATGAACAGATAAACAAATTGTGACATATACATATAATAGAATATTAGCCATAAAAAGGAATGAAGTACTGATACCTGCTACAACGTGGATGAACCTCCAAGACATCGTACTAAGTCAAAGAAGCCAGACAGGAAAGGTCACATATTGTATGATTTCATTTATATGAAACATCCAGGATAAATAAATCCTACAGACAGAATGCAGATTGGTGGTTGTCATGGGCTGCAGGGAAGGGGGAAATGGGGAGAAAGTGACTAATGGGTACAGGGTTTTACTTTGGAATGAAAGAAATGTTTTGGAACTAGAAAGAGGTTGTGGTTGCACAACATTGTGAATATACTAAATGCCTGTGAATTGTTCACTTTAAATAGTCAATTTTGTTATGTGAATTTCACCTCAATAATTTTTAAAAATTAAAAAATAGTAGAGGAAAAAAGCAAACATCTAGTGATCATATTCCTCATTAAAGTTTACCAAGTTGTTTCACTCGCTTGATACTCTAAGAGACCATTTCCTCTACCAGTGAATTCTAAGTATGCTAGTGTGTCCGTCTGTCCATCTGTCCCTCTCACTCGCTCATTCACTATTTTAGTACATAAATAATAACAGCTAATATTAATATGGCATTTTATTATTAACGGTTCTAAAGAGTTCACATACAGAGGGAGAGCCAAGATGGCGCCGTGAGTAGTCCTCTTTGTCTCTCGCCCTTCGAGTCTACAATTATTTGGACACTTATCGCTTGACAAAGGATATCCAGACATCATCTCAGGACGTCTGAGACACCCACGCGACTATACATCGGAAGGCGGATGGACTTTCCTCCGGGAGGATGTGGAAATAGGTGAAAACTCTCCGACCCCGACGGGCAGCCTAGTACCCGCAAGCGGCTTTCTTCCAACGGACGCCCCCAGAGGATCCACACACATCTAGGGCAGGAGCGAGAACACAACAGAGGAGCGACGGTGGAAACAGGTGACCAGAACCCTACCTAAACCCCCCGCAATTACTCCTAAACGCAGAGGGAAACTTTGGAGTTGCACACCTGAGCCCACGGGGAGAGTCTCTCCCCGCCACTGGCGGGGAGACCCAGCCTGGTGCTCGGGGCGCCCGGAGGGTCCCAGAGAGAGACATGGAAGGCACGGAGGTCTCCCAGCTGCCGTTGCCCGCCCCGTGGGACTAGGGATTGCCGGAGATCTCGGAGAGGACCGGGGCGGGGGAACTTTCAAAGGCCGGTTCTGCGACCCGGAGGGGAAGCGCCGGAGCTCCGCCCGGGCAGCAGACAAAACTCTCTGTCTGCCGTTAGCAGAGGGGCCACGCTGAGCAGTCACGGCTCCGGGAGAGGCCGGGAGAGAAGCCCAGAGGGCGGGGCGACCCCCAGCTGCCGTTGCCCGCCCTGTGGGACTAGGGATTGCCAGAGATCTCGGAGAGGACCGGGGCGGGGGAACTTTCAAAGGCCGGTTCTGCGACCCGGAGGGGAAGCGCCGGAGCTCCGCCAGGCAGCAGACAAAACTCTCTGTCTGCCATTAGCAGAGGGGCCACGCCCAGCATTCAGGGCTCCCGGCAGAGGCCCGGAGAGAAGCCCAGAGGGCAGGGCGACCCCCAGCTGCCATTGCCCGCCCCGTGGGGCTAGGGATTGCCAGAGATCTCAGAGAGGACCGGGGCGGGGGGAACTTTCAAAGGCCGGTTCTGCGACCCGGAGGGGAAGCACCGGAGCTCCGCCAGGCAGCAGACAAAACTCTCTGTCTGCCATTAGCAGAGGGGCCACGCCCAGCATTCAGGGCTCCCGGCAGAGGCCCGGAGAGAAGCCCAGAGGGCGGGGCGACCCCCAGCTGCCGTTGCCCGCCCCGTGGGACTAGGGATTGCCGGAGATCTCGGAGAGGACCAGGGCTGGGGGAACTTTCAAAGGCCGGTTCGGCGACCCGGAGGGGAAGCGCTGGAGCTCCGCCCGGGCAGCAGACAAAACTCTCTGTGTGCCGTTAGCAGAGGGGCCACACTGAGCATTCACGGCTCCGGGAGAGGCCCGGAGAGAAGCCCAGAGGGCGGGGCGACCCCCAGCTGCCGTTGCCCACCCCGTGAGGCTAGGGATTGCCGGAGATCTCGGAGAGGACTGGGGCTGGAGAGAGTTCCAGAGACCCAGCTTAGTAGCCTAGGGGGAAACCCTACAGGCTCACAGCAGCCTTAGGGAAAGCCTCTGCACAGCACCAGTAGAAGGCACCCAGCCGCCAGCCACAAGGCTGGAAGACCCCAGGGCAAAAGCAGCATAGCTAGGTGTACTAACCACAGACTGTAGAAGATGCCAATAGCTCTCCTGCGACCCACAGAGGACAAGTGAGATTTGGTGTGTGCCGACAGCAACGGAGCGACAAATATAAGTGATCCCACCCCTGGCCACTGGAAAAGCCCATAACACCGTTGCAGACCTGAAGGAGAGAGCGCATCTAGGTGGGCAACAACAGTAGGCACCTGCAGCCTGAAGCCCCCCTGTGACGGCCCCCACGGCAGAGGAGGGAATCCAAAGGGCCACTGTGGCTACGAAGAGGGGCCCAGGCCCAGTTAGCAACTACGGACAGGGTTCCTGGTTGGTGAAGTATAAACAGCTGCTCCCCCCACCGCAGCAGCTGAAACAAGTGAAAGGAGCAACTAAACTCTATCTCCATGCGGAGGCACAAATCAACAACATCAAGCAATATGAAAAAATACATTAAATCTCCAGAACAGAAAGAAAGTAACAAATACACAGAAAACAATCCCAAAGAAAATGAGATATATAACCTAAATGATGATGACTTCAAAACAGCCATCATTAAGATTCTCAATGAGTTAAGAGAGAATTCTGACCTACAACTCAACGAGCTCAGGAGCTATGTCACAAAAGAGTTTGATACGATAAAGAAGAACCAAACAGAAATATTGGAAATGAAGAACACAATAGAGGAGATTAAGAAAAATCTAGATGCTCTGAACAGTAGGGCCAATAATATGGAGGAAAGAATTAGCAATTTGGAAGATGGCAATATAGAATTGTTGCAGGCAGAGGAGGAGAGAGAAGCAAGACTTAAAAGAAATGAAGAAACTCTCCGAGAATTATCAGACACAATTAGGAGATGCAACGTAAGGATTATAGGTATACCAGAGGGAGAAGAGAAGGAGAAAGGGGCAGAAAACCTATTCAAAGAAATAATGGCTGAGAACTTCCAAAATCTGGTGAGGGAGATGGATCTTCAGGTGACAGAAGCCAATAGATCTCCAAACTTTATCAATGCAAGAAGACCAACTCCACGGCATATAGTAGTGAAGCTAGCAAAAGTCAACGACAAGGAGAAAATATTAAGGACAGCCAGGCAAAAGAAACTAACCTACAAAGGAACCCCCATCAGGCTATCAGCAGATTTCTCAGCAGAAACTTTACAGGCTAGAAGAGAGTGGAATGATATATTCAAAAATCTGAAGGACAAAAACCTACAGCCGAGAATTCTCTACCCAGCGAAAATATCCTTCAAATACGATGGAGAAATAAAAACTTTCCCAGATAAACAAAAACTAAGGGAGTTCATTGCCACAAAACCTCCTCTTCAGGAAATCCTCAGGAAAACCCTCATTCCTGAAAAATCCAAAAAAGGAAAGGGGCTACAAAACCAAGAGCAGAGGAGATAAGTAGAAGGACAACAACAGAGAGTAGCAGCTCTACATCAGAACAGATTAAACCATGGGACGAGAAACAAAGGAAACTGAAGAAAACCGGAAAACAAGACACAAAATGGTAGTGGTAGGCCCCCACGTCTCAATAATCACTCTAAATGTAAATGGATTGAACTCCCCAATCAAAAGACACAGAGTGGCAGGATGGATCAAAGAACAAGATCCAACAATATGCTGCCTCCAGGAAACACACCTCAGCCCCAAAGACAAACACAGACTCAGAGTGAAGGGATGGAGAACAATACTCCAAGCGAATAATGAACAAAAGAAAGCAGGTGTCGCTATACTAATATCAGACAAGGTAGATTTCAAAGCAAAACAGATAAAGAAAGATAAAGAGGGACAGTATATAATGATAAAAGGGACTCTCCACCAAGAAGACATAACACTTATAAATATATACGCACCCAACACAGGAGCACCAAAATTTGTAAAGCAACTCTTAATAGAACTAAAAGAAGACATCAACAACAATACAATAATAGTAGGGGACCTCAACACACCATTAACACCAATGGACAGAACATCCAGACAGAAAATCAACAAGGAAATAATAGAATTAAATGAAAAATTAGACCAGATGGACTTAATAGATATATATAGAACACTTCATCCAAAAACAGCAGGTTACACATTCTTCTCAAGTGCACATGGAACATTCTCAAGGATTGACCATATTTTGGGAACCAAAGCAAACATCAATAAATACAAGAGAGTTGAAATAATATCAAGCATCTTTTCTGATCATAACGCTATTAAACTAGAAATCAACTACAAGAAAAAAGCAGAGAAAGGTGCAAAAATGTGGAGAGTAAACAACACGCTTCTCAACAAACAATGGATCATTGAAGAAATCAAATATTATCTGGAGACAAATGAAAATGAGAACACGACATACCAAATCATTTGGGATGCAGCAAAAGAAGTCCTAAGAGGGAAATTCATCGCAATACAGGCTCACCTCACTAAACAAGAAAAAGCTCACGTAAGCAACCTCAAACGACACCTAACAGAACTAGAAAAAGAAGAACAAACAAAGCCCAGAGTCAGTAGAAGGAGGGAAATAATAAAAATAAGAGCAGAAATAAACGATATTGAAACAAAAAAGACAATAGAAAGGATCAATGAAACAAAGAGTTGGTTCTTCGAAAGAATTAACAAAATTGACAAACCCCTAGCCAGACTCACCAAGAAAAGAAGAGAGAAATCGCAAATTAATAAAATCAGGAATGACAGAGGAGAAATCACAACAGATACCAATGAAATACAAGAGATCATAAGAGAATACTATGAAAAACTATACGCCAACAAATTGAACAACCTGGAAGAAATGGACAAATTCCTAGACTCCTACAATCTCCCCAAACTGAATCAGGAAGAAATGGAGAATCTGAATAGACCAATCACAAGTAAGGAAATAGAAACGGTAATCAAAAACCTCCCCAAAAACAAGAGTCCAGGACCAGACGGCTTCTCTGGAGAATTCTACCAAACATTCAAAGAAGACTTAATACCTATTCTCCTCAAACTGTTCCAGAAAATTGAGAAAGATGGAGAACTCCCTAACACATTCTATGAAGCCAACATCACTCTGATCCCCAAACCTGACAAGGACAACACAAAGAAGGAGAACTACAGGCCGATATCACTGATGAACATAGATGCAAAAATCCTCAACAAAATTTTGGCAAACCGATTACAGCAATACATCAAAAAGATTATACACCATGATCAAGTGGGATTTATACCAGGGACACAGGGATGGTTCAACATCCACAAGTCAATCAACGTGATACACTACATCAACAAAATGAAAAACAAAAACCACATGATCATCTCAATAGATGCAGAGAAAGCATTCGACAAGATCCAACACCCATTTATGATAAAAACCCTCAGTAAAATGGGTATAGAAGGAAAGTACCTCAACATAATAAAGGCCATGTATGATAGACCCACAGCCAACATCATACTCAATGGACAAAAGCTGAAAGCCATCCCTCTGAGGACAGGAACAAGACAAGGGTGCCCACTTTCACCACTCCTATTCAACATAGTCCTGGAGGTGCTGGCCAGAGCAATTCGGCAGGAAAAAGAAATAAAAGGAATCCAAATAGGTAACGAAGAAGTAAAACTCTCGTTGTTTGCAGACGACATGATCTTATACATAGAAAACCCCAAAGAATCCACAGAAAAACTATTAGAAATAATCAACAACTACAGCAAAGTAGCAGGGTATAAAATTAACGTGCATAAATCAGTAGCATTTCTATACACTAACAATAAACTAACAGAAAAAGAACTCAAGAACTCTATCCCATTCACAATCGCAACGAAAAGAATAAAATACCTTGGGATAAACTTAACCAAGGAAGTGAAAGATCTATACAATGAAAACTACAAGACTTTCTTGAAAGAAATAGGCGATGACATAAAGAGATGGAAAAACATTCCTTGTACATGGATTGGAAGAATAAACATAGTTAAAATGTCCATACTACCTAAAGCAATATACAGATTCAATGCTATCCCAATCAGAATCCCAAGAACATTCTTCACAGAAATTGAACAAACAATCCTAAAATTCATATGGGGGAACAAAAGACCGCGAATTGCTAAAGCAATCCTGAGCAAGAAAAACAAAGCCGGCGGAATCACAATCCCCGATTTCAAAACATACTACAAAGCTACAGTGATCAAAACAGCATGGTACTGGTACAAAAACAGGTCCACAGATCAATGGAACAGAATTGAAAGCCCAGAGATAAAACCACACATCTATGGACAGCTAATCTTCGACAAAGGAGCAGAGGGCCTACAATGGAGAAAAGAAAGTCTCTTCAACAAATGGTGCTGGGAAAACTGGACAGCCACATGCAAAAGATTGAAAATTGACCATTCTTTTTCACCACACACCAAAATAAACTCAAAATGGATCAAAGACCTAAAGATTAGGCCTGAGACAATAAGTCTTTTGGAAGAGAATATAGGCAGTACACTCTTTGACATCAGTTTCAAAAGAATCTTTTCGGACACTGTAACTCCTCAGTTGAGGGAAACAATAGAAAGAATAAACAAATGGGACTTCATCAGACTAAAGAGCTTTTTCAAGGCAAGGGAAAACAGAATTGAAACAAAAAAACAGCTCACTAATTGGGAAAAAATATTTACAAGCCACTTATCCGACAAAGGGTTAATCTCCATAATATACAAAGAACTCACACTGCTTAACAACAAAAAAACAAACAACCCGATCAAAAAATGGGCAGAGGACATGAACAGACATTTCTCAAAAGAAGATATGAATATGGCCAATAGACACATGAAAAGATGTTCATCATCGCTAATCATCAGGGAAATGCAAATCAAAACGACACTAAGATATCACCTTACCCCCGTTAGATTGGCAAAAACATCCAAAACCAAGAGCGACAAATGTTAGAGAGGTTGTGGAGAAAGAGGAACCCTCATACACTGTTGGTGGGAATGCAAACTGGTACAGCCACTATGGAAAACAGTACGGAGATTTCTCAAAAAGTTAAAAATAGAAATACCCTATGACCCAGCCATCCCATTACTGGGTATCTATCCTAAGAACCTGATAACAGATATCTCAAGAGTCCGTTACACCCCTATGTTCATCGCAGCATTATTTACAATAGCCAAGACGTGGAACCAGCCTACATGCCCAGAAACTGATGATTGGATAAAGAAGATGTGGTATATATACACAATGGAATACTACTCAGCCATAAAAAAAGACGAAATTGGCCCATTCACAACAACGTGGATGGACCTCGAGGGCATTATGTTAAGCGAAATAAGTCAGTCAGAGAAAGACGATCTCTATATGACTCCACTCATAGGTGGAAATTAGTATATTGAGAAGGAGATCTGATCGGTGGTTACCAGGGAAAAGGGGGGGTGGGGGGAGGGTACGGAGGGGGAAGTGGTGTACCCACAACATGACTAACAAAAATGTACAACTGAAATCTCACAAGCTTGTAATCTATCATAACATTAATAAAAAATAAATAAAAAAAAAGAGTTCACATACATCAAGTATATTGAATTCTCACAACTCTGTGAGGTAGTTATTATTGTTATTTATTATTATTATCTATATTTTACAGAGGAGAAAGAGAGGCACAGAGAAATAAAGTGACTTGCTGAAGACTACACAGATAGTAAATTACAGAATTGGAATTTAAACGCAACCAGACTGGCTGCAGAGTCCTATGCTGTCAAGTGCTTCAACTGTTGTGTTCTACTTCCTTTCAGGAATCCATGGTCTTTGTGGAAAAATAAGAAATAGAGGTATGCATGTGAAGTAGGGGGGAGACTGTCCGTAATCTTGCCACCCAGGGATAACCACTGTAAATCTGCTGCACATTTTTCCAAATAAATTCACACATTTATATACCTACATCAAAGTTTTCATAACATGTTTTATAATATAATATGTTTTAACATATTGTAAACCTCTTCCATGTAAATAAATATGCTGCTATGTCACCACATTTAATGGTCCCACGGTATTCTATTTTAATAAAAGAAATAATTTATTTAACCAGTCCCCTATTAAAAATTTGGGTTGTTTACGAACAACACTGAGATGAACCATCTTATACATACATCATTGTTCAGTCAACCAATTTACTTAAGATAACTATAGAAGTAGATGTAGAATATTTAGTGAGACTATGTTTTAAAGCTCTTGACAAATATTACCCAACTATTCTTAAAAAGTATTTAATAGCTTGTACTCCCACTTATAGATTATGGGAGTACCTCCTCTTATCACAGTCATTTTGCAGAATTTTCCCAGCTGATCTCAGAAAACATTCTATCTTATGAACCTAAGGATCATTTTATTTCCTACTATCTCTCTCCAACAGACACACACTCCCAAGGGGGAAAACTATATTTGGATTTTGGGGAATTCTTTGAAATGTATACATTAATTGTGTAGCACAGACATCTTTACACTGTTGAGCCTTTCTGTCTAAGAGTATGATATAACTCTATTCAGGAATAATTCTTATAAAACATCCCTGTGGGGCACAGTCATTTCCAAATGAGAAAATAAGGTCTCTGCAGTTGAAGTAGAGCCAGAGGTCAGTGAATAAGCTAAGGAAGATTAAAATGAAAAGCAAATTTCACCCAGGCCTGCCTCACATCACTAACCTTTGAGTCTTTTCCCGCAGAAAAAAATCCTAAACTACCTGTCATGGAAGTAATTTACCTCTTAGATTAAGTCCTCCTTATTCTAAATCATCCTATAACCTAAGGCAGAATTATAGAAGCCTGACACCTTCTCAGGCCCCAAAACCATGTCTTGAGGAATATTAAGTATCTCATGTTACAAGTAAATTAACTAAACTCAATTGACTTAGATGCCTAAATGAAATTATAGAACCAGCCATGTGCTGGTAAAAAATGCAAACACATGTCTGGATCTGCGTCTGTGTCAAACAAAAGTAGCAGAGGTCAGATTCACCAATAATTCTTGTTGACTATTTTTAGACAATGCTCACTTTCTAGAAACCATCAAGCTATATCCCTCTGCCCAGTATGACCATACTGGACACGAAAAATTCCACATTCAGTCAAAAATATCCAACAAGAAGCAAAGATATAATCCCTGTTTCCCTAAAAATATTAAACCATAAGAAGGAAAGTCATAAAATATTGAGCTTGGAAAAGACATTACAAATTTTATCTAAACCAATCTCTTTCTTTTCCAAATGAGGAGAGTGAGTCCAAGAGAAAGCAAGCCACTCAAGGTCACACACAGCCAATTAGCAACAAGAGAAGTCCCATAACTGGGTCTCTTGACTCCCTGGCCAATGCCCATACCACCACACTCTAGTGCATACATATCCAAGAGAACATTACCTTTCTATCAATTCATTTCCGATAAAAAAAATTGTGATGAAAATAAAGCTTTTCTTCTGAATAATCAAAATTAAACTGTATGCTTCGTAAGCTGTTGTAAATTAAGGACGATTCTGTAAATAACATTTAAGAAAAATTAAGCCTCTATCATCAAGTACTTTTAATAAATTAAAAACATTTCATTTCAAATAAAATCAAATTTGAGCGCAATTCTTCAAAAATCTTCAACATTCTTAAAATATACATGTTAGACATGTATCGCATTTTTCAAGGAGCCAACTAATTCACTGAAAAAAACTGTCAATTGGAAATTCTTGTCAAACAGTGTAGGAATAAAGGTGTCCATTTCTGGCAAGCCATCCTAGAAAAGAGAAAAAGCAGCAGCTGGTACAAAGGAAAACCTTAAACAAACATGTTTTCCTGTTGTATTTGCTTAAATAAGCCAGTCTACCAAAACATAAAATCAAGACCTACGCATAGCTCTGCTTCCATATGCTCTGTATATCTCATCAGTACAGTCACTGAGAAAGCACTAAGAAAAAGATTTCTCTCCAGAGTCAATGAACATGAGAGAGCAAGGGGAGAAGGGGGGAGGGCTGGGATTTCATACATGCAGAAGAATATAAAATTAAGACTAATTGAGCCGTAGTCATCAATGAGGTAAACCGTGGAGCCAGGACAAGAACTCATGGTAACAAATTGTCTGCTTTAATACGGTTAGTGTCTGAACTACTGCCAGACTTTATCTGTGGAAAACCCACTGAGGATATGTTTGCTGCTTTTTACACTAGAGAAGAATTAGCTTTCTTAGAGTGTGGTTTTTTTAATGTTTAAAGTTAAACAATATGAAATTTTTAAAAAATTATTTCAATCATGTATACAAAGTTAAAAAGTCAAGGCCTCCAAGAGACCCATTCAGTGGCTGTTTTAGAGCATTACCAAAGTTAGGTTTCCAAGCCAAAAAGTAATTCAAAATATATCCAAATAAATATTCTATTTAACACTAATTTTCACCACAGATGTTTTCTTTGTTTTAAAGCACTGTATTCTGCCTTAATGCCATAAGGGAATAATAAGATCCCCTCCCCCAAAATATTTGCTATTCTAAAATTAAATTTACATTTCTTCCTTGTTGCACTAAGAACTTAGAGCTAATGGGTCCATGTGCCAACAACTACAATCATTAGTTATGATCTGTTTTTTAACAGTTTCCAAATAAAATCCATTACAGTCACAAAGTGTTTTACGAGGATACATCTTAATGGCCTATATTTCACGTAAAACCTGATGCTGGAAAAGAAGCAACTCTAGTGAGAACAGCATAGCCAGGAATTTGCTGGAACTACTTCCTTGCATCACACACCTAGATACACAAATATGTGATAATTTCTAGAATGCTTTTCTTAGTGCAACAAAACCTCTTATAATAAACAACTTAATTTCTCTCTATAATAACGGTGATATACTATGGGGTCAGATGTCAGCTTTTATTTAGAACTTGGCTGTGCTGCCATCTTGATAAGACCAGGGAGATGATGCATATATTTAAAGTAGGTGTTTTTCTAGAGAAGGCGCTTTGATTTACCTCTTCTTCTTCCCAAGGTAGAGAGACTTCATACCTACTAGCTTACTTGTTCTACTCTTTTAAACATGAAAGTAAATGAGAAGTCTAAGAAAAGTCCGACTTCCTGCTCATATAAAGTATTAAGAAAGCACTTGTCTAACTCATGTATTTTTCTTCAAAGAGGCAGTCGACGGAAGGTCCAATTCAGCAATTGTTCATTTTACATCAGGAAATCCACCTCTTGGTCCAAATCCTCTAAAGCAACAGCTAATGTCACCAACACAACCACATTAAGTAACCAACAATTGTGCCTAAATATCACCCAGCAGAAAAATTTTAAATGTTATTAGAATAAAACTTCAGATGAGCCTACGGGAAAATAAAGGTTTTATACCACCCCCCACACAAACACACAAATTCATATATCGAAGTCCTAACCCACAGTACCTCAGAATATGACCTTATTTGGAGACAGAATCTCTACAGAAGTAATCAAGTCAAAATGAGGTCATTAAGGTGGGCCCAAATCCAATATGACTGTTGTCCGAATAAAAAGGGGAAATTTGGACACAGAGACAAGCGTAGAGGGAAGACAGATGTGAAGAGACATAGGGAGAAGACGGCATCTACAGGCTGAGGAGAGAGGCCTGGAATAGGTCCTTCCTCGGAAGGAACCAATCCTGCTGACACCTTGATTTTGGACTTCCAGCCTCCAAAACTATGAGACAATAAACCCCTGCTCTTTAAGCCATCCAGTCTGTGGTACTTTGTTGTGGCAGCCCTAGAAAACTAATACAAAAAGATATCCCCAAACTAGAAAGAAGGAGGAACAGTCATGTGATATAAATAAAATAGCTGAGCTTGATTTTAAAATGTCTCAAATTAAACAAGATAGGAAACTATAGGTGTGCCTCATCTTAAGGAATTCTTAAACAAGGTATTATAAATAAAAAATAAAACCAGAGTCACTAATCGTAGAAGAAAATCTTACATTTGGAAGGAACCTTAAAGTGCAGTTTGTTAGCATTCCTCTCACCAAGTAACTATTTGCACTTCCTCCTTCAGCTACTGCCATTTTTCTCTTCTCCTCTGGCTATCAAAGCTCCTCCAAAGAATTGCCTATTTTCACTGTGTCGGCCTGCTTTTCTTCTCATTCTCTACTGAACACACTCCTATCAGGTTTTTGCCTCTACCACTAGATCAAAACTGCTCTTTTCAAGACTGCTGATGGCTTCCACCTTTCAAAACCCAAACATTATTTCTCAACATTCCTCTCACTAGATCTAACAACAGTGTTTGATTCAGTCCATCACTCTCTTCTCCTTCAACACTCTTCAAACTGGCCTCTGGGACACCCTTCTCCTCCATTGGCTCTCCTAACTCTCCTGACGTGCCCCAGCGCTTGGTCTTTGACCTCTTCTTTCTCTAGCTAAAGTCACTCCCTAGGAGATCTTAGTAAAGCCTATCATCTCTTTCAAAATATATAAAAATATAATTTATATACAAAATCTATACAGAATCCAATTTCTTTTCACCATCCCACCTCAAAAATCTTAATCTAAACTGCCATAATGCCTCACCTAGGTTATCATAATACTTCCATTTTTTTTTCCACATAGCAGGTAGACTGATCTTTTTACATATAAATCATATCGTGTTATTTCTCTGTTCAAAACCCTGCATAGCTCTCCTCTCATTCATAATAAAAGTCAAAGTCTTTAACATGCCCTAAAAGGTGCCGTGTGATCTACCACACCCCATCCACCTACGACCTCTATGTTTGCACCTCCTGTCATGTCCCACTCCAGCCAGTTGGTCACTCTTCTTTGAACATGCCAAGTGTATGCTTACCTCAAAGCCTTTGCATTTGCTATTCCCTGTGCCTGGAAGCTCTCTCTCCGGATGTCTACACAGCTTGATCCCTCTCTTCATTCAGGTACTGCACAAATGCCACAGCATCAAAAGTCCTCTCCTGAACTCCTAAACAAACACCTCCTCTGTCCCCTCACTTCCTTATTTTTCTTCTTAGACTTATCACCACCTGTCATGTATTTGTGTAATGTCTATATTCTACCATTCCATAAACTCCCTAAGAGCAGGAATTCCCTGCTTTTGTTCACTGAGGTATTCCTGGTACCTGGGCCAGGGACAAACACAGATGCTGAATAAATATTTGCTGGAAGAATAAATGAACATCACATGGCCTGCCATAAAGTAGGTGTTAAATAAATGGCACTTTGAAAAATAACCATTAGACAAATGCTTCTTAACCATAGCTGGACACTGGAATCTGTTTCCTGGACCCTGTCCTCTGAGATTCCAAAATTGCAAATAAATCATTAGCCTGTGAGTCTAATGTGCAGATTGAGAACCACTATATTAGACTACAAGAATCTTAAAGAAAATAAATTTTTAATCATTGTACCTCCAGTAGAGCAGTTGGCAAAGTGATTAATAATGGTGATTAAATGAGTGAACCCACGATAAATGGTGATTTAGTATTTACGCGTGTATTTGTATTGATGAAGAGCTAACTAGTTTATAAAGCAAGTCTTTTGCATTGCTGCACATCTTTAAAGGTTACAGTTCTTCCTTAATCTTTAGAAAGATCTTCCTCACTAAAACATCCACTCATTGATTCCAGGCCTACGGTCTGAAATACACCTGAAGTCCATTCTCTAAAGGCAGCTCTTGATACATTTAAAAACAATGATAATGAGACCTTTGACCGGGCTTCGTCTCTAGTCAGGATGAATCAAAGCAAATGTAGGAAGTGTAATGCTCCAGATTCATTCTGCCTGGGGAAAGGGTATCTCAGTCGCAAATAAAGACATTTAATCCAGGTCTTAGATGATAACTAGAGGCTAGCTGTACCAGAGAGAGAGAGGAAACGGCTTTTCAGACAATGGCCATGAATGAAGCATATAAGGATGAAAATGCATGAGAATCTCTGGAAAATGGGAATGGTGGTTAGATTGCTGAATAAGAAAGAGGGGTGAAATGGAAGGGAGTAAAGGACCTAAAAAGGTCACCTAATACCACATGATAAAGGACCTTGTCTACCACGTTAAGTGACTTCTTTTATGACTGACTGGATGTGGAGTTTAGAGATGAGAAGGAAGAGGTCTAATGAAATCAAGTCAACCACTATTAATCAAAAACAGAAACAAGAAAAACGAGTTTTAAGTAGAGGGGAAGATAATGAACTTGGTCTGGGATGTATTTAATTTGAACTAGTACAGGACATTCTACTAGATGTGTCTTTTAAGGAGTCGCAAATGGGCTTTTGGAACTTGATGGAGAATCAAGCATTGGAGGTTGGATCTAAGAGTCATTTAAACAAAGGTTATAGGTAAGACAAGCAGTTGGATGAGAAATGTTAACAATGATTCTTCACAGTGGGATGACAGGTGCTTTTCATCTTTTCTGCTTGTTCAAATTATTCAAATTTTATAATAAGTACGTATTACTTCTAATTACAGGAAAATAAAAATTAATAAAGGAAAATATCGATAATATCTTTCACAGAGGACATGTGCAATGTAAAGAGAAGACCAAAAGCAAAAACCTGGGATAACCAACATTTACTAAGAAGTAACAGAAGAGTAGCTAGCTACAGAAACAAGGATATAAGGTTGAGTGATACAAGACTTCAGCATCTCAGAAAGCAACAGAGGAGCAGCCTGGAAACAGAGTTAAACACTGCAGAGAAGTGGAGTAGGTTGCGGATCAAAGAAACTACTGGTAACTAGGAGTTGATTACTAAACATAAAAAGAGATTTAGGAAAATGACTGGAATAAAAGCCAGGCTACAGAGAGTTGAAACAAGAGTAGAAAAATGGTAAAGAGTCCAGTTTTGAAGAGAAGGTCAGAAAAAAGTCATAGCTGAAAAGAAGGCCAAGCTAAGGACTAGCCTGCCTTTATCTGCATCCATCATACAGAATGCAGAACTTGCTACTGTGAAGTCAAGCGAGTCATATTCATTCTCCCTGTCCTGTCAAAGTCATCACCTACTGCTACAGAAGAAACAAACCTACATGGGACATGTCAGCCAGTCTCACAATCATAGTTCATATTATCAGTACTTTTGTCTTTCTGTAGGAAAAAAAAAAATTAAGAGTCCCCAAAATTTTCAGAATCACTAACAGCCTAAAAGAATTCTGGGGCTGGCCCAGTGGCGTAGTGTTTAAGTTTGCACACTCCACTTTGGTGGCCCAGGGTTCACGGGTTCGGATCTCAGGTGGGGACCTGCACAGTACTCATCAAACCATGCTGTGGTTGCATCCCACATACAAAATAGAGGAAGGTTGGTACAGATGTTAGCTCAGGGCCAATCTTCCTCAGCAAAAAAAAATTTTTTTAAGTAAAAAAATAAAAGAATTCTTACCTTGTTCTAAATGCAAACAAGTTAGTCAATCAAATTCCCATCACTTTCCATCAAAAAAATAAAAAATACAACTAAACCTAGTTATCTTGCTGGATTTACATTTATAAAAATATTATTTCAACTAATAATGAACATATTTAACTGTCCTTCCAAATGAACCCAAGACTGTTTTCGTTATCTAGAGATACACAAATGCTCATCACAAAGAACTAAAAAAAGTCCCCATTTTAGCCTCTGAATGAGTGTTGCGAGATCCACCTTTCTCACCTGCACTCTGGGAGACATTAATTGATAATGAAATAATCCACAGGCACACAGGTAGGCAAGTGAAAGTAGTTCCAACAACAAGCATATCTAACTCAAAATTTATCTGAAATAGCACTAAATACTGAGTGAAACAGAAAACTAAATTACCTCCCAGAATATCTCAGAACGCCAAGAATCCTTTAGTGCTTACATTTACATTTTGGGCTGCTGCTGCTGAACTTTATAAACAACCTATTTGGAGTACTCACTAATGAGTTCTTGATATTCATAGATTAAATTATTATACTGGAGCTTAAAAATATCAAGCACTATTATTAGAACTATATTACGTTAAAAATAGATAGGCATATGTGGTATAGCCATACAATGGAATGCTACTCAGCAATAAAAAGGAGCTATTGAATACAGCACAATGTGACTCAATCTCAAAATCACTATGCTAAGTGAAAAAAACCCAGGCCAAAAAAAAAGAGTGTACGTCACATGATTCCATTTATATAAAATTCTAGAAAATCCAAGTGAATCTGTAGTGACAGAAAGCAGATGAATGGCTTCCTGGGGACATGGTGGAGGAAGGCTTGGATTACAAAGGGGAAGCAAGATATCTTTTAGGGGTATGGAAATTGCTGTCTTGATTATGGTGACGGTATAGAATGTCAAAACTGACCAAATTGTATACTTCAAATATATGTAGTTTAGTGTACTTCAATTAATCATCATAAAGTTAAAAAAAGATTCAAGCAATTGTTTAACCTTCCCATAAAATATCTGTATAACTCTTTAAAGCAATATCATTTACATACAAACAATGAGTGGACTAATAATAAATCTTTGTTTTTAAAGGGGTCAATATGTCTAAAACACTCAGAACAACACCTCGTCCATATAACTGATAAAAGTCTTTAAAGAAAGAGGGATAATAAAGAGAACAAAACCTTAAAATAGTTGTGATAAAATGATAGAACTAAAGTCCATCAGTTTTTATTCTGTATTGTCTTTGGCATGTATTGCTTTTTCAACACCAGTTTGGCCTTTTATATTTGAAGTTTTACAGGCTTCTAGCTTGAGATGTCATTGGACTAACACCCCTCACTCCCTCTGACCTCTGTGTCTCTATTCTTTATTTCCAGAACTGTACTGGTGAAAACAGAGGCAGCACATGCCCTACATCCGGTGCCTGTCATGTGCTGCTTACCCAAGAACCACAGACAGCTCTGCTTCTTTAAAATTCTAAAAAAGATTCTTCTTCCAAAAAGATTCTCATAATCAAGAATCTAGTAGAGACAGAATGAGATCCCCTTGGTTGATCAGCACAGCATGGGAAAAAATTTTGCCAGACAACAGAAATTGGACTAGGGACTCTGCACAGACACCTCACCCTGAGAGAAGAGGAACAATGGTCACCCACACACCTGTGTGTGGATAAAACACAACAGTACAAAGAGCTCTCCTTGTTAAAACAGGTGGAACACCAGGGCCGGCCCGGTGGCGCAGCGGTTAAGTTCGCACGTTTCGCTTCTCGGCGGCCCGGGGTTCGCTGGTTCGGATCCCGGGTGCGGACTTGGCACTGCTTGGCAGCCATGCTGTGGTAGGCGTCCCACGCATAAACTAGGGGAAGATGGGCACGGATGTTAGCTCAGAGCCAGGCTTCCTCAGCAAAAAGAGGAGGACTGGCACTAGTTAGCTCAGGGCTAATCTTCCTCCAAAAAAAAAAAAACAGGTGGAACACCAACATCTACCTTGGAGGAGACTGACTTCTGAAACACGTGAGAAATGAATTACTATGTTGAGAAAAAGGAATAATCTAAAAATGACTGACTACAGGGGAAAAAATTATAAATAGCTGCTTGGTACACTTAAGATTCAGTATACGGCCTCTAGAATCAGTTGTAGAAAGCGGTAAGTCTAGACCAGTCCCTTGTAGGCAGAGTAGGAGGCACTGGGGTTCAGTGGAAAGTGAAGTCTCTGGAGACAAATATATCCCCTCCTTACGGCTCACTAGCTTTGTCATCTTTTGCAAGTTATTAATTGCCTTTGAACTTCTGTTTCCTCATCTCTAAAAGCAGAGGTATGGATTGCTGTGAGGATTACTGTTAATATAAGTAAAATGTTTCACACATTTAACTACTCAATAAATGGTACTTATCAAAAAAATTGAAGACAATTAGATGAAATATTAGAATTAACAAGATCACTCTGTAAGAGACTAGATATACAATTAATTTTCAAAAACCAATGGCTTTTCAATATATCAGGGAAAAATCAATTAAAAGGTAAAATGGTAGGGGAAATCTGCCATAGAAAATGTAACAAAAAATACTTGAAATAGAAAGACTGTGCCAGTGAGAAATACAGAATGCCTCAAATGCTGAAGCAGACTATGTCTTCAGATGCAGCAATAATACTGTAAAGATGATGATTTTTTGCAAATAAATGAAGAGATTTAACATAATGCAAGAGAAAATTCCAGTGAGACTTTTTTTTTTAACTTTTCAAAATTATTCTGAAGTTAAACTGGAAGACTAAATGGAGTGAGAATAGCTGAGAAATCTTTGAATGAAAGAAAAGCATAAAGTGTCATACAAAATCATATCTTAAAACTCCAAGCAAGCTTGGTAAAAAATCAATAGTACAGAAAGTAGCCCAAAAGAAATCAAATAAATGTTTGTGTGCATATGTATAATATAATGTACCATATATTATATATAAAACAAAAGATTATAAAGAAAAATATATATATATCTCCACACAATAGATGGTATAGAAAACAAATCAATGGAGAAAGGAAGAATTATGAACTGTTCAAAATACAATTTGTGAAAACTGGCTATTCAGAAAACAAAGTGAAAGGCTTACCCTAGATCAAGCACTGAATAAAATTCTAAATGAGTCAAAAATGTGGAAATAAGTTCACAGCATATTGTTAAATGAGAAAAAAAAAGATTACCAAACCATATGTGCAGAATATTCCCATTTTTGTAAACATACATGTATATTCACAATGAAATATATGCAAAGACATTTGATACATGTGATAGAAGCAGTATGTCCTGATGGTTAAGAGTGTGGCCATTGGGCCAGCAGCCTGGGCTCACAGTAATTTAACTATGCTGGAAGCATGAAGACCAACCTCACCAGAGTTTGGAGGACGAATAAGTGAGTTAATAAATGAAATGCCTTAAAATTGTACCTGGCTATTGTTCTTTTTACTTAATATTCCTATTACAAATGCTAAGAATTTAAGAGTGGTGTGCATATTTGATGGAATTATTGGTGTTTTTATTGCTTTATTTTTCTAGAACACATACAAATTGCTTTTAATTTTGAAAAGGTCAAATGCGAAAAATGAAGCCACAAAAAATTACAGCAAATGCTCTTAATATTTATCTGCTCTTTAGATAGAGAAGCACTTCTCTAGCGTACCAAGCTCAAATATGTTTAAGTATCCACCGTTATTTCAAGTTATTTCCTAGTATGCATTTCAAGTTATTTCCTAGTATGCATTATTGATATGCCCAAGAATTATCAAATAGAAGTCAGCATTAAACTTACATTTCAAATGGCCAATTCTTTCCACTCTCAATCTTAGGATATTAAACACCAAAGGGCATTGTTTTATGTTTACACTGTAGCAATCTGAGAATAAAGTGGTAAGGATGGTAGACTAAGAAAGAATGTGTCCTAGAACTAAAGCACCCAGGATAAAGATTTATCTTCTCACCTGTTACAGTAGCAGCGTATATAACCTTGAGCAGTGACAGAGACCAGCAGTCTGTCCAAAACAGGAACCCTGCAACTTTCAGAGTACAAAGAAGCAGCTCATGGCTCTACAGACATAAAGCACCTTCTTGGATGAACTAAATTCTGCATTCTTCTGTCTACTACCCACCAGTTCTAATCGTGTCCTCTAAACGAAGATTATACGAATGTCTCTTACACATGACTGCACTTAATGCATATGAAGCTCACTATGGTGACCCCCTTAGGTGTTCCCCAAGCTAAACAACCTCAATTCCTTTGATCAGTCCTGAAGAATTTGGACCTACTTTCCAAATAGTTCATCTTCCTAAGTGGCACCTCAAGCCAACATGTCCCTATCTCAATGTCCCTCTTCCAAAACTGCACCTAAGTTGAACTACCAACCTAAGCTAAAATGTCTACCTTCTATGAGTCAAGCAGTCTGCTCATATTAATAGAGCCTAAGATACCACCCCCACTCTATCATCACTTTTAGCAGCCACATGACATCCGTGGCTTCAAAAGTAATTTTAAGCAAGATTTCCTCATCCTATGCTTGAACATCTAAATTTCAGAACCAAAAAGGACAGTCTACATTTAAAACAATTATGTTTGCCCATTATTCTAGCCTTTCAAAATCATTTTGAATCCCAACTCTGCTGTCCAGCTCATTAGGTATCTCTCCCAGCTTTCTGACTTTACAAAATTTGGTTAAGTCTTCTCAAAACCAAAGCATTGATTAAATCAGTAACAGGGCAGAGATTAAATACTAAAACCAAAGATACTACATTGAAGACCTTCCTCTAGCTAAGCATCAGTTCCTTAAATTGATAACTTCAGGATACATTTCTTCAAACAGCCAAGAATCCACCTAGTTATACCATCATTAGGCATATATTTTTGCATCTTGTCAAGTACATGACATTTTGAATGCCTTACTTCACATCAAGAACCACCATGTCTGTATCATACTCCAGATTTATTGGTCATCCACCCCCTCAATCCTCAGCCAGCTCTGTGCTATCACTCTTTACTGGCTGTGGCTTCTCAGTTGCATTCTCAATTAGTTCTTGCTCTGCTTGCTTCTTAAATGCTAGCATTTCCCTGAGCCCTCTCCTCAACACATTGCTCTTGCTCTGCGCTCTGAGCATGGGTGACCTCATCAACACCAATGGCTTCAATTACCTCTTATGTGCTCATGGCTCCCAAGGTGCCTCTTGGTTGCACTCCTGAACATCCAACTATCTCCGGGAGAGCACTGTGTGGATGTCCCGTGGGCACTTTAAACTCAGGATACCAGAAATGAACTCATTCTCTTTCTTCCAGCCACCTCCTCCTCCTAAATTTTTAATCTGAATGAAAGGGACATCTACTCGGTAGCTCAAGGCAAAAAAACTAGAAGTCATGGTAGACTGAAATTTATCACTCAGATGTCAAATCCATCTCCTCCTTCCTCCTCCATTCTCACTGTCAGTTGCTTAGCTCTGACTTTTTTTTTCCCCTCCCCTTGGGAGAGGCAATAGTTTCCTAAGCGATCTTCCTGCCTCCGATATGATCCCCGCGTTGTCTTCCTCCACTCACAAACAGAATAATCTTTCTAATCTGATGTCAATGGCTCCCCACAGATTTCCTCACCAGACCCTCAGTCTCCGCCTTTTTCATAATCCAGTCATCTCTTACTGCTCCCACCCATGTGCCTTCACTCTAGCCCTTGAACTGATCATATGATTTAATTCCTGTTATAAGCCTATTTTCTTTGATTGAGATATACTGGCCTCAGTGCATCCTGTCAAACACTTCTAGAAATCTTTGAAAACTCAGCTCAAACAGCACTTTCTCAAGACCAGGGCTCCTTAGTTGGCATTCTCTGTGCTTCCATACAACCCTGTGCATCACTCCACTTAACCCATCTGTGCTATAATAATAAACTCCCATATTGTTAGTTTCCCTATGAGAGAAACACATGATATGAACTCATTAAATGCTATGAACAAATAAATACGAATGACAACTAAAAAAGAAGTAAGAGACAATGAAGCAGGGCTATCTTGGAGTTCAAAAGCATGCTCTTCGAACAAAACTGTCAATCCAAGCCCAAAAGTTTGCAGTTGCTTCAGTATTTTTCTCAGCCAAACACATGGAAGATTTCAAATATTATGGGAATTTAGTAAGGTTCTATGTACCAAACATCAGTTTTTAAAATAAAACTTATTCCTATTTGATATGTTAAGAGAAGTAATTCCATATACATTTTATGGTCTAAATAATTAATTGCTTTCTCTGGGTATTATATTATCTCAAAACATACAATAGGAAAAAAGTCTAGGGAATATATTTTCAGTGTATATATGTTATCTGTACTATATTAAGAGCTCAAAGACACAAGAAAAATAAGCAAAAATACCTAAACAGAAAACTCCACAAAAAGTGAAATACAAAAAGTGACATGAAAAATATTGACATTCAGCAGTGATTAAAGAAATGTAAATTACACTAGTGAGATACCATTTTCCACCATCAAATTAGTAACAATTAATAAATAATTTTCAGTATTGGCCAGGGTATAGTTCATATCCACCTACCTAAGATTTCTGCCGCAAGTAATCTATCTTCAATAATCAGAAATTCAGACGATGTTTTGTGTTGTTATTATAACATATTTATACGACAAATAATAAAAACAACCTAAGTGCCCCAAATTAAATTTATTCATTCATTCCCCAAGTTTTGTTTTTTGTTTTTTTATCTATTAAGCACTTACTACGTGTAAGGCACTGTTTGAGTTACCAGGGATACAGTAGTTTATTAAAAAAAGAAAAGGAAAAATACTGCCTTATCTTTATGGAGCTCACAATTTATTAGGGGAGGTCATAAAAACAAAATAAAGAATTAAAATATATATTATGATGAATGCTGAAAAGTGCTATGGAAACACATAAATGCATGAAATGGGGATAGAGAAGAGGAAATTGCAATTTTAAATAAGTGGCCAGAGAAGGACTTTGTAAGATGACAATTGAGTAGAAACCTGAAGGACATGAGGAAGACAGCCAAGGAAATATCGGAGGGAAGAGAGTTCCAGGCAGAGGAAACAGCTAGTGCAGAAGCCCTGGGAAAGGAGCTCACATAACACATTCTAGAAAGAGCAAGGAGACCGGGGAGGCTGGAGCAGAATGAAAAATGGGGAGAGTCATAAGTGATAGCATTAGAGGCTTAATGGAGGCCAGATCACAATGGGCCTTGTAAGCCACCATCAGAACTCTGCTTCTGAATGAAGCCTTAGAAGAGTTTTGAGCAGAGGAATAACAGTTTTTGACTTATGTTTTAATGTGATCTCTTGGCTGCTGAGAACGAAGTAAAGGAGATCAAGATGGGAAGTTACAGCAATAATCCAAGCAAGATATGATGGTGGTGTGGCCCAGAGGGTACAGGCAAAGTGATGAGAAGTTCTGACTCCAGCTATTTTGAAGCAAAGACAAGAGAGTTTGCTGATAGATTGGATGTAGGATGTGGGAGAAAAAGAAGTCAGCGGAGACTCCAGAGCTTTAGGCCTCAGCAACTGGAAGGGAAGAGCTGCCATTAAAGGAAATGGGAAGACTCCACAGGATTAGGTTTGGGGCAACGTCAGGTTTAAGGTTTCTATCCAAGTGGAGACATCAAGGTTGTGCTTTTCAGGAATCCAGGGGATGGTCCACACAGGAGACGTAAATTTGAGAGCTGCCCATATGTAGATGGTATTTAAAGCTAAGAGACTGGATGACATCACCAAGAATCTGAGGACGACAGAAAAGACAGGGGGCTTAAGGTGGAAGGCCTAGAGTGCTTCAGTGTAAAGAAGTCACGAAGATGAGGAGGAACCGGCAGAGATGGAGAAGGATTACAGTTAGGGTAAAGAAAAACAAGAGTGTGGTGTGCTTGAAGCCAAGTGAAGGTTTCAGTGGTGATGGAGCAATCCATTGGGTCCAGTGTTTCTAAAAGGCAGCTATAGATGAGGAATGCCAGCAGGATTTAGTGAAGGGGAGGCCATTGCTGGACTAGAAAAAATAGTTTCAGTGAAATGGTGAAATGAACAGAAAGTCTATACACTCCCACTGCACACAGTCATTTTCCATCATAGCACTTATGGCAAATGTAATGACACAATATGTAGTGGTGTTTTGATGCTGCCCCCACAAGATTATAAAGCTCTAAGTGGGCAGGCGCCATGTTTTGTTCAACATTTTACTGCTAGTACCTGGTACATAAGCACACAACAAATATGTGTTTAACATTGACATATTACATATAATTTAGATTAAGAAAGGCAAAAAGGGACAAGAATTATCCATGGTTTCTTCAGAGGGAAGGAAAAGGCAACCAAAATTTGACTGGTGTTTTCCGATAATAAAGAATTATTTTAACATCCAAGACATTGCTGAAGAATACACTATGGCAGGAAAACATGACACTCTACACTATGCTCTGCTATTTCCATCCCTTGTGCTAAAATATGACACTTCACAGATCTGTCAGCTCTTAGTTTTACATTGTAAATATTGATGGTGTGAATACTTGCTCACATTTGCCTAAAACATGAGAAATGGTTCTGAGCATAAGAACTTGAAATGGAAAATTCACCTCCACAAGCATAACAAGCAAGATTAATTATGTTAACTGCTTGAAAACAGAGGTTGAGTGCTAACTCCTTCAGCAACACTGTGGCTTTAGAATCTCTGACACCCTTAGCCAAGCCCATGACCTTCAGAGACTTCTTGGCAGAAAAGATATTTCTCAACTATTCCCATCAAAGTCTGAAACAGAAGATATGGCCATATACAAGTCTTACGATTTATGTGGACTTGGGAGATCCAATTTGTTACCAAATCTAGGAGGACTGTATAATAAAACTTAACTCTATCACCACTGCCTCACCTCCACTCACCTCAACCTCTCCCCACCACTCCACAAGAACTACTCTGGCATTGAGCACCAGTGCCCTAATTGTCAAATTCAATCCTCTCTTTTCCGTCCTCATCTTATTTGAATTTCTTTGGGCACTGACACCACAACCATTCATTTCTTCTTCAAAGGCTTTTCTCCCTTTCCTCCTAACTCCATATTGTCACATTTCCCTGATACCACCCATTATTTACTTATCTCCTTTGTGTACCGCTTGATTTCTGCCCCTTTTTTTTCCTGCTTTTTTTCCTCCCCAAATCTCCCCAGTACATAGTTGTATATTTCAGTTGTGGGTCCTTCTAGTTGTGGCATGTCTGCCCCTTTTAATGTTGGTAAAACCCAAGCCCTATCTTTTGTCTTTTGTTCTCACTCCCTGGATGATCTCATCCAATCCAGTGGTTTCAACCATGCCTTTCATTCAAGTGATTCCCTCATCTCCACATCAGCCCAGACCACGCCTCTGAGCAACAGGACTTGATACCCAACTACCTACTGAACAACCTCTCCAGAACCAAGCTCCTTATCTCATCTTCCTCACATGCCTCTTCACGGAGGTTAGAGGCACTCTCCTCAAAGCAAACCAGAACCTTTCATTCCCTTGCCCTCCACACTCACTTACTCTCAGTTCTATCTTCTAATATCATGCCCTCTTTTCCATCTTGACTGCTCTCTTTAATTTAACTCTATCATCCTTTACCTGGACTATTGAAATTGTTCCTAGCAGGTCTCACCTCTATCTATTTCCCACCCCTCTAAAGTGGCCTCCATACTGTTCCAAACTAAAGCATATTTTATTAATCCTGATTTTTAAGTCCTTCTATTGCTCCCCATCACCTACCCAATAAAGCTCAGCTTCTCTGCAGGAGATAAGGTTCCCCATGATCAGGCTTCTGCCTGCCTCTCAGACTCATCTCTCCTTAAGCTCCTCATAGCACGCTGCACTCCAGTTATAACCAATTATAACATAATGCTGTTTCGTGTTTCTGCCATTTTTGAATCTGTGCTCTACACCAGAAATATCTTTCCCCCAAACTAGTCCACACTCACATCTGACCCTTGTCTGCTTGGCAAATTCCTGCTCATCTTTCAAGTCTCACTCACTTCTCTATAGGACCTTTTCTGATCCTCCCCATTAGATCTGACTGCTCTTTCTTTTCTAATGGCACCAAATCACTTCATTGCAATTGTCTGTTTAAATAGCTGTCTCATCCTTACCGAATTACATTATGTTTTTTAATTTGTAATTTCATATCATCTGACATTTCACCTGGCACACAGTATAAGCTCAATAAATGTTTGTGGAATAAAAACTGCTGGCAAAAAGTCATTCAATAAAGATTTAGAGAGCCCAGTAGAATCGTGTATGTAGGATTTTAGAGCCGTGAACTAGAAAACAAACTATTTTGTGATTTAATTTTCTAAATTTAAACAATGCACACAAAAATCCACTTAGTTCTGTTCTTTGTCTTCATGAATTCCCTCTTCTAATACCTTACCCCAACTCTGAACCATCTGTTGGCCGTATCTCTTTTTCCTCTGGCAGCCCCTTTAAGTCCCATCATTCAGTGAGTAAAAACTTCCATTCCACCCAATTTTTGGATAAGCCTATCCTCTGAACCTGTGAGGTCTCACTGTAGACCCTTCCTGAAATATTAGGATCTAGATCTACTAATCTAGCAATAATCAACTCTCACCTTTACAGAGATTTTTTTTTTTCCTTTAACTTATATTAGTCTCATCTCATCTTCACTATAAAGACAGGCAGGTCAGTTTTTATCACTATCATTTTACAAGTGAAAAACAGATGCCAAGAAACCCAGAGGATAGTTATCCTTTATAAGTTCCCCCATAAAAAGAATGAAAAATATTAATTCTGTACTTTCTGATGTCCAGTCCTCGTGGTTTTTTTTCCTTAGACACCATTTACCAAAGTCGCATCCTACTGTTGTCCTTTAGCTGCTGACAGATTGACTTTACTTTTATTTCTGTCTCCCAAACTACAGCCTTCCTGTTTGTGCCTATGCTTCCACCCTGCTGATCTGATCACCAGCTGAGCATTCTAAAGCAACCATTTTTCTCCCCTTTTCAACTCCGTAATCCAATGACTTTGACAAAGGAAGCTGTATTTTATGAGTTTCACCCCAGAGTCCAATCCTCTGCAAAAATCTAAGTGAAACTCTGCCCATAACCCAGTTGTCTTTTAGAAGGGCCTTTTCTCTGAACTCAGGCAATCATAACTAGATTACTCCCAGGCCAATTTTCTGTGCTTCTTGTCCTTTTCCTTTCGTTACTTTCCTCTAAAATCAGGCAAGGAAAATGAGTCTGTGTAACTTAGTTAAACGTGACTACTTTTATAAAAATACTGATACATGAGGCTGAGAATCAAACTACTGGGGAAAATGAGGCTTAGAGTTACCTGCAGAATTTTCCACACTCTGCTTCAGCATTCTCTCATAATATTAAGAGTTGGCTTTGTTTCCAGGCTCAGACCTCCTCATTTTAACTGCTCTCACTCTCCTCCCCACCACATGATGCTGTCCCTTACCATGAGGCATTCCTTCCTTTTCTGTTAATAAAGAGTGGAAAGGGATAAATGGGCAGGAGTGGACAGAAAATAGTTAATTTAACTGTGTCTTGGGTCACAGGAGTTTGGCTCACATTTCCATAGCTATACCTCAGAGGAAGCTCCCTCCCTACTCATAAGCACAAGCAGACCCTTACCCTCAAGGCCTGAAAAACACCTGCCCTTCTCACTTTTCTCTGAAAAACAATGTCAGAGAGAAACAATGATCAATTCTATAAATTAGTTCAGCTGACTAGGTCAGATGCCAAGGAGAAAATTCAGCCCCTGAGAGGCCACTTGGCCTCTCTTATTACCAAAGAAACCTCTAATTCCCAGTCACTCATCTCACAACTCTTTGTCAGTCATCAGGAAGAATATAAATGGATCTGTGCACCACCACTTCTAAAAACACAACTAGCCACAAGCAGGCTCAGTTGCATCCTCGTATATATTTTATTTATTCCCATTTTCAAAGGGAAAATTCAAACTTGACACCTCAAAGGATGAGTCCCATGCAATTTCTAAAGACAGTGCAACAAGGAGCTGGGATTGATGGAACGCAGCCTTCCTGAACCTTTTGTCATCTTCTTGCTTCTCACTTGCAATATTCCTGTCTTGGGTTGAAGACTCTTACTCCACTCTTTCTACGTATACATGTGTAGACCATGTGCTCCTCTAAAGGATCAATCTAGTTGTGGTAACCAAAAGCATCACCCCCACTGGCCCTGACTTTCACCTGTCTCAAGTACATTCTTCATTACTAAGAATTAATGTCACAAGAGCTTAAAACTTTTCACTTCAGAAAAGAAATATGTTCTGCGTATTGGGGCTGAGCGTTAAAGGCAGTGTTTAAAGTTTGTCCTGTTACTACTGTTCAATTTGAGGATGTCCAAGAAGCAGCTTTTCTGTGCAAACCTGGAAGAATGTAATTCCTAGGTGACAGGTAAAGTTAGAGAATACAGATTAAACAACTAATTTTATACCAGTAGACTGAAATTAAACACAGCTGTTTATTGAGGTCTTGCCCTGATTTCCCCAATGATAACATTACTGTGTGCTCGCACACATGCCTTTGATCTGATGCTCTCTTATTTCAGTCTGTCCTGGGACTTGTACTGTGGGAGAGGAGGACGAAATCCATACATGATGGATGAAGGCCTAGAACACAGATATTCTATAATTCAAGCCCAGGGAAAATTCAAAAGTGACAGCATCATACACAAAGGAACCAGCTCTGGCCTTTCTTCCCAGAGAGGCATATTAGCTAAGCTATTTTTACTACATAAATTAAAATGACCCATCACCCTGATTCCTAGCAATCTTCCTAAAAACAGTATCCACTCCTCATATCCTCCCAAACATCATCACTCAAAGTAGGTCAGAAATGTTGCTTCCTTCCCCTCATTGATTTCCATTAAGAGGATGAACTTCTGGAACACTAAAGGGAAAGATAAACATCCAAAACAAGTACCAATGATATCCACTGTAAATTTTTGGCACACGAAGTCCAGTTCCCCTAAAAGTAAAGGGAAAAAATCTCATCACCCATAATTTATCCTTCTTGGCTGTACATCAACAATAATCTCAAACTATAACATACACAGTGGCAGCAATGCTTCAGCCAGGTGAGGAACACCTCCCAAAAGGAGCATACTCACTCCGTCTTTTCTAATTTTCTAGATCACCAACCTGCCTCTTCCCTAAGGACACACTTTTTTTCTTCCTAATTCATATCTATATTTTGCCAGCAGGATGCCAAGTGACACCACACAGTGGGCTTAGCAAATCCCCAGGACCTCCTCGGGAAGCTGAGTGCAGGGGAGCGGGAAGAAGGGGTTTGTAGAGACAGGGTAGTGGCGAAGGGGCAGGAGAGGAGGCGGGAAGCCCTTCTGTGACAGCATCTGGCTATCTGCAACAGCTGTAAAGAGATGGGTCCCCAGATCCCACTAGCAGGGTTTCCCCAGTCTCCTCCCCTTGCTGAAATCTCTTCCGCGGCCCCAGGTCCTCAAGCCTGGCACTCCAAAGAGGGCGCCGCAAAGTCCTTCAGAGCCCCTAAAACACAGGAGCCCGAACAGAAAAGCCTCACCCAAAAGACAGCAAAGCCACAGAGCCTCTCCCGGCCAGCTTCCCGGGGCGGGCAACTTCATCTCTTGAAACAACCGAAAACCCCTGTCCTCCAAGGAAGGAACGAGGCGACGGCTGAGAGCAATAAACAGCCACCACCCTCACCGGCGCACCCTCCGCTCCCCCTCTCCCTTCCTCCTCCCCCGCAAACTCCAGGTAAAGGACCAGGCGCGGCTCACCTCCTGGCAAGGAGGAAGCGGGCGGCCGGAGGAGGAGGACAGGTCCCCAGCCCAGGCCGCCTGGCAGCCGGCGAGCGCCCAGCAGCAAATCCAGGCGGGGCTCCAGGACAGCGAGAGCCCGCCGCGGGGAGCCCCCGCCGGCCCGCGGCCCCTCCCCCGCGCCGGCCCCGGCCGGAGGAGCAGCATCTCCGTCCCGCTGCGCTCGGCCGCCGGCGCGAAGGCAGCCTCCCGGGGGCCGCGCTCCGGCTCCCCCGCCGCTCGCCGCTCGCCGACTGCCGTCCGCCGCTGACAGCTCGGCCGCGCTCGGGGCCCGGGCAGCCGGCGCCAGTGCTCCCGTCACGCCGGAGGGAGGGACCGCGGGGCGCGGGCGCGGCGCGGGGGCGGGACGCGAGGCGGGGACGCGGGAGCCCGGGAGCAGGTGGCGCGGGCGGGGGCTGCGGCCCAGCCGAGCGGGCCCTGAGCGTCTGCGCTGCCGCCGGGGCTTCAGCCTCGTTCCACTGTAGAGGCGAGAGAAGCCGGCGTCCCCTCGGAGTGTCTCCTATCCCCAGCCCCTTGGCCCACCAGGAGGGGCGCTCCAGGGATGAAGCCAGAGTAAAACATAGGACATCAGGACATTGTTTTCCGGCAGCGGGTCTTTAAAATTTCCCTACCTTCCGCATCACACACAAACACACAGATGCGCCCTAGAAACATCCCTTCCTAAGGATCCAAGCTAGCTGGCGTCAGATCCAGTTTTCAGGTGATTAGGATTTGCGTGAAAGGGCGAGGGGAAAAAGGAAGTGAAATACAGATACAGTTTGTGACTCAGTTTTCTCTCCTGTTTGATGTAAATACCTAACCCATAGAGTTGTTATGAGGATTAAATAAGGTGATGCACATAAAGCAATTGAAGAGTGCCTGGCAAGCAGTAGGTGCAACATATGTTGGTAGTAGTTACCGTAATTATTGCTGCTATTGGTGTTATTTCATGGGGATAATATGTGTAACCTTGGCCGAGTAAGCCCTTTTGTTTCTGAAGGAAACATTTTCATCTGTACAATGTCTAAGATTCTGTGAATGAGTGAGTTATCCTGTTGTTCAAAAGGAGCACCCAAATTTATGATATCGAGTACTTGGAGAAATCTACCTGGCCGACTCAATATAAGTTTTCTTGAATTTGTCTGTGGCACTGTCTCTAATGTCCTTTTAATAAACACTTCCAGATGAAACCTGGAAGTTTTATCCTCTCTCTCTCTCTCTTTCTCTCTCTGTCTGTCTCTCTCGTGTGTGTGTGTGTTCTGATTATAACAATAATGCATGTTTATCATAAACATTTTGAAAAATATTGAAGAGTATCAAGAAGACTGTAAAAATCACTAGGGATCCCACCACCTAGAGAGGACACTATTAATGGTATTGCATTAGCGTCCTGAGGAATTTTCTTCCTGGTGTTTTAATTGTGTGTACTGCAAAACTGGAATTATAATTTGTAACCTGCTTTTCTATTTTCCTTAACAACATGAATATTTTCTCTAGTTATTAACGTGTCTGACAACACAACTTTAATAACTGTAAAATACGTTCTACTGTTTGGCTACACATAATTTACTATTGGATATTAGGCATTGTTTCTCAAATATTCAATGTTATAAATAATTCCAGAATGAATGCACATAGAACATAATATGTGCACTCATCTCTTTTTAATTTTCTTTGATGGCTTTCTAGAACTGAAATCATTGGATCACCTGGTGTGTATATTTTTAAAGTTTTTGATGAATAGTGCACAAATTCCTTCCAAAAGTTTTATATCAATTGTTACCAGCAGTTTGAGTATTTGTTTCACAGCATTCTAGATTATAATACTTCAGATATTTGCCATTTTGGTATAAGAGAAAAGTGCTATCTTATTAGTATTTTTAATGTATTTTTATAATTAGTAATGTTGAATAATTTTTCATATCTATTTACTATTTATATATTCCCTTCTCTTGTCATTGTGTGTGAATTTTCCACTGGCACTCTTTGGCCATTTTTCTATTGCAGTTCCATCTTTTTTTATTGATTTGTAAGCAATCTTTATAAGTTTTGTGTGTTACACCTTTGTTTACCATATATGTCATAAATAATTTTCTCCATTTGTAGTCCTCCTTTTAATTTTGTTTCTGGTGATCTTTCTTGAAGTAGATTGCCATTTTTATATGCTCAAACATAGTAATCTTTCCTTTTGTGATTTCTACTTTGTTTTATGCTTAGAGGTACCTGTACCTCTGCAAGTTCATATAGATGCCAATTTTCTCTCTCTCTTTTTTCTTTTTTTGCTGGGAAAGATTCACCCTGAGCTAACATCTGTTGCCAATCTTCCTCTTTTTTTTTTCCTCTCCAAAGCCCTATACATAGTTGTATATTCTAGTTGTAAGTCCTTCTAGTTCTTCCATGTGAGCAGCTGCCACAGCACGGCTACTGATAGACAGGTAGGGTGGTTCCATGCCCAGGAACCAAACTCTGGCCACCAGAGCAGAGCATGCTGAACTTTAACCACTAGGCAATCAGAGCAGACTCCCAATTTTTTCTTATTTTGTTATTATTTTCTCTTTATATATATTTTTATTCTTTAATCCATCCAAAATTTGAGTCAAATTATATTTTTGTCATCTAAGAAAGACCTAACAACATGGCTAATGGATTGAAAACAATTTCTTTTTTTGTCAAAATAAAGATCATCCTAGTCAATGCACCTAGATTAAATGAAAATTACAGATTTTCACAAGTGAGACAATTTGCCACTGTGGGTAAATAATTTTCTCATAGGTGTCTTATCTATAGAAAATATCTAGACCTTACATAATTAAAACTGGCATACAGAGTGATAGAGAAAGGAAAATTCCAGGAAAACTCTACACTTCCTTTTCACCTGTAATTTTAGAATCTAAGAGCATATTATTCAAATAGTTTGTGATTATCTGATCAATAACTTTACTCTTAAAAGTTTATTTTTTTAAGTAATAGGAAATTCTTGATGGATTTTTTGATGGGAGGGGTTGAACTATGAAGATGTATAAAGTTTAAAGTCACTAGATGGTCATCAGTTTTCCACTTTATTCTGTGCAGTGTGTACCTGAAAATCGAACCAAACTTTAATAATCAACAAAAGCCATAGCTATATCCAAGTGATGCTAAACACATAGATTTGTTTTATTTTCTTTTTTAAATTAAAGCAGCTCATGGTATAAATAACCCCAATTTTTTAAAGATTGTCTAAGCACACAAAATTTAGGGGAAAAAATCTGAATGAATTCAAGTAGCACATTTTTAAAAAATCAATTTTAAACGGTCAAAATGAAAAAAATTAATGGAAAGTGCTTTCTGTATCTAATTAGCAGAGATAAGAATTTTGGCAAATGTATGTTGTGGATTATACACTCAGGAGAACCAGTATTTCTGGAGAGCAATTTGACAATATGTATTAAGTGCCTTTAATATGTTTATGTGTTAATCCAGTAATTTTTACTTCTAGGACTCTAATTTAAGGAACTAATAAGTAAGAAACACAGAATTTCTGTACAAGAATGCTCACTATTGTATAATACAATTAAAAATAAAATAATCTAAGTGCCCTAAAATAGGGAAATGGCTAAATGAATTAAGCTACGTCATAAAGTGGGAGTATACAGACATTGAAAATTGTGTTTTCAAAAGAATACTAAAAGAATTGAGGTAATATGATCACATAATGTTAATGTAAAAAGGCTGGGAATAAATCTTAATGAACAGTACATTCCCAAGTATAGTATGTGCGTGAATGCGGGGGTTCGGGGGGTGCGTGGGGGCGGGTGGGGGGGGCGGGGCGGTGTTAAATGTGCTTTACGGCAGGAACATGACTGGAAGAAAATAAACCTAACAGTACCGACCATCTTTTAATGGTGGCAGACAGATATTTTTCCTTTCATTTTTACAGATGTGTTTTCAATTTTTCCATAATTATCTTTATTATTTTTATAATCATTATGAATTACTTTAGAAGTTTCTGTCCTTTGAGGCCAATCAATCCCTGCCGAAGAAATAATCAAAGATGTACACAAAACTATACGGGCGAGAATGCTCACCAGTGTTACTGTAAAGGAGAACAAGTGAAACCTAAAGGGCTGATACTAGGGAAACAGTTAAGTAAATAATGATATTCAATGGTATATTATCCCAAAACAAAGAATTTTTTTATAAAAAGTGTCTGACAGAGGGAAAAGCTTTTATGAAAATGCTTTCAGTTAAATGGGAAAATCATGTTACAAAATTTATACACAATAGATACATTCAATATTGTAAAAGTATAAAACATGGACAGAAGGATATGACCCAATTTCAGGACAGTGATTGCCTAGAGGAAGAGGAGGGAGAGAGAGACTGGGAAGGAGTGTAAAAGTCACTTCATTTGCACCTCTAATACCTTATTTCTGAAAGGGAGGAAGGAAATATCTGAAGTCGATATGACAAAATGTACATTGTTTTATTGGGAGTTTGGGGTGGTAATTATTGTAATAGCCAACCCTTATTGAGAACTTAACAGATACCAGCACTGTTCTAAAAGCTTAACAAGCACTACTTCATTTACCCTCAAAACAACCCTATGAGGTAGGTACTCTTATTATCCCCATTTTAAAGATGAGAAAATAAAGGCACAAGTGGCCCAGCAAGATGCAGTATGGGGTTTCAAACACAGGCAGTCTGATTCTAGGGCTCACCCACTTAGGAGGTTAGTTTTATGACCATCTGTATTTTTCTATATTTTGAAACATTTAATAATTTAAATTATTACATAGAATAGGATCTTAACTAGGTTTAAAAAATCCATATTCAAAAAACTGAAAAGATAGACCAAATGATTAATAATGGTATTTTCTGGATACTATGATATGAGTGATTTTTTCCATTTCTTTATACTTTTCCACATTTCTAAATGTTTTATAGATAATATATACTAGTTCAATTTTTAAAACAAGAAAGCTAGGGTATATTAAAAAGGAGTATAATCCTTAAGCTAGTCTTCCATTATATTCCACATATTACCGATCAATGGTCACCATATTTTAAATAACTTGTAGGGGAAGAATAACGAGGAAGTGGGGAGGATAAATGGAGAGGATCCTAAAAGGAACAAAAAAGATTCAAAAAATGGAAAAGAGAATATATGAGAAAAGGTTAAATGAGTATCTTGATTTACTGTCTCTAAGACCATGAAAGCCTTTCACCAGTGGGATGTATTTCCCTTACTCTCCATTTCCTTCAAGGATCAAATGATCAAAGTTTTAGTTAAAGGAGAAAATTCTTCACTTGGATAGAGAATTGAACCTAGTGAGAGGTTGTGGAAATATTCAAGAAGAATGTGAAGTCAGACAAACTTCCATTTCAAATTGAAACTCCACTGCTACTTACGGTCCATTTGAGATTAGGAACATGATCTAATGTCCCTCGGCTTCAGTTTCTTCATCTGTAAATTAGAGCTAAGAATATCTGACCTTGTAGGCTTGGTGTGCAAGGAGTTAATACACATAGTGAGTAATGTACCTAAAGCATCACCATGCTTATCAGTATATTTGTAGCTCTTTATAAATGTTCCCTTCTTAAATTATTTCCATGAGTATTCCTCCACTGGAGGCCAAAATCCCCCAGGAAGGAGTGGGGAGAGGGGTGCCTCCAATGTCTTCTTAGGAGATTAGGAGTTTTCTATGAGAGATTTTATATTTGTATTTGCATTTTGTTGATAATCAGAAAAAATTATATATATATATACATATTTTTTGATTTCTTGGACATCAATCTTTAGCATAAAATGTTGGTACCTTGGCTTTATGATCCCAAAGGCACCCACTCCCTGCATGCCAGCCACACTGGCCTCCTTGCTGTTCCTTCAACCTACCAGACATGCTTCTACCTCAGGGTCTTTGTATTTGCTTGCTCCCTCTGCCCAAAATGCTCCTCCTTCTTCAGGTCTTTACTCAAATATCATTTTTCCAGTAAGGGCCTTCCTGGCCACCCTTTCTAAAATCCCTGACACTCTCCATCTCCATTCCCTGCTTTCCTTGATCCCTAGCACTATCATCCTCTTGCATACTGCCTCTTTTACTTATTGTCTGTTTCTCATCACTAAAGGAAGGTGCGTGAAAACAGGTTTTGCTTTTAATTTCTGTATTTCCAGATCTAGCACATAGGCACTCAGTAAATATGTGTTGTATCAATGAGTGCATTATGTGATCACCATAAATGAAAGCAATTAATTTTTTATTGATAGTATGAAATGTTTCAGACATGCATCAACTAACTTAATAGTTTCTAAAATTTATCCAAAGGTGAATTTTGGAGGAGTCCCCCAAATCTCAATTTGAGAAACAAAGGATCAGTTGCAGATAATAAAATCCACTTTATCCCTTTTAAGGAGAAAAGGACTTATTACACAGTATTGGATACCTTACAGAATTTCTGGGAGGGCCAGTGAACAAAGCTTGGATCTGTGCAGCCAGGTGAAACACAGCTCAGAGTGATACCCTACCACCTCACAAGACTACTGTACTGCAGCTTTCACATACCACTCAGCACATGTGATGCTAAGGACTAAACATTCAAACCTCTGTGCCTGTTGGAGCAGAAGAACCAGATGCCCCTTTGCCATGTCAGCCAGAAGAATTAATCTATGCTCAGGCAGCTGCCATCTCATGTTGCTCACTTACTCCTTCCAAGTCTCAAGTGAGGACATTTCCTCAGTAAAACCTAGTTTTAATGTAGAATCTAGCTACATTAGTCTTGGAAATGTTTTAGCTGTCTCACTTCTTTGGTTCAGGAAGGCACACTAAAAGTGAGACAGATTGGGTACAAATGAGTCACACTGCAATGTCTGCAGCATTCCACCCTCTTACTACTTAAGATACATAAACATTCTTCTTCCTACATTAAAACTTCCATCTCTAGGTGATGGTTAGTTCTCTTCTAGCTCAGTGACAGTGCCATCCTGATATCCTGAGGTCTATTGGATAAATTATAAATTTAACTACCACCAATCCACCACATATTAAAAGCTAGGTGATTACTATTCAGCAATAAAAATGAATGAACTATTGACACACATTATAACTTGAATGAAGCTCATAGGCATTATGCAAAGGGAAAGAAGAGACAGGCTCAAAAGTATACATAGCGTATGATTCCATTTATATGACATTCTCAAAAAGACAAAACCACCAAGATAGAAATCAAATTGGTGGTTGTCAGGGATTGGAGGGTGGTAAGAAAGTGTGACTACAAAAGGATAACCCAAAGGAGATTTGGGGAGTAATGAAATTAATTGGCATCCTGATAGTGATGGTGGTCACACAAATCTATATATGCATTAAAATTCATAGAACTGTACAGCAAAAAAAATCTATTTTACTGTATGCTAATTTAAAAAATAATTTTTTTAAAAAGTAGCGCAACCCAATGAATACTAAAGTTATCAGGCCCTAAAGTTGACAATGTGTTAGAATTTGTAAACACTAATTATTTATTAATTTTGAAAAACTAGGGAAAGGAGGAAAACATCAATATATTATTATATACATAGAAGAAGAAGGAAGAAAATATGAGCAGGGCCAATAGTTTTCATTTCTGCAATTGCTTCGGAGATTACCTTTGGTATTGATAACTTTCTCTGTCCAAGTTCTCTCTGTGCTCAGGCAGCACCTCAGCTGGTCATGGTTCTTTGTCTGGTGGGGTAATCCAAAGCTTAACTCCTGAGTGGTCTGAGCTTGGTGATCCTAACTATACTGGGTTGGTATAATCTCCCAATAACTTTTATTGCTGGATATTACATTCCAGAGGAATCCCCGAGCTCCATCATAGAAAATCACAGTAAAAGTTTTTTTCTTCCTGGTCCATTGGCAGGAAGAGCCCAAAAAAGCCAAATGGAAGCCTCAACATTTCAAATTCCAGTTCAATTGTCTCCCCTTCTGGAATATTTCTCCCCTGAATACTAAACCTCCAAACTAGCAGAGTCTAAAGGAACGGACTTGGGAAGGAAAATTTTATGCTTTGGTCATTTAGTGCAATAATGAAAAATACCACTCTCACTTGACTCCTTGGTCTCTGGATCAATGCTTCTTGGTTTGAGGAGAAACAGTATTATATATTAGTCACCAGTTTTGAGAATATACGTTATCTTGAAGGACAGTACTCTAATGTCAAAAGGTGTTATTTCCCAGCTGACACAGTAGATCAGTTCTTTAGATTATTCTGCTATGCCATAAACCAGGTGCTTCTAGGTGAAGGTTTTGTGGAAATATCAGTGAACCCCAAGGGCACCAGATTAGTTATTTTTCTGTGAAATGAGTTTCTTGTTTAAAAGCAATATTGGTGAGAAAGCATAATGTAATAAGGTATAATGTAAATAAGGCATTAAGTCAACAGAAGCAACATAGTGGCCCAGGAAAAGAAATCATACCCAAATTAAGTATTTATTCCAGTGAAGACAAAACACTGTTCATTTTGTAATGGAGGGAAACCAATATAATCAACCAGGAGGTAGGCTGGTCCCATCATTGTGTCATACAATATCAAGAGCTCACTATTGGTCTTTACTCCTGGCAGATAGGAGATTCAGCCATAGTAGGAGAGCCAGGTCAGGCTTGGAGAGAAGCCATCTATTTTTTATTGAGGCATGTTCGATTTTCATATGATGGACCATTGTTTATGAGCTCCTTGACACAGTCAAGTCAGTGGAGAAAGAAGTTGACTGACATCAACAGAATCAGTCATCTCGTCCACCTGGTTATTGAACATTTGGTGAAAATTCATGTGGAACATTAATATTCCCACATGCTGGGCCTTTTTCAAGAGATTCATTCACATAATTCTTCCCCAATCCTCCTTATTAGCAAACCTCCAGTCCTGTTCCTTCCAACTCCTCCTTTACTATCTGGCCAATCTTTAGCTACCACTGATGAATTGGTGTAGATCTGATATCATATCACCTTCTTATAAGCAAGGTTCACCATAATGTTGTACCCACTGGAGGAGTTGCCTTCTCCATTGTCCTTCAGAACCACTCATGATTTATTTGTTAACCAACATAAAAGCAGAGAGAATTGTCCTTGGGTTTTTCAACACATAATTCTAAGGCCAGGAAGCATGAACTAAAAATTTAAGAGAAAAAAGATTAAACCACTCAAAAGCAGATTATGCTGCATGAGATAGTCAATGTCAATATTATTTTTATCCTAAGAGACACATTGCTCAAAAAATGCCCTGCAATAACAAGCTTGATTGTGAACCATATACCCCATATTTGCATGTCTAACTAATAGTGACATTACTTAGGACAGGAGAATTGCTGGCTGTTAAAGCTGAACCATCAGAAATCCTGTGACCCAACAATTCTTTACCCATTTTATCAACTCTCCTATTTTAAAAGAAATGCAAGTGTGATTAGCATGCACAGATTCTACAAATCCATTTACCCAGATACCTTGATAAGAGTAGTGAAGGAAATAAATTTTAGCCCTTAAAGGTCAGGGACACACAATTCTTACTTAATATGAGATGCTTCAGTCAAATAATTTGAAAGAAAAGACTAGGTGAGTGGATGCAGGTTTTTAAAAAGCTTTTTAAATGTTAAGCCCTGTAAAGACGTCAACAACTGCAGAACCACAGAACCTCAGAAAAAGATTGACCTTTAAAAGATCACTGAGCCAGATCCTGTCTCAAATCCCTGAATCCTCTCTGCAACTCTTGCTCAAATGACTTTTCAAACTTGAAAAACACTTCAGTGACTGAGAAATCACTACCTTCCCAGGCAGCCATTCTACCTTTGGACAGCTCTCACAGCAAGAGAGTCGTTCTTCAGGGGAGCAGAAAATCTGCCACGTTGTCATAATTCTACCTCTGCTGCCCAAACAGGGCAAGCCTCATTCCTCTTCCAATGATGACCCTGCAGAGAGCTTCCTCCTGGCATAATCCTCTCTCCCCAGCTTCTTCCATCATTTTTCACATGATTTCACTTTATGTTCGCCTCAATATTCCAATATTTCTTGTAAAAGTATATGTTTAAACTCAAGTAATAGTATAGATTTAGTCTATAATAGACTGGAAGTATAATTTCCCTTATTCTCGAGAGGTTATAGTTCTATTTTTTCAATTTAATGTCCAGATGGATTTACTAGGAGTCACACTAATGTTCACTGGAATCGCTGACATTCATTAGGAGCTCACTATATGCCAACCACCTCAAACAGGACCTCACATGCATCATCTCATTTAGTTCTCATGACAACCACCTTTGTGGTAGGTACTATTTTATCCCCGTTTTCAAATGAAGAAAATAAGGCTTAGAAAGAATAAGCACCTTACCCCAGCTCAAATACCCCATAAGTGGCAGCATTTGGATTCTATCCCGGGATTTCTGGAAAAGCAGTAGCTACCACCTGTAGAGCACTTACTGCGTTCCAGCACCTTGCCGAGCCCTGACCTCAGACTGTTCAGTAGCTAGAATCGTTATTCCCATTTTACACATAGGGAAACAGGCTTCGAGAGGTGTAACAAAATGGTTAGAAATTAACAACTAGCTTATCTGAACAAGTTCCCTTTGTATACCCAGATTAAGGATTTTGTATTTATTTCTTATAAAATTAATCTTACTGGATTCAGTTCATCACTCTGTCAAAATTTTTTAGAGATACTGACTTGATCTAAAGTATTTTTATCCCTGCTACATTTTTACAACTGCAAGTCTTATAAGAAAGGTTTCCATGTGTTTAAGTTACCAACAAATGACACTGCATAGAAGAAGTCCTAGGAAAAAGTCATCCAAAAGCCACTAGGAACCTTTCTCCAGGTGCCATCAATCCACTCATCAGACTGTATCAGCACAGTCATTCAACTTCTAATACACTATCTAATCTAGGCCATATTTCTCCATTTTGTCCACAAGAATACAATGAGTTTAAGTGTCCTACTGAAGTATAGATTTGTCATCTCAGCTCAAACCTAGCAACCCTATATTGCTGTGAAGTAATTTAGAGATAGTGAATCTATCTTGTATTTTAGTGATTACCGTTTCTGCTTCTAAGAATTTATGATGATTTCAGAAACAAAACACTAAATTGGATATATGTTAAGTTGTTTCCATACTCGTGATACTATATTATTATTCATGTAATTGGAGATAGCACTTTCTGCATGATCAAAATGAAATTTGAGTTCCAGTGTCTTCCCACTCAGTCTTCTGAGTTGATTTTGGTCAGGCAGCAGGACAACAGGTTGCTTTTTATAATCCATGCCGTGCTCTTGACCTCTTGGGCATCTTTAAGATTGGTAGTATAACTTCAGGGTTTTGTGTGCATTTCCCATTTGGTTAAGTTGACAGTTCCACTTTTTCCTTAATTGAATTACCCATCACTGTAAGTGAATTACCTCCTCTTGAAAGTCATCCAGCAGCTTTTGATAGATAGATGCTTGGCACCTGAGTAATAATCCTTTAAGACCACGAATCTGTCATATAATCTTTCCCGGCTTTGAAATCCCATAATATATTCAATAGATTTGGCAGTTCTCTACTACCTTTGATTTTATTGTTTGCATTTAATAGTCCTTTGTATAAAATAATGTTTCCTTTCAGTTCTGCATTACAGTGTTATCTCTTTTTAAAACACTTAAAGCAATATTACAGATTCAGGCATCTGAATCCTAGCATGTATGACTATATTATCACTCACAAAGATGATGACCACTAAGAATCATAGAAATTGGAACACGTTTCTTTCGATGTTGCTGTTTTAGGAAACATACAGGTTTCAAGTATGTCAAAACATGAAGAACATGTAACTCTGATAATCGAAGAAAAACAATAGTTATACTAACTATTGAGGAGTTTAGGTTACAAATTGTGCCCAAATTTCAAAGCAGTACAAAACTGAGAATTTTCAACAGTATTTTTCTCTCCGCCATTGCCCATCTACAACCTATAATAGAAGATAAAGTTGTTTGATTACGAAGTAATAAAGGTCAGACATCTGTCTAATATTATGAAATGCTTTGTTTAAGATACTTTATATTTTTTAACTGAATACCAAATTTCCCCACATAATTTTGTAAATCCTGTGTCCTTTCCCAATTAGGTTTATTTTAAATATATCTGTAGAGCTGTTAACCCTCTGAGAGAGACAAAATGTTACTTTCCTTTAGTAAAACACAGAATTATTCAACAGAGCTTAACAACTGCACGGCTAATGTAATTCTTACTATACCTCTGAGAGAAAATGCTCCTTGAGATAGATTCAGACGAAGTTGCATTTGTAATGTTAATGTATTTGCCTGAGAGAGCCTCAGCTGCGTCACTTCCCTACATGCTGGCCAGATCCTAATGAGGTTTTGGTACTAGAGTGGAGAAAGACATACATTCTCATTTTTCATCTCAGTTGAGAAATAAAAATTACATTAGCGATTTGTAGTATGCCTATTAGTGCTCATTTGATAATTTTCTGATCTTTAGCATTTATAAAGTAGACCTTGAATTTTGATACTACAAATTCTGATTGACATTTAATGATTCTATTTCTTATTAACAAAATGAGGTGACCTAAGAAATTTATAGAGAGGCTCTGTTAAACTAAAATTATAATCTGAAAAATAAGATAAAATGACCAAGACTATTTGAGCAAGAACTGAAAAATAAGATAAAATGACCAAGACTATTTGAGCAAGAACTAGCCCCATTCTTTCTCTTTAAAATGAGGGGGGAGATTAGTTCCTAAATATTGTGTCCTTTGTGCTAGGACCCAGGCTTGAATCTTACTCATGGAAGGAAATACCAAGATGTGGTTTCAAAACTACTCAGAAAATAAAGGGGCCACCCTTGTGGTGCAGCAATTAAGTTTGTACGTTCCACTTGGAAGCCTGAGGTTTGCAGGTTCAGATCCCAGGTACGGACCTACACACCATTTGTCAAGCCATGCTGTGGCAGGCATCCCACATATAAAGTAGAAGAAGATGGGCACGGATGCCAGCTCAGGGCCAGTCTTCCCCAGCAAAAGAGGAGGCTTGGTGGCAGATGTTAGCTCAGGGCTAATCTTCCTCAAAAAAAAAAAAAGAAAGAAAGAAAATAAATAAATTTTTTCTAAGCAATGAAGGAAAATAATTGTAAACACCATGAAGCCATTGTCAGATATGGAGATTATTCATATGAGAAATCCTGCATAAAGCATCAGTATTTTACTTGTTTTACACTCCCATACTTTATCTCACTTTTGTTTACCCCTGTTTATAATTGCTAGAGTTTAAATCTTGATTCTACTATCAGCTTTCCATAAATGACACATTTTAGACTGTATAAAACTGAGAGGTTTGGGTATCTGTTAATAACTCTCAGTCCTCCTGCTAATTTGCTTGGTTCAAATTGCTTGGCTAGAATTCAGGACCCTTCACTCTCTGGTCTCAGCTCAAGTTTCCATTCTTATCATTAACCATTTCCTTAAAATCACTTAAGATCCAGTCAAACATACAGTTATCTAAGCCCATTCCATGCTTTTTGGCCTCTATGCCTTTGTTCATGCTCTTTGGGCCTTCTACCTCGAATGAACTTCCATTTATCTCCCTCTGTGTACCCTAGAGATTTTATAAAATATCACCTTCTTTTCAATAATATGCTTAATTCCTCAACTGGGTATGAATATTTACACTATCTTTATTTAACTTATATCTATAAGTGATATAAATGATCTTTGAAATCCAAGGACTTTTCAATATATTTATGTATCTTCTGCAGTGTAACAGAGCACTTCACATAACAGAGTGCCCAGTAAATACGTATGAGTGAATAAATGAATAAAAGTTTAGTCTATGATCTTATATTTATACTACCTACTATTCATAAAAGATCCTCCCCATTCTTTTCATGCCAGTCTAAATTTCTTATAGGGATAAATTATTTTCGAAGACTCTAAAATCTCCATTTGCCAGTAATGTGACACACTTGGTACTGTGATCAAGACTCTCAGTGAAAATAAAGTAATAAAAAATATTTTTAAATACATTGTTGTGTTACCAAGAAAGTAAGGACCCTCAGAAACCAAAAACTTAAGTGAATATAGGAATCCAGAGAGGTAAGCTGAGCTTTGTATCTGGCTTTCACTTTGAGGACATTTGCCCGTGAAGATGAACTTGAGTGTCTGTATTCACAGGTAACAGGATATAAATCCTAGGAGGCACCTGACCAAGATGGGGAATCTAATAGGACCTGCCTTAATAAATCAGGTACCCAAAAGGCCTAAACCTTCAAGGTATATGTGACCCAGAAATAAATCCAAGGGACAGCAAGAAAAATTGCTTATTATAAAATGTGGCATTGGGTACAAGGAAACATTAACCTGCCCCTTGGAATTCACATCCACAAGCTGGCCCTCAGCTGAGCTTGTAGCCCAGTCTCAGACTACTTGGGGATATCCAAAACAATCCTCAGGCAAGGAAACTTAATTTAAGCGTTTCTAGGTTTGTAGAGTTCCCATTGTTTGGCAGAAGCAAACGCAAACAATCACCGGAGGTATAAATTGCCAATACCGGGCTTGAAAAATTCAAACAGATAAAATCCAAAAAACATGAACCTAAAGTTAAAACTCAGAAACTGCATGAGGAAATAAGACATCTAGATTGAGAGGTAGGAGAAACAACAGACAGTAAAGGTAAATGCATAAAGACTTCAGATATTGGAAATAGAAGACAAAGAATAAATATTATGTATACTTAATATGTTTAAAAAATCAAAAGGGCCCTGAAAACATAAGGGAAAAATAAGAGAATATTTTTAAAAGGAAAAACTGGTTTTAAAAGAAAGAGAGAGAGCAGGAAGGAGGGAGGAAGGAAGAGAGGAAGATAGAAACTACATAGAACATTTAGAAATATAAAAATATAAAAGTTGGGATTAAAAACTCAGTAGATTCTCCTTTTCCCATTCTTTTTCCCTTTCTCTTGGTCCAAGCCAATGATTCAGCCTTGAGTTTTTTTTCAATTAGCAAAATTTCTTTGCCTGATATAAACAACTACCATTAAAAATCATAGTTAACAATAAAAATATTCCCTTTGCGATCAGGGCAATGACTAGAATGCCCACTTTTTTCCAACTTTGTACTAGAATCTTTAGCCAGTACAGAAAGGAAAGAAAGAGAAATAAACAATAGGAAGAATAGAGGGGAAGAAGTTAAAATATCATTGTTTTCAAGTGGTATGACTGTAATGAAAATCCAACAGAATCTATAGATAATTTCTAGAATAAGAAAAGAGTTTAGTAAACTTTCAGAGTAAAAATCTATTGCATTTTGTATACCAACAATACAGAGTTGGAAAATAATTTTTTTAACTAAAATAAAAATTTATGAAATATCCAGAAGCAAATTTAATAAAAATATGCAAAACCATATGGACAAAAATATAAAACTATACTGCAATATATTAAAGAAGACCTAAATAAATCAAGAAGTATACCATGCTTATGAACTAAAAGACTAATATCACAAAGATGACACCTCTGTGACTGTTATGGAAATTCAATAGATTGCCAATAAAAATCCCAGCAGGTGTATGTATGTATAAATTAACATGTTGAGTCTAAAATTTATATTGAGGTTCAAGGGCCAAAAATTGTCAGGATGACTATTCTATTGAAGGAGAAGAAAAAAGATTGGAGAACTTGCCCTACTAGATACCAAGATTTTTTATAAAGTTATATAAATTAAAACCAGGTGGTGTTGACATAGATGGACAATAGGAGAAATGAAATAGAATAAAAAGCTTAGAAATATACTGATACATTTATCACTTGATCTATGACCAAGGTAGGAATGAAAATTCAAGAGAGACAAATGAACTTTTCAAAATGGTGCTGGGACAACTGAGTATTCATAAGGGAAAAAATGATATTGTAACCTTACTTGATACCATAAACAACACTCAATTTCAGCTGGATTAAATATCTCTATGTGACTGTTAAAATCATAATTAGAATACAGTATAGGAAAATATTGTCATGATCTCTCTACCCAGAAAAATTTCCTAAATAAGATGTGTAAACATAAAGGAAAGGATTGATAGAATTCACTATAAAAAAATTAAGAATTTCTGTTCCTCAAAAGATACCATAAAAAGATCAAAAACAAACAAAAGACACAAACCAGGAGAAGTTATTCCTGGAGGAAGGATTTGTATCCAGAATATGTAAAGAATTCCTATGAAACAATAAGAATACAGAAACAAAATTTATTAAAAATGTCCCTTCAACAGATTTAACTTATCAACTATATACAAATATTTCCTAAATTTCTACCTCGGTGTCCTGTAGCCACATCAGTTTTAACAAATTTACCATTGAAATTATCTGTTTTTCCTGAAACCAGAGTCATCCAAGCTCAAAACCTGTAGTCACGCTTATCACTTATCCTTCTTTGCTTTCCATATTCAATTATTTACCAAATAAAGTCAGGTCTTCCTCTGCAAGATTTCTCACATTTTTGTTCTTTCCATTATCATGTCACTGTCATGATTCAGAACCTTGTTTTCTTGAACTTGTGATAAACTCCTAACTGGTATCCCTGCCTCAAAGTTCTTTTTTTTAATTTTTTTTTTTTTTTTGAGGAAGATTAGCCCTGAGCCACCTACCGCCAATCTTCCTCTTTTTGCCAAGGAAGACTGGCCCTGAGCTAACATCCATGCCCATCTTCCTCTACTTTATACGTGGGACGCCTACCACAGCATGGCTTTTGCCAATCGGTGCCGTGTCCACATCCAGGATCCGAACTGACGAACCCCGGGCCACCAAGAAGCGGAACATGTGAACTTAACTGCTGCACCACCAGCCGGCCCCTCAAAGTTCTTTTACATCCTTCCTGCTTCCTGCTCACCAGGTCTAGCTTACTCCAGCTTGACCACACTTTATTTTTCAATGAAAATACATTTAATCATAACCATATAATAAAATGTTGTTGAATCTAATCTGAAAATGGACAGTGGCTTTTTGGTTAGACAAGTCATGAAATTTGATATATGACAGAGTCAGCACCCAAATTTGGTGGAGAACGTACGGATTCTAATTGGTTAGCCACGTGGAAAAAAACAAAATTATATTCCTAAAGCACGTCGTATATATTAAGAAAATAATGTATGAAAAAATGAAACATTTTTGAAGAAGCTATAATAGACCATCTTTAGAACCTTAGGGTAGATAGGATTTCTTAACTAAGACACAATACGCACAAATTATATAAGAAAAGATGATAAATTTGACTACATTAAAATTTAATACTTGTGGGGCCGGCGCGGTGGCGCAGTGGTTAAGTGCGCACGTTCCTCTTCGGGGGCCTGAGGTTCGCCAGTTCAGATCCTGGATGCGGATATGGCACTGCTTGGCAAGCCATGCTGTGGTAGGCGTCCCACATATAAAGTGGAGGAAGATGGGCACAGATGTTAGCTCAGGGCCGGTCTTCCTCAAGAAAAAAAAGAGGAGGATTGGCAGCAGTTAGCTCAGGGCTAATCTTCCTCAAAAAAAAAAAAAAAAAGAAAAAGTAAAAATTTAATACTTGTATTTACCAAAAACTCCATTTAAAAAATGAAAAGATAAATCACCTACTGAAAGAAAAGATTTGCATCACAAATTGCTGTCAAATGATTAGTATCCAGAAGATACATTTAAAAAAAAATTTGTGCAAATAAATGATAAAAAGACAAATAACCCAGTGGAAAATGGGCAAAGGTCCTAAAAAGTAGTAGAAGTGGAAACATGAATGACCAGAAAACATAAGAAAAGATGTTTAATCTCATTAGTACTACTCAGGGATATACAAATTAAAACCACACTGAACTACCAGATTGGCAAGAGTTACAAAGTGACGATAACAAGTTGAAGATGTGGTTATGGAGCAAATGAAACTTTTACATGGCTGTCGGGAGTGTAAATTGGTACAACACTCATTCTGGAAAAACACTATGACGTTATCTAATAAAGTTGATACATTTACTCTATGACCCGGCAATTATACTCCTAAGAATATATAACCCCTACAGAAACACTTGCGTATCTGCCCCAGGATACCTGTAAAAGAATGTTCACATCAAGGTGTATTTGTTACAGCAAAAATCTGGAAACAACCCAAATTGTCAACAATACAAAAGCTAAACAAATTGTGGTATATACGTACAATGGAATTTCACATACAACAGTAAAAACTGAAGAACTACAACTACATGAAATGGTATGGATGAATCCCAAGAACATAGTCCCCAACAGAGAAACAGGCTAAGAAAATGCATACAGTGTGATTCCATTCATATAAAGCACAAAAGCATGCACTATCATTTTTCATTTTTAAATTATTTTCATTTATCAATATTGGTTTTTTTCATTTATCAGTATTGTCGGTTCTTCACAATCCGAAGGCAATCTATTTAGCTAGAGATTTGGAATTAATTTTACTATATTATTACTTTCCTGGGAGTGAGCCAGAGCTTCCATCAATCCTTTTCCAGAAACTGATGAGATATAAATTAGAAAGGAAGAGAAAGAGAATAACAGCGTGAATGGTGGAGTGAGAGAGGTACACATATTTTACCGTGACGCCAAAATCAATACTTTTCAAAATTTCACCTTTCTTTCTTTTACCTTTTTTCTAGAGTTCAAGTAAGCAATCTTTTCTTCTACCTCACATACCTTTATAAAATGCTCAAAATATCAAGCAGAGAATGCAATACTCAGTTATATTCACGTCACCATTACTATGCAAAGCACTGAGCCATGTCCAAAGGCTTGGTTTCCGGTTCCAGTTCCACACTTGGTTAGTCATGTGCTCTTCATCAAGTCGTGCAACTTCACTGGCTTCAGTTTTCTCTTCTGTTCAAACAGGAATAATCATGCCTGACTCACAGCAATGTCATGAGAATTAAAATAGTAAACTTATGGGAAAAAAATGTGCCTCTGTGGTTCCCAACCTGTAATAGGCATTCAACAAATGTCAATTCCTACTGTCATCATTGTGCTTTTTGATCATATGAACCATTTTAAAATATGAATGGGGACGGGGGAGTGCAAAGTTGGACCTCAGAAGGCAAGCAGCTGCTTAGTTTGCTTTCACTCCATAATTACGAGGTCACCAAGTCTGCTGAAAATATATTTATGTCTGTTGCAACAAAAAGCAGGTCATAGTAATTATAACTTACATTTTCTTTTCTTTAGCTATTAACATCACTACGTGTTCAATAACCACACTAGTTCATTTCCCCCCTTATTTTATATAACAGCCTTACCAATTTGATGACAATCATCATGTCCTGTCACTTGTTTGCTGTTTCTATATCGTTTTCTCGTGAGCCAGATCCCGAGTCGCAATCGCACCCTCCTTTAAGTTGTCACTGACTGCTTCACATGCAGTATCTTTTTTTTCATGCTTACAGAAAGAACGAAACTTTTGTACCCAATTTCCTATACTGCTTAGGACCCCCCTCTGCCGTTGCTTCAGCTGTTGGACATGGAGGACCGTCTCCAATCACTACCAGGGATTTGGGCACCTAAAATCTGAAGCTAGAAAACATGTTATCTGATATACACACCGTAACTTATACATTATTTTTAAGGGTTAAGTGTGCCCCTAATTTCTAAACAGCTAGCTCACAGTGGAGCTGTTTTAACTCAATCTATTACTAAACGATTTACTTAAACAGAATGAGTCAAAAAGACTTCTTGCCTTAATCTATTCTCTGTATATGTGCACAGGAAGTTTTGACTCTCTTTTTCTTTTTAGGATGCCTAATACAATGATTTGCATCAAGCTGACCATCAATAAATATCATTGACTGACAGATTCTTATTAAGGAATATGACAGACAATAAGAAGGTCACATTGCCCAACCTTTCCATCTGGGTCAGGCTATGTAACTAGTTTTGACCAACGAAATATAGGTGGTGATATACCTCACTTTCTGGCCTAATCCCTAAAACATCACCTGTGGTCCTCAACACTCTGCTAGTCACCTGGTCAAATGGAGGACACCCATTGAATAAACCTGGAGGCCCTACCAGAAAGTAGAACTACCAGATGGAAGGAACCTGCATCTCTGCATCAACAGTGGGGGCGAGAACCCCTGGGAGAGCCATTCAACCTGATTTTCTCTGTGACATGAATAAGAAATTAAATATTTTCGTATTGAGCCACTGAAACTTGGGAGTTGTTCATTGCAGCAGCCAATGTCAGTTACTCTGACTAATAGCATGAAGCACCTTACTATCTGACAGCTTACAGGTCAAAATAAAACACAAAACAAAGCTGTGAAATATTCTTAAAAGTAATTTTGACAATTCAGGTAAATGCAGTCTTTAGATTGTGATTGTCTTGGTACAGACCATATCTGTGTGTTATAAGCATCATGTGGTTGTGGGCTTCATAAGTTTTAAATAGGAAAGATATAACATTGTAAAATCAATAGATAATTTGGGCAATATTTGGGACATATTTTATCTTCTCCCTAATAATCCCTAGTTCCCAGTCATTCCAAAGCTCTTATAACAACAGTCGAGCCTAGAAGACTCTGATCATAGTTTCCTCCATAAGGTGGAAAGAATACCACTTTTATCTTTAAAGCTGGACTGTGACACTCAATGCTCATGGGTTAAGGATGTGTGTGTTGGGAGACAATTCTCCATGAATCTTTTGTTTCTTCACATCTTGTAAGCAGAGGCACAGACAGTCTTTTATTCTGGACTCTCTTCTAGGATTCCCATACAAAGAACAGTCTTGAAAGAGAGAGATAGTATGTCCCTCTAAAGGACAGGGTAGTTTGTATGCTGTCTGGTAAAATGAAAATAATGTCTCCCTCTGGTTCAAAGTTTGGGAAGGTTTGGGGTTTCCTAAGTTTGAAGTTCCTCAGCTATGACATAAACCCACTGTACACATAGCACCCATCTAGGGCCATAAGCATTGCTTCCGTGGGCTTGGGGGAAATGGAGAATGGGCACTAACATGAAGCTCATGCTGCCTGATGTGCCGTGAATAATAAAGCCCTTAAACTCTGACTCAAGAGTCTCACGTCTTCTTCCAGCACCCATGAAACTGTGGCAAGCTAACTTGTTAGCTTGAAAGCAGGGTAAAATCTTATACCCTTCACTATTCTTGAAAACATGATGTAGGAGAAGTCTACTCCAGAGTGGAGAAGGATGGAGAAAGCCCACACCGTACAGTCCAGGGAGAATGTGGGAAATAGAAATGACAAGGAAACAGAGAAATAGCATCAAATGACTATGCCCCCTCCTTTCCCTCTCAGGATGGAATGCCTAGACAGAATGGGGAAATGGAGACCCAGTAGAAATATCCAGATGAGTAAAGGGAATCCCAAGAATGTCAATTGGGAGTCAGGAGAGGCTAATGGAATGCTTCCCCAGGGTGGTGGATGCTGTAGCATGGCCCCAGTTCCTCCCTCCTTCAGGACAAAGGCAATCCGTTCTCCAGCTGGTGGGAGTGCTGATGTCTGACAGCTCACAGCTAAATATTTCAGCTGAACTGGTGTCAGCTAGAGAGAATCACATCATCCAAGGGGATGCCCCATTGGGAGAGCAGGGGAGCAACTCTCATCCATTGACTGGTCAATACAGGGTTATATATACTCAGTACCCTTGCCTTAACTCAGGACAACTTTATGGTTCATTACAGCTTCGGAGTTTCTCCGTAGGATTGGCTGAGCCTTTGCTGCATTATATCACACTGAAATCCTGCTTAGGTCATTCCCCCACAGGTGTGGATTCTGGGGGGCCCTCCACAATAAACTTCTGCATGCAAATCTCCAACTCAGAATCTGTCTCCTGGTAATCTCACGTGCAATCCCCAAGCATTGTTTGGAAGACTTTTTGCGCCTAGATGGAGTGCCACACACAGACTCATTCAGCATGATGCAGAAGCAATAGTGCTGAATTGGTGAAGGAGAGATAAGCCTGTTCTCCTACAGCCCACACAAGGGATGCAAGGGACCTAGAGGTCCCTGCATGCTCTGATAAAGGGGCACGAGATTCTGAGAGCTGAAGGACCAGCAAAAGTCTGGAGTTGAGATTGTGAGACCACAATATGTGGAGATTTCACCTCCAGAAATATATGTCTGGGACCAGTGTATATGCCAGCATAGTGTCCAAATGACCACACAGGTACACGTGCATTTCAATGGATGCTAGTCTAGGAAGAAAGCCAGAACAGTCACTCCACAGCAGAGACTAGCTAAAATCCACAGGCCCCTCTACCCGCTTACAATCGTGTGGTCACATAAGCCTCATCCCTAAATACACCCAGATATCATTTTGAAAAGGTATAGAAGGAGGGGAAATAAATTTTAAATCAAGAATCTGTGTCATTCAGATGAGAATATTTAAACCAGAAAATATTGTATACTGGCGAATTTAAAGTTTACATCTCATTCCATCCTCCCCCACTTCTGATATCAGAAAGTATAGGAAACTTTATGGCTACATTTTATTGGCACACTGTATTAGTAATTTGCAACCATTGGTAAATAGAGGTTCATAGCAATTTAATAAAGAAAAACTCTAGGTTTTTGTTTTTTATTTTCTTTGGTGAGGAAGACTGTCCCTGAGCTAACATCTGTTGCCAATCTTCCTATTTTTTTCTTCTCCCCAAAGCCCCAGGATATAGTTGTGTACCACGGTTGTAAGCCCTTCTAGTTCTTCTATGTGAGATGCCACCGCAGCTTGATGAGCAAGCAGTGTGTAGATCCACACCCAGGATTCAAACCACCGAAACCCGGGCCACAGAAGCGGAGCTCATGAACCTAACCACTATGCCAGTGGGCTGGCCCCCAAAATTCTAGTTTTTAAATCTTAATGTCTGTGAGGATAGCATAGCTACTGAGGAACCTACATAGGTGGTTTGAAAGTCCTCTGATCCAACAACGTGAATTTTAAATTGGCCAGCCTCTCTACTCCTTGAGAGCAGCAACACAGCTTTACTTATCTTTGAATCCCCCCAGTGACTAGCAAGCATATAATAAATAAATATTTGAATGTAATTTACTATCAGCCTATTACCAATCATTTGGGAACATATAGTGTCTTTAAGTCAAGTCTTTAAGTGTCTCTAAAGACACTCTATGTCTTTAAGTCTTTTGATTTTCAAAACCTTTTGATAACATGAAAGTATCCTCAGGAGGGTCATTTCTTTAGCTCCTATTACAAAATACCTTATCAGGATTAGCCTAAGACCCGGAGTAAGAGACAAAAGCAGAGTCCTGGGAAAGAAGAAATAGGACTGGAGGGGAAAAACTTGACAAGTCAAACAAATTGCTTCTCAATTTTGCTTTGGGCCAGCCCCAAAAAAGGGCATGCAAGAATAGGGCTTTTACTCCACAAAGGCATTTTATACTACAACAGCTGAAGTAGTAAACGAGTAAGATTGAGAAATAGCAAAAGGAAAACAGTGTCTCTCCAATGATTTTATCCCTTTTCAGACATCATGCACTCTTTTGGGTTAAAGTATTTGTAGTAAGCAGAATAATATAACCCATTAGAAAGATGCCATGTCCTAATCCCCAGAACTTGTGAACATGTTACCTCTCATGCCCAAAGGGACACTGCAGCTGTGATTAAATTAAGGATCTTGACCTGAGAAACTATCCTGGACTATCCAGGGTGGGCCCAATGTAATCATAAGGGACCTTCAATGTGGGAGAGACAGGAACGTCAGTGTTAGAGTGACGCACTGTGAGAAAGACAGGACAGACAATTGCTGGCTTTGAAGATGGAAGGTAGATGTGGGAGACCCCTAGAAACTAGAAAAAGCAAGAAAACAGATGCTCCCCTAGGGCCTCCAGAAAAGAATACAGCTCTGTCAACACCTTGATTTTAGTCTAGTTGAACCATTTCGGACTTCGGACTTCCAGAACTGTAAGATAATAGATTTGTGTTGTTTTAAGCCGCTAAATTTGAGGCAATTTCTTTCAGCAGCAATAGAAACGTAATAGGGTATTTGTTGAAGTTTTCTTTTAAAGCGTCAACGTAAAACCGGGGGAAGGAAGCAAGGCTGAAGTGAGAATCAAATCGTTATTCAATCAGTATATTTAACTCACTTCAGAAGAGGGGTTTGAAATAGGTCTTCAGACTTGGTCCTCCCTCCGGAAGCATTCCAACATGGAGTCTCTCCAGAAGACAAATCTGACTCAGAAGCCATGATGGAGCTCCGCAAGGGCGGGGGACGGGGATGAGACGGAATGGGGCAACAGAGAGGTGCGGAAATGGAGAAGGATCCTACGGGTGTTTTGTTTCTCTTTCCCCGAGAGATTTTTAAAATGTGAATAGTGAAACAGAAACACAGCAGTAAATATTCAGGCAGGTGGGATAAGGTAAAAAATCAATCATGTCAAAACAACTTCATCTCCAGGATGGCTTCGGTAATTTAGGAAATAATGGCCTGTCCTAGTATGAGTATGTTTCTTGACTTTTGGAAAATACGCACAATCTTACATTTCATAAGAAAAAAGAGGCAGGTGACAACTAATTATTTATTAACTAAATATTCTATAAATATTACATTTGAGGCTAAGCTAGAAATGGTCAGAATATAACGAATGTGTCAATTTTTGTCTTTGTAGTTATTTAGCATTTTTCAGTTAAAATTAACGCTAAAAAAGAAACCAAATTGTTAACAATGACTGTCTTTAGGTGGTTGGTCTAGAGAGTTATATTTTTTCTTCTTTCTACTTTTTTTATATGTTTCCATTTTTATATAATGAATGTGTATCACTTTTAAATTTGACAAATTAGTAGAAGTTTAAATATTAGAGAGGAAAGAGGTATTTTTTTTAATTTAGTGAATGTTAACAATTGAAAAAGTAAAGCTACCTCTCAGTTAATCATCAGGAGGAACATTTCCGTTGCATCAGTGACCCGTAAAAGTTCTCTGTAGTAATTACACTCTTTAAGACATGCCAATGAAAAGGCAGACCAAGTACCCCACCTTCTTTAGGACATAGTAATTCTCCTCTGTCTTCTGGGAAATTTGCCCCATCTTTCCTAGTGACTAGAGAAATCATAGATTATTTAAATCTACAAGTAATCTACAAACATGAAAACACAATATTATCAAATTTATATTGACAAAAAGGGGGGTGATCACAAAGAATTTAAGCTTTATCTGCAATGTTTTATTTTTAGATCAGGGGTGGGCAAAACTTTTTCCATACAGTGCTAGAGAGTAAACGTTTTAGGCATTGCAGGTCCTAGGATGGTCACAAGTGCTCAACTCTGCCTTAGTAGTTTGGAAGTGGCATCAACTTGCATGCAGCAGTCAGTGTAATGGACTGCAATTTTTGTTTTTGCATGTCCTAGGATCTTCTCATTATTTTCTACCCATGAGTCATATGCAAGAGAGAGAACAAGTATGTGTGAATATAAATATGTAAAATCAAAGGGACCTTGAGTCTTGAAGTACACACCAAAACAATTTGATGGATTTGGGCCTAAATGAGGTTTAATGAAGGAGTCTCAGACGGGAAGTAAAGAGATATGGGTTCTGGTTCTACCTCTGCTCCCAAGAAATGTAAATTTGGGGGGCCTCAGTGCCTTCCTGTGTAAAGTGAGTCAAAGAATTCTGATTCCATCATCCCTACCCTCCAGAGAACTGTCACACAGCTATTTTGATGGATTCTGGAGCTCCTCTCACTAATACATTTCTCAGGGCCTTAGTGAAGGGAGTAATCTCTGGGCCCTCTCTAGTTTTACAGTGGAGGCAGTGGGGCAGTGTGAGACTGCATATGATTAATCCACTCCAAAGTTACCACCTCCCTAAAACTTTGAATTCCTTCCTCAACTTTACACCCAGAAGTTCTGGCATTTCAATCTCATTGAGTGTAGACAACCATTGAGTCCAAGTCTCAGTCAGTCAATCAAGCAAACTGTTACAGACACTTCCAGTTGCTTGAGCTAATACATTAAATCCAGACTCTCTATAAACTCATATCAATAAATTTAGCCTAATCTAATGTTATATTCCATCTAACAACCTAACAACCAGAAAATCCTTTCCCACATAAATTCACCAGGTTTCTTCCAACATATAATAGTAAAATTTTGTAATTCTTCTGAGCGTAGCTGCACCCTCCTGAGTCATACTTTGTATTTATTGTAACTCAAGTTATAGAGGATGTAAGAGGTGGTACTGGTGGGTCTTGACAAGGCTAGGCATCCCTTTTTAAGGCAACTGCCTTAGATGAGAATATTACAGGACCTTGGAGTAAGGAAAAGCCAGTCTCCTCAGATACAGCAGGAGGAGCTTATTTTCCTGGCAAAGAAGGCTCAGAAAAACTCAAGGGTTCAAGACTTTCAGCTTTGAGTTCACACAGATATTCCATTCCAGATCCCACTTCTTCCCAATCAATGTCCTAACTTTCAAGTAAGAGACTGGCAGGTTATAAATCCAACTTGTATGGTAATTCTGCAACCTATGCAATTAAATTATGGACTAATCTGCAGCAAAGTCAGCTCAGTAGCTACAGAAAATGAGGGGTTCTTTTAGGGCTGCTATAGAAACTCTCTGATTCTCCAGCAATGTCTTTAGTTGAGAGTTAAAGGCCTGAGTTTGTCATTCTCTCTCAGTAAGCTCACCAGTGTAATCAAAAGCAGTTACCCTACCCTCTAGTTTTTGTAGTTTTCACTACCAAAAAGATATATATGACAGCCACTTGGTCTCCAAGATATTTGCTTCAGCAAACATTTCATCACAATCAACCACAAGAGATCATTTAATTAACCATGATACCAATGCATGTCATGGATTATTACTAACTCATTTTTTATTGCCAAGGAGTTAAGAAGCAGTGTATTCAAGGCCAAGAATATAATTGAACCAATTCCAGAATTCCACCTTTTAGGATATGTTTCCAAGGACCATTACTATCACTATGTATTAGGATCTAGTCACGAAAACAGACACCAAAGTATGTATTTCAAGAGGCAATTAAATATCAGGAATTGGTCGCACAGGTGTTGGTGGGCTCAAAGAGCAAAATAGAAACCCTGAGGTAACCCAGATATAATAAGTGCAGCTACCACCCCTTAGAAGAGGGGAACACAAAGAAGAGTTCAGGTTATGAGAACCTAGAAGCTCAAGAGGTGCGAGACCCTGCTGTTCCAGTTACCTCTGAGGAGACGAACGACCAAAGTACCAAAAGAAGCAGGAGCCTGGAACAAAATGCTGATGTAGGGTCTTTACTAACAGGAATAGTAAGCAAACAGGATGAAAATCCCTTCTATCCTCCTCCTAACTTCCAGTTTCTTTGTAGGGCCTGCTACTTGAGGACCCTAACAGGCAAAGAATTCTTGGAAATTTAGTTTGCAAAATCCCAGCTACATCATCACAGAGCAGAAGAGAGGTTAAATTTGGAGTGAAATGACAATAGCCAAGAAACTGGTATACTGCCATCTCCCAAGAGTGGACTCATATTCACCAACTCAGGAAACTGAAGCATTGAAAAACAAGTGCCAACTTAGAATTATACAATAAAAAATAATTGCTGTAGAACTAGAATGCCTAAGGCGAGTAGGATCGGTACATTCTCTCCCTAGAGGCAGACCTCCATGACAGTAAACAGAAGAATTTTTTGACCCTCAGTTCCAATTCAGCCTTTATACTTTGAGCTCTAGGTATGTTTAAATACTAATACCCTCCATAACTCTGGTGTCAAAATCCTGATTCATCTTCTCATTTTTAATTAGTCCATCTAGAACACTACCTGAGCCTTTGCCCTCTAACATCAGGGAAATGACTTCTACTACTTCTTCAGTCCTTCAGGTTTCTCAGAAATCTCTCCTTGTATTTAACAGAAAAACAATTATTTTCTGAAATTATGCAGTGTGACTACTCAGGACTCTTTCTGGCTACACGTGACAAAAACCTAACTCAAATTGGTTTACACAAAAAGTAGAATTCATTAATTCAAACAAATCAGTCAATAGGTATATATCAGGTACACCAGTATTCAGTTATTAAGGGGTTGGGAGATACAGCAGAAAGCTCTTCCTCATCACTCTGGCCTGTTGTTGACTTCAGGTGCCTGCACTTGAAGCTTAGTAGACCAGCTGTGACTATATAAAAAAGATCTACCATCTTCTCTGCTCCAGTTACTTCCTCTTTCACCTATGCTCAAGCAGAATATACACACACTAGGTGCTAAGAATGGTTTAAGTAGTTCTTCATTCAAGATTTCAAGTGAAAAGTGCCAATTACAAAGGACTAGGAACTGGGGGACATAAGATTGGTCACCGAGCCTCTGTTCTGCTACATGCTCAGCTAGGTGAGCAGTGCAGGACAGGTTGCCAAGAGACCAAAGAAAAGACCCAGAGATGGTGAACGAGACATAAGTTTTTATCGGGGAGTTACTTACAGGGAAGGTCCAGTGGACCCGAGATGTGCACCTGCTACTGCTCCCTGAGAGATGCTTGCTTAAGTAGGCAAAGGAACAAAGGCTGTGTGCTTACCAAGAGGGACTGTCCCTATATGACCCTCTCCAAGGTCCTCCGTGTTCCCTCAGACCATGAGGGACTTTGTGCTAACTCACCCATTCAAAAACAGCTGGGTTAACCAAGCCCAGGATTATTATCATGTGTTATCATCATGAGTGTTGGCACGTAGCCTAGACAAGGAGCCTCAAAGACACATGGTCTTAAAAGGGCATGCCACCTAGTACCCCTGTAACCTCCAATGCAACTACTTCATTCCTTTGCACTACTTGAAGGAAGAAGACCTCCTTCCCACCAGGACCTCTGGAGAAAGGATGCCAAGCACAGAGCCCTGCCTGCTGTCCTACACTCTCTCCATTCTCTCCAGCAATGCCTACAGTCCTCTCCTCTTTTATCCCTTCATCCTACTGGTGTCACCACTTCCCTCCGAATTCTGAAAAGGCACTTCCCCTCTCTTCTAGTTCCTTATGAATCTTGTTGCATATAGATTTTCTCCACCTGGGTTTGTTGGCTCTGCTAGAGAAGGAGTGAACACAGGCCTCAGAGTCTGTTGGCTCCCTTGGAACTAGGGGTAGGAAGAAGTGAAAACTCTAGCTCTGTGGATAGAAGAGAAAGAGTTGGCAGAGGATCTTCTAAAATCTAAAATCAAGGAGTCATAATAATAATTGCTAACATTTATATAGTATTTACTATGTGTCAGGCACTGTTATAAGTATGTTACAAATACCAATCCATTTAATCCACACAAAAAGCTTATCACAAATCCTGGGTCCCCTATTTACTAACTGTGGGACGGACATGAGACCACCTCCTCACTGAACCTCAGCTGAAAATGGGGATACCAGAAGTATCTACTGCATGGCTCACGGGGTTGTCGTGAGGATGAAATAAGAAAATACATAAAGCACTAGGCTGGCCCCTGCCTGGCACAGAGTAAGCACTGAACAAATCATAATCATTGTAAAAAAAATTTTTTTTAAGCTTATCAGATACGTCTTACACTGGCTGATTAATTTCCTTCCTAAATCATCACCTATCCCATGATATTCTACAATATCCCTATGAATGATTCTCACAAGTCTCCACAGATTCCCAACATTTCTCTTGAAGTTTTGCTTCTCTCAACAGGGGCATAGGAAGGGGAAGGCTCTTCTTGGGGACACAGTGGCATCGAAGCTTTCTTTGATCTCCCTCTGATTTTCCTTGCAATTCAGTCCAAGGGATGTCTTCCTCACATCACGACTTCTCTTCAATCTTTAAATTTTTTACTAAGTTCTTCCCTGTTTCCCCAAAGACCTAAACTTTTGAAACTCAAAAAACAGGAAAAGATTCCATTGTCCCTGCTATACACCCTTTCCCTCTGAAGGTAACAGCATAAAATAGTAAACTTTGGTGCTCAAAGTGTGGTCCTCAGACGAGCAGCATTGGCATCACTGGAGAGTTTGTTACACGTGTGCAGATCTAAATAAAACAAATCTATGAAATAAAGCAATATGCATTTGGGACTCAAAAAATCTAACTACAATCAATTAAAGCTAAATATTGAGATGAGGGGGAAAAACGTTTGTTTTGAATTAAAATCTGTGACTGTTAATTTTGTGTGTCAACTTGGAGGTGTGTTTTAGATGTGATTAACATTTAAATCAGTGAACTTCAAATAAAGCATATTGCCCTCCAGCATGTGGATGGGCCTCATCAAATCAACTGAAGGCCTGAAGAGAACAAAAAAGACTGGCCTTCCAAGCAAGAGGGAATCTCCCAGCAGACTACATTTAGACTTATCTGCAGCATTGGCTCTGCTAGGTCTCAAGCCTGCCAGCCCACACTGGAGATAGACATATATATATCCTAAGGGTTCTGTTTCTCTGGAGAACACTAACACAATATCTAAGTTAGAAAAGAAATTTCTCCTGATAAAAAGGTTTCAGAGTACCACTCAGTAAAGGCCACCATCTTAATGCCTCTAAAACGTCTCTTGTCAAATGGCTGAGAGTAACCCCAGTCTGCACCAAATGTCTACACAGCTCTTATTTCTTCAGAGACTTCCTACTTTGAAAACAAACAAAACTGGAGACTTACTTGATTTTTTTGCTGCTTGCTGATTGTTACAATTTAATTCTGTTTACATGTGTAAACTTCTGTAATTCTATCTTATTTAATGTCTATAAAACTTTAGACTTAAAATGTTGGTTATTCAAAATCAGAATATTCTTCTTCAGATTACTTCATTGTGATTCTCAGTGAAACAAATTTTTCCAGCTGTGCTCTAATCCTTTTCTCCATTGTTACAATATGTTATAATGCCTGGCACACAATAGGGAGTCAAAAAACACTTATTGATTCACTTACTTAAATCCCATATAAGAAAAGTTCTCTATTTGTTTTCAGTAACTTGATAGGTATGTATTTCCAGTATAGAAATCCTGAGAAGATGACAAAAACCGGAACAGAACAAACTGATTTTTATTCTCCTTCATTGTCTTTAAAATTAACTTATTCCAGTTTTAAGGTCCAAAGGCACTACTTGTTGGAGGACAATCACCTTTAAGAAATATACCAATACCTCTACAGACACTACATAGAAAATTTTCTCTCACTCATTCATTCAACAAATTCGTCTTAAACTCATAGTCTGGGCAGCGCACCAGGCTAAAAAGATACCACGAAAGACTGGGTCCACAACCCCTTATCTATAATTTGGAAGTTCTAAAAACTGCTATTTTCTTCTGAAAATTCATGCTAACATGTATTTGGCAGCAAAATCGGATCTCAGGTAACATGAGGCTATTTCTAGTCTTTATTGTTTCCACTTAACTTGAATGTTTATGTATGTCACTGCCAAAATATTTATGTATTTGACTGCAAGGTGACGATCCAGACCCACGGAGGGTATTTCATATTAATGGTGTATGTACCATTTTACCTTTCCAAAAGGCGGGAGAAAAAAATTTGATTCTGAAACAGTTCTGACGCCAAGCATTTCACATAGGTGTTGCAAATCTGTTCTCAAGGAACCTATAGATCTGTGCATGTTAGAATCACCTGGTGAGCTGTTAAAGGTGTCAGTGCTCTGTTCTCACCCAGGATCTTTTAAAACAGAAATGCTGGGGGTGGCATCAGCATCTTTTAAATGTTCCCCCAGGTGATTCTGATATACATCTAGGTTGGAGAGCCACTGTAATTGACTAATTGAGTGATAGGATACTGATTAGGTAACTTTGGGAGCGCCTGCGTTCAGAAGCCCACCCCTTATGGGGAATGTTGAAAAAGTGGAATATGTTGAGAAGAAAATGACCAGGAAGTAGGAGGAGTGGATATTATGATATAAGAAATCATGATATGAGAAAATAACTCAAGTAATTGGAAATATTTGATGGAGAAGAAAAGACTTAAGTAAAGTGTATATAATAGCAACCTATAGGATATGATTTTGTCTGCACGGCTCCAGAAGATAAATCAAATTCTAATTCAACAAATATTTATTGAAAACTCCCTTGTGTTAAGATCTATGCCAGGGGCATTCATATATGCCCTCATTTAATTCTTTTAATTTTCATTTAATATTATTTTTCCCACAATATTATCAGGTAGGTATCATCCCTACTTTACAAACAAGGACAGTGAAACCCAAAAGAAGTAGAGCATTTCGTCCAAGATCACAAAACTGTTAGCGAGTGGAGTCAAGATTCGAAACTGGTTTTTCAAGACCCCACATTTATTGTCCTCTCCATAACTCCCTCCAAGAGTAAAAGAAACAAGAAGGCAAATTTGAGGGCTTATAATAAGAAAAAATTTTTCTAATCATTAAGACGTGACAGGAAATGATATGGGCAGTCATGAGATATAGTGAGTTCTCACAAAGCAAAAGCTAAGTGACTATTTAGCAAGAATATTGTAGAAGGGCTTCAATGTCAGATAACATATTGGATGAAAGATATCGTGAGTCTCTTCTGACTCTGAAACCCTAAATTTATAACTTTAAATACACAAGTAGAAAGTTAACAAAACAAGTCAGCATACAACTAGGAACCAAATATGCAAGTGATATAAGAATTTCAAAAACAGGAGAGGGCTGTGAACAGTGTGCTCCAGAAATGACCTCCTGGGAATGACTTCAAGAATGGCTTGGGTTTGCGCAGAGCATTTCATGAGGAGAGAATGGCATGCACAGAAACACAGAGGCAAGAAGACCTGTTTGAGACAATAATTCTTTCAGCCCATCTTGGGTAGAAAGCTCCTGTAGAGAGATAAACTTCAGTAATAAGATTAGAAAAACAGGGTTGGCTAGAGGGCTCTGAGGGCTTTTTCTTAAAACAATAGATAGTCTTTAGAATTTTTTTTCAAGGGATCACATGAATAATGTTTTAAAATTAAAAATAAAAAGGACAAAAAGATTACATCGGAGATGGCTGCAATCACACAGGACCCAAAAGAGGTCAGTAGCAAGAAGATTAGAAAGAAAGGAACAGGAAGAATCATCAGAACCTTCACACCAACAAGAATTTTAAATGGATCAAAAAAGTACCTGTAAAAATTAAACTACCTACACACTAAAGGAAAATGTAGCTAATCTCTTTTATAATCTTGAGGTGGAGAAGGATTTTCTAAGCATGATTCCAAAGTAAGAAATAAAGGAAAATATTTACAGTTTTGACTACATAAAACTTAACATTTCTGGTTGGATAAAATACAACATAAGTTAAAAGACATCTGACAGGGGCTGGCCCGGTGGCATAGTGGTTAAGTATGCACACTCCTCTTCGGCGCCCTGGGGTTCTCAGGTTCAGACCCAGCACAGACCTACACACCACTCATCAAGACATTCTGTGGCGGTGTCCCACATACAAAATAGAGGAAGACTGGCAACAGATGTTAGCTCAGGGCCAGTCTTCCTTACCAAAAAAGAAAAGAAAAGAAAAGACAACTAATAAATAGAGAAAACATTAACAAGATACATAACATTAATTGGGAGTTAATATCCAGGTAATCTTTAATATAAGAGCTCTGTTCATCACTTTGAAAGAGATGAACAGTCCAAAAGAGAGAATATATAAAAAAGCATCAAATGATATTTAGGAGAAAGAAGCACTTCCATAACCCAATGGTGAAAGCAAAATATTGTCAAGCTGGCAATACGTATCAAATCATAAAATGTGTGCATTTTTTGGCCCAATAATTCCACTTCTAATAATTTGTCCTAAAGAAATCATCAGACAATTGTACATGTATAAATATGTTCATTGTAGTGTTGTGTATAGCAGAAAAACCAGATAAGCTTAGTGTTCTATAAGAGGACATTGGCTAACTACACTAAGGTACATCCATGTATTTGGGTGTTATAAACCATTAAAAATTATTTTGTAGATATATATTTATTAAAATGAAAGGATGTCCATAATTCACATGACAGTTAACAAGTTAACAAGATTACCAAATAATGCATATAGTCTAATTTTGTTTTTTAAAACATCATTGCAAGTACAAACATAAACTGTCTGGGAGAATATGCACTACAATGTTGAGAGGAGGTATCGATGGGTGGTGAGATCACTGATAATTTTTTACTCTCTTCTTTATACCTGCTAAATATATGAAATTTTATATCTGAATATATTCTTTAATATTTATTTTACGAAAGAACAAAAAGGCCATTTTTACCTAGGAGCCAGAGAAACAATTAGCCTGACATAACAACCGAATATGGGTGACAAGAGAGACAGCAGAATTAATAATGATACTGAAGTTTTGACCCACACAATTAATGATATTATCACAACTGAAGAAAGAGTGACAGCAAGGGAATCACTTTAGAGTTGACAGGTTGAGTTTCATATTAATCCTTGTGTTCAAGATGACCTAAAAGCCAAATGGAAATGTCTGGTAAGCACTCTTTCTGCACTTCTTTGGCCAAGAAAACAAATTACGAATGTGGGACTCACACAGGTTTCAGCCTCCTGTGAATTGAAATTAGGGTCCTTGCCTAAACTATGGTTTGAGGCAGGGCAGGGACTAGGGTGAAGCAAGTGAGGTGTTCACCTTAGGTGTAAAATTTAAGGGGTGCCAAAATTAAGATAATGTAATGTTTTATGTAATATTTTATGCAATATTTTAGAACATCAAAATTAATACCAAAAATCCACAATGAACAAAATATCAAAAGTTTAAATAAAGACAGGACTAGTATTACTAATTTTTCATTCCTTTTGCCCCATGATCCAGTATGCCCAACATGAAGCTTACTGGTCTTGTCTGTGCCTAGGCAAGTGCATCATTCACTTCACCCTAGTCTCAGTGCAGTTTAAGAGAAACAGAGATAACTTTACTCATAAGAATTACTTTGCAAGGGCTGCCATAACAAAGTACCACAAATTGGGTGTCTTAAAAGAAATGTATTGTATCACAATTCTGGAGGCTATAAACCCAAGATCAAGGTGTGGGCAGGCTTGCTTCCTTCTGAGGGCCGTGCTACAGAATCTGTTCCACACCCCTTTCCTGGCTTCTGGTGGTTTGCTGGAAATCTTTGGTGTTCCTTGATTTGTAGATGCATGATCCCAATCCTTGCTTTCAATTAACATGGTGCTCTCCCTGTGTATATGACTATCTCCAAATTTCCCCTTTTTATAAGAACACTTTTATAATTTCTCCCTTTTATTTGTCCTTTTATAAGGACAAATTTCTCCTTTTTAAATTGGATTAAGGGCCCATCCTACTCCTGTATGACCTCATCTTAGCTAACTATATCTTCAGTCACCCTATTTCCAAATAAAGTTAGATTCTGAGGTACCAGAAGTTAGGATTTCAACATACGAATTTGAGGGAGATGCAATTCAATCTATAGCACCATGTTTAGTAAATTTTGTATTTGCTTTAGTCTAGTATCTTCTAGAAATTTCAACACAGTTAATCCGAGAATCTCTGCTTTGAACTCAGTAATGAACAATGCTGACTTATAGCCTCTGGCTTCCTTTTGACTACAGTTAATTCTGTATCTATCCAGAAACAAATACTTTATGGGGCTGGAGGATATGTACTAACCTCAGTGTTGCCTATGCACCAGTCCATTATTTCTGACACTTAGAACTCAGGCTCTGGAACAGAAGGAAGCCAGGAAGAGTTGAAAACCCAGTGAGCAGCTAAGAGATATGGGAAGCCCTAGGAGGTACCCCCATGCTATCTCAGTCATACACTCATCCTCCACTCCCTATCACTCACACCCATAATTTAGGAAAGAAGGGAAGCATCATGGTTTACATTTTTACTTCGATCTTACATCACTGAAGTAACAATGACTAGCCTTAGTTGAGTGCCTTTACAGATATGATTTAATTAAATCCTCACAACAACTCTAGCAAGTAATACAAACATGGAAACTGAGGCTTAGAGTTCACAGACAGTAAGTGGCAGACCCAGGATTTACACCCAGATCTCCCTGATATAAGAAGCTCCACTGCATGACAGATATAGAGCTTTGACCTAATTCTAGGACTCTGTCAGACCAGAGGAAAGCCAGGATGACCAAGGACAGACCACTACACAGAAGAAAACCCTCCAAACAAACTTCCCTTCCACCCTTTTCTGCTAGTTTTCACAGAAATTGCCCACGTGCTGACCTCTGGCCTTCCTTCCAATTACCCAGAGTATAAATTTGTTGCCCTTTGTAGCAGCACTCCTGCTGAGTCAGTAACTTTCTAACAGATACTGTAACATACATACTCTTAATAGGAAACTAGTATATATTCCCTAGTTGGTGTGAACATAATTTTTTTAAAGGTCAAGGCAGTGGAGCTCTGGCCATAATCTCACCCAAACTATATTTGAGCACTATGGGGAGTCATGGTCAGCAAACAGTTATTGTGGAGCTCTTCACCTGTGTTTTTGCAGAGTCTATAATCTATAGGCTTTTCTTCTCTTCCCTCATCTTTGCACCAATCTTTACACAGGTGGTTGTTCATAAGGAGAGTTTGCAAGGATGGTATATAACTGAGCAGAACTCACAAATCTTTTTCACCCTGACATAATTTAATGTTTTAATGAAGCCACTTAATGGTGTGCAACAGACAGCAGAACTTGTGTCTCTATAACTCATGATAATCGATTCAAAGGGTAAACAACTAGAGTATTAAATAATGTTGGCCCAAGGATGAGCAAAAGGGAAAAAGAGGTATGGAAGAAAATGTGGAGCTTGAGAGATCTCAAGCTATACTGCGGTATCATTCATTTTTTGAGGGGATTTTCAGGAAGGAACAGCGACAAAATTAAGAAAGAAAAACTAATGGGCCTATCTCTTTTTTTTTTTAAAGATTTTATTTTTTCCCCTTTTTCTCCCCAAAGCCCCCCGGTACATAGTTATATATTCTTCGTTGTGGGCCCTTCTAGTTGTGGCATGTGGGACGCTGCCTCAGCGTGGTTTGATGAGTAGTGTCATGTCCGCGCCCAGGATTCGAACCAACGAAACACTGGGCCGCCTGCAGCAGAGCGCGCGAACTTAACCGCTCGGCCACGGGGCCAGCCCTGGGCCTATCTCTTTTTTATTTGTTTGTTTATTGCCATCTTTTCATGACAATATGAAATTAGCCCTCAGGAAAATTTAGTCTCTGTATTAAAGGATACTCCATGCTTACTCAATTACATGTTCCACGCTGAACTGTATTAAGCTTTATCATCACTGAAGTCTTAACGTTGTCATCCTTCAAACCATTGTTTCCAAATTCTCTGGAAAACATTCTCCTGGTATTTTCATAATAGGAGAGTGAAATATTCCCTCTTAAAGTAATCTTCTTTCCCATAATGGTCACCTTCTTAGAGTTTTACAATACTTGCTTTCTCCTTCCATTACGCCACCATCTCTCAGTCTAGTTTTGGTCAAAGCATAGGGATGCTGTGATACAGATTTGTATCACTTACCACTATCTGCAGTGATTTTCCAGCACCTGTCAGACTCTTTGACTCTCACTTTCCAGAGATGCACAACTTGTCTTTTAAGACTTTTAGTCAAATATAATTTTAGAGTCATTTGGGAGCTTTGAAACAGAGCATAGAAACAAAAATTAAGCCTGAAACATGTCTTTGATGTAAAATTTATTCCTATAGAGAAGACATTTGTTGATTACATACTGTGCTCATGTCTGCTCATTGCATTATTTCTGATGGGATATCTCAAGCCAGGCTCAGGAAATAGCCTCTTTCTTGGAACAGTAGATCCATCCTTGGACTAGATTCTCTAGGTTCTTCCATTGCTTATAAGGAGGGTCATACAACACCATCTACTCCTCTTTCCTGTAATTTTCACCTTTTTACTCCTTTCCTTCTAGGTTAAAAGAGATTTGACTATCCATTTCCAAGGTGGAATATGCTCAGTAAAAAAGTACAAGTGTACCTAGCTTTAAAAAAAGCACGATAAAATAAAATGGTTACTTACATGAGATAAATAATTCACCACAGAGCTTTAATTATGATTCAACTACTCATAAAATTACACTTACAAACAATTTTTCAGTTATTATTGGAAGGAATATATCTATATGGGAGTAAGGCTTTGGACTTTCAGACCGCACTGCTACTCCATCAGCAACAAGCAAAGTAATAAGTGACCTAAAAATCATTAACATTAATAATAGATTCTTTAAAAAAAATTATATTCACTCTTCCTATTTTGAAGGAAAAACACTACATTATCATTTAAAGAGTGAGTACTTTTTAAAAAATTACAACATCTTGGTGAAATAATGGCAATTTTTCCAAATAGAAAATGAACAAATGCTTATGGTCTCCATTAGCAGAACCAGCCCTTTCTCCCTAAGTATCAGGTCCTTTCAGAGTCTTCTGAAATACAACACGAAAATAGACAAGAGTCTGGCAGGTAGAATCTCTGGAACTATTTACAATTCAGTCTACTGTCATCATGGGAATGAGTAATGACAGGCTCAAGCCTGGTCAAATGCAAACACTCTTGCAAAGGTTCACATAGATATATGTCAAGAACCCGTCTACATTTTATTATATCCTCAAAGTTCAATGCTACACTAATTACCATTAAAACCTCTCATAGTAAACACTGGAATATAATAAGGTGGGAGAAAAAAATCTCACAACGTGGTTTTCATCTACAATTCTGAGATATTGTTCTAGTTGTGGAGTGGCGGTCTTAGCCAGTGACCTCATCTTTCTGAGGTGTTCTAGCATCTCAGGGAATCTTAACCATTAGCACTGAAAGAAGACCCAAGATAGATCAGAATATTCACAACATCATATCACCAGGAATGTTACTTAGATCTATATGAGACCTTCTCAAGATCTAGTAAAAAAAAAAAAAAAAAAAATATATATATATATATATATATATATATATATATATATATGACATAAAAGCAATACAGAGAGACAAAAGAGAGAACACAGACCAAGGTGGGTTCAAAATATCCCCCATCTTCAGACTTCTGTTGCTTAAACTGAGTTCTAAATTTCTACTTGAAAAACATCTCTTTTTAAACTTAATCCAGCTATAGAAGAAGAAACATATCTGCCACTCTCCCTACCTTATGCCAACCCCTTTCTTCTTCTCCCCAAGGAAGGAGGAATTGCTAACCAAATTGATAAGGCACAAAATACTCATTTGGCCACACTGAAAAGTAGGAGAATTCACTGTGCATTTAAAGTGCATAACGGCACACAGATTCTTTCCTGGCCTTCTTTCTTCTTGGGGTTAGGTGTGTGAATAGACCTAGAATTGTCACCAAGGAAAGGCAGGTCCTTCCAGGATTTAGGGAGCTGATCATTGCTTCTCACTACTGCAACTTATAGCTGCCCAGAGGGTGGTAACATGATAAGATATAGACTGGGGTTGGGAGGAGCGGGTGGGAGGCCTTGCTGGGGCTTATGTGAATGCTTTTAAAATAAACACTGCTAAATTGGAGTGTATCCAGAGGTACACAGAGGTACAAAGGTAACCCTTTGAGAAACACTGATCTAGAATATGTGGATCAGGTAAACGGCTGTAGACCTCCTGCCATCCGCCTTCTCTTCTCCTCTGGTTCAAAGATAAATTGTAATTCAAGGAAGCAGCCATGGGGTAAGGCAGGAGTTGGTTCTGCTGGCTAATCAGACCTGAGTCTTACATATGAGCACTCTGTCTATAAAAGTGATCTTAGCCCCATCACAGAGTTCAGCTGGAGGAACTGCCTCTTCCTCACTTCGCTGAACCATCCTCAGGCCATAGCCCTTTTAGAAACTCTTTTGACCACTGAGGCTGTCTGTGTTCTTCATGACCTGATAGCACTAGATTAACAAGACTGGTGGAGTAGAGAAGGGGACACACAATATGATCTGCCCCAGACCCTGCACCCTCCACCCCATCGCGAGGACTGCCCATTTCCCAGAACGAATTAGAAAAAGTACAATCAATAAAGCACTAGCCAGCCCTTTGAAATTCCTCATGGATCAGAGGACATGGGCCCTCCTGAATTTTAAACTTGAGAAGTTAACCAATTCTTGATTTTATTTCAAAAGTCAGAGTGATAAGGAAAGTACTTCTCTCTATTCCTGGAAATTCATTAAAAAACTGGCATCTCACATATAATAATATCATTTACAGTAAGCCTGGAGCTAAAGTAAAAAGAACAATGTTTTCTCTCTAATAATCACCCTACGGATCTTTGAAAATCCACAGGTGTTAATTTTAATTAATGATATCTCCCTCCTACTAGCAATAACAGTCACATAGTACGGTGATTCTGATAAAATTTTGTCCAAATATATATACATCTGAAATAGTAACATTGTAAAAGTGAGAGAGAAACAAAAGTACTCTGACATACTAGTAGGATTATATTCACCGCTGCATTGTTGAAATGGCAAAGTCCTGGAATCAATCAAAATATCCATCAGTTTGGGGACTAGATAAATGAATCACAGTACATCAACAAAATAGTGTTACATTCTGCCCTTCGCTTTTTTATTTCTTTTTTTTTTTTTTAAGATTTTATTTTTCCTTTTTCTCCCCAAAGCCCCCTGGTACATTGTTGTATACCTTAGTTGTGGATCCTTCTAGTTGTGGCATGTGGGATAACGCCTCAGTGTGGCCTGATGAGTAGTGCCATATCTGTGCCCAGGATTCGAACCTGTGAAACCCCAGACCACCAAAGCAGAGCGCTCGAACTTAACCACTCAGCCATGGGGCTGGCCCCTGCTTTTTTTATTTCTAACCAAATTTTATATCCTGGAGATTTTTAAGCCATAAAAAAAGAACCAAGTAGATCTGTGTCTATTTTTCTGGGAAAATCTCCAAGTCATATAATTAATTTTTTTAAAAAAAGGATAGCATGATTCCATTGGTGTAAATTTCTTAAAGTGTGTGCATAACTGCATGTGTGTCTGTCTGTTTGTATGTGTGTCCTCATGACAATATATTCATGCATTCATTCAACAAATATGTATTATGCTCTCTTATGTGCCAGGCACTATTCTTTTCTAGATATTATGGAAACATGGAAGAACAAGACAAAGTCCTTTTTCTCATGAAGTTTACTTGTGAGTGGAGGAGAAAGATGATAAACAAGTAAACAGATAAATGAGACACTTTCAGATAATGATCAAGACTATAAAGAAAATAAAACAGACCAATGAACAGACTGCATAAGAAAGGCTGAGGGAAGACCTGACAGCCAGACTAGAGGAGGGGAGTCTTTCAGGTACAGAAACCATCCAGTGTAAGACCTCAGATAGCACAAAGCCAGTGAGGTGACAATAGGGCTAAAGGAGAGGGTAGAAAGAGCTGAAGAAGCAGGCAGGGCCAGATCACGAAGAGTTTTCTAGCTCATGTGAAGAAGTTTACATTTTATTCTATATGCAGTGGGAAACTAACGAAGGTGAGGTTTGGGGGGGGGGGGCGGGAGATGACCCCAAATGACTTACATATCTTAAAAAGTGCATAAACATTCCCCATACCAGCCCCCAGGATTCATTAGAAACACAATACTGAGGGAGAAACTTTTTCTTCATTGTTTTATTTAACTATGTGCATATAATATTTGAAATTTTTAATGGAAAAAATAAGTTAAGAATTTCAGGTGGCAAACTAACACTGAGAATATTTGTTTCTTGGTTTAATGTGCAATACTCTTTTCTAAGCATACCTGTAATGTCATCAATCCTCACCAGACTGAGCAACAACAACATCAGGTTAACGTTAACTAAGATCTCCAGGCTTCTACACTCCCCACCAGTTCAGGCAGAAATTACTTTTCAGGTTCCTCTCTCTCTTCCAGCCCAATTTGAAACAATTACTTAACCTCTCTGAACCCTAGCCTGGGTTTCTGTAAAGAGAGAAATGATATCTCGCTCAGATGTAATGAGTTCATACAGGGAGAACTCGACTTGGGTGCACACTGGAACTACCCCCACCCAGAGAAAGTTAATAAAGGATACAGAGGCTCCCCCAAGTAGGATAAGACCTGAACATCAGGATTTTATACAAAGTTTCTCGGTGATTTTGATACCCAAGGTTGAGGCGCATCAAGTTAATATATTTGCCCAATCTAGCGCAATTCCTGGCTATACAAGCCCTAACGAAAAAGGGTCTGATCCTCGCCCTTCCCACACCTGTGCGAACTACGCGCTAGCTGGCTTCCACCGTGTTATTCATCTCACCAACTCAAATTAAATTAACAATGTGAAAATTAACGGAGATAAAATGTAAGATCCTGCATAAGTAATTTAAAAGTCATTTGTGTAAATATTAAATATAATGTGCCATACGATTACAGCTGTTTTTATAATTTGCATATGCATGAGATGGGTGGGAATTGTACGAGACCCGGCCCTCTCAGTGAGTGGCAGTGGATGATACTAGGTCTGCTCCAGCCTCCCTGCGCCTTCCAGACATGGGACAGTGATGCGCTTGAGTTCAGACTTATCCTCGCATTTGGCAGTGTCTCCCAATACTATTGGCTGACTTAGCCTCCCCTGAAGTAAGGGCCAGCCGTTGGCATGGCTCGCTGTGCTCGTTATAACGGAGCTACTGCAGTTCCTTTGTTCCACCCAGACCTGAAGAGACCCACTGCGACTCGCTCTTCCCACCACCTCACCTCAGCTACGTGAGATCTCAGTCCCCCAGTGGAGGGGCCAGATAAACACAGTTCACAGGCTAGGAGCAGGTTACGTCTTCTGAGAGAAGAGGCACAAAATGGAGCCAGCAGATGAATTCCTTGCCCTTCTGGGTCCTCCCCCTACTCCACTATCCACGTCCTTACCCTCATTCTCCAACCCCCATCCCCATGTTGGATTAATGGTTCCATCAATCAGCCCCTAAAAGCATTCTCAGGCCCCACAAACTCACACCAACTAGAAGTGAGCTGTTAAAACTGGGGCAGTTGACCTCATCCCTAATCATGAAATACAATGGACAAGAAGTAACCCCTAATCCCAGCCTGGGAAGTACCGGAGCCTGTGGAATGGAAGAGCAGAGGGATTGCCCAGAAAACGGAAAGAGAGTCTGCTGGATTGGCAGCAACTTCCTTGACACCACAGAGAGTCCTTGCCACTGCCGCTCATCAGGGTTTGATATTTGCTATGGACAGTGACAGCTGGATGGTTTTTATTCTGTCTCTTATCAAATGGAAGTTTATATTGCAGTTTTTTATGCTACTTCTTAATCATTGCAGACGATTGTGTTAAGAACCAATAATTTGTATTTTAATTTGTGTATCACTTGACCCTGGGGAAACACAAGGAGACCTGAAGGAGAGAAATGAATGTTACTCAGAGATCTTGTACTTTGAAAAGAGAACAAGAAGTTTGCATACATGGAAAGAAAAATGTGACATCAGGTACCAAAGAGGTAGACTATGGAAATTCACTTCTATCAGTGTGAGGACTGTATTTTTGGTTCCTATATCCTGCTTGCAATAGCTGTTATATCTTTTTAAAATTTTTTTTAAATATTTGCCAATCTGGGAGGTATAAAGCAATATGCCAATGTAAACTTAGTTTGCATTTTTATGACTACTAGTGCATTAGAACATCTTTTAGTATATTTACGGGCTGTTTGGATTTGTTTTTGCGAACTGCATATTCATATCCTTTGTTTATTTTTCTATTGAGTTTTTTGTCAAATTGTAAGAGCTCTCTGTGTATTATAGTCATTAACCTTTGATAAACCCATCATCTGCTTTGCAAATACCAAATCTAATGATTGTCTGCAGGCATTAATTATAGTTTATTTTGCATACAAAATTTTTAGTATTTATATTTTCAGATATATCAGAAGTTTTTAAAAATAGCTTCTAGGATTCTTTTTTGTTGTTGTTAACATCTTTCTCACCCCCTAGATTGTATATGTTGCCTCCTAGATTTTTTCCTAAAATTCTTAACATTATAATTTTTATATTTAAATCTTCTAACTGGAGTATATATGAAACATAGGAATCCAATTTTATTTTTGTATGAATGGCCAATCAGTTATGCCAGCATCAATTGTTAAATAAATCTTTTCTCCCTGAATTGAAATACTCCTGTCATATGTTAAATTTTAAAATCTCCTGCTCTATATCTGGATGAACAATTTGTCTACTCCTATGCCAGTTCCATATTACTTGGGTTTTAGTGGCTTTATACTATGTTCTGATATCTGAGAAGTTCCCCCTCACTATTCTTTCAGATCCGTTTCTTGGCTATTTTAAGGCTTTTTCTTCCCTTCCAACTGAACATTAAGGCCATTGTATCCAGTTCCACAAAACAAATCCAGGTTGGCATTCTAACTGGAAACTGTATGAAATGTATAAATTGATTTGGGAAGAATTAGCTTTTTTATAATTAAATCTTCTCATCCAAGAACATGGTATGCCTCTTAATTTGTTCAGACCTTGATTTTATGTTGAAAGTCTTATAGTTTTCCTCCTGTAGAGCCTTCATGTGTTTTGTTAATTTTTTTGGCCAATTGATTGCATTAATGGCATCATAGGGGCAGACTATCTTTCTTCACCTTGTGTAATTTGCTTTGGCCAAAAGAAGGAGGCACAAATGACAGAATGCTAGTTCCAAACCTAGGCCTCAACACACCTTGCATGTTTCTGCTTGTACCTTTGCCATAGACACAAAAAGAGCTTCCACTATAGCCACTGCCCCTTCAACCTAGAGACAGAGCCTAGAGTAGAGCCACTCAGCCAAGCCCAGCCAAGAATTATGGGTGAAAATGCCTGTCAGGATGATTCGTGCAAAGGTCCTATTTGCCATCCCCACTGTGCTTTTGTGAGGAAAGTAGCTTCCTGCTATCTCTGCTGTGACTTATACCATGTACATCAAGTACCACTAACCCTGCCATCCTGACCACAGCAGATTGGACTAGATATTCTTGTCTATGCTAAAAGCAGACATGCTAAGCTGAACATTATGAGGAAAAGCTAATCCTCTGAGAAGCTTGGAGTGAAACTCTGCCCAAGAGGGATGCTCTGTATCAGATGGTAACATATCAACACACTCTGTTCCTCTTGTTAAGGATGAAGTAATAAGCACACAGAAGTGGGTCATTATGGTCATTGTATGATAAACAATTGCTCCATTTCTTTATGTAGCTTGCTCACATGCCAGTCTCAGAATGTCTGACTATTCTCTTTAGGTTTGGCCTCTGAATGTTAACAAATCTCTACTCATTAACATTTTATTTGCCAACAACAGAAACAATAACTGGTATGTTTTAGTATTTACTATAAACAATAAAAATAATACCCAAGAAATCCAGTATTTTGTAACATTTATGTGTCTTATTTTGTTAAATCCTAATAAACTTATGTATAAGGTAGTTATTATTATTGTTCCCTTCGTACAGCTGAAGAAACTGAGGTTTAGATAAGTAAAATAACTAGTTCAGTGTCATACAGCTTGGAAGCAGAGGAACTGGGATACATATCCAGATCTGTCTGGCTCCAAGGATGGTCCTCTATGGTTGTATAGCAGTGGTTCTCAGAGTGTGGTCCCCAGGCCAGCAGCATCAGCATCTCCTGGGAAATTGTTATAAATGCAAATTCCTGAGTCCCACCTAGACCTACAAACTCAGAAACTCTTAGAACAGGGCCCAGGAATCTGTGTTTTAGTGAGCTCTCCTCACCAGGATTCTGATACCTGCTTAAGTTTGAGAACCACTGCTTATCCCATACTATCTCTGCAAAATAATTATAAACAAAGGAAAGAAGTCTGTGAGCAGAAATGATCTGAAACACTCCCTGAAGAAAACGTACTGTAAGCTGAGCTTTAAAGCATGGAGAGAATAGAGGTGTCTACAAAAAGGAGATGGCAAAAACTAAACATACTCTTACCATATGATCCAGCAATTGCACACCTTGTTATTTATGCAAAGGATTTGAAAATTATGTCCACACAAAACCTGCACACAGATATTTATAGAAGCTTTATTCATAATTGCCAAGATTTGGAAACAATCAAAATGTCCTTCAGTAGATGAATGGATAAATAAACTGTGGTATATCCAGACAATGGAATATTATTCAGTGCTAAAAAGAAATGAGCTATCAAGACATGTAAAGACATAAAGGAAACTTAAATGAATATTACGAACAAAAGAAGCCAAGCTGAAAAGGCTACTCACTTATAGTTGTATGACTCCAACTATATGACATTCTGGAAAAGTCAAAACTGTGGAAACAATAAAAAGATCAATGGTTGTCAGGGATTGGGGACTGGAGAGGGGACAGAAAGATTTTTAGGGCAGTGAAAATATTCTGTATTATACTATAATGATGGATACATGTCATTATACATTTGTCCAAACCCATAGAATGTATAACACCAAGAGCAAACACTAATGTAAACTATGGACATTGAATGGTTATGATATGTCAATGGAGGTTCATCAATTGTAACAAATGTACCACTCTGGTGGGGGATGTTGACAATGGGAAAAATTATGCATGTATGGGGGCAAGGGGTTTATGGAAAATCTCTGTACCCTCCTCTTAATTTTGCTGTGAACCTAAAACTGTTCTGAAAAATCATCTTAAGTAAATAAATAAAAGTACTAAGTACTGAAAGTACTTTGCCTAGGAAAGTTCGAAGTCAAAAGAGTGATTGTTTGGATGGAAAGACCAAGACTAGCTTTCGTGGAGGGAGCAATCATTAAAAGAGGCCATAAAGAATGGTTAGAATTTGACCAAAGAGCAAAGGAAAAGACTGTCTAGATCAGGTTTCTCACCCTTGGCACTGGAGACGTTTTGGAAGAGCTAATTCTTTGCCACGGTGGAGAGCTGTCCTGTGTGTTGCAGGATGTTAGCAGCATCCCTGGCCTCTACCTACTAGATGCCAGTAGCACCCTCCAATTGTGACAACCAAAAAGTCTCCAGACATTGCCAAGTGTCCCTGGTAGGGGAGGAGGGAAAGGGCAAAATTGCTCCTGATGAAGAACCAGTTAAAGAACCAAGTGAAAGGATCAGCTCGTGGAAAGACATGGAGACAAATAGCACAGGGCATGAGAATGGTTTCACTGAAATACAGTGCTGCAACAACTCTTCATTATGAAAGTTGAAGCTGGAAAGTAATAAAGTAATGAAAGATGGGGATAGGAAAGTCTTCTGGGACCACAAGTCTTCACGCTTTTGGTTTAAAAGTTGGGGTATATTCCATGAACAAAGAGGAACTACTAACCGTCTTTGATCTAGGAGTAATAGGTTCAGAGGACTAGGATTTGGGATAATGCTGTTTGGAAAGGATTAAAATGACTGGTTAATGTCCTTCTTTGGTGAGAGGATTTTAAAGCACTGTTGCAGAGTTAAACAACTTATAGTCAATATTTTCTTCATCAACTAAAGCGTGGTGAATGTTTTTTGGTCAAAAGTTTATATACGTGCAATAAAATATTTTTCTTAAAGAGCTTATTTCAAAAAGAGGAGATGGCACTATTTCTAGCATTTACTCTTGTTCTGTCTGTTCTACTATGAGCTCTGAAGGAAGTGAGAGTTCTCAGCTCAGAAGTGGCACATATAGTACTCAATACATTTTGTTCAATGAATAAAATTTTTGACAAAGGATAGTGAAATATAAATCTCATTCTAGGATTAAGTGAGATTGACTTTTGCACTTCTTCATTATCTATGTACAGTGATTATATTTCAATTTTCTTGTCTTTAGAGTCTATCTCTGAGCTCTTAAATCCCTCAGCACAAAATGTTCACGCCCTTATTTCACATGGCTCTCAACATAAGTGCCATGTGCTCCTGTAGCACTATGATAATAATATGGTCAATAATACTCAATTAGCTTTAGCAACAAGTAGATTCGTGCCTGAACAGATGAAAGAGGACACTCTGAATTTAGGCTTGTCAAACTGAAAACTTGTAAGAAATGGGGATAAATTAAATCATATAAAAAATAGTACATTTTGTAAGATATGAAATATACTTAACTTATGAAGATCTGAAGTGGATACAAATTTAATAAGTGGAAGATTATAAGTGGCATTCTCATTTTAACGCATACAATGCTAAAATGTTAAGATTATTAATTCTCTTCTATTAGATATAGTCCTGTTGCTGCAGATCACATAACAGAAATAGAATATGTACATTTTCCATGATGGCAATGCCCTTGCTGTGATTTTGATAAGCACATCTTTAGTCATGCATTAAAACATAAATAATAATAAAATTTTAAATTCATAGCATTCTCCCAAAAAGAATCACATGTCCAGAAATATTATACCCAAAATGATCTTGAGTGATAAAAGATTTTCCACTGTGACAAAAATGTCATCCCTCTCCCAAAAGTAAATGGAAAATGAGAATCAACAACCAAACAAGAGGCAAACAAGGCATGTCTTAATCAAATATAAATATGGAGTCTTAAATATTTTATATACTTCTTGAAAGACGGTTGAGACCTCTTTAGGAAGATGGTTATTTTTATTAACATATAAATGTGTAGTACAAATTCCTGAAGGACATTTTAAAAGGAGGATCTAGTTTGATTGAATCTAACCTTTTTGGAAAAGAAGTAGTTCAAAACTGAGAAGATTAAACAAAATCAAAAGGACAGAGATAAATATCTATGGAATTTTAGCAGATTTGAGACAGCATACAAAGGCTGTAATAGCCCATGAATTAGGACAGAGAAATCTTGTTTACAGAAAATTTTAAAAACGCACTGATCCAAGCAGTCAAGATTTGTAATCCCCTCCCCTGGATTGTGGGCTGGGTTAGTGACTTTCTTCTAACAAATAGTATACGGCAAAAGTGATTGCTTATCATCTGAGATGAGATTACATGAAGACCATAGCTTCTATCTTGGATGCTCTCTCTCACTCTCTCACACTCACTCTGAGGAAAGTTAGCTGTCACGTTAAGAGCAGCCCTCTGGAGATACATAAGAAGGAACTGGACATACATAGCAAGGAACTGACCAACAGCCAGCAAGGAACGGAAGCCCTCAATCCAACATCCCAAGGGGAACTGAATCTGGCCAATAACCATGTGAGTGGACTCAGAAGCGTATCCTTCCCCAGCCAAGCCTCAGATGAGACTGCAGCATCATCTGACAGCTTAACTTCCACCTCACAAGAGGCTCAGAACTAGAGACATGTAGCATCTAACTCACAGAAAGTGTGAGGTAATAAGTGTTTGTATTTTAAGCCACTAAGTTTTAGGGATAGTTTGTTAAGCGGTGATAGATAACTAAAACAAGGGAGTTTTTGGAGTCCTGAAGAGACACTAAAATAGAACTCACTGCTATAGTTTAGCATTGGCTCAATGACTGAAAGAACATATTTTTTGTGTGTAACTCAGAGGATTGATCCTTAGATGAGAGATGAGATCTTGAGACCAAGATGTAAGGATGGCAAGGGGATTGGAAAAGATGGATCCAGGTTCTAAATCCCTCTTAAGTAACCCAGTAAAGTGAGAATTTACTATTAATTTTGCCTAAATATATGCCTTGAGATTTCTTTGTGGAATAGAAACATTTATTTGTACCTTGAAACCAATTGTTCTGAACTATATTAAAGAAAATTGCAGAGCAGGAAATGGGAAACTAGCAAAAGAAAAGAAAGACCAAGAAGAGATCTGTTCCAAAGAGCTTACCCTTTGAGAAAGTTCCCTACTTGGAGTTTGTCCCCCCAAAAATCCAAGATCCACTATAGCACGTATTCTGTACTGCAATTACTGGTTTAGTTGTCTTCTGTACCAGACTATGAGAAACTTGGGTAGAAATTAGGACCTATTTTATATACACATTCCAACACTTTTTTTAGGATGTAGAACATAGTAGGTATTCAAGTATTTAATGAACAAATAAATCAATGAATAAGTAACTCTAGTGGAGTAAGGTTCCTTATTTCACAATACGTATTGAATTTATCACATCACACAGGAATGGGATATATCAACTTAAGAGATAACTAACAAGCTTCTGGTTCTATTTAAGATGGTGTAAGCGCACTACACCCTAACTTTCCTGGTGATTACAACTGAAATTCCTGCAACAGAATATAAAAAGCAGCATCTGAGGACTCTGAAGATAGATAAGAGCAGGCATATTGGAGAAAGAAACCGAAGGTCAAAGAATCTGTACAGCAGAGTTTCCCAACTTAGACTTGGGGGTGGCCCAAATCCTGGAAATGTGCACAGGTATGGACATGAAAATCTCCAAGAGAAATATTCTCTTTTTGATCAGAGGACGGGATAGCAGCATGCCTGGGAGTGCGCAAGAAATCTCTTTTTTGTTTTGTTTTGTTTTCCTTTTCTGTGAACTAGCCTTCCCCAAAGCAAGCCCCAGTGTGAGGGCAGTGACAGTTGTGGTCGTATAGGCTCCTAAAACCCTGAGAGAAAGCCCTTTTTCTGGTCAGAAGACCAGGGAAAGGGCCTGCTCCCCACCCCAAAAAGGGTGGGGAAAAAAATAGGATATTTCTTTCTCTCTGTGCCCCAGTTAGGAGAAATGCTGAGAGAAAATGCAGCTTTCTAGTCAGAGGAGTGGCATAAGGGATCCTTGAAAGCTGGAGAAATCACAGGGGAGGGAGCTAAAGGAGAACCTCTCGATATGTATATCCCTGTATGAACCCACTCACGTCTTACGCTCACCCTCGAGATGTGCATGCACGGAGGAGACTTAAATCAGCCCAGTGAAGGCTTTAGAACTGACCCGCAGTGTAGACCCCACCCAGACCCCAGACTGGCACTCAGTGCAACGCACATGGGATGAGACTCAAACATCTGTAAAGACTTTAAAAACTGAACCACTGCCCACAGAAGACAGTTAGGATTTGTAAGCTGACTGTCTCTTAAAACAACAACAAAATGAACAATTTCCAGAGGACTTTGTACAGGACCTAGAAGCTCATAATATTCAAAATGTTCAGGATAAAACCCAAAATTACTAGGCATACAAAGAACTGAGAAAATCTAAACAGCTCTTAAGAGAAACTGCAATCACCAGATACCTGGAAGCAGGTGGAAAGATTAAGGAATGTAGAGATCGCCTGTAAATCTATAATTATGCAAATTTATTTGATTATACAAGCAGTTTCACAAACCAAGAACCATGAGACGACTAATTTTGGATAAGAAAGCCTGTGGGCAAAAGGTAAGAAGCCCTAGAAAGCATCAGAACTTGAAGTGGGCTGTGGGTTCACTCACTGCATAGATGCCAACAGCACAGACTGACTGAGGTCCATCCTAGTTCCAGCAGTTTCCCACTTGCCAGCTAATCTTGACGAAGTTATGCTTAAGTAGCCTCTTGGTGCTAGTTTCTTAATTTGAAAAATGGAGATAAAAGTACTTGCTTTAAAGCTACTTAAAAGTACCTGTTATGAGGATTAAGGGAGATAAACATATAAAGCACTTAGGGCAGTTCTTGAGGAGCCCTCAGCTTGTACAGAAAAGAAGACAGATGGATAGCGTTGCTTGTGTGCTCTTGTGCTGGCTCCTTCCTCTCCATGTCCTCTAAGCTCTTATTCTGCAGCAAGCAGTGTACTAAATCCTTTACGTGCTTCACTCCATTTAATCCTCGCAATGCCGCTGTAAAATAGGTACAATTATTATTTGCATTTTTCAGATGAGAAAATCAGATTGATTCACTTTATATATGCACACATTCACAAATATATACACATACATCACCAGTTAGGTCACCACTAGGTCTTACTCTTATTTGTGAGCCTTTCTGTCTTCCTGGGTAATATTTTACATGTCTGACTTATCCACTATATATTGATTTTACAGATTAAATCTCAAAGGAAAATCCTTTTTCCCTTATTTTAAAATTTCTTGGGTGGCAACCCACTGTTGTCCCCATATACCACCTACCTATCTAACCATTGATTACTTTTCCTTTTTAAATATGTTATCTTATAGACTTTTCCTGATTCTTCTGGAAAAGCTCCTTTTGCCTCATGATGGGTACACCACGGTACATGTGCAGAAATCTGGCCCGACAGGGTGCTTACTGCATCTGGGAGGATGCTTTCTTAAAGGCATTATCGGGACAGTTTTCAGTAGCCATTTTTTGTTGTAATGACAGTCACGTAGAATTAATAGATCAGACTCTCCCTGGCATTTGGAAGCAGATCTGATTCCTTTGGAACATCTTCTTTAAAATAGGTTGATCAATTTTTCTGTACTTAATGCCAATGGCTATGTCAGCATTGCTAATTTGGAGGCTAATTACATCATTTCATAGCTATTCTGGGAAAACATGAACATACTGGAAATAGAATGAGGGAGGGGATGAGAGTGTTGACCAAAAAGTGGAGACAAGCCAAACTGTTAATGCCCTCCATGCTGCTCAGCAGGAATCATCTATCTCTTATGGTCTCTGTGTTGATGTAGTTAGAATCTAGGGATGACAGATCTCCAAGTTATGGATAGTTAGGAAGTGATTACAAGACATCATTTCTACCTGTAATTAAAAAAAATCTAAGGTCTACTTTAAAATAAATATTTAACAAACATGTTATTGACCAAATTTTTGCCTTGGTCCCTACATGAAGGAAGTATAGTAGATCTCGTTTAAGAATAAATTAGATGTAAGGACACAGTAATCTCAAGAAGTCCTTCAAAATTGAGTGGGAGGAAGAGGTAGAGGTTAGGGAGAGATGAGAGCTGAACTACTTATGAAGGTTAAGGAACTCAGACCAATAATTTTGTGTGACTCCTTCCCATGCCAACATTTATACACAGGTGAAATCAGGTAAAACTACATTACATACATTCTTAAAAATAATTAAATTGTTGAATCCATTAACAATCATTATATGCGAGAGAAAAACCATCTCAAACTGGCTTTAACAATAAAGGAATCTATGTCATGAAAAACTCAGTTTTTCTCCATCTCTCCACTCTGCCTTGCAAAACATAGGCTTTTTTTTAATCCTCAGGATCTATATACTGGCCTTCCTGGAAGTTTCAGGGTTTCCCTGCTGGTGGCAGTAAAATGGCTACAATAAAACCAACTTCTCACACTACACGTCAGCACCTAGGACAAAAGAGATATCTCCTCTGACAATTTCCATAATGGAATTTTTTCTTTACCTTTCTTTTAACAAGATAGCTCAGCATGTGCCACCTTAAATATCATTGTTCTGATCCAGTTATTCACCCATGTCTGAAATAATCACTGTGGTCAAAAGGATGGGATCTACAGATTGGCTTAAGTCAGGATGGCCCACATGTTCTACAATAGATGTGTGATGTACCCAGCTTTTCATGAACCTCCAGGCCTCAATTATCAGACCATTTCCTCCTTCTGTAATGTTTAGCAACTGTCAGGGCAGAAAAAATTTCCTTCTACCATTCTAGGTTCTTTGGCTAGTCTAATAATTAAATTGGCATAAGGTAGATTAACAGGAGAAAACCAAATTTAATTTCATACATACAGGAGCCTCACAGAAATATAAGACCCAAAGATGGTCAGGCAATTGAGGCTTATATGCCATCCTGAGCTAAGGAATGGGATAAAGACCTGGGGCTTGAAAGGGGAGGAGGGCAATTCACAGGAAGATAAGAAGAGCAGATGTTTGGTAATCTGATGTTTGCCCTGCCATGCAGGTAAGTCTTTCAGATAAAAAGTTATCTCTGAGGGCTGGCCCTGTGGCATAGTGGTTAAGTTTGGCACACTCTGCTTTGGTGGCCCAGGGTTTCACCGGTTCAGAATCTGGGCGCAAACATGGTACCACTCATCAGGCCATGCTGCAGCAGCATCCCATATGCCACAACTAGAAGGACCCACAACTAAAATATGCAACTATGTACTGGGAAGATTTAGGGAGAGAAGGCAGGAAAAAAAAAAGAAGATTGGCAACAGATGTTAGCTCAGGTGCCAATCGCTAAGGAAAAAAATATATAGGAGCTTTCGCTCGGTTCACTTCACACGTGTTTTAAACTATTTCCATCCTATTTTAAGGAAACAAACTAACAGACATAAGAAATAACTATCGTATATATACATCATGTATACATAAGAGATTACAAAACTACAATCATGAGCCCCATGTGCAAAAAGAAAAATCATGACTCTATGCCAAAACTTTGGTGCATAAGTATACATTTTTGTTTTGAGTTTGAATCATATATTTAATATATCAATTTTAATGATTCTCTGAAAAAAAGGAAAAGAAAAAATCTTAAGAAAAGATTCTAGATTTTAGCCACATTGTTAATTAGCCAACCAACTACCAGTCTCAGTTGTATGAGGTAAGAATGTTTCTGCCATTGTTCAAAAAAGAATAAAGTTATACACTGTACCTAGGTGCCAAGCGTTACCTTGGACCCAAAATGAGATGCAGCAACAAAGTGCACATTATCACAAATTAATCCAATTTATACTGGAAAAGATGATGGCTTGTGGAGTCATACTGTCTTTTATCATCTTACATACCTCAGAACTGGAATAATATCTCTCTTACAATAGGTGATCAAAAAATTCTTGATAAATATTTTTCCTGGAAAAATGCTATTTTTATTGAAGACTGTCATTTCAGCAGCTGCACATTGCCAAGTCACTGTAATGATAAATCGTTCCTTATATTATACTTTAAGGCATCTGAGATTATCCCTTACCAACTTTTGCAAAAAACTAAAGCACAAGATAAGGCCAACAAAAATATGTCCTATTCATTGACCTCACCATTATATTCAGCCTCTTTTTTAGCCATTTGTCTTATCCAGGTAGAATTGTTCTAATGTACTAAATGCTCGAATTTCAATGTTATTGTCTCACTTAATATTGAACTATTAAACAGCTATAATTTGATTTGTATTTCCAGGAAGATCTCATTTAATTAGTTTTATTTTACTCTGAAAGATAAGGCTATATACAGATAATGCTACATTTACAGCTATGTACAAATTTCTGAAATAGAATGCTTTTTCTCTATTGTTTTTCTTATTTATTTTATGTATTTATTTTTCCAATTGATTTACATCCACTAGTTAAATACTTGAGTTAAAATTTAACGTTCTGGGATAGATAATTTTCAGACTAAGGTAATATAGACTACAATGTAAAAGAAATGCAATTCCCTTAAGAGTAATAGTATAATTGATATTCCTGTTCACATTTTTTGCAAGAGTTACAAATATATTTGGACTTTATTTTTTAATATATCATTAAAATATATCTTTAAAACCTATATTTCTCAAAAGATTTATCTATGTTTCCTAGCTCCACCTTCTCATTTCCCATACGCATTCATCAACCCCCTAGAATTTGGCTTCTACCCCTTCATTATCATCACCAATGAGCTCCATGTCTCTAAATTCAATGGATATTTTCCAGTCCGTGGATTACATTACTCGATCTCTCAAGGCCTTCAACAGAGGAAACAATTATACTCTCTTTCCTTGAATTTTTTGACTCTTTACTCTCCTATGATCCTCCTCCCTTTCTAACCACTCCATCTTGTGTCTCCATTGCAGGCTTATTCTCTCCTGCCTGGCCATTAAATGTTGGAGTCCTCTCAACATCAGTCCTGGTCACTCTCTTCATCTCACTCCTCACTTCCTTCCTCGGAAATTTCACATATACATAGTAGTTTGATTACACCCTATTGCACTAGCCTTTGCTATGAAGATGAACCACAAACTTATATCTTTGGCCCAGACAAGTCATCTGAGTCCCAGTCCCAGTTATCTAACTGCATAATTGTGGCAGACACTGATGAATGCTGCTCAGACCCAACTCCCTTCAAAAAATGACTTGCCATCCAGCTGCAAAGAATGTGGTAAGCTGGCAACCTTTAACTGTTAGCTCCATCAGAACACATCTCAAATTTCAAGATAAAGTCTTACTCTTCTTGGGATAGCCCCAAGGCAATGATGCAATGATCATGGAGAAATGTAGTCGTACAAAGTCTTAACCAAGTCCACATAATGCAAATCTCCTCTAACAGATAATCTTTGCTCCTTAACTACCTATTTTGCTAACAGAGACTTTGTCAACTCTGCATCATGGTCTGATGGCTTTCCCGGTCCAATCCTGCTTCTTTCACTTTTTATTCATAGATGTTATGCCTCAATAAAACTTCTAAACTCCTAACTCCATCTCACCATCTGTTTCCTGGAGAACTCAATATTTTGTACGAGGAGTCATCCAAGAAAGCATATGTGGATAGATATACAGGAGTGAATACAAAGAATGAAGCTCTTTGTAGGACATATTAACACCCACCAGAAAGCATCCACTATGGAAGAGGCACTAAACAACTTAGACAAAACGAATTGACTGGTTGATGTTAGCAAGGCTTTATCAGCAGCCACTCTAGTGCTGGCCAGTCAAGGCAGCAGAGAGGGAGGCTATGCATGGGTATCTATAGCATCAACTCCTACTGCTGCCTTACCTGCCAGCAACAAATAGCAAAGCTGTACCCTTAGCATAGCACTAGTCTTTAAGGAGACTAAATGGCCACTTGATAGCAAGTTGACTACATTGGACCCCTTCCATCCTAGGGCCAGCAACTCTTTGTCATAGGAATAGATACCTATTATCAGTATGGATTTTCTTTTTCTGCCCTTAAAGGCTCAGCCAGCACCACCATGCCTGATCCATAGTCATGGAATCTCACAATGTAGCATCTGACCAACGAACCCACTATACAGCAAAGCAAGCATGGGAGTGGACCCATGAGCATTGGATATACTGGCCATATTACACAACTCACCACCCAGAAGTTGTCAGCCTGATAGAGTAATGGAATGGTCTTCTAAAGACACAGTTGAAGCACCAGCTTGGAGGCAATATCCTGTAAGAGTAAGGCACCATTTTTCTAGGATGCAATATGTTTTGAATCAGACAACTTTACACTTTTCTGTGTTTGCAGTAAGAATAATACCTGGGGTCAGGAACCAAGTGTGGAAGCCGGAGTGGCCCCATTTTCCATCATTCCCAATGACCCATTAGGAGACTTTGAAGCTTTCCATCCTCTCAACTCTGGGCTCTGCAGGAAGCCCACTCTTGCCAGGCAACACAGATGCCACCTGGACTCTTGGAGATCCTTGTGTCTAGTGACCAGCAGTCATGGAAAGGAGTCATCATCTCGTCCCAGGTAAATGACCATGACAAGCAGGAGATGTAGGGATGTGTGACACAATCACAGCAAGGTGGAGTAAGTGCGAAATTCAGGGGATCTGCTTGGTACCCCCTGGTTTCTTCTTTGTCCCAGCTGTGACTATGAATGGAGAAGTGTAGCAACCCTAGCCTGAGAAGGGTACAATTACCAGGAACTCTAACCTCTTGGGAAGGAGAGTGGGGCTTTACACCACCAGGTAGCTCACCAAGACCAGCAGAGATGTTACCTGAGGTTGCAAAATGATTCTAATAGAGAAAAGTAGACCAAGAATTGAGTGATCAAATAACAGGCATACTAAATTCAAAAGAACCTGTACTATATGGGTCAGTACCATATTTATGTTGCAAATAACAATTTACTTTCAGTAAAAGAATAGCATATTTCTCATCAAGTCTTGTTAATTTGAACTTAATTGGTTTATTTACTTTTCGTCTTTAATTTGTACATTTACTTTGGGATTATGAATGTACAAGACCTATATCTATAAGATCTTAATCTAGTTTGATGGCTGTATTTATATAGTAACATTTGTCATCACTGGGGGTCCATGAAAATTGGTTTCTTTGAAGGGGATTTGTTTCTAAAATTACTAGGGTTTGAGAAACACTGCACAACATTAGTACTTCAGTGATGGTCTGGTCTCCTTGAATTTTCTCTGAATCAGAATATGGTCAGCTTGCAGTCTGAGCTAACACAGCTTTCCAGGGGAAATTACATGCCTCTGGGGGCAGGCTAAAAAGGCTCAGCGGGCAAGCCCTAGACTAGTTTATACCCTAATGAGCTTTCTTGATCCTAGTATAATAAAAATTATTTGTGCAATCTGTTAACACCAAATGATTGTTGCTCAGCAAGGAAAGTTTAACTTTCTCAACATGAACGAAATTAGAAATAGATCTGTTCCTGATGTGGATCAAGGCTGCCCCAGGTAGAGAAGCCCAAGGTGTCCTGGCCTACATGCCAACCTATATGACCCAATGGATTTTATGCTGTGGATTAGGGCTGCCCCAGGGAGAGAAGCCCAGGGCATCCCGACCTACATGCCGATCTATATGACCCAATACATATCTAAAGTTATACGACCACACAGCAACCAGACCCCACCTGCACTGAAACCATTTAGTGACTTTTTACATCATCTTTCGTTTGTCTAGTAAAAATAAGTCACGTACCCATGCCTTATAAATTTAGCCCTAACCCTCAACACATTGCAGCTCTTCACTGCCCATGGGTCCTGTCCCCATGCCAGCAGCTCTTACTGCCCATGGGTCCTGTCCCCGTGCTACTCCATGCTATTCTCTGAATAAAAAAGCACTACTGCCAGACCTTGAGAGTCCAGGAAATCTTTCCTTCAACTCCTTGATTCACCGAGCCCACATCAATCCTTCAGTCATCCCACGTGGACTTCTTTCTCTCATGTTAATGTTTAACAGTTTCATTTAACTCATTTCTGACAGTAAACTTAAGTGTATTCTCCCATACGAGTTGGAATGTGATCCTTTCAAACATCCAAATAATATTGTAATCATCAATGAGTTAATCCATCAAATACTGTATTTTGCACTTAGAGTTATGGGAGACTGAAGCCTAAACAATCAAACTTTGGTCATAAAACGTCACTGAATAGTACGGCAACATCATTTTGGCAATCTAAAAACAGTACAGGTTATGATGCCAAAGAGATTAGGTGGTAATCTACATCACAGTGATTAAAACAGTTGTCAGTTATACTTGTTGATTCAGATGTTTCCACGGAAAAAGGCTGGAATAAAAAGAAATTATCTAGGTTTCTCTTATAAATGTGGAATCAGGAATTTAGCAAAACTCAGGGAAGTTGCCTAAATTAAGCATAAACACATCAATTTTCTACTTTTTCATCTAACTTTGTGAGAAAATACCCAACCCCCAAACCTAAATAGTAACAGGCAGAGAGCCTTGCTCAGAATAATACTTTTAATATCAAGGCAAACAATAAATTTTAGGATTGTAAGCCAGATAAAACAGAGTGGTATCATCAGACCCAGCTCCCTTTTCCAAGAAAAAAAACACAAAAGAGTTATTTAAGGCAAATTGGTGTCTGAACGCTTTTCCTAAAATAAATAAATAAATTACATTAAAATAAAAAGAAAAAAGGAAAAAAAAATCTTTCAAAGCACACCTGTTAGGAAATCCTTTCTTTTATGTAATTTCCCATGTGTAGTCATAATATCCCTCTGTTTCCTGCTGATATGTTCACCCCAAAATGGAAGCAGAAAGGAGATTGTGAAAGCACATGGATACTGGTAAGCCATTGACAAATAGAAATGGCAAGCAATAGGATATATTGGAGTACATGAGGAAGCCAGTTGGTGTAAACCTAATTCAGCCTGACTTTGTTTTTTCCAAAAGGGCCTGACATGGCTGTTGAGCACGCATTGTATATCTGCTTTAAACATTTCCTATGGCAAGAACAAAGGCCCTTAAGATAAAGGTGCAACTTCCCCCTACATTGGCATTTCCTTAAGGATAAGCATCTCTCCCTAGGCTAGGAACTGATTGCTGTGCTCACCTGTGACCACCCAGCTTGAGACAACAGACCTGCCACCCTGCCGTGTCCACCGAGACAGCAGACCTACCTGCTGTGTCCATCAATCGCCATGCTGACAGAGCAGTCTCGTGACTATCATAAAAGGGACATTTCAATCATATGTGAAACAACCTCTTTGAGGGTGCATAACCACTCTGTACACCCCACTTCTTTGGTGCCCTTTCTTCCTTCAGGAAGAAAGACCCTGGGCCATGGTCCTCATATTTGGCTCAGAATAAACTCACCTAAATTTTCATTTATAGATAGGTTATGGATTATTTTTGTCAACACCATTAATACTGACACACTTGATTAATCTGAGTTACATAGACTAGAAATCTGAAGAAAATGTGCTCACATGTACAGCACTAGTTGGGAGGAAAGATGGCTAGGGAAGAGGAGCTAGCTACTCATTCAGCTCCCAGCAGGGTGGCATTACCTTGGTAAATTCCTCACAGGTTTGGCTGTCAGCCTTGAAAGCTCATAAACCTGATTTGTCAATATGCCATGCAGCAGCCCACTAACCCAGCTCACAAAGACTGATATATAAACTCAAATTCAAGTATATTAACTTGCAAAGGAAAATATTTACTGCCACTCATTTTATGGCCCACACATTTTTTATCTATAGGAACACTACATGGGAAGCTAAATTACAATCCAAAGGTTTCTTAATGATCATGAGCTTGGAATGAGTGGTGTCAGTTCTATGCTGTCTCTGGGTTAAGGTCTCCTGTCCCTAGGCACAGTCAACCTTTGCCGCTGTGATTTCTCCCTTCCTGAAATTTCAGGGCTAGCCAAGCCCCTACACCATCTGACTGACGTATTCTTTCTTTAGCTACTAAATATATTCAGTCAGGTTACAGTTCAATGTTACCTGCTGGGCAACCATTCTCCCTCTTTAGAAAAGATTTTGCTATTCTGTCCTGTAATCCTTCTAAAATTTTAATTCTCAATAGGCAATCTAAAGTCATAACGAGGAGGAAGGGAGCTCACTTTCAGGCCCAAATATTCACACTACATAGTAATCTTGAATTTCAAAAATTCCTCCTTCTTTAGCCTTCCTTCATGTATCTCCAAAATGTCATCTGGGCAGAAAACCGTTTTAAGCAGAAGTGCATTTGCAAGGGAAAGGGAGATAATCAAGAAGTGTTAGTACTTGGATATGGGATACCAGTTTATTTTAGCCATAGTCAGTTTCCAAACCAAGACACCAGAAGCTCAAAAACATATACAAAATGAAAGTGAAGATAAGAAAACCAAGTTGAGTCAGAAACTAGAAAAGTGAGCAGAAGTCACAATTCAGGAATAGTGAAACTCAGAACATAGAGTCGGTTAGAAAACAGGTGCAGGTGGGAACCAAGAGTCAGAGTAGGACTAGGGCTGCCCCATTGGACAGGTCAGGGGGCACCTTTCACATCACTGTCCATATGAATGGTGCCTGCTAGAGTTTTGCCATGCACATGTGCAATATTTTCAGAGGCCTTGGATGTGGTAAGATGAGAATCCAAGATCGTCTGGAATAAGGAGAGCCAAGGGAACGGAAAGGGAAGGGCAAAGCAGGAAGGACCAAAGATTTGAGACCACAGCACTAAGGGAACTTAAAAAAATTCGAAGACTCCCTGTCTTATTTAGGGAGCTTTTCTATAGTTCTGCCGAGGTAGGAAACACATTCATTAAGTACGACTGGTCTATGATAGCAAATTGAAACCAACTACATACCCTGATGAAATGAGGAGTGGGTGGGGAAGATGGAAAATTCCAATAGGGAGTGTTGTTTGCAGTTAGGCTTTCATTTCAAGTTTCTCACTTGATCTAGGGTGATATTTCAAATGTATATTCTGAACCAGCCTGACGCACCATCGGAAAAAAAATCTTCAATGACTAAGAAACATTTGAGAAATTAGCAGAATGTACCCCTCTAGTGGGCTTTCCAATTCTCAGTAATTTGTAATTATTCATACATAAAAGGCTAATCTAGTTTATTTGAATATGAACTTTCTTAGTGACATTAACATTCTGCAGAACACGCTTTAGGAACAGGTAATTACTGTCACGTAAAATAACTGCTGAATTCTCCCTCAGGATTGATAGTACATTTAGGTTTAGAAATACTGTACTTCTAACCAAATCAGATGAGGGGAAAAGAGGTCAGAGGAAGTTTATCAGCAGGGAAATGGTTCGGACTGCTAGAACTGAGGCTCAACTATAGTGGCTTAAACCCATTAGGATCTCAGTCTCTTTCTCTCTCTCCCTCTGTCTCTGTCTCTGTGTTTGTCTCTGTCTCTGTCTCTGTGTCTCTCTGTCTCTCTCTCTCTCTCTCTCTCACACACACACACACACACAAATTCTGGAGATACACAGTTCAGGAATGCTATGTGGTCCTACAAAGTCATAAGGAACTTACACTCTCTTTTTATTCTGCCATCCTTATCTCATGGCTTCCACACTCAAAGCTACACAATGGCTATCGGGAAGAAAGGGCAAGACAAGGTTTAAAAGCCTCTCAGCCAAGCTGAGTCAGCCCATCACTTGTTTTTTTTTTAATTGAGTTAAAATTTACATTCAGTGAAATGTACAAATCTTAGATGTACAACTCAATGAGTACACTGTATAACCGACACCTCAATTAAGAAGTAAAATATTTCCATAATGGTGGCAAATTAGTTTGTGTCTCCTTCCACTCAATTCTGGTCCTCATAGGCAGCCAACTGTTCTGATCGATTGCCGTAATTCAGTTTTGCCTAATCTTGAATTTCACGAAAATGGATTCATACAGTGTCCTTGTCTGTGTGGATTCTTTCATTCAACATAATGATTTTGAGATTTATCCATGTGATGGAATATACCATTTATTCTTTCTTTACTTTTTTAAAATTTTTGCTAAGCAGTATCCCAATGTATGAATATACCACAATTTTCATGTACTCTCCTGTTGCTAGACAATTGTGCTGTTTCCAGCTTTGAGCTTTTATGACTAAAGCTTCATAACTATTCTTGTACAAGTGTCTTCGTGTAGACATGTATAAATGTCTGTTCACTGAGAGGCCTGGGAACAGCAATGTTCCAATACTAAGAACCACACTTAGTGCCCAGTTCTTGATTTCTAAACACCGTTCTCCACTAAAAGGGAAGCAGAACTTGCTGGAGAAATGACTGATTCAAGGGGTGGGGCAGGGAAAGTACAAGATGAGCCTGGAGCAAGAGGTTTATTTGCTTGTTTACTTTTTTATTTTATAAATAACAATTTTAAAATTTATTTTGTCATCCATAAAAACCCATGAGTCAAGAAAGAAAGAGAATTTGATGAAGAATGGGGTATTTACATAGCTCCAAAGAATTTCCCCCATAAAAGTTATTAATTATAGTGGGAAAAAAAGGAACTTTACAGAGGAGAAAACTAGCAGGCACCACATGCATCAAGTGACCAAAATGAACATTACCAAAAATGGGTGTGGTAGGTAGAATAATGCACCCCCCCCCCCACCAAACCACAAGATGTCCACATCCTGATTCCCAGAACCTGTGAATATGTTACCTTAGAAAAAGGGACATTGCAGATGTGATTAATTTAAGGACCTTGAGATGGCGAAGAGTATCCTGGATTATCCAGGTGGATCCAATGTAATCACAAGAATACTTAAAAGTGGAAAAGGGAGGCAAGAGAAGGAGTCAGTGAAGGGGATGTGATGAAAGCAGAGTTCAGAATGATGTGATTACTGGTTGCAAAGATGGAAAGGGACTACGAGCGGAGAAATGCAAGCAGCCTCCAGAAGCTGAAAAAGGGAAGCAAACAGATTCTCCCCTGGAGCCTCCAGAGGAAACATAGCCCTACTGATAGCCTCATTTTAACCCAGTGAACCCATTTCAGGCTTCTCATCTCCAGAAGTGTAAGACACATTTGTGTGGTTTTAATCCACTAAATTTATGGTAATTTATTTCAGCAGCAATAGGAAATAAATACAATGGGATAAATCAAAATCTTGTGCCACCTTATATGATGCAATTGTTACCAAACCTGAAGTGAGTTCACTCGCCCGTTGCGCAGCAAGCCAATCTCTGACACGGGGGGGGGGGGGGGGGGGGGGGGCGGGGGGGGGGTGGCGGGAAAGAAAGTAGGAATTTTATTTTTGCACAGCGCTGAGCAAGGAGAGAGGGCAGCTAACACTAAAATCCCAAACTCCCCGAAAAGCTAAAAGGAAGGGCTTTTATTTGGGGTTTTAGGTAGGGGAGGGGGAGCACATGGCCTTGCTGGTCAGAGCTTTCCCACCAGCCTGTCTTTGGCCTTGAGACACTTGCAGAGAGGAGGAAGCCTGTGACCTTGCTGGTCAGCAGCTTTCCCACCAGTCTGTATCTCTTTGTGGGGAGGAAATAATCCAGGTGCTTGTCCTTGACGGTGTCTGCCTCCATGGAGGATAGTGGATTCTGGAGCCAGGAAGCCAGAGAGTAAGCAGGGAATGAGTGTTTTGGTTTTAACCCCATATATGCTGGGTTTAATGTGGGGAAACTGATATCAGGGTCGGTATCACAATGAGAGGAACTTAGCATTATTTCTGTAGTATTTCTAACAAAGGCAGAGAACCTAAATTTAGTCATGAGGACACATTAGACAAACACAAATTGTGGGACATTTTATAAAATAACTGATCTGTAATCTTCATAAATGTCAAGGTTGTGAAAGTCAAGGAAAGACCAAGGAACTCTTACATATTGAAGGAGAATGAAGAAAGGTGACAACTAAATGCAACATTTGATTCTGGACTGGATTCTTTTCTGTAAAGAAAATATTGGGACAACTGGTGAAATTTGAATGAGATCTATTGATTAGATGATAGTAATACATCGATTATGATTATGTAGGAAAATGTCACTGTAGGAAATACACACAAAATTATTCATGGGTGATGGTGCATCATGTCAGTAACTTACTCTCAAGTGGCTTAGGAAATAAAGTTAATTATACTGTACTTACAACTTTTCTGTAAGTTTGAGATTGATTCTATTTTGAATAAAAAATAAAACAAAACTAGGGACAAAACCCTATATACATAGATTATATTTAAGTCTTCAGAACCCTGTGAATAGAGAAACTTTCTGGCATGAATTAACTTGTCCAAGGACTGGTAACTAGTAAATGACAGAAGATAACATTAAATAATGGATGCAAACTTCTGGCCCAGATTTATAAAGATTTTTCCCTGTGGGAGATAATTCTGTTACGTTATTTTTGGTCATTTTAAATTTTCCAGTTCTTCATCTCAAAAATTTCAGATGTTTCTGTCTTCAAAGTTGAGTTTAAATCTAGTTTCTGATTCTATTCTCATTGTGTTGCTCAAAGCAAGCACATGGAGATCTTTGATATCTTTGGGTTTAGGTCATCCAAATCCAGTTCCCCAGTAGTGGTGGGGGAGGCTGGAGCGGGATGAGAAATGAAAAGTAAGGGAGGGCACCCTTTTTCTTCAATTTAATTCTGTCTCTGCTTTTCAGAGCATTCTTCCCACCTTCCATTTCTCTCCAAAAGAAAACCCAAAGTGAGGGATGGGTACCAAAATCTTTTGGGAATGCAAAGAGTATTGTGGGAGAGAGAGAGAACCATATTTCCTCTTTCCAATCTAAGAAAGTATAATGATATAGCTCATACATCATTACATAATTTTTCCACATATTGTAAAAAATCATTCATATTATGACTTTTCCATGTGAATATTTCAAGTGCTAGTGTTTCCAGTATCCTCAGAATACATTCTGCAAGATCATGGTTCTAATTTAATATCCTTCCATTTTTGTCAACAGCTCATCTAAGTAACGACAGCTCAAACAAGCAGCATATGCTCTTCATTCATTTTTGCCCCAAATAATTATTTGAGCAAACAGTTATTAGTTACTAATTTGCCATGTGTCAGAGATATTTTTATTCATTTATTTAAATACTAAATCCCTCATTTGGGGCTCATAGTGAGATTTGTAATATCCTACAAATACCCTTTGGATTCATGAAGCTAAATCTCCACCTTTCTCCCTCCTTCTTCCACAGTCCTCTACCTCTGCTGAACACTTTCCTAATTCCTTCCATTGCATTCTATTGCATCTCTAATCAATTGTAAAAAATCTTTACACCCTCAAACTTTTCTAAAAGTACTTTTTGGTTTTAGCAACACAGTCAACATCTGGATTTTCCCTGATGATATCTTTAACCTTGAAATATGCTATAACATGACAATTCTTCTTATTTTCTTCAATTCGCATGAAAAGAGAGTTAAGCCTTTCCTTGCTCTCCACTACCTTTTAGTTGTCCTGACTTCCAACTACCTTTTAGTTGTCCTCATGCAACATCTCCTTTTTGCCTTCTGTGACTTATTCTGCTTGCTCCTTGTACTCATTCCGCCTGGCTTTCTAGGCTGCATCAGCCTATGATTGATGGGGAGTATGTCAAAGGGGCACAGGAGCCAACTGACATAGCTCCTACTCACCAAAGCTGGAACAATTTCAGCAACAAAATAAAAAGTAGTATTTTATTATAACCCAAAGTATATGATAAATGCCCATGAGTCCATATTGATACAAATAAACCACTGAATAATTAATAAATGGTGAAAAGAAATAAATCTCTCATGTAGAGTAATTCCAAATAATTTATGTAGCTACTCCACTCTCAAGAAGGGGGAGAATAATTCCCCACTCCTTAAGTGTGGGCTGAGCATAGTAACTTCCTTCCAAAGAGAATGTGAAGTGGAGGGTATTGGCAAGAGGGCAACTTTACAGTGGAGAAACCTGATAAAAACTACCTCAGCCAGGTTATCAAGATTCTCATTAATAGTGGGAAGTCATGAGAACAGTCTGTACCTTTGATATGATATAACGAAACTGGCATTTCACCTCTGTGGTCTTCCTTCCAAAAACCCATAACCCAAGTCTAACCATGAGAAAAACATCAGATAAATTCCGATAGAAGGACATCCTACAAAACATCTGACCAGTATTACTCAAAACAGTCAAGGTCATCAAAAAACAAGGAAAGTCTAGAAACTGTCACAACCAAGAGGAGCTTAAGGAGACATAACAGCTAAATGTAACATGGTATCCTGGGGTCCTGGAACAGAAAAAGAGCATTAGGTAAATACTAAAGAAATCTAAATCAAGTATAGACTTTAATTAATAACACTATATCAAGGAGCTGGACCCATGGCATAGTGATTAAATTCGGCATGCTCTGCTTTGGCAGTCTGGGTTTGTGGGTTCCTATCCCGGGCATGGCCCTACACCACTCAACAGCCATGCTGTGGCAACAACTCACATATAAAGTCGAGGAAGACTGGCACAGATGTCAGCTCAGGGCTAATCGTCCTCAACAACAAAAAAAGAAAAAGTTAACAATAATAATAATAACAACACTGTGTCAATATTGGTTCATTATTTGTAACAAATATACCATATTAATGTAAGATATTAATAAATAACAAGGGACATTGAGTGTAGGGTATTTGGGGACCTTGTACCATCTTCATTTTTCTATAAATTTAAAACTGTTCTAAAAAATAAGTCTATTTTTTAAAAAGACAGTTTTTTGGTTACCTCTAAGATTGGTCTCTAAGACTGTGCCCTTCCTTCCTCACTGTCTACCAAATAAAAGTCCAAATTTCTTAGCTTAGTATCTAACGACCTAGCAGATTGCAAAATATCGTCCCTTGATAATTTATAATTCTTCCTACCAAGAGGTGAAGACTTTCCTTCCAACTTGTATATATGGGCTTGGTCAATGACTTGCTGATGTGAAACAACTAGAGGCTTAGGAAGTGCCTGTGCCTTGAGGCTTGCCTTCTTTGCTGCTCTTGGAATACTACTGCCGTATGAACAAGCCCAAGCCAGATAGCTAAAGCGACAACATGGAGGAGAACTGAGCCACACCAACCATCAACCTATCAACTAGACATGTGAATGAGGCTATCCAATCCCAGTTGATCTTCCAGCTGACTTCAGTCACCTGAGTAAACCCTTTTGAACAAGCAGAAGAAGTGACCAACTGCTGCCAGCCCCAAATGCCAACCCATTAAGTAGTGAACTAATAATTGTTTTAAGACACTAAAGGTTGAGGTGTTTTGTTACACAACAAAGGATCAAAGGTTAACTGATACACTGCTCCATTACTTTACATCACCAAAGTCACATTTCCAAATTTGTTTTCCAGAATTTCCCTATGCTCCACGGCAATTGCATGGTTTTTTACTCCCTAGAAATGCTTTGCACTTTCCTGAATATTTCCCCATGAAGTATCACTCCACCTAAAGTGTCTTTACTCTTATATCTCTACTTAAGGAAATGTCACTCATCTTCCCCTTCTACAGAAAGTTTCATAGATAAATATTAAGAGGGGAAGAAAATTTGATTCACCAGGGTTCCTCTCAGAAAGAGCATAGTAATCTTTTTTTTTTTTCACGCGGAGGAAGATTTGCCCTGAGCTAACATCTATGCCAATCTTCCTCTATTTTGCATGTGGGTTGCCACCACAGCATGGCCACTGGTGAGTGGTGTAGGTCCACACCCAGAAATCTAACCTAGGCCGCTGAAGCAGAGCATGCTGAACTTAACTAGTAGACCACAGGGCCAGCCCCAAGAGCATAGTATTCTTAGGAAATGCCTTGATGTGAAGGGTGAGAGCCTGAAGGGCATTATATGGATTAGATATAGCCTCAGCTGCAGAAACAGAAACCAAAAATATAAATAGATTAAGAAGAAGATAAAGGATTCCTGAGGAAAAAAGAACAAAGCTGAAGGTATCACACTCCCTGATTTCCAAATATACTACAAAGCCATAGTAACCAAAACAGCATGGTACTGGCACAAAAACAGACACACAGATCAATGGAACAAAATTGAGAGCCCAGAAGTAAACCCACACGTTTATGGACAGCTAATATTCGACAAGGGAGCCAAGAGCACATGATGGAGAAAGGAGAGTCTCTTCAATACATGGTGTTGGGAAAACTGGACAACCACATGCAAAAGAATGAAAGTAGACCATTCCCTTACACCACCCACAAAAATCAACTCAAAATGGATGAAAGACTTGAATGTAAGACCCAAAACCATGAAACTTCTAGAAGAAAACATAGGCAGTATGCTCTTTGACATCGGTCTGAGCAGCATATTTTCAAGTCCCATGTCTGAACGGGCAAGGGAAACAAAAGAAAAAATGAACAAATGGGACTACACCAAAGTAAAAACCTTCTACACAGCAAAGGAAACCATCAACAAAATGAAAAGACAACCTAACAATTGGGAGAAGATATTTGCAAACCATATATCAGATAAAGGGTTAATATCCAAAATATACAAAGAACTAATACAGCTCAACAACAACAAAAAACAACAACCAAATTAGAAAATGGGCAAAAGATCTGAACAGAGATTTCTCCAAAAATATACGGATGGCCAACAGTCATATGAAAAGATGCTCAACATCATTAGCTATCAGGGAAATGCAAATCAAAACTACAATGAGGTATCACCTCACTCCGGTCACAATGGCTATAATTAACAGACAAGAAATGACAAATGTTGGAGAGGATGTGGAGAGAAGGGAAGTTCACTGCTGGTGGGAGTGCAAACTAGTGCAACCAGTATGAAAAGCAGTTTGGAGTATCCTGATGTGAAACAACTAGAGGCTTAGGAAGTGCCTGTGCCTTGAGGCTTGCCTTCTTTGCTGCTCTTGGAATACTACTGCCGTATGAACAAGCCCAAGCCAGATAGCTAAAGCGACAACATGGAGGAGAACTGAGCCACACCAACCATCAACCTATCAACTAGACATGTGAATGAGGCTATCCAATCCCAGTTGATCTTCCAGCTGACTTCAGTCACCTGAGTAAACCCTTTTGAACAAGCAGAAGAAGTGACCAACTGCTGCCAGCCCCAAATGCCAACCCATTAAGTAGTGAACTAATAATTGTTTTAAGACACTAAAGGTTGAGGTGTTTTGTTACACAACAAAGGATCAAAGGTTAACTGATACACTGCTCCATTACTTTACATCACCAAAGTCACATTTCCAAATTTGTTTTCCAGAATTTCCCTATGCTCCACGGCAATTGCCATGTGATCCAGCTCTCCCACTGCTGGGTATTTATCCAAAGAACTTGAAAACACAAAGGCATATAGATACTTGCACCCCTATGTTCCTTGCAGCATTATACACAATAGCCAAGACATGGAAGCAACCTAGGTGCCCATCAAGGGACAAATGGATAAAGAAGGTGTGGTATTTATACACGATGGACTACTACTCAGCCATAAGAAATGATGAAATCCGGCCATTTATGACAACATGGATGGACCTTGAGGGTATTATGCTGAGTGAAATAAGTCAGAGGGAGAAAGTCAAATACCATATGATATCAAACATAAGTAGAAGATAAAAACAATAACAAAAAATCACATAGCATTGGAGATTGGACTGGTGGTTACCATAGGGGAAGGGGGAGGGAGGAGGGTAAAAGGGGTGATTAGGCTCACATGTGAGGGGATGCACTATAATTAGTTTTCGGGTGGTGAACAAGAGGCAATGTACACAGAATTCAAAATATGATGTACATCCGAAAATAAATTAATTAATTTTAAAAAAAAGAAGATAGAAGTTTACATCTCTCTCATGTAACACTCAGGGCATAATCAGTCAAGGACAGGCATGGGGACTCCATAGTGTCAGTCCATCTTGTTGCTTCACTATTCCTTTGTCTGTATAGTTGCCTTTATCTGTGTAGTTCATGATGATTCATTACCACAACATCCACATTCCAGCCAAAAGGAAGACGACAAAGTGAAAAGGAGGGTAGGCTCATTCCCTTTAGGGAAAAACCCAGATACTGAACATATCAGTTCCACTACATCACACTGGCCAGAGTGATAGTCATACAATTACGCCTGGCTGCACTGGAGGCTAAGAATAGAATTGTTATCCTGACACTCAAATATTCTATTATTACTATAGAAGAAGGGAGAACAATTGTGGGGATCAGCAGTAGTCTCTACCACAAGTCAGATCAAGTATACTAGCCTGCTAAAATGCTATGTACAAGGCAGGAAGAAGTGACTTTGTTCCTGAGAGTTAGGAGAGAGAAGAGGAAAGAAGACATGGAAATGGTGGAAATGGTGGAAGGCTATGACTCTTCACTGAAACCTGTAACTCTCCTATAAAGCCTCTAAATTCTTGGAATGAGGTGCTCTGTGGTAACTGGTGAAAAGACTCAATTCTTCACAATAAAAGAGAGTATATGCCTAGATGCAAGAATTAGGGGAAGAAAGAGTCATGATAGTATAAAACCCTGATAGAGATCTTTGAACATAAGGGGACTTTGGAATTGGGCATCTGAGGCAATCTCACATTATTTCATGAGATAGGAGACAGGAGGCTCTAGCTGACATGTGAGTACCACCACAGCTCCTTTTAAAATCCAAACTTGAAAACAAAGATGCTAGGAGCAGGATTAAGCATAGTCAAAAAAAACCAGTTTCTTTTTAAAAAATCAGTGTAGAGTTCATAAGTATGCTACTTATATCAACTATAAAGTCAGCAGTTTGAGAGAGTTTTTAGTCAGGCTTAACATAGTGTTAGTTTTAGCTGCTGGAAACACACATGAATTATGAATCACTTTCATAACTGAAATGTAGGCTAATTGTAACCATCACAGACTTTAAGAATTTCACCTAAATTTCTTCTCAACCTCATTTTGTGTACTGACACTGAGACATCAGTAAAGGAAACAGGATGAATTAACCAATTTCTGTCTTTCCAAAAGAGTCCAAATGGACTATATTTTACAATGTTAGTGAGAACAACACAGCAGATGGACAACTGTGCACTTGTGACAGATTGCAACGTGCCTGATTACAAAATAATCCATTCCTGAATAGGTCTCATCACCAGTAGAAGCTCTCACGGAAAAAGTTTATTTAGAAGCAAATAAACTGAAACCAGGAGTCATGAGGAAGCCCTATGTGAGACTCCACATGTCATTTTTCACAGAAAGCAACACTTTCAGCTGTTAACCAGGTATAACACAAAAATGTCCTCTTAGAAGAAGTTCTTATTGAACAAGTGAGTCCTGTCCTTCCTATGTGAGCTGTGGGATAACAGAAATTGAAAATGTCTGGTCAACTAGGAAATGCAAAATATGATTCTGTTCTATTTGAGCTATTGGTGGGTACTTCAATTTTCTGCCCAGATGTTCAGGTAACTTCTATGCTACTAATTACTGATGTAGAATTCAGGTAATTTCTATGAATATTTCATATTATTAGTAATATAAAAAATATGGGAATATCTATTACACTCAGATAACATTCCTTTTCTGCACATACCATGGCTTGCAAGTGCTTTTGTCAGTTATATTTAAAAATATGTTGAGTCAGTGCTGATGGCCTAATGGTTAAAGTTCAATGCACTCTGCTTTGGCAGTCCAGCTTCAGTTCCTGGGCGCAGAACCACACGTCTTGTGGTCAGTGGCCATGCTGTGGCAGTGGCTCACATGGAAGAACTTCAACTAAAATATACAACTATGTCCTGGGACTTTGGGGAGAAAAAAGAGAGGAGGATTGGCAACAGATGTTAGCTCAGAGTGACTCTTTCCCAGCAAAAAAAAAATTATTGAAGATAATAAGTAACAAATTTTTGCAGCTTCAACATATAGAATTTCCAAAATCCTGAAATTTTTAATCCCTTCACCTCCTGTGACAGGGGTCAACATCTCTGAATTGTACCCTATTACCATTTATGTGCCCTATTACCACTCTCTTATCTCTCCGTCACTGAAAATGACTCAAGTGGATACTCAACTTCCAGGCTTTGGGGACCCAGATGTATCGCTATAGTCTGGAACGCACTCTGCTGAGTTGCTTGTCTCTTAAGAAGACTGGTTATTTCCAGGTACATGTTTCTTTCAATCTCCATTTCCTATGGTACAATGTTATAAATTGGAATTCCAGTCCTGGGTATCCATTCCATATCTCCCAAATTCCAAAATATATCACAAAAAAATAAAGAAAGAGAAAGAGAATGAACTATAACATCTATACATACTTTGTGAAAACTTTTATTTATTATGTAAAATCAAATACCACTTAGTATAATGCTATATGTAAATTATTCTTTCAGTATAATAATATTTTTGAGCTGTCAATGGGTTGCTATTCCTTCCTGCACTTTCTTGTACCTATTATCCTTCCCCCACAATGAAGGCAGCTTTGATAGTTTTCTATATACTGCTTCAGAGGAAGAACATACATAGAAGCTAGAACAAAGAAGTAAATTAAATTTTTGAATGGATTTTTATAAATTTATATAAGATACTACTGAAATCCAGAGCTTTTGATCTTTAAGAGCCAGGAACTTTGGAGAAAAAAAGGGTTTGGGGGATTCTAAAACCTTTCACTTAAAAACTAAGAGAATAACCTGGGCCATCTAGATCTGAGGTTATATCACGAACCAGAGCACAGGGAGAATGCTGAGGATCTAAGGGCAGTTTCCCCAACCAAAAGGAAATGAAAATTTTGATAAGCTAACAAGTGCTAGGAGGTATCTGAGAAGAGCCCCCATATGCTGCTCCCTTCTTGGAGCCAAAGTCCTAGATTAGAGGGAGAGAAAGGAATAGAAATCACAGATAAGTCCATAGGGATCCAAGAAAAGAAGGGAGTCCTTTCTGGCTTTCCAGGGTTTAGTCCAAAAGACCCATGTTCTGGTTTGTTAGTGCTGAAAAAAAATTACTCCAAAACATAGTGGCTTAAAACAACAATAATTATTTTATTATTGCTCATAGTTTCTGTGGATCAGGATTTGGGGAAAGGCTGGGATAAGCAGTTTCACCTTGCAGGGCTCTCATGCTTTCGCCGTCAGATAATGGCTAGAACCATAACAATGGATGGAGGGTGGCCACAAATCCCTTTAAAAGGTGAAGCCCAATCCCTATCCCCTTGAGTGTGGGCTGGCCTCAGTGACTCAATTCTAATGAATAGAATGAAATAGAAGTGACAATGTATAACCTCTGAAACTAGGTCATAAAAGGCACTGCACCTTCCTCCTTATTCTCACTCTTGGATCACTTGCTCTTGGGGAAGCCAGTTGCCTTGTGCCAGGACATTCAAGCAGCCCTACAGAAAGGCCACATGGTAGAAATTGAGGCCTCCGGCCAATAGCCAGAGATGAAGCCTCTTGCCAATAGCCGGGTCAGTGAGCCACCGTGGAACTAGATCTACCAGTCTCAGTCAAGCCTTCAGATGACTGAAGTCCCAGCTGACATCTTGATTGCAACCTCATGAGAATCCCTAAGCAAATCACCCAGCTAAGCCACTCCCGAATTCCTGACCCATAGAAACTGTGAGGTAATAAGTGCTTGCTGTTTTAAGCCACTACATTTTGGAGAAATGTATTATACAGTAATACGTAACTGATTTGGAGGGGAGGCTAGAGCAGCTAGGAGCTCTCCAGTCATCTTTCTCTTTTTACGTGGTCTCAGTGCCTCTCCATGTGGCTTTTCTGAATGGGCTAGTTTGGGCTTCCTTACAGTATGGCAGCTAGATTGCTTATATGGTGGCTGCTTACTTGGTGGCTGATAAGCCTTTCACAACCTATCTTCAGAAGTCATCCAGCACCACTTCCTGTGTACTCTATTGGTAAAATAGCCACAAAAGTTGTCCATTTTCAAGGAGAGGTGTCATATACCTCCACCTCTTGATGGGAGGAGTGTCAAAGTTGTGTTGTATAGAAAGCAAGTTGGAAACATGCTGCAGCCATCTTGGAAAATACAATCTTCCTCCTTGTAAGCCCTCCATATCCAAGAGGGCATTTGAATAGCAGATTAGCAGAGTTATAAATTTAGGCGGCATCAGTGTATAGAGAGCAATTGAAACCACTGGAGTGGATGACATCACTTAGGAAGAAAGGGTAGAATGAGAAAGAGGTGTAGGCCTAAGAGGTCAACATGAAAAACTCTGAAATTTAAAAGCCAGGCCAGTAAGAAGTGGTTAGACAGGTAGGAGGAATTCCAGAGTGTTTTATCTCAAAATCAAGAAAAAAAGAGTAATAAAAGAAGGGAGAGGTCATTTTAGGAGTAAATGCTGCTGAAAATTAAGTTAAATGATAATAGAATATTGTTCATTGGATTTAGCAACATGGAGGCCGTTAATGATCTTTGGTGGCATGTTGGAGTCACAAACCAGACCATAGTAATTGAAAACATAGCAGAGAGAATAGACATAGTCCTGGGCAGGAGATGAGATCAAAAGCACAAAGGAAGGGATTAGCCTTGAATAAGAGAAGGAACATCTCTACCATCAGAGGGAAGGAATTTACGATGAGCCTACCATCTGAGGGAAGGAATTTAGGATGAGCACAGATGAGCGCATAAATTGGAAGGGTGGGGTGGAGCAGGCTATTGAAGGAGTTAATACTTAGAAGTCTGTTTAAAAGCTATTTGTTGAGAGAGAGGTAGAATGAATAGCTATCAGGTTCTGAGCTCTCTGAAGGCTTGTTACTGAGGAAATGACAGATGCATCCCTTGCAAACTTATGGTGTATGATCTATGACTTTAAAAACTTCATTGGATTGAATTTCACTTTTTACTTGTTTGGACAACAATAAAAAAGAACTGAAATTGACTATTTTGCTTTCTATTTAAAATTTAATAAAAATAAACATCTAATAATAGATTTCACTACCAAGTGAATATGGGAACAGTAGGAAAACCTTCACTTTTTGTACCCTATCATCAGTTACAAGCCACCTATCCTAGGAAAATCTCATTTTTAAACCCTTCATTCAATTTACTACTTTAACAAAATGTAGTTGTGGTGAAGAGAGAGGTAGGAAAGGCCTAAAAGCAAAGGCTTCAGATTTATTTTCATTTTTATCCATTGCAAGAGACAGATTGCTTATAGAGTACTATATTCACCATGACCTTTTCAACTAGCATAGTTATTTATAACCTTATGTACGAGACATTGTTGTACCATATGTTTTTCCTCCAGTTGGTCTACAATGGCAAAGCAGCATGGGTTCCTTCTCAGAGGAGACTCTTGTGAAAACTGATTACAGGCTCAAGATCAAGAGTGTTCTCAGTAGAGAATGATTCCACAGCAGATGGCTCTTTGGCAAAGGAAAAGAAAGAAAAGACTGTAGCATCATGTGAAAATGGGCTCCTGTTCAACAAAAACAGAGTTTATCCAATTATAATGGAAATAGAGAAAGGAGTTTCATCTTCAGACAACGACTGTAATAGTCTTGTGTCTTTCTACACCATGTTGACCCAACACAGACCAAAGTTCGGCATAAATGCAAACTTCTGGTAAGAAGCATAAACAGAGAGAAAAAAGACATTAGTGATACTATGACTGCTGGAGCCACATATCTTTCTTACTCTAGGTTTGCTAATATCAATATAATACTGCTGCTATGGCTACAATTATAAAATATGATTATTATGTGTATAATAATACTATTCTCAAGTCTGAACAGATGGCCCATAGAAACTCTGCTTTCCTAATCTTGTTATTGCCAATTTCAGTAAATTAAAAATTATATACTACATTTCTTCATCAGGTCTGCCCACTTAAGACGCAGTAATTATAACAAAGGTATTATGCTCTGGAGTTTAATTTGATATGGTTATATTTAATATAATATAGATATTCTTCAATTAGGTAGGTATTAAAAAACTAAGTTGATATTTCAGGTAATTTTGAGGGAGGAATATCTTGCTTGATAAACAGTGTTTTCTGTTGAGTTTAGATTTTAACTCTAACAATTTCAGGTCAAGAGAAACCTTTAGCTTGCATGTGTTTATATGCATCTGTTGCATATATTAAGGGTATCCAGTGGACCCCAGCAGAAAGGGATTCCTCAAGAAAGAGGCCATATCACTTTCTCTAGTTCATAAAACACTGACCAGATGCATGAAAACAGGCCAATTTCCAAGAAAGAGTTTCAGAGAAACAAAAAGCTTAAAACAATGGAGTTTATAATATCTCTTTCCATATCTATCAGCAATAGACTGCTTTTGAAAGACAGTTTAAAATAAGTTAAAAGGATATCTAGAAATAGATCACCTGTTAGCTATTGCTATTTCAATGTAAATTTCAATATAGTAAAGAAATGTTTTATATCCCAATCCCCTTCACTGAAATAGAATTGTTGCCATAACAAACCCTACTCAACAACAAATAGCACAATAATTCTCTTTTCCTGCTTTTGATTCTTTGTTGTTATGAAGGGTAAAGATAAATAATAATATCTGATCTTTTTTTCCAATCTTTTTTTTTCTGCTTTTTCTCCCCCAAATCCCACAGTACATAGTTGTATATTTTAGTTGTGGGTCCTTCTAGTTGTGGCAGGTGGGATGCTGCCTCAACATGGCCTAATGAGCGGTGCCATGTCCGCATCCAGGATCTGAACCGGCGAAACCCTGGGCCGCTGAAGTGGAGCACGTGAACTTAACCACTCAGCCACGGTCCGGCCGATATCTGACATTTTTGAGCACTTACTATTTATTTGCCAGATATTGTTCAAAGTGCTAAGCAAGACCAATGAACATTGTTCCTAATATTTTCAATTTACATTAATCTGATGATACCAAGTGATTTGATTCATATTTTGTCTAAATCTCTCATTACGTTGTTAATCATGACCAAATTTTATGGGCAGTTGCCATAATTTAGTAAATTGGTACTTTATCCAAGAGTTTTGTTCAAAGACACATTGAAAAAAACTACCATAATGTAAACTCCTCCACTAGAATGTACGTTCCTTGAGGGCAGGGACCTTGTCTCTCTTCATTTCTACTGCACTCCCTATGCTAAGCATAGTGCTCAGCACAAAGTACGTGCTCAGGAAGGTCTGCTGAATGAAACAAATAAATGAGTGTATCACAAATGTGTAAACTCCTGAAAGCTATAAAGGTTATACTGGTTCCTTGTTTCTTTCTCTGTCACTGCATATTCTGTGCAAGGGAATTAGATGTACATTGAATAAAAGAGAAGGGCATTAATAATAAGTATTTAAATGCTAGAGGGCCTTTCATATTTGGATTTCAAAGCATAATCCCTTTGGTTTTACTATTGCTGAGGCTTGTCATTGGTCTACTACAGCATATCACTAACAAATTTAAGCCACTAAATTCCCACCTACTGTTGAAGCTACTGCTCTGGAAAGAAAAAAAATCTTGCTGAACAGTAGGGACATCTGCTGGTTAAAATATGCTTCTACCCTTAAAATATTGAATCTAGGTGGACAAGATTTGGGCAATAAAGTTTAGAGTAACACCAAACTTGTGACCTCGTGTTAAACAACCTCCTTCTACTAGAGTAATCATAAAAGGTGACAGTTGTTTTATCCCTGAGTTGCCCGAATAGTGATACTATCTGAAAAACTACTGAGATCTCCTGTAGTCAGTCCCTATTGCCAAAGAATAGAAATGGGCAGTTCCCTAATCTTCTGATTTAAGACATTTAATTATCTTTGATCTCAACAAACATTTAAGTGTCTACTAAGTTAAGGTACCGTGCTATGTGCTGGCAAACAAGTGATAAGATAAGGCAGAAGTGGCAGCTGGTCCAGCCCATTTCTGGGCATGTGCTGATCTCCAGCCTTAGAGGAATGGACTTAAACTCAATTAACCTCTACAAGAGACTGAATCTATCACTTACCAGTGCCGTATTCTTACCATTTTATAAACATTATATAGGCCAGTTGTTTTTTACAAACACACTCTTTCTCATATTAGCTGGACAAGTGCCCTCCCACCCCTCACGCCATACTGTGGTGATTTCTTCTCGTCTTTCCAGTCTCTGTTGAAATGTCTTCTCAGAAAGCCCTGCTCTGCACTCCCTATGTAAAGCTCACTTTCAGAGCACCCACTTTATATCTTTCTTAGAACTTATAAAAATTGGCAATTATTTATTGGTCTACTAAGACATTGTCTTTCTCCCTTCTATGCCAGACTATAGGTCTTTGAATCCAGGTTCAGACATTCTCCCAATTTTAGTTAAGTAACTTAACTTTTGTTTTGTTTTGCATACAAAAATTTCAAGGACAGAATGAAAACTTTTTTTTTTTTAAAGATTTTATTTTTTTCCTTTTTCTCCCCAAAGCCCCCCGGTACATAGTTGTGCATTCTTCGTTGTGGGTTCTTCTAGTTGTGGCATGTGGGACGCTGCCTCAGCGTGGTCTGACGAGCAGTGCCATGTCCGCACCCAGGATTCGAACTAACGAAACACTGGGCCGCCTGCAGTGGAGCGCGCGAACTTAACCACTCGGCCACGGGGCCAGCCCCCAGAATGAAAACTTTTATCCTCACTTGCTGGGAGTATCTGAATCCTTAGTTCTCCATTCCAATAACTAGAAAAGAGCCAATTAAAAAAAAATTTTTTTTGCTGGGTAAGATTCACCCTGAGCTACCATCTGATGCCAATCTTCCTCTCTTTTTTTTCCTCCCCAAACCCCCAGTACATAATTGTATATTCTAATTGTAAGTCCTTCTAGTTCTATGTGAGCTGCCACCACAGCATGGCTACCGATAGACAAATGGTGTAGTTCTGCACCTGGGGAACCAAACCCAGGATTCTGCAGCGAAGTGCACCAAACTTTAACTGCTAGGCCATCAGGGCTGGCCCAAAGAATAACCAATTTTTGCTAATGTTCCATTTAGGTCTTAGTAAAGATTGACACTCATGGGTCACTTAAGGACAGGGGTACCTTCTGAGAAATGCATCTTTAAGTGATTTCATCACTGTGCAAATGTCATAGAGTATACTTACACAAACCTAAATTGTATAGCCTTACTACACATCTAGGCTTATATGGTACTAATCTTATGGGACCACTGTCGTATAGGCCCTCTGTCATTGACCAAATCGCAGTTAAGCAGTGCATGACTGTATTGAAAAAGAAAAAGAAGTGAAGAGGGTAAGGAGAGGTGGTGACCAGGTTGAGAGATTAAAAGAAGTGTGGAGATGAGATACTGACACAAAATAGAGGGCAGGAAGAGGGTTATAAGATGGAGTGCCATAAGCCCCAGAGAAAAGCCTAGAGGAGGAATCTGAGACAGAAGAGAGTCTGGAAGGGCCTGATGTGTGGGCCTAACTAGGGACAATTTATTCATTCCTCTATTAGCATGGAATCCCTATCAGCTCTCTAGAAGCTCTGGAGGCCTTCCAGTGTATACTCATCAGCTGTATTAACAGGACTGAGACTGTGTAGAAAGAAAATGGACTACTCAGGAATTATATTTTACATTTACTTTGAACAAAGGCCCTTGCAAACATCTTTTTTTAAAATTATGCCATCCAGAACACAAGATGATCACAAAACAACAGAACCTGACTTCCAGTACAGTTGTCCCTTGGTATCCATGGGGGATTGGTTCCAAGACCCCCCCTGCAGACACCAAAATCTGGGGAAGCTCAAGTCCTTTAGCTGGCCTTCGCTATCCGCAGGTTCTGCATCCATGGATTCAACCAACTCCAGATCCTACATGATTTTCCTACAGATTTTCTTTTTCTTTTTTTTTTTTAATTACTAAAGAAAAAAATCAGTTCACCCATTTCTCCCACCTCACCCCACCTCTGGTAACCACCAATATGTTCTCTGTCTCTATGCTTGGTTTGCTTCTTTTTAGATTCACATGTAAGAGAGATCATAGTATTTGTTTGACTTATTTCATGTCATAATGCCCTCAAGTTCCATCCATGTTGTTGCAAGGGGCAAGATTTCATTCTTTTTTATGTCTGAATAATATCCATTGTGAGTGTATACACATATATACAGATATATATATATACATATATATACCACAATTTCTTTACCCATTCATCCATCAATGGACACATAGGTTGTTTCCATATCTTGGCTATTGTAAATAATGCTGCAGTGAATATGGGGTGCATATATCTTTTCAAGTTAGTGTTTTTGTTTTCTTCAGATAAATACCCAGAAGTGGAATTGCCGGGTCATGTGGTAGTTCTATTTTTAATTTTTTGAGGAAACTCCATTCTGTTTTCCATAGTGGCTGCAACAGTTTATTTTTCCACCAACAGTGCACAAGGGTTCCCTTTTCTCCACATCCTCACCAGTAATTATTACATCTTGTCTTTTTGATAATAGCGATTCTTACAGGTGTGAGGTGATATCTCATCGTGGTTTTGATTTGCATTTCCCTGATAATTAGTTATATTAAACATCTTTTTATGTACCTGTTGGCCATCTGTATGTCTTCTTTGGAAAAATGTCTGTTGAGATCTTCTGCCCATTTTTTTAATAAGGTTATTTATGTTTTTGTTATTGAGTTGTATGAGCCTCTTCATATATTTTGGATATTAGCCCCTTATCTGATATATGATTGCAAATATTCTCTCCCATTCAAGAGGTTGCTTTTTCTTTTTGTTGATGGTTCCCTTTGCTGTGCAGAAGCTTTTTAGTTTGATGTAGGCTCACTTGTTTATTTTGCTTTTGTTGCTTTTGCTTTTGGTGTTAGAGTCAAAAAACCATTGCCAAGATCCATGTCAAGGATCTTACTGCCTATTCTCTTCTAGGAGTTTTATGGTTTCAGGTCTTATGTTCAAGTCCTTAATCCATTTTGAGTTAATTTTTGTGTATTGTGTAAGATAATGGTCCAGTTTCATTCTTTTGCAAGTCGCTGACCAGTTTTTGCAACACCATTTATTGAAGACTGCCCTTTCTCCATTGTGTATTCTTGGCTCCCTTGTCATAAATTAATTGACATGCGTGGGTTTATTTCTGGGCTCTCTATTCTGTTCCATTGATCTATGTGTCTGTTTTTATGCCAATGCCATACTATTTTAACTACTATAGCTTTGTAATATAGTTTGAAATCAGGAAATGTGATACCTCCTGCTTTGTTCTTCTTTCTCAAGATTGCTGTGGCTATTTGGGGTCTCTTGTGATTCCATACAAATTTTGGAATTGTTTTATTTTTGTGAAAAATGTCATTGAAATTTTTACTGGGATTGCATTGAATCTGTGTATCGCTTTGGGTAGTATGGACATTTTAACAATATTAATAATTCTTCCAGTCCACAAGCATGGAATATCTTTGTATTTATTTGTGTCTTTCAATTTCTTTCATTAATGCCTTGCCATTTTCAATATACAGGTCTTTCACCTCCTTGGTTAAATTTATTCCTAGGTATTTTCTTCTTTTTGATGTAATTGTAAATGGAATTGTTTTTCTTAATTTCTCTGATAGTTCATTATTAGTGAAGCCAAATTCACACTCAGGTCTGACTCCAATGTCTATACCACAGCACTATCCTGCCTCATGGTTTTGCTTTCGTATTACTTATATACTCATTGAAAAATTGAATGATAAATAGCATAACAATAGGATGCAGAGAGCACCACAAATTGGTAATAAAGTTAGATGCAATAAAATGCTGCTTCTAGAATTTATTTCTTTTAAATTGGTCAAACATGTCCATCTTCCAGTTCAGTAAAGACTCTAGAAACTGGCTATAATAATTTGTTTTCATTATAAAAGACTGTTGCCCAAGTGTATTTTGTGAGCTGCAGAAGGGTAGTTTAGAGCAGAGGCTCTGGAGCGGAGGATTTAATTCTGACTCTACCACTTATTTGCTGTGTGCCCTTGGACACATTCCTTCACTTCTTTTTTGTTCTTGTCTAAAATGGGATTCATTTGTAATAACTGTACTGACGCATTTGGCACTTGTGAACATCAAATGAGTTTAACACGTTTGTAAAGCATTTAATTCATACGTAAGCACTCAATAAATGTTGGCTCATGTTGTCCAAATCCAAAGGCTTATTTAGTGCTTTCATACTTTCTTTTTTTTTTTAATAGATTTTATTTTTTAGAGCAGTTTAAGATTCACAGCAAAACTGAAAGGAAGGTACGAAGATTTCCCATATACACTGCCCCACACATTCACAGCCTCCCCCATTATTAACATCCCCCACCAGAGTGGTGCTTTTGCTACAAATGATGAACCAACAGTGACACATCATTAACACCCAAAGTCCATAGTTTATATTAGGGTTCACTAGTGGTGGTGTACATTCTATGGGTTTTGACAAATGTATAATGGCATGTATCTACTATTGCATTATCATACAGAATTATTTTACTGTCTTAAAAATCCTGTGCTCCACCTATTCCTCTCCCTCCAGCCCCAAACTCTGGCAACTACTGGTCTTTTTACTGTCTCAATAGTTTTGCCCTTTTCAGAATATCATATAATTGGAATCACACAGCATCTAACTTTTTCAGATTCACGTCTTCCACGTAGCAATATGCATTTAAGTTTACTCCATGTCTTTTCACGGCTTGATAGCTCATTTCTTTTTAGCATTGGATAATATTCCATTGTATTGACGTACCACAATTTACCCCTTTACCTATTGAAGCACATCTTGCTGGCTTCCAAGTTTTGGCAATTATAAATAAGTTGCTATCAGTATCTGTGTGCAGATTTTTATGCGGACAGAAGTTTTCAACACATTTGGGTAAATATTGAGGAGCAATTACTAGATCATGTGGTAACAATATGTTTAGTTTTGTAAGAAACTGCCAAGCTGTCTTTCAAAGTGGCTGTACAATTTTGCGTTCCCACTAGCAATGAATGAGAGTTCCTATAATTCTACATCCTCACCGGCACTTAGTGGTGTCAGTGTTTTGGACTTTAGCCATTCTAATAGATGTACAATGGTATCTCATTTTGTTTTACATTCTTTGTGAAATGAAACATTTATGAGTAAGAAAATTACTCCAAAGACTAGTAAGGTAATGTGGATTACTGATGAAAACTATGTACATTTGGCTTAAAATCTAAACAAATACTTATCTTTCTAAATCCATTTCAGTGTGTAGCTGGCTTTTTTCCCCCAGTTTTTTTTCTGATGAAGTAGTGTCACTTCTACCAAGTCTTTCAACTACATTTTGTATTCAAAGGGATCCAGGGTTGCACAGAACAATAAACAAATGCTGAAATAACAGAGGAAAAAAATCACTAAGTATTATTAACCTCACTGGACCAATTTAGGACGTACATATTCACATTCTTGATAGACCTCATTTGACCTTTACAACTGATGCTGACTACATTCTCATCATGACAATATAGTGTGATTCTACACAGTTGTTGGATGCAAGAACATCAGACAAGTCTAACTTTTAAACTTCTGTCATCTCAGTAGAGAAATAAAAGCAGAGTATAATAAATCTAGTTTCATAAACAAGTAAAATGAAGTCAGAATCATAAAAAGAGTTGTAACAGGGTTCAGACCTCCTAATCTTCAAATTTTCAAGGTTTAGAATTCTTTAATAACAAAAGCAAACATGTCCACTGAGGTCTCACAAAGCTTCTCACAGACTATTCTGGGGGCAGGGCCTGAGTACTGGCCTTCTCTAAAAGCTCCCCAGGTATAGGCACATTATGTTATTTTATCACCCTTTGTTTTACTGCACTTCACAGCTATTGCATTTTGAAAAAATTGAAAGTTTGTGGCAACCTGCAATAAGCAAGTCTATCAGTGCCATTTTTCCAACAGCATTTGCTTACTGCATGTCTGTGTGTCACATTTTGGTAATTCTCACAACATTTCAAACTTTTTCATTTTATTATAGTTGTTATGGTGATCTGCGATCAGGGATCTTTGATGTTACTATTGTTTGGGGATGGCATGAACCACATCCATATAAGACAGCAAACTTAATGGATAAGTGTTGTGTGTGTTCCGACTGCTCCACCAAGATGTTCCCTCAGCTCTCTACCTCTTCCTCACAATCCCTATTCCCTGAGACACAAGAATATTGAAATTAGGCCAATTAATAACCATTGTAATGGGCTCTAAGTGTTTAAGTGAAAGGAAGAGTTACATTTCTCACTGTAAATCAAAAGCTAGAAATGATTAAGCTTAGTAAGGAAAGCATGTCAAAAGCAGAGAGAGGCCAAAAGCTCTCATGCCAGTTAACAAAGTTGTGAATGCAAAGGAAAAGTGCCTGAAAGAAGTTAAAAGTGCTTCTCCAGTGAACACACAAATGATAAGAAAGTGAAACAGGGGCTGGCTTCATGGCCGAGTGGTTAAGTTCACGCGCTCTGCTGCGGCGGCCTGGGGTTTGGATCCTAGGCGCGGACATGGCACCGCTCGTCAGGCTATGTTGAGGCGGTGTCCCACATCCCACAACTAGAAGTACGTGCAACTAATGATATACAACTGTGTACAGGGGGGCTTTGGGGAGATGAAGCAGAAAAAAAACAAAAAGGTTGGCAACAGTTGTTAGCCCAGGTGCCAATCTTTGAAAAAAAAAAGGGAAGATTGGCAACAGTTGTTAGCCCAGGTGCCAATCTTTAAAAAATAAAAAAAAAAAAAAGAAAGAAAGTGAAACAGCCTTATTGCTGATAGAGAGAAAGTTTCAGTGGTCTAAAACCAAACCAGCCACAACATTCCCTTAAGCCAAAGCCTAATCCAGAGCAAGGCGCTAACTCTCAATTCTATGAGGGCTGAGAGGTGAGGGAGCTGCAGAAGAAATGTTCAGAGAGGTTGATTGGTGAGGTTTAAGTAAAGAAGCTGTCTCCATAACACAAAAGTGCAAGGGGAGGCAGCAAGTGCTGACGTAGAAGCGGCAGCAAGTTCTCCAGATCTAGCTAAGATAATTAATGAAGGTAGCTACACTAAGCAACAGATTTTCAATGTAGACACAACAGTCTTACATTAGAAGAAGATGCCATCTAGGACTTTCACAGCTAGAGAGGAGAAGTCTATGCCCGGTTTCAAAGCTTCAAAGGACAGGCTAACTCTCTTGTTAGAGGCCACTAGTGACTTGAAGTTGAAGCCAGTGCTCATTTACCATCCTTGAACATCCTAGGACCATTAAAAATTATGCTAAATCTACTCTGCCTGTGCACTACAAATACAACAACAAAGCCTGGAAGACAGCACATCTGTTTACAACATGGTTTACTAAATATTTTGAGCCCACAGTTGGGACTTACTGCTCACAAGAAAAGACTCCTTTCAAAATATTACTGCTCATTGACAATGCACCTACTCACCCAAGAGGTCTAATGGAGAGGTACAATGAGATTAATGTTGTTTTCATTACTACTACCTACTACCTGTGGTAGTGTGCCTACTACCACAACATCCATTCTGCAGCCCATGGATAACAGAGTAATTTTGACTTCCAAGTTTGATTTTTTAAGAAATACTTTTTGTAAGGCTGGAACTGCCATAGCTGGTGATTCTTCTGATAGATTTGGGCAAAGTAAATTGAAAACCTTCTGGAAAGGATTCATCATTCTAGATGCCATGCAGAACATTTGTGATTCAAGGGAAAAGGACAAAGTATCAACATTAACAGGAGTTTGGAAGAAGTTGATTTCATCCTTCTTGGACGCCTTTGAGAGGTTCAAGACTTCAGGGGAGGAAGTAACTGCAGATGTAGCAGAAATAGCAAGAGAACTAGAATTAGAAGTGGAACCTGAAGATGTGACTGAACTGCCGCAAATCTCATGATAAAATTTTAATGGATGAGGAGTTGCTTCTTATGGAAGAGCAAAGTGGTTTCCTGACATGTAATCTACTCCTCGTGAACAGGGTGTGAAGACTTGAAATGACAACAAAAGGTTTAGTACACATTAGCCTAGTAGATAAAGCAGGGGCAGGGTTTGAGAGGACTGACTCCAATTTTGAAAGAAGTTCTACTGCAGGCAAAATGTTATCAAACAACATCCCATGCTACAGAGACATCATTTGTGAAAGGAAGAGTCAATTAATAAGACAAACTTCATTATCCTCTTAAGAAATTGCCACAGCCAACCCAACAACCTTCAGCAACCACCACCCTAACCAGTCAGCAGCCATCAATATGGAGGCAAGACCTCCACCAGAAAAAGATTGATTACCTGAAGGCTCAGATGATGGGTAGCACATTTTTAAACAAACAAGTATTTTTTAATTAAGGTATGTACATTTTTTTAAGACATAACACTATTGCATACTTAGCCTACGACGGAGTGTAAACACAACTTTTATATGCAGTAGGAAACAAAAAAGTTTGTGACTAGCTTTATTACAGGGGTCTAGAACTCAACACGCAGTGTCTCTGAGGTATGCCTGTAACTGAAGAGCAGCCAGCATAGAAAAACAGTGCTATAAAACCAGCTGTGCATCACAGACTAGCATCTTCCTACACTCACAGAGGATACATTTCACCAAGAACTGCATCACACAGTTAACACCTCACTTAAAGCGCCTACGGCAAGGCTGACCAAGCGTCAAGGGCCAGACACACAATTCCAGGCTTTCTTCTGCACTTACTCCCGGTTTTCAAGCCGTTCCACACCCGGCGCCCTCCAATCCGAGTTCCGGGGAATTATGAAATTTGGCTCCCAAGGTCTAACTGTCCCTGGAACAAAGATCATAGTTGAACCAAACAAAAAAAGCCGCCTTTACAGCACCAGCAGCGGGACAGTCGGTACCGAGATAACAAGGAGAGGAGGACAACAGCGGACGACAACCACCACACACTCTGAGATTGAAGCTCGGGACCTTTTTTCGCGCTCCGACTTGGCCGGAAGTGACGCTACAGGAGGCGCACAGAGCCGCCCCAGAGCAAAGGAGGGTGGGAGGGGGAGCGTGCGGGGGCTGGGGGCGGGGCGCGGCCGTAGCTCCGTTTCCGGTGGCTTGTCGCGCTCGCTTACTCCAGCTGCAGCCGCTCTTGCCCGTGGCTGCTTCCTCCATCCTGGTATTTTTTGGAGCCTCCATCCTGGTTCTTCCAAAGTGCCCGGACCCAAAACAGGAAGTAAGTGCGATGGAACCTTCAGGTCCCAACCACCGCCAGGGCCGCTCCGCCCAATGCAGCCTGTCCGGCCCCCTTGCCGCCTGCCTGCTCCCCACGGCCCGCGCTAGCTGCCGGCGCCCGGGCACCGCGGGCGGGGCCGGAGCTGGGCCTTCGCGACGCTGAAGCTGCCTAACCCCGCACGCTCAGCCCAGGGCCTCCCTCTTAGGGCCGGGCCTGCGGCGGTGGCTCCGGCTGCAAAGCAGGGTAGTGAGCGGTCGACGAGCCACAGCACCGATCCGGCGGGGGCGGAAAATGGCGGCGGCTTCGGAGGAGCTAAATGGCGCCAGGACCCCTGGGGGTGGGGTGGGCTGGGCGGTTTGGTAGAGAATTGGGCCGGGGAATGTGGAGAGTAAAGGAGCCTTACTCGATTTCTCGTGGTGGTCTTTTTCTAAAATTTATTTCGTTACCTTACCGGTTATTATGCGGTCTAGGATAGGAGAGGTGGGCTTGAGAGAGCTGGGGCGGGTCTCGGCGCCCCCTCCCTTTTTCTTTTACCTTGTTTGCGTTTCAGACTCTACTCCCTTCTTTCTGGGCTCCCTCTCGCTCGGCTATTCCTGGCCCAGGCCGCAGGAATCGGGGTTGTGGCCGAAGCCTGTCAGCCCGGGTCCCTTAAAAAGGAAGGACATGAGCTGAAGTGCGGATGAGAGCCCGCCCTAGCCGGACAGGGAACGATAGACTGCGTCGGTAAAATAGTAATTGTATTTTGCCGAGTTCGGAGGAAGTTTTAAAATTTTTAATCCTTCTTTATCCTTTAAAATAGACTTTGTTTTGAGAGTTTCTTCAGGGCAGTAGAGTGTTTTAACCCAATCTCTGGCTTAGATTTGAGAGGAGTGGCCAAGTGCCGGTCTATGCAGTTGAATGATACAGCATGTGTTTTTATAATGAAAAGTATTCGGTGTGGATAAGGAGGGGGCGAGTCTAAGTCAGCACTCCTCTCTTTCCACGATTGAATTTGAAAGTTCAATGTGTAAGGTTGCTTTCCTTGTAGCTTGATTCATCGTCTTGTACATCCTTTTTGACAAACGAGGCTGCTTCTTGGAACGTCCGACAAATGCATGTTCTGTAGGATTACTTTCTAATATTCAGTGTTTTAAGCATAGATAATACCGTTTGGAAATTTTACTAATTATACTTCTGTTTTTAATTGGTGAAAGACGACCATTTAGAGCTTTTAAGCTTTAGTTTAACTAAGAAAGTGTTCCTCCATTGTGTTGAAAGTTTTACAAACAAAATCTATTTTTCTTTTTCAGTTAAGGATTTTTATATTTTTCCATGACTTTACTTTCTTTCTTTGAGCTGGTTTTAAATTCGGATTTCAAATAACTTTTTGAGTATTACTGTTGAAAATTATTTTTTAGTAATTTGAGTAATTTACCACCGCTCCACCATTTAAAGATTCTGTGGTGATAATACACCTAAAACTTAGCTTTTTACTATGATGATGTAGTAGTGGCAAGATGTCATTTTTTAGGAGAATATTTAGAAATTTAGTTAAGAGGAAAAAATTAAAATTACTTTCCTTAACATTAAAAAAATTGCCAGGCCATCTTGAGTTAAATTTGGTGTGAGAATAAAGTTTTTTCCTTCATTCACAAGGGACAAAAAAATAGCTTAATTGTTTCTGAAAAAAACATTACTTGTTACAGTTATGAAGAAAAATACGTTTCATGTTTTTTTCCTCAAAGATTGGTACACCTGAGCTAACATCTGTTGCCAATCCTTTTTTCTTCTTCTTCCCGAAGCCCCCCAGTACATAGTTGTATATTCTAGTTGTAGGTCCTTCTGGTTGTGCTATGTGGGACCCTGCCTCAGCAGGGCCTGATGAGCAGTGCCCTGTCCAGGCCCAGGATCCGAACCCAAGAAACCCTGGGTGGCTGAAGCTGAGTGCAGGAACTTAACCATTCAGCCACAGGACTGGCCCCACATTTCACGTTTTGTGATGATTTTAACCCGTTATTTTAACTCCCATATGCTAAGTGCTTATGTGTTCCACCAAAGAAGCTAATTTTTTTTTTTAAGTATTTTAGTTGTTAGACTCACCCCAAAATATGCTTTTTGGGACTGATCTAGAACCTGCATATCCTGCGTGAATCTCTTTGATTGCAGTTGACTAGATGGTGGAGCCAAAATGCTGTTGCCCTGTCTTCAACAGCAGTGAATCAGTAAGTACTGGGCATTGCATATTTATTTAGAACTTTAAGTCCCTCCTTTCAGCAGTTACGTGAGTATATGCTATATAAACATTTTTCTCTTAGTATTCAGGTTTTAGAAGTATTCTGAGGGGAGGAAGTCACAAAAGAGTTTTGGAGTTAGGATTTGAGCTTTGAAAGCAGAGCTTAACTGAGAAAATGGTTACTGGTAGACAATTAGAAGAAAGTAGGTGTCCTCTTTAGTCTGTTTTCTATTTTTTTAAGTTCTCTTCTTTTTACAGACTTTTTTTTTAAGATGGGAAAAGGTTATCTCATTTTACCCCAAGGCAGTGGGAGAGATAAATGTATTATTTGTAAGGTTACTTAGATGTTACTAGTGTTGAAATAAAAACAGTAAAACTAGTCCTTACTGTCTCCACATAATGCTTATCTTTCTGCTCACTTCATTTATCTCTCCAACGTCTACAGACCCTAATTTTTATTAAAGTTGTAGTGGATTTTTGTGTCCTGAAAATAACATAGTTTTATTAAAGAGTTGTTCTTGTCATGCTCCGTTAAGTAAGTACATTGGCTTAAGTTAACACTTGTAAGGATGAAAAAGATAATGTAAAACAAGTGTCCCTAGGGATTTACAGCCTGGCACATAGATGTTAAAATATTGAGGAGGTTGGGAAGTGTTTTTGAAACTATTGAGGTCCTAGATCGTTTACATTAACCGTGTATCTGTTGCAAAGACATCAAAACTTTAGCAATAAAGTTTAGGAAGAGTTCCGCTTTTTAAATATCACATATAGAGGCTGGCTATTTAACACTGAGACATTAACTTGCCTTCTCAAAACAGAATTTTTCTTTTTAATAGTTAATTTTCTGTGACTGCCATCATTTTTAGCACTTTTTTCCCCATATGAAAGGATTTCCTGAGGCCGGCCTAGTGGCACAGCGTTAGGTTCATTAAGTTCAAACGTTCCACTTTAGCAGCCAGGGGTTCGCTGGTTCGGATCCTAGGTGCAGACATGGCCACCACTTGGCAAGCCATGCTGTGGCAGGCGCATATAAAGTGGAGGAAGATGGGCACGGATGTTAGTTCAGGGCCAGCCTTCCTCAGCAAAAAGAGGAGGATTGGCGGCAGATGTTACCTCAGGGCTAATCTTCCTCAAAAAAAATAAAAAAGGATTTCCTAGGAATTGATACACTTCTAAAAGCTTTGCAATTTCAGCTCCAAAGCTTTTTCTGAAATATGAAATGACTTGAGAAAGTGGTGAACCTACCGCTGTGTGTTAAATCTAAAATACAGTTATCAAATGATTGACATTTGTTTGCTTTCATAGGATTTTCCCCCTTTTTTCATGTTTTCTCTTTCCTTTTGTGAAGAGAATTCTTGTAATAGAAACCTATTTGCATTTTCTTTTTGCTTTCATTCCGTAAAGGTAAACAATAAATTTAAATAAAAGAAGGAATGTGTTTATCATATCTGCTTTTTCAAGTTTATGGAAAGATGTCCCATTTCATGACTGAATACCAGAAAGTAGTAGTTAGGGAAAAGCGCACTGGAGAACCCTTTATGAATGATTGGGTTTTTTTATTTGTTTGAGTTTTTTTGGTTTTTTGTTTTGTTTTTTACACATTTTCCCTTTTTAAGCTGTCATTTTGGTTATGTATACTGTTGTCAGACCATTCATCCAAGGACCAGGTTGTCAAAACTAATCTTTACTTACCATCAGGTGTTACGTAGCAAAAGACAGGCTCATTAGGTTTATTTACTGCTCATGTGTATTTTAGTATCTGTTGAGGAAGTACTCTTTAAAATCAAGTTCAGTGTAAATCAGAGGACTATAGTGATAATTTGATGTATTCCCTTTAAAGAGCTTCAGGTGGTACCTTGCATTAAGTGCTCAATTTTGAATAGATAAAATCTTAAAATATAGCCAAATATACATTATAAGCTTTTAAATTATGCACTTGGTGAAAAATAATATTTTTGCTTTTTAATGAGCAATATGAATTTATTGCCAAACCAGGTATGAACTGCTACGCCTAGAAGTGATACATACTACCAAGTAATTCCTTTGACTCTAATAATGACATTGTTTTCAGTAGTTCATAGTTGAAATCAACATCTTAAGCAATTAAAACCTATTATAATAAACATCTTTATTGATCTTTTATGGTGCAGTATATTCATGTTTTACCACCTTGAAACCAAGCTGGAAGGAACATTAATTAGGTACCTTAATTCAATATGCTTTATGTTCATTTATAGCTGCACTCCTCAAACTTCTTCAGAGTATAGGGAAGAGCAGATCCCCAGGGGCTTGGGACCATAGTCCAAAGCATTCAATCTCAAGTGCGAAGTGTTCTTATTCCTATCTTGAATAAAATCAGTGTCCAAGATGTTATTCTGTGGCTTTGTCTGTTTTCTGACATGCCTCTGTATACCTGTGTTCAGGATGTAGAAATTCTCTTCTACTTTCTATTTAGCAAAGAGTTTCTTTCAAATTAAAAATCTCTTAAAACGCATCTTTCAAATTATTTTTTTTTCAAATTCTTTAGTGTACATTATTAAGCAAATGCACTTAGAAGCATTTCCTAAGGCACTAATTATATGCAGTGATAGGTATCGTCTTTATAATGACAAGATCTCAAAAACAAAAATGTTTAGTAATAGGTTAATGGTTAGATAAATTTAGACTCTATCTACCCAGTAAAAATGCCATAGAAAAATAAGTAGCAATATTAGAAAATGCTAATAAAGTGCAAAAAAAAGTATTATAAAAGATGTAACAGTATGATCTCAATGTTGTAAACACAAGAAGATGTGTTGATACATGGATAAAAGACTGGAAAGATTACAAAAGTTACAGAGGAATATGAATGATTTTCTGATTTCATGGGGGTCAGGAAAAAGACATGAAAACTAAATCTGTCTTTACTGTGTATTAGTTGAGTTATGCTAGAAACTTTGCCTCTCAGCTAGTGTTTCTCAATCTTTAATCCAGTAAAATTCTGGTGCTATGTGTTCTGTAGCTTGCTTGATTTCCCCTTATAAAAGTATATTATAATACTGAATGTTTTCATACCATGTAGTCTCTTCCCATCATTCACTGTCCTATCAATCAGAACAATTATGTAGACTCAGTTGATGGAAATGGCAGTCTAAAATAATCCATTGCATAAAAATTTAACATCAGTATTGGAATGGAGTAGGATAAAGGACTCATTTCTTTAATTAAAAACTGTGTTAAGTAACAGATCCAAGAGTTGTTTTTGTTCTACGTTAAATAGGGTCATCTTGTTCATTGGGATCTATAAATGAAAACAAATATATTTCCCATTTAAATATAAGTACTCCATTATGAGTGTTTTGTACCACATTCAGGCTTCTTAATTTTATTAGGGTATTGTTAACTTTACCAAATGATGGGAACATGCAAAAATGCCATTTTACCAGTTAAAGTTCACTATTAGAATTTATTTTTTTCCTCCCTTGTCTTCTCATTTCTAGTTAATGTGAAAACAGTACGTATGGTATAAATATCACAGAGAAACAAGGAAAGATCTAAATGGACCAATGGTGTGTATTTATTTGCCCCAAAGAGGACCAAATACTTGATAGTAGAATTGGAGATGATCTGATATATTTCCCTGATAAACCAAATGGGGAATGCATCCAAAAGTTAAGCACAGTTTCTTGTATAATGAATTAGAATACAAGACAGTAAAATACTAAACTTTGTACCTTACTATCAAAAGTTGATTTATTCACCGCTTTCTCAGTCACTCTAATAGTCATATGAGAATACAGTCATGTACCACATAACATTTCATTCCAAGGATGGACCATGTATACAATGGTAGTCCCATAAAATTAGAACCATAGAGCCTATGTGTGTTTGTATAAGTACACTCTATGGTGTTTGCACAGACAGAATACCTAACAATGCATTTCTCAGGACATACCCCTGTCAAGTGATGCATGACTGTACAGATGTGCTCTTCTGAATAGCAGCTGTCCTGACCCTGCTGTGGCTAGCTGGTATCCTCTCACTCTGCCTTGAAAGCTAAACCTCGTAAAAGACCTGTTGTTTGTATTTATTGTCTTCCTTACTTCCAGTTCTCTGTTCCAGTGGGGCTTCTGCCCCCTCTACTCCCCTGAAACTACTTTCGTTAAGGTCACCAATGTTCTCCATGTTGCCACATCAGATAGTCACTTCTCCATCAGCTTGTCCTCTCAGCAGTATTGAACACTCTTGACTACTTAAAAAACACTCATGTGTCTGTTAGTTCACACCTCTTAGTTTTCCTCCTCCATCATTAGCTGTTCTTCTCAATCTCCTTTGCTTGTCTATGTATTGCTTGACTTCCAACCAGTACGGAGTGTTCCAAAACTGGAATCTAGGCTGTCTTCTCTAACCTCTCTAGATGATCTTAAACACAATTTGCATGCTATTAACTCAGTTTTATAGGTCTAATCCTTGCCTGTTGAATTCCAGCTGTCAACTTGACATCTTCATTTGCATGCCTTATTTATTTATTTTTTTTTTAAGGAAGATTAGCCTTGAGCTAACTACTGCCAGTCCTCCTTTTTTTGCTGAGGAAGGCTGGCCCTGAGCTAACATCTGTGACCATCTTCCTCTACTCTTTATACGTGGGATGCCTACCACAGCATGGCGTGCCAAGCGGTGCCATGTCCGCACCCGGGATCCAAACCGGTGAACCGTGGGCCGCTGAGAAGTGGAACATGCGAACTTAACCACTGTGCCACCAGGCCGGCCCCTGCGTGCCTTATTATTAATTATTGATATTAATAGTAATAATATTTAATATACATTTTAGTTCCTCACAACTCAATCAGCTGTTCAAGACGAAAGTGTAGGAATTTTCTTAAGATAGCTGCCTTTCTCTTAATCTCCATCATCTCTTGATTCAGCAAATCTGTCAACATTCCTCCAAAGTATATCCACTTGTCCAGCTTCCTTTCTTTTAGTTCTGCCGCCCATTCCAAATGACAGTCATCTCTTGGACAACAGCTTGTCTTCATAACTTACTGCCTTATCCGTTCTCCATAGTGCAGTCTAAGTAATCTTTTAAAAATGTAAATTATATTCCCATAACTTAAAACCCTCCAAGGATTTGTAAGGCCTCATGAGATCTGCCCCTGTCTTTATCTCCAACCTTAAATTCAGCCGCTCTCCCTCTTGCTTGAAAGCCTCTGCAGTGCTGGCTGCTTTTTTTTCTTCCAACAGGTGAAATCAGGTCCTATATCTTAGGGACTTTGCTGTTATTAATCAGTTGGCTGGTTTGCAGGCACATATTTGCAGTGGTGTCTCTTCATGGTGCTGTTGAGGCAATGTAAAGTAGCCATTAAGGTAAAGTTCAGTGTTTGTCATATAATACTATTTCTGTAAAAAGACTGTATGTGGCAGGAAGGGATATATTGACTTATATGTGCATAAAATAACTGGAAGGAGGCATGAAAAATTGATACTGTTTCTCCAGGGAGGAAGACTGGGTGACTGGGGAATTGGAGTGGGAAGTAGGCTTCACTGTATACTAACCACCTTTACCTTTTGAATTTTGAACCATGTAAATATGTTACCTATTAAAAGTAAAAATAAAGCCAGGTGAGTTTCTTAAATACTGATAAGTATGCTGCCATGTAGCTTTAACTATGGGTGTGGGAGAAACCCCAGGAGAGTGAGTGGAGAGCATATCTCTCAGGGTAAAAAAAGTGACCACTGTATCCTTAGGGCCTAGAGAGTGCCTGGCACATAGTAGGTCTGTGGTGTATGTTTGTTGATTGAACACATGTGCTTGTTGATTTGCAAAGCAGTGTAGAACCACTTAGTAATCTGTAACGAGTTACCGAACTTTAAAACATGAACCAGATTCCTGATTTAAAGCTAGTGCACTGCGTGGGATCACCTCTAACCAATACAGGTTTCAAGAATGAAATTCTTTCATCTAGCTATTTCAGACTCCTTTTTCCTTGTACCTTACCGTATCTTACCATATCTTTTCAAATCCGCCTTTATTTTTTCTTTTTCCCAACGTTTTAGATTGAGTCCTGAGATGACATTCATTAAAATGCTAAACCAGTACCATTTTGCACTTATCAAATGAGCAGTTGGCTGTTTTTTACTTTGTGGTTCCTTTTTAAATAAAAATACTGGCAAGGTTACCAGGAGTAGAGTTTACACCTCAATGGTTGGGATATAAATTTATACAACCTTTCTGGAAAAAGTACAGGGTGACTTAACAGTTCATTTTGTCATATTTGATCTAGTAATTTTCACGAATATTGTTTAAGGAAATAGAGTCTATAAATGTTTCAGTATGTTTTAAGGAAATGAAAAATTGGGAACAGCATAAATATCCAGTGACGGGTTGTTAAATGATGTCATGTTTTTTATGTAGTGTAAGTTTTAAATGATACAGAAAACTTCAGATAAATACCTAACTTGGTTTTCTTCACACTTTTCAATATAAATGAACTCTGAAAAGCAGGATATAAAATTGCTTATGGGGGCCGGCCCAGTGGCGCAGCAGTTAAGTTCACACATTCTGCTTCTCGGCAGCCCAGGGTTCGCCGATTTGGATCCCAGGTGCGGACATGGCACCTCTTGGCAAAAGCCATGCTATGGTAGGCGTCCCACGTATAAAGTAGAGGAAGATGGGCATGGACATTAACTCAGGGCCAGTCTTCCTCAGCAAAAAGAGGAGGATTGGCTGTAGTTAGCTCAGGGCTAATCTTCCTCAAAAAAAAAAAAAATTGCTTATGCACTGTAGTCTCACACATGTACACACACACCCCCCCAAAGAGAGTGAACCCTGATTTGTGTAAGTTTATCAATGATTTTAACTTTTTTTTAAACGTTTCATTTCTCTTTCTTCTGCAGTCAGTAGATATTACTTACAAACCAGCTTTTTAAAAATTTAATGGATTCAGAAATGAGAACAACATGAAATCTAATAGAAGATTAGAGGTGCAGGATCTGTACCTTTTTTACTGCAAACTTATTTATGTATAGCAATTCTCAAAACCACCCTGGAGAGGAGTTCTAATTAGAATACTGCAAAAATGGGAATTTTAATCCTTAGTTTTTGCTGAAACATCCCCTTGAACCTCAAATCCTACTGTACGTTTTAAGTTTTGGTTGACCTTTTGGGATGAAGATGAGAAGCCTATTGAAAGAAACCTTTAAAAATCAGCCATTTCAGGTTTTGTAAGTTTCACATTGCACAAAAGCTTGCTTGTAATTTACCTTTTCTGGCCTGATTGTTTAGGATTTTTTTTCAACATGTTCCCAGGCAGGGTTGTTCACAGATATTATATAATTTTTAATGCTGTAAGATGAAATATATATATAAAGAGAGATGTTAATTATTATAAAGAAAAAATATGTTTACTGGTAGTTACTGGTAATATTTATGGTACTTCATTAGTTGATGTACACCCTGGATCCTGTTATGTGTACGAGGTCTACAGATCATAGAACCACTAACATAGTTCAAACTATTTTTTCCAAGAACGTTTGCCTGATGAGGGACATCTTGGGGTGAGAAACTGCATATAAGCTAAGTAGGTAGAGGATCTTGTCATTTCTACCCTTCATTGACTAATGCTTTTAGATGCTTATTTCCAAAAGGTATACTTAAAGAATTCTGGTTTTGTCATTCCTCTTCTAATTGAGACATCACAGAACCTTGAGGCTAGAGTGACATCAGCATACTGCTAGCACACGAGTTTTTGTTTTTATTAAGCCTTATTGTGTAATGCTATAATTTTTTTCAGAGTGTTGCAGGGGTAGGAACATGGGAGAAAAACAATCTGGATAACATGAAAGTGATGCTGGTAGCTAAGGGAAGGCGACTTGATTCTGTGGGAAGGGCTGTAGCTGATCCATCTGTCTTCTAGGTAAGCCTGCCTTTGTTCCAAAGACCTCACCTCATGATTGACAAATTTTAGCTGTAACTAGATCATGCTTTCCATTTATCTTTAATTTGGAAGTGATATCTTTACCATTGTAAAGTGAGTTGTGTCCTTTTAGAACAGTAATTTGCATAGTGAAACTTTAATGAATCACTGGATCTTCACCATGTAAATCTTAATAGATCTTAAGTTTTTCTGCAAAAGGAAAATGCATTTGTGTAAATGGTAAATATATGAGCAGACTACTGAGTGATTAATTTAGTACACATCAAGGCTTATGTCTTCTGTATTGTTTAGTTGCTAAAAAGTAGTATGGGCAAGACCAAAATTGAGTATTGAGGCAAGAACTTCATTGAACTTTATAAGGTAAGCTTGAAGACTTCAACCAGGCCAGTGATTATAATTCAACACATTTCTCCCTGTCAACATAAGATATTGTATTCTAAGACTCTGCTCATTCAGTCTGAACAAGAGGAGACTAATATATGTGTAAAATAGCAGGTAAAGGCACTTTAAACAAAAATAGTTCTCTATTTCAAAAGAAGCCCTAGCTCCATATCTATTAGAAAAGCAATTTGGCAAATGATGGGTATATGCACTTGTTTCATGTTGTGAAAAAACAGGAAGAAGGTGTTTTTCAGAAAATAATAGAGCTATTTTTCAGGTAATAGTAGAGCCTCAATACTTGTAAAAAGTATTTTTGGAGAAGTAATTCTTAAAAGTTTTGATGAATCTTCTGCTAAAAAATCCTAAATTGAACACATCACAAAGCTGCCAATGAAAAACAAATTGTAGTGAGAGTTTCGCTGATATGACAGACAACTTAGAACAGGTTCTCTTTCATTGGATGTGGTAAAAACTTTTTAAAAAGTAAGTGCTGTAGTTTTTAGTCATAGCAGTCAGATTCTTGCAGATTTTTACATCCGATTCTAAATAATGGGTATAAACTTTTGAAATCTGACCTGTCCATTGCAATTTTACATAAAGCACACTGTAGGCAGATAGAAATTGTAGGGGTTTTGGGGGAGGAAAGTAGGAGAAGTTGGGGGCTACTTTATGTTTATATTTGGAAATAATTTTTAAATCTTAATCTGAAATCTGTTCTTGTACAGATTTGAGTATGAGCACAGTTGAAGAGGATTCTGACACAGTAACAGTAGAAACTGTGAACTCTGTGACTTTGACTCGGGACACAGACGGGAACCTCATTCTTCATTGCCCTCAGAATGGTAGGAGAACTTGCTGACAAGTAATTGTGCATCTTTTTGGATTTGTGGGTTTCATGTCACCTTTGATCCCTATTATCCAGACAGACAGTTTAGAACAGTAGAAAAGGAACTTATCTCTTTGTGTAATGAATTGATATTAATTTATACTTTTATTTATTTTTTAACGTATATACTTTTGTGTATTTTTAAATTTACCATAAATTTCAACCTTTATGAATCTCGCAGTTATTTTATACGTAGAATATGTTGAACCTGCGAAGATGATGATGGATTAACTATAATACTCTTCCTCTTTGATACCATTTGGTGCCAGCAGTATATGTAGTACATTAGAAAATGTAGTAGTAGTCCTGCCAATGTGAATAAATGAACGTTTTTGTGGTAGAACCTATGTTAGAGAATTTTGCATGATTATTTGAATAAGACTTAATGTGATCATCTAATGAATTAAGAATCAACAGCCTTGAGGCTTGTGATTTTGTTGTTTCTTCTCTACCTATTCCTTGTTTGTATTATTTATTTTACTTTCAAATTCATCTTTGCTCATCCTAGGTTCTGTCTTCTGTTTTCACTTAGTACTTAATCCCTGGGTTATTTCATTCAAACTTGTGGTTTTAACTACTACCTACCTATTAAAATGATTTAAACTTCTGTCTTTATTCTGAATTCTCTGTGTTTCTCATAGGCACCTTAAATTTCACATGTCCCAAACTGAATTATTTCACAAAATTGCCAAACCTAGTTCTCTTTTTTCCTTTTTCAGTCAGTTTCATTACTTGGTGTCCCAGTCATAAATGTGGATAGGAATGAATCTTTCTCTGATCTTCCACATTCATTCCATCATGAAAACTTATTGATAGTGTGATGTTTCTTGAATCCATTCCTTCTCTGTCTCAAGTCCCCCTTTCTTAGTTCAGATTCTCATTTCTCACCTGGGTAGCTCTAATAGCCTTTTAACCAGTCTCCCACCTCTAATTCATCTTTCAAACTGCCAGTAATATCAGTCGTGATACTCAGTAGTGTAAAAAGGTTTTTTTAAAGCTTACTGTGGTTTTTAGAATATAATTCAGGTTCTTTAATTTGGCACATGGCCTCTTAGCATCTCAGCTTTCCTTCTAGCCTCACTTCCTGCCACATCTCATATGTATGTGTTCCAGCAGTTCACAACTATTTTTATTTTCCTAACATACCTTAAGCTGTTCATACCTCAGTGTCACTGCACATATTTCTCCTACTGCCAGTAGTAGTCATTTTCCCCTGGCTTCTGTTTCTCTTTCAAATTCAAAACACCTTCTCTAGGAAACCTTCCTTCACCTGCAGTCTAAATTAAATGGCTCTCTTCTCTGGTCCTGTAACAGCCTCTTCATTCTACCCATAGCTTTTATTACACTATTTTGAAATTGTTGGTTTAGTCATCTCTTCCACTACACAGTGAGCTCCTTGGCAGAATGTCTGTTATTGTTGTCCTGTTCCCAGCACTTAGCACATAGTAGGCATTCAGTAAATATTTGTGAGTGAATTAAATAACCAGTCCTTGTCTTTACATGTGAAATATTGAAAAGCTAGGTGGTTGACAGGACAAAAGTGTGTTGTTTAAAACGCATCACCTTTGTTCATAGTTCCTTGTCATCAGAATAGGAGGTGAGGTACTGCACAAGGAAGAGAGAAGGCAATGTCCTTTTGAGTCCTACTTGCACAGCTGGGTTTAGCTAACTGAACAAATCAGTAAGAAAATTCTTTCACAGTCGTTACTTGTTGACGATTTTGTTTTTTCCTCATTAGTTTGAAGATTTTGAGATTCTTTTGTTTGTTTTTGTTTTGTTTTGTGTTGTTTCATTAGAAGCTGATGAAATAGACTCAGAAGATAGTACTGAACCTCCGCATAAAAGGCTTTGTCTGTCTTCTGAGGATGATCAGAGTATTGATGATTCTACTCCTTGCATATCAGTTGTTGCACTTCCACGTAAGTCACTATGTATTAAGCATATAGAGTTCCCTTTCGAAATCAAACTTCAGCCTGCGAGAGAGTGAATTGGCATTTCAAGATAGACTTAGATCCGTTATTTTTCTCCTCATTTAGTCAAAAAACCTGTTTTTAACTAACACTTAATGAGTACTTATTTATGTGCCTGGTATAGCTCTAAATGGTTTATATATATATTATCTAATTTAATCTTCTCAACCTTTTTTTATTATTGACCCCCCCAAGGAGCCTTTTTAGGCATATTTTTCCTTATAATGCTCTCCCCCATGAAATTTTAATAACACAGATATACTGTGTGGTTTTTTAACATATACTGTATGTATATCCTTGCTTTGTTAATAAAAAGACTAAGATTTTTTTAACCTTCCCTCCAAGAATCATTGAGAAAGCATGCTCTAGAGTAGGTATTATCATCATCCCTATTTTACAAATGAGGGAACTTAGGGCACAGAGAGGTGTAACTTGTCTAAGGTTATACCGAGGCATTCTGGTTCTTGTAGTTCATACTCTTAACCCTGATGCTCTACTCCGTCTTCATATGGTATATAGCTAAATGGATGTTACATAGAAGCCTGATTAGTTTATCTCACTAAAAAAAAAAAAAGCTCTTAACATGCTTTATATTCCAACATCATTTAGAGTAGCCTGGATTCTAAAGCGGTATAGTATTTTAGGTGGAATACTGTTGGCAAGACTACAACACACTGACTGTAATGTTAGCAAAGAAAATGGAATCTGGGCCAGCCTGATGGTGCAGCGCTTAAGTGCACATGTACCGCTTCGGCGGCCCAGGGTTCACCAGTTCGGATCCCAGGTGAGGACATGGCACCACCTGGCAAGCCATGCTGTGGTAAGCGTCCCACATATAAAGTAGTGGAAGATGGGCACGGATGTTAGCTCAGGGCTAGTCTTCCTCAGCAAAAAGAGGAGGATTGGCAGCAGATGTTAGCTCAGGGCTAATCTTCCTCAAAAAAATTAAATAAGTAAATAAATAGAATATGGAATCTTATTGAACTGTGGTGGCCACACAAAGGTGGATTAGGTGTCTTAGTCCATGGCAATGTGGTTGGGGCACAAGGCTGTTGGTGGCACCCTGCGCAAATGAGAGTCTTGCTGTATCGGAGAACTTTTATTTTGCACTCACCATCAACCAAAATCGCATCTTCATCCAGTGGAAAAAAACTAAGACTAGATTTTTATCGTGGAAAATCATGTCTTCACCAAGTTAGATACGTACTCTTATTTAGAGTTAATTGCTTATTAAATTGAAAAAAAAAATTTTATATCAGTTTACTATGAGACTTGATTGAAAGACATTGTTAATGTTAGTATTGCTAATATTGCTTCCATTTGTGGCGTATACAAACGTAACGTATTTCTAATTAAATGATCTTTCCTCCTAATGATGATTCATATGATTTTTAAAACTCTTTCCTAATTTCACTATCGTTATGTTGTGATTCAATTTTAAAACTTGGTTGGCCTATCTGTATAGATGCAATCCTATGTGGGCATTTTCAAGCTGGATTTTTTTTAATTCAGATATAATTGATATGTAACATAATATTAGTTTCAGGTGTACAACATAATGATTTGGTATATGTCTGTATTGCAAAATGATCACCACAAGAAATCTAGTTAACTTCCATCACCACACACAGTTAAATTTTTTTTCTTGTGATGAGAACTTTTAAGATGTACTCTTAACCATCTGCAGTACAGTATTGTTAACTATAGTCACCATGCTGTACAGTACATCCACAAGACTTATGTATTTTATTAAGCCAGAATTTTTGAGTGATTATTTTGATATAAATTATAGCTGGTTAGTTCGTTTGGTTAAAAGTAGAGTGCCTTGATCATGATCATAGCTTCAAACTACACTTAATATTTTGTTGTGTTTTATGTTGTTAGCCTGAATCCCTCACACCCTCATTCACTTAACTGGTTAAGATAATTTGGATGTGTTGACATAAAAGCACATGAAAGCTACTTGATGTTGGGTCATAGTATCATTGTGTATGGAGGGCATTCTGGAGCCTAATATTTATAATAAGACTGAATTTATGAAAAGCAGGCTTGAAGTATTTACATGTTCCCTGGATTAAAAAAAAAACATATATTGATAAAGTTAACTTAGGAAAGTTTTAAAAAGCATTTTAAAAAGTCACATAAATGCATGAAGTCCTGTATCCATCACCATCATCTGGGACTGTTTGAATGGGCAAGTCATTATTTGCTGGACTTCGTAGAGGTGAATATTAGTTTTTAAAGATGTAACTTTAATTTTAATATTCAGGTTTTCTTTACAAAGTTTACCAGTTTCTTTATAAAACTGGTAAAATTTGTCTGAGCCTTAACAGTCCTCTTAACTCTGATGTTAATCAGTCTAGATTCCTTACTGACCACTTGATTTTGCAGTCATGTACCACATTTACTCTGTTCCCTATTCGTAGTTATATATCTTGGTGATTATTCATTTAAATTATTATTGCAATATCTTAGCCTCTTATTCCTTTTGTTCTCCACACTGCCTCATTTATCACTCTCATTGCCACTGTTGCTATTCCCTATTAACTGTAGTCCATTTGTGATCTACTTCAGACTTTGTTTTCCTACCAATACTTCCTATCTTTTCAGCTGATTTGCTCTAAAACTCTTTAACTCCGGCAGTCCTTTTCCCCAATGGACCCGTTGATCTTATCATTTTTTCATTGTTCCTTCTCCACTTGTATGCTTTGTTTCCTCCTTACCCAGTTTCATGGTTAATCATGATAATCAGTGTCTTGCATTTACCCTCAACTCCTTTTTTCCTCCCCTCACCTCATTGTTCTTGGTGAAACCACAACCCAGGTTAAATCTATCTGCCTATTTATGTCTACACCAGTACAGCAAATTGAAGGGGATCAGAGAAAAACAGCACAAGCCAGTTTACTGGTCTCACTGTCAGTTCACGATCATCAACTTGAAGTGGGCTCCTAATGTTGCCTTCTAGTCACACCATGCTTCTCTAGTCGTCTTTTTCTCGCTCCGAGATGACTGTTTCATACATCCTGAAATCTCTAACACTTCCTCCACCTTTTTTATCCTCAACTGGTAATCTTACTTCCTACTGTACTGAGAAAATTGAAGTAGCCAGAAAATAATTTCTATAAGTTTACACTACCATAAATACACACCCACATGTATCTATGTCCACATATTCTATCTTTTCTCCTACCCAAAGACGTCCCTTCTAGTAAATCCCATGGGATTTACTAGATCCCATCCCTTTTGCCTACTCAGAGACATTATTGCAGCAATTCTTTCCTTTCTCTTCTGAATCATCATTCTGATTCTCTACTGAATCATTCCTCGCAGCATTACAAACATACTGTAATTTCTTCTTTAAATAAAAGTCCTGTCGGCCTGCTTTTGGCTCCATCCAATTTCTCTCCTTCCCTTTAGAGCAGAATACCCTGAAAGAACTTCCTATACTGCTTCTCTTTCTTCTTCTAACAGTCTTCCCTAAACCTCTCCAGTCAGGCTTTTACCTCTCTCACCTCACCAAACTCTTCTTCCCAGGTCTCTCCAGAGGCCTTGCTGGTGAATCCAAGGGTGATTTTTTTTCAGTCTTTGTCTTACTTGATCTGTCCACGGTTTTTGACAGTATTTATCACTCCCTTCTCTCTGAAAGATTTTGTCATTTGGCTTCCAGGGAACATATTCCTCTAGTTTTCTTCTACCTTTCTGTCCATTCCTTCTCAGTCTCTTATGCCAACTTGTCTACGTCTCCTCACCTCTGAATGTGGAGTGCCCCAGTGCTCAATGCTTAGATTGCCTCTGTTTTCTGTTTTTCACTCACTCCCTAGAATTTATGGTTTTAAATTCTGTCCCTGGTGATGACTCCCAGATTTATTCCACTCCAGTCTTCTCTTAACTCTAGATGTTTAGTAGATATCTCAAATTAATATGTTAAAACTGAACTCCTGAAACTTCCTAGTCCTTTTTTTTTTAATTTTTCCTTTTTCTCCCAAAGGCCCCCAGTACATAGTTGTGTATTTTTAGTTGTGGGTCCTTCTAGTCGTGGCATGCAGGATGCTGCCTCAGTGTGGCCTGATGAGTGGTGCCATGTCCATGCCCAGGATTCGAACCGGTGAAACCCTGGGCCACCACAGCAGAGCTTGTGAACCTAACCACTCGGCCATGGAGCTGGCCCCTAAATTCTCAAATTTGCTTCTTCTGCAGTCTTCCCCATCTCATTAATGGCAGGGTACATTCTTCCAGTAGCTCAGGTAAAAAAACTATAATAGCATACTTGACTTTCAGTTTATTTCATGTTCGGTTTATCTGCAAATCCTATTGGCTCTACCGTCAAAATATATCCACAATTTGAGCTACTTCTCACCCTTGCTTGCCTTTACTCTAGTCTAAGCCACTCACCTCTCTTATCCAGATTATTGAATTGGCTTCTTAACTGATTTCACGCCGTTCCATATTGCCCTTCAGGCTATTTTCCCCATAGGAGCCAGAGTGATCCTGTTAAAATAAAAGATTATATCACTCCTCTACTCTAAAATTTTTTCAGTGGCTTGCTTTCTAAGAGTTAAAGCCAAAGTCTTTAGAAGCCCCCACCCAATATCTTACTGTTCTCGTTCAGTCTGCTCTGGCCACACTATCCTATGGACAGTGCAGGTGTGCCTCCATCTCAGAGCCTTGCACTTTGCTTTCCTTCTGAATGAAGTACTCTTCCTCAACATACCTGCATGACTAGCTCCCTTCATCACTTTGTTCCAAGTCTTAGTTACTTTTCCTGGCTTCCTATCTAAAATTTCAAACACTCTCTCCCACTTGCAACAAATTCCCTTTCCTGGTTTATTTTTCTCCTTAGTACTTTTCACCATCTAGCGTATTATCATGTTCATTTTGTGTCTTCTCCAGTAGAAAATAAGCCCTATGAAGGGACGACTTTCATTCCTTTTGCTCACTGCTGTCTTCCTATCACCCAGAGCAATACCTAGTATGTATTAGGTGCACAATGAATATTTATTAAGCAAATATAGATATAGATATATAGATGTATTGGCAAGGAATGACGTCATGTATTTTTTCCATAGATATTGTTTTAATAATTAGAACCTGCCATTATTATTCTGGAGTTGAACTGTTCTTTTTCTTGAAGTTTCAGAAAATGATCAGAGCTTTGAGGTGACCATGACCGCAACCACAGAGGTGGCAGATGACGAGATTGCTGAGGGAACTGTGACACAGATCCAGGTATAGTAAGTCTTTTTACTGGCTGCAAGAGGATTATCCTTTACACTTACCTTAGGTAATAAAATGATGAGAATATATTGTGTCTGACAAAGTAGCAACCACAGAATTGGGGTAAGACTTACTATTTCATTCGGGTTTCCAGTCCCCACATATATGAGTCTCAGAATTGTAAGGAAAGATAGAATTTTAAATTCATTCCCTGTAGTCTGGTTCACATCTTTTGAAACAGGTGATGCGCGTGCATTCTTTATCTACATGGAATGATCTCACTAGAGCTGTTAAATAACTTGAAATTTTATCTTACTACTTCTGTAAGGTATTGATTGGGATATAAAGCTTTTTAAGATAAATTTTACCCAGCAGTTATCTGTAATGACTCATTTAGAAAGGCTACGTGTGTTCTCTGTTCTAATGTAAATGGAAACTAGTCATTTCAAATAGATTTTAATTATAATAGTTGTAGTCCTGGTAGTTCCTTTTGGTGCCTGCAGGACTAGATACATTTTACCATATGTTAAGAGGTTGGATAATAATCAGCCTTACTGTTCTTCTCTTATGTGAACTTGCTTAATTGTCTCCTCTAAGTTATTTCTGCCAAAAGTATTCAGAATTCTTTGCTCTCTCAAATAGCCTAAAGCTAAAATCTTTGGTACATATAAATTTTTCTCTGGCTGGTTGTGCCTTTGTTTTTAGTAGATTGTTCTTTTGTTTTATCTCTTCACTTAGTAAAATATTTTGGAAGTAATTAGTAGAGACATTGTACCATGACTTTTCTTCTGTGAAGCATCACAGTGACCCTTTTTCAGTTAAGAATTGTCATAGTTACAAGTTGATATGTAACATCAAGGACTAAGGATATGCTAGGTAGGTGCACTGTGAGTCTTTTGCAATAGGGAACTTCAGAGTGATTCCAGAATGACAGGATTTCCAGAGAAGTGAGTCTCTGACATGCTTCAAACAGCTTTGAGACAGGCTGGAAACCCTCATAATCTGCCCTTGGATTTCAGTGGGTGATTTGGATGGGAATTTTTTCCAAGCCCTCTAAAGCAATAGAGCACATCTTGTCTTCAAAATGGGGCTCGTCAAATTCATTTCACATTCAAAGACTATGTAGTCTCACTTCCATTCCATTTTCAGCACAGTAAAAATAACTGTGTATATGTATGTGTGATTTGGTTTACAACCTAGGTATTAGAAGATTGAGCAGTGGCAGTGTTAGTTAGACAAATTATAGAATTGTTTTGTTTGGTTTATTTCCGAAGAGTTAACAAGCTATAATTGAACATTAGCCTCTTGGTTTGTTGTTAGCATTTTAGTAAATGAAAAACTTTAATAATTTCTAATATTTGTTTAATAAGATTAATATTAGCTTGTGAGTGAAAGCATAGTTAAAAGTTCAGAAATAGTCTGCTTTTTGCTGTATCCTTTTGTGTCAAACCAGGTGTAACTGTTTCATATAGTTCAGTAATTAATGTACTATGTCCTTTTTCAGTGAATTGACTAGCTTGAAAAATAATTAGAAATTAAAGTTTTTCCCAATATATACAGTACTTTGTGGTTGCAAGAGATAGTCAGTGGGTGAAATATTTATTCTTGGATTTCTAAGCCTGTATATATTATGGACATGAAACCCTACAACCAACTCATAAAGGCTTCATTTGAAAAGCAACAGCATCCTAAATAAAGCCTGAGTAGTTTAAAAAGGTTTATGCAAAAAGTAGTGAAAAATGGGTTAATATACTGTAAAACTCATTAATATCTACATACTAAGTATAGATAGATACCCTTTAAGGTACCTAAGTCTCCTGCTATACTCATTTAGTTCATTTGTAATTCACATTGTTGAATATTATTGGTAAAATTTAATAATTATTTGCTTCATTTGATGGCTCTTTACATGTTTAACGTTATATGATTTAAGTAATAATTGTAACTCTTCATCAGGAAAATTTGTGGCATAAGGTAGTAAGTGTTTGCCCAAAGATAGCAATTAATCAGCGTGACAGGTTTATTCCTAAGGTTCATAGAGTAGGCTTCACTGTATATTTAAACTCACTTTGGGAAATGGTGATTTTATTCTTTTAACCAACTTAAAAGTGGATATTGTATGTATTAAGGTCTTTTGGTAGTTCTCTGTATCACCCTTGACGAATAGCTCCTGTGTCAAATCTTAGAGAATTGCGATCTTCAGAATACAAGAGGCCTTAGACATCATCTGTTTAGTCTATGTTAATTCTCAGCTTTATTAAAAGACCTCTTGGTCTATAAAGGAAAAAAATCTAAAATGTATGACACATGAATATTGGGTTATAAAACATTTCAGACTTGTTCAGTAATTTCTAGCTTTTCGCCTATGGATTTAAAAAACACTTTCATAAATACAATATATTATTACTACCAGATATAAAAATAAAGTAGGTGGCAATAGAGGCATGGCTTTTCTTCTCAGTGTGCTTTAGTTGTTCACTGACAGCTTCTCTTTTTCCCAGTGAGGTTGGTTTCAATTCCTCTTGAAATTAGAAATTCAGTTTCTCCTTATTCAAGAAATAGTCCAGTCTTTGTTAGGGCTTACTTCTAGCCAGTGGCATAGCTTAGTAGTTGATCCAGTCCAGAGACTGCACTGGGTTGAGTGGTTACTAGGCATGTGACTATCCCCTTATCCTTGTCTGCCTATGATAGGCTCATACCTGGTATAGTAGCACTGTTGCCAAATCTTCCTCACACTTAAGTTCTCTTTACCAAGGCCAAGTCTCTTAAAGGTGGCTTTGTTCCAGTAGAATTTGCTTAGATTGGATATGTCTGTAATTGAAAATGTACCCGGTGATAGTTGCATAAATATACGAAAAGTCACTGAATTTTGTACTCTAAAGGGTGAATGTTATGGTGTGTGAATTCTATCTCAATAAAGCTGTAATTTTTTAACTACACGTTTCTCAATAAAGATTGCTTTATCTGCAATAATAATCATAAAAAGAAACAGTACCATATAGTTCTTTGAAAAGAAGGTGCATTAATAGGGTAGGAATCAGCTCTAGAGTTGGCTAAAACAAAGTTGTCAGTAAACAATTAGCACACCATAATTTTGCAGTAGTGTCCTTTGATTTGTCGTGTTAGTCCTTTAAATTTAGCAAGAGATTACATTACGGATAACTGTATATTTAGGCAGCAAACTACCTGTGAGGACATTAACAACCATAACACTCAACCCTAGTATTTCCATTTTATTGTATATATGAGCTCATTTTACAGATATAAATGTACAAATGACTTTGGATATCCTATGTTAATTTAAATACTTAATGGAATCTTAGCCAATATTCTATAGAATTTAAGCCACTAGTACAGAGTTGCTAGCTTAAATGAAGGTTGTATTTTGTTAATGCAGATAATTTTGTTTACATACTGCCAAAATAAAAACAGCAAGAAAATATTTGTCTTTCTATAAATTGAATATATTTTTAGTATATCTAAGACAAATGAATTCCATATTATTAGAGTTTTATAATACTTAGCATTACAAAGAAGGATGAATCAGGTTGGGTATTAAATCGAGCTGCTACTTTTTTTTTACTTTTACATTTTCAAGATTCTACAGAATGAGCAACTAGATGAAATATCTCCCTTGGGTAATGAGGAAGTTTCAGCAGTTAGCCAAGCATGGTTTACAACTAAAGAAGATAAGGATTCTCTGACTAACAAAGGTAAGATATACTGTGAATTGTAGTGTCAAATATGGAGGTCAAAAGAGCTTGTAGTCATCAGGATTCTGAGTAGACCTTTGTAATTGTGATTGAGTAGTTACAGCAATTGAGCTTTTCTAATTGAATTAAATTGGACTCTGAATGAGACCATGAAACCAACATTTGTTTTTCAATAATTCATCCTTATTTCTCTGATATGAAGCAGATTATAAACAAATGCTCATTGGTAGCATTTAAAAGACACTATGATTATTGCTTATGGGAGTAGGAAGTCAAGACTTTTCAGAGATCTAACTTTGGTCTGATAAGCAGCTTAGAAGCTTAAAGTAACATTGTGTTTATAATGCTGCCTTGCTCATAAGGATTGCTAGGAGGCTGCTACAAGAAAGTGGGGGTTGTGTATGTGCCACTCTGAAGTAAGGAAAGGAAGCAAAAGTAAGTAAATTGATTGTTTGCAACTACTGTATAGTAAATACTCATTAAGAATATATTATTCACTTGGTATCCAACGCATTATGTGTCCCTTGTCCTAGAATCGTTTGTACATTTTCTTTTGCCCATAAAATTTATTTTCATTGAAGAAGTTTTTCAGAAAGTTTTGGGCATGGTTTGGTTTTTATAATTTTTATGTCTTTTTAGTAGTCCCATACTGCCGAAAGGATAAGAGATGTAACTGAGAGGAAGTAATATTTTTATAATCTTTTACTTATCGTTCTCTTTATTTAGTAGGGTGAAATGTATCCTTAAAAACCAGAGGTTACAAAAGCAACTTTACCTGGGGATCTTTCAGATTTCAGATGCATGACAAACTAAATTAGCTACATTTTATTCCCACAAATTATTTATTTAATCACAAAGCAAATCTTTAGTGTTTTGTTTCTGTCAAGGAATAACATTTTCAACAACATAACTTATTTTCTTTTAAAGGACATAAGTGGAAGCAGGGGATGTGGTCCAAAGAAGAAATTGATATTTTGATGAACAATATTGAACGCTATCTGAAGGTATCTTACGGCATATTTTTTTGTTTCACTAATTTTTTCATTGAGAATTTCGCAAAACTTTCAAAGCAGCATTGTGTATACTTATTAGGAGCTTTTCAGTAATTTTTGTAATGGATGACTGGCTAATATTTGGCTTAATAATCCTCAGGTGTGTGACTAGAATATTTTTAAACAAATTTTGAATTCTCAGTTTAAAGTAGTTTTATTGTTTTAGTTAACATCCTGATGTTTAGACAGAATCTTGGTAGCCTCTCAGAATCTTAAAGCTCTGTCTTTTTATAAATACGAGTTTAAGTTTATATTGTCTAAAGCCTGAGATATGCATCTTCTTCTTTGAATGAATTTATGATATCACACTAGTCCCTGCCTTAAAAAAAAAATTTAGTTCATTTTCATATTCAGGCTTATATCCTGTTATCTTAGTCATCCTCTTCATTGTCTGTTGAACACAGTATGTTTGAGGTACTGGCGATATAAATTGCCTTAACTCATAGTGTTTGCTTTTGAAAAGCCAGCAATCCGTTTGGGAATTCTGAAAACAGTGAAGAATGATGCAAGGCTTTGTACCATGTGATTGATCCATGTTGTGAATTGTGCATGAGATCAGAGTAGGAACAGTTTATTCTCAGGGTTAAGATAGTTATGGAAAATAATTGGAAGAGCAAGGATTTGAGCTGCGTCTTAAAATGGGTATAACTTAGGCTAGAATAGGGCTGTAGGGAACAGCATGAGTAACTACCGAGCACCAAGGAATCAGAGATCAAACCCAGAGCACATTAAATTAACCCCATTAACTTGAATCAAAATAATTAGCCTCTGGAAACTGGGCTTTGAAGTCCAGGCCAAAGAATTAGAACTCTGTCCTGTAGGAAATGAGAAAAACGGATAACTTAGTTAAGTGAGAGATCAGTGGAGTAGATCTGTGCTTTTCTCAAGGAAATCTTTCCAGAGACTTGCTTACCACCCTCATAATGAAGTTAGATTCAAATAGGGCATGTTTGAAATGTAGACCATTAGCATTGTTTGGGAATGAGAGGTGTACAGTATTTATTTAATCATCCCCCTTTGTTTGATACTTAGATTGTTTATAATTTTTTACTATTATAAATACATTGCTGCTTAAAATGTCCACATTCTTAAGCTTAATTTTAAGCTGCACTCTTCCCAAACTAAGCCTTGTAAAGTATAAAGAATAAATAACTTTAATTCTTTATTGTTGAATAAAGATCCTTCCCACCAAGCTAATTGTTATAGGAGAAACAGAAATATAGTGGTCATTGAGAATGTACGCAGAGGTGTATTAAAGTCATCCACTGATTACACACACTTTAGTTAAGACTGCGAAAAATGCTGCAGGTTCAGATAAAGCAATCATGAGTGGTAAGAACACTGAACTTTGGGAATAAAGAAGCTGGTTTCTTGTCTAGGGGATTGGAATAAATGATCTCCAAGGACCCTGCCAACTTTGTAAATAAAGGGCAGGAACCTGACTAAAATTTGAGACATTTTAGATGACTGTTTCAGTTGACCAGATGAGAGTAGTAAGATGAGATGTAGTAGTAAGTAAACTACAGTGGTGGAAATGGAATTGGCAGGACAAGGGCAGATAAGCAACTAGTCTATAAGGAAGCCTGATTCCTGGATGTTGGAGAAGAAGGAAAATAAGGAGTTGGAATGACTTAAGAGTTTTTATTTTGGATGATTGGGAGAATGGGGATAAGATTGGCAGAAAAAGGAAATGTCCAAAAAGATATACTGATCCTGGAAAAAGATAATTTGTTTCACATAGTTTTTATTGTGTGGTGCTCTTCTAAGAACATTGTGGAGCCATTTTTAAACAAATTAATTAGATGTCATGTTCCATATTTTGGGTAAAAGGATAAATGAAAGGAATAGCCACAAGCAAACAAAAGCAGAATCTTCTTATCTCTATATAGTCATCCTGCAACACAGTGCCTTTCATGTAGGAGCTGTAAATATTTAGGTTTAATTATTTGTGGAATTGAAACTGTATAATTTTAGGAAAGATTCTAAAATTTAGAAACTTTTTACTGTGAAGTTTCATACATTCAAGAATGTATAAAATGTATATCAGAGTAATTTTACCTTTTTCTGAAATTTATATAATAGATTCATTCTCTGGATATTCTGTAACTGGCTTCTTTTGTTCAATATTATGTTTTGAGATCCATCCTCTGTTGATAGGTTTAACTGTATTTCATTGTGCAAATATATATACTGTTAAGTTACCCATTCCACAGTTAATGGTCATTTGGGTTCTTTTTAGTTTTTTGTTATTAATTTGTACAAATCTGGTGGATGTGAATGGTATTTTATTATGGCTTTAATTTGTATTTCTCTAATTACATATTTTCTTTGAAATTCCTGTTTGTGTGTCTTTTTATCAATTTTTCTGTGGGGTTTTCTTTTTCATTTTTCTAGGTGTTCTTAATTTATGCTGGAGACTAATGGTTTTTTGGTTATTTATATTACAGATACCTTGTCCCAATTTAGTGGCCTGTCTTTTCCTTCTTTCTAGGTGTCATTTGATGAACAAAGATTCTTAATTTCAAGATAAAAATTAATCATCTTTTTACTTTTATGTTTTGCATGCTTGTTTAAGAAATCCTCCTCTGCCTTAAGGGCATAAAGATATTCTCACATATTGTCTTATGAAAGTTTTATAGTTTTGCCTTTCACAGATTTTTTCCTATAGTTGTGAGATAGGGTTTCAATGTTGTTGGGATTTTTTTAGTTTTGTTTTGTATGGATGACATGACATTTGTCCCAGCAGCATTATGGAATGTCAGCCTTTTCCCAATCTACAGTGTCCATTCTGTCCTAAGTCAGGCTTCCACAGATTTGTTTCTAGGAATTCTGATTTGTTCCCAGATTCTGTTTGGCGATACCTACACCGGTATAGCACTGTCTTCAGAAGTCCCTATATCTGATGGGGAAAATCTATTCAGGAATCTCTTGGCTGTTCTTGGCCCTTTCCTCTTGCCTTACAAATTTAGAGTCAGTTTGCAAAGAATGGAAAACTCTTGAAGTTTTTATTGGTACTGCATTGAATCTGTACATCAATTTGAAGGGAATTAAGATCTTTACAATATTCCATCTTCCTATTGAAGAACATTGTATAACTCTCCATTTTAGTTCCTCTTCAATGTCTTTTATTAGTTTTATGTTTTCTTCCATAAAGGACTTGCATAACTTGCCTAAGATTTAGTCCTAATGCTTTTAATTTTGATACTATTTTAAATGAGAATTTTTAAAGATTTTTGAGCTTTGTATAGAAATGCCAATGACTTTATTATTGATTTTGTAACCAGCAGCCTTGCTAAATACTCTTGTGAATCAAATAATTATTTCATAAATTTTGGGGTTTCTACATACATAACATCTGTAAATGATTCTTCTTTTCTGATCTTTATACTTGTTATATATTTTTCTTTTATCAGATTATCAGCAAATCCTAACTTGCCAGGAGTGTTATCATATATGAATGTTGAATTTTATGAATGCTGTTTCCACACCTATTGAGATTTTACCTTTTTTTCCATAATTCTACTCGTGATTAATTACAGTAATAATTTTTCTGAAATTAACACAGACTTGTATTCCTGGAATAAGCTCACATTTTGCATTGATTAATCTTTTTATACTTTGCTGGGTTCGGTGTGCTAAAATATTTTAAGGATTTGGGGGATCTGTGTTAATGAATGAGCTTGGCCTGAAAATTCTTTTCTGAAATTTTTCTTATCTAGTTTTGCTGTTGAGGTTATGCTAGCCTAATAAAATGAATGAGGAAATGTTCCCCCTTTTTTCTTTACTCTGGAATAGTTTAAAATCAAAATTATGTTTCTCTTGATTGGTAGGATTTGTCTGTAAAGTCATCTGGGCCTGGTGTTTTCATTGTGGGAAAATTATTAATAACTGATTAAATTTTCTTGATGGTCTGTGCTTATTAGATTTTCTATCTCTTCCTGAGTCAGTTTTGGTAAGTCGACTTTTTCTAGGAATTTATTCGTTTTATGTAAGTTTTCAAATTTATTGCCATAAAATTTTCATAATGTTTAACTGTCTAATCTCTGTACATCTCTACTTAGGCCCCATTTTTCATTTCTAATATTGTTTTGTCTTTTTTTTTTTTAGTGTTGCCATAAGTTTATCTTTTCATATTTTATTAGTCTTCATGGATCTTTTCAAAGAACCAGTTTTTAGCACTGTTTATCTTTTCTCTGCTTTCTTTGATTCCTGATTCCATTAATTTTGTTCTTATGATTTTCTTCTACTTTCCTTAGGCTTCAATTTTTTATAATTTTAAGAGGGGTTGACAGAACTTGATTCTATTGAATTTAATACCATTTATTTTTGGAACATTTAAGTATCACTTTATTGTCTCTTAGAAATTTAAAATAGAAATATTTAAATATTTAAAAGAGAAGTATTTTAAAGTTTATAATTGACTTATTAATGAATTAGCAATACATTATTTTTCTAAATGCCATTGATGATCTTTAACATAAAAAAACAACTTTTAAAAAGCGTAGTATATCCATATGCATTTTATCAGAAATCCCTAAATCAAAGAAATGTAACCCATTTAGGCACGCGGAATAAAAGATGCCACAGAAATCATCTTTGAGATGTCAAAAGACGAAAGAAAAGATTTCTACAGGACTATAGCATGGGGTCTGAACCGGCCTTTGTTTGCAGTTTATAGAAGAGTGCTTCGCATGTATGATGACAGAAACCATGTGGGAAAGTATGAAAACTTGTAATACTGCATGTTTTCATGTAATCAGGGGAAATATTTAAGGAATTATCATTTTTTTAAATAGTTATGATCAAAGCCTTAATTGGAGACAGCTATGAATTACTGTCGTGTTAATATTTTTTCCTCCAGGTCGTGATGTGAATATGGTGAAACCTTATTATAATAAGGCCCCTTTTAGAAATTAGAATCTAAATCATATAAGTTAAAGACCTAGCTGACTTAATATATCAAAGTCTGCTTTGTAGTAAACTAACATTATAAAAAGTATAATAGTGGTTAAAGATTTAGGAAGTGTGAAATGAACTTTAAATAACATTTTTCATATTCATTTTTATATATAGCATTTTCTAGGTCAGTGACTCTTTTTTTTTTAAATTAAAACTATAGTGGAAAACAACTAAATTTCTGGATACAATGCATGGATTTCTGTTATAGGTGACATTTATGGGAACACATCATATTTTCAATGCATTGATTATATAGTAGTATTGACATATGTTTAATTTCTCTTTGGGAATTTTAGGTAGTAATAGTATGGCTTACTAGATACTGCTTTTTTAAAAAAAAGAAAACATTTCATTGGCTGTATTGAGTACTTGCCCACTAAACAATAAGGTCTTTATATTGAAGCAAGAGTGTGTGAGATGTCCATGCATGGGTAGACGAAATGAAGAGAATTTTAAATTTTTCAGTGCCTCATGAGAATTTATCATAGATTTTTTTTAGCTCTGGTTTGCGATGTCATTCATAAATCTTTCGGAATAGCTATGATATTAGAGTGCCTGAACCTAATTTTGAAATAAAGGAGGAGTTAGCATAGAAGTAAATATGTTTTAAATGTTCAATTTTCCTAGAGAAAATTGTGCAGTTCTCACTTTAATTATAGCTAAAAATATTTGTTTTTTAAAAGAAAATAGAAGCATTAATTTTAATTTTTATTCATCTACTTTGAAATTAGTTACTTTAAAAACGTTGTCATTATGCTAAGTGACTTAACATTTGCCTCTCTGAGTGAAATTCTGATTTTTGTTAGTTTTTAGTATTCTTTGTTTTAATTGATCTTTTTTAAAATTTCTTTAAATTTCTAGATATACACCTGAAGAAATTGAAAAGCTCAAGGAGTAAGTTTAAAAAAATTTTTTTTCATTAATTCTGGTAGTTGGGTTTTAATGTTTTTTAATGTCTTATGTTTTTGAAAGTTGTAGTTTGAAAATGTCAAGAGATTTTTGGTAGACTGGTATAGATTACTCCTGCTGCTAAGCATGATTGATCATAAATAGAACTTATCAGATCCATACCTGCGCAGAGTAGCCATGCCCATAAATTTAGTCTCCTCCTGTTGTCAGTTACCAAATGAAATGCATCCTTAGACCACTAATAGGGGCTACAGAAGAGACTCGATGGCCATCCTTGGTGGCCTGAAGACTACATTTGGGAAACTTAAATACCAGGATCAAAACCAGGGTTGTGCTATGTGACTTAGTTTAGAACGATGACTTGGCAATGTTTCACTTAATGTCTGGGCTGACTCTACCCTATAATGGCTATTTCACAGGAAATATAATTTTGCTTCATGACTTGGGGCAATTAAGTATGGATTAATGGATTGTATGGATCATGAGAAAAATTGAAAGTTGATCCTGTTTATGATGATAAGGACTTGTCAAACTTTTTCAGATATCTGAGGAGCTTGTTAGGAATACTCAAAAGGGAAAAATCTGGGGATTGCCTGGGAGATTGTATCAATAACCTGAGGGGAAATTTGGTCTTTTTTGAACACATATCCAAGTTACTTATTTCTTCTCTGACCCAGGAAAAAGGCAATTGCTGCCTGTTTTTTTTTTCACCCACAGACAACTGTGGACCCCAAAAAAAGGCCACACTTTCAAACTTTGGCTCTCAAAGTATTGCTGCCCACAACTTCCAAACCAATCAAATGGGAAGAAGAAGAATGAAGAATAAATGATGAAATTAAAAGGGAGGAAACAGTTGAACCAAATGCTGATTGGCAGACTCTTGTTTTAGGCTCCGGATAAAGCATGGCAATGACTGGGCAACAATAGGGGCGGCGCTAGGAAGAAGTGCATCTTCCGTCAAAGATCGGTGCCGACTGATGAAGGATACTTGCAACACAGGTATTGTGTGTGGTGCTGCTTGTGGTTTTGTCACCAATTGAGCTTCCTGCCCCTTCAGATACTGCTTTCTCTGCTGTTCTGGGAAGAAATTTGTCATTCACTTTTAGTTCAAATTTTATTTTCTAGTCTTCCTTTGTCTTCAAACTTAATAGATCCAACTAGTCCTTTATTTTTTGCTTTTGTGTAAGGTAACATTGTTCACAGGGACACAACAGTTCCTTAGTTTCAAAGGTTTTAGGTCTAGCCTGTTGCCATTTTGCAGCAATTCAAAACTGCTCCACTTGGGGAAGTATTTCTTTTAAGGCTTATATACAGGTATTTTAAAGACATATATACAGGAAATAATTTTAATTTAAACCCATCTACCTGTTTAGCTGTATTAACAATAGCTTATCAAAGTTTTATGAAAAACTTTAGTTGCAGGCGGGTCCCAATTTAGGAAGAAGCTGTATTCCAAAGGTTTCTATGTATTTTGCTTATTTTCAAACTCGAAGTATATTTTTCCATAGAAAAAACTTGTGACTGGTGTTTCAGTCCCCAGGCCATACCACAAATGCCTATTTAACTCTTAATGTATACAAATGTACTGATGATACTGTTAAACCTAACCTTTGTGACCAACAGTGTTTAGGCTCTGCCACTAATTCTTACTTAACCTTTCTGAGCCTCAGTTTCCTCTGTAGAATGAAGAGGTTAGAATAGGTGATCTCATAGTTCCCTGTTAGCTCTAATGTTCTCTGAAGGATCCACCATCTATCCTTAGTCTTTCAATAAAAAAATAGTTCTCCAGTTAAGCTTGAGCTTCCAGAGAATGTATTTTCTATCCTCAGCCCCGTACCCTGCTAAAGTGGACTCGGGAGTGTTTCCTGCTTAACCGCTCCACCAGCACTATTACCTCCAAGGCAGTGAGAATATAAATTCTCCCAACTCTTGTCATGCTGTGGTGAATGACAGCTTAATGAAGGAAGCAGGAATGGGAGGTTTAGATTTAGGATAGGACCCCAGAGGTTCACGTAAGATGCTGTGAGTACAGAACCGCTTTTGTTAGCATAATCTGGAAAAACACCGTGCCATTCCCTGATTGCCAGCCTGAGGGGTTGATCTGCCTGCTTCCTTTCCTTGCGTTGTTTCTGATCAGGATTCTCTCGTTTGTACCACACCATGGGACAGCACAGTTTGAGCTCTTCCTCCTTTCTTCTCACGCTAAAATAGGAGAGCAGAACTTTGTCTTGAATACATGGTATCCGGAGCTGTGCCTAGCACATAATAGATATTCAGTAAATATTGTTGAATGAATGAATCCCTGAAGCAGGCACATAGCTTTTTTGAAATTTTCTACAAGTTTTTAGCTACTGGTAATAAAATGGAAACAGAAGTGGAAGAAGTAAAAAGTTCTCTTTTTTTCCTTTCTGTTTTTCTGCTCAAGCTCAAGAAAAGACCAAGAGGAACATTTGATGTTATTATTGGGTTTATGGGTTCAGGAAAACTTGGAATAAAAATATGCATGAGGGGCCAGCCCCGTGGCGGAGTGGTTAAGTTCGAGCACTCCGCTGCCGTGGCCCAGGGTTTCACCGGTTCGGATCCTGGGCGCGGACATGGTACCGCTGGTCAGGCCATGTTAAGGCAGCGTCCCACATGCCACAACTAGAAGGACCTGCAACTAAGATATACAACTATATACTGGGGGGATTTGGGGAAGATAAAGCAGGAAAAAAAAAAATATGCGTGAGTACCAGTTTCAGACTTACATTTCATCCCAGTAGCTTGGAGTTGGGATAGTAGGGAAAGGAGATGGTATAAACCTAGGTTTTATTTTTACTAAAATGAGGGGAAGCCATAGGTATTATTCCACTTCTCCCTCATCATTTATTCCTGTAAGTAATGGTCTCTGTTGAGCTTACTGCACTTCTGCAGAGCAGGGAATCTTACGTGGGACTAAGAAAAAAGCCTGAGTTTCTGTGTCCATCAAGCCATCAGTGAAGCTCTTCCCACTTAGGACTTAGTATAACTTGAGAGTTCATAATGCTTTCTAGTTATGTTGTGGGTAGTGTTTCTTTCTTAAAGAGTCAGTCAGTACTTCTATTAGGATTCTGTATTTTCTTTTGTACTAAGAACTTTAATGGGCTAGTAAAATGCAACTGTCTTATGGGTATATGCAATTTCCCACCTAAGGGTCATTCAGAAATACTTTTAGTACTACTGCGTACTTCCTATCAGTCCTTGGAACCGAAGGGAATCTGATTTGCAAAAAAAGGAGAAGGTGGCAGTAGTAGCCTGGATGATTTCCTTCTTTTAGGGAAATGGACTGAAGAAGAAGAAAAGAGACTTGCAGAGGTGGTTCATGAATTGACCAGCACTGAGCCAGGTGACATAGTCACACAGGGTGTGTCTTGGGCAGCTGTGGCAGAACGAGTGGGTACCCGCTCAGAAAAGCAGTGTCGTTCTAAATGGCTCAACTACCTGAACTGGAAACAGAGTGGAGGTACTGAGTGGACCAAGGAAGATGAAATCAATCTCATCCTCAGGTTTGTGTCCTACATCTTTTAATGACAAAAACTGCTTAATGGCTGTGGATGTCTTGATTGATTTTCCTTTTTTGGTTTCCCTAGATGCCTAATGTCTGAAAACCATCCTTTCCATATAGAGCCACTCTTTAAGATCCTAAGTATTTCATATTGAGCTCTTTTTTGTTTTGTGTTTGCTCCTCTTTAGTGGATTTAGTACTTATGCAAAGTACCAGATTGAAGGTGTGGAGACTAGAGTCCCTTCTATATCCACAGACAGGTACGGCACAGGCAGCGGCAGTGCAGCTTTTCCACTGTCCCACCAGTGTGCCTCAGTCCTAGCCTAGGAGGACCACGGTGAGGGTAAGAGAGCTGTTCAGTCTCCATGCCCTTCGATCTTTTAATACTGTGCTAAGATTGCCGAGAAGAGAGTCTAGTCCAGTTACCCCACACCTTCAAACTGGACCAAATCAGACACTTCCATTTCATCCATATCCAAACATAGCCTTAAAAAAATAATCCCAAGCTTATTTTTTAAATTAGTTGGTTTAACCATTAAGTCTGAGTGACTCAAATGGGCAAAAATACCGGCAAGAAAACATTTGAGACACTGAAGTAATAAAAGCTGTCATTGTTGCTGTTCCCTACTGAAAATCAAAATCCTCATGACTGTTAAAGCTAGAAAATGAATAGACTATTAAAACCCCAAATTTGGTCGTACTATCGTGTTGGTTGTGCTTTTTTGGTTGCTGCTGAATTATTGTTTCTGTCTTTTTATTTTGTTTTGGGTTTTGTTTTTAGTTTTTTTTTTTTCAACTAGTCATGTTTATGAGTAGCTTATTTCTAGACATTTTTGTTCACTTTAAAAACAGAAAAGCTCCAGGAAATAACTTAGTATATTACACTATAAAACATTGCAGAATACTTTACAACTAAACCTGTTCTTATCCTATACTAACCTGTAGCTACTGCCTTTCCTTCACAGTGCTTCATGTGGTTCTGACCGTTTACGAAAGGCTATTGCTGGCGATATCTCATAGCTCTTAGCTCTGGATGCAGGTCTGCACTCCTGGAATCCTTTCAATGACATAACCTGCCATTCCCTTTATTGCCAGTGCCATCACGTGTAGTCAGAGGAACATTCTTATGGAGAAATAAATTAACATCTAACACATGCTTATTTGTAACCTGTAGGATAGCAGAGCTTGATGTAGCTGATGAAAATGACATAAACTGGGATCTATTAGCGGAGGGATGGAGCAGTGTCCGTTCACCACAGTGGCTTCGAAGTAAATGGTGGACCATCAAAAGGCAAATTGCAAACCATAAGGATGTTTCGTTCCCTGGTAATGTATTATTTGCTTCTTAAGTCCTTCCCTTGTCTTATCATATTTACTCCTTCTGAGTTGGAGGTTAGAACTTCTTTGCCTCAGCTAAGGAAATATGAATCACAGTAGATATTCGCTTAAACTGCCCTATTTCTTTGGATACTTGTCTTTTCTTCCCTTGAGAAGTTTATGTGATTTGTAATTCTTAAAGCACCTAAGATGAAAACATAGACATTTGCATACATTCTTGTTCTCTCACATAAACTATGAAGAGGAAATAAATTTTACATATATATTTTCATTGTGTACCATGATTTATTTCTGAAAACTTAAGTTTAAATCAACTTTTATGAGTTGAATAATCTCAAAATCTTAACTAGATTTGTTATTTAGATAAATTCGGGTTGATTTTTTTTAGAACAAAGGCTCTGTAAATTTCTAATTTCATTTGTTATGTAAATCTAGATTTTAAGTTGGGTTTGCTTAAAAGTGAGGCATAGCCCACTTTTTACTTCATTGCCTACTTTGCGCTTAGGCACTAAAACTAAGTTGGACAGTCTGTTTAATTTAGCTAATCGAATTCATTCCCCCATTTTTCCAAAGGAAGATTAAATGCTGAGGAACTTGGGCTTGATGAAAATGTGATTTTTTTTTTAATTAAACACCCAATTATAGATTTATAAATCTGATATTAAAACCAGACAAATGAATGGATACTAATGTAGCATGAATCCAACCAGACTGCAGCATCACCTGACAGATGTAGTTTATCATGACTAATGGAGGAGGGCAAGTCTAGAGTTGGCTTTCATGAACAGGAACTCAAAGTGGTTGCATATTACTGTTCAGAAAAGGTCAGCTGCTACTCTGGAGTCGTGAGTTAGACTCCCACCCACTGATTATGTTCTTGCTGTGGCTAAAACAGTCAAGTGCTCAAGTCTTGGTGGGGGGAGAGGGGGGTTGGAGTACACTATTCATTTAAAAATGAAAATAGGCTACTTAGCATTACTTTTCTTTTTTTTTTTTTAAGATTGGCACCTGCGCTAACAACTCTTGCCAATCTTTTTTTTTTTTTCTTCTCCTCAGAGCTCCCCAGTACATAGTTGTATATTCTAGTTGTGAGTGCCTCTGGTTGAGCTGTGTGGGACACCGCCTCAGCATGGCCTGATGAGTGGTGCCATGTCTGCACCCAGGATCCAAACCGGCAAACCCTGGGCCACCAAAGCAGAGTGCACAAATTCAACCACTCGGCCATCGGGCCGGCCATTAGCATTGCTAATATTCTTCCTAAATAGTGAGAATTTTATCAAGAAGCCCTAGGATATAGAAAATGTCTTATTTCCATGTTCCTCACAATAGCTATTTTTTAAATGTCTCTTAGATGGCAAGAATAGTACTATGTTATGAATTTTTAAATCTGTTGTGATGGATAATGTTCCCAAAAATTTCTGGACAGATTGTAGTTTTAAAATATTTTGATTATTATTTTGGTAAGATCGCACATCCAGTATACAATTATTTATTCCAAATACTTTCCCTCCCTACCCTCCCCCTCCACCTCCCTTGCTGCTTAGATGGTGGTCTGTCGGAGAGAATCAATGTTCTTTTTGTCTACCCATCTCCCTTCAGTCTTAATAAAAGGTCTTAAACAGTTACACGAGAATCAAAAAAACAACCCAACGCTTTTGGAGAATAAATCAGGATCTGGACTTCCAAACAGTAATTCCAATTCCAGCGTACAGCATGTTCAGATCAGAGTTGCCCGCTTGGAAGACAATACAGCCATCTCTTCAAGCCCCATGACAGCCTTACAGATTCCGGTCCAGATCACCCATGTCTGTAAGTGTTTGAACCTCAAGACTCCTTGCTATTTGACCTACATTATTTGGTTAATGGCTCTGACACCTTTTGGTCTTCTAGAATGTTGATAGAAATTTATCCAAGTTGAAAGATTAAAGGAGATCTAAGGCATTTTATGTTAATTAGCTTAATATTTGCACAAAGGATAGAATGTGTGACAGAAGGACCAATAACTGCCCAGCCATTAAAAAGTTTTAAATCATCTTACTTTCTAGATGTTATAAGGAATTAATGATTAATAGAAAACTATGTAAAATATAGTCATTTGAGCAAGGAAGTAGAGGTCATAAGATGGCACATCCTTTGTAGTAATTCGCCAGAAGAGACACAAATTGGGAATGGATTTGAAGTGGTATGTGAAAGAAATGGGTTTGGTGAGGTTGAAAAAGATTTTCTTACGGGAGTAAAGAGCCAGTTCCCTATGGGAACTGTTGTGTTTACCCCTCTCTTTTCCCTAGCCTCTGGCATTTTTTTGTGCTAAATGAGATACAAGGACTCAGCAATTGTTACAGAGAGGGGAAATTTATTTCATAAGATGTAAGCCAAGTTGATCATTCTACTTCTCTTTCCATTACAGAGTGACAGAAAAGGAATAAGAATAAAATTCTCAGAACCATATTATGCTTCACTTACTGTTACCTCCATCTTTTTTTCCCTACATAATGCTATTTGCCTATGGAAAGGTCATTGCCAAGAGTATAGCAATCACTGTGTATTATTCTCAACCAGGGGATTATTGGCATTTTGTGGGGGACAATTCTTTGTTGGCAGGGCTGTCTTACACACTGCAGGATGCTCAGTGTCCCTTGACCTCACGCACAAAATGCCAGTAGTGCTTTTCAGTCATTAGGACAAATAAAAACACCCTACAGGTTCTGAAGTGTACCCTATGATCTTCTGTTTGAGAATCACTGGGCCACCTACTGGTGCTGTTAACACTATATATCTGTAATATGCAATGACTGTCAAGGTCTCTTTCTTTTTTTTTTTTTTTTCTTTTAAAGATTGGCACCTGAGCTAACATCCGTTGCCAATCTATTTTTTCATCTTCTTCTTTTTCTTCTTCTCAAAGCTCCCCAGTACAGTTGTATACTTCTATTGTATGTCCCTCTGGTTCTACTATGCCGCCTCAGCATGGCCTGATGAGCAGTGCTAAGTCTGCCCCAGGATCCAAACCGGTGACACCCTGGGCCACCGAAGCAGAGCACACGAACTTAGTCATTTGGCCATGAGTCTAGCCCTCAAGGTTTCTTTAGAGATATTTTAAACCAGTCATGCCTATCTTATTCTTAAAAGTTCTATTTTAAGTTTGGTTATTTGCTTTGGCTTTCTACCAGTATAATAAAGCATGAAGAATTTCTTTTCTTTGGCCTTGCTTGTTTTATTTTATAGTCTTGAAAAGTGCAGAGCAACTACAATTACTAGAGTACTGTAAGAGAACTACTATTGGCTATGTGTCAGCTGTGCACGGAGACTGTTACAACTTTCCCTGGCTATTGGGTTGATGACACTTACTGGGAAAACAGCAAACACTTTATAAATAGTACCTTAATATTCATTCACAGTATGGCTTTTTAAAAGTATTTAGAATAATTTTATTTTTTCCAGCAAGAAATGTGAGTATAGTTAAGAGTTTTACAACACACCCATTATTCTTGGCATTCAGGCTAAAATCTCATGATTGTTTTTTTCTTTAGGTTAGGGGTCAGGGATTGGCAAACTTGAGTGCCAGAGCAGTAAATATGAGTATGTTAGATGCTTTGCAGGCCACATAGGTCTCTGTGGAATTTCCCGTTTTGTTTTTAAACAATTTTAAAATTGTAAAAACCATTCTTATCCTTGAGCCACATTTTGACCCCAGCCATAGTTTATTTACCCTTGATTTAGGGTATTTGTCTGGAATCACTTCAAATTATTCCAGGTATGATCTTAAGAATCCATCAACTAGTAAGAGAAATAACATGAATGAAGTGCATTTCTTTAGTTAAAGGTGTCACATTTCTTTCAAACTGAGAAGTTATAGACGGAATATAATAAACTAACAAACACTACACATTAAAAATCAATTCTGAATCATTTTTCACACTCATTTACTTACAGGTGTGACCGAAAACAAAAGAGATCACATTTCTTCTAGTTAGTCTTAGTTTCATATAACCTTTGCAGACACTAATCAAGTCTGAGCCTCAGCTGACATCCCTGTAAAGATTCTGCAATCTCATGTCTGAAGTGGTGTTCAGTCTTCCGTCGTGGTCTCCTGAAATAATTGTAGCTTATATTTATCTCATGTTTTTGATCCTCACAACAATTATATGGGATAGGCAGGACAGATAACGTCTCTGAACATTAGTTTGGGTTAAAGTATGTTATTTGCCCAGCTTTACATTGCTAGGAAGTGATGTCACTAGAATTGAAGCCTAGTGTTCTGGGACTGCCATTCCAGATATCTAAACTGTAGAATGTCCAGGAAAAGTTATTTTTTACCAAGCTTCTATCTCTGCAGGTTAGCCTTAGTTTATTCTTCTTACTTCCTAATATTAGAAATACTTTATGATCTGTACCAGAGGTTAACAAATATTGTCTCTGTGACAGCTTCTCACCTGTGCTCTTATAGTGCAAAAGCAACCATAGAAAATACATGAACAAACAAGCGTGGCTGTGTTTCTATAACACTTTATTTACAAAAACTGGTAGTGGGCTGGATTTGGCTGTGAGCCATAGTTTGCTAACCCCTGATCTGTGCCAACCCAGACAAATCCATTAGATTTCTTATCTCATAAGAAATTTAAATGACTTTAGGTTTCTAGGCAAATTATTCAATATGAGATTGCTTTCATAATAATTGAGTACACGAGGGAAATTTATAAAGTATTTTATTTATTATTGTCCTTGTTCTTACCACAGCTTCAACAGACTCTCCTGCTGCTACTGTTGACTCAGAAACAATAACACTAAACAGTGGAACACTACAGACGTTTGAGATTCTTCCAGTGAGTAATACTTCACAAAGTAGATATTGGCCCTTTTTATGCATAAGAAAGATCAGTTGGTATCAGTTTTAGAAATGTTATATAAGTAAATGAAATATAAAAAAAATAACTGGCATTAAGTGCAACTATGTCCATGATTTTGACACGTTTAAAAAACAATATAAATCAAACTTAGGCTTTTACAATCACTTTTAGTCTTTTTTCTTCATCCGTATATAAACCAATAATAAGCTCTTTTTATATATGGAAATGATAGTGCTAACGAGTAGAGTACATACTGTGGGTTTGTATTGAGTCATAAACAAATAAATAACCAAAAAGTTCATATTGGTTATTTGAGAAAAGGTTTGTGGAATGAATTATTTAACAACATTCTTTCAGTAAACACTGCACTGGCTCCTGCACTACTCCAGTCCTACATGGTGTAGCCACTTTGGAAAAAAATCTTACAGTTCCTAAAAAGGTTAAACATATATAGTTGCCATTTGGCCCACCAATTCTAATCCCAGGTATACCTAAGAGAAATGAAAATATATGTCCACGTAAAAACTTGTACATGAATACTCATTTCATAATAACCCAAAAGTGTGGAAACAACTCAATCGTCCATCCACTGATAAATGGGTAAATAAAATGTGCTGTAGCTATACAAACGATTATTTGGCAGTAAAAAGGAACACGGTACTAATACACGCTATGACCTTGAAATATTATGCTAAGTGAAAGAACCTAAACACAAAATACCATATAGTGTGTGACTCTCATTTATTTGAAATGTCCAACTCTGTAGAGACAGCAAGTAGATTAGTGGTTTATGCTAAGAGGTTTTGGGGAGAAATGGGGCATAACTGCTAACCTAAATGGGGTTTCTTTTGGGGGTGATGGAAATTTTTTTTTAAAGTTCCAGTTCTTGCCCGGCTTTCTAAAATAGGTAAACCCAGAATTACCTCATTTTTCGTGAAGAAAGTGTACAGTAGGTTTTTATTTAAATTACGTCAAGATTTATTTGCTGTGAAGAACCTAAGGGGCATTAGTACAAGAGTTTATTTATCCTCTCCACAGCCATTCTCACGAGGATGGTCAGAATAACAAAAGGTTCTCTTTGGAACTTCTGCCAGCAGCTTACTTAATCTGAGCCTCCGTTTCCTAACCCAGTGGTCTCCAGAATAGGCATATATAAGATGACCATTTGTCACAGGAAGAAAAAAACTTGATTTTACTTTTTTTCCCCCTCTACCTCCCACCCCGCCCCCCGGCCAAATAACAATACATACACATATATTTGGGGTATGTGTTCAGGCTTTTATTTATGGGGTCACAATCAAATATTTAGATTTCTGATTTACTAAGAGGATGATAATAGTGCCTCAGCTTCAAAACTAAGAGCATTAAACGTATTTAGGTATATTAAATAAAATACATATATCTACATATAAAGTATTTACTATATTGCCTGACCATATGTGATTAATAAATACAACCCCTAGGAAAATGATCAGCTTTCACTGTTATGGAGAGGAAGGAAAGAAATTGAGTTTCCACTGTGTGCCAGGCCCCGTAGTAATCATTTCTGATCCTCACAACTCTCCATGAGAGGTAGTTATTATCCCCACTTCAGCAAGAAGGAAACCGAGATTCAGTGAGTGGGTATCCAGGAGAGCTGCTCTGGCTGAAGTCCACAGGACCACGTCGGACTAAAGAACAGGCTACGTATGTGACTAACCTCCAGCTCTAAGTGCAAATACTTTTCCTTGAGGGCATTAGGATCAACCAAACAAATTATTATGTAGAAGCTTATTATCATGAAATCATTTAACCAGCTTTTCACATAGGAATTTTCTTTTTCTTTTAGCAGAACACTAATTGCTATTTCTGTACATTTCTCCTTAATATAAAAAATATTTCCTAAAATCATATTATGAAAAATATCTGTTCAAGTAAGTAAACACTGCTATAGTGCCTTTTCAAAAATCTGAAGCTTTTTCCCAAACTGGGAGACTGCCAGTTTTTACATGCCACAGAAAAAGAATAAAGAGGGAAGATTGGGTGTGCTGAGTTACTGCACTGGAAACAGTGGCTTACGTGACTGTGTCTTGGTGCCATGAAACAAAAAGCTAAGACCAGACCACAGAAATATCCAGGAGTGAAGAACAAGATAAAGGCTTTGCCTGTCAAACCTCCAGGCCATGTAATGACTTACAACAATTAATAGTCAAGATTATACCCTTCATTTTATTACTTGTTTGTACCTTCACAATTGGTAAGTACATTTGTGGCTAGTAAATTAATGTTCCCATTTTGGATGTAAAGCTAGACTTAATGGATACTAGTAAATCTGCATCGTCAGTAGTCTGTTGCACCTGTGCTGATCTTAGTTTTCTTTTTTCTTTAGTCTTTCCATTTACAGCCCACTGGCACTCCAGGCACCTACCTACTTCAAACAAGCTCAAGCCAAGGCCTTCCCCTAACTCTGACTGCTAGTCCCACAGTAACCCTGACAGCTGCTGCTCCTGCTTCTCCTGAACAGATCATTGTTCATGCTTTATCCGTACGTCACCTGACATAAATTGCTTGATTTTTCTAGTTCCCGTAGAGAAGACTGACTAAATGATAAGTGTCACCAGAAATAACAGGATGTTTTTCTAGTTTTTAATACAACCTGTGGGTCTTCAATAACAGTATCTCTAGGGGTAAAAATCAGTTTTGAGCTCAGTTCAAGTATTTGTGTGCATGTTAGGGACCAGGATTAGTTGATACAAAATATTAACCAAAACTAATGGAGAACATTTATTTAAACAATTCCTACTGCTGTTGTCCCAGGGGCAATATTTTATACCATCACTGTGCCTTCACTGGGGTATATCCTTTCTGTCTCCTTACATGAGGTGGACTTACATTAAGGGGAATAGGGACATTAGTAGAGCAAAAGCCTCATTTGGTAAAGAACAGGGGTTCTAGAAAAATAGTCATAAGCACACTGTAGTTCCAGAGGTGAGAGTGTGGGAGGGGGGTCACTAGGATACCACTTATAAATGTCATTTGTTGCCTATAACTTAAGTCTGGTAGGTACTTTTTCATTTTGCCACTGATCATTTTCTTTAACACTTTACAGCCGGAACATTTGTTGAACACAAGTGACAACGTCACAGTGCAGTGTCACACACCAAGAGTCATCATTCAAACTGTTGCCACAGAGGACATCAGTTCTTCCATATCCCAAGCAGAACTGGCTGTAGATAATGATATTCACTCATCTGATTTTCCTGAGCCTCCAGATGCCCTAGAAGCAGACACTTTCCCAGATGAAATTCATCAGCCTAAGATGACTGTAGAGCCATCATTTAATGATGCTCACGTATCCAAATTCAGTGACCAAAGTAGCACAGAACTGATGAATAGTGTTATGGTCAGAACAGAGGAAGAAATCTCTGACACCAACCTTAAACAAGAGGAGGAATCACCCTCTCATTTAGCCCGGGCTTACGTTACTGAGGTAAGTTGCACTTAAGGGAACAGCCTAAGAAGTTCTTGCCTTGAACTCAAATCTGAAGTTTGGAGAGAGCCTAGAAATAATTTATGGGGGGATATCCTCCAGTACCTTCCTCTTTTCTTTAGACAAACAAAGTGCAAACCCCTGCCTGTGACCTCACAAGTATCAGTCAACCAGCAGTGTTGCTCTGTCTTACCCTGGTTTCTCACTAAAACCTTTCCCTCTTCACTTCCAGTAGATTCAAAAATGTTTGTTGGAACCCATGGAAGCATTTTCCTGAGGGTGGTTAGTAGATCTTTGTGATTCAGCTTAGGAACATCACCCCATAGCATAACAGTGTTGTTTCTCCTATATTCAGGGGACCTATAACTGAATTGATACTTTTAAGTTCTTTTTTTGTTAATATTTAGTACGTTGGAGTATGAGGTTATTATTTTGTCCATTTTAAGACCTTAACGTTCATATTTTTTTTTCTTTTAAAAGCTGAGGAGGATTGGCCCTGAGCTAACATCTGCTGCCAATCTTCCTTTTTTTTTTGCTTGAGAAAGATTAGCTCTAACATCTGTGCCAGTCTTCCTCTATGTGGGTCACTGCCACAGCACACCTGATGAGTGGTGTAGGTCCGTGCCTGGGATCTGAACTCATGAACCCAGGCCACCCAAGCGGAGCATGCTGAACTCAACCACTATGCTATGGGGCCAGCCCCTTTATAGTCTAATTTTAAAATGAGATTAGGTTTGAAAGGATTTAACTTTCAAATATTAACATGTTTGTGATCTTAAGGAAAACTAATGAGGAATATGAGTTAGAATCTCTCTTTTTAATTATTATTTAGGATTTAGAATCTCCTACCATAGAAGAACAAGTTGATCAAACAACAATTGATGATGAAACGATACTTATCGTTCCTTCACCACATGGCTTTATCCAGGCATCTGATGTGATAGAGACTGAATCTGTCTTGCCTTTGACAACACTAACAGGTACTGTAATACAACTCCATCATGTGCCTGATAAATTTTAAGGGGAAAACCAGGCAGACTTTTAATTCAGTTATTCTAGTTTTTCTTGATCCTATAATAAAGATAATAGTCTCGTTAAATTTTGCACTTTGGGAGAATACCTACTTTAAATTCTTGACATGGACTAGAGAACATATACATTTAAGACTAACTTGAAACTTAACTCATTACAGATCCCATACTCCAACATCATCGAGAAGAATCAAATATCATTGGATCATCTTTGGACAGTCCTGTTTCAGAAGACTCAAAGGATGTTGAGGATATGGTAAACTGTCATTAGGTAATTCTTAGAAACAGCTAGTTCAAGCAAAGAAGCCACACTGTTAATTACAACATCTCCACAGAAATAGGAGCAACTCCCAAGAGGCTTAATTTACCAATTCCTCTGGCTTTTAAATAGCTACAATGCTTAAGCCACATAACAGCATTGCTGCTATGACTTTTTACCTCCTTTAAATACATCAGCTGAGGTCTAGTCTTACGACACTGTGTAGCTGAGTGCAGTATGGGGTCTTAACTGCATACAGAGATCCCTGTGATTAGTGTTATTTGTCAGCAGGGACTGTCATTCACTTCAGCTACTGAGAAAAGTTTAAAATCACCAAAGCTTAACTACTCTGTTTTAAAAGCAGTAATATTCATCTCTAAAGATCAGACAAGGCTCTCTATCCAGTCTCAAGCAGACCTCTTTATATTTCAGAGAAGTCACATCAACATGGTCTAGAGCTTACCAGTGACCTTCAAAAAGATTAAGTTTGAGACTTGACCAGCCTACAAGTACAGAGGCCTAGGTAGGAGGTGACTGTGTGGTGCTTGTTTTTGGTTTACCCATTGCTGGCAGTGGGAGCGGATTTAGGCTGGGTAAAGAGAGGAAAGCATTAAAAGAGTTAGGAAAATTCACTACAGGTTTTTTTATTATTCTTATTACTTTTAAAGGGAATATGGAGAGTAGTAACAAAACTCACCAGAAGCTAAGCAGAGTTTTCACCCTCTCAGAACCCACTGTCATCAGTTTACAAAGTCAGCACTTTGAAGTAAAATTAAACTAAATGGGAAGGGAAGTAAGGTTGCCTATCCTACACCATGACTGTTTCTTGTATATGTTTTGCTATATAAATTATCCAGGAAACAGTTGAAGGAGGGTATCAGAGTTTGCCGTTCACTTAGTGTATATTAGCTGGTGGGGGTGCATCACAACTTGTCCCTCTCAGGCAATTTTAAAAAACAAAATTTGCTTCTATAACAAAAGGAAACAAATCGAGTCATTCCTCTACTAGAGAAAGTTAAGCCACGACTAGCCTATGGGGGCTTTAATGAATATGACCCCTATAGAAAAGTCACAAAAAAAACCTTGTGTAAATTATTTTATTTATTATTGTAATTAGATCTTCACAATCAAAGTTGTCTTTTCACCATCTGTCTTTTGTTAACGTGAATTTAAATTGTAGTTGTAAGCAAAAGTTGGTTGCCTAGGGAACAATAATTGTATATTCAGTTTAACAGAAATAAAAGAATATTTGTCTTAAAATACAAGATTGTTACATAGCCTTTCGCCATGCAATTACATTATAAAAAATTTTAATTTCAAAAGTGAAAATTACTTGTGCTGTTTGAGCTTTAAGGGTTGAATGTGTAAGTGCAACATCAGCTCCTTAAAGAAAAAGGAAAGTGATTTATGATATGTCTCCCCTGCAAGAGGGAATTTAGATTTACATTTAACATGAAAATCATGTGTCAGACATCCAGATGCAGGAGATTCTTCCGCATACCTTATCCAGCGCTTATTCACAGTCCTAATAAATAGCTTTGAAGAGACCTGGTAAGTACTTCTCCTTGGGAGCCTCACTTTCCCACATCATGGAAGTACAGGTTTGCACATATACATAACATGATGATAGAAAATAAGATATAGTAAATTAGATTTCTGAATTTCGGTTCTAAGTCTCCTTGTCGATACCAGTAGATCTAAAAGAAGAAGAATTAAATAAAAGGTTAAGTAATAGCCACTGGGCCAAGTATTAAAAATTTTAAATACAACTAATTTTTTCCACGGTGACCAATTTCATCTGTATATACTTTTTCCCATAAGTGAGACAGTCTTTATATTAATCTACGTTCTTAAGACTAACGCAGCCAGAATTTAATTCTTATTCTTTATAATTTAAGTGGTACCAACTAAGTTTCTACAGCCAGGATCATACTTAACTCCTGCTTTCTCAGTTAACTCTGTTCTATGTTTAAATCAATAGAGTCCACCAATCATTTGGCAAGCCATCCAAGAGTATATACCTTCTAGATGCAGTTTAAATATATTTGCGTAAAAGGTACAACTCTTTTAGGTACTAGAAGGGGGAACAACTTTTAAATTCATATAACTGATTCAGACCGCCCATACAAAATAGAGCTTGCACATGCATAGATTTGGTTTAAACTAGGTCGTCATTAGTCACTTCTGGCTTTGGGTTGGGAGTAGGAGGAGAGCATCTCTGGTAGCTTTATTCCAAAGGCTCCCAAAGTGGGATGGGCCATTTCTTCCCTCAGGTCCCAGGAGTCTAGCAGAATCAGTGAGTCAGGCGCTTGGAGAGGTCCTCTGGTTTAATTTTAACTCAGATAAGCACATTACTATTATGATTTAAGCCATATGTGAGTCAAAACAATTGCTTTTAAGGGTGTACTATTTTGATGCTGCCTCTCAAGGGAAATGAGACAACAATCAGCTAATGATGAGTGACTGAACACTTGGCAAATACCCAACTGAAGATCTAAACTTTGTTTCTTTACCCTAAAGAAAGGCTTTGTAGTAAAATTGAACATTCTTGTGACAAGGATACAACTGGAGCTTTAGGTTTCCCAGGAGATTTTGGTGTTACTTACTTTCATTTGAGGAGATAAGCACAGAGATTTAAATAGACTAATTTTATAATTATCAGAAATAAATCCAGAGTGCTGTATCTCTTCCCTAAGAGCAGTAATGTCATTTCCCAAAGCCTGTTGGGCCCTGTGTGTAGTCCTTGAAGGAAGATGAATTAATTAAGTTACATCAAATCTTTGGCTACCTAAGTCTTTTAACTATTTTTTTCTTCCATTTTCTTTTTTTTTTTTTTTTAAGCTCTCAAGGGAACAGTTTCCCTTTAGGGGTACAACTTTGGGATTTAGGAGAAAAGATGGAAACTCAGACTTTTTTTTTAAAAAACCTACAATTAACGTTGAAAATTCTGACATCCTTTCGGGGGACGCAAAGTGTAATTAGAGATACCCTTTCGTATAGACCTGGACTAGGAATCTGTCCTAGGCACTGCAGCCGCCTTCAGCCCTCAGGGATACTCAATTGAAATTCTGAAGGTACTCACAAGTATGCAGGCGGTAATACTAATCAAAGAGATGCAGACAGCAAAAAATATATTCAACGGTTTCGGAGGTAGTTGAGGGAAAACAAAAGCACTGATCAGTGTTACCTGTATGAAGAGAAATTACGTCAGGCCTTAGGAGTAATTCCAAGACTTGGTTAGACTGGAGTCTAGGCAATTTAATATTATAAAATGCCTCACAGTGTAAAATGAAATGTACCAGGTTTGCCTTCTGGAATGTTAATGTTAAATAAAATATTGTAAATATGTTCAATTGTGTTATTTCTTTTAGCACTTCCTCCTCCTAACCTTTTCCTCCTTTATGATAGGAGACAAAACATCACAGAGCAACCTTTGGAGGAAAACTAGCTAACCTCAAAATAACCTCTTTGTTAACAAAGATTAGAAAGCATTTAAAACCTCATTCCCAGGATTAATGATTATACTGGGGAAAGTTTTAACCTTTTTGTTATCTTGAATACTCCAATAAAAAAGATAACCAATGGGGCCGGCCCGTTGGCACAGCAGTTAAATGCACATGTTCTGTTTCGGCAGCGCGGCATTCACCAGTTCAGATCCTGGGTGCGGACATGGCACCGCTTGGCAAGCCATGCTGTGGTAGGCGTCCCACATATAAAGTAGAGGAAGATGGGCACGGATGTTAGCTCAGGGCCAGTCTTCCTCAGCAAAAAGAGGAGGATAGGCAGCAGTTAGCTCAGGGCTAATCTTCCTCAAAAAAAAAAGATAACCAAAATTGTTTCTGTTTGACATTACGAAAAATACTGAAAGACAGGTTTCTAATACCCTACAGTTCTGTTTCTACCATGGATATAGCATTATACCCATTCTTTTTATTAAGAAGTCACAGAAACAAACTTCACTAAAATTCTCTTAGATTTAATGAAAATGTCACTCTCAGACTATGGGAAACATAGCTTTGTTTTTATTTTACTGTGATAGCAACTAAGCCTTATTATACAGGATGAAAAATTACTATATGCTGACCAAATAAACTTTTTAAACCAGAAGATAAATGAATGTGCTTTAGGAACAATAAACAAGGTATTAGCCAAAATGGGGGGCAGTGGGTTATGTACAGAAGGGAGTTGCTGGTTGCCACTTAACATGTCACAAATTTACTAGGCAAACAAACATGGCAAACTCAGAAAACCAAGTTATTTGACTTATGCTACTACATTATTCAACTAAGGGGCAAGAGTGCAAATCAATTTAGCTACTCCAATTACTAAGTGTAGTATAAGTGGTAATAAAATAGATTTAACTATGACTGGAATACTTCACATGCTCATGTACTGGCCCCTTTTATGTGTAATTTTGAAGAGTTAATTGAACCACAATACTTTAAGTTTTCAAAACTTTCATTAAGAGCCTGGGTGAGACACAAGATAAAGATACTTACTAGAATCAATAAGGATGTTAAGCTGCCAACGACCAAATTGATGATTCGATCCTGAAAGAGAGAAGAGTTTTTGAGCCATATGATGGATTCGTGGCCCTTTCAGAAAGGTAACAATGCTAGGCATTGGGGTGATTTAGAATGAAGAAACTAAGATCCTGCCCCTTTCTGAGCTTTACACATACATACAACTGCCTGACAAGGCAAAGTGTACTGAGCCACTGGAGTGGAAAAGTACCTTGGGAAGACAGGGACAGCTAGGTGGAGAAAGTTTCTTGAAGGGACAGGACATTTTTACACTAGACTAGACATTTTACACAAGATGGAAAGGACTGAATGGAGAAGGGAGGCTTACAAATAATCCACGTGCTGCTGGGAACAGTATGAGCAGAAGCAAAGGGACAGGAGCACTGGGATGGCCAGTCCAGAGCCTCAGTAAAAAGCATAATGAACCAGACTATAGATGATGTCAAGTGCAATCATGAGTTGGGACCTATCTGTGATACAGCTTAGATGTCCTTGTCTAATGTAATCTAGAAGTAGATGCTACTGCTGGGAAGCCTCATACAGTGCTAAGCTGGAGGGCATCTCAGACCATCTAGTCCAGTGGTTTTCAAACTTCTTTAATAGCAAAAGGCTTCAATATATGAACAAAAGAACAGTCATTTGCTTCTGCAAGGTAAAGGCAACTATCCACAAAATGAAGACAACCCACCATCTAGGAGAAAATATTTGCAAATCATATATCCGACAAGGGGTTAATCTCCAAAATCTATAAAGAACTTACACAACTGAACAACAAAAAAACAAAACCAGGATCAAAAAACGGGCAGAGGATATGAACATTTTTCCAAAGAAGATATACAGATGGCCAATTGGCATATGAAAAGATGTTCAACATCACTAATCTTCAGGGAAATGCAAACCAAAACTACACTAAGATTTCACCTCACACCCGTTAGAATGACTACAATCACTAAGACAAACAAAAAAAAAAAGGTTGGAGAGGATGTGGAGAAAAGGGAACCTTCATACACTGCTGGTGGGAATGCAAACTGGTGCAGCCACTATGGAAAACAGTATGTTGGTTTCTTAAAAAATTAGAAATACCATACGACTCAGCTATTCCACTATTGGGTGTTTATCCAAAGAACCTGAAATGAACAATTCAAAGAGATTTATGCCCTATGTTCAGGGCAACATTATTCACTATATCCAAGATGTGGAAGCAACCCAAGTGCCCACTGACTGATTAGTGGATATATACAATGGAATACTAAGCCATAAAAAAGAAAATCATCCAATTTGCAACAACATGGATGTACCTTGAGGGTATTATGTTAAGCAAAATAAGACAGACAAATACCGTATGATTTCACTTGTACGTGGAATGTGAACTAATACACAAAGAGAACAGTTTAGTGGTTACCAGAGGAGAAGGGGGTTGGAGGGTGGGCAAAAGGGGTGAGGGGCGCATTTATATGGTGACTGACAAATAAGAATGTACAATTGAAATTTCACAATGTTATAAACTATTGTGACCTCAACACCACCAAAAAAGAATCAGAAAGAAGAAAAAACAAAAAAAGAATCATTTAATTGAATGAGGAGCCCTGGGGTCCTACCCATTGAACTTTCTTTTCACGCCCATCTCCACCTCAACCAACTCCACAGAATGGTTTGAAAAACTTCTGATCTAATCCAATCCTAATTTTACAGGTTAAAGTAAATTTAGACCCAGTGAGTATGGTTAAATTATTTGCCTCAAGTCATATAGCAAGTTAGAAGCAACTTTGAAACAAGATTTCCTAAATCAGGGTCACTGGTTAGATACAGTTTCAGCTACAGGGACTAAAAGGTTAAAAGTAATATTTTACATGTATGTAATATTATTAGCAATACATATATTACTTATATATCTATTAGGCTAATAAAAGTTATTTACAGAGCTTTTACAGAATAAGGTCATAAGGGTTTACGACCTGATTAGGAAACACTACTTTTAGACCCACGAGAAGACCAAGCAGTCTTATTTCTGAGAAGTCAAAGCTGAGTAATGGATCAGTAGGCTTAAAGATTGTTTTGGGAACATCTGGCAGAGAACAGCAGGATATGATATGCAAGCAGCCAATAAACAAGAGCTCAGGGATGGGAAGGGCAGAGGAACAAGCACAGAGCAACTCATTTCCAAGTTTCTGCATTTAAAGATAAGAATCCAAGTAGTTAGAGGCAGGCAGGCAGAGGTGGGAGGGAAGAGTGAAGGAAAGCCAAGTATTATATTGAGTGTGCATGATCTCTCCAAGGACAGACCACACTCTCCAGACCAAAGCCATTGCAGTCAAAAGTTATACAGGACAAAGGAAACTGAACTCCTGCCACACCCTTACTAACCTAGGAGGACTCAGAATGGATCTTATCACCACCTCATGTGGGGAAGCCTGCACAGCACAGAGGAGTCTGAAATTAGGATCATTTGTTAGGGAAGAGACCCAGGGCAAATCACTGATCACTATTATTCCCACACTAGACAAATAAACGTGGGTGTGCTTGACATAAAATGTGTATGTAAACAATCTATTAACAGGAGCCCCATTGTTTTTGTGAAACAAAACCTTGTGAAAAAGGTTCAACTAAACTCTTCTGGTCTATTCTGAGAAGTCAAGATATCTGCTCCCATCTCATAAATGTGTGAGCTCCATGGTTTTGCAAGAGTTTGCGAAGGTCTCCATACCTCACAACAGCTCTTACCAATAGAAGCCAATGAAGAGGTTCAGGTGAGAGGTAACCAAGAAGAAAAATCACAAATGTCCAAATAGCACAGCAAGCTGCCAACCAGGGGCCAAGCAGGGGAAGAGGAATACCGGTGAAGGGACAGTAACTATTCCAAGAGCTTTGGCATAAATTCTCTTCTAAAAAAATCCTGGGATGAAATGGTATTATGACTGTTTTACAAGTGGCAAAATCAGAGAAATTGAGAACTTGCTCATGGTCTCAATACCAGTAAGTGATGGAAACAGGATTCAACGCCAACAGAGCAGATTCCATTTATACTCCTCACTGGAAGAGCAACTTAGAATGCTGCTGGTCTAGACAAGATATCAAGCAGCAGACTGCACCTTAGAAAGCCTACTAGCAAAGTACTAGAGAAAAGTGTTTATCTTTCAGAAATGAAGATTTCATCGTAAGTGATCTTTTCAGATTGTTGAACATATCCATGTAAGCCTAACTAGTTCTAATCATTCACGAAAATATACTGAAACTTAAATGAATACTTCCCTGCTTCCCTTCTAGACAGCTCACTGAACAAAATTCCACGTCATTTTCATGAATATCAGTTATCCTACTGTTACAATGCAGTTTCTCTGGGACCCCCAAAGTAGGGGGAAGTATTTGGCACATGGCAGAAGTGTTTCTCGCAGTTTTCTTTCTCTAAGCCAAGGCCTTGGCTTCAAGGCTTCTGCTATCAAAGTAACCATGAATTCAAGCAAAAGAAACGGCAGAGTTAACTTTGGAAGACCTCCCACTTTTAAGCTCTTTCTTCTAAACGCTTGCTACACAAAGGCCCAACGGCAGCAGCCTCACCTGAGAGCCTGTGAGAAATGCAGACTCTTGGGCCTTGCCCCAGGACCTGCTGAATCAGAATCTGCATTTTAACAAGATCCTCAGGTGATCTGTGTGCACATTTCAATTGGAGAAGCACTGCTCTGCAGTTTAGAGTCTAAACTACACCATTTAGAATACTGATAAGTTCAAGTCATAGGCTAGAGACCCTCCCCTGGGCCCTGAGGTTATATTTCAGGGCTTTAGCTGCTCCTTAGCTCCCGTTCTCCAAAGATAAAAGAATAATGGAGCATAATTATACAGCCAGTTAATTAGCATTTCAAAGGCCAGTTTTAGAACTAATATGCTCCAAATCAGAAATGGAGTGCATGAAGAAAAGAGAATACTGCAGTTAAACTTTGCTGTTTATGGAATGAACTGAAACTTAGGTGATTTCCACTTCTATAACTAGTCTCTATTAATTCAGTTATTTAATTTCTCACAGAAACTAGCTCTGGCTCCTCCCCAGTTCTACTGTTAGCCTATTTTCATCTACCAAAACCGCTCTCCCCTCCCAGAGCTTTAAACCTTGTACTGTTTTTATTTTCACTCCCCAAAGAAGCTTGACAGGATCAGAATCAGCCTTGATCCTTCCTGCAGAGAGACTAGGACAGGGAAGCAGGATATCCTTCTCAAAGACAGATACTCAGCAACAGGTTGAGAGACAGGCTTAACTCTTAAAATTGTGCTTGACCTTCCATTTCCACAGTACGTTACGTTTTGCCTACTTCCGGAATGGATCTAAGAGCATGTGCTATAACAGTAAAATCGTAACCCATTTAAGCAACAATAAAAAAAGCAAGGCAAAATTTCTAAAGGAGTTTGGGGAATCGAAAGAAGGAGTAACAGGGTTTACAAGAAAAACTCTGACTAACGAAAACTGTTCTGATTTAAGCTCAAATGTTAGTCCTAGGACTCCTGGCGGCCAAGTGGGAAGTACAACAGGGTTGAAAAGTTCTAATAAAAGTAAGCATGCTGGATCATTAGAAGAGGCAAACTTCTGGGTCTAAGAGAGTCTGCTGCATGGGTCTATGCCAATACAGGGACACAGAAAATGCAGCTATTTCATAAATGGACATTCCTTGTATTGACCCATAAGAAAAGCTACAGGCACAATGTTCCCCAAAGAGTGAGATGTGGAGTGGGCGGTGGGATGGCTGACATGCCACACGCTCAATTTGACTGCTCATCCTTCAGAGCTCAATTCAAACATCACCTCCACTGTACATCCTTTCTGGACACCATCCTCAGGCACCTCTCAGGATATGAAATGTCCCTGTCTCAGGGCTCCCGGACTTTACACTTACCACATCAATATAAAATGTATTGCCCATCTCTTCAATTAGGACCAGCACTTAATTAATGGTGGAACAGAGCCTACCTGTTTCCCTTCCCCAGAACCTGGCACACTGTTGGCACTCTGTGAATCTTGGTTAAATGAGAGAATCATAAACAGAAGGGACCAACAGCATTTTCCTGAGAGGGCCTCTCACCAACAGAGGCTACTCTCATCACTCATCTGGGGCCCGGCTTGTCAGAATCTCAGCTTCTGGTCAGAACAGCATGTGGCCTTGCTGCTCCAGGATGGACAAAACAGCACAACAGAGACTATGGTCCTGCAGCCCAAGAGGTCACGTTTTTGCCAGCCATGGAGGTCCAATACCCTAATGGTGCCTCCCAGGCTTGGCTCCACTGATTCCATGGAAATATCCATAGTAAACCATCTCCAGGGTCCAGGTTTCCCCAGCCTGAGTCTAAACCCAGCTACTCATTTTCTCCTACAGCAGGACCAAGCACTGGTTTCAGAGGCATGACAGCAACCCCTGCTGAGGAATTCATCCTTCAGCAGTGCTGCTCCGCACGCCCAGGGAGAAGCAAAGAAAGACACAGAAAGCTCCTTGCAGAAAAGAAAAACCCTGGATGGACAACGCCAGGAACATTTCCTTCCACACTCTGGAGGGAGAAGGTGAGGACAGAGGTGAGGGTAAGACTGGGAATTCCATTTTCAGTGTTACTTCTAACTTTCTCTGCAGCTCCACGAAGTCCTTCTCCTCAGACAACATTGCAAGCAGCCCTGTACACCCACACCCCTCCCCTGGGACTCTCAGGTCAGTCTTCACCCCTCACTCCTGCAAGTCCTCTGTCAGCCATCCCACCCCCTGAAACCTGTTCCATGTGAGCAAACTGCTTCTTGGACTATGCAGAAAGCTCTTCCTCACCCTGGATTTCTTTGGCTGCCTGTCTCTGAACGTTCTCCCCAAGAAAGCGCATGTCACCCACATACTCATCCGAGGTTCACTAGGCAGGAGGGAATGGGGGCAGGGCATTCCCTGCTCCCCAGGCCAGGCTGAGATGGCAATGTCAGTAATATCCTCTGCAATGGTCTGAAATGTTTGTGTCCCCCCAAAATTCCTATGTTGAAATCCCAGTGCCTAATGCGACAGTATTAGGAGGTGGGGCCTTTGGGAGGTGCTTCGGTCACGACGGTGGAGCCCTCAGGAATGGGATTAGGGCCCTTATAAAAGACGCTCCAGAGAGCTCCCTTGCTTTTGCCATATGAGGACACAAACGGAAATCTGCAACCCAAAAGGCCCTCATCCAACAATGCTGGCATCCTGATCTCGGACTCCCAGCCTCCAGAACCGTGAGAAAGAAATGTCTGCTGCTTCTAAGTCACTCACTCTGTGGTATTTTGTTATAGCAGCCCCAACAGACTAAGACAGCCTCTACTTTTAAAATATATGTCCCTAGCAGTCCCAGGCCAACTTCTCCCCTCCCTCTTCTCAGTTACCTCAATTATTTCAGCACCTGCTTTGCCAAATCCCACTTCCTCCATCCCTCTCCTCTACTGTCCCTGAATCTGGTCTTCACCCACATCCACTGACGAGAGTATCCCCAACGTGTTACACCCGAGGGCTCCCTGCCAATCTCTGACCATGGACTCGGCAGTCTCAGCAATACACGGAAGACTTGCTGCTGGATGTGTTCATCTGCTCTTGATGCACTGACAACCCAGTCTCGAGTCACCCTACACCCTCAACCACTCTACGCTCCGGCGTAAGCTTTGCTGTGAAGCCTTTAAAGTGTCCTAACTGCACCTGCCGGTTTACTCATCCACCTCCTCCTCTACACTGTAAGGTCTGGGAGGCCAAGGGCCATGTCTCCCTTGTGCACTGTCAGATTCTAGGCCTCTGCGCGCAACTGTCTGGCTGAAATCTAGCCCAATGCTGCACTCTCCCAGCTGTGGTGCATCCACACCTGTGGAGGCTGCCACTACCCACCGTGGAGATAACCTTCCTCTGATTGTACCAAGGTGCCGCTGTATCAGTGAGTGGTGGCATTGGCCATTTCCCTCTGCCAAGCAGAGTGCCCAGCATATATCAGATGCTCAAATATTAGCTGAAAGAACAAATTAACTGAGTTTACTACAAATTGGTGTTTTCAGCTAGGCCTTCACTGAATTTCCATGGCCTTTTATTTTGGGTTGACTGTCCCTGTCTCTCTCCAGAAAGCGGTCTGAAGCTCTACCCCAAGTCAGGTTCCCAATCCCACTCTTGAAGGCTGTACAGCAGCAGACATCCTTACAAAAAAAGATGCCAAGAAAAAGAGGAAAATTCCTCCCCCTATTTCCAATCCTTCCAGCCAGAAGAGGACCAGAAGGAAGGCAACTTGTTTCTCTGCCAATCCTGCACCTATTTGCTGGCTCAATTAATTATCTCCATCCTCATCTCTATGTGGAACCTCTCCCTCATGGAGTCCATCTGTGGCCCAAAAATCTCAATTCCCTCCAACATGAGAAGAGCCTTCCATCCATCCTGCTTCCCACTCTGATATTAAGTCTTCATTCTCTACTCTTTTTATATACTGTTAGAAAGAAAATAAAACGGATAAATGAAGAGTGACCAGAGTGGAGATGAGGGGCTATTTTTTAAAAGGAAGTCAAAGAATCTCCTCTGAGGATGTGACACTTGAGCAGGGCCATTTATAAGAAAAAGGAATGAGACACGCAAGGATCTGGGAGAAGGGTACTGCAGATAAGCCAGGGCAGCAAGTGCAAAGGCTCTGAGGCAAGGGTGAGCTTGGGAACTGGATGAACAAAAAGCAGCCCAGGATGACTGAAGCTTAATAAGGAAGGAAGAGGGGAGAACAAGGATTATTTAACACCTTCTTATCTTTCCTCCATATATGCTCCATGAGAAAAGATACACTATCCAGCACATAGCACATTTCCTGGGATGTAGTATGCACGTGATTAACAACTGAATAAAGGAATAAACATATGCACACACCTACAGCCTCCAGAAGAAACTCCACTCCTTAGCACAACTGCCAGGAGCAGAGGATGTGTAAGAAAGGACGCATGAGAAGGCGGGCACAGCCACAATCTGCAACTCGCACACTGTGACCTCTCGAACACACCATGCCCTCCACTGCTACATGTAGATCTGAACAACGTTTCCCTCATTTCTAGCTAGAGAAAAGCAGAGGCAGTTTTAAATGTTTTCTTTATCTCACAGATTCACATTTTGAAGCACCTGTCAGTTGTGAATATTTTTGTATACCCATCCTACTGGATTCTCCTCATAGGTACATGTACTTGAAATATACAATTTTCATTAAAGCACCACTTATGAAAATGAGATCATGGTAAAAATAGAAAACAAACATATTCCACATGTTTAAGGGGCAAGATGATCTCTAGATCAGGTCCCCAGAGGAACTGTCCAATCTGTACGTACTCTGACCTCTGGAGCGGGAGGCACAGTGCAAGGACTGTGCAGTGAGGAGTCTGACAGATCTGACTTATACTTATTCTCCTGCCATCTGCCTGCCTGTGACTTTGGGTAAGTCCCTTAATTTTTTTTTTTTTTTTTTTTTTTTGAGGAAGATTAGCCCTGAGCCAACTACTGCCAGTCCTCCTCCTTCCGCTGAGAAAGCCCGGCCCCGAGCCAACATCTGTGCCCATCCTCCTCCACCTCATATGTGGGACGCCCACCACAGCATGGCTTGTCAAGCGGTGCCATGTCCGCACCCGGGATGCGAACCGGCAAACCTCAGGCCGCCAAGAAGCGGAACATGCGAACCTAACCACTGCGCCACCGGGCCAGCCCCTAGTCCCTTAACTTTTAAGCCTAAGTTTCCATATTTGTACAATGGTGGAACATGAAGGGTTGCTGCAAGGATTTGGAGATAATGCACATAAAGCCCCAGAACAGAGTGACATTTAGTAGAGGGTCAGTAAATGGTTGCTAATGTGGTATTAGTATTATCTCTGCTACATCTAATGGGGCATCTTACCAATGAGAGATAGGGCTACTCAGAGCTGAGGGGGAGTGGGCCCCATACCCTGGCCCCAATTTGAAATGCATTCCATCACTCCCATAGGGACACTCAGGTTTGTGAATGCACATGTCCCTACAGCAGCTCAGAAAATATGGTCATATACCAATATATGACCTATAGACTGACCCAAAGAAAGAAAATGACTCAATTCAGTAGACCCAGACAATTCCCACAGACCTGCAAAAAACGATGTCTATGAGAGGCTTCTTTCTGAGAAGCCAGCCTCAGTTTAAGTTTTTTACACAATATCATGTTATCTGTTTACAACTGGCCTCTGGGTTGAAGCTCAGCAAGGAAAAGAGAAAGTGATGACTTTAATTGCACGAGAGCCTGAAGCACCACCTTTTGTTTTGGTGTCCAGTGTTCCGGGTTTCTGAACACCAGCCCCCACCTTCTACTGTCAGTTCAAGATGTCCCTGCAGCTTACTTTTTGGTGATGCTAATTCTCACTTCACTTGAAACTTAATATACATAAAATCAAGAACTAGGTAAGACATTGTGCCTAGTGCTAGAAAAGCTGGAGAAAGGAGGCAAGGAGCTTATACTCCACTGGGGAACCAAGATCTATACAAATCCCTCACAGCACAAGAAGTAAGCGCCAGGGGGCATCTCTGACCGCCAGGCTCCTAGGAGGGAGGCAGGCTGGGTGGTAAGGAAGGTTCTAAAGCAGAGAATTAGACTGCGCAGGGTTCAGATATTTGGAGGAGGGGGCACTACAGAAGGGAGAACATTTCCCAAGAGCAAGGAGGCAGCTGAAGGAAAGGGGTCCACGGAGGGGTGCCGGCCTGGATGGGGCTTCCACGGAACATGAGTGAGACCGGGGATGTCACCCTCCCTAGCACCAGCACCCTCTGAGGAGCTTTCTAAACATACAAATGCCTGAGCCCAACCCGCAGTGATCCCCAGTCCTCTGGTCTGGGGAGGGGGAGAGAAAACTTATTATAGGAGAAGAGAAAAAGTCATGGCATCCATCCTCCTGAACTGTTTCTCCAGCACAGAAACCAGCAACTAAAAGTGGTTTGGCAGGCTGGAGGAGAGGCAAGAGGACGACTGACCCAGTCCCTTGGACGACTAGCTCTCCTTTGAGTGAGATAGGAGTTGTTCCCAGAGGATCACCCAGAAGCTCTGTCAAGAGAAACAGCTGGAAGCCCAGACTCCTCAAAGGACAGCCTTTGGGGCTTCAGGCAGGGGAAGGGGCAGCAGGCAGACACAACAATCTTAAGCATAGTTTTGTTCTTAATTAAGCAGCAACCCCATCAACACACCCCCCCAAAAAGGCAAGAAGTAGCACTCTAATCTTACACTATTATTTGCAGTAGCCAAATGCTCTAAGTTTGAACTGTTCGATTTGGACTACAGGTCACAAAAGACCTTTTTCACTGTTTTTGTTTCCTCTTTTTTACAGGGAAAGGAGGGGAGGATGCAAGAAAAATGCTTTAGTACGCAGACCTTTTGCCTTTGAAACCAAAGATCTGAGCCTCAGGGCTCACTAATTAGCCCCCCTACACAGAGGTCCCCCCCATCTTATCTGCTAAGTTCAGTGTAAGCGCCTTCCCCCAGAGTCACTCACTTTTCTTATATTACATGCAAATAACAATAAAGGGACAAGAACTGTCACTACCCTTCTTAAAGGATGAATCGCTTATTTTGTGATCAGTGAAAAGCAGTAGAATAGGCTGGTCTAGAAACCAGCAGACACTACATTCCAACAAAGTGTAGGGCTCCTCCCTTTCCTGTTTGCACTAGCTCTGGGATATGGTTTGCTCTCTTCCCCAGAAAGAAGGAGAGAACCATCCTCTCCTTCCCCTGCTAGGTTCACCAATCCACTGTATGAAACAGATTTCCAATGATTCAGCAGCCAGCTGGCAAATGAAGAAATCAAGACTGACCCACAAGCCCCGAGGGTAAGTTAGTGCCCTTCCATTAAGGAGAGAAAAACACAGCCCCAAATGTGTGTCATCCACACTGGGGTGGGGAAATCTCCAGTTTTTAGTTCACACTAGGGGAGGGAAGGGAGGAGGAGGAGATGGGGAATCCTAAAGCAACATTTCCCAGAGGGCGTTCTGTAGAAACTCCTCTGGCATGCTCCTGGTGGGATGAGGGGAGAACTGAGTAAGGCCTTATGCCAGTGCTAAAAGGCTGCACCACCCAAATAGCACAGGAAGTACTACTTACCCGCCCTCTGCAACTAGAGTCACAATGAAAACTAGCATATCAAAGGTTCTGAGAAGTCCCACAGTAAAGAAAAATCTTTCACGAACATGACTATAGAACCACCATAACCAATAATCCACTTGCTTTTTAGAACCGCGCTGTCCAATGTGGTAGTACTAGCTACATGTGGTTACCAAGCACCCGAAATGTGGCTAGTCCAAAATGAGGTGGGCTCTAAGTGAAAAATACACACTAGATTTCAAAGGCTTAGTACAAAAAAAACAATGTAAAAATATCTCCACCTTTTATATTGATTATATATTGAAATGATAGTATTTTTGATGTATGGAATTAAATAAAACACATTACTAAAATTAATTCCATCTGTTTATACCTTTTTAACATGGCTACTAGGACATTTAAAATCATATATGTGGCTCACGTGCTATTTCTATTTGATAGCACTCCGTTAGAAAACTCCAAGCTATAGCACAGATATATTGTATTATCGTGGAATTTGTGCCACATTTGTTTTTCGCCTAAAAGATATGTGCCACATCCCAGAACTTGGGAATGGATAAAAACAGATGGAAAAGGCATCTGGACATTCTGACCAGGATTCATAAGACAGCCCTCCTAGCAATACGTAATTCCAAAGGTATCAAGGAATAAAGGAGAGAGGTGTCAAGATGGCAGCATAGGCAGACTATGAACTCACCTCCTCCCATGGGCACAACCAATTTACAACTACTCTGGGAACAACTACCCCTGAGAGAGCACTGAAAACTAGATAAAAAGAAGCCCCCAACAAGAGACAGTCCTGACAGGTGGAAGAGACGGAAATTCCTTTCTGGAGAGAAAAAGCCACCTTTGGGAGCCGCCGTGCTTCATGGCCAACCAGCAGCAATCCTAAGGTATGCAGCCATCCCTGGAGGAGGCTGGGATCTGAGGGGGGGAATGTTACCACTATAGGCATCCTTTGGACTCAGCACAACTAAGACAAGTCTCATAATACCTGACTTTGCTGGCTACTAACAACAGGGAATACCCCTAGAAAAGCTATCAGACATAAGGGGGAAAAAAGCCAGCTCTTAAAGGGCCCACACACAAATTCACTAGTTTCAGAAAGCATCCTAAAAGCACCAGAAAGGTACACAGTCCTTTGGTGAAAAGAGACTCACCTGATAGGCTCTGGGTGCATCTCGGTGAGAGGTGAGACCTCTCCAGAGACTAAGACATTGGCAGTAGCCATTATTGAGACCTAGTATAGGCATGCAGACACAGACACTGGCAGATGCCACTGGAGTTCTTCCCCTGGCCCGTTAGTCCAGGGTCTGCCCCACCCACTAGAGCACCAATTTAATCCAAGTCAGCCAGAGCAGGCAGCCTGCCCTAGGGCCTGGACCCACCCAACAGTAAGCCCTTGGGCAACTGGTAGGCCTGAATAGGCGGGATGCCTGGATCCTCTGCATCCAGGTGAGTAGGTCTGCCTCTGCTGGGCAGGGTGTGTGTGAGGAGCCAGTGGAGTGTGTGGGGGCCTTTGCAGTGGGGCAACTGGGTCCACTTCAGGGGGTCGGACACGCACATGGGGCAGGACTGTGTTGACGGTGTGTGTGGTCCTGTGTGTGTTGGGACTTGTCAGCTGCAGAAGACTTGTGCTTCTCAAACAGCCACACAGGGGATTGGCCCCACCTTCCAAAGCCTGAAACAACTCGGTGCTCCCATGCCTGGTGCCAGCCCCACTCAGCTGCAATCCTGAGAGCTGAAAACAGCCTTGCAGGCCAGAGGCCTACAGCAATTGTAAGCCCCTGAGCCTAGCAACCAGCCATGCTGGGGGCCAACTCACTTAACAGAAAAACTGCAAGAGAACGTGCTATTAGACCTTGCAGCCAACTGTGCTGGGGCTCTCCATGCCCGATAAGTGACTGAAGGGACCACAGAAGCCACATGCCGCTGAGCATTACAACCAGCTGGCCAGGGGGACAGCCTAGCCTCCCTGGGCACCCGCAGCAAAAGCAACCCTGCCACGACAGAAGGACATATGTAGCCCACCCAGGGGTCACTCCTGGAACATCTGGAAATGGTGATGAGAGGGAAGCACACGGCCGGGCCTCATAAGGCATCTCTTACATAAGGCCACCTCTCCCAGATCAGGAGACATAGGTGACCCACCTAATACACAGATATAAGCACAGAGACAGAGGCAAAATGAGGGGCAAAGGAATCCATTCCAAGTAAGGGGACAGGACAAAACCCCCAGAAAGAACTAAATGAAACAGAAATAAACAATCTACCTGACGAAGAGTTCAAACAAGGAATAAGGGATACATTTCTTACAAAAAATGAACATCTTTCCTTTTTTGTCTATTACCTCTCAGATATTTACATAACACCAGAGGACTGTTTCACTTTTGCCTTTCACACCATGGCTCTACCTATAAAGTTATTCCTAAACATCATGGTAAAGACTGAATAAATTTGGAGTTTGGTAACTGAAATCGGTATGTGCAATCAGTACAAGTGAAGACAGAAATTCCTTCGGGGAGTGCCCACGAGGGAGCTGCTATTACAGATTCCAGTATCTTTCACTCATTCCACAACTTTGGGCAAAGCACTTCACCTATTTCCTGTGAAAGGGCAATAGCATGTGAATGTCTACAGTCCTTTTAGAAGTATGTGGCACCAAGTACTCATTATCCTAGTCAACTCACGGAAAGGAGTTGGTGAAACATGGTCAGATGAGTAGTTGTGTGACTGAACAAGTAGCCTGCTTTGTGGTTCAGCTTCCTTCGTTGTAAAATAGTTATAACAACGTCCATTTTATAAAGGAATTCAGTGACGGAACAAGAGAAAGCTGAATGCCTACCTAGAACGTTGCCTGGCACTAAGGAAACACAGCTTCCCTCCAGAAGTTTCTCTGCTCTGTGGGCTTCAATCATCTTTGCCTTAAATTTAAAGACTGGACCTAAAGCTCTGGTCCTTTCCAGATTTAAAATTGAGAGGCTATATATGGTCAGTTGTTATAAGGCAAATAAGATTATTAAAAGCTCAGACGACCTGTCAGACTATGACAAGAAGTGGGTTTTCCCCATTCCGGATTTTTCTCCTCAGAAGTGATAGTTCATTGACATTATTTTCCACTGTAAAGTGGCTGTTGTGTCCAGTTTCCTGGCATCTAAAGAGAGCAGGCTGGGAACACCTGCACACAGGGGCCAGTGAAGGGTTTCTCAGGCTCCCCAGGAACCCGCCCTGCTCTGGCAGTGACTGTCCTCCGTGGGAATGGCTCCACTGTAATCTGTCCCATCCTTTCATGACTGAGGCCCCATTCCTGTGTCTTGCTTACTTCAGGCCCTCAAACAAAATCATTTGCTGTCAGCAACAACAGATGACCATCCTTCTTCAGACCCAGCATCTCAATTTATAAGAAACATGTTTTCTCCCATCCTCAGACCAGAGGTCTCTCTCCTTTCTGTATAATTTCTCTACGTCCAATCACTAAAGGGAGCAATTTTGAGAGACCTGCAATTATATATTATTCTTAATGTTTTCTCTGAGTAGCTGAATCTACTTTACAATGCCTAAAGTTGCCTCAGTGATGCTGGGGCTATATATTCGTGGTCTAAATAAGTGTGCAATAAACACAGACACATTTGGAATAGTAAAGTTTTTGGATGGGTTTCAAATGGATCATATGCAATAGGAAACGTAAGCCATTGACTATTTAAGCCCAAGTCAGTCAGAAAACATCAATATTTCCAAGCGTCTATATAAATCAAGTCCATTCCAAGTCATCTACCTCAGTTAAAGGAGGGTTAAAGGAGGTCAGAAGTCTGGATCACCCAGAACCCCAATCTGTGTGCTAGGCACGTTGGGGAGATGCTAAACCTCTTATCTCCTGGGACAGCTGGGCCGCCAGATGCCTTGGGTCCAACCCCTTCAAGCAGCAAGCTGCCTCCACTCTCCAGGCCCAGCATCCTCTTCTAGTCAAACCCCAATTTACAGGCGTTCATATCCGAAAGCCCAAGGCTACCAGAGGCTGAATGGAGCAGCCATCCTCTAAAGTCTTCCCCAAGCTGCCCAAATAAACATGACCAGTTTCTCCTCTGTCCCCCAGCATGCCTTCTCCACACCCGTCACAGCACAGAGAGCACATAACACCAAATCACAGTTGTTTACATAATCCCCTCACTCCAACTAGGCTCCGTGGATCCCCAGGACCTTACCCATAACGCTCAACGAGGTTAGCAGAAATAGGATCATCTACTGGACTAGAGCCATGCTTCTCAAACCAAGCACACTGGGGGCTGGGATTATGCAAAACCACAAGATAAATAAGGTGCACCTTCCTAGAGATCAAGCTTAAAACATTTTCTTAGTAAGACACTTGGCGAAGAGAAAGCACAATCCACACGGAGTTTCAAAAATAAAGTAACAGCCTTGTAGCTGCTGGCAGCTTCCAAATTCAAGGCCCCACCCGAGACCGCCAGGTGTGCCAGTCCCCAGTCCTTTCTGCTAGAGGCTCCCGTCAAAGCTGAGAAAGCCAGGAAACTCTGGCCTCCACTCGTGCTCTCCTTTTTGAGAGGCTGAAAGCACTTTGTCAGGGGTCAAAGATTACCAATGCTACTTTCTAGGTGGGAAAAACAAACAGGCTAATCTTGCGAAAACGACTCAGAAAGTTAATGCTAACGATAGGAAAACAGCTGTCTCCAATTACTGGCCCAGGACATCACATGATTAAGCTTGTAAGAAGACATTATACTTTTTAAAGCCTAAAATAACGTACTCTAGTTTGTTTGGGTCCAGACACCCTTTGATCACTTCCTGGAATGGAGTGCCACCAAACAAAACCCTCATTTCACGCCTTTCCTCTTCTTTGCTTGGCAGCCTCAGCAGTAAACCCTCAAGGGCTCTAGATAAACAGAAATCAGAAGCACCCCTCTGTCTCTCGGGAAAGCCTTAGGGGCACATCTGAAGCCTCCCGAAGGTCAGCACTCCAGCTGGATGTGCAAACATCCCGGCCACCGGCCCCTCCGGAGAGCGGCTTCCGCACTCCCCTGAAGGGCCCCCAACAGCACAGAACTTTCTGAACTTTTCCACCCTGTCCCAAAGGAGATGAGTGGCAGGGCAAACATCTTGAGAAGGAAGTGGGGTTGAAGAACCAAATCTTTCTTCCTACAAGTGCCTTCAGGGGTCGCAGAAGGACCAAGCCAAGACTCTGGGCTGAAGGGCTGACAGGCTCACTCACACCCAGGCCTGGAGTCCCGGCCCGCACTCACCTTGGCAGACGTCTCTCCGAACAGAGGTCTGTTGTCCAGGCCACTGGTGCCGTAGGTCCTGGTAGAAAAGTCCTCCATTTTGGGGTTTCTTCAGTCTCCTCAAGCCTCTCAAAACAGAATCAGCATCACGTGCCGAAGTCTCAGGTCCACGTTTCCCAACGCCGCCTAGTCACCGCGCACTCATAGCCGAAGCCCCGGTGGGTCCGGGAAGTCCTGGCGGCGGCGGTGGCTGGGCGCTCAGAGCCGGAGCACGCGGCCGCTCCGCCCGAGCCCCGCTCTCCTCCCCATGAGGAGCAGCTGCCGCAGGAAGTGAAAGGAAACAAACACGGCGTGGCCGACTGACCGCGGGCCGCCCCGCCCCGCAGTGCCCACTTCCCCAATCTCAGCGCAGTGCCCCGCGTGGCTCGCGGCCGCACGGCGCGGCAGCTCGCAGACTGGGTCGGCTTCCCCTCGCCCCCGGGCTCCACACGAGTCCCATCCCCACCTCCACCCCCGTTTCTTTACACAGTAATTTCCCGTGCTTTCTAAATTTGCTGCGGTGAGCACGCATACCTTCAAGGAGGAGAAAAGTTTTCTTGGAAGAATTCATTACAAGCCCCTCTCCAAGCCCTCTGCACCTCTCCATCTTCCCCCACCCCCAATTCCCGAGCGGCGGGAGAAGTGAAGTTGCCTAAGTAGAGCCGAGCGCTCCGCGGACCCCTCCCGCAGCGCTGCGGGTTCAGGTGGCAGCCGAGGCGGCGCCAAGCAACTTGGTTCCCCTCTCATTTGTTGCATCTGCCCGCGGGCCCGCGTGCTTTCCGCAGCTCTCCTCGCTCTCTCTGCGGGAGCCGCGGCTAGAGCAGCAGCCTGGACAGAACCAGGTGAAGAGAGTCCCGCCTCGGCCCTGCACAGATTGGCCACCCTCCCGGGAAACGCCCCGCGCCGGCCCCGCGCCCGCAGGCCAAACCTCCGCGTCCCCGGCCGCCCGCACGCTGGGAAGTCCTGGCCGCGCGGGGTATCGCGGGTCTCGGGTTTACACCCGCGCCGGGATTCGGTGCTGAGGCTTCGGGGCGCGGGCGAGACGCGTGGCGAAGAAAGAAACCTTTCTGGCCGGCGGAGAGCGGGCGCGTCGGCCGGGCGCCGCGCTGCGGGTCCTCTCTTGGCCCCCCAGGCGGGATCCGCGGCCGCTGTCGCAAACCGACTCGGCCCGCCCAGGCCACGTCACGGCCGGGGCCGCCAATCCCGCGAGCCAAGGCTCCGCATTGGCTGCAGAGCTTTATTTCTAGAGGTGGCAGTTTATTCCCCTTGGGGCGGCCAGTCTCGCCGACTGCATGTTTCTCGGCGTCTTAGTTATTAGCGTCTGCGCGATCCACGTGGGCAAAGAATATTTCTGAAGATAGCTTTGCACTTGGCTGAAAGCATCTTAAAAACAACCAGCCGGCTTTAACCGCTTCAGTCTTTGCACGACTAGGACGGAACGGGGGGGTCGTTAATAAATTTGGTTTAGAGTTGTTTGTATATTTGTCTAGTTTTACTCTGTGATAAACCTATGTCGTTTACAGAAACAGTCGGGAGATAGTACGTGCTAGGTACTTCTTTGACTTGTCCACTCATCCTGGTAGAGATGGTGCTAAGCATGTTTGCAGCCACCAGAAGGCTTCCTGTGTCAACCTCTTCTCCGGGTTTTAGAGCACAGAGAACTGGAGGTGGAAAGGCCTCATAGGCAGTGTCTGTGTGCTTGGAAAGCCTATGTTGGAACGTTGTAACCTTGTAACACTTCAAGTCCAAGCAGTCATTCCAGGCGGTCCCTCAACAATTTAGGAAAAGGATGGACTAAGAATCACATAGGTATCGATTTGGAATTTGCAACACTGAGTAGGATCAGGTACGATACATATCTGATCTACCAGTCATGTATTTTATAAATGATCTTCTCTTTGTTATAATAGGAATGCTACACAGTCCAGCACCCAGTTCTATTAGAAGGTTGACTGGCCCAACAGATAACTGTATTCACTCACGTTCAGCCACATTCATTCAGCTTTTGAGAACCTGCTATGTACCAGGCAACTGCCAGACAGGGTAATACAGTAATCAGGGGACCGCCAAGGTCATAGTGTTGAGGCTGGAGCAGAAAACAGAGACATGTGACTACAATCTAGAGAAAGGAGCAGGTACAGTAGCTAAGAGCACAAGATTTGAAGTTGATCATATCTGCCCTCAACCCCAGATGCCACCATCTACAAGTGGTGTGATCTTGGGCAAGTTATCTAGCCTCTCTTGAGCTCCTTCCTATGTAAATGGAACTAGAATATCTAACTTCAATCAGTTTTTTAAAAAAAAAATATTTAATAGAGAATATATGTCATCTGGCAAATAAATATCCAAATGGTAGTTGTCATAAATGGTGACACATGCTGTGATTTGGACACTGTGGGGTGCTGTGGGGATACATAGGAGGGCATCTACTAGATTCAAGTGGCAGAGAAAGCTTCCCCAAGGAGCCTTCTAAATCAAGACTAGCTGCCACTGCCAAGCATCAGGAGAGAGCACCATACTGCATATCTCTAGCCCCGGAAAGATCAAAGTTCAAACTTCGAAGTATGGTTTCTAATGAATGCATATTGGTTTCCCACCATCATAAAGTTGAAAAATTGTAAGTTGAATCATTTGTTGGGGACCATCTGCATTTGTGTTGGGGTATTTGAGGAGGAAGGCTGAGTCAGGGAAAATGGCCCCCTCCCTCCAGAGCTGCTTGTTCTCAATTCATCCATTCTCTGTACCTCTGCTCCATTCTTTTTCTAAAAACCAGCTTCCTCAGAACTACTACCCCCTGAAACTTCAACTTACATACGGTTTTAGCTTGTTTTGGTGCTAAAGTCTTGGAAAATGGATCTTATAGCTCCAATGCCCACAATTACTTGGCAGGCTCAGTGTGTATTTTTTAGTTCAGATTCTCATGAGAAATTCCAATTGACTGAGCGCAGATTATGAATTGATTTCTAGTTGCATTAGGTCCTCCACCCCCAACCAGCCAACAGGTGGGACCAGGTAGAACATATGTTCTTAGGACCACCCCCTTCAGCAAAGTGAGACAGAGGAGTATTTTAGTAAAGAAGAGAGTATTATGGATGTCAATGTCTTGCCACTCAAAGTGTGGTTCCCAGACCACTAGCATCGGAATCACCCAGTACCTTGTTAGAAATGCAAGCTTCAGTCCTTACCCCAGACCTACTGAATCACAATCTGCATTTTAATAATATCCCCTGCATTTTAAAAAAAATATTGGCAGTTGAGCTAACATCTGTTGCCAAACTTCTTTCTTCTTCTTCTTCTTCTCCCTAAAGCCCTCTAGTACATAGTTGTATATTTTAGTTGCGGGTCCTTCTGGTTGTGCTATGTGGGACACTGCCTCAGCATGGCCTGATGAATGGTGCCATGTCCGCCCCCAGGATCCAAACCAGCGAAACCCCTGGCCACCGAAGTGGAGTGTGCAAACTTAACCATGAGGCCAGCCCCCTATCCCCTGCATTGTAATAAGGGGAGTCATATGCACATTGAAGTTTGAAAAGCACCTCTTTCATACACCTCTGTTTTTACAAATTGAGCCACAGGCCATATAGATGACCCTCCCAATGCCTCCCAAAAAACTTCTCATTTCTTGATCTTCATTTTGCTTCAGCTGCTTGTTCCAATGCCACATTCTGGACTTTGTCAACGCCCACAATTGCACCACATTTGGAATAAGTTCAGATAGACCATTTGGTAAGCTTACCCTCCATTCCTTCCCATTCTCTCACTCATGGTCAATATATCAGTCCATTGGCCACTTGAGCATCTCTGATCCTTTGGTTTCTTGACTTTCTCCCAGTGGATCAACTTCCCTGCTTTCACTTTCTTCCAACTTAGGTTCTATGTTCTATCACCACAGTTGCTCTTTTGATAATATCTTCAGTTCCCTTGGCCCATTTATTTTATCACACCTGTGCAGAAAAAGTCCCCTGAGATATTAATCCTTCTGCCTTCTCAAGGCCAGGTGGCCAGGTGTCTAGTGCAGTTGGAGGAAAAATCATAAATGCCCCTGATTAGAGTAACTTTAAATTCAGGGCGGCCAACCTCAATTGTGCCCTTAAAACCATCTGGAAATCCTGTGTTGCCTAGGCAACTCTCTCTTGTGTGGTTTACTGTCCCTGACCCTCAGCAGATGACTCAGCCACCTTCTTCACAGGAAAGAAACAGAAGCCATGAGATGGGAATTCCCTCAACTCCCCAGGAAACATACATATTCACCCATATCTACCCTCTTCCATTTTTACTTCCTTCCACTTAATGGAAGAGATGCCTGTTCATCTCGTGTTTTACATCCTATTGCATTCCACAGTCACAAGGGTCTCACTTATTATGACCGTATTTTCTCTATGGAAAATATTTAAACATGCTCAGTTTCAACCATGTCAAAATGAACAAGCAACAAACTTGCATTAAGACGATGTCTCCCTCTAGCTACTGCACTCTCTTTCTCTATACCCTCTGTGGAACTCTTGGTTGCCTATATAGACATCTTTCTCTCACCCCTTCTTCCTCAAAATCAGCGCCTACCTCCCAATGTAAAGGAAAAAAGTGCCAGATGTAAGATGTTCCCTCACTGAGCCTCCCTTATAGCTGGGGGAGGGGGTGTAAGTATAAAGGCCAATGAGTCATTAGGGCAGGTGTGCTGAGGGCTTTCAGAAAAGTTTCCTCCCTAAAAAAAGGAGAGAGACACATGAGAAAAGCTATTCCTCTAGACGTTGTCATGTGAGGACATATTTGGAGATGTTTCTACCATCTTATGACCATGAATGGTGGCCAAGAGTATGCCAGAGAAGCCAACTAGAAATGTGACCTACCCACCTCTGGGCTTCTTGTTATATGTTGTGTGTGTATGTGTGTGTGTTGAATGGGAGGGTCTCTATTGTATAAGCCATTTTTATTTGGACATTCTCATGCTTACAGCTGAAAACATGTTGATATATTTTTAAAGCAAAAATTTCAGTAAAAAGATCTACAGTGATTATACCCACTTCCTTACCTCCCACATTTGCCTCCGTCACTGAAATCTGTTTACCTGCACTACCTCACCTATATTCTCTCATGAAGGTTCTGGTGAGGACTTATTGCTGAATCTGCTGGACACTTTTCAGGCCTTCTCCTACATAGCCTCTCAGCAGCACTTAGCATTTAAAAATTGCAGAAAGAGTCTTCTGCTCTTTCTCGGCACATCTTTTAAATATTATCTCCTGGGGCCCTGTTCTTAGCCTCTTTCTTTCTCACCACATGCTTTGCAAGGGCTGGTTCATCTACATTCATGGCTTCAATTTATATCTCAATCATATATCGATTTATATGCTAATGACTCCCAAACCTATATGAATAGACTTCCACAGTTTGTCAGGAGACGTATAACTCATAAAGGAAGTCATTTTTGAAGTTAAGTAACTCTCATTCATTTCAGGGATCATTTAACTGTGTTTCTTCTCTTCGGTTGCCTTTACAGTGAAGCTGTCGGGGAGAGCAGTGGTTCTCAATTCTGGCTGGACATTAAAATACTTGAGGAGTTTCTGAATAGCCTAATGCCTGGGACCACACTCCAGACCGATTATATCAGAATCTCTGGAGATAAGACTCAGGCAGCAGTATTGTTTAAAGCTCCCCAGATGATTCTGGGTGCAGCTAAGTAGAGAACACAGGTTTACGGACAGAGTATAGGGCTAACCATCATCTGGGCCTGAAGTTGCGCTGTGGCTCCTCATTCTATTACCTGATAAGTCAATAGCACAGACTTTGGAGTAACAGACCTTGGTTTGAATCCTGGCTTACTCCTTCAATAGATGCATATTTTGAGCAAGTTACTCAACCGCTCTGAGTATCAGTTTTAACTTTTATGAAATGAGCAAAGCAATACTTGCCCTGTAGGGTTTTGTGAGATTAAATAAAATAATATATTTTAAACCCTGACATATAGTTAACACTCTGTAAATTATGCGTCTACTAAAATGAATGTAATGAAGACTGTAGCAAAATGGAAAAAATGCATATGATCTAATGTTAAAGGGAAAAATTAATATAAAGTGGAATCTTTATAGTACAATTGTGTAAGATACCTATGCATGTGAACCAAGACTGGAAAGGAATGTGAAAAATATGAAAATAGAGTCTTTTTCACTAATCTTTCTCTCTGTTTTTTAATGGTTTTGAAGTTCCACGCCTTTGTGAGAAGATAGAGAAAATGGCAATCACGCCTTTGTGCCTCTTTGTTTTTCTTTGTCTTTTTTCCCTTAATATGTACTAAGTAGCAACAGTGGCACCATATGATTCTTCAACAGCCAAGGGCAACACTTTTCAGAAACTGAAACTAGATGTCAAGAATGGCTGAGGATCTCGCGTGCCCGCAGGAGCACATGTATTCATCCGGTTTGGGTTGCGGTAGCGATGGACGCCTTGGATTGAGCTGTAAAGCCCAAAACGAAAAGGGCCAAGAGATTCTTCGAGAAGAGAGAACCGAAACTCAGTGAAAATACTAAAAATGCCATGCTGATTAAAGGGGGCAATGCAAATTCAACAGTGACACAAGTGCTTAGAGATGTGTATGCACTGAAAAAACCATATGGCGTTCTGTATAAAAAGAAAAATATTACAAGACCATTTGAGGATCAGACATCATTGGAATTCTTTTCAAAGAAGTCAGATTGTTCTTTATTCATGTTTGGCCCCCATAATAAGAAGCGACCAAATAATCTAGTAATAGGCTGTATGTATGACTACCATGTGCTGGATTTGATTGAATCAGGTATCCAGAAGTTTGTATCTCTAAAAGATATTAAGAATGGTAAATGTCCTCAGGGAACAAAACCTACGTTAATATTTGCTGGTGATGATTTTGATGTAACAGAAGACTACAAAAGGCTAAAAAGTCTCCTTATTGATTTCTTCAGGGGCCCCACAGTATCAAATATCTGCCTGGCTGGTTTAGAGTATGTTCTGCACTTCACTGCATTGAATGGGAAGATTTAGTTTCAAAGCTATAAGTTGCTGTTGAAGAAATCTGGTTGCAGAACACGATGGACTGAATTAGAAGAGATAGGACCCTCATTGGATCTTGTTCTGAGGAGGACACATCTGGCATCAGATGACCTCTATAAGCTATCTGTGAAATCGCCAAAAGCCCTCAAGCCAAATAAGAAGAAAAATCTTTCTCATGGTACTTTTAGTACAACTTATGGAAGGATTCATCTGCAGAAGCAAGACCTAAGCAAACTACAAACCAGGAAAATGAAGGGGTTGAAGAAGAGACCTGCAGAAAGGATAACAGAAGACCAGGAGAAAAAATCAAAGAAAATGAGAAAACATTGATGCAACTTAGCCTGTTGGCTATTTCCTTAAGAGAATTATCACGCATGAGTCATTCAGAGTTTTTTACAAGATTTTATTGAATATTTTTATAATGTGAAAATTTACCTAAACTGTGTATTATATATATTATGAACAGTAATGTACTAGTATTAGGTTGAAAGTAAGCCTCTTAACTTGCAACATTACACCCTGTGTGCCATTTTTCCTCTGTGTTCTGGTATTTTCCTCTGCTCATTGCACTGCAAAGTCCCCCATCTCATTGGGTGGGGAGGTGAGGAGGGATCTCCAGAATGACCATTGGTGTCTCAGAGAATTTCTGGGTTAAGCTTTAGATAAAGGGAAGAAACCATGGAAAGTAGGAAATGGCCCAGAGGAACTGTATCCATACTCAATATGAGCTGGCTGGAAAGTTAACCCCATCTCCCACAATGCGCTGACAGCCTGACTTCCATTTTTTTACTTTTCTGTTATTTTGCCTGAAATTCTACCAGTTAGAGATTCATTTGAGATTTTAAGCTTTGTGTCTTAAAACATAGGTCTCTAAGAGAGATGTTCACTACCTGATCATTGACATATTACCTTACTATTGATTATTTTAACAGATTCTGCTACTAAGTGGGGCCCTAACCCCTTCTCTGAGAGAAAGGAAGTTTTGGTAAGGGTAGTAGTGAGGAAGGAGAGAATGGGTGGGTTTTAAGACAGGGCACTTAAGGATACTGGGTAGCCCTGGGTAGCTAAAGGTCACACAAAGGCCCTGGATATTTTCACACCAAGTAAGAGTAAGCCAAAGCCAAACAGCTTGTCTCAAAATTGTCTTGAAGACTGGCACTGTGCCTAGGAAAATGGGAAGAAGCTTCCCACTTCCTCCTCCTAGTGTGTTGCATCCTTGTTTTCCCTAAATGTAGAGTTTAGCTTCCTTGACTGAGACCCTGGCAAAGAAGCTCCTTTAAACAGTGCAAGCCAATTATGTTGTAAAAGCACAAACATCCATAAACCATAATTTGTTATATGAAAAAAAAAAAAAGAAGAATGGGTGAAGAGAGAAACAGTGTTCCAAGTCAGGCCAGGAAGCGAGAACCTGGAAGAAATCAGAATCCACTCTCTGTCAGTGAGGTGGGTTACAAAGCAATGAAGTAATTATCCACATGCAATATTTATTGATCTATAAAGTTATATGAAGTAGCTGGAGTTACGGAAGATCACAGAGCAGAATTTTGGAGAAATGTGTTTCTCCCTGTTCCCAGTGCTCAGGGATGCGAGGGGAATATACCAGGTAATTTTTGTCTGAGTCCTGTTGAACTGGGATGTCTCTTAAAGGCAGGGGGCTGGGAGAAGCACACATCCTCAAAATTCTGCCCTGAGTGGGACCCTCATGGCCTCACTCAGCAGACTCAAGAAAAAAGTCAGCGGGGGGAAAAAGTCAAGATGGAAGAAAGGCTGCAGTACCAAAGAAAAGCATCCAAAATACAAGAAAGGAGAGTCTCCCTACAACCCCAGGGCCAGATGGCCATAACTGCTGGGTGCCTTGTCAGGTGCGCAGAGTTTCAATAGTCATGTGGGAGGAAAATTGATTCACAAATATAAAGGATTTAGGCATTGCAACAGATTGTACATATCAGTCTGAATGTGCTCCCAAGAGTAGATAGGATCTGTGGGATGACTGATAAATTTTTTTATTGAGTTCATAATAGTTTACATCATTGTGAAATTTCAGTTGTACATTATTTCTTGACTGTCACGACATAAGTGCTCCCCTTGACCCACTGTGCTGACCCCCAACCACCTTCCCCTTGTAACCACTGAACTGTTTTCTTTGTCCATGTGTTTGGTTATATTCCACATATGAGTGAAATCATATGGTGTTTGTCTTTCTCAGTCTGGCTTATTTCGCTTAGCATAATTCTCTCCAGGTCCATCCATGTTGTTGCAAATGGGATGATTTTGTCTTTTTTTATGGCTGAGTAGTATTCCATTGTATATATATACCACATCTTCTTTATCCAATCTTCAATCAATGGGTACTTGGATTGTTTCCATGTCTTGGCTATTGAGAATAGTGCTGCAATGAACATAGGGATGCATATGTTACTTTGGATTATTGATTTCAAGTTATTTGGGTAGGTACCCAGTAGTGGGATAGCTGGGTCATATGGTAGTTCTATTTTTAGTTTTTTGAGAAATCTCCATACTGTTTTCCACAGTGGCTGCACCAGTTTGCATTCCCCCCAGCAGTGTATGAGGGTTCCCTCTTCTCCACACCGTCTCCTACATTTGCTGTTTTTAGTCTTAATGATTGCCACCATTTTAACAGGTGTAAGGTGGTATCTTAGTGAAGTTTTGATTTGCATTTCCCTGATGATTAGTGATGTTGAATATCTTTTCATGTGTTTATTGACCATCTGTATCATCTTCTTGGGAAAACTCTGTTCATATCCTCTGCCTATTTTTTGATCCAGCTGTTTGTTTTTTTTGTTGTTCAGTTGTGTGAGTTCCTTATATATTATGGAGATTAACCCCTTGTCGGATATATAGTTAGCAAATATTTTCCCAGTTGGTGAGTTGTCTTTTTGTTTTCATCCTAGTTTCTTTTGCCTTGCAGAAGCTCTTTAGTCTGATGAAGTCCCATTTGTTTATTTTTTCTTCTGTCTCTCTTGTCTGAGAAAACATGGTATTCAAAAAGATCCTTTTAAGTTCGATGTCAAAGAGTATACTACCTATATTATTTTCCAGGAGTTTTATACTTTCAGGACTTATCTTCAAGTCTTTGATCCATTTTGAGTTTATTTTTCTGTATGGCATGACATAATGGTCTATTTTCATTCTTTTGCATGTGGCTGTCCAGTTTTCCCAACACCATTTATTGAAGAGACTATCTTTTGACCATTGTATGTTCTTGGCACCTTTGTCGAAAATTAGCCGTCTGTAGATGTGTGGTTTTATTTCTGGGCTTTCAGTTCTGTTCCATTGATCTGTGTGCCTGTTTTTGTATCAGATGTTTTGATTACTATGGCTTTGTAATACATTTTGAAGTCAGGGATTGTGATACCTCCAGCTTTGTTCTTTTTTTCTCAATATTGCCTTAGCAATTCGAGGTCTTTTGTTGCCCCATATGAATTTTAGAATTTTTTTGTTCTATTTCCATGAAGAATGTCATTGGGATTCTGATTGGTCTTGCATTGAATCTGTAGATTGCTTTGGGTAGTATGGACATTTTAACTCTGTTTATTCTTCCAATCCATGTGCATGGAATCTCTTTCCATCTCTTTATGTCATCATCTACTTCTTTCAATAATGTCTTATAGTTTTCACTGTATAAGTCCGTCACCTCATTGGTTAAATTTATTCCTAGATGCTTCATTCATTTTGTTGCGACTGCAAATGGGATTGTATTCTTGAGCACTCTTTCTGTAAGTTCATTATTAGAATATAGAAATGCAACTAATTTGTGCAAGTTGATTTTGTACACTGCAACTTTACTGTAGTTGTTAATTATTTCTATTAGTTTTCTGATGGATTCTTTAGGGTTTTCTATATATAAGATGATGTCGTCTGCAAACAGCCAGAGTTTCACTTCTTCACTCCCTCTTTGGATTCCTTTTATTCCCTTCTCTTGCCTAATTGCTCTGGCCAAAACCTCCAGTACTATGTTGAATAAGAGTGGTGATAGTGGGCATCCTTGTCTTGTTCCTGTTTTCGGAGGGATGGCGTTCAGTTTTTGCCCATTGAGTATGATGTTGGCTGTGGGTTTGTCATATATGGCCTTTATTATGTTGAGGTAATTTCCTTCTATCCCCATTTTGTTAAGAGTTTTTATCATAAATGGCTGTTGGATCTTGTCAAATGCTTTCTCTGCATCTACTGAGATGATCATGTGGTTTTTATTCCTCATTTTGTTGATGTGATGTATCACATTGATTTGTAGATGTTGAACCATCCCTGTGTCCCTGGTATAAATCCCATTTGATCATGATGTATGATCTTATTGATGTATTGCTGTATTCAGGTTGCCGATATTTTGTGGAGGATTTTTGCATCTATGTTCATCAGCAATATTGGCCTGTAGTTTTCCTTTCTGTGTTGTCTTTGTCAGGCTTTGGTATCAGAGTGATGTTGGCCTTGTAGAATGTGTTAGGAAGTGTTCCATCTTCCCTAATTTTTTGTAGTAGCTTGAGAAGGATAGGTATTAAATCGTCTCTGAAAGTTTGGTAGAATTCTACAGGGAAGCCATCTAGTCCAGGCTTTTATTTTTGGGGATGCTTTTGATTACTGTTTCAATCCCTTTACTTGTTATTGGTCTATTCACATTATTTGTTTCTTCTTGATTCAGCTTTGAGAGGCTGTAAGAGTCTAAGCATTTATCCATTCCTCTAGATTGTGCATTTTGTTGGCATATAGCTCTTCATAGTATTCTCTTATAATCTGTTGTATTTCTGTGGTATCTATTGTTATTTCTCCTCTTTCATTTCTAATTTTATTTATCTGAGCTTTCTCTCTTTTTTTCTTTGTAAGTCTGGCTAGGGGTTTTTCAGTTTTGTTTATCTTCTCAAAGAACCAGCTCTTTGTTTCATTGATCCTTTCTACTGCCTATTTTGTTTCAATAACATTTATTTCTGCTCTGATTTTTATTATTTCTCTCCTTCTGCTGACTTTTGGCTTTGTTTATTCTTCTTTTTCTAATTCAGTTGGGTGTAGTTTGAGATTGCTTATTTGGGATTTTTCTTGTTTGTTAAGGCGAGACTGTATTGCAATGAATTTCCCTCTTAGTATGGCTTTCGCTGCATTCCATATGAGTTGGTATGGTATGTTTTCATTTTCATTTGTCTCCAGATATTTCTTTTTATTTCTCCTTTAATTTCTTCAATGATCCATTGCTTGTTCAATAGCATGTTGTTTAGTCTCCACATCTTTCTCCCTTTCTCAGCTTTTTTCTTGTAATTAATTTCTAGCTTCATAGCATTGTAATTGGAAAAGATGCTTGCTATTATTTCCATTTTCTTAAATTTGTCGAGGCTTGCCTTGTTTCCCAACATATGGTCTATCCTTGAGAATGTTCCATGAGCACTTGAGAAGAATATATATTCTGCTGTTTTTGGATGGAGTGTTCTATATATATCTATTAAGCCCAACAGGTCTAGCTTTTCATTTAATTCCACTGTTTCCTTGTTGAATTTCTGTCTGGATGATCTATTCATTGATGTGAGTGGAGTGTTGAGGTCCCCTACTATTATTGTGTTATTATTAATATCTTCTTTTAGGTTTGTTAATAGTTGCTTTATGAACTTTGGTGCTCCTGTGTTGGGTGCATAGATATTTATAAGTGTTATTTCTTCTTGATGGAGTGTTCCTTTGATTATTATATACTGTGCCTCTTTACCAGTCTTATCTTGAAGTCTACTTTGTCTGATACAAATATTGCGACACCTGCGTTTTTTTGTTTGCCATTAGCTTGGAGTACTGTCTTCACCCCTTCACTCTGAGCCCGAGTGGAACTGAGATGTGTTTCCTGGAGGCAGCATATTGTTGGGTCTTGTTCTTTAATCCATCTTGCCACTCTGTGTCCTTTTATTGGAGAATTCAATCCATTTGCATTTAGGATGATTATAGATATATGAAGTCTTAATGCTGCCATTTTGTCACTCGTTTTCCACTTCTGCTGCATTTCCTTTGTTTCTTGTTCTGTGTATTTTGGTCTACCAATTGAGTTATGTAGTTTTTATGTTGTGTTTCTTTGTTTTCTCCTTATTTATTATTTGTGTCTCTGTTCTGCTTTTTTTCAGTGGTTGCCATGAGGTTTGTATTCAAAATCTCGTAGATAAGATAGTCCATTTTCTGATGGCCTTTTATTTCCTTAGTCTAAACTGATTCAGTCCATTTCATATTCCCCTTCTAAGTTGTTTTTTCACATCTTGTTCCATCTTTTGTTGTGAGTTTGTGACTAAAATGACAATATTTTCTTTGTTTTTGGTATTTTCCTTCCCTTTATCTTTAATGCTACTCTTTAGTATTTGCTAACTTGTTCTGATGTATAGCTACAATATTCTAATTTTGTCTACCTATTTATCCCCTTACTCCATGCTTTGTAACCCTTTTCTCTCTTTTCTTTTCAGGTATGAAGGCCTTCTTGATGATTTCCTGTAGGGAGGGTGTCTCATGGCTACAAACTCCCTTAGCTTTTGTTTATCTGGGAAAGATTTTATTTCTCCATCATATCTGAAGGATATTTTTGTTAAATAGAGCATTTTTGGCTGAAAGTTTTGTCCTTCAAAGATTTGAATGTGTCATTCCAGCCTCTCCTAGCCCCTAAGGTTTCTGCAGAGAAATCCACTGAAAGCCAGATAGGGGCTCCTTTGTAGGCTATTTTCTTCTGCCTTGCTGCCCTTAATATTTTTTTCTTTATCATTCACTTTTGCCAGCTTCATTACTATATGCCTTGCAGTAGGTCTTTTTATATTGACATATTTAAAGAGATCTTATAGCTTTTTCCACATGGATTTCCAGCTTTTTCCCTAGGTTTGGGAAGTTCTCTGCTATTATTTCTTTGAACAAGCTTTCTGCTCTATTCTCCTTCTCTTCTCCCTCTGGAATACCTATAATTCTTATGTTGCATTTCCTAATTGAGTCAGATATTTCTCAGAGACTTTCTTCATTTCTTTTTAGTCTTAGTTCTCTCTCCTCCTCTAGCTGGAGCATTTCAACATGTCTATCTTCCACTATGCTGATTCACTCCTCTATGATGTCCACTCTAGCATGCAGGGAATCCATATTTTATTTTATCTCTTCCATTGTGTCTTTCATCTCCAATATTTCCAATTGATTCTTCTTTATAGTTTCAATCTCTTTTGTGAAGTAGCTCCTGAACTCATTGAATTGTTTCTCTACAATCTCTTTTAACTTGTTGAGTTTTTTGATGATAGCTATTTTGAATTCTCTGTGATTTAGATTACATATTTCTGTGTCCTCAGGACTGATTTCTGGGTACTTGTCATTTTCTCTCTGGTCTTGAGATTTAATATAACTTTTGATACTGCTAGAGGGTGTGGCTCTGTTTTTGCACATCATAGTGTTATTTGGTCACAGTTACAGCCTAATGTCACTGAATGGGGTGTCAAGAGCTGCGTATTCTGAGCCCTCTGTATTCTGCCAAGATCCCAGGCACTGGAGCTGGTGCTGAGTGGATGGCAGGGAGGGGAGCTTTCTTCTGCGTGATCTTGGGGTTTTCTCACTCTGCCCTTCCTATTTGTTCTCCTGGGATGTTGGCTTGATGAGGTCACCCTCATGTTAGCTTTCACCTCAGTAGGGGACTTCCCTCAGGCTGCAAGGGCCCTCAGGGATCTTTGACGTTCCTGCAAATGAACATCCCTTCCTCCATTCCTTCCCTCTCAGAGGTCGCCCACAGTCCAGGATCCCGATCTTTTGGGTAGAGGGTGAAGTTTTCTCTTACCTCATTCCATCTCCCCCAAGGGGTCTCCAACCTCTCCTCCCTCCATTGCATGGCTGCATGGCTCTCTCGCACATCTTTTGTGTTGTGTTTGGATGTCCTCTGTTGGAGTGTGAATGTCTTTTTCATTGTATGGTGGAAGAGAGATTCTGATAAAATATTTTGAACAGAAGGATGAGATTTCTACATGCCCCCTGCAAATCAGGTACGTGTTGTGAAAGAACCAGCTTAGTATTTGGGAGTCTCTGGTCTGCATTTAGGAAAGTCAGCTAGGGCACCAGTTTCCTCAGCTGTGAAAGGAAAGATTATATTTTACCCTGCCAGATCTAAAATTCTCATAAACTGTGAGAATAATTAAAGGGCTTATTTATTTATTTTGAAATATTTTCATATTTACAGAAAAGTTGTAGAGATAGTACAGAGACTTCCAGAATTAACCTTTCACCCAGCTTTCCCCAACGTTAACATTTTACACAACTATGGTACATTTATCAAAGCTAGGAAATTAGCATTAGTTTAATACTATTAATTAAGCTACACACTTTGTTTGGAGTTCTCTATTTTTAAATAAAGCTGATGTGTAGTAGAAAACTGTGACCTCGAGCAAATCTTAGAGGTTCAGTTTTATTTCCACTAAAAAATAAGGAAAAAATTTCCCCTCAGGGTTGCTGTGGGAATTGAATGAGACTTGGTGGTGCGATGGATTTTTCTACTGTGGAGTGCTGTTCTCTGCAATTAGCCACAACTGATAAAAAGTAATTTTTAGTTGTTTTAATAATTGACTTATACTTATTATACTTCTGCCATAGAAGTAGATAAAATCTGAAGCAGTGGTCTATTGCCCACAGCTGAAATGATGTTCTCACTTTGAAAGTGCAAAATTTGCACAGAGAAATTAAACAAATATGCTGATTTAAGCCAGTCCTCTCAAATAGGAGCGAATAGATGTTTGAGCAGGTGAACAGTTTATTGAAGTTCAAATAACTTCTGGGTTTTAAATTGTGTGTGTGTATGTGTGTGTGTGCATGTGTGTTTTAACTACAGTAGCCCCCCCTTATCTGTGGTTTTTGCTTTCCACCATTTCAGTTACCCATGGTCAACCATGGTCTGAAAATATTAAATGGAAAACTCCAGGAATAAACAATTGGTAAGTTTTAAATTGCTAGCCATTCTGAGTAGTGTGATGAAATCTTGAGCTGTCCTGCTCCATTCCAGCAGGGATGTGAATCATCCCTTTATCCAGCATATCTATGCTGTAGATGCTAACTACCCCTTAGTCACTTCGTAGCCATCTGTGTGATCAGATCGACTGTGTGGTATAGCAGTGCTTGTGTTCAAGTAACTCCTATTTTACTTAATATTGGCCCCAAATCGCAAAAGCAGCGATGTCAGCAATTTGAATATGCTTAAGAAAAGCCTTAACATGCTTCCTTTAAGTAAAAAATTGATAATTCTCAACTTATTAAGGAAAGAAAAAAATCATATGTTGAACTTGCTAAGATCTACCATAACTTGTATTACAGTATATTGTTATAATCGTTCTATTTTATTATTAGTTATTGTTGTTAATCTTTTACTGTGCCTGGGTCAAAATTAAACTTTAAGAAACATAGTATGTATAGGGTTTGGTGCTATCTGAGGTTTCAGGCATCTGCTACAGTCTTGAAACATATCCCCATAAGGGAGGAGTGCTATAATTAATTTCATGAGTTAGAAATTTGAAAATAAAGATTCAAGGACAAGGTAGAGAATTTTTTAGGTCTTGAACTATAATACATTTCTTAAGAAAGCATGGGAAAAAATGATAGGCATGACATCAGACAGTTACTTTTTGTTACCATTTCATTCCAGATCTAGAATATTCCTGATAATGATTTTGAGTAACTTGTTTACAGTTCAGGCATTCAGCTTGAGAAGTGTGCACCCGGCTCTGGCTGTGTGTCTCCTTCAGTTATGTATTTAACCCTCAGAGTTTCCACTTCTTCCTTGTGAAATGAGAACGACAGAACCGATAGATGGGTTTTTCTAAGATCTCTGACACTAAAATCACGTGACTTTTTGGCATAAGAGAGAATAGCCTAAAGTTAAGGGGAGAAAAGAAGGAAAACAAATATAAAGGTAGTTCACAGATGCAGTGTAGTTATATTAGCTTTTTATGTAGTGACATTGGATATTTTTGGCCTTTGGGGGGGGGTTAAATCTTTTTCACAAAGGTGCTTTCTCTGTGATAACTGATATTTTTAGTCTGTAAGCACAGCACTGCACACACTCAAGCCTTGCTGTAGGCGCCTTCCGTACTACATAATTTATTCTCTAAATAGACATAACAATGGGGAAATCACACTTAGAATAACATCACGTTAAATTTTTAAGGGAGACTAGACAGGAATGCGACTATCTTATTGCTTAGAAATCTAGGTTCATGGTGAAAAATAAACATCTGAAGAAGTCAATGGTATTGCTCAACACAATATCTATGTCTCTTGCTAATTACGGCAAATTTATCAAATTAACTTTTTAATTGTAAAAATACATAATAGTAAAAAAAGAACAAGAAAAACCACCAAAAATGAAAAAGTTAACATTTTTTCATTATTCTGACTTTTTTAGTAAAATAAATAGAACATTACAGTATAAGTTTATTTTCTAGAGAAGAACTTTGTGAAGCTTTTTTTTTTTTAAGAAAGACATTAAGATTGGGAAGAAAAAATAAATAATAACCAAGATAATGCAATTCTCTTGCAATCTATCCACCCAACAGCACATATATTTTTCCTTCTTGGAGGAAAATATTCTTATATTCTTCCCAGTGAAAATATTAACACCACTTCCCCTTGGCTAGGTTCCTTGACAATCCCTATGGTGAGGGCAGACATCTGTCACCAAGCCTCTATTTAGGGAAACGGTATTAACTCTCAGAATACACAAAGGATGAAATCTCATCTATATCACTCAGCATGGTGTTTTCCCACCCCACCCACTAGAAGAGAGATATGAGCAGAACCTCTGAATATCTAAGTTATTACCTTCTCCTGATGACAATGTCTTCTGTTGCCTCCTGTAGTGGGTTGAATTGTGGACTCCCAAAAGATATGTGTACCCAAAATCTGTGGCTGTGACCTTATTTGGAAAAAGGGTCTTTGCAGGTGTAATTAAGGTAAGAATGAGATGAGATGAGATCATCCCGGATTAGGGTAGACCCTAAATCCAATGACCAGTGCCCTTAGAAGAAGGCCATATAGAAACACACAGAGAAGAAACCCACGCAAAGACAGAGTCAGAGATTGAAGTTATGCTGGCAGCTACCAGAAACTAGGAGAGAAGCGGGGAATGGATCTTCCCTCAGAGCCTCCGGAAGGAAACAGCCCTGCAGCCATCTGGATTTTGGATTTCTGGACTCCAGAATTATAAGAGAACAAATTTCTGTCGTTTTCAGCCACCCAGTTTGTCGTAATTTCTTGCGACAGTCCTATGAAACTAATACTGGGAACTTCTACTGGGAACTACTTCCTCCTTCACTAAAGATGTCATAAGAATTTATTAATGTGGACAAAGCTTTCTCCTGTTATAAGTCCCCTAGGAAAACCACTTGGTCCAAAGTGAAAAGGGTCTTAGGAGAATTATTGAGTAAGAGTATGGAGAAGGAAACCTATCACCTGCATATATGAGACCTACCTATAAAATAAGGACACTGACTTTTTAATAGGCACACAGAACTTCAGTGTCATCCTACAATGTCATCCTTAGACACTACATCTAACTCAAGTTGCTAACTTCACTCACAGTTTTGAAAGTCTCCTTTTGTTTTAATTGACCTTAGAACCTGTGGCAAGTTGTATTAGTCAAGGTTCTCTAGAGAAACAGAATCAATAAAATATCTATATAAAGGGATTTATTACAAAGAATGGGCTCATGCAATTATGAAAGTTGAGAAGTCTCATGACCTGCCATCTGCAAGCTGGAGACCCAGGAGAGCTGGTCATGTCATTCAGTCCGAGTCTAAAGGTCTCAGGGAGAACCGGGGAAACTGATAATGTAGATTCCAGTCCAGATTTAAAGGTCTGAGCCGGGGGTGTGCCGAAGGCAGAAGAAGAACCATGTCCCAGCTCAAGTAATCAGACAGGAAGGGCTGAATTCTTCCTTCCTCCACTTTCCTGTTCTATTCAGGCCCTCAACAGATTGGATGATGCTCATCCACACTGGAGATGGCCAACGGCTGTACTGGGTCCACTGATCCAAATACTAATTGCATCTGGAAACACCCTCACAGACACACCCAGAAATAACGTTTAGCCAAATATCTGGACACCCCAGGATACAGTCAAGTTGACACATAAAATTAACCATCATTCAAGTTACGCAGGCAAAACAATTTCATTCATTTATAGTCACAACTCCGAGTGTTATTATCCAACCTTTCTTCTCAGTCAATTTAAATTATAATGACAGAAACCAGTAGTGAACTTGAATCTACCTGACTTGTAAATTTAAAATATATAATATAATACATATTTTTATATATAAATATATAGATATATATATATATATATAGTCTATATATCCCCAAAAGATGAAGAACTTTCACTATTTATACCCACCAGACTGGCAAAAATTAAAAGTTTGAAAATACCATTTTGGGCAAAGATATGAAACATTAGGCAATACACTCTGTGGCTGGTACCTCTACTGGAAAACTACTGTACTTATTAGACAGTAAAAGTTAAGATGCAAATATTTCCTACCCCCAAAATTCTAAACCTAAGTGTATAGGAGTAACTCTTGCACAAACACAGCAAGAGACTTGTGCAAGAAGGTTCAAGATAACGTTATTTGTGATAACAAAAAAGTGGAATCAGCCCAAATGTCCATTAACGAAAGAATGGACAAATAAATGGAATATATTCACACAATGGAATATAGCAGTGAACATGAATGAACCACAGTTCTACGTATCAACATGCCAACGTGGCAGACTCTCACAGCCTTGGTAATGAACAGCAACCAAAACAAGCAAGTTGCAGAATGCTCGTGGAGTGCATCACAGACACTGGAAGTGCCCTGCTCATATCCTGTTAGGCCTCACCATTTCAGCACAGGAGATTCCAGCCCCCAACTCTCAGTAATTTCAACCCTTTGCCAGAGAAGTTTCTCTGTTTGCGAAGCCTGCTCTGCCTACAAACACGACAGGCCAAAAGTGCCATGGAATTAACGCCCTCTGGGAGCAGCCTCCAACCAATGATGGACAGGAGTTGGTGTATAAATACTCCAGCCCCCTTCCCGCTTGGGTGGGTTAATTCTAAAGTGTATACTCTATTCTGGTTCCTCAGTGTCATTAACATATATAGTCGCCCACAGGGGTAACTTCTTCGTCGGCTGTTTTTCCTTCCCTGTCTCAGTTCCCCACTCTTTTACTGGGTTTTTGTGGCTGTCATGGTTAATTTTTTGTGTCAACTTTACTGAGCTAAGGGATGCCCAGGCAGCTGGTACAACACTTGTGGGTGTGTCTGGGAGGGTGTCTCGGAAGAGATTTGAATGAGTCGACGGAGCAAAGAAGAGTGCCCTCACCACTGCAGGTGGGTATCGTCCAATCTGCCGAGGACCCGAATGGACGAAAGGGCAGAGGAAGGGCACGTTAGCTCGCGCTGCTTGAGCTGAGACCCCATCTTCTTCCGTCTCTTGACATTTGTGTTCCTGGTTCTCCAGTTCTCAGAGTCGGACCAGGACGTACACACTGGGCCCTGGTTCTCAGGCCTTCAGACTCAGACTGAACCACACCAGCAGCTCTCCTGGGTCTCCAGCTTGCAGACAGCAGAAGGCAGGACTTCTAAGCCTCCATAACCATGTGAGCCAATTCCCATAATAAATATAGATTTCCTCTTATATACATCTCTCTCTATATATACTATTAGTTCTAGTTCTCTGGAGAACCCTGACTAATACAGAGGCTCACCTCCCAAATAAACTACTTGCATGAGAATCCTTATCTCAGACTGTGCTTCCGGGCAAACAAAACTAAGACAGTAGAATTCTATTTGTATGTGATTAAACATAAGTAGAATGGCAATATATTGTTAAGAGTAGGTAGAATAGGTAGGTAAGGGTACAAAAGCTAGAGCAGACTGCCTTGGTTTGAAACCAGGGTTTACAATTAACTAGCTGTGTGACTTTGAGCAAGTCACTTAACCTCTCTGTGCCTCAGTTTTCTCATCTGCTGAATGCAGATGATAACAATATTCACCTTTACTGTTGTTGTGAGGATTAGAGTTAAAATATGTAAGGAATTTAGAATAGTGACTTACATAGAGGAAGCACTCAAAGAATGTTAGCTATTATTATTATTAAAGATGTATACATTTACAATAAAACCATACGGGAAATGTTAAAAACGAAATTCAGAAAAATGGTTACTTTTGGAAGGGCAGGAGCTTGATGGGTTCACAGAGGGGTATATGAGGGTCTCAAAGGTATTAGTCATGTCCTGTGTTTTAAGTTGAGTAATGGATATATTTCTGTTGTTTTATTATTATGCTCTATAACTTACATATAAATTACATCTTTTTAAATATCTATCAAATATTGCATAATTTTTAGAAGTCTAAAAAAAAAACAATCTCCACCAAATATATTCAAAGTTTTGTGTCCTTCACGATCTTGGGGTCCTCTGCTTCAGCACCAGTCAGCCCCCCACTGTCTTCCAGTATTCCCCATAGGCACCAGCCTCTTGGACCCACTCAGGGTGGCCCCTTCGAGGAAAGTGCCCAGGACACCTATACCTTGCAAGGCTTCGGGGGCCCAGCCCAAATCACATGATCCTTCTGGAGACACTGAGCAATCTTGTACTGTTATCTATAAAAATATATTGGTTTTTAAAATTTTCTTTCCTTTTAATGAGCACTGCACTTAAAACATCAAACAATTACTACATGTTTATTTTAGGAAAAAAGGATATTTGTGCAAAAGAAAAAAGTATGCTCACAAGATCCTCTCTCAGCTATAACCACTGTTAATATCTTGATGTATATCCTTTCGGATTTTATATTATACATTTTAAAACAAAATTACATTTTAAAGAAATGCTATTAAGTGATATCCTTAACATACCGGGACCATTTTTCTCTTTTGCTTTTTTCAATTAGACTCTCTCGTAGGAAGAAACAGCAGAGACGCTTCTGCTGCGAGGTCAGCAGAAGGAGGAAGAGTTTCCTGTAAGGACGCCCAGCACTAAGGAACACAGGAACCCATGACACTCCTCGGAAGGGAAGCCAAGAACGAGCTCACGGAGCGAGCGGGACGCTCCGGGGAGGCTGGCGGCGGAGCTCGAGGTCTCCCGGTGAGGTTCCGCCATTGCTGTGACCGCTCTGCAGCGTGTATCGCCCTCTCCCCGTCGACAGGCTTCCCTGCCGGGAGTTGGGTTTTTTTTAGCTCCTTATAGCTTCTGTTTTTTTCATTGTCTTCTTCTCCATAACTTGAACGTATTGAAACCTTTGGCTTATTCGTGACGCATTATTACCCTTCTAGCCTCTCCTTATCTGACGGATTTTCACCTTTACCCTTATTCTGTCAACCACTTAAATCTCTCTGCAGTTTCCGTTTCAGATTCCTGAGACTGATGGATCCTGATAATCTCCTAGGGGCGGGGCTTTTTGTGTCGGGTCTTTAGTTGGTTAATGCTCAAGAGATTGGCTGTCCTTGGGCCAGGTGCCCATTCCTGGCCCAGTGACCACATCCCTGTCCTCCCCGTCTCCCTCTCCCGGGGGTAGAGCCTTTGGTATAAAATGTGTCCGGCTAGAATTGTGGTGTCCTCTTGTGGAAATTTTGGGTATTACAAGCGCCATGATTTTCTTCTGGAATTGTTTTCAAATTATGGGTACATTAATTTAGGATGATGAAATCAATAGAGGCTGACAACCAGAATTTTAAGCATGGAATAGAGTGGAATGAAACAGAATGGAGCAGAACCGAAAAGAATTAAAGAGAAGAGAAAACATGAGTGTCACACAAAGATTGAGTATTGCTTCATGAAACTTTTAAGTCAGGGGTGTGTGTGTGTGTGTGTATAAAACAATGTATATGATATTCAAAAAATTTAAAAACTGGCATGACATAAGAATAGATACCCACCAAAAACAGTTAGCACAGTTGTGCTGGTGGGAGCCAGATTACCCTCAACCTGTTACAGATGGGCATGGTTGTGATGCAAAATGTTTATTTCTTAATAGAAGTCCTGTCAAAAGAGTTTGAAAGGCACTGCTCTAGAACACAACTCAATATAATTATATATTGTAATTTTTAATGATTGCATAGTGTTTGTGCTATAATTCATGCAACCCAGGGGTTCTGTCCCTTTTCTCCCCTCCTCTTTACTCCCAAGGAATACAACACATTCCCACCAGTAAGAGAGGCCCTAAGTAATTTGGATACACTCTCATGACACAACTCTCCTGCCTCTGACACACAGTCATTCCCTCCCTCCCTTCTTCCTCCCCCTCTTTCTCTCTTCTTTTCTCTTTCTCTCTCTCTCTCTCACACACACACACACACGAACACACACACACATGTTGAGCATTACTGATTTTAACCATTTTCCTATTATTGTCTGTTTACATTGGAGAGCTAGTGGAGTGGAATGGTTAAGAGTATGGGCTTTGAGCTAGACTGCTGGGGCTGCATCCTGACTCTTCCCTTTACTAGGTGTATGACCAGGTTTCTTAACCTCTCTGTGCCTCAGTCCTTCATCTGTAAAATGGGAATGATAATACTATTAGTACGTCCCCATTGAGTTGTGTGTAAGGTCTGAATGAATTAGCCTATGCAAAGTGATCAGACAAGCATCTAGGACACAGCAAATACACAATTGTTAGTTATCATTATTTAGATTGTGTCCAGTTTTTCACTATTACAAGTAAAAATATTGATACAATGAATATCTTTGTAGCAAAATCTTTGGAAAACAGACTTTATTAGGTCTAATTGGGGAAATCGAATTGCTAGGTGAAATGATATGTGCATTTTTAAGGTTTTTAAGAATTTTGCTAAATCATCCACCTGAAAGGATCTTCCACCACCGCTGTTTGAGAGCCCATTTCCCCAAACTCTGCCTGATACCAGCTCAACACAAGGTTGACATAAGGGAAGCCATATTGTAGAAAATAAACCATACTGTAACTTGGAATGACCTGATTAACTAACCCATCCGGATATGCACCCTCCAGGAGATATGCATGCTCTGTAGATTTCATGGCCCCTGCTAGTTGTGATAACTTTGTTCCTTTGAGCTCCTTAGGAATGTGATGACTCCAGGGCAGAGAGTCTATGCTGATAGCCATCATCTATGACAACTGAAAGATCTGGGTATAGGGTGTTGCTTTGGTCTCTGATGAAGATCCAGTAAAACAAAAGATTATCAGGAACTAAGACCCAAAGTCTGCCCCCACCCAGAGATCAGATGCCTCCCTGACCCACACAGCAGCCCCGACATAACTGGCCTGCAGTCTTTGCTCTGTAAGATGGTTCCTTAGGACATTAGTCCACCATCTTCCCCCTTGCTAGCAAGCTGTAATAAAAATGCTTTCTCTCCTACCACCTTGCCTCTTGACTGTTGGTATGTCTTGCATTGAGCAGAGGATCCCCACCTTGGGCAGTAACATAGTCAATGCTAGTTGTTATGATTTAAAACAAAAAACCTTGCTGATTTGATCAGGGAATAATGATATTTATTATTATGTAAATTTGCTTGTCTTTGATTACCAGTGAGGTAGAAGAAGTTTTCAAGTGCTTCCTGGCTATTTCTGTAAGACCCTCCAGCAGAGCACCTTGAGATTGTGTCTTGAGGTTGAGTCACTTTTTTTTTTTTTGAGGAAGATTAGCCCTGAGCTAACATCTGCTCCCAATCCTCCTCTTTTTGCTGAGGAAGACTGGCCCTGAGCTAACATCTGTGCCCATCTTCCTCTACTTTATATGTGGGATGCCTACCACAGCATGGCTTGCCAAGGGATGCCATGTCTGTACCTGGGATCTGAACCAGTGAACCCCGGGGCGCCAAAGCGGAATGTGTGTACACTTAACCGCTGTGCCACTGAGCTGGCCCCTCGAGTCACTTTTTCTTTTCTTTTTTTTTTTTAATTTTTTTTTCTGCTTTATCTCCCCAACTCCCCCCTGTACACAGTTGTATATCTTAGTTGCAGGTCCTTCTAGTTGTGGGATGTGGGACACCACCTCAACGTGGCCTGATGAGCGGTGCCATGTCCGCGCCCAGGATCTGAACCCTGGGCCGCCGCAGCAGAGCGTGCGAAATTAACCACTTGGCCACGGAGCCGGCCCCTCGAGTCAATTTTATGTGTGACTATCTCCTAGTTAATTCATGAGGCTCTCACTTTTGAATCTCCCCCTCTGGCTGAGAACAAGTCCTGCATGCAATTGGTCCAAATACATCTTAGTTAAATTAAGTATCACAGTCACCACATCTAATCTCTGCAATGAACTTTTGAGCAGAATTATCTGGCAGTAAGAAAAGAAAGACATCAGATTGATCTACTCCGTCTCAAAATGGCCTTGGGCAAAGGGAGGTGGTATCCTTTCTTTGTGTTTCTGAGAACGAGATGATTTTATCAGAGTATTTAAATGCATTTCTTTTTTATTACTGCTTTTCTCTGGTTATATGTTGAAATGTTCCTACACAGAATTTGAAATATATTATGATGTACACCTGAAAGTTATATAATGTTATAATCCAATGTTACCGCAATAAAAAAAGAAGAAAAGGAAGAAAGAGAGAAAAAGAAATGTTCCCCTTCTCAAAGAAAAGAGAATTGTTTTCATATTTGAGACTACACAAATACTGTAGTTCCAAGTGGGACTGTCTTTTCATTATCAACAAATACTTATAAAGCAACTCTGTACACTACACATGTGTGTGGGAGGGAAGGACGGGTATGTATATGAAGTATAAAATACCTTCTCTTCCGGCAAGGAAGTCAGCCTTAGGTGGTGAAGGAAGTAGCATAGTGTGGGGAGAATGATGCTGAGGGGGCATCCAGAAATTGATGTTTTATACCCAGGCCTGCTCTAACTTACTGTGTCACCTCGAATAAATCCCTTACCCTCTCTGCACTTTTGTTTCTAAAACCTGGGAAATTAAGAACACGAGATTGTGTTTCTAACATCCTCCTCTAAGCTATGGGGTATAAGAGATAAAGGGATGGTACTAGAGAGAGAGACAGAGACTTGTAAGTGGCCATTGTCAGGCAGTGAGAGATGGGCCAGACAATAGAGAGTGGTTTAAAGGGGAGAGATGGCATGTCCCGTGGAGGCAATCGAGAGGGATTTGTGTAGAAATTAGCATCTGAGCTGGACCTGGTGGGGAGGGAAGTATGGTACATAGAGAAGAGGGTATGGAAAACAAATCTGGGAAAACAGCATGAGCAAAGAGCAGAAGCCAAGGTGGGAAAGTGCCAGGCACGTCCTTGGGACGGTGAAACAAGTGGTTTGGCTAGAAGAGAGGGTTCCTGTAAGTATCAATTGAGATGTCACTGAAAGAAGGCAACCATTATTGGGGAGGGCCTTGACCACACAGCACAGGAGTTTATCCTCAGGGCTCTAGGTCACTATAAAGTAGAAGGTCTCCTGTGCACACCTCTGACTGGATGGGATTTCCAGGAGTACTGAGTTGAGCAAGAAGAGTGCTGTGGTCTATTAGCGCTGTGCGCTCAGATCAGAGTGAAGGGTGGCAGCAGGGCACAGAGGAGCTCTTCTGTGGCACGTGTGTGTCATTCTAGCTGTAAGTTCAGGATGACTTGAAGGTTTTTGAACAGGATCAACACAAAGCAGTGTTTTAGGGCAGCTAACCTGTGTGAGGTACAGATAAGGCTGGAAGAAAGGAAGCAGTTAGGAGGCTCCTCCAGTGTTCGAGGCCTCATGCCTCTCTTCTGGCACTGGCAGTGGGCATGATGAAGTTCTGGCCACAAGGGCTGCTTGCAGCAAATGCCCAGTAGAAAATTCCCAGCAGGAAGTGGATGATGCAGGTCTGGAAGGTGGAGGAGGCGGAGGAGGGTCAGCGAATGGCAGTGGAATCACAGAACAGGGAAGGGGAACAGAGAAGAAACACTTCTTCCTCTAAGTGAGGGGGGAGAAGAGACTTTGAAAAGTTCCAAATGGAGGGGAAGGAGTTCATGCCTTTGTTTTTTTCTTTCTTCTCAGTAAAGTATGGTGTGGGGGAGGCAATCGACTGTAGTGGTGAGGAGCAGGAGTTTTGTGGACAGACAGAATCATTTTTAGTCATTGAATTTTAATTAATGGCTCCACCACTGGTGGAATATGTGATGATCAACAAGTTACTTTCAATCTAGCTAAGCTTCTGTTTCCTCATCTGTAAATGGAGAAATTAGTGATACCTTCTGACTGCGTCCATTGTGAGGATATTCATCTGGGACAGAGTAAAGACAATAAATAATAGGTATGGGTAAACTGTAATTTTTATTTTCATATATCTATATTTTTATATGTACTGAGAGTGGAAGGGGTTCAACCCCGTGGCCGGAGGCTGAAAAGTGGTCTAGGTTAGACAGCCCTTGAGGGGAGTGGGAGAGGGAGCCATTTTGTCATCAAACATCTGGATTCTCCTTTTCTCACTGTGTCTCCTTAAAAAAATTTTATTAAGGATTTTTTCAAACAAACACAAAGTAGAAAGAATAGCACGATGAACTCCTTTGTACCTATCACTCAGCTTCAATATTTAACCAATCTTGTCTCTTCTTTGTTGATGGAATTATTTTAAAGCAAATCCCCGATATGATTTCAAATAATCTTTTGAAAAGAACACATAAGTTCAATTCGCAGCAGTAACATAGATGAGATATCCCTGGGAAAAACTCCACTACTTTTTTTTTAATGCTGGATTAAATTAAGGGGGAAAAAACCTTTGAAAATGCATTGAAGAGTTGGAAAGAAAGAAAGGAACCTATGTTGGTAGCTGGTAACAAGATGTTTTAATTTTTGCCAATATTACAGGTCTGAAATTGTATCTCATTATCTACTTTGCATTTTCCTTGTTACTAATGAGACTGAGCATCGTTTCAAATGTTTATTGGACTTTGGGATTTCTCTTCAGTGGCTTCCCTATTCAAATCCTTTGCTCACTTTGCGATTGGCTTGTTTCCCCTTTTTCTTATTGATTTCGAGGTGTTCCCTGATACATTCTGGATACCAATTCTTTGTTGGTAATAGGTACCGTGAATATTTTCTCCCAATCCATGGTTTGTCTTTTCACTTTTTGAAAGGTATCCTCTGATGCACAGTCAATTTATTAATATTTTCCTTTATGGTTTGTTCTTTATGTCTTGTTTAAAAAAGCATTTTTCCATGCAGGGTCATACAGATACTCTCCTATATTTCATTCTAGATGTTTTAAAGTTTTTCTTTTCACATTCATGTCTTTAATCCATCTGAAATATGTTTACGTTTGACGTGAAATAGGGATCTAATCTTACTTTGTTCCATATGGGTAACCAAGATTCCATCCTGGCTCCGTCAATCTGTAATGTTATGCCAATGAAGAAAAGGAAGCTGATGACTCACACCCTCCCCAACAGCTAAGGCTATTATCAGAACACAGGAGAAACGTTTACTAACTAAGTCTACTAGAAACAGACTGTAAGCGCAACTGGGGGAGAACCTGTTATGTGCTGTGGAAACTGAACAAACCAGCCTGCTTTAACAGAGAGAATGTCTTTCATTTTTCTCCACTGTCTTGTTCACCATTTCAGAAATTCAAAGTCTATTGGCCATTGGTGGGCACTGATTTTTGAGGCAGCCATTGTGCTTTCCCCACTTTCCCTACTGCCACCCCCATCAATTTTCTTTTGTTTAAAATCACCCCTTGCAGGGGCTGGCCCATTGGTGTAGTGGTTAAGTTCATGCTCTCCACTTTGGTGGCCTGGGGTTCGCAGGTTTGGATCCCAGGCGTGAACCTACACACTGCTCATCAAACCATGCTGTGGCGGTGTCCCATATGCAAAGTAGAGGACTGGCATGGATATGAGCTCAGGGACCATCTTCCTCAAGCAAAAAGAGTAAATTGGCAACAGATGTTAGCTCAGGGCCAATCTTCCTCACAAAAAAATAAATAAAAATAAAAAATAAAACCCTCCTTTGCAATATGCCTGTCTTATTCACCTTGTGTCCCTGAGAGCCTGTTATAATGCTTAACTCATACTTTCCAGTGAATATTTCTTGCGTGAAAGTATTAGATCGATCAGATCCTTTCTTTCTATATTGATCCAGGGATTGCAGTACTCAGAAAACAATTAGGCAGAAAGGTATTTGCACATAATACATGCTGCAACGTACAGTCCTCATAGTAAAAGCCACAAATAGGGGCAGAAACATAGTCTGGGAAATATTTGTGTTCCACCTATTAGACGACCTACTGGAGGAAGAAGAAAGGTTTATTTCATGGGGCCGGCCCGGTGACACAGCGGTTAAGTGCGCACGTTCCGCTTCAGCGGCCTGGGGTTTGCCAGTTCAGATCCCAGGTGAGGACATGGCACCACTTGGCACACCATGCTGTGGCAGCGTCCCACATATAAAGTAGAGGAAGATGGGCACAGGTGTTAGCTCAGGGCCAGTCTTCCTCAAAAAAATAAAGTTTCATTTCAGTTGGCAAAATCACAGGACAGCGATTGCCAGACACTGAGCACCAGGAGAGAGGCACACAGCTAAAACCATGGGAAGGGTGACTGCCAGCCCACAGTCAGTTCAACACGTTTATCAAAGCCCTATTAAATGATAATGTCTGTGTCTTGTATCACACCTGGCATCTAATAGGAACTTAATAAGCTTAGCTTATCATTGTAATTGTTATTGTTCTGTGCTAAGCACTTACAAAATAAAGAGGAATAAGACTAGATTTTTGCTCAAGTAATTTAAAAGGGTGATTGGTGTGGGGCAGTGGGGAAAGCCAAATTACATGGGGAACTAAGGCAAACTTAAGATCCACCTGGCTTGTCCTCCACAGATCAAATCCTAGTGACCACAGGCAAGGAGACAGCACATGGGCACTGGAGCCAGATAGGACCAAATGTTACATTCTGGTTTCACCACTGACACCACTTCTGGATCCTTAATCAAGTTTCTTGGTGTCTCTCATCTTCCTTTTCATCATCTGTGAAATGGAGATAAAATAAGAGCATTGAGGTGAGGGTTCACATAAAATGTACGTAATCGCATGTAATTATTCAGTGCGTGTCATGTGTATAGCACAATGTCAGGCACATGGTAAATATCCCATGAATGCTAGTAAGTATTAACATGAGAAAAAAAATTTGCACTAAATTCTGATCAAGTGAGTTTACAATTTTGTATTAAAAGAGTTTCTTGAGTAAGAACCTCTCAGACCCCTTTGTCCACCTGAGAATGTTTTTCTATTTAAACAAATTCCAAAGAAGCATTCCTACCAGTCTATTACTCTCCACCACACTCTTAACAATGGAAAATGTTTCCTCCACTCAAACTTAGTTAATACTAAACAAGCAGTCTTTAAAGTCAGATATTTAAAATAAACTTTTAAGAATAAAAATTCTCTTAGAAAATATACTTATTAAATAGATATTATATTTATATTATCAATTAGGGTTAAATATATAATTTAATGAAATATATGATAATCTCTATTATTATCTATATACTATATTATTATTTGTTAAAGTTAAATACAGTATGTATAATATTTATAGATTAACTTTTAACACTGAATCCCAAATTTGGAAAGATGTTTTCTTTCTTTTTTTCTGAAAATTTAAGAGAGTAGAAAATTATTTATTTCCTTATTAAATAAAATCAACAATTGAAGATATGTTATGATAGGTCCATCGAATCACCATTTTATCAAAGTTTTTAAAAATAGTAGGGAAGGGCTCACAATAAAAATGTAGTCGTCTTCTGCCTCACTTCTCCCTCCCTTGACTCTCGTCTCCAGAGACAACTACTATTAATTATTTGATTTTAGTCTTTTTGGCATTACTATCATATCTCTAATAATACCATTCCTCATACTATTTTTTCTTTAATTTTTTGCCATTGAAAAGTAATTTTATTTTTTTAATATAAAAGGTCAAACAAAATGATAGAATTGCAAAAACTAATTTAAAGATCGGATTCAAGATCATTTAAAGTGTGCCCAGCTTCTAAAGAGCATATATCTATAAGAAGCAATTTCCTTTAAACACATGGTATAATTTAAGCGGCAATGCATGGCTAAAAATAGTTAAGTTCAAATCAGCAAAAATAATCCCGAGTATGTGGATGCACTACAGCCAAGACTCTTACTATAGACTAGAGGTTGTACCCCTCAGCAATGTGCATGATGTTCCTCCTGACTGCTCTTGGTTGAAGTACTGAGGCCCAGAGCAGAGGCCAGACAGGCAACATAAATGAGAAGAGGGGCTGAGATGTAAGAAAAATCATCAACCAACAGAATTATAGTCACGTTTTCTTTATTTTTACTAAACTGTGGTGGAAGCATGCCCCATATCACAGTCACATGTTAAAGTAGGAGTAATGTGTCTATTTCTGCTGGGCTCCTATAGGAATTTCAAATTAGTCTGTGCCATCTTTGTTCAGGGTGAGACTCCTTCTTCAGGAAACTACCCTCACTCCCACCCTCACCCCTACTCTTGTTCTGGCAGCTTTCTTTGCCCTCAGGTACTGTGTTAGTCTCTTTGGGTAGCTGTAAAAAAATACCATAGACTGAGTGGCTTATAAATAACAGAAAATTATTTCCCACAGTTCTAGAGGCTGAAAGCCCAAGATTAGGGTGCCATCATGGTTAGGTTCTGGTGAGGGCCCTCTTCTGGGTTGCAGACTGCCAGCTTCTCCTTGTATCCCCACATGGCAAAAAGACGGCAGGAGCACTCCCTGGCATCCCTTTTATAAGGGCACTAATCCCATTCTTGAGGGCTCCACCCTCATGACCTAATTCCTTCGCAAAGGCCCCACCTCCTAATACCACCATATTAGGGGTTAAGATTTCAACATATGAATTTGGGGGGACACAAACATTCAGTCCATTGTAAGTACTGTTGGAAGGTGGTTGGTTTGTGAGCTGGCTGCTGATGGTCTTCATTCTATTCAATCTGGGCATAGAGTCCCTTCCACACGGTTCCCTGGCACTTGTGATGGACTCTCTCTCTTCCCTTCCTTGCCAGGACTCAGGTTCTCCTCTATTTCCCCTCGTCCCTTGTCCTAGTCTCTCTTTTCACAGCTCCATCCTCTTCCCCAGTCTGAGTCTTGTCTAGTTTCTGGATATGGAAAATTTTGCTTTACAAGTGTGCTTCTAAAGCAAGTGGGCTGGGTCTATTGATTTGGGCAGTGAGAAGAAGGAAAAAGCAGAGATTAGAAAGAGCAGCAGGAGCAGTAAACACACAGGAAATATGCTTACATACTCACATATGTGGAAGATATTATTACATGTGTATTATGTTGAAGATATTTTAAACATGATTCTGAAAAATAAAAGTATCTCAATTATTACATTACCTGATAATTCACTACTTCTTTAATTTAGAACCGGAAATTTGGTACCTCTCCTTCTGTTTCTAGCTGTCAGTCTTGTGAAACAGAATTCAAAAAACTTTATTTAAAATGGGGTCAGGAGGCCAGAAGGGGGAGCTTCACACACTACTACTCCACATCAATTACAGACCCCAAACAGGAAGAGGTCAATTACAGATCCCAACAGGAAGTTGTCAGTTACTTCCCCAGCAGGAGGAAGGAAGATTTCCTCCTTGCCCAGCAACTCAGCCAATGAGAAACCATCACCACCCTGAACTCTCACTTTCCTCCAATGGATTATCATTCAAAACAACCCCTCCCAACTTCCTCCTTTTTCTCTATAAAGCAGTGTGGTTCTCATTCATTTGCTGGACATGCCTATGGCTTTTGCTATAGCTTGCTTGTCCTGGATTGCAATTACTCTGCTATTCCCAAATAAACCCATTTTGCTGGTAAAATAACTGGCTGTTTTATTTGTTTAGGTCAACATTACATGGTCATCAGAAGTGGGATCCAGAGAAAACCCCCAACAACTCTGAGGCTGGTGAGCAAATAGGTACTAGTACCCACAGAGCCATTGAGCTTTCTGCTTTCTTGCCGACCCTGGAGTTTGGGTGTAAGTTTTCTTCTAGATTTGATCTCCCCTCTCTTTGCATTTTGAGTTCTCTGGCTTGATTTGGTATCTGTTTTATACAGACTTTGTCCCTTCTCTATAAGGGCTTTGTCCTTTCCGTGAGTACTTGTTGGTATAATTAGGCCAATTGTAAGTGGGCTAGCATTTGCCATGATTCCTTTGAATCAGGCTTTAGGAATTTTTCTTTTGCTCTAGAGAAAAACCTCTGAAAAAGGAGATCCCAGGCATCTAAATGCTTTGAGGGCCGCTCCCCCTACCCCCGCTTCAAGGGCCCTAGCTGGTTTTATGTTTAAAAACTGTGGTGCATCCTCATGTACATTTCTAACTAAATGAACCAACTTAACCAAAAGTAATCTAGAGGCAGAAGTTTCTACAAGGCAAAATGACTTCAAAAACAGCTCTAAAAGAATCCTTACAGCATGCAAATAAAAAACATTTGGTAAAATTTAAAAAAACGTTTGGCCACCTGAGCAGGTAACTTAGTCCATCTGCTAGAAAATTCTTAGGAGTTTTTCACATGGGATATGGCCAAAATTTTAAAATAAGGCTATAAGATCTCTGTGTTTATCTGTATGTTATGTATGTCCATGTATGTATGTTATAGTTTTGTGCTATTTTTCTACCTGTGGATGGTATTGACAAAATTAGTTTATAAAAGAGTTTTATTTAATTAGCTTAAGGAAAATCAAATGTTTATATAAATTAAGTATTCCTAAAAAAAATTTCTCAGGATATAATAGAAACTAACCCAAATGCTTTTCAGGTTCACGTGATCTGGAAAAATATCATAATTAAAGCTAGTTTAAGTTTGTTGGTTTAATTGAAACAGGCATGTCTCTAGAGTTATCAGCATTAAATATTATATTTTTATTCTACCTGGGTTTACTAGTCAAATAAGTGCATGTTATTTCTGGTGCAAAATTTATCAGCCAAAAAAAAAGATTCTCTTGAGATGATGGCTGACTTTGTCTAATGTCTCATGAAGTTTCATGAATAATCTAAACATAATTGCTGGGAACAAATTATTTAGATAGATGAAAATGGGATAAGAGTTTTAGGTGCAATAATTATGTTTTATTGTATGTATGCTTAAAAAAATAGCATCTCCAAATCTTTTTGGGTAACTTAAAGCTTTAGAGTTTCTGCTAAGTTAAATTAAATGACGGAATTTCATTGAATATCTGGATCATTCTCCAAACAAGGTACAATACTAAAACATTAATTACTAAACTTACATCTGTGTACTTTTGGCTTCCTATTGTAGAGAAACCAAAGAAAAAATTGAGTCTGTTAGTAACTATATCTTGTGCCACATTGAAAGATTGCACTATTTTAAAGGGCATATGATTCTAGAAATTATGAAATGTATTTATAAATTTTCTATTCCAAAATTGCTTACTTAGTTTTCACTAGGAATCAAGGATCCTAAGGGTTAAGAATTCTAATTAACATATGTGATTAAAGCTACTAGTAATGATAAGGAAATATCTCTGTATGAAAGAAAGTAGGATGTGTGTTAGTTAGAAAAACATATGAGGTATGGGGATACCTTTTTGTTGAAGAAAAAGAAATTAATTTTGTCCTAAAGTAAAATGGTGGCCAGAATAAGAAAAGAAAGGATAGGATGAAATCTGAATGTGAGAAGAAAGTTGTAGAAGGTTTGTGAAACAGAAATCTTTGGAAAGAAACTTTATATGTGATCCATCTGGATAAGAATAAACAAAATTGCTATAAGGGTTTTAAAATAAGCTTTAATATTAATAGTGTATTTATGTAAAGCTGGAACTTAGCTTTCTTTCATCTGTTAACAGGACAAGGTCCGCTTCTGCTGTTGGTCCCCTCCTGATGAGAGGCTGTAAGAGGTTTTCCCCTAGTTTTCTGTTATATCAAAATTATTTCCTGTGCTTTATTTTAAAGATTTTATTTTTTCCTTTTTCTCCCCAAAGCCCCCCTGTACACAGTTGTATATTCTTCATTGTGGGTCCTTCTAGTTGTGGCATGTGGGACGCTGCCTCAGTGTGGTCTGATGAGCAGTGCCATGTCCATGCCCAGGATTCGAACCAACGAAACACTGGGCTGCCTGCAGCGGAGCGCGCGAACTTAACCGCTCAGCCACGGGGCCAGCCCCTCCTGTGCTTTATTTTAAAGGCTGAGTCTTTTCTATTAAAAAGTGCTAAGGTTTTGCAGCTATGTAACCTTCTATATTTGTCTTTGAAATCCTTTTGTTACTGGTTAAATGGATAATTAAATATTGTTTCATAATTTTCTGTGATCCTATTTGGTCTTATGTCCAAAGCCTTTTGACATTTTTGACAAACTTCCCAAAAATCAAATTCTAAATAAAGTCTTTTTGACCTGAAAATAACTTTGGGAATTTCCAGACGGTGCCTGGGACTTCTCAAAGGATTTGTTCTCTCTTCCTATAAAAAGGGAAATGTTGAACTAATTGGACTTATTTGATATGTCAAATTACATGGAAAGCATCATCAAATAAATGATGATAAACCTTCTTACGTTATATTATATAGGTGAATGTTGTTAAAATAAATGTTCTAGAGATTGTATGAAAATTCCTAAAATTCTGATATTTCCTGGTATAATGTTATTAGTCATAGTTTTAGAATGTATGTCACAGAAGTGACCAAATTTACTTGTTGATTATGTTATAATGAACTTTCACCAGATCTTTAACCATTGCTATTTTTAATTTTTTGTCATTTACAGAGTTATTATTTTACTCTGGTGCTTTTACAAATATGTTTTATCTGCAGAGAAATTCATTGAAAAATACTCTAGAATGCAGGTGTTTGATAACTTTAAGATCATCACACTGAGCTGCATTTAAAGGACCTTCTTTTCTCCTCTATGAGAAAATGTATATTTGCAACAAAGGTTAAAACATTTGTCTTTGTCTCCCTACCTGATCTTTCCAGAATTCAGAAACTCTTAAGTATTCCTTTCATGACAATATATGTATTTCCATAAATTCAATGAGAATCTGTTCTTCTTAGAGCAGGACACAATTGGAAGGATTAGCTATATTATCAAGCATTTGACCAGGATGTCATATTCGAAAGAGATATATACAGACTCAGATATTTACTATGATTATCTTTGATAAAAATGGGAGTAATCATGGAGTGACATAAGCATCATGGTGGAGTGAACTTTCCCAGTAATCTTCCCCCTCTGACATACAATGAAAAAACAAACTCCAACAAAGGACATCCAAACACAAGACAGATTTAATGTCAGAGAGAGACGTGCAGCCATACAACAGAGGGCAGAGAGGCTGGAGCCCCCCTCAGAAGAGGTGGAACAGGGTGAGAGAAAACTTCACTCCCCACCCAAAAACATCCATACTCCTGACTGTTGATCAACAATGCTTTTGAAGAAAGATCTTGATGAAAAAGGGAAAATGTGAAAGACAATAAAGGAAAACTCATTTAAAATGAAGTCAGAAGTCCAGAAGGGAGAGCCCTCGCACACTACTACTCCACATCAATTACAGACCCCAACAGGAAGAATCATCAGTTTAACTACCCTCAGCAGAAGGAAGATTTCCTCCTTGCCCAGCAACTCAGCCAATGAGAAATCATCACCACCCTGAACTCTCACTTTCCAACAATGGATTTTCATTCAAAACAACCCCTCCCAACTTCCTCCTTTTTCTCCATAAAGTAACGTTCTTCTCGTTTGTTTGCTGGACTTGCGTATGGCTTTTGCTATAGCTTGCTTGTCCTGAATTGCAATTCCTCTCCTATTCCAAAATAAACCCATTTTGATGGTAAAATAACTAGCTGTTTTGTTTAAGTCCACAGTCTCAGGTCTTGTGCTTATTATAGATTTTTTGCCTTGGATTCTTTAACTGGAAGCAAAAGTCAGCTTTATTTAAAAGGAAAAATAGTAATTCACAAACATTGGTACTTCTGAACATGAAAAGAATCCATGATTTTTTTATTTAAGGTTATTTCAGAGATATTTATAATAAATGTTGTTCTCCAACAGCTTCCTAGTAGGTTTTCGGTATTGTATTGCACTGCAATTCAACCACTTGAGTTTTTAGATCTTCAAGCTCACACTATTAATATTAATTGAACAATGTTAGTTCATTTTCCTCAAGTTTTAAACCAGAGAATCTTTCCTGAAAACCATTCTTCAACTCCGCAATTCTAGGGATGTAGCTGCTTAGATCATCACTCTCATTTCTGGGAACCAGCTCCAGTGTAGGAAATTAGGACACATTATATCTTGAAAATCATAGTTCATGCAACTATGGTTAATGCCCTTGCAGAATACTGTGTTTGCATTCATGAGAACTTCAACCTCAAAGCTTTGGTTCATTCTTTGTTGGTGAACTGAGGTAGGAATTTTCTCTTGAATGACACGAACAATCTGATTTCTTTAATTTTAATCAACAAAAAAATTACTTTGCATTTCCTTCTAAGTTCCCTAAAAAAGTCTTACGTGATAGCTAATTATGTTGTAAATCATCTAAGAATAGTGCCTTGTTTCCTTACACAGGAGTGGATATCATTAGCACTTTAAGCATGGTAGAATGCAGTGTTGTTGCAAATGTTTCATATTTCTTTTTTAATGTATTCAACCATTGCCTTAGAAGAAATATAACTTCAGTCTGCCTAGCAGGTTTATCTACCAGCTCCTGCTCTTTTTGATAAGAAATAAATTTGTATTTCAACTAATGTTATTTTTTCACTTTTCCTTTTTCTTTGCTTATTGATAGCTGAGCAAGAGTTCTTTTTTATTTTTACCATCAAAACAGCATCACAGTTACCTTCTTCACTGTTGGGCAAAATATTTATATACCTAAATAGCAAGCTTTTCTCTCTTTTTAAAATTTTTTTCATTGCAGTAACATTGGTTTATAATATTATATAAATTTTGGGTGTACATCATTATATTTTGATTTCTGTGTAGATTACGTAATGTTCACCACCCAAAATCTAATTGCCATTCATCACCACACACATGTGTCTAGTCACCTCTTTCGCCCTCCTCCCTCCCCCTTCCCCTCTGGTAACTACCAATCCAATCTCTGTCTCTATGCGTTTGTTTGTTGTTGTTTTTATCTTCTATTTATGAGTAAGATCATACGGTATTGGGCTTTCTCCCTCTGACTTATTTCGCTTAGAATAATACCCTCAAGGTCCATCCATGTTGTCACAAATGGCCAGATTTAACCGTTTTCTATGGCTGAGTAGTATTACATTGTGCATATATACCACATCTTCATAATTCATCCATCCCTTTATGGGCACCTTGGTTGCTTCCAAGTCTTGGCTATTGTGAATAATGCTGCAATGAACATAGAGGTGCATATATCTTTACACATTCATGTTTTCATGTTCTTTGGATAAATACCCAGCAGTGGAATAGCTGGATCATACGGTAGTTATATTCTTAATTTTTTGAGGAATCTTCATACTGTTTTCCGTAGTGGCTGCACCAGTTTGCACTCCCATCAGCAGTGTATGAGAGTTCCATTCTCTCCACATCCTCTCCAACACTTGCTGTTTCCTGTATTGTTAATTATGGCCATTCTGATGGGAATGAGGTGATATTTCATTGTAGTTTTGATTTGCATTTCCCTGATATTTAATGATGTTGAATGTCCTTTCACATGCCTGTTGGCTATCTGTTTATCTTCTTTGGAGAAATTTCTATTCAGATCTTTTACCCATTTTTTAATTGGGTTATTAATTTTTTTGTTGTTGAGATGTATGAGTTCTTTGTATATTTGGGGTATTAACCCATTATCAGATATACGGTTTGTGAATATTTCTCGCAATTGTTAGGTTATCTTTTCATTTTGTTGACGGTTTCCTTTGCCATGCAGAAGCTTTTTAGTTTGATGTAGGCCCATCTGTTTATTTTTTCTATTGTTTCGCTTGCCTGGTCAGACATAGTACTTGAAAATATGCTGCTAAGACGGATGTTGAAGAACATACTGCCTATGTTTTCTTCTAGAAGTTTCATGACTTCAGGTCTTACATTCAAGTCTTTAATCCATTTTGAGTTAACTTTTGTGTATGGCGTAAGATAATGGTCTACTTTCATTCTTTTGCATGTGGCTGTCCAGTTTTCCCAACATCATTTATTGAAGAGACTTTCCTCCCTCCATTGTATGTTCTTGGCTCTCTTGTTGAAAATTAGCTGTCCATAGATGTGTGGGTTTATTTCTGGGCTCTCAGTTCTGTTGCATTGATCTATGTGTCTGTTTTTGTGCCAGGGCCATGCTGTTTTGATTATATGGCTTTGTAATACATTTTGAAATCAGGGAGTGTGATGCCTCCAGCTTTGTTCTTCTTTCTCAGGATTCCTTTGGCTATTTGGGGTGTTTTGTTGTTCCATATAAACTTTAGGATTCTTTGTTCTATTTCTGTGAAAAATGTCATTGGAACTTTGACTGGGATTGCGTCGGATCTGTAGATTGCTAAGGAAGTGTGGACATTTTAACTATGTTAATTCTTCCAATCCAAGAGCATGGAATATATTTCTATTTCTTTGTGCCTTCTTCAATTTATTTCAACAATATTTTGTAGTTTTCAGTGTATAGATCTTTCAACTCTTAAGTTTATTCCTAGGTATCTTATTCTTTTTGCTGCAATTGTAAATGGGATTGTATTCTTAATTTCTTTTTCTGCTACTTCACTGTTAATGTATAGAAACACAACTGATTTTTGTATCCTGCAACTTTACCATATTCATTTATTATTTCTAAAAGATTTTTGGTGAATTCTTTAGGTTTTTTTTTTTTGAGGAAGATTAGCCCTGAGCTAACATCTGCCACCAATCCTCCTCTTTTTGCTAAGGAAAACTGGCCCTGAGCTAACATCCATGCCCATCTTCCTCTACTTTATATGTGGGACACCTGCTACAGCACGGCTTGACAAGCAGTGCTCAGGTCAGCACCTGGGATCTGAACCTGGGATCCAAATCTGAACCCTGGCCTGCTGAAGCAGAATGCATGAACTTAACCACTGTGCCACTGGGCAGGCCCCTCTTTGGCATTTTTTATATATAAAATCAAATCATCTGCAAATAGTGACAGTGTCACTTCTTCCTTTCCAATTTGGATCCATTTTATTTCTTTTTCTTGCCTGATCGCTCTGGCTAGGACTTTCAATACTATGTTAAATAAGAGTGATGAAATTGGGCATCCTTGTCTGGTTCCTGTTCTTAGAGGGATAGCTTTCAGTTCTTCTCCATTGAGAATGATATATGGCCCTTATTATGTTGAGATATTTTTCTTGACTATCCATTTGATTGAGAGTTTTTGTCATAAATGGATGCTGTATATTGTCAAATGCTTTCTCTGCATCTATTGAGATGATCATGTGATTTTTATTCTTCACTTTGTTAATGGGATGTATCACATTGATTGATTTGTGGATGTTGAACCATCCCTGCATCCCTAGAATAAATCCCACTTGATCATGGTGTATGATCTTTTTAATGTATTGTTGTATTTGATTAGCTAGTATTTTGTTGAGGATTTTTTCATTGATGTTCAACAGTGATATTGGCTTGTAATTTGTGTGTGTGTGTGTTGTCCTTGTCTGATTTTGGTATCAGGGTAATGTTTGTTTTGTAGAATGAGTTAGGAAGTGTCACCTCCTCTTCAATTTTTTGGCAGAGTTTGAGAAGGATAGGTATTAATCCTTCTTAGAATGTTTGGTAGAATTTTCCAGGGAAGCTGCCTGGTCCTGGACCTTTATTCTTTGGGAGGTTTTTGATTACTGTTTCAATCTCCTTACTGCTGATTGGTGTATTCAAATTCTCTATTTCTTCTTGATTCAGTTTTGGAAGGTTGTATGATTCTAAGAATTTATCCATTTCTTCTAGATTATCCAATTTGTTGACAAATAGCTTTTTGTAGTATTCTTTTATAATCTTTTGCATTTCTGAAGTGTCTGTTGTAATTTCTCCTCTTTCATTTCTGATTTTACTTACTTGAGCCTTCTCTTTTTTTTTCTTGTGATTCTAGCTAAAGGTTTGTCAATTTTGTTTATCTTTTCAAAGAACCCATCTTAGTTTTGTTGATTTTTCCTATTGCTTTTTTCAGTCTCTGTTTCTTTTATTCCTGCTCTGATTTGTATTATTTCCTTCCTCCTACTGATTTTTGGTTTTGTTTGTCTTTTACAAGTTGCTTTAGGTGCACTGTTAGAATGTGTATTTGGGATTTTTCTTATTTGTTGAGGTAGGACTGTATTGCTATAAACTTCCCTCTTAGAACCACTTTTGCTGTATCCCATAAATCTTGGTGTGTTGTATTTTCATTTTCAGTTGTCTCCAGGTATTTTTGATTTCTCCTTTGATTTCTTCATTGACTCAATTGTTGTTCAGTAGAATTTTGTTTAATCTCCACATATTTGTGGCTTTTTTGATTTTTCTTCCTGTAGTTGATTTCCAGTTTTATACTGTTGTGGTTAGAAAAGATGCTTGGTATTATTTCAATCTTCTTAAATTTATTGAGACTTCTTTTGTGGCCTAATATGTGATCAGTTCTGGAGAATGTTCCATGTGCATTGGAAAAGAATGTGTATTCTGTGGTTTTTGGGTGGAATGTTCTCTATACATAAAAGCCATCTGGTCTAATGTGTCATTTAAGGCCAATCTTTCCTTATTGAGCTTCTGTTTGGATGATCTATCCATTGGGGTAAGCAGAGTATTAAAGTCCCCTACTATTATTGTGTTACTGTCTATTTCTCCTTTTATGTCTTAATAATTGCTTTATATATTTCAGTGCTCCTATGTTGGGTGCATAGATATTTACACTGTTATATCCTCTTGTTGAATTGTTCTCTTTATCATTATGTAGCGTCCTTCTTTGCCTCTTCTTATAGTTTTGTTTTAAAGTCTATTTTGTCTGATATAAGTATTGCTACCCCAGCCTACTTTTCATTGCATTTGTATGAAGTATTTTTTTTCATCCCTTCACTTTCAGTTTTTGAATGTCTTTAGGTCCAAAGTGTGTCTCTTATATGCAGCATATATATGCCTCTTGTTTTTTTTATCCAATTGGCCACCCTATGTCTTTGAGTGGAGCATTTAATCCATTGACATTTAAAGTAGCTATTGATAAGAATGTATTTATTTCCATTTTGTTACCTTTTTTCTGGGTGTTTTAGTAGTTCTTCTCTGTTCCTTTCTTCATCTCTTGCTCTCTTCCCTTGTGGTTTGGTGGCCTTATTTAGTATTACATTCGGGTTCCTTTCTCTTAATTTTTTGTGTATTTATTATAGATTTCTGGTTTGTGATTACCATGAGGTTCATATATAATGACCTACATATATAGCAATCTATATTAAGTTGATGGCCTCTTAAGTTTGACCTCTTGCTAAAAGCTCTACTCTTTTATTCCCCTGCCCCTACATTTTATGTTTTTGATATCATAGCTAACCTCTTTGTGTGTGTGTGTGTATCTGTTGCCCTCTTATCATGGAAATAGATGATTTTAGTACTTCTGTCATTTGACCTTCATATTATCTTCGTAGGTGGGTGATCTGCTACCTTTGCTGTATATTTGCCTTTACCAGTTATTTTATTGCCTTTTTTTTTTTTTTTTTTTGGTGAGGAAGATTCTCCCTGAGCTAACATCTGTGCCAATCTTCCTCTATTTTCTATATGGGACACCACCACAGCATGACTTGATCAGCAGTATGTGGGTCTGTGCCTGGGATCTGAACTGGCAAACCCCAGGCCTCCAAAGCAGAGCACATGCACTCAACCACTATGCCACCAAGCTGGCCCCTATTGCCTTTTTTTGGGATAATTTTCTTGTTCCTGTTTGTAGTCTTCTCTTTTCCACTTAACTAAGTCCCTTTAGCATTTCTTGTAAGGGTAGTTTCTTGGTGATAAACTCCTTTAATTTTTGTTTGTCTGGGAGACTCTTTATCTCTCCTTCCATTCTGAATGATACACTTGCTGGGTACAGTATTCTTGGCTGCAGGTTTTTTCCTTTCAGTACTTTAAATATATCATGCCACTCCTTTCTAGACTGTAAAATTCCTGCTGAGAAGTCACCTGATAACCTTATGGGGTTTCCTTTGGATATAACTTGTTGCCTTTCTCTTGTGGCTTTTAGGATTCTCTCCTTATCTTTAATTCTTGACATTTTAATTATAATATGTCTTCGTGTGGGCCTTTTTGGGTTTATTTGTTTGGTGCTCTATGTGCTTCTGGTACATGGATGCCTGTTTCCTTCCTCAGGTTAGGAATGTTTTCAGCTGTTATTTCTTCATATAGATTCTCCACACCTTTGTCTCTCTCTTCTCCTTCTGGGACAACTATAACATGGATGCTGGTGCACTTGATGTTGCCCCAGATGTCCCTTAGAGTGTCCTTCTTCTTTTAAATTCCTTATTATCTGTTTAGCTTGGGTGATTTCCTCTATTCTTTTGTCTAGCTTGCTGTATCATTCTTCTGTATCATCTACTCTGCTTTTGAATCCCTCTAGTGAATTTTTTATTTCCAGTATTGTATTCTCCACTTCTGATTAGTTCTTTTTTATATTTTCCAATTCTTTGTTGAAATTCTGAGTTCATCCATTCTTCTCCCAAGATCAGTGACCATCCTTATGACTCTTAGTTTGTAGTCTTTGTCAGGTAGATTGTTAATCTCTGTTTCATTTAGTTCTTTTTCTGGCATTTTGTCCTGAACCCTTATTTGTAATATATTCCTTTATCTCCTCATTTTTCCCCTTTCTCTGTGCTTATATCTATGTATTAAGTAGGTCAGCTACAGCTCCCAATCTTGGAGAGGTGGTGTTAGGTAAGAGATACTTTATGAGGCCCAGCATTGTGCTTCTCTCTCATCACCAGTTCCAAATGTTCTAGAAGTGTCCCCTGTGTGGGCTTGTGTATCCTTCTGTTATGGCAGCATTGCCCTTGCTGAAGGTGCCTGGGGAGGCTAAGCTGTCCCCCTGGCCAGCTAGTTGTAATGCTCAGCTGCATGTAGCTGCTATGGTCCCTTCAGTGACTTTATCAGGCATGGGGAGCCCCAGCACAGTTGGCTGCAAGGTCTGATAGGACATTCCTGTTGCAACTTTTCTGTTAAGTGAGTATGCCCCCATTGTAGTTGGTTGCTAGGCTCAGGGGCTTCCAATTGCTGTAGGCCTCTGGCCTGCAAAGCTATTGTTAGCTTTCTTAGTATTGCAGCTAAGTGGGGCTGGCCCAAGGCATATGGGCACACAATTGTTTCAGGCTTTGGAAGGTGAGGCTGATCCCTTATGTCGCTGTTTGAGAAGCACAAGGCTTCTACAGCTGATAGTCCTACTGCTCATAGGGCCACATGCCCTATCAACACAGTCCTGCCCTGTACATCCACCCTGACCCCCTGAAGTGGACCCAATCACCCCCCTGAAGTGGCCCCACATCCTCCACCAATGCAGGCCCACCCCTCATGCATGCTCTGCCCCACAGATGTGGACCCACTCACCTGGCTGCTGAGGTTCTAGGCTTCCCACCTATGTTGGCCCACAAGTTGCCCGAGGCCTTGCTGTTGGGTGAGTCCAGTCCCTAGGGTGGGCTTCCTGCCCTGGCTGAGCTGGATTAAATAGGTGTTCTAGTGGGTGAAGCAGACACCTCAGCTAACAGGCCAGGGGAATAGCTCCAATGGCATCTGCCAGCATCTGTGTCAGCATGGCTGTACTAGGTCACAGTAAGGGCTGCCACCAATGTCTCAGTCCCTAGGGAGGTCTCACCTCTCACTGAGATGCACTCACAACCTACCAATTGAGTCTCTTCACCAAAGTACTGTGCACCTTTCTTTCTGATGATTTTAGATTACTCTCTGAAATGGGTGAATTTGCTGGCTTTGCCAGCAAAGCCAGCTACTATGATACTTGTCTCAGTTATGCTGAATCCAAAAGCTGTTTATTGTTGTAACGTTCCCCTATTCAGATCCCCAACTCCTCCAGGGAAGGCTTCATACCTTAAGGTTGTTCCTGGCCAGCTGTGGAGCACTGTGGCTCAAAGGTGGCCTTCTTCTCTCTAGAAGGGAGTTTCTGCCTCTTCCACCTCAGTCAGCACTGTGCCTTCTTGTGGGGGTACTTTTTATCCAGTTTTAAATTCTCTCTCAGGGGTAATTGTTCCAAGAGTAGTTGTAAATTTGTTGTGTCCATGGGACGAGGTGAGTTCAGAGTCCCCCTGCATTGCCATCTTGGCACTGTCCCCATAGCAAGCTTTTCTACTGTATCTGGAAATGCTGTTGTAATCCTTGTGATCTTTTCAAAATAATGAATCTCCTAAAATATAAAAACCTTCTAAGAAAAATGCCAAGTGAACATCAAAGTGCCGACTAAGACATCTGACACACTTTCAACTTTTACTCTTGTGTTTTCACTTGGATTTATTAAGAATACTTCTTTTTTTTTTTTTTTAGATTGGCACCTGAGCTAACAACTGTTGCCAATCTTCTTTTTTTTCCTGATTTTCTCCCCAAATCCCGCCAGTACATAGTTGCATATTTTAGTTGTGGGCCCTTCTAGTTGTGGCATGTGGGACGCCACCTCAGCATGGCCTGATGAGTGGAGCCCTGTACGTGCACAGGATCCAAACTGGTGAAACTCTGGGTCACCAAAGTGGAGTATGCGAACTTAACCACTCAGCCACAGGGCCAGCCCCAAGAAGGTTTCTTAAATTGTGTTACAAAGAAGTAATTTTTTTCTAAAAGTTAAAATAAGATTATTATTTTGCTGCAGCTATGTTGAACCATTTTCTTTATAGTTTAGTTTTTCAGTAAAGCTATGGGGTTTTGATTATTGATTCTGCATATTAAAGATTGCCAACAAATCATCTGGATCCAGATCAAAGGAAAATAATTTAGAACCAATCAGGCAGTAAAGACATTAGTTGAATCCTTGGTGAAAGAAATTAGCAGAAATCTGAAAAAGATGGGGGTATGGAATCTATGAAATAAAATCAAGACATAAAAGAAGAGAAAGAGCAGGATAAAATCTTAATATGATTGAAACTGGAAGATGCGCAGGGGATCCGTGACGTTGTGCAGTTACATAACTAAGTGCCAGCTGGAATGTGGGTTGGAAGTCCCCCATTTACCTTGTTGGCCATATGCAACTATAAGAAACAGTTTGGCATGTCCAGCTGTAGCTCAGGTAAATTCAACCTGGTATCTAATTACTGATCAACAAGTGAGGAAGACCAATTGAGCTCTTGTCTCAATGCTGCATCATATACCACAGTTAGAAAAAGAAAATCTAAAATGTAATCTAATATAAAATGCTACTTAAAGTGTAATTTTTAAAAAGATACTCTCTCCAGCCCTAGTTGAAACTGACTTTCTAACAAAACCAGATTAGATCCTGAAATTTGCCTGGCTGACATCTACAGATAGTGATGACTCTTGAGACACAATAATCTCATGGGAGGGAAATGCTGCTTTTCAGGCATGAACAGATCAATTTTAGTAACTTTTTTCTTAAAATATTGTTGTATTTTTTTATTTGGTGAACAATTCTTTTAAAATCTGACTCCTTGGCAAAAGTTTGCAAATAAAACTTTTTCTTTTCTTATGTTCTTGTTTTTGAGTCTTCCTTTCACACAAGCAATTATTTTATGGTCCAAAACCTTGAATCTAGTGACCTCAGGCCATCAGAGATGGTTACTCTGATTATAAATTTTGTACTCACTGAGATAAACCAGCACGTCTTGTTAAGGTGTTTGTAAACCTGACTTGTTAGAGAATCTGATGTTTTAGCCATGCGATGTTTACACAAAATGTGTAATTGATATTGCACTTTCTCTTTTGATTTAGCATGTATAGACGAATTTGATTAAGCTCGTAAAATGAATTTGAAGGTTTAAGAGAATTTTATTTACGAGAGTTAAAAACTAAGAAAGACCTTGCTCATGTGTCCTGTTTGGCCTCCTCATTAGATGTTTCAAGTGTTCTAGAAAGTCAGATACTTTACATCTGTACTTGTTGCTTCAAAGGATTAAGGCAGTGGTTCTCAAAGTGTGGTCCCCAGACAAGCAGCATCAGCCCAACGGGAAACATGTTAGATATGCATGTTCTTGGGCCACACCCTAGACCTTTTAGGTGAGAAACTATACGGTGGGGTCAGCAATTTGTGTTCTGATAAACTCTCCAGAAGTTTAAGAACCACCAGTTTAAGGTAATTTAATCAAATAAGTTTATGAATAGGTTATTTCTTCAGGGGAGTTAAAACTAGTAGGGGAATATTAATTAAAGAACACTTGATTTTTCTTAAGATAGGTAAAATTATTTTTACAAATGGAAAACCAAGATCTCTAAGTTGAACTTAACATCTTAAAAAAAACTAAATTTGTGATGTTAATGAATTGAATATTAGTTTAAACACAAGCAAATACAATAGGCCTTTCAGCACACAGACGATACCCCAGAACTTCAGAAAATTCAACTGACAAAGACCTAGATATGTTTTAACTTTGTATATTTCGTTTGTTGACACCAATGTCAGGTCAAACAATTATGTGAGCTGAGGAGTGTTTTCCCCCGCTAATGTCATGTATTTCAAAAATATAGTAAGAAAAGATGTACTGGATGTACTAGAAAGGCCATTACAAACGAAAAAGTTTTAAGACTGGTTAGGAAATTGGCATGTTTCTCAGAATTGCAAATCTTGGTACTAAATATTGGGCACCTCAAAATTTTTCATTTTCTAACTGGCACTAAATTATTTTCCAAATGTCACGAGAACAATCTTTGCTATACCAGGAACCCCTGGGGTTTTATATCTTCACGGTTTAGTGGTAGTGCCAAGTACTGCATTTTTAGCTTTATAATTCACCTAAATTGTTTCAAAATACTCAACTAAATTGCAAAATAATAAACTACAAACTTTCATCACTTTTGTGTGGCAAAAGATTTTAGTAGTTCTGGAAAATCAATGGGAATACAAATATGCTTAGAATGTTCAACACTTGATAATAAAAGGTATTGTTACTGACAGATATGGCAGAAAGTTTGTTAAAGTTTATCAAAATATAATGGACTTCTTCAACTGTGAATTATTTCTGCAAAACCACTTTAGAATAGAACCATTTTCCTTTTAAATCATTAAGACCTTATAGTGTGCTGAAATCAATTTCTTCTTATTTTAGGGATTCTGTAGTACTACTATGGATATTTTCCATCTCGAATTTATGACAGTTCAAACAGAGGACATAAAATACTACAATGTACATAGGATACTGCTCTTTTAATCCACTCTAAATTCCCTTATGCCTTCTGAAGTAGTGTTTTGAGTTTAGCAAACTATTTTCTTCCTGAAATACATTTACACTCTTAGTGGTAAGCTAGAGTCAGTTCCTACCAGCTTGCAAGAACAAAATGTTAAATTTTCAGGAATTCTACAAGCCAAGTTGTTAAACCCAGACATTATTAAAACTTAAAGTACAAAAGCTTATAATTAAACAAAATCTATTCAAAACAAAGATACTAAATACTCAAAACTCATCACTTCTGAATGATCTCAGTCATTTTGTTATCTACTCTTGAGGTCATTTAACGTATTGTATCTGTATGGTGCACATACTGTATGATGATGTGGGGTGGCACATCTCTTCCCAACTTTGCACTTAATGACCTCACCCTGGAAGCTTAAAATCAGCCACACTAAGAGTATTTACACCATGCAAATTAGCAAACACTTGGGGCTGGCCTGGTTGTGTCATGGTTAAGTTCGTGCATTCCACTTCTGTGGCTGGGGGTTCACAGGTTCAGATCCCAGGTTTGAACCTACACACCACTCATCAAGCCATGCTTTGGCAGCATCCCACATACAAAATAGAGGATTGCCACAGATGTTAGCTCAGGGACCACCTTCCTTGCCAAAAAACACCCCCCAAAAAACAAATCAGCAAAGACTTAGAATCAAGGTTTTCAGGTGTTTTGTGTGTTTTACCCAGAGAGCTGGATATTAAACATTTACCAGCACATCACTGGATATACCGGGTAGCCCAAACCACAGCTATCAAAGATATTCCCACCTATTTAAGGTTGCCAGATGAAATACAGGATGCCCTGTTCAATTTGAATTTCAGACAATGAATTTCTTTTTTAGTATACCTACATCTATAGTTTGATATATTAGGAGAACTATTGAAGCCATAAGTCTTTTATTGGCAACATTTTCTAGATGTTAGTCTAAAATACATCCTCATTACCCTCTGTCATTTACCCAGAACTGCCAAGATGTATTTGTCTTGTCCTAAGTCCTCTGCTTGGAACCAACAATGTGGATTGAATGTCTCTTTGAAAATAAGACAGGGGCTGGTCTGGTGGTGCAGCAGTTAAGTGCGCACGTTCCACTTTGGCAGCCCGTGGTTCACCGGTTCGGATCCCGGGTACAGACATGGCACCACTTGGCAAAAGCCATGCTGTGGAAGGCGTCCTACATATAAAGTAGAGGAAGATGGGCATGGATCTTAGCTCAGGGCCAGTCTTCCTCAACAAAAAGAGGAGGATGGGCAGCAGTTAGCTCAGGGCTAATCTTCCTCAAAACAAACAAACAAACAAACAAAAACACCCAAGTGCTAGAAATGGTTTTTACTCCGATTTTTTTCTTTTTTTGGGCTGTTGTTCTTTAATGAGTATGGTACTAATTTGACGAATTCTTTTTCAAAGACGAACTGAAAACTTTTTGCCAAAGGTCAGTGAATTTTTTTTTACCCCGAAACTATTTTCTAAGTTTAAAATTTGGAGATCCCAAGAAATATTCAGGAGAAGCCTTATTTCCTTTTAATAGAAGGGAAAAAACAGCTCTTATTTAGAGAGGCATCCCCTGCTCTTCTACAAAATAAAGACTCCAGGAAATAGTGGGAATTTATTACAAGCCTGACTCACCTTGTAACTGAGATGTCCACCCCTTCTCCCAGCTTCCGCTAATGTATATGCACAAGCAGAAGGGTCAGTGTTACAGTCTCTCTTGGATTGAGCATGCTTCTGGATCAGATGGATTTCCCCACTGCTACCAGCTCCCCACTGGGTCACGGCTCGCTGCATGCCTCACCACTCATAAATAGTCCATCAGAGCCAGGAACAAAATGGGTGACTCAGTGACTGAGGCCTCTCCTTCCCTGACCCTCTGATTCCTTCCATCTCATCAAGACTCTTCTGTAAAGGTTTGGGAAACTTTCACAGGGTTTATCCCATGGGGAAAAGGCCAAAGTGCTTGCTAACTAGGATTTTGTGAGAGTCCTACAGGAATAGCATCAAAGGATGAAGGGCCCTTCACAGAGGGGTGTCTCCTCCTATGTGTTCCCTCTCATCCCAAAGATCCTGGTCTATGGGCTCTCCAGATCCATTTCAACCATCTCCCTCAGGCATCCAGCCCCTATCCACAGGGAGCAGTCACAAATCGTGGACCCATTCTCATCCCCACCATGTATTTGCCCCAGTCTGAGTCATTCAGTCTGGGGCAGTCCCAGGGACTTGGCTGGGCTCTCAGTGATGGTGTGCCCAGGTCATACTGCAGGGGGTTGCTGTAGGTCTGCAGTGGGTTTGTGTCCTGATTTGTTTCTCAATATTCTCACCAGTATGACCCGTTAGCACTCCTGTGCTTTAAGCATGAAACGTAGTAGAATACACACATGCACTTCTCCCATGGACAGCTGTTACTTTTTGGAGAAGAGATTAAGAGAGAAAGTATTTCCTCCATGTTATGGATTCAATTGTGTCCCCCCCAAAATTTATATGTTTAAGTCTTAACCCCCAGTATCTCTGAATGTGACCTTATTTGGAAATAGAGTCATTGCAGATGTTATTAGTTAATAGGAGGTCACACTGGAGCATGATGGGCCCCTAATCCAGTATGACTGATGTCCTTATAAAAGAACGCCATGTGAAAAGACAGACATGCACACAGGGAGAACACCACCCAAACATGAAGGCATGTTCATGGAACAGAGTCTACTTCACAACCCTCAGAATGAACCAACCCTGCAGGCACCTTGATCTCAGACTTCCAGCCTCCAGAACTGTAAGACAGTACATTTTTGTTGCTTAAATCATCTAGTTTGTAGTACTATGTAACAGCAGCCCTAGCAAACTAACACAAGTTTTGGTAATGAGAAATGGGGTGCTGCTGTAACAGATAGCTAAAATAGCGCAAGTGGCTTTGGAACTGCGTAATGGGTAGAGACTTAAAGAGTTTTGAGGTGCTTGATAGAAAAAGCCAAGACTGCTCTGAGGAAAGTGTTGGTAGAAACGTGAACATTAAAAGCATTTCTGCTGAAATCTCAGACAGAAATGAGAAACACGTTATTGGAAACTGGAGGAAAGGTGATCCACTTTATAAAGTGGCAGAGAATTTAGCTGAACTGTGTTCTGTTGGGTGGAAGGCAGAACTCTAAGCAGTGAACTTGGATATTTAGCTGAGGAACTTTCCAAACAAAATGTTGAATTTACGGCCTAGTTTCTCCTTGCTGCTTATAGTAAAATGCAAAAGGAAAGAAATAAACTGAAAAAGGACTTTATAAACAAAAAGGAACCAGAACTTGAAGATTTGGAAAATTCTCAGCCTATCCATATTGCAAAATATGAGACAGCATGCTCTGGAGAGAACACCAAGGGTGTGCTAAAGAGATTAGACGTGTGACTTGTGGATCATTCAATCACCTGTCTGTAGAAACACTGCAAGCTCGGATAGAAGGGGATAGAGAATTGAAGAAAGGAGGGAAGGCTTTTGGACCTCTGGGATTCTACAGGCAGGAAACAGGACAATAGAGCTCTTTGGCTGTGAATATGTGTTATTCTTCTTCAAGAAAAGGGAAGAATGTCCCTGTGGGGGTCAGCTCCTCTGTAGGTCCAGAGGGTGGGGCCACTTCCTTGGTTCCAGAGGGCTGCTGCCACCTCAGTGGGCCCGGAGGACAGAGCTCCATCCAAAGAGGATTGTCCTCAAGCCTCAAAATCTATTGGAATTTGCCATGCTAGATTTCCAACTTGCTTGGGACCAGTGACTCCTTTTTCTTTCCAATTTCTCCCTCTTTTCTGTAATAGTTAAAAAGTATTATTATTATTGAAATTTCCAAATATACTCAAAAGTTGCGAAAATATAATGAAGCCCCATGTATCCATCACCTAGCTTTTGTAATCATCAACACATGGCCCTTCTTACAGTTTTTAAAACAATACTTTGTTCAAAAGCAGCAGCTCTGGTTGTGTTGCTTTGTGTGTATGTATTTACAAGTAGGTGTGTGTGTGTGTGTGGCAGGAGAGGGATGTGGTGGCAATTCCACTGAATTTCAAGATGCCACATCTTTCCAGAGGAATCTAGGAATTGGAGAGTGATGAGCATTTGTATATGGATAAGAGGAAAGCAAAACAAAATTTCTACGATTGAGGGAGCTTGCTATAGAATGCCAGGTGAGATAGAGGACATGGCCAATATTTCCCAAATATAGATTGAAACATGGGCATAGATATTGGTAAATGTAACTTCTCAAATTTTCCCTTTTTGAATGGCAATGTCTATCCTGTGCCTGTTCCATCATCACATTTTGCAAGCAGACAACTTGTCTGGTTTCATAGGGTCACAGATGGAAAGGAATTTTTCCTAGGATGAATCATGCCCTGAGTCTCACCCATACCTGATTTAGATGAGACTTTGGACTTTGAGTTGATGCTGGAATGAGTTAAGACTTCGGAGGATGGTGGGATGGAGTGATTGTATTTTGCATGTGAGAAGGACATGAATTTTGGGCGCGAAGAGGCAAACTGTTACACGTTGAGTTGTATCTCTCCTCCCCGTTTATATATTGAAGTGCTTACCCTCCAGTACCTCCAAATGTGACCTTATTGGGAAAACGGGTCATTGCAAATGAAATGAATTAAGGTCAGGTCATACTGGAGAAAGGTAGATCTCCAATCTCATATGACTAGAATCCTTATGAAAAAATGCCATGTAGAGAGACATACATGCACACAAGAAGAATGCCATCTGAACAAGAAGGCAAAAGTTGAAATGATATGTCTACAGGCCAAGAAACACCAAAGATTTCCTGAAAACACCCAGAAGCTATGGGAGAGGCATGGAACAGATTCTCCTGCACAGCCCTCAGGTGGAATCAACCTTGCCAAACTCTTGAGCTCAGACTTCTAGTCTTCAGAACTGGAGACAACACACTTCTGTTCTTTAAACCATCCAGTTTGTGTTACTGCGAACAGCAGCCCTAGTAAACTAACACATTCAAATAGCCATACACTGTTCTCCTCCTGTGAAGTTAGGAACCTCATTATTGTGTTTGGGACATTGCTCCCCACTGCCTTGGGGCCCACCAGAATAATATGAGCTGCAATACCCTTTAACAACTGATGTGCTGCCTGTGTCACCCAGAAAGGGCTCTGGACTGACCATTGTTATGAATATTCCATTGAATTTTTGGTCCTACAAAGTTTTCCCTTGGGTGGGACATGCTGTAGGGGGTGGAGAGGGTCTGGCCAATACTTCTCATAATGCTAGATGATGTGTGTACTTCAGGCTGCTTTGCTTCTCTCTAAAAGGCCAGTGCCAGTAACAACTTGAAAAGAGAGCAGTGGAAATTATTAACTCTCTAACAAATACTCTCACCGAACTTTGACCCTGTTGATGATGTTGAACTTGGTCAATAGATTTGAATGAGCCCTTGATCAAAGGCTAACCAGTAACGGCTTCCTCAAAGTGGGCCAGTGGCATGCAGTACTCTGTGTACGCCAGGAGGTGTCGATCCAGCACAGCCAGCAATGACTGGAGGCTCAGAACTGCTCTTCACCGAATCCATTTTTTTTAAATCTACAAGCAAGTCATTAGTTACCAGGCTGTGCCCAAGAGCATATTTTCACCACGCTATTCATTACCCAGGGGAGATTTATTGTATTTTTAGATTACTTTAATTTCTTAAAGTACTTTTTAAATTGATTTCTTTTATAGTCCAGATTTTAAGATTCTCAATAAATATGCTAGCAGCTTTCCCAAAAGTGGGAGACAAGGTATGTTTTGCTTTTTTCAGGATAAAGCCATTATAGGAAATCTAGTCTCAATGAATAATTCTGTCAAAATGCTAAGAAAGTGAAGCCTACTCCCAGTGTTAAAGGGACTGTTTTGGAGACTGGAGCCTCCCGTTCTGGTCTGACTGCCTTTGCCAAGTGGTCTGATACGCTAAATGCAATAGTGCACAGAGGTGGGCAGGACACAGGCTCTAAAGGCATGTTTGACTGCTATCTAGGTGCATGGCACATTTTTCCTCAGATTATTTTCTTCCCCTGGGGAAAAAATGGTCACAGTGAATGACCTTCATAAACTATATAGAGGTTATACATGCAGAGAAGACACCTCTCAACCCCACCCCTCTGGGTGTGCTCTCGACAGAAGGAAAATAATTTTCCAAATGGCCTATCCTCTTGTTATAGAGACTAGTGTCCAAGAACTTGATTGGGTCCAAAGTAAAGACAAACTGACAATCAGTGCTTCTGTTTGGACTTTGTATAGCTAAAGAGTAGCCACCAGTATTATACTGTCTATTATTGGAAAGGCACTATAATGAGTCTTATTTTTTTTTAAATGTGACAATATTAATAGGTTCCTGGGCAAGACCTGGAAGCAGAGAAATGAATAAAGAGGAACTGATAGAGTTGCTCTGAAGAGTAACACACTCTCTCCATTGACAGAAGGGAAATCTTCTCATGAGGTGGCACTTAGAGAAATGGTTCTTGTCCTTCAAACGAATCTAGACTCCACTGTTTCTGACTGTTTATTCTCTAAAGGTGCATCCAGGAGTTAGGGAAGAGATCCATTAGGAGCTCCAGGGAGAATGAAGAGGTGCATCCTCATTTCACACCTATAGAGAATTCTCAAAGGAAACCAGAAGACTTGGAAGGTCAAAGCCCACATGAGGCCAATCTGATAGAGCTCCTCTCGTCACCCTACATCAAGATTTGGGGAATTTTTCTATGGCAAATTGTTGCCTTCAAGATGCCATTGGGAAAAGATGGGGAATTGACCTTTAGCTCTGTTACAGGGTTTTCCTGAAGGATGGGATGCCGTTTGCACTGTGAGATGCTGAAGAAACTCTCTCTCTTTCTGAAGACGTGAGTGGACACCAAGACAGGGAAATGGGTTGTGTGCAGGGAAGGGCTTAACTATGTTTTTAAAAACTGTAATATGGGGGAGCAGCCCAGTGGCATAATGGTTAAGTTTGCACACTCCACTTCAGCGTCCTGGGGTTCACAGGTTCAAATCCCGGGCACTGACCTAGCACTGCTCATCACGACAAGCTGTGGTGGCATCCCACATAAAATAGAGGAAGACTGGCACAGATGTTAGCTCAGTGACAATCTTCCTCATGCAAAAATAGGAAGATTGGCAACAGATGTTAGCTCAGTGACAATCTTCCTCAAGCAAAAAGAAGAAGAAGATCGGCAACAGATGTTAACTCAGGGCCAATTTTCCTCACACATACACACACAAAATCTGTAATGTGGGAACAGCTATAATTAGCATCTAATTTTAAGTTTTTCCCCTACATGAAATTTGCTCTAGTCACTCACGGCTCTGCAGCAAAGTCAGTTACGAACCACAGACTTAATATGTTGCCTCTACAATTCAGAATTCCTGAGAAATAAAGTTCTCAAAAAAGACAAGTGGAGATCAGTTCTCAGCTCTGTGACTAAAAGGCTGGCCTGAAGAATGGGGCTGCCCAGAAGAGCTCAGTCAAATCACAGAATCATGAAAAATAATAACTTGTTATATTAAGCCACCAAATGTGGGTAGTTTGTTATGAGGCAAAAAGTAACAGAGCAATTTGGGAGGGTGGTGCGGTTAGGAAATGAGGAGTCAGCTCTTGAGCTATGTAAGGTTGTTTTGAAGAGAAATGGGCCTGGGCTGGACCCTGTTCTAAATTTCTTTGAAATATTCTCTTTATCAGGCAGGACAACGTGAAGACACTCTGGTGTCATTGTCGGCTTGAGTTGATCCTGGGTCTGGTGAGTGGTAAGGATCATGGGAATTTCCAACCTTCCTTGTCATCATTGCTGGCAAGACTGGTGACAACTGTCTCTTTTATATATGGGGTCTCCTTGTTCTTCTATGGTTATTCACTTTTAACTCTCCTCATCATGTACAGACAATAAATAAGCTTTGAAGCACAACTCAGAACTTGAGGTTCTGAGTCAAGCTCTGCTGCTTGCAATAGATAGATGTAGATTGCCAGGAATCTGGATTCTCACTGGTTTAGTATGTAGAGAGTCAGCAAGGCTACTGCTGTGTTTATGTTGGTGCGAAATGAATACTAATTCTAATAACTCCTCTAACATTTTGGAAAACATACCATGTACATTACTCAGTAAGTATCATCATCCTAGTTCACAGGAGAAGACAGTGAATTTAAGTAAGAGATCCCACATTTTCCACAATTCTACACTACTTTTTTCATTCAGAAGCTCATTTACAAGCTCTTTTAAATATCAATTCTATAACGTGGACAGGGATCTGGTTTCTGAAACTGCATTAGATTTGGTGTTGAATATTTCAGGGAGGGTTTTGTTGTTTTACTGCAGCTTGGGTTTAAGAAGGCAAATTGATAGTGCTCTCCCAACCATAATATCAATGAAATGACAGATATATATATGATATATACATGAAGTCCACCTGCTGGCCTGACCTGCCCAACCACTTCTTCCAGGATGAACCCTCCCACCTGAGGATCACTTTAGGCTCTACAGACCACTGCCACCCCGCCCCACACCCCCATCCTCCCCAGGAAACAAACACCACACCTCCTCCAGCTGCTGTGATCATTTATCAGTCTAGACTATTGCATAGAAATCACCTGAGGATCTGGTGAAAATGCAGATTCTGATTCAGAATCTAACAAGAGTTAACAAGCTCCCAGGTGACACTAGTGCTACGGTTTCTGCACCAGACGTTGAGTAGCAACGGTCTAGACAAGATTTTCTAAATTGGCTTCCCTGACACTCTTTAAATTAAAAACAACAACAGCAGCAAATATACATAAACTGAAAAAGTTATTCCTAAACCTTTCCTCAAAATACACTGTTATAAATCCGAGGAAGTTTTATGTTGACATCGGTAACTATCTTTGAATGCTACTCTTTCCATGGCTCTCTTATGATTCAAAGTTTCAATTTCTTAGATAAGAGAGTGAATTTAATTACATTCCTTTTGCACTCTTAATACAATGTTTACAATTAATGTCCTGATTTGGCATGGAGTTGGGCAGGCTCTTTCTGGAGTCCTTGGCATGACAGAACACCAGTTTCAACTCATACGTTAATTGCCAAAGAGTTACAACGACTGCAGCACTTGCCCTGAAGTAAATTGTACCTGCTTTGCTCACTGAGTGAAAATCAAAATAATAAGACCCTATTCCTTCATCCTGGGCTCCACTAGAGACACAGAGCCCATGCCAGGGGGTGGGGCACTTTGGACACTGGTGGACAGATGTAACTTTCAGGTCATGGCACAACTGATTAATTAGGAAAGAAAGAAAGGAAAAAGAGGCAGCAAGGCGGGTGGGGCAGGGAGGCGTTCACTTAAATCTCTGACCGTCCTGTGCTCTCCGCTGAAGGTGGAATCGCTGCAAGGAGCATCAGCCACCACCTCCAGGTTTAGTTTCTTGGCAGTCAGGGACAGCAAACAAAGCTATGTATCATGGGGTTTGGAGGCAGACCAAATGAAACAGGAATTTTGTCTCTGATGGATGTCTTTCGCAAGTTATTCACCTCCAGAACCTGTACAATGAGGGTAGTAGTATCTTCTGTCTAGGAGTCTGAGGGATTTATACAAGTGAGAAGATTATACAAAATGATGTATGTAAAAGATCCAGCAATGTAAGGCACAGGGTAGCCACTGTTGGTATTAATACTATCAAGCATTAATGAATGGGAGCTACTCTTCATATTAGTATTCATACTGTTAAGCCCTGCTAGGTATGTCTCAGCAGTCAGCAGCCACCCAGTCCAGTCTTGGGGTCTGTAATTTACCTCCCTCTTCCCACCTTGTCAGGAACTTGGGTGAAGTGGCCCTCCAGGCATTGAGGCCTGGTGGAGAGTGGGCTGGATATAGGGCCTCAATGAGGGACATGTCTGCAAGACAAGTGCTGTGTCATGCAGGTCTCAGCAAATTCCAAAAACCAAAATAAACCCAGACAAAGTTGGATATAGAATTGGTTCTTCCATGCAGACGAGATGTGTGCTTGCCTGGGGCAGCCCAGCTGTGTTTGAAGGTTTGAAGGCAGCTAGTCCCAGTCTCAGTTCTGCAATTTTTGTGATGTGTCACTTCCCTCCCACTTTCTTGTCATTGCCCATGGTTACTGAGACTGCAAAGGTAGTTCAAATCTACCCCCTGAATCAAATCTGGGTTCAAATCACGTCTCTTGCCATTTTTTCAGTTAGTTGACTTTGGGGACATCGTCTTTCTGAGCTTCATTCCATTTCGTCAACCGTGAAACTGGCATCGTTTGCCTACCCTTCAATGTGGTTCATGACTAGAATTGCCAGATTAGCAAATAAAAATACAGGACACCCAGTTCAATCTGAATTTCAGATAAACAATAAATTATTTTTAGTATGAATTTATTTTGTAGGATACCCAATTAAATTTGATAATTTTGCAGTATAATATGTCCCAAATATTGCCTGGGACATACTTACACTAAAAGAAAAAATTGTTCTTTATCCGAAATTCAATTTTAACTGGGTATCCTGTAATTTATCTGGCAACCCTACTAATGACAATTAAATATGTGAGAATGTTTAGCACAAAGAAGATACTGAAGTGACTCTCTCTGTATTCCCACAGAGCTCTGTACATACTTATTTCAGGTCCTCAAGGACAGCGAAAGAGAAAGAGAGAGGAAGAGGGAAAGGAGACAGACTAGAAAAGGTACTTTGAAGGAGGTAGTATCTGCTCTGGCGTTAAAGCACAAGCAGGAATCTATCAGGTTTGAAAGCAGCATAGAGCGTGTTTATCAGGCTTAGAAGGCAGCACAGAGCATAACGTACAGTTGTGGCAGATGAGCTAAGGACCATAAAGCAGCTAAGGACTGCAATAAAGCCTGAACATTATCTTGGGATCAGTGGAGAATCACTAATCTTTTTTTCCAGGGGAGTGATTTGATCAGATTTAGGTTTTAGAACGATAGCTCTGGCAATGTTGTGAGGGATTGTACAGAGGTCGTGTTGGGGAGTAGGGAGGAGGAAGGGGTGCTGAACAGGTGAAGGCTTGAACCACGTCCATGGCAGTGAATGGAGAGAAATGGACAGATTCAAGAGACATTACAGATGTTGAATGACAGGATTTTGTGAGAAGCTGAATGTGAAGATGGAGAGAGGAGTCAAGAGTCTACTGAAACGCAGTTTACGTGAGAATGTTCAGAGAGAGGAAGAACACAGAAGAAAGTGGCATCATGGAAGCTGAGGCAGAAAGATTGGAGGGAAGATGGTGAACAGTGTCACATACTGCAAAGGTAAAGGAAAATGAGGATTGGAAGGGGAAAGTGGTCCTTGAAGTCCACTGACCTTGGCAGTTATAATGGAGGTCACTATTGACATTTGCATGAAATGTTTTAGAAACAGTGGAATATACGAGAGGCAAATAGGAGAGAAATGAAGGTCTACCCTTTCAAGAAATTTACAGGTGAAAAGAGAAATCACTTGAGGGGGACCATGGTCTGTGGAAAGTTTTTGGTTTGTGTTTTAGTATGTGCAGAAAAAGAGCAATTTGTATAAAGGAGGCAAAGAATCCAGTAGAGAAGGATGGAGACTAAAGATAAAGGAGAATGAGAAGATAAGCAATGACCAAGCTCCCTTAGAAGACAGGTGATAAGAGCACTAATAACACAGGTGAAAACAGGTAAGGATACTTTTTTCCTCAATAGAAAGGAAGAATGTAGACTTAGTAGACACATGGGTGTCTAGAGGTACCGAGAAAAGAAGCTGAGGGAATTCATGATTTGATGGTCTCCATTTTCTTTGGGAGTTAGTGATAAACTGAGAGAAGAAGAAGTCTACAGACTATAAGTCTTCTAAAGTCAATATAAAAGTTTAGTGGAAGAGAGGTGGTAGCAGTACAGGCATAGGAGGTTGTGACAGAAAAGGAGTTTATGACAGAGGTTTTTTTTTAACTATTATAAAATACACATAACATAGGGGACTGGCCCCGTGGCCAAGTGGTTGGGTTTGCGTGCTCTGCTTCGGCGGCCAAGGGTTTCGCCAGTTCAGATCCTGGGCGCAGACATGGCACCTCTCATCAGGCCATGCTGAGGTGGCGTCCCACATGCCACAACCAGAGGCACTCACAACTAGAAACTACAACTATGTACTGGGGGGCTTTGGGGTGAAGAATTAAAAAAAAAAAAAAAGATTGGCAACAGTTGTTAGCTAAGGTGCCAATCTTGAAAAAAAAGAAAAACACATAACATAAAATTTACGTTGTTGACTTAAAAAATTTAGAGGAGCATTTCAGGGGGTAAATACTGGATTGTGACCTAGTGTGTGAATTCCTGAAATGGAACTGAACATCCATAAAGTCAAGGTGAGGAATTATGAAACTCAGTGAAGGAGAGCATTGTTGAAGGAAGGTAGTAGAACAATGAATTGAAAAGGGCAAGGCAGAGCCAAGATTATACTAACCCTGTTTCCCAGTCTAAGGATAAGGGTGTAGAAGTTAGTGGGAGAAAGAGTAGACTCCACTTGATACTCAGGACGGAAATCTTCATGAAGGGAGAAACTTCAGTTCTTCTGTTACAGTGAGGAGATGGGAGCATTTTAGGAAAGCGCTAAATTTCTAGAGATTTCTTGGAAATTAATTTGTGGTTTGAGAACATAATAGGAAGCTTTAAGGAGAGAATTAGTGGGAGGAAGCCAGGAAATGTGTCGAACTGAAGTGGGTAATGATAATCCTATGTAAGAAATTAAGTAACAGGGTAGGAAGTGTTATGGGCTGTGACTCTGGTCAAGAGATGAGGGAGGCAGGGTGTTGAGAGCTAGACTTGAATGGGACAAACTAGGCTCAGGTTTCACCTGGTATCAAGTTGCTTTTTGTCTCTGCAAACTCTCCATCTTCTGTCTTGACAGAACTGCAAACCCTCTGGGAGCCAGGGACATAATATGCTGAGTTTGTGCTGTAGATTATTGGTTCTTTGGTGACTTTGGCATTTTATTGAGACTTTGGTGGTTTAAAAAGGTGGGGTGGTATTGTTTGGAAATTAAAATAATTTAATCCTACTGGAAATTAACTCTACCTCAACCAATTTCTTGGTTTTCATGAGGAGAGAGGGGATTAAGACAGTCATGGACACCATGAAAATTTTTTCTCAGTTTTTTTTTTTACTACATTTTTCCGCATATAAAAGAACCACTTACCCCTAATAGAAAGTCTGAACATTTTAAAGAAGTAAAGCAAACAAAGAAACAAACAAAACCTTCCTAAGTCTAGCATCCGAAATCAACCACCTCTAACATTTTGGCGTATTTCCATCTCATGATTTCTTTTCCTTCCCCTCCTTTATGTAAGGAGAATCACAAAAAAGATATATACCTGGCTTTATCATTTAGTATTTTATAGTAATCTAGTAAGATGTTTTTAAAGACTTGTTTGGATAGGTTGGATCTATTTTTCTAGATTTATTCTAGAGTTCATTCTGGGTGTCTTCTAGAATCTGAACCTGGTGAAGGACCCTCTCTAGAATCTTCCTCCGCATGCCTTATAGTCTGCCTCAAAATGCCTTATTTCCTAAATAGAACTTATGGAAGAACTACATTGCATGAGACACCTCATCATATGCTTCTTATTCTGGAGTCTACAAACACTGCTTGTGGATGACAGTGGTATGTGCACTGTACTGACACAATTCTTAACTGTGCAAACTTCTAAGATTTCTGAATAAAATTTATAGAATTATATGATCAAAATGTGTGCATGAAAGCCACTCTTTCTTTTGGTAGAGTGGCAGAAAGGTTAAATTTAAACAATACAAAATAGGGCCTTATATCCACCAGGTTCATTTTGACAAGGTAAAATAAACTATGATATGGGATTGAAGTGAATTTACTATTTAGAGTTCTAAAAAAATAAGAAATTCATAAATTTCACAGATATGTCAAAGGAAGTATTGATAAGTTCCCTTATTTCTACAAAAAAATAAACTGATAAAAGATATGGAATCCAATATACTTTCTAAAGAGAAATTTTTCATGATGACATACTTTTATAATGATATGATCAAAGAAAATTAAGATAGCTCTGAGGCTAATCAAGAGTCAGCACTGCTCAAAGGCCTCAGGGCTTTCCTAAGAACCCTGCCCAGGCCTAGCCGAGGTGGTTACTGTCCAGCAAGAACAGAACCTCCTAAACTCTTCCAGACCTGGGCACAATTGCTCAACCTACCTGGGGCTGGACTTCTCTGGACTGAAAAAGAAACATTTGTTTAAAAGGTTTTGAAAGGTGAAAGACCAATTGCATCAAAAATTTTGGTATTTGCTGCAGAGCCCTGTTATATGGGATATACTGAGCACAAGATACTAGGCAAGAGAAGTCACATAATGACTCACTAATCTAAAAATATATTGAATGAATCTTGCTCACTGGTAGAGATTCGAAATAACAATTCAGTTTAAGGAATAAAGAATAATACATTTATCACATTACATAATTTTTCTAGGATTACTTTAATCCCTCGGACTGAAATTATGAATTTGGACTCAAAGACTTCCTCCTCAATTAAAAGTTTTTTAAATTAAACTTCTCATTTTGAGCTATTGTAGATTCACAACCACTTGTAAGAAATAATACAGAGTGATCCTGTGTACACTCACCCAGTTTTCCCTAATGGTAACATCTTGCAAAAAACTATCATACAATATTACAACCAGGATAGTGACGTTGATACAATAAAGATACTGAACTTTTCCATCACCTCAAGGATCCTTCAGATTATTCATTTATAGCCTCACCCAGTTCCCTCTCACTCCTACCCCCTCCTTAACCCCTGGCAGTCACTAACCTGTTCTCTGTTTTTGTCATTTCTAGAATGTTATATAAATGGAAACATACAGTTTGCAACCTTTTGGAGATGATTGGCTTTTTCACAATCAGCACCACCCAGGTTGCTGCATAGGTCTCGAGTTCATTCCTTTTTATTGCTTAATGATATGGATATACCAAAGTTTGTTTCACCATCATCCATTGAAGGACATCTAGGTTGTTTCCAGTTTTGGCTATTATGAATAAAGATTGCCAAAAAAATTTGTGTACAGGTTTTTGTGTGGACGTAAGTATTTTATTTCTCTGGAATAAATTCCAGGAGTACAATTGCTGGGTTGTATGGAAGCCACATGTTTAGTTTTTAAAGAAACTGCCAGTGTCTTACAGAATGGCTATGCCATTTTACATTCCCACCAGCACTGTATGAGTGATCAAGCTTCTTTGCACTATGAGGGGGCCAAGATGGGGAGTATCCGACTTTAGAGAGGTAAGGCAACTTCCCCAAAGTCACAGGGCCAGTTAGTGGTGAGCCTAGAGAGGAACCTAGCCCACTGCATATCTACTTCAGAAGCTGTCTGTATTTTTCCATAGGACAAATAAAGTTAGTTTTAAAATAGTAATGTAAATGTACCAATAACTTGCAAATCTCCCGTTAGCATGGGGAAAAAATTGTTGGGATAAATCCGTGTTGTCAAATTTCCTTGAGGTAAATTTTTAGTGAATCAGAGAAATTGTTCATCAGTTATATTTTATCTTAGAAGACAAAGACAGTACCCAGACTTAACAAAGCAAAGTGAGGTTATGTCATATAACTGTTTTTATTTTTAACATTATCTGTAAGTCACTCGAAGTGATAGAAGGGTTATTCTTCAAAGGTAGATTTCAGAGGCAATCTACTTATTTACAAATAAGGAGCAAGGGAGGATAGCACAGCAGGAATTCTTGCTTCAGAATTACTTTAATCCCTCAGACTGAAATTTTGAATTTGGAATCCTGAAATGGCATCCCAGTCATAGAATTCTAGATCCAGATGCTACCTCCAGATTTTGGCAGGGAAGATGTGTCTAAAAGGAAAAACAGCAATTAAGTTAGACCTAGGAGAACTGGGTAGCCTCAAAATAGCTAGTAGAGCTGAAGGCTTAAACGAGATAGTTCAGAGGATGAGGCACTGCCCGGTCTTCAAGGGTTCTTTCCCTTAATGCAATCTCTCTCACTTTGGGCGAATACCTATTAATTTACTAAAAGATGATTAGTTCACAACTGACTTGGAATTAAAGCGAAAACTTCTGGTTTTGAGTCAATCATCAGATATGAAATGAGTAGATATATGCAGAGAGAGCTCATTAAATGGTGACCAACTTGGTCATGAAAGCAGAAAACAACAAAACTATGCTTCTGCTGCTTCACCTCCAACTGACAGGGAGAGTAGAAGATGTTACTAGCTATAGTGAACATCTGTTACTTTTTGTCTACCCTTCATTCTTTCCTTTTGGAAGCTACACTCCTGGCTTTCTCATTCACATGGTTCTGTTGGGGCTGTCAATCAAGGGTCCTACTTCCCTGCCCTAGGATACCATAGGGCTGGGTGAGTGATTGGCGGAGGGAAAAGCATGTGATCCAAACAGATCCAATCTGAATCCCATGTTGAGTATTGATAACAAGAACCAGATAGTCTCTTTCCTTGTGAGACTCTAAGAGGTAAGAGCCATAGCCCAGAAGCCTACGGCTGCCAGAAGCCATGTTTCCCAGTCACAGGGGGACCCTGTAGAGAACGAAGCCAATCAGAGGAAAGCAGAAGTAAAAGATGAGCAGAGTAGGGCAAATATTTGGTCACCTCAATTGTTGTCCCAGCATCCAGTCCCTGAATCTTTTAGTTACATAAACCAATAAATCTTCTTTTAGCTTAAGCTAGAGTTCTAAGTTGATGATTTTCCTTTGAAGGAGCCCTGACTAACATCTAACTATAGGATTAGGAACTTTTGATCAAAAAATGTTCTAGACCAATCACAAACAAACTGCATAACAATTTTTGCTGTGTAAATTTCTTTTGAATTCCCCTTCCGACCCCCAAAATAAATATGTCTTACATGAGACAAAGTTGAAACTTGACAGAAAAAAATTAATTGATTGAAGTCTATGCTTTCCTTTAAAGTAGGGTTTAGTCACAAAAGCAACAGATGCTCTCATACTGGATTTGTAAGAAGGAAAAACGCCAAAAGAACATTTCCCTAAAATGCCTGCTAATCAATTCAACAAGAGCCAAGACTCAAAGGGAATCTAAATTATTATTAGGTCCTATGAAACTAGTTTATGCATAAGGGATCAAAATAGAATAATTGTATTATAAATACATAATTACAAAAGCTGTGGCTGATCATGATTATCCAGTACATCCTGGGCTTTCAACACTATTGTAACACTATTGCATAGAGACTCGGAGAGAGGACAAAGACTCAGCCTGGCTTGTTTTTTTTTTTTTTTTTAAAGATTTTATTTTTTTCCTTTTTCTCCACAAAGCCCCCTGGTACATAGTTGTATATTCTTCGTTGTGGGTCCTTCTAGTTGTGGCATGTGGGACGCTGCCTCAGCGTGGTTTGATGAGCAGTGCCATGTCTGTGCCCAGGATTCGAACCAACGAAACACTGGGCCGCCTGCAGTGGAGCGCACGAACTTAACCACTCAGCCACGGGGCCAGCCCCTCACCCTGGCTTGTTTTGTTCCGTTTTGTTCTGAACAGTTTTATTGGGGTATGACTGACACATAATCAAGTACCTTATTTAAAGTGTACATCTGATAAGTTTGGGCATATACATAAACCTGTGATGCCATCACCACAACCACAACCACAACAAGCATGTTCATCTCCCCCGACATTTTCTGTTCCTATGTCCCTTTGTTGTCCCTCTCTCTCAAACCTCCCTGCTCACTCCTTCTGTCCTCCTAAGCAAACACTGATCTTCTTTCTGTCTTTATAGGTTAGCTTGTATTTTCCAGATTTCTATATAAATGGAATCATATAATATTACTCTCTTTTTTTGATCTAGCTTCTTTCACTGAGCATAATTATTTTTAACATTCATACATGTTGCATATATCAATAGGTCATTCCTTTTTATTGTTGAGTAGTATTCCATTGCATGAACATACCACAAATTGCTTGTTCTCAACTGACTTTTAAATGTTTGTTTTATAAGCATCCACTGAGGAATTACAAAAGTGCTAGGTGCACTAGCTTAGTAGTGCGGCATTTATTGTCCTGCGAAACAAGACTTTTTCAGTCCTTAGAAGAAAATGTCAATTAGTATCACCACATGGGATTTATAGTATTTATAGTTACTACTTAACAGATTCTCATGTTCTTTTCTTGAGAATATAGATACAATATTTAATTTATTAATGATGAAATTTAACCAAGTAAAAAAAAACCACATTAACTAGACATAAAAATCAACTGCTTTAGATGGACTTGGATCAAGAACTCAAAAAGATGTCACTAAAAATACCTGTGCTTTTATTTTACTTTTTAACTTGTGACCAAAATAAGCAAAAAGATTTTTCCTGAGGATTGGCAGCAGAGAACTGGCAATATCATCAACAACGCGGGTCTTCTGCAAATGGCTCTTAGATTGCCTTTCTCTTCCAGCATATCTTATACCAGACACTGGAGATAAAAAAGGATAGGTCAACAAATGCTAACACCAAGACACACTGCAGCCTTTCAGCCTTCCATTAACATTGCATTACTACTTTAAAAGCAACTCAAATAACAATGTTCATGTCTGTTCAATCAAAGTCTGTATATCTGCCAATGAGATTTTGGTAAGAAACTTAGGAGGGTAAGATTGCCATTTGGAAATGGTCCCTAGTTATTTTCTTTATTGAAACACCTGTTTTTATTTAAAATACCCCTATAAATTTATTCACACCTTATTTTCTAAAGAAAATATTTACCCATATATTTATTTACTCTCTCAATACCTGGGTCAGTAAGGCCTTAATGCTGTTTCTTGACCTATCCCTTTTTTCATGTTACTCAATACATTTTTTAAACAAGTATCACTTGCTTAATAGGTTTAACTTATAAAGCATTTATTACTGAAAACTTGGAAAATGCAGAAATGTAGAAAGGAAAAAAATCACACGTATTTTTGCCACTCAGTACCAATCATTGTTAACATTCTGGAGCATCTTTTCCCAGGTCTTCTTTCATAAAGTGCTTTAATTGTACAAGTTTCTAAGTGGGGATACTCAATGCATTTTTCCTTCAGTGGCATTTAAGGGAAGAGGTGCTATCATTCCCATTCACTCACTTTCAACTTTTCCATCTCTTTCTTCCATATTATTCTCTCTTTCTCAATTGCATTCCTTTCTTTCTCTTTTCTCTGTTTTTCTTCCCTGTCTCTATCTTTAGGTGACACCAACAGGCTTGAGGCATTGTTTTGTCACACTGACATTTCAGGACAAAGATACTGATTATGATTATGCCATTGGAAATCAAGACTTGTGATCCACCATGGAAGAAAATGAGCACAACAAGAGAAAGACTTCAGATACAGGAACTATTAGGAAAACAATGTTTATACTGTTTTTAAAAAATGAAAAAGGAGTATAAACATATCTGTAGGAAATAGGAAGGTATAAAAAGTTACCTAGGATAATTTAAAAAGCAACAAATAAAATTCTAAAAGTAACTAAAATAATCTCAATTAAAAATTCAATAGATATGAACAGTGTACAAGACACTAAGAGAATAAGTGAACTGGAAGATAGAGCAGAAGAAATTATCCAAAATGTGACTTGGAGAGAGAATAATGGAAAATACAGGAGATATTGTTTTAATTTCTAGAGGGACAATTAAAATTACATAAATAGAATATATTACTTTCAAATAAGTAAGGGGCAAAATGGAATAAAATATAAAACAAAAAAAGGCAACAAAAGGAAAAAAAATAAACATAGAAAATGAGCGACAACTAGAAAGCCCAAAAAAGATTATAGATTTAAAATCAAACATATAAGTATTTACATTATATGTAAAAGGATTTAATGTTTCAGTTAAGACAAAAATTGTCAGACTGGATCAAAAAAGTTCAATTGTACACCACTAATAAGAATCATATTAAACATATAGATGCAGAAAGATAGAAAAGGAAACAGATGAAAAAAGTTATACCATGTTGATACTAATTAATATTACTTAGTTTAACTATATTAATGTTAGATAAATAGATCTTAAGGCAAGAAGCATTGCTAGGGAGAGAGAAACAGATCGCTTCAGGGAGTGACATCAAAATGGCAGAAGAGGCAGCTCCAAACTCCCAACTGCCAACAGAACCACCACAAATTAAGCAGAAATGATCAGAACCAACCTTGTCAGAACTCTGCAAAATAGTCAAAAGTTTACAGCAACTAAACAAATGCTGAATATAGAAACAGGCAACTTAAAAACAATAGGGAAGCTTTGTAGTTAAAAATACCTGCTCTTGTCTCACCCCCGCCCCAGCTCAGTGATAGTCTTTAAGAAAGCAGTCTGTGTTCCTAGATTGGGATTGTGGTTCCTCAGAACCAGGGCAGACCTTTTCAACAATTATTGTATAGTTATGTTCTACCCTGTCTTGGGGATATCTGAAGGATTGAGGCAAGATGCTTGTCTGTTTCACGTAATTGGGAACTTACCCTGGATAGAAAAACAGCAGGTGCTGCTCAAAAACACTGGATGGCAGACAAACAACCTGCAGCTGCCTGTTGCAAAAGATTATGACTCAGACACACAACAGATTACCTAAAGACTTGGAGGAAAAGTCAGGAGAAAATTTCCGTGGGAAACTAGAGCAATCAAAAGTACTTATGTATACAGGGGAATTTAGAAAGTCACACACATGCCCAGGGCAAGCATGCTCAGTAAAGACCTGAGAAGACTGTCATCTTTCAACTCAGGGTGACCCCTAGAGTTCAGTACCAGTCTCGCTAAGTGCTGAAGAAGTGTCCCAGCACACAGCCCCCCTGCAAAGAGTAGGTTGGTTTTCATTGTTGTATTAACTCTGGCAATCAAGGAAATCTCTGTCAAAACATTAGCTGGACAAAAGCTATGGAACAGAGATATCAGTAACCCACAGAACAATGAATATAGTCTCTATGCTGTGGTGGGGAGGGGCGGTTGGGAAAAGTCACTGCACAAAAGGACTACTACAGACTGCAATTTTTTAAAAAAGCAGCAAACCCTGTGGAAAGGGGAGAATCTGATTTCCAAGGTTACCACATTATAATATTCAAATATCCTCTTTTCAACAACAAAAAACACATAAGGCATACAAAACAAAATTTAAAGTATGGCCCATACAAAGGAATAAAATAAAACAACAGAAACCATCTCTGAGGAAGTCCAGACATTGGACTTACTAGACGAAGGCTTTATAAAAATTGTTAAATATGCTCAAAGAGCTAAAGTAAAACATGGACAAAGACCTAACAAAAATCAGGAAAATAGATGAACAGGATGAGATTATTGATGAGGAAAGATAAATTTTAAAAGGACCATTCCATAAAATCAGGAAGACAAGGATGTCCAATTTCACCACTTTTATTCAACATAGTGTTGGAAATTCTAGCCAGAGCAATTAGGCAAGAAAAAGAAATGAAAGACATCCAAATTGGAAAGGAAGAAGTAAAATTATCTCTGTTTATAGATAACACAACCTTATATGTAGAAAACCCTAAAGATTCTACAGAAAAACTGTTACAACTAATAAATGAATTCAGAAGAGTTTCAGGATAGAAAGGGAATACACAAAAATCAGTTGCATTTCTATAAACTAACAATGAGCAATCCAAAAAGGAAATTAAGAAATCAATTCCATTTACAGTAGCATCAAAAATAATAAAACACTTTGGAATAAACTTTGCCAAGGAGCCAAAAAGACTTGTACCCAGAAACTATAAAATATTGGTGAAAGAAATTAAAGAGGACATAAACAAATGGAAAGGCACCCATGTTCATGGATTGGAAGGCTTCAACATTGTTAAGATGTTGATGCTCCCCAAAGTGATCTACAGACTAAATGCAATCCCTATCAAAATCTCAGCAATGTTTTTGCAGAAATAGAAAAACCCATCCTTAAATTCGCATGGGATATCAAGGAACCCTGAATAACCAAAACAGTCATGAAAAAGCATAAATTTGGAGGACTGACAGTTCCAGATTTTAAAACTTACTACAAAAATACAGTAATGAAAACTGTGATACTGGCATGAAGGCAGACATGTAGACCAATATAATAGAATAGATAACCCAAAAATAAAGCTTCATATATACGTCAAATATTGGGTGTCAAGATGACTCAATGTGGAAAGATAGTCTTTCCAACAAATTGTGCTAGGAAACTTGACATCCATATACAAAAGAATGAAGTTGGAAGTTTCCCTACACCATATACAAAAAAGGAACTCAAAATGGATCAAAAACCTAAAGTGTAAGAGCTAAAACTATAAAATATCTAGAAGGAAAACTTCTAGGGGAGGTCTTCTCTAGAAATAGGGGAAATTTTCATGACATTGGATTTGACGATGATTTCTTGGATATGACCAAAAGCATAGGCAGCAAAGAAAGATATCTGTATAAAATGTTCATGGTAGCATTACTCACAACAGCTGAAAGGTGGAACCCCAAGTGTCCATGAATGAATGCATGGATAAAGAAAATATGGTACATACATGCACTGGAATATTATTCAGCCTTAAAAAGGAAAGAAATTCTGACACATGCTACAACATGAATGAACCTTGAGGACATTATGCTGAGTGAAATAAGCCAGGTACAAAAAGACAAATATTATAAGATTCTACTTATTTAAAGTACCTCGAGTAGTCAAATTCATAGAGACAGAAAGTAGACCAGTGGTTGCCAGGGGCTAGAGGAGGCAGAATGCGGAGTTAGTGTTTAAAGAATATTGAGTTTCAGTTTAGGAAGATGAAAATGATCTGTAAACGGATGGTGGTGATGGCTGCATAACAATGTGAATGCACTTAATGCCTCAGAACTGTACACTTAAAAATGGTTAAAATGATAAATTTTATGTTACATATATTTTACTCCAATAAAAAAATGGAACAACATAAATACAAGAGCTAAAACCATAAAAAAAGTTAGAAGAAAACATAAGCATAATTTTTCTGACTAGGTTTTGACAATGGATTGTTAGATATGACACCAAAAGCACAAGTAACAAAAATAAAAATAGAGAGGGAGGATCCAAGATGGCGCCATGAGTAGTCCTCTTTGTCTCTCCCCCTTAGAGTCTACAATTATTTGGACACTCATCGCTTAACAAAGGATATCCAGATAGCATCTCAGGACGTCTGAGAGACCCACGCGACTATACATCGGAAGGTGGACGGACTTCCCTCCAGGAGGATGTGGAGATAGGTGAAAACTCTCCGAACCCGACCGAACAGCCTAGTACCTGCAAGTGGCTTTCTTCCAACGGATGCCCCCAGAAGATCTACACACATCTAGGGCAGGAGCGAGCACACACCAGAGGAGCGACGGTGGAAACAGGTGACCAGAACCCTACCTAAACCCCCCGCAATTACTCCTAAATGCAGAGGGAAACTCTAGAGTTACACACCTGAGCCCTCAGGGAGAGTCTCGCCCCGCCATTGACGGGGAGATCCTGCCTAGTGTTCACGGCACCCGGAGGGTCCCAGAGAGAATCACAGAGGGTACAGCGGCCCCCCAGCTGCCACTGCCTGCACGGTGGGGAAAGGGATTGCCGGAGATCTCAGAGAGGACTGGGGCAGGGTGAAGCTCCAGAGGCCGGCTCCGTGCCCCGGAGCGGAAGCTCCAGAGTTCCGCCCTGGCAGCAGACAAAACTCTCTGTCTGCCATTAGCGGAGGGGCCACGCCCAGCATTCACAACTCTGGGAAAGTCCCAGAGAGAATCCCAGAGGGCGAGGTGACCCCCAGCTGCCGTTGCCCACCCCATGGGGCTAGGGATTGCCGGAGATGTCGGAGAGGACTGGGGCTGGGTGAAGCTCCAGAGGCCGGCTCCGCGCCCCGGAGGGGAAGCTCCAGAGTTCCGCCCAGGCAGCAGACAAAACTCTCTGTCTGCCATTAGCGGAGGGGCCACGCCCAGCATCCACAACACCAGGAGGGTCCTGGAGAGGAGAATATCAGGCAGGGCAGCAGCTGACCAGCTACCACTGAAATCAGGATCTCCAGGTATCCCCCAGACAGGGCAAAGGGCTCCCCGAGTTCCTGGGGAACAGGACTGGGGCTGGGTGGAGTTCCAGCGACCTAGGGGGAAACCCTACAGGCTCACAGCAGCCTCAGGGAAAGCCTCTGCACAGCACTAGTAGAGAGCACCCATCCGGGAGCCACAAGGCTGGAAGACCCCAGGACAAAAGTAGCATAGCTAGGTGAGCTAACCACAGACTGTAGAAGATGCCAATAGCTCTGCTGCGACCCATAGTGGACAAGTGAGATTTTGTGGGTGCCGACAGTGACGGAGCGGCAAATATAAGTGATCCTACCCCTGGCCGCTGGAAAAGCCCATAACACTGTTGCAGACCCCAAGGAGGGAGCATGTCTAGGTGGGCTGCAACAGTAGGCACCAGCAGCCTGAAGCCCCTCCGTGATGGCCCCCACGGCAGAAGAGGGAATCCAAAGGACCACTGTGACTACGAGGAGGGGCCCAGGCCCAGTTAGCAACTGCGGATAGGGTTCCTGGTTGGTGCAGTATAAACAGCGGCTCCCCCACCACACCAGCAGAAACAAGGGGAAGGAGCAACTAAACTCTATCTCTATGTGGAGGCACAAATCTACAACATCAAGCAACATGAAAAAATACATTAAATCTCCAGAACAGAAGGAAAATAACAAATACACAGAAAACAATCCCAAAGAAAATGAGATATATAACCTAAATGACGATGACTTCAAAACAGCCATCATTAAAATACTCAATGAGTTAAGAGAGAATTCAGATAGACAACTCAACGAGTTCAGGAGCTATGTCACAAAAGAGTTTGATACGATAAAGAAGAACCAAACAGAAATACTGGAAATGAAGAACACAATAGAGGAGATTAAGAAAAATCTAGATGCACTGAAGAGTAGGGCCGATAATATGGAGGAAAGAATTAGCAACTTGGAAGATGGGAATATAGAAATGCTGTAGGCAGAGGAGGAGAGAGAAGTAAGACTAAAAAGAAATGAAGAAACTCTCTGAGAATTATCAGACACAATTAGGAGATGCAACGTAAGGATTATAGGTATACCAGAGGGAGAAGAGAAGGAGAAAGGTGCAGAAAGCCTATTCAAAGAAATAATGGCTGAGAACTTCCCAAATCTGGTGAGAGAGATGGATCTTCAGGTGACAGAAGCCAATAGATCTCCAAACTTTATCAATGCAAGAAGACCAACTCCACGCCATATAGTAGTGAAGCTAGCAAAAGTCAACGACAAGGAGAAAATACTAAGGACAGCCAGGCAAAAGAAACTAACCTACAAAGGAACCCCCATCAGGCTATCAGCAGATTTCTCTGCAGAAACTTTACAGGCTAGAAGAGAGTGGAATGATATATTCAAAAATCTGAAGGACAAAAACCTACAGCTGAGAATTCTCTACCCAGCGAAAATATCCTTCAAATACGGTGGAGAAATAAAAACTTTCCCAGATAAACAAAAATTAAGGGAGTTCATTGCCACAAAACCTCCTCTTCAGGAAATCCTCAGGAAAACCCTCATTCCTGAAAAATCCAAAAAAGGAAAGGGGCTACAAAACCAAGAGCAGAGGAGATAAGTAGAAGGACAACAACAGAGAGTAGCAGCTCTTCATCAGAACAGATTAAACCATGGGACGAGAAACAAAGGAAATTGAAGAAAACCGGAAAACAAGACACAAAATGGTAGTGGTAGGCCCCCACATCTCAATAATCGCTCTAAATGTAAATGGATTGAACTCCCCAATCAAAAGACACAGAGTGGCAGGATGGATCAAAGAACAAGACCCAACAATATGCTGTCTCCAGGAAACACACCTCAGCCCCAAAGACAAACACAGACTCAGAGTGAAGGGATGGAGAACACTACTCCAAGCTAATAATGAACAAAAGAAAGCAGGTGTTGCTATACTAATATCAGACAAGGTAGACTTCAAAGCAAAACAGATAAAGAAAGACAAAGAGGGACAGTATATAATGATAAAAGGGACTCTCCACCAAGAAGACATAACACTTATAAATACATATGCACCCAACACAGGAGCACCAAAATTTGTAAAGCAACTCTTAATAGAACTAAAAGAAGACATCAACAACAATACAATAATAGTAGGGGACCTCAACACACCATTAACACCAATGGACAGAACATCCAGACAGAAAATCAACAAGGAAATAATAGAATTAAATGAAAAATTAGACCAGATGGACTTAATAGATATATATAGAACACTTCATCCAAAAACAGCAGGTTACACATTCTTCTCAAGTGCACATGGAACATTCTCAAGGATTGACCATATTTTGGGAAACAAAGCAAACATCAATAAATACAAGAGAGTTGAAATAATATCAAGCATCTTTTCTGATCATAATGCTATGAAACTAGAAATCAACTACAAGAAAAAAGCAGAGAAAGGTGCAAAAATGTGGAGACTAAACAACACGCTTCCGAACAAACAATGGATCATTGAAGAAATTAAAGAAGAAATCAAATATTATCAAGAGACAAATGAAAATGAGAACACGACATACCAAATCATCTGGGATTCAGCAAAAGCAGTCCTAAGAGGGAAATTCATCGCAATACAGGCTCACCTCACTAAAACAAGAAAAAGCTCACATAAGCAACCTCAAACGACACCTAACAGAACTAGAAAAAGAAGAACAAACAAAGCCCAGAGTCAGTAGAAGGAGGGAAATAATAAAAATAAGAGCAGAAATAAACGATATTGAAACAAAAAAGACAATAGAAAGGATCAATGAAACAAAGAATTGGTTCTTCGAAAAAATTAACAAAATCAAGAAACCTTTAGCCAGACTCACCAAGAAAAGAAGAGAGAAATTGCAAATAAATAAAATTAGGAATGAGAGAGGAGAAATCACAACAGATACCAATGAAATACAAGGGATCATAAGAGAATACTGTGAAAAACTATATGCCAACAAATTGAACAACCTGGAAGAAATGGACAACTTCCTAGACTCCTGCAACCTCCCCAAACTGAATCAGGAAGAAATGGAGAATCTGAATAGGCCAATCACAAGTAAGGAAATAGAAATGGTAATCCAAAACCTCTCCAAAAATAAGAGTCCAGGACCAGGCTTCTCTGGAGAATTCTACCAAACATTCAAAGAAGACTTAATACCTATTCTTCTCAAACTATTCCAGAAAATTGAGGAAGATGGAGTACCCCCAACACATTCTATGAAGCCAACATCACTCTGATCCCCAAACCTGACAAGGACAACACAAAGAAGGAGAACTACAGGCCGATATCACTGATGAACATAGATGCAAAAATCGTCAACAAAATTCTGGCAAACCAAATACAGCAATACATTAAAAAGATTATACACCATGATCAAGTGGGATTTATACCAGGGACACAGGGATGGTTCAACATCCGCAAGTCAATCAACGTGATACACTACATCAACAAAATGAAAAACAAAAACCACACGATCATCTCAATAGATGCAGAGAAAGCATTCGACAAGATCCAAAACCCATTTATGACAAAAACCCTCAATAAAATGGGTATAGAAGGAAAGTACCTCAACATAATAAAGGCCATATATGACAGACCCACAGCCAACATCATACTCAATGGACAAAAACTGAAAGCCATCCCTCTGAGGACAGGAACAAGACAAGGGTGCCCACTTTCACCACTCCTATTCAACATAGTACTGGAGGTGCTGGCCAGAGCAATTAGGCAGGAAAAAGAAATAAAAGGAATCCAAATAGGCAATGAAGAAGTAAAACTCTCGCTGTTTGCAAACGATATGATCTTATATATAGAAAACCCCAAAGAATCCATAGAAAAACTATTAGAAATAATCAACAACTACAGCAAAGTAGCAGGGTATAAAATCAACATACATAAATCAGTAGCATTTCTATACACTATCAATGAACTAACAGAAAAAGAACTCAAGAACTCAATCCCATTCACAATCGCAACGAAAAGAATAAAATACCTTGGGATAAACTTAACCAAGGAAGTGAAGGATATATACAATGAAAACTACAAGACTTTCTTGAAAGAAATTGACGACGACATAAAGCGATGGAAAGACATTCCATGCACATGGATTGGAAGAATAAACATAGTTAAAATGTCCATACTACCTAAAGCAATCTACAGATTCAATGCTATCCCAATCAGAATCCCAAGAACATTCTTCACAGAAACTGAACAAAGAATCCTAAAATTCATATGGGGCAACAAAAGACCGCGAACTGCTAAAGCAATCCTGAGCAAGAAAAACAAAGCCGGCGGAATCACAATCCCTGATTTCAAAACATACTACAAAGCTACAGTGATCAAAACAGCATGGTACTGGTACAAAAATAGGTCCACAGATCAATGGAACAGAATTGAAAGCCCAGAGATAAAACCACACATCTACGGACAACTAATCTTCGACAAAGGAGCAGAGGGCCTACAATGGAGAAAAGAAAGTCTCTTCAACAAATGGTGCTGGGAAAACTGGACAGCCACATGGAAAAGGTTGAAAATTGACCATTCTTTTTCACCACACACCAAAATAAACTCAAAATGGATCAAAGACCTAAAGATTAGGCCTGAAACAATAAGTCTTCTGGAAGAGAATGAGTACACTCTTTGACATCAGTTTCAAAAGAATCTTTTCGGACACTATAACTCCTCAGTTGAGGGAAACAATAGAAAGAATAAACAAATGGGACTTCATCAGACTAAAGAGCTTCTTTAAGGCAAGGGAAAACAGAATCGAAACAAAAAAACAGCTCACTAATTCGGAAAAAATATTTACAAGCCACTTATCCGACAAAGGGTTAATCTCCATAATATACAAATAACTCACACTGCTTAACAACAACAAAAAAAACAACCCGATCAAAAACTGGGCAGAGGACATGAACAGACATTTCTCAAAAGAAGATATGAATATGGCCAATACACACATGAAAAGATGTTCATCATTGCTAATCATCAGGGAAATGCAAATCAAAACTACACTAAGATATCACCTTACACCCGTTAGATTGGCAAAAACATCCAAAACCAAGAGCAAGAAATGTTGGAGAGGTTGTGGAGAAAAAGGAACCCTCATACACTGTTGGTGGGAATGCAAACCGGTACAGCCACTATGGAAAACAGTATGGAGATTTCTCAAAAAGTTAAAAATAGAAATACCCTATGACCCAGCCATCCCATTACTAGGTATCTATCCTAAGAACCTGAAATCAGAAATCCCAAGAGTCCCTTGTACCCCTATGTTCATCGCAGCATTATTTACAATAGCCAAGACATGGAACCAACCTACATGCCCAGAAACTGATGATTGGATAAAGAAGATATGGTATATATACACAATGGAATACTACTCAGCCATAAAAAAAGACAAAATTGGCCCATTCGCAGCAATGTGGATGGACCTTGAGGGTATTATGTTAAGCGAAATAAGCCAGTCAGAGAAAGACGAACTCTAAATGACTCCACTCATAGGTGGAAGTTAATATATTGACAAGGAGATCTGATCGGTGGTTACCAGGGAAAAGGGAGGGTGGGGGGCGGGCACAAAGGGGGAAGTGGTGTACCCAGAACATGACTAAAAATAATGTACAACTGAAATCTCACAAGGTTGTAATCTATCATAACATTAATAAAAAAAAATAAAAAAAATAATAAAAATAGATAAACTTGACTTCATCAAAATCAGAAACTTTTGTGCATCAAAGGACAATATCAAAAAGAGTGAAAAGACAACTACAGAATGGGAGAAAATATTTGCAAATTATATATCTGATAAAGCTTTCATATTCAGAATATATATATATATGTACAGAAGCAATTGGATATCCATAGGCTGAAAAGAAAAGAACCTTGATTAAACCTCACACCTTATCCAAAAATTAACTCAAAATGGATAATAAATTTAAACGTAAAATATAAAAGCATAAAACTTTTAGGAGAAAATCTTCAGGATCTAGGACTTGATGAAGAGTTCTTAGACTGGATACCAAAATATGATTCAAGAAAGGAAAATCTAATAAATTGAACTTGAACAAAATGAAAAACTTTTGCTAATCATCAGGGAAATGCAAATCAAAACTTCACTAAGATACCACTTTACGCCTGTTAAAATGGCTATGATCATTAAGACTAAAAATAACAAATGTTGGAGAGGGTGTGGAAAGAAGGGAACCCTCATACACGGCTGGTGGGAATGCAAACTGGTGCAGCCACTATGGAAAACAGTATGGAGATTTCTCAAAAAACTAAAAATAGGACTACCATATGACCCAGCTATCCCACTACTGGGTATCTACTCAAACAACTTGAAATCAATAATCCAAAGTAACGTATGCATCCCTATGTTCATTGCAACACTATTCACAATAGCCAAGACATGGAAGCAATCCAAGTGCCCATCAACTGATGATTGGATAAAGAAGATGTGGTATATATATACAATGGAATACTACTCAGCCATAAAAAAGACAAAATCATCCCATTTGCAACAACATGGATGGACCTGGAGGGAATTATGCTAAGTGAAATAAGCCAGACTGAGAAAGACAAACACCAGATAATTTCATTCATATGTGGAATATAACCAAACACATGGACAAAGAGAACAGTTCAGTGGTTATCAGGGGAACGGGGGTGGGGCGTGGGCATAGTGGGTGAAGGGGAGCACTTAGGTGGTGACAGACAAGAAATAACGTGCAACTGAAATTTCACAATGATGTGAACTATTACAAACTCAAAAAAAACAAAAAAAGCCCACACGCCCATTGCAACCATGTGTCCTTCTCACTCCCTTCTGGGCAGGACACCCAACTGCTGGGATTTGTAACAATCCAGGGCCTGGCCAGCTGGGACGTACGTTATCTCAATCAAAGAACAATTGCAATAGGTCTCATACACCACTGACACAGGGAATTATGATGTATGGAAGACTGACTTGATACCAAGACCAACTCAAAATACTGTGACATATCCTTTTCTGAAATATTTCAGAGGCCGGCCCTGTGGCCGAGTGGTTAAGTTCGCGTGCTGTGCTTTGGCAGCCCAGGGTTTCACTGGTTTGGATCCTAGGCGTGGACACGGCACCGCTTGTTAGGCCATGCTGAGGTGGCATCCCACATGCCACAAGTAGAAGGACTAACAACTAAAATATACAACTATGTGCCATGGGGATTTGGGGAGAAAAAGCAGGAAAAAAAAGATTGGCAACAGCGTTAGCTCAGGTGCCAATTTAAAAACAAATTATTTTAAACTTTTAGAATAAATCTCTAACTAAAATAACTCAATATAGATTACTCTTCCCTTATTTATACTTAAGACACACTGCTACTATAATGGTTTAAGCATGAATTTGGGAGTCAGAGAGGATCTAGGTTTGATTTGTGACCCATCACTTACTAGTGATATGATCTTGGGCAAGTAATTGGTCTATCTATTTTAAGTTAACTTACTATTGCTCCTGTAATAAATTACCACAAATTTAGTGGCTTAAAACAACAGAGGGTTTTTAAATCTCAAAAGCTCAAAACTGGGGCTAAAATCAAGGTATTGGCAGAACTACATTCCTTCTGCTCAGCTTCCTAATTTCAAGACCTGGCACTAGATATTCTCTATCATTTTAATTTTTGCTATTCTTACTTAGGATTCTGAATATGAAATCTATAGACACCTAGGTCATGAGACTCTTACATTTGCTGTGCTTTTCATGTGCTTGGAGGTTGGGGAAGGACTGTCTTGTTAAACAGGCAGATGCCTGGGCCCTACTGCTCCCTCCAATTCAGAAAGTCTGGGACCACGTTTGGGAATCTGCATTTCATAGGAGCATTCCAGGTATTCTGATGAAAACTGTAGCCCACGCTTTGAGCAAGACTGAGAGGGTTTACATGAGTGAGCCGTAGGGGATCTGTGAATCTCCAGAAATTTTTTACAATATTTTGTTTCTATATGTGTATTTGTATTTCTTTGAGGGGAGGTTTCATAACTTCCAACAGATTATTAAAGGAGTCTGTGGCAGAAAACTTTTTTAAAGCAATGCATTACAATGTTAAATATTTACCATGAATATATATTTGTGCTTGTTGAATAAAAGAAACCTTCCTCCATATTTGAGGAATAAAATGTGAACTCAGGGATATCAATCTCTTTTTTATAAAGAAATAAGTCTTCATTAATGGTAAACTTTGAAGTAGTCATTATAGAAAATAAAAACATAGGAAAATGTAAATGACAAGGAAACCATTAACCCACAACCCAGAAGCAATTACTGTTAATGTTTTGGCATATTTTCTTTAAGGTATTATTATTGAGAGTCTAATATATGCATTTTACTGTGTAAGGCACTCAGATATACAAAAAAAGGAAAATTTTTCAAATTGAGTAAGGACAATAGACACACACACATAAACCCTGAATTGCACACTTTAAGTTCTGGAATATTCGAGATTTAACATAAAGTAGGTAATATATACCTACACTGCTGGAGGAAAGGGTGGTTCCACACTTCCACCTGTCATGTTCATTTTAACAAGAAAAATACAAAACTAGTAGCTAGAAAAACCTTGGTTCTGGTCCCTCCTTCATCACTTCCTACTTGTATCATTCTAGACAAGTCACTTAATATTTCTGGGCTTCTGACCATTGACCTCATATAAGGATAATGGCATATAATCTCTCTGAAGGCCGGACACAGGACTGTATGATATCATGAGGTCCCATAAAAATATGTATATACAACATACATTATATACATATACATATATATAATTATTTATATTAGGCCATTTGGAAAATGCAGAGGAGTGTAAAGAAATAAAAAACAATCCATATTCTTACAACCCAGGGATAACAGCTCTTACCCAGGAATTTTTTTTCTCACACATAAAAACTCAAGCACCCATTTTGGCTTGGCATTGGATTAGAGACATGCAAAGTATGTCTAATAAAATGATACGTGCCCTACGTTGAATTTATATTTAAAAGTAAACATAGCATTAGGTCCAGAAGAAGTGAATATGTAAGTAAAGATACAAAACACAGCACTTATATTTATATAAGCAAAAGGTCAAATGCACTTTTTGTAGAAGTCACACACTTAGCAGCCTAATATTATTTTCCACGATATACATGCTTCACCATAAAATATGACAAAGAATGCCTTAGCATTCCCACCTCCTTTGATCTGTCATATCCACGGAAACAGAAAACTGGAAAATACAGAATTGACTTGTTGATTTGTATCTGTATTTAACCAAATGCTGGGCAAGGAGCATGCTCAATAAATACTTATTTGTATAGCCTTTTACCTCTTTAGCTAATCACATATCAGCTCCTATGAAACAAAACGAAAATAAAGTGAACCTTATGAACTCCAAAGCAGAGTCCAAAGTACTTGGAATGCTAACAAGAAAGCTTCAATATTAGGCAGCCAGAGTTAACAAGTGTATCAAACTGCCCATCACAGTAACCATCCCAGTTAAACAACAGTTAAGCAAAAGAACTCAGGGTGAAATTCTAGCTAAGACTGGTTCACAGTGGGATAAACAGTGGAAAAGATCTCTGAGAAAACAGATTGTGAGGTCAGCCTGGTGAGAGGTGAGAAGAGGACAAGAACAGGTGAGAAGAGACAAGAATGGGAGCATTAAGAAAAGTTTCCTACAGGAGTTGGTGTATAAGAAAGAATGGAGAGCAGATGCAAGAGATGGTGGAACCCACTTTGTTCTCTAAAGAATTCTCTAAGTTTCCTGTGGTGGATTGTAACCATACACACTCCTTGACGACACCACTTTCCCACAGGATTTCTGCCCAGCAAGAGACATGGTCACAATGACCCCTGCTTTGGGACACCTTGTAAAGCTCATTGGGCGTTTCTCAGAACTATAGAGTAGGTAGGGAGAGGAACCATTTTATTTCCATGGGAATGCTGAGGCCTACCTAGGGTTTGAGATTAGCTCAAGAACATGTCTGTTAGCAGCAGAAGTAGGTTTCGAGACCTTCCCATGAGTGCTCTGACTATACTACTTTGCCTCATCCCACATTACCTGAATCACGATGGTCCTACTATGGAATTTTGAGGCTCTCTAAGGCTATTCTGAAATCTATTTACAAAGGTTCATTGTTTATTTGAGAACATTATATTCTCATCTGCAAAATTCTATCTGGAAAAATGACAATCTTAAAGTCTAAATGGCTTTGTGCACCCAGATAAGTCTTAGAATACAGAAGAGACACCAAAACACCTCAGGTATTCAGTACTTTATATGAAATATATTTACCTCAACAAAGCAAGAACACAATGTTGAATGAAAGTTGATCCACTACTGTGTAAACACTAATATGATAGAGTATCTCTAAGCTTTTTTCCTTTTTGCTTGAGGAAGATTCGCCCTGAGCTAACATCTGTGGCCAATCTTCCTCTATTTTTTGCATGTGGGTCGCCAGCACAGCATGGCTGATGAGTGGCGTAGGGCTGTGTCTGGGATACACACCCATGAATCTGGGCTGCCGAAGTGGAGGGCGCAGAACTTAACCACTACACCGTGGGGGACAGTCTCTCTAAGTTTTTAAAAAGATATTAAAGTATCTTTAATATGAAGCAATTGAGGATTGGAAAGTAGCTGTCTTCCAAGTTAGATGAGACAGTTCAAAGGACACAGACATAACTTAAGTGGAACTTTTATAACACTTCCTATAGAAAGATAACCATCCTGATAAACAGGGACTTTTGTATTCTTATCTTGCCTTTTGCAATGCGGGAGCTATAACAATAATACAGTGGGGACTTGGGAGTGCTTCCTCAGCAGCAAGCTCTTTTTTTCCTTCAGTAATGAATTTCTTCTTGAAAATTAAAGACTCTTCTCTAGTTTTATCTCTTCACAGGTTATCACTCACTCTGCTACACTTTCTAAAACACTTTCTAGCTTATAAACCTACAATGGCTTTCTATTGCAAAGAGAAATCTTGAAAGGCAATGTGGTAGAGAATAAAGAGCCTAAACTAAGGTAATCTGCATTGTAGACCTTACTGGCAGTGGGGGGAAATGAACACCTTGAGGTCTCTGTCTTTTATTTTTAAAACAAGTTATATTTCCAGCTTTAAAATTTGGGTATTTTTTTTCTCTGTAGCATTCAAGGCTCTTCATCAATTAGCACCATCTATCCAACTCTCTCTCTCTCTGTATATATATACAGCCAGTATGAACCTCTCATCTCAGCTGGCCTCCTCACTGTCCTTTACACAGTTTTCAAACACTTTACTGTTATCATTTTCAGAATGAAAGCCCATCTTCCTCCCTCCTTACCAATAGACAGGTTTCCTTTGTGGCCCATCTATTCCAAATTTCCGCTTACAGCTGTGATAATCAAAAATGTTCCCAGACATTCCCAAATGTCCCATGGTTGGCTAAATCACCTCCCTTTTGAGAATTATTGCTTTAGAATGTGACGAGATAGGTATCTAGTAGTACCAGGTAAGCCAATTTATGGCTAGATTTTAGTTGTCAGGATAAGTTTATATTCTGTATTATCACTTCTACACACTTTGTCTTAGAATTCCTGTTTATATTCCTTTTGTTATTGGCATTTAGTGGGTTAAGAAATGAAAGTTTCAAGACCAACATCAATATAGTGCTTTGAACTATATTAGAGGAGCCTGGCTACCCCTGACGTGTGTCCTATGAGCTTCAGGCTCACGTGAGTTGCTGTGCCCAGAGGTAAACAAAGAAATGAAAACCAAACAACACAGATGGTTTTAGAGGTCCTGTAAATTCACAGAAAGAGAAAGCTTAAAGGAAACCACAAATATGCTAAATGAGACATGACATTTTAAAGATACTGTTTCCAGGGGCCAGCCCAGGGGCACAGAGGTTAAGTGCTCAAGTTCCACTTCAGCAGCCCAGGATTCACCAGTTCGGATCCTGGGTGCGGACATGGCACCGCTCGGCAAGCCATGCTGTGGTAGGTGTCCCATGTACAAAGTAGAGGAAGACGGGCATGGATGTTAGCTCAGGGCCAGTCTTCCTCAGCAAAAAGAGGAGGATTGGCAGCAGATGTTAGCTCAGGGCTAATCTTCCTCAAAATAAATAAACAAAGATACTGTTTCCAGAACTAAAGTAAAGCTAGGCAGGGGATGTGAGAAAATCAGTGGTTGTTAGAAGTTTCAACAAGGAACAGATGGTTCTACTAAAAGATGAAACTACCTCTTCAAAGAAGCATAGTAACCTTTATGAATTTGTGTTAGAAAAGCAAGCAGGGATTGGAAGGAGAATAAAGAAAGGGATTTGTGCTTAACTTCACTACAATTGAGATCTTATTTGTATACAGTGTATGTCCCAAGTCCCTTATATGTTAATATGTTTAGATGAACTCGACATGGTAGAAAAAGGATGCTATTACAAGGGGAAAAAAGACAAGTATGGTCTTTGGAGCAGAAATGAAAATCTTCCTTCAGCTTCTTGATATTAAGGGTAGCAGTACAAACATTAAACCATCCTTTCTGTGTCTCTGCTTTGTAACATAAGGACCGTCAAGAATAAAACTATGATAATCGATGCTTGACTCTAAGACTATGTAGAACGTGATTTCACATCTCTTTGACATTACAAACCGTACTTCATGTAATATTTCAGATCTTTATAAATATCATTTATCTTGGTACTAAAGGTAAATTCTAATTATTTATTCTTCCCATTTTTTTAAGTTCCATAATCACAAGAACGTGTTACATAAGGGGTGACTTTGTCTCATGTCAAGGCTAATATAAGAATCTTTATTATGCGACCTTCAAAAAGTACTTATTAATTATAAGTTAGAATTTAATTTTAGGCACAAGCATGATAGGTAAAAAACAAACAAAATAAAATTGAAAAAACTGGAGCTTAGAGGAGCTGCAAATTGTTAAAGGCACCATGCTAAAATAACACAGAATAACATGACACCTTCCCTTTTGTGTAAACCCATGATGGAGTTCCCTCTGTTTCGTTTATCGTATCCTTTCTGATAACTTAAGGATATGAAAAAAAAGTCAGAATGATGGTTAAGTACTCAGAAGTATTTTAAATAATGCAACACCAATATGCTTCAACAGAAATGTATTTTTTAACAGGAAAAGTACATTATAAGGTATGTATCAGAATATGAGGCATAAACTAATGTGGAATTCAAATTTTAAAAAGACAAGATATTCACTGTATTACAAAGGTAACAAATGACAAATCACCCTCAAAATCTAACATTTTTCTCTAAGCACTTAAGCTGACTGATAGACTGAAAATTTTTATATTGTTAATGGTACATTTCATATTGTTAATTACAAAAATACAACTAAAAATCGAAAAACATTCCTAAAATTAAAATCGCTCAAGTTTAAATGTCAGCAAGCATGATGAAACAATCAGGTAGATCACCCACAATTTCAAGGATGACCATTTTCTCCAATGATTTTCCAAGATAGAGTCTAGCTAATATAATTTGCCTGTGAACATACGGCCTGTTGACTAGCCCCCACTGATGTTTCAGTAGGGGGATGACTACAGTACTTTTTTGATAAACTATAGAGTAGTTATTCAAAATGAAACTGAATAAAACTGGTTTCCTTTTGAGGATACATATACATCATTTCTCTTATTTTCTTGGATACCATAAATTGGAAAAGTCCCCAGACACTTATAAACATGAATATTATGCAATATATAGACTATAAACCTAGTGTTATTAATAAATATTCATATTGAACATTACATTTGTGAATACTTTCTTCCTCATAATAACTGTGTAAATGAAGAGGTAGCTGTGTGATACTGTGAAGAACCAAGAACACTGATACTTCCAGTTCAGTTCACTAGATTAGATCGGGTTCTCAGAAGCATAATGTACATGAAAAGTCAATATTTATGTACTAAATGAAACACTGTACTCTGTTGTCTCTAGCTATATGCAAAGTCTTATGTCCTTGGACATACGAGAGATCCAAAATAACCAAAAATCATCTTGAAAGACTCAGACGTCCAGGTTTCAAAACTAAAAAGCTGCAGTAATCAAGACAGTGTGGCACTGGCAAAGAACAGCATATCCTGTAGATGATTCAAAGAGAATTGACAGTGCAGATATAAACCCTATCATTTATGGTCCACTAACTTTTGACAAAGGGCCCAAGCCAGTTCAATGGGGAAAAAATAGGCTTCTCAACAAATGGTGCTAGGACAACTGGATTTCCACATGTAAAGGAATGAATTTGGACCCCTACTTCATACTACACAAAAAATCATTTAAAGTGGATCATAGGCATAAGTATAAGAGCAAAAGCTACAAAACTCTTAGAAGAAAACACATGAGCAAGTCTTTACGATGTTAACTTAGGCAATGATTTCTTAGCTACAACATCAAAATCACAAGTGACAAAAGACAAGATTAATGAGTAGGAAATCATTAAAATTAAAACATTTGTGCTTCAAAGGACATTATCAAGAAAGTAAAAAGACAACCCACGAAGGGGAGAAACATATTTGCAAATCATATATCTGATAAGAGATTTGTATCCAGAATATATAAAGAACACTTACAACTCAACAACAAAAAGACAACCCAATGAAAAAATGGGTAAAAAATCTGAACAGATACCTCTCCAAAGAAGATGCACAAAGATGCCAACAAGCAAGGGAAAAGATGCTCAACATCATCAGTCTTCAACGAAATGCAAATTAAGACCACAATGAGCTAACACATCTCATCACATCTACCAGGAGGGCTATAATCAAAAAGATGGACAATAACATGTACTATTGTTACATTTTTTTGTGAACAAATTGGAACCCTTATACATTGCTGATGGGAATGTAAAATGGTGCAGCTACTTTGGGAAGCAGTTTGGCAGTTTTTAAAAATGTTAAACATAGAGTTACCATATGACCCAACAATTCCACTCCTAGGTATACACCCAAAACAACTGAAAATATATATTCTCACAAAAACTTGTGCATAAATGTTTATGGCAGCATTGTTCATAATAGATAAAAGATGGAAAATTTCCAAATGTCCATCAGCTGATGAATGGGTAGACAAAATGTGGTATATCCACAGTATGTGATATTATTCAGTCATAAAAAGGAATGAAGTACTGATATCTAATAAACGTGGATGAATCTTGAAGTGAAAGAAGCTAGTCACAAAAGACTACATATTGTGTGATCCTGTTCATATGTATGTCCAAAATAGGTAAATCTATAGAGACAGAAAGTAGATTAACAGCTGCATAGGGCTGGGGAATTGGGGGTGGGGTGTGGCTGAGGAGTGTTTGCCAATGATTACATTCTTTTTGGGGTGACAAAAATGTTCTAAAATTAGATTATGGTGATTGTATAATCCTGCGAATATAGTAAATGTCATTTAAATGGGCAAACTTTATGGTGTATAAATTATAGCTTGATGAAGCTAAATTTTTTTAAAATGTTATATTCTGTTTAGTAATAAAGAATTTTTCTGAGATATAAAAACATCATAGTTACCTTAACTCTTTCCTAGCATTTTGGTGGTAAATTTTTATACACAGTGAATATCATCAAAGGCAACCCCAAACCAAATGCTAAAAAGAGGTCCTTTGTACATACATCTGCTGTTGGTAGTGGAGTTAGTTTTTAATCTCAGGTTGACCACTTTGCACGCAGCATACTTTAACCTGCTGTTGGCTACTTCCCAAAATGACCACTCCTCTACTGCCCCGGTCCAACAAAAAAATAAGAAAAGGTTGAGCCAGCCCTGATGGCCTAGCAGTTCAAGTTCAGCACACTCCACTTTGGTGGCAGGGGTTCAGTTTCCCAGGCGTGGAACCACAAGACTCATCTGTCAGTAGCCATGCTGTGGCAGCAGCTCACATAGAACTACAAGGACCTACAACTGAAATATACAGCTATGTACTTGGGCTTTGGGGAGGAGAAAAAAAAAAGGAAGAGGAAGATTGGCAATAGATGTTAGCTGAGGGCAAACTTTCCCAGTAAAAAAAAAAAAAGATTACATAATTATTTCTTCAATATGCTTATGTTACACATCCAGATGAAAATAGGTTAAAGATCTGTTCCATAGATTAGAGCTATTTATACTACATATCATTACTTTTTAGAGTCATAAGTCTTAGCAGCAAGCTAGCTTTGCAGATAGAAATGTAAACTTCTAGTATTTTTATACTTTTTATGATGGAACTTCCTCAGACTTGTTTATGAGTTTTTCTATTTGGGGTATACTGAGAAAGAGCTACATAGGATTAAAAATGAAAGATCTTTTAAGGCAACTTAAAAAAACTTATTATCCCCACTTGTAGTACTTACAGGTTTTCTCCAGAAAAATAGTTGACTCACAGTCAATTTTTAATTTTGGAACAACTTCTTGTTATCAATACACTTCATGTGCCTGAAACATCTTCCTCACTAGCTACTATCTTCCATCTCACTCTAAAAAATGCAAACTAGTTCAAATCTAACCTGAACAGAACACAATTTGGAATCTGACTTTAAAATATATATTATGCATTTTGAAGAAAAAGTCACCTATAAATATATGCTTTGGGAGATTATTGGTACATCTGCTTATCAGTATATTTTAAAAGATTACCTTTCTTCCCCCTCCACACTCAGGTCTCTGTTCCACTTATTTTCATACAGTCTCACAATTTTTTCTCTCTCCAAGAATCTTTTCAGAAATATCTTGTTTCCCTTTAAATAAATACCAAGACCAGGAGAAGGACGGTGAAGCTAGGTGACCCGAAGTTCTATGCCACCAACAGGCATTCAACATGCAGAAACTTTTTCACAGGTGGCAAAATTCACTAGACATGAGAAAAATGTACAATGAAAGTTTTTGAGTAGCTTTTTATTACTCCAAGAATACTATCTTGTAAGCCAATTTTAACATTATCCAGAACACAGCACTTACATACTATGAGATAAAAGTTCCTTATGGTGTCTTCGGAAATTACTACAACTTTACAACCTCTTATCTGAAATTTCTTTGGCCTGAAATGTTTCAGAATTCAGAACTTTTATTAGAAAGGTCTGTCTGCCATATATTATGCAACACCTCCAGCAAGCGCTAGAGCTGCACTGTAATCAAACACATTAAGATTTCTGTAGAAAACTTAGGAATATTCACGCTAAGTCAATATTCAGTTATACATGGCCTCAGTTCTGTTCAGGTCAGATTTACTATTAAGGGAGTTAGGAAAGACAAAAGATTGGCATCTGTAATAACATAGTAATTTGAAATGTAGTTCTTAATGTTTGGTATCTAGTTCAGACTCACTGTAAACTATTGGTCTTTTCTTTCACAAAACTGAAAGAGTATTTAAAATGAAAAAAATGAAACTATATTTCAGGAGGTAAACGGAAAATAGATTAGCCTTGGAAACTAAGTTAACCACATTATGATTTTCCTCTAGAACTTGTCTAGCTCTGGTTAAAAAGGCCATTTCTTGGTGCGATAATGAAAGACATCAGATCAACCCCAAGCTTTCAGTGTGAGCATCCCTGGAGGCTTCAAGGATCTCAGGCAGCATGAAGACCTGGAGGAAGATAGGGAGGCCCTGGATGGCGCAGTGCTTGAAGCACACCTAAGCGGGCAAACTTGAGCTTCAGTGTATGAAGGCAAAGACAGGTCAACTAGGAATCTGTGTGGTCAACTGTTCTCTTGCCAGGACACAGGAAACGCGTTGGTATAAATTCTTGTTTGGAGGCTGCAAAAAGCGTCGCACAGAGAAGGGGGAGGAGTGGCTGATAAGTCAGAGCTGGGGCTAGAATAGAAAAGGAAACAGGGTGCCCAGTCTTGTACAAGTTGGGTGAAAATGGGTCTGAGCAACCCGTTCCTGCGTCGGTCTCCGAGGGTTCGGTACCTGCGTGGGCGGAGCACCGCCGACCCAGAAGCCCCGCCGTATCTCGGGCCAGGGCGCTGTGCTCCACCTGCGGCAAGCAGTTAACTGCTGCCCGACAGTGTTCACACAGTCCATGTGCCATCCCGCGAGCCCGTCCCAGGCCCACAGCCTAGAATCCAACCCCGCGCAGAGGACACCCACGGGAACAGCGAGCGGGTCCCACTAGAGCGCAGGCCCGGCCCGCCCCCCGCTTCAAGTACGGGGCGGGACCCTCGCGGCTTTCCATCCAATCCCTGTTCCCCAATGTTCTCGGGGCGGGACCCTCGCGGCTTTCCATCCAATCCCTGTTCCCCAATGTTCTCGGGGAGGGACCCTCGCGGCTTTCCATCCAATTGCCGCTCTCCTTGGCTGCCGCTAGGGAGCCGACTGGCTCGGCTGCGAGGTAAAGCAGGCGGGCGACGCTGCGCCCCCTCCCTCCCTTAATCCTCAGCGGGTGGGGGAAAGTTACGTCCTGTAGAACGGAGTTAAATAGTGTAGAACGACGGAGGTGTCAGGACTCAGCGAGGGTCTCCTGTCATCAGTGATCTCACCTGCCGGGGTCGGAGAGGTACCCTTGAGGTTGGGCCGCTAGGCTGGTCCGCTGGCTGGTCCGTCGTGATGTTTGGTTGGAGTTGTCTCTCTCTTGGTGGCCTCTTGAGTGTGCAGAGCTGCCCTTGGGTTGGTGGGAGGAGTCTCCGCTCTCGTCGCCGTCTGCTCCTCCTGGAACCAAGCGTTGAACGCTTGTCCCCTGCGACAGGGCGCCGGCACCGGATACCTGGGCATCGGGATGTACTTTGTATCCTGTGGACCTGTCTAATGGAACGGAGTACGATTGTCCGAAACCTAGTTAATCCTGTAGTAATTTTTATCCAGCTCTCTAGCAGATGGACTTTCGCATGTGTTGGCTGTGATTACCAAAAGTTGAGTCTTGGGACCTCCCAACCCCTGGCTTGTCTGCCTTCCACCCTCTTTCCAAGTTTTTGTTAATTATCCCCCCCCTGCAATTGTTAAGCTTCTTTCTTCCTTCCCACAGTCGCCAGGCTTGTGATCTCAAAACAGAATTGTTGCAGCAGGCTACCGGCAGTCCTAAACAGTTCATCTTGGTGTACTGGTATGTGACAATCTATTTTTTTACTTGTTTCTGATTGACTTTCCGCTTTGAGTTTACATCTTAATGCCACCAGGAAGCCCACTGTAATTGAATCCAGTGTCCTCATTTTCTAAATGCATATATAGGTTCTTTTGTAATTATATTATTTAATTTAATCTTTGTGGTTGAAAATTCATGGCAAATAATCCTTCATGAAAGAATCTGATAATTCATATTTTTAACATGTACTTCCTGGTGAGGTGAGATTGTAGTGAGAATGGAATTAGTAATCTTGGTCTCAGTTTCCTAGAGTCTATTAAGTGGCAGGGAGGTACACAGAGAATAATTTATCTTTTATATATATGTGTATTAGTTTCCTATTGCTACCATAGCAATTTATTACAAACTTAACAAACTTTTTTTTTAACAGTTAAAAAGATAAATTTATTATCTCACAGCTTCTGTAGATCTGAAGTCCATGCGGGTTTTAGCTGGGTACTCTGTTTAGGATCTCACAAAGCTGAAATAAAGGTTTCTGTATGTCTGGGCTCTTTTCCGGAGGCTCTGGGGGGGGGAATCCACCTGCAGGCTCATTGAGGTTGTTGGCAGAATTCATTTCCATGCAGTTGTAGGACCAAGATTCCCATTTCTGTACTGTCAGCTGAAGCCTCTCTCAGTTCCATAAGACTGACCATCTGCATCTTCAAAGCCAGACAACACCTCCAACACTTTTCATGCTTTTAATCTCCCTGACTCATTGTCTGCCACCAGCTAGAGAAAGCTTTCTGCTCTTAAGGGCTCAAGTGATCAGATTAGGCCCACCTGGATAATCTCCCGACTTTAAGGTCAGTTGACTGTATAAAATAACACAGTCACACTCATGGAAGTGATAATCTCATATTCATAGGTTCTGTGGATTAGAGGGAGTGGAATCCTGGGGGCCGTTCATAGAAATTCTATCTAGGATAATATGGTTGTCTCTACTAGATTATTTTTATAATGTGCTTTTGCAGGCGGTTTTTAAAAAAATCCTAACAACTCTATCTGATTATATGATTATCCTCTCTACAGATAAGGAAATTCAGTTAAAGTTGGTTGTCCAGAGGCACGTGGTATTTGGTCCTAGATCTACATTTCCATTAGGTCTAAAACCATGTTTATGGATGGTCAAAGAGAAGTGCAGCCAAAGTCATTAGATAGGGAGAAACTATGAGATCTTTGTTGTACCTCATTTTTGGATTCTCTCTTTATATTAGTGGTATAGGCTAAGCTCTTCTACCCTAGCAAAGAAAGGCCAGAATACAATGGCATGAATAAGATAAAAGTTTTTTCATACATGTAGAGGAAGGAGTCCAGAGCTAGTAGATTCTGACAGCCTCAGTGCATGGCTTCCAATAATAGGTCCAAGATGCCGTTCCAGTTGGCACTACCTGCTAGGCAGTGAGAAAGAGAGAACGCACAGGGAGAGCACATGTAGTCCTTAATAGGGGCATGACCTTTGTGACATACATCACAAACCTGGACTTGAGCTCCAAGGGAGAGTAGGAAAGATACAGTTTTGTGGCTGTATACTAAAACTCAGGATTCTGTTAAGAAAGAATGGGAAAAATGATATTGGCTGAAAACAGTCTCTGCCACACCCTTGTTTTTGATGGTTTATTCTGTAACGTTCTATGAGTGGAATATTTTGTTTGGCTTTGCTGTTAGTTTTAAAAAGTAGTATTTAAAGGACAGGAAATTCTTATTCAATATTAATGTTCTTGATTTCTCAATTGCTATTTTAATATATAATTTAATTTATATATATTTATATAATTTAATTTCTTTGAGAAATCTCATTTTTCATTTAGCACTTACATACATCATTCATTTTGATTTAGTTTTGAGTTAGTTTGATTTCTCTGATGAAAATTAATACAGTTGTGGAAAGTGTTGAAGATTGCTTTGGGATGTGTGAAACCATTCTGCATATCTGCATATACCATCTGCACAGTTAGGTCACAGCAGCTTGTCATGTGATTTGTGTATACTATAATATTCTGTAACTCGACAGTTGGATGACTTTTCCACACTTCTTTATACTTTGCTCTTCAAAATTCTTTCTCTCAGCCCATCCTTTTCTGCATCTGAATTGTACTTCCCCATTTAGACCTCCTGCAGGTCTCCTCATCCGCTATCGTGTAGCCTTTATATACTTGGAAGATCGCGGTCAAACAGATCTGGGCTTGAGTTGTTGCTTTGACTTTGGGCAAGTTACTAAATCTCTCTTGAGTTTTGGTTTCTTCATATGTAGAGTGGCCGTGAATGCCATCATTCAGAGATAATATGAAGATTAAGGAGATAACACATTTTCTTTAACACTGCAGTACTTGGCAAATAGTGGATGCTCAATTAATGATAATTATGCCGTTCCCATTGATCACTCCTTAGCCTCTAGCACTGTGAGTCTATACTTTAAAAAAAAAATTTGTTTTTCTCTCTCTGACAAGTTTATGAATGCCTTAAGAACTAGCATCAAGTCCTGGGTAGCCTGTGGTCCCTAGATATTAATTTGGTGAATTGGAACTAGCATATATAAGAATATTTATGAGATTGAAGTTGTGAGGGCTTTTTTCTTTAGTTTTCCGATTGTGATTGCATCATGGAAAATCAGTTGGCTAAATCAGCTGAAGAACGAACATTTCAGTACCAAGATTCTCTTCCATCACTGCCTGTTCCTTCACTTGAAGAATCATTAAAAAGATATCTTGAATCAGGTATGTTTGTAATCTTCTAGTGTATATTAATTTTGTTAGCAACTTAGAAAACTGTGAAATTGTTAGAAGTTGATGAGGATCTAATTGCTTTTTCCTCTAGGCTCATGATAATTAATGTATTCTTAAAATGTCCAAAACTTCTCCTCTCTCATGTTAATTTTTCCATAGTTTGTAAAGCCAGATAGTACTATTAGGCTTACAATAAAAAGTAGTAGTCCTCTGCCTCATCCCCCCTTAAACTGGGAATCCTGCAAATCCCACTCCCTCAGGCAAGCATTTTCAAATATTGTTTCTGTTTCTTGTGTTGTTTATCTCTGGATTTAAACCAACATTCTTATATTACTATTTCTTGAATTTTTAGTTGTAAATATTTTAAATTCGTTCCTAAAAAGATGTGGGTTTAACTTTCTGTATCTCATAACCTTCCTTCCCCCTACACCCAATGTATATGTGATCCAACATATCCACATTTTCTCTCTCATTCTCTCAATATAGTGGTACAAAATCACCATTTGGGATTAAATTAGTATTAAATCAGGTTTCACCTGATTTAAATCAGTATTTATTTGAATTAAATCGCCTGACCATTTAGGGTTTATGGTTTTGCGATTATTCACAAGAGAACCATTCAGTGTACTTTGATTATCTTTTTGCTACATTTTGTTTTTCCTCATTTTTCATTTGCTTAGTACTTTGTATCCATAATGAATTGAATTCCAAACACTTCAATACACTGAAAATCCCTGAATTTAAACACATAAGATATTCTCTTAGTTTCATTTCTTCTTGGAGACATCTCTGCTGGGGCCCTCTACTCTTCTGGTTCAGTCAGCATTCACTTTTCTTGAGCTGGCTGGACAGCTGTTATCCTGGGGCTTTCCTTCGGCCACCATCCTGGCAGTTCTCTTCGCCTCTCTCTCCTGTGTTGGATTCTCTACTTCCTGGATTCCATCTTCCTCTTTATCTTCCCTCATTTTGGTGCAATGTATCTTCAGTAGCTACTTGAGAAAGCGTGTCTAGGAGGAAAGGAATCTAAGACCTAAAAATGAATGTATTTTACATTCATACTTGATTGTTTGCTGGAGTATAGAATTCTGGGTTGGAAATGATTTTTCTTAAGAGTTTTGAAGAAACTGTTCTTCTTGAGAAATCTGATGCCCCTCTGATGTTTGATCCTTTATATGTGACCTGTTGTTTTTTACTCTCAGGATGCCTTTGAGAACGTTTTTCTTTGTCCCTACCATTCTGAATTTCCCAGTGATGTAGGTTTTTACACGTGTGTAGGTATTTACATTTATCTCTCTGAACACTCAGTGGGTTCTTTTAGTTTAAAAGTCATGTTCTTCAGTTCTAAGAAATTTTTAAAGTATGTTTCTTTGATAGTTTTCTCCTCCCTTTGCTCTCTGGAATTCCTATTACTTAGATCTGGGTCCTTCTGGGCTAAGCTTTTAGTTAAAAAAACTGTTTCCCTTTCATTATTTGTGCCTTTCCCTTTTTGGTCTATGTACTGTTTGATATCACCAATCCTTTTTTTGTTCCATTCTGCTCTCTGACTCATGTGAGAGGCTTTCCTCAATATCTGGTAATCCTTAGTCATTCATATTTAAGAGTCAGACCTTTAAACCTGATTGGGACCTCTGTGTGCATGGGTAGGGCTTCGAGGCTAGGGGACCTTATATTAAGCCTTGTCGGGTAATAGGGCAGAGGTATAGCAGTTCCATTAGGGCATAGCCAAATACTCCTTTCTCTTGGACTGACTGGTTTCCCCAAAGAAGAATCCTCTCATCTTTTGTTCAGAAGGCATAAGCCTGACTGCTAGTGTTTTGGGGGCTGGGTAGGGGAAGGGGGCTGGAGGACTCATTGTTCTGGGTGTATACTTTCATTATAATCCCTGTTTTTCAATATGGGGTAGAACCTATGTATTCAGTTTGTCTGGTTCAACTCCTGAGAGTAAACCTCTGGATTTCTACTGGCATTGGGAGGAAGTTGCCTGGCTTTCTAGAGTGGAGAAAGAGATCTGCAGGGTCTAGCGTGGATGGCGTGGTTGTCTGCTGCTTTTAAAGACTTTCCAACAGTCCTCCTGTTTTGAGCCTTCTTTGCCCCTTGCCTTTGGGAGCCCACCTGTGTTGAACTGTTGAAGCTTTCTGGGATTCTGCTGCAGGGATGGGGCTGCTTCTTGGTTTGCACCTAACCCCACCCTGTCTCCTCCTCCCTTCCATCTCCAGGGTTTAGATATTAAGTTTCTCCGTTCTACAAAGTCAGTTACCGGTTTCCCATGTGTTTTCTAATTTGTAAAATGTTAGTTTAACTTGTATGCTGTCCTCTCTTCTTTCATTTTCTTTGTCCTTATGAATCTATGCCTTTTTTATTACTTCACTGTCATTTTAGTGAGTTTCCAGGAGTGGAAATAAATGTATGTATTTAGATCACTTTAACTGGAAACCCTCTGATTTTTTTTATATCTTCTTTTTCTCTCTTTTTTCTTATCTACTCTCATCTGGAAGTTCTAATTTCTTTTTTTAAAAATTCACTGATTATTCACTTTTTTTGATTATTCACTTCATTTATACTTTCTCTGAATACAGCTTTTGAATTGAGTTTAAGATAAGACTTTGAAGGGGCTGGCCCAGTGGCTGAGTGGCTTAAGTTCGCGCGCTCTGCTGCAGGTGGCCCAGTGTTTTGTCAGTTCGAATCCTGGGCGTGGACATGTCGTTGCTCATCAAACCACGCTGAGACAGTGTCCCACATGCCACAACTAGAAGGACCCACAACTAAGAATATACAACCATGTACTGGGGGGCTTTGGAGAGAAAAAGGAAAAAAATAAAATCTTTAAAAAAAAAAAGATAAGACTTTGAAGAGACAAAATAAAACAAAAGGAAGATATTAATATTAATGTCCCTTGATTTCTATTCTACTTTCATCTACAGCTTAATTTTCAGAACAGTTTTTCATGGACTAAGAACCCTGTATCCTTTTTTTTCTTTTTTGAAGGAAACCATTATTGGCCACAAGACACCCTAAACAGCTCTGGGCAGGCTTTACACTTAAATTTACATACATATTGCATATATACATAATGTTCAAGGCTTTGCTTGAACATTAGTGGAAAGGAGCTTAATTTCTATTATTCGTGGCTAAACAGGATTTACTTTCCTATTGACTAATAGCTAGACGATAGCTCTGTCTTTGTCATTTTAACTATCATCTTGGACTATTTTAAAATAATTTTTCAGACCATGATTATCAGATTACATAATATCCACTGTTTTATTTTTTATAGTATTTTGCATTGTTGCTTTTCAGCCATTATCATGTACTAAATTATTGTAACTTATTGGGCTTCTGTGATAATGAATACATACATAGTTGTTTTACATATCTGAGTCTTAAGGTTTGTATAAGTAATAAAAATTGAGGTGAGTTTGTGGTACTTGATGTCTAAATACTTTAATGCATATTTTTTCTTTATAGTAAAGCCCTTTGCAAATGAGGAAGAATATAAGAAAACTGAAGAAATTGTCCGAAAATTTAAAAATGGGATTGGAGGAGAATTACACCAGAAATTACTTGAAAGGGCAAAAGGAAAAAGAAATTGGGTATTTATGTTATTGTGCTTATAATTAGGAAATTGATGCTTAATGAATTAAAAATAAAAATGTATGTAGATTTTGTTTTAAAATTATTACTTTAAAAATTCTTGAAGTCATTGTTGTCATTATCATTATCCAAAAGAATGAATGAATTATTTAACTCTGGGGAGTTTTGAGTGTTGTGAGTGTGCTCCTCTCTTATCATATGGGGAATTTGTTAAAATGCAGATTTCCTGGGACCAGTGATTCTAATTCGGTATCTCTGGAATGGGGGCCCAGAAATCCTTATTTTAGCAACTATTCCCTATGGTTCTGATGCAGGTGATCTGTAGACCATGCTTCAGAGAAACATCTTGTCCAGGTAATCATAGGCTAAAAAACCCAAAACACTAAAGTAGACATCTCACTTAGGTGGTGTACAAATATCTAAATAGTGCAGGGGAGAAAAAGGGCCATTGCAGAATTGGAATGGAGAATGATTATGAGTATTCTATGTTTCAGTTATATAGACTGAGATGTTGGTATAATAATTATTGAGGATCTCAGTAATTTTCCACAAGGAATCTTCTTTGACCTCTTGAGCTTAAACTACTCTTATTTCTATAGTATGAACCAGAGAATGAGTTTTCATAATTAGAAAACATTGCCTTAGTATAGAAATAATGATTGTAACTATCTTTTAGTTTTAGAAATAAAAAGCAAGCTGATTTTTTCATTAGCCATTGATACCTATGATGGAATAATAAAATTTTCTACTTCCAGATTTCTTTATTTTCAGTCTTGAAACTTGAGTGCTTTTAATTAAATCAGAGTAAAGGTAAAGAAGTTGTTCTGTCTGTATCTTTTTCACTTATATCTTTTTCTGAATGACTGATTATAGTTTATAACATCAATTTCTTCAAAAAGAATGCCAAGCAATTTTATGAGATCTGTTTACTTATGTATGAAATTCAATTGTGTATTGTGAAAGAGGTACACATAGAAAGTAGTGTCTTTGAGAAATCTAAATTAGTTTTTAGTCCACCAAAAAGTTTTTATATTTCTGATTTGATATTTCCGTTTTTGCTTGGGAAAGGAAAATTGTAAATGCCTTAATAACTGTTATATTTAAGTGAGGATTTGTTGAATGCATGTTATACACCAGGTGCTCTGAGAAAACACACTTAAGTACTTTGTTGAGTATTTGTGACAATTTGATCTGTCTGAAGGTGTCTTTTTAGTGCTTTCTTGTTTCATGTTTTTGATAATGTAGTTAAACTGAATAGTACTTAAGATCCTTCAATTCTAAAGGAAAGAAATGATCACAATAGCATTTTTCAATATCTATGATGATTTAAAACAAGAACATACGTTAAGTATTGAAGAGTAAAGCAAAAAGAACAAATTTAGCTCTTTTTTATTTATTTATTTTTTTTGCCAGCACTTACACATTCAAGTATTATCAATATCATTAGGCTGATGTTTTTAATTTCTTTTAGCTGGAAGAGTGGTGGCTGAATGTTGCATATCTGGATGTTCGTATGCCGTCACAACTGAATGTCAACTTTGCGGGTCCTGCGCCCTATATTGAACACTATTGGCCTCCAAAGGAAGGCACCCAGTTGGAAAGAGGAAGTATAAATCTTTGGCATAACTTAAACTACTGGCAGCTATTAAGAAAGTAAGGATAGTTATGTGAATTTAGTAACAGATTTACTCAAGGTCTCAGGTAGCAAAATGTTGAGAAGCTTGATTTAGTTTGGGGATGAATGCTAGAGTTGTGACTGTTTAGTTTATAAGATTTATAATGACTTCTTGATAAAAAATACTTGTTTTTGTTTCAATAGAGAAAAAGTGCCTGTTCATAAAGTTGGAAATACTCCTCTAGATATGAGTCAATTCCGAATGCTATTTTCTACCTGCAAGGTGCCAGGAATTACTAGAGATTCAGTTATGAGTTATTTTAGGACTGGTAAGTAGAAAACTTGGGTACGTTTTTTGGTAAAGGCATTAGGATTTGGGTAGTTTTGCTGTAGTTATGACACTGTGGAGCATACTCTTTTGAAGAATATTCTTACTGGATTTTGACTAATCAAAGGCTTTTTGTGAACCTATCTTTCAGTCATTCTGATTAGTTGGAAGTAATTTATGGGAATGGATTTTCTAAACTATATCTTTGATTCTCTGCAAACCTGATGCTCACTTTGCTTCATTTGAGAGTTTAAATTTTAGTTCAAGAGTAGAATTATGAATCAGAGTATTAGGAAATCCGGAGCATATGATCTGGATCCTTCCCTTTCTACCCTCGTTCCTTCTTATCTGAATTCTCTTTTTGAGTGTTTTCTTGTGTGTGCTCCTCATGCCCCATTTCTCTTTGTGGGTGTGCCTTTTTCCCCCTTATATGAGATGAGAACCTCGTATCATTCTTCTTCAAGGCACTAGAGTTCAGATTGACTCATCAAAGTTTTTGTTTTTACTGTCAGTTTAGTAGCCTGGTGTTTAATTTCTGCTTGGTGTCCTAACATATCCTGAAATGGAAAATTCTGTTGTGGTAACTGCTAGTTTTAGTTTTAGTGACTGTTTTAGATTAGGTAGTCAGGGAAGGCCTCTCTGAGGATCTGAATGATAAGATGATCCAGCACAATTTTTTGGCTTTTTATTTGTTTTTGTTTAGTTCAGATTGTTGTTTTTGTTATGTATTTTGGATTTGTAGTTAGAAGAATTATTCATAGATTGGTTGTGAGATAAAAGAGAAAAGGTAGAATCAGAAATGACTTCAAGATATTTGGCTTGAGTAACTAACGGGGTGGATAGATGTGTTGCTTTATGAGATGGAAAAAATTGAGGGGAGATATTTAGGGAGGAAAATCAAGAGGTCCCTTAGACTATGTTGAGTTTAAGATACCTTTTAAATATCTAAGTGGAAATGTAAATAGGCAGCTGGATACAAAGTTTGGAGTTCTGGGGAGAATTCAGGACTGCAGATATAGATTTAGGAGTCATCATTAGCAGGCATAGAAATCGTTTTTAAAGCCATAAGAGTAGCTAAGCTTTCAGAACAAATATAGGTGAAGATGATCAGGGGAACCATTCTTATCACAATCAAATGCAGTATTTGGTGGTCAGAGGAGGAGGAGCCAGCAAAAGAGACCAAGGTAGGAAGAAAACAAAGACAGTGCTCTCCCAGAAGCCAGGAGGTGGAAGTGTTTTTTCTAATGCTCCTGAGAGGTCAAATGAGATAAAAATTAAAAGTGACCACTGGATTTGTCAACGTGATGGGAAGAGAGGCTGTACTTGACAAGAGCTGTCTTAGTGGAAGTTGTGCAAGGGAGCTCACCTGGAGGAGATAAAAGCAAACTGAGGAAGAGGTGACAACATTTGGAAATTAATGCTTGCAAAAAAAGTTTTGATTTGGGGGCTGGCCCCGTGGCCGAGTGGTTAAGTTCGCGCGCTCCGCTGCAGGCGGCCCAGTGTTTCATCGGTTCGAATCCTGGGCGCGGACATGGCACTGCTCGTCAGACCACGCTGAGGCAGCGTCCCACATGCCACAACTAGAGGAACCCACAACGAAGAATACACAACTATGTACCGGGGGGCTTTGGGGAGAAAAAGGAAAAAATAAAATCTTTAAAAAAAAAAGTTTTGATTTACAGTGGGAGATATTATTTTTGTTTTTGTTTTTGTAAAAGATGGGTGATAATTATATCATAGGAATGACATAGGTGAGAAAGAAAAGTAATCTTGTAGGAGAAAGGATAAGGAGCTAAAAACATTGAGAAGGTAAGAGCTGAGAGGATCAAGAGCAGAAAGGGTAGAGGGATTGGTCTCTGACAGGAGCAAGGATGAGAGGGAGTGAAAGTGTGAATCTGGATGGAGATAGATTGGTTAGTTTTGTTGTTGGAAGATGAGGAGGTCCTATGTATTACTTGTGTTTTCCTTGGTGAAATAAGAACTGAGGTTATCAGCTGGGGTGGAAGATCTGAGGAGAAAGGAGAAGGTTTGAAGCTATTTTGGAAAGTGGGAAAAGCAAATATGCTGTGAAAGTGTAGGGCAGCTGAACAGTGTTGAGTACCCTTTTGAGATGTATATTTATGAATTTAAAGTTAGATTAGATGGTGTGTTGGTGTTTTTTTTCTTCAGCATCAATCAGGGGCAGGTGCAGAGGAAAAGAGAGTGAAGGATTTAAGGGTTTTTGCCAGGGAAAAATTATAATGTTGGGCCATGGAATCTATCCTGGTTATGGAGGAAATGTGTGTTGAGGGAGAGGGCAGCATGCAGGCTGCTGTGACTAAGAGGATAGTGTCAATAAGGAGGCACTTGTTAGAATGAGTTTTGTTTTGTTTGTTTACTTATCCCCTAAGAGACCATTAAGACTGAGTCAGTCATGCCTTTCATCCTGTTTACCTCATTTTGCCCAAGAAGTTCAGACTTCCCCCTGTCATCTCTTGTCATCTGCATTCATGGATTTGTGCATAGCCTAATTTGATTCAGGTTCCCTACTACTGTGACCCACCCCCCCTCATTCCCCAAACACTTCTGCTCTACTTTCTGGACCTCATGGTCAGCAAAATCCATTATATCCTCAACTTTTTCTCCAAAAGTTCCTGTTTCCTTCTGAAAGGTACTGTCACTGAAACCTGGTTATTCTTTGAGCCTACTACTTTCCTTATAACCATCTCAAGTGGGGATTTTTTTTTCTCTTATACTTTGGTACTAGAAGGCGTGTAGGAGATGTTGGTGTCCTCTTTATTTCCCATCACCCTTTCCATTTTCCTTTCTTCCTTACAATTTATTCATGCCCTGGGCATTCCCCCCTCAACACACACACACAAGATGCTATCAGCTTGTATGACCACAGCATGTCAGTGTTGCGGTGAATTTCCTTATGATCATTCCTCTTCATTCAATGATTGCTTTAGCACCAGTCTCATTGTCTTGCTTTCCATTACTACCTCAGTCACATTCTCGATGACTTTAGCTTCCAATTATAGATGATCATGGCCTCTCCTTTCCTTAACTTTCTTCCCGCAGGAATCTCTATCTCTACTCCTTCTCAGGCAGCCACCCACTCCCATGGTCATACCCTACACCTTGTTATTATCAAAAACTTCATTACCTCTAACATCTCAATTGTAGGCATCTCACTGGCATCTCCACTTTTTCTTCCCAACTCACTTCCTTTAGTAGTCCACCTCAGCCACATTTTTCTTTGACCACATTGTGACTTACAATTCATTTACCCTACTACAGTTCTTCGCAGTTCCATTTCTCCCTCCACCACCCCCAGTCTTCACTTCTGTCTGTGGTTTTTCACTGTAACCGCTCCATTGAATACACATTCAAATCTTTGCCCACCCACTCCCTCCCTATCCCAACCCCAACCATTAAATTTCAATCTTCTGTCTTATTTCTACATATCAAAGATATCTATCCTAGCAATTTACTTGGCCAGAGAAAACCACAAAACTTCACTTACTTTTCTCAGTTAAACCTCAAGTGGACCCACAGCGCTACCTTGCCGTATTCTTTTGTCAGGTCATTCTCTCACTTCTAGAGAAGACTGTTTCATGCCTTGTCCTTCCTTATTCTCAGCTAGTAAATTCTTTTCTTATTCTCAACAAATATGAAGCAATCTTTCCATCACCAAATTTACCAGCCTATCTGATTAGGCAGAATAATGGCTCCCCAAAGATGTCCGCTTCCTAATCCTTGGAACTTGTTGAATGTGTAGGTTACATGGTAAAGGGATATTAAGGTCGCAGATGAAGTTAAGGTTACCAATCAATTGACCTTGAGATGGAGAGATTATCCTGGATTATTCAAGTGGGCCCAGAGTAATCACAAGAGTTCTTGTAAGTGGAATAAAGAGGCAGAAAAGAGAACAAAGAGATGGCAGCATGATAAAGTCGTGATCCTCCCTTGATGGCTTTGAAGATGGATGAGCCCACGGATGTGGGCACCCTCTAGAAGCTGGAAAAGTGAAGGAAACAGATTCTTCTAGAAACGGATTCTCTCTCTTCCTCCAGAAAGAACACAGACTTGCTGATACCTTCATTTTAGCCCAGTAAGACACATTTCAGACTTCTGGTCCCCAGACCTGTAAGATAATAATTTTGTGTTATTAGTGGTAGTTTGTTACAGCCGTCATAGAAAACATACTCATTCAAATATTTACCCATCTTGCAACCTCCTTGTAATACATTAATGCACAGTCATATACTTTGCCTTCCCTTGTTTAAAATGGATGAACTGTTCTGCCTCCTAAGGACAACCCTTCTATATGGTGCACTGGGCCCCACTTCCTCTTGCCTAATCAAGGACCTTGCTTCTGGATTATCCTCTTTCTCTGTGCTGCATTATCAGTTTTCCCTTTTTACTGGACTGTTGCAATCTGTAATATCTCACATCTTAAAAGAAACAAAATTGACCTCTTGTCTCCTTCAAGTGTCACACCCCAGTCAAAGCCACCATCACCTTTCACTTAGGTCATTCTCACCTGGACCACTTCGGTCACCTCCCAATTGACCTTGCTGTATATTCTCTTGCCTCTTATAATCTCTTCTTCATATAGCAGCTGGAGTGACCTTTGTAAAATATTAATTAGGTTACGTTATTACTCTTCTCCTTTAAAACCTGCATTGACTTCCTTCCCATCATACTTAAAATTGAAAGTCCTTTATGAGGCCAATATGATCTGGCTCCAACCTTATCTACCATTCTACCCTTTTCTCTCTCTGCTGCAGCTGTACTGAACTTGTCTTCCTTTAAACAAACTAGCTCATTTTTGTCCTAATGCCTTTGTACTTGCTGTTTCCTCTGCCTGGAACTCTCTTCCTGCAGATATTTCCATGGTTCCCTCCTTCACTTCATTTAGGTCTCTGCTCAAATATCCCCCCTTGGGCTCATCCTGAGGTAGCACACTCCTGTCAAGTCACCCCCCTCCCCACCATTTATTGATTAACTTGGCATCAAGTTTATTTTCCTTTGTCTTTGCCAGCCCTAAATTTTGGATAGGATTTGGTTAGTAGACAACAGCAATAAAAGGTTGCGGTGGTAGATGTAAAAGGGTATGGGGATTTTTGAAGGGGAAGAGAGAAGAAATGGTTTGAATGTAACCATGAGAGACAAGGAAAATATATACCTGACCTCTTAGGACTTGAGGAAATAGGATACAAGAGAAAAAATAGTAGTGCTATCAGGACATGATCCTTCTTCATAGTTGATGAATAGATTTCATGGGATAATGTGTATCAAGCATTTAGCACAGTTCCTTGTACATAATATCAACCAGTAAATTTCCTTCCAGTAGCAGTATGTCTTCTCTAACTTTCTTCTTCTTTTTCCTTTTTCCTTTCTTAAAAGAAGCAGGGATCATATAGGAAGAACCTTGTCAAAGGGATTAGTACTTGAAAAATGGGGCTAAATCAGAATAGTCAAAGGTTTACAGCAAGCAAATAGTTTTGGGGGAGTTAAGATGTGCTAGAGGAATCATAGAATCAATTATCAGTGGTTTACCAGTTGTTATCAGAGCCTTAAGTAAAACTACAGATTGGGCAAAATTCTTTCTCCTTGCTACTCAGGCATACAGTGCCCTTACTCTACTAAAAACGATTTTATTGAGAAATCATAGCCAGGTATTACTGCAATTAAATTATCTGAACAATCAACATTAAAATATTCCCAAAGAGAAACTTGTTAGTTTATTCAAATAGCTCTCCTCCAGGATTCCTCTGCTACCCTTTTCCCCTTCCCATTCCTACCCATAAATAAAGCAAGAAATCCCTGCAGTAGTTTGGGATTTATGTGAGTCTCAAGGTGTACAAATATTTGAAACTCCCATGGATTTCTAGATGTTTCTAGAAACATGGACAGGTTTCAAGAGCTTCTATTTATATCATAATAACTGAAATTCCATCATCTTATTAAAGTGCTTGTGTTCATGTGATACAGTTGATGAATATATGATAAAATACTGGAGGAATGGTTATTTTTCCCTATTGGATGTAAATATGCAGCTTTACTCTTGTTTAACTTGAGGGGTTTGAGTCTTATGGTTTCTGTTTCTTTTTCCAGAGAGTGAAGGGCATACTCCAAGTCACATTGCAGTCCTCTGTCGTGGCCGAGTTTTTGTCTTTGATGCAATACAGGAAGGATGTTTGATCACCCCACCAGAGATTCTCAGGTTTTCAAACTACTTTCTTGAGTCTTGTTAGGTCTTAAGCCTATGCTTAATGTTCAGAATTGCTTTTTTATAAGGTGAGAGTAAGCTTAAAAATAAGAATTTTATATCTGCTGATTTTTTAAAAATCTACTTTTTTGATTTAAATTAATTTGATCACCCCACCAGAGATTCTCAGGTTTTCAAACTACTTTCTTGAGTCTTGTTAGGTCTTAAGCCTATGCTTAATGTTCAGAATTGCTTTTTTATAAGGTGAGAGTAAGCTTAAAAATAAGAATTTTATATCTGCTGATTTTTTAAAAATCTACTTTTTTGATTTAAATTAATTTTGTTTTACTAGATACATATGAGTATATTCTACTTGGAGAAAAGGAAAACATTACAAGTATTACCAATCCCATTCCCCACCCCAGAATTAATCACTGTTACTAGTTTGGTGTACTCTATCCTTCCAGATCTGTTAGAGAGAATTTATATGTACATACAGATTTTTAAAATAGAATATGTATGTATATTTTATACATAGTGTGTATTACATACATAGAAATGGCAGTATATATGTAGTATTATTTTGTGTGTTTATATTCTTAAAGTGTATTCTGGAAAATTTCAACATGTAGAGGGAACTGTATAATGAAGCTCTTCATGTCCTCTTCCCCAGCTTCAACAGTTGTCACCTAGCTTCAACAATTATAAATTCATAGTCTTCTTTCAACTGTACCTCCTTGTACCCTTTCCTTTTCTCACCCATGGATTATTTTAAAGAAAATCTCAGACATAATAGCCTTTCACTATAAATATTTTAGTATGTATCTCTAAAATGTAAGGACTCTTAAAAACATACATGTACAGTACCATTATCACACCTAATGACTTCTAAGAAATTAACAAGAATTCTTTAATATCATTAATGTGCAATCAATTGTTCAAATTTCCTAGATTGTCATATAGAAGTCAAGTTGAATACATCTATATATATTTTAAATTATTTTTGTTAAGTATTACAAACATACACAAAAGTGCACACAGAAATATACAGGTGAATACTCATGTAACCACCACCCAGGTCAAGATGTAGAATGTTTCTAGTACTCCAGAAACCTCCTTGTACCATTTCCCAGTTACTGTGCTTTCCCTCCTTCCCAAGGGTAATTGTTTAGGTTGCTTACAGTTTTTATTAGTACAGAAAATGCTGCTGTAAAAATTGCTGTACAAATCTTTTGATGCCCTTGTGCATGCATTTCTGTCTGATTACACCCAGGAGAGGACTTGCTGAGTCATAGGGTATATGTACATCCAAAATAGTTGTACTAATAAGCACTTCCACTAGTGTATGAGTTTTGTAGGAATTCTTTATACATTCTAGATAGAGATATTTATTGGCTTATTTTTATTTTATTTTTATTGCGGTAACATTGATTTATAACATTATATAAATTTCAGTTGTACATTGTAATAATATTTCAAATTCTATGTAGATTATGTCATGTTTACCAGCCAAAGACTAATTACAGTCCGTCACCATACACATGTACCTAAAGACCCCTTTTGTCCTCCTCCCCCTCCCCTTCTCCTCTGGTAACCACCAATCCAATCTGTATTGCTATGTGTTTGTTTGTCATTGTTTTTGTCTTCTACTTGAGAGTGAGGTCATATGATATTTAACTTTCTCCCTCTGACTTACTTCATGTAGCTAGCATAATACCCTCAGGGTCCATTCATGTTGTCACAAATGGCCAAATTTCATCATTTCTTATGGTTGAGTAGTATTCCATTGTGTATATATACCACATCTTGTTTCCCCATTCATCCCTTGATGGGCACCTAGTTTGCTTCCAAGTCTTTGCTATTGGGAATAATGCTGTGATGAACATGGGGTGCAGGTATCTTTATGCATTTGTGTTTTCAACTTCTTTGGATAAATACCTAGCAGTGGAATCATATGGTAGATCATATAGTAGATCTATTCTTAATTTTTTGAGGAAACTCCATACTATTTTCCATAGTGGCTGCACCAGTTTGCACTCCCACCAGCAGTGTACGAGGGTTCCCTTCTCTCCATATCCTCTGCAACACTTATTTTTTCCTGTCTTGTTAATTATAGCTATTCTGACAGGAGTGAGATGATATCTCATTGTAGTTTTGATTTGCTTTTTCCTGATAGTTAACGATGTTGAATGTCCTTTCATGTACCTGTTGGTCTGTTGGTATATCTTCTATGGAGGAATGTCTGTTCAGATCTTTTGTCCATTTTTTAATTAGGTTGTTAGTTTTTGTTGTTGTTGAGGTGTATGAGTTCTTTGTATATTTTGGACATTAACCCCTTGTCTGATATATGGTTTGCAAATATCTTCTCTCAGTTGTTAGGTTGTCTTTGTTTTGTTTATGGTTTCCTTTGCTGTGCAGAAGGTTTTTACTTTGATGTAGTCCCATTTGTTTATTTTTTCCATTGTTTCCCTTGCCTGGTCAGACATGGTATTTGACAAAATGCTGCTAAGACCGATGTTGAAGAGTGTACTGCCTATGTTTGCTTCTGGAAATTTAATGGTTTCAGATCTTAGATTCAAGTCTTTATTCTATTTTGAGTTGATTTTTGTGTATAGTGTAATATAATGGTCTACTTTCTTTTGCATGTGGCTGTCCAGTTTTCCCAACACCGTTTATTGAAGAGACTTTCCTTTCTCCATTGTATGTTCTTGGTTCCCTTGTTGAAAATTAGTTGTCCATAAATGTGTGGGTTTATTTCTGGGCTCTCGATTCTCTTCCATTGATCTGTATGTCTGTTTGTGTGCCAGTACCATGCTGTTTTGCTTACTATAGCTTTGTAGCATATTTGTAGTAAATCAGGGAGCGTGATACCTCCAGCTTTGTTCTTTTTTCTCAGGAATCCTTTGGCTGTTTGGGGTCTTTTGTTGTTACATGTAAACTTTAGGATTCTTTGTTATATTTCTGTGAAAAATATTGTTGGAACTTTGATAGGGATTGCATTGAATCTATAGATTGCTTCAGGAAGTATGGACGTTTTAACTGTATTAATTCTCACAATCCAAGAGCACAAAATATCTTTCCATTTCTTTGTTTCTTCTTCAGCTTTATTCAACAATGTTACATGGTTTTGAGTGTACAGATCTTTCACCTCTTTGGATAAGTTTGTTCCTAAGTATTTTATTCTTTTTGTTGCAATTGTAAATGGGATTGTATTCTTAATTTCTCTTTCTGCTACTTTGTTGTTCATGTATAGAAACACAACTGATTTTTGTATGTTTATTTTGTATCCTGCAATTGACTGTATTCATTTATTATTTCTAAAAGTTTTTTTATTGGATTCTTTAGGGTTTTCTCTATATAAAATCAGGTCATCTGCAAATAGTGACAGTTTCACTTCTTCTTTTCCAATTTAGATCCCTTTTATTTCATTTTCTTGCCTTATTGCTCTGGCTAGGACTTCAGTTTTTCTCCATTGAGAACGATATTAGCTGTGGGTTTCTCATATATGGCCTTTATTATGTGGAGGTATTTGCCTTGTATACCTATTTTATTTAGCGTTTTTGTCATAAATGGATGCTGTATCTTGTCAAATGCTTTCTCTGCATCTATTGAGATGATCAAACTTCCCCTCCTCTTCAGTTTTTTGGAAGAGTTTGAGAAGGCTAGGTATTAATTCCTCTTTGAATGTTTCGTAAAATTCACCAGGGAAGACATCTGGTGCTGAACTTTTATTTTTTGGGAGGTTTTCGATCACTGTTTCAATCTCATTGCTAGTGATTGGTCTGTTCAGATTCTCTGTTTCTTCTTGATTCAGTTTTGGAAGGTGGAATTTATCCATTTCTTCTAGCTCATCTAATTGGTTGGCGTACACCTTTTCATAGTATTCCCCTAAAATCTTTCGTATTTCTGAAGTGTCCGTTGTAATTTCTCATCTTTCATTTCTGATTTTATTTATTTGAGCCTGCTCTCTTTTTTTCTTGGTGAGTCTAGCTAAAGGTTTGTCAATTTTGTTTATCTTTTCAAAGAACCAGCTCTTGGTTTCATTGATTTTTTTTCTATTATTCTTTTAGTCTCTATTCCACTTATTTCTGCTCTGATTTTTATTATTTCCTACCTTCTGCTGATTTGGGGCTTTGTTTGTTCTTCTTTTTACAATTCCTTTAGGTGCACTGTTAGATTGTTTATTTGAGATTTTTCTGGTTTGTTGAGGTAAGCCTGAATTGTTCTAAACTTTCCCTCCTAGAACTGCCTTTGCTGTATCCCATAGATTTTGGCATGTTGTGTTTTCATTTTCATTTGTCTCCAGGTATTTTTTTATTTCTTCTTTGATTTCTCCATTGACCTAATCATCGTTCGGTAGCATTTTTTGGTCAGAAAGATAGTTGGTATTATTTCAGTCTTCTTAAATTTATTGAGACTTGCTTTGTGGCCTAATATGTGACCAATCCTGGAGAATATTCCATGAGCATTTGAAAAGAATGTGTATTCTATGGCTTTTAGATGGAATGTTCTATATATATCCACTAAGTTCATCTGGTCTCATGTGTCGTTTAAAGCCAATGTTCCCTTGTTGATCTTCTGTTTGGATGACCTGTCCTTTGGTGCAAGTGGAGTGTTAAAATCCCCTACTATTATTGTGTTACTGTCTATTGCTCCTTTTATGTCTGTTAATAGTTGCTTTATCTATTTCAGTGCTCCTATGTTGGGTGTATAGATATTTATAAGTGTTATATCCTCTTGTTGGCTTGTTCCCTTTATCATTATGTAGTGCCCTTTGTCTCTTGTTATAGTTTTTGCTTTATTTTATTTTTTTTTTAAAGATTGGCACCTGAGCTAACAACTGTTGCCAATCTTCCTTTTTTTTTTTTTCTGCTTTTTCTCCCCAAGTCCCCCCAGTATGTAGTTGTATATTTCAGTTGTGGGTCCCTCCAGCTGTGGCATGTGGGACACTGTCCCAACCTGGCCTGATGAGCAGTGCCATGTCCACGCCCAGGGTCCAAACCAGCGAAACCCCAGGCAGCCATAGCAGGGCGTGGGAACTTAACATTTGGCCACGGGGCTGGCCCTAGTTTTTGTTTTAAAGTCTGTTTCGTTGGATATAAGTATTGCTACACCTGCTTTTTTTTTTTTTTTTTTTTTTTTTTTGCCATTTGCATGGAGTATCTTTTTCCATCCCTTTGCTTTCAGTTTGAGTGTTTTTAGGTCTGAAGTGTGTCTCTTGTATGCAACACATACATGGGTCTTTTTTTTTTTTTATCCAGTTGGCCACACTATGCCTTTTGATTAGAGCATTTAGTCCATTGACATTTAAAGTAGCTATTGATAAAAAATGTACTTATTGCCATTTTGTTACATTTTTTTTCCTGGGTGTTTTAGTAGTTCTTCTCTATTCCTTTCTTCTTCTCTTGCTCTCTTCCCTTGTTGTTTGATGGTTTTCTTTAGTATTATGTTTGGGTTCTTTTCTCTTAGCTATTTGTGTATTTATTATAGGTTTCTGGTGTGATTACCATGAGGTTCATATATAATAATCTATGTATATAACAATCGATATTGAGTGGATGGTCTCTTTAGCTCAAGCTGTTTCTAAAAGCTCTATTCTGTTACTCCCCTTCTCCCACATTTTATGTTTTTGATATTATCTCTAACCTCTTTTTTCGTGTGTGTGTTTCCATTATCCTCTTGTTACTGAAATAGCTAATTTTAGTACTTTTGTCTTTTAACCTTCATGTTATCTTCATAGGTGGGTGATCTGCTATCTTTACTATATTTTAGCCTTTACCAGTGGTTTTAGTACCTTTTTTTTTTCGATAATTTCCTTATTCCTATTTGTGATCTTCTCTTTCCCATTTTAATAAGTCCCTTTAGTGTTTCTTATAGAACTGGTTTCTTGGTGATAAATTCCTTTAATTTTTGCTTGTCTGGGAAACTCTTTCTCTCTCCTTCCATTCTGAATGATAACTTTCCAGGTAGTGTATTCTTGGCTATAGGTTTTTTCCTTTCAGCACTTTAAATATATCATGCTACTCTCTTCTAGCCTGTAGGGTTTCTGCTGAGAAGTCAGCTGATTGCCTTATGGGGTTTCCTTTGTATATCAGTTGTTGCCTTTCTCATGCAACTTTTAGCATTCTCTCTATCTTCAATCTTGGACATTTTAATTATAATGCGTCTTGGTGTGGGCCTGTTTGGGTTTATCTTGTTTGGTGCTCTCTGTGGTTCCTGTACTTGGATGTCTGTTGCCTTCCTTATGTTAGGAAAGTTTTCATTTATTATTTCTGCAAATAGATTCTCTTCCCCTTTGTCACTCTCTTCTCCTTCTGGGACACCCATAATATGAATGTTAGTGCACTTGATAGTGTCCCAGAGTTCCATTAGACTGTTCTCATTCTTTTTAATTCTTTTATCTGTTCAGTTTGGGTGATTTCCTCTAGGCTTTCGTCCAGCTTGCTGCTCCATTCTTCTGTGTCATCTACTCTGCTTTCGAGTCCCTCTAGTGAATTTTTCATTTCCAGTATTGTATTTTTCATTTCTGATTGGTTCTTTTTTATATTTTCCAATGCTTTGTTGACGTTCTCACTGTGTTCATCCAGTCTTCTCCCAAGATCGTTAAACATCCTTATGACTTTTTGTTTTAAGTCTTTGTCAGGTAAATTGTTTATTTCTGTTTCACTTAGTTCTAGGATTTTGTCCTGTTCCCTTGGTTGAACGTTTTCCTTTGCTTCCTCATTTTACCTCTTTCTCTGTGCTTATATCTATTTGTTAGGTGGGTCAGCTGTGTCCCCTGATCTTGGAGAAGTGGCCTTATGTAAGTGATGCCTTTTGAGGTGCAGCTGTGTGCTTCCCTCTCCTCACCAGTCCAAATGTTCCATGAGTGACCCCTGTGTGGGCTGCTTGTGTCCTTCTGCTGTGTCAGGGTTGCTCTTGCTGCAGGTACCCAGGGAGTCTGTGTTTCCTCCCCTCGGCTGGCTGTTTGTAAATCTGGTTTGGGGAGTCCCAGTACAGTTGGCTACAAGGTCTAATAGCACACTCCTGTTGCAGTTTTTCTGTTAAGTGAATAGGCCCCCAGTGTGGCTGGTTGCTAGGCTCAGGGAATTAAAATTGCTGTAGGCCTCAGGCCTGCAAAGCTGTTGTCAGGTCTATCAGCATTGCAGCTGAGTAGAGCTGGCCCCAGGCACAGGAGCAGTCAATTGTTTCAGGCTTTGGAAGGCATGTCCTATCCCATATGAGGCTTTTTGAGAAGCACAGGTCTTCTGCCACTGATAAACCCCACCCCCCACAGTTTCACACCCACCATTGACACTGTCCTGGCCTGCACACACATCCCGAACCCCTGGAGTGTACCCAGTAGCCACACTGTGGGTGCCCCCACACTCTCCACCAATGCCGCACACATTCCCCATCTGCTAGGCCCTGCCTCACAGAATAGGACACACTACTTGCTTGCCTGCAAGTTGATGCGCCCAGTCTGTATAGGCTAACAAGTAGCCTGAGGGCTTGCTCTTGGGTGGGTCCAGTCCTTAAGGTGAGCTGCCTGCCCTGGCTGAGCTGAATTATATTTGCACTCTAGTGGGTGTGGCACACCTCTGGGGTGATCAGCCAGGGGTTGAACTCCAATGGCATCTGCCACAGTCTATGTCAGCATGCCTGTACTAGGTCATAACAATGGCTTCCGCCAATGTCTCAGATCCCCATTAGGTCTCACCTCTACCTGAGATGCACTCAGAGCCTCCCAGGTGAGTCTCTTTTCACTAAAGGACTGTGCACCTTTCTGGTGATTTTAGGTTGCTTTCCGAGATGGATGTATTTGTGCATGGGCCCTTTAAGAGCTAGGTTTTTCGGCTTATGTCCCATAGCTTTTCTAGAGGTATTCCCTGTTGCAGTTAATAACCAGCAAAGGTAGATGTTATGATCCTTGTCTCAGTTGTGCTGAGTCTGAAGGATGCTTATAGTAGTAACAAACCCATGCTCAGGTTCCCACTCCTCCAGGGAAGGCTGCATACCTTAGGGTTGCTCCTGGCCAACTGGCTGTAAAGCTCCACAGCTCGCAAAAGCAGCTTTTTTCTCTCCAGAAGGAATTTCTGTCTCTTCCACCTCAGTCAGCACTGTCTTTCAGTTCTCTCTCAGGGGTAATTTTCCAAGAATAGTTGTAACCTGGTTGTGTTCATGGGAGGAGGTCAGTTCAGAGTCTGCTTAAGCCACCATCTTGACAAGATCCCCTATTTGTTGGTTTTATGTGTTGAAATCCATAGAGTAGAAGATGTCTCTAACTGCTCTTTCCTTCCACTAAAGATGTCTTTTTGAAGACATCAAATTCTTAATTTGAATGTTGTCCGATTTATTAATCTTTTGCCATATGGATTTTACTTTTCATATCATGTTTTAAAAAAATTCTCCCTCAGTGTCAAGAAGATATTTTCTTATACTGTTTTATACACTTTTATTGTTTTGCCGCCCACATTTACATTAACAATCTGCCTGCTGGGCCTAGTGCAGTAGTGTTTACAATTAATTAATCACAGCCAGTTACAGATTTCTTTGTTCCTTTTCCACTCCCACTGCTTCACTTGACTAGCCTTAACAAAAATTAATAAAAAATAAAAAACAATCTGCCTAGAATTGATTTTTGTATGTAGCATGGAAGGAGTAGTTGTATTCATTTAAAAAACAGTGTTATTTTAGGTATTTTTCTGCAGTTTGCTTCTTTCAGTAAATAATAAGATAGTGGTATTTTCACAGTGGAACAGATACATCTACGTTATTCTTTTTAACTGTTGCGTAGAAGTCCATCAAATGGACATATAGTCATGTACCACATAATGACATTAAGGTCAATGAAGGACCACATATATAATAGTGGTCCCATAAGATTAGTCCCACATAGCCGAGGTGTGTAGTAGGCTATACCATGTAGGTTTGTGTAAGTACACTTTATGATGTTTGCACAACAATGAAATTGCCTAACTTGTCAGAACTATCTTCTTAAGTGATGCATAATTATACTATGGTTTGACCATTTCTCCATTGGTACACATTGAGCATTGAGCTAGTTTCCATTTGCTGCTATAACAAATAATGAACATTTTCAAGCATGTATCTTTGTGTATTTGGGAGAAAATATCTGTGGTTTGATATTAAAAGTGAAATTTCTGGATCATAAAGTATATACACTTAATGTTTTTAACCAAGTCAAATTGTCATCCAAAGCAGCATTATGTTCCTTGCCAGTATTTTATAAGAATACCCACTTCTCCACATCGTTACTAACAAGGTAATTAAACTTAAAACATATAGTGAACTGACAGGTGAAAAACGGTTTTTGATGTTGCTTGAATTAGGGTATCATTACTAGTGAGGCTGAATATTTTTATATATGTTTATAGGCCATTTGTAATTTTTGTGCTATGTGTTGCTTTTGCCTATTTTTCTATTGGCTATTTTTTATTGTTATTGATTTGTAGCAGTTATTTATATATCTGGACATTAATCTTTTATCTATTATATGTGTTACAAAGATTTTCTTCCAGTTAACTTAAAAAAATGGTTTTTGGTAATTGTACAGACATTGTTAATTTTAATATAGGCCAATTTATCCATCTTTTCTTTTAGGCATTTTGCTTTTGTGGTTTGAATATTTATGTATATTCTGCTTATATTTTTTAATTTGTTTGGTCCAAATTTGACATAATTATTAGATTAGGTTTATTAATTAGCTTACTCAAAGCCACTTTTCCAGAAATGGCATACATATCATCTGTGGGCTAAATTCAGCCTGTGAACTGTTTTGGTTAGATAGCAGAGAATTTGAATCACTATTTGAAAATCAGGGGGCGGCCCTGTAGCTGACTTGTTAAGCTTGCGCACTCTGCCTCGGCCGCCCAGGATTTTGCTTGTTCGCATCCTGGGTGCAGACCTAGCACTGCTTATCAAGCCATGCTCAGGCGGCATCCCACATAGCAGAACTAGAAGGACACAAGGCTGAAGAGACAGGCAAAGGTCAAATCTAGGCCACAGCTAAGGCGCTGGGACTTTAGACCACAAGGAACCACTTAAAAATTTTAAGCAAAGGTGAAATCAAATCTGAATTTTAAGGCCATAAGACTGATGACTGCAGAGGATGTATGGAGACAAGAAAACCACCGTGGAGGTTGAATTAACAGAGCTAAAAATCCGAACAAAGAAACTGATATAATTTTTTAAAGAGAAACCAGAAATCCATATTTTTATGTGAATTCTCCTGCTTTTTATTTATTTTTAATTTTTTCTTAAGATTAGCCCTGATCTGACATCTGTTGCCAATCTCTTTTGTTCTTCTTCTCCCCAAAGTCCCCCAGCACATAGTTGTATATTCTAATTGTAGGTCCTTCTAGTTCTGCTGTGTGGAATTGCTGGGTCATAACTCTATGTTTAACCATTTGAGGAGCTGCCAGGCTATTTCCAAAATGACTGCACCATTTTACATTCACATCATTAGTATGTAAGGGTTCCAATTTCTTCACATCCTCACCAACATTCTCTATTGTCTGCCTTTTTGATAATAGCCATCCTAGTGTGATCTCATTGTGGTTGATGTTCACATTTCTATAATGACAGTGATATATATTAAATGTCTTTTCATGTGCTTATTGATCATTTGTGTGTTTTCCTTGGAGGAATGTCTATTTAGATCCTTTGCCAATTTTTAATTGGGTTATTTGTCTTTGTATTATTGAGTTCTAAGACTTGTTTTGTTTTATGCTGAGGAAGATTATTCCTGAGTAAGATCTGTACCAGTCTTTCTCCACTTTATATGTGGGTCACCACCACGGTGTAGATTGGCGCTCAGAATCCGAACCCACAAACCAGGGCCGCCAAAGCAGAGCACTTTGAACTTAACTACTATGCCACAGGGCTGGCCCCTAAGACTTCTTTATATATTGTAGATACAAGTCCCTTTTCAGATGTATAATTTGCAAATATTTTTCTCCCATTCTGGAGTTGTCTTTTCACTTTCTTCATAGCCACCTGTGAAGCACAAAAGTTGTTTTGATTTTGACAGAATCCAGTTTATCTATTTTTTCCTTTCGTTGCTTGTGCTTTTGATGTCATAACTAAGAAACCATTGCCTAATCCAAGGTTGTGAAGATTTATACCTTTGTTTTCTTCTAAGATCAGGGCTTTTTTTGTTTGTTTGTTTGTTTGTTTGTTTGTTTTTGTGGGAAGAGGGCAGGGAGAGAATTTCTAAAGGTACATCTAATTTAAAATGTTGACAGAAATTGAAGTGGAGAAACCCAGCAAGCATTGAAAATTTGGTACCAGAAATTTCGAGAGAAAATAAGGTTGAAGTTGAATGAATGAAGAGTTTCCTCTTGCATAAAGGTGATAGTTGCAGCTATTAAAGAGGTGGGTGAAATTACTAGGGGAGAAACTTATAGAAGAGATTGGGGAAGGCTAGTGACAGATGTAGAATTGGAAAAAGGTGGAATCTCTCATGTTAAGGCACTAAAATGGGCAGACATGAGGAGGAGAAGAACAAATTCCTTCTTCAGGATGAACTCTTGAATTCATTATATGCCTGAAATGCATCTGCAAGTCTTCTCAAGGAAGATAAGATTACCAGGACAGAGACCCTGTTCCTGTCAGGAAGATACGATTATTGGGACAGAGACCCTGTTCCTGACAGTCATCTCCTACATTCCTAAGCTTGATAGCTTGTTTCAACGGATTGAAACAATGATTACATTGTTTCCCAATGTAATTACATCTTCCCAATGATTACATTGTGCCTGCAATTTGTTAAAAGACATTCCTTCCCTGGCCAGCCTGGTGACGTAGCAGTTAAATTCACATGCTCCACTTCGGCGGCCTAGAGTTCACTAGTTCGGATCCTGGGTGCGGACCTATGCACCACTTATCAAGCCATGCTGTGATGGGCATCCTACATATAAAATAGAGGAAGATGGGCACAGATGTTAGCTCAGGGACAATCTTCCTCAGGGGGAAAAAAACAAGATATTCCTTCCCTTTTTTTTTTGCATTTGTTAGCCATGACTATAAAACTTTTCTTCTCCCTCCAACAGCTAGAACACAATTCAAGTGCTACTTGAATCTGTGCTTCCCGGGCTGCAGCCCTAACAAACCCCAAATAAACTTCTTTTTGTTTTAAGTTTACCAGAGTCTACCTCATAATCGATTAGCACAGAAATTTGGGGAAACACCCCTTTGGCAGTGGAAGGAGAATAAATGGTAAATGAAAAAGACCAAGAGGTCAGTGAGGTAGGGAGACCACAATGGGACAGTGCTACAAAAGCCAAGACAGAGATAATTTTAAGATTTACTCCTGGCTGTTAAATACTGTATGATGAGGAAAATAAGTCTGAGATAAAGCTACTAGGTTTGTTTTATAAGATGCTATTGGTAACTTTCAGAAATGCAGTTTCAGGATAATCACTGGAGAACAAAACCTGATTGCAGTAAATTAAAGAGTAAGTGGAAAATAATAAAGGCAGAAATCAGATTTTGAGGAAATATCAAGAGTAGAATATTTTTAAAGATGTATGCTTCTGAAATGAAATGTTAATACAAACCTTTGAGCTTTTAAGTATCAAAACTTGCACTTGTAGCTGAAAAACAGGTGCATACATAGCCGAATTAAAGGAAAAGAGAGATTATCCTAGTTACCAAATCTGTACTTTTTTTTTTATTTGAACAGATAATTTATTTTTTAAGCCACTTTATTGAGGTATGATTAACATACGAAAAGCTGTACGTATTTATTATGTACAACTTGCTGAGTTTGGAGGTAAGTATACACCCATGAAATCATCACCACAATCTATACTATGAACATATCCATCATCCCCAAAAGTTTCCCACTCTTTGTTTGTTATTAATAATTTTATGTGATAAGAACATTTAACATAAGATCTACTCTCTTAGCAAATTTTTAAGTATACAATACAATATTGTTAACTACAGGCACAGTGCTATACAGTACATCTCTAGGACTTACGTATCTTGGATAACTGAAACTTTGTACCCTTTGACTAATACCTCCTTATTTCTTCCTTACCCAAATCCCCGGCAACCACTATTCTACTCTAGCTCTGCAAGTTTGGCTATTTTAGATTCCTCATAAAAGTGATATCATATAGTATTTATCCTTTGCGTCTGGCTTATTTCACTTAGCGGAATGTCCTCCAGGTTCATCCATACTATTGCAAATGGCAGAATTTCCTTCTCTTTTTAAGGCTGAATAATATTCCATTCTATGTGTATATGAGATTGTTTATCCATTCATCCATAGATGGATATTTAAGTTACTTCTGCCTGTTGAATATCGTGAATAATGCTGCAATGAGCATGGGAGTGCAAGTGTTTCTTCAAGATCCTGATTTCAGTTCCTTTGGATGTATACCCAGAACTGGGATTGCTAGATCATATGGTGGTATTAGCAAAACCGAAGTGGGTTCCCTCCTGGCAAGTTAAATCAGACTCTATATCAGAATTAGTTGTCTCACAAAGTAAAGTATATTTGCAGCAGATAGGAGACCATGAGGAATCATTTCCAGAGTCATGGGCTCCCTGAACAAAGAGAAGCAAGGACATTTATTTGGATGGGGAATGAATATTCAAAAGGGAGAGGTGGATATTCTCTTGCACAAGCTCAGCTGGGAAACGCGCTTCCAGCTACACTGCAGGTTATGGGAATAAGGCCTAAGCCCCTCCTGGAGAGATCTTAGCATTAAAAATAAGGCAAAGGTCATAGGCGGAGCTCTTGTGGTGAGGCTTGCTGTGGTTCAGGGTGGCTGGTGATGGCATCTCCTTAACATAACAAAAGGAAAGAGAACAATTTGGAAAAACAGTTAAAATATCTAAATCCACCCTTGAGTTCGTCGGGGTGACTAGTTGGTGACAGTAGTTCTATTTCTAATTTCTTGAGGATCCTCCATACTGTTTTCCATAGCGACTGTACCAATTGGCATTCCCACCAACAGTGCACAAGGGTTCCCTTTTCTCCACATCCTCACCACCACTTATCTCTTGTATTTTTATAGTAACCATCCTAACAGAGGTAAGTGATATCTCATTGTGGTTTTGATTTACATTTCCTCGATGATTAGTGATGTTAAGCACCTTTTCATGTACCTGTTGGCTATTTGGATATGTTCGTTGGAGAAATGTCTATTCAGTTCCTTTGCACATTTTTAAATCAGCTTATTTATTTTTTTACTATTGAGTTGTAAGAGTTCCTTATATATTTTGGATATTAACCTCTTATCAGATATATGGTTTGCAAATATTTTCTTACATTCTGTAGGTTGCCTTTTCATTTTGCTGGTTCCTTTACTGTGCAGAAGCTTTTAGTTTGAAGCTTGTCTATTTTTACTTTTGTTCCTTGTTCTTTTTGTGTCATACCCAAGAAATGCTTGCCAAGGCCAGTGTTAAGAAGCTTTTTCTCCATGTTGTTTTCTAGGAGTTTTATTGTTTCAGGCCTTACATTTAAACCTTTAATCCATTTTGAGTTGATTTTTGTGTATGGTGTAAGGTAGGGCTCCAGTTTCATTCTTTCATATGTGGCAATCCAGTTTTCCCAACACCATTTATGTAAGAGACTGTCCTTTTCCCATTGTGTTGTCTTGGCACCTGTGGCTACCTCAGTTGACTATATGTGGATGGATTTATTTCTGGGCTTTCTCTTCTGTTACATTGGTCTTTTTATATCTGTTTTTATGCCAGTACTGTACTATTTTGATTACTGTAGCTTTGTAATATATTTTGAAATCATGAAGTGTGATGCCTCCAGCTTTGTTCTTCTTGCTCCCAATTGCTTTAGCTATTCTTGTGGTTCCATGTTGTTGACAAAAATAAACCATAACCAATCTATAAATGAAAATTTGGGTGAGTTTATTCTGAGCTTAAGTTTTAGGATTATAACCCGGGAGAGTCTTTCCACAAAGGAACAGAGGACTCCAAAGAAGTCGGGGTACACAGGGTGGTTATATACCCTCAAAGAGGGTGTTTCACATATGATTGAAGTGTCCCTCCCACAGTAGTCACAAGATCGCCCTGTCAGCACTGCGCTTGATGGACACAGCAGGTAGTGGGTCTGCTATCTCGGTGGGCGTAGCAGGAGGCAAGTCTATTGTCTCAAGCTGGGCGGTCACAGGTGAGCGCAGCAATCAGTGTCTAGCCTAAGGAAAGATACTTAATCTTTAAGGAGATGCCGACAACGTTGGGAGGGGGAGAGAAGTTGCACCTTTATCTCAAGGGCCTTTGTTCTTGCCATAGGGAATCTCTAAAGCAGATATACAATGCATGCTCAACGGCCTCGGTCAGGCCGTTTTGGAAAGACACGGTCAGGCCGAATTAGGTTTATACCAAATGGCTTCCTCATATACTCCAGTATATCCTATTGCTTGCCATTTTTATTTGTCAATGTGAATTTTAGGATTTTTCTTCCCATTTTTCTATGAAAAATCCTATTGGATTTTGATAGAGATTGCTGAATCTGTAGACCACTTTGGGTAGTGTGGACTTCTTAATGGTGAAGATTTGGGCAGTTATTATCTGACCTTTAGTTATGAAATTTAAAATGTCATTTCAGGTTTAATACATTTTCCCTGGTAATTTCTCTTTGATAATGACCACCTTTTATGAGGTGGTCATTTCTCACTGAACATGAAAATGGCCTGTATCAGGGAGCAGGAAAAAGTCAATAATCAAAACTGGTGCTTTGAGGTAGTAAGGGAAGGGCAGCAACCAGTACCATATGAAGAAAAACAGTGAGGTGGATTTTATTACTTTAGCATTCAGAATTTATGGTAGTCACTATACCCACCACGTAACCACAAACTGTAGAAGCTTTATTTGTAATTGAAGCAAAATCAAAGTTAGCGAAGACAAGTAAGCAGGAAGAGGCAAGGCAAGTTGCTGCCATCGTGGATGCAGAATGTTTGGTGAAGAAGCCCTAATCTGCGCCACAGGACACCATTCTTGTTCAAATAAAGAGGGAGGAATTTTGCAGCAAGGAATTGATTTCTTCATCAGTATTACAGAAATAATAAAGGAACAGAGCAATATGCAAATCAATAATTGTATTTTTTCAAGTTTTGGATGAACGCCACAAATAAGAGTTGGCTACTAGTGGTGCCTTTTGATGACTTATTAAGGTACATTAGCTCACTTTCCAAGAAACCCTTGGAAGCTTTTAAATTGAGGTAGTTTCTTAGCGTGTGCCATGAAGAAATAGGGCTGAAACTAAATCTCTGTGGGTTTTTTAGTCATGAAAATTTATTTGTTTAGAAACAACCCTGTAAATAACCTGCCATATATTTAAAGATACATGAAACTCATCATGGATCTGGGCATATAGAATGCTATGGTGGGAAATAATTTATCCTTATCTAATAGAGTCTTTAAAATATAATGGTTATAAGTAACAATGCACATGTGAAAACATTTAAAACTGACTACGTGGTACTTGTATTTTTGGGCTTAAACACAGATACTCATTGTGTATAGAGTAAGTCCTCTGTTAAATATACATGCACATAGTTTCTAGTTAGATAAGATGTGCATGATGTTTGAGATTATTTACCAGAATATTTTTCAAGTTCTCCAATGTAAGAAGTATTTACTTAGACCCCAAAAGTGAATTTACATTTTGAAAGTATAAATTCTATCAGCCAAACACCAAATTTATTTACTTTAGTTATTGTTAAATATACTTTTGGTGTTAATAGGCTACATAATCACTTTTTTAAAAAAAGATGTGGTGTAAGAAATAAATACATTGCTGTTGAGGTCATAATCTCTTCCTTTGGATAATATATCAAAACATTTAAATAATGATAAACATTATGACTTATTGAAGGCCAAAGTAGCTAGTGATCCTGCCTGTGCTCTTTTTGAATCCTCTTTCTTTAATCTTCAATAAGGCAGTTGACATACATCCATCAGAAGTGCCATAGTGAACCTGACGGACCTGGGATAGCAGCATTAACTAGCGAGGAGCGAACTCGATGGGCTAAGGTTGTAATTTATACTTGTCTTTTTTTTCCCTCTTGAGGTATAATTGACCTGTAACATATTTCAAGTGTACAATATAATGATTCAATATTTGTACGTATTGTGAAATGGTACCACAATACATCTAGTTAACATCCATCACTACACATAGTGACAAAAGTTTTTTTTGTGATGAGAATTTTTAAGATCTACTCTCTTAGCAACTTTCAAATATACAGTACAGTATTATTAACTATAATTTACACTTTTCTTAGTGAACCTTTTCCCTAAGAAACTATTTTGAGGTTTTCTGGATATAGTGTATTTAATTTGTAACATTTAATCATTGTTTCCTTGACCTTTAGGCACGAGAATATTTGGTTAGTCTTGATCCAGAGAACTTGACTATGTTAGAAAAAATTCAGAGCAGTTTACTGGTGTATTCCATAGAGGATGGCAGTCCACATGTAACACCAGAAGATTATTCTCAGGTACTTAACTATCTTGTTCTGTTATTTCTTCCCACAGATTTTTCTGGAGGACTGTTGTGTATTGAATGAGAGAAGATTTTTTTGTTACTTGCAGGCTCTCCAAACTTTTTCTTAGCTATGATATATACATGTACCAAATTGAATCTTATATATAAATAAATAATGCTTTGTAAATTCTTGCCCCATTGTTTAGTTCTGTTTAGATATTTCTTCAACATTGTTTAAAGAAAATATGAGTATTGTTTGCTAACCACATGTCAGCGTTTCCCAATCTTTTCATTGATTGCATATATAGAAAATTTGCACAGGGCACTAGGCTAAATGAGCTTTTCATGCCAAAGGTGATATGAGACTCTGCCTATGACCCACACCAGTGTACTTTGACACCTTTGTTGGTAAAGTCTGTTTTAAGAATTATTTCACTTTTGTAAGTAATTTATCATTTGGTTTTATTGAACACGCTGACTTTAGTGAATTTAAGGGTAAATGTGGCCTTGCTTTGTTTTTTTTTTACCCTGGGGTAATATTATCATTTCCTGTGAAGTAATAAAAGGTATTAGTCATATTTGTAGAAGTCTCATAGTCTTTTGAAAGCACTTAAATTATTTCACAATGCATCTCATAGTCTTTTGAAAGCACTTAAATTATTTCACAATGCATTCATCAAAATTAAATGACAGGAATAATATAATACAGGATTGAAAAACCTTGTAGCTAGAAACCAACTTTTCCTCTTCTTTAACTGTGTTTTTTTTTAGTAGAAGAATTACCAAACTTCTTGAGGAATATGTTTTAATGCAGGGTTGTTCAAATTTTTTTTACTGCAATCTATAGTTATACAGTTAGATTGGAGCCCGCTACACACACGTATGTATGTGTACACATGCATATGTCGTTTCATAAAACAGCAATTACTTTTACTATCTGTCATATACTCTGATATTTATATTCTATTTAATTCTTTCTTTTTGTAAAGAATGTTCACTGTGATGCACTAAATTGATTTCATGACCCACTAATGGGTCAAAAGCTACCATTTGGGAAACAAATGAATTCTTGAAATATTTTCCTCATAACTAGACTTTAATGACTAAACTTAGCTAGGCCTTTTACACTATTCGAGTTGCAAAAGCCTTCTCTTTTCCATTGTATGTCCTCTAAACATCCATGAATATTGTACAGCATTTTTTTTTCTGCTAGGATTTCTTGAGATTTTGAGAAGTATCTAAAGTCAGGGCCAGAATATTATTATCTCTTGAGTATAATTGTTATTATTTTATTAAATTTGGATTACCTGATGAGGAAAAATGAGATAATGTATGTATAAGATATAAATACTTACAAACCAATATTAAAATCCTTTTAATTTGGAAATATTCCATTTATTTTAGGTAACTACAATGCTTCTTACTGGAGACCCAACAGTGCGCTGGGGTGACAAATCCTATAACTTGATTTCCTTTGCTAATGGAGTATTTGGCTGTAATTGTGATGTAAGTAAACTACTGAAGTTATTTTTTTCCTTTTAATGTTTTAGGTTAATTTAATGGCAATAAAGTACAGTACTTACATTGTGCTGTGGTAGTATAAGTAAACATTTCTTTAGTTTTATGGCATTATAGTAAAAGGTTTAGTTATGAATTCTCAGTGAAAGTAGAGTATAGGGCAAGTTATTTTCATCTGTAGTAAGGCTAACAGTTAGGTGTGTATAAAATTTGTATGTATTTTTACGCAGTATAAGCTCTTTAAAATCCACTGTTACTTGTTTGTTGAGAATTACAACCTATTTTAAAAGTTATTGTATAGCATTATGCATATGTTCTATGCACAGAGAAATATATCTGGATTTATTTCTAGATTTACGTAATAATTTTGTATACCTATTTCCCCTAAAATGGCATATGATCTTTGGAACATTATTTGTTTACACTATGGATATTAAAATGTCTGGTACTTAATACCACTTTTTACCTTCTTCATTAAAAAAAACCCAAAACTTTTCTTGTTTCTCTTCTGTTCTCCCATAGTCATCTTTATTAGCTCTATCTTGCCAGTTTCTGAGGGACATTCAGGAGGTTCAAGAAAATTAGAAAATCAGCCTCAGTTAGAGTTGCAACACACACTTGTAATCTCGTTGTGACATTTTTCATAAAGTATATAATTTGGTATAAAATAGTATGAGGATTTAGATTTTTTATTTGTTTTTGGTGGCCTTCCTCCAAAAGCATTTAATGACTGTAAAATACTGATAAGACCTGTTACACTGATCTGGGTTCAACAGTTGTATTTATCAGTATTTATTTAGTTTTAGGTGATAGAAACCTGAATCAAACTAGCATTAGCTTAAGAAGATATTTGTTGGCGTAGGAGTACAGCTAAATTTCAGAAAGACTGATTTCCAGTGTCCAAATGCTTTCATTAGAAATTTCTCTCTGTTTTTTGGCATTACTTTACTATGTTTGGCTTTTATTTTTAGGGAGACTACCCCATGCGATTCTTGTATCCACAATATCATGTCTTCACAGTTCTCTTCACAGATTAGTGCTCCTCGTGGAAATAGCCAGCTTTTTTCCCTAGCAAAAGTCCTGGGAATAGTGTTCATTGGTTGTGCGCGGCCTGTGTGAATCAGGGGCCCATTCTAGGGAATCAGGTGCTGTGATTCGTCTGGCCTTGGAACCTCGACAGTAGAAACACCCTCATTCAAACCACCACAGAGAGGAGTGGTGGTTGCCTAAAGAAAAATAAAGTTGCTATTATCACAGAAGAAGGTGGAGTGGTTGATGAGCGGATACTAAAACTAGATGTCTATTATAGGAGCTCATCAGAGTGAAAGATTGCCATGAGTCATTTTGAAGATTTGTTGTCTTTCCTCTTCCTTGGAGTCTGTGGTTGACAAAATATTTCTGGTTAATTGCCTCAGTTTTCTTCTCTTCGGCCTTGTTTGATTCTTCGTGACCTCCTCTGTCTGGCTTATATCTTTGTATTCCCTGGAAACTATCCTTTGTTAACTGGCTAACTTCCTCCTGGCTTCTTCCCTCCATTTCTCTTTGACCTGTGGGCTGAAGTTGATTACTCTCTGCTCCATATGAATGTGGCTCTGCTTCCATACGAATGTGGCTCTGCTTCCATCCTCCTAAAAGTCCTTTCCTCTACTAATTCTAAAGCTGACCTTAATTTTAGTCATACTTTTTCCCCTATGCCTGCTCTCTTCCTTGGGTTAATAGTTTGGTTGACCATTTTTGGTGGCTTGCAGTTATGCTTTTCTAGTTTTTACCTATTATTCTCTTTTGAGAGTTCTGTTTCACTATATGCTAAATTGTTCAAATTGGATGTTATATTGTTACATAAGGGTAAGTTGCTCTCATTATCAAGAACTCATCATCTTTCTTTTCTCCGTCACTCCCAACCCCCAGAAAACCACTTAGCACTTTTTGATTTTTACTAATAGCACCAACATCGTGCTGTTTGCTCAAATTCAGGATAAAAATAACTTTAATGATCTTTTCTATCTCTGAATAAAGAATATTGGTCCCATAGTGAGCATACATCTCAGCACAACCAAGATGCTTTCCTATAGTAAGTGCATGGACATGTTTTATGTGTATATATTAACATCTATATATTTATAACATCAATCTGATTATCTCCACTTGATAATCTGCTTTTAAAGTTCCATTAGGTTTTCCTTGTAACCTAGGATGATTACAGAAAATGTAATTTAACTTCTGTAAAACATCATTAGTAAAGTGTATAAACTAAAGTAGAAGTGTTCTTAATCCAAAGCTGTGTTTCTGCTCTCTTCCATTGGTACTTGAATATGTGCTTTTGTGATTATACTAATTAATTGCTTTTCCCTTTTAGGATTTAAAATCCTAAGGTCACCTTTTTTGTCTTCTCTATGAAGGCTTCATTAGAGGGCTTTGTGAAGAGCACATAGGAAGCATATAATAAACACTAGTTGTCAATAATAACAACAGTTACTAATTATTGTGTGGACCGGGTTCTGTAGAGGGCACTTTATAAGCATTATTACTATTGTTTTTAACAGCAACTGTATGAAAATAGGTATTATTATCCCCACTAACAAATGAGTCAGTTTACTTAAAGAATTAAGTGGCTTTCTCATAGTTGCACAGCTAGCAAGTGGTGGGGTTTGGACTCAGAACCGAAGTCCACATTTTTAAACAGTATGTTACACATAATGTCTCCATATGAATGAAAAAAAAAAAAAGATGGCCAGCTCTGGTTGCCTAGTGGTTAAGTTCAGCACACTCCAATTTGGCAGCCTGGGTTCAGTTCCTGGGCATGGACCTATACCACTCATCTGTCAGTGGCCATGCTGTGGCAGTGGCTCACATACAAAAAGAGGAAGATTGGCAACAGATGTTAGCTCAGGTCAAATCTTCCTCAGCAAAAAAAGAGAGAGGTAAACCTTATGTGAACAAATAAAGTGTCAGGAAAGTATTTGAATTTTTTATATTTCCTAACTTTTTATTTAAATTGTTTATTAGCTTTCCACTGGGAGCTGGATGGGTAGAATTGTAAGTCAGAGACTTACGTCCTTCAGTCTTGCTCTTTCTTGCCGGTTCCAGTAAAAAAGAGATTAATACTATTGTCTCACATGAAACAATATATGTGATATCTGTGAAATTCTTTGTAAAGCTCTGAAGTGCTACACAGTTGTGAGATGCAGTTAGAAAAGGAGTTTGTCAATGACCTGTGGGTCTTGTTATGCATGCTGTTGCTGACATGTGGGATGAGCTGCTGAGGTGTCTTGTATTGACCTCCTTTGTGAGCATTTTCCTGATGTTGTGGCTGCTACCTACTGGGTACCAGTATACTGTGCTTCTCAGGCTCCATTGGACCATGATATGGGGTAGCAGTGCTGTGTGATGTTAGGGTGATGTTTAAGGCAACTAATTACTCCCTCTGAAACTGGACCCAAGTCGGGTGGGTCCATATGTTAAGCCTCCCTTTTTTCTCTCCAAGGTTAGCGTTGTCACATTCTGTCATGAATAGTAACTGTGTTTAATGTAAAGTGGTAGCATTAACATAGAGGAAAAAAAAGCATCTGATGTAATTGTCATCAAAGGAACATGGAGAAAATAAGGCAAAAAGTTTGTCCTCTAAAATAAATGATGGGAAAATTCACTAGCTGCAATTCCTTTTTCTAAATATAGCTGTCAAACCTGTAGCACCCTGGTAACTCAGCCCATATTTGCCACATTCCTTAAACATTGAAGATTATTTCCGCCACATCTGAATATTCTTGTAGATATATACACAAAATTATTATTTGTTTTTTTCTTTTTGAAGATTGGCACCTGAGCTAACATGTGTTGCCAATCTTTGGGGGTTTTTTGCTTCTTCTCCCCAAAGCCCCCTAGTACCTAGTTGTATATTCTATTTGTGAGTGCCTCTGGTTGTGCCATGTGGGACGCTGCCTCAGCATGGCCTAGTGAGTGGTGCCATTGTCCACACCCAGGATCTGAACCAGCAAAATGCTGGGCCACTGAAACGGAGCGCACAAACTTAACCAGTCGGCCATGAGGCCAGTCCCAAAATCGTTATATTTTTTAATACCCAAATAGTGGCCTATGTCTTTTCCTACAGAAGTTCATCCTCATCCTCAGTGTAGCCTTCAGATAGTCTGCCATCCCCATATGCTTTTCCACAGTGCTCTTACAATTCCAGAGCATCTTAGTATTGCATACATATATATATAGCTGCTTTGACTTCCAGTCCAAGTAGAAATTTATGTTCTCTAGATTGTTCATGTTTACTTTATACCCCTCCCTATTACCTCAAGAGCCCTAATTAGGTGCTTCCAACTTTAAATATTTGTTCTTTCTCAGAAAATAAAATACAGCAGATATATACTATACTGTGGAATATCCATATCTTTTTTATTAGGAGGTGAAGCATTTGAGAATTCTGTACTTTATTATGTGTTAAGAATGGGGGAAAGTGAAAACAAAATACTGGTAAAGTTTTAACTTGACATAAAGTATTGATGTCAAGTATTCAAAATCTTGTGTATTTTTGTTTTAGCATGCTCCTTATGATGCAATGATTATCGTAAACATCAGCCATTATATTGATGAGAAAATTTTGGAGAATGAAGGAAGATGGAAGGTATGTTAGAACAAATATTCCTCCTTTTTCCCCTCATATTTTTATAGATATAATGTTTTTAAGTCTTCCCTATTTTCAGGGTTCAGAAAATGTACGGGATATACCACTTCCAGAGGAGCTTATTTTCACTGTGGATGAGAAAGTATTAGATGATATCAACCAAGCTAAAGCCCAATATCTCAAGCAGGTAGATTTTTCACTTTTCTCTTAGATAGTAACTGCTTTTGACTATTATATATAAAAATTTGGCTATCATCCAAGCATGACAGCATAAAACATTTTTAAATTATAGCTTTTATACTTTTAATTATTTATGTCTGATGATTACTTTAATGCAAATGATGACTTGGTTGTCTTTGGGGTATCTTCCTTAGGTGACTTTTTACTGTTCCCATTTAATTTTTTTTGTTAGGCCTCTGATCTGCAGATTTTCGTGTATGCCTTTACATCTTTTGGCAAAAAGTTAACCAAGAAGATGAGGCTTCACCCTGATACGTTTGTTCAGCTTGCACTTCAGCTGGCCTATTATAGACTTCACGGATGGTAAGGACCATTTGTTTTCCATTTTCAGAATCTTGAAGTCAGGGGTATGTCTTTATCATGGCTGTTCCATCCTAACTCCCCAGTGTTTTTTCCAACTTTTTTCCCAATTTACACTGTGTCCTAATTTGAAATTCCATCAACAGTGTATTAGAGTTTCAATCTGTGACACTTTCACCACTTTCACAGTCTTTGTTTTTCATTACCTTAATATTTTTGAAGTGTCTGCTCTCTTCTAAGAGGAGTTTTGCCATTCTTTGGAATTCAGATCACTTGGTTTTCTTGCAGCCTCAGTATTCAGAAGGGTTCATGAAAAGATGTGATTTTATAAATTATCAAGTCTTCACTCATTTTTAGGACAGGAGAGATGGTATGTTATGACTTTCTACATCCTCAGCAGAAGTGGAAGCTCCTTGATCTTGCTTTTTTTAATCCACTCTGAGAATATCTGTCTTTAAATAGGATGTTTAGATTATTTACATTTAATATAACTATTAATAAAGTTGCGTTTAAGTCTGCATCTTACTTGTTTTCTCTTTATCCCATCTGTTTCTTTCGTTCTTTCTTTTTTATCCTCTTTTGAATTCATGGGGTATTTTTTTTATTGTTTCATTTTATCTCCATTGTCAGCTGTTCTGATTTTTTGTTTGTTTTAGTAGTTGCAGTGGGGTTTGCAAAATGCATCTTTAACTTATCGCAGTCTACCTTCAAATGATATTTTCCACTACAAATATAGTGTAAGAAGCTTAAAGCAGAATGCTTCTATTTTGCTTCTCACATTCTTTGTGCTGTTGTCATACGTTACACTTTTACATATTTATATACCTCACAATGCACTGTTACTATTTTTGCCTTAAGCAGTCAATTATCTTTTTTTATCCTGGTAAAGTGTATATACAATAAAACTTACAGTTTTAATCCTTTTTTTTTTTTGGCTGAGGAAGAGTCACCCTGAGCTAACATCTGTTGCCAATCTTCCTCTTTGTGTATGTGAGCCACCCTCACAGCATGGCCACTGACAGACAAGTGGTGTAGGTCCGTGCCTGGGCACCAAAGCACGGTGCACTGAACTTAACCACTAGGGCACCAGGGCTGGCCCTTAACCATTTTTTTTTTTTTTAAAGATTTTATTTTTTTTCCTTTTTCTCCCCAAAGCCCCCCGGTACATAGTTGTATATTCTTTGTTGTGGGTCCTTCTAGTTGTGGCATGTGGGACGCTGCTTCAGCGTGGTTTGATGAGCAGTGTCATGTCCGCACCCAGGATTCGAACCAACGAAATACTGGGCCGCCTGCAGCAGAGCGCACGAGCTTAACCACTCGGCCATGGGGCCAGCCCCTGGCCCTTAACCATTTTTAAGTTTTTAATCCACTGGCATTAATTAAATTCACAATGTTGTGAAACCATCACCACTATCCATTTCCAAAATATTTTCATCACCCCAAACAGAAACTCTGTACCCATTAAGCAATAACTTCCCATTCCTCCTTCTGTCCCAGCCCCTGGTAACCTCTAATCTCTTTCTGTCTCTATGAATTTGCCTGTTCTAGATATTTCCTGTAAGTGGAATTATACAGTATCTGTCCTTTTGTGTCTGGTTTCTTTCACTTAAGATAATGTTTTCAAGGTTTATCCATGTTGTAGAATTGTAACTTCATTCCTTCTGATGGCTGAATAATATTCCATTATATGGATTTATCACATTTTGTTTACCCATTCATCTGTTGATAGACACTTAGCTTGTTTCTACTTTTTGGCTATTGTGAATAATGCTGCTGTGAACATTCATATACACATGTCTGTTTGAGTCCCTGTTTTCAGTTATTCTAAGTGTATATCTAGGAGTGGAATTGCTGGGTTGTGTGGTAATTCTAAGTTTAACTTTTTGAGGAACTGCCAAACTATTTTCCACAGTTGGCAACACCATTTTACATTCCTACCAGCAGGTTCTAATTGTGCCACATCTTTGCTAACAGTTATTTATTTATTTTTTCTGGGTTTATTTATTTTATTTTATTTATTTAATTTTTTAAAAATTTTTATTGCAGTAACATTGGATTATAACATTATATAGCTTTCAGATGTACATTGTAATATATTTTAAATTCTGTATAGATTACATCATGTTCCCCACCCAAAAACTAATTATAGTTCATCACCACACATGTGAGCCTAATCACCCCTTTTGCCCTCTCCTCACCCCTCTTCTCCTATGGTAACCACCAATCCAGTCTCTGTTGCTGTGTATTTCTTTGTCGTTGTTTTTGTCTTCTACTTATGAGTGAGATCATATGGTATTTGACTTTCTCCCTCTGACTTATTTCACTTAGCATAATACCCTCAAGTTTTTTCTGTTTTTAAAAAATTATAGCCATCCTAGTAGTTGTGAAGTGGTATCTCTTGCGGTTTTATTTTCATTTCTCTAATGACTAATAAGGTTGATTATCTTTTCATGTGTTTATTGGCCGTTTCTATATCTTCATTGGCAAAATGTCTATTCAGGGTCCTTTGTGCATTTGGTAGTTGGTTTGTTTGTCATTTTGTTGTTGAATTGTAAGAGTTCCTTATATGTTTTGGATATGAAACTCTTATCAAATATGTGATTTGCAAATATTTTCTCCCATTCTGTGAGTTGTCTTTTCACTCTCTTCATGGTATCTTTTCACAAAGATTTTAATTTTGATGTCCAATTTATCTATTTTTTTTTCATTTGTTGCCTGCTTTTGGCATCATGTCTAAGAAATCATTGCCAAATCCAACGTCAAAAGCTTTTTCCCTATGTTTTTTTCTAAGAATTTTATAGTTTTAGATCTTACTTTGGATCTCTGATCCCTTCTGCATTAATTTTTGTATATGGCATATGGTACGGGTCCAAATTCATTCTTTTGCATGTGGATATCCAGTTTTCCTAGCATTATTTGTTGAAGAAACTGTTCTTTCCCTATTGAATGGTCTTGACCCTCTTGTGCAAAATCAGTTGACCATAGCTGTGATGCTTATTTTTGGGCTTCTAATTCTGTACCATTGGTCTATATATCTCTTGTGCCATTCTTCTTGTACCCATACAATACTGTTTTGATTATTGTACCTTTGTAGTAAGTTTTGAAATCTGGAAGTGTGAGTTCTTCACCTTTGTTCTTTTTTTCAAGATTTTTTGGCTATTCTGGGTCACTTGAAATTCCTTGTGTGTTTTAGGATGAGTTGTTCCATTTTTGCAAAAATGTTGGGATTTTGATAGAGATTGCATTGAATCAGTAGATCAGTTTGGGTAGTATTGTCATCTGAACAATATTAAGTCTTTTGGTCCACAAACATGGGGTCCCTTTCCATCTATTTGTGTCTTTTTAAATTTCTTTCAGCAATGATTTGTAGTTTTCAGTGTACAAGTCTTTTCACTTCCTTCGTTAAACTTAATCCTGAGTACTTTATTCTTTTTGATGCTATTGTGAATGGAATTTTTTTCTTAATTTTTTTTCCGGATCATTCATTGCTAGTGTATAGAGATGCAACTGATTTTTGTGTGTTGATTTGGTATCTTGAAACTTTGCCAAATTTGTTTATTAGCTCTTAACAGTTTTTTTGAACTCTTTAGGGTTTTCTAAGTATAAGATCAAGTATCTGTGAGTAGAGATAGTTTTGCTTTTTGCTTTCCAATTTGGATGCCTTTTATTTTTTTTCCTCTGGCTAGAACAGTCAGTACTATGTTGAATAGAAGTGGCAAAAGCAGGCATCCTTGTCTTCTTAGTCATCTTAGGTGGAAAGTTTTCAGTCCTTCACCATTGAGTATGATGTTAGCTGTTGGTTTTTCATAAATGCCCATTATCATGTTGAGAAAGTTCCCTTCTTTATTTTTTTATTTTTATTTTTTTTGAGGAAGATTAGCCCTGAGCTAACTACTGCCAATCCTCCTCTTTTTGCTGAGGAAGACTGGCCCTGAGCTAACATCCATGCCCACCTTCCTCTACTTTTTATATGTGGCATGCCTACCACAGCATGGCTTTTGCCAAGTGGTGCCACATCCGCATCCGGGATCCGAACCTGCGAACCCCAGGCCACAAGAAAGTTCCCTTCTATTCATAGTTTATTGAGTGTTTTTATTATGATTTTTTTTTTGGAGGAAGATTAGCCCTAAGCTAACATCTGCTGCCAGTCCTACTCTTTTTGCTGAGGAAGATTGGCCCTGAGCTAACATCTGTGCCCATCTTCCTCTATTTTATATGTGGGACGCCTGCCACAGCATGGCTTGATGAGTGGTGTATAGGTCCGCACCCAGGATCTGAACCCACAAACCCCAGGCCACCAAAGCAGAATGTGTGAACTTAACCGCTACACCACCAGGCCAGCCCCATGTGTTTTTATTACGGAAGAGTGTTGGATTTTGTCAGAAGCTTTTTCTGTATCAGTTGAGATCATCGTGTAGGTCTTTTCCTTCATTCTATTAATGTGATGTATTATACAGATTTTTCATGTTGACCCACCCTCGCATTCCTGGGATAAATCCCACTTGGCCATGGTGTATCATCCTTTTAGTATGCTGCTGAATTTGATTTGCTAGTAATTTGTAGAGGATTTTTGTATCTGCATTCATAAGGGATATTGGTCTATAGTGTCTTTTCTTGTAATGTCTTTGTTTTTGGTAACTGGGTAATGCTGGTCTCATATATTATGAATTAGGAAGTATTCCCTCCTCTTCAGTTTTTTAGAAGAGTTTGAGAATGATTGGTGTTAATTCTTTAAGTGTTAGAATTCATCAGTGAAGCCATCTCGTCCAGAACTTTTCTTTGTTTGGAGGTTTTTGATTACTGATTCATCTTCTTACTTGTTATAGGTCCAGTCACATTTTTATTTTTTCTTGAGTCATATTTGTTAATTTATGTGTTTCTCAGAATATGTCCATTTTATTTAGGTTACCCAATTTATTGGTATACAGTTGTTCATAGTATTCTCTTTCACAGGCATACCTTGTTTTATTGTGCTTTGCTTTCTTCTGCTTTGCAGATACTGCTTTTTTTACAAGACCCTTCACCAGCAAAAAAGATTATGACTTGCTGAAGTCTCAGATGATAGCAATTTTTTACTAATAAAGTATTTTTAAATTAAGGTTGTACATTGTTTTTTCAAACATCATGCTATTGCACACTTAATAGACTACAGTATATTATAAATATAACTTTTATTTCCCTGAGAAACCAAAAAATTAGTGTGACTCCCTTTACTGTGATATTGACTTTATTGCAGTGCTCTGGAACCAAACCTGCAATATCTCCAAGATATGCTGGTAATCCTTTTTATTTCTGTAAAGTCAAAATAATGCCCTCTCTTTTATAGCTAATTTAAGTAATTGGAGTTTATTCCCTTTTTATCTTAGTGTAGCTAAAGGTTTGTCAGTTTTGTTGATCTTTTCAAAGAACCAACCTTTTGCTTTAGTTAACTTTCTCTATTTTTCATTTCTGTATTTTGTTTATCTCCATTCTAGTCTTAATTATTTTCTTCATTTTGCTAGCTTTGGGTCTAGTTTGCTGTTCTTTTTTCTAATTCCTTAAGGTGTGTAGTTAGTTTATTGATTTGAGATCTTTTTTTAATGTAAGAGTTTAGAGCTATAAATATCCCTCTGAACACTGCTTTTGCTTTGTCCCATAAGTTTTGGTATGTTGTGTTTTCATTTTCATTCATCTCAAGGTATTTTCTAATTTCCCTTGTGATTGCTTCCTGACCAATTAGTTATTTTAGAGGATGTTGTTTAATTTCTACATATTTGTGAATTTTCCAGTTTTTCTTCTGTTATTGATTTCTAGCTTCATTCCATTGTCATTGAAGAAAATACATTTTATGATTTCAGTCTTTTTAAATTTATTGTGACTTGTTTTGTGGCCTAATATATGGTTTATCCTGGAGAATGTTCCATGTGCACTTGAGAAGAATTTGAATTCTGCTGTTATTGAGTGGCATATTGTCTATATATCTATTAGGTCTAGTTATTTATAGTGTTGTTCGAGTCCTCTGTTTCCCTATTGATCTTCTGTCTGCATATTCTATCCATTTTTGAAAGTTGGGTATAGAAGTCTCCAACTATTGTAGAGTTGTTTGGTTCTCTCTTCAATTCTGTCAATGTTTGCTTCATATATTTTAGGGCTCTGTTGTTTGGTGCATATATTTTCATAATTGTTATCTCTTCTTGATGAATTAAACATTTTTATCAATATATAATGTCCTCTTTGTCTTTTTTAACCTTTTTGACTTAAAATCTGTTTTATCTTATAATAACATAGCCACTCTAACTCTCTTTTGGCTACTGTTTTCATGGAATATCTTTTTTCATCCTTTTACTTTTAACCTCTTAATGTCTTTGTATCTAAAGTGAATCTCTTGTAGACCGCATAGACAATGTTTTTTTATCCATCCTGCCAATCTCTGCCTTTGATTGGAGAGTTTAGTCTATTTTACATTTAAAATAATTACTGATAAGGAGAGATTTACTTCTGCCATTTAGCTATGTTTTCTGTAGGTCTTACATGTTTTTTGTTTCTCAATTTCTCCATTACTGCCTTTTTTGTATTTAGTTTTTTTGTAGTGTACCATTTTGATTCCCTTCTGTCTTTTTCTCTTTTGTTTTTTTGGGTATTTTCTTCTTGGTTACCTTGGAGATTACAATTAACATCTTAACTTTAAAACAACTTAGTTTGAATAATATCAGCTTAGTTTCAATAGTATATACTTTGCTTCTGTACATCTCTGTACTGCCCTCTTTATTTTGTTATTGTCACAGATTACATCTTTATACATAGTGTGCCCACTAACGTAAATTTATATTTTATGCATTTTCCTTTTAAGTAAAAAAAAAACAAAACAAAACTGTTAAACATGTTGCTGCTTCTCCCATATTTCCTATAAACTGGTAGTTAGCTCTAGAGACTTGAGAAGAGTAATCAGTTATTTTTATTTTTTACAACAATAAATTAGATAGTTAATGGTACTTGGTTTCTATTTCATCCTTTTCAGATTGAGAATGGCTTCAGTTGTCAGCCTAGATCCATTACAGAGTTTCCTCCCCGAGTTTTTCACCTAATGGTTTTAAGAGCCATTGATGATCATTACCAAGATCAGTTATTTCATTAAAGGTTACAGAGTAGTGATATTTTGTTATTCATTCTTGCTGCTTTTATATTTAATCTATTTTTAAAAGAATGTTATTTTAGTGGTGTTGAAAGTTTTTATTTACACTTTCTCCTTCATACTTTGAAAGGATACAACTTTAGCTCGGGGAGACAGCCTCACAGAAACACTGAACAGAAGAGGCTCAGTAACTCTGTTTGAGCCCTCTTGGCCACATTCAGCCCTTTTACTCATTCCATTTGATCTCTTTAACTCTAAATTCCAACCACCAGGAAAGTAAGAGAGCTTTATATCTAAAATCATTATATCATTCTCCAACCCAGGAAAACAGTCATCGCTCTGGGGAACTTCTTAAATAATACTTTTACTTAATTCTACAGTCATTCATGTTCTATATGAAGGAGCTAAAGGCCAAAGACTCTGTATTATCTATTGCTGTATAACAAATTACTCCCAAAATTAGTTGCTTAAAACAACAAACATTTATTATCTCACATTTTCTGTTGGTCAGGAATCCAAGTGTGGCTTAGCTGGCTGCCTCAGACTTCAGGTCTCTTGTGAGGTTGTAGTCGGGCTGTCAGCCAGGGCTCTGTTCTTATCTGAAGGCACTCCTGAGGGAGGATTCCCTTCCAGCTCACTCACATGGTTATTAGTAGGATTTAGTTCCTCCCAAGCTGTTGTCCAGAGGCCTCCTTCAGTTTCTTGCCACCTAGGCCTCTTTATAGGGTAGCAACCAGCATAGCAGCTGGCTTTCCTTAGAGTAAGGAAGTGAGAGAGCAAGAGAGGGCTCTCTTTGTAACCTAATTTCAGAAGTGACATCCCATCACTTTCGTCATATTCTTTTCATTAGATTGAAGTCATTAAGTCCATCCCACGCTCAAAGTGAGGGGTTATACCAAGGCATAAATGGCAGGAGGCAGGGATTACTGGAGGGCATCTTAGAGGCCACCTACCACAGACTCCTCTGCATATAACCTGACAGCAGCCAAGCCTTTGAAACGTTCCATATTATATGAGACCCTCTGTACCAGAGTACTTTTTGCTCTTTGATATTGAAAATAGCCTCTTTGTTCTTGAAAGTCTCAACTGTTTTCTATATTGTAGAACTTAGTGTCTGACCAAAGCCACTAAGCAGTTTTATTAGGGAAACTCTTCTTTGTAATAACATTAGAGCATTTTCTTTCTTGTAATACATTCTCTTACTTTCATTTTTTCTTGTAGCCCTGGTTGCTGCTATGAAACAGCTATGACAAGATATTTTTATCATGGCCGTACAGAGACTGTGCGATCTTGTACAGTAGAAGCAGTCAGGTGGTGCCAGTCCATGCAGAATCCTTATGCCAGTGTGAGTATTTGAAATGGAAAGATTCACAGAATTTGTTCTACAGGAACCTTGGCCCTTGAATCAGTAACTTCTTTACCTCAATTCCCCTGGATGAGTAAAATACTTTCAGACATTTTTTCCTGAAGTTTTCCAAAGATTTGTTCAGTTGCCAGTGAGATATATATCTGGAAAGAATAAGAAACAAGGAAGACCTGGGAAGAAGCCCATTTGTGTCATTTCCTAGGCAAAATATCCTCAGTACCTTGAGTATTTCACTAGTATTGATCTGCTTTTAGAAGAACACCAGTAAAATGCAGACTCCCAAAGCACCTTTAACAGGAAGCTGTTCTTGATGTGTTTGAATGTTTTTGAAATCACATATTTTTGTTTTCATATATTAGAACCAGACTAGTTTTATAAGTTTTGTTTTATACTTTTTTTTTGAAGCATTTAGACAACAGGGTAGTTCCTTCCCCCTGCTATTTTGGTATTGCATGGGCTCCTTTAGTTTTGATAGACATAGTTCTGTCTATCATATGTATCTGTTAATTTGTTTTAATTTCAAGGAATGGCTTCATTATCATTTTTGTACAACTATGCTTTAGTTTTGAAATTCTAGTTGCTGCTGTCTTTATACTTGTTAATGTCGCTTCAGTGCTGGAACTTCCTATTTTCCTATTCTGAGAAAGAAATAATCAAGATGCAGGACATATAGGAAGGAAAACACAATACTAGAAGTAAGGGAAAGACACAGAAGCGTGTGTCTCAAGGTCTTAGAAATCTTCTTTTTCTCTCCCAAATCACCCAACTCCTAATTACACTGAGCTCAGGGGTCTTTTGTTTGCTTTCTGTGCAGTTTGTTATTGAAGTGTCTCTTGATTTTTAACATAGCTCCTTGAGCGGCAGCAAAAGATGTTACAGGCTTTTGCAAAGCATAATAAAATGATGAAAGATTGTTCAACTGGAAAAGGTACTTATATTAGAATTATTCTAACTTTTTTTAAAAAACCTCTTACGTTGAAAAATTTTTTCTGACTTGAGATGTGGGGTTTCATTGCAGGATTTGACCGTCATCTTTTAGGTCTTTCACTCATAGCAAAAGAGGAAGGTCTCCCAATTCCAGAACTCTTTACGGACCCACTTTTCTCCAAAAGGTGATATAGTGGAGTGTTTTATAACTTCATCAAGCAGTTTGTTTTTTTACTGAATGTTAAAAGTTCTTCAGAAGCAATAGAAGCTTCTGCAAGCCTAGTAAAATATTCTTTCTTTATGCCACACAGTGGAGGAGGTGGAAACTTTGTCCTCTCAACAAGCCTGATTGGTTACTTCAGAATCCAGGGAGTGGTGGCTCCCATGGTGCACAATGGCTATGGATTTTTCTACCACATCAGAGACAACAGGTGAGGCTGCTCCTATTCTTCTTACTGTGCTATAGAGTAAGAAAGCTAGCATTTGTTGTTTGATTGTCTTTCCTACACTATGATTCTGTGTTGTGATGTCACTTGCTGCATAGGTAATTATTTTTACCACTTAGGCATTTGATGTATATTTATGTTTCTCTGTCCTGCTTTCGAGACACTTGTCATCTTAGTCCTTTAGCCATTTTGTGCAGAACACTGTTTAAGGTTGACTCAGTGATCATGTCATCATCCTCAAAAATCAGTGCACATATTAACATATTTGTTCCATCCGAAGTATTTTATGGTAGGTTCAGATAAAATTTCACTGCCTTGTAAATATGTGGTGGTTCACACAGTCATAGACAGTACTAATAAGAGTAAGATAAGAGACTAAATAAATTAATTTATATTCAAAAAAAGAATGTTTTACCAATTCAGATGCATTTCATTTCAGTTGTATGAGGTTTGACTTATGTTTGTGGAAAGAATGAGAAAGAAAATGTTAAAACCTGGTAGGAAAAAGAGAGGTGGAGAACAAGGTGATGTGGAATTGATAGAAAGGCTTGGAAGGTCCTCATTCACATAGTCTGGAAGTCTCTTTATTGGGGTCTTTCAAAGCATGGGAGGCTTTATAACAAAATGGTGTCGCCACATTTAGCACTATGTGAACAAGAAGAGAGCAGGATTGGAGGCACTTCACATGGAATGGGAAAAATTCGAATGATAATATATACGGCATATTTCAGTTTCTAAGATATTGTTTTTATGCTTTTTCTTCTTTAAAGAGTTTACAGCCATTTTATTTTTTTTAAACTTTATCATCTGCCCCCATGTCAGGTGTGATTTGTGCATGGTCTGTTATATCAGTGGTGCTTGTATTTCTTGGCATCTGAGTCCTTATGTTATGTATTCCCATAGTATTCAGTTTGTGTACATTAATGTGCAAATTAAAGGTTGAATGACAAAAGTTAAACATAGATCTTATCCTTTTTCATAATAAAATGTCAGAGGTCACCAGACACAGAGAATAAGTAAGCATTCTAACATATTCCCTGACAAGTAGTGGATCCTCTGTTGCATGCAGTGATAAGAGTTCAAGCCAGATATACCTCGGCTCTCTGACTTTAGAAAAATATGTCTTTAATGATCCTGGGACAGAGCTTCCATTCATTCATTCAGAAAATATTTAGTGAGAACGTGTAGTGTGCCAGGTATTGTTATAGGTGCTAAGGACACAAGACAGACAAGATCCCCCATCTTATAGATTTTCTTTTCTACTTTGGAAAGAGAGACAAAAGCCAGCAAATAAGCAAGATAACGTCAAATCGTGATGAATGCTATGGAGGAAATAAGCAAGTTGATGTGGTAATAGAGACAGTTGGCAGGAAGATGGAGCACTGCTTTATATAGTGTGGTCAGGGAAGGTCTCCGAGGAGTGACAACTAAGCTGAGATGTTAAGGATGAGAAGGAATTAATCATATGAATGCCAAGAAAACAGCTTTCCAGAATCTGATCACTGCTTACTATCCCCAATGCTACCACCCAAGCTAAGCTGTCGTCTTCTCCCACTTAGGTTATTGCAACGGGTTCCTATGTAGTCATCTTGCTTCCACCTTTCCTCCCCTACAGACCATCCTCTACACGGCAGCCCCTGATAGTACTTTTAAAAATGTAACTCAAGTCATATCATTCTTGTACTCAAAATCCTCCAAGGGCTTCTCATTTCCCTCACAGTAAAATCCAGGGTCCTCCTGTGAGACCCTACATGACCTAGCTCTCAGTTACGTCTCTGACCTTGTCTTCTACAGCTCTCCTACTGTTTCACTCTAGTCCAGTCACACTGGCCTTCTTGTACCTTGAACATACTAAGCAAGCTCCCTCCTCATGGCATTCACAGTTATGATTCCTCTGCCTAGTACCTTCTTCCTTGAAATATATGCAAGGATCACTCCCTTAACTTCATACAGATATTTGTTAAAAATCTGCTCTTATCTGAGAGGCCTTCTTTGACCATCTAAAATAGCACTTCTCCCCCTTTTCGGCACACACCTGCTACACTTTCTTTATAACACTTCTAACTACCCAATATGTATATACGTTTATTTGTATGTTATCTGTCTTCCCTTCCTAGAATATAAGCCCACAAGAACAGGGTCTTTGATTTGTTTCTGGTATCCCCAGCTCTGTTAACAATGCCTTGTAAATATGTTGCACTCAGTGAATGTTTTTACAACAACTTTGTTGTTGAATATTAGTATACAGGTCATGGTATAGGAAAGAGCCTGGCATTTACAAAGAATGGAAAGAGGAAGTATGGCTATAAATTAGCAATTGAGTGGGAGGGTGGTAGAAGAAGGGGTTGAAGAGGGGTAGACAGGAGCTAAATCTTGATGTTCTCAACCCCGAGTGCACATTATAATCACCTGGAGAGCTTTAAAAATAATACGCCTTGGAATCACAGAGTTGTTTGGGGTGTTCAGTTGATGTAGGGCCTTGTAACATGGTAAAGAATTTGGATTTTCTCCTAAGAATAATGGGAAGCATTTTACTAGGTTTAAGCATGAAAGTTACATGTTTTATTAACATGTAAAGAGAGCTATTGGCTGTTATATGGAATATAAATTAGGTGGACAGTAATATGGGTAAGAATGAGAGGGAAGTCAGTCAGGAAGCAAGGATGATAAGTTTAACAAAGCAGTTGATAATTAAGGTGAAGAAAAGTGGAGGGATTTGAGATATATTTTGGAGGTAGAAACCACTAGGACTTACTGATTGATGGATTGCTAATTTTGATGGTGGCAGTGAAAATTAGGGGAGAAGTAGGTTTGAGGGCATGTAAGGGTAGAATCAAGAATTTTGTTTTGTACATATTGACTTGGAGATTTCTGCTAATACAAGAATTTATGATGTTTATATTTATATACAAGAGGATATGTCAGTAGGCAGTTGAATATATGAGTATTGAGCTCAGAAAAGAGCTCAGGGCTAGAGGTGTCCATTTATGCGTCATTACTGTGAATACACCCAAAACAGTTTTCAAATAAAATACATGGAAATTATCTGGAAGGGATTTTTTCATTCATTGTTAAACTAGAAAATTGTCTGACTTTTTGTGAATTTCTGTCTGACTTAATATTATTTCAAGTAATTCCCGATGCCATCAAATATGCTTTGAGATATTTTAATAGTTGAAGAATGTCTAGTCTTAGAGGTTTCCATAACTTATCTAACTACTTTCCTACTATTTCCAGTTTTTCATCATTACAAATAATGTGCAATATTATAATATATCCTTCCTCATTTTATCACATCATTTCCAACTCTAGGCATTATAAAATATTCTTTACTAATTTTATAGGCAAAAATAACATATTTGAATTCCTTATAAAGGAAAACATTTTTTTCTTTGTTTATTGGCATCTGTGTAGATTCTTTTATGAATTGTACATGTAGGAGAGGTTATTTCTTTTTATAATTTAGAAAGGTAAGTGAATTTTAAAAATTTTTAATACTTGAATAAGAATCGTTCATTTTTGCAAAGAAATACATTTAGAGTAAATATATCTCACTGAATATTTGAGAATTATATGAACAGTGTAGGTGGAAAATGACTAGTGATAATGAATCGCTAGGAGAAAACAAGCCAAGACTTCCTGTAGGTTCCTGTATATCTTTTAGTAAATATAATCCACTCAAACATTAGTGTCATCGTTATATACTGATCCAGAGCATGTTTTCATTTCATTCTGCTTAAAGTACACGTTGAAGTTTTAATTTACTGTCTTTTTTAGTGATGTGAAAATTGCATGGTTGTCCACAAGCTTTACATTGCACAACATTCTGATTTTGAGTTTAATGCATGTTTTGCCATAGAAAATGTGAGTGTCTGGAGAGGGGAAGGCTGATTCCAAGAGTGTCCCACTTTCTGCTCTGAGCCCACCAGAAGCCAGGCTTCTCCCCTTTTCTCTCTTCTTTCCTATTTTGCTCTGCTTCCCGGGGCCACTTTTATCGCTTGTTAGATAGGGGATTTCTTCATCAAGAGATTCTAGAAGGAGATGATGGAGACATGACTTGGTCCCAACAGAATTTCTCTCTGGCTTTTCTAGAAACAACTTTTCTCTTATCCTTCTTTCCCTTTTATTTATTTATTTATTTATTACTCTCTTCAAATGTTATATTCTTCTTTAAAAATAGTTCCAGTTTCATTGCACACAGTTGCATGAATCCATATTCCAACTCACTCCACTTAGGGCACATCAGGAACATCATTTTTAGGAAGAGGTGGGTTTGTTTTTTTAACGTAATAAAGACCTTACTCCAGAGCACTCTTGAGCTCTGGCTAATTTTTTGTTCCCTTTTATCCTTAGTCACTAGACATATAGTAAATGAGGTGTTCTTAGTATTATGTATAAATATGGCTTTATCTTCAGTTGTGTCAGGTTACATTTACCTAATGTCAGCAAGAATTCATATTTCATATATGAATAACCCGATGGAATAAAGGTCATAGCTGTATTCACCATTATCGTTTGGAGCTTTTTTGTGTTAGGATTTTTGCGTAGTATTTAATCATTTATTATTTGTGCTTCACAGGTTTGTTGTGGCCTGCACAGCTTGGAAATCATGTCCAGAGACTGATGCAGAAAAGCTAATTGAGCAGATTTTTCATGCTTTCCATGATATGATTCAGCTGATGAACACCGCTCATCTTTAGAGATTAATCATTTATTAAGCACTTACCAAAATATATTATTAAACTGGGTGCTGGGAGTGGGTTGGTACTGTGAGATACGAAGAAATGTTGACTTAAAGGAAACTTGTTAAATGAAGAAATTAGTAGAGTCACGCTCTCTAAATTTATTCTGACGTAGAAAGTAGAAATATTTTTAAGCTTCCTCTGATGCTGCAGCAATGCAAATTATGATATAGTGAATATAGAACTATGCAATATTTAAGATAAGCCTCAACAATGCAAATCTACAAATTTTAATAATGCAAGTCTTGCTCTAACTTTTAAATATTTTTGTTGGTATCTGAACAGGTTATAAATCCTCTCTCTGAACATCATTGTAGAGTCTTATCTTCCAAGCACTTTAACATTTTCTAGTTGCCAAAGGGTATGAAATACATGACTGGACACTAATTTCCCTGAAATCAGTGCCTTCCACATTCACCACAGGGATACAAGCCTACTATGTTTGATGGGAAAGACCACTACAATTTAATGATGATCTTTAAAAAATGGTTTCTGTTGGCCAGACAGAAGAATTAGATTGTAGGAAGGAGGTTTACATCCTCTGACACACACACACAACCTAATAAAATTCATTACAGTATGTTGTTATAATTAGTTTTGTGAATATAAAATTAGAGCACTTACATTTAAAATTAGTTGAGTTATGACTTTAAAAGGATTAAATGTTGAATCAGATTCTCAGGATTTTACAGTTTTTTTCTCCTTTTTGTTCAATTTTGTAGTTTCTTTCTCTGGAAAATAAAACTCTCAATCATATAGCTTCTTGTTTTGTGTTTGAATAAGTGATTCCTTCCAGTTTGATCTTATACTTGCTGATCTGAGTTATGTATTGTTGTGTAGTAAACCACCCAAAACTTACCATCTTACGACAATTTATAACTTCCTGTGATTGTGTCAGTTGATTGTGCCCAGCCGGATGGTTCTTCTGCTGGTCTTGCCTGAGTTATTTTATGCAGCTGCAGTCACCAGACTGAGGCTGGAAAGTCTAAGATGGCCTCACCCACTGTCTGAGGACTTGGTGGCTGGGACTCTCTCTCCATGTGGTCTTTGATCATTCAGTTTTCTAGCTTGGACTTTCATACTTGGCAGTAGGAATGTTCCAAGAGGGAAAGGTGGCAGTTGCAAGGTCTCTTGAGGCCTAGCCTCTGAAGTCACATGATGTCACTTCTTTTGCCTTTTATTGGTTAAAACAAGTTATGAGAACAGTCCAGATTCAAGGAGAAGGGGGAAAGTCTCATCTTTTGATAAGAGGAACAGTAGAGTCATTTTGTAAATGTAAATGAGTGGGTACAAGAGGGCATGACTTATTGGGGCCATTTTTGTAGCAATCTACCACATAAAGATTATAGTACATTTAGTGTACTGGTTGTATACGTCCCTTTTTTCTTTACATGATCATGTTCTGAATTTGATAAGACTGATTTATTTATCATTATTTCTTTGTGAAAACATTCGGAGTATGGCATTTGATATATCCTAATAGGAAGATGAAATCTGAACTATGGACCTTTTTCCTCACTTGTACTATTTTGTAGACTAGATAAGCAGGGCCTTTAGAATTATTTGGTTGGTTGTTCTTAAATAATGTCTAAAGACTTGGATATTTTAAAAGCTGATCACCTTCTGCAGAGAAATCTCTTCTCATTCATGCTTCAACACGTTTCCCTAACCTACCTGAAGTTAAAAATCACCCGGAATGCTTTTTACAAAGATATTCCTGGCCCTCAACCCAGAGGAACTGAGTCAGAATTTCCAGAGGCAGAAGTCCCATGGTCCTTATCAGGCAGCTTTTGGAATAATTAAACAAGAGTAGGTTGAATTCTGTTCACTTTGAGTCACCGTGGTAATGTACCCCTTGCCCTACTCTTCTTTTGGTTAATCTGGAATTCAGTCCACTGATACACACGGTCACATTTGAAAAATTCTCTAGTAATGTCTGGTTTATTACAGATAGAAGAAGTTGTTATGGATAGTTTACTACCTAAACAACCTGTCACAGCAATGACAATTTATATTGCTGCAGTAGATTATGGAGAAAACAAATGGAAAATTATAGAAAAAACATTTCAGTGTGGTTAACTTCCAAAGGTTGCCTGGAATACTTTTTTGTTCTCTGTCTAAACATACTTCCCTCTTGTAGGAGAAGTGGATTAATACCTGGGAAAATTAGAATTACCAGTAAAAATACAGTTGTTATAGAAACTCAGCATTTTATTATTGATATTTCCAGTATTTCAAGTTGCACTAAGATAATATGTGCAACTTTTACTAAGAAATTTTAAACATTTTTTAAAAGTAATACTTGATGGTGTGCTGCTTTCTTGCCTTATGGAACAGATGTGTGCCTTCATAGCTTATCTAAGGACAATTGCATTTACTCTTGGACTTTGATGTTAAAGCTGGGAATATATTCATTTTAAAATACTTCACTTCTCCAATAGAATAAATTTGGAAACTTACTAAGGGAAAGAGCAGACTTTTGAACAATTTATTTTTCCTTTGTTCTTGGGAAAATTGTTCCCAAACCATCCTGTTATCTACACAACTATTCAGGACCATAAGAACTTTCCTTATGTCTGTGACTTCTATTAATTCTACTGCTTAAATACCTGAACTTTCTTCTTCTCTTCTGTATGTTTCTGATAACTCAGGAAGAGCTAGGTTATTTTCATTCTTCATCAAGACAGGTGTCACTTGTAACTCCTAAATTTCAAATGCTGTCATATGAAACATATTGGATTTAGAACATATTGGATGTTCTAAATTGATCTAGAATAATATATACCTATATTTATGATGACTTATAAACTTCTTTTATAAGGCAGAAAAAGCTGTAGAATGATTTGAATTTATTTTTGGAATATACTACAACAAGAGTTCAAAAGTTCTGTGACCCCAGCTGGACACTGACCATAGAAAAATAGATGCCTTTTTGTGCTAGCAGCTGTTGGTGTGTGCCATGCTCCTTGACTCTGCCATTCTGAAACACTACTAAGTGTGCGTTCTGGATGGTGGACAGACGGTGAGTGACCACGATGCAGGTGCGGTCCTCTCTGGCTTTGTTTAGGGCTTCTTGGACTATCTAATGATAAATCAGAACAGAAGCCTTATCTTAAAAATTGTATAAATGAGTTTTAACATTAAAGGAAATTTAAAAATTTTACTATCTAAGCAAAAAAATTTACCTTTTATTTCTTTTCTCATCTCTTTGAAGCTTTGGCTTTATGCATGTATTTACATAATCGCTATTACCTATAGTTATCTTTTTTAATCGTAATAAAAATGGATTCTCACACTATAAATAATCCTTACAATTATTTGTTTTCTAACTAGTCACAATATGATATTTTACTTAACTATTTCCCTGTTATCATTTTCCAGCTTTTCCATTATTGTGCTGAAAATGTGACTTATACAGCTTTTTTTCTTTTGAATGCTTTACTTTTTTTGTGTTTATAAAGGTAATATGTGGTCATTTTAGAAAATTCAGAAAATAGTGAAAGGAACAAAATAAAATATTCTACCTCAAAATAACCACTGTCTAAATTTCTGTTTACCTTTTTTTCCTGTGTTGACATCATTTTTTTCATGGTTGCCAGCACAAAAGACTGCTGTTTTACAGATTAAATGGGACATGAGTTCGGAGGCCACACCTTTTCACTTTCAGTATCCAGAGCTGATGTAGCTTCATTCAACAGGAGGATCTGAGGTTGTCTGATGAGGGCTCGGGCAATAGCAATCCTCTGTTTTTGACCTCCTCAGAGCTGAGTCCCTTTATCTCCCACTCTTGTTTCATATTTCTGCGAGGTAGCCACTAATAAAGTTAATAAAATTCTAACCCAGAAAGATTATTGATGGTATGTTGATAAACTTTTATTTCTAAACATTTGACAGTTCTGCTTATAAGGAAAAAAACATTTAGAATCAACAAAGCTTCCATAACAACTAGGTAGTTGTCCATTTAATGTTATAATGTTATTTGCATTTAACAGAATGTTCATTTTCAAAATCCAACTGGAAAACTAGTGCCTTTACTTCTGAATGGTATTTTACAACAAATTCTCAAATTCCTACCATTATCATACTATCAGTTGATCTGCTGTCATTGGAGTCCTAAAAAGGTTAAATGTTAATGTTTTCAAGGTTTTAAAAAATTTTTAATTTGAAATATTCATATGACCTACATGGAGCCTAGTTTATTCTCTTTTAAACTCATTCATTCACTTAAATATTTACTGAGTACCTGTTATGCCAAGAAGTGTGAGAAGTATAAAAATAAATTCAGCTTCTTTCCTACCCTGAAGGAATTTATAATCTAAAGAGAAAAATATACAGCACTCAATAAAGGTCAAGTAAGTACCAAATGAGTAGTAAACATAACATGCTGTGAAAGATCAGAAGAGGGAAATAGAAATTGTGGTGATAAGAGGGGAGAGGAGAAGTAGGGGAAATAAATGAAGGAAGGATACCTTTGTAGAGAAGTTGGGAAACTGGACATTGAGAGAACACTCTAAGCCGGAAAAGGATAGAATGAATAAAGGTATAAATTAATTTGGTTCAGTTTGCAGTGAACTGAATTCAACGTACATCATGTGAATTAATATCCTCAAGTCCAATGTAAGTTAAAAGCTGAAGCTTTACAGTTTTTTTTACTCACAGTCAAATCCAATATTTGTTTGCAGTCAATGACTTATGTGTTAAGGGGTGGTAAGGCTAACATGAGGGTTTTAAGTTTTATTTGTGAGTGAGTGTGATTTCTAATTATAGCAGAATATAACCGTAAAGATAATGAGGCTCTACTCACTTTAATCCAGTAGCACCTCAGAAGTTAGATGAGTGCCACAAGATGAATGATCCCTGCCGTCAGTTTTAGGGATCTCAAGTCATCTTTTCGGGACTACTCATGTTTACCAGTCACTGGAGAAAACTGTTTTCATTGAACTCTACCTTGGATATTTTTCAAATCCATATTGACTTCGCTGCACTTGGCTACAGTCAGAGCAGCTATAATGAGGTAATAGGGAGTGTTGGGGACCATGGAAACTGGAGAGTACATGTTCTCTCCAAAGGAATAAAATGAAACATTAAAGAAAACCTTATGCCAAAATTATCTAAAAATGGAGCATGGACTTAAAAGTAAAATGTAAAAAATCTTCAGGATCTAGGGCTAGATAAAGAGTTCTTAGACTTGACACCAAAAGCACAATCTGTAGAAGGAAAATTGATGAATTGGACCTCATCAAAATTCTTTAGCTCTGTGAAAGACCTTGTTAAAAGAATGGAAAAGGAAATGTTTGCAAGCTACATATCTGACAAAGGACTAATAACTAGAATATGTAAAAGTCTGTCAATACTGCTGACTGGGAGGAAATATTTGCAAACTACATATTTGACAAAGGACTAATAGCTAGAATATATAAAAGTCTGTCAATACTCAACAGTTAAAAAAATAAAATCCAATTAGAAAAGGGGCAAAATGAAGAGACATTTCATCAAAGAGGAGCTATAGATGGCAAATAAATAAATAAAAAGATATTCAACCTCATTTGCCATTAGGAAATGCAAATTAAACCACAATGAGATACCACTACACACCTATCAGAATGGAAAAAATAGTGACAACAGCAAATTCTGACAAAGATTCAGAAAAACTATCTCTCATGCTTGCTAGTGGGAATGTAAAATGGCACAACCACTCTGGAAAACAGTTTTGCAGTTTCTTGTAAAATTAGACATGCAGTTACCATATGGCTCAGCAATTGCACTCCTGGGTGTTTATGCCAGAGAAACAAAATTAGATTCACACTAAAACCTGTACTGAAAAATATTTATACCAGCTTTATTCTTAATAGCCAAAAACTAGAAACAACCTAGATAGGCTTCATCCAATGAATGGTTAAACTGCGGTACAGCCATACCGTGGAATACTACTCAGCAATAAAAAGGAATGAACTCTAGATACACGCAACTTCAGGGAATTATGCTGAGTGAAAAAGCTAATCTCAAAAGGTTGTATAGTGTATGTATGTTTATATAACATTCTTAAAGTAGAAAATTACAGAAATGGAGAACAGTCTGTGGTTGTCAGAGGTTGGGGGGCATGGGGGCGGGAAGGAGGGGTGTGTGGTTATAAAGGAGCAACATAAGGGATTTTTGTGGTGACGGAAATGATCTGTATCTTTGGTAGTGGCTACGTGAGTCTACACATGCAATAAAATTGCGTAGAACTAAATACACACATATAAATGCATACAAGAGTGGGGAAGTCTGAATAAGATCAGTGCACTGTATCAAGGTCAATATCATGGTTGTGATATTATATTATGGTTTTGCAAGATGTCATTGAAGGAACCTAGGTAAACGGGTATATAAGATCTCTGCATTCCTTACAACTGCATTTGAACCTATAAGTGTCTCAAAATACTTAAAGAAAGTACCATAAGGGATAAACCAAATATGACTGCAGTCTGAATGCAGCCCACAGTCACCAGTTTGCCACCTGAGATACAGTGCTTTGACTTAATATCACATCATTTGCTTCTTACTACATTTGTATGAGGTAGACATGACAACTAATATTCCCATTTACCAATAAGGAAACTCGGTAATGAAGTTCAGTGTCTTGCCCAAGGTCACAGTGATAGTAAATAGACAAATTCTGCTACAAGACTTTGTTGGAGTATAACTTTGGGAACTGCTCTGAGAAGGAAAACTGTAGTTGATTCTGATTTCATCTTAGGAAGTTACCACTTAACTTACGTGGGGTAAGGTCTCAATGAAAGGACATACGTTGGCTGCTTTGGCTGCACTCACAATTTCGTCCTGTGATACAACCCAGCTGTTGCCTCCCTAAGCAATATTCTCAGCAATGCTGTAGTCAAACAGGATGGGCTCCTGGGACACAATTCCAAGCCGGGCTCTGAGCCACTGGACATTGAATTTCTTTGCTTCTTGACCATCTAGGAGCTGAAAATCAAAGTCCACAAACTATAAGAAGGGCTTAAAAAGAAAAAAAATAACTAAACAGTAAGTTACCAGATTAACCACTCGGAGGATTGTTGCATGTAGGCATCAGCAGTTTGTGAAATACTGAGCCTCACAGAACTTAGAGAGTTGGAAGCCAAGAGAGCCAACAAAATGATTTCAGAGGTGATTAGGCCATCCCTATTTTGGTCTAACTGGCAAAATGGTAGCATGTTTGGCCCTGTCTTTCCACAATCCTCTCTTTGTTCTTATCTGCTCCCCACCAGGCAAGTGTACCATCATCCTCTGCTGTAAAGAGGTCTGCCATTAGGTGTCCTACTCATATCTGCTGTCCCCTGAACGATTCCAATCATTCGACTTGACTTTATTCCCCCCTCCTCCAGGAATACCAGAAAAAACAGCAGAGCAGTAGCATGCCCCAGATCTGCAAGTTGGTTACCTCCTGTCCTACCTCTACCTCTCTTTCCCCTGAGAATGACCAGCCTTCCACTTCTCCCATTTCTCTTTTTCACAGCACTAAGGACACGAGTTCAATGGAAAATGAACAAGCTCAAAGGGCAGTGTGTTTGGGAGAATGGTTTTGTTGTTGGCGGTTTTGATTATTTTTTATTTGCTATAAGCAGGAGGCATGATGCTTCTAGAGGATTAAGTAACTAAGAATGCAGCTTCCTGCAAGGTAAAGGTCACAGGCGAAGGAACAGAGACAAGTCCAAGTAGTCTTGACGTCTCAATAAATAAATAAATTCCCACCATGGTGTTAGCACAGCATACCTACAGATGGTTGTTAAGCTGGTTTGCCTGTATTCATACCTGCAGAGTAATTGTAATAGTGGAAGCATAAGATTTCCCAAAAAGAAACAAATAAACAAGGTGTAATGCTGTGCTGACTGTCCATATGGGAGTGGGCTCCCAAGGGCTAGGTCAGCGGGTGCCATCCCAAGCTAATGGGAGATGCTGGCATTATCAGTAAGAGCTAAGGCTCCCCTCATGGAGGAGAGCAAGGGGCTAGATATCAGAAAGTCAATGACAAAAGTCAAATATGAAAAGGGCTGTAGGCAAGGTCAAAGTCAAAGTCAGACAGTCTAGAGTCCAGGATTAGAGAGATAAGGCAAAGCAGAGGTGGGGCAGGAATAAGCAGGCACTAGCCTCTCCTGGGAGTCTACTCAGAGTTCTGGCAGAAGTTTGCAGCTTACCTTTACAAATCAGGAAGTGAGTGTTTACTTAAGAGGATTAGTCTGGCTCAAAAGGCTCATGGCTGGGTAGAGGTCAACTTCATATTCAGTATTTTCTGAATACTAAATTCCAGATCTTCTACCCTATTGTCCTCATATATTTGTCTGACTATGGCTGCCCGTTTGGGGTTTATAGCATGTGGTCATTGTATCAAACAGGATTATAGGTCTTTACTTGTCCAATTTTTTCCATTACGGAAATATTAGTTTAGCCACTTAAAATACAGCCTCAAATCAGATTACTAATTTAAGAAAGTGTGCTCACCACTGTTCCAGCCATGGGGTCGTAGAACCACTCAAGGAGCTGGACCACTGTGCTCTTCCCACAGCCGCTGCTGCCCATGAGGGCGAGCGTCTGGCCCTTCTTCACCTCAATGCTCAGCCCCTGAAGCGCTGGCGCATTGGACCAGGCGGGATAGTGGAACATGACTTCATTAAAGGTCACCTTTCCTTCAAATTTATCCTAAAGAAAAACTTCTTTTAATGTTGCTATTAGGATTGGTCTGATAATTATTGGAATGAAAAGTGTTATTTCAAGGAGAGTTTACCAAAGACTCTAGTGGAGAACCATAAAATTCATATTCAGTACAGTACTGGCACCAGTTAATATTGATAGCAAATTCTTGTTTATATAACATGAAGATGGGAGATAGATAAAGTCATATTACAGAGAATTATCTAAACTTGATTTCTAGTTCATTTAAGACAACTATTTAGCTTTCCCAATGATGATTCTGAGGCTGGAGCCAAGCCAGTGGCCAAAGTCTCCAAGGCTGGGAATTTAACAGCAGTTTCTATCTATGATCTCAATGCACAGTAACCTCTTTATCTCACTCACTGTGCACAGCAATTTTCTCAGAACACAAAATACCTAGTAAAATCCAAGAAAGATTGCGCAGGTCTCCATCTCTTTACCCACACTGCCTCTCGTGTATTAAAATGTGCAGCAGCTTGTGTCATGCAAAGAACACTCAGATCTAAGTCTGAGTTAACTATGGAGGTCATGGAGGATTATCACTCCTACTGCGATTAAGGCGGGCTTCTTACCAATTGTAACTCAGTCTTTACAAAATGTGATTAGAGTCAAATTACTAATTGCATTTACATACAGAACTATATGCATATACCTTTATAGAGAAATAACTAACAATTTTCATAGAAATTATTCTGATCCAGTACATCTGGACTATTTTTTTTTCTTTACTTTTTATGTGCTAAACTTCAGAATCCTTAAAAGCCCCTATGAAATTTTAAAATACCGGGAAAGTTGGCCAAATATTAGCCCTGTAAATATCACAAAATAAGCTAAATAAATGTTGGTGTAATCACTATAAATTTAGCCTGTAGTTACAGTCTGGCAGACAGCAAACCTTTAGGAACAAATTAACCAAGCACTCATCAAGCAGCAGAGAACTCACAGGGCTCAGGCCTTCTTCACTATAGCTGTCAATCAAAGGTTGTCTTTCAAACAGCATGAATAAGTAAGCTGAAGACAGCTTGGCTTTAGCATAGTCTGGAGCAAAGGAACTAGCATGTCCTAGAGCCACTGTGCCCAACACAACTGCTGAAAACACCCTGCACGGAGGAATAAAAAAATTAGCTTATATAAGTAGCTCCAGGATGTTTGAAAGTGTAAAGGCATACTGCTTACCAATATCGACCTTTTTACCCCCTTAGTCATCCTCCTCCCACCACCCACCCATATTTCCATGAAATTCTAGGAACTAAGGAGATATAGAGGAGAGGCAGGATCCACCACCTGAGGGATGACTTTTTCTCTCCTGTTTCCGGCTTCCCTTAGGAGCCCCTAATTTCCTAGAGTTAATGTAACTTTCTAAAGTTCTTCTCTTTCAGGAAATGACTTATAACTGAATCTGAATAATTTTAGAAACTAGTTATGCCCTTTTCAGAGTTGAGGGAACTGAAGCACCGAGCGCTTAAGGGGTGTGATCAGTACCAGACAAGGAATGAGGTTTCCTACTGAATCCATGGCTCTGACTTCTGGTTTGTGGTTTCTTCTACACTCCTGCACCAACATAATAATAATCACCATACTTAAAGAATTTTTATTAGGGAAAATAAGCCTTTACCACAAATAGCTTTTCTCTTACAATTAAAATAACTATTGACGCTACCCTAAAAAAACAATTGTCCTAAGCTAAAGGTCTATTTTCCAATTATATGTTCTTTAAAGAATGGATATGGATTACAAGTTTTAGGAAGGGTTAAAGATTCTGAGATCAACATCTCCACAAAGCTATTTACTTCTAGTACCAGAGCGCCCCAGAGAAAGGGGAAGGTAGGAAAATCCCTAATAATAATGGAGAACTTAAAATTTTCATCTCCCAAACTTCTAGATCTAAGATATTAAAATGTGCTTTAAGTACATGGGGGCGGGAATGGTGGGTATAGTAGAGTTCTGCCTTAAATACTTGATAAGGTTAGTTACCAAAATTTAAATTTTAAAATAGTGACGAATAACCCACATGTAGCTGCCTAGCTTTCCTGTACAGCCTGCAATCTAGCTTTAACACGAAAGATTAAAAAGCTATCTTCCAGTTATCCAGAATTTAACATTTCAATAGTAAAAACAAAACAATAAAAAAAGCAGGGCGAGTTTTCTCAGTGATATTTTTCTAGACAACAGAAGTACTCTAAGTTGTAATTCCCAGAACTGGATATTTCCATTTGTCCCTCCAAAACCACTTTCTACTCTCTACCTGCCTCTATCTTGTGCCATCGTACTCCATGCCTGAGAGGCTGACCTTCATGGACTGCCTGGAAAGGTTTTCCTTTCCTCTGGCTGCTGATGGGGTTTGGCAATCAAAGGCGCTAGCAGAGGATGGGAGGGCTGGAGGAGAGTGAAGCCAAGGTATTTGTTTCATTGGCTTTTTTCTTGTTGGATTAGTGTGTTATTGGTGTCACTCCATCAAAGGCCACAGAAAACCCCTACAGGGCGTTCTGAAAATCTTTCCCTCCGCTTTCCCCTTAGGCTCAGAGTCTTCCTAGTTCCTAGCTGGGAACTGCTGAGATGTTAACAGCTCCCCTGGGTACTGCTCACTCCTTTATAAATTGATCCTTTAGCAAACCCCATTTACAGTGGCATTTGTTTCCTGCTGGGATCCTGACTGATACAAAAACTGCATTTACTATTTTCATGGTCATTTTAATATTGGACGAAAACAAAAGAAGAGTTCTTAAACACCTTCTCTTTCCTTTTCTTGACCCTATTCAAAAAAAGCTTGTTCACTATTGCTTTAAAATCATCCCATCAGAGCAGAAATATGCCAAGCCATCTTAAAAAGAATGGCTTCCTTTTGGCAAGACTAGACTGCATCCTAATTGAATATATTTAACATATTTTGATAAAAGGATTGCATCAATTAGAAAGTCCATTGGTTAGCCTTGGAAATCATGGAAAAAAGGAGAGGCTAAGAGGCACGTGTTGGCAGGGTCATCCTAGGCCTAATGGTTAGGGGAGAGAGCCTTTGCTAGACTTCATTCAAGCTTTCCCATCCCCTTGTCCCATCCCATGGCCATCTATGTTTGCAGATAAATAATAAGCTATTTAACCCTCTGTTTTGAGCCCATGGCCACCAGCAACTTTCTAATTATGATTTATTTCTGCCTACATTCTACAAGTGACAAAATTTGCTGTCCTACTAGCTAGAATTCTACGTATTACTAAAATTCTGGTTTATGATCATTTTCATGAGCTTGGTTAATTTTAGTCCATGTGGATGATTAAATTTGTACTTGAAATATTGAAAAGATAAGATTTCTGTGGTGGATTCAACTCTTTGACCTCATCTTAGAACAAATCAGTTTTTTCTACTCCAAACTTTTGCATAGACCTATTGAAACCATATTATAGAATAATCTTAATATCTTTGAAGTTACTTACAGAATAACATCTCTGAAACGCATATGTCCATTCATAATGAGATAGGCACCAAATAAAAAACAACCAGCATAGGAAAAATACATAAATGCTCATGAAATACTAAAAGTAGTTCCATAGATGCGTGCCTTCCACACAGAATTCCTGAAAAGCATATCAGTATATTCATAACCATCTCCTCAGCCTCTCTTAACACTGTGTTGTGGAAAGAGCACAGCTTCTAAGTCTAGTCAACCTGGGTTTAAATTCTGCCTCCAGTTATATTAGTTTGAGTAAGTAACTTAACCTCCCTCTGCATCAGTTTTCTGATTTGTACGCTGGGGACAGCCAGTATGATGCAGGACTGTTTTGAGAACTAAATAAACAATATGAATATCTAGCATAGTACCAGCTCTTAGAGGTTGCTCAAATGATAGTCGCTGTTATTACACAGTATTTATCTGATGACTCAAATATTCAACTCCTGTGATGTAAACTTGATTGTCGTGCCAAAAATATCGAGGCTGTCAAAGTTAGGACTAAAGTTCGAATTGTCTGAATCTGATTTCTTTAATATTATCTTATGTTCTTTTATTAGTTATAGTCTCTTATGTCAAAATTCTTGTTTGATTCAGAAAAGTCCGGTCACTGAGGTTTACACAGACACACATCAGAAGTTTTTCCCCGAACTAGATCCCACCAGTCCCAATACAATTTGCTCAGCATCATTTCTAATTAGATCTCATGCTATACTTTGTTCGCATAGCTACTTTATTATATTTTATTTTAAATCCTCCAATAATTTATTTACTCTCAGATTAGAAGGACGACATTTGCCATGAAGGAAAATTCAAAGTACTTCTGATTTGGATAGTTTAACTTATATGCCACTAGCACGGTGTTATAATACTTATTAGGACTAAACAATTTACATTGCTGTCGAACCTTTATAATCAAATAAAAAACTAGCTACAGATTTCTATTCTTCCTAATTCTCTTAAAGTTCAAAATAAACCATAAGGTCATAGGTAATGGCACATATACATTTATATGTCAAACATCCAACTGACAGAAAAATGAAGCCGCATGAAGTATATATATAACTAAGGAGATGGAATACATTGAGATTTCAACTGTCTCTTTCCAAATTTGTAAGTATTCAAACTATTGTTCTAGACTACAAACTTTTAATCTAAGTTGTGTTCAATTTTGTTAGTGTTAAAATACATTCATTTATAAACACAGGCCATGGTTGGAAACAAGTGGCAAATAGCGCCGCTAGGAGTTTCTTGAATTACTCAAGTGAAAACCAGTGAAACAGGCTATGTGTCTGTTTGCAGAGTAAGTTGGATCTGATCCTCACCCAGAGAACAAAGGAATACTTTAACCAAATAACAAGTCTCATGTTCAGGTTCAGTCTACACATTCCAAAGAAAACAAAGGTTTGAGCAATTCCCTAACAGAATGTTTCTCCTGAATCCCCCAGATGGGTCGTTTGTGTTGCCCACACTGGTGGGCAAACACTTGTGCAGTCCTCTGCACCTCTCAGCTTTTACAAGAGATGCAAAAATCCAAGCTTGTGGCCCAGTCACATCAAAAAGCTACTTATTTTCAGTGAGATAATTATAAATGTCATCCTTACAGTCCTATCATTGTTTGGAGCATCAGAGTTTTTATCTTTTGGGGACAATAATTCAGCCTCAGGGAAGCACTAGGTTCTTAGTGACAACATACGCTTCTTACCTGTAAGCTCCATACACTTTTTCAACATACATTGATTCAAATCTTCTTTCCTGGGTCAAGGACACAACGGTCCAAATATTTTCCATTGCCTCTGTTGCCACGTGTAATGTGGAACAGATCTTGATTAGAAGTGGGGCTTTCACTTCTGAAATAATGAATAACATAAACCTTAGGGCTCTGTCAAAAGAATCCTGAAGGTTATGTGGATGGGTTTTAAATTCCTTCAGCTTTGAAAGCAAAGGTACAATGTGTTCTTCAAGACCAGCTCTACAACAAAACTAGCAATCTTAAAAGCACCTCTGGTTGTGCCAAGAATGGTGGGCGAGTCTTCGTATGCCTAGGGAGGACTGACCAGCTTAGGGCAAGAACATTGAAATTCTCAATTTATTCCATCCCCTTAGTTATATATACTTCATGCAGCTACATTTTTCTGTCCATTTGATGTTTGACATATAAATATATACTTGCCATTACCTATGACCTTACGCTATTTTGAACTTTAAGAGAATTAAGGAATAATAGAAAGCTGGAGCTAATGAGGCCCCAGAAGCCTGATTCTATTCCCAGCCCTGCCACCAGGCAGTTCCTTGACAGGCTTTAGTCACACTTGTTTGTGTTCTTGCTTTCTTCACAGGGTAGATCCTAAAAGAGAGAATCACGCTAAGCGATTTCTAAGGGCCCATTGGAGGTGCTAACCATTTCCTCCATAAGCATATTCCTACCTAGAGAAACTGTTCACCCTCAACTGGAAAGAAGATCTCAATTGTAAACAACATGACCCTACCTTAAAAATCCCCAGTTAAACCAGGGGCAGACGCCTGAGTCATCTAGGCCAATCAGATTTGGTTTCCTGGACTTGGAGACAACTGCTTGAACTGCGAGGTCCTAGAGATTCATTCAGAGGCAAAGGTCACCATTGGGGAGCCACACTGGGGATGTGTAGGAAGCTGGTCTCAATATACAGCAGTGGAGGAACAGAACAAATGGGGAGAGACATTCAGCGACAACAGAGCTTGTGACTCTAGGAGGGAGCTGCTGGCAACTTCCAGTTAACACAAACCATCTGTATGCCCCGCACCTCCTTGTGTCCTTACCCCAAACCCCTTTTTATTCAAACCAGCCAACGGAGTTTTCTCATTCTTATAGCCAAACCACTCCTGACTAATGTTAATTGTCTATGACTCACCTATTTGATCTAAATCATAGTTCTGCAGTTGAGTAATCTAAACCATTGACATAAGGAACATAAGATTTTATCTTAGGTTTTTATTTCATCAGCTTTGAGACTTTTACCTCAGTTCTCAGCTTCTGCAAACAGATGAAAGCAAGACATTTGATACTTTAGTTTGAATAACCTTATATCTTTACTATCTATGAAAAATCTAAAAGTAATAAAAACCAGAATAGAGAAATACTTGTTAAGCTTTTACCATGTAACAGGTATTAACTCATTTAACTGACATGATCTCAGCCTCACAATAACCCTGTGAGGGAAATATTATTCTTATTTTCACAGACAAGCGAACTGAGGCACGGAGAAGTTACATGATCTGCCTGAAGCTGTAGCGTGGAAAGTAGGTGAGCAAGGATTCTATATCAGGCTATCTGATGCCAAGTCCATGTTCTCAACCCACTATGCTATTCTGCTTCCCCTGCTTTGTAATTTACACAAGGAGGAATTAGTTGTTAATGTCTTTACACTCAGGTCTTGATTTTCTAGTCATGGATTAACTGTTTTGAGAGTTAACCCTTGTTCAGCAGGCCTTCAATCTCAGTAGTTAGGCGGGGCTTGAGTCAAGAGTGTTACCATGCAGCCTACTTTCACCTGCTTGCTTCCAGGCCAAGGAATCAACACCCTCATTACCAAGCCTATTTCAGAAAATGGAAATGTATCCCAAATCCTGAGGTAATTCAAACATTATTAATCTGCACCCAGGTCAATGAGAGCTTTTCTTTTTGAAAAACAGTGATGGGGGGGTGGTTTCCAGGACCTTCTTTTTAACCCTTATTCTGTGTTAATCAAGAGTTGACTGAGTAAACAAAACTGAATATGATCAAATTGCTCATAATTAACTGTATGTAGGAAAGAAAAAGCCAAGGACAGGACCATGGGGCTCAGGAAACTGTAAACCGGCACAAGCAGCTGATGGCAAGGCAGACGTACTCTTTACTCACTCTGGCCAACAGATGTGGGGGGCACGCAGCAGCTCCCCCTGTGGCCACTTTTATACGACTACTAGACAAAAGTGTCATAGAGCCAGAAGACAATGTTTACATTATGCGGGTTACATAAGATGTTTACATAGACAGATTACATAGGTGTTTACATACATGGTTGGAGCATGCACTGCCTATCGCAGACATGGTGAGTCACATTTGCCCAGAAGCAGCAGGTCTGATTGTCCATAGTACCTCCATCTCCCTTCATCAACATTACTTAAAATTTTGAATCTCTCATATTTTTAAAAAAACTTTAGGGGGCCAGCCCAGTGGCACAGCAGTTAAGTTCACACGTTCCGTTTTGGTGGCCTGGGTTTCGCCAGCTTGGATCCTGGGTGTGGACATGGCTCTGCTTGGCAAGCCATGCTGTGGTAGGTGTCCCACATATAGTGTGGAGGAAGATGGGCACGGATGTTAGCTCAGGGCCAGTCTTCTTCAGTGAAAAAAAAAAAAAAGAGGAGGATTGACAGCAGATGTTAGCTCAGGGCTAATCTTCCTCAAAAAAACCTTTTTTAAATAAATAAACTTTATTAGGTTACAGTAGCTATTAAAAATAACTTCAGAGGGGGCGGAGCAAAATGGCAGGGGGAGCTGACCCAGGATTCTCTCCCCTCCAAAATGCAACAAAAGATTGGAAGAACTGAATTTCAGAGAATAAACATAATGCCAGCTCGTTAGAGACCTACAATACCAAGAAGGCGGAGATCATAACCTTGCTTACACCCTTGGAGGCACTGGAATGGTAGGAGAGAACATCGCTCCCTCCCCTAGAGTCTGCGATCGCTGCGGCTCGGGTCGGGAAGGAGCGGGGGAGGGGCCGCGCGACCGGGGGATCATCCAGGACTCCTGCCGCTGATTCAGTGGAGACCCACTGATGGGGGGAAAGCTTCCATCCGCGGGGACCCTATAAATCAAGGGCCTTGGGAGACCAGAGAACAGAACTGATCTGAACCCAGACCGGCGCGTGTAACAGCCCCTCCCCCCCAGCAAAGCCATTGGGCGCAGCCATCTTGCCCCAAGGCAGAGAGCTAACACGCCACTCTCGACCCCCATCTAGTGGCGACAGGCTGTAACTGCAACTGAATTCTACCACCATGAGAAAAAACTGCTCCTCTACCATCCAGCAATTTATAAAAGCCCCAGACCAGAAGGAAAACAATAAAAACACAGAATTAAGTCCTGAGGACTTGGAATTAGGTAAACTAAGTGGTAATGAATTCAGAGCAGCTATAATAAAAAAACTCAATGAGGTAGAGAGAAAAATAGAGAAACAAGCAGAGTTCTGGAGTTACTTCACAAAAGAGATTGAAATCATAAAGAAGAATCAAACAGAATTACTTGAGATGAAAAACACAATGGACCAGATAAAACAGAATACAGATTCCCTGAATGCCCGTGTAGACAACATAGAGGAGAAAATTAGCATAATCGAGGACAGACAGGCTGAATGGCGCCAGACAGAGGAAGAAAGAGAACTAAGAATTTAAAAAAATGAGGAAAATCTCCAAGAGATAATGGATTCAATGAGGAGTAAGAACATAAGGATCATAGGAATTCCCGAGAATATGGAAAAGGAAAATGGAGCAGAAAGTGTGCTTAACGAAATTATTGAAGAGAACTTCCCAAATCTAGGGATCGACGGAGAAATGTGCGTAGAGGAGGGTTTTAGATCTCCTAGATTTGTCAATGTAAAAAGACCTACTGCAAGGCACATGGTAGTAAAGTTGGCAAATAGGAATGATAAGGAGAGAATACTCAGGGAAGTAAGAAAAAAAAGAAAATAACCTATAAAGGAGCCCCTATCAGACTGTCAGCAAATTTCTCTACAGAAACCCTACAAGCTAGGAGAGAATGGAATGATAGATTCAAAGCTTTAAAGGATAAAAACCTTCAGCCAAGAATACTCTATCCAGCAAGAATTTCCTTCAGATATGAGGGAGAAATTAAATCTTTTGCAGACAAACAAAAGTTAAGGGAATTTGTAACTAAAAGCCCTCCATTACAAGAAATCCTCAAGAAGGCTCTCATACTTGAAAAAAGAAAAAAGGGAGAAAGGGGACACAATCCAGACTAGGGAGACCAATGGATAGAACCAGAACAGGATAGCAAATATTCAATTATAGCATTAGGGTAAAGGTAAGGAAACTACCAAAACAAGGACGATCTTAGCACTCTAACTAAAAATTAATAAGATGAGTTGGAATAAAAAATGAAAATAATTATTTAGGAGGGGAAGAGCAAAGGGTCTAAATCAGTATTGGTCAAGTAGGTAAGAGACCACCAGAGAATAGACTATATTATACACGAGATTCTAAATCCAAACTTCAAGGTAGACACTAAAATAAAGTACAGAACAGAGTCACAAATCATAAATAAGGAAAAATCTAAGAAACCCAGCATAAGAAATTGCAGTAGTCAATGGGTAGGCTAAAGCACACAGGAAAAGAAACGTAGGAAAACAAGATAATGAGCGACAGATTAACAGCATTAAGTCCACATGCATCAATAATCACTCTCAATGTGAATGGATTGAACTCTCCAATAAAAAGACACAGAGTGGCAAAATGGATTAAAGAACAAGATCCAACAATTTGTTGCCTCCAGGAAACACACCTCAGCCCCAAGGACAAACACAGACTCAGGGTGAAGGGGTGGAGACAATACTTCAAGCAAATAGCAAGGAAAAAAAGGCAGGTGTTGCAATTCTCATATCAGACCAAGTGGATTTCAAAATAAGACAGGTCAAGAGAGACACAGAGGGACAATATATAATGATCAAAGGGACACTTCATCAAGAAGAAATAACGCTTATAAATATCTATGCACCCAACACAGGAGCGCGAAGATTCATAAAGCAACTATTAACAGACCTAAAGGAAGATGTTAAAAACAACACAGTAATAGTAGGGGACCTCAACACCCCACTCACATCAATGGACAGATCATCCAGACAGAAAATCAACAAGGAAAGAGTGGAGCTAAACGAAAAACTAAAACAATTGGACTTAATAGACATATATAGATCACTCCACCCTGAAAGAGCTGAATACACATTCTTCTCAAGTGCACATGGAACATTCTCTAGGATAGACCATATGTTGGGAAACAAGGCAAGCCTCTACAAATTTAAAAAAATTGAAATAATAACAAGCATCTTCTCAGATCATAGTGCTATAAGGCTAGAAATTAATTACAAGAAAAAAGCTGAGAAAGGCACAAAGATGTGGAGACTAAACAACACACTACTGAACAAGCAATGGATCATTGAAGAAATTAAAGAAGAAATAAAAAAAATACCTGGAAACAAATGAAAATGATAGCATGCCATACCAACTCATATGGGATACAGTAAAAGCTGTATTAAGAGGAAAATTCATCGCAATACAGGCACATCTTAACAAACAAGAAAAATCCCAAATAAACAACCTTAAAGCACACCTAACTGAACTAGAGAAAAAAGAACAAATGAAGCCCAAGTCAGCAGAAGGAGAGAAATACTAAAAATCAGAGCAGAAATAAATACTATTGAAACAAAAATGCAGTAGAAAGGATCAATGAGACAAAGAGCTGGTTTGTTGAGAAGACAAATAAAATTGACAAACCACTAGCCAGACTTACAAAGAAAAAAAGGGAGAAAGCTCAAATAAACAAAATCAGAAATGAGTGAGGAGAAATAACAACAGACTCTGCAGAAATACAACAGATTATAAGAGAATACTACAAAAAACTATATGCCAACAGAATGGATAACCTAGAGGAAATGGATAAATTCTTGGACTCCTACAATCTCCCAAAGCTCACTCAAGAAGAGGCAGGCAATTTGAACAGACCAATCACAAGGAAAGAGATTGAAACAGCAATCAAAAACATCCCAAAGAATAAAACCCCAGGACCAGATGGCTTTCCTGGGGAATTCTACCAAACTTTCAGAGAGGGTTTAATACCTATCCTTTTCAAGCTATTCCAAAAAATTAGGCAAGATGGAACACTTCCTAACACCTTCTATGAGGCCAACATCACGCTGATCCCAAAACCTGACAAGGACACCACAAAAAAAGAGAACTACAGGCCAATATCACTGATGAACGTAGATGCAAAAATTCTAAACAAAATTTTGGCAACCAGAATTCAGCAATTCATCAAAAGAATCATACATCAGGATCAGGTAGGATTCATACCAGGGACACAGGGGTGGTTCAACATCCGCAAATCAATCAACGTGATACACCACATCAACAAACTGAGGAATAAAAACCACACGATCATCTCAATAGATGCAGAGAAGGCATTTGACAAGATCCAACAGCCATTTATGATAAAAACTCTGAACAAAATGGGCATAGAAGGAAACTACCTCAACATAATAAAGGCCTTATACGACAAACCCATAGCCAACATCATACTCAATGGGCAAAAACTGAGCCCCATCCCCCTGAAAACAGGAAGGAGACAAGGATGCCCTCTATCACCACTCTTATTTAACATAGTACTGGAGGTCCTGGCCAGAGCAATCAGGCAAGAAAAAGGAATAAAAGGAATCCAAATAGGGAGGGAAGAAGTGAAACTCTCGCTGTTTGCAGACGACATGATCTTATATATAGAAAACCCCAAAGAATCCATTGGAAAACTGTTAGAAGTAATCAACAACTACAGCAAAGTGGCAGGGTATAAAATCAATTTGCATAAATCAGTAGCATTTCTATACTCCAGTAATGAACCAACAGAAAAAGAACTCAAGAATACAATACCATTCACAATCGCAACAAAAAGAATAAAATACCTTGGGGTAAATTTAACTAAGGAAGCGAAGGACCTATATAATGAAAATTACAAGGCCTTTCTGAGAGAATTGGATGACGACATAAGGAGATGGAAAGACATTCCATGTACATGGATTGGAAGAATAAACATAGTTAAAATGTCCATACTACCTAAAGCAATCTACAGATTCAACGCCATCCCAATCAGAATCCCAATGACATTCTTTACAGAATTAGAACAAAGAATCCTAAAATTCATATGGGGGCAACAAAAGACCCTGAATTTCTAAAGCAATCCTGAGAAAAAAGAACAAAATGGGAGGCATCACAATCCCTGACTTCAAAACATACTACAAAGCTACAGTAATCAAAACAGCATGGTACTGGTACAAAAACAGGTGCACAGATCAATGGAACAGAATTGAGAGCCCAGAAATAAAACCACACATCTATGGACAGCTTATCTTTGACAAAGGATCTGAGGGCATACAATGGAGAAAAGAAAGTCTCTTCAACAAATGGTGCTGGTAAAACTGGAAAGCCACATGTAAAACAATGAAAATTGACCATTATTTTTCACCATTCACCAAAATAAACTCAAAATGGATTAAAGACCTAAAGGTGAGACCTGAAACCATAAGGCTTCTGGAAGAAAACATAGGCAGTACACTCTTTGACATCAGTATTAAAAGGATCTTTTCGGACACCATGCCTTCTCAGAGAAGGAAAACAATAGAAAGAATAAACAAATGGGACTTCATCAGATTAAAGAGCTTCTTCAAGGCAAATGAAAACAGGATTGAAACAAAAAAACAACCCACTAACTGGGAAAAAATATTTGCAAGTCATATATCTGACAAAGGCTTAATATCCATAATATATAAAGAACTCTCGCAACTCAACCACAAAACATCAAACAACCTAATCAAAAAATGGGCTGGAGACATTTCTCCAAAGAAGATATACTGATGGCCAATAGGCACATGAAAAGATGCTCATCATCGCTGATCATCAGGGAAATGCAAATCAAAACTACACTAAGATATCACCTTACACCCGTTAGAATGACAAAAATATCTAAAACTAATAGCAACAAATGCTGGAGAGGTTGTGGAGAAAAAGGAACCCTCATACACTGCTGGTGGGAATGCAAACTGGTGCAGCCACTATGGAAAACAGTATGGAGATTCCTCAATAAATTAAAAATAGAACTACCATACGATCCAGCCATTCCACTACTGGGTATTTATCCAAAGAGCTTGAAGTCAGCAATCCCAAAAGTCCTATGCACCCCAATGTTTATTGCAGCACTGTTTACAATAGCCAAGACGTGGAAGCAACCTAAGCGTCCAGCAACAGATGAATGGATAAAGAAGATGTGGTACATATATACAATGGAATACTACTCAGCTGCAAAACAGAACAAAATCATTCCATTTGCAATAACATGGATGGACCTTGAGAGAATTATGTTAAGTGAAATAAGCCAGTGAGAGAAAGATAATCTGTGTATGACTCCACTCATATGAGGAATTTAAAATTATGGACTAAGAACAGTTTAGTGGATACCAGGGGAAAGGTGGGGTGGGGGGTGGGCACAAAGGGTGAAGTGGTGTACCTACAACATGACTGACAAACATTAATGTACAATTGAAATTTCACAAGATTGTAACCTATCATTAACTCAATAAAAAAAATAACTTCAGACTGGTCAGTCTGAGTTATTTATTCTCTGATCCCTAGAATGGGAGAGTGTTAGCTGGAAGGAACATGGGACATTATTTGGTACAATTTCTCATTTTATATAAGTGGAAAATGAGGATCAGAGAAGTTGGGGCTCTTCTCTAGGATCACACACTGTGAGTAGCAAGGCCAAGACTAATAATCCAAGGTGTTGTGTTGTGTTTGCCATACTGCTCGATTCTTACTGCCCTACTCCCGACAAAATTCTGACAACTTCCAGTGTTAGCCATTTTTACTAGAGTTAAGATTCTATCATCCTAACTAGATTCAAGACGTTTTCTTTCATGTAACTAGTCTAAGAAAATATTATCTTCATTCTATCTACTGACAATTTTCCCTTCTGAAATGTGGAAAGCAGCAGGGTCAGAGAAGAAAGGAAACAAAGACTACACGATGTTTTCTCAACAGTTAATTGTGACAAACAGAAGTTAAGGAAATGGTGCTCTCAAGTACCCACAGCCAGCAGCCAAGAGGATCTTCAAGAACTTTGGAAACCCAGGGCTTCTCAAGTCCCAGAACCATGAACTGTCCTTCAGATCTGACTCCAGGAGAGGAAGCAGGGTGAGCACGAGAAGGAGGCATTCTAACAGAAACCCAGGGATGACACAAACACTGCGCTGAACTGCAGCTGGTGCAGGTTAAGAGAAGGGGAAAGGATTTCATCCCACGTAATTTGTTTAGTGGAAACATGCTTGGTTGGAATTCTAATTTTACCACTTACGTGTCACACATCTGGAGCAAGTCAGCTTCCAAATGCTTTCTTCCCTGTGGGGTGGAGATACAGTCTGCCCCGCGTCACATAACCCTAGAGAAGGCCAGTTCCAGGAATGTTTGTGAAAGGGCTTTATAAAGTGTGGTGCTGTAGAAACTATATCAAAATTTATATTCATTATCTGCTTAACTTCCAAATGTTTCAATAAAGGATAATATTTACGTAAACAAAAGTAAAAAATTCCTGGCTGTAATCTACATTTAAACGTTTAAACGCATGTGCATATAAGAACAAATGTTTAGTAAGTAAAATGTTTATATGTAGATTTAGACACATTTAAACACATAATCCTAGCCATGGCTTTAACTTGTTTCTTAGGTTCCTCATTTGTAAAATTGGGGTAACACAGTACCTGCCTCATAGGATTATTGTGAGGATATAATGAGTTGGTGCATATAAATACTTAGCACAATAATTGGCACATAGTAAGGCCCAAGTACATATTTGCCCAATTGCCCTTCTAGTTAGAATCACAGATCGAAGAATTACTGCCGTCTGGTGGCTGCCCACCTTAATTGTAGAAATCACAGCCAAGAAGAAAAGAACGTCTCTTAAGTACCTGCAAATTCCTACCTCAACAATTCATTTATGTTCTCCGCCCTAGGACTCCTCATCTGTAAAACAGGGGTGACATTTATCTTAACAATTGCATGGGGTTATGAAATAAAAGGGAAAATGAACTTTGGAAATTCAGAGATTCCCTGTAATAACTACAGGTTAGGTGCTTTCTACAGGCTAAAAGCTTTACATTAATTAGCCCATTTTCAAGTTATAGATATTATTATTACAGTAAACTTTCATGCACAGTGTTGACAATTATTAGTTGTGAGCACAATTATTAAAACCTGTATGCCGTAATAAATAATTCAAATAAAACACGTCTAAAAATAATACACGAATTGAAGCCTTATTTGACCCACTTTTCCAGCAGTTTCCAGTTCTTTTTTCTCTTTTGGCATTTCCAGCCAATGTTTTCATTTCAAAAGTTCCTGATACAGCAATAATTGGAACAATCGATAACAACAGAAGGGTTAACTGCCAACCATAGATAAATGATATGATAATACCAGTTCCAAGGTTAGCTGTATTCTGTGCAATTAAAGCCAACTTGGTCCTAGTGGCCTGGAAGAGCAAAAGAAGACAGCCAACTGTGTCTTAAGTTGCAAATCCATGAGCTCCAGCCTTTGGCTTCCTGGTCACAGTGATGAGAGAGTTTGTGCCTGTGCTAACATTTTTTCCCTGTGATTACAATAAACCCAAGACACCCATACTCGACTCATGAGGCTTGGCAGGTTTTTCTTTGATTATGCCTTTCAACTCTCATTTCTCTCCCGCCCACATGAATTCAGTATTACAGAACCACGTAATCGGCTGCTCTGCTTTGGGGATAGGCTGTGGGGCACATGGACTTTTTCATGAAGGCAATGTTTAAAGAGGAAACTAACCCCAGTGTACTCTGGTCATTTTAAAGACCATCTGCTTCAAACGTGTAAGAGGGAAATTTACATACTCCAAGACCATCTGTTGCAAAGTGTACATATCCTAAGAGACCATCTGCCATAAAGCACATAAAAGGTCAATCACTGTTTATATCGCTCAGAAATCAAGGGCTGTTGTAGCAGACACTGCAGTTGACTCTGGCCACTCTCCTGCATTGTGTGGAAGCAGTGAGACTCAGAGCAACAGATCTCAGCTCCGGGGGGAAAGGGACCCAAGTCAGGGCAAGCACAACATTCCCAGGAGCTGGTTCTTGATTCAGGGTGGGGCACATGACCCAGATTAGCCTGAATTAGACTTAAGGGAAGGGTGTTTGTTTGGAGGTAGGAGGTACAGATGTGTGCTCTCTTCCACTGGATGGGAAACAAGGAAGCCTGTGGCTTTAGTTGCTACTGGCAGCCATCTTGTGGCCATGAGGAACAAGCCTTAAGTTGAAGCCAACACTGAGGACTGAAAGCCATGCAGAGCCACACAGACAGAGAACCTGGGTCCTTCATCACATTTTTGAACCAGTGGATCAATCAACCCTGAAGTCTACCCTTCCTCTTTATTGTTTAGGCCAGTTTGAGTTGAGTTTTCTGTTATTTCCAGCTGAGGGCAGCTTAACGGATGCAGTCATACCATATGTTTATTCAAAACCGTGTTAAAGAAAAACAATAGAAGAATGCAGTCTACACACTCCTTGGACTCGGGAGGCATTAGTTGCAAGTCTTGTGGAAAGTGCACCAGTACTGTTTTTATGATCTCCAAACCAGCTCATGTCCTACGGCACAAAATACAGCTGTAAACTAGTTCAAAATTAAAACAAAACAAGCAAAGAGAATCTGATGAAACTTCCCAAACCTTCAATGCTGAGGAAATATCTACACTAAACTGAGGTACTGGAGACCTCACATGCAGTGCAGAGCCCTGGTCCCTGCCCTGAGCCCCCCGCCCCCTGAGTCCATGAGGACTGAAGCCCCCAGGCTGCTCTGCTGTGACAAGGAGAGCACCACTGATGGGGGGCAGGAGTAGGGATCTTCTCCAGATTGCTGCTCTGCTCCCTGCTGCTTCCCGTGAGGTTGCAGGGGCACGCGGGCGCTCCAGCACCCAAGCCTCACAACTTGTACCATGGACACTTCCTCCCTGATATGGTGGTGGTGTCTCTCTCATAAAGGGTCGGGGGAGCTGTGCTGGACAGGGCTCTTTCTTGTAAATGCTAGGCATGAGAAAATCAGCCCTGGTTTCTCACCATGTTTCTGTTTTTTTAAAACAAGGATTAAAAGTGTGTATCTTAGGGGCTGGCCCAGTGGTGTAGTAGTTAAATTCATGTGATCCGCTCAGGCGGCCCGGGTTTTGTCTGTTCAGATTCTGGACACACAGACCTACACACTGCTCATCAGGCCATGTTGTGGCGGCATCCCACAAACAAGAACTTGGATATATGACTATGTACAGGGGCTTTAGGGAGAAAAAGAAAAAGAGTGTACCTTAGATATGATCTTAATTGTTACTCATCCATAGCATCTTTTAGTTTAATATAAAATAATTTTCCTTATATAGCAACAGTTTAAAAGATATTGAGAAAGGGGGCCAGCTCCGTGGCCGAGTGGTTCAGTTCGCGCGCTCCGCTGCGGCCCAGGGTTCGGATCCTGGGCGCGGACATGGCACCGCTCGTCAGGCCACGTTGAGGCAGCGTCCCACATCCCACAACTAGAAGGATCTGCAACTAAGATATACAACTATGTACCGGCGGGGGGGGGGGGGAGTGAGGGGTTGGGGGGGAGAAAAAAAGATATTGAGAAAAGCTTTGCAAACTCAAACTTGCTCAAAATATGATATCTGCTCTGTGCCCTTTTGTGAACAGGAATGTAATCAATTCCTGTCAATTGGATGGATAATATTGTGGCCCCCTCTGAAGCCTTCTCTATAAAAATAGAGAATTCATGTTTGCACATTTTCCCACGTGTCCTACACTAGACTGTGAACTTCCCAAAAGTGCAGATAATGCATTTATAGTCTCAGCTACCAGCACACTGTCTGGTATACAGTAGTAATAACTGAGTGAATTAATGTGAAAACGGAGCTCAAATAAGATAGAAACAAAACTCAATTACCAACACCTGGGAAAACCTATAATTAGTATGGTCAATTGTGGTACATGAATACTACCAACCACTTTTCCTTTGTTTAAAGGAAATCCTGGAGTCTCAAATGACTCCCAGGGGCCTACAGAGAATCCAGAGAAGAGACACAGGTCCCAGAAATGGTAGTGTCCACATGGATAGAGATGGCTGCAAAGCAAGCCAAAAAATCTACCTAAATTAAGCCTACTCCCATGAAAACCCTGAGAGGTCTTTGGATACTAAAGGACCAGGACAATGTGCAGGGCCCTAACCAGTCCTTGCGTGAACACCTTGGAGGGAGGCGGGACATGAATTGCAATTCAGGAATGCTGTGGAGAGCAGGCGACAGGAAGAGGCTGATGAAACAGAAGGCATTCTCCAGGGCACGCTCCTACTTGTGTTTTTTTTTTAAAGATTGGAACCTGAGCTAACATCTATTGCCAATCTTCTTTTTTTCTTCTTCTTCTCCCCAAAGCCCCCCAGGACATAGTTGTACATTCTAGTTGTGAGTGCCTCTGGTGTGCTATGTGGGACACCACCTCAGCATGGTCTGATGAGCGGTGCCATTTTCTGCGTCCAGGATCCAAACTGGGGAAACCCTGGGCTGCCGAAGCGGAGTGCACGAACTTAACCACTTGGCCACGGGGCTGGCCCCGCTCCTACCTGTCTTAGCATTGCTTTAAAAGCCATTGACCGAAAGTTTGTGGTGAGGATCTCACCAGCTTTCCCAAATTGTCGGTGTCGCAATCCAATGTACACATCAGGATAGATGCGGAGAGGGCTGATGGCTACTCTGAGTTTATTATAATCAGCGTTTCAATATATACATAGCTTACAGCTGTTAAACATACACAGGTGTTCTGGATGAAGTAATTAGCGAATGCCAAGAATTCTTAGTGATTTCTCAAGGAGCCCTCCCTTGGCCTCTGTTTTGATATTATCATGTTATTGCTGTGCTCTTATATTTTTATCTCGGAGCAGGCAAGGTCTCTTAGGCAACGGTCCCTCCTGCTCCTGATATCGATATTGTTTCTCCATCTGTGCCCCCGAGCAGCCGCAGCCTGGCTTAGGTTGCCCCCCCAGGGGGTCTTACCCGTCATTGGCTAACCGGCCTTCTCACCTCCGGGTCATAGTTTGTTGGGAAGCTTTTTCCAGTGATTATTAACCCTTCCTGTGTCAGGGGCGGCTACACAAATGTGAAACCTTAGTTGAGAAAAAAAAACCCATTATTCCTTTTGATCATCACTAGTATTCTGACACAAGTGGGTGTATTCACAGTGATTTTTACATTCCTTATATGTTAATCAACTATTCAAATAACAAAAGTATATGACCAAATACTAACTCAAAGTCCCAACCTAAAATTCATGTACTGCTAAATCATTAGTTTGCAGCAGACTCATAAGACCAAAAACCTTAAAAGTGTCCAGTTCTGGCTTCTGAACCATTCTAAATAGGTTTCCTTTTCAAAACTTTCAATGACAACATCTCAGTGAGAATAATATTGTATTTAATTACAACTTCCAGTGTGTTCTGAATACTTTAAACAAAACGGTCGAAAATGGAAGTAAAAGTCTACACAGGAATGCATTTTGGTTCATGTAGTGTGGAGGGGGGGAGGCTGTCTGGAGTATCAAGCCCCCAGTGAGTTTGCTGGTTCCCTGTCACAGCTCCCCCTGCTCTCACATTGGGGAACAATTAGGCTACTCTTCCTCCCCAAGCATCCTTGCCAAACAATTTCCCTCTTTCTAATTCTACCATGTTCAAACTAGAGAGTAACCCAGATGTCCACAGCTGGGCTTGCTTCCGGGCATCTGGGATGGGTGGGAACCTCCAGTCACACTGAGTGTCGTAGGTGTGTGGTGGAGTGGATACCGGAGAGGACACATCAGAAGTCTATACTAAGCCAGGAGGATGGGTGCTCATGCTGCCTGGGGTGAGTCTGCCCCAGGTGTCCAGGACCAGACTGCCTGGTCTCCTCCTTCCTTTGCCGGCAGATTGCTCAAGGCCGATGTGGGCACCACAGTTCTATCCATCAGCCCTCTGTTCGTGCAGCCTCCAAAACCCACTTACATAACTAGCTCCATTCCCTAACACACCAGTGCTTGGGGCTGGATAGGATCAAGTTGCTGCTAGAAAGGCAATAATTTCTAAAGGAAAAGCTTGGCTTACTTTTACCATTGGTTTAGCAATGATAAAAGACAAGCATGCTAGGCATGACTAGCAAACATTATTTACTGACTTCAGGAATTGAGTTGGAAAGCCCCGTGTGGTGCTCACTGAGTTAAAGAGACAAAAGAAATTGGGCAAAAGTCTAGGTAGATAAGTACAATCAGAGCAAGGTTTACCTGTTCATTTTGGCCAGGTCCACAATATTTATATACAACATAATGCATGTTCTTGCAAATAGTTCATCAATTAAGGAGGAAAAGATCAGAGAATTTACTTGATATTATGTAAAGAGTAATAACAAAAAAAGAGAATGCCATTGTGCTGATTTTTCCCAGTTTATAAATAGTTGAGTTTAACTGGTTCTCCTTTGAATTCCAGTCTCCTTTTTCCTTGGTCATGAATGTTTGCTGAGGGCAAACCTGTAACCTAATATAATTTAGCACACCGGGAAGTCAGAATTCCTTCTGCTACGGAGGCTGCCCTCTAACAGAGCCCTGTGCCAGTTGTGTTTGCAATTCATTTCAGTCTGAGATTTGGAAGCTCTATTAGGCTTTGATTAGTTGATAATTAATCTATACTAGTAGGTAATAAAAATCTAATTAATAGATAATCTATATTCTCTAATTGAATATAGACTCAATGAGAAGATCTAATCATAGGTACCTACCTGAAGGAAGCAAGTAAAAAAAGAAATCATTCCCAGACCTAAAAAAAGTAATGAGAACATGTTGCACTTCTCCTGCTTTATTTCATCATCCCCTGGTCCAAAAATCTACAAAAGAACATTTAAAATACCCACTTGGATTACACGGTCCTCGTTTATTCCTCCCATAAATAATGGCTTTAGCATCACATTTTTAAAACTAGGCTTTGAATATGTGGCTTTTTACTGTGGTAAAATACATAACATAAAGTTTACCATTTTAACCATTTTTAAGTGTACAATTCAGTGGCATTAGGTACATTCACAGTGTTGTGCAACCTTCAGAACCTTTTCATCATCCCAACTGAAACTCTGTACCCGTTAAAAAGTAACTCCCCCTCAGCCCTCCCTCAGCCCTCTGGGAACCACCGCTCTTTCTGTCTCTATGAGTCTGAGGACTGTGGTTATGGACATGGGGTGAAACACTGCGTATGCACAGTGCATGGTTGCACATTTTAGTGTTTGTTCTTCTTCCTCTCCACTCACTGTTCCCTCTGCCTGAATTCCTCCCTGACCCAGCCCCTGCCCTCCACCCCTCACCCCACAGGGCCTCTGCCCAGAGAAGCCTCCCCTAACCAAGTTAAGTGACACAACACCCGGTCTCCAGCCTCTCTATGGCCCGATCCTGCTTCTAAAACACTTGCTATCCCCGGACACATTACATATTTCCTTTTCATCTGTGTGTTGTATGTATGTCTGTGCCAACAGATAGTACACTATTTGAGGGCAGCACGTGGGTTATTTTGTTTCCTGCTGTATCTCCAGTGCCTTGAGCAGCATTTGGCACAAAGGAGATGCCCAAAAATATAAGTACAGTCCACACAGCTCTTGAATTGCAAGAGAGCCAGAGATTGCTTTATTTCGTAATTGAAAAACATCTAGATAGTTCTTTCTAATTTATTTATTGTTTGGCTTGTGGTCTTAATTGTAGACCAATTCCAATGTCACAAGCATAATACACTCTTAACATGATGGAGAATAATTTATCTTCAACAAAAAAGTCTCTCCAACAATGTCAGAGGTTGACTAGATTATACAATATAAATGCTGAGTTTTACTGAGCCTTAGATATCTCTGATAACTTCCTATAAATATTCCCCAAAGAATTTAATAGTTCGATAATAGGAGTTTTCCTTCTTAGTCTCAGAGTCCCCAAGCCTTGGAAGGATTACCAAACAATGATGTGGTGGTTTTAACTTTTTGAAAATTTACTATGAGGCAGACACTCTTAAATGCTTTCCATATAGTTACCTATATAATCTCTTTAATTCTCAGCCGTCCTGTGAGGTAGGTTTATTTTATAGATGAAGAAACTCAGGTACGGCAAGGGAGAGCATCTTGCCCGAGTTTGCACAGCTATTAAGCGGTGAGGTTGCTCTGTGCCCAGAGCTTGGCCTCTTAAACACTATGACTTGAACTCTCCCCTCCCCCACCCGCTCCCAGCCTTCCTGTGAGATGCGCCTCTCCTCTCCACGTGGGATGGGGATCATCACCTGACACCAGTTTCACCCAAATCAAGGGAGCTAATTACAATGTGTTCTTCAGTGATTTTACAGTTTATAGTTTCATTAATATTGTAACTTGGAGCGGTTCTACTTTTTCTTTTGTCTCACAGCTTTCCTCAAAAGGGAATTAAAAACTTTGGCTTAATTTAATTTGAGGCTGCTTTACTCCAATATGGACCCAGTGCCGAGGTTGGAATGAGAACTGATTTAATGATGAACTGATTTAATTCAAGCTGTTAAGTGACGTTTTCACACTTAGTGCTATCATCTCTGAAAATATGATAGAAAATGCTGGCTGAAGTGCCCCATTGGCAATGGCACATACTGTTCCCACCACAAAGTAGGGCCATTCCGTTTTATTCCGTTTCAGGATCTTCAGAAAAGACGCTGGTGGCATAGTTTCATCCTAGAACACATACATATCAGGACACACTGGTGATAACACAACAGTTAGCAGAGTTTGTAGACATGGAAGAGGACACATGAAAGTGTCCTCAAGGCATTTGCACACTAGGTGCAGAGACTGACCAGTCTACAGCAAACCACTAGAGTAGGACAGTATATTATAAAATGTTAACAATGTCCATTGATTACACAGCATAAAGTGAGCGTGAGTTGTTCACCCAAGAAACAGTCTTCATGGTGTGACCAGCCCATCCCTATTCCAGCCTGAGCAGAGTGAGCAGAAGCAGGATTTTGGCACAAAATGCCTTAAAATTCAAGTCCCAACTCAAATCAGGGATGATGTTGGAGTCAAAAGAGACAATGCCCATGAATAGATAGGTAAAGATCCTTACAAATGTAGGATACCATTATTAACCTGAGAACATGGGCCTGGTCTTGTCACCCCCAGAACCTTGCCCAGTGATGCCTTTTCTGTGACATGTTCCCAACTCACAAAAACAAATTAATTATCCCCCTTTTCTTTTACCGCTGTTCCTGCACAGACTTCTTTTATTTCATAGCTTAGCTTGTTCCATGATTTTTTTCCTATTTGTTTACAGTCTCCTTTTCTAATACGTGAGCTTTTTTTTTTTTTTTAAGGTGAAGACTATGTCTTTATATCCCTAGAAACTAGCCCAACGCCTGGCACACATCAGATTCTCAGCAAATGTTGAACTCAATATCTGGTCAAGCATGAAGAAATTAGGTCATATAAAGGAGAATATTCTGACTATAGAGGTAGTTTAATATTAAACTAGATACAAAAGGTGCCTATGGAATCCCATAGCCTTATGGTCATTTACTAGGTCATGTTTCTGTCACTACGAAACAGAGAACAAAGCAGTAGGTTCTACTCAGCCTTGACTTTCAACCCAACCATTTTCTCTGTATTTTAGTTGTTTTTTTTCTCCTATTTAACATTATCTTTAAGTCCGGGTCTCCAGCCTGATAAAGGAGCCTTTTCCTTAGGCTGCTCTTCAACACACGCCATAGGTCTTCTCAGGACCCTCTAATCAGACTAAAGTTCTTCCTCTCCTTGGGCATATTGTTTATCCTTCTATGACGGTACTTATGACAATCTTGTGGACTGTGGCATTTTATGCCTCTCCCTCTTTTCTGTCTATTTCTCCAAGAGAAGTGCTCCTCTAAAATACCAGACTCTAAAGATTTAGCAGCATAACTCTCAAGATAAATGAGGAAGTGAAAAGTGGATGCTTCCAAAGCCAAAAAGGGGGAAACTGTTTATCTTACTTACGATAATGCAGCTCCACAACTGTATAATTGCTATTCTTTCCATAAATATACCAAGATTAAGACCTCTAAGGGAGCCCTTGTAATTTCTGCAGTAAATAATATTATGGGCAGAGAAAAACAGACACAATGAACTCTCAGTATGATTAGCTGCTTCAGGCCAACATGAGAGTAAAATTAAACTCAGGCTTTATCAATAAATAACATCAAAATGTATTCTCAAACAATTTCTTGAAATAAGAAAATATCTTTTCTTAGAATGAATTCCTTCTCCATATAAGTTTCTATTAACTTGAATTAATAATATCCCAACTCTTCAGGTGAGAAATGTTAAAGAATGTACAATTTTGCTATTTCTTGCCAGTCTCCCCTTTTTCTTAGTAAGAGAATTCCAATCTAATTCAGAGTGGCAATGCACACAGTAAAAAGATTCAATTTTCTCTCCTCCCTTGTAGTTAGGTAGGGCCAAGTGATTAAGTTATGGCCAATGACATATAAGTAACAGTATTGTGTGGGACTTCTGGAAAATCTCTCATTTCTTGCTGCTTCTTGGAACATGGATGCAACAGCTGGAGCTTCAAGAGTCATTCTAGATCACTGCGGATGGAAGCCCCGTGCCAGGATAGTGAGGATAAAGATGAAAGGAGCCTGAATCTGTGGTAACTGTAGAGCCACTATTCCAGCCCTGTGTTTCTCACCTCTAAGATTTTTGTCATGTGAAAGAGAAATAAAAACTCTTAATTTGCTTAAATTGATGTTATTCTGTGTTTCCTAGTATAGGCAATCAAATGTATCCTACCTAATAGAACGTGCAATTATCAGGGCCTCTTCCTTTAGACAAGTCTTATTTATCTCTGGATCTCAAAGATAAATGTGATATCTAATGTTAATATTAAGCATCATCTATTTTTTCCATTGGAAACCCATTTTTAATTGCAATTGATTTCAATTCATTGTCAAATACATTTAAACTTTGAAATTTCCTTTTTTCAAAAAGAGTACAGCTCTTAGTAGGAATAACCTCTGCCTGCAATATACTTGCAAGGCTAAGAATTTCAACAGCAAAACACACAATAAAAGATTTAATTCAATTAAAAAACAACCAACAAGTTCATAGGTTTCCACATTAATGCCATTTTGATACTTTCAAGAATTCATAAGGCTTTTATGAGTAGAATTCTTAAATATGCGAGATTTCCAGACATTTGGGGCCATACCCACGGCAGCCTTTTCATCGTTTAATTCAAGGGCAAATTCTTCTGAATGGAGCTCGTCTCCTAATGTCTGAAAAAAGAGCAAAACGTTAAATTGTGCACACGTGTGTGTGTGTGTGCATGCATATGTATATGTATGTCCAGATGGAGATAACCTCCAAGGTTATAACCATAAAGCCACTTTGCATGTTACGTGTGTCAAGACTTTTTAGATTCCATAATAGCTTCTCAATCAAGGTTAGCTGCAAAACTGTAAAGAAGTGTATCAACACACAGAAGTAAAAAAGGTTAAAAAAGACAGAAAGGTGACATTCGATTTGAACAATATGAAAATTGGATTATAAAAGTATTTTTAAAAATTAAAAGGCAAATTTTTCATCATCCAGTAAGTATGTAGGAATTTCCTCAATACTCAAGAATCCACAGAACAAATCATGACCACCATGAAAGGGAAGAAGAATAAATACAAACACTACCAGGGACTCATTTTTAAAGATACAAACAAGGAAAAGCTAGTCACTCCCCACAGGAGGCAATTAATCTGTTTTCCTTATGACTGATTCTCTCTCTTCCTTACACTCCTGCTCAGACTCACACCTCACCCCAGGTGACACAACCTGCAGGCTCTGCTTCATTGCCAGCTTTGGGATCAATTCTCTCCTTAAGGGGGGCCGGGATGGAGGGGTAATTTAAAGACCTCTAGCTCAATGCCGGGTCAGAGAACATCAAGACAACCTTGTTGGAATCTAACTTTGAGTCTGGTTCCATGTTTGCTTCCTCCATCTCTAAGGACACAGCTAAATGGTTTGTCCAGGACCTCAGTCCTTGTAGTACTGTCTTGTTCTTACTCCTCTCCTTCAGGCCCTGTCCCCAACTCAATCCCATGGCTAGGGCCCAACTGCACCTACAGTAGCCTGTCTGTCTTGATCTCTGCATATTACCTGGTGCTAGCTTTCCAGTGTGCTTTCAACAACTAACAGAATTTTGCACATATGCTTATATATTGCCTTGAACAACAATACGAAGATATGTTCTGATTGGTAGACTTCCTTAGTTACTTATAACTGGAACTATTTATACCATCTCTCAACCAAACCCAACCTAAAGACTTCCATCCACTCCCACACTGCTACCAGATTCATTTTCCTGAAGGGCAGCTCTGCTCAAATCACGCCCCAGCTCAAAAATCTTCCACAGCTCCCCAACACATGCTTGAGCCTGGCTCCGCAAAAATCTGGCTCATGGCAAGTTAAACTGGACCACCTCTTATGAATGCCTCCCCTTATCTTTTCCTCCTTTTCTAATTTCATCCATGCTATCAAGGGGTCCATCTCGATGGATAGTTTTTCCATTAAGCCCATTCTGATTTTAGCCTTCTCCTATGACCAAATGACCATTACCTCTTTCTCTCTCATAATATTTTTTTCTGTGCCTTACTTAAAGCCCTCATTTAGTGGATACTGAGGTCACTGAGCTCCAAAGCCAAGATAACCACTTTTCACAGGTGGTAAAAAGTATATTTAAAGCCAAAATCCCTCATTTCTTATACCTGAATATACTTCCACTGGCTCAAATATTTAATTGGAAAAAGTAAAACAATAGGGGCCAGCCTGTTGGTGCAGTCATTAAGTTCACGCACTCCTCTTCAGCGGCCTGGGCTTCACGGGTTCGGATCCCGGCTGTGCACCTACACACTGCTTATCAAGCCATGCTGCGGCAGGCATCCCACATATAAAATAGAGGAAGATGGGCACAGATGTTAGCTCAGGGCCAATCTTCCTCAGCAAAAAAAGGAGGACTGGTGGCAGATGTTAGCTTAGGCCTAATCTTCCTCAAAAGAGAAAAAAAAAGTAAAACAATAAATCTTGAAAGGAAACAAGGGTGAATATCCTTTCTAAGAACAACCCCATGGATTGTAATTAGTCTTTGGGTGGTGAACATGATGCAATCTACACAGAATTCTAAATATATTACAATGTGCATCTGAAAGTTATATAATGTTATAATCCAATGTTACTGCAATAAAAAAAGAAAGAACAACCCCAAATCCTGAAGACACAGAAGAAAAAAATGATTATCTAATTACATACAATTTTAGAGCTTTTTTATGGCAGCCAAACAAACAACAAAGTGAAATTGAAAGAACAAAGCAGGAAAAATATTTCTAATACACACAAGAGCATATTTCCTTTTTATGCAAGGACTCCTTATAAATCAATAAGAATATTATAAACAACCCAACAGAAAAAAGGCCTAATACAGGAACAGATTCTTTCACAGAGAAAAAATACAAATGGCCAATGAACGTGTGAAAAGATGCTCAATCTCATGAATAATTAAAGAAATCTGGATATATTATTTAGCTCTTTTAGGCTATCAAAGATGAAACATAAATGCTAAATGGCTGTCAGTGGTTATCAGCAGGGGTTTGCATTATGGGAGACTTTCAAATTTCTGAGATAGCCATGTTTGGATTTTTTAAAATGCTTTGATTTTTAAAAATAAGAATGCATTACATTTATAATCAGAAAAAAATTAAGATACATTTAAAAGAAACAACTAAGAGCTAATAGTCTACCTAATAGAAAAGCAGTGATCATTCTGCTTAGAAACAAAACCAAGAAAAGTTGTATTAACATTACGTTGGTCTTTGGAGATTGAGGAAAACGAAGCGGCATTAGCTTGAGCATTTAGTGAACTCTCTGGCTCACTGGGGCTCGTTCCTCCATCTCTCCAACAGTACTAACAAGTAAAAGGTAAGGCAAAACCAAAATCAGAAGTGGGAAATGTGTGAGTATCAAGGCAAAGAAATTGAAAAGGCCTAAGAATATAGGATGTCAGAGCTGGTAGAAACATCATTGGTCATCTTAGCGCAGGCCATGCTCATTTAAAAGTGAGGACGCGAAAAGCCAATGACTTGCCCAAACCCATTGCTTAGTTGGTGACAGGCCTTTTCTATCACACCAGGCCACTGTTCAGTCTTTAATTGTACAACTTTTCCTAGGAGAGAAAGCCTAGGGAATAGGATATAGAAAGGTCAGAGCTGACCGTATCCCTTTGGCAATCTCCCAGCCTAAAGTCTTGATGAGAGCAGAAGGTCATTCTTTCAGGGGCACAGGAATAGGCCAACCAGGGGAGAAAGTGGTTACCTCATCCGAGGACCCAGCATCTCATCACTGGCAAAACCGCAGAGCCTTAGTGACCATCAATGAAATGCAAACTAAAAGTGAATTAAAGTAACATTATATATACTTTTTAACCAGTGAAATGATAGGGACCTATGATGGCTAAGCCATATGGAAGCCATTAACAAAGACACTATGACTAATCCCCTCCTGCTGGAGAACAAACATTCCCTGGCAAATTGAAGCAAGAGTTATAAAACTTTCTATCTTTTCATTTTATATTTTCATTTTGGGGACTTTGTAAATTTCAATAACTATTATTTCTCATGCATTTATTTTGTGTCAGGTGCTTCTTTTTAAAAATTAAATAACAACATTATTGAGACATAATTCACTTACCATAAAATTCACCCTTTTAAAGGGGTTTTTAGTATATTCTGGTGTTTATTTCTTAACTTTATAACAACCTCAAATGGTAGGTTTAGTATTTCACATATGGAAACTGAAGCTCAGAGGAGTTAAGTTACATGTTAGAAAACAAAACAATTTTTTTTTTACTTTTTATTAAGATTATGATAGTTTACAACCTTGTGAAATTCCAGTTATACATTATTATTTGTCAGTTATGTTGTAGGTGTACCCCTTCATCCTTTGTGCCCACTCCCCATCCCCCTTTCCCCTGGTAACCATTAATCTGTTCTCTTTGTCTACATGTTTAACTTCCACCTATGAGTGGAGTCATACAAAGATTGTCTTTCTATATCTGGCTTATTTCACTTAACATAATACCCTCAAGGTCCATCCATGTTTTTGTGAATGGGATGATTTTATCCTTTTTCATGGCTGAGTAATATTCCATTGTATATATATAACATATCTTCTTTATCCACTCATCAGTTGATGGGCACTTAGGTTGCTTCCACATCTTGGCTATTGTAAATAATGCTGCAATAAACATTGGGGTGCATGGGACTTTTGGAATTGCTGATTTCAAGTTCTTTGGATAGATACCCAGTAGTGGGATGGCTGGGTCATACAGTATTTCTATTTTTAATTTTTTGAGAAAACTCCATACTGTTTTCCATAGTGGCTGCACCAGTTTCATTCCCACCAGCAGTGTATGAGGGTTTCTTTTTCTCCACAACCTCTCCAACATTTGTCACTTTTTGTTTTGGTTATTTTTTCCATTCTAATGGTTATAAGGTGATATCTTAGTGTAGTTTTGATTTGCATTTCCCTGATGATTACTGATGATGAGCATCTTTTCATGTGTCCATTGGCCATCCGTATATCTTCTTTGGAGAAATGTCTGTTCATGTCCCCTGCCCATTTTTTGATTGGGTTGTTTGATTTTTTGTTGTTGAGTTGTGTGAGTTCTTTATATAGTATAGAGATTAACCCTTTGTCAGATATATGACTTGCAAATATTTTTTCCCAGTTGGTGGGTTGTTTTTTTTTGTTTCAATCCTGTTTTCCCTTGCCTTGAAGAAGCTCTTTAGTCTGACAAAGTCCCATCTGTTTCTTCTTTCTATTGTTTCCTTTGTCTGAGAAGACATGGTGTCTAAAAGGATCTTTTTGATACTGATGTCAAAGAGTGTACTGCCTATATTTCCTTCTAGAAGCCTTATGGTTTCAGGTTTTATTTTTAGGTCTTTGATCCATTTTGAGTTTATTTTTGTGAATAGTGGAAAAGAATTGTCAATTTTCATTATTTTACATGTGGCTGTCCAGTTTTCCCAGCACCATTTGTTGAAGAGACTTTCTTTTCTCCATTGTATGCCCTCAGCTCCTTTGTTGAAGATTAGCTGTCCAGAGATGTGTGGTTTTATTCCTGGGCTTTCAATTCTGTTCCATTGATCTGTGCACCTGTTTTTGTACCAGTACCATGCTGTTTTGATTACTGTAGCTTTGTAGTATGTTTTGAAGTCAGGGATTGTGATGCCTCCAGCTTTGTTCTTTTTTATCAGGATTACTTCAGCAATTTGGGGTCTTTTGTTGCCCCATATGAGTTTTAGGATTCTTTGTTCTAATTCTGTAAAGAATGTCATTGGGATTCTGATTGGGATAGCATTGAATCTGTAGTTTGCTTTAGGTAGTATGGACATTTTAACTATGTTTATTCTTCCAATCCATGTTCATGGAATGTTTTTCCATCTCTTTATGTCGTCATCAATTTCTTTCAGGAAAGTCTTCTAGTTTTCATTGTATAGGTCTTTCACTTCCTTGGTTAAGTTTATCCCAAGGTATTTTATTCTTTTTGTTGGGATTGTGAATGGGATTGTGTTCTTGAGTTCTTTTTCTGTTAGTTCATTGTTAGTGTATAGAAATGCTACTGATTTGTGTAAGTTGATTTTATACCCTGTGACTTTGCTGTAGCTGTTGATTATTTCTAATAGCTTTCCTATGGATTCTTTGGGGTTTTCTATGTATAAGATTATGTCATCTGCAAACAGTGAGAATTTCACTTCTTCATTGCCTATTTGGATTCCTTTTATTTCTTTTTCCTGCCTAATTGCTCTGGCCAAAACCTCCAGTACTATGTTGAATAAGAGTGGTGAGAGTGGACACCTTGTCTTATTCCTGTTCTCAGAAGGATGGCTTTCAGTTTTTGCCCATTGAGTATGATGTTGGCCGTGGGTTTGTCATATATGGCCGTTATTATGTTGAGGTACTTTCCTTCTATACCTATTTTACTGAGAGTTTTTAGCATAAATGGATGTTGGGTCTTGTCGAAAGATTTCTCTGCATCTATTGAGATGATTGTGTGGTTTTGTTTCTCATTTTGTTAATGTAGTGTATCACGTTGATTGGCTTGTGAATGTTGAACCATCCCTGTGTCCCTGGTATAAATCCCACTTGATCATGGTGTATGATCTTTTTAATGTATTGCTGTATTCGGTTTGCCAGAATTTTGTTGAGGATTTTTGCATCTTTGTTCATTGGTGATATTGGCCTGTAGTTTTCCTTCTTTGTGTTGTCCTTGCCTGGTTTTGGGATCAGGGTGGTGTTGGCTTCATAGAATGTGTTAGGAAGTGCCCCATCTTCCACAATTTTCTGGAATAGTTTGAGAAGGATAGGTATTAAATCTTCTTTGAATGTTTAGTAGCATTCTCCAGAGAAGCTATCTGGTCCTGGACTTTTATTTTGGGGGAGGTTTTTGAACAAAGCAAATTTTTTACTTAACTTTTTTGGACCCACACATGCTCCCAAAGAGAAATACTAGAAACAAACCAAGTTTCCAACTTTAGAGAAATGACTAAGCAATCTATTATACGTTAATATAACGGACTGCTGTGTAGCCATTAAAATGATAGTATCTAGATGATGTATATCTGGAATGTTAAGAAAAAAGAACAAAAATATGTACATACATATTAGTTACAGTTATATCAAAGCAAATGCATACACTTTTACAAATATTATAAGAATCATGCTTATAGAAAAAATTTTAGATTTCTTTATTTTGCAAATTTTATTTGCAAAATAAAGTGTCTTGTTCAACAATAAGACAAACCAATAATTATCAATATCATCTGTTTTAGGAACTAGAATGAATGATTTTTTTTTCAAAAGAAAACCAAATTGTTTGCTTCCTAGAGCCAGGAATCCTCCTATTGATTTTATTAGGATCATCTGGGAAGCATTTTTAAATCACCTACGACCTCCCCCAATGACTAGAGATCCTGGCATTGCCCTCTTACTCCTACCACCACTCTGATCGCCCTAATCTTAGGGTGGAAAGGACCTGTTAGTTTGAACACATTCCCCAGACAATTAAGAATCTCTGTCCTGATCCAGCCGTAAAGGCCTAGAGGTTAAAGTTCTGTGCTTTCACCACTCTGGCAGCCCAGGTTCATTCCTGGTCATGGAACCACACCACTCATCTGTCAGTTGCCATGCTGTGGCAGCAGCTCACATAGAAGAACTAGAAGGATACACAACCATGCACTGGGGCTTCAGGGAGAAGAGGGAAAAAAAGGGCAAGATTGGTAACAGATGCTAGCTCAGGGCAAATCTTTCCACACACACACAAAAAAAAGAGAATCTCTGTCCTAAGGAATGAGCTCAAGATGTTTTTGGCATTTTCCTTTATTTTGCTCCTCCCTTGCCTTGAGAGATTCTTTCACTCGTTGTGAATTAAAGTCCCAGATGTATACTTTTAGGCATCTTCCTGAATACTTATTTCTCAGTATGGCATTAGCTGTGTGATATTGTAACAAAGTACAGAACACTATATTGAGGAGCAAACAGCAGGAAAACTTCCTGGGAAGCAGCGACCTGCATTTTGACAAACTTGGAGTACACCCCTTCCTTCCTCATCAGTTCACTGTGGCTTCCTTGCTCCACAATGACTCCATCTCAAGTCCAACAATGACATCTGCATTTCAGACTGTAGACAATCAGTGTGCTATCACAATGGTAGTCTGGCCTTCTCTGGCCTAATGGAGAAAAGGACAAATGTGTGGGGCAGCATGGTTACAAGGTCATCGCACTGTCAATTAACATGCACAATTAAGCACATAGATGGACGTGCGCATGGTGGATGAGAGAGTAGCTTACACTCTCCATGTGATTAGGGCACAAAGGCATCACTCATCTATGAAAGGTTTAAGTGAGACTTAGCTTCGGGACCAGGAAGGAGGCCAATCCCTTCAGTATGAGGATGGATAACTCTGGAAGCCTACAGTAGTGTCAGTGTTTACTCCAAAAAACAAGAAAAGGTTTGGCCCTTCTCAAGTGATTTCATACTTGCCTAAGTGGCCCTAGTTCTGAGTTATGTAATATGCTAGAGAGGTTAGCAGAAACCTGTTAGGGGAGTTTTTGCCACATCCAGCCTTCTCCAGAGCAGTTCTGTAGAGTTTCTTTGGAAGTGCCTGATTCTAACTGTAATTATGATGGACTACATGCAGGAAACTTAGGTGAAAATGTACCTCGGAGATCTGGATGGTTCAAAGACCATCTGAATCACAGTCTCTGGAGTGGGGCCAGTAACTCTGATTTTTAACAAGCACCCCAGGTGACGTTTTTCATGCTAAAATCTACAAATCATCCCTCTAAGTGGTTCAGTGAACTCACAAGTTGGTTTGGTGGGTTTATGAATGGCCACTTAAACCCTGGAAAATACTCATCAAATTACCCATGTTATGTCATTAATAGTGATTACTCTTTTTGATGCTCACTAGCTCTACTAGCTTGATAAGAACACTCCTACTTGGAAGCAATAAAACCACATCATTAGGACAGTTATTAGACTATAGCTTAATTCACCTAAGTAGTTAAAAGTATAAATTAAAAATGAGAGGCTAAATTCATAATAGCCAAAAAGTGGGAACAATCCAAATGTTCATCATTTGATTAAAAGATAAACACAATGTGGTATATCCATACAATGGAATATTATTAGGTCATAAAAAGGAATGACATCCTGCTACATGTTCCAACATGGATGAACCTTAAAAATATTATGCTAAGTGAAAGAAGCCAGTCACAAAAGACCACACAATGTATGATTCCATTTATATGAAACGTCCAGAATAGGCAAATCCATAAAGACAGAAAGTAGATTAATGGTTACCAAGGGCTATGTATGAGTATGGAATGGGGAGTGACTATTAAATGGGTATGAGGTTTCTTTTTGGTATGATGAAAATATTCTGCAATTAGACAGTGGTCAAGGTCACAAAATCTTGTAACTATACTAGAAACCAATGAATTGTACATTTGAAAAGGATGAACTTTATGGTATATGAACTATTGCTCAATTTTTTAAAAAAGAGAAGCCATGAAAATTCTGAAAAAGAAGTTAATGAGAGAGGAATATTGCCAGATATTAGAACATAAAAAGCAACTAACATAGTAAAATCCAGGGGATGCTATCACATGAATAGACATTTGATCAATAGAACAAATTAAAGAATCTAGAAATAGATATAAAACATTTAAGAATTAGTATATGATAAATATGGCATTCTCTATCAGTAGGGAAAAGGGGAACTATACAATAAATGGTATTGAGCCAACTGTGTAGTCATTCAGGAAAAAAAATAATGTAGTCTTTCTACTTCAGTCCTTACACTAAAATAACCAGATGAATTAATTGTGTTCAAATAAATATAAAAGAGTTGTACCACAAAAAAGAGAGAGACTAGAGCATATCTCTACTGGACAACATTTAAGACTGTTCTTTGATTTTTAGTATGTAAACCTCAAAGAAGCATTCATAAATATTTACCAATGTGGAAGTAGCATGGCTTGGTCCATGTATGATAAGGCATATAGGAAATACTTTGATCAATCTAATTACATTCATGATACTAATAGTGATGAGTAAACTGCTAACAGTGACTGTGTTATCATTATGATAATAATAGGTTGATGCTATGTCAACATAAAGAAACAGAGGAATGGGGCTCAGACTTGTGAGTGAATGGCTGGTGTGAAGGAGAAACAAAATATGTATTTGTGAATTTAAAAGTTAGCAGCTATCACCCTTAACCAAGAAATTTTGGCTAGAGTAGAGAATTGATGCAAAGAGACTTATTTTTCAGAGCTCTCAGACACCCCAGTAATGACAAGACCTTGGCAAATAAATATCCTAGATTCAAGGACACCAGTTATTAAGAAATTTGCTCATATACTGCTGGTGGGAGTGTAAACTGGTACAGCCACTATAGAAAACAGTATGGAGTTTCCTCAGAAAATTAAGAATATATCTACCATATGATCCAGCTATTCCACTGCTGGGTATTTATCCAAAGAATTTGAAAACAAAAATGCATAAAGATACATGCACCCCTATGTTCATTGCAGCATTACTCACAATAGCCAAGACTTGGAAGCAACCTAGGTGCCCATCAAGGCAAGAATGGATAAAGAAGATGTGGTATATATACACAACAGAATACTACTCAGCCATAAGAAATTATGAAATCTGGCCATTTTTGACAACATAGATGGACCTTGAGGGAATTATGCTAAGTGAAATAAGTCAAAGGGAGAAAGTCAAATACCATATGATGTCACTCATAAGTAGAAGATAAAACAATGACAAACACATAGCAACAGAGATTGGACTGGTGGTTACCAGAGGGGAAGGGGGGAGGGAAGAGGGGGAAAGGGGATTAAGCACATTGTAATTAAGCAATTAGTCTTTGGGTGGTGAACATGAGGTAATCTACACAGAATTTGAAATATATTATGATGCACATATGTAAGTTATATAATGTTACTGATCCAATGTTACTGCTATAAAAACAAAAATTTAAATTAAAAAAAAGAAATTTGGAACTTCTGCTAATTTAGGATGAGTGGGGATGAAAGGCAGGCCCAAACAAAGGAAGTACCTTTAACCTTTCTGGAATGTGTGGGAAAAAAAGTATAAAATGGAACCTTTTGGAATCATTTCATAAACTCACCATGGAAGCTCTCTTTTGATTCTATTCTTGCCCCTCCAGGACGGTAACACTATGAGTAGGAGAGTGCACATAGGTATGAAGCACTGTGGTTAGTAACTTTCATTGAAAAATCAAAATACAGTGACGTCAGCATCATAGCGGAGTGGACTTGCCTGGGACTCTCTCCCCTCCAACATACAACAAAAAGGGGCATCCATACTCCAACAGGAGACATCCTAACAACACAAAAACCTTGGAGAGACACGCAGCCACATGATGGAAGGCAGAGAGGCTGGATCCCCCCTCAGAGGAGCTGGAATGGGGTAAGAGAGAACTTCGCTCTCTCCTCTAAAGACTGCAATTGCTGTTGCAGGAGAACCCTTGAGGGAAGGAGTGGGGGAGGGGTCCCTCCTTCCGGGGCTCACCCAGGACTCCCATGGGCTCTTGCAGCCTAGAGGGAAGCCCTTTAACGGGGCAAGAGCTTTCATGCAGGGTAACCTCAACAAGCCAAGACCCCAGGAGACCAGATAGTGAGAGCTGATCAAGAAATCCCAGAGGGCACACAGGAGAAAGTGCCCCTCCCCTCAATGTGCTCAGCGGGCTCCAGCCCCTGGGATCTTGGCTGAAGGCTGAGGGCTCAGAATACACAGCTCTCAACCCCCACCCAGTGGCAATAGGCTGTAACTGCAACTGAATGATATCAGAATGAGAAAGAGCTAACCTTCCAACATCAGACACTACATCAAATCTCCAGACCAGAGAGAAAATGACAAGCACCCAGAACTCAGTCCTGAGGACACAGGAATATGTAAGCTAAATGACAATGAATTCAAAATAGCTATCATCAAAAAACTCAATGAGGTACAAGAGAATGTAGAGAAACAATTCAATGAATTCAGGAGCTACTTCACAAAAGAGATTGAAACTATAAAGAAGAACCAATCAGAAATATTAGAGATGAAAGACACAATGGAAGAGATAAAACAAAATATGGATTCCCTGAATGCTCAAGTGGACATCATAAGGAGTCTATCAGCATAATCGAAGACAGATATGTTGAAATGCTCCAGACAGAGGAGGAGAGAAAACTAAGACTAAAAAGAAATGAAGAAAGTCTCCGAGAAATATCTGACTCAATGAGGAAATGCAACACAAGAATTATAAGTATTCAAGAAGGTGAAGAGAAGGAGAATGGAGTAGAAAGTGTGCTCAAAAAAATATAGCAGAGAACTTCCCAAATCTAGGGAAAGAGAGGGAAATGTGTGTGGAGGAAGCTTCCAAATCACCTAGATTAGTCAATGTAAAAAGACCTACTGCAAGGCATATACTAGTAAAACTGGAAAAATGAATGACAAAGAAAGAATACTCAGGGAAGCAAGGCAGAAGAAAATAACCTACAAAGGAACCCCTATCAGGCTTTCAGCAGATTTCTCAGCAGAAACTTTACAAGCTAGGAGTATTACAACATATTCAAAACTTTAAAGACAAGAATCTTCAGCCAAAAATTCCCTATCCAGCAAAAATATCCATCTGATATGAGGGAAAAATTAAATCTTTACCAGACAAACAAAAGCTAAGGGACTTTGTAGCCACAAGACACCCACCCCCCCCCCCCCCGCCCCACAAGAAATCCTCAAGAAGGCCCTCATACCTGAGAAAAGAAAAAAGGGAGAAAGGGATCACAAAACACAGAGTAAGGAGATAAATCGGTAGACAGAATCAGAATAGGATAGCAAATATCCAACTATAACATTAGGCTAAAAGGAAGGAAAACACCAAAAACAAAGACAATCTTGTCACTTTAACCACAAACTCACAACACAAGTTGGAATAAAATATGAGAACAACAACTTAGGAGGGGAGGAAGAAAGGGACTGAATTGGTATAGACTAAGGAAAAAAGAGATCATCAGAAAACGGACTACATTGAGGAGGTGGAGCCAGGATGGCGCCGTGAGTAGTCCTCTTTGTCTCTCACCCTTCGAGTCTACAATTATTTGGACACTTATCGCTTGACAAAGGATATCCAGACAGCATCTCAGGACGTCTGAGACACCCACGCGACTATACATCGGAAGGCGGACGGACTTTCCTCCGGGAGGATGTGGAAATAGGTGAAAACTCTCCGACCCCGACGGGCAGCCTAGTACCCGCAAGCGGCTTTCTTCCAACGGACGCCCCCAGAGGATCCACACACATCTAGGGCAGGAGCGAGAACACAACAGAGGAGCGACGGTGGAAACAGGTGACCAGAACCCTACCTAAACCCCCCGCAATTACTCCTAAACGCAGAGGGAAACTTTGGAGTTGCACACCTGAGCCCGCGGGGAGAGTCTCTCCCCGCCATTGGCGGGGAGACCCAGCCTGGTGCTCGGGGCGCCCGGAGGGTCCCAGAGAGAGACACAGAGGGCACGGAGGTCTCCCAGCTGCCGTTGCCCGCCCCGTGGGGCTAGGGATTGCCGGAGATCTCGGAGAGGACCAGGGCGGGGGAACTTTCAAAGGCCGTTTCGGCGACCCGGAGGGGAAGCGCCGGAGCTCCGCCCGGGCAGCAGACAAAACTCTCTGTCTGCCGTTAGCAGAGGGGCCACGCTGAGCATTCAGGGCTCCCGGGAGAGGCCCGGAGAGAAGCCCAGAGGGCGGGGCGACCCCCAGCTGCCGTTGCCCGCCCCGTGGGGCTAGGGATTGCCAGAGATCTCGGAGAGGACCGGGGCGGGGGAACTTTCAAAGGCCAGATCCGCGACCCGGAGGGGAAGTGCCGGAGCTCCGCCAGGCAGCAGACAAAACTCTCTGTCTGCCATTAGCAGAGGGGCCACGCCCAGCATTCAGGGCTCCCGGCAGAGGCCCGGAGAGAAGCCCAGAGGGCGGGGCGACCCCCAGCTGCCGTTGCCCGCCCCGTGGGGCTAGGGATTGCCGGAGATCTCGGAGAGGACCAGGGCTGGGGGAACATTCAAAGGCCGGTTCGGCGACCCGGAGGGGAAGTGCCGGAGCTCCGCCAGGCAGCAGACAAAACTCTCTGTCTGCCATTAGCAGAGGGGCCACGCCCAGCATTCAGGGCTCCCGGCAGAGGCCCAGACAAAAGCCCAGAGGGCGGGGCGACCCCCAGCTGCCATTGCCCGCCCCGTGGGGCTAGGGATTGCCGGAGATCTGGGAGAGGACCAGGGCGGGGGAACTTTCAAAGGCCGGTTCGGCGACCCGGAGGGGAAGCGCCGGAGCTCCGCCCGGGCAGCAGACAAAACTCTCTGTCTGCCGTTAGCAGAGGGGCCACGCTGAGCACTCACGGCTCCGGGAGAGGCCCGGAGAGAATCCCAGAGGGCGGGGCGACCCCCAGCTGCCGTTGCCCACCCCGTGAGGCTAGGGATTGCCGGAGATCTCGGAGAGGACTGGGGCTGGAGAGAGTTCCAGAGACCCAGCTTAGTAGCCTAGGGGGAAACCCTACAGGCTCACAGCAGCCTTAGGGAAAGCCTCTGCACAGCACCAGTAGAAGGCACCCAGCCGCCAGCCACAAGGCTGGAAGACCCCAGGGCAAAAGCAGCATAGCTAGGTGTACTAACCACAGACTGTAGAAGATGCCAATAGCTCTCCTGCGACCCATAGAGGACAAGTGAGATTTGGTGGGTGCCGACAGCAACAGAGTGACAAATATAAGTGATCCCACCCCTGGCTGCTGGAAAAGCCCATAACACCGTTGCAGACCCCAAGGAGAGAGCGCATCTAGGTGGGCAACAACAGTAGGCACCTGCAGCCTGAAGCCCCCCTGTGACGGCCCCCACGGCAGAGGAGGGAATCCAAAGGGCCACTGTGGCTACGAAGAGGGGCCCAGGCCCAGTTAGCAACTACGGACAGGGTTCCTGGTTGGTGAAGTATAAACAGCTGCTCCCCCCACGGCAGCAGCTGAAACAAGTGAAAGGAGCAACTAAACTCTATCTCCATGCGGAGGCACAAATCAACATCATCAAGCAATATGAAAAAATACATTAAATCTCCAGAACAGAAAGAAAGTAACAAATACACAGAAAACAATCCCAAAGAAAATGAGATATATAACCTAAATGATGACTTCAAAACAGCCATCATTAGGATTCTCAATGAGTTAAGAGAGAATTCTGACCGACAACTCAACGAGTTCAGGAGCTATGTCACAAAAGAGTTTGATACGATAAAGAAGAACCAAACAGAAATATTGGAAATGAAGAACACAATAGAGGAGATTAAGAAAAATCTAGATGCTCTGAACAGTAGGGCCGATAATATGGAGGAAAGAATTAGCAATTTGGAAGATGGCAATATAGAATTGTTGCAGGCAGAGGAGGAGAGAGAAGCAAGACTTAAAAGAAATGAAGAAACTCTCCGAGAATTATCAGACACAATTAGGAGATGCAACGTAAGGATTATAGGTATACCAGAGGGAGAAGAGAAGGAGAAAGGGGCAGAAAACCTATTCAAAGAAATAATGGCTGAGAACTTCCCAAATCTGGTGTGAGAGATGGATCTTCAGGTGACAGAAGCCAATAGATCTCCAAACTTTATCAATGCAAGAAGACCAACTCCACGGCATATAGTAGTGAAGCTAGCAAAAGTCAACGACAAGGAGAAAATATTAAGGACAGCCAGGCAAAAGAAACTAACCTACAAAGGAACCCCCATCAGGCTATCAGCAGATTTCTCAGCAGAAACTTTACAGGCTAGAAGAGAGTGGAATGATATATTCAAAAATCTGAAGGACAAAAATCTACAGCCGAGAATTCTCTACCCAGCGAAAATATCCTTCAAATACGATGGAGAAATAAAAACTTTCCCAGATAAACAAAAATTAAGGGAGTTCATTGCCACAAAACCTCCTCTTCAGGAAATCCTCAGGAAAACCCTCATTCCTGAAAAATCCAAAAAAGGAAAGGGGCTACAAAACCAAGAGCAGAGGAGATAAGTAGAAGGACAACAACAGAGAGTAGCAGCTCTACATCAGAACAGATTAAACCATGGGACGAGAAACAAAGGAAACTGAAGAAAACCGGAAAACAAGACACAAAATGGTAGTGGTAGGCCCCCACGTCTCAATAATCACTCTAAATGTAAATGGATTGAACTCCCCAATCAAAAGACACAGAGTGGCAGGATGGATCAAAGAACAAGATCCAACAATATGCTGCCTCCAGGAAACACACCTCAGCCCCAAAGACAAACACAGACTCAGAGTGAAGGGATGGAGAACACTACTCCAAGCTAATAATGAACAAAAGAAAGCAGGTGTTGCTATACTAATATCAGACAAGGTAGACTTCAAAGCAAAACAGATAAAGAAAGACAAAGAGGGACAGTATATAATGATAAAAGGGACTCTCCACCAAGAAGACATAACACTTATAAATACATATGCACCCAACACAGGAGCACCAAAATTTGTAAAGCAACTCTTAAGAGAACTAAAAGAAGACATCAACAACAATACAATAATAGTAGGGGACCTCAACACACCATTAACACCAATGGACAGAACATCCAGACAGAAAATCAACAAGGAAATAATAGAATTAAATGAAAAATTAGACCAGATGGACTTAATAGATATATATAGAACACTTCATCCAAAAACAGCAGGTTACACATTCTTCTCAAGTGCACATGGAACATTCTCAAGGATTGACCATATTTTGGGAAACAAAGCAAACATCAATAAATACAAGAGAGTTGAAATAATATCAAGCATCTTTTCTGATCATAACGCTATTAAACTAGAAATCAACTACAAGAAAAAAGCAGAGAAAGGTGCAAAAATGTGGAGACTAAACAACACGCTTCTCAACAAACAATGGATCATTGAAGAAATTAAAGAAGAAATCAAATATTATCTGGAGACAAATGAAAATGAGAACACGACATACCAAATCATTTGGGATGCAGCAAAAGCAGTCCTAAGAGGGAAATTCATCGCAATACAGGCTCACCTCACTAAACAAGAAAAAGCTCACGTAAGCAACCTCAAACGACACCTAACAGAACTAGAAAAAGAAGAACAAACAAAGCCCAGAGTCAGTAGAAGGAGGGAAATAAAAATAAGAGCAGAAATAAACGATATTGAAACAAAAAAGACAATAGAAAGGATCAATGAAACAAAGAGTTGGTTCTTCGAAAGAATTAACAAAATTGACAAACCCCTAGCCAGACTCACCAAGAAAAGAAGAGAGAAATCGCAAATTAATAAAATCAGGAATGACAGAGGAGAAATCACAACAGATACCAATGAAATACAAGAGATCATAAGAGAATACTATGAAAAACTATATGCCAACAAATTGAACAACCTGGAAGAAATGGACAAATTCCTAGACTCCTACAATCTCCCCAAACTGAATCAGGAAGAAATGGAGAATCTGAATAGACCAATCACAAGTAAGGAAATAGAAACGGTAATCAAAAACCTCCCCAAAAACAAGAGTCCAGGACCAGACGGCTTCTCTGGAGAATTCTACCAAACATTCAAAGAAGACTTAATACCTATTCTCCTCAAACTGTTCCAGAAAATTGAGAAAGATGGAGAACTCCCTAACACATTCTATGAAGCCAACATCACTCTGATCCCCAAACCTGACAAGGACAACACAAAGAAGGAGAACTACAGGCCGATATCACTGATGAACATAGATGCAAAAATCCTCAACAAAATTTTGGCAAACCGATTACAGCAATACATCAAAAAGATTATACACCATGATCAAGTGGGATTTATACCAGGGACACAGGGATGGTTCAACATCCGCAAGTCAATCAACGTGATACACTACATCAACAAAATGAAAAACAAAAACCACATGATCATCTCAATAGATGCAGAGAAAGCATTCGACAAGATCCAACACCCATTTATGATAAAAACCCTCAGTAAAATGGGTATAGAAGGAAAGTACCTCAACATAATAAAGGCCATATATGATAGACCCACAGCCAACATCATACTCAATGGACAAAAGCTGAAAGCCATCCCTCTGAGGACAGGAACAAGACAAGGGTGCCCACTTTCACCACTCCTATTCAACATAGTACTGGAGGTGCTGGCCAGAGCAATTCGGCAGGAAAAAGAAATAAAAGGAATCCAAATAGGTAACGAAGAAGTAAAACTCTCGTTGTTTGCAGACGACATGATCTTATACATAGAAAACCCCAAAGAATCCACAGAAAAACTATTAGAAATAATCAACAACTACAGCAAAGTAGCAGGGTATAAAATTAACGTGCATAAATCAGTAGCATTTCTATACACTAACAATAAACTAACAGAAAAAGAACTCAAGAACTCTATCCCATTCACAATCGCAACGAAAAGAATAAAATACCTTGGGATAAACTTAACCAAGGAAGTGAAGGATCTATACAATGAAAACTACAAGACTTTCTTGAAAGAAATAGGCGATGACATAAAGAGATGGAAAAACATTCCTTGTACATGGATTGGAAGAATAAACATAGTTAAAATGTCCATACTACCTAAATCAATATACAGATTCAATGCTATCCCAATCAGAATCCCAAGAACATTCTTCACAGAAATTGAACAAACAATCCTAAAATTCATATGGGGGAACAAAAGACCGCGAATTGCTAAAGCAATCCTGAGCAAGAAAAACAAAGCCGGCGGAATCACAATCCCCGATTTCAAAGCATACTACAAAGCTACAGTGATCAAAACAGCATGGTACTGGTACAAAAACAGGTCCACAGATCAATGGAACAGAATTGAAAGCCCAGAGATAAAACCACACATCTATGGACAGCTAATCTTCGACAAAGGAGCAGAGGGCCTACAATGGAGAAAAGAAAGTCTCTTCAACAAATGGTGCTGGGAAAACTGGACAGCCACATGCAAAAGATTGAAAATTGACCAGTCTTTTTCACCACACACCAAAATAAACTCAAAATGGATCAAAGACCTAAAGATTAGGCCTGAGACAATAAGTCTTTTGGAAGAGAATATAGGCAGTACACTCTTTGACATCAGTTTCAAAAGAATCTTTTCGGACACTGTAACTCCTCAGTTGAGGGAAACAATAGAAAGAATAAACAAATGGGACTTCATCAGACTAAAGAGCTTCTTCAAGGCAAGGGAAAACAGAATTGAAACAAAAAAACAGCTCACTAATTGGGAAAAAATATTTACAAGCCACTTATCTGACAAAGGGTTAATCTCCATAATATACAAAGAACTCACACTGCTTAACAACAAAAAAACAAACAACCCGATCAAAAAATGGGCAGAGGACATGAACAGACATTTCTCAAAAGAAGATATGAATATGGCCAATAGACACATGAAAAGATGTTCATCATCGCTAATCATCAGGGAAATGCAAATCAAAACTACACTAAGATATCACCTTACCCCCGTTAGATTGGCAAAAACATCCAAAACCAAGAACGACAAATGTTGGAGAGGTTGTGGAGAAAGAGGAACCCTCACACACTGTTGGTGGGAATGCAAACTGGTACAGCCACTATGGAAAACAGTACGGAGATTTCTCAAAAAGTTAAAAATAGAAATACCCTATGACCCAGCCATCCCATTACTGGGTATCTATCCTAAGAACCTGATAACAGATATCTCAAGAGTCCGTTGCACCCCTATGTTCATCGCAGCATTATTTACAATAGCCAAGACGTGGAACCAGCCTACATGCCCAGAAACTGATGACTGGATAAAGAAGATGTGGTATATATACACAATGGAATACTACTCAGCCATAAAAAAAGACGAAATTGGCCCATTTACAACAACGTGGATGGACCTCGAGGGCATTATGTTAAGCGAAATAAGTCAGTCAGAGAAAGATGAACTCTATATGACTCCACTCATAGGTGGAAATTAGTATATTGAGAAGGAGATCTGATCGGCGGTTACCAGGGAAAAGGGGGGGGTGGGGGGAGGGTACGGAGGGGGAAGTGGTGTACCCACAACATGACTAACAAAAATGTACAACTGAAATCTCACAAGCTTGTAATCTATCATAACATTAAAAAAAAAAAAAAAAAAGACAGATAGTTTCATTATACTGACTTTGTTTTCCTTCAGTATTGTGTTAGATATTCTGGGTGTTTTGTCTTTCCTAATAAACTTTAGAATCAAAAAAAAAAAAAAAGAAAGAAAACGGACTATATTATACATGAAATTCTGAATACAAACTTCAGGGTAACCACTAAACAAAAAAGTAGAACACAGACACAAAAAATAAATAAGGAAAAAAGAAAGAAACACATCATAAAAAACTTCATAATTCAATGGGTAGACCAAAACACACAAGACAAGAAACAAAGGAAATGCAGGAAAATTGGAAAACGAATGATAAAATGACAGCATTAAGCCCTCATACATCAATAATCACTGTAAATGTAAATGGATTAAATTCTCCAATAAAAAGACACAGAGTGGCAAGATGGGTTAAAGAACAAGACCCAACAATTTGCTGCCTCCAGGAAACACATCTCAGCTCCGATGACAAACACAGGCTCAGAGTGAAGGGGTGGAAGACAATACTCCAAGCAAATGGCAAACAAAAGAGAGCAGGTGTTGCAATACTGATATCAGACAAAGTAGACTTCAAGATAAGAAAGGTAAAGAGAGACAAAGAGGGGCAGTATATAATGATCAAAGGGACACTCCATCAAGAAGAAATAATGCTTATAAATATCTATGCACCCAACACAACCAAAGTTCATAAAGCAACTATTAACAAATCTAAAAGAAGATATTAATAATGACACAATGATAGTAGGGGACCTCAGCACCCCACTCACATCAATGGATAGATCATCCAAGCAGAAAATCAACAAGGAAACATTGGAATTAAATGAAAAGCTAAACAAGTTGGACTTAATAAACATGTATAGAACATTTCATCCAAAAACAGCAAAATACACATTCCTCTCAAGTGTGCACAGAACATTCTCAAGGATAGAGCATATGTTGGGAAATAAGGCAAGGCTCTATAAATTAAAAAAATTGAAATAATAACAAGCATCTTTTCCAATGATAATGCTATAAAGGTACAAATTAATTACAAGAAAAAAGCCGAGAAAGGGACAAAGATGTGGAGACTAAACAATATGCTATTGAACAAGCAATGGATCACTGAAGAAATTAAAGGAGAAATCAGAAAATATCTGGAGACAAATGAAAATGATAATATACCATACCAACTCATATGGGATGCAGTAAAAGCTGTATTAAGAGGGAAATTCATCACAATACAGTCACACCTCAACAAACAGGAAAAATCCCAAATAAGCAATCTCAAATTACACCTGAATTAGAAAAAGAAGAACAAACAAAGCCCAAGGTAACTGGAAGGGGAGAAATAATAAAAATCAGAGCAGAAATAAATGCTATTGAAACAAAAAAGACAGTAGAAAAGATCAATGAAACAAAGAGTTGGTTCTTTGGGAAGATAAATAAAATTGACAAGCCCCTAGCTAGACTTACAAAGAAAAAAAGAGAGAAAGCTCAGACAACCAAAATCAGAAATGAAAGAGGAGAAATAACAACAGACTCCACAGAAATACAATGGATTATAAGAGAATACTACAAAAAACTATATGCCAACAAAATGGATAACCTAGAGGAAACGGATAAATTCTTAGATTTTTACAATTTCCCAAAGCTGAGTAAAGAAGAAAGAGACAATCTGAATAGACCAATCACAAGTAAAGAGATTGAAACAGTAATCAAAAGCATCCCAAAGAAGAAAACCCCAGGACCAGATGGCTTCCCTGGGGAATTTTACCAAAATTTCAGAGAGGATTTAATACCTATCCTTCTCAAGCTATTTCAAAAAATTAGGGAAGATGGACGACTTCCTAACACATTCTATGAGGCCAACACCACTCTTATACCAAAGCCTGACAAGGACAGCACAAAAAAGGAGAACTACAGGCCAATATCGCTGAGGAACACAGATGCAAAAATCCTCAACAAAGTTTTGGCAACCTGGACTCAGCAATACATCAAAAGGATCATGCATCATGATCAAGTGGGATTCATACCAAGGACACAGGGATGGTTTAACATCCACAAATCAATCAATGTGATACACCACATCAACAAATAGAGGAATAAAAATCACATGATCATCTCAGTAGATGCAGAGAAAGCATTTGACAAGATCCAGCAGCCATTTATGATAAAAACTCTTAACAAAATGGGGATAGAAGGAAATTACCTCAACATAATAAAGGCCATATATGACAAATGCACAGCCAAAATCATACTCAATGGGCAAAAACTGAGGGCCATCCCCCTGAGAACGGGAACAAGAGAAGGATGCCCACTATCACCACTCTTATTCAATATAGTACTGGAGGTTTTGGCCTGAGCAATTAGGCCAGAGAAAGGAATAAAAGGAATCCAAATAGGGAGTGAAGAAGTGAAACTCTCGCTGTTTGCAGATGACATGATCTTTTTTTTTTTCGGATATACATCATATTTCAAATTCTGTATACGTTACATCATGTTCACCACCTGAACACTAATTATAGTGCATCCCCTCACATGTGACCCTAATCACCCCTTTTGCCCTCCCCCTCCCACCTTCCCCAATGGTAACCACCAGTCCAATCTCCAATGCTATCTGATTTTTTTTTGTCGTTTTTTTCTTCTACTTATGAGTGAGATCATATGGTATTTGGCTTTCTCCCTCTGATTTATTTCACTCAGCATAATACCCTCAAGGTCCATCCATGTTGTCACAAATGGCCAGATTTCATCATTTCTTATGGCTGAGTAGTAGTCCATCATGTATAAATACCACATCTTCTATATCCATTCGTTCCTTGATGGGCACCTAGGTTGCTTCCAAGTCTTGGCTATTATGTATAATGCCGCAATGAACATAGGGGTGGAAGTATCTCTATGCCTTTGTGTTTTCAAGTTCTTTGGATAAATACCCAGCAGTGGAATAGCTGGATCACATGGTAGATCTATTCCTAATTTTCTGAGGATACTCCAAACTGCTTTCCACAGTGGCTGCACCAGTTTGCACTGCCACCAGCAGTGAACAAGGGTTCCCTTCTCTCCACACCCTCTCCAACATTTGTTGTTTCCTGTCTTGTTAATTATAGCCATTCTGACCGGAGTGAGGTGATACCTCATGGTAGTTTTGATTTGCATTTCCCTGATAGCTAATGATGTTGAGCATCTTTTCATATGCCTGTTGGCCATCTGTATTTCTTCTTTGGAGAAATCTCTGTTCAGATCTTTTGCCCATTTTCTAATTGGATTGTTGGGTTTTTTTGTTGTTGAGCTGTATTAGTTCTTTGTATATTTTGGATATTAACCCCTTATCTGATATGCGGTTTGCAAATATCTTCTCCCAATTGTTAGGTTGTCTTTTCATTTTGTTGATGGTTTCCTTTGCTGTGCAGAAGCTTTTTAGTTTGATGTAGTCCTATTTGTTCATTTTTTCTTTTGTTTCCCTTGCCCGGTCAGACATGGGACTTGAAAATATGCAGCTCAGACCAATGTCATAGAGTGTACTGCCTATGTTTTCTTCTAGAAGTCTCATGGTTTCGGGTCTTACATTCAAGTCTTTAATCCATCTTGAGTTGATTTTTGTGGATGGTGTAAGGGAATGGTCTACTTTCATTCTTTTGCATGTGGCTGCCCAGTTTTCCCAACACCATTTATTGAAGAGACTCTCCTTTCTCCATCGTATGCTCTTGGCTCCCTTGTCGAATATTAGTAAACGTGTGGGTTTACTTCTGGGCTCTCAATTTTGTTCCATTGATCTGTGTGTCTGTTTTTGTGCCAGTACCATGCTGTTTTGGTTACTATGGCTTTGTAGTATAATTTGAAATCGGGGAGTGTGATACCTCCAGCTTTGTTCTTTTTTCTCAGGAATCCTTTGGCTATTCGGGGTCTTTTGTTGTTCCATATAAATCTTAGGATTCTTTGTTCTTTTTCTGTAAAAAATGTTGTTGGAACTTTGATAGGGATTGCATTGAATCTATAGATTGCTTTTGGAAGTATGGACATTTTAACAATGTTAATTCTTCCAATCCAAGAGCACGGAATATCTTTCCATTTCTTTGTGTCTTCTTCGATTTCTTTCAACAATGTCTTATAGTTTTCAGTGTACAGGTCTTTCACCTCTTTTGTTAAGTTTATTCCTAGGTATTTTATTCTTTTTGTTGCAATTGTAAATGGGGTTGTATTCTTAATTTCTCTTTCTGTTACTTCGTTGTTAGTGTATAGAAATGCAACCGATTTTTGTACATTGATTTTGTATCCCGCAGCTTGACTGTAATCCTTTATTATTTCTAAAAGTTTTTAGTGGACTCTTTAGGGTTTTATAGATATAAAATCATGTTGTCTGCAAAGAGTGATAGTTTCACTTCTTTTCCAATGTGGATCCCTTTTATTTCTTTTTCTTGCCTGATTGCTCTGGCTAGGACTTCCAATACTATGTTAAATAAGAGTGGTGACAGTGGGCATCCTTGTCTGGTTCCTGTTCTTAGAGGGATAACTTTCAGTTTTTCTCCATTGAGAATGATATTTGCTGTGGCTTTGTCATATATGGCCTTTATTATGTTGAGGTATTTTCCTTCTATACCCATTTTACTTAGAGTTTTTATCATAAATGGATGTTGTATCTTGTTAAATGCTTTCCCTGCATCTATTGAGATGATCATGTGATTTTTATTCTTCATTTTGTTAATGTGGTGTATCACGTTGATAGATTTGCGGATGTTGAACCATCCCTGCATCCTCGGAATGAAACCCACTTGATCATGGTGTATGATCTTTTTAATGTATTGTTGTATTCGATTTGCTAGTATTTTGTTGAGGATTTTTGCATCGATGTTCATCAGTGATATTGGCCTGTAATTTTATTTTTTTGTGTTGTCCTTGTCCGGTTGTGGTATCAGGATAATGTTTGCTTCGTAGAAGGAGTTAGGAAGCCTCCCCTCCTCTTCAATTTTTTGGAAGAGTTTGAGAAGGATAGGTATTAGATCTTCTTTGAATGTTTGGTAGAATTCACCAGGGAAGCCATCTGGTCCTGGACTTTTATTTTTTAGGAGGTTTTTGACTGCTGTTTCGATCTCCTTACTGGTGACCGGTCTATTCAAATTTTCTACATCTTCTTGGTCCAGTTTTGGAAGGTTGTATGTTTCTAAGAATTTATCCGTTTGTTCTAGATTATCCAATTTGTTGGCGTATAGCTTTTCATAGTATTCTCTTATTATCTTTTGTATTTCTGAGGTGTCCATTGTAATCTCTCCTCTTTCATTTCTGATTTTATTTATTTGAGCCTTCTCTCTTTTTTTCTTGGTGAGTCTAGCTAAGGGCTTGTCAATTTTGTTTACCTTTTCGAAGAACCAACTCTTGGTTTCATTAATTTTTTCTATTATTTTTTAGTCTCTACTTCATTTATTTCTGCTCTGATTTTTATTATTTCCTTCCTTCTGCTGATTTTGGGCTTTGTTTGTTGTTCTTTTTCCAGTACCTTTAGGTCCACTTTTAGATTGTCTATTTGGGATTTTTCTTCTTTGTTGAGGTAGGCCTGAATTACTATAAACTTCCCTCGTAGAACTGCTTTTGCTGTATCCCACAGATTTTGGCATGTCGTGTTTTCATTTTCATTTGTCTCCAGGAATTTTTTTTATTTCTTCTTTGATTTCTTCATTGACCCAATCATTGTTCAGTAGCATTTTGTTCAATCTTCACATTTTTATGGCTTTTCTGGTTTTCTTTCTGTAGTTGATTTCCTGTTTCATACCTTTACGGTCAGAAAAGATGCATGGTATAATTTCGATCTTCTTAAATTTATTGAGACTTGTTTTGTGGCCTAATATGTGATCAATCCTGGAGAATGTTCCATGGGCATTTGAAAAGAATGTGTTTTCTGTGGTTTTTGGATGGAATGTTCTGTATATATCTACTAAGTCCATCTGGTCTAATGTGTCCTTTAAGGCAAGTGTTTCTTTATTGATCTTCTGTTTGGATGATCTATCCATTGGTGTAAGTGGAGTGTTAAAGTCCCCTACTATTATTGTGTTACCGTCTAATTCTCCTTTTATGTCTGTTAATAATTGCTTTATATATTTAGGTGCTCCTATGTTTGGTGCGTAGATATTTACAAGTGTTATATTTTCTTGTTGGATTGTTCCCTTTATCATTATGTAGTGCCCGTCTTTGTCTCTTATTATAGTTTTTGTTTTAAAGTCTATTTTCTCTGGTATAAGTATTGCTACCCCCACTTTCTTTTCTTTGCCATTTGCGTGGAATATCTTTTTCCATCCTTTCACTTTCAGTTTGTGAATGTCTGTAGGTCTGAAGTGTGTCTCTTGTACGCAGCATATACATGGATCTTGTTTTTTTATCCAGTTGGCCACCCTTGGCATTTGATTGGAGCATTTATTCCATTGACATTTAAAGTAGCTATTGATAAATATATATTCTTGCCATTTTGTCACATTTTCTTTTTCTGGGGTGTTTTAGTAGTTCTTCTCAGTTCCTTTCTTTTTCTCTTGCTCTCTTCATTTGTGGTTTGATGGCTATCTTTAGTAATATGTTTGATTTCTTTTGTCTTACTTTTTTTCCTGCTTGTTATAAGTTTCTGGTTTGTGGTTACCATGAGGATCCTATTTAGTATACTATGCGTATAACAGTCTATTGACCTCTTTCTAAAAGCTCTACTTTTTCACTCCCCTCCTCCCACATTATAGGATTTTCACATCATATATAGTCTTTTGTTTAGTGTGTGTATATCCATTACCCTCTTATCATTGAAATAGGTAATTTTAGTACATTTGTCTTTTAACCTTCATATTACCTTCACAGGTAGTTGATCTGCTGCCTTTACTATACTTGTACCTTACAAGTGATTTTATTGCCTGTTTTTTCTTGTTGTTGTTGTTTTGGGTTTTTTTTGATAATTTTTTTCTTTTATCTCTATTTGTGGTCATTGCTTTCCCACTTAAATAAGTCCCTTCAGCATTTCTTGTAGAACTGGTTTCTTGGTGATAAACTCCTTTAATTTTTGCTTGTCTGGGAAGCTCTTTATCTCTCCTTCCATTCTGAATGACAGCCTTGATGGATAGAGTATTCTTGGTTGTAGGTTTTTTCCTTTTAGCACTTCAAATATGTTGTGCCATTCTCTTCTCGCCTGTAGGATCTTGACTGAGAAGTCTCCTGATAGTCTGATGGGCTTCCCTTTATATGTCACTTGTGGCCTTTGTCTTGCTGCTTTTAAGATTCTCTCTTTGTCTTTAATTTTAGACATTTTGATTATAATCTGTCTTGGTGTGGGCCTCTCTTGGGCTTCTCTTGTTTGGAGCTCTCTGTGCTTCCTGAACTTTGATGTATGTTTCCTTCCTCAGGTTAGGAAAATTTTCCTCTATTATTTCGACAAATAAATTTTCTGCCCCTTTGTCTCTCTCTTCTCCTTCTGGGACCCCTATAATCCAAATGTTAGCACACTTGATATTGTCCCAGAGTTCCCTTACACTGTTCTCATTCTGTCTAATTCTTTTTTCTCTTTTCTGTTCTGCTTGGGTGATTTCCTCTAATCTTTCGTCTAGCTCGCTGATCAGTTTTTCTGCTTCCTCTACTCTGCTATTGAGTCCCTCTAGTGAATTTCTCATTTCGAGTATTGTATTCTTCATTTCTGATTGGTTCTTTTTTATATCTTCCAATTCTTTGCTGATGTTTTCACTTTGTTCATCCATTCTTCTCTGCATATCTGTGAGCATCCTCATTATATTTTGTTTGAATTCTTTGTCAAGGAGCTTGCTAGATTCTGTTTCACTTAGTTCTTTTTCTGGTGTTTTGTAGTGTTCCCTTCCTTGGAAAGTATTCCTTTGCCTCCTCATTATGCCTCTTTCTCTGTGCTGTTTTCTTTGTACTAGGTGAGTCGGCTGTGTCTCCTGATCTTGGAGAAGTGGCCTTATGTATGAGATGCCTTATGAGGACCAGCAGTGTGCTTCCCTCTCATGACCAGACCATAAGAACCAGGAGTGACCCCTTTGTGGGCTACTTGTGTTCTTCTGCTGTGGCAGGGTTGCTCCCACTTCAGGTACCCAGGGAGTCTGATCTTTCCTTCCCTGGCTAGCTGTTTGTAAATCCGGTTTGGAGGGTCCTCAGCACTGTTGGCTACAAAGTCTATTAGCACACTCTTATTGCCATTGTCCTCTTAATTGGGTTGGTAGCCAGTGTAGCTGGTTGCTAGGCTCAGGGGCATACAGTTGTGATAGGCCTGAGGCCAACAAGGCTGATGTCAGTTCTCTTAGGAGTGCAGCTGAGTAGGGCTAGCCCTTGGCATGGAGGCACTCAGTTGTTTCAGGCTTTGGAAGATGGGGCTGACCTTTTTATGGCTATTTGTCAAACACAAGTCTTCTACCACTGATAAGCCTCACCCCCCTCTGGACCACATACACTGTCAGCACAGTCCTGGTCCGTGCACACTTCTCAACCCCCTGGAGCGTACCCCACCACCACACTGCAGAGACCCCCACCTCTGCCCCAATGCCCCCCAAAGTTCATCTGGTCCTCACACAAGCCCTGCCCCACAGAGGCAGACACCTTTGCCTGCCTGTAGAGGACCAAGGCACTCAGTCAATGCAGGCTGAAAAGTAGCCTGAGGGCTTGCTGTTAGGTGGGGCCAGTCCCTAGGGCAGGTTGCCCACCCTGGCTGAACTGGATTAAATCTATCCTCTAGTGGGTGTGGCAGACCCCTGGGCTAACAGCCCAAGGGACGCACCTCAATGGCCCCCACCTGTGTCCGTATCAGCACGCCTGGACCCATTCAGAACAATGGTCCCCACCAATGTCCCAGTCTCCGGAGAGGATCCTCCGCTCACCAAGATGCCCCCAGAGCCCACCAGGTGAGTCTTGTTTCACCAAAAGACATTCAGCCTTCTCTCTTGTGATTTTAGGTTGCTGCAATGAGTGAGTTTGTGCATGGGCCCTTTAAGACCTGGATCTTTTCGGCTTTCGGCTGATAGATTTTCTGGGGTGTCCTCCCTGCAGTTAATAGCCAGCAAAGCCAGACAGTAAGACCCCCCCCCCCTCAGTTGGGCTGAGTCGGAAGGATGGTTATAGGACTATTGGCCCTGCTCCGGACCTCACTCCTCCAGGGAGGGCTGCGTACCTTAGGTTGGCTCCCGCCTGGCCAGCTGAGAAGCTCCACTGCTCCCAAAGGTGGCTTTTTTGCTCTCCTGCTGGAGTTACTGTCTCTTCTGCTTTCATCAGGACTGTCCCTTGTTGTGGGGGTTCTTTTTATCCAGTTTTCGGTTTTCAATCCAGGGTGATTCTTCCAAAAATTGTTGTAACCTGGTTGTGTTCGTGGGAGGAGGCGAGTTCAACGTCTGCTCACAGCGCCATCTTGACGAGAACTCCGACATGATCTTATATGTAGAAAACTAAAAAAGAATCCATCGGAAAACTAATAGAAATAATTAACAACTACAGTAAAATTGCAGGGTACAGAATCAACTTACAAAAATCAGTTGCTTTTCTATACTCTAATAATGAACTTAAAGAGAACTCAAGAATACAATTCCATTTGCAATAGCAACAAAAAGAATAAAGTACCTAGGAATAAATTTCACCAAGGAGGTGAAGGACTTATACAATGAAAACTATAGGACATTACTGAAGCAAATTGATAATGACATAAAGAGATGGAAAGAGATTCCTTGTTCATGGATTGGAAGAATAAACATAGTTAAAATGTCCATACTACCCAAAGCAATCTACAGATTCAATGCAATCCTAATTACAATCCCAATGACATTGTTCATGGAAATAGAACAAAGAATCCTAAAATTCAGATGGGGCAATCAAAGACCCCGAATTGCTAAGGCAATCCTGAGAAAAAAGAACAAAGCTGGAGGTATCACAATCCCTGACTTCAAAATGTACTACAAAGCCATAGTGATCAAAACAGCATGGTACTAATACAAAATAGGCACACAGATCAATGGAACAGAACTGAAAGCCCAGAAATAAAACCACACATCTATGGCCAGCTAATGTTCGACAAAGGCGCCACGAATATACAATGGAGAAAAGATAGTCTCTTCAATAAATGGTGATGGGAAAACTGGACAGCCACATGCAAAAGAATGAAGGTAGATCGCTATCTCACACCATACACAAAAATAAACTCAAAATGGATCAAAGACTTGAAGATAAGTCCTGAAACTATAAAAATCTTGGAAGATAATATCAGTGGTACACTCTTTGACATCGAACTAAAAAGGGTCTTTTCAAATACCATGTCTTCTCAGACAGAGAAACAAAAGAAAAAATTAACAAGTGGGAATTCATCAGACTAAAGAGCTCCTGCAAGGCAAAAGAAACTAGAATCAAAACAAAGAGACAACCCACCAACTGGGAGAAAATATTTGCAAATCATATATCTGACAAGAGGTTAATCTCCATAATATATAAGGAACTCACACAACTGAACAAGAAAAAAGCAAACAACCTGATCAAAAAATGGGCAGAGGAGATGAACAGACATTTTTTCAAAGAAGATGTACAGATGGCCAATAAACACGTGAAAAGATATTCAACATCACTAATTATCAGGGAAATGCAAATCAAAACTACACTAAGATACCACCTTATGCCTGTTAAAGTGGCTATAATCACTAAGACTAAAAATAACACATGTTGGAGAGGGTGTGGAAAGAAGGGAACCCTCATACACTGCTGGTGGGAATGCAAACTGGTGCAGCCACTATGGAAAACACTATGGAGATTCCTCAAAAGACTACAAATAGAACTACCATATGACCCAGCTATCCCACTACTGGGTATCTACTCAAACAATTTGAAATCAACAATCCAAAATAACATATGCTCCCCTATGTTCATTGCAGCACTATTCACAATAGCCAAGTCAAGGAAGCAATCCAAGTGCCCATTGACTGATGATTGGATAAAGAAGATGTGGTATATAGAGAGAGTGGAATATTACTCAGCCATAAAAAAAGACAACATCATCCTATTTGTAATAACATGGAGGACCTGGAGGGAATTATGCTAAGCAAAATAAGCCAGTCTGAGAAGGACAAACACCAGATGATTTCACTCATATGTGGAATATAAACAAATACAGGGACAAAGAAAACAGTTCAGTGATTACCAGAGGAAGGGGGTGGGCACAAGGGATGAAGGGGAGCACTTGTGTGGTGACAGTCAAGAAATAATGTACAACTAAAATCTCACATTGATGTAAACTATTAGAAACTCAATAACAAACATAGTAGGTTGGGGCGGAAAGGGAAAGTAGTTTATTGCTTACAAAAAGATAAAATAGCAAATCTGTTTTTGTATTCTTCTTCAAGATCTCATTTTGAAAAACCTATTATTTATTTTTGATAAATAGTTGTTATTTATTGAGTGAAAAGCTGATATGGCATTACAATGTTTTTTTAATGAAGACATGTAGTATCTCAATGGGCTGGACCATGGTAATCAATTCAGTAAATATTTATTTACGTTCTACTATATGCAAGGCACTGGATTAAGTGTTATAGAGACACAGGCATGAACCATTTATTAATTCTGCCTCTTAAGGGGTTTATTCTTTCTAGGAGAAAGAAGGCATATAAATAAATAGCTAACTATGATAAGTTGGTGCCACAAAAGAGGTACTGATAAATGTATAAAGGATCCACAAAAGGAAAATATTTTTCTTCCTGGATAAGGAATCAGGGAGAAATAACAGTAGATAGTATAATAGTGGTATATCCTTATGCTCCTCAGGGGAAAGATAATAAATTACAAAATTCAACTTTTCATTGTTAAAAGAAAGCTGGTTTGTAACTTAGAATGACTGTCCAATTGGCTGACTAGTATCATTGTGGAGAGTGCAATAATAAAGGATTTCCCTTTTAAAGATATGGTTTATTGTCTGCAAAATACATCAGTTTAGTTATCTTGTAAAGTATAGAGTCAATTAGGTAGATTATAAACTATTCATAGCAACTATGGCAGATTAAACATGGCCACAGACACTTTGCAGCTACTCCTATCCAGAGGGGGAGTCTATTTCTCCACTTCCTCAGATCTCGGCAGGCCTTTTGACTTGTTTTGACCAAAAGAATGAAGGAATTAAAGCTTTTGCAATTTCCAAAGCCTAGGCTTCAAGAGGCCTTACAGCTTGTGTGTTTGCGTCTTTGAATACTACCTTGAAACCACAGTGAAAGGAAGCTTGTCTAGTCTACTGGAGAATGAGAAGCCTCCTGGAGTAGAATGGAGCTGCCTCAGGCAATAGAGATCACCAACTGCCAAGCACAGGAGTGAGGCCATCTTGAACGTTCCAAGCCAGCTGACCCTGAGATGAAAGTAGCTGCCTGAGTGAGACTAGGCAAAACCAACAGAGGATCCACACCAGCCAACCCATTGTTTTGGCTTAAAGCAACTGATAAAGAAATTGGTGATTAGATTGGGATGCTAGTGTAGCAAAAATCTAAAACATGCAACATTGGCTTGGGGACTGAGATCTGAGTGGTAGGCAGTGGCTGGAAGGGAGGTGATGATATCCTTAGTGGAGACTGAAAGAGAAGTAAGGAAATTGCTATTGGAGCCTAGAAAGATGGTGACCTGTGTTTTTTAACCTTGGAATAATTGGAAAAAATGTTTCCTGCAGTAACTTGGAATAAAGATATTGTAGCTAACGAACTTACACACTTGGCTAAGGAGATTCCAGAGATCTCTAAACAGAATGTTGAAAGTGCCAACTGGATTCCGCTGGCTGTATATGATAAGGTTTGGGAGGAGAATGATGAGCTAAAGAAGGAGCTATTTGGTTTGCAAGGAGAATTTAGAGGCAACATAGAAGACCCAGTACTTGCTGGGTTGGAAAATGAATTGTTAGTTATCCAGCAAAATGAGGATCAAATCAGGGTATAGGTGTAAGTTTTTTGTTAAAATCTCTGAAAGATTTAAGGCAGATTCTAGTAGACAGTCTTGGCTACATAAAAGGGCTTCTAAGACTCATAAGTAAGAGTATTCTCATGGCAGCTTCACATGCAGCCCAAAGTAGAGAGAAGCTTGTCTTGAAAAATATCATAGTTGTAGCTTTTGGTGTTTGAGTGAACCAGTCAGATTCTAAGCAAACTCACAAAGTCTTTAAGAAAGTCTATCAGTTTGGACTAAAAGAGGCTGAGAAAATTCAAAATGGGTCCTAAATTTCTATGAGTAGAAAGCACACCGAGAAAGCTACTCAACTGCAGACATACACCATTTTTTTTATGGAAAATGAAAGACTTCTTAGAGGAGGATCCAAGAGCCCAGGGGGTGGAGCCCAGAACCAAGGAGAACAATGGACTAAGGAACCCATTACTAGGGGGTGGAATTGGGCCTTAATCAAGAAACATTCCCTTCCCCTGGAGCAGTGGGGTGATTAGCAACATGAACCTGACCGCATTTCAGAATTGCTGTGGACCAGTAACTGCTATGTGCTTCCCGTTCTTCTCCTTTTTGAACAGGAATGTCTATTATGATTATCCTGTCCCTGCATCACCATTATATGTTGGGTGTATGTGTAGAAGATAACTTGTCTCCTTAGTTCATAAGTCTCTGGATCAAGATGAGCTTAGCATGAAGAACCTCATCCATGTCTGGACCACATACAGATCTTCAGATACTGGACTTTGAGACTGATGTGTAACTGTATGAAAATTTTGAGGGTCTTGGTAAGAAGTGAATTTATTTTGCACATGGGAGAAATGTAAATAATTTTGGCAAGGAGTGTGCTTTGGAAGATTATGATCCCAGATTCTTTACAGCTCACCTATCAAGAAGTGGAATCTATTTCCTCACTCCCTCAATCTGAGCCAGATCTGTGACTTTCTGTGACCAACAGAATGTGGTAAAAGTGACATTATGTGAGTTCTGGAGTCTAAACTTCTAGATGTCTTATAGCTTCTGCCCTTGCTCTCTGGGTATACTGGCTTGAGATTTCCGTATAAGGAAGCCAGGTTTAGCATATTGTATGAGTATAACAAGCTACATGAGATGCCCACCCAACAGCTAGCATGTGAGTGAGGCCATCTTGGACCATTTTAACTAAGTCAACCCTCCAGGTAAATGCAGCCATGTGTTCAAGTGAAAATAGCAGAAGATCCACCCAGCCAATCTATGGAATTATTGTAGATAATTAGTCTTAAAGTCTTAATTTGGGATGGTTTGTTATGTAGCAATAGGTAACTGATTGAGCAATTAATAAAATTAATAATAATCATGATAATGGTAATCACTATAACAATAGCAGCAGCTAACAATACCAACTGTTTTCTGTGTGCCAGGCATTTGCTAATAACTTTACATGCAATACTTTGTTTAATCTTTTCAGTAATCCTACGACATTATTTCTCCCCCTTTCTCTCCCCATGACGATTACTTCTGCAGTATCTCAGGCTTAGAGAAGTTAGTTAATTTGCCCAAGGTCATACAGCTAGAAAAAGACAGAGCCAGGACTCCAACCTCAGCCTGTCTAGCACCAGAGCCTGTGCTCTTAATCACCACCCCAAGCTGCTAGTGGCTTTTTGGGGGGATTTTTAAAAATTATGAATGACTAGTTAGCTATTTTTAAAGTTGACATGTAAAAGGTCATCAACTGAGGAGTGGGCCACACTCCTATAAAACACAAATTGCTGAAACTGAGTGAAGTAACTTGTCCAAATATGAATTGAAACGTGCAAGGCTACAATTTCTCTGACAAGATCCACATCGTGAAACACAACACATCCAATAAATTCTGCTCTTTTAGCTCAGCAGGGCTAATATACTGATTATTTGTATCCTGGACAGGATTGGGACCTGGGCCCTAGGGCTGAATGGGACTTTCTTTTCTCATAAATATCTCTCTTATCTTACCTGACTTTGCCTAAAAAGTCTATGTCAACACATGCATGTCCATTTATAAGTTTTAAGTTAAAATTAATTGTTGTATGTATTTTTTTTTATGATTTCCTGCTTTAACTCACTTCTAATTAACCAACCAAATACCAGTCTCATAAATATTATATTTTGGTTCCTTAATATTATGACTTAACATACATGAAAGCAATATAATTCAGTGCAAGAATTTGTGAGGGATAATTATCACCATCTCATTAGTCATTATTAAATTAAATTATATAAGATAAGCCAAATATTAATCTGATAGACCAGGAAGCATTGATTAATCACAGTTTATAGCACATAAAGCAGTTGCCTTTACTTAGGATTCAGGTATAAATTTTCCTCAGAAAATAAGATTCATACAGCTTGTCTCTAAAATTGCAAGAGGTAATTTGGATAGACTCTGTTAAGGACCTTGCAAATTTTATTACCAAACTTTCTCAAATCAAATATATCTATGACATTTACGTGTTTGAAACCCATGTATATGGTGTCATCTGACTCCGGTTTTTATATCGTGTTCTTATTATTGATGACATCAGCACTGACCCCAAAAGAATCCCAAGATAATGTTCCTCCTGTGAAGCTTCAGCTGGTAAAGATGATAGTGACAGGTTTAGAGATATCTGAGCTGGGCACATGAGGTCTGCATTCTTAAAATGTGTGGCTTATTTATATGCTTAGACAAACATACAAGCTGAACTTCATTTCCAGAAAAGCATCCATCCGCCTTCATGAATAGATAAAGATGATGTTACTGCCTACAAAATAAGGCAAGTATTTTGAACTGTTTTTCAGCTGGACCAGTGTCTAGGTAACTAGATTTTTCTTTGCACATTTTAACGCAACTACTTTTGACCAAAGCTAAAACCTACCTGTGAGAAAAAACCAAAGCCAAGTGGCTCATCGCAGAGGCCTGGATTTAACTCAGTGCACCTCCGTCAAAGCAAGCCAGTGAGTTGGGCTAGCCACCCCTCTCTGCAATGCAACCTGACACAAAAAAGAAATCAATAAAGCCCTGAGAGAGAGCTTCATTTGCTCTTATGTTCATGCTTTTCAATCTAGATTTGTAAAGCATTGGCAAAAATTTCCAATAAAGTTTCAATTTGCTGGTCCTTCAGGTGTTTAGGGTCTACTGACCTTACCCAGAGCTGCCTGTACCTCAGCTTCACTTTCAGTGTCTAAGGCTGTCGTGGCCTCATCCAGCAGAAGGATCTTGGGGTTATGAACCAGGGCTCGAGCGACGGCGATTCTCTGTTTCTGTCCCCCATTCAGCTGGGCCCCTCTCTCTCGAAACAGGGTGTCAAATTTCTACAACAGAAAAGATGGAGGAGTTCTTGAAGTATTTTAAACAGAAAAAGCTATGGATCTAGAAATTCAAGACAACATAGAGCTTCACTTTGATATAGTAATGAGTCATAAATTTTAATGAAATAAATCAATACGGAGTTCTAAAAAACTACTAACACATATTTTGTATAAAATTTTATATGATTCATGTACCAGACTATACTCCTTAAACCTCCAACTGAATAATTCAAGGTACTTACCTAGCAAAGTTGGACAACCTTGCATCTCAAACATTATTAGCTTAACCTTTGAGGAAAGACCTCAGGTGTATGCGGTGAAATTCTAATTTTGAGGGCAACTACATTAACAGAGTGTTTACCTGTGGTGATTTTATGATAAACTCATAGGCGCTGCCTTCTTTGAGAGCTTTCTTTCTCTCGTCAATGGTTATATCTCAGCGATAACGAATACTTTCGGCAATTGTAGTAGAAAATAGTACTGGCTCCTGACTCACAACTCCAATTACTTCCCGCAGATACCTTACATTAAAGGTCCTACTACCCTGCCCATCAATGTTAATCTGAAAGAAAGAAATATTTATATTAAATATCTTGTCATCTGATATCTAAAGCATCAAGACTTTAATTTGTTACGAAAAAAGTGTTAGCTAATATTTAACTTATTTCAGTGGTTAGAAGTGAGAATCGGAAATAAACAGCAATTTGCAAGAATAAAAATAAAAAGTGTATGTTCTCTTGATATTTATTATCGTATATATACAGTTTTTTCATGGATGGACTATTCTCCATAAGCAATATTGGGTTATACATTTTGGGTGTACTATTATTATTGCTTACCATTATTAAATTTGAATAAAAATGTCCACTTACCTAGTCTAAATATCATTTTGGTGGCGCTATGATATTTCACTATATGTAATATACCATAATTTACTTTAGCATTTCCCACCTGCTGGACATTTGGCTTCCTTCAAGGACCAGTGAAGGACAATCTCTACTTTTACAATTGTCAAAGTAGAGAATTACCAGGCTGAAGACTGTGATTTATTTTTTCCTCCCCAATAACAACTGCTTGCCTGTACAATGACTGGTGTATGTTGGGCATTTATTATTTGCTGAATAAAGGTTGAATAAACAATGCTATAAAAAGATTTTAATAATTTACAATATCAGCAGGAATATATAAATATATCTGCCTCATTGTAATTTACTAGCTCCAGGTTTTATCATTTTAATATTTTTCTTCTAATTAATAGGTGTGATGTGGTAGCTTATATTTTTAATTTGTATATATTTATAAGTAAGGCTGAACATTTCTTGAAACTTTTTACAAATCTATGTTTATTCTTGAAACATTTGCATGTTCATATCTTATTATAGACTCATATTAATTTTTCAAATATTAAATGTTTTCCCATATATATCATAAATCATTTGTTCCAATTTATTACCTTCTTTTATTACAGTTTTACTGATTTTTATTGGAGAAATTTTTAAGAAAATCTGAATTAATCAACTGGGCATTTCTCCTACTATTTCAGTAGTAAGAAAATTGTTAAATCATGATGTGAACAGTGAAGATCTCTGAGTTATAGAATTTCTGAAGATGTTTTTCTGCTGCATGTATATTTTCTAAAAAAATATGTATTACTCCAATAATTTTAAAAGTAAGATATTTGGAAATGCTTATTCTCAATGGTTAGTATTTTACTGGTTTTTTTTGGGGGTGGGGGCGGTGAGCAAAACTGGCCCTAAGCTAACATCTGTTGCCAATCTTCTTCTTTTTGCTTGAAGAAGATTGTTGCTGGGCTAACATCTGTGCCAGTCTTCCTCCATTTTGTATGTGGGACCCTGCCACAGCATGGTTTGATGAGCCGTGTGTAGGTCCACACGCCCAGGATCCAAACCTGAGAACCCCAGGCTGCCAAAGAGGAGCATGCACACTGAACTACTACACCACTTGGCTGGCCCCACTAGGTTCTTTTTTAAAAATGAAAAAAGATATTTACACTTGAACAAACCTAGAGTTTGCTTTAGTAAATGAGGATGGGCTTATGTTCCTTCTTAGTAATATTAGATTTTTCCAAGACTGTTCATTAATTTTATTAAATTAAATAAACAAATAATTCATGTATCCTAGAAACTTTTGGATTCATCCCTACAATCTCTCTTCTATCTCTCTGCCTTTTTATGTTTTTTGTCTTTCTTTGTAACTTGTAATCTGCTTTCATAATTGTTGAATTACAATACATTTTAATTTCAGATAAACTCAATGTTCTAAAGTTGGTACAATTGATAAAATTTGAGTATATACTGCAGGCTGATATTGTATTAATGTTAAATCTACTGATTTTGATAATTGTTTTATGGTTATGTAAGAGAATGTTCTTCTTCTCAGAAAATATATTGTGCAGGATGTAGGGATCAAGGGGGCATGATGTCCTTAACTTACTCTTAAAGATTCAGAAAAAAATATGCACGTATGTGTGTGTGTGGGTGTGTGTTATATACACGCACGTGTAGAGAAAGAGAGAGGACAATAAAGCAGTTGGTCAAATATAAACAATTAGCAAATCTGAGTGAAGGGTATATGTGAATTCCCTGCTTGCAACTTTTCTGTAAGTTTGAATTTATAACAAAATTTTTAGAAGGCAAAAAAATATACCCTAGGTTGTTAGTCCCCGCACCCCCAGAAGTTTCTTAAGGGATTATCCCACTTTTCCTTTCAGATGTTACAACATTTAAGAAAACTCAACTGTCTTTGATGAATTTAATTATTATCCTAAGACTTCTTGTGATCATGATTACCAGATTATCAACAATTGCTATATGGATCGTTTTTGACCAAACCCAGTAACTCATTGGAAAAAATCCTCTCAGTGGTTGGATGACTGTTTTCCAGTGATTTAGTGGGTAAGAAAAGCTTAATCAGAACAGAAGAGAGTGGTGTCTAGCTTCTTTGGCTTTTATCATTTTGAATACTTCTGCCAAACCAGCCCAAAGGTTTGAATGCATTATCCAGATGCAGTGTAGTTCTGTAGACCTTTTACCAAAATTAGACTCACATGCAAATTTGTTACTAAAAAAACAATTTCAAAGGGCTAATTGGTACCCAGCTTCCCACTTTGGAAAACTTGGTTCTTCCCACTTACTATACCCTCCTCAGGGTCATAGAGCCGCTGTATCAGCTGGACCATTGTGCTTTTCCCACAGCCGCTGTTCCCAACCAGGGCCACTGTCTGCTTACTCTGAACCTTCAGACTGAGGCCCTTCAAGATCTGTAAGGGAAAAGAAAGAAAAAGAATATATCTCACTACAAAGCCCTAAAAGGAGAATAATTTGATTCAATTTTGAATTTGAAAAAAGTATCCAATGAGGGAATATAATCCCAAAAGGAAAAAGCATAGAAATATCAAAATAATAGAGACTATAGATTCTTTAAGATGATTAAACAATCAATCTGAGTTAAGATTTTCTACAACTATTGCTTATAGTACCTTGACATTAGCTCGAGCTGGATAAGAAAAGGGAACATCACTGAACTCCAAATTCCCTTTGATGTTGTCTGGTTTGTGCCCTCTCTCTGAAAACTGTCAATTTTAGGATTCTAAATTTAAAAAAAAAATTCAATGACTATTCCATAAGACAAACAATTGCATTTTAAAGGAATATGATTCAGCAATTCCAAAAATAAGACCTGGAATGGCACAATCTTCTTCACAGGAGACAGAATGCAAGGTGAAGATCGTGTATGTGTGTGTGTTTAAGAAATAGTCTTTCTCAGAAAATAGGCTTTTCCTGAAAAGTACATAAGGGATATATTCATTTAATTTCATACAATATTTCACTTTAAGTTTTTGGTGTAGCTTCATAAAGTTTCTAAATAGTCAGATACGCATGTTTATACAACTGCAATAACAAAAACATACTATAATTGATATAGCCAGGCATTTCAGCATTTAGTGAAAATTAGTTTGTTCCCCAACAATAAATGTAATGGATTGGTTTGAGAAGACTGACTGAACAATTGGTTAGGGCCAAGTTATTTAGGATCAATGTAAACTTTCAAAGTATTCGGAAGCCGAGAAACTTTCTCATGACTTAGATCAATGAAACAGGAGCAATTGCTTGGATTAAATGATCAAATTTCAGTTACCTACTTTGCAGTTTATCTGGGTAAATGCAGTGATATACTTTTTAATATGTCAAAATTATTTTCTTTCTTTTGCTGCAGTTAGTACAACTTATTCAATATATTTGATTCAAAATCATATCAAACATTGCGATGATCTTTTTTTTTTAGGGAGGCAACCCTGTCAATTCTGGTCCTACCAATAATTTCTCCACCCACTCATCCTGTATAGAAGTCATAATATTCTCAGTCTGGCTACAAAGTGCAAAAGAAAAGGAGAAAAATTAGATAGACAGATATCTTTGCTCTGAATTCTAATAATAAGACACTAGTACAGATGTACTTTTCCAAAATGAGATCGGTGTTATTATATTACTTAAAGGTAAACTTTTAGAAATATTAATGAGGCGTTTTATTTCATTCATTACTAAGAAGAGGTTGTTAATTTCCCACAATCAATTTTCACATGATATTTAAAATAAAGCCAGATTTAATTCTCCAAGCCTCAAAGAATTTTTCAGCATTAAAATAATAAATGACTTCCATTACCAATAATATGAAAGATCACATATGCTGCTCCTCTTGCATTGGCAAAAGCATCAATACATGGAGCAGCCTGTCCAATGCTGAAAGCTCTAATCAGGATTGAAGAAAAGACCTTAGCAAAAGAACATGAGAAAAAGTTAAAAGCCCCATTCTGGCATCCATTACTGTCTCAAATATGATTTGTCTGAAATACACACGATACAAAAGATTGAGTTTAGGTTTACCACTTTCAAAATTTTTTTAGCAAAAGAGCAAAATTTACAAGGTTAATATAGCATTTTATTGCACAAATGGGTTTCTTCAATCTCAAAAATATTTTTGTCTAGATTGCCAAATTATCTGTTGCTCTTCTCCTGAATTTACACAGTCAGAAAGATTTTTCAAACCTATTTCCTTGACTCTGAAGCTAATGCCACCAGAGGTAAACATCTTCCATCAGTATTATTATTCAGTCCTATATGATTTTCTCTAACTATGCACGGCATTACACAGAATATTCAAGGCGAAACATGGTAGATTTTGGCCCCATGGAATTTTCCCAAAAAAGTACCACTTTACATACATATTTTGAAAAGATTTTTAATATACAAAGTAACAGTTCACACATTATAAAACACTAAATCACACCTGTGTACACTGATTAATAATTCCTTTACACAATTATTCTGTATTATAGCACACAAAACAACACAATTGCCTTCACATTTTTTTTCACAAGGAAAATAAGTTGATATAGAACAGCCAAGAATATAGCTTCAGGAATCCAGATTATTAGCATAATTTAAATGAGAAAAACATAAATGAAGAGAAATTACTCCTTTCTCTCTGGGCATGGTGAAATTCTATATATAGTTTGGGTTTTCTCAGAAGACAGTAACAATAAGACTTCACACACCCAGGACTCAAATATCCCTCAAATATCCATCTGCTATCTGCAATATAGATGATAGATTATAAAGTGAATGCACTAGGGCTCTCGCTGGGTGCTGAGGCTGTTGCTGGGCTCCCTGCCTCGTGGACAGCACCCTCCTGCCCAACCGGGGAGGTGTCACTGTCCACATACTACAAATGAGGAGCCTAGGCCAGCAAGGACACACTCATCACAAAAGGTGAATGGGAAAGTCAGGATTCAATCTCCCTTCTTCACAAAATTTAGCAAATGAGGAAGCAAAGAAAGGTGGAGAGCTTCCAAGCTGACAACCAGAAAGGAGACCAAAACGAGAAAAAAATAGAGTCAGCAATTATGAAAGCTCATCCGGCCAAACAGCCCTCAGCGCCTCAGTGGAGTCTGAAGAGACCACTCCAGAAAACATTTTGAAATAATTAAATTTCATAATGGCCTCATGCCATCATCAAAGGGCCAAATTGTTTCTGTTTAGAAAGATAGGGAAGTGCAGGTTTTAAAACATTGCTATTTGAATGGTTACATGTTGTTCTGATTGTCACTGACATGGAAAGATGGTCACAAACTATTGCTAGTTTATAAAAAAGGTTACAAAAAATATGCATAATATGATCCCAGTTTTAAAAGAAAAAAACGTGTATATATAGAAAATGGTCTGGAAGATATTCACCAAAAGTTATCATTAAGGATATATGGATTATTAGATTATAAGTAATTCTAAGAAATTTCCAATTTCTAAAATTCTGTGTTCTAATCATTTGTATAACTAGTATATATTATTTTTATCATAAAATGAAGCTATTTTCATTTTGAAAAAGAAAAACAAGCTACAGCTTTTCATCTTGTATTTCAGATGGCTGATGTTTTATACTATGTAAATTTAATATTCTCTCATACTATGACCTATCTATAATAATGTTTACTCTCTTATATAATGAAACTACAGGGCAGAATGAGGATGGCTCCAATCCATATTTGTTCACTCACAAATTCATTCAATTTTTATTTCCTTTTATATGTTGTATATGTTTCTCAATTAGTCTAACTACATGCTGTTTTCTTGCCCCCACTCATAATTACGTTTTGTGTACTCTAGAAGGCCAGCTCTGCCCACAGGACAGAGCAAAGATTCACCAAAAGAAAAAAGCCTGTAATCATGGCTCATCTCTTGAAAAGGAGGACTATGAAAGAAAAGAAAAGGTACATGGATAAAGAAAATTTTCAGATTCTTCATAAATATTAGAAAAACAACTTACTGTCATTGCATTTCCAATAGTATATTCTTTTGATATAACGAGAGTGGATGCATACCAGAAGGCCAGTGCATATGATGCATATAGCAATAGGAAGGCAATGCCCATGGAAATGTTTGCTGAAATAGCTTTTGTAATTCCAGTCTTTTTGGTATTTTCTAGATGTTTTTGATACCTACCAGACAAAGTAGGGGGAAAACGTGAAAATAAGTAAACAATCCATAAACTGAGCCATATTCACCTCCTGTATAGTTGGAGGATTAAGGAACAAAGCCATCAAAGTAAGAAAGCCCTGGTGAGACCCAGCTTCCTGGGAACTGAACCAATTCAGGATCAGCCAGGACTAGAACTGATCTGAGACTTCTCTTTACTGGCCTGGACCCATCTCCCTTGGTCCCTCCCAGTCCAACAAATATTCTCGTAGCTGTTCCAGAATTGAACTCTCAACCCTGGGATATAGAAGGGCTTCACTATCACCTTCATGGCTAGCATCATAAGCCAAGGCTGAGGTGGAAGGAGAGAAACCAAGACAATCAAGAATGGCACCAAAAGATAAATATTATTCAGGACTCTTCAAATAGTTAGACTCTTAACACCGCTCAATTTCCCTTCTCTAAAGAAAAGAAAATCCTTCTTCTATTGCCCCATTGGGAGAGGAACAGGAATTTTACATGTTCTTGTACTTAGACTTGGGCCTTTGCTTGTGTAGGGGAGGAGGACATTTCCTCTCCCCAAATGGGGGTTCGTCTAGCCGGAGAATGAATTAAATTCACATGAGACAGAATAGCAAGAGAAAATTAAACAAAGATTTATGAGGAACCATGGCCCGGGGCCTTTCTTCCCGAAGGAAGACAGGGCACCAAAGAAGTGGGGTGCACAGAGTGGTTATATACCCCCAAACAGGGTGTTTCACATGTGATTGAAATGTCCCTCCCACAATAGTCACAAGATTGCCCTGTCGGCACAGTGCTTGATGGACACAGCAGGTAGTGGTCGGCTATCTTGGTGGGTGTAGCAGGAGGCTAGTTGATTGTCTGGAGCTGGGCGGTCACAGGTGAGCACAGCAATCAGTTCCTAGCCTAAGGAAAGATGTTTAATCCTTAAAGAAATGCCAAAGTTGGGAGGGGGAGGGAAGTCAGCTACAGGAGGTTACCAGACAGGCACAATAAAATGCAGCTTTTAAGTCCTTGCCTTTGGTATTGATTAAGAGTTTTTAGAGAGAAGGTCATCTCCTTTCTTCTTCCTGGTACAGAGAGGGAGGCAACTTTTACAGATAGAGATTTACCTTACAAATGTAAATGTGTCCTAACAAAGGGCAAGTTCCATTCCTCAGAGCCTCCTTGCCTGTCCCAGTTTATCAAAAGCAATCAACCTCAAATAGTCCTGATGCCAAAGAGACATATCTTGGGGTGGCCAATTCCAGGTCCCCACACTTGTTTTTGGTTTTTTATTTTGTTTTCTTTTTGATCAGTCTGACCTTCACTGTCAAGCCAGGGTACAAGGTTATAAAGCAGTCACTACTTATGGGATGTGGGTTCTTACTCAATTCTTCTAGATTTTAGTTTTATAAACCGTAAAATGCAATTAATAATGCCTACCTTGCAAGATAATTATGAGGTTGACAGATAATTAGAGAAAGTAGTTAGTACAGTTCTGGCACATAGTTGACAAAACCTGATTGTTCTTATTGTTATTACTATTATTGTTTTAGAATTTAATCTCTTCCTGAATGTTGCTCATTCTATTAACATATTTTTTAATGGTAATTAAAATTAATATTACTGGCTCCTAGGATTTGATACAAAAGAACAAATGCCATTCTAGAATGGTTCTGCTGAATTACAATGTTTTTTACATCAATTTAAATTAAGTATACTTTTCCATGCTAAGCACGGAGAGTGTGTAAACAGAGAATGCTGAACTTAATTACTAGGCCACAGGGGCTGGCCCTAAATTTTTTATATTCATGCAAGAGTTTGGAGGAATGTTATGTTTTAAAATTGTGTCTCCTTAAATAAGGACATAACCTACTATATCTGAGGAGAAAAAACCAGCAGATAAGAAAAATACACCGTGGCATAGGCTGTAAATGCTGGAAATGGCTATCAGATGATCTATTCCCAATGCATATCAAATGCTTAATCTAGTAACTTTTTTCATTTAAAAACTTCCCATATAAATTTTCACATAGTTAGTGGTTAATTTCCTTATGAAAGTGTGACATTAACAATATACTTACTCTGTTAGCCATATATTGAGGTCAGTGGTGTTGTTGATGTCAAACCAGCCTATTTCTTGTCGTAGAACAGCATGAAAAAACTATGAGGCAGGACTATTTCACAAATCCCCATTTTACAGATGAGGAAGGTGAGGCACAATGTAACAAAGTAACTTGCTCAAAGTCATACAACTAGCAGGTAGGCTGAGAGTGCTAACACTATACTACACAGCTCCTAAAACAATACTATAAGGATTGACTCATGTGATGACAACTTATTTTCATTTTTTAAAAACACAAAGTGAAAACATAAAAAGGGAACAGCCCATATCTACTGCATTCACGAAACAATAGGATAACGCATCACCACTGCATTGTTGCGAAAACACCCCAGGGTAGGTATTTCCCGTTTACCTATTTTACTTCTGCTCTTATCAGTTCAGTTCTGGGTGCTCATTTTCTTCCTCAGTCCTTAAATATGGCATCTTTGATATACCAAATGGGAACTGTATTTGGAATTAGAGGCAGACAAGCTATCTTAAAGCTGTGGTATTTGTGGAAATCATTGTTCAAAACCTTGGGAAATCTCCAGATAAATGTGTACAGGACTATTCCCCCCCCCCCACCCCGAACTTAGAAATCAGGTAAAATTTTAAATGAGTTTTACTCTCCTCCAACAGTATCTCAAACTTTTTAATCCTCTCAATGAAGATATTGTAATTCAGATTGACTCTGCTGCCTGGAAATAAGAATCTATGGGCTTTCCCAATTTGACCTGCTCCTTTCTCAGGGTCCCAGGCCAAGAACAGCAATCTAACTCTGATTTAGTAACTCTAGGAGCTCCAGAGCCCCAGGAAACCAAGAGTTTCTGTTGCCTAAGGACAAAGGTGAGAGAAATGCACGTTGATGTGTTCCCAGAAGCGTCATGGGACTCTAGATCTGGAAATCTCATAGGATTCTAGATCTGAAAAGGGGCTAGGCCTGGTCTTCTCAGATGCTACCTATTATGCTTCAGTTTCATAAACAATCTCCAAGTAGTTGTCTGATTCAGTGATTCTCAATGCTATCTACTGTTAGAATCACATGGGGAGCTTGAAAAATACAGGTGTCCAGGCTCCACTCAAGACCAGTTAAATCAGAACCTCTGGCTGAGTCTAGAGAATCATATTTTTAGGAAGTAGTTCCACTTGATTCTAAAGTGCCAGGACGGAGAACTCCCACTCTAACTTGCCTGAATGCATCCCATAATAAGGAAATGGGGAATTCTTGAAGCTGCTTATTCATTGTAGAGAGCTCCCATATAATTCACCCATTTTATAGATGGGGAAATATAATTTCAGAGTGGTTGTTTCATTTCCAAGTTCTTACAGCTAGTTTTCCCCAATATTTATTGATCATTTACTACGTTCCAGATACTTTACATAAATCTTCTCATTTAATTCTACCAGTAAGTCTACGATCCCCTTTCAAAGATAAGAATAGTAAGGATTATAGAGGTTAAGTAACTTGTCCAAGTTCATACAGCTGGTGAGTGAAGGGCCTAAATAATAACTGTATACTTTAAGGATTATACAGGGAGACATTACATAGGGAGTTCTGACTGTCACTTTTTAGTCTCAAAGTAAATCAGTGTCTGCCTTCCTTGATTCTGCCTAGCACTCCTTTTATCACACAGAAATATTCAGCATAAAACAAAGAGTTGGTGTTTGTCCAGGCAGCTTTGGCAGTGTAGGGACCTGGAATTGGCCACCCCAAGATATGTCTCTTTGGCATCAGGATTATTTGAGGCTGATTGCTTTTGATAAACTGGGACAGGCAAGGAGGCTCTGAGGAATGGAACTTGCCCTTTGTTAGGACACTTTTGTAAGGTAAATCTCTATCTGTAAAAGGTGCCTTCCTCTCTGTACCAGGAAGAAGAAAGGAGATGACCTTCTCTCTAGAAACTCTTAATCAATACCAAAGGCAAGGACTTAAAATCTGCATTTTATTGTGCTTCTCTGGTAACCTCCTGTAACTGACTTCCCTCCCCCTCCCAACATTGGCATCTCCTTAAAGATTAAGCATCTTTCTTTAGGCTGGGAACCGATTTGCTCATCTGTGACCCCCTAGCCTGAGGCAACACACCTGCCACCCCGCGGCGTTCACTGGGACAGCAGACCTATCTGTCATTTCCATCGAGTGCTGTGCTGACAGAGCAGCCTCGTGACTATTGTAAAAGGAACATTTCAATCATATGTGAAACAACCTGTTTGGGGGTATATAACCACTCTGTGCACCCCACTTCTTCGGTGCCCTGTCTTCCTTCGGGAAGAAAGGCCCCGGGCCATGGTTCCTCATAAAGCTTTGTTTAATTTTCTCTTGCTATTCTGTCTCATGTGAATTTAATTGGTTCTCCGGCCAGACGAACCCCCATTGGGGAAGAGGAAATGTCTTCCTCCCCTACAGCAGTATAGACAGTTAATTAAGGTAACTAGGGGCTCAAAAATGCCTTTTCCTCTTAACTATGAGGCACTGCAAGGACATGCAGGGTACATAGATTTCTCCACAGAATTTCCTAGATTATTACAGTCACATAGACTTGGCACAAAATATATCAAGTTCCCAATATTCTGCAGAAAATCTGTTTCCAATTCTCTGTCGTTAAAGTTTTGGATGCAGAATAGTTTCTGCACAACTGAGTCGTTGCGAGGGAACGACCTTGTCATGGAGTAGCTTTACTCTGTTGACAAGGATGGGCCTTGTTCAGAATAAATCATTGTGAGACCCTCTTGTAATTTAAACCTCTTTTTCTTCTAACATTCCCTCTTCATTTGGTTCCCATTATGTCTAATTGTCCAAGAATCCAACAATTCTAAGGAATAGACTCTAAATAAACATCATCTGTATGAGATGCACTAGTGAGCTCAGCAAAATACTCTATCTTCTTTTAATGCCCGTGATTTTTGCTAAACTCTACAACCCTAAACATATCAATGAGCTCCCTGGATTTAGAGTGAATATCCTTTAAAGATCTGATTTTCTCCAAAGAAGTATGAGAATATTATTTTTACAAACTACCAAAGAGTGGACATTGGAAATTTGTAACATGTGATGGACTTCCCATTGCAAATTCTCCAAGATAGCAAACAGGCCTAATGACAAACATGCATGGCTACAGAGGACCACAGGGCATGTAACTTGGAGGCTTCTGAAACTAAGTTGGCAACTCTGGTGATTTTATCACTCCAGCAATCACAGGTATGTAAGTGACTTGCTCATGCCATTCCCCCAAGAGACCTTGAATTTGGCCCTGAGCACAGCACAGGGCACCTGTCTGTCATGTCTGGCTTCAAAGCTATTTGGTTGCATAATTAGAAACAAGTAAAAAACAAGCAAACTGCTCCAAGTAGGAAAGCTGTGGAATTATTATGGTGTTAGTAAAAACAAAAACAGGTCTAATAAAATTGGTCCAAATGCAAACTCATCTGTGATAAATGCATTGCACTGTTTTAATCTTATTTTTAAAAAATTTTTAATTGTGATAAATACACATATAAAATTTATCATCTTAACCATTTTTAAGTGTACAGTTCAGTAGTGTTAAGTAATGTTTACACTGTTGCACAACCAATCTCCAGAAGTTTTTCATCTTGCAAAACTGAAACTCTGCTGAAACTCTATGCCCATTAAACAACAACTCCTATTTCCTCTTCACGCCTAGGCCCTGGAAACCACTATTCTGCTTTCTATTTCTATGATTTTGACTACTCTAGATACCTAACATAAGTGGAATCATACAGTATTTGTCTTTTTGTGACTAGTTTATTTCATTAAGCATAACGTCCTCAAGGTTCATCCATATTGCAGCACTATCAAGATTTCCTTCCTTTTCAAGGCTGGAATAATATTCCATTGTATGTATACGCCACATTTTGTTTATCTATTCATCCATTAACATGATTTTTAAAACCCTCCGTTGAAACCAATTTCTGATTGAGGTGTCCGAACATGGGCATCATCCCGCTTTATATATATAAGAAATTAATGTGTAACAGGTCTATAAATCCTCTAAGAAGTAAAAGGAAAATATGTAGACAACTCCTACCTTTCATTACACTGAAGACTTTTTTAAATCATCCTATCTTACTCCAATTTTACCTTTATGGTGTTTGTGTTAAAGTTTTGGTCACTGGTCAAACACAAGTAATCTATTTAAAGCATGACCATATTTTTGTTTTTAAGAGAAAGCACAATTATTTACATTGGCAGTATAAGGTACATGGTCATGAGTGTGGTTTGGGTGGCAGAAAGACCTGAGTTTGAATTCTGTCCTAAATACTCACCAGCCATGTTAACTTTGGGCAAGTTACTCATGCTCTCCAAGCCTCAGTTTCCTCATCTGTCACAGAGGATAATATTATCTACTGTGTAAGATTGTCCTTGTGAGGGTTAAGTGAAATAGGACTTAGCAGAAATAAATACAATGAAAGATTACTATTATTGTTATTTTTATGATAAACAGCTTCTTCTCAGAGACAATAGTACTTGAGAATAAATAAACTGTGTTTTTGTTGGATCTTGCTTTAATTATTCAAAGGACACTTTTATTGGATTTCTAAAAGGCATTAATATTTATGTAAACAGATCCTATTGTATAAATCAAGCAGTCATACTCTCTTAGGTAATTACACTTAAGCCCTAAATGCTAACCAAACATGTAGTTCTCAATCAGTGAACACTCAAAGCTCTTACTGATGTTATCTAAATGAGAATCCACTTTCTCTCAGGTATCTTTGTGATGAAAGCTGCAAAAGTTTGGTTCCATTTCCTTTATCAGTTTTTTTCTTATATTCCACCATCTGTGTGCCAATGAAGCTTTACTCAGTTTTCTCCAGCCTAGTGCCCACTAGGTCTCTTGGGAGAAACTGAGACTGCAGCGTTGATAGACAGCATGAAAATTTTCCTTTCTACGTTGAATTTGGCTAATACGAAAATAATTATGTCCATTGGAAGCTCACTCCAATGCTGCTGTCACAGGCCCTCTTATAGATGACATTAACTTATGGGACTCCTTTGGCTCTTCAGTAATTAGTCTTTCAGGTGAACTTTAAAGCACATCATTCTGATATTGAATCCATTCACTCTTTAGTGAAGTGTTCTACCAAGTTCCATTCAACCTGGTTGATCCAAAAATTAGAGACAGAAATTGTATATTCTATGTGGGTATAATTTTAACAAGAAGGAAGGAGAGAGAGAAAAAAAGAAAACCAGAAACAGATCTACAAGCTGAGCACAGCAAAGAAGTACTGCCATGCTAATTGATGTGTTTTGAAATTCATGAGGAATCAATAATGGGATGGACACTGCATAGATATACTCTGTTATAGTCCCACTGCCCTCAAGGGGACTGACTTCCCTACGTTATTCAGATGCAAAGCTTCCTGCATATTTTCTTCCCCAATATTAAAAGTCAAACAGGATACACCTACTTGTTGACATTTAAATGAATATTTGAGGACTTTTCTGAGAATTTTATAACTCCTTCTGTGATATCTGGAGTCACCCAAATGTCCAAAAAATTAAACAAGTAGATGACAAATAGTGAAATCAATTTTCAATCTTTCATCCAGTTAAAGGAGTATTACGCATTAAGAAAAAAAAGTAGGGAAATGCTTACCTGGAAAGGAGAAGTTTCCTGTGGTATTGACAAATCTGCCAGTTATTTCTCCAAACACTATCATCATGAGGGGGAGACCTGCCCTGTGAGCTATAGCCATGATCGTGCCCAGGGACATAAGTAATTTATCCTGCCAATCAAGAGTATCGAAACTAAAAAAACAAAAAAGAAATAAAATAATACCCTTTAGAATAGAATTTCTCATTTTCTACAATCATATGTTCTTTGGATTTTTATTTAAGCTCAGTAATTTTCTAATCGTGGCAAATAAATGTATTAGAGAAGAAGGAGAACTTCAATCCAAATCATTGACAGATTAATTTCATGATTCTATTTATTTTCTATTCAGTGAAGAAATCAATATGATTCTATTTAATCAGTATCTTATTTGGTTGAATGATTACAATATAATCAGAAGAGATAAAAGTTTGGTTCCATTAAGAAATATTGTTTGATCTTCCGGAGCTCCTGTGGTAGTGAATTAAAACAGCTAGGAGTAGACATTAAGTACACACACTCAGGAACACACCTGTTACATCCTTCAAAATGACATTCAGAATATTTCAGAGGGAGAATTACAAATAGGGGAAACACATCCTCTGAGTTTTGAGGATAAGATTCCTGTAAGAGGTTTAAGTTAGTTTTTAAAAGGCAGCTCATTAGTGAAGTGTAACAAACATTACGGAGTGTCTATATGTGTACTTTGGGGACGTCTTGCTCATGGAGGTGATGCTCATTGCAGAATCTTGAAGGATGAGAGAGAGTTCACTGAAGAAGAACTGGGGAGTGCAGAGGAAGTGCGGATGTTTAGGCTTAGAACAGCAAGGTGACTAGAAACTGCATGGAGTGCTCGGGTAACCCCACAAAGTTGAGTCCTAAAGTGCACAGAACACAGTGTGGAAGACGACATTAGAGAGAAGTACAAAAGGCTCGGTGGGACCCACCAAGGATCTTGGACTTAGTACTGTCAATGTACAATGTACTTAGCATTATTACTTAGAGGGGTGATACCAGTTGTCATAGTGAAGTACACAACACCCAACAACTATCCAGCCAATCAGTGTCATAATACTCCAAGACTTTGTCTCTCACTGTTCTTTTGGTCCTCTCCAATTTCTCACTTTTTCTCCCCATTTTTGACTGATTGTTCTATGGCTCTTTCTTTTTGTTCTTCTTTCCTCCTCTGCCCTCCAGACTATATATTCTTTCTCTTATTTTTCCATTTCTATACTTTCCCCTCTGTCCCTTGCATCTCCACCTTCTTTTTAACCTTTTCCCTGTGCCCATTTCCCCCAGCACACCCCGTTTTGGGGACAAGGAACAGTCATCAGGAGAACGGGATGAGTCAGGCTTGGCAGAGTGGGGTCCATGACAGCTGAAGGTGAGTCATTTAGGGTCAATGTGGTGGGACAGCCTGAGGTTAGACTCACGTGGTGGGAGGGGAGGCCAAATTCCATCATCAAACACATAGGGCAAGCGAGAGTGCCTGAAGAGATAAAGGGTCAGAAGCCAGATGGAACTTGGAACAGAACAAGGGGAGCAGGTAAAGTCAAGAGCAAATGGAGAAGGGTCCCTAAAATTGCTACAAAGGGGACCAGCATCCCCAAGGTTCATTTGGCAGCTCCTGGGAAATGGAGATAGAGCACTTGAGTCTATCGGCCACGGTTACAAGCATGGGATCAGGTCGTCATGTGACATTCTCTTTACTGAACATTTACATGAAATTGAGGAACGTTTTAAATGCATTTCATATTATTTAAATAAAAATTTATTTTGTCTCTCAGCTTAAATCTAAAATTGTATGAATTTCACAGCAACATCCTACGTAAACCTAGATTTCTTTTCAATGATTTTCATCACAACAATGCATTTCTAACTCCTGTTAGAGCACGGTTTTGCCCTGAACATTTTTCAGGGAGAAAAGTAACTATTCAGAGGCTGAAAAAAAAAAGAAAAAGATTAAATTTAATTTAAATTTTAGCTTTTAAAATTCAAATGAAATTTTCTATGTTTCTACTTTAAGATTTGGGCTATTTTATTTTCTGAAGGAGGCAGATTTAAAACTTACGCATTAAAACCAGATTTAGCTTTACAAACAATTTATTTTCTAAAGCACTAAATTTTTAAAAATTCTCACTGAGGCTTTTAAACAAAAACATCACAAGAATAAAGGAGTGGAGAATAGGGGCTTTGCGGTGGTGAGAAATGTGCAGCAATGTTCGAGACTAAGGATGTTTTGGTGTCTTCATTGATTTACTTACCAAGTTGGAGATTTCAGTTGACATGCCACTTAATACGAACTTCTTTGCTATTGAATAATGGCTGTCATAGTTTGAAACACATCATGTTTACCAAAAGTGGGCAAACATTTTCTTGAGCCACCTCTCTGAGACATATTACAAATGAAAACTAGATTAGACTTCTTCCAAAAATACTCTGGCTTGCCTTGTGCCAGCAGAAAACCACTGAGAATTGTGTTAAACATAATCTGAATCCCTAAACTCCACACAGATATATTTTTTATTGAGGTCACATTGGTTTATATTGTATAAATTCCAGGTGTACATTATTATATTTCAGCTTCCCTATAGACTACATCATGTTCACCACCAAAAGTCTAGTTGCCATCTGTTATGGTAAAAATGTGCCCCTTTCCCCTTTCACATGCTAAGCAAAATAAGTCAGATGGAGCAAGATAAATATCGTATGATTTCACTCATCTGTGGAACTTACTCCACATTTAATCAATTTTCTCAGAAGCCAAATGTGAACACAGATTTCTTAATTATTTAAAAATTTCTGTAGTTAACAAGCACTTTCTTTATATGCAAGTTTATTTTAAGGTAAATTTGGGGGTGGTTTTTGTGAAACAAATGCAGAGATGCATTTTCCTTAAATTGGTTCATTTGTATAGTGTGATGAAGATGTCTTATTTTCAATTTCCCTGTAAACCACTTAGCTTTGCTCTGTTTCATAGCCAGCCTATCCTTACCTCTTTTATCATCTATCTTGACAATGTGGGCCATTGACTACAATGAGCCAACCTAAGACAACACAGGGGCAGCACGGAAAATCTATTGCTGCCTATAGACAATCTTTAAGTACTGGCTCTATAACTATTGATTAAAGACACCAAATTTGAATGAAGACAAGAAGTATTTACATTTAATATTTCACAACTTACCCATGTTACCAATCAAATACACTCTCTTCATTTTTTTCCTGTCTTGGTTGCTGTAAAAAATATAATCGTTTGAATTTAAACTTGTTACAAAATGTTTCACAGTCAATTGAATATAAATTTGAGTAGTTATCATATTCAACTATTATAATATATTCAACTACAAAAGAGTGATGTCCACACATTATCAAAATCATTCAGTTTAACAAACTGCAAGGCAGTCACTAAGAGCAAAGGTAACTGTCCAAGGTACTACACGGATTTCTGGATAAACAAGGCAAGGTCACCAGCCTTGCCAAGCTCACACACAGAGAAGACGGGTATGTTAACCACGTCTGCCAAATAATCATATTCTCCTTTTGCTAAAAAAAAAAAAAAAAAAAAAAAATTATATATATATAGATCTAAAAATAGTAAAGGTCACTCTTCTGAAGGATTTTGGGGTGTGGTGCCAGGAAGTCCTGCTGGCTGTACATTCAAAATATATCTAGAATTCAACCACTGCTCACCTTTTTCATTGCTGTGCCAATAGCACAGGAGAACTCCGGCCTAGTCTCTCCACTTCCACTTACATCCACTTTAGTCTATCCTCAACACAGCAACCAGAGTAAACATTTAAAAACTCAAGTCATATCATGCTACTCCTCTGCTCAAAAACCTACAATGGCTCCCATTTTTCTCAGAGTAAAAACTAAAATCCTGACATAGACCACCCTATTTAAAACTGCAAACGACTTCCTCCCTGCGTATCTGATTTCCTTGGCCTGATTAATGTTTCCCCATCACATTCATTACCCTCTAATATTTTCTGTAGTTCACTTATTTAGCATGTATATTATTTATGTCTGTCCTCCATTGACCGGTCGCTTCTGTCCCTCTTAAGGCTTGTGAAGTGCGCTTAACAAGGGCCCCTGGGAACCAAAAAGCCAGGCCAGGGAGAAAGAGACACCAGCAAAGGAAGAGTCGAGGTTCTCTCCTTGCATATGAACAAAAACTGATTTGGAAGTGCAGGTTGCGGAAGAATAAGGCTGCTTAAGGTTCTCCTCCCCACCTCGCCGCTCAGAGGGGAAAAACAGAGCACCAGCCTCGCCCTGGGAGGTGGGGGAGAGGATAAGAGAAGAAGGAAGAGGAATAACGTGTGTGTGTGTGCGCGCGCGCGCGCTTCACTACCCTTGTTCAAAAAGCGCAACCATCAACGGCAGATGTCTGATGCTTTACAAGCATGAAAAGTCAGATGTGGGGTCGGGGGCGCCGGGTGGACATCCCGCTACCCCCGCCCCGCGGCCGATAAGTCCGCGACCAGCCTGGTGCCGCCGGGTGCTCGGAGAGCCTCGCCTGGAGGGCCATCCAGACCCCTCTCTCCACCCCCCAAGTGACTGTCACTCCCTCGGCGCTCAGTTTTTAAACCTGTGCGGGGGACAGCTTCTGGCCGCTCAACAATCATATGGCAGCCGAGGGACGAGAGCGCACAGTAGATTCATCTCCCTCTTCTGCATCCCCAGGTCTAGTCTGGGGGCCACTGAACCGAACTATCTCAAGGGACCACGAGAGCTAACCAGAGCCGGCCGGAATAATCCCATTATGTTCCTTGGAGAAGAGGAGCGTTCTCGGTGCTCTCTCAATACTTAAAGACACAGAACTTCAGGGTGGAAGGGACTTTGGAGATCGCCTAATTCAAAACCTGCATTTTTTACCAGAAGAAACTGACACTCAGTGAGGTTAAGTCCTGTCTGAGACTGCACCAGCAGGACCAGAGTCCAGTCTCAGTGCCCTCCCCTGATCTTAGAGTTCTCCCTATACTAATTGTCTCTACACCTAGCACCTATGTGAGTCCCCTATATGCCTTTCTTAATTTCTCCACTCTCCTCCGAAAAGGAAAGATCTAAAACAGGGAGCAATAAGTTATCATGAAGCTAGCGGGATTCAAACTCAGAGCTTCCTATCTTATTAGTCATTTGACCTTGGGCTCTTTGCTCACTTCTTTAGGCCTCAGTTTCCTCATATGTAAAATGAGGACAAAAACATCTTCCTTACCAAGTTATTGTGAGGAATAAATGAAGTAAAAAGGTAAAAGAACCTAATACTGTGCCTACAACACAGTGCATGCTCAACAAATATGGCTTTCCTTCTTCCTAATCAGGTAGCAGGATTACCTGCTGGTCCTTGCTCCTGCTGTATCTTATTAACACAGAAGTCATCCCATGGCTTTCTGGAGTTCCAAGAGAACTTTAAAGCCGAGCATAGTATAAGAGGAGATGTCAGGCAGACCGTGGTTTGAATCTTACATCTGCGTTTACTAGCTGTCTAGCCTTGGGCAGTTTAATTCTTGATTCAGTCTCTGAATCCACAAAACAGGGTATCGTTAGGATTAGGTACAATGCGCGTAAAGTGCCCATCATGGAGGAGACACCTAATAAACGATAACTAGTATTATAGTTAAAAGATCAGGAAAGACTGGAGCAGGACGCAGCAGCTCTGGCACTCACTCTGAAATGTGCTACTTATCTCCATCCTGGTCTGCCTGCTGCCTGGAGCTAGGCAGAACCTGACTGGAAGAGTATGGTGGGGGGGGGGGGGGGGGGGGCGTGTCGCTGATTGAAACTATGGCATGTCCTGGAATTATGTGATAGACATGAATTTAGTTAAGTATTTTTCCTCAAAATGTTTTTTCTCCTTATCCAGTCTACCATAACCATAGGATTCTCTTCTTTTATTGACCTGAATTTCTCCTCTTCATGAGTCTTGCGGGTGGTCAGATCACTATTTCAAGATATTCTGGGACTAAAGCAGTTAGAATTACTTGGTTTGAAAGAAAGCTTGGTGGTGACTGGAGGACGTATAAAACTCACTAGTTTATAAGAAGATGATAGCCTCTTCAGTCTCTAGAAATGCTGAGAGAGTAAAGAGGCAGATACTTGAAGAAGTAGGAAGCTTCTGAACTAAAAACAAACATAAACAAACAAGAAACACCCAGGACTAAGAGGTGTTTGCCTGTCTGTCTGTCTGAGTCAGTGCACAATGTTGTGCCTGTAGGAAGTGTGCATGGTGTGCTTTCTGTGTCTGAGGGCAGAAGTGAGACTAGGACAAGCAGGTGTTTGTGGAGAGAGAGGAGCTGTGCCTACATGACTGCGTTTATGTGTGTACCTGTGTTAGTGCTGATTCCAAGGGCACCTTTTATATTTATTTGATAACAATGAAACAGCCCTACCTGGTGCATCCATCTGATTGTCATTCATTCAAAAATGTAATTTAAGCCACTATGATAAATTAGATTTCTTGATGAATTCAGCCTGTAAAAAAAATCGTTAACTTTCTCTTTGTGGCAGCATCTTGAGCTACTCTTGCTTTGTTCTCATCGAAATAATGTCCTTCCACCTCTCTGCTATCTCACTTTTTCTTTTTTCCCCCTCACTATTATTTATTTATTAATTTATTTATTTTTATTGCTGTAACATTGGTTTAAAACATTGTATAAATTTCAGGTGTACATCATATTTCGATTTCTGTGTAGATTACATCGTGTTCACCACCCAAAGACTAATTACAATCCACCACCACACACATATGCCTAATCACCCCTTTCTTCCTCCTCCCTTCCTCCTTTCCCTCTGGTAACCACCAATCCAATCTCCATTGCTATGTGTTTGTTTGTCGTGGTTTTTATCTTCTACTTATGAGTGAGATCATACCGTATTTGACTTTCTCCCTCTGACTTATTTCACTTAGCATAATACCCTTAAGGTCCATCCATGTTGTCACAAATGGCTGGATTTCATCATTTCTTATGGCTGAGTAGTATTCCATTGTGTATATATACCACATCTTCTTTATCCATTTGTCCCTTGATGGGAACGTAGGTTGCTTCCAAGTCTTGGCTATAGTGAATAATGCCTCAATGAACATAGGGGAGCATGTATCTTTATGCATTTGTGTTTTCAAGTTCTTTGAATAAATACTCAGCAATTGGAACAGCTGGATCATATGGTAGTTCTATGCTTAATGTTCTGAGGAATCTCCATACTGTTTTCCATAGTGGCTGCACCAGTTTGCACTCCAACCACAGTATATGAGGGTTCCCATCTCTCCACATCCTCTCCAACATTTATTGTTTCCTGTCGTGTTAATCATTGCCATTCTGATGGGAGTGAGATGATATCTCATGGTAGTTTTTATTTGCATTTTCCTGAAAGTTAATGATGTTGAACATCTTTTCACATGCCTGTTGGCCATGTGTATATCTTCTTTGGAGAAATGTCTGTTCAGATCTTTTGTCCATTTTTTAACTGGGTTGTTAGTTGTTTTGTTGTTGAGATGTATGAATTCTTTGTATATTAACCCCTTATCGGATATATGGTTTGCAAATATCTTCTCGCACTTGTTATTTTGTTTTTCCTTTTGTTGATGATTTCCTTTGCTGTGCAGAGATTTTTGGTTTGATGTAGTCCCATTTGTTTATTTTTTCTATTGTTTCCCTTGCCCAGTCAGACATGGTACTTGAAAATATGCTGTTAAGACCAACATCGAAGAGTATACTGCCTATGTTTTCTTCTGGAACTTTAATGGTTCCAGGTCTCATATTCAAGTCTTTAATCCATTTTGAGTTAATTTTAGTGCATAGTGTAAGCTAATGGTCTACTTTCATTCTTTTGCATGTGGTTGTCCACTTTTCCCAACACCGTTTATTGAAGAGGCTTTTCTTTCTCCCATTGTATGTTCTTGGCTCCCTTGTCAAAAATTAGCTATCTATAGATGTGTGGGTTTATTTCCGGGCTCTCAATTCTGTTCCATTGATCTGTGTGTCTGTTTTTGTGCCAGTACCATGCTGTTTCAGTTACTATAGCTTTGTAGAATATTTTGAAATCAGGGAGTGTGATACCTCCAGCTTTGTTCTTTTTTCTCAGGATTCTTTTGGCTATTTGGGGTCTTTTGTTGTTCCATATAAATTTTAGGATTCTTTGATCTATTTCTGTGAAAAATGTTGGAACTTTGATAGGAATTGCATTGAATCTGTAGATTGCTGGGGAAATATGGACATTAGAAATATGATAATTCTTCCAATCCAAGAGCATGGACTATCTTTCCATTTCTTTGTACCTTCTTCATTTTCTTTCAACCATGTTTTATAGTTTTCAGTGTACAAGTCTTTCACCTCTTTGGTTAAGGTTATTCCTAGGTATTTTATTCTTTTTGTTGCAGTTGTAAATGGGATTGTATTCTTAATTTCTCTTTCTGCTAACTCATTTTAGTGTATAGAAACACAACTGATTTTTGTATGTGATTTTGTATCCTGCAACTTACTGTATTTGTTTATTATTTCTAAATGTTTTTCAGTGGGTTCTTTAGGGTTTTCTATATATAAAATCAGGTCATCTGCAAATAGTGACAGTTTCACTTCTTCCTTTCCAATTTGGATCCCTTTTACTTCTTTTCCTTGCTTGATTGCTCTGGCTAAGACTTCCAATACTATGTTAAAGAAGAGTGGTAAAAGCGGGCATCCTTGTCTAGTTCCCGTTCTTAGAGGAAGAGCTTTCAGATTTCTCCATTGAGAATAATATTAGCTGTGGGTTTGTCATATAAGGCCTTTATTATGTTGAGGTACTTTCCTTCTATACCCATTTTATTCAGAGTTTTTATCATAAATGGATGCTGTATTTTGTCAAATGCTGTCTCTGCATCTATTGAGATTATCATGTGATTTTTATTCTTCATTTTGTTAATGTGGTGTATCATGTTGATTGATTTGCAGATATTGAACCATCCCTGCATCCCTGGAATAAGTCCCACTTGATCATGGTGTATGGCCTTTTAATGTTGTTCTATTCAATTTGCTAGTATTCTGTTGAGGATTTTTGCGTTGATGCTCATCAGTGATATTGGCTTGTAATTTTCTTTTTTTGTGTTGTCCTTGTCTGGCTTTGGTATCAGGGTAATGTAGGCTTCATAGACTGAGTTAGGAAGCTTACCCTCCCCTTTGCTTTTTTTTTTTGAGGCGTTTGAGAAGGATATGTATTAAGTCTTCTTTGAAAGTTTCATAAAATTTACCAGGGAAGCTGTCTGGCTTTGCACTTTTATTTTTTGGGAGGTTTTTGATTACTGTCTCCTTACTTGTGATTGGTCTATTCAAATTCTCTATTTCTTCTTGATTCAGTTTTGGAAGGTTGTATAATTCAAAGAATTTATCCATTTCTTCCACATCATCCAATCTGTTGGCATATAGCTTTTTGTTCTATTCTCTTATAATCTTTTGTATTTCTGAGGTGTCTGTTGTAATTTCTCCTCTTTCACTTCTGATTTTATTTGAGCCTTCTCTCTTTTTTTCTTGGTGAGTCTAGCTAAAGGTTTATCAAATTTTGTTTACCTTTTCAAAGAACCAGCTCTTCGTTTCATTGATTTTTCCTATTGTTTTTTAGTCTCTATTTCATTTATTTCTGCTCTGATTTTTATTGTTTCCTTCCTTCTACTTATTTTGGGCTTTGTTTGTCCTTCTTTTTCCAATTCCTTTAGGTGCCCTGTCAGATTGTTGGAGATTTTTCTTGTTTGTTGAGGTAGGCCTGTTTTGCTATAAACTTCCCTCTTAGAACTGATTTTGCTGGATCCCATAACTTTGGCATGTTGTATTTTCATTTTTCTCCTGTTTTTTTTTTTTATTTCTCCTTCGATTTCTTCTTTGATCCAATTGTTGTTTAGTAGAATTTTGTTTAATCTCCACATTTTTTGGCTTTTCTGATTTTCTTCCTATAGCTGATTTCTAGTTTTATACTATTGTGGTCAGAAAAGATGCTTGGTATTCTTTCAATCTTCTTAAATTTATTGAGACTTGTTTTGTAGCCTAATGTGTGATCAATCCTGGAGATGTTCCATGTGCATTTGAGAAGAATGTCTATTCTGTGATTTTTGGATAGAATGTTCTGTATATATCTAGTAATCCCACCTGGTCTAATGTGTCATTTAAGGCCAATGTTCCCTTATTGTTCTTCTGTTTGGATGATCTATCCATTGGTGTAAGTGGAATGTTAAAGTCCCCTACTATTATTGTGTTACTGTCTGATTCTCCTTTTATGTCTGTTAATAATTGCTTTATATAGTTAGGTGTTCCTATGTTGGGTGTATTGATATTTACAAGTGTCATATCCTCTTGTTGGCTTCTTCGCTTCAGTCACTTTAATGGGTTTGGGGAACCCCAGCACAGTTGGCTGCAAGGTCTAATAGCACATTCTTGTTCAGTTTTTCTATTAAGTGTGTAGGTCTCCAGTGTGGCTGGTTGTTAGGCTCAGGTGCTTACAATTGCTGTAGGCCTCTGGCCTGCAAGGCTGTTTTCAGCTCTCTCAGGATTGCAGCTGAGTGGGGCTGGCTTCCAGACAAAAGAGCACCCAATTGTTTCAGGCTTTGGAAGCTAGGGCCAATCCTCTATGTGGCTATTTGAGAAGCACAGGTCTTCTGCCACTGACAAGCTCCATGGCCCCCATGGGTCCACACACACTGTCAACACAGTCCTGGCCCCTGCATACATCCCAACCCCCTGGAGTGGACCCAGTTGCCCGACTGCAGAGGCCCCCACACACTCCACCAATGTCCCCCACACTCCACCTGCTCCTCACACATGTCCTGCCCTGCTGAGGCAGACGCACTCACCTGCCTGCAGAGGATCCAGGCACCCAGTCTATGCAGGCTGACAAGTTACTTGAGGGATTGCTGTTGGGTGGGGCCAGTCCCTAGGGCAGGCTGCCTGCCCTGGCTGAGCTGGATTAAATTGATGCTAACAGGCTAGTGGAAGAACTCCAATGGAGTCTGCCAGTATCTGTGTCAGCATGCCTGTACTGGGTCACAATAATGGCTGCTGCCAATTTCTCAGTCCCTGGAGAGGTCTCACCTCTTATCGAGATGTGCCCAGAGCCTATCAGGTGAGTCGCTTTTCAAGAAAGGACTGTTAACCTTTCTTTCTGGTGATTTTAGGTTGTTTTCCAAAACAGGTGTATTTGTGCATGGGCTCTTTAAGAGCTGATTTTTTTTCTGCTTGTGTTACTAATAGCTTTTCTAGGCGTATTCCCTATTGTAGTTAATAGCCAGCAATGCCAGATATTATGACACTCATCTCAGTTGTGCTGAGTCCAAAGGATGCTTACAATGGTAATGTTCCCCCACTCAGGTCCCCCACTCCTCCAGGGAAGGCTGCATACCTTAAGATTGCTCCCGGACAGCCGTGAAGCATCACAGCTTGCAAAGGTGGGCTTTTATCTCTCCAGAAGGGAATTTCTGCCTCTTCTACCTCAGTCAGGACTGTCCCTTGTTGCAAGAGTTCTTTTTACCCAGTTTTCCATTCTCTCTCATGGGTAATTGTTCCAAGAATAGTTGTAAATTGGTTGTGTTCATGGGAGGAGGTGAGTTCTGAGTCCACCTACACCACCATCTTAACACCAACCTCTCTATCTCCTCACTTTTTCTATTTGCCCCATTATTTTATTTTATTTTATTTTATTGGTGAGGAAGACTGGCCCTGAGCTAACATCTGTTGCCAATATTCCTCTTTTTGCTTGAGGAAAGTTGTCCCTGAGCCAAAATCTGTGCCAGCCTTCCTCTACTTTGTATGTGGGATGCTGCTACAGCATGGCTTAATGAGCAGTGTATAGGTCTGCGCCTAGATCTGAACATAGGAATCCCAGGTTGCTGAAGCAGAGACCATGATCTTAACCACTATGCCACTGGGCTAGCTCTGCACCATTATTTTTATCTTTCTTTTTTAATCTTAATTTTTGTCTCCTTTTGGATCAATTGAATATTTTTATTATTTATGTTTCCTTTCTCTTAACTCATTAAGTATGCATTCTTTTATTATCTCTTTAATAGTTAACTCCTTCCTAGAGGTTATGACATGCATCTTTGACTAATCGGTGGTACTTTTCATCTTCCAGAACAATGCAAGGATTTTAGAACTATCAAACTTCACTTATCCACCCCTGATTTATAAACTATTGTTGTCATGTACTATAATTTTCTCTATCTATTTATCCCCCTTATGAGAATATTGTTACTTTGTAGAGGCAATATTCATTTAGATTTATCTATATATTTAGCCTTTTCTTGCTCTTTATTTCTTCCTACATTTCAGAGCCACCATCTTGAATCATTTTCCTTTTATGTGAAGAACATTCTTGTGTTTCCTTTAGTTGGTGATGAATTTTCTCAGTTTTTTTTTCTGAAAATTTATTTTGTCTCTATTTTGAAAAATTATTTGGTTATTTGACTTACTGGACATCAAGACTTTTATTATGAAACTATAGTAATTAAGGCAATGTGTTTTGGACAGGGATAAACAAATTAAAGTGGAACAGAAGAGAGATCTTCTAATTAATAGAGCTAGAATTCTAATCCAGGCAGTGTTCTTAGTTACCATATTAACTAATGCAGGGAAGTGGGGATGAAGAAGACGGGTCAAATGTATCAGATGGTTAAACACATTCATTCTCCAATCTATTGATCTTACCATGTTTTAACTGTTTCTCCCTCCCTTGATGTATTCTCTTCCTTCATAACCCATCTTGCAAACACCTGTAACCCCCTCACTCTCTCTCTTTATCAGGCTTACGTGGTAAAACCACAACCCTGGTAAATGTAAATAATCCAATACTGCAAGCCCCTGCCATACAGCAGGACAAGGCTAAAGAAAAACACAAAACCATCTAACTTGTACCACCATGAAACTACATGGCCTTTACCATATATACAATGTATTTATTATGCTTATTATTTATTGCCCACTCTGTAGGATGCAAGATTCATAAAGACAGAGATTTTTTTTTTTTCATTGATGTATACCAACATTTGCTGCCCAACAGGCATAAACGTTTCCTTAGTTCATTCACACTTCCACTTTCCTCGATAATTATTTTATATCTTCTCTTTCTTCAAACTTCTATCATTCTTTCCCTATCTTCATATTCTGCTGAAGTACTGTGCTTCTCATTTCACTGATAAAATCAAAGTGTTCAGAAGGGAACTACCATAATCTCCTGCCATGCCATTTTCCCACTTCTGTACCAAAACTCTGCCTTCCCACCCGTTTCTCTAAATGAACTCTCCATGCCCCTATTTGCAGCCAGTCCTTCTGTTTGTACTTTTATACTATAGATCCCATCCCTTCAAGAGTGACTTTTTAAGGAGTCAGTATTCCCTCTCTCTCCTGCATCATCAACTTTTCCGTCCCTGCTGAATCATTCCTATTGGCACACATGCATGCTGTTATTAATTCCATCTAAAAAAAAAAATCTCTCTTGACCCCACTTCCCCTGACAACTACCATCACATTTCTCTCCTTCACTTTGCAGCAAAACTTCTCAAATTAACTGTCACTTCCTCCATTTCCTATCCTCCTGTTCTCCCTTAAACACACTCTAATCAGGAGTTTGACCCTTTCACACTACCAAAACTGCTCTTGTAATGGTCACTGATAACCTCTACATTGCTAAATCCAAGGGTCAATTCTTTCTCCTCATCTTACTTGACAAATTCAAGCATTGACAAATTTATCTTTCTCTCTTCCATAATACACTTTCTTTACTTAGATTCTAGGACACTACATATTTCTTGGACTTTCTTATGCTTTTCTGGCCACTTTCTCAGTTTCCTCTGATGGTCTTCCTCTTCTTTCAACTTGTTATTAACATTGGAGTGCTCCAAGGCTCACTTCTTGGACTTCTCTGTCTATTCTCACTCCCTCTGTAATCTCAGCCATGGCTTTAAATACCATCTGTATCCAATAATTGCTAAGTTTTTGTTTCTAGCCTAGACCTTCCTCCTGAATTCCCAACTGATATATACAACTGCATCTTTGACATCTCTATTTGGATGTTGAATATGCCCAAGCTTGACTCCTGCTCTTTTCCCCATGCTGGCCCCTCCTAGAGGCTTCTCCTTCTCTGTTGGCAGCTCCAGCCTTTCAATTGCTCAGCAAAAATACTAGAGTCATTCTGCATTCTTCTCTTTCTTCCACATCTTGTACTCAGTCTGTCAGGAAATCCTATTGGCTCTACTTTCAAAATATATCTGGAATCTGACCACTTCTGTCTCCCCAGTCCTACCACCAAGGTGCAAGCCGCCATCATCTCTCACCTGAATTACTACAATAGCTTTTTAATGGTCTTTCTGCTTCTGCCTTTGCCCCCTCTTCTGCCTTTGTCCATTCTCAAAGCAGCAGCCAGAGCGATTCTTTTGAAACATGAGTCAGATCATGCCTCTCCTCTCCTCACAGTTCCCCAGTGGCCCTCAATGCATTCAGAGCTGTGACCTGCAATGGTTCGCCCTCTCCATGATCTCTCTGACCTCATTGTCTACTTCTCTCCATACCAGCAACACTAGCTTCTTGGCTGTTCCTCAAACAAAAGAGGCAGAGTTCTATCTCAGGGTGTTTGTGCTACTTGTTCCCTCTGCCCAAAATTCTCTTCCTGCAGATATCCTCATGGCCAAAACCTTCACCTCCTGCAAGTCTCTTCTCAATTACCATCTTTTCAATGAGACCAATCCTGATCTCCTCTTTAAAAACTGCATCCCATACCTCCAGGACACTCAGTTTCCCTTTCTCTACTTCAATTTGTCATCCCACAGCATTTATCACCTTCTAGCATACTATATAATTTATGAATTTCTTATGTTTGTTGTTTATTATCATCTCAGTAGTATGTCAGATCCATGAGACTAAACATATTTTTATTGGTTTTATTCAATGAGATATCCAACATTTGCTGTCCACGCTTACTATGTGCTAGCCCCTGTGCTAGGGTTTGAGAATATCAAGAAAACGTCATAGTTCCTGCCTCATAATGGACTAAGAATAAACCAGTTAAAAAAATCATTCAGGTACTTATGGTGTTTTATAAATTTATGGAGCCCATCACGTATATAATCCCATTCGATTTTCAAAACAGGAAGCATGTTTAAAATAAACAAGCAAGGAGCTATTACTCTCAGTTTAAAGGTGTGGACTCTGGGATTCCTAAAGAGGAAGTGAATTTCCACACAGCTAGGACACAATGGAATTAGGATTCCATCCCTGACTGTGTGACTCCAGCTGCCCCCTCAGCATCCCTGGGGAACACTACTGCCAGGCAGAGGCCATACCTCTCTATATTTCTAGTCCCCACACCAGTAGAAAGATCATTCCATGTGCATTGAATAGATCAATATTTTTAAGTTATAGCACAAAGATTTATATTATAAAAAAGAGTTTCCTATAAGTAAGTGTCAAAAGGAAGAACAAACTCCATCTATCAAGCTATTTAAAATATATATTTAATATTATATAATATTGTTATAATATTTTATATTTTTTTAAGTATAAACTAATTCACAACAGTTTTATCTGAGGAGAGTATCATGGACTTAGTTCTCTCTCCAGTTGTCCTTTAGCTTAATGATAATATGCTTTGTGGTCTTTTCCCCACTATATTGTATTTGCGGCTAACAATTCTCTGACTTTTCATCTCTGAATATAGATGGTTAGATGCTATCTTGTACTATTATATTTGTCTGTGGCCATTCTTACTACCTTCTGTTTGCAGATTTTTTGCCACCAGTACTCTCCAACGTCTGCCTAAATCTCCCATCTCCTTGTCAGAAAGTATAGATCTTGATTTCTCCTGTCTTCACTTTTTTCAAACCATGTTACACCTTACACTTCTCTCCCAAAATTCTTTTTTAAAATCTTCTCACTGCTTGAAAAACAAAACAAAAATCCCTGTCCTCCTTTGACCTCTTTTCTTCTAAAAAATCATTTCCTTTTGCTATCAATCTTCTTTTGCTCATTATAAAATTCATCCAACTAATTTGGCCCCAGCACATTGGAAGACATTCATAAGGTGTTGAAGATGCAGGTAGTGCTGAGTGGGCTCTCTGTTTTCCAAATGAACTCTTCCTTACACCCTCTTAAACCAGGGTGGACTTGCAAAGGTGCTGTGACAAACTTAAAGAAGCAGTTGGGGAGAGTCTACTATCAATCACATCGTCGCTTCATTTCCACCAGCATAGGGTAATGGCACATGGAGAGTTCCAAGGTGACATTGCTAACGGAATTCTTGTGCTCTGAGGGTTATAGGAAGTGTTGGGTAGATAGGGAGGGCAGCAGGGTGTCAACATCAGGGATGAAATGATTGAGCACGAGTTAGAGTCACTATGCTTTAGGTCATTTATGTTGAATTTTCTTAAGGTTTTTGAAAAGGTACCTTTTCAAAATATTATACTTTACTTTGTTACACATTAAAATATTTGCCAAATAATACCATACTGAAGTTGTCTATAAATAATATAACAAAAAATAGTAACATTGGTTAGAATTTGATGTTAATCTCAATTATTGACAGCACCATTTTCTAGCCCTAAAATTGTGGCATCCTAAAGGTTTCTCAGTCACTTTAAATGGTGTTGTGAAATGTTTAGAAATATACCGAAGCAAAATTAACTTGGGTTTGCAATCATCTGTGCATCAGTTTTTAGAACTCTACTAATATCAGGTGGAATCTATGATTCACTTTATCCCCCTTTTTTGCTGTTTTTTTTTTTCATTAAACTTTTTATTTTGAGATACAGATTCACGCGCAGTTACAAGAATAATATAGAGAGATCTCCTATACCCTTTACTTAGGTTCCCCAATGGTAAAATATTACATTTTTATGTCTAAATTCATAAAGGACATTGATCTGTAGTTTTCTCTTTCTTTCATTCTTTCTTTCTTTTCTTTCTTTCTTTTCTTTCTTCCTTTCTTTCTTTTTTTAGCTGTCTTTGGTTTTACTATCAAGGCAATACTAGCTTCATAAAATGAATTGGGAAGCATTTCCTCCACTTCTTTTTTCTGGAAGAGATTGTGGGTTACTTGAACATTTTTTAGACTTCCATTTTAATTTATCTGTAGCTTGTTTGTTTGTGGTTGTGGTTACTGTTTTTAAAGTTATCTGTTGACTATGGCTATTTGTAAAGCTTTTTTAGTGGTTCTGAGTATTACATTATATACACTTAACTTTAACAGTTTACTGTTTTCATCATTTACCTGTTCGAGTGAAGTGCAGAAATTTCATCAGCCTTACCTCCATTTACCCTCTCACATTTATAATCTGATTGTGTCATATACTTCCTCTAAGTACATTTAGAACCACAGCAGGAAGTGTGGTTAACTTTTTAGTAAATTTTTGTTCCACCCATCAAAAATATTTAAACAGCACAATAGGAGAAGGAAACTATTGTTATTTACCAATATTTTTGCTTACCATGTTCTTTCTTCCTGATGTTCCAAGGTTCCTTCTTTTATCATTTATTTTCTGTCTAGAAAACTTCCTTTAGCTTTTCTTTTAAGGTAGGTCAGTTGGTGATAAATTCTCTTAATTTTCCTTCATTTAAGAATATCTTGGGGCCGGCCCCATGGCTGAATGGTTAAGTTTGCGCACTCCGCTGCAGCAGCCTGGGGTTTTGCCAGTTCGAATCCTGGGCGTGGACATGGCACCGCTCATCAGGCCATGCTGAGGCAGCGTTCCACATGGCACAACTGGAAGGACCCACAACTAAGAATATACAACTATGTACCGGGGGCCTTTGGGGAAAAAAAGGAAAAAAATTTAAATTAAAAAAAATTTAAAAATTTTTAAAATTTAAAAATTAAAAAAGAAGAATACCTTCATTTCCCCTTCATTCCTCCAGGATAATTTCACTGGATATAGGATTCTGGGTTGAGAGTGCCTTTCTTTCAGCACTTGAAAAATGATATGCCACTTCCATCTGGCCCCCATGGTTTCTGATAAGAGATCCATTGTCATTCAAACAATTGTTCTCTGTAGTAATGTGTCATTTTTCCATTGCTAGTTCCAACATTTTTTCTTTATATTTAGGGATTTTGGGTCTTTATTTTCTTAGTGCAGCTTTAGATTCATAACGAAATTAAGTGGAAGGTAGAGAGATTTCCCATATACCTCCTGCCCCCACACAAACACAGCCTCCTCCATTATCAACATCCCCACCAAAGTGGGTCATTTGTTATAACTGATGAACCTGCATTGACACATCATAATCATCCCAATCCATAGTTTACATTAAGGTTCAGTCTTGCTGTTGTACATTCTATGGGTTTGGAAAAACATATAATGCCATATATCCATCATTATAGCATCATACAGAGTATTTTCATTGCCCTAAAACTCCTAGGTGTTCCACCTATTCATCTCTGCTAACCCCACCCCACCCCCTACCCCTGGCAACTACTGATCTTTTTACTGTCTCCATAGTTTTGCTTTTTCCAGAATGTCATATAGCTGGAATCAGACAGTATGTAGCCTTTCCAGACTGGCTTCTTTCACTTAATAATATGCATTTAAAGTTCCTTCATATCTTTTCATTTCTTGATAGCTCATTTTTTTTTAGTGCTGAATAATATTCCATTGTCTGGTTGTACCAGTTTATTTATCCATTCACCCACTGAAGGACATCTTCGTTGCTTACAAGTTTTGGCAATTATGAATAAAGCTTGTATAAATATCCTAATGCAGGTTTTTGTGTGAACACAAGTTTTCAACTCTTTTGGGTAAATCCCAAGGAGTATGATTGCTGGCTTATAGTAAGAGTATATTTAGCTTTCTGTAGCCACTAAACTGTCTTCCAAAGTGGCTGTACCATTTTTCATTCCCACCAGCAATGAATAAGAGTTTCTGTTGCTCTACATCCTCACCAGCATTAGATGTTGTCAGTGTTCTAGATTTTGGCCATTTTTATGGGTTTGTAGTGGTATCTCATTGTAGTTTTAACTTGCATTTCCCTGATGACATATGATGTGGAGCATTTTTTCATATGCTTATTTGCCATCTGTTTAAATTCTTTGATGGAGTGTCAAGATCTTTGGTCCATTTTTTAAGTGGGTTTTTTGCTTTCTTATTGTTGAGTTTTAAGAGTTCCATTTTAGATAAGTCCTTTATCAGATGTGTCAGATGTGTCTTTTGCAAATATTTTTTCCCAGTCTGTGGCTTGTCTTCTCATTCTCTTGATGTTGTCTTTCACAGAGCAGAAGTTTTTAATTTTAATGAAGTCCAGCTTATCAACTATTTATTTCATGGATCATTTCCTTTGGTGTTATATCTAAAAAGCCATCGCCATATGCAAGGTCATCTAGGTCTTCTTCTATGTTATCTTCTAGGCGTTTTATAGTTTTGCATTTTATATTTAGGTCTATGATCCATTTGGAATTATTTTTCTGAAGGGTGAAAGGCCTGTGTCTAGATTCATTTTTCTGCATGTGGATGTCTAGTTGTTCCAGCACCATTTGTTGTAAAGACTATCTTTGCCCCATTGTCTTGCCTTTGCTCCTTTGTCAAAGATTAATTGACTGTTTTTATGTAGGTCTATTTCTGTGCTCTCTATTCTGTTCCATTGATCTATCTTTCTATTTCTTTGCCAATACTACGCTGTCTGGATTACTGTAGCTTTATAGTAAGCCTTGAAGTCAGGAAGTGTCAGTCCTCCACTTTGTTCTTCTCCTTCAATATTGTGTTAGCTATTCTGGGTCTTTTACCTTTCCATACAAACTTTAGAATCAGCTCGTCTACATCCACAAAACAACTTGCTTGGATTTTGATTGAGACTGCATTGAATCAATAGATCAAGTTGGAAAGAATTGACATCTTGACAATATTGAGTCTTCTTATCCATGAACATGGAATATCTCTCCATTTACATAGTTCTTCTTTAATTTTACTCATCACAGTTTTACAGTTTTCCTCATATAGGTCTTGTGCATATTTTGTTAGACTTACAGCTCAATATTTTATTTTTGGAAGTGCTAATGTAAATGACCTCGTGTTTTTAGTTTCAAATTCCATTTGTTCATTGCTAGAATGTAGGAAAGCAATTGACTTTTGTATATTAACCTTGTATCCCGAAACCTTGTTATAATTGCTTGTGAGCTCTAGGCAGCTTTTTTTCCCAAGTCTTTTGGATTTTCTACATAGACCATCATGTCCTCTGCGAACAAAGACAGTTTTATTTCTTCCTTCCTAGTTTGACTACCTTTTATTCCCTTTTCTGAGCTTATTTCACTAGCTAGGACTTCAAGCACAATGTTGAAAAGGAGTGGTAAGAGAGGACATATTTGCCTTGTTCCTATTCTTAGTGGGAAAGCTTTGACTTTCTCATAATTAAGTATGATGTTAGCTGTAGGTTTTTTTAGACATTCTTTATCAAGTTGAGGAAGTTCCCCTATATCCTAGTTTACTGAGAGTTTTTGTCATGAACAGGTGTTGAATTTTGTCAAATGCATTTGATAAGATCATATGATTTTTCTTTTTTAGCCTGTTTATGTGATATATCACATTAATTGATTTTTGAAAGCTGAACTAGCCTTGCATACCTGGGATAAATCCCACTGGTCATGGTGCATAATTCCTTCTATACATTGTTGGATTCAATTTGCTAATATTTTGCTGAGGATTTTTGCATCTATGTTCATGAGAGATATTGGTCTTCATCTTTGTTTCCTTGTGATGTCTTTGTCTGGTTTTGGTATCAGAGTAATGATAGCCTCATAGAATGAGTTAGAAAGAATTTTCTATGCTTCTATCCTCTGAAAGAGATTGTAGAGAATCGATATAATTTTTTCCTTCAATGTTTGGTAGAATTCACCAGTGAACCCAACTGGGCCTAGTGCTTTCTGTTTGGGGAGGCTATTAATTATTGATCAATTTCTTTATATTCAGCTTTTAGAGGTTTGATTATAATGTGTCCTGGCATGATTTTTCAGATTTATTCTGTTTGGGGTTTGCTTATCTTCTTGAATGTGTGGTTTTATGTATTTTTCCAAATTTAGGAAATTTTCAGCCATTATTTCTTCAAATACTTTTTCAACTCCATCCTTTCTCCTCTCATTATGAGACCTCATGACATTAGTGTTAAATTTTTTGTTATAGTTCCACAGTTCTTGAGGCTTTGTTAATTTTTTCAGTCTATTTTCCTCACTGTTGTTCATTTTGGACAGTTTCTATTGTTCTATCTTCCAGCCTGCTGTTGAGCTCATCTATTGAGTTTATTTCAGTAATTGTATGTGTTGACTCTAAAATTTCCATTTGTTCCATAAGTTCTATTTATTTGCTAAGACTTTCTATGTTTTTCATTTGTTTCAAGCATGTTTGTAATTCCTCATTGAAGCATTTTTATGATGGCTGCTTTTAAATTTTTGTCAAGTAATTCTAACTTCTCTATCGTCTTGGTGCAGGCATATATTAATTTACTCTTTTAAGTCACTTTGAGATCTTCCTGGTTCTTGGTATGTTGAACAATATTCAATTGAAACTTGGACATTTGAGGTATTATGCTATGAGATTCTGGATCTTATTTAAACCTCTTATTTTCATTGATTTTCAAAATTGCTCCATCAGGAAAAAGGGTGTCATTACTGCGAGTGGGGATAGAAGCCTAGGTTCCCCACTTGGTCTCCACTGATGCTTGAGGTAGAAGGGGAGTCTTTGTCACTGCTGGGCAGAAGAGGGAGTTCTGGTTCCCCACGAGGCCTCCACTGATACCTTCCTGGTTGGGAGGAGTAGGAGTGCATTGTTACAGCTCTCCACATGGCCTCTCATGACACCACAAGGATGAGGAGGTAGCCTTGTTTCCACTGGGTGATGGTGAAAGTCCTGAACCTCCACTAGGCCCCCTCTTAAACCACCCCAGAGGGTAGGGGCAAAGGTGCCTCATTCCTACCAGATGGGGATGAAATGTGGACTCTCTACTTAGCCTTCTCTGACACCAATGTGGTGGAGGGAGGGTAGTGAGGTTGAGGTGACTTGTTACAGCCTAGCAAGGGTAGAAGTCAAGCCTTGTCACTCAGTATTTCTGGGCATGAGTATTGGTGGTGCCACAGCTTTTTCTATGATATTTGGCTAGAATGGAGTGGCTAATGTCTAAACATTTTCTATCTTGCTAGGCTGTCCCTTTCCTGGTCCTTTGGCTAGAGAAAGCAGGGGTTTCTTGGGATTACTTTCTGTCTGTGATTAGCATTTCTGGGTTTCCACCTTCTTCAGCACAAGTCTAGGATGTATGAAGCAAGAATAAAACAAAAACAAAAAATGGAGAACTCACCATTATGTCATTCTTTGGATTCCAAGACCCTTAACTAGTTTTCCTTCTTCTCTCCATTTTTCAGAGTTGTCTCATGTTTGTTTTATAAATACATAATTTTCAGTGTTTCTAATTGTACAGTGTGGGAAGAATAGGGAAAAAATAGTGCCATTCCATCTTCCTGGAAGTTGCTGCGTGATTTTTTAAAACCATTTTCTCTATTAGGGTGCAGAGGCAAAGGAAGAAGTTTCTAAAATCAAATTAGCAAATCTTTGGATTTGTCCATCAATTGAAGAATGGATATGAAGTATTAGGTAAAAAAATTTCTCTAACTTATCTGCTCATTTCCCTGCTCCACACTCTCTCATCCTCTTAGTAACATCCAGCCTATTATGGCACTTATAAAAATCTGTATATTTTTCTATATATGAGGGTAGGTGGACATTGTCTCAGTGTGGCCTCAAGCTTACTCCACAATAAAATATAAAGTCAAATGCCAATAACTATAGACCTTGCCATAGCAGAATAATGAGGCAATGTGAAAGAAACCAGGGTACCAGATTTCATTTACATATCCTATGTTGTTATATGTTACATTATATTATATTATACCACATTAATTACACTTATTCTTACATCTTTTCCTTCCCACTAGACTGTGAGCTCCTTCAGGAAAGGGATATACGAAATATATCACCTAGCACATTACAAGCACCTGATAAATACTACTCTCTCCCTTCTTGTCCACTCCTTTTCCACCCCCAGCTAGTTCAGGATCAAGGCAGAAAGCTCAGAGGAGAAACTGCATCTACAATTAATCTAGGCTCAGAGGCTTGGAGAAGACCTCTGAATCAATAGCCAGCTGCCATTAATTAGTACCTTTGACTAGATCTTGCAAGAAGTGCTGGCTGCCTCCCACCCCACCCCACGCATCTTTGAAGATTCTGACAGAGCAGACACTAGGGATTAAAGGGAAGGGGCTGTAGAACCCTGTCTTCCAATTCCATTCTCTTAGAGTTCTAATCAATTTTGTCAATATTTGTTCAAGAAGTCTTTCTGGAGGATGAGAAGGATGGAGTTTAAAGCATACCCCTAAAGTGACATTTTCCAAACTGTGACCCGAGGAATGCCAGCCGGTGTTTAGTAGATAACAAGAGTCCTGTGGTCAAGGAAGTTTGAGAAATGCTGGTTACCATGCTACTCTCTCAGAGGGTCACAATGCACATCAAATATTTTTGAGAATTCTATAGTAAAAAAGTCATTTAACTTTGTTTACCTGTGTTTTCTCCCATTACTCCCACTCCATAATACCCATCGAAAACACAATATTCATATTCTCTTTAATCTTACATGAAGCTACTTCTAAGAGAAGTAACTCTAAAAGTTCCAAGGGCAGGGAAATAATGCAAAAACAAATGGGATGAAGAGTGGAGCCCTGGAAAAAGAAGGCATGATCTTAATTTGACTGAGGTGAAAGGCAAATAAGGATGTGGTGGGAGGTGTAAGAGATTTTATACATTAAGTAGGAATTTATACTGACAGAGGTGATTGAGAAGGTTTTTAGAAAGCAATCATAACATTTGTCAAGAACAGTGGATTCTTTTTGAAATAATTTAAATAGTCTCTTATCAGTTGAAGTCCCAGGAGAGGAGAAATGGCATATTCAAATTAGGATATTCAAGGAGGATCTAATGAAGTAACTATTTACAAAGGTATGGGCAGAACATAGGGTATAGTGGATATACCACAATGAATAGTGAAATACATTGAGGCCACAAAAATAGGGGGGAGGACATTGCCTTCCCTGGGCCAACGTTGGTTAGTGGAGGAAGAAGTTACCAGAACCCATATTGAGTGTCATATAGAGAAAACTACTTTGAAAAGGGCAGTGATCCCCTCCAACTGCCTCCCAGGCTTCCCTTCAGCTGAACCTACAGAAGTCAACCTCCCAGGGCATATAGCACTGTGGAGAGAAGGGTGGAGAGTAAGTATGGAAGGACAAAGGGAAGATATTTGACACATGTCCCAAGGTGGAAGAATCTGGAAACTGCAAAAAGATATTTTAACTCTACCATTTCCTGTCTTGCTGTGTCTATTCATGATTCATGTAACACTTTTGAAGAGGGCACCTACTATGTTAAGATATTGCATTGAGCGTATTGAAGACAAAAAAACAATAAGCTAGAGACCCAGCCTTCAGGTATGCAAAATAGCTATAAATGGAGAGAAAAATAAGCAAATAATTAAAATATAGTGTGAAACATGAACATGAAGAGGTGTAGAAAATACACGGCAGTTCGGTGCAGAGAATTTGCATAGCTAACTTATGACCTTAGCCTTGATATGCAATGCTAGTATGTAAAATTGTTGGCTATAATAGCCTCTCCTGTATAAACACAAATTTTGAGAATTTAAAATGTATTCAAAATTTAATTTCATCTATTAATAGCTGATAATAACCCATAATAAAAAATTTAGCTACTCAAAAAAATTTTCAAAATTGAAGTATGTGCAAAAGACATCCATGAATGCTAAGTTTTGTGAAACATCCAGTATTTCGTATTTAGCCTCCGACACTCTTAAACACCATTTTAAGTATTTGTTTTCCTAGAGGAAATCCTTAAAACTGTTTTTTCACTTTAACCCAACCATTTCTATTATGGCATATTTCTCTCCAGATTTTGTCTATGTGCACATGTTCCAGAACTGGGATCCCTGACTCCAAAGAATTTTGTACTGTTATTCAGCATAAGGAGGTAGAATATTGTGGCCATAGGGTTTTTCAAATAATTCAGGAAGTCTCAGCCATAGCTTAGCTGGAACTGGCACTTTCCCAAAGCAATGCACAAAATCCATGGATAAATTCTGCCTGAGTTGTCTATTTAAACTCTAATGAGTGGGAGTAGTGGGGTCATTGCCCGCACTGATAGACATCTTTTGCATAAGAGAGAATTGAAGCGAATTTTCATTTTGGAAATGAAAAAATTGTTACACTCAAATTCTTATAGACTAGGAAAGCCGCAACTGCAAACTAGTTTGATTATAAAAATAAAATATTAGAGTTATGACCTTGAGAATATCAATATTCTCAAGTTTCCTCTATTTCTTGACCAAAAAGAAAACAAATCCTCCTTCCCTCACCTTGCCCTTCCCCTCCTCCCCAGATAGAATAGTGTGATTTCCTGCCTCCAATGCTAGCCTGTTGTGTTTTCCCTGAGGCTTATGGTTGTAATGCTACAGCCACAGAAGCTGTCTTGCAGGTTACCTGCATGCTCAGGAGTTGCAAGGTAGGTTTCTATAGTGTGTTCTTTTCTTCCTTTACTTATGGAGTTTGCAAAAGGGTTATATTTTCATCTTTATAATGGAAATAAAAAAGTTAAATTTGACTCATTTTATAAAATCTCACTGCACAGGTACATTTGTAGGAAGGTAAGGCATATCTCAACTTTCTCACTATTTCAAATAAACCACAGCAAGAATAAAAATAAATCTAGTATGCCAGATCTTTCAGTCTTTGATTCTCCCTGAGTTCCCAGACTCATCTTGGTGGTGGCCACCACCCACTCTTCCCCACACCCAACACCTGAAACTCTGACCACCCTGAGTCACTTCCAATTCCAGCCTTCCAGGCTATTCTATGCTGCTCTCCACATCCATACCCTTTCTCTACTGTCCATTTGACAAGTAGATACTCAGTTCTCCAGGAAGCTTTTTTAACTCTCAAACCACTCCCAGAAGAAGTGATGGCTCTCTTCTTGGTTCTCCAAGAAGCCTTGCATCATGCCACCAATAGACATTGCTAATTTTCTGTCTTCTAAACTGTGAGCTCCTCATCTTATCATTGTGCACCAGGTATCTAATCCAGCAGGCACTTAAGATAAATGAAAAAATACAAAACAAAGCTTCCTTCTCATGCAAGAGAATTGGTAACCTTGAAGAGCAAAATAAATCTGAAGTGAAGGCAACCAACGTTGCTTCTTTTCCTTATATTCTATGCAGAGTACTAAACACTTTATTATAATATTTAGTGCTCAAGTAATCCAATGAGGTAGCTATTAAAATCCTTAATTGCCAATGAGGAAATAAAGGCTTAGAGAAAATAAGTAACCTGCCCAAAGAATTGTACATGTTAACAAGTTGGTAGTCAAAATAGACCACCTTTTTCTGATGAGATAGCCTATGTGCTTCTCCAAACACTAGGTGACAATTAATAAGGAGAAAGCATTTAAATTTAGCTGCCCAGTGGAGAAGGCAAAAACGCTCAGTTTTCAACTCAAAAGTCACTTTTCCTTATGAGTGAAACCAGCTCTTTTGAAAGAGTCCAGGTGAAAATATTTCATCATGCATCTTTGCCTCTTGCACATATCTGTAAGCATTCCTGCCTTTCTCTTTGCTATTCTGATTTCGCTTGACCTCAAGGGCAGCGGTCATTCACCTCTGTGTTAGAAGTTCCAAGTGGGACAAAGGACTACAGTTGCAGAACATACTCCCTGAAAATCTTTTGTTTAACCTTTTTGTAAGAGCAACAAATCTTGTTTTTTCTATTTAACAATTTTTTTTATTGAGGGCTTTCAATGTGCCAGGTATTGATAGAGGCGTTGGAGTACAATGGTCAACCAAGTGCCCATCAAGTTATTGCAGCTGAGAGGGATGCTTTTGAAGATTAAGAGAATAAAGATACGTGAAAGTCCCTTATAGGCTCTGGAACTAAAAGGGTTATTATTGTTCTAGTTATCAATTGGCTTAAAGAAATGGTTTTTTGTTTTTATTCTTTTTTTTGAGGAAGATTAGCCCTGAGCTAACTGCTGCCAATCCTCCTCTTTTTTTTTGCTGAGGCAGTCTGGCCCCGAGCTAACATCCGTGCCCATCTTCCTCTACTTTATATGTGGGAAGCCCACCACAGCATGGCTTGACAAGTGGTGCCATGTCCGCACCCGGGATCCGAACCGACGAACCCCGGGCCGCTGAAGCGGAATGTGCGCACTTAACTGCTGCGCCATGGGGCTGGCCCCAAGAAATGGTTTTTATGATCCCTTACAGTTCTGTGGATTGACTGGGCTTAGCTGGGTGGTTCTGATCTCATGAGGGTGCAGTCAGTTGCTGGCTGGGGCTGCATGTGAAGGCTTGACTGGGTTGGATGTCTGAGATACCTAATCACATGGCTGGTACTTTGATGCAAGCTGTGGGCTGGGGGGCTCAGCTGAGTTGTCACATGGCCTCCCCATGTGTCCTGGGCTTCTTCTTATAACATGGTGGCCGGGTTCTGGTCCTCAGCTTGAAACACTCCCAAATTCCATTTTGACAGGCAGGTCTCCCAGAGGAAGGCAAGCATCTGTACTTACCCTACCAGGGTGCCTCACACCACTCTCTGCCTTGCTCAGCCAGCTCCAATCACAACATCGTTCTTTCTCTATTTCAAATGCTCATTGAGCAGGCTGTTTCCTGTATCTGAAATGCCCTCCCTGCATCCCTATGGCCTGTTTCCCCGACTCCCAGCACTTCCTGGGTAACTCCTCATTTTTCAGATTTCAGCTCAAATTATTATCACTTCAAGAGCAGCAAATCTTTAAGTAAAGTTTAACCCTCTCATTCTCCTATTTCTTTTTTAACCTTTTGTTGTGAAATAATTATAAATTCACATGACATTGCAAAAATCATAGAGTCCTGTGTTCTCTTCATCCAGCTTCCCTGAATGAAGACATGTAGTAACTGTAGGACAAAATTAAGCCCAGGACGTTGACGTTAGCACAATAATGTTACTAGACTACTCCAATTTCTTAAAAACAATATTTTATTTTACAAAGTAGTAGATACAATTCCCATAAGGCTTTCCCTTTTATTCTGTAGAGTGAGGAAGGCTGGGTCACAGGTCTTACAGTAATGATGGGCTTCCCTCCCTATTCTTTATGTAAAATTTTATGGCCTTAGATAAGAATCCTCTTAATATATCTCATACAAAGGACTTTTCAGATGTTAATTTGTGACTAACAAAACTGACCCAGGGTAAGGTACATACTAGATCAAAAGCTTGGTAAACGAGCAGACATTTTTTGAAATTCTATTACAGTCATGCACCACATAACAATGTTTTGATCAACAATGGACTGCATATCCGACAGTGGTCTCATAAGAGCAGTACCATAAAGCCTAGGTGTGTGGTAGCTATACCATCTAGGTTTGTGTAAGTGCACTCTATGATGTTCTGACAACAGAATTGCCTAACAATGCATTCCTCAGAACGTATCCCCATCATTAAGCAATGCATGGCTGTATATGCCAAACACAAGAACAAAGTGATGCAAAGACACAGTCCTTTCCTCAAACCGTTCACAAACTGGGAGCAGGAATCAGAAACAGAGATGTGAGTAAGAAAAACGAATCAAAAAGGTTTCTTATTATTGAGACCTGACAACAAATGGCTGCTTTGTGTGTCAGGAAACAGGTTGAAACACATTTTGGCCTAAATTCAGAAGTTGATTCTGGTGAACCAAACAGAAGGGCCATCATTATTTAGAGTTGAATAAAGCTGAATAATCCTAGGATGGAATTAGGAAAATAAAAGAGAATTGAACTCAAACAAACAGCACACACAGGGACTCATCTGTGTTTAGGTAGTACCCTGAAGGCTACACCTCCAAACACCTTCTACTATGATGTCACCTTCAAGCCATATGAACAAATCATCTTCCAAAAGAGTTCCTCATCTCTATCATTGTCGCAGCATTTTCCTAGCCAATTTTTATCATCCCTCCACCTTTCACATCTAGACTATGAATATTTCTCATAGTCACCTGTTCTTTCTTCTCACCAGCCCAACTCACAGCCTCATTATCTTCTTTTTGTTTTTTTTAATAAAAGCATCTTGTTTAGCTTCCCTAATTTGAGGCTTATATCAGTTTCTCAAGGTTACTGTAACAAATTACCACAGATTTGGTGGCTTAACAGTATGGAGATTCCTTTAAAAATTAAAAATAGACCTACCATATGAGCCTGCAATCCCACTTCTGGGTATATATCCAAAGGAAACAAAATCAGCACCACCATGCTCGGTGCAGCATTATTCACAATAGTCAAGATCTACAAACAAGCTAAGTGTTCATCAACAGATGAATGGATAAAGAAAATATGGTATATATACAATGGAATATTATTCAGCCTTAAAAAAGAAATTCTGCCATTTGTGATAACATGGCTAGAACTGGAAGACATTATGCTAAGGGAAATAAGCCAGGCAGAGAAAGACACATTTTTTGATGTAGTTTTTAGGATTTTCTCTCTGTGTATGAGCATATTATCTGCAAAGACAATTCCACTTTTTCCTTTCTGATTTTGATGCCTTTCATTCATTTTTCTTGCCTGATTGCTGTGACTAGCATTCCAGTACTATGTTGAATAGGAGTGGTGAGAATGGGAACCCTTGTCTTGTTCCTGATCTTAGAGGAAAAGCTTTCAACCTTTCACCATTGAATATGATGTTTGCTGTGGGCTTGTCATATATGTCCTTTATTGTGTTGAAGTATGTTCCCTCTATATCAAATTTGTTGAGAGATTTTATCATGAAAGAATGTTGTATTTTATCAAAAGCTTTTTATATATCTATTGAGATGATTATGATTTTTATCTCTCATTCCATTAATGTGGTGTATCATATTTATTGATTTATTGAACTACCCTTGCATCCCAGGAATAAATCCTCTTTGATCATGGTGCATGATTCTTAGAATGTGCTGTTGAATTTAGTCTGCTAGTGTTTTGTTGAGAAATTTTTCATCTATATTCATCAGGGATGTTGGCTTGTAGTGTTCTTGTCTGGCTTTGGTATCAGAAAATAGCTGGCCTTGTAAAATGAGTTTGGAAGTGTTCTCTCCTCTTCAATTTTTTAGAAAAGTTTGAGAAGGGCTGCAATTAATTCTTCTTTAAATGTTTGGTAGAATTCACCAATGAAACCATCTGGTTCTAGGCTTTTCTTTGTTTGGGAGGGTTTTTTTCTTTCTTAAAGATTTTATTTTTTTCCTTTTTCTCCCTAAAGCCCCCCAGTACATAGTTGTATATTCTTCATTGTGGGTCCTTCTAGCTGTGGCATGTGGGATGCTGCCTCAGCGTGGTTTGATGAGCAGTGCCATGTCCGTGCCCAGGATTCGAACCAACAAAACACTGGGCCACCTGCAGTGGAGCACGTGAACTTAACCACTCGGCCACGGGGGCCAGCCCCCAGTTTGGGAGGTTTTTGATTACTGATTCAATGTCCTTATTCATTTCTGGTCTATTCAGATTTTCTCCTTCTTTGTGATTCAGTTTTGATAGGGCTTATGTTTCTAGGAATTTTCTGTTTCTTCTAGGTTATACAATTTGTTGGTGTATAATTGTTTATAGTAGTCTCTTATTAGTGTTTGTATTTCTGTTGCATCAGTTGTAACGTCTCCTCTTTCACTTCTGATTTTATTTATTCAAGTCTTCTTTCTGTTTTTCTTAGTCTAGGTAAAGTTTTGTCAATGTTGTTTACCTTTTCAAAAAAATCAGCTCTTAGTTTCATTGATCTTTTCTACTGTTTTTATGGTCTCTATTTTATTTATTGCTGCTCTGATCTTTATTATTTCCTTCCTGCTGCTAACTTTGGCCTTAATTTGTTTTTCTTTTTCTAGTTCCTTGAAGTGTAAAGTTAGGTTGTTTATTTGAGATCTTTTTGTTTCTTAATGCAGTCATTTATCTCCACAAACATCCCTCTTAGAACTGCTTTTGCTGCATCTCATAGGTTTTGGTATGTTGTGTTTCCATTTTCATTTGTTTCAAGATATTTCTTGATTTCCTCTTTCATTTATACTTTAACCCATTGGTTGTTAAGGAGAGTGTTGTTTAATTTCCACATTATTGTGAATTTTCCAGCTTTCCTCTTGTTATTGATTTCAAAAATCATATCACTGTGGTCAGAAAAGATATTTGGTATGATTTCAATCTTAATTTGTCAAGACTTCTTTTGTAACCTATCCTAGAGGATGTTACATGTGTGCTTGAGAAGAATGTGTTTTCTGCTGCTGTTGGATGGAATGTTCTCTATATGCCTGTTAATCTATTTGGTCTGAAGTATAGTTCAAATCCAACATTTCTTTGTTGACTTTCTGTCTGGATGATCTATCCATTGTTGAAAGTGGGGTTTTGAAGTCCCCTCCTATTATAGCATTGTTGTCCAATTCTCCTTTCAGATATCTTAGTATTTGCTTAATATATTTAGGTGCACCCATGTTGGGTGCACCTATATTTATGATTGTTATATCTTCTTGATGAATTATATCATCAATACTGGTTCACCCTTTTTCATTGTATAATGACCTTCTTTGTCTCTTGTTACCATTTTTGGCTAAAGTCTATTTTCTATGATGTAAATAAAGCTACTCCTACTCTCTTGGTTTCCACTTGCATAGAATGTCTTTTCCCAATCCTTCACTTTGAGCCTATGCATGTCTTGAAAGTTGAAGTGAGCCTCTTGTAGGCAGCATGTAGTTGGTTCTTGTTTTGTTATCCATCCAGCCACTCTGTGCCTTTTGATTGGAGATTTTAACCAACTTACATTGAGAGTAATTGTTGATAGTTGAGGACTTACTAATGTCGTCTTATTCATTGTTTTCTGGCTGTTTTGTAGTTCCCTTTTTGCTTTCTTCCTCTCTTGCTGCCTTGTGTGTGTGTGAATTGAGGGTTTTCTGTAGTGGTATGTTTTGATTGCCTTCCACTTATTTTTTTTGATCTACTGTAGCTTTTTACTTTGTGGTTACCATGAGGCTTACATAAAACATAGAAATAATAGTCTATCTTACTCTGATAACTACTTTGAGTGCATACAAAAACTGTAATCTTTTACTACCACACTTTTATGTTTTTGATGTCACAGTTTACCTCTTTTATACTGTGTATTCATTAACAAATTATTGTGGCTACAGTTATTTTCAATATTTTTGCCTTTTAACACTTATACTAGAATTAAGTGATTGACACACCACCATATTACAGTATTAGAGTATTCTGAATTTGACTATAGACTTAGCTTTACCAGTGTGTTGTGTATTTTCACATGTTCTCATATTACTAATTAGCATCCTTTCATTTCATCCTGAAGAATTCCTTTCAGCCCTTCTTGTAAGGCAGGTCTAGTGGTGATAAATTCCCTTAGCTTTTGTTTGTCTGGGAAAGCCTTTCTCTCTCCTTCATTTCCAAAGGACAACTTTGCCAGACAAAGTATTCTTGGTTGGCAGTTTTTTTTTCTTCCAGCATTTTGAACATATCATCCTACTCTCTTCTGGCCTGTAAGGTTTCTGCTAAGAAATCCACTGATAGCCATATGGAGGTTTTCCTTATAAGTTATAAGCTTCCCCCCCCCCCCATCTTGCTGCTTTTAAGATTCTCTGTCCTTAACTTTTGATAATTTTATTATAATATGTTGGAGAGGATTTCTCTAAGTTTATTTTGTTGGTGACCTATGAACTTCGTGAACTTGGATATCCAAATCTCTCCACATGTTTGGGAACCTCTCAGCCATTATTTCTTTAAATAAGCTTTCTGCATTTTCTTCTCCCTCCCTTTTCCTTCTAGACCGCCAATGATTCACAGATTGGTTCTTTCAATGGTATTCCACAGATCACATAGGCTTTCTTCACTCTTTTCCATTTTTTTCCTTTGTTCTCTATGACTGGATAATTTCAAAGTGCCTGTCTTCTGCCTTCTGATTGATCTATTCTGATGTTGATACTCTCTATTATATCTTTTATTTCATTCATTGTATTCTTCAGCTCCAGAATTTCTGTCTGGCTATGTTTTATATTTTCTATCTCTTTGTTAAACTTCTCATTTTTCTTGTATATTGATTTCCTGATTCTGGTTGAATTGTCTTTCTGTGTTTTCTTATAGCTCATTAAGTTTCCTTAAAGCAACTTTTTTGAATTCTTTATCAGGTAAATTGCAGATCTCCATGTCTTGGGGTTGGTTACTAGATCATTATGATCCTTTGGTAGTGTCATGTTACCTTGATTTTTCATGTCCCTTGAAGTTTTGCATTGGTATCTTCCCATCTGAAGTAACAGTCATCTCTTCCAGTCTTCATTAACTGGCTCCAGGAGAGAAATACCTTCCATCAGCCCTGCTGATGACTATGAGGCCTTCTCAGATCGTCTGTGGATAACTTGATCCATGCTTCTTTCTCCTTCTTGTGGCAGAATTCTTAAGCTTGTACGCCTTCTCTTGATCTCACAATGCACCAAGCCATGTGCTGATCACCTCCGTTTTGTTTTCCAAAGGTGGTGATAAAGCTCAAATGTGTGATTTCTCCCTGGTCTGCAGATTCAGGCCAGCCTCCTGTGAGTGTTCACTATCTGTCTGCTAGATCTTGCTCTTGCCGCCACCATTGGAAGCACACACAGGGAGCTACTGTTGGAGTCAGGGTGTGTGTGTGGGTGAGGCACACTGAGCACTAGGGGTGCTTTTGGGCCAGTTAGGGAGATCTGCAGGTGAGGCATTCTCAGCAGCTTGTGGGTGGGCTTCTTGATAGAGTCTATGATGCAGTTAGTAGGATCCACATCACTTTAATGCCCTCTGAAAGTTCTATCTGCCACTCTCCTAGTCTCTTTCCACCTCCAAGTCACACAGGTCACAATTCAGTACTCTGGATGGGGCAAGAGAAAAATGAGCTTCTTTGGCAGCATCCCACACAGCTGGGGAAGCCAGGTGCTCACTCACACACTCTCACATTACCCCATGAGTGAAATCACAAGCTGAGATCTCTCTTGGCCCTAAGCTGTGTCAACTTGGGGGATGGGCTGTGCAAGTTGTTGGAGGAGGTAATCAAGAGGACATGACCACCGGTTGACCCTCAAGCTGGACCTAGGCAATCTGAGGCTCCTCATCTCCTGTCCTGTCTTTGGAATGTACACTCTACCAATTGTTCCCACAGTGGGAGCTGTTCCAAGAACATAGCCTTGACAGAGTAAGGTGTTGTTGAGACCATCTGGACTGAATACGTGACTGAACACAGTTAAGGCTTCTATACAAACTTTTAAGATTCTGGTGGAGAGGTGCGGAGATCTACTTGTCTTGTGGACTTGAAGATAAGCCTCATAAGTAAGTTCCCTTTTTTAGTAAAACTGCCACCTACCAATCTGGAGTGTTCTGCCTCTTTCTTGGCTCTCTCCTTGCCCTTTGTGTACAGTGGCCAGTTTGTGAACTAACAATTGGTGAGCCAGCCAAGAAACTAAAGAAATGGGCCTTGGAAAAGAGGCATCTGTAGGGGAAATTTCGAGTTGCCCATCGACCACTATGCAGGTAGGGGTGGCCCATATGTTAGATGCTTGTGGATTGCCATGAGTACAAGGACACCCTGAAAATGACAGATACTTTAATGTGCTTGTTCAAGGAACTGTACATAGTGCACTGCAGCAAAGAAGAGAAATGAATAAGTGCCCCAGTGGGCTGTCCTCTACTGTGGGTAGTTTGACTGGCCACCAATGCCCAACTAGAGGCTGACACTCAAGTTAGAAAGTTGGAGAAAGGATGAAGTTAGAGAAGAAGTTGCAGTTGTCCACTACTCTGCTAGTTTTGGAGCTGGCAGATAAGATGGAAGAGCAGAATAATAAACTGGATATCTTAGCATGTCATTTTGCAAAGCTAGGAGGGCACAATCTGCCATGAATTAAGGTCCAAGCACTTGTGACAAACCCTGACTGGGGTACTAAGAGGTAGGACCCCTGGGAAAGTGAGGAGAGTGAAGGGGAAAATGTGATTGACAATGAAATGGACAGAGTGCCCTGTGTCTTCTGATCTCTAATACAAAGAAAAATTTTAAGTAGTAATTACTCTAGATTTTTGATAATAGAGAAATATACCCCAAAACTCCTAGGAGAAAACTTGCATTCTTTCTCTACCCCTTAAAGTTGTAAATCTTGTCATGTCTTTGAAATGTAAACACCCAAGGAGATGACTAAAACACTGTCCGTGGAGTGAAGGAAAAAAATGGGGGACAGAGGCTTTTAAAAATACAGACTGCTATAGAAGCTATAGAAGCTCCCTTGCCCAAAGTCTAGTCCACAGCTTCCATAGATTATTCGTCAAGGGCAAAAACAAATCTTAAAAGTCTTCTCTACAAATATTAGTAAAAAAGCTTTAGCCACGTGAGTGGGTACCTGATTTATGGCTAAAGTTTTGGAATAAAAGTTATGGGGTCTCTGTGTCTATCTGTATGTTTATGTATGTCTGTGGATATATGTTATGGATATATGTGTATGTGATGTTTTCTTCCTCCAAATGGTCTTGCCAAAATTAATTTGCAAAAGGGCTCGATTTAATTGACCTGAAGAAAAATAAGCTTTAACATCAATTGTGTACTTATGGAAAGCTGAAAATTTTCTTTCATCTGTTAAAAGGACAAAGTTTGCTTTGAGTATTAGTCTGTTCTTGATGAGACTGTGAGGAGTTTCTCTTTACCTTTTGAGTAATCTGCCTAGAAAACAAAGATTTCACGTTTTATCAAAATAACTTCCCAAGCTTCATGTTGTCTTTATCAGGTCTTTACTTAAGAAAATTGACTCTTCTTTACTAAAAGAGCTAAGATTTTTTTTTACAACTATGTAACTTTCTGTATTTGCCTTCAAAGTATTTGTCACTTTGGTTAAATGGATAAGTATTGTTTCACAGTAACCTATGACATTTAATCCAGTGTTTTAAAACTTTGGATATTTTTGACAAACTTCCCAAAACTCAAATTCTAAATATCTAAGTCTTGTTGACCTTGAAGTAGCTTTGGGATTTTTCAGAGGACCCCTAAAACATCTCAAAAGATGTGTTCTCTCTTCTTATAAAAGAGAGCTATTAAACTAATTAGACTTATTTGATATGTTAAATTACATGGGAAGCATTGTCAAATAAGAAATGATGCTAAACTTTTTTAAGGTTATTTTGTATAAATACGTCTTATTAATACAAGTGTTCCTGCAAAAGTGCTTCATCTTCAAGGAAATTCATGGAAAAAGATTAGACAAGTACAGATTTCTGATAACTAAGATCAATTTGTCTTCACATGGGAGGGACAACAATGGACCTTTCAAGCACTTCCCCAAGGCTACCTGCATAGCCCAACATTATGTCATGGGACAGTAGCCTGAGACCTGTCCTTGTTTTTCTTCCCCACTTCCGTAAAATGGGCCCATTACATTGATGATACAATGTTCACATGTGAAGACTTGTCTCTTCTGTAAGACACTCTACAGGGTTTGCTGGAACATCTGTGAAGGAGAGGATAAGAGGTGAACCTGCAGAAAATTTAAGGCCCAGGTATTGCCATAAAGTTTTGGGGAGTCATTTGGTCAGGTAAGACGTGTGTTGTCCCAGACGCTGTGATTGATAAAGGTGCAAGCCTATCCAACCCCTAAGAACACGAAAGAAGTGAAGCCTTCGCAGGGATTTTGGGGTATTTGAGGACTTTTATTTCCCCCTGGTGCAGTGCCTCCATCTCTTATAACACCTGGTAATAAGAGGGCACATTTGGGACTGGGGATCAGAGCAGTAAGTCACATTGGAGAAGGCAAAAATACTAGTGAAGCAGAGTAAAGCTCTGGGCACGTCCCAAGCAGTGCTACCATTTGAGTTAGATTTATCCGTGACTCGGGAAGGTATAGATTTGGCACTGTGGCAGAGACAACAGAAGGAGAGAGTACCCCCAGGATTTTGATCCTACCTCGGGAAGGGGGCAAAACCCTGATTTACCCCCATGGAGCAACAGCTCCTAGCAGTTGCTCCTCTACCCTCCAGGTAGAGTCTTTCATGCAGGAACAGTATATTGCAGTAATAACTTTTCTTCCTATCAAGGGGTAGGTTGAGAATATGTTCAAACAACCCACCTCTGCCATGGCTCAAACTGCCACTTTGACTAAGTGGCATGCCTATTTGCAGAGGGGCACCCTGTCTGCCTGACCACTGTCTCTAGAAATGCGGGTACTCCCAGGCCCTGTAGAATATGCAAATCTTCCAAATGCTCCCACCCCTATTCCTATGGCAGCCTCTGTGGCCTATAGCGAGGGAATAGGGGAAATTCCCACGGATGCCTGGTATACAGAGGCCTATAAACAGGAATAAACCACAGCAGCTAGTGGGCTGAACTCAGAGAAGTTTGGCTGGTGAGCCCTGACCGTTAACTGTTTGCACCAACAGTTGGGCTGTTCTAAAGGGATTAATCTTATGGCTTGGACAATGGAACGCCAAGCTGTGGATGATAATAAATAAGCCCTTGTGGGGTCAGGATGTGTGAAAGACATTTGGGTTCACCTGCAAGAGCCTGAGGCAATCCTCACTGTCTTCCACATTTTGGCTCATAAGGCACTCACACACCCTAGTAATCAGGAAGCTGATGCCTTAGACTAAGTATGAGCCCTAGCAACTGACCCTTCAGTAGATACAGCAGATTGGGTGCATAGGAAGAGCAGCCACTGTTGCACCTGGGTGGGATGGTGTATTGCCAAGGATGCCACATTGCCCTTGAAATACAGTGCCTTGGTTAATGCAGTAACAGCATATCATGTGTGTTCTAAACAACACCCAAGGCATCTGCCGAAGGAGTCTGGAGCCATTCATTGGAGTTCCCCACTGGTGAGGGATTGACAAATTGATTATATTGGCCCCCTCTGTCTGAGTGAGGGTTCTAAATATGCCCTGGTGTGTGTTGACACTGTGTCTGGCCTAACCCGAGTTTTTCCCTGTTGCCGTGCAAACCAGGCTGACACCATTAGGGGATTAGAGAAGCTGAGTACCATGCATGAATACCCTCATGAAATACACAGTGATTGGAGGGTCACATTTCAAAGGTCATGATGCGCAAGACTGGGCAAAAGAATATGACATTGAATGGAGGTTCCTTCTCCCCTAGAACCTGCAGGCAGCAGGGTTTGTAGAAAGGAAAAATGGAATATTAAAGCAGCAGATTAAATTCCTGAGAGGTAAAACCAACTTGGCTGGTTAGACTAAAGTACTGTTCCAGGTTATGATGCATTTGACTTATCAACCAGTACGGTCTGTTGCCCTATATGCCAGACTGGGGACCCCAGCCAAGAAGCCCAACACCGAAAAGGTATGGAAGTTGTGGCAACCAACCATTGCCCCAAATCTTACCGTGGTCAATGTGCTGTGCTGCTGAGGACACCAAGCCCCATCACACCTGGGGAAGGATTATCTACTAGAATTTGCAATACGCTGTCCCACCAGGATGAGTGAGTTACTTTACACTCCTGGGTGAGGGGGTGACTGAGTACACTCTCCACTGGGATTCCATTGTCCTGCTGCAAGCTGGACCTGTTGAAATGCACTTACCTGCAATGGAAAATGCTCCATTGAAAGAGGGGAGAAGGTGAAGATCCTAGTATGGCATTTCCCACCCTCAGTTCATCTCCTCATGCCTGACAGTGCTTCCTGGCCAAAATGTATGGTATGCACAACCAGGTCAAGTTCTTAAAGCTGCTGACCTCCCTCTCCTAAAGGCCAGATGGGCATGTTTTGCTTTCCACTGGTACAATCATTTGGCCACCATCTTTGTTCACTCCCTTGGCCTGGAGGATGTTATAGCACACATACAAGCCCTCACTAAAGTCACCCAACAAGCCTCAAATGATAGCTGGCAAAGCCTGTCTTTAGTGACTACTGAAATGTCTTATGAGAAAAGCAGTTCTCCAAAACAGAATGGCCTTGAACATTACTAATACCTCACAAGGAGTCACCTGCACCATCATCCAAACAGAATGTTGTGTGTTCATACCTGATGAGTCTGCTAATGTATCATCTTTATTAAATCACTTGAGGACACAAGTGAACCTGAGTGATCCAACCCCCGGGTTGGGGGACTTAGTAAACCAATGGTTTGGATCAAGGGGCTCTTTGTGGATAAAATTTTTACTTATTTTGGGATCCATCTTAGTCTGTATTTTCTCTTGCATGTGCCCGTATTGTTGCTGTGGTATCTGCCTCCAGTGCAGCCAGACAACTGCCAAAGAAGCCACGTCCATGCTAGAGAAACTCCTTGCTGACCACTCAGGGCACACTGCGTGTGGAAGAGGGGGGCATGTAAGATTGTAAGAGCCACTCGTGAAGGGTGGAGTGTCGGAAGAGGTAATCAAGAGGATGTGACTGCCAGTTGATTCCCCAGCTGGGCCTGGGGGATCTGAGGCTCTTCACTCCCTCCCCTGTCCTTGAAATATTAGGTCTGCCTACCATTCCCAAAGTGGGAGCTATTCCAAGGATATAGCCTTGAGAGTGTTGGGTTTGTTGAGACTATCTGGACTGAACATGGGACTGAACCCAGTTAAGGCCTCTATATACGCTTTTAAGACTCTGGTGGGTGGGTGCGGAGATTTACTCGTCTTGTGGTTGCCCAAGACAAGCCTCGTAAGTAAGTTTCCTTGCTTATTAAAACCGCCACCTACCAATCTGGAGTGGTCTGCCTTTCTTTGGTCTCTCCTTGCCCTCCGCGTACAGGGGCCAGTTTGCAAACTAACACAAGTCAGGTCAAGCTGTTCCTCTTACTCTCTCCAACGCATCCAAATTGGTATTTTTTTTTTTTTTTTTTTTTTGCTCCAGCGGTGTGCTGGAACTTCTCTTCTGGAAACCTGGACTTCTACAAGGGCCCTCTTGTCTGTGGATGATCATCTAAGACCATTTTCCAGGGGCTTCTGAATTGAGGCCAAGAGGGGATAGAGTCAGTTCACAGGCTTCTGTGGGGTCCACAGCCAAGACCAAGGGCTGTATACCCATTACCCAATACAAGTGGGTGAGACTCCTCTCAGGTCCCTCGGTGTATGCTGCTGGATCCCAGGGCTCCCAGAAAGGCACTTTTGTCTGTGGATGGATGCCTATTTATTGTTGAGGGCAAAATGAGGGAAATCTTTTTCCACCACGAAACTGATGTTATTCCTCAAGGATATGTTGTCTGAATCTCCATTTCTATGAGATTATACACTTTCTCTCTCATATATTTCTTATTTGGGAATTACCTGACCATGTCCTTTGCCCATTTTTCCTTGGAGGTGATGGCATTTTTTCCTTTTAAAATTTTTTTATATATTAAGGCTATCAATTGTTTCTAACAAATATGCAAATATTACTCCCAGACTGTGCCTTTCAATCTTGTTAATAGTGCCTTGGGGCTATTTTTTTCTTGTACTCAGAGGATCATTCTTTGCGATATTTTCTTTTTTCATTATGTTTGCATGATGATGTATTTAAACATCTAATACGCATCAGAGTATACACTTCACAATTGTACATTCTTTGCCCCACCCCAGCCCCCAAAATCTCATATTGATCTGTGTGGTTGGTTTGAGAGGCATCATAATATGCAAATGCAAGAATCAGCAGGATCAAGTCCAAGAAGAATGAAGCCAGATGATTTTGCAGGACTCAGTGTGAAAAGATATTAACAATAGGAGTTATTTACGCTGTTTAACATTTCCCACAAAAGTTAATGGGAGTTTTTAAAGACGACTTTTTTTTTTTTAATGTAGAAATGGTCTTCAATATTCCAATTGGGAGATGACATATTTACAGGCATTTCAGACAAGATGACTTCAGTCATGTAAAAATTTAATTACAGGCACTTTATGCAAACATTTGGTACTTTTTGCTACTTCTATAATCTTTTAGTTAGGCAGTCAGTTACAGCCCAAATGAGAAAATATAAACAAAAATTATACCCCTTATTACCAAAAATATTATTGAATTATTCTATAAATTTCATAATGCAATTAAAACCATTATTTTACTCCATTTGATGATGTTTCTTTCCGTTCCTTTAATTATAGTCTCTGAAGACTCAGAACTTGGTGGAATGATCTCCAATTGTGGCAGGATATGTTAAACGGGTAACTCTACACAGTTTATCAAGTGAGCACTCGCTTTTTAACTTTGATTAAATGCCATGTTTAAGAAATATTAGAAAATATTTAACATCTCATATGGTCACAGTTCTTTAGCGTTTTGCTCCAGCCTGGACGCTGACCATGGAAAAATAGATGCCTTTCTGTGCCAGCAACTGTTGGTGTGTGCCACGCTCCTTGACTTTGCCATTCTGAAATACCACTATTAAGTCTGCGTTCTGGATGGTGGACAGACGGTGAGCAATCACAATGCAGGTGCGGCCTTCTCTGGCTTTGTCCAGAGCTTCTTGGACAACCTGTTCAATGATCACATAAATTAATCCTGATAAAAATAGTCCTATCCCTTTAATTCCTCCTCCATGACAAGCCTCCCAATTAATTTCTCCAACAACAGGTCCTTCTTTAACAATGGCATCAGTGACATATAATAGATTTTACAAAGGAAGGGATTTGGCATATCAGAATATTGAATCCTAGTTTGGATTAGTTCTGAGGCAGGGGTTATCTATTCTCAAAGTTATAGCAATAAATGCAGTCTGTCAAATCATCTAAAAACATTTACTAGTGTGTTTAGCCACATAACATCCTTTACAGAAGCCCTTTAGTCCAACTCTACAGCAAATTCAGAAGACTGAACACAGGCCAAAGACAGCCTCCTAGAATTTTGGGATTTTCAATACAGGGAACATCTCAGAATCAGTTTTTCTTCCAGATACCTGAATACTCAACTTTTTCTTGAATTGAAAATGATTCCTAATAGTTATCTTAAGGTACATTCAGCTTTTAACATTGTATTGCCCTCACTTTTTTACACAGTTGCTGAGAAGTTGCTGCTGGTAGAAATGAGAAGTATGCCTCCTGAATGCAGCATCTTAGGTCAATACAAAGTGATCCAGGGCTGTTTCTGGGAGCACAAGTGCTTTAATTTGCCTTACTTCCTCTTACTTCTCTTGAATCACAGCTACAGAGAGTGTTTAAATTTTACTGAAAGCTGACATAAGGAACAATTAACATATCTGGCTGAATTTTGTTCTCCACTGTGGAAGACAGAAGCATACATTTAAACCTTTTAACGACAACTGATTCAGCCCTGAATGAGTTCCATTTAAATTCTTACCTTTTCACTTTCTGTATCCAGAGCTGATGTAGCTTCATCCAAAAGCAAAATCTGAGGCTGTCTCACAAGGGCGCGAGCTATCGCGATACGCTGTTTCTGGCCACCAGAGAGCTGAGTTCCTTTGTCTCCTACTCTGGTGTTATATTTCTGTCAACAGGGTTTTGTGATTATGAAAAGTAGAATGGGTAATAAAGTTCTAAAACACAGTTTGCTTACAGTAAACAGGATGATCACTTCTATACACACAAAGAAAGTTTATGTACAGAAGCTAAGAACGAATTCGTAGAGAATTAAACAACAAAAACATAGCTCTAAATGGCAGGTTTGCTCTCTCTCTTTGAAAATAGACATTTGGGTCTTAAAAGTTACGTTTTAGTGTAAGCAAGTCAACATTTTGTATGAGGAAGTATTCTTGTTGCAACGTTAGTCTCTTCCAGTCTTCTGATTTCATTATATTTGGGACAAAGACTGTCAGGAAGAAGGAAATTTGATTTGATAGGCTATGCATAATAAAATAACGGAAGCTCATTTTATTTATAACCAGTAGGTGATGCTCTCTGCATTATTTTAAAGCGAGGAAAGGAAGAAATCCTTGGGATGCTGGCCTTTTGGTGTCTGTTTTTATAAAACTATCTCCAACACTTGAACAATTTTAATGGATGTAAAAGAATTCTATTTTGATGTCTAACTTTAAAAGCTGAAATCGCCTTTTTCTATTTTTCTTTGTAGAGGGCTCCCGAAATTCTTCACATATTGTTTCCCACAGCAAATAACTGTCACTATTCAACACGATGATAGAGATGGGAGTTAAAAGGGTATGTTGGGGAGAGCAGAAACGGGAGGTGACAGCATGTGTAACCTAGAAAACAATACTATCTTATGATTTTCCGGCCCTTGCCAGGTGGAAATTTTAGTCAAACCATGGGCTTTGATTCTGGCACCCAGAGTTTGACTTTAAAGTCATGTTCTAAGTAGGGTTGCCTATTTGTATTTGCTATTTCTGGCAACACTAGTTCTATGGCATTCAGACATAGGTCTCCACCTGCAGATGGAGTGAGAAGTCCCCAGGGGAGGTTCCAGCAGATGCTGGGGAGTGGCTCCACCCCAGAGCTGCAGCTGCCTGGGTGGGGGAGCACTGCCACGTGCCCAGGTGAGGTTAGGGGTGCCAGGTGCACTGATTACCGTGGATCCTGAAAGGCAAGGCTGTAACCCTGAAGGGGGAGGTAACTAAAGCAGCCTCTTGCAGGATGGGGTAAGTCTTGGCATGAATCACTCGGGTGAAGAACTGGGTCCTCAGACAGCAGACAGGAGTAAGGGGTTTGCCTTCCCTTTCCTGGTCTAGACATTGAGGAAAAGAACCACAACATCTACAAGTGTGCTCTGTGTGACAGATGGTGCCTAGGAGCCCAGAAAGGTGGAGTCCCTGTGGTAGGCAAATGCCAGAGGGGCAAGGGATAGTTGATGAGCTAGATAAGTTACTTTCTGTGATTGTCTTTGTTAAACCCTAGCCCAGTGTTCTCAAACTTCAGCCAGCGTCAGCATCACCGGAGCTATTAAAACACAGATTGCCGGACTAGACCTCCAAAGTTTCTGACTCAGCAGGTCTGGAGTAGGACCTGATATCTGCAGCTCTCACAAGGTCCCAGGTGATGCTGATGTGCTGGTCCACACTCAGACTTTGAGAACACTGACCTCATCGATAGTAAAGGGGATCGCAGCTGTACTTTTTACATTTCTATCCTTGGGAATGGGGCAATTATCCACAGTTGGGATAGAAGGTTAAAGGAGGGGAGAGGGACCGTACTTCCTCCCTGGGGCCTGTGATATGGTGGTAGCAGTTATCCAAAGAAGAGCCTCAGGAAAAGGAAATCCTGGGAAAGAGTGAAGGCCACCTGGTATTGCCATCCTTCCCATGAGGAGATTGCCTTCCTCACTGGTTTGAGGCGACTGAGCTTTACTTTTTAGGGGGCACTCACTTACAATATAGAACATAACTAGTGATCGTGAGGGCTGGTAGATACCGACCTAAGGGGCGAGAGGTTTCATTGATCTAACTTCCTAGGAGGAATTTAGAGGCCATCCATGGGACAACAGCCCAGGGACCCCAGGGAAGGTTTCAATAATCAACCCTGTAAGCAGAGTCTGGGGCCATGAAATGTGCAATGGTGAGAGATTACACAACACCACGGTCACTCCAATGACTCAGCTCTAATCAGAGAGAGCCTTGTGGCTAGCATGGGTCCAGTTCCCTGGCCTGACTCCAAAGAGGGAGGTTTGAGGCTTCAGGGAGAGCTGCGTGGTGGCAGAAGGAAGGCTGGGAGAGAAATGGGGAGGGAGGGTCATGTCTGCTTCTGTGGGCCCAGCACTTAGACTTAGAGGGAAAGGCCTCCCAGATACATGCACTTTTCACGCAGGCTGGCTCACAAGGAGTCAGCTGGGTGATCGGGTAAAATGTAACATCATATAGCCAGATGCTTGTATACAGATGGGTGTGTATTCTGGTTGCTCATTTCTCTTCTGTGGGAAACTAGCCCTTAGAAATCAAACTATAGGCCACAGAGGCCACCACATGCTCCCAGGCTCCTAATTTGGAGAGATACTTACATCAGGCAGTGTCTCGATGAAGGGGTGTATGTTGGCCTCCTTGGCTGCCTGCACAATCTCTTCCTGTGACACGACCCGGCTGTTGTCTCCATAGGCGATGTTCTCACCAATGCTGCAGTCAAACAGGATGGGCTCCTGGGACACAATGCCCAGGTGTGCTCGGAGCCACTGGACATTCAGGTGCTTTATTTCTGTGCCGTCAAGTAGCTGAAAACAAGAGGTCACAGAGCAACTTCAGGACCAGTGAAATTAATATCATTGTTTTATATATTAAAATTACCAAGTTACTGTGAGAGTACACTTTTGTTGTTGTTTTAGTTTGGATTGTCAAGGGTAACTGAATAAGGTCATAGTTGTATGCTTTGAGGAATTGTCATGTTTCTTCTGTTTTAACCCTGGTTTCTGATATATGCATATGCTGGGCAGAATAATGACCCCCTTCAAGATATCTATGTTCTAATCCATGGAACCTGAGAGTATGTTATGTTACATGCAAGAGGGAGTTAAGGTAGCAGATGGAATTAAGGTTGCTAATCAATTGACCTCCAAATAAGAGATTATCTTGGATTATCCATGTGGGCTCAGTGTAATCATAAGGGTCCTTAATTGTGGAAGAGGGAGGAGGGGAGTGAGTGTCAGACTGGTGCAGCATGAGAAAGACTGAAAAAGCACATAAAACACTGACCAGCTTAAACTAGTTTTGCTTCCTTAAAACAGGCTGTTGATTAATCAAACCTTGCTCAATAACAGAGACAGCACTGCACGTGTGCCAGACGGAAACCCAAAGCTCCAGGATGACCCTGGAACCAAGAATCTTCAGAAATGTAGCCACAGCAGCCCTTTACAAAGGAAGAAGTCCTTCAGTAAGGAAAATCTGGCTTCCAGCAGCTCCAGTAGCTTGATTGTGGACTGATTCGAGCCTAGCCAACCAGCTGCAGCTTAGTAGTCCCTAATTCCTTAAACTTCGCCCTGAGCCTTCAATCACAGAAACAGATCTGAGAGCCTTGGCTCCTGTCTCCTTGACGGTTGGCCTTGCAATAAAGGCTTTTTTCTCAAAAGCCGGTGCCATGGTATTGGCTTCCGTGCAAATCGGGTAGTGGACCTTTACCCAGTAACAACTTGGCCAGTAATTGTTGGCTCTGAGGATGGAGGAAGAGGCCACGAGCTAGAAAAGGCAAGAAAAGGGACTGTCCCCTAGCACCTCCAGAAGAAACCCAGCCCTGCTGACACCTTGATTGTGCCCAGTGAGACCCGTTCTGGACATGTGACCTCCAGAGCTTGAAAGATAAGAAATTTGTTTTGTTTAAGGCCACTACATTTGCGGTAATTTGTTATAGCAGCTACAGGAAACTAATATAATGCATTATATTTCTGGGATGTATCCGGTATCCTTATACTTATGTATCAGTTTGTCACAGGAAGAGTAGCTAAGATTTGAGTGAAAATAAGTAACTACTATGACCACATAATAGGTTTGTGGTGACGTTTTTGTTCTGACCTGAGTTAGGATCAGCTTTCTGCGGAATCACATGCAGCAGTCAAATGGAATAGAAATGAGTGTGGAAGGGTGGCTGTTATATCTCTAAGTAGTTGTTGACTTTGGGGAAGTGAATTAATTTCTGTTTCCTTGTGGGTAAAATAGGAATGATGATAATTCCTGAACTCACAGAATGAGGATTAAATGAGATCACGTAAGGATCTCACTTAGCACAGTGCTGGGCACAGAGGACGTGCTCGAGACTGTCAGTGGTTCGTAACGGGGTGTGTGTAATGGAGTCAGAATATGGGTGCATGAAAGGATGGACAAACATCTACAATGCTGAGCCAAGGGAGTAGGAAGAAGAGGCTGCCCTTTCTCTACTGAGCTAGCTGTCTCCCTAGATTACCCTGCAGAAGCTCCTGGGGAGTGCCCTTTACAGCCTTGCTGATAAAAATCCTTACTCTCTGATGCGGGTAGGCCTGCTCAAAAGATCTACTTTGCAGGAGAGTTCTGCCAATCAAGTGAGAGAGTTGTTCATCCCCTCTGAAGAAGACATCAGTGACTCAGCTTTGAGCTGTTCTAATAGTGGTGATGAGTATATGCTGATTGTATATACTCTCTGTCTCCCGGGTGCCTGGCTAGGTGATTCCGGGAGATAGCTGGCCAGGGGTAAGGTACCACCTTTGCTGCAGGAACACAGCTTCTGTTTGTGAAGCTGGCAGGTGCAGGAATGGAAAGCACAGCCATGACCTTATTAGTACCAAGTCCAGTTGCCATGGAGACTATTCCGAGCATCTATGCTCCAGGCTTCCTTACAGTGTTAAGTGAAGGTGGAAAGTAGAGGGTGGAGAGAGGCAGGGAAAACCATACAAGGATGCGGCGAAATAGCAGATCTTGTTAGACAGAACACTGTACTTGAGAAATGTAAATGTGAGCAAAGAAGGAATAATTAGGATTTTTAAAAAAAATTTTTTCTAGGCTTATGCCCCTGGGAGGAAAATAGACACTGCCTAGCTAATATAATCATGCAAATTTCAATAATCCTAGCACATTTGAATGAGTTTCTCCATCACACTGAACACAATAACACTCTTGGGCCTCCTCATCTCCAGACAATAGACTGAATTTTCAAACTATTTAAAACCTGTGTTAGCTGAAGAATTCTTTCTTTAGGAAAACATGTTTAGAAGCCCAAATGTAAAACAGATCAATGCAGAGCTTCTTAGGCTGAGGAATGGGTCGTGGTCTGAGGGAAGACAAAGAAACTCTGGGAAATCAGTGAAAACTGCTCAAAAGCTACTGGCCTAAATAAAAACTTAACCAGGAAAATAAATACATTGGTAACAATAATGTAACATTAAAATGACTAGCTATCTCAATTCTAGATTGTTGAATCTATTGCTTGCTTTTATTACCATAATCAAATGTTAAATATGTATTATTCTGCTATTTGTAGTTACTCTGAAATAATGACTATAGATAAGTTATTGGGCATTGAATATATTATAGGTCCTGTGATAAGCGTGTCTTATACATTCTCTTGTTTAATCTTCATAACAACCCTCGTGAGATTTTAATCACTATTTTACAGAAAAGCAAATGAGCAAAGTTAAGTAACTTGTGCAAGGCCACACAGTTGGTCATTGGGGAGCTAGGATTGGATCTACACACTATAGGTGGTTTTGGTAATACAAGTGTCCCATAATTCAAAGATATTTTCTGGCCTCCCTCAAAAGGGGAATTCCCCCATCTTAGCCCAGGCACCCACTGGGTGAGACCCAGACAATGACAACAGGCTACTAACTATATCCAAAGAGGGAGAGAGGACTCTCATGGTGGTGTGTGGGATGGACAAGAGTAGGGAGAAAGGGAAGGCAGGGGAAGACCCAAACCAGAGGTGATTTAACAGTGAAGCTAATGAAGCCTAAGCTTCAAGGGCCCTCAATGGCAGATATATGCTGGGAGCTGAACAGTGTTCTGGGTGGGAGGAGGCCAGGCTGCCATCAGAAAGCTCTTCTGGGTAAGCATTGATGATAACCTGCTGAAACAAGAAAGGGACCAGAATCTTTAAGATTTCAATATTTGTTCTGTTTTTTTTCATTCAAAGTACATATTCACTTTTGTACCTAACTGTGTACTTATAACTTTGCATTCTTTTAAGTAGAGTCCCTAAAATTGTGTAACTTTCAGGCCCCACAAAACTTGGAACCTCCCCTCTGTACACTTCCATAGCTTCATTTTCCAAGACTCTCTGCAGTTTAACCTAACCCTTTCAAATTTATCAGTTCAGTGGTCTCCAACTACGGCTGGCATCAGGATCACCTGGGAAGACTGTAAAAATTAAAAGGTCAGGCCCTAACCTACTTGAATGGGCCAGGGTGCCTGTGTCCTTTATTAGCTCTCTAGGCCATGATGCTACACACCAGTTTGGGAACCACCTCAGGTGAATGTTTCTCAGAGTATGATTCAAAGACCACGGATGATCAGGAGAATTCCTGACCTCAGGATCAAGTCCTTTCTTTAGTTCTTATGATGAAATGATGCACAAATCCACAGACTCATTTTTACATGGCAATAAAAACTAATTACTAGTAACCTCCTGACTGAGTTACTAATTAATATTCATACGGCACATTTACTAGTGTTTATTGGGGCACTTCCACTAAGAAGTCTGGCTGCTGTGTACCACTCGGCAGTGTTCCAAAGCTCTAGCGCAAATGCACAGGAGCAGATGATAGCATTCCCACAATAGCTAAGGACACTTTGTTTTCAGTGCATTATCAGTGCTGTCTTGAGATGGTTATTGTCCTATGTACTCAGCATTCATTTCCATATTCTTCTGTGTCTGCTCTTCCATATATCAAGGGACTGGAAGGCTAAAAACTATTTCCCAGACTCCCTTCTGGTTCTGGAAGTAATTGATGTTCTACCAGTGAGATGCACCGTGCAAACTCTGGAAGGCAGAGGCTAATTCTCTTTAGCAGCATGCTAAGCTAACAGGTGTTCTGGCAGATGGGAGTTTTTGCAACAGCCAGACTCTGGTCTTGTGTCTTCAGGTTTGAGCAGCTGTGCCACTGCATGATTTTCAGCAACGTCCTGGCCATAAGATCCCAGCTGCAGTGCTGTGATATGAATGGCCCGGAGTGTTGACTTTCCCTTCTTACTTCCACTCTTCTAGCGCTTTCTGATGATTTTGTAAGCATGTAATTCCCTTTATTAAATATTTATCTACTTGAAAGACCTACAGCAGTTTCTGTTTCCTATGCTGAACCATAACTGATATGATCCATGTTTTTAATTATCTTCTCCTTGTGATTCTGTATGTGTAGAATAATCATTAATTTCTTTACTTTCTTCTTGTTTAATTATTGTACTGTCTACCATTGTTGTTTTCAACTCCAACACTTTGTTCTTACTGTTTTTTCCACTAAAGTGACTATGAGTGCAGTAGGTGAGCCATCAGAGGCTTTTTGTCACTCTTAAGTGTGTAGTAATCAAAAAATTTGAGAAGCACAACTCTAATTAAATGTGCTATTTCAGCCAAACTAACCAATATGGACATTGGGAACAAATCAGTTATCACCACAGCTCACATTATCTCTTGCACCCAATGACTTCTTGACTGCTCACCCTTATGCAACCAGCTCTGGGCCTAACTTTCTTCTTTAATCTAACTCATGGAAGGATATACCCCATCTCTTCAGTTAAAGACTGTGAGGGCAGACACCATACCCTATAACTCATTAGAGTTCAACACTTAACATGTTGCTTCATAAATGTCTATTAAAGACTATAATCAGTGTCTGGGAGCTAAAATTTCCCCTCTGCCTGCTTCATTTGTCAGTGGGGTCTTCATTTAGAGTCCTTTGTTCAAACTTTAACCACAAAATTGAAGCATAAAATCAGAATCTACACAAAATATAAACCAAGGTAGTAAAATTAAGGGACAAAGCTTTTGTAGCTGTTGAAGAATAGACTGAATAAAGGCATAACTCTCTTTGAATACAACAAAAATATCTGAGTAACCATGATTGCTGTGAGGAAGTAAAAAGAGCCCTGGACCACAGGCTGAAAAAATTCTATTTTCACGTCAGTCCTTAATGTAAGAAGGGCCCGTATGGAGCTGGTGGGCATCAATCAGACTATGTGGAACCATTTGATCAACTATTTTGGTTGATCAATGCCCATCTATTTCAGTTTAATGTTTTTAATATCACCTCTGGGTAAAACCAATATCTAAATGCCTCCATAATGAAAATTTCTGTCTGTAAATTCTATTCCTTCCTAATTTGAGTTTTTTCCTACTCTCCATAATAATCTTTAAAATTTCACTACTTCCTACAGTCTCTGACAGGTACTCAGTAAAGGTCTGTTGAATGTTGACTGAATAAGTCTGAACCTTCACTTAATCATTTAGTTCAGGAAACAAAAGGGAATCCCTCTATATTCTTTATCTGGTGCCCAAATTTGTTGATCTCACTTTTCTGTTTTTTCCTTAGAAGGTGTTTCAATGTCCTCTCTCCACCAATGGTTTTATCTGATCTTCAGCCATAAAAATGCTCAAGATTCCCCTTACTAAACATTTTCCCTGGACTCTGCCTCCCCATTCAAGTTTCTATTCTTCTTTGCCTTCCCTTCACCTTCCATCTTTTTGACAGTCTCCACTCAGTCTCCATTTCCCCTCCTAACCACACCTCAGCCACGCTAAACCGTATTCTACCACCACCACTTCACTGAGCATACTTTAAATGTCAAAAGCAGCCCATTAATTGCCAAATCCTAGCATGTCTTTTCAGTCTTCATCCTACCCTGTCTCTCCATAGAACCTGTCATTACTGATTACCTCCTCCTTGTTGAAACCCTCCCCATCCTTGGCTCCCATCTTACTTGTCTCTCTTAGCACCTCTCCCCTATCTTTCTGGCTACTTCAGTTTTTCCTGGATCTTCTCATGAAAGCTGAAACCTAACCAAGGGAAGGGAGATGGGTGGTAAAAAGGCATCTTGCAGAGGACGGTAGAGGGGCAGTGTTGAGAGACAGCCTGGAGAAGTTGGCTGGTGTGGTTGACAGTGTAGAGACTCTATCTAGGACGTCAGCCTTTAAGTAGGACTGTTGTTTAAAGGTTTGAAAAACCATGGCTTATAGTCAAGAATTAAATACACCCAGGCATTTGGATGACGAAAAACCTGAAATGAGCTCAATGAGAAAGTGTGCTCACCACTGTTCCGGCCATGGGGTCATAGAACCGCTCAAGGAGCTGGACCAGTGTGCTCTTCCCACAGCCACTGCTGCCCACCAGGGCGAGCGTCTGGCCCTTCTTCACCTCAACGCTCAGCCCCTGAAGCACTGGGATGTCTGGTCGAGTGGGATAGTTGAACACAACTTCATTAAAGATCACATTTCCTTCCAATGTATTCTGAAATAGAATAATAACAGTAAATCTGCTGCAAATCTGAAAACCCATTGCATAATCAACCCCCTCTACCACCAGACGTCAGAAGGTAGTGAACTTGTGTTACAATTAGGATTCATTTGTAACTGCTAGAATGTAATAAGATCTAAAAGGGTCAGTGTTTTCATAGTATGTATTATTAACACAATACAAATAAGATAACTCAAATCTGTTCCCCAAGAATAAAGTAACCCACATATAATAAAACCTGTTTAACAGAAATTCCTTATAAAATGAGCAATATTTCTATCCCCCCCATTGCTTTTTTATACAAAAGTACTGGATATTAACATATATTATTACCACTTACTAAAATGAAACAATGATCTAGAAAGTTTCATTTTATTACCAGCAAAGAAAAAAATCACAGATTTTATCAAATTTCCTCTTAGAATACTTTCATTCATCAGTTAGGAGCAGATCATATAACCAAAACATCAAACTCACTGGCTTTAGGCCTTCTGTGCTATAGCTGTCGATCAGAGGGGTTTTTTCAATGATCATGATGATGTGGGCTGCTGACACTTTGGCTTTGGCATAGTCAGGAGCAAATGAACTGACCTGCCCCACTGCCATGGCTCCAAAGACGATAGCTGAGAATACCCTGCAAAAAAACAAAGACAAAACATGCGTAAAGAGTTCTGCCTGCAATGGTAGCAAGTTGATACTTCTACAACCAGAGAGCATTGCCTTAACAATTACAAAACAGAAGTTTAAAAATAAAACACTTTTCCTTACACGTTCATGCCTGTGTAACTGATTGACTGTAAAATGGCCCCATTTTTTCTCTCTCTCTGTATCCTCACATTCCTGTAATGTGACCTTGCAACTCCTCCATTTAAGAAGTGGAATTTGTTTTCCTACCCTTTGAATCTGGGTTGGCCTTGTCACTTGCTTTGACTAACAGGATGTGGTGGAAGTTACTGTTGCCAGTTCCAAGCCTATGACTCAGGAGGCCTTGTATGCTTTTCTCTCTCTCTGCCATTACCAAAGCCCAGCCTGCTGGAGGACAAGGCACAGATGGAGGACAGCTGTGTGGGCCCCCGCCAACTAGCTCATAGCTCACTGCACAGGTGAGTGAGCCTTGCTGAAATCTCCTATGGCCAACCCAGAACTGCCCAGCTGACCCATAGACTTGTGGGCCAAAACAAATGTTTATGATTGTATTTCACTGGATTTAGTGGTTGATTATTATGCAGCATTATTGTGGCAGTCAATACTGGATATGGTCAGTGATGCTAATTACATCAGATTCTTAGAAAACCTGTGAGCTGTATAGCAAAGACAGAGTTCCCTACAGAGCCCAATTTCACGCTGCTCTCAAGATGCATCAATATTCTTATTCTACGACATGAGAATCAGAGCTGGTTAAAGTTGGGAAGATATCACAAGATATCAAGTTCAGCTCCCAATGTTTGTGCCCAGGCACTTCCCCGAAGTTGGCTTCCATCCTTTGTTTTAGGAAGTAGCAAGTGTGATTGATTAAGCCTATTGTTAAAAAGTTCTTTTTCAAATTGAAGAAAAATGTACCTCCTTTTGCATGACACAGCCCTTCAAGTATTGGAATACTGTTAAAAAGGCCCTTGTCATCTTTGATAAGTCCTTCCACTCAACATTCCAGCTGCCCTCCTCTGCATACTTTTATCAACACACCTTTGAAACACTGGGCCTGGAACTCAGGACTTGGGGACCCTTCCATAATAATCCTGAGCGCATCACATCCTCTCCCCTGAACTCTAAGCCTGTGTTAATGTATCACATAAAGCATCTTTTATATATATATATATGTATGTATATGTATATGTTATATACATATATATGTGTATATATAATAAGTATATATAAATATATATATATATATAGCTCTAAATAAATCTCAAGGATGGTTAATCTTGGGCTTGTTATCATTTAGACCTGTGAGATCTTTTTTAAATGGAAGGTCTTCAGACAGGTCTCCCCTTTCCTTTACTTGGAAGATTGATTTTCTGACTCTAAACAGCTAAATCAGCAACTTTCATCAGTTCAATGCCTTACCTTGGAGTAAAGCAATATATCAAATAATTATCTAATCAAAGCCCCAAGGCCTGTGATGCCTGGTTTTGATCTTTTGGTCACAGTCATAAATAGCACCTGCATATCATTTGTCAGACAGAGATATTAAGTAGCAATTTTAAATCTTCACATGGGGTCATCCTGAGCAAAGTATAATGCATGTACAAGTCGATGTCTAAATAGGATGGAAATATTATACTAACACATTATATTGCCAGGTTTAGATGATTCTAGTTTAAATGTAAAACTGTAGTACACTAATTATGGTTGCCATCAAAGGGCAGAATCTCACCGATCACCAAATCTGACACTCAGAAAGATTACACACAGTTTTCACTACCAAACTGCACATTTGAGTACTTTAGAAGTAGAATGAAGTCCAGGCCTGTTTTCCCTTGACCAAGGTACAATCTTCTGCATTCACAGAGATGTAGCCAAAATCCCAATCTAGCTTTTCCTTTGTCATCTCTGAATTTCTCCAGCTCTCATCTTCTAGCTGCTCTTCTTCTATCAAGGAAAGCAAATTTATCCAGGGCTTGCAGAACAGTGCTCCACACCTGTTCTTGACCTGCCTGCTCAGAGGCTCCTTTAAAAGGAGCCACTCAGGCACTTGGCTCAGGTTTCAGCTTCTACCCAAATGCCAAGGCCTTCTGGAAACCCCTCATTGAATCGCTCACTACCCCACCTAGCCACAGATTCAGAAAGGTCAAACGTGTGAGTCAGCATTGGGGTGTGGGGAAGTCACTGATTCCCCAAATGAAATGCAGTGCTTCAGTGATAACACATGGAGACTCAGAGGCAAAATGTCGCCTTCTGAATCACCAAAATCTCTTCATGAAGCTTCACAGTAAGGTTTTCTATCCAGGCATGAAGTATGTTCACCTTGGTTTTATTTTCTTGACTAATCGTAAATATTAATGCAGTACTTACAACAGAACATCCTGAAAGTTCATGAGCTGCCGTGCCACCAAGAAGGCACCAAACCGGAAACAGCCAGCATAGGAGAAATACATCATTGCCTGGGTGATGGAAAACGTGATTCCAAAGACGTGTGCTTTCCTCAGGGAGTTTCTGAAAAGAAGACATTCTGAAACTTACTTGACTTTCATCTCTCAGTGTGTAAAAAGCAACCTTTGATACATTAGCAGTGGGGCATCAGGCATGGCAGACAAAAATGGGTTTAGTTTCCAAAAAATTAAGTTTGGTCCCCACTTTACCACTTGTGAAAATTTAGAAAACCGCCTAATGGAGGATTAACCACACCTCAAAAGTGTTGAGATAAAGTTAAAATAAGCCAAGAAAAACTTGAAGAGCCTGTTAGGGATTAATAAATAGAAATTCCTTCCCTTTTCCTCCACTCTTGGACATATAACATGTATGTACTTCATAGTAAGCATTCATTCAACACACATTTACCCCACACCTACAAGCTGCAGGGACCACACTGGGCAACACAGAGGAATCAGGCGATTCTTGCCCTTGGGGACCCAGGAGTCAAGTTGGATTATAATTTATGCAATGGAGGTACCTTATGAATAACATGAGAAAAAAGGAGGAAGCACTTAACTCTCTGGGGGAGTTAGAGAAGGCTTCACAAAGGAGTTAACATTCGTGGATTTTCCGAGCCACATGGAACTGGGTGATGTGGGGTCAGGCTGGTGAGTAGGCAGCCCTCTGGGCCTCCCACTCCTGCTTCAACCAGATCCTGCATTTCTCTGTTTCATATATTGGGATTTCAAATAAATTTTTTTTCAGAAAAAAAGGCTCTACTATCATTAAAAAGAAAAGTTTGAAAACCCACCAATAAAGTCCAGCTCTTTTCTTTACCATAGAAGAAACTGAGACTCAGAGAGGTTAGGCTTGCTTATGGCCACATCCCTTTTTACAGCCCTCACTGGATGAGTTCATTAAAGGAAGAACAGAAGGTGCACTGGAGAAGGGTAAAAAGAAGAAGGAAGGGCAAACTCAAGAAGCACCACCCCTCAGGTCCAAGAGATACCTCAAATTTCATGTTCCGCAAAGAACTCATTTCCAACGAGAGCAAATAATGGGGTCATTAATCCAAATGTGGCATCAGAGAGGCATTCTCAATATCCTCTCTCTCTCCCCTTGCCATCAGTTACCTGCCGTTACAGCTTCTACCTCAGAGATGCCCCTGCCTTAGGTCAGGGTCTTGTGATTTCTCTCCTGGATAATTACATGTGCTTCCCAATTGGTTCCCTTCTAGTAGTTTCTCCACCTGTTCCCTACTTCCAGCCAAAGTAATCCTCCTGAAAACAAATCCAATGATTGAAAAACTCCCCACTCTCCCCTCCCACTCTTCAGTGATTATTACCTATATGGGACCTGCAATTTCTCTGCATACATATCTTCAAACTTCTGCTCCCGAGTCAAAGAAACAACAGTTCGGAAGTTTTCTATTGCTTCAGTAGCAACCTGTAACAGAGAACACCCGATCACTAAGACGCCCAAAGGCAAACAGTGGCAATTAATTTGAATTCCATAAAAGACATTAATAAAATTAATTTTATTATAACATATAATTTATTTTTTATGACCTATGAGCTTCCTCATTACAGAAAAAGATACTAAGTAATTTACCAAATTGAGTTTTAGATCTGGAAGGAAGATCGGCTCTCTGTCTTGTTTCTGCCATTCGTGCAAGATGGATGGACCCTGAGGGTATTATGCTAAGCCAAATAAGTCAGAAGGAGAAAGCTAAATACCATATAATTTCACTCACATGTGGAAGATAAAAAAATAACACATAGACACAGAGAATAGACTGGTGGTTACCAGAGAGGAAGGAGGTGGGGAGGAGGGTGAGAGGGGTAAAGGGGCACATACGTATGGTGACAGATGGTCACTGGACTTTTGGTGGTGAACATGATGTAATCTATATAGAAGTTGAAATAGAACAATGTACACCTGAAATTTATGTAAGGTGGTAAACCAGTGTTACCTCAATAAAAAAAATAATAAAATTTTTTTTAATGATGGAGATGGACGAGAGTGTCTCTAAAATCCCCTTTATTCTATAATTCTAAGAGAAACTATTTTCCAGAATTATAAATGTAAATTAGAAATCAGTCAGTAAGAGAAATTTCCTCTTGTTTTAGACGTTCTTCCTTTCTCTGGCCTTTACATTGATCAGAACTGAATCTAATAAACATACATTCCATTACATTGAGTGATTTACAGCTTAAAAATCACAAACACAAAATCTCAGTTACACCTCACTGAATCCTATACAAATTACCTAATTTCAAAGATAACAGCAAATATTTGATATGACATTAAATCAGTTTTAAAGACTAAGGCAAAAAGGTAGAGGAAAAAAATTAATACTATATTCTTAAAAACAAAATCTTAAACAATAAAGTTAAAAATATTATACTCTGACCCAATAGGCCAAGAAAATAATGGATTTTACCATAAGCTACTTACAAATTTAGGAAAATGTCCAAATTCAATTTACATTAAAATATTTTATAAAATTCTTTACACATTATAAATATAACATATACTCATTTTAGAAAATCCTAAAAGTACAGAAAGCAAAAAGTTAGAGGAAAAAATTCACCTGCAGTCAAACCCCTCAAGGACAATCCTTGTTCAGATCCATGTGAGAAATATTCTCAATTATAAGGTTTCAAACAAAGAAATGGAAGAGGTTTTTTTGCATTGATAAGAAAATTCAAGAAACTATAACAGCGTCTTCTGGAAAACAGATTTTATTGTAAATTTCAATGTAATGGTTTTAAGAAACATTTTCTGTGCACAGTTTCCTAAGTCAGATGTGTTTTGTTTGTGATTGGTTTGTAAATGTCGTCACTTTTTAGAGTGTGAACAGCCCAATAAAAGATAGAGTATGAGTCACAAACCTTGCATACTGAGTAAAATAATATGATCACTTCACAATTGTCTTTATTATGCCACACAATAAAGCAATTAGGAAAAGGCTATTTAGTACTTTGCATCAGCATAGCTTCATTTATTCCAAGAGTTTTCAATAGAGACTCAGCAACCATTAAGAGGAGAGAGAACTTCTAATTCAAGAAGAGTAAATAGCATTTTCTCTCAGAAACTATCACGCACTAAAGGATTGTGAAGAAAGGAAAAAATACATATGTTTCCAGAAAGAAAAAGAAAATCTCCTCACACTTCTCTTCCTACCCTCAAATAAACTGAACTTTTACTTCTGAAAAGGAGAAAGCATCTATTTTATAAAATGTGACTGACATCTATGGAGCACAGATCATGGGCAAGGTAGAGGTTATGGGTAGGCTCTGCCATCACACAGTCAGGATCTGAGCAGGCTCTGACATCACACGATCCTGCTCTGGAATCCAGGCCTGCTCTGTCCCTTTAAGGGCAAACCAACAGATGTGGTTCTGGTCCCCATGGAACTTACGTTTTAATAGGACAGAGAGACCATTAATAAACAAAGAAAGCGGAAAGAAACATTAAGTGCTGAAAAGTTTCGTGAATTAATTCAAGCATCAGGAAAGGCCTCTCTGAGGAGGTAATAATTCTAAGATCTGAATAATGTACAGGAGTCAGTCACGGGAAGATCAGAGAGAACCAGCTTGGAGTGTTCTAGCAACAGAAAGAAGGCCCATGAGGCCTGAGCCGGGTGGGCAGAGGAGAGAGTAGTACAAGATGAGGTCACAGAAGTTGTCAGGGTCTGGGTCATGCAGAATTTTTTTTTCTAATTGACATATAGTTTACATACAGTATTGTTTTCATTTCAGGTATACAACATAGTAATTTGATATCTATTTACATTACAGTATGATCACCCTAAGACTAATTACCGTGTGTCACCATACCAAGTTATTCCCTATGCTGTACATTACACCCCACGACTAATTTACTTTATAACTGGAAGTCTGTACCTCTTAATCCCCTTCACCTACTCTACCTTCCCTCCACCTCCCACCACCCCCCCCCCCCCCCCCCCCGGCAACCACCAATTTGTTCTTTGTATCCATGAGTCTGTTTCTGTTTTGATTTGTTTGTTTGTTTAGATTTCACAGATAAGGGAAATGATATGGTATTCTCCTTTCCCTGTCTGGTCTATTTCACTTAGCATAATACCCTCTAGATCCATCCACATTAAATAATCCCATTTACAATTACATCAAAAAGAATAAAATATCTGGAAATAATTTTAACAAAGGAGGGGAAAGATCTGCACACTGAAAACTATAAGACACTAATGAAAGAAATTGAAGATGACACAAATAAATGGAAAAATATGCCATATACATGGATTGGAAGCATTAATACAGTTAAATGTCCATACTACCCAAAGCAATCTACAGATGCAATGCAAGCCCTACTAAAATACCAAAGGCATTTTTCACAGAACTAGAACAAATAATCCTAAAATTTGTATGGAACCACAAAAGACCCCAAAAAGCCAAAGCAATCTTGAGAACAGAGACAAAAGGTCTCACACTCTCCAATTTCAAACTATACTACAAAGCTATAGTAATCAAAATAGCATGATACTGGCACGAAAACAGACACACAGATCAATGGAACACAATAGAGAGCCCAGAAATAAAGGCATGCCTATATGGTCAATTAATCTATGACAAAGGAGGCAAGAATACATAATGGGGAAAGAATAGTCTCTTCAATAAATAGCGTTGGGAAAACTGGACAGATACATGCAGAAGAATGAAACTGGACCACTATCTTACACCATACACAAAGATAAACTCAAGGACTCAAGACCTGAAACCATAAAATACCTAGAAGAAAACATAGGTAGTAAACCCTTTGACATCGGTCTTAGCAGTATTTTTTTGGATGTGTCTCCTCAGGCAAGGGCAACAAAAGCAAAAATAAGCAAATGGGACTATATCAAACTAAAATGTTTTTGCACAGCAAAAAAAAATCATCAACAAAACAGAAAGACAACCTACGAATGGGAGGATATGTTTGCAAATGCTAGATCCAATAAGGAGTTAATGTCCAAAATATAAAAGAACTCACACATGTCAATATCAAAAAGATAAATATTCCAATTAAAAAATGGGCAGGGGACCTGAGTGGACATTTTTCCAAAGAAGATATACAGATGGCCGACAGGTACACGGAAAGATGCTCAACATCACTAATCATTAGGGAAATGCAAATCAAACCCATAATCAGATATCACCTCACACCTGTCAGAATGGCTATTATCACAAAGACAACAAATAACAAGTGTTGGCCAGGATATGGAGAAAAGGGAAACTTCTTGCAGTGTTGGTGGGAATGTAAATTGGTGCAACCACTATGGAGGTTCCTCAAAAAATTAAAAATGCAACTACCATATGATCCAGCAATACCACTTCTGGGTATTTATCTGAAGAAAATGAAAACAATAACTGGAAAAGATATAAGCCCGCCTATGTTCACTGCAGCATTATTTACAACAGCCAAGATATGGAAGCAACTTAAATGTCCACTGGTAGACGAATGGATAAAGAAGATATGGCATATATACATACACAATGGAATATTATTCAGCCATAAAAAGCAATTAAATCCTGCAGTTTGGGTCATACAGAGTTTTATAAACCAGAGTAAAGGGTTGATTTTATTCCAAGTGTGATCAGAAGCTACTGGAGGGTTTTAACTAGGGCATGATCTTATTTGTGTTTGTAAGAGATCAGTGTGGCTTCTGTGAAAGGAATGTAGAAAGCGGGTAGACTAGAATGGAAGGGGTAGACAAAGGAAGATCAGTTAGACTGTTGCTGTGTGAGTTTTTGCAAGTTACTTGACTTTTCTGAACCTTGATTTTACTCTCTAACAGAGATCATTCAAAAGGGTTATTGAGAGTATCAAGTGAGATAATATACGTAGAGGTCTTAGGATGATGCCTGGCATACCCAATAAACGGTAACCTGAGAGTAATAATGAAATGAGAGTTGATTTTCAGTATTACCTGGACTGGTGGTGGGTGCAGCACCACCACTTTCCCTGCGTGCTTTTGTCCCTCTCATGAACTCCCACTGAATCAGAGCATTGATCTCAGCCCTGACCTTACTCAGAAAACCTGCCATATTCACACATATCCTTTTCCGTCTGCACCCCTCCCTTGCCCCCTCTGACAGAACCGCAAGAGTCTTAAAACTGACGCACCACTTCAAAGGGGCTAACCTGTGGTTTGCAACGAATTAGCTCCAGATTGATCATCTTTTTCCTATGAAGAACCTATGACTCCTTTCTGGGACATTTTGAATACCCTGATAAATGATGACACTATTAAATAGTAATGAACTTTCTTTTTATATATTTTGTTCTGGACTTTTCCATCTTTTCCTCAAATGAAGAGTCAACACCATAAAAGGAGAAAACAACAAAGCACAGTATTAAATGCAGCGATTGGTCACAGGACGCATTCCCTGGCAGGGGCCAATGTTACATGGGCCCGACCACAGCCAGGTGCCTGTGGGTCAGCACCAACCTGCTGAACCTCAGGACTGGGCCTCTGACGGCCTGAAGGGAAGCCTCACGTAAGCTCTTTCCTCTACAGACAGCAGTTGGGAAGCACTAGAGCTGGTCCAAAGGAATTTCCTGAAGGAATCCCAAGGTGACAGGATAAAAAAGTCTGAGATAGCAGGGAGGTGGAGGACAAAGTGTTAGTGGTGACGACCAACTTCCTCCACGACCCTCTTCATCATCCTTATTGATGAGGTGCCTGGCCCAGAGACAGAGTACCTCAGACACCTGGGCCTCCTGAGAGCCAGGGCCACTCGCTCTGCCTGGGCCCCTGCTCTGACTCTTGGGAACCTTGGAAGGTCCACTGACAGATGTATCTCTATCCTAGACGTTAGGCCCAGATTAGGGGGTCAGCCCTGCTCTGATCGCTCATTTCTGCAATGATACAGAGCACGTGATAACAGATTATGTTCTGCCATCAGCAGACCTCTGTTTCTTACCAGACAGAGGCACAACTTTGTAGCACGTGTCTGGCTTGGAATCCTGGCTCTGAGACTTAGCAGCTCTCAGGCTTTGGGAGCATTACCTGCCTGTGCCTCAGCCTCATCTGAAAAAGGAACCAATAATAGAACCTACCTCATAGAATCACTATGAGAAGCAAAGCATTTGCCAAGGAAACACAGTCAATGCCATAAAATGCCATGTAAGCATTTGTTTTAAAAAAAAACAAACAGGGGCCAGCCCCGTGGCTGAGTGGTTAAGTTCGCACGCTCTACTTCAGTGACCCAGGTTTTTGCCAGTTCGGATCCTGGGCGCAGACCTGGCACCACTCATCAGGCCATGCTGAGGCAGCGTCCCACATAGCACAACCAGAGGGATCTACAACTAGAATATACAACTATGCACTGGGGGCCTTTGGGGAGAAGAAGAAGAAGGAAAAAACCCAAACAAACAAATAGACAATATGCAGCTGAAAAGAAAAAAAAAAGTAAGGATAAACAGTAATAAGATGAAGGGAAGAAGAAACAGGAAAGAATGGTAATAATTTAAGCCAGATAGAATAAATACCGTTAGGACTTTTCCATCTTTTAATCTCCCCCATCATGGGTAATTAAATGGGCCTACTTTCCTCAGTAAGGAATGGATTGCAGCTTGCTTGAGAGAGGGAGGGAGAGAGTGAGAGAGGGGGTGGGGAGGGAGGGATGCAGGAAGGGAGGGCAGAAGAGCGTGAAGACAATGGCCTGAAACCAGAAAAGCCTGATAAAATTCGTTGTCAGTCTGTGCACCTAAGAATTTGTTTTGCTACTTTTCTTTAGTTTCCAATCTGCTGAACAAGCATCAAATAAGATTGCTTTGAGAAACGGACATAAAAATGTTCTCTGAGCAGAGGAAGTAGTAGTAACAGAACAACACTGATTTGGGTATTTTATTCTACTTAGGTCAGCAATTATATTTTAGTTTGACTCACCTTCCCAGCACCTTCTAGTTTTTTCTTATCTTTCAGTGCTTGTCCAGACAACATTTTCATTTCAACAACTCCTGCTATTGCAATGATGGGTACAATAGCTAAGAGTAAAAGTGTCAATTGCCAGCCATAGATGAAAGATATTATAATGCCTGTCCCAAGATTTGCTATATTCTGGGTAATTACAGCAAGCCTGGAACCTATAGCCTGCAAAATAAACAAACAGAACAAGTTAGAGGGACACTTTCATGTTATCGTTAAAATCGATGCTTGATTTTCTTAAGGATTATGATAGTTCAGCTTTATGAAAATCTATTATCTTCTCAGTTATGAAATGAAAAGTAAAGGTTTACTTGTAAGTTTATTTGGTTTCTAAAATGAAGATTTCCATGACTTCAGAATAAATATTGAAAGTAGAAGATCAATAATTCAGAGCTCAGCTGTGTTCTGATTTTTCAATACCAAGAAAAACATTTTTTTTTTCTGCTTTATCTCCCCAAACAGTTTCCCCAAACAGTACACAGTTGTATATTTTAGTTGCAGGCCCTTCTAGTTGTGGTATGTGGGACGCCACCTCAATGTGGCCTGATGAGCGGTACCATGTCGGCGCCCAGGATCCAAACCAGCAAAACCCTGGGCCACCGCAGCAGAGCGTGTGAACTTAACCACTCGGCCACGGGGCTGGCCCCAAGAAAATTTTCATTAATCAATGAAACAATGATCACTAAAGCAAGCTCTGCTAATTAGCAAGATAAAAGAGTCTGACAATTATATTAAACTGGGAATGATGAAAATTTCCAATGTTAGATGCATAACTACTCATAATTTAAGGCAAATATTTGTCTATAAGGATATTCAAATATATCTTGGCCTATTTGAGATGCTTATTGTGTTTAATTTAACCTGCACTTGATCTGGAAAAAGTACATAGAGCTTAAAGACGTGGAATTTAATTTAGGATGTTACGCAGGCATCGGAACTTTCAGTTTGAAGACCAGAGGGAGCCTGAAGCATGAGTTTCAGAGCATACAGGGCTGTCCAACTCTACAGCCAGAAGTCAAACTGAAAAGTCAATTCAGCCCACTACTCTCTACTTCTCTCCTCTACCGTGGATACACCTCATGACCTTAAGCCATTCCAACTTCCTGCTCTGGCCCCCAGATTTGCTTTCTCTACAAAGAACCCATGTTTTCTCTACTCCCCAAATGTTCTCTGTCTGAATAGGGCTGGTCTCAGGTAAAGATTATGATGGAGTACAGTCTAGAATGGTCACTGCCAACCTCTGTGACTTTGAACAAATTTCTCCCAACCCCCAAAATGAGCAGGCATATTGATTAATAACTAAAGCTTCTCTCAGCTCTAAATTTTACTACAGAATCCTTTACAACCCCTGGTACCCCAATATCGACCCTCTGAAATCCTTCACCACCTATGTAATATAAATACTAGACCAGTAATTAAACGGAAAAGCTGCTACAACTACCAGTAGCCTCTATACATTAAATTCCATACCAGGGAATTGCACCTGGGCTGAAAGACATAGAGTACCTAACAGAACTTGTATTTTTTATCTGATGCAGTCACTGAGCTTATATGAGAGGGATGCTCTGCTGAATTTGGTGTAAGGCAAAGAGTGGAGCAGCCTTCAAAGCCAGCTCTCTGTAATTGCACATTTTTCTATTGGAAAGTCAAAGGTTACAACCTGGAGAGAGTCTGCAGCACAGAGACAATGTAGAAGCCCACTCTCGGTATCTGCATGTCCTACTGAGAACTCGTTCTCCACAGCAACTGACAGAGAGAACCACTCAGAACATCCCCCAAGTTCACAGCACATGAGTTACCACGGACATATAAATGTTCAGCCTTGGAAGGCAGTCAAGGCCACAGAAAGAAGCAAAATGGATCAAAGATGACAAATTCTCCTTTGACATACCTGAAAGGTGAATTAAAAGATCTAGAACCTTAGGCTGGGGGAAGATTAGGCTCCTTGGCATAACTTGATTTAGCACTTCAGGTGACATCGCACTGGTTACCGTTTCATATTCTCAAGACTAACGCTCACGGTCCCAAGGCTACTCGTCATACGGAGTGGGAATCTAGAGCTCTGAGGATCACCACGAACGAGAGGGCACGGAGTGGTAGTAGCCAGAGAGTTTTTATTGCAAACAGTAGGGCTGAGGGGAGGTGACACTCAAACCACAGCGCAAGTGTGAAGCAAGGTCAGACAAAAATGATTTAACACTCAAACCCCACGAAGGCTCTCCTCACAATCTCCCCATCCCACCGTACTCCACGTATTAGTACGTCACTTCCTCTCCGACTCATTTTTCTCTCCACCTTTCCCTGCTTCTCCCTCTCCTGATATTTATTTCCTCCTCAAAACACCACCATATCACTTGAAATCTAATTCTGAAATATTTGTGCTTATTGAAAAAAAGCATAGTTCCTGAATCTCCTTTTGAAATTAGGAACACTTAACTTCATCTGTCCCTCAACCACCATCTCCCAGAAAAGAAATTTAAAAAATACAGTTTCTTTGGATTTCTATATGGCTCTCATTTGCTTTTTTCTCTGCAGAATTCTAGTCCTAATACAAAAAAACCCACAGTTTCATAGGCAAAATATTGAGATATATTTTCTTCTGATTTATGTTTTGCAAGATTAAGCTACTGACTCAAAAATACATCTGAGAAAATGTTTCATTGATAGTGTAATTAAATATGAAAAAAATTTAACCTAGATAAACATTCTCATTAACTATACACACACAAACTTGAGTCAGGCCTGCCTTGGGTGACAATGATTTGTGACAGCACAGCTTCCCTCAGATATTTGTATATTTAAAAAATTAATTATAGGGCCAGCCCTGTGGCCTAGTGGTTAAGTTCGGCACCCTCCGCTCAGGAGGCCCAGGTTTGGTTCCCAGGTGTGGACCTACACCACTTGTCTATCAGTGGCCATGCTATGACAGCAGCTCACATACAAAATAGAGAAAGATTGGCAATAGATGTTAGCTCAGAGTGAATCTTCCTCGGCAAAAAAAAAGAAAAGAAATTAATTATACCACTTCCTATTGTGGAATAGACAGATATGCACATATATATGTGGTATATATATATATGTGGTATATGTATATGTGTGTACATATTTATACACATACACATATATCCGCATCATGAACAGGTCAGCTGGTGATGTACAGCGGATACATCTGTCCTCTCTCAGCCAATTTGTGGTAACAACTATACTGTGCTTTCCTAGTTCCGAGAGCACTCACCAATCTGCTTGCTTCCTCTTCCCTAGTCTGTCTTTTTTAGCCTCTGTTTTAAGTTCTGGAGGATGGTTCTGACTCAGAGTGGCTCACACAAGGTGTGCAGGTGTCCGTGCTAGTGGGCCATGAAAGAGCGAGTTTGAGGTGCCTTTGAGAAAACCAGTGAAAAGCAGACGGCTGACGGCAAGAGGAAATTAGGAGTTCCTGGACATGGCCAACGGCCTCAAAGACAACACAGTATAGGGAAAGGATTGACCACCAATTTTACAAATATAGGAAAGCACTGCGGCTAACGCAGGCCGTAACTCCAGAGAAATGTAAGGGAGGGAAGGACTGCCAGCACAGAACGCCCGGACTACATCTGCTCAGGGTTCAGCTGCAAGGGACTGAGTTAGTCTTTCCTCTAGGGTCCTGTCCCCAACATCAAATGGGATATGGGATGTGTGTGTCTGTGAAAGCACATGAGTACATATGACAAGGTCTCTGTGAAAGGTATGCTAAAGTTACGGCAGCTCACTTTAGCTAAGGAATACAGGATTTAGAAAACTTGAAGATAATTTGTTCACAGTGATCACTATTCACAAAAAAAGCCTCCTCCAGGAAGCTAGCAAAATGAATTTACCCCAAGCTTGCTGATTGAGTCTCATGTCAATTTAAGTAAAAGATAAAATAGAAACTAATACTTTATATCTTCCACCTACTGCCCATTTCTCTGCCCCATTTAATCAGAAAATCCTTTAACCATTTGTCCATGCTTCTTTGGCTATCTTCAGTCTGATGGATTTAAAAGCCACCAATGTACTGAAAAATCTCCAAATGCATTATTTCCAGACCAGAGTTCTCTGCTAACCTCCAGACTCGCAAAGCCACCTGCCTTCTCAACATCTCCATTTGGACATCTAATGTGGGCATCTCACACTTGCTGTGTTCTAAATAGAACTCTCGATTCTCCTCCAAATCTGCTCTTTCAACAGGCTTCCTAGGTTCCTTAAAAAGCAACTCCATTTTTTCAGCTGTGCAGACCAAACACTTTGGAGTCATTCCTAAATCTCCTTTCTCTCATCTCCCACATCCAACAACCAACAAGTTCTTTTGGCTGTACCTTCTGAATATGATTGCTTTTTGTCACCTTCACTATGACCATTCTAGTCTAAAACACTAACATCCCTTCCCTAGATTATTGTAATAGACTCCCTGCCTCCACCCTTGCCCCCTTCAGCCTATGCACACAGCAGCCTTTAAAAATTTCAGACCATGTCACTCCTGTGTTCAAAACTCTACAACACTTGAGACAATTTCCCATCTAATTCCAGGTGTAATGCTGACCTCAACTCTTATGACTCTTCCTTTCACTCACTTTACTCCAGCCACACTACCCTCCTTCTGTTTCGGGAACAGTGGTGGAAATGCTGCAGCCTCAGGGCCTTTGCACTTGCTGGTTCTTCTCTTTTGGACACTGCTCTCTAAACATCTACAGGGCTGGCACCTTTCCTTCCTTCAGGCCTCTTGCATATATCACCATAGCATTGAGGCCTTCCTTCCCTGGCAAGCAGCAAGTTCCTTTTTCTTCTCCAGGACTTAGGACTTAGGACGATCTGGCATACCACGTAGACTCCACAGAGCAGGCTTGTTGTCTGATTTAGCAAGTTCAAAGTCATTTCAGTAAGTGCACATTCTGTTTGGTTAGGTTCTAAACAACTTGATCTAAACCTTAATTTTTGTTGATTTGTTTAGTTTAATCAAAGAATTCTATATTAAAATAACAATTCCTAAGATTTATATTGCAACTGTACAACTCTGTGTATGCTTCCACATTCATAACCTAATTTATTCTTACAGAAGCCCCATATATTAGACAGAAGGAATGTTATTACAGTACTACCTTATAAACAGCTGTAGTCGTAGAAGAAGAAATAGTCACTTCATCCACGAATCAAAAACTCCTGGTTCAACAGTTTCTAGTTACGTCAATTAGAGATTCACGTAGTAGCAAACTTTAAGCTTCAGTCTGATAAAGCTGTTTCCTCTACCTTTGCTTTAATTTTTTCATGTGCTTTTTCATTTCTTTCAACCTTCTTTTAGATTCTTCTCCCTGTCTTCTGAACTGTAGTACCCCTAAACTTGCTTACAGCAGCTACACATTCTTTTCCCAGTAGCAATTACAATTTTCAGTTGATTAACTGAACGTTAAAACAGTCTGATCCTGATGAGGATCAAGGCTGCCCCAGGGAGAGAAGTCCAAGGCATCCTGCCCTACACACCGATCTATATCATCCTCCGGGAAGCATAGGATGTCCTGACGTGATCTGATCTGATTCTTATCTAAAGTTATAGGACTACCCAATAACCAGACCCCACCTACACTGCTACCATTTTAACGATTTTTTTTCACGATCGTCCCTTTGTCTTGTAAAGAAATAACTCACATACCTATGCCGTATAAATTTAGCTCTAACCCTTAACACATGGCAGCTCTTACTGCCCATGGATCCTGTCCCCATGCTACTCCATGCTATTCTCTGAATAAAAGAGCACTACTGCCAGACCTTGAGAGTCCAAGAAATCTTTTGACTCCTTGACTCACGGAGCCCGCATCAATCCTACATGACATGCTGATAAATACTTCCTTTTCTAAATAGTTATCCTTCCATGTGTATTTTGTTAATAGCATGAATAACAAATAACAAAAGAAAACCTGTAAATTATCTATACACTATAAAGTATATGATGCTTAAGTAGTTAACATTTTTGCTGTAAGGCACAGGATAAATGGTTAAGTATTTAATATTTTAATGATGACGAGGACTAGCACCCGTAATGAGAAAATTAGTTTCATGCTGAGATTCAAAATGGCCAATTGAGACAAACACCAGCACAAAGGAGGCACATACCCCTTTAACTTGACCAGCATCATTGGCAAGCCTGGTAGTCAATGCTCCAGTGGTGTTTTTAGGATTGTCGAACCAGCTCACATCCTGTGGCAGAGAAAAGGATTTTATGATCTTAAAGCCCTATTTATGAAACTCATGGTGCCGAGGGCAGTGACAGGGTCAGTTCTGTTTATCACTTGTATCTCCTGCATTTAGCCCTCAGGATGTGACACTCAACAGAGAAAGAAGGGACTTAACAGACAAACACATAAATAATTTCACTTGTCAAAAACTATTTTCAGTGTTGTCTAAATGTGATTTCTAAGTGTTGGATCTATACAACAGTGAACAAAAATGACAAAATTGCTGCTCTCATAAAGCCTAGATTCTAAAGACAGAAGCCACAAGTAAATAAATATATACCATGCCAGGTGGTAATACATGCTATGAAGAAAAATAGAACAGGATAAGAAGAAAAAAGCAAAGAAACACACTATGTTATAGATTGGGGAGGGGACAGAGAAAGCCTCTCTAAGGTGACATGTCAGCGGAAAACTGAATGAAGAAAGGGATGAGAATATCTGAGAGAAGGAAGAAACAGCACATGCAAAGGCCCTGAGGCAAAGGCATACTTGCTTTGTTCATGCACTGGCAAGAAAACCTCAAGGGCTGCCACTAACCTTAAAAGCACCCTTGTGTGAGTTTGTAAAAGCTGCCTCTTCCTCTGAAAAGGTTTCCATTCTCACTTAGCTCTCCCACTCCTCCACTCTCATATGTATCCTTATGCAGTAAGCCAATGTGTATACATTAGACTGTGTATTGAAAAAGAGGTGAAACTATAGGAGATGAGCTCTGAGAGGCAACGGGGGCCACATCATTTATGACCTTAAAAGCAACTGTAAGGATTCCAGATTTTACCCTGAGGGATATGGGTAAATTTCAGCAGGTTTTGGGCAGAGGGATGTTTTCACTTATATTTTAGAAGAGTGGCTGTGGTTCCTGGGAGTGAACCTACTGGATTGGGATAAGGATGGAGGCAGCAAAATCAGTTAGGAGATTATAGTAATATTAAACAGAAAGAGAGGAATCAAGGATGACTCCAGGGTTTTTAGCCTACACAGCCGGTAGAATGGAGCTGCCATTTACTGATCTAGGAGAAGACTAGGAAAGGAATAAGGCCTGTGGGGAGGGGACAGTCACAAGTTCAATTGTGGAAATGTTAAGTATATATGCTTGTCAGACATCTAAATAGAGAAGTTGAATAAGCTGTTAAATAACTGCAGTCCAGGGCGAAACAAATAAATTGGGTTAAAAAACTCAACCAAAGAAATCTACATTGAAATTTAACATTCAACATAAAATAGGATTTTCATTGGAAAGCCACTTACATTTTTAAAACAAATACTAAAAAGATTGTGAGTTTGAAGTATGAATTTATGTCTGCTACAAAAAGAACTATGTTCCTAAGAATTTATCTGAACTGGTGATTTGCATTAAAGCAATATCTATCATTTTTCCCTCAAAGTATTTAAGAAAAAACAAAGCATTATACTTTATTATACTATGTATCAATTTGCTTTTTAAAATTGTTAAGCACTTAAGTGCCTCCTCCACTGGAATATAACTTCCTTAAAGACAGGGACCATTCAGGTCTGAATGCCTTACAATACTTAGCACTATGCTTTGTAAGCAGAAGGCACTTAACGTGATGGCCGGAGTTAATAATTAACGGAGAAGGCATTACACAAACCATCAGGTCAGCTTCCAAAGAATACCGGATCTAGGAGTTGGCGTGGAGGCTGATGGGGTAAAGGGGCATTTGGCCCAAGACCAAGGTCAGCCCCAAGCCTAAGTGGAATCTGCGTTAATACGATTTGACTGAGGGTCCCAGGACACAGCCCTCTACCAAACAGTGCTCTCTCACTCACTAGATTCAATCCTGGGTCTGTCACTCACCAGCTAGCAAGTTCCATAAATATGTCTTTTTTCTAAGTGGTGGTGGTAGGAGCGGGAAAGGATTGAGGAACTGAAGACAGCTTGGAAAATGTGAATGTCATCTAGAAATCCTAATACAGCAAACATGCTTCTCAGCGAGGGTTCAGTCACCCCTGCCACGTCCAGGGAATCCTTCTGGAGCATCATTTTATTCACTGCCAAGTGATTAGTGATTTTAAAATGGAAAGACACAAAGTCACATACAAAATTCTTATTATTGTTAAAGCAACTTTCCCCTTTGACCTGGGCTGCTTTGGGTTACATTCCCAGAATCCTTCCTTCTCCTTTCCCCAGGGCAACATTCACATCTGCCTGTTGTTAGGGTTTTGAAGGTGTAAAATGAGAGGCATTCCATAAGTCCTTATCAGCTAGTAACAATGCAGCCTGAGTGAGGAAATCAGTCTAGCCCCAGCAGAGAAACTGGGTCCTGGGGATGAATTTTTATTTGTGGAAAGAAAGGGTACAAAGGCCATCTCTTGGTGGGAAGAAACACAAGTGTCCTGGGTTTCCCAGGGGAAAGAAGGAAAGGAAGAGAGGACGGGGATGAGGGGTACTAAAGATGGCTTCTGCCTACAGCTGAGACAAAGGCCAGAGGTGAGCCTGCTCTGGAGACTCTGTCTGTTTCCAGTTATTCGTTCCTTATGCCCACCCACAGCCCACAGACAGCAGGGCCTCTGAACCTGACCTGGGGTGCAGTTCAGCTGCATCTCTGAGATGAGACTGAGGGAAGATCAATCCAGGAATTCACTCCAAGTAACCTGTCAGCGCTCCCACTTTCTGAGACCACAGGGCCCATGTGTGGAGTTCTGCACAGCCCGGGGCACAATCCTCAACAGACATACCTGTCTCAGCATGGATCTGAAAACCAGGTATCGGAGCCGCTTGGTGAGGATCTCTCCAGCTTTGCCAAATGTGTAGCCCTGGGAAGAGCAAGAACATGCCACAAGGAAGAAGACTTGTCAGAGACTCAGCCAAGGATTACACAAAAGGAGGGGGACTTGATGTCATTGCTAAAGCAGGACACTAGACAAAGTCAGGAGCTGATTTCAAGGGCTGCCTGTGTTTCGGTGACTGTGCACTCTGGGGCACAGCCGCACTGGGGCACAGCCAGGAGAGCCCAGTTTTGAAATTCATACTGCCACTCCCCAGCTAGCTGGCAGGCCGATGGGGGATTTATTAGGATATGTGCTTCTTTGTCCTCCACTCTCATCCCTGCTCATTTCTCCCAGTGAACCAGGCAGGGTCTGTCACTCAGGAAGCTAGAGTTGTTCCCAAAGCAGGGGGCACTCTAAACAGTGTGGCAATATTATGTATCATCCAAACCAGGGCACTTTTGAGAGTGCAAAGGAGTGCTATTAACAATTTCACCAGGACCTGGGGTGTCACCTAGGAAAAGGGGAATATACAGTCACCCCAGCCATAAAGGGTGCAGAGAACAAAGAGATCATGTTCTTAGTCTCCAAGTTTAAAAAAGCCAAAGTTGAGGAGCAATGCTCCCCTTTTTTCTGGAGCTCTGGGAAGAGGCACACAATGGCATGAGGAAAGGAGAGTGGAAATGGCTGGGTGGTGCGTCAGAAGAGCAGAGGGCCTAATAACAGGCTCAAGGCTCCTGCAGAATCAGAGGAGTGAAGGAGGGCACCCGCCTCTCCTCTGTGCTCCCCAGGAGCGTGTTGGAGGTTATTGAGAGGGAGGGAAGAAACACATGCAAAGAGCACATAGTTATAACTTGTATGTAGAGTGTTACATCTATGACAGCAAGGTCAAATTCCCCACTGAGACTTTAAGTACTTAGTAATGAGAGAGCTCAGTCTTTTTCCATTTCTACCTCCTACAATGTCAAGAAAAATGTTCTGTTTATTAAAAAAAATCAGTACATGGTTACCACATGTTAAATAAAGTGACCTATTGAGAACTTTATCTTAAAAACATACATGTGGCTAATCATTCATTCATTCAATAAGCAATTGCGTGTTTGCTGCTGCCCCACACAGGCCTGGGAACTTATTCAAATGACCTCTTTTAATCATCAAGAGGCAGGTGCCATTATCCCTATTTTACAGATGAGCAAACTGAGGCTCAGACAATATAACCTCCTTATTTGCCCAAGGACACAAAATTAGCAACTGGTTCAACTTGTTCTCAACCCCAGGTCTCACACCAAAACCCATGCTGCCTTACCATACTCTGCTTGTAGAGCACTGAACTCCTTTGCTCTGTTCCCTCTGGTTTCATTACTATTCCAGTTGGGGGAGGTGAGAGGGGAGGCAGAGGTAAGCAAGGGAGCCAGAGGGAGCAAAACGTCTTTGTTATACATACATCAAAGAAACCCGGCTGCTAATAAAGGAGCAATTGTACTAAAAAGAAGATTACACAGATGTTTATAAATTTCACAGTTGAATAAAAGACCCATTTCTCAAAAATGAATAAAGTGAAAATGTAGACATTTACCTGAAGGAAAAATGTAATAAAAGAAATGATTCCAAGGACTAGAAACAATAGTGAAAACATGTTACTATTCTGTCGTTTTGTTTCAGGATCCTCATCTCTGGTAAAAACCTGTTAAGAAAATAAAGGTTTTCAGTTCAACCACCAAAGAAACCATTCTGGGTCTGGCCCATTTCCCATCTAGCACAAGGCTCAGGGTCAAGAGAGCCTTAGTACAACGGAGGCTGCAGCTGCCTCCCTTACGTCAAACCTGGAAGTGTATGCACTCTGCCTTCCTTAGAGGCCAAGAATGAAATGGGTCTGTCATGCTAAACTGATCCAACACCTTTTCTGCTCAAACTCCCTCTTGGAGTAATGAGTGCCACATGTGCCACACTTCTCGTGTAAAACAGAAATGGGAACGCACACTCTCTTCCTCATTTGGTGGGAAACTACACAGTACTGCAATACATTGCTTACAATTTGGACATTTCAAACTGTCCCAAGGAGTCTGGAGAAAATCTGCTGGGGTGGTTTTGGTGAACCAGAGAGGTGGTCATTTACTCAGCCCAGACCTTTGAGAAAGAAAGAAGGTTCCTGGAGCCAGCCTTCTTTGTAGGATGGCCAGATAGAGAGCCAGCGGGGCAACTCCTGCCACCTGACCTAGCACCACACATGGAGACCTTTCCAGAGATGGGTAGAAGGCCTTGAGAAAGACAGAGAAGAACCACTCCACAGGGAAAGTAAACAAGCATCTCCCTTCACACGGGCCACAGTCAGTCTAGCAACAGAGCCATATTCCTAACCCGTAGACAGCACATAGAACAAACATATGTCAACCTCAATCCTTTGGAAGCTATTCCACTTGTTTTCATCTTAACAAGTGGGATGGACATCTTACAGAGGCAGCATGCTAGGCCTGCTCTTGTCCTGCCAAGTGCGTGTATCAGAAAACAGCTCTCTCCCAAGCCGTCTGACACACATGTGAGGACCTCTCTGCACACTGGTGATGCAACAGCTCATGAGGTTCACTCAGAGCCCAGAGACAGCAGGGGAGGGAGGGGCCATCAACTAGTCAGCTTCATCGACTATTTCAGGGATCTGGTTCCCAGGGCCCTAGGATCGAAACCAACTGCCAGAACAAAGGAAGGTTCGAAAAATTAGCTTTCCTATCACAAACCAGACTTCTGTTCTTAATCTTCAAGCTGCTTAGTTTCATATGAAGGCACATGTTTTTTGTGGCTTATGTATACAGTTACAAACAAACAGTTCATTCTTCAGTCAGGACTCACAGGTAAACCCAAAAATGGACATAAACACTCACCCCTATAATCCTTGAAAATATTATTGAAAATGCTGGTTGCAGGCCTCCATTTATGATGGCACAAAATATGCCCACTACAAAATAAGGCCATTCGGTTATATTCAGCTTCAGAATCCTCCAAAAGGAAACTGGAGGTACATTTTCATCCTGGAAAACACAAAATATTACAACAGGCTAGTTAGAAAAAAGAATTGATACTTACTTGATTTAATCATGACACTTCTTCCATATCCATAAAATTTTTTAAATGAACATATCCTATTTCTATTTCCTTATCAACTGATGGCAATTTAGTTTTTAAAAAGTGCTGACAGATTATTATATTATTCCTTTATTTTTTAAAGAAATAAATGATGTTTTCACAAACATTTAACTCTTGCCCAACATTTCCAATATGACAAGAATATTTATGAGACAAGATAAAGAGAATAGAAATGTTTATATTTGAAGAACCATTATAGTCTATCTCTTTATATTAAAAATTCTACTTCTAAAATTCTTGTCCTATAAATCTCACTCATAAATGCTAAACCAAGTCTACAGTGTTGAGATTTTGGTTTGTAGACCACTCTGGGGGATAGGACCGCAGGATTCTGGATAACCCTTCCTTGTTCCCACTCCTACCCTAGCCCTAGCCCACCAAAGGAGGGGAGCCACAGCAGGAGGGTTGAAGCCATAACTCTGTACCCTCTTCCATACCAGAGCCTCTTTTGTACTAAGCTTTCTCTCCTGGCCTTGAGGTTCACGGATACTCTTGCGAGTTGATCTTCTTCTTATTAGACTTGATCCTGAATCTTTTGGAGACATTTCCAAGGCATCAATTTCACTTTGAGATTCACCAATTGCACTCTCTAATTCAATTTCATTTCCTCGTGTCTGAAATAAACAAGAAATATGCATAAACTGGTTAGGCTCAGTTAACCAATGAAAATTAATCTCTAAACATCAGATGTCAAGGAAATTGGTAATTGAAGTAATTACAGGAAAGGACAAAGTTAAATGGCTGTTTCTTTTTTTGTGATATATTTGAAATTAAAAGCATTAAATAAGAAGGATTCCCACTGAATATGCTGAAATAACATCCATTGAATATGCTGATGCAGCCATTCCTTGTATCTTATCTCTTCATCTTCTTTTTGTGGGTGTTTTTGGCTCAATCACATTTGCTTTGGACCAGTGCTGTCAACAGATACACGGTGCAAGCCATACTGTGAGACACATTTGTTATTTTAAATTTTCTCAGTAGCCACATTAAAAAATGTGAAAGAGAGAGGTAAAATCAGTTTTAACTATATATTTTATTTAACCTAATGTATCCAAGATATTAGCATTTCAACAAGTAGTTGATGTAAACACTTATTGAGATACTTTGCATTCTTTTTTTTGTACTAAGTCTTCGGAATCTGCTGTGCACTTTCTACTGACACTTCAATTCAGATTAACTACCGTTCAAGTGCTCAATAGCCACATGTGGCTAGTGGTTACTACATTGAGTGGATAGCTCAGCTTTAAACCTTTTTAAGCTTTTCCTTAACTTTCTCTAATTATCCTTCTTTATTTTCCCTTCTTTCAAGAGAGAAAAATACATATAAAACACTGGTCTGATCCAGAATCCCCTAAGTACTTTTCCCTACACCTCAAGATAATCAAGTTAGGTAATGTTTATTTATTTCACCAAATGCAGCAAATTCACCTTATTCCTGAGATACTTAGGAAAATGCTAGAGTTAGACTATACCTGCATTGTGACGAGTTTGAAGTAAATGCCTTTCTCTTTCATGAGTTCATCGTGATTTCCTTCCTCCACAATGACTCCATCATCCAAACCAGCGATGACATCAGCATTACGAACTGTAGACAAGCGATGAGCTATCACAATGGTGGTCCGGCCTTTTCTGGCCTAAAGACAGAAAAATTTGGTTTCTGAATATATGAACAATTATATGCAAAAGTTCATTCATTCAAGTTATCTATTTACTGAACACCAGTGCCTTCGACATTGTAAAACTATTTAAGCTATATAAGGTAGTCTCTTGCCTCAATAAATGCAGAGTCAATTGATAATGGGTTAAAATGATGTTTTATTACAATAAATATAAACACATATATGATAGTCACATATTAACATTATGTAAGCCTCTAAGTATTTCACTTAACCTCTATCAGCCTAGGTTTATAGTAATAATTAGGGGCTTATAAAAGTAAAAAAAAACCCTATAGCCCAGGCATTGGGCAATCAGAGCAGACACAGGCCAGTGTGCCGTATTGGTGCATACCAGCTAGCGATCAGTCGTGGGCATCATACTGTGCTATCTCCCAGGGCCAGTGGATGGTTAAGATGGACAATAAACGTGAGGAAGCAAAGTCCGGACATCAGCAACACATTGATCTGAACTCAAATCTTAGTTCTCCCATTTACGAATTCCAGAATTTTATCCAAATCTTTCCACCTATGTGAGACTCTGTTTAGTCATATACAAAATGAGGATAATAATGGTTCTCATGTCTTAGAGTAACTGTGATGACTAAATAAAATAATGCTCATGAAGCATTGTGACATATACACAGTAAATGCTTAATAAATGACGCTTATCCTTAGGTGGAAGCATTATGGAAAATTTGAAGAGCTATGTAAATGTTTTTAAATGCCCAATCTCATTTCTATTTTAATAGGGGACAGAGCCAGATAATCAGAACTTGTCTGAGATTTCTTTAACCTTCGTAACTTTCCCAATGCTTATGATTTTTGTTACTCTTTCTTTCCAGGAACTAGGAATAAAATTCTCAAACTAACAAAAGAAGGCATCAGGATCAATATGTAAAAGAGAAATGGAAAACTCTGAGAAGATAAAAAAATACATGGGAGAAAAATTAGGTGGTAGCCACTAGGAAGTAGAAAAGACAGTGGATCAATGCTTCAGATGTTTTGAAGCAAAGGAGGGCATGTGGACTTCCCTGCCAAATTTACATTCTAAAGACAATTCTTTTCAAATGCAAACTTTTAAAATGGTTTTTATTTGTAATTTAATACATAGTTCCATTGAAGAATAATGAGAAAACACGGATATGAAAGTACAGATAAGCAAAGCAAGGGGAAGAAAAGCAGCCACAAGTCTGTTTGCCTCTATTGTGGGTCAGACAGAACATTTTAGTAACCTGACTTTTCCACCCTCAGCAATCTATTAAGCACCCTGCCAGGATGTCTAAAGGAACACACAGTGTTGTATTTTTATCAGTGAGGAGGAGAGTTGGAACAAATATGAGTTCACCTTTGACTTCTACGGTGACACATCAACTCAGAGCACTTTCAGGTTAAAAGTTCTCCACATTCCTTATCCTCACAGAGCTGGCCTGGTTACCATCATATGTCAGAGACCAAGCACAGTGCCTGGCACAGCGTGAGCACTCATCCAGTTTGGTGAATGAGTCATATGGACTCAAGAATTGCAGGAAGGTCAAGCTCTGGTGATAGTCAAGGACGATGTCCTTGACCAGGTAAGCTTCCAACATCATTAGCTCTAGCCCTCCACCTGGGGATAAGAGGTTCTTCATTTCCCCTGGGGTATTGAGCAGGCATTTAACATATTGGAAATTAAACGTGAACCTTCAGATTACATTTTCTTTTTGTTGACAACAGTAAAACTTATAAACCTAAATAACAGGGTTATCTCTAAGGCTAAGTTTTCAAGATCACAATGAAGACCAATTTTCATCTCAGTCTATATTTCTCATTGTGCAATTTTAAATATTTGCAAGTACCTTTCAATGAAAGCTTATTCATCTCTACTTTAAAAAAAAAAACAAAGAGAAATGAATAGAAATTAAACAAACAGATCCAAAGAGGCCTGATGATTTTATTTTGATTGCTGAAGGGATCACTTTAGAAGCAATCAGAAATTTTCTTTTTTTTTTAAATAACATTGAGAAGAATTAACAGTGGGATGTTCTTATGCCTATAAATCAGGTAGGTTTGAAGTGAGGCTCACAGACCTTATCCAGGGCCACCTGAACTACTGCTTCACTTTCAGTGTCCAAGGCTGACGTGGCCTCGTCCAGCAGGAGGATCTTGGGGTTACGAACCAGGGCTCGTGCGATGGCAATTCTCTGTTTCTGTCCCCCACTCAGCTGGGCCCCTCTCTCTCCAACCAGGGTGTCAAATTTCTACAACACAGAAGACACAGGAGGATTTAGCAAAAGAAGAAGGTGGCTCACATTTTAAGATGGGAAGTAATCCCGATAAACAACCCATGCCTCACAGGCAATAATGTCCAGTTCCTTAAAACTTACTAAAAACCAACCCCAATTTTTAAAAATACGCCTACTACTAGTTGATGCTGCTGGAACTTTTAAGATCTGACGTAATCTTGATTTCTCATCTTAGGATTTTCCTCCAGTTGATAATAGTTGCCTAACTCTTACGCATTAGGCCAGCATTCTCTTCTGTGAACCTCTAGCACAGAAGATCGGGAAGGACTTACATTAGGCAGTTTCATGATAAAGTCATAGGCGTTAGCTTCCTTGACGGCTTTCACAATCTCATCCATGGTGACATTTTCACGGCCATAGCGAATGTTTTCAGCTATTGTGGTGGCAAACAACACAGGTTCCTGACTCACCACACCAGTAATTTCCCGCAGATACCTTACGTTTATGGTCCTAATGTCCTGTCCATCAATACTGACCTGAAATAAAAAGTAAGCGTGAGTTTCATACATTGCAGATTTGTAATGTGTGACCTGCAGTGGTAAGTGCTGAGGGCTGCAGCGTCTAGTTCAGCAAGAGCCATCTCACCACGCCCTCCGTGGGGTCATAGAGCCTCTGCATCAGCTGGACCGTCGTGCTTTTCCCACAGCCGCTGTTCCCAACGAGGGCCACTGTCTGCCCACTTCGAACCTTCAGGTTGAGGCCCTTCAAGATCTACCAGGATGAATGACAAATAAACTTATAGGCAACACACAGATACTGGCACTATGAACTGACAGTTCATTTCAAAACTAGATTTAAATACACATTTTTTTTTACAATCTCTAAAGGAAAGTATCAGAAACTCCTCATGCAATACATTGTTGAATCATTGATTAATCATTTATCATTGTACCTTGACTTCATTTCGAGATGGATAACTGAAGTGAACGTTTCTGAATTCCAAATTCCCTTTTATATTATCTGGTTTGTGCCCATTCTTCGAATAGCTGTCAATGCTTGGCTTCTAAACAGAATGAAATTTCAGAAGATTACTAGGTTATTTTTAGTGACATTTGTGGAGAGTTGGATTGTGGAGAGTTGGATTAAGTGATAAAGAAATCGACTTTTAAGTAGAAAAACTTTTAGAAATATGGTTAAATGGCTTGCCAGACTTACGTTATCAATTATCTTGAAGATTTCATAAGCTGCTCCTCTTGCGTTTGCAAATGCTTCAATGCTTGGAGACGCCTGTCCAACACTAAAAGCCCCAATTAATACAGAAAAGAAGACCTGAGGAATGTGAAGGAAAACCATCATGTTACTTAGATAATGTTTACTACAATTTTTTTTTCATGGTTCTTTCTTCTAACACAGCTAATTAAATTTTAAAATGGCAAGGCAACTGATGAACACTCAGTGTCAAAAACATTTTAAAAGTTTAAATACTTTTCGATTTACAATGCAGAATTAGTCTTACTTGCTCAGTGAAACAATGATATAAGTTCTATAGGACCACAATATTATAATAGAACAGGTTTATATTTATTTACTGCTAAGAATTTTGGTTTAGATCAGCAGCAGCAACAAACACTAGGAGAAGCAGAAGAGCCAGGTCCGAATCTGATTAGGCACTAATTGGTTATATGTCTTCAGGCAATTCTCCGAGGGTCTCTGGGTTTCCATTTCTTCATTTGCAAAACCAGGCAAGATTCTGTTTTCCCTAACCTGCAACCTTAGAATTGTTGTAACCAATGAAACAGTATATATGAAACTATTTTGCAAACTATAAAGCACACACACCTAAGGCGTTATTCTTTATTAGGTTAAGTCTTTTTTTCCTCTACCAGACTATGTTCTCTTTGGAGTGTGATAAACAGGTTTTGTTTTTTCATTTTGCCCAAATCAGTGTCTTATTAGTAAAGACTTGACTTTTTTCCTCTTCAGGATTAAACAGAACTAACGCCACTATTCATTTCTTTCTAAATCACACAAGAATTAGGTTACCCAATAATTTTCATAGAAGGAATTCTGCTAAGTGATTCTACGTTTATTTTCTCAATTAGTCCTTACAACAACACTAACAGTTACAGCACGTTATCCCTGTCATTTCCATTTGGCAGAAGAAGTAATGGGGGCCTGAGAAATCTAGGTGTCCACCCCAAATCATACAGTGACTAAGTGGCACAGCTGGAATCTGAACCAAGCCGGTTTGATATCAAATCTTGAACTCTTACTCACTATTCTGGATGCTTGCAGTTTGTGAGGTAGGTCTGGGTCCAGTGAATACTGGATTTGAAACTGCTCATCCACATTATAATTAAGCAGAATACACCTCTTATCACAACCTAGGGCACCCACAGCATCACTATCCTAATAAGAGCTTTTTGGTAAAAGTCATTCTTAACTAAACAGCCTCACACATTTTGGATGAGGCAACAGATGGAAAACTCAAGAGATGCAATTATTATATACACATTACAAATCTAGTTCCTGGGAACTGTTTTAAGGGACTCAACAAAATATAGTCTGTGGTTAACTCACTATGCTTGTGCTTGGCCTATGAAAAAGGAAGTGAGTGACTCTTCCAACAGCATGCACTTTATTAGATCAAGACACGAATTGAGTTGGGTTTGTGAATTATTTCATTGTCTTTAAATAAAAGAAGATAGCATCAAATGGTAAGACTTATGTGCTGAGATAGAGGTCTGAAAGGCACAGAACCTCTAAATGGAATATTCTTTTAGGAAAGTAACAATTTATACTTCCATAAATTTATGAGGTGGATTAGCTGTCACTCAAAAGAATTTGAAAAGAAGTTAAACTGGTATTTTGCCATTTGTTGTTGTGAATAGTAAATCAGAAAATACAAGTAAAGTGCTTAGCATAGAGTCTGGAACAAGGAAATAATCTCAACAAATCAAAGTTGATGCAATAAAGATTGGTGATGTCAATATTATTTAGGCTACAGGATAAACTGTGCAAGGGATCTGCAAAAAGGAGAAAATTAGATGTCGAAGCCATCTAATTTCCTTTCCGCTTTTTAACCTAGTAGTGCATGTCTCTTTGTATTATTCAATAGTTCTTCAAAATATATTCTCCTACAGTCAAGCCAACACCACTCAATTTCACTAGAATTTTAAATAATGATTCAGTTCTTAATATAGCAACACTTACAGTGAGTACTTGTCCAATAGAATATTCTCCTGAGAGGACCAAGGAGGTCCCATACCAGAATGCCAGAGCATATGAGGCATAGATCAACAGGAAAGCAGCACCCATAGAAATGTTGGCTGTAATAGCTTTCTTTATCCCAATTCTTTTAGCTTCTTCTAAATTTTTGTTGTACCTGGTAGAAATAAAAATTATCACATATACTCATAAGTCTTATGAAATAAGTCCATATACCCTGATGGTTATTGAGTACTTAGAAAGTGCCCAGCCCTGTGGTAGGCATTTTACATGTATTTTCTCCTTTTGTCCATATATTGACGCTGTGATGTTAGTACTATTTCAATCCCTTCTTGCAGAAGAGGAAACTGAGGCTTATAAGAGAATAAGTAATTTGGAAGGGAGTCTTCTAAAAGCTCCTTCAATGGCCTTAGCAATAGTGAAATAAGTGAAGTCATATTTAGCAAACTTCCAGAACTTGCATCGCTTCATAGACAAGACAAAATTAGATGCTGTGAAAACACTTGTGGTTTCCCTTTAAAATCTGCATGCCTTTTAAACTTATTAATAAAATGAAGTATAATGCTACAAAGTGCTCAACATGAGTAAGTGCATTAAATCTCTGAACATTAAGGAAACTTTGGAGATAGTTTGCTCTCCATCCTGCGTCCCTCTGAGACTGCCGGAAGGACCAACTGTGAGGATACACGTGTGAGAACATTTTGAGAGCTTTGAACTGCTATGTTATACTTTTTACATTTAAATAAACTGCATAGTTTATCTTAGTTCCAAAAAAGTTTATTTTTAAAATCACTGACTTGCACAAAGTATTTGGCTTACAAATGTGTATGATTCCATCATTACATACTCATGTCCCCTTGCTTAGCCTTTCTATACATTGCCTACAACCCTTTCCCTTCATCCATGCCTCCTAACATTGGTCATGTCATGGCTGCTCACTGCTGGAGGAAGGAACTTGGGCCACGCAAGGCCTTCTGGCTGCCTCATGGGCTGGGCAAATCAAGATCTCAGCACATCTATAACCACGTAATCTCTTCACAACACAAAGGTCGGCATTATATTAGCCAAACTTGGAGAACACCCATTAATACTTCTTCTAGTAAATACAAAAATATACAAAAGAGGACAAAAGCAAGGAAGGAAGCAAAACCTAAAAACAATGCCGGAGACCAAAGACAGATTTTCTCTCTTCAGCTCTAAGGAATTCAAGCTGACTCCTAAATGATAACTCAAGTACTTTTTAAACCCTGGGATAGCAGTTAATTTCTAATGTTAAAGTTAAAGGAGATGGTGTCTCTAACATTACCTTCATTTGAAAGGAACGTTGAAGACTCTTCTGCTTAGGAAGAGATATGTGGAGATAAGCTAATGGGGCCCAGATTCAAAGAAAAAGAAGGATCTTTGCAAATATAGAATCAAGGTAAAATTATGAGAGAAATAGGACAGACGATAATCGAGCCCTAAATGTGTCTTTATCCTCTTGAGCTCAACTCCCTGCAGAACTTAGAACACTGGCTTTTTTAACCAGCTACTTTACCAGTTACAAAAGCAAGCCAAATGCAATTGACATGACCACTGTGTCCCCTAAAGGCCACATTTAAACAGAGCTTTATTGTGATAAAATAGTAACATATTAGAGTTTTTCCCCACAAAAATGTCCCCCAACTTGCTAGTTATAATCTTTGAACAAAAACATTACTTTTGAGAAATCTGTTCCAATGGTTGATATATATATATATCTCCTACTTTATGGGTTGATCTGAGATGAAAGTTACTACTAGACATAAATTATACACGATTACATTTAAAGAACTTTCATGCTTTTGACTCACACCGTTATCTCCTTTATTTCAGTTCTTGCTTACCGAGACTAATGTAGAAATCATTTCACTGAAATGTTGTTGTCCCATGCAGCCAGAAGAAACATTTGCACAGGAAAAAGCAACAGTAAGGAAGAAAATCACTTAGATACCAGAAAAGATAAATGAAGACAAGAAGGGGGTAAGGAGGGAGGAGACATAAATAAGACTCCTTTTACACAAGCTTTTGGATTAGCATTTCAATAAAAATGTCACAATACAAAACCAGATACTAAAATCATCCATTCATTAAAAGCACTAGTATGAAAACGGTAATTAAAGCAGGAGTTCCTAAAGTGGCCTAAAGTTGCAAAACAAGACACTGATATTTAGAAAAGATGATTATTCTTAAATATTATGAAAATATTTATCAGTGATGTAAACAGCCACTTACAAGTGCAAGGAATAATTTTAGTTAAGCAAACAGAAATCAATACTAATAGGTAAACATCTGCAAAACACAAGAGAGAAAAAATTTTCTTAAATCAGGCGAATAAAGCTATTCCATACTATCGAATTAAATTTATTTTAACTTCTGGTAAAATTTCCATCCCAACACAGCCAGCTTCCTCCTGCACCTGCTAATTTGAAGAGAAAGACTAAGACCTTAGTTACAGTGTGGAAGCAGAGAAGGGAAGAGGAAGAACTGAAAAGAAAACTGAAGGATTATATTTAGTCTAAGACAGTATTATCAATTCTACTTCCAAAACATCCCATATCTATGTACTTGTCACCCCTCTCCTGCCTGAGGTCTACATCAGGCCACCATAAGCCCTGCCACCTGCACCATTACAACAGCCTTTCCAATGTCCTCCCTGCTTCCAATCTTTGACCGCTCTCATCCATTCACCAGACAATTACAGACAGAGAAATTACCTTAAAACATAATGTGGATAGTCATTCCCTTGTTTAGGACCCTCAATTGCTTCCCTGTACCCTTGGAATAAAATCTTAACTCCTCACCACGGCCTGCAAATCCTCACGTTCTGGCCTCCACCCACCTTCAACAGCCTTTCTTCACCCGTCTCCCCTCACTTAACTGAGCTCCAGTCACACAGCCTTAGGATGGGTCGTAGAACATAGTAAAGTCTTTGTCACTCAGGAAATTTGGAAGACTCTTCTATCCCTGCCCCTACCACAGCAGGCTTTTTCTTACCCCTCAAATCTCAGCCTAGAAGAAACCTCAAAGATGCTTCCCTGAACAACATATTTCAAGAAAATTTGCCCTCCTCACCCTCATCAGCGCACTCTTTAATTCTTTCATAGCACATTTAAAAAATCTGTAACTTAATTCATTTCTGTGATGATTTCTTTCTTGTCTGCCTTCCTCCTTTCCTCCCTTCCTTCCTTCCCTTTTTTCCACCTTACTATTTTGACTGAGGCTCACAGGAGAGCAGATATCCTCTATTTCCAATTCACTATTGAAAACCCAGAGCCTAGCGTGGTGCTTGGCATGTGGTAGATGCTGCCTAAATTCGTTGAATGAATGAACTTTCAAGAAACAGCCAAGCTAGAAAGAATCTTAGGTCATCAGGTTGTAGTCTTAGGTCTACTCTCGATCTCCAGGCAAATCTAATTTCCAGTTCTCGGGGGGAGCACATCCTTTCAAAGATATATTCCAGTAACCAGTATCTTCTGAAGAAATGATTCCACACATAAAATCAATCTTTGACTACAGCCATGTAAACTCATTTTCTTATTTTATTTTTAACTTTTTAATTTTTTGAGGAAGATTAGCCCTGAGCTAACATCTGCTGCCAATCCTCCTCTTTTTGCTGAGGAAGACTGGTCCTGAGCTAACATCAATGCCCATCTTCCTCTACTTTATATGTGGGATGCCTACCACAGCATGGCTTGATAAGCAGTGCATTGGTTCGCACCCAGGATCCAAACTGGCAAACTCAGGCTGCCAAAGCGGAAAGTGTGAACTTAACCACTGCACCACCAGGCCAGCCCCCCATTTGCTTATTCTTATAATAAAAAATTGATCACCATCTTCTCTGGGGAAAAAAAATCTTTCTTTACCTAATTAATTAAGTCATTGAGATTATCTAAAAAGACAATCTCAATTCCTTTAAACTTTCAGTGCACGAAAAGGATCAGATTTATCAAAGTTCTGAATATTGGACTTGACTCCCATTATGTCCTTTATTCCCTCACCCAGGTTATATCCCATACATCATTATAGTTTTTTGTTGCTAATAATATCTTTTAAAAATATTTTCATATTCCTCAAATTTAGGATGTCATTAATTGTAAGAAGTACAATTATTTTAGGTAGCATTGAGAAGGCAATTTAATAGGATACTCCATATACAGCTGGGACTACAGCCTCAGTAGAAGAAGCATGTGCCACATGGAAAATGACAGCAGGAAAACTTGCTTATCTCAACCTTGTCAAAAGTTGAGGTGAAAAAACCACCTCCTCTGACATTTTGAACCACAAGGCAGTCCTCATGCAGGTCTGAAGTAAGAACCTGCACTACCCGTGTGCTTTAAAAACGCCTAGACAAGGAACTTAAGGTAAAGTGGCCTCGGGTCGGTAGCGCCTACAGTGAATGGCAGAAGCAACCACAAATCGTGCCTGGAAGAACTCGACTTCAATCCAGACCCACAGCGATTCTAAGATGACACTGATTGTATGATTTTTCTCAATTTCAGAGATGGTGCATTCTGAGGGGGAAATGTGCATCTTAGAACTGAAGAGATACTACATGTTTTCTAATTGTTCACTGCTGGTTCACAGGAACGCAATTTTTTCTGAATCGTGGTCAGGTTACCCAGAGATCTTACTGTATGTTGTTAGTCTGCAGTCTATCGGAATTTCTATGTAGACAATCACATCATCTGCAAATAATAACAGTTTTGCTTCTTGTTTTCCAACTCTGAAAGCTTTTTTTTTCTTTTATATTCTTACTCTTGTTTCCTTCATCTTATGATCAAGTACCAGTACAATCCTAAATAGAAGTGATGCTAGCAGACAGACTTGTCTCATTCATTATTGTAAAAAGGAATGCTTTTAACATTTCACCACTGAGTATGAAATTTCCTGTGGAATCTGGTATATACTCTTTATTAGGTTAAGAAAGTGATTTCTTATTGCTAGTTTTAAGAGTTTTTGTCATGAAGCATATGTAATTAACGCTTCTTCCCTATCCATCAAAAAAATGTTTCTTTCTTTTAATCTGTTAATGTGGTTAATTATATTAATAGATTTCCTAACGTTAAACTTTCTTTGCATTCATGAGATAAAGCCAACATGTTCAGGATTTACTTTTAATTCTGATATTTTTCACATGGCTTTGTTTGGCTAATAATTTATCTAGACTTTCTGCAAGTATTTTAGGTGACACTGTCCTATAATTTTCCTTTCTCATTTACATGTCTGGTTGTGCTATAAAAGTTATGCTAGCCTCATAAAATGAACTCACAATTTTCTATACATTCTTTTTCATTCTCTGAAACAATTTGTGTAAGATGGGGTTATCTCTTTCTTCTAGTTTTGGTAGAACGTGTCTGTAAAATTATCTGGACCTGGTGGTTTTCCCTCGTTTATGTGTGTACGTGTAACGTAAGGTCAGGGGATGGAGATTTTTAACTGTGGACTCAGTTCCTTTAATGATTACAGGTCTACTCAAGTTTTCCTCTTCTTAAGTGAAAGTTTTAACCTATATTTTTCTAGGATTATTGTCTATTTCATCAAGGTTTTAAACATTTGTTGGCATAAAACTATAATTTTCTTAAACAGATTTTTATCTGTAACAATTTTTCCTTATTCATTCTTCTTTCGTTTCTGACTAAACTTGCAAAATACGTGGTTATTTATTAGTCTTTTCAAAGAATTAGTTTATGGATTTGTCAACCTTCTGCTTTTTCGTCTTTATTTTCAATTAAATTTATCTTTGCTCTTATCTTCAATAATTCCTCTTATACTTCCTTTATTCCATTGTTCTTTTTCTAACTTCTTAATTGGGATCCTTAGTTCATTAATTCTCAGCAATTTTTCATTTCTTCTACCAGACACACTAGTGGTATTACTGCGCTAGGATTCATTTTTAATGTGAAATCCTCAGCTTGGGGGAGAGATAGCTCCCTAGTCCACAGGGGATTATAAATTTAGACTCTAACTACACCTGAGGATGAGGCCTGAGATTTTGATTTCTACAGAGAGATGAGCTCCCCCAGCTCAGAAAATAGGCAGGAGCAGATAAGCTTTCTCTGTCTCCCTATACTGGTGGACATATTCTTTTTCTGATCCACCTTTCCATTGAGGAAAACTGGAAAAGAATTCTAAGTTCAAAATTTCATTCTGTGTCTACTCAATCATCAACCATTCAGAAAGGACTTTTCTGAATAACCTCTCTAATTAGTATGCTCTATGACCCTAATAGAGTATTTCATTTCCCCAAATAATGTTGACCTCAGCTGGTATATTACATCTTTTATTTATTTATGGTTGTCAGTACCCTTCCCCTCTCCCTGCTAGAATGCAAGCTCCAAGAGAGGAGGGCTGTAGGGATTTGACTGGATGTTCCCCTGGTCATTAAGCAGACTTCCCATTTTATTGGTTAGACACATTTTAAGGCAAAAGCAAAACCTTAGCACAAATTGAGACAGAACATAGATATTGCTTTCCTTTAAACTATGGTAGGTACCTAGCCATCACAAATTATTCCCAGAGGACATCTTTGTGGGCATGAAATATATCATATCAACAAAAGTGTACTCCACACACAAATATACAGTCTAAAGAATAGTTATACAGAGACCACCCATATAAGCACAACTGAGGTTAGAACACTGCCAGAACCGCAGAAACCCCTGCCACGTGTCACATGCTTATTACCAACTCCTCATCCGACTCAGAGGGAACCATTATTCTCACTTATAAAAATCCCTTGTTCTTATTTATGGCTTTACCAAACAATGTATAACCACCCAATTAAAATGATTAAATGTCGCCATAGATCTTACACAAAATACTCATTCAATCTTAGAGAATCAAGAATTAACTTGATGGGGAAAAAAATTATCATCAGGGATATAAAATATGTTTCAGCCTTGGGAAACCATTCTATGTCACTACCTACCTCGCAGATATAAGAAGAGTACAGCTAGAATTACAACTTTTCCAGAATATTAGCTATGCTGTAGTATATATCCATGAAGCTATTTGAGGAAACATATATACTGGAGAATACCCTTATAATCAACACTGTCAAACTGGAGAGCATATACGATGACAGAATTTAAGATTTCTATCAACTTAAAAAAAGAGAGTCAAACCTTTCCAGTTCTTTCTTCTGTCCTCCAAATGCAATCACGGTTCTAATTGCTGCTAAGACCTCTTCAGCTACAGCTCCAGCTTTTGCATATGCCAAGAGTTCTTTATCAGTAAATGAAGAGAGTATCTGTTTAAAAATGCAATTGCAGATCATTTAAAACTGTTTAACAAGTTAATTGTATCTTTTGTAAAATAAAATAAATATACACACAAATGCTTTTTGTATGTTCATATATGTATAGAAGAAAATCTTTTACTTGTCTTTGGTCATGATGTTGTATTTTTTAGTATATATATCAATTCTGGGGGCCGGCTCAGTGGCGCAGTGGTTAAGTTTGCATGTGCCGCTTCTCGGCGGCCCGGGGTTCGCCGGTTAGGATCCCGGGTGTGGACATGGCACTGGTTGGCACGCCATGCTGTGGTAGGCATCCCACATATAAAGTAGAGGAAGATGGGCACAATGTTAGCTCGGGGCCAGGCTTCCTCAGCAAAAAGAGGAGGACTGGCAGTAGTTAGCTCAGGGCTAATCTTCCTCAAAAAAAAAAAAAAAATTCTGTAAGCCACTTCAAATTCTTTTTGGACTGAGATGGTAGATAAAAAATTAAAAGTTTTATTTTCTCTGGGACAGGCCCTGTGGTGGAGTGGCTGAGTTCGTGCGCTCCACTTTGATGGCCCAGGGTTTCACTGGTTTGGATCCTGGATGCAGACATGGTACTGCTCATCAAGCCATGCTGAGGCGGCGTCCCACATAGCACAGCCAGAAGGACCCACAACTAGAATATACAACTACTTACTGGGGGGCCATGGGGAGAAGAAGAAGAAGAAAAGAAGATTGGCAACAGATATTAGCTCAGGTGCCAATCTTTAAAAAAAAAAGTTCTATTTTCTCATGACATACCTCATGGATCCTCATCTAAATGAATAAAATTGGGACTTCCAGGAGATCTTAAATTTCAGAAAAGGCGGTGTACATTATAACCATAAACAAAAATAGAAAAAAAGGCCTTCTATCAAGGAAAATATGGTGTGTGCTCAACACAACAATTGCTAATGGTACTCTGGTTCAGTAGTGTCATGGTGGGAGGCCAGAAGAACGCCGGGGACCAAGCACTGTGCTCTGACAGGACTTTAAGAAGGTTTTACATGCCAGGGGAAGCAGAGAGTTCTCTTTGCTGGTGGCTCCTAAGCAAAGCAATACTTTCAGCCACCAGGGAGGTCTTTGTTTTATGGATGCTCTTTGATCCTTCTGTTTGATTTCTGAGCATTTATTCTGTGGAAGAAACACTACTGGGTACTTTAGATACACAGGATCTTATTTATTCTTTTCAGTTGGATAGTAAAGTAGGTATTATTTCCCTCATTTTATATATGAGGAAATGGAAGGATGAAGAGGTTAAGCAATTTGCTATTAAGTGAAACATCCAAGATTCAAGGCTGAGTCCATATGGCTTCAAAGTCTGAATTAACAGCCAGTCGAGTGACTCCCTCACTCTCACTCTGGCTCTCGCTCTCTCTCTGAAACCAGCCACTGACATGTGAACTAGGGTCCCAGAGGGCCCTATTACGAAAATTGGATCAACTGGCAGGGCAAGAACTAAGGTTACTATTTGTACCCAGGATGCCTAAGAAATCAACTATCTAACTAAAAATTATACACCCATGCAATCCATAATAAAATTCTGATTAAATAGTATTACACTTTCAATAAATAATTTACAGGCATTTGTGGACTATCTCTATAAGTAGTATCAGTCTATTCCTTCCTGCCATATAAAGTTCAAACTTGTTTTAACAGTGCATTTCTTCCTTTGCTGCGTGTGAAAGTAAAAGGAGCTATGATAGATGTGAGAATGGGTCGGTGAAGGCAAATGAACACTTAGTAACTATGTTCTGTGTGCAGACATTGTGCTGCATGCACTCATCTTCTTCGGTACCCAAAGCAATAACCCATGGTGCCTTAGACTTTCCTGACTTCTCAAAGCAACCTTCCTAGGGCTGCCCCACCACACTTGCCAGAATCATTCACAGCGCTGGGTCTGAGGCAGTGTGGTCACTGCCATCCCTCAACAAACAGGTCTGCATAAGATAAGAGGCCTGTTCAATATACTTCAGCTGTTCGTCTCTGCTCCTCTTGAAAACAATCACCCACACCAGGGGCAGCCAACTACAGGAAGACTACCAGAAATATTTATGAATTAGGAGTTTCAAATATGCTATTTTAATTTATTAATATATCAAGTACCTATTAATTCAATAAACCTGGCTCTGTTTCCCTTCTATGACCTTCCATAATTATAAGCAGATGCTTAGGCAAGATTATGGTAGAACCTTCATTAAGGGTTTTGTTTTGTTTTTTAACAGATCATGTCTGTTAAAAAAAAAAAAAGCCTCCAAACTATTCTCAGGCATACGTAAAGTCATATCCTTCTACGGGTTCCTCTGATAAAAAATAATAGAATGGTGATGCTTCCATTATTACAATTACCCACACAAACTATACATTGTACCACTAACTCATATCTTCTTCCAAAGGCTGCTAATTTCTTTTTTTTTTTTCCAACACTGCTCAAACACACATGCTCTTTTCTGGGCAGACAGATGGCAAATTATTCCCACATCCCAGCAGACAAGCACATGGGTAGCTAGTGGTCACCAGTAGAAGTCAAACCCAGCCATCCACACCATTGGCACAAGTTGTCACTAGGTCAGGTGAACAAGCTGTATAGCTAGTTATACATTCGCTTGCTTAAATACACAGGACCACAAATAAATAATAATAATAAAAAAAGACACATTGTCATTTTCATCCAGGGGACGCCAGTGAGAGAAGGGACCTCGGTGGCCTCCTAAGGGTTGGAATTGTCGACCTGAAGAGTTCTAAATCCAAATCCGAATCCAGGGCTCATTGCAACCCTGTCCTGGATGACTCACACCTCTCCCCTCTCATTACGGGCTGGGTCACAGTCACAGCTCAACCTGAGTTTAGAAGGACATGAACTGTGATGATTGTATGCAGATCAGAGTTCACCATCTTCAACGTCTCGTCATCGAAGTGAGTCCACTTGGAAATCAGAAGTTGGTTGCATCCAGGAAAACCTTCTGCTAGTCCTTCCATATAATTCTCCTTCTTTAGGACTTCTGGTTGAAGACCCTAAAGGGTGTCTCAGTGCCCTGCTTCATGCAAAGTCTTTGGGATGGGCCCAAGTTATTCCCCCGGCTCCACTGGCTTGTGGGCATCCAGCAAGGGAATGTCTGTGTTCCCGTTGCTTACATTCTCTATGTTGGGGTGGGAGAAGATGCATGGTTTGCTCTCAGACTCAGGAGGAACGTCAGGGGGTGGTTCATCTATGATCAACTTTACAGTCGGGGCCCTGGAGCATACCGGGGTTGGGGAGGGAGGGCAGTCCCCCATGGGGCCCTGGAAGGGCTGGTAGGTGTCCACCTCTGGCTGGAGAAAGGACCTGTTGGAATCCTGCAGCAGATGCCCATATACCACAGTGTCATCGATGACTGCATACACATGGGAGTCATTGTCCTTTCACCTCTTCTGAAACTTTTTTGGCTGCATCAGCGTCTAGGTATTGACATTGCCATTGTAGATACCTACGGCCGGGCCCTTGTTTATCTCCTTTTTCCTCTTCTTTTTCACAAGGCAAATGATGAGTCTGAGGGCAAACATCAGTAAGGCACCACCTCCCACCAATGCAATGATGACAACAGTCACGTCCATTGTCCTCAGGGAAAGTGACACCCAGAAGAGCATGTCCAGCTGCTTGCTGCTCACAGGGCTGCAATTGGAGATGTTGACCCAGAAACCATGATGGTGGAATCTTGGCTTGGGGAGCACCTCCTCCAGGCTAAAGATCTCCTCAGCCCACATCCGCTGCTCCTGGATGATCATGAATGCATGCCCTGTCTGGCAGACCAGGTCAGTCCACTCTTTTAAGAAGGTCAGGCAGGCCACCTGGTCTCTGGGCACACTGATGTTCCAGGACACCGAGGCGAGGGACAGCAGGCCCCAGTCCCAGTTAGGGGTCCTCAGATAGACCTTGCTTTTCATGTCCAGGGTCACCGTGAAAACAGCTTCCTCTGTGAAGTACGGTCTAAAGGACACAGTCAGGCCCTGTCTGGAGACATCCTGTTGGAAGCTGGGAGCAAAGGTGTGGAGAGTCACCGAGATGTCCTGCTTCACCTGGATCTGCTCAATGGAGCCTCTAGAGCAGAAGTAAAGGTCCTGGCCGGGAAGAGCACTGGCCACGAAGTAGCTGAAGCTGGTGTTGCAGGCCCTCTTGTGTGAGTGCTGCTGCAGCTTCTGGACTGGCACCCGTGCCAGGCTGAGACTGTCCTTGGGCACCAGCTGCTTCCAGGAGAAGCTGTGCAGCTGCACAGGCAGCTGGAGGATGTTGCTGGGCACCCGGAGTGGGTAAGACTTCTTGTGGCAGTACCGGTGGTCCGTGCAGCCTTAGATGCTAAGTGTCATGTGGGCAGGGTGCAGATTTTTTCCTCGCAGTGGCCCCATCTGTGGGGAGGCCGTTCTGTGTAGTGGTTAGAGCAGGGAGTGGAGTTGGGGAGATCTCTGCTCATGTTCCGGCTCTGCCACTTCCTAGTGGGGTGGCCTCCGGCAGGCTGCTTTGCCTCTCACGGCCTCAGCTGCTGCGTCTGTCTGCTAATTTCTTAAGAAAGCCTAACTGTATTGATTTGAGACATATGAAATTATTACTTCTGTAAGTTAAAAGCTCTCTAATAGAGGCTATTTTTTATTGTTCAAACTAATATATACAGAAGCAACATTCTTGATCACTACAGATATTTTGACCTTCATCTTTGTCCCATTTCTCAATGCAGGTTTTTGTTTTGTTTTGAGATAATTTATACACGCTTTACGTTTTTCAACTTGTTATTTTAAATAATTGTAGACTCACGTGCAGTCGTAAGAAACAATACAGTGAGAGTCCATGTGCCCTTCATCTAGCCTTCCCCAATAGTCACATCCTGAAAACTGCTGAACAATAGCCAAACGAGGACATCACATTTAACTTTAATCCATCAATGAGATTCAGATTTACCAGTTTTACATGCACTCGTGTGTGTGTGTGTGTTTAGTTCTAAGCAATGCTATCACCTATGTAGATTCACGTGACTACAGTCTTGATCCAGAACAATTCCATCACGAAGATTCCTCGGTGCTACCTTTCATAGCCACAACCACTTCTTTCCCCACCCTTTGCCTCTCTTTCCTCCCCACCATTAAGCCCTGAAAACCTCTAACCTGTTCTCATGTCTGTAATTTCGTCATTTCAAGAATATTATAGAAATGGAATCATACAGTATGTAACCTTTTAGGATTGACTTTTTTCACACAGAATCTCTGGAGATTCACCCAGGGTGCTGTGAGCATAGATAGTTCTTTCCTTTTTATCACTGGGTAGTATTCCTTGTATGGATGTACCACAGTTTGTTTGACCATTCACCTGTTGAAGGATATCTGGAGTTGTTTCAGTTTGGGGCTATTACAAATAAAGCTCTATAAACATTTGAATACAGGCTTTATGTGAACATAATTTTCTCCTCTCTCAGATAAATGCCCAGGAGTACAACTGCTGGATTGTATGGTAATTGTATGCTTAGCTTTAAAAGCAACTACAAAACTGTTTTCCAGAGTGGCTGTACCATTTTCCATTCCCAACAGCCAGCTATGAGCGATCCGGTTTCTCTGCATCTTGTCAGCTTTTGGTGTTTCACTATTTTCTATTTCAGTCATTCCGATAGATGTATAGTGATATCTCATTGTAGTTTAATATGCTTTTCACTGATGGCTAATGATGCTGAACAAGTTTTCATGTGCTTACTTGCTATCTTTGATCCTCTTTGTTTTTTATTTGCCTGTTTATATCTAATTGCTCCAGGACTATTTGTTGAAAAAGTTACTCTTCCTCTATTGAATTGCGTTTATACCTTTGTCAAAAATCAGCTGGGCATATTTGTGTAAGTCTATTTCTGTGTTCTCTATCGTTTCATTAATCTATGTGTCTATTCCTCCACCAATATACTATAGCTATATACTAAGCTTTGTATCAGGTGGACATTCCTCTCACTTTATCCTTCTTTGTCAAGATTATTTTAGCTATTCCAGGGCCTGTGTCTTTCCATATAAATTTTAGAATAAGCTTAGTTACGTTTACAAAAAACCTTACTAAAATTTTTTATAGGAAATGCCTTAAACCTCCAGATCAGTTTGGAAAGAATTGACATCTTTACCATGTTGAGTCTTCTAATCCATGAACACACCATGTCTATCCATTTATTTAGCCTTGATTTCTTTCATCAGCATTTAATAATTTTCACCATATAGATCCTACATATGTTTTGCAAAGTGTATACCTAAGTATTTCATTTTATTTGGAGCAATTGTGAATATTATTAATTGTAATTTAATATTTAAACTTTGGTTTATGCATGTTCATTTGTTAGTATGTAGATATGTAGAAATGTAATTGATCTGGTATCCTGTGACCTTTCCAAACTCAATTATTAGTTCTAGGAGATTGCTTGTAGATTCCTTGGAATTTTATACACAGAAAAAATGCAATCTATAAGTAGATACAGTTTTATTTCTTCCTTTCTAATCTATATCCCTTTTTATTTCTTGTTCTCGCCTTATTGCTGTGGCTAGAAGTTCTAGTACTTTATCGAAGAGTGGTGAGAGCAGACTTCCTTGCCTTCCTTATTCCCAACTTTAGGGGAAAAGTATTCAATCTTTTACTATTAAGCATGATATTAGCTAAGGTTCAACAGATGATTTTATCAAGTTGAGGTAATATCCCTCTATTCTTGACTTGCTGAGAGTTTTTTTTATCATCAATGGGTGTTGGATACTGTCAAATTTTTTTTGTGTCAACTGATATGATCATATGGTTTTTCTTCTTTAGGTTATTGATATGGTAGATTATACTGATTGATTTTCAAATGTTGAACCAGCTTTGCATAGCTGAGACAAATCCCACTTGGCCGTGGTATATTATTCTTTTGATATATGGCTGGATTTGGTTTGCTAATATGTTATTGAGGAATTTTTGTTCTCAGCACATGAAAGGTATTAGTCTGCAGTTTACTTTTTTTGTATTTCCTTTGTCAGGTTTTAGTATCAGGGTAATATAGTCATCTGTTGCTTTACAACAGGGACATGTTCTGAGAAATGCATTATTAGGCAATTTTGTCATTGTGAAAACATCATAGAGTGTATTTACACAGCCTAGGTGTTATACAGCCTGCTATACAACTAGGCTGTATGGTGCTAATCTTTAGGGACAACCGTGGTATATGCGGTCTGTTGATGATGAAACGTCATTGTGTGGTGCATGACTGTACTGACCTCATCGAATGAACTGGAAAGTGTTCCCTCTTCTGGGGGAAAGAAAAGAAAGTGTTCTTTCTTCTGTGAGAGATTGTATAAAATTGGTGTTAATTCTTCTTTAAATGTCTGGTAGAATTTTCCAGTGAAATCATCTAGATCTGGAGAATTCTTTCTCAAGAGCTTTGAAATTACAAAATAAATTTCTTTAATGATTATAGGGTTATTCAGATTGTCTATTTAATTGTAGTTGGGTTTTGGTAGTTTGCATTTATCAAGTATGTGATATCCTTTATTTCATTATTGATATTGTGATTGTGTCTACTTTTTATTGATTTTTTTGAAGAACTGGTTCTCTGTTTTATTGATATTCTCATTATTTTCCTATTTTCAATTTCATTGATTTCTGCTCTTATCTTTATTATTTCCTTCTTCTGCTTGCTTTGGTTTTTTTTATTTTGCTCTTCTTTTTCTAGTTTCTTGAGGTAGGAACTTATATTACTGATTTGAGACCTTTCCTCATTTCTAAGGTAGACATTTAATGCTATAAATTTTCCTCAGCACTTTTTTAGCTACATCCCAAATATTTTGATGTTTTTGTTTTCATTTAGTTATATGTACTTTTTCCTTTGAAACATCCTTTATGATTGATGGATTATTTACAAATGTATTGCTTAATTCCCACATGTTCAGAGATTTTCTCATTGTTGTTCTGTTATTCGTTTCTAGGGTGATGCCACTGTAGTCAGAGAAAACACACTTTATGGCTTCAATTCTTTTAAATTTGTTGAGGTTTGTTTTACAACCCAGGATATGATCTATACTGGTGAATGTTTAAATGCGCATCCTGCTTTTGTTGGGCAGAGTGTTTTATAAATCCCAATAAGATCCGATTGTTGATTGTGTTGGTCAGATCTTCTATATTCTAGCTGCTTTTTGTCTAGTAGTTCTAGAAGCACTGAGAGTGGGGTGTTGAAGTCTCCAACTATAATGGTGATTTTTCTATTTCTCCCTTTCAACTCTCTTAGTTTTACTCCACATGTTTTGAGGCTACGTTATCTGGTGCATACACGTTTAGGATCATTATGTGAACCTGGTGGACTGATCCTTTTATCATTATGTAATGTTCCTCTTTTGTAACAGTAATTTTCTTTGTTCTGAAGTCTATATTATCAGGTATTAATATAGCCACTCTCTTTTTCTCATTGTTTGCATGGTATATCTTTTTCCATCCTATCATTTCCACTCTACCTATGTTGTTGAATTTGAAGTACGTTTCTTGTAATGAGCATATAGTTGGGTCACTTTTTTAAATCCACTCTGCCAATTTCTCTTTTAATTGGTATATTTAAACTGTTTGCATTTAAAGTAATTAATGGTATGTTAACAGTTAAGTCTCCCATTTTATTATTTGTTTTCTATTTGTTTCCTCTACTTCTCTTTTCTTGCCTTCTTGTGTTACTTGATCAAGTTTTAAGATTCAATCTTGATTTATTTATAGTGTTTCTGAATATATCTTTTGCTTGGGTTTCATAATAGTTGCTCTATAATATTCATATGTGACTTATAAAAGTCCACTGGTATCCAAATTTTACCACTTGGTTACCACTTTGGCTCAATCATCAAATATAATTTAGAAGTCTCCTGGAGAAAAGGATATGCCCCATTTCTGCTCTTTCTGCTGTTCCTTTTTCCTTCCTGATCCCCCAATATTCCTTTTATCATTTCCCTTCTGTTTGAAAAACTTCACTTAGCCAGTCTTTGACAGCAGGTGTGCTAGTGGAAAATTCTTTTAGTTTTCATTCATCTGAGAATGTTTTTATTTCCCCATCACTCCTGAACAAGTTTTACCAGATACAGTATACACAATTCTTTCCTTTGAGCACTCAAAAAGTATTATGCCACTTCCTCTTGGCCTTTATGGTTTCAGATGAGAAATCTGTTGCCATTCAAATTGGTGTTTCCCTATAGTTAATGGGTTTCTCTCTAGCTGACTTCAAGATTTTTTTCTTTGTCTTGAAGTTTCCAATGGTTTAATTACGATGTGCTTTGGCATGGATTTCTTTGGGTTTATCCTTTTTGGGGTTAGCTCAGCTTCTCGGATCTGAAGTTTTGTCTTTCAACAAATATTCGAAGTTTTCAGCCATTGTTTTTTCCAATACTCCTTCAGCCCCACTGTCTTTCTCCTCTTCTTTTGGGACTTCAGTAGTAACAAATGTTGGATCTTTTGTTATTGTCCCACAGGTCTCTGAGGCTCTTTCCATTTTTTCTGTTTCAGAGGGGGTGAATTCTGTTGTGCTGTCTCCAGCTTCACTGATTCTATCCTATCATCTCCACTCAACGAAACTGAGCCCATCCATCATGACTTTTATTTCTGCTGTTTTATCTTTTGGTTCTCTAGTTTCATTTTATCCATTTTTTATACATTCTATTTCATGACTGATATTTTCTAGTTTTTCTTTTGTTTCTAGAGAAGCTGTAAATGATTAGTGAAGCATTTTTATGATGGCTGTATCAAAATCCATGTCAAATAATTCTTACATCTGATTTATCTGAGTGTTGGTATCAGTTAATTATTTTCTTCTCATTCAAGTTGTGATTTTCTTGGTTCTTGGTATGACAAGTGACTTTTTATTGTATCCTGAACATTTTGTCTGTTATGTTAGGAGACTCTGGATCCTATTTAAATCTTTTGTTTTAGCAAGCAGTTACCTTGCTAGGGTTTAGCATGCAATTCTTGGCCTACTTTCCTGAGCTGTGGATCCAGCAGTGGTTTTATATTCAGAGACTGGGTGGTATCATTTTTGTCGGTGTGGTTTATTTGGAGCTGCTGGGGCACCTACTAGCCCCTGCTTCTGCTACCTGAGAGAGTGGAAGTGGTTTCTTAAGGTCAGACCACCACGTATTCTTTGACGGGGACAGGGTGTGGTGGTTTCCCCTACCTCTGCTCTCTATCCACCATAGTGTCTCTGAGAGAGAAAAGAGAGCTACCAGCCCACATGTCTAAAGAGGCTTCCTGGACCAGGTGGCTTGCTGTGACTGTTCTGCCTTCTTGCCCCAGTGTCTCAGGGTTGGGGAGGAGAGCCTCAGGTCACAGAGACAAAGAAACTTCCCAGACAAGGCCAGATTCCTTTTTTATATGGCTGACAACCAGAGAATTTAAGAAATTTGTTTGAAATCAGACCAAATATTTATGGTAGAGTGAGGATTAAAACTTAGGTCTCCAGCAATAAGCGTAGGGCTCCTTTTATTAAATAAACAGTATCTGAAGCAATGCATAATTAATTATTAAAAGATTAACTTACTGTCTGTTTTCCTAACTTAACTAGAATGAACGTCAGTACATTTTAAACAGTTTTTAAGGAAATACTGATATGAAGAGTTTGCCACCTAACTTGCTTAATATTCTAGTAAATAGAAAAATCAATTAACACACAAAGCTTTTGCCAAATATTTCAGCTGACTGATACAGAGATGCAATTTTACCACCAAGAACACCATTGAAACCCTGTGCTACTCTGAGCAACAAATTAACAGAATCCACAGAACTTCAGTTTCTTCCTCTGTAAAATGAGATAATAGCTATACTTCAGAAAACATATGTATTTGTCTGACATACTAGATGCTCAGTAAACGGTACTTATTGTTTGCAACAGCAAAACAATACCCATCCTATGGAGTAAAAGATCTAAAAGTTCTTAGTACTTATATCCTGATTTATTTTGTGTTAGTCTTGGCTTTTGTTGGCCCTCCATTATTTTACATCCTTGCTCACATGAAAGTCTAATGTGATCTCTAAGTTCTCTAATTCTCTAGTGTGTTGCGCTGAACCCAACAGAAATTATATACTGATCTATCCACCACAACCCACTCTTACATCAAATCAGTTTAAAATGAACACCATGCCCAGCCTTAAAAAGGAAAATAAGTTTTTTAAGAGCATCTTGCACAGGTGGGGAGGGCCATCTGTATTGCCTTGCCTTTGTGATTGGGAGAGAGAACTGCACACTTAGGATTTACATGCATGTGGGACTGGAAAGTATTTTTTCAAATTTTTTTCTACTAGTGGATTTAAATATGTATAAACATAAAAACATTTACAACACTGACAAAACTACAAAATCAATTTACAAATTAAACAAAATCTTCAAAACCAAAAACTTTAAAACCAATAACGTTTGTTAACTGAACGGGTCACATGTGTTGTTCACTGAACTTGAATCTCTATTTACTGTGTGAATATGGAATTCTCTACTAGAGAACAAAACTGTTTAAGAGGAAACCATAACTTTTATATGAAGGGGAGAAATGAGAGCTACTTCTGTCTTTCTCATCTCTTCCCCAAATAACCACATGGCCCAGGACAGCATGGAATCCCACCCGGAGCAGGAATCAGTGAGGTTGCATCTGCTTATTCCCACTGATGTTGAACAGAAGATTTAAAACTAAGGATCAAATATAGAGTCAGGGTCATCATTTGGTAGAAACAGCCTTCCACTGTGTGGAGGTGGGGGTGGAGACAGTTTAAAATCTGGACTCGCAGGTTCTACCTACCTTTGCCCAGATGCCAGCTGACAGTCCAAGAACAGGACTGATGGCCAAAATCACAAGGGTTAGCTTCCAACCACGTGTAAATCCTACTATAAAACCGGTGAAAAACGTTGCCATCGACTGAAAGAACATTCCAATTTTGTCACCAATTCCTTCATTAATTTTGGAGACATCACTAAAAGAACAGATAGCGTTAGAAATAAATATCAGAATTGCAAACACAGAACATTTCTCCTGAATCCAGTTGTTTTTGGTTTGTTTGTTTTTGTCTGGGGTAAATTAGTTAACATCTAAGGCTCTTGCTGGGAAATATCCCCCGAAAGTATCACGTTGTTGCTCTACTTCAACAGCACACTCTCAGAGGATTTCTTGAGTCTGGCAAGTCCAATCCCTCATTCAGGGCTAGTCATGCAGGTCCCCTCACACCCTGCTAGAGTACTAGGAATAAAAAGATGCATAAGACATGGTTGCTGCTCAGAAGGAATTTAGTCTCACAATTACGTCTCTGTGATGCACTAACATGTCCTAATAGAGCTGATGACATCTCTTTCATTTTAATAAGAATTAGAACCACATCTGAGTTAAATATACAACTAGGTACTTACTCTGTGAGCCGTGTGTTAAGCTCCCCAACATCATGCATGTCAAACCAGCCTATCTCCTGTTGCATTATAGCATGAAAAAATTGTTTTCTAATTTTGTATATTTGTCTTCCAGCCGCCAGGCACCAGAATGAAACCTGAATGTAAGCAGCAACAAGGACACCAGCACCAATTCCACTGTAATAATAGGCATACCTGAAAAACAACAAGATTACTGCACATACTCTAATCAATGCCTCTTTCCCAAACAGACCACAGATTCTTACTTTTGAGTTATCTAGCTATCTTGCCATGCTTAACAAATAAGAACGAGTTGTAACAAGCAGAGGTGATCGTCAGCATCCAGCTATGTCTGCGCCATATAGTGTAGAATGGTTAAGAGTGTGGTTTCTGTTTCAGCTCAAATCCCAGCTCTTATCTGCTGGGTAATCTTGGGCAAGCTACTTAAACTTCTTAAGCCTCAGCTTTTTAATTGCTGAAATGGAGAAAAGAATCATAACGCAGTAGTGCATGTAATACACTTGGGTCAGTGCCTGGCACATAGTAAGCACCCAGAGAACACCGGTTATCGTGAAAGACTTGTGTGACACCTTGAAGTATCAGTGTCAGGTGAAACCTACGACTGTAGTCTTGTCTACCCGGAATATCTCAGTATCAACTGATGAGTCTTTGGGGTGGTTTCTGCACATTGGGGAATGGAAAGAAGTGACAGAACTTGCCAGAAAGTGGAACCAAGAGATAGGAATGGTTCTCTGGCCTAGTGGGCTATTAATCTGGTAGAACCTGGATGCCAAGAGACAATTGAAAATAAAAGGTATTTTCATATCGTCTGCCCAACTGGCCATCATCAGTTACCCTAAAACGCTTAGTGAATCAAAGAGTGGTCCTTCCAGTTTAAACTCTAACAATAAAAAACTAAAATCTTCTAAAACCAGACCCTTGATCACCTAGAAATGTTGAATTTGTTTCCTCACTTTGAGTCTTCACATTTAAGAAAGCAAACATCTCTTGAGTTTTACTAAGTAATTAATTTTTAAGTTAAAGACAAACATTCTAAAATAAAATATATCAATATTCTCTTTTTTAAAATTTACTACTTGTCATTTTCAAATAAAAATGTTTGTACAAACCATACAGAAGCTATAAAAACAGCTATGTAATAACCAGAAAATTGCTCATGTTACTGTTCACAACTCAGTGTTCAACTCAGCAAGAATCTTGGTGAACATTCTTCCCTGAGCTAGACCCTGTAATTTACAATGTATTTATCAGGGAAGATGTAATTAGAATACTAAATTTTAGTTAATAGATAGCTCAGTAATTAATCATTATCCAAGTGTTAATGATATATAAACAGATAGCTAAAAAGAAACCCCATTTAACAAGGAGAATTCATGCTTTGAGAATCAGTGAATGTTTTTTACTTTGTTTTTCAAAGATTGGCACCTGGGCTAACAACTGTTGCCTATCTTTTTTTTTTTTTCCTGCTTTATCTCCCCAAACCCGCCCTGTACACAGCCGTATATCTTAGTTCCAGGTCCTTCTAGTTGTGGGATGTGGGACGCCACCTCAACGTGGCCTGACGAGCGGTGCCATGTCCGTGCCCAGGATCCGAACCCTGGGCCACCGCAGCGGAGTGCGTGAACTTAACCACTCGGCCACGGAGCCGGCCCCAGTGAATGTTTTTTAAACGATCAGTCAATGTTCATTCCAACAAAATATATTTATATTTAAGCATTTATAAGATGATCACAAGACATTCTGTTTTATTTTCCTTAATATTAAAAAAAAAAAAGCCTTTCCACAGGAATATTTGTAGGTACTTGCTTCTCATCTTTCAAAATACGATCAAGTGTCTCCATTGTCTTCAAATCTACCAGATCATTTACAGGATACGGTGGAATCATTATCTTCTGATTCACCAACTCATATCTTTGAACATCTTTTATAAGCTATTCTGGGGAGCAAACTTCAAGATATGTAAATCATTAACAAAAGCTTCCCCAAGGTGAGTTAAGGTTATAGAATTTTTATATTTATTCTGAGGTGTTTGTTTCATTGTTTAGGACTACATGCTGTGTTTAAAAAAAAATCCTATTGACTGATCTCATTATTACATCGTTACTGAAAACATCCAGGAAGCAAACTAATAATTAAAAAGCCATTGCAAATAATGTGATTTTTAATTTAACTACATTTTAAAAGGTCACTTGGAACTCCTCTAATTCCCTGTACGTGATATTCTGTCTTTCCAATGCACACGTAAGTCTAATCTAGTAACCTTAACTTTAGCACATCACATGCAGCAAATTCTTTTCTTAAAAAGCAAAAGAATTCTACATTATATCCTCTTGGAAAACTAACAATGGTATTGTTCTCCTCAAAACTTTGAATCTTTATTATAATAATGCAAAATTTTAAACACTGCTACAATTGGATTAACACAGAAGAGTTGAACAATAGTAAGGAAAATGTCTAATTACTTGGTCATTTCCTCCTCCAGCTTCTCGAAAGGTGTAGGGCTGCCGTTACCTAGATTACCACAAAACAAACACATACCATTAGGTCTCTTTGTTCTCCATTAAAAATAAGCATATAAAAATGAATCAAACTTGTGTCACTTAACATTTACACAAAAATAGGCCAAACTGATTCAGGGTTTTTTAAATTATTTATTTATTTATTTATTTATTTATTTTGGTGAGGAAGATTGGCCATGAGCTAACATCTGTGCCAATCTTCCTCTATCGTCTACGTGGGATGCCGCCAGAGCACAGCTTGATGAGTGGTGTGTAGGTCCACACCTAGGATCCGAACCCACGTACCCTGGGGCCTCCGAAGCAGAGCACGTGAACTTAACCACTATGCCACCAGGCTGGCCCCTCATTCTTTTTTTTTTTTCTTTTTTTTGACTAAGATTAGCCCTGAGCTAACATCTGCTGCCAATCCTCCTCTTTTTTGCTGAGGAAGACTGGCCCTGGGCTAACATCCATGCCCATCTTCCTCTACTTTATATGTGGAACGCCTACCACAGCATGGCTTGCCAAGACGTGCCATGTCCGCACCCAGGATCTGAACTGGCAAACCCCAGGCCACCGAAGCACAATGTGCGCACTTAACCGTGGTGCTGCCGGCCCCCCTCATTCAGTTTTAATTGTGTGTAAGCATTATGGCATCCATTCAAATCCTTCACCACTGGCCACATGCAACCACATACACACTCAATTTAATGAAGCTTATTTGCAAGAAGAAACTCACACTTATTAAGAAGCAGTCTGTCAGTAGGAATATCAGCATCCTTGAATTAAAATATTTTCTGAACTATCACTCCAAGATGACATAGAGAAAAACCTTTTCTAGGGTCTCTGTCCTGATAAATAAACATCAGTGCATACTTGACACTAAAGCACTTAGTATTTAAAATCTAACACTGCATTTCTCCAGTTTTTATTTTTATTTAGAAATATAAAATATAAACAATAATGTAATAAACACCAGTGAGCTCATCATTCAGTAATAGCAAATGATGACATTTTTGGATGGGTACATTAAAATCTTAACACTCCCCCTCTCAACACACACACACACAATGACCGCCGTTCAATGTTTTGGCATGCATTTTTTCAGATTTTCTTTACTGTATGCATGTATACACATACACAAATATACATAAGGCTTATTTAAAAAATAGAATCACAGCCCACATTGAGTGGCCAAATTTCCATGTCATTGTGTATATATATACATATATGTGTATCTATTTTTCCAAAGTTGCATCTATTTCAGTTGTTTCCAATACTTCACTATTACAAGCAATGCTCCATTAAACATACCCATACACATATATATGAATATACGGTAAATATTTTTATAGGATAAATTATCATAATCAAGATTGCCAGATCATCAGGAAAGGCACACTTTAAATCTTGTAGTCACTTCAAAAGTTATGTTATAAGATGAGACAGCCTAGTTCAGATGAGTCTGATTTTGACAAGTGTGGGAAAGAAGAGGAAAAGTTTTTCTGACAAAAGGAAAAACAGGGATAGGCAAAAGTCCACGGCATGTTTGAACAATGAGTAAGCCACTTTGGCTGGAGTGTGGGGTGTGTTGTGGGGATGGGAGGAGGTGGATATGTGTCTGGAAAGTTAATCTGGGCCCTGCAGGTATGGTGTATAAAAATGAGTGGTCATTCAGCGGTGTTGAGCAGAAAAGGATATCATTAGATATATGGTCTAGGATGACTAGCTGCCAGCTAGAATAGGGAGAGACTGAGATACTTGAGCTACTACAATTATGTAAGGAAAGAGGGTCTAAATGAGAATAATAAAGAAGAAAGTACCACTAAGATTTAGGGAAGGAAAAGTTACAGGCCTTAGCAACTGATGGCACAGAAGTCGAGAGAGTGAAAACAAAAAACGATCAAGACCTCGAGTCAAAGCATCTGAAGAATGATGGTGCCCTGGTGGGAAATGAGAAGTCAGCAAAAAAAGCAGGTCTGGTCAGATGTGAGAAGATTATTAATTCCGTTTTGAAGGTTTTTATTCTGTGGTGCTTGGGACATTCAGTTGAAGATGTCCAGTTATCCAAGATGTCCAAGATACCACTATCTCCTCTTCAGGCTTCCAGAACCTCATTCTCCTCATTCTTCCACCACTCTGATCCCTCTCTTTCAGGTTGTGGCTCTAGAATTCTAGAGAGAGCTCAGGTCTGAAGACTTAGGAGTCATGTGCTAGAGGCCATAGCTAAATTTAGGGCAAAAAAAGAAAAAAGTCATTTCTCCTTACCTCTGAGGACAGGATGACAGGTAAGGAGAAAAGGGCGACCAAGCCGGAACCCTGGGGAAGACTCCATTTAGGGGTAACGCAGAAAGTAAGGGAGTAAGAAAGAGACGCAGAGACGTAGCAAAACATGTAGCGGAGAACCGTGACGGCTTCACCTTGTGTCAATGCGGGAGTAAATGAGTCCAGATAGACTGTTTTAACCACTTCTGAGATTGCTTCTGCTCCATATTTTCAAAGATAAACCAGGATACTAAATAGCTGCGTGACGATTATTCTCCAAATCAGTCTTGGAAGATCTCTCCTTAGGGATTTACTGTCTTATCTATTTAGCCAGGAACTGTTTCCAAATGGTATTAATTGTCACTAGTGTGGATCACTACCAAATCAAGACAAATTTTCAAGTTGAACTAAATCTCTGTTTTCTACTCACTGCTACTATCAGTTTTCCCAATTCTAGAGATAAGGGACCAAGAGAATTTCAACAAACGCTCTTCGGCAACGGTAGCTTCTAGGTCTACCGTCATTTTTACACAGTTCAGACAGTAAAACCTTATGTTCAAGGTCAAAATTGACTCCTTCATGTTTATGCATACAACTATACATTACACACACACGTGTGTATATGTATGTATATATAGTTTCAGTCATCAGAAACCAACTCGAGCACCAAGTACCTTTTACTTGTGCCTCAGTAGTGTCAAAGTGTACCAGTCAGAATGAAAATGGAGCATGCAGGTCCTCTGACAGAGATCATCTCTACTGACCAAAGAACGAAATAAAGACGCTATGTTCTTTAGACTCCCTCTAATCAACTTTTCTTTTCCGCCAGCCAACTTTTATTAATTAAAACCTCTCTGTCCCAGATTTTTCCCTCCTCTCTGAGCTTCTGATAACATTCTTATCCTTAGGCATGCTTTCACAAAATCCAAACTTTCAAGCTGAAATGACCTTAGAGGTGATATAGTCCACTTGCTTGTGTGGATCTCAAAGGGCTACTGCCCAAACCCATAGTTATAAAGAAGAATATTTGAACAGTATCCAAAAGTTAACATTATTTTTCAGTGGGAGAAGCCAGAAACTCTCTGGGCTATATTACAGTATCAGGCAAATAATCAGTAAAGGAAAGCCAAACACTTAAGTGTAGCTTTTATTTTAATAAAATACTTGCTTAGACTCTTGCCCACCATCTCCTTTTCCAGCTTCCAGAACCTCATTCTCCTGGCTCTTCCACCACTCTGATTCCTCTCTTACAGGCTCATTCACTGGTTCCTTGTGCTCTCCCTCCTTCCTACATGCTGGTGTTTCCCAGAATTCCATGCACACTTCCAGGGTCACCTCAGCCACTCCTGCAGCTTCAGTGACTCCCATATCTGCACTCCCAAATCCTCTCCTTCCTCATGGTCAATGCTCTGGTTCAAGTCCACATCATCTCTTCCCTCTACTCTAACGAGAGCCTCCTAACTGATCTTTCTGTTCTAATCAGGGCTCCAGATTTTACCATTGGAAACAAAAATGCAATCATCTTGCTCCCATTAATAAACCTCAGTGACAGTCTACTGCATAAAAGACTAAGTCCAACATCCAAAATATGTCATATTAGTCTCTCTGCAATCCTGCCACAATATACATGACAGGATAACACTTTTGAAATGTCAACCAATGATTTTCCAGATATTTTCTTAACACACACCCTTCTCCTCATTCCAGTAGCCAGGGTACTGCAGTCACTGTCTGCACGGAGGAGTGCTGCAGCATAAAAGAAAACGGTGCCTAAGTTTCCTCTAGGCTTTTGTGTTCTTGAAGCCTTTGCCCTTGGCGATTGGAGGGGAAACTGAGCATGACAAAACATTTTGTTTAAATTTCACGAGACTACGCTCCACTCTTTTAGACTCAAAATATTTTCCACACACTGAGAGATGCACTAAAGAACTTATGACAGCTTTCTTCCTCCAAGCCTTTATTCATTCTCCTCTATCTGGAATGCCTTTTACACAATTTTTGTCCTGGAAAAGACTCTTCTTCCATGAGTGAGCTCAAATATGACCTTCTCTCAAATGGCTTACCCCAAGCAGAATGATGCAGCTTGTCACAGAATTCCACAGTAATTGATACACAATTCAATTTACTAAGTCAATGCTAGAATAGAAATATGATGCTTTGTATCTATCTCCTCCGCCCACTCCCACTGGTGTCAGCTCCTAGAGAACTAGACTATATCTTACATATCTTTGTATCCTCAGTGCACAGCCTCTCTATCTGCTGTAACCTAGCTTGTCCCAAAGACGTACAAGTGGTTTCACAGAGCCACCACACATGCAGACCCTTTACTGAAATAGTCCATCCAATCATTCTATTTTGTATACAAGTGTCTCACATATCATAAGATTACAAAGAGATACAGTAGATCCCATCTTCCTACCCAAGCAAGACTTCAAAGAAACCTACAACTAAACAGTGCCCACCAAACTGCCTAAAGACTCCATATCATTTAAGAATCACATTACATTTCTATCTGACCCAAATACCTCAGAAGGTTAACTTATTTTACCTACTGAACACTTAAGAACAGCATAAATTTTAAAGTACATAGCATAAATACATTTGTGATTTCCTAACTGGTAAAATGAGATTATATCATAGTTAGTTTTCAAACCATTTTCCATAGAGCCTTCATGTTAGGCACTGTTCCAGACACTCGGGACACAACCTAGAACGAGAGAGTCATTTTTTCTAATCTCATTGGATTTCTGTGCAAGGATGAAATCCTGTCACTTTCAGGGCCCAAACCTCATGTGACATGGTACCACTGCTGAAATAGCTAAGATAGGTTTTCTCAGGAACTTCGTTTTTTCCCCTTATGCCTTTCTTCCCATTTGAGAAGCTGTAATAAACAAACCAATAAACTAACAAATTAATTTTAGAGTAATAAATCTTAATAAGTAAATAAAGCAGTGATGCTATACTGACTTTGGGTTGGGTTGGGAACAAAAGGTCTTTCTGAGTGAGAGCTGAATGATAAGAAGCCATTACAGAGACATAGATGCGGCAGTTTCTGCAGGGCCCCAAGCCAGGAAGGAGATGGGAGTGGTCACAAAACAGAAAGAAGGTCAGTGTGGTAGGCTGTACTGAGGAGGTAATAAGCAATGAGACTGTTGGGGCAGGAGGAGGCCATGTAGGCCAATGTAAGGAATGTGTATTTATTCCATGCTACAGAAATCCAATGGGAGAGATGTGACGAGACTTGTGTTTGGAAAAGCTCACTCTGACAGTGTGTGGAGAACTGCACACAAGTGGGTAAGAATGGAAGCACAGAGAGCAGTTAGCAAGTTAGAGTTGGGGAGGCAAGAGATGAGATGAGGATGGCTCTGGGCCCAGGGTGCAATTGGGTATATATGCGGTGGGCTCTATGTGGAATGACCTCGACACTGCTGCCAGGAGGCAGGAGAGCAGACAATCAGCAGAGACCCTGGCCTGGGCTCCCCTCCAACACTTTCAACCTAGGAAGCCTCCTTTTCAGCTGTTTTACCTGATGAGCTTCCACGTCAGATGTTATTTACACTCGGGCGGCGGGCGGGGGGGGGGGGGGGGGGTGTTTCTAATTAAAGAATAGTTAGTAAACCACTGACTTAAATGATCTACAAGGTCCATTCTAGCTCAAGAACACTATGATTTCCAGTCTTCTGGTGCAGGAAGCTCTGTCAACCACCAGCAAGAGAAATCTGGACCTTTTGTTTCAATGATCAATCCCTCTGGCATTTCCCAGGCTAGAGCCTGCAACTCAGTGTGGTTGGGTTTATTGCAGGTGACAGAAATGACTCCAGGAGCTACAATCTCCTCACCTGTGCTGCTTTCACATCTCTGGCCTGAGGAGCTGTACCTCTTGGCTGATCTGCCTGACATTCCAATAAGCAAATCTACAGAATGGTCTCTCAGGGAGAGAAAAGACCAAGTGAAAAATGCTGGCATTTGCTACAATTTTAGGCAGAGTTTGAAACTACTAGTAGAGTGGGAAAAAATACCAGACTAAAGGCAGGATTCCTGGCCCAGGAACTCAGCTCTGTCAACTAGCAAGCAATTCCATCGTGGCCACATTGTTTCAACTTCCTGGGCACCAGTTTCTACATCTATAAAATCGTGGGTTGGGGCCAGATAATTTCTAGGCTCTTTTTCACCTACAAAATTCTGAGTCAGTCTTGCATTTATTCATCCCATTTCTTAAGCACCTAGAATGCATCAAGTACTGTATATCTTTTTTTTTTTTTTGCTATTTCTATAATATATTGTAGAGATACACTTTAACTAATCTACTTTTTGCCAACTATAGCATGCCTGGGAACCAATGAATTCAGAGAGAACACTGAGAACTTCCTTTGGTGAATGGTATAAAAGCAAGCTGCCAATCCAAAGGTAGTACAACACCTCTTGGCAGGTCCCTTTGAATACCACGAAGGTGCGTAATAAATCCATAAGAATTTTACATTACTCAAACATACTATAACATCTTCTGGCCCAGCTCATTACCTGCATTCACAAAACTAAAGTAATCCTGCCTCAGGGTAAACGTGTTCTGCAGGATCACAAAGAAGGGGTTCTCAGGACCCACAGACATGTATAAAAGGATCTATAAATACCCCAAATTGGTAGGAAGATTTATGTGCACGTTGCTGGGGAAAGGATACACAGCATTCATTAGAGACTTAAAGGTCCAAAACTTGAAGGGTCATTGTAAAATCTTCGTGGTGTCACTGTATTCTCAAGTGTATTCTTAAACGGGCATTTTCAACATTTCTACTACTTGAGCATCGCCAGGTTGTAAGTCTTTAGGTGGTTTAGTTTAAATCAATCTATCTTGGGGCCGGCCCAAGGGCACAGCAGTTAAGTTTACACGTTCTGCTTTGGCGGCCTCAGGTTCGCTGGTTCGGATCCCAGGTGCAGACATGGCACCACTTGGCAAGCCATGCTGTGGCAGGCGTGCCACATATAAAATAGAGGAAGATGGGCACGGATCTTAGCTCAGGGCCAGTCTTCCTCAGCAAAAAGAGAAGAGATGTTAGCTCAGGGCTGATCTTCCTCAAAAAAAAAATCAATCAATCAATCTATCTATCTAGGCTAAACCAAAGGCGACTTGGAAGCTCAGAGCTCTCAACCAGCCCCTCCTCAATCAAGTGTGAGAGTGTGTGTGTGAAACCCAGATTATTTCAGCAGTCCATTCACTTTCCCACTCTCTTGGAGGATTGTTTTAGATCTCCTTTCTTTACCAGCCAAATGTTTTGCTACTTCACTAAGAAAACTACAGTAATCAGAAGAAAACTTTCACAAATTTTCTCCTCCTCATCTACCTAACTTTGGGCATTGGCACTCAAATACTCTCTCTTCCCACTTGTTCTTGTATATGAACTATCCAATAGACACACACACACACACACACACACACACACACACAAACTTCTCTAGGCCTCAGTTCTCCATTTTAGCATCTATTTACAAAAAGCCCAACTTGTAACAATGCCCAAAATTAAATTTCTGGTATGTACTGCCTAAACCTACTCTCCCTCCACCCCCCTCATTTCAGTTGATGGTAACTACATCCAGTTTATCCAGTTTCTCAGGCTAAAACTTTAGAATCATCCTGGACTCCTGTATGATTTTGAATCACCCATATCCAGTTTGTCAGAGAATCTCATAACTGATTACTACTTATCATTCAAGGTCCAGATTAGGTCCCTATACCTCCTCCTGAAACTTTCTGGCATATTTCTGACTTCATAGAGCTGTCTCTTTTTTACGTATCTCTGCCAGCACTTCCATTGTGCATTCTAATGCTTGTGAATACTATCTTCTCAAAATCTTGACAAATGTGAACTATAGCTTAGACCCCCTCTACCTCCCACAGCACTAAACACACTAGTCCACATTTAGTAAGGGCTCCACAAACATTACTCTAAGTGACTCATTTTTCCTCAAGCTTCCAATAAAATCAGTACCACAAACAATACTTACTTGGATAAGACCCGTTTCCTACATTTCCTACATTTGCAAAGCTATCCGTCATTTGTCCAAAAACCAGCATCATGAGGGGGAGTCCAGCTCCGTGGATGATGGCAGCCGTAGTCCCCAGCAACATATACAACTTATCAAGCCAATTTGAATAGCGAAACTAAAAAGAAAGAAAATGTAGAGAACAGGAACAATTAGCACAGTGTCATGGATGGTTTGCTCCACGTTCCAAATATATCCTCAGACTACTACTGCTACCACGCTGGCCCAAGCTTAACTACTGCAATAGCCTAATTAGAAATGGGCATTTGGGGGCTGGCCCCACGGCCGAGTGGTTGAGTTCACGCGCTCCGCTGCAGGAGGCCAGGTGTTTCGTTAGTTTGAATCCTGGGTGTGGACATGGCACTGCTCATCGGACCACGCTGGGGTGGCATCCCACATGCCACAACTAGAGGGACCCACAATGAAGAATATACAACTGTGTACCGGGTGGATTTGAGGAGAAAAAGGAAAAAAATAAAATCTTTAAAAAAAAAAAAAAAGAAATGGGCATTTGATTCTTCTATTGAGTTCTGACCTACTTTTTCATATTGGACTCAGTCTGTCCTCTCTTCTTACATATGAGGATTGATGAGAAGTTTGGAACATTCTGAGAAATTGTAAAAGTCTTTAATGGTACAATAATAGAAATATAGTATTTGTTGCTCTGATTTCCAAGAAGAGAAGCTACCTTTCATCTCAAAACTTTTTAATCAAGAAAGATCTTGATTGCCAAAGACCCCTCTATGGACACAACTGAGGAAACATGTTTTATTGTTTTAAGAAAGTGGCTTGGGTCAAAGGTGTGCTGTATAATGGCATTAGCACAAATGTAAAATGATTTTAATGTAATTAGGCCTCAACAGTGAGAAGGAAGAGAAAAGGAATGAGCTAGATGTATGCTTCCCAAAGAATAGATTTTCTAAGATAGAATGTGGCCATAATGACTGACCAGTACAGGTTTGCATAATCTCTTTAAGTGGGGACAAGTCACAAGGAGGAAAGAAACAATTCTTTGGACCCAAAAAGTGATAAGAAGAGGACGCAGTAAGAGGAATGGGCTCAGGCTCTGTGACAGGCCCATTTGGGAAGCAATTAATACTTCCCCTGTATAATTCAAGGAACTAGTTAAGGACCAAAAGATAAACCAAATGAAAGAAAAAAACAGAAACAGGATGAAGTCAGCTGTGGTGGTTTGTGGATAAACCGAGGCAGATGGTTGTCATGTGGATTCACCATGTCTGTACTCAGCAAGTTTGTAATCTGGAGGAAACTAGGTAGGAAGTCATAGGTCTAGGCAGGGAGGTGGTCTAGTGGCTAAGATCTGGCGCTCTCACTGCCTTGGCCTAGATTCATTTCCCAGGCAGGAAACCACAACATCTGTCTGTCTTACTGTGGCAGCTGCGTGTTGCTGTGATGCTGAAAGCTATGCCACGGGTATTTCAAATCCAGAAGGGTCACCTGTGGTAGACACGTTTCAGTAGAGCTTCCAGACTAAGACAGACTACGAAGAAGGACCTGGCCACCCATTTCTGAATAAATGGTCACAAAAACCCTGTGACTAGCAGCAGAGCATGTCTGATACAGCACCAAAAGGTGAGAGGATGGAGAAAAAGACCAGACAGAGCTGCACTCCACTATACACAGGGTGGCTAGGAGCCGGAATGGACTCGATGGCACTAACAACTAGGCAGGGAATATAAAACAAAACAAAGATCAAGATCAGGTAACAAAACAAAACAAAGATCAAGATCAGGCAACATAAAAGACACAGCAGCAGAAAATAAGATTTTAGAACTTACGTATGCTTCACAAAGAAACAGAAATCAATCCTAAAGTTAGCTAAGAAGAGACTGACAGTAGCAATAAGTGGGAACAAGTATTGAATCGACAAGTGGAGATATAAAGAGCAGAATAATTCTCAGCAGTAGTGAATGGCAGTCCATAAAGCAGGAAAGAAAAAGTGAAGCTGAACTATAAAATTAGCGAAAATAGAAGTCTGATATAAGAAGAATATCTAACATACTCTTAGATATTTGCATTTAAAATTTTTCTAGCTCTTAAAAATGTAATTGAGTGAGCTTAAGTTTGGGCTAATGACATACACTTTCCATAATCTAAAAACATCATTCTCTTTATAAATTAAGACTTTTAAGGGGGAGAATATGTTTCTGGCAATTTTTTTTCATGTTTCATTGAAACACAAGCTAAATTTTGCCACTCTTTACTTTGTCTTAACTAGGCATTCATCCACCTCCTAAAAAAAAAACACAAATAAGGAGGGGCCAGCCGCATGGCATAGTACTTAAGTTCACACGCTCCACTTAGACAGCCAGGGTTCACAGGCCCAGATCCCAAGTGGGGACCTAGCACCATTTGTCAGGCCACGCTGTGGTGTTATCCCACATAAAGTAGAGGAAGATTGGCACAGATGTTAACTCAGGGACAATCTTCCTCAAGCAAAAAAGAGGAAGATTGGCAACAGATGTTAGCTTGGAGCAATCTTCCTCACCAAAAAAAAAAAAAAAAAAAAAAACCCACAAAAATGGAGAAAGAGATGGGCGGAAACCATTTATCTTCTCTCAGAGGCTGTACTGAAGTGGACAAAACATCAAATTCCTCAACAGAGGAGGAGAAGATAGTTGACACGCAAGGATTTCTCTCATCACCACCCCCACATGACACTTGACCTCCAAAACTAATCATTGGGTGTAATAAAAACAAGCAGGCCATGAATATAAACATTTACTATGTGCCTATTCAATGAATGATAAAAGCCAGAGATAAATACCAAAGAGATAACTCCTGCCTTCAGAGTGTTTAAAAAGAAGGAAGAAGGATAAGCAAAAGAAGTACATGCAATATATATTCTGCATGCTTTGACAGCAGAGTGTGCAAAGTACGGCAGACATAAAATTGAGGAAATGGGCATTCCCTCCTTTGTTGAAAAGCTTCACAGAGGAGGTAATGCTTCCTCCCAGTTTTGAAAGTTCAGCAAGTATTTAGAAGCAAAAAGGAAGGCATTCCAGCCAGAAAGAATGGTAAGCAGAGCAGGAATATCACAGTGTGCTTAGAGAGCATTGTTAACTGTGATTAACTGCCAAGAGCAGTGTTAACTGCCAAGCTGCAGGGTGACAGCTTGATAGAATACAGATATAGAAGCAGCGAGAAGAAGCTGAGTGACCAAGAGGCACCCTTCACTGAGCCAGGGCAAACCAGAAGAGGCAAGGGTTTTCAAGAAAGGTCCTGTTTGATCGCCCATCCTGGAAGTGCTATCCAGGAAACATGTGGAGAGAATTCAGAGTTTGAGGCATAGTTCTGTGACACTAACATACGTAGCAGAAGCATGCAAGTAGATAAAATCATCCAGGAAAAGACAAAGAGTAAGTGAGATTAAGAGTAATTTAGACAACAACAAAGAACACATAGATACAGAGATTAGATTGGTGGTTACTAGAGGGGAAGTGGGGAGGGAGGAGGGCCAAAGGGGTGACAGGGCGCATGTGTACAGTGATTGATGGTAATTCGTCTTTGGGTGGTAAACATAATGCAGTCTACACAGAAATCAAATATAATGATGTAAACCTAACATTTATATAATGTTATAAACTAATGTTACCTCAATTAAAAAAGAAAAAAGAAAAAAGAGTAATGTGGTGATGAAGTAGTAGAGACAGCATGTTGACTATCCTTTTGATGATCTTGGGGCAAAAGGAAAAAGAGGATGGTTACTAGAGGAGGAAGCTGTGTCAAGGGAGGACTAGGTAATGAAGTCTTACACATGTGTACAGGTAAATCCGTCAAAGAGATGACTGGTGAAAATACAGGAAGGAAACTGAGATGCAGCAGCGTCCTAGAGAATAAAGAAAACATTTGTTTCAAGAATCTGAGGCAAGGGATCACCAGTGGATGCTATAACCATGAGGTGAAACAAGATATCTCATGATACCCCAAGATCCCTCTGGGTTGCAACTGGATAGCGATCCTTCCACAATGGAGGGATCCAATCTGTCACCACCTGAATCAAGTGATCAAACTTTGTATCATAAAAAGGCAGAATACCCTGGACATTTGATGTTTCCAGATGTAATGAGACATGAAGTACACAGCATCCCCTACACAATTTTCTTACCAAAAATACCTAACATGAATGTATTTAAAACGTTTAGACCTAAATTGCAGCATGTAAGAAATGCAAGGCATGGAAGAACATGTTAAAAGATGCCATAAAAAGGCAATAAAAACAGTCCAGGAGATGAGGCACTCTAGAAGACAACTAGTACAGTCTTTCCAACATGTCAATGTCATTTAAAAAGAGGAGAAAACTGTTCTCTTCTCAGAAGACACAATACACAAACGCAGTTATTGACTAGATCCTGTTTTGAACAAATCAATTCTTAAGGACATTTTTTGGAGATAATTGGAAAAATTTGAATATGAACTGAGCATTACATAATATTAAGGAATTACTGTTCATTTTGTTAAATATGATCATTGTAATATGTTTTATACGAAAATGTTTTATAGGAAAGTTTTTGAGAGATACAAACTGAAGAAGTTATGCATGAAACATCATGAAATCTATAATTTCAGGTGAAATGTGTGGCAAAATGCTAACAATTATTAGATATAGATGATGGGTAAATGAGTGTGAATTTTACTTTTCTACCTTTCTGCATGTTTGAAAATTTTCATAATAAAACTTGGTGAAGGCAGGATGATTCTCAAACAGGCAAAGGCCGGTCTCTTCATCTCAGGCTAGAAGAAACGAGCTAAGAGTGAGATCAGACACAAACAACTTTCCAAGAATAAGGACATTCAAATAGTTCAGAACCTCACATTTAATTGCGACATGAGGCAAGACTGATTTCTGGAGAGAAAGTGGTGAGAAGATTTGAGGGTACATAATGTGGAGTAAGACAAAGGCCTCCATGAAATGTCCTAGCTCTGTCACTTACAGGCAAGGAGACCTTGAGGGGGAAAAAATTTACTAATAACCTTGAGTCTCACTTTCCACATTTATAAGATGAGGAAGGTATTCATATACACAGCAAGCCTCACATAGTTGGTACAAGGATAAAAATGAGACTTAATAAAAGACACCTTTATTAGGCATACAATATAATAATATACAACATAAGCAGATACTGTTATTGGTTTTGGGAATGTAAAATTAATAAGACTTTTCAGGAGCTACAGTGAAGGAGCAGGTAGACAAAAAATGTTGTAACACATCAGGTCAAACATAAGACAGAGGTATAAACTAACTATATCGGGAGCTGTTTAAATACCAGGAAATGGAAAATGTTTGGTTAGATGTTGATAGGGAAGAGAGAAAGGTGAACCAGAACCACATAGAAGGAAGGTTGATCAGCAGTGAAAGACAAGGGTTGGGCTTCCCAGGACAAGTAAGTAGAAAGTGCTGGCAGGACAGTAGTTGAGGTAATATTCAGAGGGTAGAAGGTGAACATGACCTCACCACAGTGCCTGGGTTGGAGAGGGAAGTCGGTGGATTCAGTCATTCATTCATTCAACATTCAAAACATATTTATTAAGAACTTAATAAAGGTCAAGGTCAGTTCTAGGTACTGGCAACAACAGTGAATGAGACCAGCTACCTGTGCTCATAAACCTTACACTACATTTCACTACTGTGCAAATAGTAAAAGAGGGGACAGACGTATTCAACATTCATTCAATATCTAAGTACCTATTCAAGTTCCAGGCACTGTTCCAGGCACCTGGAGTACAGCAATGAGGAAAACATACCAAAACCCCTGCCCTCGTGGAGCTTAGATTCGGAGAGAAGACAAACATAAAAACCAGAAAGCAGACAGTGGTAAGTACACAGAAGAAATATCACACAGGAAGATGTGCCACAGTGACAGGCAGGGCCAGCTGGCTCAGATTGGCTGGACAGAGAAAAGCTCCCTGAGAAGCACCATCTGAGCTGTGACCTCAGTGACAAGAAGGATGCAGTTAGTCATGTGACAATCTGGGGACAGAGCATTCCAGGCAGGAATGGCAAACGCAAAGGTCCTGGGATGAATATAAGACTGCTGAGTCTCAAGGACCAAACAAAATTACCGCTGCAGCAGAGTGAAGGAGACTTGTCTGCTGTGAAATCAGAGATGAGACAGAGGGCAGATTATGTATGGCCTTTCATAGCCACAGGAGGGAGTTTGGGTTTTACTCTAAACTTTCTGTCTAAGTGTAAAGGAAAGGCATTAGAGGGGTATAAGGGAGGAATGGGGTGATTTGATGTGACTTCTATGGGTGGAATAAATTTTAGAAGAGCAGAAATGGAGGAGGGGGACTAGGAGTAAAAAGAGTGGTTGACAGAGCAAAGTCTAGACTACGTGTGGTAGACAGAACAATGCCCCCCGCCCCGCCCCAAACATGTCCACATCCTAATTCCAGGAACATGTTTCCTTACATGGTAAAAGGGACTTTACAGATGTTAAGGATCTTGAGATGGCGAGATTATCCAAGTGGGCCCAATGTAATCACAAGGGGCCTTAGAAGAGGGAGCCAGGATGATCAGATTCAGTAGGAGGAGAAATGATGACTGAAGTAAGAGGCTGGAGTGATGCAAGGAAGGGGTCATGAGTCTAGGAATGCGGAAAGGGAAGGAAACAGTTTCTCTCTTAGAGCCTCTAGAAGGACCCAGCCCTGCTGGCACCGTGAGGCTTATGGCCCCAGAAATGTAAGGTAGTAAATCTGTTTTGTTTTATGCAACTAAGGTAGTGGTATTTTGTTACAGCAGCAATAGGAAATGAATACACAATGCCAAAAAAGGATAATAAAGAGGAATGGCCAAGATAGGAGGAATCAGAAGTTGGGGTTAGAGACTGACACATTTGAGTTTACAGTTCCTTATATGACAGTCCACCCAGATGATAAGCCCAAAGTCCTTGTCCACAGTGTAATTTACTAAAGTAGAATAGGGGTGAAAGTTGTTGGAACTGAAGAGGTCAAAGGAGTCATTTTATTATAGGTCACCAGTATAGAATATTGAGAGCACAGGTGAATGAAGTAGAAGCAATCAAATGCCAATGTCCTCTACGGAGGAGCAAAAGTAACTAGAAATTGGTAGGATATCAGTGAAAATGAAGAGAAGATACTATAACTGTGCAGAACAAAACCCAAATGAGAAAGGAGTTTTGCATAAAAACAATTTGGAAATGGCTGTGTGAAACTAGAAAAATGCCAATACCATCACTGACTCCTGATATAAGGGGTTGAAGAACTCGAACTTCACAGGCAAAGGTGACACGAAAATAAAAAGAAAGGGCTGGAAGGAAAACCAGCAGACTGTGGCATCACAGAAGCAAACAAGAAAGAACATGGTGGACAGTGTCAAGTGCTACATAAAGGTCAAGACAGAATCAAAACATGTCCACTGAATTTGGTGAGTGGTGGAGACAGAAGCCAAATTATATCACATTAGGAAGTGATTGCAAGGTGAAACTGAGATAGAAAGTAAGGGCAGCTCCTGTGTGTGAAATAAGCTAGAGGGGAATGGATTTAAGAAGGGTGTTAGCAAAATTAAAGACACCTGACGTGTAAACGTCAATGAGAAAGACCCCCTTGAGAGGGAAAGACTGAAAATACAGTTTGTGAAATAAAGAGAGAGGTCATCCACCAAGACTTGAGAGGAGGGGTTCAGAGTCGGGGGGAAGAAGCGGAAACTGTGAAAAGAGTAGAGGATTGACATAGTCAGCAAGAACATGTGGAAAAGGATTTCTGTGCTGGGTATACCCTGTTGTGAGATTTTCCCTAGCACCAGTCAGGTGTCGGTGTTCAGGCACCAAGAAAGCAGATGGCTGATTTTGCCTGGGCTGTGTATGACAAATAGGTGAAAGAAAGTTTATAGTTTTGACAAGAGAATAACTAAAGTGATGGTCATTAGTCTAAGCTGGATAAGAAAGTGACTGAAGACAGGAAGAGGCTGATGGGAAATTGATGGGTCAATGTGCTGAAGATCCAGAGAGAATAGTGAGCAGATTGAAAAGAGAGGAGATGGCTGGCTAATTTAAGGTGACTGCCTGAATTGATCACTTTAGAGGGAGAAAAGTTTTTCAAACAACAAGAAAACCCAGGATGTGACTATATGAGTGAATGGTTGGGGTGAAGGAGAGGAAAAGATTATTGGAGCTGTGATGGTCAAGGAGAGGTTATTCATAACACCAAAAAAGTCATCTAAGATAGTAGGAGCACCAGGGGTAGAAAGGGAGACACTGAGTCAGAGGGTAAACTCTCAATGACTGAAGAATGACAGGTGATCGGAAGATAAGAGCATCAAAGAAATCTTCAATTCCAGGCAGATAAAAGCTTAACCAATCATAAATGGTTTAAGTTATCAAAAGCTCTGGCTCTAGACTAAGATCTGGGCAAAACTGGAACTATTCCTTATCTCTTTTTCATCACTTTCTCAAGACTGCTGAAAACCATCATAGTAGAAATAAGTTAACAGGGAGGGTGTGCAGAAAACAGTTAACACTGCAAGCTTGAGATTGCTGTGTTTAGAAAGGCCTGCATTCAACGTTGGCCCATGGCTGGCATCTAGAACTTGGATTTGGGGAGGGTTACTATCACCCTCACTGATAAAAGTGGACAAACTATTTGTACAATGTGCTTTACGCTGAACACCTGCATTCCGTCTGAGAGTGGAATTTGGATAAATGCTGTGCCTACAAGACCAGCCCCCAGTAAAAATCTGGGTGCTGAGTCTCTAATGAGGTTCTCTGATAGACAGCATTTCACATGTGTTGTCATAACTCACTGCTGGGGTAATTTAAGTGTGACTTCACCTGGAGAGGACTCCACGAGCTTGTGCCTAGTTTCTCCTGAACATCTCCCTCTCTCCTTTTCCCACTGCTGATTTTGCTTTGTATCCTTTTGCTGTAATAATCTTAGCCATGAGTATGACAATATCCTGAGTCCTACGAGTCCTCCTAGTGCATCTTCGAACCTAACATTCTTGGAAACCCCTGACACACATGAGTTTTTGTCTTTGCTGGAAACTGTTGTTAATAAGCAATAAGCAATGCCAATAACATCAGCATTTTACTGTTAAATGTTCTGAATATGTTCTTGTGTTTATAGGTTTCATATACAAATTAAGTTCACAGTTCACTACACCAATTCTTCAGGAAAAAGACATGAGGAAAAGCCACATAAGTAGTACAGCTCTTCATCACAAAAGTCTTAGAATATATTCCTGCCGTCCTGAGCACTATGATTTAGAACATGAACTTCCCAGATTGGAATCCTAGCCCTGCTGTGTATCACTAGGCAAGTTAATATGTCTGGCCTCAGTTCCTTCATCTGTAAAATTAGAAAAGTAATAGTATCTATCTCAAAGGGAGTTGTAAGGATTAAATGAATTCATATATAAAGTACTTAGAACAACGCATGGCATGTAGTGCTATATATTATTATCTCACATTCAAACTCCAGATTTTTATATTTTTGTGGCTTGAATTGTATTGATAGTATTACCTCAATATATCAGCTCTGTTAAGTTTTCTAAAATATAAGACTTTTTAAAAAATTTAAGCTACAAATAAAAACTAAACTATAAAATACAGAAAGATTTTGGTCTCAAATGACAGAATTGAAATTACATCTTGGGAGCAAATCCTACTTTAACATAAAAGCTTCTTTCAATACAAGAACATAAGAATGAAATCTAAAACAAAAACCATCACTTCATCACTCATGTAATCTTTCTGAGAATGACTCAAGTGTATGTCTCATCTCTCGAAAATTCCAGAGAGTGGACATAGAACAAAAGGTGGAGCTGGAGTCAGAGCAACTGCAGTGCAGGAAAATGAAGACCATATACAATAACCACAGAGGCCCTAGTCAACACCAGGCAACTATTTTTTCCTGCCTAGAACTATTTTTATACTTAATTTACTAATATCCACCTTACAAGATAGCCTATCCCTCCCCTCCCCACATTTAAAAAATGTCTAGTGTGTTATGACTGAATTATAAAGTGTGCGCTGCAAGACTTCATTGATTCAGTGGTCTTCCAGGTTCTAATCCCACAGTTCACCCAAGTCTGCACTCTCAGAAAAAAAAGAAGGACCAAGGTAGAGAGACACTACCAACCAGCCACACCTATAAAATCCCTGTCTTATTCAAGTTTGATTAAAGAAAAGCTTCTAAGCGACCACTGTGCAACCAGAAAATGAGATAAAGAATTATATTAAAGTTGTCAAATTCTAGATTTTCAGTTATTAAACACAGAGGAGTAATGACATGTACTTAGTCATAGTAATAAGTAATCCATTACTAACTTCTATGATATGGGTCTCTGGGACTTTGACCTCAAACGTGCCAGGATTTCAGAGCCACTGATGACAGGGAACCTGATGTCTCATTTGAACCACACTCCATGTGGCTCGTTTCGTCTATCCAGATGGCTGAGGCCATCACTGGCAGAAGTGCTTGCATGGATAACAGATCACTGGCGACACAACTAATTAGGAGAATACTGAAATCTAGGCCAAGAACGGTGCCTGTTGAGGCTCAATTCACATGGTAAATTATGATTGGCATTCCCCTGAAAACAAGCTAAATTAAACTAAATCATTTTACCTCTCCGTTAACATACTCTCTAGGAAAATATTATACCAGATGAAAAATCTCTTTTCTAGGTAAGAAGTCAAATTCCCACAGCATTTTGAATAGTGAATAAATTCAAACTTACCATTGCAAATATACTAACAGTTGGTTTCTTTTCTTTCTTCTCATCTTTTTTACTGAAAAACATAGCAATAGAATTACACAAAACTTTAAAATTTATATAAATTCTTAAATCACCAAATTAATGTAGGGCTTATATTTAATAACACCTAGCACAAAGACACATATCTACAATATATTATTCAGTAAAAATAAAAGGTTAATAAATATGATCCCATTTATGAAGTTTAAATATAAATATGTTTACATGTATCTTAGAAATCCACACGTGGTTATCACTGGGTGTTAAGATTTCTATCAAAATATTTTCTTCCTTGAGCCTTTGGTATTTCCTAATTTTCTATGATGAATACTCACACAGACACACAACTGTTAGGATTAGAAAAAAAATTATATTAAAAAGACCTTCCTGTTTTTAGTCTAATTACAAAATCATTCATGCTCTCCAGAGTTAATCCCCTGAACTATCATTGGAGACATTCTATCTATCTACTACCTAGATATTATCCTCACACATTCCCTTTACTAATGGAGAGTAGTGGCAATCAGATGCTGGACATAAACTAACCTAGAAGAAAGGTGCTTAAATTACTTTCTATCAGCAAATCTAATTTTGAAAGGATGTCTGGACCACTATGGCAATAAATGCAATCTAGAAAAACTACCATCAAAAAAGATAGCCTGTAAACTGTCAAAAAGCTGTCTTCAGGCATAAGAAGGTCAATAGTTATTTTGAGCCCAGATTCAAATAAATGTGTAACCTGGCTTCCACTCTATGTAACTGCCACCTACAACATGAGAGCAAACCAACCACAAGCAGCTTTGGCATCTGCATTTTTACATACACAAAAGAAAGAATATTTCAGAGAAGAATTGCATTATTTTTCCACAGATTTTCAAGTTCAAAAAGGAATTAATCTTTGTCTTTGTTCTTTACACTAAATGAGGTCAAAGAGTTGAAGAGACTTCTGAAGAAAAAAATCCAGAATTTACCCCATATTTGGCTTTGGAGTGCTGATAGATGGACATAAAAACACACAAAATACACAAATATAACTCTTCAGATTTGGTCCCACCCTAGTCCCAGTAAAGGCATGCTTTCAGTATCCCCAGAACCAGGATGAGAGGAGCAAAATAGCCAAACATAATTGAGTTTTGTTTTATTTTTAATTCTTTCGTTTTCTAAAACTGCCACTAGTGTGGAGAATTTATAATGTTCTAGGCGCTGACTGAGTAAACACTACCTATGCGTGACCTCATTTAATCTTATCTTAATCTCTGTGAGGCAGGCATATTTTGGTCCCTTTAGAGATGAGAAAACTGCAGGTGAGAAGAGTTAACTGACTTGTCCAAGGTCACGCAGCTAGAACAAAGTCAAGGTTTAAACTGAAAAGACTATCCCCTAAACACCAAGAAATTGGGTGCAACCTTGGACTTCTGAGATACTGCCTTGCATGGAAATGCACTTCCACACTGACTCTTCTCCCTACTAGATTACTCGTTTATCCCCATCTCCTCAAAACACAGTGCTCACAAAAAGCAAGTCACTTATCAAACCTCATTTTAATGAGGAATGTTTACAAATACAGATATTTCAAATGGTACTATTATCCAAGCATTATACCTATTAGCAAAGCCACATGCTTCTTCATAATTCCAAATCAGAATATATAGTTTTTTTAAAAAAAACCCAAACTCATAGAAAAAAAGATCAGATTTGTGGTTACCAAATGGGGAAGGGGAGGCAATTGGAGAAAGGTGGCCCAAAGGTACAAACTTCCAGTTATAAGATAAACAAGTACTAGGGATGTAATGTACAGCATGATGACTATAGTTAATGTGCTATATGATATATAAAAAAAGTTATTAAGACAATAGATCCGAAGACTTCTCATCACAAGGAAAAATTTTTCTTTTTTTTTTTTCCCCTTTTATTGAATCTATGTGAAATGATGGATGTTAACTAATCTTATTGTGGTGATCGTTTCACAGTATATGTAAGTCAAACCATTATGCCATACATGGGAAACTTATACAGTGCTAGATATCAATTATATCTCAATAAAACTGGAGGAAAAAATATATAGTTTTATTAAGAAAATATTTAAAAAATCAATGATGACAAGCACAGATTAATAATAACTACTTAACTAAAAGAATGATTTCTAGTTTGAAATAAAGTTTGTAGGCCATGATAAGAACCAATAACAAAACGAAGGGATATGCAGGCTCAAACAAATTCCTCTACCATTTCCCTCCACCCACCCTCTATACTTCTTACCCCAATATCATTAAGTGGCTGTGTCATAAGCACATAGTTCTTTAAGGTACCAAGTTGAAAAAAGTTAAAAACAAAAAAGGAAATATCTACCTTCCACTCTATGAAGTCCTTTTTTGGTTTATATGAAAAATTTTTATTATGAAAATTTTCAAATAAACAGAAAAATAAAGAATAGTAATAATGATTACCCATATAAAATTCACCTAACCTCAATAATTGTTAACATTTTGACCATATTTCTTTATCTACATAAAGAAGTATATATTATCATTGTTAATATTTTGAACAATTTGAAAGTTAAAATATCATGGCACTTCACATGTTTTCTTACCATTATCACATCTAAGAAAATTAATAGCAATTGGGATATCATCTAATATCTGATACACATTCAAGTTTCCCAAGAATGTTTTCTATAGGTTTTTCTTTTTTTGAACTCATGTAACCAAGTTTCATGCATTAAATTTGGTAGTTTTGTCTCTTTAGTCTCTTTTTTTTCTTTTATCTAGAAGTCCTTCTACAACACCCTCAACATTGACTTTTTGTAGGAAGAAGAACCAATGTCTCATAGAATGTCCCACATCTTGGATAGTCTGTTTCAAACTAAGACCAAATTGAGATGTGCAGTATAAAATATACAGATTTGAGGACTTAGTGCAAAAAAGGAAATGTAAACTATCTCACCAATAATTCTACTTACATGTCTAAATGATAACATTTTGGATACACTGGGTTCCTTAAAATATATTTTCAAAATTAATTTCACCTGTTTCTTTTTACTTTTCTTAATATTGCTACCAGAAAATTAATAATGATAAACGTGGCTCACATTATATTTCTACTGGACAGCATCAGTCTAGAAGCTTGGTTGGATTCAGACTAAAGGTTTTTGCAAACATACTTCCTAGCTGTCACTAACTTCCTAGGTGGTGTCATGTCACTAACACAGTCTATTCTACCATGAGTGATGCCAGGTCTGATCACTTGATTAAGGTTGCTAACTGCAAAATCTCTCTCCTAGAAAACCACACTTTCCTTTCTCCTATTAGTAAGAATTTTGGATAATATTTAGTTACAACTCTTCTCTGAGTGGTTTAGGATCCATTAACAATCCTTTCCTGAATCAATTATAACAATGCAGGTTCCAATATGATAGCTGGCATTTTTCTGTAAAGCATGTTTCTGTATTCTCTCCACCTCTCCCATCATTTTAGTTTTCCTCCTCCTCCCAAAGTTTTAGTAAGGATTTATGAATTGCACTGTATTCAGTATTTCACAATCAAGTACAGTCGTTATTCTTTTTGATGCTCAAATTTTCCTCAGACTTGACCAGTGGAAACCCCTTCAAGTCAGCTCCTGTGTCTTTTTGACAATTCCATTAAACTCCACTTGCTTATTTTCAGGTACCACAAGATACTCCAGGCTCACTTTGTATTTTCTTAGCCCCAGACATGGTTGGAATTAGCCATTTCTCTCTGCAGTGTGGATTCCATTTAGTGGAGGAATGGTATTTAGAAACCATGATCTGGCACTAAGCATGCTCATCGCTACTGTCCCTTTCAGTGGACTGAACTATTAAAAACATCAGGAGTTTAGGGCCCGCCCAGTGGCGTAGTGGTTAAGTTTGCACGCTCAAGCCACACTGTGGTGCCGTCCCACAATATAAAATAGAGGAAGATGTGCACAGATGTTAGCTCAGTGACAATCTTCCTCAAGCAAAAAGAGGAAGACTGGCAAACAGATGTTAGCTCAAGGGCAATCTTCCTCACCAAAAAATTAAATAAATAAAACTTTTTAAAAAAGGAGTTCATACTGAAGTTTCCAATTCAAATTTAACATTTTTTAAAAACTTATTTGACGTCTACTTTGTATTTCTTATCTCTACACTGCAAACCTTGGTTTCTAATAATATTAATATATTTACTAATTTGTTTTATTTTACAATTTATATTAGTTTACTACTAACAATGAACCTACTGTGTGAAGTTTAAAATTCCCTATATAGACACTGCATTGTTATCAAAATTTACTTAAAATAATTATTTTCCCTATGTGGTTACATTACCACTTCTATATGCAATCAGCATCATTTCATACCATGCCAGCTTCTTTGGTACTGAGGTCTTTTTTCAGAATTTCTTCTACAAGAGCTCCAGATTATTTATCAATTAATAAAAATTAACACATAATGGTAGTTTGGGCCTGCTGTCCCATCCGCCATGCCACTGACTTACAATGTTTACGTGGCTGTTTTACCAGAAGCAAGAGATGGACCACTGAGCAGACAACAAGTAGCATATGGTCCAAGCGCCCGGGCAATCAACTTCGCTTGTAAAGCCAGAAGTTTATAAAACACAGAAAGGGACGTGAGCATTGGCCTGTCTGCGGCCGGAAGCTGAGGGAGAAGCTCACCACGGAGGGAGGATGCAAACGCCGTGCTCAACTCAGCCAGCGAACTTCTACATAGCAACCACTTGCGTTTCAGATAAGAGTCAAAATCTTCATCGTCAACAACTCTTCGTTTATTTCGGAGCTGAAGGCTAGAAACAAATCAGCCAAATCTCTCAAGCCACGTAAAGTATGAAAGCGAAACAAACTGGCTACCTTTCTTCGTTAATTTTCAAGAAGTTCTTCTTCCCCCTTCTTCTATTGCGGCCTCCTTCAAGATCCATCGTGACCTGAGGAGAAACCATAGCCCATTAGCCAACTGAATGAACTGCAGGAGGCAGAGGTGAAACTGAGCTTTACTGCCCCGCGGAGCCCGGCGAGAGTAAGGCGGCCCGCCCTGATGCTCTAGCTGCTCAGGCTGCGAAGGTCGCCGCAGGGACTTGCCAGCACGCCGAGCCCCCAGCCCGTCCGCGCGACCCGAGGTGGATGGCGGCGTTGTGCTCTGACTTGGCCTGGCGCCGCTGCGCCTCTCCCTCTCGGCTCCCCTCGCCGCGGGCGAGGCTCCCACCGTCCAGCCCCGGGGGATGCGAGACGGCCTTCCCGCGCCGCGCTGGTTCTACGCGATCGCGGCGATGCAATTCAGCCGAAAACGCTGGGCTGGGGGTGCTCCAGGAGCTCCCCGAGTGAGACTACGTCTCGCCCAACTTGGTCCCCAGGGACTTGCCGATCGGACTCTCCCCTCCCTCCCCTCCGAAGCCCTTCCCTCACAGGGACCAAGCTCAGGAATTGGAGAGGCCGACCGTTCCTGAGAAGTGTCCCTTCGTACTCCCCTACCTCGGGCTTTCCCCGGAGCGTCCACCAAGACGAGGATTTTGGAAGAAGAGCTTCAGACTTGAGCGGAAAGACCCGGCGGATGCAAACAGCTCCTTGACTTTGACGCTGGTGGAGCCGGTGATCGAATGCGCCCAGTCTTCCTGTAGATAAGGGAGCGAGGCAGGAGTGTGCAGCCCACACCCTGGCGCTCTTCTGCCCAGCCAATCAGCCTGGCCAGTCGGGATTACTCTCGGCCCCGCTCTGTTGAAGGCTGATTGCAGGACAAGTTACAAAACAGGTTGGAATTCCAATAGGAATGCCCTGGCTCCTTTTGTCCCTCAGCTAAAAGACAAATAGAGAAACACATTATCAGCTGAATCATCCAGGACACTTAGATTTTTAGTGATGTCTGTACATGTCCACGTAAGTCTCCATATCCACAGAAGTATGTCTATGTAGATATGCAATTGGCTTCCTGGGTCTGGAGTGGATAAAGGAAACTTTCTTTGGCATCGCATCTAATACCGTTAATAAAATAACCTCGGACCTCGCCCATTCTGTGGTTAAAATGAGTTCAACTTCCCTCCTAGAAGCACCTTTAAAAAGGCCAGGTGAAATATTTCTGCAAGAATCTTCCTTCAGTGGGTTTGACAGTTTCTAAGGTGTATCTGTTCATCTTTAATTTGAAGATAAACGGAAGGAAATACTTAGAAAGAATTTTAAGTATGTAAATGAAAACTGACATTTCAGGGTACTAATAGTGTTTAAAAGTATGCAGTATTTTCCGGTTTTAGCCATTAGATCAATTCCCTTGTTTTTCCAAGGTGTTTCAAAACTTCTATTTTAATTCAGATTATAAAAGTATCATGTATTTGAGAGTATTACTTTAGTTGGAATTTCATTCCATATTTATATACTACTACCATTTACTATTTTTTCTTTACTATTTTCTGTTAATGGAAAGTAAGTGCCATCTTCACAATTCAAATTCATAAAGCATTTAACTCACATCAGAGCTTTTTGTACTTCTTATAACCCTAGGGAAAATAGATGGGTTTGTAACCTTTAGTCTGCATTGTCTAACTTACACATATGGCCTCTCAGCTAGCTCAAAAGTTTAAAAGAAGAAAATCCTCTTATTTTGTACTGCGAAGGGTAAGTATTCTCCCTACTTTAAGACAATCATACTTCAAAGCCATAATTTTCTTTCCATCTTTTACTCCAAATGTTCCTTGCCTGAATTTTCTCCTTAACCATACAATCAAGTTTTTTTCTTCACAAACTGTTCATTAACTTTCTAACAGGTCACTATTTTTCTCTATGTTCTAATTGGCTATCCACGTGTACAACATTGGTTCACTGCTTAAACATTTAATGCCAACCCTATGATGCACCTGGGGCAAATATATAAAGCTTTCATCTTTGTTAGATGTATTTTTATTCTGATTCATGCCTCTGCTCTCTTTCTTTTACTTTGTCCCATGGTTAATGTGATCTTGTTATATTTTATATGTATAAATATATGTAATATTATATATTTATATTTATCATGTAACATATATAATTTTTATATACATATATAACAAATATAAATATATTTATCCTTCTAAACTGCCTGAAATTTTCCCTAAAACAATGCAGGATATTTTAAAAAGTGTTATATTATGGTGATTATACTAGTTCTACAGGCTTGAGTCCAAGTGATAATCTCTGTCAAGGACATACATAGTTTAAGGATAGAATAGCCCAAAGAATTTTTAGCAAAGCTCTGTCGTTCCAATATATATTTTTTCATGTCTTTGCTCTACTGACATGAAAATATGGATGTAAAATGTGATGGACCTAAAACAACGGACACTTCTAGCTACGTCCAAGCCACAGTCCTTGACTTCATTAAAGACTTTGCCTCCTGGTTCACATTGCCGCCCACCACTCCTGGTAATATCTAACAGCTGGATTAGGCAACTCCTCTGTGAGCTTCATTAATTTCCAGTGAAACCCAAGCAGCTCCTTTCCAAGTCTTCACTCACACACCTTCATTCAAGGAGCTATTTTTCCTTTTTGAAGTGTGCTTCCTCATGATTCTGCACCTTCCCGTCCTCCACCAGCATATAGTCCTTTCACCAACTTATCTGTACTCTGCCAACACTCAGGCTTTGTGCTCCTGCTGCTGTCTATCCTATACATACTTGTGTGGTAATAATAATAACTAACATTTAACAGAAAACTGGCCATGTGCCAGGAACTGTCCCCAGCACTTGAAAGAGATGAACTCGTTTAATCCTCTCAAGAACCCTAGGAAGTAGCACTATGATTGTTACTCCCATTTTACACAGTGGAAGAAACTGAGGCTTATAGTATTTGCCCAAATTCACGTAATTGGTAAGAAGCTAACTCAGGACTTGAAAGCAGTCCAGCTCCCATAAGTACACTCTTAACCACTAACCTATACTACATAGTACACTATTATGCTACATCTACTAAACTGTCTTTTCGAGCTCCATGAAACATTTTCACATTATGTCTCCATCTTAGAACACCTGCAATGACTCCCTACCACCAACTTTATCATTTCTAAGAGTTTCCACTTAGTTTTTGAGGACTGCAACACTTTACGGCTCTCTGACCATCCTCAGACACCTCATTTCTTATATCCTCGCCCTTTCCCTGAACACATCCATACCTGTTCATTCCATTTCAGCCCAACTCTTCTCTTGGATGATTTACTCTTTTTTTCTACTCTGTGCCTTTCCACATGTAAATCTTTAAACTAAATTGATTTGCAATAATTTTCTTCTTCAGTACCTGATTCCACTAAACAAATTGGGCTTTAGAATCAGAAAAACAGATTCAAGTACGATTTCTGCTGTTTTCGCTCTGTAAGTTTGAACAGGTTAAGTTTTCTGCCCCTCAGTTATCTCTTTCATAAAGAGAAGGTAATAATGGTACCTTATAGTGTTATTGCAAGATTAAGTAATTTGTGTATTTAAAACACTTATGTAGTACCTAAACCACCCTATACACTCAACAAGTGCTCTACATTAGTAATAATACCCCCTTCTGAATCTCCTTTTGCCCTTCCTTGGCATTCTTCAGCATTCATGTATGTAGCTACATTTATTTATTCTCTATACATTCAATAGAGTAATAAAGAAAAACCAGTACCTAAATAATAAAGAAAATGAACAAATACAATACCATTTCATACCTTCATTGCCACTTCCCCCAGCATCTATGACTACGAATATTACAATTACTTCAAAAGTGGTCTCTCTACTTCTACCTTTACGCCTCTTTAACAGTCTCTCTCCATCCTCTCCTCCCCAAAGCCTATTGTTAAGAGTAAGCCAAGTCAAATTCTGTCACTATCCAATGGCTTTCCCTCTCACTCAGAGTAAAATCTGAAGTCCCTCCCATAACCTTTAAGTCCCTATATGAACTGGCCCCCTCTCACCTCTGACTTCATCATCCCCTATTACTCTTTCCCCCTTAATTCTGTTCGAATCTCATCAGCCTTCTGTTCTTTGAACATCCAAGCATGCTCCCACTTCAGGGCATTTGCACTTATAATTACCTCTGCCTAAAACTCTCTTCCCTTAAGATAGCCGTACAGCGTGACTCCTTTCCTCATTTTTCCAGGTCTTTATTCAAATGCCACGCTATTTCCCTCGAAGTATCTAGGAAATATAGTCTGGCACATAGTGAATGCTCAATAAATATGTGTTAAGTGAATGAATGGAAAAAATGAATGAGCAGGTTGACTCAGGAAAGTGTGGACTAAATATAAAATTATATGAAGACTTTTGGTTCTAAGAACATTGTTCTTATTTTTATGCTACTTAAAAATTTTTATTATTTGAACTTAAGCTTATTGGGATGTTTCTTCATAAATCTGGGCTTCAGTTCAGTTAGTATTTATTCCACAGACATTTACTGAGTGCCTGCCATAAGCAAGCAGTGTGCTAAATTATAGTGATAGATGTTTTAAACATTATATTCTGCCTTCAGGGAGATTGCGGATTATTCTATCTGTAGAAGTTCTGCTGGCCCAGATAGATTGGGATTATGTGTTTTATTCATTGATTTGTTTGTATACCAGTTAGCATAGTGCTTTTTCAGCGGTAGGGATTCCATAAATACTATTGTCAGGCTAGTTGCCTTATTTTCTTTGAAACTGTTTGCCATCCAAAATGACATTAACCTCTTCTGAAACATGCCTTTCTACCCTACCTGAAGCAAAATTAATACACAAAGATCTCCCAAAAAGCTCAGCCTGAAATGTAAAGACTATTTGCCATATAAATCTCATAAATGGTGAGTTTCTCCCAGTGCACTGAAATTAGATATTCAATGTGGAAGGCCTACCAATATTTTAGCTACTCTCATTAGTTCTCTTTATGTTACAGCCTATTAAACAATGCACAAATGAATCTTAATTCCAATGCCTTGCTCTTTAATTTCTGTAAATGTGTTGTTAATAAATGTTTATATTTCTTTAATGCAGAATTTTCAGAAGTTTTAAATTCTGCCATCAATTGAAAATCCATTACCTGTGTTTCTGTCAATCAACAAGCATTGACCAAATTGTGAAGAATTTACAGGCTCTCTGGTTGTATATTCAGATAAATATTCACACCCTAGCTCCGTCAACCCTTTATTATTTTCTCAAGCTCCTCTTACCATTTATCTATTCTACTGTTCACCTACTTCCCCTTCTTTTCCGAAGATTTTTAAATCTTCAGGAGATTCTTCTTCCCATGACTCTTTTGTTGTAAATCCTATGTGTTTACTTCTCTAATCTCTCCACTAATTCATTTCCCCTATTTCTCCCAGCTCCTCTATTTATCCAGTTTGAGTCTCAATTGAAGGTTCACTATTCTGAAAGAAGGAATCCAAATTCACGTTGATGTACTTAGACCTGAGCCAGACAAAGAATATACCTGAGATTTCCCGTCCAAAGGGCAAGACACATGACTCAGTTGTGGCACCAAAGATGAAGGATCCACACACTCTCCACCCATTTATGTGTAATTTATTATGTATAAAGGACGTATGACTGTCTTAATGACAGGGGACATTGAATGACTGTATCTGAACTCACTCAGGTCAGATTACATCAGATTGCTTCTATGCACACATGCACTTCAAAAAAAAGACTCTTAATGTAACTGTAATCGTGTCCAAAGAAGTTATTTCTTTTGACATCATTTAGCTAATTCTCCAGTAGGCTCAATTTGGGTGAAATGGTGATCAGATGATAACAAATTGACTTAATTTAAAACTAAGTGACTTAGTCATGTGTCAAGTCAATGGCAAATAGAAGCCTGAATTTTACTCCTCCGTGAACCCTTCTCTGTCTATACTAACTAGAAGTGATTTCTACCCTCCCCAATCCGGCTGCTCATTATCTATACCTCTCATTTCATATTTATTATTAATGTTTTATATGATTAGGAATTCCTTTTTATATTTTATTAGTACTGCAACTTACACAAAATAAAGATTCAATAGATTTTGTTCAAAATATGAAGTGTTGAGAGTCTCATATCAGAGACAGTTTTATAGAAGTTAGACTAGTAGGCTAACTGCCTAAATTATCATTAGGTGCTTCAAAAGTCATATAGCCTCTGTAAGCCTTAAAACTCCTTTAGGGAATCATCCCTCTGAGTAAGTCACTATCCTCTATTAAAACAAATCCACCATACTAGCACAAGAAGAATTTTTAATGAATTACAGAATTCATGGGAGAGAGGACAAAGGAGCAAGATCAAGGGAAAGATGGGATTGAAATGGGGCTCAGGAGGGTTTGAATCACAACTTCATCACTTATCAGCTGAGTGGTTTTGGACAGGTTACTCAGCCTCTCAAAACTTTGATTTCTGCATCATTAAAATGGAGACGATAACAGAATCCACCTAGTTTTAGTAAGAAGTAAATCAGGTAAGACTTGAAAACTGTTTGATATTGAGTAAATAGTACTATTACCCAGATAAACTAATAGAGATGATCAATGGGATACCAAGATAGGATTGAAAATTAAGAACTTGAGTAAAAGTATAATGGCTGGAAAGGGTTAGTGATGCATTGGAAATAATTATAATAAAATAAAGCTAACAAATTATCTTGAATAAATTCAAATTAAAAGGCAACAATTAACCAAATAGCTATTCATTGCAGATATCACGAGTTAATATTCTTAATATATGAAGAGCTCAAATAAATGGGTAAGGAAATTCAAAAGCCCAAATAGAACTGGGCAAAAGACACGACTAAACACTTCACACAAAAAAGGCCCTACACTGGTGAACAAAGAAGGATATTGTGAAATGTTCACGCTAACTACAAAGAAATGCAAATTCAAAGAGCAAAGATATTTTGAAAACTGAGACTATCAAGTGTTCACAAGAGGTTCATAACTAGGTGGGGGGTGAAAATTGGTAGAATTAATAAGGAAACAATGCGGCAATATATACCTTAAATATGTTTGACTCATTAATTCAATTTTAGGAAGTCTGTCCTAAGAAAATAATACAAAGTACAGAAATTGAGGTACAAAGATGTTCATTGCTGCTTTATTTGGTAACAGTGAAAAACAAGAAGTGACCTAAATACTTAGGCGTGTATGAATGGCTGAGTAAATTATGATATATTTACTTAAAGACAGTATAATATAAAATGCGCTTACAAAGAGTTTGTAATAACATTGGAAAAAACTTATGTTAATATGCAAGGAAAAAGGACGGGGGGAAATTGTGACAGTGTAGTGTTAATTATCTAAAGCAAATTAATGGCTGTAATACTAGAAAGAAATATATCAAAATGTGAAGAGTGGTTGTTTTTTAGTGATGGAAATTAGAAGAGGTTTTTTTCTTTAAATTTTTCTGTATTTTACAAGTTTCCTGTATTGAAAATGTATTTTTTATTATTTTATCCATCTCTCATTGAGGTTTGCTGTTTATTAAGGAGCAAACAGTTACATTTAATGAAGACCAAAATTAACTGGCTAAAACAAGTAACATTGAGAACTCTCGATATTCTATATTTCTTCAAAATTTTCTCATATTTCTGAAAATTTCTTTCAGCATGTTTTTAAGGAAAGATAGAAAGGGGTAAAGGGTAAGGGAGAAAGAGATAAAAATATAGAGAGATGATCTTTAAGTGATAAGAAAATATATGGCACACTGAAATAACTGGAATCTGGCTTTGGTTTTGCCATCAACTCTGTATGTAACTTGGATACATTTTATGTAATTGCTGCTTCCATATCAACCTCAAAGAGTAATCGGGGAAGATCAAAGGCCTGGAGGTATTTTCCTGATTAACCACCGTCTGCAGTCCCTTCAGTATCTGCGGGGTTTTGATTCCAGGACCTGCTGCGGATACCAAACTCCGCGGATGCTCAAGTCCCTTAGTGGGCCCTCGGTATCCGCGGGTTCCTCATCCTTGGATTCAACCAACCGCGGATCATAAACGATACCTCACGGAACCCACAGATAGTGCAAGCTGACTGTACTTCTACCCAAGAAAGAAAGACAGGAGGAGGGAGGACCAATTAAGGACTTAACTGTCATACCCCTGAAGAGTTGAAGTTCTATGAGAGTAGGCATCTTGTCTCTTTTTTATGCTGTACAGCTAGTGCCTAATGCAAAGCACAGTACAGATAGTAGGTGCTCAATTTCAGTCTGTTGAATGGACTTAGAGAAATTCCCATTAACAGTATTATTTGACATTTTAAAGCACATGCAAACAAATAAAGATGGACTTGGCTAGAGTGATTATTTCTTTCTTGATTTTTCTTTTCCACACATTTTTACTGAGAACTAAATATGTGGCAGGCACTCTGCTAGATGCTGATGATATGAAGATCAAGGTGCACAAAGTCCCTCAAGTTGTGAATGTGTATTTTCATGGTGAAAATTATTAGTGTAATTTTAGTATACAGGGTGATTGTTTTGTTTCTGTTTTTTACAAACAAAACTGAACTTTTACATCTAAAATGACCACTACCCTTTTCAAAGCAAATACCCAAGGAAACTATGAACCAATTTCAATGATGCTGCCAAGAAATAAAGTTGTTTGAAATTTTTTTTTGATTTGTCTTTAGAGTCTACAAAAATATGCTTTGAATGTGCTCAATAGTAGCAAATTTTGCCTTTTACTGATAAATTTAAGTTTTAGAAACAAGAGAACCTGGCATTGCAGTGAAGAGAATGGGCTTCAGCATTAAACAGATTGAGTTTAAGTTTTGGTCATTTGATGTTGGGCAATTTATTTATTCTCATTGCAACTGAAATTCCTCATTTGTAAATGAGATCGTGAATGTAGAGCAGTTAGCTTAGTACCTGGATGTATATGTCCTGAACATTTACTTTTGTTGTTGTCATTATTGTTATTATTAATAAACTAGTGAGTGACTTACTTGAGAGAAGTGTCAGCTAAAAATGAAATATGGCTATAAAGTACTGAGCCCAGTTTTCTTGTGTGCCTAGTAAATTTGTTCTGAAGATTATTCCTAAAGGGAAATTTCTTTGAAGTTCAATATTTGTTTGGCTGGATCAATCCAAGTATATATCCATTTAATTGCTTTTTCTTACCATATAGCAAAACTTTGCCCTGAGACGTCAGCACTGAGGAATTCATAACATCATAGCAATGTTACCCTGAATGGTTTTTGAATTTACAGAGTTCATAAAAAATGTCATTTCCCTCTTAGGTTTTGATTGCTTTATGATTTGTTGACTTTGACCTTCCCTAATTTTAGATGAACTCTCTCTGAACTTAAATGAACTCTCTCCTGGAGACAAGATCAAGTGAGTTCAATGAGCTGATGTTCATTCACTCTTTTTTTTTTAAAGGTCTGTATTATTTCTTTTTTTTTTTAACGTTTACATTTTTTTTTTAAGATTTTATTTTTTTCCTTTTTCTCCCCAAAGCCCCCCGGTACACAGTTGTATATTCTTCGTTGTGGGTACTTCTAGTTGTGGCATGTGGGACACTGCCTCAGCGTGGTTTGATGAGCAGTGCCATGTCCATGCTCAGGATTTGAGCCAACGAAACACTGGGCCGCCTGCAGTGGAGCGCACGAACTTAACCACTCGGCCATGGGGCCAGCCCCTTCAAGGTCTGTATTATTTCAAAAGGCAAATCTATTTAAAATATACTTCCATATGTAAGGAACATTATGCTAATAGACCAATGCATAGTTGATTGGATCTGATTTTACAATTGTAGCTTAAGTTAGAGAATGTTTCATTTTAAATTTGTATTAGGAATTCACTCATTCATCCATTCAACAATATTAATTGAGCACCTACTGTATGTCATATGCTATTCTGGGTTCTTGGCACACATCCATGAAAAAAATAAACATCCCTGCCCTGGTAGAACTTATATTTGGTAGTAGGGGCAGGCAGACTGAAGAAAGCATAAAAAATAAGTGATTTAGTATATTAAAAGGTGGAAAGTGCCTCAGAGCAAAACAGAGCAGGGGAAGGAGAATTGAGCGTGCCGGTCAGGGCAGTATTACAATTTGAACCAAGGTGACCCCGTTTGAGCCAAGACAGGATAGAGCCGAGGAAAGTTTTGAGCGGTGTAGTTAAGGTCTTGGAAATCCCTGAATATTAATGCTTTTAAAATTATTTCTGTACAATGGTTTCTACTGTAGGGCAATTCTCATGCTCCAGGGTTTCTCTCTAGATTCATCAATGTTTAGGCTTGTAAGAGAATTTAGAGGTTGTCTAGTACAGTTCCTTCATTACACTGAGTCTCTGAAATGCTAAGAACTTGGCTAAAGCCACACAATCTGTTAGAAAGAGGGTCAAGTGGGGCTGGCCCCGTGGCCGAGTGGTTAAGTTCACACACTCCACTGCAGGCAGCCCAGTGTTTCATTGGTTCAAATCCTGGGCGCGGACATGGCACTGCTCATCAAACCATGCTGAGGCAGCATCCCACGTGCCACAACTAGAAGGACACACAACGAAGAATATACAACTAGGTACCAGGGTGTTTTGGGGAGAAAAAGGAAAAAAAATAAAATCTTAAGAAAATAAAAAAGAAAGAGGGTCAAGTTAGCAACATAGGTTTTCTGACACTGAGTTTTCTGCTCTTTCTATTATAATGGTGAGGATTTCAGATTGGCTAGTGTGGGATATGTGTTAGGGGGACGGGGCAATCAAGTTCTCTAGCTATTTTACCTCACCTTTGTGTAAAGTTTCTCCCATCTTGATTGTGTTTTTGGCCTTAATCAGTCAATTACTCTGTTTCAATTACCCTTCTTCAGGACCTAGGAGAAGGGCTATAGGTTCTAGAATGCATTCTATCTATTTGCCTTAGTGGCATCTGCAGTCCTACTCTTGAGGATTCTAAACCTGGCCAACTGAGGCCCGAGGTTTATTTTATTGGGTAATACTTGGAAAAAAGGGTGAAAGAAATATTGCTCATTACAAATTGCTTTTTTGTTGTAACTAATAATAAAATTATCTATTAAAATACCTTAAATGGTATTAACACAAAGATTGAGGGGATGATGCTAATCACTGTAATGTAAAAAAAAAGTTGCACAACTTTTAATTTATTGCATGACCTTTTCTTGAGACACTGATGAATTCTGATTCTTATCTTTTAATTGGTTTCTCTTGCATTAGTCCTTCTCAGTGAGGTATTCTGTAATTCTGCCAAATATGTGACTGTATTGTCTCTGCTGCTTGACATAAAGTGCCATGACCTTGTAGTTATTGTGTTCCTTTTCTAGAAATTGGCAATTTAATTTCCAATTGATATTCTGCTATCATTTCTAGCTTTGTTCCTTTTATTTTATTGATTAGTATGCATCACAATCAAGTAGTGCTCACTCAAGCCAAGTTTATTATCCTTATTACCATTTCATTATATGGCAAAGGCAAACTTTCTTGCTGTTTTATAGTCAGATTTTTCTCATTCTCCATCATCTTTGTTACTGTTAAGACATTAAATTCTAAAATTCATGCTGTGGAAATCGCCACCTGAGGGGGTCTTTGCATCTCACATTGAACGCTGAACTTTTGAACCTGTCCCCAAATTGGCTTCTCTTTCAGCATGCACATTTAAGTACACAGCACCACCAGTTACTTTGTGTCAGGAATCTGGAGGGAGGGGTGGAGTCATCCTTGACACCTCCTTCTCCCTTCCTCTCTATATCCAATCCAAATCCATCTTCTTCTCAACAGTGACAATAACCTTGTCCAAACCACTGTAACCACTATCCCCTCTTACTTGGGCTACTATCAGAGCTTCCTAACTAGTTTCTCCAGATCCATTCTAGACCTCCTCTAATTCTCTTTCAACCCAGCGCCAAAGTAACTGGCAAAAATACTTTTATGTGACCATGTTACACAGCCAGGTTAAGATTTGCAATGGCTTCCTGTTGTTCTCGGGTTCAATTCCAAAAGCCCTTTATGATCTGGCTTCTGCTCACCCACCTAACCTCCAGCTACTTCTCTCCTTGCTCCTTCATGATCCAGCCACACTGGCCTTCTGTCAACTTCTCGGGACTATGCTGTGCACTGTGTTCCTGTTGTCTGCCCACCTGACAGGGTTTGTCTCTACCTTCTCCCACCCCTCCCAGTTGCCCAACATACACTTTCATGGACACACTCACACCATCACCTGACTAACATGCATTCATTCTTCTGGCTTAGTTTAAGTCACTTCCTCAGGGAAATGTTCCCTATGCTTCCTGATTAGATTTGGTCTCTTTGATAGTAGTTCACAGAGTACCTTGTACTTCTCCCTCCCGTTATACATCACAATTGCAACTTTTTCTCATTACAAAATATGTCTTTCCCATTGAGATATGAGCTCTATAATGGTAACCCACCTCTGTTTTGTTCTCTTTCCCAGCCAATGAAACCTGGTAGACATTCAGTAAATATTTACTGAATGAGGAATGGCTAAATTAATATTGTTGCTCATCCTCTTGCTGTTTCCCTCATTATATCCTACTGGGAATCCTCTTTCTTCATTTCATATTTGTAGAACAATATTGCAAAGTCTTAGCTTTCAAGCAATATCACTACCTTCATTTGACATTCTCAGAAAGATTCCCATCTTTTGAGACTGAAGAAAATAATGGATTAATATATTTTTTAAAATGCTTAGAGCATGTCTGAAATTCTTTGATCTATGCAGATTTGATTTTTAGTTTTGTATATATGTTGCAAATAAAAGAATAAGGGCCTAGGGTTTCACGAAGGAATCATTTTTTTATTTATGACTTTCTGTATATAAAAAATGTTACAAAGGTATAAATCAATCATGTTTAGTGTTGCATATAGCAAATCATGTTTACTGAAGAGAAAGATATTATACTGGAAATTTTTTGGCTACCGGTCTGATAAAGGTTTGTGACCAGTGTTGGTAGGAATTTCCTGCTCTTTGCCACCATATGCTGTGCCCTGGTAATCTGATACCATAGGAAACATCTTATTTAAAATTTTGTACAGCATGCTGCAGATGGTTCCCTCAGATCTAAGAATTCCATAACAACAAATTTTAACAAATATTTATTGAACAATTACAATGAGCACTCTAAATATAGAGAGAAATGACTTAGTCTTTGCCCTCAAAGGACTAATGGCCTAATGCATTTGAGGAAAGAAAATAAAAGCAATGACTAATATTTATTGGGCTCTGAATCAGGTGTTTTCTCACTAATCCTGACACAAGTAGGGCTATCATTTTAAAGAAGAGGAAACTAAGATTTAGTGAAGTTAAAAGGCTGTCAGTGAGTAGCAGAACAGGAATTTGAATCCAGATCCCATACAGAAATTTGAGCTCTAGAACCCACATCTTTAACCACTTCTCTAAGCTTCCTCAGGTTCAGAACAACATTATATGTTTAAGAAGAGGAATTGAGATTTTTCAGACAGCTAGTTTACTACTTAAGGGCAGAACCGTCTCTTGTTGAGAACCTATAATTCCACATTTGATTTTTTTCCCCCTCAAATAAATCACATAAATTAGTACTAAATGCAGCTACATTAGAGTTTAAGAGGATGAATATTTGAGGTGCATGTTTTCTTGTTGGGAGGAAACTTAAAATGATCTCCATCAGGGGCCAGCCCCATAGCCAAGTGGTTGAGTTTGCATGCTCCACTTCGGCGGCCCAGGGTTTCACTGGTTCGGATCCTGGGCACGGATGTGCCACTGGTCATCAAGCCATGTTGAGGCAGCATCCCACGTAGCACAACCAGAAGGACCTACTATTAGAATATACAACTATGTGCTGGGGGCGGAGTTTTGGGGAGAAGAAGAAGAAGGAAAAAAAAAGATTGGCAACAGCTGTTAACTCAGGTGCCAATCTTTAAAAAAAAAAAAAAGATCTCCATCAGTGTTCAAAGGAAAGCAGTTCAAGTTCATGAAGACTTCAGATCAATCTGTACCAGCCATTATAGATATTTTCATTAGTTTCTTAAAAGTAAAATTAGGCCTGTTAAAATTAAAGTGCTAGAGTATGTTTGAATGATTTGATGAGCAGGTTTCAGAGCTCGTTTTCAGGTGAGATGGCATTCAAAGTAGCCTTGGGACATGGGAAGATTGGCATTTAAATCCAGAGAGGTGTTGTCATAGTCTCTATGGGTGGAGTGTGTGTGGGGAGAGTTTTTGGTAATTGCTATCAGCCTGGGAGTGATGGCTTGGAACCTTAGTCTAGATGTCTGGGTTGTTCAATTATTTGATGTTTTCTTGAACATAGAAACTAAGAGAGTATCTTGTATAGTGATTCTAAGATTGTGAAGGAGCACCAGTATCCTACTTTAGTCGCTTCATGATGAAGTTCTACAATTTAGGAAGGATGGATAAGAATCAAAATCCTGGAGAGTAAATCCCTAGTGGATCTAGATGTCAGTTTGCTCAGGGTATTCTTCCTAGAGTCCTTCATCCATAAGAGTAGGTTCGTGGCAGGATTCATAAGAAAAGTATAAAGGAGGTCTTAAGCTATGTGGCAGTGAGAAAATTCTACTCTAAGAATCTCAATCTTACAATTAAACTTCATGAAATTTGCCTGATCTGTTCTGACGAGGTAGTCCAAATCAGGATATAAATTAAGTTAGACTTTTTAAAAAGTAAAAAACTATCCTTTCTAAATAAGCCTTCAGATTTATGTGGTCTTTTCCTCTAAAAGAAGCAAAGCAAATTTCTGGGGAAATGAGGATAATTGGAGGAATGAAGAAAGACATAGAGTGGAAAGGCATGAATGCATTTATGTTAAGATCTTTTCTTTTTTATCCCCTTAGCATTCAGACATTTCTTAAGCCATAATTTTCACTAATGAGTTAATGGAAGACAGTATTTTTACATAGTACAGTATTCAGTGAAGATTATCACTGTCTTAAACACAGTGTGTAGTAAGAAGGGAAACTTCAGCCAAAAGAAATTTTCTCGAAGTAGATGAGAGTTACCGCTACTTTTTAAGAGAAGGGTTAGTGATAAGCTATTATACACTCAATAAGATGATAACAACATTGTTTTTCTAGCTGAACTTCTGCAGTCAGATTGTTGATGAATATCTTATCTTCCAGATATCTTGGAGTTTATGAAAGTGTTAAAGCAATCTGTTTTACACATTCCTCTAAGAGAGAATACTCAAGCACCACGTAATAGGCCTTTGAAATGTGTTTATTTATAAAACATAATTTAGTTATAAAAGGTGCATTCCTGTCACTCAGTTTCTGTGCACAAAACTTAGAGACTACTTCAAAACCTAAAGTAGAAGATGTCCAAATCTAATGAAAAATATTAAAGAAGTATTAGCATTTCCTAGTATAATTAAAGCAATGTGGTACTGGCAGAAAACAAGTATCTCAGAAAGAAATTCTGTTATAAATTAGAAATTAACATGTAGTAAAAGAAGCATCACAAGTAATGGTGAAGAAAGGGATTTTTCAATAAACTCGGTTTGAGTAATTGGCTATTTACGTGAAAACAGATCCATTTACATTTTTACCTCATACCACCTACCAAGGTAATTCTGAATGTGTGCTTAAAAGTAAATCAAAAAGAAAACATAGACAAATTAAAAGAGAGAATTAGATATGTATCAAACCTCAAAAGAGAGAAGGAATTTCTAAATTTAGAAGTAATAGAAAAAAAATCACAAAATAAAGGACTGACAGATTTGACAACGCAGAGACATAGAATTTTGCTGGTAAAAATAAAAAAATTAAAAACTGTTGGTAAAAATAATTACAAGGCAAACTAGACTAAGGAAAATGTTTAAAGCAGACATGAAAGACAAAAAGTTAATGGCTTTATTAACTACTGAGCATAGTAATGCAGAGAATTCACATTTTACTCTACTAAGTGTCAGTTTCCACACCTGTAAATTCAAGATAAAGCAGTCACTTATAGGGCATTTATGAGAATTAAATGAAATAATATATGTGAAAGGCATGGCACATAGTAAGCAACTAATAAAAGTTTATTCTTATTATACAAATAAAAGAATGTGAAGATACATAATTATTTTAAAATGCTAAGCTAGTAATATCTAGATACATGGCACAATTAGACAATTTACAAAATAGAAATATTTGACGCACATTCAAAATAATAATTGGCACTTAGAAACAATAATTTGGCCTTTTCTTCTTGTTTTTTGTTTTGCCTATCCTCTAAGAAAAGATTTTTTGAAAGTAATATCTAAATGGTAGGGTGTGGTGAAACATGCATTTCTATGCATGCCGTTGGACTTGTAAATTGATTTAAACCTGTTGGAAAAAAATTTGGCAATATGTTTTCTAAAACCTTAAAAATATTAACATCTGTCCCAGTAATTAGACTCCTAGAAATTGGTCTTAGAAAAATAATCCTAAGTACAAAAAAGCTGTATGACAAAGGTGATTATCATTGTATTATTTGAAGTGCAAGTAATACACTGGAAATTAATTAATTATCATGCAATAGGGAAACAAAAGTAAAGTACGTTATGATTTGTGACCACTTGCATGTACAAGAGGACTCTGGAATATCATAGCAAGCCTTTAGCATGTAAATAAATAAAAAACACAGGATATAGAATTGTTTTTATCACACGATTACAGTTGTGTGATAATGCTTGCACATAATAAAAAGCCCTGAACATTTGGGTAAAGAAAATGGGAGTTCACCTTTTCAAAACTGAAAAATATGCATGTTCTATTATTCTGTAACAAGGATGATGTATTTCTAGAGTAAAAGTATGACCCTTTTTTTATAAAACTTTATTAAAAGTAAAACTTATGCTTTTATTTATTGACTTTTATAAAGTTTTATCGGAATACAAGGGATTATCATTTAGAATAAAGAATTTATATACTTCCCTTTAATGTCATTTTTCTATTTAAATATTTGATTATATGTTATGCGCAAGGCATTGTGCTCTGTGGAACAGGTTCTATGGCAGATAAGGAATAAAAATTGTTCTTGGCTTTAAGAAACTCACTATTAGCGGAGTGAATAAAGTCTTGCTATACAATACATTTATTTTTATTTCTTTTACTTATTTAGGTTTTTTAAGATTTTATTCTTCCTTTTTCTCCCAAACCCCCCCGGTACAAAGTTGTGTATTTTTAGTTGTGGGTCCTTCTGTTTGTGGCATGTGGGATGCCGCCTCAGCATGGCTTGATGAGCGGTACCATGTCCACGCCTAGGATTTGAACCGGTGAAACCCTGGGCTGAGCGTGTGAACTTAGCCACTCGGCCACGGGGCCAGTCCCAACATTTATTTTTTATAGTTAAATTTAGCACAGAGTATACTATGAAAAACGCAGATAGCAAATGTTTTTAGGAGAAATGTACCCTTTAAAATGTTTTTCTCTGGGTTTCTGAAGCATAGACTAAACTTTGCAACAGTATAATGGGTGAGTTGTCTATCTGTAGACATTATGTCAAACCTTTAGGGGCAGTGAGTGAGGACATGTGGAAGCTCCCACATTTACGTTTGGTGGAAACTCACATATCTTATGTCTGTGTGCACAGTGGAGAATTACCTGCCACCAGGGGCAGAGAGGTACCTTGGGTGAGGGCACTCCTCATGTGAATGGGTCTCCACTGGGCACTGCCAATGCTTAGAAAAACAGCAGGCTTTCAGGGCTGATTGATCCAGACCCTTCTAATTGATTCCATTTTTTCCCTTAGATTTATTAATATTTTCACATATATTGACTCTGTGTCTTGCTTTCCTAGCCACGTATTTTAAGGTATTTTGGTAGATTTCTATTCTGATACATTATATGTAGGTTTGTAAAATTTAGCTGTCCAGAGAGCAACTTGACTTCCAGGGTCCATGGGAAAACTTCATTACAGCTCTAAAGAACAGACAGCAAATACTCCAAACACAACTATTCCCAGTGAATTTTCTTTTATGCTTTTCTTCTCTTTCTTTTGTCTTTTTGTAATTTATTTCCCAAAGGTAGCTGAATTATATTCTAGCAACTTTATTTAAAAAATTCTTTGCTCAGATATAAAACCTGATTTCTTTAATCAAAAATTGAATCTGAAAAGGGAATTACCAGCTTTGGAAGTTTTATTTTTGTTTAGTAATCTATAAAATCTTGACTTCTGTTAAATTTTCCTTTGGGTTCATGATAATATTTAATATCATCTAGTTGTTTTCTCCTCATTTTAACCAAACTATTCTAAATGTTTCAATAATATTTTTTACGTTATGAGGTTAGTTCTCTACCCCAAACCAAAAAAATTATAGTATGATGAAAGGAACAAAAACCTGTCTGATATCTATGTACTGTAGCTTACAACGTTGTCTAGTTTACAGCATTTCAAAGCTCATGCCCGACCTTGTATTACAAAGCATTACATCAAAGAAAGATATTCTTCAAGGTGAATGTTCTTTGAGTAAGAAGAGTGTTGCAATCTAAAATAAAGGAAACTGAAATGGGTCAAAATCAGCCAGTTTAGGTATAGATGATAATTACTATTGGTTTTGCCTTTTATTTTTATAACTTGTTTGTTGCCTGTCTCTTCTGCTATACTAGAAATTCATTAAGGAAGCAGCTCTGTCTATCTTGACCACTTTAATAATCTCCAAAAGCCTGTGCCCAAGAATAAGGGCTTAATCTATATTGGTTGAACCAATGAATGAATAAGGTTAGGCTGTGTATTTAGTCCACTGAGAGTTAACAAGAGGCCTAGGAATGAAAGAAAAAGTGGGGAGTTACTCTAAAATAATCCAGCTGCTCCTTGCCTCTGATTTCAGTCCCCTCCCATTCAAGTGCCATATTGCCACCAGAATTATCTCTCTAAAGTTGCTAGACACGCAGATGAGACAGTGACACTTTACTGACTAAAACCTTTCAGTGACACTCAACTGCCTAAACAGTACAGTCCAAACTCCTTTGCAGACAAGGGCTTCTGAATCCTGGCTTCGACTACCCTTTCAACCTTCTCTCTCACCACCCTCTGCTCCAGTCTGACCTCACTAATTGGAGCTCCAACATCTGCCATGTTCTTCCTCACCCAGACTTTGCTTATGCTGCATTCTGTGCTTGGAATGTTCTTCCTCATGAAGTACACTCAGTGAACACCTACTCAGTAAGTCCTTCTTTCCTACCTCCAGAGCCCAAGTAAAACTAATCATGCCCCTTTTGATGTTCCAGTATATATGGCATGAGATTTCATTATGAGAGAGTGTTTTAATGATTGGTTTACATGGTTATGGCTTCCACTAGTCTGTGAGCACTTTGAGGGAAGAGGCTGTCTTAATCATTTTGTAACCCCAGCATAATACCTAGGATGTAATAAGTGTTCAATAAATAATGAGTGAGTTTTAAAAAAGACAGAGAAAGGAGGAAAACAAAGCTGGGGCTAGTTTCATTGATTCAAAGAATAATAATTGAGGAGTGATGTCAGCATCATGGCAGAGTAGGCTCTCCCCTTAGACTCTCCTCACTAAGATACAATGAAAAGGACATTCATAAACCAACAGAGGACATTCCCGCAACACAAAAGACATCTAAGAGACCCACACAGCCATACGTCTGAAGGTGGAGGTGCTGGATCCCCCCCAGGATGAAGTGGAAGGAGGTAAGGGGATCTCCTCTACCTCCCCCAATGGCAGCAATCCAGGGCATGTGACTTCACGCAGCTCTGAGAAAAGATTTGGGAGGGGCACTTCTCCATAGGATCACCTTCACTCTCCAAATTCCCTCCTAGCCTGTGGGAAAGCCCCACACAGAGGTGGCTAAGCTAATGTCGGGCTGTCTCCATCAAGCCAGCTTGCCAAGAGAGCAGATAGCAAGGGAAGAGTGAGAATGCCCCCAGCATTGTGCATGAAAGAAAGTACCCCTCCCCCGCCTCATGTTTCTGCTCAGCCAGTTGGCCAGAGCATCCCCAGATACATTAGAAAAGCAGCAGCTCTGGGTTGGCCCCACGGCTGGGTGGTTAAGTTCACGCACTCCACTTTGGCGGCCTGGGGTTTGCAAGTTCAGATCCTGGGTGCAGCTCTAGCACTGCTCATCAAGCCATGCTGTGGTGGCATCCCACACAGAAGAACTAGAATGACTTACAACTAGGGTATAAAACTATGTACTGGGGCTTTGGGGAGATAAAAAAAAGAGGAAGATTGGCAACAGATGTTAGCTCAGGGTCAATCTTCCTCACTCAAAAAAAAAAAAAAAAAACCAAAGCATAAAAAAAAGAAATAAAGAAGAAAAAAAGAAAAGCAGAATCTGTGAATAAGCAAGCCAGAAATTGCAGTCGGGCTCTGTCAGCACAGGTTCTAAGGACAGACACAGATACCAGGGATTGCAGCAGGCTCAGAATACACAGCTCCTGACCCCCTCACCCACAGTGGCTGCAGGTGGAATCTGCGACCAGATACTATCACTCTACAAAGGCACAAATCCATGCTATAAAACAGTAATAAGAAATATATTAATATTCCAGACCAGAAGGAAAATGACAAGCACCCAGAAATCAACCCTGAAGGCACAGAAATTTACAATCTAAATGACAGAGAATTCAAAATGGCTATCATAAAAAAACTCGACGAGTTACAAGAAAATAGTTCAATGTAATCAGGAACAAAATTAATGAACAGAGGGAATTCTTCACAAAAGAAATTGAAATTATAAGGAAAAAACAATCAGAAATGTTGGAGATGAAAAACACAATGGATGAGATAAAGAAAAATCTGGTCTCTCAGAGCTGATATTATGGAGGACAGAATTAGCAGTCTGGAGGACAGCAATATAGAAACGCTTCAGATGGAGGAGGAGAAAGAACTAAGACTAAAAAGAAATGAAGAAGCTCTCTGAGAAATATCCAACTCAATTAGGAAATGCAACAAAGGATTATAGGTATTCCAGAAGGAGAAGAGAAGGGGAATGGAGCAGAAAGCTTGTTCAAAGAAATAATAGCTGAGAATTTCCCAAACCTGGGGAAGTAGCTGGAAATAAAAGTAAAAGAAGTTAATAGAACTCTTAATTATATCAATGTAAAAATCCTTCTCCAAGGCATTTAGTAGTAAAACTGAAAAAAGTCAATGACAAAGAAAAAATATTAAGTGCAGCAAGGCAGAATAAAATAACTTACAGAGGAACCCCTATCAGGCTTTCAGCAGATTTCTCAGCAGAAATTTTACAGGCTAGGAGACAGTGGAATGATCTATTCAAAATCCTGAAAGACAAAAACTTCCAGCCAAGAATACTCAATCCAGTGAAAATATCCTTCAGATATGAGGGAGAAATAAAAACTTTCCCAGATAAACAAGAGCTGAGGGAGTTTGTCACCACAAGACCTCCCTTGCCCCAAGAAATGATCAAGAAAGCCCTGATATCTGGGGGGGAGAAAGAAAGGGTTTGCGAATCCTTGAGCAAGGAGATAAATAGGCAGAAAAAATCAGAAAATTGCAGTTCTCTATCAGAACAGGTTACCAAACATTTAATTGTAACTTTACAATTATAAAGATAAAGAGAAGGAAAATACCAAAAATAAATATAATCTCATCATTTTAACCACAAACTCACAACACAAGATGGAATAAGTTGTGACAACAACAGCTTAGAAGGGGAAGAGGAAAGGGGTAGAATTGGCTTAGACTAAGGAAATAAGAGGCTATCAGAAAATGGACTATCTCATCTACGAGACTTTTTATATAAAACTCATGGTAACCACCAAACAAGTAATCAGAACAGAGACACAAATGACAAATAAAGAGAAAACTGAGAAAACCATCATAGAGACCTACCAAACTGAATTGGAAGTCTGAAATACACGGGATGAGAAACAAAGGAAATACAGAACAAATGACAAACAAGAGATAAAATGGCAGCATTAAGCCCTCATATATCAAAAAATGATAATTGAACATCTATTATTTGTCAAGTACTGTCCTATATCAGTGAAAAAAGCATAAATTTTTGTACTAATGAAGTTTTACATCTTCGTGAGAGGAGATAGAAAATGAACAACAGACGAGAGGAAAATATAGATACAGCATTAAGATGGTGCTAAGTGCTGTAGTGACAAAGCAATGAAAGAAGATAGGGAATTCAGAGGAAATGGGTTTGCAGTTTCAATAGGATTGTCAGGGAAGTCCTCAGTGAGTAGGTGACTGAAGGAAGTGAAGACTGAAGGAGCCCTGCTGACATCTGGGGTACACCTGTGCAAAGGCCTGAGGCGGGAGCATCCCTGGAAAGTCCAAGGAGCTGCAGGAAGCCAGTGTGGCCAGAGCAGAGTGACCAAGGGGGACGAGCAGTAGGAGATGATGTTAGAGAAGTGACAGTGACAGATGATTCCACCCTATGGGTTCTTTTACTAGGAGCTAGAGAGAAAACCATTGGAAAGTTTAGAACAGAGAAGTAACATAATCTTATCATTCTGTCTGCTGAATTGAAATGAGACTGAAGGGGTCAAGAGCAGAAACAGGAAGTCAGTTGGCAAGCTGTTCCAATAATCCAGGTAATCCCAGAGGAGTAGCTGTGGAAGTAATGAGAAGTATTCAGATTCCAGCTATATTATGAAGATACAACCAACACAAATGTAGACAGTCTTAAATGTCATGATAATGTAATCTGTAGATTTGTGTAATAAAGTTGCTAGAATAGCCTATTAATAAGAAGTGATCAGTGGAGAAGGAGGACAAGAGGTCATTTCAGTATTTCCAGGGTTTATAAGTTTGAAAAGACACACTTAATCTAATTTTATATTGGAAAAAAATTGATTTTTTTAATACGGACTACAGAAAGTAAAAATTTATAAAATCTTCTTGACTGGTGGGGATGGAAGATATTCAGAAGATTAAGGAAGAGATCATTGAAAGGGTGTCTAACACTTAACCTTCTGCTTGGCTTTGTTAATGAATCTGTTCACAGTAAATGGAAGGCATAAGTTATACCTCTATGGCTATTGCTTCAAGTAGGAATAACGTGTTTTAGGAGAGTGGATTTCGAAACAAAGTTTGATTTTATGGTAATGGGGTAAATTAATTAGAAGCATCTGCCCTGTAAAATTATGTACCCGGTGTTGTTTATATCTTATATTGGTATCTCCTATTACTTGGAATAATCAGGCATCTTAAGTGAGAGCATATCCTGTGCTGTTACTGGAGTGTTGTGACTTCCTCATTGTGAGGCTTTAGAAGTCTTGTGCAGCATGAGTATAAAGAAGAAAAGGACAAAGATCATTCAAAACACCCTATTGGGCAAACATGAAGAATGACAGGGCGTTCTTTATAAGACCATGAAGAAGAAATGTCTGATAAGGAAGAATGGATGTTCTGTCCAATCTAGAACTAACACAATTTCTTGCGTTAAAAAAAATAATGCTGAGGTCAAATTCAGAAAGCCCTTGTCAAGGCATGTAATAGAATTTGGGGGACACTAGCTGAATCCAGATTCCATGTGCTCCAGGAAGAACAATTAATAATAATAGCCAACACTTGTGGAACACTAACTATACACAGGACCGTGTATTAAGAGCTTCATTTTTTTTTTATTTAATCTTCCCCCAAACTCTCTGAAATAGATACTATCATCATTATCCTAACTTTAGAGATCAGAAAACTGAAGTACACAGAAATTTTGTAATTTCCCCAGGGTCACACAGCTCATGAAGGACAGAGCTAAGAGCTATCGAACAACCTCGTGGTGAAAGGTAAATAGAATTTGTCTGAAAAGAGCTCAGTAGGCCATATTCACTGCATCTTTCATCTAAGAGATAACAAGAAAATCTACACATGTTATTAATGAGGAATGAGTAGTGCGATGGTTAATTTTATGTGTCAGTTTGACTGGCTACAGGGTGCCTAGATTACACATATTTCTGGGTGTTTCGGTGAGAGTGTTTGGGATGAGATTAACATGTGAATTGGTGGTCTCAGTAAAGTAGATTGCTCTCCCCAACATGGATGGGCATCATCCAATCTGTGTAGGGTTTAAATAGAACAAAAGGCAGAGAACGGAGGAATTCACCCCTTTTTTTCTTGCCTCACTGCTTGAGCTGGGATATATCTTCTTCTGCCCTTGGACTGAGATTGATACCATCAGTTCCCCTAGTTCTCAGGCCTTTGGACTCACACCAAATTACAGCACTGGCTTTCCTGCACCTCCAGCTTACAGATGGCAGATTGTGGAACTTCTCAGCCTCCATAACCACTTGAGCTAATTCCTTATGATAGGTATATATTTATTAAACATGATATTTATATTATATACAATATAATTTTGGTTATATTATTGTTTTTGTTTCTATTGGAGAAACTATTGGTTCTATTTCTCTGAAGAACTCTGAACAATAAAGGTAGGGAATGTGTATGTGTGGCAAGGTAGAACAGGGGTGAAGAACAGGGGTGAGCTCATGAGAGTTGGATATGGGCTGATTTGGGTTATATGTTCCAATTAGTCCACCCCATCAACTAAGGTTCTGCCTGACCCTGCAAGTTAGGAATCACAAAATTAGTAAAATAAGATTATCTAGGGGCCGGCCCGGGGGCACAGTGGTTAAGTTCACACGTTCTGCTTCAGCGGCCTGGGGTTCGCCAGTTCGGATCCCGAGTGAAGACCTGGTACCACTTGGCACACCATGCTGCGGTAGGCGTTCTATGTATAAAGTAGAGGAAGATGGGCACGGATGTTAGCTCAGGGCTAGTCTTCCTTAGCAAAAAGAGGATTGGCAGCAGTTAGCTCAGGGCTAATCTTCCTCAAAAAAAAAAAAAAAAAAAGATTATCTAGATCTACTGGCCTCGGGTTTTGTTTAATGGCTGAAGACACTGGTCTGATTGCTAAATTTCACTGAAGTGGGGAGGGAGCTCAGGCGTAACCAGGACAATCCTGCATTCAGGCATTGCCTTTAAAAATTGTTTATTGGTTGTCCAGGAAATTCTCACACTCTTGTCTGTTTTCCAATTTACTTTACTTTTTCTTTTGGATAGAAGATCATAATGACCCAGACAACCAAAACTTTGATAAGGCATATGTCAAGTGGGGATTCCCATATATTATAAAGAAGGGATTTTCCAACAACAATCTCACTCACTGTGTTGCTGGTTAGAAAACACTAAACAGTGAAAACATGTGGGCTTCCCATCTGACACAAAACCACAGGTACATTGTTGAAAAGCCAATGGACTTTTTTGTTTGTTATTGTTCTTCTTCTACAAAGTACAACTTGGTTCAGTACATGACATTACACAGTACTGGTCCCTATTATCAGGAACCTGCAAAGGCTTTAAAGCAAGAACTAGAGCTTTCAATCACAAAGCCTATAAGACCTTAAGTCATTAGGGAAACTAAAGAGATCTTGCATTCTGAGTGCTGCCAAATCATAATGCAGCAGCACTTTTTACTTGCTGTTTTCGACTGTTCTCCACATGGCAGCCAGAGCGATCATTTTAAAACTCAGATATGGTCTTGTCAGTCTCTTGCTTCAAACAGTTCCAAGCACTTCTCAGTGTTCTTAGGATAAAGATGAAAATGTTTAATGTGATCAATGCATCTCTGTATAAAGCAAATCCTATCTACCTTTCCAGTCTTATGTCCAACGATACCCTCTTAGTCCTTCACTCTATGAATTCCAGCTGCATTACCCTCAGGCACAGTGTATTTCCTCCAGCCACAGACCATTGTACTTGCTCTTCCTTCTGCCTGCATACTTTCTTCCACCATAAGCCCCTTTACCTAGTCAATTCCTAATTCTTCCTTCACATCCCAGCTCAGTCATTACTTCCTTCCCTGATATCCCTGCCGGGCCACAATGTTGTTCAACTCCAGGGGCACTGCTGACATTGTATTCCAGAGAATAGTACCTCCTGGACTCCTGTTCCTAACTTCCCTTTTTATTTGTTCTCCTCTCCTTTGGAGCATTTATCATACTTTATAAGTTTGTGTGTGTTTATTTAGTTTTTATTAATACCTCTCTCTCCCATTTAAACCTTAAACTCTATGAAAGCAAGAACTTGCACATCTCCCAACCTAGCACAGTGTCTGTCACAAAATGGGCAACTGTGATTGTTAATTTTATGTGTCAAGTTGACTGGGCTAAGGCATGCCCAGATAGCTGGTAAAACATTATTTCTGGATGAGTCTGTGAAGGTGTCTCTGGAAGAGACTAGCGTTTGAATCAGTAGACTGAGTAAAGAAGATAGCTAGCCTTCACCAATTTGGGTGAGCATCATCCACTTCACTGAGGGCTTGAATAGAGCAAAAAGGGAGAAATGGCAAATTTGCTCTCGTCTTGGGCTGAGACATCCATTCCTGACCTTGGACACCAGTGCTCCTGGTTCTCAGGCTTTTGGACTCACTTTTCGACTTACACCACTGGCCTTCAGAATCTGGGGCTGTTGGACTCAGACTGACACCACCAACCTTTCTGGTTCTCCAGCTTGCAGATCCTGGGACTTCTTGGCCTCCATGATCAAGCTGTTTCTTATAAGATGTCTCCTCTTACAACTATCTTTACGTATATATATATAGTATTGGTTCTGTTCCTCTGGAGAACGCTAGCTAATATAGCAACTAAAAAAAAATTTATTGAATGAATAAAAATGACAAATGTTGTTTTTCCAAGCCTTGGAGATCACCAGTAAGTTGATGGTCTCTTTGAAGTTAGCTGTATCAAAATTTCTATAAAGATATCAATAGAAATGGTTTGGAGTGGGAAGGAAAATACAAAGTTAATATTTAACAAAATAAATCTCTTTAAGGAATGCATTGCTTCTTTTACCACTGTGTTAGGCAAAATCCTGACAGCCTTTGTGATCTCTGCTCCCTGGTGTTACTCTTGCGATTGCATTAAGTTACATATCAAACGGGATTTTGCAGATGCAATTAGGTTACTAATCAGTTGACCTTGAGATAGGGAGACTATCTAGGTGGGCCAAACCTAATTACATGAGCCCTTTAAAGGCAGAGTTTTCTCCAGCTAGTAGCAGAAGAGGAAGTCAGGAATTCGAAGCATGAGAGAGCTTCCAGTTGTTGTTTTCTTGAAGATGGAGGAAACCATATGGAAATGACTTGAGAGTGACCTCTAGGAGTTGAGGGCAACCCCCAGCTGGCAAGAAAACAGGGACCTCACACCTACAACGGCAAGGAACTTGATTCTACCAACAACTTGAATAAGCTTAAAAGTAGATTCTTCACCAGAGCCTCTAGATGAGAACTCAGCTTAGCTGACACTTGGATTTCAGCCTTATGACACCCTGAGCAAAGAATTTGGTCATTTTGGGCCAGACTTCTGACCTACAGAACAGTGAGTTAGCAAATGGGTGTTTTTAAGCTGCTAAGTTTGTGGTAATTTGTTATATAACAATAGAAAAGTAATATAACCACTAAGCATTGGCTTCCAAACCCTGCCAAGTGGTATCTGAGAGGATATTAACATCATATCCTGGCCAATTATATGAAACACAATGAATTAAAAGCAAGCTTGTTAAAGATCTGAAGGATGATCATAGCATTCTTTTTTTGCTTACTTAGGTTCATTGGTTGGCACAGGTAAATAAGTTTGGTGAGATTTATGAGTCGAAGGATGCAGGGGTCCAATTATTAAAAACCAAGTAGAGATCCTACTGGTCATAAATCAATATATATATGTGAATAAATATATGAGTATATATCTGATTAAATTGACCCTGAAAATTCAGGGAGCAATCATTACGATCATTGTCATTTTGATATATTTTAAGCTTGCATAAACAAAATTCAGCTGTGGACATAAATTGGTACTAAAATGTGTTTTATTTCTCTTGAGTTTATGGATAGCTCAGGGAGAATTTTCTTGAATATTGTGTTAAGAGAAGCAAGTCTCATTTAGTCTATCTGCAGGGAAGAATTAAGGCAATATTTTTTTCCTTTATTTATTTATTTTTTCGGATGTACATCATATTTCGAATTCTGTGTACATTACATCATGTTCACCACCCGAAAACCAATTATAGTCCACGTGAATGTAATCACCCCTTTTGCCCTTCCCCCCCTTCCAGAACAGTAACCACCAAACCAATCTCCAATGCTATGTGGGTTTTTTTGTTGTTGTTTTTATCTTCTACTTATGATTGAGATCTTATGGTATTTGACTTTCTCCCTCTGACTTATTTCACTCAGCATAATACCCTCAAGTTTCATCCACGTTGTCACAAATGGCCAGATTTCGTCATTTCTTCTGGCTGAGTAGTAGTCCATTGTGTATAAATACCACATCTTCTTTATCCATTCGTCCCTTGATGGGCACCTAGGTTGCTTCCAAGTCTTGGCTATTGTGTATAATGCTGCAATGAACATAGGGGTGCAAGTATCTTTATGCCTTTGTGTTTTCAAGTTCTTTGGATAAATACCCAGCAGTGGAATAGCTGGATCACGTGGTAGATCTATCCTTAATTTTCAGAGGATGCTCCATACTGCTTTCCATAGTGGCTGCACCAGTTTGCACAGCCACCAGCCGTGAACAAGGGTTCCCTTTTCTCCACATCCTCTCCAACATTTATTGTTTCCTGTCTTGTTAATTATAGCCATTCTGACCGGAGTGAGGTGATACCTCATTGTAGTTTTGATTTGCATTTCCCTGATTGCTAATGATGTTGAGCATCTTTTCATATGCCTGTTGACCATCCGTATGTCTTCTTTGGAGAAACTCTGTTCAGATCTTTTGCCCATTTTTTAATTGGGTTTTTAGTTTTTTTGTTGTTGAGACATATGAGTTCTTTGCGTATTTTGGATATTAACCCCTTATCTGATATATGGTTTGCAAATATCTTCTCCCAATTGTTAGGTTGTCTTCTCATGGTTTCCTTTGCTGTGCAGAAGCTTTTTAGTTTGATGTAGTCCCATTAGTTCATTTTTTCTTTTGTTTCCCTTGCCCTTTCAGACATGGTACTTGAAAATATGCTGCTAAGACCGATGTCAAAGAGCATACTGCCTATGTTTTCTTCTAGAAGTTTCATGGTTTCTGGTCTTACATCCAAGTCTTTAACCTATTTTGAGTTGATTTTTGTGCATGGTGTAAGGGAATGGTCTACTTTCATTCTTTTGCATGTGGCTGTCCAGTTTTCCCAGCACCATTTATTGAAGAGGCTCTCCTTTCTCCATCATATGCTCTTGGTTCCCTTGTCAAATATTACCTGTCCATAAATGTGTGGGTTTATTTCTGGGCTCTCAATTCTGTCCCATTAATCTGTGTGTCTGCTTTTGTGCCAGTACCATGCTGTTTTGGTTACTATGACTTTGTAGTATATTTTGAAATCAGGGAGTGTGATGCCTCCAGCTTTGTTCTTTTTTGTCAGGAATCCTTTGGCTATTCAGGGTTTTTTGTTGTTCCATGTAAATTTTAGGATTCTTTGTTCTGTTTCTGTGAAAAATGTTGTTGGAACTTTGATAGGGATTGTGTTGAATCTATAGATTGCTTTAGGAAGTATGGACATTTTAACGATGTTAATTCTTCAAATCCAAGAGCACGGAATATCTTTCCATTTCTTTGTGTCTTCTTCAATTTCTTTCAACAACGTTTTATAGTTTTTGGTGTACAGATCTTTCACCTCTTTGGTTAGGTTTATTCCTAGATATTTTATTCTTTTTGTTGCAATTGTAAATGGGATTGTATTCTTAATTTCTCTTTCTGCTACTTCGTTGTTAGTGTATAGAAACACAACCAATTTTTGTACACTGATTTTGTATCCCACAACTTGATTGTATTCCTTTATTGTTTCTAAATGTTTTTTAGTGGATTCTTTAGGGTTTTATAGATATAAAATCATGTCATCTGCAAAGAGTGACAATTTCACTTCTTCTTTTCCAGTGTGGATCCCTTTTATTTCTTTTTCTTGCCTGATTGCTCTGGCTAGGACTTCCAATACTATGTTAAATAAGAGTGGTGACAGTGGGCATCCTTGCCAGTTTCCTGTTCTTAGAGGGATAGCTTTCAGTTTTTCTCCGTTGAGAATGATATTTGCTGTGGGTTTTTCATATATGGCCTTTATTGTGTTGAGGTATTTTCCTTCTATACCCACTTTATTTAGAGTTTTTATCATAAATGGATGCTGTATCTTGTCAAATGCTTTCTCTGCATCTATTGAGATGATCATGTGATTTTCATTCTTCATTTTGTTAATGTGGTGTATCACATTGATAGATTTGCAGATGTTGAACCATCCCTGCATCCCTGGAATGAAACCAACTTGATCATGGTGTATGATCTCTTTAATGTATTGTTGTATTCGATTTGCTAGTATTTTGTTGAGGATTTTTGCATCGATGTTCATCAGTGATAGTGACCTGTAATTTTATTTTTTTGTCATGTCCTCTTCTGGTTTTGGTATCAGGATAATGTTTGCTTTGTAGAAGGAGTTAGGAAGCTTCCCCTCCTCTTCAATTTTTTGGAAGAGTTTGAGAAGGATAGGTATTAAGTCTTCTTTGAATGTTTGGTAGAATTCACCAGGGAAACCATCTGGTCCTGGACTTTTATTTTTTTGGAGGTTTTTGACTGCTGTTTCAATCTCCTTACTGGTGATTGGTCTATTCAAATTTTCTACATCTTCTTGGTCCAGTTTTGGAAGGTTGTATGTTTCCAAGAATTTATCCATTTCTTCTGGATTATCCAATTTGTTGGCATATAGCTTTTCATAGTATTCTCTTATTATCTTTTGCGTTTCTGAGGTGTCCATTGTAATCTCTCCTCTTTCATTTCTGATTTTATTTATTTGAGCCTTCTCTTTTTGTTTCTTGGTCAGTCTAGCTAAGGGCTTGTCAATTTTGTTTATCTTTTCCAAGAACCAGCTCTGGGTTTCATTAATTTTTTCTATTGTTTTTTTAGTCTCTACTTCATTTATTTCTGCTCTGATTTTTATTATTTCCTTCCTTCTGCTGATTTTGGGCTTTGTTTGTTGTTCTTTTTCCAGTACCTTTAGGTGCACTTTTAGATTGTCTATTTGGGATTTTTCTTCTTTGTTGAGGTAGGCCTGAATTGCTATAAACTTCCCTCCTAGAACCACTTTTGCTGTATCCCACAGATTTTGGCATGTCGTGTTTTCATTTTCATTTGTCTCCAGGAATTTTTTTATTTCTTCTTTGATTTCTTCATTGACCCTATCATTGTTCAGTAGCATTTTGTTCAATCTCCATGTTTTTATGGCTTTTCTGGTTTTCTTTCTGTAGTTGATTTCCAGGTTCATACCTTTGTGGTCAGAAAAGATGCATGGTATTATTTTGATCTTCTTAAATTTATTTAGACTTGTTTTGTGGTCTAACATGTGATCAATCCTGGGGAATGTTCCATGGGCATTTGAAAAGAATGTGTATTCTGTGGTTTTGGGATGGAATGTTCTGCATATATCTACTAAGTCCATCTGGTCTAATGTGTTCTTTAAGGCCAGTGTTTCCTTATGGATCTTCTGTTTGGATGATCTATCCATTGGTGTAAGTGGACTGTTAAAGTCCCCTACTATTATTGTATTACTGTCTATTTCTCCTCTTATGTCTGCTAATAATTGCCTTATATATTTAGGTGCTCCTATGTTGGGTGCATAGATATTTACAAGGGTTATGTTTTCTTGTTGGATTGTTCCCTTTATCATTATGTAGTGCCTGTCTTTGTCTCTTATTACAGTTTTTGACTTAAAGTCTATTTTGTCTGATATAAGTATTGCTACCACTGCTTTCTTTTCATTGCCATTTGCATGGAATATCTTTTTCCGTCCTTTCACTTTCAGTTTGTTAGTGTCTGTAGGTCTGAAGTATGTCTCTGGTATGCAGCATATACATGGGTCTTGTTTTTTTTATCCAATTGGCCACCCTATGGCATTTGATTGGAGCATTTATTCCATTGACATTTAAAGTAGCTATTGATAAGTATGTATTTATTGCCATTTTGTCACTTTTTTTTCTGGGTGTTTTAGTAGTTCTTCTCCGTTCCTTTCTTTTTCTCTTGCTCTCTTCCCTTGTGGTTTGATGGCTATCTTTAGTAATATGTTTGATTTCTTTTGTGTTACTTTTGTTCCTGCTTGTTATAGGTTTCTGATTTGTGGTTACCATGAGGATCCTATTTAATATACTATGCATATAACAGTCTATATTGAGTAGATAGACTCTTTAGCTTGACCTTTTTCTAAAAGCTCTACTTTTTCACTCCCCTCCTCCCACATTATAGGTTTTTCACCTCATATATAGTCTTTTGTTTAGTGTGTGTCTATCCATTACCCTCTTGTCATTGAAATAGGTGATTTTAGTGCATTTTTCTTCTAACCTTCATATTATCTTCACAGGTAGTTGAACTGCTGTCTTTACTATATTTTCACCTTACAAGTGATTTTATTGCCTGTTTTCCTGTTGTTGTTGTTTTGGGTTTTTGGATAATTTTTTTATTATCTCTGTTTGTGGTCATTGGTTTCCCACTTAAATAAGTCCCTTCAGCATTTCTTGCAGAACTGGTTTCTTGGTGATAAACTCCTTTAATTTTTGCTTGCCTGGGAAGCTTTTTATTTCTCCTTCCATTCTGAATGACAACCTTGATGGATAGAGTATTCTTGGCTGTAGGTTTTCTCCTTTTAGCACTTTAAATATGTTGTGCCACTCTCTTCTCGCCTGTAGGGTCTCGACTGAGAAGTCCACTAATAGCCTGATGGGCTTCCCTTTATATGTCACTTGTGGCCTTTCTCTTGCTGCTTTTAGGATTCTCTCTTTGTCTTTAATTTTGGACATTTTGATTATAATATGTCTTGGTGTGGGTCTCTTTGGGCTTCTCTTGTTTGGAGCTCTCTGTGCTTCCTGAACTTGAATGTCTGTTTCCTTCCTCAGGTTAGGAAAATTTTCCCCTATTATTTCTACAAACAAATTTTCTGCCCCTTTGTCTCTCTCTTCTCCTTCTGGGATCCTTATAATCCGAATGTTAGCACACTTGATATTGTCCCAGAGTTCCCTTACGCTATTCTCATTCTGTCTAATTCTTTTTTCTCTTTTCTATTCTGCTTGGGTGATTTTCTCTAGTCTTTCATCTAGCTCACTGATCCGTTCTTCTGCTTCCCCTACTCTGCTATTGAGTCCCTCTAGTGAATTTCTCATTTTGAGTATTGTATTCTTCATTTCTGATTTTTTTTTATATCTTCCAGTTCTTTGCTGATGTGCTCACTGTGTTCATCCATTCTTCTCCACATATCTGTGACCATCCTCATAATATTTTGCTTGAATTCTTTGTTGAATAGGTCGCTAGTTTCTGTTTCACTTAGTCCTTTTTCTCATGTTTTGTACTGTTCCCTTGCTTGGAAAGTATTCCTTTGCCTCCTCATTATGCCTCTTTCTCTGTGCTATTTTCTTTGTATTAGGTGAGTTGGCTATGTCTCCTGATCTTGGAGAAGTGGCCTTATGTATGAGATGCCTTATGAGGACCAGCAGTGTGCTTCCCTCTCATCACCAGTCCATAAGAACCAGGAGTGACCCCTTTGTGGGCTACTTGTGTTCTTCTGCTGTGGCAGGGTTGCTCCCACTTCACGTACCCAGGGAGTCTGATCTTTCCTTCCCTGGCCAGCTGTTTGTAAATCTGGTTTGGGGAGCCTCAGCCCTGTTGGCTACAAAGTCTATCAGCACTCTCTTATTGCAGTTGTCCTCTTAATTGGGTTGGTAGCCAGTGTAGCTGGTTGCTAGGCTCAGGGGCATACAGTTGTGATAGGCCTGAGGCCAACAAGGCTGATGTCAGTTCTCTTAGGAGTGCAGCTGAGTGGGGCTAGCCCTTGGCATGGGGGCACTCAATTGTTTCAGGCTCTGGAAGATGGGGCTGATCCTTTTTATGGCTATTTGTGAAGCACAAGTCTTCTGCTGCTGATAAGCCTTCCCCCCCTCCCCCCCACAGGACTCCATACACTGTCAACACAGTCCTGGTCTGCGCACACTTCTCAACCCCCTGGAGCATACCCCACCCCCACACTGCAGAGGCCCTCACCTCTCCACCAATGCCCCCCCACCCCCAGTTCACCTGGTCCTCATACAGGCCCTGCCCCACAGAGGCAGACACCCTTGCCTGCCTGTAGAGGATCAAGGCACCCAGTCAATGCAGGCTGAAAAGTAGCCTGAGGGCTTGCTGTTAGGTGGGGCCAGGCCTTAGGAGGGGTTGCCTGCCCTGGCTGAACTGGATTAAAACTGTGCTCTATTGGTGTGGCAGACCCCTGGGCTAACAGCCCAGGGGATGCACCTCAATGGCCCCCACCAGTGTCCGTATCAGCACACCTGGACCAGTTCAGAACAATGGCCCCCACCACTATCTCAGTCTCGGGAGAGGTCCCTCCTCTCACCAGGTTGCCCCCAGAGCCCACCAGATGAGTTCGTTTCACCAAAGGCCTGTCAGCCTTCTCTCTGGTGATTTGAGGTTGCTGCAATGAGTGAGTTTGGTGCATGGGCCCTTTAAGACCCGGATCTTTTCGGCTTTCCGCAGACAGCTTTTCTGGGGGTATCCTGGCTGCAGTTAATAGCCAGCAAAGCCAGAAAGTAAGAGCCCCGTCTCAGTTGGACTGAGTCCGGAGGATGCTTATAGCAGTATCGCCCCCGCACCAGACCTCACTCCTCCAGGGAGGGCTGTGTACCTTAGGGTGGCTCCTGCCTGGCCAGCTGAGAACTTCCGCTGCTCCAAAAGGTGGCTTTTTTCCTCTCCACCCGGAATTACTGCCTCTTCTGCCTTCGTCAGGACTGTGCCTTGTCATGGGGGTTCTTTTTGTCCAGTTTTCAGTTTTCAGTCCAGGGTAATTCTTCCAAAAATTGTTGTAACCTGGTTGTGTTCGTGGGAGGAGGCTAGTTCCACGTCTGCTCACACCGCCATCTTGACAAGATCTCAAGGCAATTTTTTTTACATCCTTGACATCGTGGCTTAAAATTTTACTGAGAAGTTTGTGAGTAACCCATTTGTCGCTGATATTTAGCCTTTGGCGAAATGTCCCAAGATGATTATTATTTAAGAGCTTACATTTGAATAAGTTGTCTCAGATAACTTATAGAAAACTGCTTTGTAGAATTGGTATTCACACATTCTTAGCTATGAAAATAAATTCTTGATGTTAAAAAGATTTGTGTGCTAGTCCATTAACCTATTAATCTTTCTGTTTTTGAACTAGTATCTTGCTATTTTGTAATATGCTTTTGTATACTTTACAATATATTTTAATACCTGATAAAGCAAGTCACCCTTTGTTACTCTTCTTTTACCAAATGGTCTTGTCTATATTTGCATGTTTATACTTACTGGTGAAATTTAGAATCATTTTGCCAAAATCTGAAAATGTAAACCTGCTAATCTGATCATGGACAATTCAGTCTCTCTGATAACTTACTAAAATAAGTGATAATTAAGAATCATAATAATTATATCTGATGCTTATTGAGTACTTACCAAGTGCCTGTCATGCTATATGAATAAACACAGATGATATAACTGTGCACCTGGAAAACTAAAGAATTAACTGAAAATCTATTAAAAACAATAAGTACACTCAGAAAGGTAATTGTGCAAAAAAGAATAGCTTTCCTATGTAAATATTATAAGTAGTTAAAAATATAGTGGAAGAAAAAAAGTAGTCATAATACCAATCTGGAACTCTATGATAAAACTCTACCAAGTGAAATAAAAGAACACATGAAGAAATAAAGAAACATACAATGGTCTTAGAACATCTCAAATAATGCAAAGATGTTAATTTTTTTTTTTAACCTATCTATAAATTCAATTCAATTCTAATCAGAATCTCTATAGGCTTTTTTGGAGGAGAATGTGTCAAAATGATTCTAATGTTTGCACGGAAGAAGAGACATTCTAAAATTACCTAAGAACATTCTGAAAGAGAGTAATTAGAAGATACTAGCCTGAAAAAAAAGAAAAAAGGAAGATACTAGCCATACTAGATATTTAAGAGAATTATAAGTCTTCAGTATTTATTAGATTTTGGTACCACTAGCTCACAAATGATGTCAATGGATCAGAATAGAAAATCCAGCAAGAGGCTCAAATAGATACAAATGTTTAGTAGCTAACAAAGGTAGCATTTCATATAAGTGAGAAAGGATGCATTATTTAATATCTTAAATGTATAACGGCCATTTGGGTAAGTTAGGCTTTTTTATCAATTGACTCTTATACTAAGATAAGTGGTATAAATACTAAATACACAAATGCAAAAAAAAAAAAGAAAAAGAAACCACAGAAAGACAGGTAAACAGTTTTATAATCTAAGCATATAGAAAGCTTTTCTAAGCATGAAAACCCAGAAACCATAAAAACAAATAATACATAATATGTAAATAAGTAAATAAAATAGTAAACCTAATACATAAATAATAAAAAATAAATAATACATAAATTTGCATAAAAATACAAAATTTGGGGGCCTGCCCCATGGCTTAGTGGTTAAGTTTGAGTGCTCTGCTTCAGCAGCCTGGGGTTTGTGGGTTTGGATCCCACATGTGGATCTATACACTGCTATTCAAGCTATGCTGTGGCAGCGTCCCACATACAAAATAAAGGAGATTGGCACAGATGTTAGCTCAGTGAGAATCTTCCTCAAGCAAAAAGAGGAAGATAGGCAACAGATGTTAGCTTAGGGCCAATCTTCCTCACCAAAAAACAAAACAAAACAAAACAAAATTTTTGAAGGGAAGAAAACATTATAAACAAACACAAACAAATAGTGACAGATGGTGAAAATATGTATCAACCATATGTAGCATGTGCCCACCTGGGTAAAATTAAGTACATATATCTCTATTGCATGTCTAGAGAGAAATTTGGAAAAAAGTTCCTGTGAAACATTTGTGTTAGTTACCTCTGTGGATTTATTATCATCAGCACAAATCTTTAGTACAAATGCAAATTGCTATTTAAAAATTATTACATGATAAATTTAATATTTCAAAGTAGTATGGAAAAGATGGATTATTTAATAGATAGAAATGGACAAATGGCTAACCATTTGGAAAAAGTAAAGTTATATCCTAATTTCATACCTCCATGTATTCCATATAGATGAACATTATTTTCATTCAAAAAATATTGAATACTAGCAGTGAGGTGTCAGATGCCAAACATAATGAATGTGATATCTGTTCTCCGGGACCCATAGTGCATATAAATTTTTACAGAATTTTGTTTTGTTTTGGTTTTCTTTTTCCTGAGGAAGATTTGCCCTGAGCTAACATCCATTGCCAATCTTCCCCTTTTTGTATGTGAGTTACTGCCACAGCATGGCCACTGACAGACAAGTGGCGTAGGTCCGCACCCAGGAACTGAACCCGGGCTGCTGAAGCGGAACGTGCCAAACTTAACTACTAGGCCACTGGGGCTAGCCCCAGAATTTTGTTTTTAAATGAGAACAATAGATGAACTATTTTTGATGTAAGAAAAGAAACCAGAAAATATCTGTATAATCTTGGGAGTGGCAAAGGCCTTTCTAAAATGACTAAAAGAAAAACCAATTAAAGAAAAGATTGATGAATTTAATTTATATATAAACATTTTCAACATCTGTACATACAATAACTCTATAGGCACCATAAATAAGGGAACAACAAACTGAAAAAAGTGTTTGCTATACATACAATAGACCAATATGATAATAAGCCACTCTACAAAAGACTAATACTCCCTTGAAAAATATGAGCAAAGAAAATGAATAGGCAAAACCCAAAGACAAGATATGTGACCAATAAGCACTTGAAATAAATGTATAGTCTCACTACTAATAAAAAAAGTTATAACATAAATAAGATATTGCCCTTTCCCTATTATGTGGAAAAACAGCAAAAAGAATGATAGTTCCAAGTAAGCAAGGGTGTAAGAAAATGCTCTTATGTACTGTTGTAGGAATGTAAATTGGTAAAATATCTTTAGAGAAAAATTTAATTTGTATCCATTAAAATTTTTCATATCTTTTGACTCAACACATATTTTTTGAATCAAAAAATGTATACAGCAATCTATCTTAAAGCAGCAATCATGAATATGCAGGTATTGCAATGCTAATGTTGTCTATAATAATATAATTGGAAACATGCTAAAAGTTCAACATCTTAGGATTGGTCAAGTAAATTATGATACAACTACACCATGGAATATTATTTTGTTGTTATGACGTTGTAGAAGTGTATTTATTGTCATTAAGGTGACATAGAAAAATGCTGACGATATTTGATAGAAACAGAAGAGGAAGAAAGTGGTTAGAAAATGAAATTAATGTGCTGGAGAATGCTGACAACAATTACCTTTGGTGTAAAATAATTCAATCTGGTACAGTATGAGGCTAAGGTTCTAGTCCAAAGAGAAAGATAAGAGGGAGGAGAGAAATGAGAGAACTGCTGCCCAGGCTAAGTTGATCAAGTGACTGTCTTACTAGCTCCAATGGTGAAATTCATTCCACATTTCTTATAAAGAATTACGGAAGCCTGAGCTCTGCTGCTCTCAACTCCCTAGAGACTCTAGATTCCACGAGTGATGCAACTGGTCATTCTATACAACTCTTGCTGATTCTTAAGCATTATGTGTGCAAAGCAGAGCTATTGTATTTAGGCCTCATCTGGAGTTACTGTCTCAAAAAGTTAGTAAAACGTGTTAGGAAAAAGGATGGCTCTAATAGATCCATTTTGCATCAAATAGATCAAGATTTTAATCTTGGCTCTGCCACTTGTTGTGTGACTTTCTGCAAGTTGCTTAACCTCTTTTTAGAGAGGTTTCATTGTTTGTAAATTGGAGAATACGGAACATACTTCAGAGAATGACTTTTAAAATTAATTGATGATATATTCTGTGCAATGTCTGGAGTCTGTAATATTGGTGTGTTAACACCACTTTCCAAGATTAAAAAGAAAGGAAAAAAGCCCTCTGACCTAAGGGCCCATATTCCCCTCCTCAAAGAAACAGTAAGACCAAATCCACTTTGTTTTGATTAGCCTTTACCCAAAGCTTAAGACTTTTACAAAGAACAATTTGTGAGACCTGTCAAGGTACTCTTCAACACAGCCTATAGTGCCAGCCTCACCATCCATACCCTATTGTACCAACATGTTTTACACTTCCTTGCCGTGACCTTGTCTGCCACCCCTTCTATGATGCCTCCTGGAACTTTTGCTCTATAATCAATACTACCTTATATCCTCCACTTCTTCTAAGTGGTCCCTTCCTCCTCTTTCCTCAACAGAAATCTGGATCTCCTCTAAGGGCCCTGCTTCCCTTGTTGTACTCAAATGGATGTGGTTATTTGCAACATTTTCAGCCGTTTCACACCACAGGGCCAGAGGGGTAGTGTTTTCCCTGGTTTCTATTGCCACTTCTAGGTCATTATTTCTCCACCCTCTTGTAAAAAGCAACAAACCAACAAAATTTGCTCTCAGTCCTTGAGGTTTAGGTAATCTGACAGTATTGTCATCAACCAGTCTCCCACTTAATCCATCTAGATTATTGAAGACAAGATAACACAGCACCTACTGTGTATTCTAAATCCTTCCATAATTCCGGGTGACTTCATAACAGCGTAAATGGCCATTCAGCAGTCTGACTTGTGAATTTTTTTGGTTCTTTGCATCACCAGGCCTACCTCCTCCACTCCCACACATTACCGTGATTGCACCTTGGATTTTGTCATCACCCATAGCTACTGTAATTCCAAAATTCCTATTTTAAGCATACCACTCTCTGACCACAATCTCTAATCTCCTCTCCTAGTTTGCTTAACTATATCCTTTATGATTATTTTTTAGTTCAACAGATCATCCAGGCCTTTGATCCCTCTTTTCTACTCCAATCCATCACTTCTCTCCTTTCTTCTTTACCTCTCTAGATCCAACTTAAAAGTACGTTAGAATCACAATCTTGTTAACATCCCAAACCTCCTTGTATTTCCGTCTTTTCCTTTTACCCTTTCATAAAATCTCAGACCTGCATGAAATCGACATTTTCCTTATTACCTGCCTGCCAGCAGCCTAACTGTTCTGGACTGAATGCTTATGTTCCCCCAAAATTCATACATTGAGGTCCTAACCCCTGATGTGATGGTATTGGGACATGGAGCCTTTGGGAGGTAATTACAGTTAGATGAGGTCATGCAGGTGGGGCCTAAAGATGAGATTAGTGCCCTTATAAGAAGAGACACTAGGGCTGGCCCGGTGGTGCAGCGGTTAAGTGCACACGTTCTGCTTCGGCGGCCTGGGGTTGGCGGGTTCGGATCCCGGGGTGAGGACACGGCACTGCTTGGCAAGCCATGCTGTGGTAGGCGTCCCACATATAAAGTAGAGGAAGATGGGCACGGATGTTAGCTCACGGCTAGTCTTCCTCAGCAAAAAGAGGAGGATTGGCAGCAGTTAGCTCAGGGCTAATCTTCCTCAAAAAAAAAAAAAAAAGCCAAGCTGAGGAGGTGTCCCACGTGCCACAACTAGAAGGACCAACAACTAAAAATGCACAATTATGTACCAGGGGGCTTTGAGGAGAAAAAGGCAAAAATAAAATCTTAAAAAAATAATAAATTAAATAAAATAAAAAGAAGAGACACTAGAGAGCTTGTTCTCTCACTCGCAATCCAAAGAACCAAATTGGCTGGCACCTTGATCTTGGACTGGTCAGCTTCTAGAACTATGAGAAAATATATCTCTGTCGTTTAAGCCGTCCAGACTGTGGTATTTTGTTATGGCAGCCCCAGCTGACTGAGACACTAACAATGTCCAAGAAAGTCACACAATAGGGTGGATGTGTCTCACGGTAAACTCATCACCACCAATCTCAAGTCAGTCCTCCAACACTGACCAGGAGACCTAAATTTCATTAGTCAACTTATTCTACTATGCACTATAAGAAGGACTATTTGAATCTTCAGCTGGTGACTTTGTCTTTTATTTACAGAAAAAGCAGAAGTTATCAGATGGGAACTTCCTCAACTTTCTAATAGTAAAAGTTCAAAACTATTTATATCTGCAGCCATACTCCCACCCTTCTCTGTAGTTACAATTAAGAATTAGTTCCTTTAACCAAAGGTCAATCTATTCATCTGTGCCTCGCATCCCATTGCTTTTCTGCATTCTCACTTCTGACCGTTTTCCCCCCTCTTGCATTACTAAGCTTTGCCTCCCAGTGGGTTCATTCCATCAGCTTTAAGATATGCTCAAGTCACTTGCATGAAAAGTGACAACACAATAATAGGGAGAAAACACCAACATTCCTCTCTACTCAACATTTCTCTATGCCACTCTTCTTTATTTCTCCCCCCTTCACAAAAAACTCTTTTTTAAAGAGTTGTGTGATTCTCACTTCCCACTAACTCTTTTACTCTCTACTATTTGGCTTACATGGTCATTATTCTACTGAAACAGGTCTTATTGATCTGCAGGAGTACTGTGTATGTGAAAAATAAGCTTTTTGTCCATGATATGTTTCAAACGTATTTTCTCAGCCTATTTTCCTTGAATTTTGCTTATGGTGAAACTTGCTTTGTGTATTTTAAAAAAATTTGTATGTTCAACTGTATCTGTCTTTTCTGTATGACTGCTAGGTTTGGGCATACTTAGAAAGTCCACTTCTTCTTTGGAGATTAAGATAAACGATGGTTTGATAATCTCTCTGGCTTACAGCATTTTAGATTTGAGGACATTGTATATGTCACAGTTGTAATTTTGTCTTTTTTGATGGAAAGAAGGAGGAGGTTGGGAAAATGGTGAATGAGTATGGTCTGCCCATTCATTTCTACCGAATTCTTATAGGTTAATTTGGCCATCTACTTTGAAATTATTTTTGTTGTGATTCTTTTTACATCTCTGAATAACCTTTGTGCAAATGCTCAGATAAGTAAAATAAAGAATTGTAATAGATGCTGAGAGAAGTTCAAAAAGTAGTGTGAAAACTCACGTGGCTCTATAGTAGTAGTATACTTTGTACTGGATACAATTGATTAATTATCTCTAGATTAGTAATGTAGAGAAAGAATGAAACCCAGGACATACTGCTGAGGATAATTAAGAAAAAGCTTTATCAAATAAGGCCCCCATGTGGCAGTTTAACAACATGCTGTACGCACGATGGCTTGTTTTAAGGAGAAATCTTGTTCAGTAAGCACCCATGTCAACTGACCCCCCTAAAAGTGGCATTTGGAAGTAGCATTATTACCTAGACATCTAAGATGGAGTTTTACTAAGTCCTCAGTCATAAATTAGTAGTACAAGTCACATGAAAATGTATCTCAGGCTAGAAAGCCAATTTTGAGAATAATGACACCTCACTTTTCTCTATCCGATATGACCACTTAGCTTTGTCTTCTTGGAAAGCGTTTCAGAAATGTTTCTCTCCCTTCTTCAGGACAAACCAGCATGGGTGTCTAGGAATTTTCTTGATAATTATTGGCTTTCCACTCTTTTCCCTGTGCAGTTTTAATCCGTGTTTAAACAAGAATAACTTCAATTTGAGGACCATTTGTCATTGCCAGCGCAAATATTTTGCTGAGACTGCCTGCACAGCCAGTGCATCTGTTTCCTGATGGCTAAGTCTGAATTCAACCTGTTGGGCTAGCAAGAAGAGACCAGTTAAGTTGGAGCTTCTAGGAGGGTAAACTTTCTTACAAGCCTCTATGTCACCATAGAGCAGACAAGAAATGTTTGGGAACAAGTTCACTGACCTAAAATATATACTACCATATGAGAAGTACAGAGATATCTACAGTAAACTGTATATTCTATAACCTTCTTTGACAGAAACTTCAAAACTAGAGCTGGAAGTTATATGGATTTTGGAGCCACTCAAACTGTAAAATATTGCCAAATGTGACTTCAAGTTAAATTTAACAAACATTTATTGAGAACCTGTTCTATGCACAGCCCGTGCTATGCCCCACGGGGACAGTAGGCATTAAGTATTTCACTCTAAAATCTGGGCATATTGATACAACGGGAGGTCGAAGGCTGACCTAAGTGAGTGCCAGAGAACTGGGCGAAGCCAGGACCCTTCCGCAACTAAGGCCCGAGGGGTGGAGAAGCTCTGGAAAGTGGGCGCGAGGTTCCGAACCCGCGCGACGAGGACAGCACTCCCTCCCGACCTCTGGCAGGGGGCAACGGGCCGAGCCAAGGCCGAACCACCCCTAGGCTCGCCGTTCCCCTCACCCATTTCGGAGGTCCCCGCCCCGGACAGAGCAGGGCGCTGGGAGAAGACTGTACGCTCGCACCGCGCTCGTTCTTTCGTGGGCGGTCAGTGCCAGCCGCAGGCCTGCTGGGGCTAGGGTAGGGGCGACGTGGCGGGAAGTGTCAAGAAATCCCACCACAGACGCCCAAGAGGGGTATTCCAGGGACAAGTTCCCTCCTCCGGTTATTTGCGGCTGTTTATCAGGCAGTACAGGCGTTAGGACAAAAGGAACCCCGCTCCTTTCCTGGGAGTCGGGCCCTGGATGGGGTGCGGGAGCTGGCGCTGCCGCGTTCTCGGCGCTGTTGCGACAGATGCCACAGGACTGGGGAGCGGGCTTCGGGGAAAACGATCAGCCATTAAAGCTAGAGATCTCAGCAGTTAGGCTAGGGTCAGTAATCCGCCCTGGGCACTTCCGTGCTCCGCAACCCTCCACCCGGGAGCAAAGAGCAGCGCTGCTCCCAGGCGCGCTGACTGTCTCCCGCACGCGGGCGCCGAGCGCGAGCCCGGCATCTTGACAGCTGCCCACGCGCCGAGGCGGGGCTCGACCACGTTGCTTTAACGCTCCGCACGGCCGGCCCCGCCCCTCGCGCGCCGCGATTGGCTGCAGGTGGGGCGGCGTTGCCCGGGTAGGTGCACGGAGGGCGGGGCTGCGCGCGCGAGGCCCAAGGCCTCACCTCAGCTGCCGCGGCCGGAGCGCTTGTGGTGGCCGAGTGCCGGTGGTTGGGCGTGCGGGGCCGGCGGGCGCGCGCGCGCCGGCTTTCCAGGTCCCTCGGGAGGTGGGGGAGCGCCCGACGCGGACCCGCCCGGCGGGCGGCGGCGCGCGCAAGGGCCGGAGTGGTGTGCGCGCGTGAGTGTGTATGTGTGTGAGGAGCTCGGGTGCGAGCACGAGCCGTCAGTCCCCGGTGCGAGTCCGCCGCCGTCTTCCACACCCTCCCTCCATCTGCGCTCCTTCCCTCCGACTCTCCCGCGCCACCACGGCCGCAGACCGAGGGAGAGCTCTGGAAAGCAGGTGTAGGGGGCGGGCGGGGTCGCACGAGACAAAAGGGAGCGGGGGTCAGCCCTCCATGGCCTCCCGGAGCCTGGGGGGCCTGAGCGGGAGCCGCGGCGGCGGCAACAAGAAGAGCCTGAGCGCCCGCAATGCTGCGGTGGAGAGGAGGAACCTGATCACGGTGTGCAGGTACGGCGCGGCCCGCCGCTCGGGAGCGGGGAGGAGGCCGCCGGCGCCGCGGGCGAGGGCGAGGGCGAGCGCGCGAGCCCTGGGGCCCGGAGCCGAGGGGCTGTAGCACCAACGCTCCAGCCTGTGCCGCGTCGGGCGTGGCCGCTGCCCGCAGCGCCCCGGGCGCCTCCGAGTCTGGGCGCCGCCGAGGCCCGGGCTTTCCCGTCGGTTCCAGGGCTGGAAGCAGCCTCGGGTAGGGCTTGGGGCGGGGCTGGGGGAGGATTTGTTTTGAATGTGCAATCGAATGTCAGAGTAAAGGAGGAGGCAGAGAGGCAGAGCTCTTTCGTGTATTGCACATTAAGCTGTCAGCCAGCTTTTGGTAAAATGGTCGTTATTGTGATTGTTTACTATGTTGCCACAAAAGCCGAGTGCATTTTATTTTGGCTTGTTTGCATGTAAATTCAGATATTTCTTGCCACAAATATTGAGTGCCTACTGCAAGCTAGCCAAGTGTGTGTGTGCGCGCGCGCGCGTGTATTCCTCTCCACTTTTAAATTGCATTGCTGGTGCTGTTTTCTGCAGTTGTTATCAAGAGTCTATTATGGAGGACACCTAGTCTTCGTGTTAATGATTTACCCCAAGGTCTGCCTTTCCTTAAATGTTTTCTAGTTATAAACGTAGTATTCCCTGCCTCTAGAAAATATAGCAACATAAAAGGAATAGTTTCCATAAACCTGGTATTCAGAAATAACTAATTTTTAACACGCTGATTTATTTTGAATCTTATTTCTGGGTATTTAAAAAAAAATTGAAGTCCTAGCCATCCATTTCTTAGGAGCTCCTTTGAACCATGAAGTTATTTTAAAATTACTTTGTTCCATCAAACCCCTCATCGTCAACTGTGGATAATCCTCTAAGAATCAGGGAATGATGAAACCTTTTCCTCCTTTGCAATTTGTATCTCTATTTTTTCTTTTGCTTGTGTAAAAATGTGCCAGCATCTTAAACAGAATACAGATATTTATACTAGGATTTATATTCAATAACTTTGGGTGACTTTTTTTTTTTTTAACTAGAGCTCTTACAAATCTTCCCCTATCTAGCAGGAAGACCTGCTTCACTGACTGTTGTGGCACTTTGAGTTGTAAACAGTAAAATGATATGGAATCTGTTTAATTTACCATTTGTACTGTCTGGGATGCACTCTTGCCAGAAAGATAGACTGTATTAAGTTTTTAAAAATCTAGGCAAATCTTTTTTTTTAAGTTAGGTAAATAGAACAATAAGAGGCTGATTTTCTTACCTTTATTTTACAGATATTAAAAAGAATTATTTTTTCTTAAAGAGGATGGTCTCAAGCAGGCTCCAACATATACAGTGTTTCTTGGGATAATGTATTTCATAAAACCTCCAACAGACAAACTTCACAGAGCAATGAACTTGTGTATTTGCTTAGTCTTCTTTTTTAAAAATTGTTTTACTTCCTGCCATAGCACCTGACACTCAGTAAATATTTATTGAACGAGTAAATTCAGTGGTAGGTACTATTCCTTTTGCTTTTCCATTTTTGTCATGGCTAGTTTTAGGTCATTTAATGTTCATTTGCTCTCATCGGAGGCAGTTCAGGAGAAGAAAGAGACATATCTCAACCTTGCTTAAATTACATTTTAAATTATGTTTAAGAAATTTCAGTCACATCACACTGATATGTGTGGATAGCTGTCTGGGCTACCTGTATTTTCATTATTTTGTTTGCTGAATTATTCTTTTCTACTCTGAAATGAATATAAGTACTGACTTTAGTTAGAGTTTACACATAAATTTAGTATTCTTGCTAAAATAAACTCCAGTTTCTGGCTTCAATTTCAATTTGTTTATTTATTTATGTGGATAATATTACTAAGGCTGTTCTTTTTTTTTTGGCTGAGGAAGATTCAGCCTGAGCTAACATCTGTTGGCAATCCTCCTCTTTTTGCTTGAAGAAGATTCACCCTGAGTTGACATCTGTGCCAGTCTGCTTCTATTTTGTATGTGGATTGCCAGCACAGCGTGGTGGCCAGCGAGTTGTGTGGGTCTGTGCCTGGGAACTGAACCCTGGGCCACTGAAGCAGAGCGTGTTGAACTTAACCACTACGCCATGAGATGGGCCCCACTAAGGCTCTTCTAAATATCCAAATAGTTGACGGTGCATGTAAATTATCATCCTTGTCTAGTTATGGGATCTATTTGATAGGCTTTGTCTAAAAGACTTTTACTGGTTGGAAAAAAAGTCACTGTAGGCCATTTAGATGTTTTATGTAGTCCTGCCTCAAATTCACCCAAATGGACAAATCACTATACATTTCTGTTGCTTTTCTCTGCCTTTTAAAGTTACCAGATCCTTGGTATCTCACCCATGTGTCTTAATGATTTCATTTTTAAATTCTTGTTTGTCAAATCAGAGGTGATTTGATATTTAAGTTTGGAAGAAGTTGGTTTAGTGTAAATATAATTGAGTTCTAAGTTTACCTTGTCAATATCTAGTTGTATGTCCTTTAACAAGCTATGCAACCTTCCCATTTTCCCCTTTTCTCATATGTAAAATAATCTTGGACTAGATCATTGGTAACCTTCAAGGCAGCCCTAAAGCTAATAATAGCCTTCAAGCAAAATGTGCTCATATTTGGTTTTGAATTTCTCCTAATACTAGTAGGTACAGATAGACATAAGTTTAATGGTAGCTTGATGAGGCATGTGCATTTTTCTCTATAAACAAAAACATTTGAACTCTGCCTTCCATTTTGTGATTCTCTGCTGTTCTACAAAAATTGAACAGTTTCCGAAACCACACCAAACTCGCCCCCCACTATCATTCTAGTGTATGTTAATACTTATACAGCATTGCTTTTCCTTACCCCTTGAACAACTTAGACATACTCTCAGTTTAGGTTTAAAACCTTACTATATAACTACACAGTTCTTTAGGTTTAAAATGCCTTATACAAGAACAATATTGTTATAGTTTCAACTGTCGAAGGAGGTTGTTTGGTTAGGTAGGATAGTTAGGAATTGAATTGAATTGAGTTGAATATTGGTTCATTGTGATTGTAGGTATTTCATCAGTTTTTTTTTTCAGTATATTGTAGACTACAAATACTTGGATGGTATTTATCTCAGCAAATAAATAGTTTTATTATGTTTTTCGCAGATTGTGGTGGAGAGAAAATAGGTCATTTGAGGCCTCTAAATATTCCATACTCAACTCCAAAATATTCACAGACTGACTTTAGTTCTGTGCACCAACTACTACTATTTTCCCTGCATATTCTCTACCGTTTTGATTTTTTTTTTTTTATTTTAAGATTTTATTTTTTTCCTTTTTCTCCCCAAAGCACCCCGTTACATAGTTGCATATTCTTAGTTGTGGGTCCTTCTAGTTGTGGCATGTGGGACGCTGCCTCAGCGTGGTTTGATGAGCAGTGCCATGTCCGCACCCAGGATTCAAACCAACGAAACACTGGGCCGCCTGCAGCGGAGCATGTGAACTTAACCACTCGGCCATGGGGCCAGCCCCTACCGTTTTGAATTTTGAACAATTAAATCGTTAAAGTCCTTCAGGCTTTTTTTAACCTGCATTTTTCATCCATAGAAAAATCAGATATTGTTTTTTCTGTCACTTTTAAGCTTTGTAGTTTATTGAAAAGCTTATATATTTCTTTGATTTTAGTTCTCTTGATAAAGGGAGTTAAAATCTAAAGTCTCTTTTTATGAGTTAACATTGTTTTATGAGAAAATTATTAAAATATACGTTTAAATACATATTCATAAACAGATTTAAAACTATTTGTTAAACTTTTAAATCAATACTTTAAGAGAAACTCTCCACACAAAGTTATAATTTTTCTGTCTTGTAGATAGAAAGGACTAATGAGTGATTTAAGGAGATAATGTGATAAGCTAAGCAGAGTGGAGACAAACGGTGATTTTCAAAATTAAAGTACTTTTAATGACGTACGTAGTTGTTCTTAGTTTTCTATAGGTCAAGATATTATTTTGTAACTTGAATGTTATTTCAAATAACAGTTGTGCCTCATTTTTCCCGTGTAGTCGGGTAATGAGCTGCTCATATTTTCCATGTAATTATTGTTTGAGTTAGGCTTTAAATTCTCCCATCAACTATAGTGCTTTACTCAGCGTTTATTGTGGAGCACGATCTTCTCTATAACTGCAGCTTATAATTTAAGTGTTCAGATTTAAACCACAATAAACAATAATATTTAAAACATTTTGAATGAATTTCTTTTAAGAAAGGATTACACATTTCCCTACCTTCTTTGAAAAGACTCTGTAGCATCATATAATCCTTATTGCTGACCTTAGTCTGGATCTGTTTCTCTGAATATGCCTGTGCAGTGGCTGCTCTTGGAGACTCTTGAGGTCCCTCTTGAGGCTTTTTGCCACATGGCCCCAGGAGGTTGTGTATTTGGAGTTCTTGTCACTTTTGCTGTCTCTTCCTACCAAATTAGCTGTTACTTCTCACAACTCTGCCTGTTTCTTTCTAGCAGCTCTTTCCTTTGTGCTTCCCATCCTGACTTGCTAATTGTGATTGGTTGTGAATTGGGAAAGCAGATAAGTAAATTTATCATATGTTTAAAAAAAAAAAGACACCAGAGGCCTGAGTTAAGTGAGTGAGCTTTAGCACTTTGAACTTCTTAACATTCTGGTTGCTGAATAATCAGAAAAAGATGTCTATTACTATGCTTGAATTGGGTGGGTGAAATACAGATATGTGAAATGTGACTGAATATTATTGGCAGTATAATCCTTTAAATAACTAAATTCAATGACTTACTTTTCTTGTCACTGTTTGAGTGTGGCCTCATAAGACTTTTCATACCTTGGCTTTAGTAATTATATTTTTGGCTAAAGCTCTTTTAGTCAGGCTGTATGTAGTTGAGCTTGGGTTGAGGCTTTATCAACATTGGTTATATTGCTGTGGAGCAGGTTCAGTATCATTTCTAAGGATTCTTAGAGCCCTAACAGTAGCTGTTCACAGTGGAGGCAGGATGATCATCTTTTCAGCTACTAGTCCTAGGTAGGCTTCTCAGCGTTCGCAGAAGGTATTATCTCTTCCCCTAGCTAAACTGGGTTCATCTTCAACTGACAACAGAGAGTAGCTGTCCCCCACACATTTATTAAAGTGTGTTACCTTAGCTTCACTGCTGATTGATAAATGTCAGAAGCTCAGTTGAGAGATATGATAGTCAAGGGGGAATATGTGAAGCTTATCCACTCTTATATTCAGTTTTACAGATTTATAAAATATATCTCTGGGTCAGTTCAGCTTCAGTGGATACAACAGTTTTCCCAAGGAGTTGTACCAGTTTATGTACTAGTGAGCAATGTATAAGAGTTCCAGTTGCTCTGCCTCCTTACTAACACTTGAAATTTTTCTGGCTTTAATTTTAGTCATTCTGGTGTGTTTGTTGGGGTATCACATGGTGGTTTTAATTTGTATTTCCCTTATGTCTAATGAAGTTAAGCACCTTTCCATAAGTCTCTTGGCTGTTGGAGATGCTCTTTTGTGAAGTGCCAATTCAAGTTATTTATCAACTGGGAGCTCTGATTTTTTGTTTGTTTGATGTGTAGTTCTTTGTACATTCTGTATGCAGGTCTTTTGCTGGCTATATGTAATGCAGATATTTTCTCCCATTTGGTGGCTTGATTTTTCATTATCTGTATATCATGTTTTGATGACTAGAAGTTCTTAATTGTAAAGTAGTCCATAAATTTCCTTCATGGTTAGCGCTTATTGTGACTGGCTTAAGAAGTAAGCTTGCTCCAAAGTAATGAAAATATTCTGTTTCCTTCTAAAAGCTTTATTGTTTTACTTTTTTACATTTATATTCAACAATCCACCTGTAGTTTTTGTTTATTCTGTGAAGTATTTGTTGTTAGTGCTATTGAGTCAATTCTGACACTTAATGACCCTGTGTACAGCAGAGTAGAACCCTGCCTGGTCTTTTTGCTCCATCCTCTCACCTTCTGGCGCTACATCAGACAATGTTCCGCTGCTATTCATAGGGTTTTCACAGCCAGTTTTTCCGGAAATGGATGGCCAGGTCTGTCTAGTCTGTCTTAGTCTGGAAGTTCCACTGAAACCTGTTTGAAATATCAGTGCCATAGCTTTTAGCATCACAGCAATATGCAGCCACCAGAGTATGACAACTGACTGATGGATGGTGTCATTCTCTGACCTGGAAACAAACCTGGGCTACAGTGCTGAGAGCATGGAATCTTAACCACTAGACCACCAGGCCTGGCTCTGTGAAGTATAGGAGTCAAGATTAAATATTTTCCTTTAGAGAAATCAGTTGACGCATTTATTTAAAAAAGACCATGCTTTCCCCACTATACTCAAGTGTCACATTTATTATGTTAGATAACTGGATCATTTGTGTGTCTGTTTCTGCACTCTCTCTTCTGTTCCAGTAGTCTATTTGGCTACCCTTGAGCTAATGTCATACTGACTCAATAACTATATATGTTTCGATGTTTGGTAATATAAATTCTGTAGCTTTGTTTTTCAAGAATGTCTTGGCAGTTCTTGGCCTTTGCAAACTAAATTTTACGCATCAACTTGTCAATTTCCATTAAAAAATCTCCTGGGATTTTTAAGATTGCACTGAAAATGTAAATCGATTTTGGGAAAACTGTCATCTTCACAACATCAAGACTTACATGCAGGGGCTGGCCCCATGGCTGAGTAGTTAAGTTTGCGTGCTCTGCTTACGCAGCCCGGGGTTCGCTGGTTCAGATGCTGGGTGTGGACCCATGCACCACTCATCAGGCCATGCTGTGGCGGCATCCCACATAGAAGAACTAGACTGACCTACAACTAGGATATACAACTATGTACTGGGGCTTTCCAGGTCAGGGAGAGAGGAAGATTGGCAGCAGATGTTAGCTCAGGGCCAATCTTAAAAGAAAAAAAGACTTACATGCAATCCGTGAACATAATATATCCTGTCATATATTTAAGTATTCTGAAATTTTTCTCAAATTTCTATAGTTTTGAATACAGTTATGCACTGCATGATGACGTTTCAGGCAATGATGGACCACATATACGACAGTGGTCCCGTAAGATTACTCTATAGCCTACATGTGTAGTAGGCTATATCATCTAGGTTTGTATGAGTATAGTTTATTATGTTTGCACAGTGATGATATGCCTAGTAATGCATTTCTTGGAACGTATCACCATTGTTAAGCAATGCATGACTCTATTACATATCTCTTTTTAGATTTATTCTTCCATATTTGATATTTTTATAGTACTGTAACAGATCATTTAAAATATTTTTCATTCTTTCTTTTTCTTTTTTTTTTTTTTTTACTGATATACAGACATAAAATTGACCTTTTAAAATATTGGTCTTGTAGTCTACTAAGTTTACCCGGTTTACTTATTAATCCTAACATTTTCTGCAGTTTTTTTTTAACTTTCTGAGTATGCAGTCATGTCCTCTGCTTGTTTTATTTCTTCCTTTTTCAAGCTTTGTGCCTTTTCTTTCTTGTCTTACTGCACTGGCTAGGACCACAGTATTGCAGAAAGCATTAACAATTTTACCATTGTGTGATGTTTGCAGTAGGTTTTTCTTAGTTCCCTTCTACTTCTAGATTGCTGAGAATTTTCATCATAAGTGGATACTGAATACTGTATTATCAAATGCTTTTTCTGTCTATCAAGATGGACATATGATTTCTTTCCCTTTTTTTCTGTTTATGAATTATATTGTGAATTATCTTGATTGAGTTTTGAATGCTAAACAACTTTGAAATAAAAAACACTTGGTTGTGCTGTATTATTATCTTTTTAACATGTCTTTGCATTAAGTGAGTTACTGTTCTATTTGAGATTTTTGCATATTTGTTCACAGAAGAGATTGGTGTGTACTTGTTCTTTCTTGTAGTGTTCTTGTCTAGCTTTGTCATTAAGTTTATCTGACGTTGTAAAATAAGTTGAGAAATTTTTTTTTGTTCTGTTCTGTAGAAGAGTTTGTGTAAGGTTAATACTATTTCTTTCTTAAACTTTTGAAAGAATTCACCAGAGAAGAAATCTGAACTGCAGATTGTCTTGGTGGAAAGTTTTTTAGTAACAGATTCAGTTTAATTAATAGATACTGAATAATTCAGATTTCTTGTTTCTTGTTAGCAGATTCAGCAAGTTCTTCAAGGAATACACCCATTTCATTGATGCTCTCAAGTTTAAAGTTTTTCTTAATATCTTTTTATTTTTAAAAAATCTCTAGGGGCCAGCCTGATGATACAGCAGTTAAGTTTGCATGTTCCTCTTCGGTGGCCCTGGGTTCCCCGGTTCAGATCCTGGGTGCGGACATGGCACCGCTTGGCAAGCCATAGTGTTGTAGGTGTCCCACATATAAAGTAGAGGAAGATGGGCACGGATGTTAGCTCAGGGCCAGTCTTCCTTAGCAAAAAGAGGAGGATTGGCAGCAGATGTTAGCTAAGGGCTTCCTCAAAAAAATAAAAAATCTGTAGTCATTTTCAATTTTTTCTCGTAGTATTGGTAATCTCTGCTTTTCCCATGTTTTTGTCTTTCTAGGAGTCTAGAAATTTTATTAATCTTTTCAAAGAACCAACCCTTGAACCAAAAGCCAAAACCCTTGGCTTTGTTAATTTTTTCTGTTGTACATTGGTTTGTTAATTCATTGATTTCTCTTCTTGTCTTTACTATTTTCTTTCTTCCACTTTCTTTAAGTTCCTGTTTTTAAATTAATAATTGTATTTTCATTATTAATTAGTTTTAAATGTTTTCTGATTTCTGTTGGGATTTCTTCTTTGATTCATGGATTATTTAAAAATGTATTTTTAACTTTCAAACAGTTGAGAATTTTGTGTTTTTAGTTACTGATTTCTAACTTAATTCCACTATGCAGAGAACATATTCTGAAAGATTTTAAACTTTTAAAATTTTGTTTATGCTTGCTTTATGATGCAGCATATGGTTAATTGTGATAAATATTTCATGTGCATTTGAAAAGAATATATATTCTGGCACTGTTGATTGCATGTTCTGTATATGCCACTTAGATCCAGAGTTTCTTGTGTTGTTCATATCCTCTGTATCCTACTAGTTTTTTGTGTGCTTAGTCTATCTGGTATTGAGAGAGATGTATTAAAATCTGTCTCTATGAGTGTAGATTTGTCTGTTTCTCCTTTTAGTTCTGTCATTTTTTGCTGTAAATATTTTGTTGCTCTCTTACTAGGTGTGTGCAGCTTTAGAATTATGATCTCTTCCTAGTGGTTTAATTCCTTTGTCTTCATGAAATGTCCTTCTTATCTCTTGTACTGTTACTGCCTTAAAGTCTGTTTGTCTGCTATTAATATAGTTAAAATAGTTTTCTTTTAATTAGTGTTTGTATGATCTATCTTTTTCCTTTCTTTTTTTTTTTTTTTTAAAGATTTTATTTTTCCTTTTTCTCCCCAAAGCCCCCCAGTACATAGTTGTATATTCTTCGTTGTGGGTCCTTCTAGTTGTGGCATGTGGGACGCTGCCTCAGCGTGGTTTGATGAGCAGTGCCATGTCTGCGCCCAGGATTCGAACCAACGAAACACTGGGCCGCCTGCAGCGGAGCGCGCAAACTTAACCACTCGGCCACGGGGCCAGCCCCAATCTTTTTCCTTTCTTAACTTTCATTCTTTCTGGGTCCTTAAAGTGTCTTTTGTAGGCAGGTTAGAATCGATTTTGCATTTTGTCTCATTTTTTATTTAGAGTATTTAGCCCATTTACATTTAATGTTATTATATTTGAGTTTTTAACTACAATTTTACTCTTTTTTGTGTTCACTTTTTTCTATTTTCTTATATCAGTAAAGTTTTTTTAAAATTTTTATTGAGTTAATGATAGGTTAGATCTTGTGAAATTTCAGTTGTACGTTATTGTCTGTCAGTCGTGTTGTAGGAGCACCCCTTCACCCTTTGTGCCCACCCCCCACCCCAGCTTCCCCCGGTAGCCACTAATCTCTTCTCTTTGTCTGCATTTTTAAATTCCTCATATGAGTGGAGTCATACAGAGATTGTCCTTCTCTATCTGACTTATTTCACTTAACATAATTCCCTCAAGGTCCATCCATGTTGTTGCAAATGGGACGATTTTGTTCTTTTTTTACGGCTGAGTGGTATTCCATTGTGTATATATACCACATCTTCTTTATCCACTCATCAGTTGATGGGCACTTAGGTTGCTTCCACATCTTGGCTATTGTAAATAATGCTGCAATGAACATTGGGGTGCATGGGACTTTTGGAATTGCTGATTTCAAGCTCTTTGGATAGATACCCAGTAGTGGGATAGCTGGATCATATGGTAGTTCTATTTTTAATTATTTGAGAAATCTCCATACTGTTTTCCATAGTGGCTGTACCAGTTTGCATTCCCACCAACAGTGTATGAGGGTTCCTTTTTCTCCACAACCTCTCCAACATTTGTTACTATTTGTTTTAGTTAATTTTTGTCATTCTAATGGGTGTAAGGTAATATCTTAGTGTAGTTTTGATTTGCATTTCCCTGATGATCAGCGATGATGAACATCTTTTCGTGTGCCTATTGGCCATCTGTATATCTTCTTTTGAGAAATGTCTGTTCATGTCTCCTGCCCATTTTTTGATTGGGTTGTTTGATTTTTTGTTGTTGAGTTGTGTGAGTTCTTTATATATTATGGATATTAAGCCTTTGTCGGATGTATGACTTGCAAATATTTTTTCCCAGTTAGTGGGGTTTTTTTTGTTTCAATCCTGTTTTCCTTTGCCTTGAAGAAGCTCTTTAGTCTTATGAAGTCCCATTTGTTTATTCTTTCTATTGTTTCGCTTGTCTGAGAAGACATGGTGTCCGAAAAGATCCTTTTAATACTGATGTCAAAGAGTGTACTGCCTACGTTTTCTTGCAGAAGCCTTGTGGTTTCAGGTGTCACCTTTAGGTCTTTGATCCATTTTGAGTTTATTTTGGTGAATGGTGACAAAGAATAGTCAATTTTCATTCTTTTACATGTGGCTTTCCAGTTTTCCCAGCACCATTTGTTGAAAAGACTTTCTTTTCTCCATTGTATGCCCTCAGCTCCTCTGTCAAAGATTAGCTGTCCAGAGATGTGTGGTTTTATTTCTGGGCTTTCAATTCTGTTCCATTGATCTGTGCACCTGTTTTTGTACCAGTACCATGCTGTTTTGATTACTGTAGCTTTGTAGTATGTTTTGAAGTCAGGGATTGTGATGCCTCCAGCTTTGTTCTTTTTTCTCAGGATTGCTTTAGCAATTCGGAGTCTTTTTTTGCCCCATATGAATTTTAGGATTCTTTGTTCTATTTCTGTAAAGAATGTCATTGGGATTCTGATTGGCATTACATTGAACCTGTACATTGCTTTAGGTAGAATGGACATTTTAACTATGTTTATTCTTCCACCCATGTGCATGGAATGCCTTTCCATCTCTTTATGTCGTCATCCATTTCTTTCAGAAAAGCGTTGTAGTTTTTGTCGTATAGGTCTTTCACTTCCTTAGTTAAATTCACCCCGAGGTATTTTATTCTTTTTGTTGCAATTGTGAATGGAATTGTGTTCTTGAGTTCTTTTTCTGTTAGTTCATTGTTAGAGTATAGCAATGCTACTGATTTGTGTAAATTGATCCCATACCCTGCAACTTTTCTGTAGTTGTTGATTCTTTCTAAAAGTTTTCCAGTGGATTCTTTGGGGTTTTCTATATATAAGATCATGCCGTCTGCAAACAGCGAGAGTTTCACTTCTTCCCTCCCTATTTGGATTCCTTTTATTCCTTTTTCTTGCCTAATTGCTCTGGCTTTTGTTGTTGTTGTTTTTTTTTTGAGGAGGATTAGCCCTTCGCTAACATCCACTGCCAATCCTCCTCTGTTTGCTGAGGAAGATTGGCCCTGAGCTAACATCTGTGCCCATCTTCCTCTACTTTATATATGTGGGACACCTGTCACAGCATGGCTTGATAAGCAGTGTGTACATCCATGCCTGAGATCCAAACTGGTGAACCCCGGGCTGCTGAAGCAGAGTGTGCAAACTTAACTGCTATCCCACCAGACCAGGCCCTCAGTAAAGTATTTGTTTATTATTCCATTTATTCCACTATTCCAGTTTTTCTATGATCTTATTAGTCATATGTTCTTTTTCTATATATATATATATTTGATGTATATCCTTTTTCTGGCAGTTACTCATGATTTATCACCATCTAAAACAAATTTAACTTTTACTGCTTCTCCAGTAATGTCAGAACTATTTGTTCTCCCTCATCCTAAGACATACTTTTAAAATCTGTGTGTTTTAAATTCTGCAAGATTATTTTATTACTGTATTTTACACTCGTTATTCAGGGGATATCCATTTGTATTTACCGACATATTTACCCTTTTCATTGCTCTTCCATCAGTTTTGGGGAAATTTTGTCTGTTCTTACACTCCAATTACATGTATGTTAAACTCAGGCCCGGCTTGACTTATATTCTTTTCTGTATTTTCTATATTCTTTTTCTTTCTGTGTTTCAGTTTATATATTTTCTGTTGATTTTTCTTCTTGTTCATTAATCATATCTTCTCCCGTGTTTCATCTACTGTTTAACCCATCACATAAGTTTTCAATTCCAGATAGTTCTAGAATTTCTATTTGATTCTTTTTCTTTTAATAAAGATTGACACCTGAGCTAACGTCTGTTGCCAGTCTTCTTTTTTCTCCTTCTTTTCTGCAAAGCCCCCCAGTACATAGTTGTTTATATATTTGTAGGTCCTTCTGGTTGTGCTTTGTGGGACGCTGCTTCAGCATGGCCTGATGAGCAGTGCCATGTCCGTGCTCAGGATCTGAACCACCGAAACCCTGGGCTGCTCAAGCAGAGCATGCAAACTTAACCACTCGGCCACGGGGCCAGCCCCTATTTGATTCTTTTTTAATGGACTTGAATCCCCTGATTAAAATACCTATCTTTTCATCTATATCCTTCTTTTCCTTTATTCTCTTGAACATATTAATCATAGTTAAAGTTCTTATCATTGATTTAGAATATTTGGGTCATCTTTATATCTGTTTTTATTGTCTGTTTTCTTTCTCCCTCTCTCTTTTTGTCATGTAGCTTTTTGGCATGTCTAGAATTTTTTATCGAATGCCAGATAATATGTATTAGATTTTTTTTAGCTCTTTTATTGTTTTTTTGGTACTATTACACTTACCCTTTTGTTGACCATTATGTGTCAAAGTGTTCATCAGAACATAACAGGGGCCGGCCCGGTGGCACAGCAGTTAAGTTCATACGTTCCGCTTCTCAGTGGCCCGGGGTTCACCAGTTTGGATTCCGGGTGCAGACATGGTACTGCTTGGCAAAAGCCATGCTGTGGTAGGCGTTCCACGTATAAAGTAGAGGAAGGTGAGCATGGATACTAGCTCAGGGCCAGTCTTCCTCAGCAAAAAGAGGAGGATGTGCAGTAGTTAGCTAAGGGCTAATCTTCCTCAAAAAAAAAAAAAGAACATGACATCATAACATAGTAGAAAGAGACCACAGTAGAGTAAACAGATGGAATGTACCACCCAATCTGAGAAAAACATGGCCAAGAGCCCATGGCCAATAGTAGAGGATAGTGCTCACTCTTCTTTCCTAGTGTTATCTTCCTCCAGAAGATAGAGTGGTGGCTGATCACCTTCGTCCAGTCAGAGATTGTGCTGAATCCAGGCTGGATTTCAACCCTGGTAAGTCTCGGTCAGCCTATACTTTGCCCTTGCCCCTCCAGAGTTTCCATCCTAGATTTGGTGTATTTTCCAGCACTGTTTTTCTGGTAGTCCTAAACTATTATTTTGTCTTCTGAAACTAGCAAATCCTTCGTTGTGTTTTCCAGAGGCTTTCTGATTATGATTTTAGTCTCCTGATAAAGAGAATGTCATACTGTGTTTGAGGCTTTCCCAAGTCTCCTTCAAAAGCTTTACTGGTTTTTCTGTCCCCTACTAGCAACCTTCTGTGGGTACCAGACTCTGTCAGCACTCAGAATTGGCAGACGCTCCTGGGTAAAAGCAGCTGTAGCAGTCAGTTCACCTTTTTGAGCTTCCCACTCTCTGGAGCCTTAGTGCCTCTAATTATTGTTTCAGCAACATTTTGCATCCTTCGAACATAAGATTTCTGTAATCCCCACTCTCCCCAGTTTTTCTAGTTGTACTCTGTGGGAGCACTGGTCTACCATCCTGCTTGGAAGTGGAGATATGTTCCCACATTTTTCATCTTCCTGCTTAGTTTTAGTTTATGTAGTCAACTGATTATATTTTATATGTTCCCATAGGTAATCTCAAGTCTTTTCTGGAATAGGTTATGTAAGTAAACATAGCACTCATTATGCCATAATCTAATTATCTTTTTTGTCTTCTACTAGGATGTGAATTTCTCAAGTACAGGAATGGTAGTTTATTCAGCATCTAGTTTATTCTCAGCATCTAGTACCTAGTAAGCACGTTTATCAAATGAGGTAATTCTCGCTAATTGGTGAAGAATAATAGCAGTGGACCTTCTCGAAATAAAGTTGGGGCTGGCCCCGTGGCCGAGTGGTTGGCTTCTCATGCTCTGCTGCAGGTGGCCCAGTGTTTCGTTGGTTCGAATCCTGGATGCGGACATGGCACTGCTCATCGAACCACGCTGAGGCAGTGTCCCACATGCCACAACTAGAAGGACCCACAACGAAGAAAATGCAACTATGTACTGGGGGGCTTTGGGAAGAAAAAGGAAAAAAATAAAATCTTTAAAAAAATAAATAAAGTTGAAGGTTGAATTAAAGAATCATCCTCACTTGTTTTTAAAAAGTCACCCTAATGACTAATCTCTAATGATAATCAAGTTTTAGACATGTAACAGGTTCAGCAGTAGAATTTGCTTTCTTTTGAATGGAATTATACTAATTGAAATTTAATGTGGAAATGGAAAAATAAAAATTCATCTCTGCTAGTGTTTGAATAAAAAAAAAAAGAAGGACGAAGGCTGAACTAAATTAATGGATGTATTTTTGATATTTACTTTCCCAAAGCAATCTACTTTAGTTTTCTATTTTATACAAAACAATATTTAACAAAATTGGATAGAAATTCTAAAATGTATACTGTTTTGAAAATATTTTATGAAAAATAGAAAATGTATATAATGCACACATTTTCTTGTTTTTGCAAAATAAAATGACTTACCGTCCATTTTCTACAGTGATGGTGATTGTCTTTAGAAAAGGATAGGATAACAATATCCCCCAAATTTTCAAATTTAACATTTTATTTTGAAATTTTAAAATTTCTCTTAGTATTTACAATTATAAAACCAAGTCTTCTGTTATATTCCAGATGTAGTCTCAAAATTAATATTAGAAATACAATTTAAAATTTTTAAATTTTTTTTTTTAAAGATTTTATTTTTCCTTTTTCTCCCAAAGTCCCCCAGTAGTTAGTCGTGTATTTTTAGTTGTGGGTCCTTCTATAGCTGTGACATGTGGGATGCTGCCTCAGCATGGCCTGATGAGCGGTGCCATGTTCGTGCCCAGGATCCGAACCTGTGAAACCCTGGGCTGCCAAATGGAGCACTCAAACGTAACCACTCGGTCATGGGGTGGCCCCTAATAAATTTTTAAAAATCACAAAATATCTGTGTCTACCATCTGAAGAAAATGCATTATTTAACTTATATAATTCATGGAGAATATGCTTTTTTGGAGGAAAAATATTAGATTTAGTGTTTATGACTAAAAATGAAAGTTCTAATTAAAACAATTATTATTTGAATCAGATTTATTTTTAGTTAAGGCTAACATTGCCAGAATTCTAGCCCAAATACATCTAGTTTCAAAACCTCTGCTTTTCCTCTTATGCTGTGTTCCCTTGAGTGTCTATGACAGGTTGACTGGATCTAGCTTGTGTGTTTGTATTTGAGCCATAGAACCAGAAGCTGCGAGCCTTCATTTAGTTAGCATTTCTAGTGTTGATAAACCATGATCACTGTATGTTATGCTTTTTAAAAATCGACTTACATGCAGGCACCCAAATTCCTGCCTCCCTTTTTCTGTGCTTAGATGTTATTAACCCTATGTGGTAACATTTAGTAATTTTTGTATAAGCTAACACCTTATTAAATACTTTATATATGCTGTCTCCTTTAATCTTCACAGTTATTAGGTAATTGACAGCTGAGGAAACTGAGGTTCAGAGAGGTTAAGTGTCTTGACAAGGAATGAATAATAGCAGAGCCGGGCCTGAATCCAGGCCCTTCTGGTATCAAAGCCCGTGTTCTTCCTATTGTTGTACTGCTGCATTGAATATCTAATTTACTAGATTGTTTACCTATGTTAAAATACGTTACTTGAATATTTTCGTTTGTCATTGGAAAAGAACACTTGGGTTCCAAAGAGATATGTGATCCAAGTGTATAGTTAAAGTATGCTTTATTAAAATGACTTTAATTGGGAGTTCTTTCATATGAGATCGAGTTCATTTGTTTTAAGATGGGAGGTTTTCTTGGTTTGATAGCTTTCTAATTTTAGATGAATTTTTTTTTTGCAAAATTTCTTTTCCTTTTTTTTTTAAGATAGTGCTTCTAATGTTATTTCTCATTTTGAGCAATCTGCTATTATTAATCTGTTTATATAGCAATATAAGATGTTAATAATAGAATATCTCATCTTTAAGGTGCCTAGATTAACAATTTTTTCAAAGAAATTTTGATAGTACAGGCAGAGAAATATTTTAAAATATACTTCTCTCTCTCTCTTTTTAATTTTTACATTGAATAAAATTTTTAGAAATGGTAAATATTATGATAACAGAGAGTTTTAAGTTTCAGGGTACAAATTCCAGAGAAGATGGTTGAGACTTTTTTTTATGTGTTCCAATAAAAGTTTATTTACAGAAACAGGCAACTGATTAGACTTCGCCTGTGGACGACAGTCTGTAGACTCCTGCTAAAAGGATATGTGAAAAGTATTTTTTCTCATTATAAAATAATTAAAATTATAGAAAAATAAAGGGGAAGTACACATGATGGCTGGGAATTCTTAACTTGTATGATACTTGAAAAAAAGGCAAATAACTGATTCTAAAAGAATTTTTAGATTTCTCGTGTAAAATTTAAGAAAAGAAATAAGCCTTCCAGTGAACAGAAATCTGGATATTCTGCTCATTATCATCTGTAGTCACAGTTTTACATTATATTTGGGCTGGGTTGTGTCCTCTCTCTTGGCAGCCATCTCCTTGGTGATTATTGATGATGGATATTAGGATTAGCCAGCCCTAGTGGTCTAGTAGTCAGGAGTCACTGCTCTCACCGCTGTGGCCCGGGTTTGTTTCCCAGTCAAGGAACCACACCACCCTTCTCTCCATTGTCATACACTAGCTGCTGTGTGTTGCTCTCATGCTGAAAGCTAGGCCACCTGTATTTCAAATAGACACATTTCAGGTGAGCTTCCAGGCTAACAGACTAGGAAGACCTGGCCATCTGCTTTTGGGAAAATTGGCCCTGAAAACCTTATGCATAGCAGTGGAACACTGTCTGATATAGCGCTGGAAGGTGAGAAATGGAGCAGAAAGACTGGGCAGTTATGATGTACACCTGAAAGTTATTAATGTTATAATCCAAAGTTACTGCAATAAAAAGTAAAAAAGACTGAGCAGGTTTCAGCTCTACTATACATGGGATTGCTAGGTGTCAGAATTGACTTGACAGCACCACCACCAACAAAATTATATTAATGGCAGAGGATGGTTACCCTACCCCTTTGGTAAAGACTACTAGCAATAATAATATAAGGAATCTTGTAAATTTGGTGAGAAGTAGTAGAAAGAACTCTATCTCAGAATTTAGATACTTATGTTCCATTTAAAAATGTCACCGTTGGGCCAGTCCCAGTGGCCTAGTAGTTAAGTTTAGCACTCTGCTTCAATGGCCTGGGTTCGGTTCCTGGGTGCAGACCTACATCTCTGGTCAGTGGCCATGATGTGGTGGTGGTGGCGGCTCACATAGAAAAAGAGGAAGATTGGCAACAGATGTTAGCTCAGGGCAATCTTCGTTAGCAAAAAAATAAAAAAAAACTGTCACTCTTATGAATGACTGTAACTTTTCTGAACCCCTTTTAGTTTTGAAATGTGATGATTCTAGTTGCTTTTATGTACTTTAATTATCTTCAAATATAATTTTATGTGAAGGGATATAACAGTAAAGATAAGAAAATGTTTTGTGTGGAATTTGTTTTTTCTGAAGTGTATTTGATAAATGGTTAAGATTATGTAAGCTTGTTCTACAGGGTCGGGAGTACTTTTCTTTCCTACTTACTTACTCTGTATATATGCGAGTATATAACTGTATATTACTAATGCAGGGCCTCAAATATTAAAGGTGAATTTCCACTTTTTGAATAGTTTCTTTTCAATAGTGTAGAAATTTAACAAAATAATAATTTTATTTTTGATTTTGTCATATTTTTAGCTTTCTAATTATTTGTAGTTACAATTATGTTACAAATCTATGAACTATGGAAAGAATTAATTAAATATATGGGTGTAATGAAGATTTTTAAGTGTAGTTTGGAAACTGTCTAATTTTTCTTGGTGTGTTGCCAAAGGAAAAATGGTAGTTCATGCTTTCTTAGGTTTGAAGGCTTTACTCATAATCATTATTTCTTATGTCAAAGCTAACAAAAATTTCCTTGGGATGTTGAAGGTGGGAAAGAGAATCTTTTAAACCAGAGACATTTCAAAAATTGCACTTAATTATAGGACCCTTTTATGTAAATTTTTGATTTTTTAATTCTTATGTAAAAGCTGTTATTTAGACTTGATTTGGTATTTTTAGACATTCATCAAATTGTCATTTCATTATTTTAAAATCAGTCCTCTTCAGGAAAGAGATGACTAATATTAATGTCATCGTTATCAGGAAATAGCTCGGCATCTGTGTGATATTCTTGAGATGTACTGAAATTTTTTTTACAAGTTTGGTTTTTCTAGCACATCTTAGGTAGTTACTGTGTTATGGAGAAAAGATTCTCATTATTCTGGCACAGCGGAGCTAGCTACATGATTCTAGAGAAGTAAGTGTTGTGTGGGAAGACTTGGCTAGCTAGGAGTAAAACATGGACTCTAAGGAACTAATTTGCCTTCTGAAATTTTGATTTGTCTTGACAGGAGGAAAGCAGGATATAGATGATGAAGTAAAGCTGGGAAACATTCTTTTTCATTATTAACCTTGGTATTTTAGAAATTATTTAAAATGCTTTGTCACCCTTAAATATCTTCATGCTTAGAAATAACAGAAATTCTGTCTAATGATATGCTTTGGGATGTTTGGACTTTGCTTTTGTTTTAGTTTTTAGTCAGATGTTGGGTTTAAAGTAATTTAGTGCTTCTGAGATTGACCATCTAAGGTTTTTGTCATGCAGATAGTATCTTCTATAGAATATAATTGATAACATGATAAAAAGGCTCATGCCTTTTGTTGACTACCACTTGATCTGTATATGGCCCTTGATGCTGCAAAAATATATGTCTGACTATCCATGGCTTTTTTTTCCCATTGCAGTTTACAAAGGACATCATTTGTTAGGTAATTTTGTATTATTCCTGGAGGACAATAGCAACTAGCCAAACCTTAGCAGACTGCTACAGGTGGAGATTGAGTTCTAACCTACCTCTTTTTTGATGCAATAAGCACTTTATTACTTTTATCTTTAAATGTGATTTTCAGTTCATTTCACCAACGTGCCGTACTTTCATAGATGACATAATTTTTTAAGGCAGTAGGCTACTCCTACCTTGAATGTGATTGCAGAGTCAGCTTTTCCATTCCATTTGACCTAATCAAGATTAGAGAGAAACTTACAAACATTCAGAAGTTTCCTTCTCTTTAGGTCAAAGGTGGAGGTGGAGACTGTGTGGGTTTGTTTTAATTCATTCTAAGAATACTTCCTATTTTATTCTCTCACTGAATAAGAACATTATACTTATTTATTATTATTAAGAGTTTGCTGAGGATTGGCAGCATTTTTCTCTTATATTGTCAATGAAATGGACGTAGGAAACAAAAAAAAAATTTGAGGTCCCTCGGTAGTCAGGTTTTTGTTTACCTTCTTTTTGTTTCTATTCATTTGCTCACGCATTACATCTATTTATCTAACTTGACTGTCTTCTAGGTACAAGAGACCAACTTCATCAGTGTTACTTCCTAGATATTCTTTTCCTCTCTTTTACATAATGGCTTCTTTCATTATGTTCCAGTTGCTGTTACAGGGGTACTATGTATCTGAATGTTAATCTATCTCAGCCTTTCTCAGTCAGGGTTATTCATCTGACCCAAAGAAGACTGAAAATTATTTGAGTAACTATTTTCCTAAATCTCTCTCAAGGATATAATTACTACCATTTTAGCTGCATAGGAGAAAATTACTTCATTACATATAAATAATGCCTTAGGATACTGGTTCTCAAAGTGTACTCTGGAACCCAGACCCTTTCAGAGGTCTGAAAGATCAAAATTATTTTCTTAACAATTCTAAGACATTATTTACCTTTTTGTTCTCATTCTTTAACAAGTGTACAGGGGAGTTTTCCAGAGGCTACATGGTAGGTAGTCTTGGAATAGATTGAGGGGGCCGGCCCCGTGGCCAAGTAGTTAAGTTCGCACGTTCCGCTCCGGTGGCCCAGGGTTTCACCAGTTTGGATCCAGGGCCTGGACATGGCACCACTCCTCAGGCCACGTTGAGGTGGCATCCCACATGCCACAACTAGAACGACCCACAACTAAAATATACAACTATGTACTGGGGGGATTGGGGGAGGGAAGAAAGCAGAAAAAAAAATAGATTGAATGCAGAAGTAGATAGAAGAATTTAGTTATTTTCTATTAAACACAACATTACAGATATTTGCAAAGATGTAAAACAATGCTTTTCTTGCCATTTCTTTTGTTGTATTGGAAGATAATAGTTTTCCTAAAAATAGATTGTCTTTGCTAATGTGTAATGGGTTTAATTTTTTCTAATTAATTAATACATAAATGAGGCAGTCCTCACTTTGCACAGTTCCAAAATGCACTAATTTAACTTACTACAGTTTAGTAAAATAATACCAGTTCCACAATGTAGTTCCAATTTGACTACCACCGTGTATTAACTGCATAATTAACTGTGTGAATAATTGCATAAAATAAATTTTGCTGCTAGCTCTTTAGTCCACAGATCACTCTGTAAATAACAAAGGCACATCATGATCAGTGACCAATCACCTCACTTCTTTCAAAGTTTGTCTAGGATTGGTCACTATTTATCTTTATTAGTTCATGCACACAAATCAAAGCCTGTAATTGTGTTACCTCTTTGTCTCCTAGTGATAATCCCACTTTTTTTATGAAATGGATAATTGGAAGAGTGAATTAGCCACCAAAAATAAAAGTATGGCAAAGAAATGGAAAGCGATAATGCTGAAAGTGAAATTTGAACATAAATGGAACATGTGGAACATAAATGGAGTTACAGAAGAAATAATCATGGAAATGTTGACAGTGCTGCTGTTAAGAGAATTTAAGATATACAGCCAGAGGAACTTAGGGTGAACATATTGATATAAATGAGCAAAGTGGTCATGACAAAAGATGATGATGTCCCAGAGGAAGTGACTCTGGCAAACCAGTTCTCATAGAATCTCTCAGAGATTTTCACAACTTTGAAAGTGCAAAGGATAAAATGTTAGGAGATGATCCCAGTTTAGGAAGGAATATGACAGTTGACCAAGATATAGGAAATATGCTCACTCCATGCAATGAGAAGAAGGCAGGCACTGTTCAAACTACTCTTGATAAGTTTGTTTTGTGTGTGTGTGAGAGGAAACTTCGCCTTGAGCTAACATCTGTTGCCAATCCTCCTCTTTTTTTTTTTTTTGCTTGAGAAGGATTAGCTCTGAGCTAACGTCTTCACCAGTCTTCCTCCACTTTGTATCTGGGATGTCTCTACAGCATGGGTGATGAGTGGTATAGATCTGCACCTGGGATCCGAATCCGTGAATCCAGGCCCCCAAAGTGGAACCTGCAGAACTTTAACCACTCGGTCGCAGGGCTGGCCCCTTGATGAGTTTTTTATAAAGAAGACATAAAATTCTCAATGTTTCTGATGTTTTAAATTACAGTGTACTAAATAAATGTTCTACTATTTTTCTTTTTTTAAACTTTGTAAATACCAGTAATGTTTAATGTTTTGACAAAATTTGTAAAAATCACAGAACAATTGTAATTCTTTACATTGATTATTAAGATCACTTTGTATGGTTTCAGCTTGCACAATCATTTTTTATGGTCCTGCCCTACGGTACAAAGTGAAGACTGCCTGTGTTCAAAAACTTCCCCCATTTAATTTTTAATATAGTAAATATTGATGGATATGTCATATAAACAAATATCTTTATATTTCCCCTTATGCTTGTCTCCTGTATTTTCTGTCCTGGTTGAATAGTATAACCACCAAGCCTAAGCCTAAGAAACAGTGAGTACTCCTATATCTCCCTCATAGTTTACATTTCTCATTGTTTAATAGCTCTCATAATTATTCTGTTCTCTTCATTCCCCACTGACTGTCTTTACTTAGGCACTCATCTGTTCCCCTTTATAGGGTATGACTATAAAGGGATAGCATAGGGGAATTGCTTAGGAGGCAGAACTGTTCTGAATCCTGATTTTGATGGTAGTTACGTGAATGAATACATGTTAAAAATCATAAACTTTTTTTTTGTCTTGTCATGATATTGGAATTTGTGTTTGGCATTCTTTCAAAATAGGGCTTACAAATGAATCGATAAGTACTTACTGAATATGGTGTTCAAGGCATTGTCCTATGTGCTGAGAAAAATATAAACATAAAGAAGATATGTTTCTGCCCCAGAGGAATTTATATTCTAATAAGAGATAGACAACACAAATAGCAGTAAGATAAATTATAATTGTCTCTTAAGGGAGACACATGCAAAATGCTAGCTTGTGCTAAGAATTTGTAGGAGGATAATTATTCATTGAAGAGATGGCATTTGAGCTGAGTCTTGGAAAATGCATTGATTTTTGGCGGTGAAAAAAGGGAGACAAAGGACATTCTGATGAGAAGAAAAAATATAGCGTACTTTACAGATTTGTAAGTTTTCTTATTTATAGCTCGTAAAAACTTTGGATCTATACTTCATGAATACTCACATCCTATTTTATTCAGTTTTGTGCTCCAAAACTCTTAAAAACTTTTGGATCTGATACTCAAATTTCTTATAAGTGGTATAATGGCTTTTGAGTATTTTGGAGTTAATAATTTAGGTCATTTTTTAATTCTGATTTTAGTGGCTGTGAGGAAGGTGAACTATTCCTAAGTCTTAGTGTAGTCAATAGATAGTAAAGATATAAGTGAAAAGCCTGATATTTCTGTAACATTTTCTATCTACAGAGTGAATTTGAATAAATGGAGTTTTCAGAGTATAATCTTTTAAAGTATTTATATAATACTTCCCAAAATTGATTTCTTCTGTTTTTCCCTACTTAGGTAAATGAATCAACTCTGTTTAAAAGCAATAATAATAACCCTTTTTTTCCATAGGTTTTCTGTGAAGACCCTGATTGATCGGTCCTGCTTTGAGACAATTGATGATTCTTCTCCTGAATTTAACAATTTTGCAGCTATTTTGGAACAGATTCTAAGTCACCGGCTAAAAGGTAACATTTCTAATGTATTATTTATTCTCCTTACAGCTCTTTTTTTTAATAAGATTGAAATTTTAGAAACCATATAATCGGTGTGATTTAGAGAGCAGCCATGCCACATCTTGAGAAACATGAAACTGATTGTAGAATGCCTAATCTTTTGCCTATGTCGCTGGAAAGGAATCTCTATTCTCAGATTTATACCCATTTCTGGGTTGCATTATAATATTGAGTGTATTAATTGCCATGTACAAGGACTGAGTCATTTTCTGTAAGTAATTAAAGTAAAAACTTAAATTAAGGTGACCCATCTTCAAAGGTTACTAGATAGTATTTTCTTTTGCTAGGGAAGATTGGCCCTGAGCTTACATCTGTTGCCAATCTTCCTCTTATTTTTCGCTTGAGGAAGATTAGCCATAAGGTAACATCTGTGCCAGTCTTCCTCTATTTTATATGTGGCTTGCTGCCACAGCATGGCTGATGAGTGGTGTATGTCTGTGCCTGGGATCCGAACCCACAAACCCCAGGCCACTGAAGCAGTATGAACTGAAGTCAACCACTATGCCACGGGACCGATCCCTAGATGGTATTTTAATCAATTTATAAACAAGCATCCTGGCATTAAGTTTGTTTGCTTAATCTCTTACTTCATTAAACTGCAGAATCTTTGAAAATTTTTTATCAACAAGTAGGTTAAGAAAGAGGTGTGTAAAAGAGATGCTTGACTTTGGTTTTCTTAAAATCAGTAAATATACTGAAATCAGAAACAGAGATCTCTTAAAATGTAAAAGGGAAAATAGGAGCTATGTTCTCTCAGGATTATAAAATATTTTTAAGCTAAAAATATATGTCTGGGGGGGAGCTGGCCCTGTGGCCGAGTGGTTAGGTTTGTGCGCTCCACTGCAGGCAGCCCAGTGTTTTGTTGGTTTGAATCCTGGGTGCGGACATGGCACTGCTCATCAAACCACGCTGAGGCAGCGTCCCACATGCCACAACTAGAAGGACCCACAACGAAGATTATACAGCTATGTACCAGGGGGCTTTGGGGAGAAAAAGGAAAAAATAAAAAAATCTAAAAAAATATATATATGTATCTGGGGGCCGGCCCAGTGGCATAGTGGTTAAGTTCATGTGCTGCTCTTTGGCGGCCCAGGTTGTCACAGGCGCAGACCTACACACCTCTCATCAAGCCATGCTGTCGTGGTGATCCACATACAAAATAGAGGAAGATTGGCACAGATGTTAGCTCAAGGACAATCTTCCTCAAGTAAAAAGAGGAAGATCAGCAACAGATGTTAGCTCAGGGCCAATCTTCCTCACCAAAAAATGAAAAATAATAATATATATCTGTAAAATATAACTGATAACATCAAGAAATATTATGTAGCATAAATCTTAGTAACAATAAATAATAACTTTATCACGTTAATTTTGGTATCTAGTCTTCCTAAAGGGAACTTGATCATTGGATATTTTCACTTAAGTTTTTATTATCTAAACAGTTTTAATGATATAGTTTCAAATTAGTAATCTGCTTTAGTGATGTAACTTATGAGAGTCTCAAATTTAATCTGAAGGTTAATTTTCGATGCTGAAGGCATTCAGTTTTACTCTAAGTATTTTAGTTGAGCAGTCCTATGGGCTTATAACAAAGGGTTGAATTTAATTACATGGGGAAACAAAATCTGAATTCAGTCAGTCCTTTTCAGTTTAAAATGGGGTCCATAAAATCACTGATGCTTTTTTGTTAAATGTTGATTATTTTCCATTTAAAAAGGGTTATTTAAAAAATTTTTGGTGTTCTGTCTTTTCTAAATTTTCTGTCATGAATATGTTACTTTTTATAAGAAAATAAGTTTTTATAAAAGCAAAGGGTATGAGTATTTTGAGATGTTGTGGTTACTATATTGTGTGGTAATCATATTTTTAAATTTTCTATATACATTTATAAGTAATACCTGACTGAAAAACACATGTAATAGAGTTTGATGTGTCTTAATGTTTACAAGTGTTCCCCTGATTTGGTATACCATTTGGCATATGATTCACTCACAGAATACATAAATAACTATCAACAGAAAACAGACCATGTTGCTGTCTCCATGCTGAGTGATTGGGTAGACTCATTACCAGATAAGTGAACCGCTCCTGCATGTCTATCTGCCATCTTCTGAGTCATACCTGAGCAAAATCTAGATCATACACCTTTTGAGTGACTTCTTAACAATGACTGTTATTTCTGAGAAGTCAACATACTACTACTTTGAAAATAGAATCTCTAGTTAATTTATAGATAAGAATTCCATTAGCATTACTAAGGTAGTAATAAAGATGATACGGTGAGATTTGTGTTAATTTTTTAAGCTATTTAAGATTAAGAATTCAAAACATGCTTTTGGAAAACGTTCCTGTATATCAACCATTGTGGTCACTGTTATTAGTATAGGTATGAATCCTGAAATGATCTACAACTTTCGAGATCAGGTATTTTAAAGATTCAAGTGTTTAGACACTTTTCTATATTATTTCCCATTTTTTAGTATTCTAATATATAACAAATTGCTTTTACTTTTGGAGAAATTATATGGTTATTTTGATAGTACAGTATTCACTTAAAATTTAGTTATTTAACAACTAATTTTTCCAATGTTTTTCTTTATAGAAGTACAAATTTAAAATGAATAACTTCATGGGTTTTTAAGATTTACTTTTCTCCAGGTATTTTTTATTTTTGAAATAAAAGGGCATTTAGTTTAAATATTAAGTTTTTCTAGAGAAAGATAAAATCCCCCCCCAGGCGCAGTATAGGTTCTGCTGACGTGGATTGAGTGGAGAGCTGAAACAGTCATCTACCTAATTCTAGAATCCCCAGTATTGAAGAACAGGAGGCTTTAAAAATCACATACGTTAATCTTGTTTGCAGTAATCCCTCAATAAGATGATGATCTTACTTTTCTGGAATATGGCTGAGAACTAGGAATTAATCACAGAATATAGCCTTCAAAGAGACCTTGGTTCAGGTCTTCAGTAATTTTTGAACGTTTATTTTGTTGGTTTTTTCTTTTTTGAGGAAGATTAGCTCTGAGCTAACTTCTTCTGCCATCCTCCTCTTTTTGCTGAGGAAGACTGGCCCTGAGCTAACATTTGTGCCCATCTTCCTCTACTTTATATGTGGGACGCCTACCACAGCATGGCTTGCCAAGCGGTGCCATGTCTGCACCCAGGATCCGAACCGGTGAACCCCGGGCCTCTGATGCAGAACGTGCGAACTTAACCGCGATGCCACTGGGCCAGCACCTGAACCTTTATTTATTTTAAAGCATAATCTTTCTCCCCACCCTATTCCCACCTCCCCTAATAAAAGCCACTGCAGATGCTAGATCTATAAGTGGAACATTTTGTTGAAGCAGGATGGGGAAATCAGTCCTTTTTCCTCCTCAGCAGCAGTCGCACCTCTCCCTGCAACTCCACAGCACCACTTGAGGTAGTGCCATGGATCATGGATTAAAAGTCACTACTCAAGTCTCTCTCCTATTGAAGTAATCCACTCAACGATATTTCTAACTGGGGGACATACAGTCTTTGTTTTAATACTTCTGATATCTGGGAATGTAGGATAGTAAAACAGTCCATCACATTTTGGGGCAGTTTGGATTGTTAGAAAATTCTTATGTATATAAAGTGAACCTATCTGACTGTGCTTTGATCTGTTTTCTGCCACTTATTTCAATTGTGAGCCTAATAAATGTAAGAAGATTGCTATTATATAACCCTTTCCTTCGGTTCCCCTTTTTCTTTCTTCCAAGTAAGTTATCTCTAGTTTCTTCAATCTTCTGGAACCCCATAATCTTATTCTTCTGGTTTGTCACTGGTTTGTTAGTATTGCTCTTAAAATCTGGTACTCAGAGCTGAGTAAAGTACTTTAGATAGGCTAACCTCTGTATTTGTTAGAATTTAAGATTACGTTGACATTTTGATTCCCACTTTATACGTTTGGTTCACGTTGAAATTAAGGCCAAGTAGAATCTCAAGGCTTTTTAAAAATTGAACTATTGCTTGTCTTATGTTTTGTGTTCTCTAAATTAGCTGCCTGAGCTCAAGTTTAGTAGGGATATCAAACTTTGTCATCCACTTTAGAGATGGATGAGGTGGCTGTAAAAATGAAATTTAGGAGCACTTCTGCTTCCAGGAAGATGAAGTGAACATACTTTTCACTATTTCTCCTACTAAGTAGAACCCCAAACCCCGGATATTATGTATAAAACAAACACAAGAAGACTCTGAAAGGTAGAGAGAAGGAAGACTGTCTAGGGATTTCAGGACCTTAGGAAGGATGTGGTGGCTTCCTTGGATTTTCTGGTTGCCTTTTATATCCAAAACTGTGTATTTGGTGAGCCAATAGCCTACAAATGTCAACGGGTGCGAAAAAACAGTCCCAAGAAGGACCTGCTCTCTCTAGCTAAAGGTCCAGGAATAGAATAACTTAGCATGACAGAAAATTTTTAGACAATATCTGCTCTACTTTAGCCAAATACCACAGGAAAACTGTGGCACTATCTGCACCCAGGCCAGAAAAAGCTGAGTAGGGAACCTGGAATTCCACTTTCATGAGGCTATAACAGAGTGTCCCAACACCACCATCAGATTGGTATCAGAGAAGGCCAAGCAGAGAGCTGAGACTTCTTTCCTCCTAGCTAGCTAGTTGTGAGCCTTTTCTCCTCATCTACCCCCATACTGTGTTAACGGAGAGCCTGGACTTCTGTCCCTACCTAGCAATAATGTGTTGCTTCCCTGACATGCTTGGAAGTTGTGTCAGAAGAGGCCTTTTGGAGAGTTATGGCTTTCATTATCACCCAGTGGTAATGAGGCTACCCCCAGTACATTGTCAATGGAGACCATTCAGGAAGCCTGAACTCCACCTCCACCCAGCAGTAATGAGGATTCCCCCCTCAAGTGTCAATGGAAGCCAACTGGGAAACTTGGACTTCTCCCTTTACTTGGCAGTGGTGAAGCAGTACCCCCGACCTTCCCTTGCCGGAGCTGTCATAAAAAGCCAGTTAAAACGGAAAGTTTAAATACAGTTCAGAGTCTCATAACATAATATGAACATGTCCAAGTTTCATTTGAAGATCATTTGTCAAACCAAGAACCAGGAAGATCTCAAATTGCATGACAAAAGATCATCAATAGATGTCAACACTGAGGTAACAGAGGAGTTAGAATTACTGACAAAGATCAGAAATCTATCATGATATAAATGCTTCAGTGAGGAATTACAGACGTGCTTGAAGCAAATAAAAAAATTAGAAAACCTCAGCAAAGACATAGAAGATATAAAGAAGCAAATGGAAATTTTGACACTGAAAAATACAAAACCAAAATAAAATGCTCAGTAGATGGGCTCAACAGGAAAATGGAGGGGACAGAGGAAAGAATCAGTGAACTGAAAGACAGAACAATAGAAATTTCTTAATCTAAATAACAGAGAGTAAAAGTAGTCTAAAAATAGAAAGTAGACTAAAAAAATGAACAGAGCCTTAGGGACTTCTGGAACTATAACAAAAGATTTACCATTCCTGTCATCAGAGTCCTTGAAGGAGAGCAGAAAGAGAAGGGGACTGAAAATATACTCAAAGAAGTAATGGCTCTAAATTTCCTGAATTTGGCAAGAGATGTAAATGTATAGATTCAAGAAAGTGAATCACAAACAGTAAATCCAAGGAGATCTGTGCTAAGATGCATCATAATTAAACTTTTGAGAAATAAAGACAAAGAAAAAAATGTTGAAAGTAGCCAGAGAAAAACAACACCCTTTCTATAAGGGTAAAACAATTTGAATGATAGCATACTTCTCACCAGAAACCGTGAAAGCACCTATTTCAAGAGCTGAAAGAGAAATGCCAACATAGAAGCCTATATACAGCAGAATTATTCTTCAGAAATGAAAGGAAAATCGAGACATTCTCAGATGGAAGAAAACCCAGGAAATTCGTCACCAGCCAACTTACCCTAAAATAATGGCTAAAGAACCTTCTTTAAGCAGAAGGGAGATGATAAAAGAGGAAACTTTTGGAAAGAAGAAAGAACATGGTAAACAAAAATGTGGGTAAATAGAATAGGCTTTCTATTATTTTTAGTTTTCTGTTTGTTCCCTCTGTTTTTGGTTTCTGTTTTCTTTTTCCTGTCTTCCTGTGGATTACTTGAACAAATTCTTAGAATTCAGTTTTTATTTATCTGTAGTGTTTTTGAGTGTATCTCTTTGTATAGATTTTTTAGTGTTTGCTCTAGGTATTACATTATATATACATAACACAGTATCCTGGTGTCATCATTTTCCAGTCTGAAATTTAAAAACCTTTCCTTTCTTCATGTCCCTTTACTCTCCCCCATTAATAATATAATTGTCTTAAACATTTCCCCTACAATGTTTAGAACCACACTAGACAGTGTTATAATTTTTGTTTCCACTATCAAACTTAGTTTAGAAAACTCAAGAGGAGAAGGCAAGCATATTGTTTCTGGTTGCTCATTTGTCTGGCACACAGTCTGGGGGAGTCAGGGGAACTTGCTGCTGTGTCATTTCTTGGGTTCCAAGGTCCCTAGCCAGTCTTCCTTTTGTTCTCCACCTTCAAAATCTCCATATGTTTGCTTTATATATAATGACAAGGGCTTTTAGTTGTATGTAGAGGGAAAACAGTGCATCTACTTTATTTTGTCTGGATCCAGAAGTCTCCTTTAATTTTTTTTTGTGAGGAAGATTTGCTTTGAGCTAACATCTGTTGCCAATCTTCCTCTTTTTTTGCTTCAGGAAGATTAGTCCTGAGATAACAACATCTATGCCAGTCTTCCTCTATTTTGGATGTGGGTTGCCACTACAGCATGGCCAGTGAGTGGTATAGGTCCACGCCTGGGATCTGAACCTGTGAACCTGGGCTGCAACTAACCAGAGATTAAGTGGAGCCCATAGGATTTAACCACTATGCTGCGGGGCCAGCCCCTCCCTTAATTTTTGAATGTGAAAAATTACATCAACATTTTTTCTAATGTTAAATAAGTGATATATTCTTGGGATAAATCCAACTTGAGCTTCATGTACTGTTTTAATATACTCTGCCAGATTTAGAATTTAGTTTGCTAATATTTTAGGAGTTTTGGTTCTGTGTTTATAAGTAAAATGTGTCCATAATTTTTCTGTTTTGTGCTTGTTTTGGCTTTGTTATAAAGATTATATTAGCCTCATTAAATGAATTTGAGGTGTTTTATCTTCTTCTATTATCTGGAAGAATTGTGCATAAGCTTGGAATTGTCTGTTAGGTAGAGTATGCCACTAAAACCTCTGGGTCAAGTGGTTTGTGTGTGTGTGTGTGCGTGCGCACGCACATACACGCTTTAATTACTAATTCACTTCTTTAATGCTTATAGCCCTGTTTAGCTTGTTGATTTCTCCTCTTCTATATTCCATTCTACAGTTGTCAGTTTCTTCTGTGTCCTCTTAATCATTTAATCTCTAGTTAGTTGCAGTTTTTCCTTTCAGTGTGACACACTTTAAAAAGGTAAATTCAACTGAATGATTTTAAACAGTTAAACCTCACTGAAGAGATCCAAAGACTAAAACTTAAGGGACATATTCATATATTTATAACGTTAAAAGCTAAGATTCTGTTTTTTAAAAAAACCTGCTTCCTACCCTCATCGCCTGCCAGCCATCCTCCTACTCTAAAGGGTATGGTGTATTTCATTCAGGCTCCTGTTAAGGAGTGAAACAAAAATTATTTTCCACACAAATCTCGGCTAGTTAGTAGTCCCCTTTAGCATCCCCAATATTGATTATTAGTTCTTTTTCTCTTTTTTCATGAGCAGTATTGTCAGAGGTTTCTCAATTTTATTACTTTCAAATAACCAACTTATGGCTTTATTGATCATTTATGTATGCTAATGACATTATTATTTCCTACATTATATATCTTCTTTGAGCGTATTCTGTTTATGTTGGACTCAGCAGGTTAATTTTCAGCCTTCTCTCTAAGTACTGCTTTGGCTACATTTATAAGTTTGGATATGTAATATTTTCATTAATATGCATTTTGAAGTAATTTCTACTTTTCATTATTTCTTCTTTTGGTTATGTGTTATTTGAAAGTTTATCTTTAATGTTTCTTTTTTTTTTTAAGATTTTTTAATTTTACTTTTCCTTTTTCTCCCCAAAGCCCCCTGGTACATAGTTCTGTATTTTTAGTTGTGGGTCCTTCTAGTTGTGGCATGTGGGATGCCGCCTCAGCATGGCTTGATGAGCGGTGCTATGTCCGTGCCCAGGATTTGAATCGGCGAAACTGGGCCACCAAAGCGGAGTGCACGAACTTAACCACTCGGCCACAGGGCCGGCCCTAATATTTCTTAAAATATAAATTTTTATCTTTTCATTTTTACTTCTGTGTTAATTAAACTATAGTCAGAAAATTTAGTTTGTATGGCAAATTTTTTGAAATTTGTAAGATTTGCTTAATGACCTAGCTTATAGTTAGTTTTAGTAAATATTCCGTTTTCAGAAGAATGTGTATTCTCTAATTGTTGATTATGTTTTTCGAATGTTATTCACATTTTTGTTGGCTTGATATATTAATAACTTAGAAATTTTGAACTATTTTGTTATTCTGACATTTATCATGTTATTCTTATATCTGTTTTTGCTTTCTATGTTATGGGTCTATTTTGGTGCATTCAGCTTTAGGGTTTTTATCGGTTACCTTATTTTCTGTTTATTTTTCATTTTTGGCCACAGAAATTTAAAGAATTCTGTGAGTTTTTTTGGTGTGTTTGCTATGTTTTAAAGTATATTTATTATATTTTATCCAGCATTTCTAATTATCTGTTGTTTTGTGTTGTGTAGCAGAAAGATTTTCCTAAAATACCATGTTTTCCACTCCATGGACAAATTATTACTGTCTCTAAAGAGAGTTCCAAAACTTTGTCTTCTTTTCTTCTTTGAAGGTTGTCCTTGCCCTTTGTTGTTGATTTGGGTGAACAGTTAAATTTAATGGGCAAAGTATGTAATGTTGATGTAAAACAAGTGTGGCTTAGTTTTAGGTATTCATTAGTTCCTTTTAGATAGGAACTCTATTGTCATGTAATTTAAAAAAAATTTTTCATTAAAAAATACTCAGACTTATGTATCTATGTATATTATATGTTATATCAAACATGCTATAATATCACTATATTATATATTAGTATTTATGTGATACAGTATATGTTGTATTATATATGTATTTTTAAGTTTACACACCCCCTTTTTCCTGTATCCCTCTCTTTACATAAATCCACCCATTTACATCCTCTAGCCTAGGATTTTAATTACTTTTTTGTTCCTTTAGATACAGGTTCTTTTCTACTTGAGCTTGAAGTCTACTCCTGGTTATTACCCATTGAAGATGTTATTTGAGTAACCATTTCATTTTCCAGCTCAGCTGCATTCTTCCTTCTGTTTCCTCTTTATTTCCTTCTGTCTAGACCAGTTCTTAATAAGCTTTTCCTACAGGTGTTTTTTTCTCCTTCCTCTGCTATGTGTTACTGCATTCTGAACTCTCCATTTCATTTTTCTTATTTCTGGAAAATTTGCTAAGAAAACTTTGCTTATGTTTGTACTGCATTCTTTTTTATATAGCATGGGTCCTGTTTATCTTATGTCTTTTAGTATGCTGTAAATTTTATCACATTAGAGCCTTCAAAAGTTGCTATTGAAAAAGCTGAGTGAACATATCGTGCTAGCCAAGATAGAGTAAGTCTGCTACTATCCTAACTCTCTGTCTTAGTCTGCTCAGGCTGCTATAACAAAATGCCACAGACTGGGTGACTTAAACAACAGAAATTTATTTCTCGCAGTTCTGGAGGCTGCTAAGTCCAAGACAAAGGAGCTGGCTGATTCAGATTCTGGTGAGAACTCTTTTCATGGCTCGTAGATGTTAGCCGCTTTCTGTGTTCTCATATGACAGAAAGAGAGAGCGAGAGTTCTCTGGTGTTCCTTCTTACAAGGACACTAATCCTATCGAATTAGGGCCTCACCCTTATGATCTTATTTAACCTTAATTACCTCCTTATAGACTCTATCTTTAAATACAGTCATATGGCATTAACATATGACTTTGGGGGGAACATAATTCAGTTCATAGCATTCACCTACTGATAGCAGATAAAAACTCTGTGTAGAATATAAAAAGCAACTGCTTGTCTTCTTTGAAAAGTAAACAATAGCAGCCACATTGGGGAGAGATATCAAAATTTGAAGAAATATTATAGAAATAAGTATCCTGTGTATTTTTTTCCCTCCTATAGCCTCAGCTTTAACTTAAGGGGGCCTCGGTCCTTATTTGTGCTGTGGATACAGACAGCAGAAACTCTAACAGTAACTTTCTCTTTCTGGCCAGAGGATCAGGAAAAGGAATCTTTGTGAGCCAGAGAGCATGAGGGGCTTCCCATTTCCCTTTTTTCTTGCTGCTTCTACACAAAAGCAGCTTGAGTTGCCCAGAACTGTGCAACAGTGTGCGAGTTTAAAATTCTAAAAGAAAATCTGTTATCAGGCTAGAAGAGGTAGAACAAGGCGGGACCTAGAAGCTGGAAAATGTATCAGGGAAGAGAGAACTGGAAAGGGAATGTCCTGATTCTATATGCTAATGCCCATCGTAAGTCATGTCCTTACACCCATGATTTTGAGGACTGTGCTAGGATACAAACCACTGCCCAAGTCCCAGAGTGGCACATACATGGATAAGACCCAAAGAAGCATAGCAAAACCTTTCCATGCTGAACTTATGTTGAAATCTCTGCCCACATAAGGCAAGAAAGAACTTGCTATCTAAATCTAACTGGGTTGATTGCCTACCAAAACAAAACAAAAATCAGCATACTCAGGAGGATGTTAACAGGACTTAGAGTCTAAAGATAATATTAAAACATCCAGTATAAAACCCAGAATTACTTCACATACAAAGAACCAACAAAATATGACCAGTTCTCAAAGGAAAATTCAATCAAAAATGCCAATCCTGAGATGAATTATCAGGCAAAGATACTAAAGCAGCCATTGTAACCATGCTGCAAGATGTAAGGTAAACATTCTTGAAGTGAATAGAATAATAGAAGTTCTAAATAGAGAAATAAAAACCTCAAAAAGGACCAAATGGGAATTTTAGAACGTGAAAGTACAATATGTGAAATAAAATATTCACTAAATGAGGCTTTATAGAGGAATGGAGAAAATAAAGGTGTGTATGATTTTGAAAACAGATCATGGGGCCAGCCCCGTGGCTGAGTGGTTAAGTTTGTGTGCTCCGCTTCGGCGGCGTGGGGTGCCACCAGTTCGGATCCCTGGCGTGGACATGGCACCGCTTATCAGGCCATGCTGAGGCAGCATCCCACATGCCACAACTAGAAGGACCCACAACTGAAAATACACAACTGTGTACTGGGGGGCTTTGGGGAGAAAAAAGAGAAAATAAAATCTTAAAAAAAAAAAAACAGATCAATAGAAATTATCCAATCTGAACAACAGAGGGGAAAAAATGTTGAAAAATGAACAGAGAGCCCTAGGGACTTGTTGTACAATAGCAAAAAATATACCATTCATGTCATATGAGTCCCACTAGGAAAGGAGGAAGAGGTTGATGCAGAAAATACATTTAAAGAAATAATAGCTAAAAGTTTCTGCATCTGGGAAAGACATATACTTACAGATTCCAGAACAAAATCTCTAAGATTTTAACAAGAACAAAAGAGCAAATCTCTAAAAGGATACACTCAAAGTTAACCACTCTCAAATACATCATAATCAAACTTCTGAAAATAAAAGTTAAAGAAAAAACCTTGAAAGCAGCCAGAGAAATATAATACATTACGTTTACGGAACAGCAATTCAAATGACTGCAGTTTTTTCATCAGGAAACATGGAAAACAGAGGACAATGGAACAACATCTTTAAAGTTCTGAAAGAAAAGAACTGCCAAATCAGAATTTTATATCTGGTGAAAATATACTTCAAGAATGAAGGCAAAATAAAGAAATACTCAGATAAAGGAAAGCTAAGAGTTGTTGCTAGCAGAACTGGTCTAAAAGAAATGTTAACAAAAGTTCTTCAGGCTAATGGGAGATGATACCACAGGGAAACTTGGAACTTGATTAATGAAGAGAGAGCCACAGAAGTGGTAAATATCTGAGTAAATACAGCAGATTTTTTTCCTCAAAATCTTTAAAATATGACTATTGAAAGCAAAAATCATAACATTGCTTGGGAGGTTTCAATGTTTGCATATAAATTTTAAGTAACATTTGAAACAGAGTGGAAAGTAAAGGGACCTATGTGGTCAGATATTTTACTTGAAATTGTAAAATAATAACTCTAAGTAGACTGTTAAAGTTAGTTATTATATTGTAATTCCTAAAGCAGTGACTATAAAAACTGAAAGATTTAGCCAAAAGGCCAATAAATAAGTTAAAATGGAATTCTAAAAATATTTAAATTATCCAGAAGAAGGCAGGAAAAACAGGACAGGATAAACAGAAAACAATAAATTAGTAGATGTATATCCAGCCATATTAGTAATTATATTAAATATAAATGGTCTAGACACACCAATTAAAAGAGATTGGGGGGGAAGACTCAACATATAAAGAAAACCATTTTAAATATAGTGATACAGTAAAAGTAGAAGGGTAGAAAAAGATATTCCATGCAGAAACTAATTGAAAGTTGAAGTGACTAGATAAATATCAAAGTAGATTTCAGAACAAGGAAAATTGATGGGATTGAAGGTGGATATATGCATGATAAAAAGAGAGTCAGTTTACCAAGAAGATATAACAAATCCTAAGTATGTATGCACCTAACAGCAGAGCTTCAAAAAGCAAAAGCTGATAGAACTGACTGGAGAATTAGAAAATAGAAAAATCCAAAATTATACGTGGCAACTCTAGCACCCCTCTCATAATACAAAAATAAGTAAGGATATAAAAGATCTGAACAACATTATAAACAAACTGACTTAATTGACATTTATAAAACACCTCACCCAAGAACAGGTGAATGCATATTCTTTTCAGGGGCAAATGGAACATTCAAAAAGATCTTATTCTGAGCCATAACATAAACCTTAGCTTTAGAAGAACTGAAATCATCCAAAGTATGTTTTCTGACTATAGCAGAGTTAAACTAGAAATTTAGAACAGAAATTACCTGAAAAATCACCAAATATCTGGAAATTTTTAAAAAATGTAAATAACTCCTGGGTCGAAGAGGAAGTCTCAAGGAAAATTAGAAAGTATTTTGAACTGAATGAAAAATATGTGTCATATCAAAGTTTGTGTAATGCAGTTATGTCAGTGCTTAGAGGGATTTTTAAAGCATTAAAAACATATATTAGGAAAGAAAAACGGTCTAAAATCAATAATCTAAGCTTCTACCTTAAGAAACTTAAAAAAGAAGAGGCCGGCCCAGTGGCGCAGCAGTTAAGTGTGCACATTCCGCTTTGGCGGCCCAGGGTTCACCGGTTCGGATCACGGTTGCGGACATGTCACCGCTTGGCAAGCCATGCTGTGGTAGGCGTCCCACATATAAAGTAGAGGAAGATGGGCATGGATGTTAGCTCAGGGCCAGTCTTCCTCAGAAAAAGGAGGAGGATTGGCAGATGTTAGCTCAGGGCTAATCTTCCTTGGGAAAAAAAAAAAAACTAAACTAAAAAACGAAGAGAAAATTAAACCCAAAGCAAGCAGAAAGAAGGAAATAACAAACATAAAAGCAAAAATCAATGAAATTAAAAACATAAAAACAACAGATAAAACCAATAACCTGAAAGGCTGGTTGGTTGAAAACATTAATAAAATTCATAAGCTTATAGCTAGACTGACCAAGAAAGAGAGAAGACACAAATTACCAATATCAGGAATGAAAGAGGGCATGTCACTAGAGACACTACATTCAAAGGATAAGTGAATACCATGAACAACTCTGACCATAAATGTGACAACTTGAATGAAATGTACTGATTTCTTGAAAGACAAATCCTAATAAAATTTACAAAGATACAGATAACCTGACTAATCCTGTATCTGTTAAAGATTAGTAGTTAAAAACCTTCCAACAGAGAAAACTCCAGGCCTACATGGTTTCACTGTTGATTGCAACCAATTATTTAAGAAAGAAAGAATAATAATACTACTCAATTTCTTCCAGAAAATAGGAGAGGAGAGAACACTTCCCATCTCATTATGAGGTCAGTGTTAGCCCAATGCAAAACTAGAGAAAATATTCAAGAAAAGGAGACTATATACCAATATCCCTCATGGACATAGATACTGAAATCCTCAGTAAAATCAAAGCCTAGAATGCAAGGATGTTTCACTATTCTGAAAATCAGTTGATGTAGTTCATTTTATTAACACACTGAAGAGTAAAAATCACAGAATAATCTTAAAAGATATGTTAAAAAATTATGATGAATGGATAAACTCTTATATATCCAATGGATGTACACACACACACACACACACACACACACACACACACCAGACAAACTCGGCAATAAAAAGGAAATAACCTGTTTCTGCACACAACATGGATGAATCTCAAATGCAATATGCTAAGTGAAAGAATCAAGACTCTAAAGATTAATGTATGATTCCATTTATATGACATTCTAGAAAAGGCCAAACTATAGTGTCAGAGCATAGGATCAGTGGTTATCAGGGGTTAGAGGTTGGGTGGGGGGAGATGAGTTGATTATATAGTGTCAACATGAATAACTTTTTTGGGGTCATGGAACTGTTACATGTCTTAGGGTCGTGGTTACATGACTCCTTGCATTTTTTCAAAAATCATAGAACTGTATACCAACAGTGAATCTACTGTAAGTTAAAAATATGTTTATAACTCCCCCAAATTCTGTTGCTTCCTATTCAAACGTTTTAAAATGAAGAAGATCCCACTTTTTTATTGTAATACTTAAAATTCCCTCTCCTTGATCCCCAATTACTTTAGGAAGTTGGGTAGTTTGTCATAGAGCACAGTAAAAGGAAACCTCAAGGAACATTACTTTACCGTCACCCTTCCACATTTTTCTCGGCTGAATGTAGCTCCTACTTTTCCTGTGCTTTGGAAATGAGTTATAGTATGAGTTCCCTATTCTTTTTCTGGAGCAGATGCCTTAAATTTGACATTCACAGCTGCTTCCTCTTTTTTTTTTCACTTTCCTTTTCTCCTCCTCTTTTTCACACATACATACCCTATTCTCTTTATCCCATTCATTCTCTTATTTAGCAGTCCATCTAGGCCCTGTGCTGGGGTCTTAAGATACGAAGATTAATAAGGAATGCTTTCACATGAAACTCAGTCTTGGAAGGTAGAAGGAGGAAACATTAACAAATAATAGTTATAGTGGTGTCATTGAGTCATCATAGGAGTGTTAGTGTGATGTAGCACAAAAGAGTGAATAATCTGTTCTACTTGAACGGATCAGGGAAGACTTCACACAGAAAAGAGGCACAAAAGTGCCTTAAATGAAAATGAAAATTTAATTCTTTAAAATGTCATCTCTGGCTTTGATTATGGACTAATAGGCCAGACGGTTAAAGAAAAATAGGAAGTTTAGCAGTAAAGTGATCAGAAACAATGTTGTAAATTTCAGCTAGGTGGTGTGGGGATGAGATACAATGGTGAATTTATAAAGGCTATATGGAAAATAACTAGTTAAAATGAAAAAGCTTCTGAGTATCATAGAGTACTTCAGTCTATCAATTAGTAATATACCATTTATTAAAGAAGAAATGATTGAGTATAATTAGACACTTTCAAATGTCCTGTGAATTAATCTGCTAATTATACTTACTAACATTGGGCTTGCTGCCTCACGTTCAATTTAGATTTTGCTCTGATTCAGAACATTGTTTCCCAATTATACTTGTGTACCTTGAATCCTTTTTGTTTTTAAATTACTGTGCTCTAGCGTCATTGATCTTTTTTGCTTTATCTTGACTACCAGGCACATTCCTGCCATAGTGCACTCCATTATTGGACTGTTCCCTCTGTGTGGAAAACGCTTCTAGATATCCGAATGGTTAACTCCCCCATCGGTTTTAAAACTACTCATTGAGGCCTAACCCTTCTGTCATATTTTAAATTACTATAATTCCCCTCCCCTCCTTTCACTCCAAGAACTCCTGACCTCTTTTCCCTGCGCTACTTTTTTAAAAAAAACTTCTAATATATTATGTGATTTACTTATTATGATTATTGTTTATTGTCTTTCTTTAACTGCACTAAAATGTAAGCTTCACCAGGGCAAAGCTCTGCCTATTTTGTTCATGATGTATCCCAGATCTCTAGAACAGTACCTGGGATATAGGTAGGCTTTCAGTGAATATTTGTTTGAAAAGAGAATTCTTGGTGCAAGAGAATAATCTCTGGTGGGTTTTTTTTTTTTTTTTTTTTTCCGATAGCATCTGGATTCAGACTGTTAAAGTGTGTTAGAATGCCTGTGACTTGACATTTTAGAATTTCTCCAGTCCATTTCAACTGTTATGATACCCAAGCATTCCTTGGGAACACTGGCTTGAACCTCAAAGCTCTTCCTGACTTAGATGATAAATAGTTACCTCCCAATGAGGCCACCTTTTGAAGTGCAGTATAAACACTCTTAGAAACAATGGGTAGAGCTAAACCTGTGCATTTGGCTTTGAAATTTTCTTTGTTCATTTTTGAAGGTTTTCCAACTTTTGAGTCTTGGTTTGCACATAAAATGAGACTTGAATTGTTTCTGTAGTAGCATATGAACACAACTTGCCTAATACCCGTATACTCGGGCCAAAACATGCTACAATAGATAAGAAAGTGTCTCTGAAGGTTACCGGAGTTTGGCTTTTAGACAATGGACAAGGCCATTCTGAGAAACACCCTTTTAAGTTATGTACTTGGAAATTTAGGATAGCTTCGGCAGATTTTGTGTTTCAGAACATCATAATATTCAAGTAATTCTTGAAACATCCAGAGTTATATGTAGCATGGTAAATTTGGTTCAATGTGCTAAATTGCATAGGAGATAAAATTAACCTCTGTATAATATAGTAAATTTAGGGTTAAATAGTAAATAAGTAACTATGTAGATTCAAAAAACAGACAGCCTTGGTATGTAAAGCAAGTATGGTGAAAAAGGTTAGTAACTGGAAAAATTTAAGTGTCGCTCAAATTTCCGTACTCTTGTCTATCTTTTTCGATTAAAGTCATATTCCTATACTTTATTTACTCTTAAGATTGTAGCCCTCATTGTTGGTTTTCTTTCTGATGCCTTTTGAAAAGCCTCTTTCTTCATTTTAAGATTTTATCCCACAACAGCTATGTAGACTACTTGACTTTGTTTGCATTCCTGTTAATAGTCTACTGAGGTCTACAACCTCTTTTAAAAAAAGAAAGAAAGAAGGAAGGAAAGAAAGAAAAGAATAAAGTGCTATCATAATTCCTTAATTTAACCTCTTTCTGTGTAGTATGTACTTTCATCTTCTTGGGCTACCAGTCATTTTTTGCCTGCCTTCTTCCCCCTACTACTCGTAAAAATGACAAGAGGTTCAGATATAATTCTGGAGGAAGTATTAATAAAAACTTTCAGAAATCTCAGATATAATTGCAAGTGGCACCTGTATATTATATATGTATATGCATATGTGTGTATATATTTTTTTATATTTTGTTATGATATATATTTTACCCTTAGTATATTGACCATACTATATTTTCCACTTAATTTTTTTTAGTATTTTAAGACTTGAAATTACAAAATTCATTACTTTAACCATTTTAAAGTATGCGTTTCATTTGTTTTTAGTATATTCACAATGTTGTGCAACTATCACTACTGTCTAGTTCCAGACATTTTCATCAACCTAAAGAGAAGCTATATGCTCAGTAAGCAGTCACTTCCTTTTCTCTCTTCCAGTCATCCTCTGGAAATCACTAATCTGCTTTTGATCTTTATGGATTTACTTGCTGTGGACATTTCATGTAAATGAAATCATAAAATATGTGGCCTTCTGTGTTTGGCTTCTTTCACTTAGGATAATGTTTTCAAGGTTCATCCACATTGTGGCATGTATCAGTACTTCATTCTTTTTGTGACTGAATAATATTCTATTATATGGATACACCACATTTTGTGTAGAATGTACATTTTCTATTCTCTTGACTGTATTTCCATTTCATTTTTAAGTACATAATATTCCATTATATGAATGAATCATAATTAATTTCCTATTTATTTTTTCCCAAATTTTCCCTTTTATGTACATGCTGTTATATATCATGGAACATCTATCTTTATGTAATTTTCTAGTTTCTTTAAAATTATTTCATATTAATAATAATAGCTAATACATTCTTAGAATTGTAATTACTGAAATCAAAGGGTATGTACATTTTGATATATGTACTGTATTATGTTTAATATATGTTGATATATTGTCTACCAGAAAGGTTGTACCAACAATAATATTGTGATTTTTATTTTTCTCATATCCTCATCATACCATTATTATTAATATTTTTAATATTTAGTTTGATAAGGGGAAATAGTTTTGGCCTTCTACTAGTATGAAATATATAAAATATTTTATTATTTCATTTGTATTTATTTGCAAATGAGATTTAATATATTTTCATATTTATTACTCTTTTTTCCCTAATTTCCTGATTATGACCTTTGTCTATTTCTTTTGTGGAGTGAATTTTCTTACTTACCCTAGAATAGAAAAAAACTATTCACATCATGTGGAACTAGTTTTTATGTAGCCCATTTTGGTCAATAATGACCTGTTTTTCTTCCTTGATATTAGTCTTCTTACATAGTTACTGTTGATAGTTTATTTCATTTTATGCTTCTCATTTTTCTCTTGAGGGTTTATTATTTCTGTTTTGAAACATCTGAAATATTTTTCTTAATTTTGTAATATTATATATAATCTTGAATGTCTAAAATTCTAAAACTCACAATCCCCACATACTTGGTTACTTGCTTCTGTTAGGAGCTGTATGATTGTCATAGCACTCTTAATTACTGTATTTGCTGGAGGCATTTCTGGGTGAAGAGCAAGAAAATATCTGAAGTATTTGTATGTATTAGGAGATATAGACAAAAATCGTCTTTATATTTTACAAACAAACCAGAATTTTCAATAAGTCATTTTAGCACCAAAATTTAAATATTCATTTTTCTATAGAAATGAGAGGTTTATTAATGGTTTTAAGCTTTGTTATCTCTGGAGAATTTTTCAAGTTTATTTTACATGAACTTCACTTTCACAAGCCTTCAAATCAAAGGACTCCATATTTAGATTTGACTTCTAGGGAGTGTACCACATAGAAGAAAATATTATGAAAAGACTCCATTGCATAAGATATTTTAAATGTCTTTTTTTAATATATGACAAAGTTAAAGAAATTTATGATTCTACCAGATAGTCCACATTTTTGGATTTAGCAAGAATTGATGGTCTCTCTGATGGTTTTTGTTTGATTATTTGTGTTTGTAAGCTTTTGAGTTTCTGCCGGAAAAATAATGGGACATTTCCAGTTTGACCTTTTTTACAAATTAGCATAAAGCATAGAGCAACTCACAGTACTTGTGATTATCAAGTCATATTTTGTTTATTGTAAGTAATGGAAAGTTGCTTTCTTGTTAAATTTTTTTTTTGTTACCTAATATTTGCAACAGTTCTGATCACTTTTAATGCCCAAATATTGCTCATTTAAAGTAAAGAAATATTTCTCATTCTATGGAACAGGGAAAAGATTGCACAATTTAATGGACTTCAGTTCATTTTGGAGAACATCATAATAATTTCAGTTCCTACATCCTTCTGATTTTAACGAGTTGTCATTAATGTAATCTAATATTTTTATTTTATTAAAATTCTTCCTACAGTTCTTTCCTTGCAAGTTACTATGACTTTTCAAATGTAAAATATTTGCTTTTTTTTTCTTTTTTCTTGAGGAAGATTATCCCTGAGTTACCGTCTGCTGCCAATCCTCCTCTTTTTGCTGAGGAAGACTGGCCCTGAGCTAACATCCGTGTCCATCTTCCTCTACTTTATATGTGAGACACCTACCACAGCATGGCTTGCCAAGTGGTGCCATGTCCTCACCTGTGATCCAAACCAGTGAACCCCGGGCTGCTAAAGCAGAATGTGCTAACTTAACCACTACACCACTGGGCCAGCTCCCTAAATGGCATTTTAAAGTAATCTTTTTTCTTTTGCTGAGGAAGATTAGCCCTGAGCTAACATCTGTTGCCAATCTTCTCTTTTTGCTTGAAGAAGATTAGCTCTGAGCCAACATCTGTGCCAGTCTTCCTCCACTTTATATGTGGGTCACCACCACAGCATGGCTGACGAGTGGTGTAGGTCTCTGCCCGTGATCCGAACCTGAAAACCCAGGCCACGAACCCAAGCAGAGTACACCAAACTTAACCACTATGCCACAGGGCTGGCCCCTAAAACAATCTTTTAAAAGTTTAAGATAAGTTATATTTAATATTACATTTGAATTTCAGACCTATTAAGAAGTGAAAAAATGGCCACATGGAAAAACAGATATCGTTTCATTGTTAGCTGAATTACAGTGTATATCTCAATTGTAAATATTGCTTCACAGAATGATAAGAGTCAAAATTTCAAACAGTAAGAACTTGTGTTAATATTATCACTGACAGAAGAATATATTCTATCTGGTATTGCCAATTTAAAAAGAAAACTTGTGAAAATTCTGAATTACTATCTGATCATTTTTAATTGCCTTACAAATGGCAGTCAATTTACAAATCATTCCATCTAGGGGTCTTTTCAAGTATCCATCTTGGGTTATTTAAAAATAAAGTCACCTACCTGTAACTTTATTAGAAAAATATATACATTGCACAGAGAAAGAGAGAAAATTAGACTAAATATAGCAAAGGCAAAAAGTTCACTTTCTACATAGTTGTTGACATTTATCATATTTTATCAATTGTGTTAATGTAGCTCAGTCATCAAAGAAATCAAAGTGAATAGAAAGCTAAAGTTGGAACAAGGGGTAACGAAAAAAATGGAAGAATAAATATCATATTCATAGATGAGAATTATATTCAATCATCACCAAGGCAGATTCATTCGTTTAAAGGAGTGGTCAGTAATCTTTTCTGTATGAGGGCCTATTTCCACATTAATAAAAAGATTATAAAGTTGCATTTGTTTTCAGTTATTTGTTGTTGAAAATATACTTTCTGGGTCAGAAAATACTGTATCTTTAGTATGATTAAGCATTCTTTTATTGCATATTCATCTCTGAGCAGTTTTTTCTTTTGTCTGGAATTTCAGAAACTAACTAAATAAAACCAATAACTATATATATATTTATAATGGTACATTTGAATGAATTCTGTTCTTCAACAAAACAGTTTCTGTTTATTTGATCTTGTCTCAGTTGTTTTTCTAAGGTACTCAATGGTAAGATACTGTTACATTTTCTCTTAATATTATGTATTTTAAGTATTTAAATAAATTTTACTTAATATACTTATGATAAATGTTTAAATTAAATATATAAATAAATATTTAATATTATATATTTTAAAACAAAAAGTTTTATTTCAGTTGCTATTGAAAACTTTTTCTACAAACAAGCACTACTTGGACCACTTTGAGATAATTTTAGCTTTGTTGTTCACTTACATATATATTTTTTTGGCAGCAACTATGCTGAGAATTTAAATCTTATATGAAAAATATTCCTCTCAGTCACACTACATTTACTGCCCCATTGTTTTTCCTATTTCTGAGGCTATCAGTAAGACCTCATAACCAAGTGGCTGATTCTCCTCCATCTGTCAGATCTTGTCTGCTGCCAAGAGTAGATCAGCATGAGGCTACAGGGAACAGAGATGTGCTGCACTAGGCAGACTCTCTCTGGGCCTCTCTTTTCCCGTCTATAAAATGAAAAGAGTGTTGAAATTTGACCACAGATACTTTGAAATCTAGTGAATTGTCATTTGGTCTGGATGCTTCTGGTTGCTTTTAAAGCAATTAATGCCTACAAATAAGTGAAAATATTTTAAGTTTTAAAATTTTCACATAGTGTTTCACAGCCAAGATCAAAATAATATGCATAATCAGGGCATAAACATAAAATGTAACATACTAACAGCTTTTAAAAAAAACCCTCTAATCTATAAATTGAGTTTTATAATAGATTTAGTAATTGTTTTCGACTTTATCCCAGGAATTGATTAAGCCATGACATAAACTTAGACATATCTTATTTGATACATTGTTTTGAAGTAAAACTCCATTAAGTAAGACTTTCTTGGAAATTGTTTCTACTTTGATAACTTTTTAATTATGTAAATGACTACACATAAGATACATAACTGTTTTCAGGACAGAGATAGTAAATGTGGCTTAAACATTAAGAATTGGTGTTCTTATGAGTGAAGAGCATTCTCTTAGGATTTTCATTTTAATGCTGAGAAATTTTCATTTTTGTTGTAGTTGCAGTAAGAGCATTATGTTCTAATATGAATTTCAACTAGGGTACCAAATTATAGATCCTTTTGGATATATGTTTCCAAATTTAATATTTGTTTAAAATGTTACAAAAGGAGGTTGGAGGATAGAGAGTGAATGATAGAGACATAGATGTAGCCATTAGCACAACTGTATATATCTCCTTCTTTCATTTTTCATACATTACTGACTGTGTTTGTTTGGTTTTTATTTGGTTTCATAAAGGGTCTAAGTATTTGGAATGGTGTGGGACCATGTCCTATTAGAGATTTCAGTGTTTGCTACTAGAGAAGAAAATATCATTTGTTGGGAATGTGACTTCAGAAATTTGGCTTTGAAGTTTTCCTGTAAATTGTACTAGGAATTTCTAAATAACCTAGCAAGAATTTATAGTACTTTTCCAAATGGTGATTATTAAGCAATATTTGGAGGCTGTATGGAATAAAACAATATTTTGTATAAAGTAAGCATTTAGTCAATGTTGGTTAAACTGAAGAACATTTTACTAGATATCTAAGTGCTGTTCTCATAACTCAGAAAAAAAACAGCAGCTTTAACTCTTCTTGGGCCAAAAAGAAAAAAAGAGAGAGAGAACTTACAAATCCTAAGGTGCAAAGCTAACAAATTCAGTCAAGCTTTTGCTCATTTTGCATTCTGTCATCATCAGTTTATTATGTTTGGAAAAGAATAATGGAGGTGAAAGTAAACAGGGAACTTGCTTCCACTGTTTCTATGACTTACATACACCCTCTCCAATAGAATAGGCTATAAGGGACCAGCTTGATTTGCGTGCTGAGTAAAGTTCATATTCATCTTAATTGAGTTCATTTTACTTATTAGGTAAGAGTAGTGTTTACTACATCAAGATTATATGTTAGCCATCTTATTTGGGCTATTCAGTTTGCAATTGTAAACGATGGCAGGTTTCTTAAATATCTGTGTGTTGTTGTTGTTGTTGTTTATTTTTTTTTAAAGAGATTTCCCAAAGTTGCAGATGGCTGGCTCATCTCCAAATACCTCTTCAAGGTACTCTATGCTGGTGATGCCTCCCGCCACTGAGCTGCGCGGGAGCATGGAATTGACTTACTGGGGAGGGCTGTATCAGTTAAGTGATCTTTTTTAGTACATTGCATGGGTTTTGCAAAGCTTTCTGGTTTTGTTTTTGCTAATCAAGAGGGTAGAAGTATGCTTATGCTAACTTTTAAATTAAAATCTTCTTGTAAACCCACACAATATAATAATCCACTTACTCTCCCTCTCCCATGTGACCCCCTTCATATTTCTATTAAGTTCCATGGTTTTAAGCACTATTTTATTAATCATGCATATCTGTGTTATTTATATTTTATTATAACTCTTAATGATATAAGATTTAGTGGTTATTTCCTCAATTTTGTGAGCACTATGTAATAATATTTGTATTACATTGTAAATGTAATATTATTACATTTGTATTAAACTAGGGGTCAGGGAAGCTTGTGAATTTTCCGAAGTCACTCAGTAAAACATACGTGGGCACTATCAACAATGACCACTTTGCCATTCTTAAACTATTAGTGGGATATATTCCTTAGTTTCCTTTCTCCCTGGCAGAATCATGCCTTTATTCAATTATTCAGAACTTTTAAAAATCATTTCCTGCTGTATGCAAGGTACTGCTAGTCCTCTGTACTTATGACCTAGCCTTTTGTTATATTTTTTAACTAGAAAAGAAATACGTAGTCATTATTTTTAAAGATTACAGTAAGACAAAGGATAGAAAGTAGAAAATGAATATTTTCTCATTTCCTTAATCCTAATTCCCACAAGTAATCATTTTTAAACAATATCTTTTGTTTTATGTTCCCTATGTGTAGCCTCAATCACTACCGAAACAAATTACACTTGCTTTCTTCAGGACTACACATTTATGCCATAGTTCTCTCTATGGACTTCAGCCTTTGGTACTCTAAGTCAATTTGCCAATATTCCAAACCTTGTGTTAAAAACACTGGTGGAAGAGAGAAACAAAACCTGTGTACTCTACTTGGAAAGATGGTAAAATTACTGGGATAAAAAAAGACTATTAAGTCAAATTCAATTTTCAGACTTTTGTTGAACCTGTTTATCTTAACTTTTTTTTGAAGATTAAGAATTAACTAATTTTTATGGTATAGATGCATACTTTAGATAAGTTTTTGTGATAAATTCCTTACCAAGAACAAGACGTCAGTAACGAAAGATAATAATTACATTTTATATATTGGTAACTGTGATTCATAGTTGCTAAATGATTTACTTGAGGCATCCTGTAAGTAACATACAGAGCTGGCAATAGAAGTACAATTAAGTATCTAATCTAGACTCAGACTTCTTAAGATTCAGCTTAAAGTGTAAAGTTATTTTTAAAGTGTTTAAATTTGTTTTCTTTTTTAGAATGTGAATATTTTTTAATATGAGACTTTATTTAGAAAATTAAGGTCATAGTTTTAAAGCTGGGTAGTCTAATAAATATGAGCCTCAACTAATAATAGTACTTTTTTTTTAAAGGAAAAGATTCTGACCTCTTGCAGAAATGGGAATTTTTTCTGTTTAGTAAAAAGATAATGGAAAATATTAAACTGACTTTCATAAATTATCAGTAAGAAATTTAGGATTGCTGCTATAAAATTTAATATGAAAAGTTAAAAATCTAAATATTAATATATTGGCAACAACAAATCCACAGATAACCAGTTTTGTTTAAGTTTCTGAAAACTTTTGCAGAGAGATCAGAGTGGTTTATGAAAAGCTGATGGGACTATCTTTTATTGCTTGTCTAGATTAATAGCAGCTCCAAGGTAGTAGTCTTTGATATTATCATCTAGGTGATGTATTGTAACACTAACAGAACTTCCACTTGTGAGACCAGTTTTTCATTTGGTCTTAACATAGGTAAGAACTAATACAAAGGGTGGAGAAAGGAAATCACTTAACAGATTCATTTATATTTTATATTATATTGTCAAAACGTGAGGTGTCATTAGTCATTAGCCACTACTTAGTAGAGAACTACTTTAGGAATTTTAGTTCTTGTTCTTAAAAGGTCTCATTCTGGCCATAAAATAAGATATAAGCAAAACACACACACAGTGCATGATGTGAATAGATGTCTAACTTAAATAGTATAGAAGAGTAATTTAGAATAACATTGGACCTGGAGATCACAGGCTATTTTTAGGTGCCGAAGATGAGGCAGTTTAGTGGGACAGACTTCACATAGCTGGTTAGCAGCAGATCGCCTTTTAGTCCAGCAAACTTTTCACCACTTATTTCTGTGCCTAAAATGAATTAGAGTTGGATCGATGGATGGAAATAAGTTTTGAAAAGCTTGTTTAACTTTGTCATTAGTAAAAAGTCAACTTCTAGGGACACATATAGTTGAAAGCATATTATACATATACGTATAGATACTTATCAAGAGCTTTAAAAAGAGAATTCTATTAGCATATCTCTGGAATAAAATTTCTTCAAGAAATAGACTAGTCAGTTTTGTGCTATGTGATTTGCTTTTGTGGTTATTTTTAAAGGAAATGAGAATGTCTTGGGAGTGATTGTTCAATAGTTATTTTTAAAGGCATAATTTACTCATAGCATTGTTTTTTAATTTTCCCATTGAATATTGGTTACAGACTAATAGCCCAAAGTACATCTTTTGTTAACAGGTAATCTGTGTTTAAGTAAAAGTGATGTTCAAATAATCATTTCTGAGATACCCAATTGAATACTTCTATTATTTTTAATTAAATTCAACCCTTTCGTAGATGTAGATCTATTATTTTTAATTAAATTCAACCCTTTCGTAGATGTAGAAATTATTTAAATAAAATTCTGGAATATACAGACAGTTTACATGGGAGTTTGTTTGGAGGTTCTAACACGGGAATCCACCTTCTGTTAAAGCAGCTCCTTCGGAATGTGGAAAGATCAGTGTCTTGAATTAAGAACTTCACTTTGGAAATGATGTACGTAGAAGAGAAAGGAAGGCAGAATCAAGCCAAGTCATCCTCACATCTAGTTTGTTAAGTAGATAAAAGTGTTGTTAAGATAATACTGGTTTATGTAAGGCCCTGCAAGTCATGATGATATGTCATTCTGTTAATTATGTAGTTTCTCAGTTGGTAACCTGGGAAATCTTGTTATCATCTCTTGGGTGAAGTCTTATAGAGAGCATGTCCTACCCATAGTAGGAATCCTAAGGATTTAGTGCCTGTTCCTTATCTGTTTAAGACTAGGTTTTTAGTTTTTCTATGTCTTTGTTTCCCTTCCTCCAGAATGGGGCTTTGTTATATTCTTTTGGATTTTGACAGCTTTACTTTAAAACTTCTCATAAATTATTTTCCTCAGCCATGTCAGACTCGTGAGAAGGTTTAAAATAAAGTCACCAGAGAAACCGTGTGATATTCTTTTCTTTAAGATCCCTGCCAGTGTATAGTACTCTGTTTCTGAGGGAAGTCTGGCAGCTGTACCTCTCATTTTTAAATTACGGAATGAACCCAATTAATAGAAGCCAAGGAAAATTATTCGAGACTAGAAACCTTTTAGGGAGGTAAATTTAGAATGGTTAATATGGGAAAAGGTTGGATTAGGGAGTAAGTTTTAAAGATTTTTCTAGATTCTAAGCAAGTAATGGGAAAAACTTCACATCTCATTCCCACTTAGTTTGTGGTGCAAGGGGAGCTTGGGTCCTTAACTATTTGTATGATAATAGTAATCACAGTAGTAATAATTAACATCTGTACTATGCTGTGTACTATCTGCTGCATATACAATATCTCATCTAATCCTTACAATAGTGTTATCATGTAGGTGCTACCAATATTGTCAACTATATTATAGAAGAAACTCAAACTTATAATAGAGTGAAGTTAAGTCATTTGCTCAAGATCACATAGCTAGGAACTGATCTAATTCAGGTCCACCGGATTCAAAAGCCCATATTCTTAACCACTAGGCATCCTGCCTCTTCTCCAAATGAGTAACAAACTGGTAATAGGAAAATTGCCCTAAGGACAAACTATATGGAGACACTGTTCCAGGAGCTTTTTTAACTTAAGAAGAGAGAGGGTAAAGGACAGTGATGGTGAGAGATTGAGAGGAAGAAGGGAAGTTATAAATATTCCTATGTATAGATTTCTATTTGTTGGTAGTAAGATTTGATTTTTAAAGCGATATTTGAATAAGGATTTTTAGCTGCTTTTGTATTTTTATATATAGACAAAGGTAAATATATTTGTCTAGAATATTTGATACTTCTAGCATGCAGATGTCTTAATACCAGGTTGTCATTGAACTGTTACTATAAAAAGATACTAATTAGATTTTTAAATTCAAATTTTTGTATGCATTGCAATTAAGATGATTTGTTTTGTGCTGATTTACCAATTTGTTTAACAAATATTTAGTGAATGCCTACTTTGAGCCAAGTGCTGGAGACTTATGTCAAGTGCTTGAGATCAATTTAGAGACAAATAAGCCACAATCTCTGCCTTAGTAACCTTACCACCTAATATGTGAGACAATCAAGTAAACAGATAATTATAAGTATAAGTAAGCGTAGGGTGCTATTCCAGCACATAGCAGGAAACTGACCCACTGTAGAGATGACACATGGCTTACAAGAGAAGGAGGTCTTTAAAATGTCCTAAATGATGAATAGGAGTTACCTGTCATGATATGTAGGCTTTCTATTGGTTGATTAACAATAAATATATTATTAGAAATACCAGAAGAATCTTTTTAAAAATACCAATGCCTGGGCTCTCCTCTAAAGAATCTGATTATTTAGTTCTGGTGGAGCCCAGGCATGAGTATTTTTAAAAAGCAGTCCACTTGTTCTTATGGGCTGACATGGTTGGGAGCCACTCAAATCTCATTTCAGACATTGCTCCTGAAATGGTGCTTGCTGATCAGGAACTTATTGTGTTGCTAGAGAGAAGCTATTACTAGGCAAGAGAAGATTTGAGATAAATAAATAATTAATTCAAAACGAAGAAGCACAGATTTTAACATATAAAAGCAAATTTTTCTACATTAAGATTGAACAACTTCCCGGGGCCGGGCCCAGGCCCATGGCCAGGTGGTTGAATTCGCAAGCTCTGCTTCAGTGGTCCAGGGTTCACCGGTTTGGATCCTGGGCATGGACCTACACACTGCTCATCAAGCCATGCTGTGGTGGCATCCCACATAGAAGAATTGGAATGATTTACCACTAGGAGATACAACTATGTACTGGGGCTTTGGGGAGAGAGGAGAAGAAAAATAAAAGATTGAGCAACTTCCCTAGGTAATCATTCCAGACTACTAAATAAAGTCTTAAGATGTCTTTCACATCTCACTTAAAAATGTTGAGTACACAGTGGCTCCCTTGGACCTGCTACTCAAAGTCCTTCATAGAAATATGAATACCAATATAAGATACACACAAAAGAATATTTGTTCATGAGCAGACACGAAATTACCCAAATCTGGAAGATTAGAATGGTAAATGCCCGAAGGACTTTTCATGGGTTGGTAATTAGAAGAGAGCAGATGAATGACAGTTAAAGAGGAGCTTTATGGCATTATAGATGAGAATGGTTGGGTAGAAGATTATGAATAATCAGTGAATATAGGATTCTAATTGATTATATTTGCATATAGGATATACCACACATGTTTCATTTCTTTGAAGTATCCGTATGAAGAGGAAGAAAAGCGTTGTCTTATTTTTTTTTTTCTATTTTTCTAGGTAGAGAAAACTTTAGAATGTGACTGTTAATGTTTAAATTAATGCTTAACTAGAACCACAAAGAACATTTTCTGTGTGCTATCTAAAAGACTATATCAGAATAGTAGGATATTAAACTGTAAGAGATTTTTTAGTGTCTGTTTCCTTTTTATTTTATTTAGTTTGATTTTGTTGTTGAGAATCTGTAATCCAGATCTGTTAAATAAATTGCCCATAGTACACAACTAGATAAGGGTAGAACAGGACTAGATTTAAGATCAGTGCCCTTTCCACTGTAGCACACTATGTTTCCTTTTATTTTTCAGAATTTTAGTCTTCTTGCTCGTTGAATTTTCTAGTCTAGTTTTCTTTTATTTTGTGTTACAATTTGTCTCCTGAAGGTCAAGTAACCTGGTTTGGTTATGAGAGTCCTCGTAGCTTCTGGGACTATATCAGAGTGGCTTGCCGGAAGGTTTCACAGAATTGTATCTGCAGCATTGAAAATATGGAAAATGTCAGTTCCTCTAGAGCTAAGGTAAGACATAAATAATAATATGTAATGTGTATAATCTAATCCTAAGTAATTTTGACCTAAAGAGAAAATTTTGAGCTCTTTGCTATATAGAGTATTTTTCTTTTCTTTGTTGGGATTAAGCACTCAGGCAAATTTAACATGTTTCAGAGGCTTGTTTCCACTTTTTTCTTATTGCATGTAGTTGCTTTAGAATGCTCTTGCATCTTCACTGTTGCCTTATGAATAGCAGGAAGGTAGAAAGCTAGTCTCTATTAATTTCTTTTCTAAGAAGCACAATAAAAGCTGTGGTATTCTATGAAGTTTCTACATTTCTTGAGTTACCTAAACTAGTGGTTCTCAGTGCCCTACAGAACCCTGGGGGTCCACAATGTCAAAACTATTTTAAGATAATACGAAGATGTTATTTGCCATTTGCACTGTGTTTGCATTTGCACTGCTGATGCAGAAACAGTGGTGGGTAGAATTGCTGGTGCCTTAGCACATATTAAGGCAGTGGCATCAAACTATGCTAGTAGTCACTGAGTTCTTCCCCACTATGCACTCTGTCTAAAAAAAAAAAAAAAAGCTAGTTGCATTTAAGAATGTCCATGATGACACAGTAAAGATTATTAATTTTATTAACTCTCAGTCTTTGAGTACCTGTTTTTTTAATATCCTGAGTGACAAAATGAGAAGTATGCATAAAGCATTTCTGCAGCATGTTCAAATATGACGGTTGCTTCAAGGAAAAGTACTCATGCACTTATTTAAATGTGAGCTAAACTAGACATTTTTGTTAGATATCTAATACTATTTTTACTTGAAGGAAAAACATTCAAACTAAAGTTTTTTAGACTTAGGCATTTGGGAGACATTTCTTGAATAAAAACAGAATGAAGTGAGCCTGTTACTTCAAGGAAAGCAGCTGACAGTATTTGTTACTAATGGTAAAATCAAAACTTTCAAATAAAAATTAGAATTTTGGAAAACTTATATTCACCATCTTAAGCTTGGTAGCTTCCCAGTACTTAAAGACTTTTCTGGTGTTGATATTAACAAATGTATTTTTTAATTGTTTAGTGAAATGTGTCAACATTTGGTAGACCTGTATAATTTATATTTTCTAAATGACAAATGCATGGAATTACAAAATCATGCATGAATAAAAGATCCAGTCAAAGGGCAAGATAAATCAATGGATTTAATGTAATACAGTATGAAAAGTTGAGTAATATGGTTATAGTTCATGTTTCAATTAACCTTTAGGAAACTATCACCTACCGAATTTTGATGTATAATCAAAGGAGAATATCCACATTTACCTAAAAAGGCTATTAAATGATTCTGTTTTCCAACTATGTATCTATGTGAGGCTAAATTTTCTTCATATGCTTTAACTAAAATAACACATTGTAAAAGATTGAATGCAAAAGCAGTTCTCTTTTATTAAGCCATACATTAAAAAGATTTGAAAAAATTTAGAACAGAGCCACTTTTCTCATAATATTTTTGTTTAGGAAAACATAGTTATTTTTCATAAAAATATGTTATTTATGTTAACATATAATGGGTTTAGTATTTTTTAATTATTTAATGTTTTTGAAGTTTCCAATTTTGACTTATAATACAGTAAATATCAATAAATATAGCCTATATGAAAGTTCTTTGGGATCTTCAATAATTTTTAAAATTGTGAAAAGTCTTAGCTGCTCATATAATCCATATCAGCTTTAGTTTAAGAATTTTATTTATTTATTTTATTGGATTGTCATAGTAGCTTTCCTTACTGTGTTTGACATTTAAGAATTATAGAATAAGGGCCCGGCCCGGTGGCATGGCAGTTAAGTGTACACATTCCGCTTCAGCAGCCTGGGCTTCACCGGTTCGGATCCCAGGTGTGGGCGTAGCACTGCTTGGCAAGCCATGCTGTGGCAGGTGTCCCACATATAGAATAGAGGAAGATGGGCACGGATGTTAGCTCAGGGCCAGTCTTCCACAGCAGAAAAGAGGAGGATTGGCAGCAGATGTTAGCTCAGGGCTAATCTTCCCCAATAAATAAATAAATAAATAAAAAATAAAAGACTATGGGGCTGGCCCCGTGGCTAAGTGGTTAAGTTCGCGTGCTCTGCTGCAGGCAGCCCAGTGTTTCGTTGGTTCGAATCCTGGGCGCGGACATGGCACTGCTCATCAAACCACGCTGAGGCAGCGTCCCACATGCCACAACTAGAAGGACCCACAACGAAGAATATACAACTATGTACTGAGGGGCTTTGGGGAGAAAAATAAAAAATAAAAAAATAAAAGAAATAAAAGACTAGCTGTGATTTTGATGAGTCAAGTCTATAAAAGTAGAAAGTATTCCAGGTGATACATAAACTTTGTTTTCTTATTTTCAGATTAAAAGTAGGAGAGGTCAACATGAGAAGTGTATTCTAAACCCCTTCAATATAGGAGAGAATATATTTACAGAACTAGCGTATCCCAAAATACAAAAGGTAACTGAGAAGTTAACAAACCTAAAAATGTAGCATTTGGACCTAGGTAAACCAAAGAAACCCAAACCCTAGGTAACCACCTCCTTAATGAGACTCTTGGGACTAGGCCCTGCACAGCAAGATGCTGTCCAGCAGAGAGAGTTAATATTTATTCTGTAAAAAACTGGTCTTGACTATCAAAACACCACAGAACAATCATATTGCAAATCCTGCATTTATATTTTTGTTTTGCTCAGGCCTCAAACAGATTCCATTTAGTGGGGAAAGAGATCTGTGATTTGCCTGGTTATGCTGGGAAAAGTCTGTAGGCAAAGATTACCTCTGTCTTTATTGCAATGGGAAGAGCAAAGTACTTAATCTGCTCAGTAAATCACACCTGGCAAGTGTCAAGATTGAAGGATTAAACAAATACCTCAGATGACAGGATTATTAAGCCTTTGAGTTACAGTCTGGAGTGACAGCTAGCATATAGAGCACTCTTATCCAGCCTTGACACTTATGAAAACATAACAGAACTGAAGCATCAAACTAATGTGCAACTCAGTACACTTGGGACCAAAACAGATCATTTTTTAAAATTCTGTATAAGAAGCCAGATTCACTCTAAATACACCTTTAGTGTTATGTGGATGACATTTTAAGCAGTGGAAGACAAGGTCCACCATGGAACAATGACTATCTCAGTATAGAAACATTCTTTGAATTTAGTTGAGTTGAGTGACTCAGGATTGTCTGTGTCCTAGTACCACTGTACAACTTAGATTCATATTGTGGAAACTTGCCCCCCTGGGAGATCTGATATTTAGTCACTCTAAGCTAAGATCTATGAAATGCAGATCGTTTCCTTTTTTTGCTTAGCCTGTGACTAGTAGAGCCTATTTTCCAGGGCCTAAACGTAGCCTAACATTGAAATAGAGTATTTGAATTGAAGATCATGCCGGTAATCTTTCTGTGTCAGGTATATTTGCAGCTATTCTTTCCACAATATGCAGGAGTTCTGGGACATGGGCTTTCTATACATCAACTTACTTAGGTTTCAGACTAGAATTAGCACACAGAAAAATAACTTCATCTCAACAGGTACTTATTTCAGTGTCTTCTGAACTCACCCATCTTCCCCATCTGTTATTGGGCTAATTACTTATAAGCATAACATATGATCTCTGACAGAAACCCCCCTAATTGGATCCTTAGTTACTATTTTTTTTGATCTTGGAGATATTTCCATTGGATTTTCTTAGTATTCCAACTGATTTCAAGCTCAGGAAATCCTTCCTCTTTCATTTTTTATTTTTTAGCCTCAAATTATGAGCTCTGTGCTTTTCTTGAGTTCTTCCTACCTTCCCGCATATCATGTGTGGGTTTTTTTCTTTTTCTTTATTTTTAAGAACAGTTATTGTTTTTGACTAAGTTAGGTTTCTCTAATTTGTGGGTTGCTTGCCTTCTACATTCCTTCTAATATTGAATTTAACATATGAGACCAATTTCCGAATATGCTAGTCACATCAGCCATCCGTATATCCAGGCATCCTCCATCCAGTAAATTTTGATGAACACCTATACCATGTCACAGCTGTGAATGTAGTCCTTAATACATTCTTATGACATACATCCCTAATCTTCCCTAGTCTTTCTTGGTCTCATCTTGTTTACTTTTTTGTTTGTTCAGAAGCTGGCCTTGTCAGTACTGTGTCCCAGAGGCAGATTAGCCAAGTTTTCTACTGAAAGAGGCAGAGGAGGTAGTAATCATAGATACACCAGAGTTATCAAATACTAGAACTTTACGGTAAGATATAATTTTACAAAGAGGCCATTTTTATGAACATTTTCTATTACTGACTCACAAATCTCTCTTCTCTTTTAACCACCACTGGATATTTTCTTTCCCTGGTTCTTCATTGTGATGGCTCCACACCTGGAAGAATGTTAGAAATACTTGGGGAGCTTTAAAAATAAAGAAACAGTTTCCCAGGCCAAAACCAGAGATATTCTGATTCTGCCCATTTATTTTACGTTCTGTCCATTTTAATTTTTTTTTGCTGAGGAAGATTTACCCTGAGCTAACATCCATGCCAATCGTCTGCTATTTTTAATATGTGGGTTGCCAGCACAGCATGACTGCTAACAGAGCAGTGTACGTCTGCGCCCAGGAACCGAACCCAGGCTGCCAAAGCACAGCACACTGAACTTAACCACTAGGGCACCAGGGCTGGCCCTACATTCTATCCATTTTAAATACTAACTTCTTATGAATCTTTCTTAAATACTGCTTTCCTCATATCATTCCTTTTCTCCACTTCTCACTGATGACTCCAGTGCTTAGTAGCTATGAGCAAGTTACTTATCTACTTTAGTTTTATCCACTTGTTCAGCAAGTATGTATTGAGTGCCTACTGTGTGCCAGGAGCTATTATGAATACTGAGGATACAGTGACAGTGGTGAAAAAGATGGAAAAGAGCAAATGTTAGGTACATTTTAGTGATACAGCAAAAAGATAAATATATATTATAATCTCAGGGCCAATGAAAAAAATGAAACCAGTTAAGAAGTTAGAAAGTGATAGGAGTGGTGGAAGAGAGCATGCTCTTTTAGATAGGGTGGTTAGGGAAGGCTTCTTTGAGGCAGTAATATTTGAGCCAGGATGCAAATTATGGGAAGAAATGTGCTGTGCAAGCATTAAGCAGAGGAAGAAAGGTGTAGAATAGAAGATGTGGTCATGATTAAGAGTTTGGATGTTATTCTCAGTGCAATGGGGAGCTACTTGAGGGTTTCTTCCTTTTAATTCTCTTAAAGCAGTAGAGTACTGTAATGTGATTTACATTTTTGAAAGATCAACTGGGTGTGACATGGAGAATGCATAGAAAGGAGAGTGGGAGCAGAAAGTCAAGTTAGAAGGGTATAATGGAGTCTAAAAAAGGGATGATCCTGGAGGTGAGAAATGAATCAGTTTCTGCTTCTAGTGATAACAGAATAGCTTGTATCAGAGGAACTTTTCTGCCAAGAACAACTATAAAGGTTGGATAAAATATACAAAGCAACAAATTTAAGACATAGAGAAGAACCAAGGCGTGATAACTTAAGTGTCTGCAATCCTGGGGAGAAGGACAGTACCTGAGGTGAGCCCCATAGTCATCTTGGCTTTTAGCCCAAGGGCATTTGTCTGTTCCCGTCGTAAGTATATAGGCTAAGCAGAAAGTCTTGGTGGGGGGGGGGGGGGGTGGTTTTAGTTTCCCTGGGCTAGAGAAAGAGAAGTTGGAGCTTGGAACTGCCAGTGAAACCAGGACTTAATAGAGAGGAGAGAACTGCAAAAGAATGTGCCTAAAATTATACATGCAGTTTTCCTGTGAGGTGTTTACAAACTCTTAGTCACCTGGAGCACAGAGCAAGTCTCATAAACCAAGCTGAAAGCAGCAGGTAGGAGGCTAGAAAAACTGATTAAAGATTTCACAGTCTTGTTCTGCAGAGATAGAGGTTAGAGTGCAGGGTCAAACAAGTTGGAGGGTCCCCGTAAACATTCCGTGCTTTTGAGACCCCAAAAAGGCTATGCTTTGGGAGTAGGGGAAATTTAGATGAAGACCAGTCCAAAAAGGCCCAAAAGTGGTACCCTTAAATGGTGCGAGGTAGTTTTCAAGTATACTGTCTGCCTACCCAGAAGAAAAATAAATCTACTCTAGACAAAGATAATATTAGAGCTGCTACAAATTTCTGTATGCAATGTCCAGTACTCAATCAAAAAATCACAGACATATCAGAAAACAAAATCAAATGACCCAAAGAAATATAGAAAAGACAATTGAAACAGACCTATGGGAGATGCAGATAATAGACTTTTAAGTAATTATAATAGGTTCAAGAAAATATAAAGATTAGTAAGTCTAGAGAACTGGAGTATATATAAGAAAATCAAAATAGAAAACTGCAGAATATTCATTCTTACCAAACATACACAGAACTTATACAAAAATTGGTCATTTGCTGAGCTATAATTTATCTCAATGAATTTCAAATGATTGAAATCATATAATGTGTGTTCTCTAACCACAGTAGAATTAAGCTAGAATCATTAACAAAGTGATAACTAAAAAATGTTTGTATGAGTCAAAATTGAGAAAGACTTCTAAATAACTCATGGATGAAAGAAGAAACTACAATTGAAATTGAAAAATATTTGGACAGTAAGGATAATGAAACTATGCCAAAGAAAAACTTATGCTTAGAGGAAAATATATAGGCTTAAATAGGATTTTATATATTTAAAAAATAAAGTTTGAAAATCAGTGATCAAAGGTTTCATCTCAAGAAGCTGTAAAAAAGAGAAAAGTAATAAATATAAAGTAGAAGGAAAATAATGAGCAAACATCCAATTAAATTAAAACAAATATATACTAGCAAAAATCAACAAAACCACAAGTTTGTGGGGGTATTTTGCTTGAGGAAGATGGTCCTTGAGCTAACATCTGTGCCAGTCTTCCCCGATTTTGTGTGTGGGATGCCCACAGCAAGGCTTGGTGAGCAGTATGTAGCTCCATGCCTGGGATCTGAACCCGCAAACCCCAGGCTACTGAAGCAGAGCACACAAACTTAATACACGACCGGGCTGGCCCCCAAAAGTTTGTGTTTTTAAAAAGGTTAGTACAATTGATAAGCTTCTAGCAAGACTATTCAAGAAGAAAAAGAGATTATAAATTACCAGTGTTAGGAACAAAGAAGAGGCCAACCCCATAGACCCTACAGACATTAAAAATCCTAAAAGAGGTAGTAACTTCACACCTACAAATTTGAAAATTTAAATGAAATGGGCAAATTCTTTGAAAAATGTCACTTACAAAACTATCACAGAAAGGAAGAAAACATCTGAATATTCTGATATTGACTAAAGAAATTGAATCTGTAGTTAAAAATCTTCCCCTTCCAGGCCCATTTTTTAAATTGAGTTGTCTTTTTCTTATGGATTTGTAAGAATTCTTTGTATTTTATGAATGAGAGTCTTTTGTCAGACATATAATGCAAATGTCTTTGCTCACTCTGTGATTTGTCTTTTCACTCTCTTCAACGATTTCTGTTCATCCCCTGAAACAGGCGGGAAGGTAGAATGTATGGGTATTTCAATTAGGTTGGTAGGTTTGGTGGTGCAGTCAGCTTCCCGTCTTCTAGTTGTGTCTATTTGTTTCCTCATATAGTAAAGTAGGGATAGTATTGTAACCTAACACAGGATTCTTGGGGGGATTAAACATCTTAATGTATCTAAAGCTCTTAAGACAGAGTCAAGCATATATTAATTGCATTCTAAAGCAGTGTTGACTACTTTTACCATTATCTAACTGATAAAGTAAAATGTTAAATCTAAGTTTTCAACTTTCTCACTTCATAGCTCCAACAATCTTTAATAAGTCTGTTTATCTTCTGTTCTAGTAAAAGTTCTTTTGTCAAAAGAAAAGAAACTTAAAATTAGCACAATTTATTACAATATAACAGAGAATTCCACAAACATCCAAGGACAGGAAACTAGGTGCAGCCAAGTTTTATATGGATTGACATTAATAAATCAGGAAGCAGGACTTTCCCCACATTGCTTATCTAGCAATAGCACAGTCTCCTGTGTCTAACTTTTTCTGGAGAGCAACATTCTCTGCTGTTTTGGTGAAATTGTAGCCTTTTGATTCAACCCACCACTACTAGTCTCTCTGTATTTTAGATGAAATTTCAAGAGAGAATCTTGAGACTGCTGGCCAACAGCTTGTCTCTTCCTTTCTGTTCCAGTCAGCCACAGCTAAATTGTATGTTCCCCTAGGCTTACTTAGCAGGAACAATGGACTGAGCAGTGGACAAACTGAAAGACATTTTGAGCTTGATGGGCCAGTTGATAATTGTGCTTACTACACCTTTATCATTCCTTTATTTCCCAGCACTACTGCTGCTTCTAGCTTGATAGGTTTTACCACTGTCTAAATTGACTGCTTTTTGATTCTTCCTATGCAAGAGTTTGGTGAATTCTCTTGAGTTGTAGTCTAAAGAATGCTTTTTCTCCTTCCATACTGGTGGTCAACCATCATAAATATTGATTAGCGTCATCTTTATTCTCAACTGCCATTGCAATGTTTTGATTTTCTATTTAGTCAATCTTTAATGGATTTTCTGGAGATTTGTGAACGGGTTGAATAAAAATAAAGTAATTGGATTATAAAATTCTCCCTACAAATATGATCTCTTACATTCTTTCATTCGAAACAAAAGGTTCAGAAGAAATGCTTTGGATAGTAAAAATAATATTAACTGGCTAGTCTCAACTATTGAATGATGTTACCTCTTTTCAACAGTAAAATTATTCACATTTAGTCAGAATCTCCTGTTGCTGTGATCCTGTTCTAGCATATGCTTCTGGGGTATTGTTGTTTATTTCATTTTTCTGGTTTAAATATTTGGTTATCATTTTTAGAATTCTCTGGGGGCGTCAAATTCGGTAACTCGTGATTTCCATGCATGATAAATAATGAAATTGTGTAATACCTCTCTCTGGAAGGATAGATGGGAAATTCTCTTAAATAAGTGGTGTGAGAGTGATTGTTTTTATTAATGAGAATGGACTCTGTTCCTCATGTTTTATAAGGGGACTCATTTTAATTATCATGTTGATTTGGGGCACTGAAGTGCTGTTGTCTTAGGATTATATTATGTGATTCAAAAGAAGTCTCTAACTCATGTAGCTCAATATTAATGGTTCTGTCTCTTCAGAGGATAGAAAGTTAATCTGACTTGCTGTACCCTATACCTTCAGAGAAACAAAATATATACCATATACTATACATAATAAAAATTTACCTATTCTTATCTACTTGAATATTTTTCTTAGTCTTTATCAAATGTATATTTTGAATGAGTTATTCTTTCCATATTAAAAATGCGTGTATTTTTGATGACACAGTGGCAAAATATTTTTTAACTTCTAATTTGTTTTTCATATTTGATTCTTTCTTCTTCCTTTTAGGGTAGAGCCTGGATCAGAGTAGCACTCATGGAAAAACATTTATCTGAATACATTTCTACAGCTCTGAGAGACTTCAAGACTACCAGGTTTAAAAGTTCTTTTAATTTTCAAATATATATTTGAGTCATCTAAAGACTTAGAAATAATAATAGAAAGAAGACCTTCATTTCTAAAATCCTCCATTATTTTATTTCCTTATTTTTGAACTGCTTAATAAATCCAGTATCTTCTCAGAAGAATGTAATTTGTCAACTAAACATACCTCTACCTCTCTTTATCTTTTCAGGCTTCATATTGTGCCTGGAATATCTTTTTTCTGAATCATTTCTGATTCTCACTCTTTCAACACTTGAAGGTTCATTCTCTCCATAGACTTTTCTCTGACCAATTTGAAGAAAAACCTAACCATGAAATTCCTATAGCATTCCTTCTCTTTCTATGCTATAGTATTTATTTATTTATTTGCTTATAAAGAATATAAATGAATTATTCACTTCTTTAATTCATATATATAATTAATGATTGCTCAGTTGTCTTTTTAGGGTAGTCTGTACAATGTTCTTTTTCTTAGATTAGACTTAGAGATGACACACTGTGTCATGTGAATAACAGGACTTTACTAATTTCTTACAACGGTAGAAAAAGTTTCATATTAGGACAACAGTCATTCCTGTTAAGCTGTGGTCTACAAATCTATTTTTATAGCTTTTGTTAAAGAAACCATTTCTCCATATCAGAAGTATTTGTAAGTGAAAATGGTTAATAATTTCAATAGCTTAAACATGTACTGTTCAATACAGTAGCCACTAACCACATACTACTATGTAAATTAAAATTAGTTAAGATTTAAATAAAATTACAAATTCAGTTCTTTAGTTGCTCTATCACATTTCAGGTGTTCAATATCTATGTGTGGCTAATGGCTACCAAATTGAACAGCACACATATAGAACATTTTCTTCATCACAGGAAGTTCTTTGCACAGCACTGCCTTAGATGCTTCTAAATTATCATACTTATTTCTACTTTATTAATCATATTTCTGAAGGAGAAGAAAAGAATGACAACTATATACCAGTTTTGATAGAGAAAATTAGGCACATATATAAAGAAATCATGTATCGGGAATCTTAATTTCCATGTCCTGATGCAGTATTTGATATTTTGGGTTTTAAGAAAATCTGGGCATTTATTATGACACATTCTTAGCTAAGTAACCAAGAATCACGATTACAATATCTTTACTTAAGTGCTCTATGTTTTTAGGTAATAAAATAGTAAATTTTTCATTTGCAAAATACAAAGAAAAAATTATTATGATTATAAATTTGACCGAGATAGAAAGACTTTTAACTAAAAGAAGTATTTGCATAAAGTAAATCCGATATATACTTATTGAATTCTTTTAAAGTGATATGATACTCTTGGGATATTTCTAAAGGTAGACAGTGAGATGATGATAAACTTTTAGACATTTGAAATGAACCTTTTGAAATGAAACGTGTTTCTTTTATTTATCATCACTAGCAAATAAGTTTAATTATGAAAGATACTAAATATTAGAGATACTAAGGCTTTGAAAATAAAAATAGTATCAGAATCTCAGAGATCAAACCTAAAAATCCTAAATTGATGAAATCAAACCCAAGTTTACACAATAATCATCTCCTATGCAATAAAAAGATTGTATGAAAGTTATGATAGTTTTTTCTAAATAGAAATTAAAGCATTAATAATCTCTCTGAGTTGTTAGTCTTGTTCTCTAGTTTAGAGAATTGGGTGGGGTAGAAATAATTCTTGAATAGATTATTTTTAGAATGAGTAGTTTAAATATTTGAAGGGAAATGCTTTTTCTCTTGTTCTTAGATGTTAGCCGTCCTTTTTTAAAAAAGGAAATGATTCAGCTCTAGAGAAGTCCATGAAGTAAATAATGTTCTTGTAACAATATGTAAATATATATTATTCAAACAGAAACATGGCTTAGTATGTGTATACACACATACTTAAATATATAATATTTATGTATATATATGTATATACACACACAGTATTTAAATATGAATGTAATGACTCTAATTCTCAAGAAAGGAAGACAGTAGGGAGTTTTTTCAGAATTCTTGTCTTAGAAGTTAACTAAAAAAATGCAATTCCAAAAAGAGAAGAAAGTTTTTTTTTAACTATTTACAGTATTTTTTTTTACTGAAATCAAATAAAAGAAACGTCTTATTTATAAATAAATGTGATTGTGAACCTCTAGCCAAGACATATCTGTTTGGAAGATTAAGTTTGTAAAATACAAGCAAACAATTGGAAAGAATAGTTATACCTTACCTTTTGTCTGTATGCTTCCTCATGTAAGTGCTTGTAGAACAATGAGAAATGATCTCTAATCCTTTAGGAATCTTGAGAATATCTGAATCAAGTGATTTCTTCTTGTTCTACTCCTCACAGATAAAGAGTAATCACGTCCTTTAAAATGATGATACAAGTGTTTACCCCAGTACAAAAGGAAGAGCGACATGAGCTAAGGCAGGCAAGCTTGAAAGTACTAATCAGTGAAAATCCAAGGATAAGCTTGGGCGGAGGAAGTGTGGGGAACAGAAACACAATACATCCTCTTCTTGGAGTACATGACGATGGCTCCAAAGTATTAGAGAAATTCATGTGATCTTTATTGCTAAGGTGGAGGATGTCTTGGTGAGCAATTGAAAAAAAGCCTTTGAAGATTTTCATGGTTTTAGAGATTGGGGTGTTATTGGGAAATAGCCAGAGGTAGGAAGTTAACAGAGTCAAGATTAGAATCCAAGCTAAAAAAAAAAGTGGGGAATTGTTCTGGTAGGTTACTGGGAAGACCTAGAATTACAGACTTAAAGTAGAAACTGAATTAATTTGCTCAAAGTTTTAATTTCTCCCCACCCACAGACTGAAAAATAATTAGAAAAGTTAAGCTAAAAAATACAAATGGGACATTTGAAACAAGATTGAAAGTATTCTGGTAAGATACAAAGTAGAGATAAAATTAACTCTATGGAGACCTGTTTATTACTTTCCAGTTACACCACAGTACTTAATTTATAATGACAAAAGTTTTGTTCAGAAGAAATGTTATTTTCTTGATATTACATTAGGAGTAAAAGAAGGAGTAAAGTATAAAATAAAACTTCAAAAATTACTGAGCTTTTCACAACATGGAAAAAAAAGAATTGATTAAACACTTTTCTTGATTATAGAGAAGTAGATAGAATAGTGGTAAATTACCACTATTTCAAGAGCTACAAAAGACTTTGGGACTTTGAATTTGTTGAAAAGTTTTACTTTGAGGGCTGGCCCAGTGGCGCAGCGGTTAAGTTCGCACGTTCCGCCTCTCGGCGGCCCGGGGTTCACCGGTTCGGATACTGGGTGCAGGCATGGCACCGCTTGGCAAAAGCCATGCTGTGGTAGGTGTCCCACATATAAAGTAGAGGAAGATGGGTATGGATGTTAGCTCAGGGCCAGTCTTCCTCAGCAAAAAGAGGAGGATTGGCAGTAGTTAGCTCAGGGCTAATCTTCCTCAAAAAAAAAAAAGATGAAAAAATAAACATTATTATAAGATGCTTGTAAACTGCTGCCTCACAGCATAAAAAAAGTTACCTCAAAATGGAGCAGACTTAATTGTAAAACTCTTAGAAGAAAACAGATGTAAATTTTCATGACTTTGGATTAGGCAGTAGTTTCCCAGATAGAATACTAAACACATAAGCAACAAAAGGAAAAATAGATAAATTGGCTTTGAAGAACACCATCAAGAAAGTGAAAAGATGACCTACCGAACAGGAGAAAATTTTTCGAAGCATATATCTGATAAAGGACTTATATCTGGAATATTTATAAAGAACTCTTACAGCCCAATAATAATAATAATAATAATAACATTTAAAAATGGGCAAAGAGTCTGAATAGGCGTTTTTCCAAAGAAGATACACAAATTGCCAATAAACACATGAAAGATGTGCAACATTATTAGCCATCAGGGAAATGCAAATCAAAACCACGAGATGCCACTGCACACCCACTAGGATGGCTGCAATCAAAAGAACACGTAATAACAAGCGTTGACAAGGATGTGGAAAAACTGGAACCATCGTATATTGATGGTGGGAAAGTAAAATGATGTAGCCGCTTTGAAAACAGTCCAGCAGTTCCTCTCAAGGTTGAACACAGCGTTACCATACGACCCAGCACATGACTCCTAGATGTATAGATGTAGATATACCTCTAAGAGAATTGAAATACATGTTCACAAAAAATATGTACACAAATGTTCATAGCAGCGTTATTCATAAGAGCCAAAAAGTGGAAACAACCCAAATGTCCATCAACTGATGAATGAATAAACAAAAATGTATATTTTATATAGTGGAATGTTATTCAGTCAAGAAAAGAAGCACTTCTGCTGCTGCTCCTGGTACTTGCTCGTGTGCTGGTTCTGAGGGACCTGGTACCTCTTTTGTGAAGTGGTAGCTGGGGAGACTCTGGAGTTCAGCATGGCCATTGAGAAGCCCAAGGAGTCAAGACTGAGAACAACGATCGAGGAATACATGGCTTAATAAACTAATAAAAGCCTGTTGTGAATGAGAGGGTTTGTCTGTGAGGCAGATCAGATTCCCATTTGAACGGCAGCCAATCAATAAAGTGACACACCTGCACAGCTGGACTCGGAGGATGAAGCTACAATTGATGTGTTTCAGCAGCAGACGGAAGGTGTCGCTAGAGGGAACCTGCTGCTTTACTCTAGAACTCTGTTCCTACAGACCAAGAATACATTCTTAATTAGAAAACTGGAATTTGATTCTATGGCATCCTAGCTACTACAGTATAGTTTTCTCAATTCTTTCATTTTCCCCTTCCCTGTTTCTTTATTGTACATAAAGTAACTGGTGTATGTGCACAAGCATATTGCTTTTCTTTTTTTAAACTAAATGGTCAGTGGTATGTTTTGATTGACAGCAAACAGAGAAGGATGGGGAAAATAACTGATTCTGTGAAAATACCACCTTTCTCCACTGGTGGCATGCTCATTCAGCTCTTTATATTCCAATAAGTTATTTTGCTTTCACTGTTTCACAGCAGTGAAAAAGAACTACATAAAAATTGTTGCATACCTTGTTCAATCAGAGAACTTTAGTGTTTTTCACTTATTATTCTAAAACCAAGGACAATTTTGTAACTTTTTTGTATGTATCTGTTTCATGCTGGGCAGTCTGTCTTTAAGTAGGGGTAAATTACTCTAAAAGAAATTAATCTTAGATAGTTTTCCCTTTAGGTCAAGTGTCTTGTCATTTAAATAAACTTCATGTTTAAAAAAAAGGAATAAAGTACTGATACATGCTACAACGTGGATGAACTTTGGAAACATTTTACTGTCAAAGAAGCCCGTCACAAAAGACCAGATAGTGTATGATTCCATTAATATGACATGTTCAGAATAAGTAGATCTATACAGACAGAAAGTAGATCAGTCCTTGTGTCATTGTGTGAGCAGGGCAGGGTTTGGGGGGAGGAACATGTTGGAGGGAAATAGGGTGGGAATGCCTGGGGGTACATTATGTCCTTTGGGGGTAATGAAAATATGTTAAAATTGATTGTGATGATAGTTTAGCAACTCTGTGAATATACTAAAACCCACTAAATTGTACATTAAAGGATGAATTATTTGGTATGTGAACTATATCCCAATAAAGCTGTTTAAAAAAAATTTTTAAGGCTTATTGAAATTGTATGTTGAGTAAGAAAGATAAATAATACAGGTTTTTGTAACTAAGGAAATAAGGGAAGTGAGTTCCACTATTGCACAGGGAAAACATAAAATCTCAAATGTAAGCTTATCTCTAGAATAGTTCAGTTTTGAAAATTCTGATTAATAATTCAACTGTTGTCTTTTTGTGTTGTCTATAAAATAATTTTTGGCTTACTAAATATCTAAAAGTTCTTATAATCAATTTTGTTTCAGAATTTCTTTTTAAATTTGCGTACAAACAGTAATTTTACATATTCCTGGAAACAAGTAAGAAAAAGTGTCAGGATGTATTTGGCATTATTCTATAGTAGAGATAAGCGTGATCTTCCTGGTCTTCCATACAGACATGTGATTTGAGAGAGATAAGAATTCTAACTGCTCTTATAAAATTGCTATTTAGAGAGAACTAGATATTTCCTTTAACTTTCATTAGTACAAGATCTCCTTTCATTAGGAAAATGAACCTATCATAAATGAATGCTTTTATTCCTATCACCACACACCTTAACCATATTGTCTTTGTTCTTTTTTGTTGTGATGGAATGTCTCTCTATTTAGAGGCTAGTTTCTTCTGGATCCTATTCCCGCTCACCTCTTCCCTTAGTTACCACCTTTCTCTCTCCTCATCCTCAACCTCTTTTCCATTGCTGGATCATTCCCACCCATGAAGAAACATATACTGGTATCTCCTATCTTAAAAAGAAAAACTTCTTCATTGAACTCATATTTCCTTCTACTACTGCTCATTTTCATGTTCTGGTCTGCTTCATCACCAAACTTCTCGAAAATGTTTATACAAACTGTCATCATTTCCTTACCTTAGAGTCAGTCTTCTCTCCACTCCTGCCTGGCTTCTGCCCCTCACCACTCCACCAAGGATAATTTTTACAAGAATACCAATAATCTACAAGCTACTAGATTCAATGGACATTTCTCTGTCCACATTTTACTCCATTGTGCAGCTAACGTGGTTGAATACTTCCTCTTTCTTGAAAAACCTCTTTGCCTTTAGCTTATATGACGTTACCTGGCTTTTCCTTCTCCATCTATGATTGCTCTTTCTCAGGCTTCTTTTCCTCTTCACAACTTCTAAGTGTTAATATTCTCTGGGCTCAGTCCTCCATTGTCTCCTCTTCTGTCTCTGTTCATTTCTCTTTCTCTCTCTCTCACTAGAATTTCATCCATCTCCCTATAGCTTTAAATACCACCTGTATGATCATGACACCACATTTAAATCTCTAGCTAGCTAGTTCAGATATCTTGATTTTTTCCCCTTCTAACCCTGTTCTCTCCCTCTCAGTAAATGGTTTTACTACTTACCTACATGGCTGATCAAGTCAGAATCTAAAATTCATATTTGATTCCTCTTTCTCCCTCATTCTCTGTAATCATTCCATTAGCAAGTCTTGTCAATCCTGTCTCCAAAATCTGTCTTGAATCTATCCGTTTACCTTTATCTACATGACTGCTCCAGTAATGCATACTTATCTCTTGCTACACTCCCCAGTTGGCCTCCCAACTAAGTTTCCAGTTTCCCCCCTTCCAGTAGCCATCCAGCTTCTAGCCAGTCTTCTAATATAATGTTGTATGTCCACTTTACTTAAAAAAAAAAAAAAGTAAAAGGGATCATGTTAATTCCCACTTAAAACTTTGAAATGGTTTCTCTGCAAACACATTTCCTGGAGACAAATTCTGATTTCACCATTTTCCAGCTCTGGAGTCTTGGGCAAGTTGCTTAATACCCTCTGTGGCACAATATGTGCTGGTAAAGTGAAAGAAGATAATTCATATAAAGCCCTTATGACTATGCCTGGCATGCAGTAAATGTCCACAATTATTATTAATGTTATATGGCCTACAAAGACCTGTGTGATCAGACTTCTGTGGGCCTAAGGCCTCAGGCTAAACACTTGAGAATGCCTTTCCTAATGACTTTCTTCAAAGTTGTGTTTTCTTTCAATGTTTCTCTACCTCAACAACCTATTTACTTTATACTACTTATCATCATCTGTGATTATCGTTCTCTTTTGTTTGTTGCCTGTCCTCTGCCCTAGACTACAAGCTCCGTGGAGAGGGACCACGTTTATCTTGATCACCATTTTAACTCTAGTACCTAGCACAGTTTTTGCCACACAGTAGGAATTTATTATATATTTGTTGATAATATAATTAATGAATCTCACATACTTATAGTAAGACCTTTGGAGACTTACTTTTTGGTCAGTTTTTCATTCTGATTCAATTTGACTTTTACTAGAATATAACATTTATTTATAACTCTGTCATCTGTCTTGTATGTCATGGGAGAATTTTCTTATCTCCTCTCTTTAAAGTTTCATATATAGAGATTAAATTGGGGAAGAGAACAAGAATATTGGTAATGAAATATCTTTGGTTTACGAGATAAGCTTTGTCATATTTTAATAGTGCCCTTTCAGTGTCTAGAATAACTTGTGACTCTCAAAAAAGGAAATTTTGAGGCATGATACTGTGGAGTATCAGCATAATCCATACTGGTTGTTCACCGTGGATGCCATCCAAAGATATTTGCTATTGAAGTACCAGAAAGGCCTTAAAATAGTCTTACAGAATGAACACTAAAGATAGCATTATAAAGACATATTTCAATTAGAGTTAAATTATATCTGTTAAGAGAAAAAGTTATTTTTATGAAGGTATTACTTTAAATGCTTTTCTAGTTTCTAATATTTTTCTGGTCAACCTACAAATAATTGGAAAGAGTATACCTAATAAAAAGAGGAGGCTTTTCTTCCAGATCACAGTAATATCAAATGGTTGCTCACAATTTTCCTTTGCTTCTAAAATATAAAACTTCTTTAAAGATATAATCTAATATATAAATCTTTAAATGGAAGTTTTATATTTTTCACCTTGGTACTTTCAATATTTGTAATATGTTTTTGCAGTTCAGTACACTGTTTTGGTTAGATTCTTCTCATAAAAATATTTTCTTTAGAACAAAAAATATTTTCAACAAAAGAAAAGGAATTTTTTTAGTGTATACCTTACTATTATTGAATTAGTCATCTTAGGCTTTACTCTTGGCTCATTTGTTACATAACCTTGGTTATATAAGCAAACTTTATTAATGCTCCAGTTTTTCTATGAGATAAAATGAAGAGGTTCAAAGCTTACAATCTTTTAAAGCCTTTGAAAGTGCTGATAACAGGAATCAGGTTTTCAGTCAAAATTACTGATATGTTGGTTTGATTAAGGGAATAAAAAATTTTTCCTGACAGCTGCTGCTTCTTTAATATACATGAAATGACTTGTCTTTGATTAAATGATGAGAATGTGATCGTTTTCAATTCAGATCCCTTCATTTCAGGATTCTTTTGAATACTGAATTACTTTAAAAATGTTACCTCAAACTTAGAGATGTATTTTATGAAAAATACTTTTTTTCTCAACCAGAACTAATAATAAAAACATTCAGCATACGATGGACAGTTCTCTTAAGTAGCCCTTCCTCTTACGTTTGTCGTCTCCTCCCCTCTCTTGCAGTAAGTACTGTTATATTAAACCAGGTCCATGCAGTGTTATGCTTCAGGTGTGATTTTATTTGAGTGGAATTATTGATTTCACATATAGCAAGCATTTCATTTGTATTGATTAGCTTAAAAAATCATTAGTAAAACTAAAGCCAAAAAGATCAATAAAACAATCCTGTATACACATGTATAACAGACCTTTAGACTTTAAATGATTTCTAAAACCAGTTAGTTTTGTGTTTATTTTTGATACCCTTCAATAGTTGCTAAAACAATATTAACATTAGGAAGCAAGCAAGAATAGTTTTGATCTGACTCTTAGAATGCACCTTTAAACATGTTGAGCTCAACATGGGGAATAAAAAAAGTAGGCCCTTTCTTATATAGGGGAATAGTAGGAATAATGGATAATTGCCAGCATCAAAAACCAGAATTCTTTTCTGACACGTGTCTCAAAGAATTTAGTAGTCTAGAACATTGGAATTATAATTCTTCCAGGAGTCAGTAACATATTCTGTCAACAGCCAGTTTAGCCATTGGGGCAGGGGCAAAATCTCAGATATAGAGATTTGTCTAAATATCTCTTTTTGTGGAACACTTTCATTGAATATGTAGAAAATCCTTCCATTTATTTTACTAATCTTTGTTAGTCTGGAAGTTTTAGTTTTTTTCATTTTATATAAATCAGTGAAAGCAATTCTCATATTTCCAAGGAAACAGACAACATCTATTCCAAGCTAGGCTTCTCACCATATTTGTTGGCAGCCTTACACCTAAGAGGGTAGATAGTTGTCTCCTATTTTCCTCTTTGTATTTTTATTATTCGTTTAAACTTCCCTGTGAACCGTAACGTAGGTTAAATCCTCTGTAAATCTTCCTGTTTACCAGTGCGGTTTAATGGGCAGCATATGGAGCTTACAGTGAGAGGGGCTGAGTTTCCTCCGTGAGCAGTTCATCCATGTGAGCCTGGGCAAACCGCTCTTAACGTGACTCTTTTTCTGACGATAAATTTATAGCTAATGACAGTTTTTTCCACGTTCACTTCATGGACTTTTTTGCAAGTATCAAATGATATGTTTGTAAGAGTATTTGGTAGACTCTGAACTTTTCAGAATTAATGGTGGGATTATGAGTATATTAAAATCTTTTTGCAGCCTTTATAAACTCACAGATACTGAGAAGAGCAAGACAAATTTCATTTACTAAAATGTTTTCCTTTTAGTTAGTAGAGTGGTGTTCACTGTCTATATGTAATTTAAATAGATATAACAATTTAATGATCCCTGATTACTGAACATGAACTAGTTTTTGCATAATATTGTTTTAAAGAACAACTAAGTTCAATGATCTTACATTCTTTTGTAGAAAATTACCTTAGGCCCATATTATGATATTTTTTCAAAATATTTATTTTAAATATTTTTAAATAAAATTTTAGCATTTTAGAAACTAACATTCACCAAAACAGATGGCTTTACAGGAATTAGCAAAGATAGATTCATATTCACATTTTGTCAGAGATAATACTTTCTTTTTCAAATGCAGCCATCTTGGTAGCCCGTCTGACCTATTAGTATTGCATTGTTAGAAGTTAGCATAAATTACTAATGATCACACACCTTCCTGGTGCTTAATTTAGTTAATAACCCTTGCAATTACAGAAAAACAGAATGTATGTTTGTGTTTGTTCTATGTATAGAAAAATAGTCTACATAGTTTTGAAAATAGACCAGTATAAATGATCATGAATTTGCCATCTTTCAGATTGCATTTCTGTTGCTTCACTATTAGGGAAAAATGCTAGGCACTCTAGGCCCGTTGAAAGAGTCACTTTGGAGATTCTTTTTGAGGGAAGTAGAAATGCTTAGAATGATTTTTTGTTATGGTGGCAGTTTTTGGTTTTTGTTTTTTCTAAATATCTACAACACTTGGGTGATCTGAGTACATTTTTATTTTGATAAATAAATTTAGTTCTTTCTACTTTAGTTTGGGCTCTAAGTGATTTCTCTAAATGAAACTTCAATCAGTTTTTATTTATTTATTCACTCATTTCATTTTTTAGGAGATTTTATGAGGATGGAGCAATTGTCTTGGGTGAGGAAGCAAATATGCTTGCTGGCATGCTGCTTGGACTCAATGCTATTGATTTCAGGTACTTAATCTAACTAAATGTATTTAGTTCTCAAATTATTCTACCACATAATAGTTCTACTTAGGATTTTTTTCTTTCAGTTTTCTAAGTAAAGCACACAGTTGGATATTGCTATTTGATTCATATTGTTCCCTTTCAAATGGCATCAGTTTTCTAAATGGGTTTGCTCTCAGAAAAGAGACTGTCTGAAACTTAAGAAATTCACTAACAGGCTTGCTCTCTAGTTGGGTAAAAAGGAAAGCTTAGACTGCATTTGCCCAAGCAGAAAAATCATGTACTCTGGTAGCACTGAAGGAAGGTTTTGAATCGTATCTCTTAGTATTTTTCAGCTACTGCTTTAAAATGCAAAGAAATAGGGGCCAGCGCAGTGGCCGAGTGGTTAAGTTCATACGCTCCGCTTCGGCGGCCCAGGGTTTCGCCCGTTCGGATCCTGGGCGCAGACATGGCACTGCCCATCACGCCATGCTGAGGCGGCGTCCCCCATGCCACAACTAGAAGAACCCACAACTAAAAATATACAACTATGTACGGGGGGGTTTGGGGAGAAAAAGGAAAAATAAAATCTTAAAAGAAAAAAACCACCCCTGGTGTTAAAATGCAAAGAAATACACTAAAAGTAGATTCAGAACCAGAAAGATTTTCATTATCTCATGTGCTGAGATAAAGAACATCCTGACAGGATATCTTGGGTATCCTATGTTTCTTGTATTATGTATCTAAAATATAAAAAAATTAATATTTGCTTTTATTATTAATAAGATGAATTGATTCTGGACTAAGATTATAAGTACTAAAAATGCACAATGTACGTTCTTTTTAAATTTAGGGAAGCATCTTTTTGCATTTCCTAAATTGATCCAAGATTTTACATTATACTAAAAGTGGAAAGTTTGTCTGTAACAATAATTCAAATATAAGAGTGAAGGAAATACTATATTTTTATTGAAATATTACTTAAAATGCAAGAATATTAACAAAATAAGTATAAAACTTAAATGAAATCTACTTTTAGGTCTTGAATTAAAAAGTATTGTGCTCATTTTCACTGAGGTTGCCTTTTTCTAGTAAATCACTTCCTTTTCAAAATATTTGTTATTTTATAGGTAAAACTTTCCTCTACTTAAGATTTAATGGGGGGCCACCCCCGTGGCCAAGTGGTTAAGTTCAGCCTGCTCTGCTTCAGCAGCCTAGGGTTTCGCCAGTCCCCATCCTGGGCGCAGACATGGCACCGCTTATCAGGCCACACTGAGGCAGGGTCCCACATGCCACAACTAGAATCTACAACTAAAATATACAACTATGTACTGGGGGGATTTGGGGAGAAAAAAGCAGAGGGCAAAAAAAAAAAAGCTTGGCAACAGTTGTTAGCTCAGGTGCCAATCTTTAAAAAACAAAAGATTTAATAAAGTAGTATTAGATTAATTAGCTTAATTGTTTAGGATGAACATGATAGATGCAATATGAAGGTTCTTTGTGATTCCTCTAAGGGTGTTAACTTTTTCCATTGCATGCTGCTGGCTCTGTCTAAATCCTTTAGCATTTTTTTTTTTTTTGTAAAACAAAACCTGGGATAAGAATATGAACTGTTGGTTTATTGTAACCCATTGGTACTGTATAATCAACTGAAAGCAAGTCTTAAAGATACATTAGTAATGTTTCTGTGAACAAAGAAAAGGTCATATAAAGTGTTGCCACTTTGATTCTGTCCTTGTTCAAGTCTGGAAAAATACATACGTACCCTGGATATTGATATATTAACACAAGTATTTCAGCAGACAAACTTCCAAAAAAACCAGAAGGTGGGAGTTCACAGATGAATGGTTTTCTTTGAAAGATCAACCTACATTTTATAAATATTCCTATGGTTATCTTCCTAGAAGATGTACTTTTTTTCTTTTATCAATAGTAATCATAAACACCGTTTTTTTTTTTTTTTGATTATCCAGTTGAGTATACCCTTGTAGAAGAGAAAGATTAGTGGGTTGGGGGACCGGGAGATCTAGAGTTTCTTTATAGGCTGTATGAGACTCACAGTATGACTTTGGGCAAGTCACTTAACCTTTTCCTTGTTGCCTTGGCTTCTTAAAAAGGATTGACTTAGAGATTAGAAGATTTTTTGCATTCTTTTTTAAGTTTAAGATCCAAGCCCTTTCACCTCTTTAGGTAGTCTAGAAAACCCTCATTTTCTAATTAGATCTTTTTAGGTGATGTTCAGTGTCACGTGAGAATTTATGTGTGAATGTGAACAAGTCTTCATTTGAAAGTTCTCTAGTGATCTCCAATAAAGACCAAGATAGTATGAAATAAATAAACAGTGTTTGAACAGATTTCTCAGTGAGTGTTGCATTTGCAGCAAATATTTATGTAACAGTGTATTAACTTGCACAATGCTTTGTCATTGGCATTGAAGCCAGGATATCTGTATTGAGGTATTTATTTGTAACAAGTAACATTTAAATTACAAACAAAAAAATTCAGCTGCAGTTTGGTGAATCAAATGTCTCTAACAAGAGATTGTTTATTAACACTTGTTTGATTTAACATTTTATCTATTAAAATGGAATATTTATTGTCTGTTTTCTTAGCTTCTGCCTAAAAGGAGAAGGATTAGATGGCAACTTTCCTGCTGTAATAGACTATACACCATATTTGAAGTTTACCCAAAGGTATTTGACATTTTGAAAATGTTATCGAAATCTTAATTTATAATCGGATGTCTTCTTCTACAGTGTATTTATCTGATTGAAGTCACTTTTTATAAAACGTTTATTTCAGTATCAGAAGTCATTCAAAAATACAAACTCAAGTTGCATTTTAGTATTTATGTAAGTACACACTTTTTACATAATTGTAATCCCAGCTTAAGTATAGTTTTTTAAAAACAGCATGTGTTTTTATTGCTGTAATCATTATAATAACTTTAATTGCTCTATAATAGTCCATTGAGATTCCCAAACTATAATTCATCATTTAGAATGTTTTCCATTTTAATCTCCATTATAAAGAAAATAATAACATTTTTGTGCAAATCAATTTTCTTTTTGTTTCTATTGTGAATTTACAGAGTTCTTCAGGTAAATACAATGAAAAATTTTATGTCTCTTAAAGTGTGTCTTTATAAAAGAGTTGTACCAGCTTATCCTGCTACCAGTATTCTGTGAGAGTTAGGGATTGCCCACAATTTTATCAGCATTGGACGTTAATCAGATGAAATCTGTAGATTTTCTGAAGCTCTGCTCGCATTATTGATTTCCTGAATAGAATGAGGATCTTTGTATCCTTTTAAAATGTTATGATCAGGCCAAAGCTGTAAGAGAAAGAAAAAAAGAGAGTGAGTAATATGTATATGTATATATGTAATATATGTATATACACACATATTCAAGGTGTATTTATTGAGTGCCTAATGTAGGAAAGAAAGTTTCTTAGCTGCCAGGGATACATAGATGTCAAGAGTATAGGGACTTCATGAACTTCTGAAAAAAAATACAGTCCCTGCCCCTGAGATAATCATCATCTAGTGAGAGAAGTCACTATTACTTCAGAACTAGGAGTCTGAAGATATTTTGGTTGCTGAGAGAGAAGGAGAAATAGAGCATTATGGTACCAAGATTTCTAATTGAGTAAGTGGATCCCTTGGGAAAAGGGATTATTCTAGTACATTAGATCTAGAAAAGAAATACAGCAAGAAGATATTTGAACAGCTATAACATTATACCATTTGGGATGTATTGGATTATAGGATATTTTGTGAAGATAACAGATAGTTCAAAATAATACTAATAAAAATAGTATTAATAATATTTATTGAATGTTTATTATATATCAGGCATTGTTCTAAATGCTTTACTTCTGTTAACTCATTTAATACTCAAAAGCCAGTGAGGTAGGAACTGCTATCCTTATTTTACAAATGAGAAAAACTGAAACACAGAGAGATTAAATAACTTGTCCATAGTCATACAGCTGTTTTATGCAGAATGGGCCACAAGTCTAGAATTAAAGAGCAAGGTGACAGGTGGAGATAGGAGTTTGGTCATCAACATATAGGTGTAAAGGCTATTTTTAGTGATTTAAGAAATGACTTAAATTATAAAGATAAAGATAAACGTGAATACTAATTTTCTTCTCCTACTTACATAAGGGGCTGTAGTAATTATTACAGTACTTTTAAAAGATACAGTAATGAAACCCTCTCAACTAGTGACCTCAGAATAAATTAATGGTATATACTCTGTATCCCCAACTGCTTAACCACTTTTTCTCTGAATTTTTATGCAGTTCCTTCTTTCTTTGATGCACTAATCCAAACATGTATGTAAAGCTTCCTCTCCTTTATATGCTGAGGGATTATAAAGGGTACTAAAATGAGAAGGGAAATAACAGTTCAACCTAGTCATAAGCCAGTTAACATTACTGTCCATGGAGTTTTTCTTTTTAGGAAGATTTAAACTATCCTAATTGTCATAAAGAACGAATATTTTAAAAGTTGAATTGCTTCCACTGAAATATACCTGTATTAGACACATTTTTTTAAAACTCTAAGGTCCTAATTTTAAGAAACTGTAAGAGTCTGTCTCTGCCCAAATTACTGCTTTTAATTTATTTGGAAAGTAGTTCATGTTCACGGTTGAAAAATTAGAAAATATAGAAGAGTAGATAGAAGAAAGTTTGTCACTCATAATCTTACCTTCAAGGAGCAGCTGCTAGAAGTATTAACATTTTGATGGATAGCTTTCCAGCCTTTTCTATTGCATAGATACATTTTTTCTTTTGTTAAAACGGAATCAAAATGTACATGTAACTGTTTATTTCCCTTAAACTGTATAATGAACATTTTTGCATGTCATTCATTATCCTTCTACAGCATCATTTCCTAAAATGAATAGAATTTCATTATCTGTAGTATAATAGGTTTTCCCAGCTATTGTTGGACTTTTAGGTTACATTCGTTGTTCACTGTGTATACAAAGTTGTAGTTAATATCCTTATAACTACAGCTTTTTATATAGAACCATGATTATTTCTTTAGTTAAAATCCTGCAAGTAGAATTTCTGGGATAAACAGCATATATATTATTAAAGCTTTTGAACTATGCTGTCAAATTGACCTCCAGAGAGGCCATACCAGTTTCGTTTCAATCAGTATATGTGGGAGTGCTTGCTTCCTACCATCGCCAGCTAAGTATTAAAAGTGTGTCCAATTCTGTAAATGAAAAATGATATCCTGTTTTTGTTTTAATTTGTATATATTTGATTGCTGGTGAAGTTGAACTTTTAAAAATGTTTATTAACCATTAGCCTTTTTGGTTTTTTTAAAGATTTTATTTTTCCTTTTTCTCTTCCAAGCCCCCTGGTACATAGTTGTATATTTTTAGTTGTGGGTCCTTCTAGTTGTGCTATGTGGGACACCGCCTCAGCATGGCGTGATGAGCGGTGCCATGTCCACGCCCAGGATCTGAACCAGCAAAACCCGGGGCTGCTGCAGCAGTGCGCATGAACTTAACCACTGGGTCACGAGGCTGGCCCCAGCCATTAGTCTTTTTAAGTGGAGTTGTATCCTTCTGAAGCTAAGTATATGAAATACATAAATAGAAAACATCCTAAAATGTATTTCATATTTAAAATTAGTTTAAGTTTTAGGTTGTGCACCAGTGAGAAAACAGTTGTGCTTTTCTGAGTTACCATTTGGTGGAACTTTAAACATCTTTAAACAACTTTTCATGCATAGATTTTAGGCCTGAAAAGTCCGGTAGCTAATGATTGTTGATCTTTTATGATGCCTTCAGTTTTTCACTTCTAAGTATAATGCCACCATCAAGATTCTTGGAGCTAAGTCTTTGTACTTAAACATGACTATTTCCTAAAGAGGCAAATTTCTACAAACAAAATTGCTGACTTAAAGAGACTGTACGCCATCAAATATGCTGTTGAATTGCCCTTCCTAGTAGATGCAGGATTCCATATCCTCACCTTTCCCCCTCTTAGTAGGGGTAAATTAATCATTTTGCCACCAGAGGCCAGTCCTTTGACCACATCCCATCCTCTCTCTTCTGTTGAGGTCTTTCTCCAGCACTTGTCCCCTTACATTAATTTTCCCTTTTCTAGGTCTTCCCGCACGTCACGGCACACAGGCATGTTATTTTCCCCACCTTAAAAAACAAAACACATTTCTAACCCCACATTCACTTGTAGCTATGTCTCAGTAACCCCTCTTTTATTACAAAGCTGTGTCTCCTTCGGGCCGGCCCCGTGGCCGAGTGGTTAAGTTTGTGCGCTCTGCTGCGGCAGCCCAAGGTTTCACCAGTTCATATTCTGGGCGCTGACATGGCACTGCTCATCAAACCATGCTGAGGCGCCATCCCACATGCCACAAGTAGAAGGACCCGCAACTAAGAATATGCAACTATGTACCTGGGGGCTTTGAGGAGAAAAAGGAAAAAAATAAAATCTTAAAAAAAAAAAAAAAAACTGTGCCTCCAGTTTTTTTTGTCTCCATCCTCTCTTGAACTTTTCAAATTTGCCTTTAATACCCACCCCTGAACTGCTCTTGTCAAAGGCAGCAGTTATACCTTATCACCAAATCCAGTGGTTAGCTTCCTTATCTTACTTGACCTTTCAGCAGTGTTTAAGACTTGTGAGCACTCTCTTCAGCACTCTTCTGGTTTGCCTCCTTCTTACTTTCCTTTGCTGGTTTCTCTTCATCTCCACAACCTCTAACTGTTGTACTCTTTCAGAGATCAGCCCTGAATCATCTTCTCTATCTACACTCACTCTAAGTTTCATTTGGTTTTATGGCTTTAAACACTATTTGTTTCTGCTCTTTCCCAAATGTATACTTCTACCTGGAACACTACCCTAAACTCTAGCTGCCAACTTGACATCTCCACTTGGATGTATAATAAGCACTTCACGTGTAACATGTGCAACATTGAACTCCTAATTTCTCCCCTGAAAACTTTTCTTCCTTTAGTCTTTCCCATTCCAAGAATGGTAGGTCTATTGTTCCAGTTGCTTGTGCTCAAAACTTTGGAGTCATCGTTGAATTCTCGGTGCCATAATTCACATAGGGTCCATCAGCAAATCCTTTGACACCACCACTACTATCTCCTTAATTTAAACCTGGAAATTTGTAATTTTCTTCATGCCTCTACCTCTGACTCCTCTGGTTTATTCTCCATAAAGCAGCTAGAGTGATCCTTTTCAAATGTAAATCAGATTATTCCAGTCCTCTCCTCAGAACTTTCCAGTAACTTCTTTCCTCAAAAGACAAATTCCTTGATTGATTTGGCCTCCAGTACCTCTCAGGTGTTATCTCCTACTGCCTGCCCTCTCACTCACCGTGCTCCAGTAACACTGGCCATCTTGTTATTCCTTGAGCATACCAGGCGTTAGGCCACACCTTTGCCTTAGGGCCTTTGCCCTGTCTAGTCTCCCTGCCAGGAAGCAATCTCAGATATTTGCATGGCTAGTTCCCTTATCTTCTCTAAAACTCAGCTTAATACCACCTTACTGATGAAGCCTTCACTGAACTTCCTGCATAAAATAACTTCTCCACTCATGCTATGCCCCTTACCTTCTTTATTTTCTTTATAGTGACTATCGATGTCTAACATGGGCTATATTATTTGTCTGTCTCCTCCCACTAGAATGTAAACCCCAAGAAGTCAAGGACTGTTGTGTTGGTTCACACACATATCCTCAGTGCCTAGAACAATGCTTGGCACACAATAGATATGTAATAAATATGTGTTTTGAGAATTAAATGAATGAATATCCTCTAGGTTTTCTAATGCTTATTTATAGGATTAAAATTATTCTTCTGAAGGAGATGATGTTTTTAAGTTTCAACAGGGTTATCAGGCTGAAGATTTTATGGTCCATTTTTTCTTCTTTGTATATATTTATTAAAAATAATTATTGAAGGAAAAGGAATAAGGAAATTGATAAGAATTCTTAATCTCTATTTAATAAATAGTAAAGCATTATAAATATTTTTGTTAAAAGAAAATTATTTTTTGTTTTATATTGCTATTGTCTTTCATTGCCTCAATAAAAATTTTAAAAATATTTTGCTCTTTAAAATATTGGAATGTTCCTGAAATTCTTAAGCATCATTTTTTCTCTAAAAATATTTGCAGAATTTCTCTTTTAGAATAAGATATACTTTTAAGAGTATCAACTTTTCTTGTCCATAGCATAAAATAACTAAGTCTTAGGAAAACATACAGACCCTCAGGGACCTGGTGTCAATTTATGTTGTTAGCTATGTTATTTATCTACCACTCATTCAGCTTTTTTGGACATGCATAGTATTAGTCATTGAAATGTTGAGAGGCAATGTGATATCATTTAAAAAATTTGTAGTGTAATACCAATTCCCCTTATTAGAGTGACCTTGAGCAAACTACTTATCATGTCTTATTCTCATTTTCTTCCTTTATTGAATTAATCTATTAAAGAGTAGAGCAGTACCTCATGGGGTTATCATGAGGATTAATGAGATAATGTATATGAAATGTTTATACAATTCCTTGGAATCATTGTAAGTAAGTATTTATTTTCTTCCTTGTCTTTACAAAGAACTTCCTTATTATCCATCCTTCCTGTCTACTCTTGGAAGATTTTTAAATTACTGATTTGATTTTATTGATAGTCACATGATCATTCCAATTTTCTATTATTGATTGAGTTCTGGTAAATTATATTTTATTGAAATTTTCAAAAACATGTTGTTTAGAGAATTTCTTTTAATATCTTTTAAATCTCTTTTCATCTGTAGTTATGTTATCTTGTGCCTTTTGTATTCACAACTTTTATTTATTTATTTACTTATTTTTTGAGGAAGATTAGCCCTGAGCTAACATCTGTGCCCATCAATCCTCCTCTTTTTTGCTGAGGAAGACTGGCCCTGAGCTAACGTCTGTGCCCATCTTCCTCTACTTTATAGGTAGGATGCCTGCCACAGCATGGCTTGACAAGCGATACATAGGTCCACATCCAGGATCCAAACCGGCGAACCCCGGGCCACCAAAGCAGAACATGCGAACTTAACTGCTGTGCCACCAGGCTAGCCCCCATAACTTTTATTTTTCCTTTTATTTTTTAATCATTCTTGCTAAAGTATTGTCAATTTTATTAGTGTTTTTAAGTAAGTATTTCTTTTTCTTTGTCGATCCTCTGTTATACCATTGCCAGCTAGCTCATTAATTGCTGTTCTTATCTATATTATTTCGTTTTGTTCTACTTACTTTCGGTTTGTGATGATCTTTTCTTTCTTTTTATTTTTTACTTTATTTTTATTTATTTATTTACTTTTTATTGCGGTAACATTGGTTTATAACATTATATAATTTTCAGGTGTACGAGGTAATATATTTCAAATTCTGCATAGATTACATCATGTTTGCCACCTAAAGAGTAATTACAATCCATGTGATGATATTTTCTTTGTCTTTTTTTAAATTTCCACTTTATTGAGTGGAATTTTTAAATTTCCACTTTATTGAGTAGAATTGACAAAATTCTAAGATATTTAAAGTGTACATTGTGATGATTTCATATGCATTGTGAATGGATTCCCCCATCTAGTTAATTAATACATGCATCACCTCACATATTTATCTCTTTTTTTTGGTGAGAACATTTAAGTTCTATTCTCTTAGAAAATTTCAGTTGTACAATATAGTGTTATCATCTGTAATCACCATGTTTTACTTTAGATCCTCAGACCTTACTAATCTCACAGCTGAAAGTTTGTCCCTTTTTACCAACCTCTCTCTCTTTCCAGCCCCTGGGAACCACTTTTCTACTCTCTGTTTCCATGAGTTTGACTTTTTTTTTAGATTCCACATATAAGTGATAATTTGCAGAATTTGTCTTTCTCTGTGTGGTGTATCTCACAGATGTCCTTTTTTCTCATGGCTGAATAGTATTCCATATATATGTGTACACACATACCACATCTTCTTTATCCGTGCATTCGTTAATGGACACCTAGATTGTTTCCATATCTCGATTACTGTGAATAATGCTGCAGTAAACATGGGAGTGCAGATACCACTTTGATACCCTGTTTTCATTTTCTTTGGATAAATACCCAGAAGTGGGATTGCTAGATCACAAAGTAGTTCTATTTTTAATTTTGGGGGGAACCTTCCATACTGTTTCCATAATGGCAGTACCAACTGACATTCCTACAACTAGTGCCCAGGGATTCCCTTTTCTCTGCATCCACACCAACACTTGTTATCTCTTCTCTTTTTGATGATAGCAATTCTGACAGATAATGAGATGATATCTCATTGTGATTTTGGTTTCCATTTCTCTGATGATTAGTGATGTTGAGTGATGTCAAGCACTTTTTCTTGGATCTGTTGGCCATTTGTATGTCTTCTTCGGAAAAATGTCTATTCAGCTCCTCTGCCTATTTTTCAATCGGATTGTTTATTTATATATTTTTCTGCTGTTGAGTTGTATAAGTTGTTTATAGATTTTGGTTATTAACCCCTTATCAGATATATGGTTTGCAAATATTTTCTCCCATTCCATAGGTTGCCTTTTCATTTGTTGACGGTTTCCTTTTCTGTATAGAAGCTTTTAGTTTGATGTGGTCCCATTTGTTTGTGTTTGTTTTTCTCTTTTCTTCCCTTTGTTTTGGTGTTGAATCTCAAAAGTCATTGCCAAGATTGATGTCAAGGAGTTTACCCACTATGTTTTCTTCTAGCAGTTTTACAGTTTCAGGTTTTACATTCAAGTCTTTAATCCATTTTGAGTTGGTTTTTGTGTGTGGTATAAGATAGGGGTCCAGTTTCATTCTTTTGGGTTTGGCTGACCAGTTTTCTCGACACTGTTTATTGAAGAGACTGTGCTTTCTCCATTATATATTCTTGGCTCCTTTGTCATAAATTAATTGACTGTATATTTATGGATTTATTTCTGGGCTATCTATTCTGTTCCATTGATCTATATGCCTGTGTTTATGCCACTACCATACTGTTTTGATTACTGTAGATTTGTAATGTATTTTGAAATCAGGAAGTGTGATGCCTCTAGCTCTGTTCTTTCTCAAGATTGCTTTGGCTATTTGGGGTCTTATGTGGTTCCATACAAATTTTAGGGTTGTTTGTTCTATTTAAGTGAAAAATGCCATTGCAATTTTGATAGGGATTACATTGAATCTATAGATCTCTTTGGGTAGTATGGACATTTTAACAATGTTAATTCTTTCAGTCCATGAGCACAGAATATCTCTCTGTCTGTTTGTGGCTTCTTCAATTTCTTTCATCAGCGTCTTACAGTTTTCAGTGTATAGGTGTTTCACCTCCTTGGTTAAATTTATTCCTAGGTGTTTTATTCTTTTTGGTGCAATTGTAAATGGGATTGTTTTTGTAATTCCTGATAGTTCATTATTAGTGTATAGGTATGAAACTGATTTTTGTATATTGATTTTGTATTTTGCAACTGTACTGAATTCATTTATTGTTTCTAACAGTGTTTTGGTGGAGTCTTTAGGGTTTTCTGTATATAATCTCATGTCATCTGTAAGTAGTGACAGTTTTACTTTTTCCTTTCTGACTTGAATGCCTTTTATTTCTTTTTCTTGCCTGATTGCTCTGGCTAAGACTTCCAGTACTATTTTGAATAAGAATGATGAGAAGGGGCATCCTTGTCTTCTTACTGATCTCAGAGGAAAAAGTTTCAGCTTTTCACTGTTGAGCATGAAGTTAGCTGTGGGCTTGTCATATGTAGCCTTTATTATCTTGAGGTATGTTCCCTCTATACCCAGTTTGTTGAGAGTTTTTATGATATTTTCTTTCTCAATACTTAAATTTACTTTTTTTCTTATAAATGTATATGTCTATAAATATCCCTTGAAGTGCTATTTTAGCTGCATCCTATAAGTTGGTTATTTTTTATTTTAGTTGTTTTAAGTATAATTTCCATTATAATTTTTTTGACCAAAGGATTTGGTCAATTTTTAATTTTCAAACTTATTCAGAGCTTTTGTTATTGTTCTAATTAGTGAATGTGGCCTACATAATAATAGTTTGTGGAAATTTGTTGAGAAATGGCCTAGAATTGGTCAGTATTCCAATAATTGGGCTCTGTATTCGTTACATTATGCTTGTTAATGGTAGTGTTCTAATATTCTATATCCTTTCTCATTTTTCCCTGTTTCACATTTTTAATTGTTGAGATGATGTATTAAATTCTTTCACTATGATATTTGATTTGTCAGGTTTTCCCTATGGTACTTTTAATTTTTGCATTGTGTTTTTTGAAGCTAACTTATTAAACGCATACAAGTTTAGAATTCTTAAATTTTCCTGATGTAATGGATTTTTTATCAATATGTACTAACCATAAATATTTAGTAAATTTTTTATTCCTTGATGTCCATTGTGTCTGATCTTAATAGAGTCCCACCAGTTTTCTTCAGGTTAATATTTTTCTATTATAATTTTGTCTTTTTTTAAAAACCATATTTCCTCTGTTCTGATATGGCTTCCATTGTAAATGCATCTCAATTCAGAGAAAATGGTTTGACAGCAATAGTAAGATGTACTCAATTGTAAGCTGTTCCTTGATTTCAGATGTGTTAATATGTGAAAAAATGTAATGGCAGGAATTTATGAGAGTGCTTCCAGCCTTTTGTGTCCTTATGTTTTTAAGTATATCTTTTTAAAATAGTACTTAACTGGAATTTTAAAAATCTAGTCTAGAAAGGCTTTGTCTTTTAAGTGATGTGCTTAACTTATTTACTGATATGTTTGGCTTGATATCTACTATTGTTCTTTTTGCTTTCTATTTGTCCTACTTTTTGCATTTCTTTTTCTGCTATTTCTATCTTCTTTTTTATTTTTTATTTTTTTGGATTGATTTTTCCTTTCCTTCCTGATTTTCTTCCTCTCCTAGTTTACAAGTTACATACTATACTTCTCTTCTCTTACTGGTACTCCATTAATTTTAATATGCATATTTAAAATTTAACAAAATCTAAAGTTAATATCTTTACCACCTATCCAAATAAATGAGGACCTTGTATTAACTCTAGTAATTTCATGCTTGACATATGCTATTACTGTCCAGAATTTTAGGTCTGTCATTGATTTAATTAAAATTCCATGAAATAGGCCTCATTGTTAGTGGTTCATACTCTCAACATTTGTTTAGGTTTTCCCATAAGTTTACCATTTTCTTTGCTCATTGTTCCTTATTGGATCATTCCTTTTTTTTCCTGAACTATGATCATTGGAAGTTCTTCTAGTCAGAATTTGTTGGTACATCTCTCAGGTTGTAGTTTTCTGAATACAGTTATATGCTTATATTGCCCTCTTTCTGTGAAGATAATTTTGTTGGATATGCTATCTTACTATTAGCAGTTATTTTTCCTTAGCATTTTGAAATCTTTAATAAATATTATAATTTCTTCTTATCTCATCTTATATTTTACTTGTTCCCTCTTCAGTTACATCTGCTTTTTAGCTCATCCATTTAATTTTTAATTTCAAATATTATTTTTTTAGATGTTCTATTTGTCTTTTTCAAGGATGAAACTTTATCATCAGCCACTGCTTTCTTTTCTCCAATCCACCCAAAGCCACAGCTGTGACAAGGGAATTTCCTTTGGGGTATGTTTGTTTATTGGTTTGTTTCCTAGATCATTGACTGAGAACCAAGGAGAAGTTCTTTATGCAAAGGTCTCTAATTCAGATTTGCAACATGCTTGGACTCCAGACTCAGAGCCCGACAGATACAAATACAGATCACAAAGGATGAAATATAAAATATCTTTCTTTGACCCTTACGATATTTTCCACCATTATATCTATGTTACCCTATGAAATAATCAATTCTGGTCTGGATTTCTCTTATTTTCTTGAGGTGTTTTCTATTTAATTTTAATTGTTCTGTATTCATGTGTAGACATGTTATTGCTGGCCCATATTTGTCTTAATCAAATCTGAACATCTGGCTTTTGGTTGTTGAATTTAACCCATTTAAGATTTTTGTAATTTCTTTTGTGTTAGGACTTATTCTGCCATCTTATTTTTTGTCTTGAATTTACTATATTTTCTTATTTTGTCCCTCCATTTGCTAGATCAGAGTTTCTTTTTGTACTATGAGGGTTATATGGACTATTTTCATGCTCTGTTTCTTATATGTTAATATCATTGCTCATATATTAAAATTTAATCTTCCTTGTTCATTTTTAAGTATATTAACACCTATATCTTTCATCTAAACTAGATAGCCATCTTAGCACACTTTCTTCTCTTTTAGTTTCTCCTCTCCTTTTTATTCACCTTATTCTGTACTCCTCTACCATATTGATGTCATAAGGAATTTTAATACAGATTGTAATGGGATATTCTCTCCAGTTCACCTCTACCTCTCCTTGTTTCCCTAGTAGAAAATGCTTGGGAGTGACTAGTTTTTCTGAACTTATCTTCTCCGCCAAAGCTGAGCTGACCTTTAACACTACCCCAATATTATACCCTACTGGTATTAGGCTGTAGTTCTGTTTGTCTGCCTAGCAGTGGAGGTTGGACAGGCAGTGATCTACGTGGGGTAGTGAAAAGAACCCAGCTAGAAAACTCTTCCCAGCCCATCTGGAGTTTCTGGTCTTCTCTGGAAATCTTTTGTCTCTCCTGAGAACATTCTCACAGTTTTTATGTTAATTCCTTAGTTCTGTAAACTCACTTGAGCTTCTGCAGCATCTTTAGGTGTGACTTTGTCAGAGGGAGTCAGAAGCACATGCTAGCTTGTCATTTTTTTTTTTTGGGAAGCTAAATTCTTTATAATATCATTATTATAAGTGTGTATTTAGTGCTAAATATTTTGGAGTTTGCTCACCAGCAGCTTGCAGATATCGAAGTATTTCTTGAAAATCAAGTGGAACATATTATTAACTTTATTTATTTTTTTAATTTTAATCTGCCTAGTTCTGATAGTATCAGCAGTGATGAAGAAGAGCTGAGGACTTTGGGAAGCAGTGGTAGTGAAAGCAGCACTCCAGAGAATGTTGGGCCTCCTTTCATCATGGATGAGAATAGTTGGTTCAACAAGTGTAAGAGAGTTAAACAGAAGTATCAACTAACCCTTGAACAGAAGGTATTTATCAGTTGTCAAAAGCATTCAATTTGGTTCTCATTATTGCCTTTGGACTGTCACTGCCAAAAGATCTTTCAGCTGAATAAAATTATTTACCCATTGCTACTGCCCTTCTGTCCTTGAATTGTCCTTTTCTTAATTAAGACTCAGGCAAAGTTTTAGGAGAAGGTTTTGTTTGTTAAACTTTTTCTAATTTTATATTTTAATATAAAAATAAGCCATTTATTCTTCTATGTGCAGTTTCATTTATATGTTTGAGTTTTAGTTCTTATGATTAATTTTATAAAAGATTATTTGGTTTGTGAAAATGCAGTGATTGCCTAAACAAATTTCATATATGTCTGTCTCTTTTTTTTGAGTATTTTAACAGCTCTGTATGTTAAGCACTGTTCTAGGCAAAGTGGAGTACATAACAAAGAGAAAGGAAAATAAACTCCATTTTCTTTTTTTTATTTTTTGAGGAAGATTAGCCCTGAGCTAACTACTGCCAACCCTCCTCTTTTTGCTGAGGAAGACTGGCCCTGAGCTAACATCCATGCCCATCTTCCTCTACTTTATACATGGAACGCATACCACAGCATGGCTTTTGTCAAGCGGTGCCATGTCTGCACCCAGGATCCGAACCAGCAAACCCCAGGCCTCCAAGAAACAGAACGTGTGAACTTAACCGCTGTGCCACCAGGCCAGCCCTAAACTCCAGTATCTTGAGGAGTTTCTACCTCTTCTTTTTTACTATATTATCTATTTTCCCTTTCAAATTATTGTTATTCATAGATGACCTATATAGGGAAAGCCCATAAAATTAGTGATAGAAATATTAGAACAATAAAAAATACACTGAGGAAAATGGTTACAAAGTAAATTTACAAATATGAATAGATTTCCTAGATGACATAACATTTGTAGTAAAGCTAGAAAGGAAAGCAAAGGGATGATGAACATAATTCTCAGGCTATTGTTATCTTTACAAAGGAGGCAGAGGGGCGTTATCAGGCAAAGGCATAATAGGATCTTTGAAAGTATTGGTAATTAATCTAGGTGGTGGGTACATAATCACTAATGTTTATAAATAGTCATTTATAGTTTATAATAAGCTGTGTGTAAATATGAAACATTTCATTTGTAAAAATTAACTTTGTTTTTAATTTTTAAGATTTTATTATGAAAAAATATTTGAGAATTGTCAGGAAAAAATATGAAAAAGAACCTCCATGAGGGGAGAGCAGTGTTACCACACAAAATTGGGGTTCACTTGCCTGATGCACGTAAAAAAAACAATTAATTATATGGCATCAATCTTTGGGAAAAGAGATCAGCTTTGTTCTGCAAGATCCATCTGCAGGGAGAACAGGGGGTGTGTACCTCAGATCTGTCTCTTTAATTCAGGATTGGGGCAAAATTTAAGAGGTTAGGGATAACAGGCTGGCAAGCAGAAATGCTGGTGGACAGGTTTTGATTGGTGGGCTTCAAGCATTTATGGTAAGATTTTGAACATTTATGACAGGGTTCTAAACATTTAGGTGAGGTTCTAAACTTTTATGATAGGGTTCTAAACATTTTTGATAAGGTGGGGAAGGAATTTTAACACCAGATCTTCCTGAATGAGGGACCCTTCGCTTCTGATAAGAGTCCAACTTTCAAGTTCTGCTCGTGTCCCAGTCCTCGGGTTGCATGGGAAGGAGGATCTTTGATTCCGCAGTCATTTCAGGTCACGATTTCTTCTTTTGCATATGGCTTGTCTACAGATTTTCTGAAAGGCAATTCTTTTTTTGGTGAGAAAGATTGGCCCTGAGCTAACATCTGTTGCCAATCTTCCCCTTTTTTTTGTCCCCAAAAGTCCCAGTACATAGTTGTATATCCTAGTTGTAGGTCATTCTAGTTCTTCTCTGTGGGATGCCACAGCATGGCCTGATCAGCGGTGTGTAGGTCCACATCCAGGATCAGAACCAGCCATCCCTGGGCCACTGAAGCAGAGCACGTGAACTTAACCACTCGATCACAGGGTTCTGGCCCTGAGAAAGGTAATTCTTAATCACTCTGTTGATAAGAGATAGGGTCAGCTGAACTGGCCCTGGAGGGCCTGCAGTTACAGTAGTATTAGCTACTATTAACATGTATCATAAAGCTAAAATAACTAAAACAGTTTGCTAATGACACGTGAATAGGATAACATAATGGAATAGAAGAATGCTTTAAGAAAAAATGATTCTAATTAATATTCTGAGAGGAATTTGAAAGCATATTGAAAAGCATTTTTTGAAAGCATATTGCAACTAAAAAGAATAGGATGCCTTGAGAAGGGAACAATCAGAAAACATGAAAGAGCTATTAGAAATTAAAAATAAGATTTCCTGAATTCAGAAATTCAGTGTAAGGATTTGGAGGATAAATTCAATGAAGTCTCCCAGAAAACAGAGCAAAAGGAATAGTAGATGAGTAAATAGTAAATGAGTAAAGAAAAAGAAATGGTAAATGAGTAAAAAAAGATAGACAGGGGATCAGTCCAAGAAATCTTGTATCTATTAGATGTTTGCTAATAATATTAGCTAGGAATTATACATTGCATACAGTGTACCAGGTACCATTCTAAGCAATTTACTTATATTGATTCATTTAAGCTTCCCAAGTAGGTACACTTACTGTTGTCACTTTTTTAGATGATGAAACTACGGCACAGAGAGATGAACTAACTTGCCCAAGGACTCACAGCTGCTAAGTCGTAGAACACGAATATGACTCTAGGCAATCCCTAAACCTGCAGGCTTAACCAAAACATTATACTGCTTCCCACTAATTTGTTAATGCTAAAAATGTTAATATCTGTTTTTGAAAAATAATCACCTAGAGGCAGATTTTTAATTGGTCATTCTGTAATTAGCTTTGTATTTTGAAGCTAGGAAACATATGGAGTATTTATCACAGTTGTAGAGCTTAGAAGTTATAATATTTTGACTGTTTTACCTTAAATTACAAATATATTTTTAATTTAACTTTAGAGAAGAGCTTTAAATAATGGAGAACGTGTTAAATTTCTGTATTCAGTTAAAACAATTATTTTTTTTACTATTTCATCAGTGATAGTTTGAAATTGTTTCATTACAGTATAGATGAGAATAACATTTAAGCTACACAGCATTTATCTTCAAGTATATATTAGAATTTTGCAGTTTCTATATCTTAGTGATCTGTATTTCCAGGGTTATCTTGAAGAACTCCTACGACTTCGAGAGAATCAGCTGTCTGAATCTGTCTCCCAGAATAAAATACTACTACAAAGGATTGAAGATTCTGATCTGGCCCATAAACTGGAAAAGGAACAATTAGAATATATAATTGTGGAGCTTCAAGATCAGCTGTAAGTGAGATCTTTTTGGAGAAATTTTGGCAGTATGTAAGCATAAGAAAATGTCATATTTTGACATAGGATTCAAATTGCAAGAAATCTCCCTGCTATTAAGTTCTTTTTCACTTACTCTTTTTAAAAAGCTTGCTATTGCTTTTCTTATTATAAAAGTAATCCATGTTCCCTGTAGAAACATTACAAAATATAGGAAGAAAATAAAAATCACCTTCAGTTGTGCTACCCAGAGTTAATGGCCATAACTTGGTGTATATTCTTCCAAATGTATATGCCTAATTTCAAAAGTATTTAATTAGTTATTGATTGACTGATTGATTAATTGATTGCAAAAAGATGGGATCCAAGACCAGAACTACTCAAAGTGCTGCACTGGTGCATAACCCGTTTGTTACTGGGTTGTGCCAGAATATCACTAAGTGCAGTTTAGTAGAGCTGGCTTTTCCATAGCAAGACTTTTTTTGATGAAGCAAGCTGTGTATTGATCTACATTCTGGTACAAGCTTCTTAACTTGTCACTATTCAAAGCACTTGTACTAATATAGCATTTTGTCAAACTTGATTTTATCAATTGTTTACGGTGAAACTCTTCTCATATTAATATTTACTTAAAGGATGACTTTTAAATTTTTTATTTTGAAATAATTTCAAATTTTCAGAAAACTTGCAAGAATAGTACAAAATAATTCCTATATGCCCCTTCCTAGATTCACACTAATTTTCAACTTTTTGCCACATTTGTCATAATTCTCTCCCTCTCCCTGTGTATATATGCTTGGTTTTTTTTTTTAAAGATTGGCACCTGAGCTAACATCTGTTGCCAGTCTTCTTTTTTTTTTATTCTCCCTAAAGGCCCCCCAGTACACAGTTGTATATTCTAGTCGTAAGTCCTTCTGGTTCTGCTGTGTGGGACACCGCCTCAGCATGGCTTGATGAGTGGTCTAGGTCTGTGACCAGGATCTGAACCGGCAAAACCCTGGCCTGCCAAAGCAGAGCATGTGAACTTAACCACTGGGCCACGGGGCTGGCCCCACATAGTATTTTTTGAACCACCTGAGAGGCTGCATTCATTGTACCTCTTTACCCCTTAATACTTCAGTGTGTCCTTCCTAAAAACAAAGACATTCTCTTATACAACTATAGTTCAGCTTTCAATTTAAGAAATCTAAATCGATACATTTTCATCTAATCTATAATTCATATTTCACTGTCATCAATCATCCAAAAAATGTCCCTTATTGCAACTTTTGTTTTCCTGATACAGGATCCAATCCAGGATCATGTTTTGCATTTGGTTGTCAGTCTCTTCCGTCACTTTTAACTTAGAATAGTTTTTCGTTGTTTGTCTCACATGACATATTTCTGACGAATACAGGCTATAGAATGTCCTCAATTTGAATTTGTTTGCTTTTCCTTGTGATTACAATGAGTTTATCCATTTGTAGCGGAAATACGACATACATAGTGTGTTCTCAGGATATCACATCCGGAGGTCTTTGAAGTCTGTTGGCATTTTATTAGTGATATTAATTTTAATCATTTGGTTAAAGTGTTTTTCTCTTCTGTATAGTTACTGTTGTTCCTTTTGTAATTAACATGTAATTTGCAAGGAGATACTTTGAGACTAAATAAATATAAAAGATAATTTTTTAAGTAAAATGTTTTATTAAGGAATATAAAAATGTAATATTTTGGGGGGAATTTGCATCTTGATGAAAAGAATTATGTTCATATATTGTTTCTTATATTTTTTCTAATATTTTAAAGAGAGTTTGTCCTATATGGGGTATCACTCATTGAGGGGTAAGATAACATCTCCCATAGTCCCTTGCTTCTGTAAGCAGGGAGAAAAATATCAAAAGCCAAACAGTAGAGACTGCTGGGTATTTCTTTACAATTAAAAGATTAAGAAGATAATTTAATTTTTCTTTTGCCAATAATACTGGTAGTTTGTCTAAATGCTGTTAACTTAAAAATAATTATGAAATCAGTTATTTCATCAAAGAGATTTTCATTTGAAGAATTAAATTTGAATGTATTGCATTTATTTTACTTTTTTTTTTTATTAATGTTATGATAGATTACAACCTTGTGAGATTTCAGTTGTACATTTTTGTTAGTCATGTTGTGGGTACACCACTTCCCCCTCTGTGCCCTCCACCCACCCCCCCTTTTCCCTGGTAACCACCGATCAGATCTCCTTATCAGTATACTAATTTCCACCTATGAGTGGAGTCATATAGAGTTCGTCTTTCTCTGACTGGCTTATTTCGCTTAACATAATACCCTCGAGGTCCATCCACGTTGTTGTGAATGGGCCGATTTTGTCTTTTTTTATGGCTGAGTAGTATTCCATTGTGTATATATACCACATCTTCTTTATCCAATCATCAGTTTCTGGGCATGTAGGCTGGTTCCACGTCTTGGCTATTGTAAATAATGCTGCGATGAACATAGGGGTGCAACGGACTCTTGAGATTTCTGATATCAGGTTCTTAGGATAGATACCCAGTAATGGGATGGCTGGGTCATAGGGTATTTCTATTTTTAACTTTTTGAGAAATCTCCATACTGTTTTCCATAGTGGCTGTACCAGTTTGCATTCCCACCAACAGTGTATGAGGGTTCCTTTTTCTCCACAACCTCTCCAACATTTGTCACTCTTGGTTTTGGATGTTTTTGCCGATCTAACGGGTGTAAGGTGATATCTTAGTGTAGTTTTGATTTGCATTTCCCTGATGATTAGCGATGATGAACATCTTTTCATGTGTCTATTGGCCATATTCATATCTTCTTTTGAGAAATGTCTGTTCATGTCCTCTGCCCATTTTTTGATCGGGTTGTTTGTTTTTTTGTTGTTAAGCAGTGTGAGTTCTTTGTATATTATGGAGATTAACCCTTTGTCGGATAAGTGGCTTGTAAATATTTTTTCCCAATTAGTGAGCTGTTTTTTTGTTTCAATCCTGTTTTCCCTTGCCTTGAAGAAGCTCTTTAGTCTGATGAAGTCCCATTTGTTTATTCTTTCTATTGTTTCCATCAGCTGAGGAGTTACAGTGTCCGAAAAGATTCTTTTGAAACTGATGTCAAAGAGTGTACTGCCTATATTCTCTTCCAAAAGACTTATTGTCTCAGGCCTAATCTTTAGGTCTTTGATCCATTTTGAGTTTATTTTGGTGTGTGGTGAAAAAGACTGGTCAATTTTCAATCTTTTGCATGTGGCTGTCCAGTTTTCCCAGCACCATTTGTTGAAGAGACTTTCTTTTCTCCATTGTAGGCCCTCAGCTCCTTTGTCGAAGATTAGCTGTCCATAGATGTGTGGTTTTATCTCTGGGCTTTCAATTCTGTTCCATTGATCTGTGGACCTGTTTTTGTACCAGTACCATGCTGTTTTGATCACTGTAGCTTTGTAGTATGTTTTGAAATCAGGGATTGTGATTCCGCCGGCTTTGTTTTTCTTGCTCAGGATTGCTTTAGCAATTCGCGGTCTTTTGTTGCCCCATATGAATTTTAGGATTGTTTGTTCAATTTCTGTGAAGAATGTTCTTGGGATTCTGATTGGGATAGCATTGAATCTGTATATTGCTTTAGGTAGTATGGACATTTTAACAATGTTTATTCTTCCAATCCATGTGCAAGGAATGTCTTTCCATCTCTTTATGTCATCGCCAATTTCTTTCAAGAAAGTCTTGTAGTTTTCATTGTATAGATCCTTCACTTCCTTGGTTAAGTTTATCCCAAGGTATTTTATTCTTTTCATTGCGATTGTGAATGGGATTGAGTTCTTGAGTTCTTTTTCTGTTAGTTCATTGTTGGTGTATAGAAATGCTACTGATTTATGCACGTTAATTTTATACCCTGCTACTTTGCTGTAGTTGTTGATTATTTCTAATAGTTTTTCTGTGGATTCTTTGGGGTTTTCTATATATAAGATCATGTCGTCTGCAAACAACGAGAGTTTTACTTCTTCGTTACCTATTTGGATTCCTTTTATTTCTTTTTCCTGCCGAATTGCTCTGGCCAGCACCTCCAGTACTATGTTGAATAGGAGTGGTGAAGGTGGGCACCCTTGTCTTGTTCCTGTCCTCAGAGGGATGGCTTTCAGTTTTTGTCCATTGAGTATGATGTTGGCTGTGGGTCTATCATATATGGCCTTTATTATGTTGAGGTACTTTCCTTCTATACCCATTTTACTGAGGGTTTTTATCATAAATGGGTGTTGGATCTTGTCGAATGCTTTCTCTGCATCTATTGAGATGATCATGTGGTTTTTGTTTTTCATTTTGTTGATGTAGTGTATCACGTTGATTGACTTGCGGATGTTGAACCATCCCTGTGTCTCTGGTATAAATCCCACTTGATCATGGTGTATAATCTTTTTGATGTATTGCTGTAATTGGTTTGCCAAAATTTTGTTGAGGATTTTTGCATCTATGTTCATCAGTGATATCGGCCTGTAGTTCTCCTTCTTTGTGTTGTCCTTGTCAGGTTTGGGGATCAGAGTGATGTTGGCTTCATAGAATGTGTTAGGGAGTTCTCCATCTTTCTCAATTTTCTGGAACAGTTTGAGGAGAATAGGTATTAAGTCTTCTTTGAATGTTTGGTAGACTTCTCCAGAGAAGCCGTCTGGTCCTGGACTCTTATTTTTGGGGAGGTTTTTGATTACCGTTTCTCTTTCCTTACTTGTGATTGGCCTATTCAGATTCTCCATTTCTTCCTGATTCAGTTTGGGGAGATTGTAGGACTCTAGGAATTTGTCCATTTCTTCCAGATTGTTCAATTTGTTGGCATATAGTTTTTCATAGTATTCTCTTATGATCTCTTGTATTTCATTGGTATCTGTTGTGATTTCTCCTCTGTCATTCCTGATTTTATTAATTTGCGATTTCTCTCTTCTTTTCTTGGTGAGTCTGGCTAGGGGTTTGTCAATTTTGTTAATTCTTTCGAAGAACCAACTCTTTGTTTCATTGATCCTTTCTATTGTCTTTTTTGTTTCAATATCGTTTATTTCTGCTCTTATTTTTATTATTTCCCTCCTTCTACTGACTCTGGGCTTTGTTTGTTCTTCTTTTTCTAGTTCTGTTAGGTGTCGTTTGAGGTTGCTTACGTGAGCTTTTTCTTGTTTAGTGAGGTGAGCCTGTATTGCGATGAATTTCCCTCTTAGGACTGCTTTTGCTGCATCCCAAATGATTTCATATGTCGTGTTCTCATTTTCATTAGTCTCCAGATAAAATTTGATTTCTTCTTTAATTTCTTCAATGATCCATTGTTTGTTGAGAAGCGTGTTGTTTAGTCTCCACATTTTTGCACCTTTCTCTGCTTTTTTCTTGTAGTTGATTTCTAGTTTCATAGCATTATGATCAGAAAAGATGCTTGATATTATTTCAACTCTCTTGTATTTATTGATGTTTGCTTTGGTTCCCAAAATATGGTCAATCCTTGAGAATGTTCCATGTGCACTTGAGAAGAATGTGTAACCTGCTGTTTTTGGATGAAGTGTTCTATATATATCTATTAAGTCCATCTGGTCTAATTTTTCATTTAATTCTATTATTTCCTTGTTGATTTTCTGTCTGGATGTTCTGTCCATTGGTGTTAATGGTGTGTTGAGGTCCCCTACTATTATTGTATTGTTGTTGATGTCTTCTTTTAGTTCTATTAAGAGTTGCTTTACAAATTTTGGTGCTCCTGTGTTGGGTGCGTATATATTTATAAGTGTTATGTCTTCTTGGTGGAGAGTCCCTTTTATCATTATATACTGTCCCTCTTTATCTTTCTTTATCTGTTTTGCTTTGAAATCTACCTTGTCTGATATTAGTATAGCGACACCTGCTTTCTTTTGTTCATTATTAGCTTGGAGTATTGTTCTCCATCCCTTCACTCTGAGTCTGTGTTTGTCTTTGGGGCTGAGGTGTGTTTCCTGGAGGCAGCATATTGTTGGATCTTGTTCTTTGATCCATCCTGCCACTCTGTGTCTTTTGATTGGGGAGTTCAATCCATTTACATTTAGAGTGATTATTGAGATGTGGGGGCCTACCACTACCATTTTGTGTCTTGTTTTCCGGTTTTCTTCAGTCTCCTTTGTTTCTCGTCCCATGGTTTAATCTGTTCTGATGTAGAGCTGCTACTCTCTGTTGTTGTCCTTCTACTTATCTCCTCTGCTCTTGGTTTTGTAGCCTCTTTCCTTTTTTGGATTTTTCAGGAATGAGGGTTTTCCTGAGGATTTCCTGAAGAGGAGGTTTTGTGGCAATGAACTCCCTTAATTTTTGTTTATCTGGGAAAGTTTTTATTTCTCCATCGTATTTGAAGGATATTTTCGCTGGGTAGAGAATTCTCGGCTGTAGATTTTTGTCCTTCAGATTTTTGAATATATCATTCCACTCTCTTCTAGCCTCTAAAGTTTCTGCTGAGAAATCTGCTGATAGCCTGATGGGGGTTCCTTTGTAGGTTAGTTTCTTTTGCCTGGCTGTCCTTAGTATTTTCTCCTTGTCGTTGACTTTTGCTAGCTTCACTACTATATGGTGTGGAGTTGGTCTTCTTGCATTGATAAAGTTTGGAGATCTATTGGCTTCTGTCACCTGAAGATCCATCTCCCTCACCAGATTTGGGAAGTTCTCAGCCATTATTTCTTTGAATAGGCTTTCTGCCCCTTTCTCCTTCTCTTCTCCCTCTGGTATACCTATAATCCTTACGTTGCATTTCCTAATTGTGTCTGATAATTCTCGGAGAGTTTCTTCATTTCTTTTTAGTCTTGCTTCTCTCTCCTCCTCTGCCTGCAGCAATTCTATATTGCCATCTTCCAAATTGCTAATTCTTTCCTCCATATTATCGGCCCTACTGTTCAGAGCATCTAGATTTTTCTTAATCTCCTCTATTGTGTTCTTCATTTCCAATATTTCTGTTTGGTTCTTCTTTATCGTATCAAACTCTTTTGTGACATAGCTCCTGAACTCGTTGAGTTGTCGGTCAGAATTCTCTCTTAACTCATTGAGAATCTTAATGATGGCTGTTTTGAAGTCATCATCATTTAGGTTGTATATCTCATTTTCTTTGGGATTGTTTTCTGTGTATTTGTTACTTTCTTTCTGTTCTGGAGATTTAATGTATTTTTTCATATTGCTTGATGTTGTTGATTTGTGCCTCCGCATGGAGATAGAGTTTAGTTGCTCCTTTCACTTGTTTCAGCTGCTGCGGTGGGGGAGCAGCTGTTTATACTGCACCAACCAGGAACCCTGTCCGCAGTTGCTAACTGGGCCTGGGCCCCTCCTCGTAGCCACAGTGGCCCTTTGGATTCCCTCCTCTGCCGTGGGGGCCGTCACAGGGGGGCTTCAGGCTGCTGGTGCCTACTGTTGCAGCCCACCTAGATGTGCTCTCTCCTTGGGGTCTGCAACGGTGTTATGGGCTTTTCCAGCGGCCAGGGGTGGGATCACTTATATTTGTCGCTCCCTTGCTGTCGGCACCCACAAAATCTCACTTGTCCTCTATGGGTTGCAGGAGAGCTATTGGCATCTTCTACAGTCTGTGGTTAGTTCACCTAGCTATGCTGCTTTTGCCCTGGGGTCTTCCAGCCTTGTGGCTGGCGGCTGGGTGCCTTCTACTGGTGCTGTGCAGAGGCTTTCCCTAAGGCTGCTGTGAGCCTGTAGGGTTTCCCCCTAGGCTACGAAGCTGGGTCTCTGGAACTCCCCCCAGCCCCAGTCCTCTCCAAGATCTCCGGCTATCCCTAGTCCCACGGGGCGGGCAACGGCAGCTGGGGGTCGCCCCGCCCTCTGGGATTCTCTACGGGCCTCTCCCGGAGCCGTGAATGCTGGGTGTGGCCCCTCTGCTAATGGCAGACAGAGAGTTTTGTCTGCTGCCCGGGTGGAACGCATTTATTTTACTTTTGATAATTTAAAGGAAACAAAGACTCTCAAGCTTCTTAGTTTGAAAAAAGAATCTACGAGTTATGGTTTTATCATACTTTTATGAGAGAACAATGTCATTAATCCTCTTGATTTTGCAAAGAAACCTTACAACTGTTGTTAATACCTTTAAGAAGATTTTAACAAAACAGTATTACCAGAGCAACAAATAAAAAATTAAGGCCACCAGTCAGAATTAGACTATTTTCTTGAGTTGAGAGATTTAAGATTTACTTTCCCGTACCATCGCTACAGTCTCTGGATGGGTGAAAATTGGTATCTTACAAGATTCCTCTGTAGAAAAACTGTTACAAGAATACTGAACATGAGGCCGGCTCCATGCTGAGAGCTCAAGTTCACGCCCTCCACTTTGGTGGCCCAGGGTTTTGCCTGTTCAGATCCTAGGCACAAACCTAGCACTGCTCGTCACGCCACATTGAGGTGGTGTCCCACATAGCAGAGCCAGAAGGACCTACAACTAGAATATACAACTATGTACTAGGGGGCTTTGAGGAGGAGAAGAAAAAAAAAGATTGGCAACAGATGTTAGCTCAGGTGCCAATCTTTAAGAAAAAATAATAATACTGAACAGAAGAGGAAGATACATTCCTTTCAGAATGTTCATAGTTCACTACATTTTCAAAATCATCTTCATGGTGCAGAATGTTCTGGGCACTTTTGTTTTTTAGGAAGATTAGCCCTGTGCTAACATCTGCTGCCAATCCTCCTCTTTTTGCTGAGGAAGACTGGCCCTGAGCTAACATCCATGCCCATCTTCCTCTATTTTATATGTGAGACGCCTGCCACTGCATGGCTTGATGAGTGGTGCGTAGGTCTGTGCCTGGGATCTGAACCAGCAAATGCTGCACTGCTATAGCTGAGCACATGAACTTAACCGCTATGCCACTGGGCCAGCCCCAATATTCTGGGCATTTTTGCAGCTGTAGGGAAAGAGTGGACATTTTTTCCTTACATTGCTGACATTTTTTACCAACAGTTAAGAAGGCCTGCAGTCAAAGCTGGGCACTGAAATTTCTTTTGTTAATCCTGAGAAGATAAAAGCAGTCTTGAGAAGATTAAAATTTACAGTGTATAAACAAAAAGGTCAGAAGAGGAGTATTAAATGGAATATGAGGCATATAATATTTGCTTCTACATTATATTGATTATTTTGGGTGATTTAAATCCTTTATCATTTAACGTATTCTTTGTATATATATCTCAATGGTTTGATGTGTTTTTGAATTACTATTAAGTAATATGCTATACTTAATATACTATTAAGTAAAGTATGCTTTCATTATGTCTTTGAATACTCATAAAATCTGAACATTTTGTAGTTTTGCAGTAGAGTACAAGTTAGTGTCATGTAGTACAGGAGCATCATAAAGCTTTCTTGCAAATCAGGACTGTGTTCAGATATTGGCTGTATACTTGCCTGTTACAAGCTCAATCTTAATGTCTTGAGCCTCTGTTTCTTTATTTATAAAATGGAGATAATATTCACCTTGTAGATTATTAAGAGATTAAATGGTATCATGTATAATATAGCTAGGACAAAGAAGCCATTGAAAGATTATTCCTCTGTTTTGGCTTATCGAAACCTTAAAATCTCCTTTACAAATTCACTCAGAAAGATAAACAGTACATTTAAAATGTTTTACCTTATCACGCCCAAATGCTACAGATCAAACGGTGAGTTTCAACCTGATTGTATTATCTGCAAGTATCAGGAAATTCACTTTTGAGATCTAGTTTCTAAATGGCAGTTGGATTAATATTTATAATCACAGTATAGATTTGAGTATACCTTGAATGTGAGGAAGGCATGCATGGTTATTGACTTCTTAACGGGTGCAATTTTAACTGTAATTCTTTTCTTCATTGATAATTGATGCAATACAAATTTGGAGTATTTTACAAGGCATCAAGAAAGGTACATTTGAATGATTAAGTTTATGGTTGGTGAAGTTTTAAAATATCGAATAGGGGCCGGCCCGGTGGCGCAGTGGGTTAAGTGCACACGTTCTGTTTTGGCGGCCCAGGGTTCGCCAGTTTGGATCCCGGGTGTAGTCATGGCACCGCTTGGCAAGCCATGCTGTGGTAGGCATCCCACATATAAAGTAGAGGAAGATGGGCACGAATGTTAGCTCAGGGCCAGTCTTCCTCAGCAAAAAGAGGAGGATTGGCAGCAGATGTTAGCTCAGGGCTAATCTTCCTCAAAAAAAATAAATTGAATAATTTTAAATCTATAAATATGATTAGGAATAATGTTATTATTTCATTGGGAAACTAAACATTATTCTAGGTTTTTATTTTCATAATTTTGTTGATATCTGTGGTACAGTTTTATTTTGTTTCATTTCAATAACTTTTAACTCCATTTATTTATATATTAAACTTCATTCAGTAAAATAAATATAAACAAGCTTAATGAATCAATTATACTTTAAATCAATCTATGGAAAGTTTTTCATAAGATTATGAAATATATTCTTTTTATGGCCTTTTAAAAAACTTATTGTCATATTTATGCTAATGGAAAAACTTTTCATTTTTGAATTTAGTTTTATTCAGTAAACATTTATTTAAATGTACACCTTTGTGCTTGAGAGTAACTGAGAGTACAGAGAAGAATAAGGCATAGTCTCTTTTTACAAGGGGCCCAGAAGCTAGGGTAGTGGACAGATTGACATCATCAATAACATTGTTATTTAAAAAGTGCCATATTTGGGAGGGAAGCTTTGTCCTCATCCACGGGTTTAGACTTTCAGGTAGATAATGTGCTGTACAGATGATTCTTTGTAAAACACTCATTGCAAACCTCAGGAATAGACAGCCTCAGAACTGTGAGCAAAAGCTAAATACTTTTGTCGTGATTAGTACCAATAAAATGTATAATCAGGAGTTTTTTCTAGTTAGGTTATGGAATTTTTCTATTCATGATTTGAAAGGTAATAGGAATAGTAACATGTCGTATAGGCTTCCTTAGTGAAGGAACTGAAGAGTCTAAATAATAGAAATAAAGAACCACGCATTGCTAAAACTAGGTCATTGTTACAGTTCAACAGCAAATTTGGTGTAATTCGTAGTGAATGGTAATGGTGTGAATGATGCTATGGCATCCTGGTTCGCAAGTTTTAGGGTGAATGGAATGAATTCTGACAAAAGAGTGCAATGATATCATCATGGCCCAATTAATAATGGACAAATTATGACAGTTCCTGGTCATTCATACATACATATATATAACCAGGAAATATATATATTTGGCAGGTAACACTTCTTACAAAATATTAAATTACAATCATACTAATATATAATGCATACTAAATTATCTATATAAGAACAGAAAAATCAAGAAACTATATCCAGAAGAGAAAAAAGCAAGGTACCAGATAGTTCTCTTGTACTTTCTTGGTGTTCGAGGGAAATTAGATGTTACAATAGGAAAGGGTACTAATTTGATGTGGATGTTATTTCATTGCCTTTAGTCATAATGTTTGATTAAAACTGCTGGCAGATTCTGCTCTAGAGCAGATATGTTTGTATTTGGGCCAGGGGCCTAACAGTAGCTGGGACTACAGTACAATATTTCATAGAGAAGAAATGACTCATTAGAATAGAAAAAAGACTCACTTTTGGCATAGTGAATGTTTTACATTGAGTACACGAAAAAAGGAAGCCTCCCTAAATTACAATTTATAAATAACACAGTATCAAAATTAGTGTGTAAATATTATTTTGTTCAATTATTTCCATTTTTTAGTATTTAATTGAAATATATAAAGTTAAAATTAGCATTTAGATTTTAAGGCTATTATATTTTTAAGTTTTTACTGAGAAATTTTCAAGTATATACAACAGAGATAATTCTACAATAAACCTCTGATTACCTATCACCCAGATTGAACAGTTACCAAGAGTTTGTCACATTTGCTTTATCTGTCTCTTTTCTTTTTCATTTTTTGCTGAACTATTTTGAAGCAAATCATGTCCTTTGTTCCTATGTACTTCATTGCACATCTCTAAAAAATGTGGGCATTTTCTCACATAATTTCATAATCAACCCCTGATAAAATTAGGAACAATTCTTGTCATCTAATGCTCATTCACACCATATTTCCCCAGCTGTCTAAAAATAAAGTCTTTTTTGCAGTTGATTTTTTTCAAATCAGGATTTGAAGTCATACATTACATATAGTTATGTTTCTTAAGCCACTTAATTTAGAGCCGCTTCTCCCACTTTTACTTTTCCTGTCGTCATCTGTTTGCAGACTTTTCCTATTGAGCATCCAGCATTCTGGATTGGTTCTTTGTGGTTTAACTTGTTCCTCTACACCTGTGCTATCCAGTACATTAGCCATTAGCCACATGTGGCTGTTGAGGACTTGAAATGTGGCTAGTCTGAACTGAAATGTGCTGTAAGTGTAAAATCCTCACCAAATAGTATGAAATAAAGAATGTAAAATATCTCATTAATAACAATAATTAATATTGACTACATGTTGAAATGATGTTTGGGATATATTGGGTTAAATAAGTATATTATTAAAATTAATTTCACCTGCTTCTTTTTAATATGACTACTAGAAAATTTTGAGTTACAAATGTGACTCTTCTATTTCTCTTGGGCAGCACTGGTCTGTATCCTCTCCACTCAGAGTGGACTGGCTGCATTAGCATCATCTGGTAGCAGAATCTCAGGCTCCTCCCCAGACCTACTGCATCAGAATCAATATTTTAACAAGATCCTCAGGGGATTAACTGACCCATTGCAGTTTGAGAATTACTACTCTGTGCTTTATATCCTGTAAAGTATATCCTCTTAACTCTGGATTAGTGGTTCTCAATCCTGGTTACACATTTGGAATCACTCAGGGAGCTTTCTAAAATATTTTTTGTAAAATGAGGATGGCTGACTCTTCCCTCCAGAGATGTTGATTTAATTGGTCAAAGGTGGGACGCAGACAAGTCTGTGTTTAAAAAGCTTCCCAGGTGTTTCTGATCTGTAATCAGCATTGAGAACCACTGCTCTAAGGTGCTGGGTTAAATTTGAGTTTAACTTTTATAACAAGAATATTTTGTAGGGGTGCCATATATGTCGTATTGGGAAGCCCACTGGTTGTCCCACTTTTAGTGACCCTAAGATTGAACAGTAGATTTAGGTAGCAACAGCCTTATTTCTCCTTTGTAAAAGGTCCCACCAGCCTTTCATCTAATGGCTTGAACTAGGGATGAGCATTACCTGGAGCACTTGATTCATTAGCTTTGTAAAATGGTGATTTCCTAATTGTTATTCCTTCTATGCTTATTGGCTGGAATCATCTATAATGAAGAAATTTCCCTCATTAGCTAGGGCTATTTGGTGGTTACCATTACAGTTCTTATAGGATATTGGTGATTTTCAGAATAAGATGCTGATGCCCTACTTAGTTACCAGTGAGATAAAGATTTTGTTTTGCTCTCTCTTCTTTATGAACTTCTTATATATATTCTCTTGTATAATGTGAATTGACTCATACAACATTCATAAATAAGGGGATGATGTCAGTATAGCATAGAAATCACCTTGATTCATAGTTGATTTTTCCTGGAGATTAACATTTCTCAGCAACTCCAGCAGAAAGCAGAATGCACTAACACAGGCAAATACTGCAAGCCACCAAGAGATGGCACTCTCTCACTGTACATAATACTCATTCACCTTGCATTCCTCTGGTTCAGCAGAGGTGCTGGTTTTGTAGTTAGACCAGCTTTGTGCATTTTGTCCTTGCCTTCCTGGCAAGCCTCAACCTCAGCAGCCTCAACCCTTCCTTGCACCTTCTTCCATCAAATGGATTTTACGTTGTTGAAAGGTTATTGTAATATTTCTTTACTTAATAGGAATTTAACAAATATTTTAAATTGGGTTTGAAGTTTTATTAGGATTGTTGTTTTTTCAGTGTTCTAGTTAGAAAGTTGGATAAGTTTTGAGTTGTCAGCTCTTAAGCCTGTCCTCCCTGTAAAACCAATTATTTTCAGTGTGTTCTTGCAGAACACTTTTGTTTTGTTTCTGCATTATAGCAGAAATGCCTATATTCAGTGTGCTTCTATCACTTACATTTATTTTTCTTTTTGATGCTCAAATTGTCCCGTCTTTGTCTAATGAAAACCCCTTTAAATTAATTCCTGTGTCCTCCTGACATGACCCACTTGTCTTTGATAACTTCCTTGCTTTCTGGCACAAGATATCCTAGGCTCATCTTGTATATTTCCTGCCCCAGACCTGGAATCAGCCATTCCTCTAAGGATCCAGGGTTTATCTCATATTTTAAAATGGGAGGGAAAATAAGGTATTTGATTGTTGTTTTGAAGTTCTAAATTACTCATTAATGTTTCTTTCTTCTCAAAGGATACTGTCCAGTTAAGTTCTAAAGTGCAACCAAGGTTGAAAACCCCTACTGTACTAAGAGACTTGGTTAGATTTGGGTTACTTTTGGAGCAAGAATATTTCATGGGTAAATAATGTGTAACTTTTGGATACCTGGCTCCTTTTTAGGCTTCTTCTTTCTAAATGTTTTACTTGAGGGAAAAGTGTGATATAAAGTGAATCTTTATCACATGGCTATGTCTAAAATAAACAAAGAAACAAAAACACACAAATAAAGAACATTTTCATATTAATGTTATGAAAACGTAGGGTGTTCACAAGCTAAATAAGCATTTTCCAGTTCTGGAAATCTTTAAATGAATAAAGAAGAGAAAATTCTCATTACTCCTCTTGATACTAAATTACTTTTGTAACTTCTCTGATATTCATTCATTCATTTGACAAATATTTATTGAGAGTGTATGAAGATCCAGGCCCTGTTCTAGGTGCTGGTGACTAAGGAATAAAAAAACATAGTCCCTGCTTTCAAAGAGTTTACACTGGGTGGAGGGCAGAGACCAACAGTAAACAAACAGCATCTGAGTGATGGTGCTGTTCCTCTTCCAAAATCATCATGAGAAGCTGGAGGTCGGTAACTCTGTTATCCTGTGTTACTAAGAGAGTCAGGGGGCAGAGTGTACACAACCCCTCATGTTTGGTGGCTTTCCCTTTCTCTGACCTTCAGTGCTCTCTACCTAGCCATTCTGCCTATTAGCCTAAAATTCTGTGTTACTATAGTTATGATATATTAGATCCTTTATTTTTGTGAAGATTATAGCATAATATTTTCTCAGCATGCCATGTCACAAATAGCACTGGAATACATTTTAAGAATTATAGCACATGAGACAATAGGTCATAAGTGGAAAATAGCAAAAGTTTGCTGTAGTGGTGTTAGGCATTTTGCTAGACCCATTCTCAAAACTTATCTCAAAGCCATGGGCTTCAAATATATTGTCTTATCAGAATTAAAGGTTGCTTCCTGTCCCGGCCCTGGCTGCCTAGTGGTTAAGTTTGGTGCACTCTGCTTTGCCAGCCTAGGTTCAGTCCCCAGGTGTGGACCTACACCACTCATCTCAGTGGTCATGCTGTGATGGTGGCTCAGATACAAAATAGAGGAAGATTGGCAACAGATGTTAACTCAGGGTGAATATTCCTCAGCAAAAACATAAAAAAGATTGCTTCTTATCATGGACTTTTGGAGTTGCTTAGGAATACTTGGAATCAAAGATATTAAGTCCTAAGTGCCAAGGGTTATGTGCCTTATGTTTATCCAGCATCTGAAAGTCTAACTTCATCATGAGTATCAGCATAGTCTCTGAGGTAAGTGAGAAAGAAGCAAAGTAAGGGAGAGAGGTATAATCCTCAAGTTTGGGGACACAAGATAAAGAATCAAACAAATGAATAAAATAAGAGCTGTGAATTGGCTAAACACTGCTATCAAAATACAGAGTATAGAATTCTAACTCTTTTTTAAAAACTTGTAACAACAGACTTAAGCCTAATCCCTGAAAGGAAGGAAAGAGACCAAACTGTGGAAATTTTATTTTTTTCTCTTTTGTTTCAAATAATGAATGTAATATTCAGGGCTCAAAAGAATGTAGGATTTCATTTTTGAAACGGGGGTACTCTGTATTTACAGGGAATCTGTTCATGGATTTTGAGAATAAAAGTGGAGGGAGTTGTTGGGAACACCAACATTTAAAAACTAAGTGGAGGAAGGGATCTCTACTGAAAAGAGACCAAGACGAACAGCCAGAGAGATATGCAGTTCTGTTATTATTTCACAAGAGAAAAAAGATGTTATATTAGACTCACCTATGGAGCATTAAAAAAATATCATTGTCTGGATCCCCACCATCATAGAATCTCATTTCATTGATCTGAGATGAGATCTGGGTATCCCTTTTTTTTTTTTTTTTTGAGGAAGATTAGCCCTGTGCTAACATCTGCTGCCAATCCCCTCCTTTTTGCTGAGGAAGACTGGCCCTGAGCTAACATCCATGCCCATCTTCCTCTACTTTATATGTGAGATGCCTACCACAGCATGGCTTGCCAAGTGGTGCCATGTCCGCACTCAGGATCTGAACCAGCAAACCTCAGGCCGCCGAAGCAGAATGTGCGAACTTAACTGCTGCGCCACCGGGCCAGCCCCTGGGTATCAATATTTTTAAATGCTTCCTTGGTTATGCGAATATATAGTCAGAATAGTGAACCACTAGACTAGAAGTTTGTCTGTTGTGATATCTAGCAAAGCAAAATATTTATTATGCTCTTGACAATTTAATTGCTTCCCTAAACGTTAAAGCTACCTAGATATTTTATCTTAAGCAAGAAAGGTGCATTGGTATTTAATTTCCAATAGGTTTGAAGTAGAGTATATTCTATATTTGCTATCTTCCCTTACAGATTAGATTATTTTTCAAGGTGCATTTTCTTTAAGATTCTGTATTGTTCTTTAGATTCAGAAAAGTGAATGTGACCATAGCTTATTTTGATAATGATAAAATTTGCTGGTTTTCTTTTTTTTAAGGTATGCTTTTTGGTGAGGAAGATTGGTCCTGAGCTAACATCTGTTGCCAATCGTCCTCTTTTTTTTTTCTCCCCAAAGCCTCAGTACATAGTTGTATATCCTAGTTGTACATCATTCTAGTTCTTCTATGTGGGACACTGCCACAGCATGGCTTGATGAGCAGTGCACAGGTATGTGCCCAGGATCCGAACTTGTGAGCCCTGGGCCGCTGAAGCAGAGTACACAAACTTAACCACTCAGCCATAGGGCTGGCCCCGAAATTTACTGTTTTATAGTTCAACATTTGTTTATTCTACTGATGTTTATTGAGCCCCTCATCTGTCTTAGATGTTGGGCTTGGTGCTAAGAATACAGAAATAAATTTGTTCTAATTCTTGTCCTCACAGTGCTTACAGAGGATACAGACGTATAAACAATAAGAGCACTAAGGTGTCCCTAGTGCTATGATAGAGGCTTGTACCTCTACAGTGGGAAACAAAGGATTTCATTGTAAAGGAGAAGGACCTGGTAAGAAGATAGTGATGCTTATGCTAATTCCTTAAAGAGCTTTAGACATTTGATAGACTAGTATGAGAAGAGACGGACCTTCCAGGCAGAGAAAACAACAAAAGCAAAAACGGAGAGAGATTAAAGAGTCCAACAAATATAGGAAATTGCATGGTGGCTCCTTGTTACTCAAACTTAGAGGGCAAGTGTCCATGTGTGTGTATGTGTGTGTGTGTGTGGCCAAATGAGAAAGGACTTTATATGACATGCTAAGGAGCTCTGTGAAGTTACCAATATCAGATTTCCATTTTAGAAAGATAAACCTTTGAAATAATATTTTCTAATTATAAACAAATATTTACTGAGTACCTACTTTGTTCTAGGAACTCTGCTAGATACTGAGAATTTAACGTGAATAAGATAACTTTAAGGATATCAAAGTCAACTAAACAACTGACATCTAAATGATGTGATGAGTATATAGGAACATGTGTATATATGTACAGTAATAAAAGTATAGACACTTTACAGAAGTAGCACAGGAGTAGTGGTCCAGGGAAATCATCACTAAGAAGTTGATATTTGAATGGGACTTTTCAGGAGTTCTCTTGGTAACCAAGAGAGAAGAAGAGAAGGTTATTCTAGGTAAAGGGAAGACCACATTTGGAAACATGGGTGCAGAATACCATATGAGGAAGATTAGTGTAATAAAATATTATTAGAAACAAATAATTTTTCTGGGAACATTGAAATATTGGGACTGGACATTTTTATCTGAGATAAGCCTCTTTTGAAAATTAAAAGGCCTATAAAATTCTCCACATAATTTGAGGAGAGGTGTAAATATACCCTTCTTGATGGCTCATATTTATGTGACAAATTCTCACAAACTGAATTTTAGCAAATTGCTTAATGGACATCTTGGATGTGGAATGCTAGTTTTAAAAAGAGATAGTAAATAATAGTGCATTTCTACTAAATTTGTTTTTTCTTTGAAAAGATTGAGAAATAAATTTCCTCCTGAGAAGGCATAAAGGATTCACAGTGAAGTCTTTGGTGTTAATAATCAATCCAGAGTCTCATTGTATTCTGCTATATTGTACTGTACATAGTTAAGATAAGCTAACAATAATCATGTGAAGAATAAATATAAACCTAGGAAAAATAAAGTTTCGGCAGCAAATTATATACTTCTATGTAGTGTTAATCATATTATGTAGAGGGTATAGGGAATTTTCAGGCTTTAGCTAGGTGCCACAGAATAAATTGTATTCATTGAATGTTTCTGTCAGGCCAAGGAGGGCTTAATAAACTGAGCTATTTTTCCTTTGAAAAGTAAAACAGCTCTTTGAACCTTAACTGAAAACTATCCTGTTTTGTTTCAAACTATTTTGTAGGAGAGCTGGACTCCATATTTCATAGAGAGGTTTTGTGTTTATAAATCCATAGTATTTTGAATTTACATATATCCATCAAAGACATGCTCAAATCAGACAATTGAGGGTATATTCAAAGAACTCATGAAATAGTCAGTTGATAAATTAATACTGACACATAGTTCAACATAGTTACATATAAAAAATAAAACTTTACTTTCAAATGGTATATTTTTACTTGCCAAGTAAAAGAATTTTATACAAACAGCAAGATAAAGACTCTTCAAGGATCTAGAATCCAATTATTGGGAGTGGTAGAATATAATAAGAGGAGAATTTTAGTTGTACTTTCTGGACTCTCTCTTTTGAGGAACTCACTACAAAAAAATATGATAATCACAGATACTTTTAGATGGTTGTTTCTTCACATATTTTAAGTGCGTCTTCCACTGCCTACCTAATACATTTACTTGACTTAGTTGTAAAGATATTTCTTCAATTTTCATGAAAATGCTGTCTGTGAAATATTTTGTAGATTTAATTTAAATTTTTAGGTTTAAAACTTAAATTGAGTATAAGTACTGAAAAAATAATTAAGCACTTTCAAAGTGCCTTACCTTTAGTGTTTTTTGTATGCATTTGAGGTTGTTATCAACCTAAAATGAGAAGTTATAAGAAATTTTATTTAAGACTCAAGCTAACAACAAAGAAGAAACCTATAACAGAAACACAAAAGATAAAAAGAATCAAATTACTACAAAAAAATCATCAAATAACAAAGGAAGACAGCAAGAGAGGAAGAGTAGGACAGAACAACTGGAAAAGAGACAAAAAACAATTAACAAAATGGCAATAGTAAGACCTCACTCACTTACCTTAAATGTAAATAGGTTAAAATCACCTATCAAAAGGCATAGAGTGACTGAAAGGATTAGAAAACAAGATCCAATGATATGCTGTCAACAAGAGACTCACTTCAGATTTAAAGACATATATAGGCTGAAAGTGAAGAGACGGAAAAAGATATGTCATGCAAATGGTAACCAAAGAAAGCAGGGTGTCTATACTTAGATCAGACAAAAGAGACTTTAAGTCTAAAACTGTCTTTAGAAACAAAGAAGGTCATTATATAATGATAAAAGGATCAATTCAAGAGGAAGATATAACAATTATAAATATATAATATTTACATATATATAAATCAACATCAGAGCACCTAGTATATAAAGCAAATAAAGACAGCAAAAAAAACTGTTATAACTAAAAAACAAATTTAGCAAAGTTGCAGGATACAAAATCAGCATACAAAAATCAATCATGTTTCTGTGTACAGACAATGAACTATCTGCAAAGGAAATTTAAGAAATAATTATATTCACAATAACAATAATAAAATACTTAGGAATAAACTTAACCAAAGAAGTGAAAGACTTGTATACTGAAAGTTTAAAACCATTGACAAAGGAAAGTGAAGACAGATAAATGGAAAGACATCCTGTGTTCATGGATTGGAAGAATTAATATTGTTAAAATGTCCCTACTACCCAAAGTGATATACAGATTCAATACAATTCCTTTCAAAATCTCAATGGCATTTTTCACAGAAATAGAAAAAACAATCCTAAAATTTATATGAAACCACAAAAGACCACGAAGAGCCAAAGCAATCTTGAGAAAGAAGAACAAAGCTGTAGGCATCACATTTCCTGATTCCAAAATATATTATAAATTTACAGTTATCAAAACAATATGGTACTAGCATTAAAACAGACATATACACCATTGAACAGAATAGAGAGCCCAGAAATAAATCCATGCATCTACAATCAACTGATCTTTGACAGGGAAGCCAAGAAGACACAATGGGAACAGGATAGTCTCTTCAATAAGTGGTGTTGGGAAACTGATATCCACATACAGAATAATAAAACTAGACTCCTCTCTCATGCTGTTTACACAAATCAACTCAAAATGGATTGAAGACTTAGCATAACACCTGAAACTATAAAACTACTACAAGAAAACATAGGGAAATAGCTTCTTGACATTGCTCTAGGCATTGATTTTTTTGGATATGACACCAAAGGCACAGACAACGAAAGCAAAAATAGAAAAATGGGATTGCATCTAACTAAAAAGATTCTGTGTAGCAAAGGAAACAATCAACAGAATGAAAAGGCAACCTATGGAATGGGAGAAAATATTTGCAACATCTATCTGGTGAGTTAATATCCAAAATATATAAGGAACTCATACAACTCAATAGCAAAAATAATAGCCCAATTAAAAAATAGGCAAAGGACTTGAATAGACATTTCTCCAAAGAAGACTATAAATAACCAACAGGTATATGAACAGATGCTCAACTTCATTCATCATCAGGGAAATGCAAGTCAAAATCACAATGAGATGTCACCTCACACCTGTTAGAATGTCTATTATCAGAAAGACAATAGATGACAAGTGTTGGCAAGGATATGGAAAAAGGGGAACCCTTGTACACTGTGGGAATATCAGTTGGTGTAGCCACTTTGTAAAGCAGTATGGAGCCTCCTCAAAAAGTTAAAAATAGAACCATCTTATGATCCAGCAATCCTTCTGGGTTTTTGTCCAAAGGAAATGAAATCAAGGTCTCAAAGATATATCTGGACTCTTATGTTAATTTCAGCATTGTTCACAATAGCCAAGAGGTGGAAACAACTTCAGTGTCCATCCACAGATGAATGGATAAAGAAAAGGTGATATATAAAGACTCCATGTCTATGTAAACACCCATACACACACAACAGACTATTATTCAGCCTTAAAAAAGAAGGAAATCCTGCCATTTGGGACAACGTGGATGAATCTGGAGGACATTATACTAAGTGAAATAAACCAGATGCAGAAAGACAAGTACTAGATGATCTCACTTATATGTGGAATCCAAAATAGTCAAGCTCATAGAAGCAGACAGTAGAATGTTTGTTACCAGTGCCTTGGGAGAGTGGGAAATGGGGAGCTGTTGGTCAAGGGGTACAAAGTTTCAGTTATGCAAGATAAGTTCTGGAGACCTAATGTACAACAATGTGACTCTAGTTAAGAATACTGTATTCTTGAAAGAATACTGTGTGCTTGAAATTTTCTAAGAGGGAAGATCTTTAATGTTCTCATCACACAAAAGAAGAGGTAACTGAGGTGATGGATATGTTACTTAGTTGAGTGTGGTGATTATTTCACATTGTATACATATATCAAATCATCAAATTGTACACTTTAAATGTATACAATTTTTAATTGTCAATTATACCTCAGTAAAGCTGGGGGGCAGGGGGAGAGATTGAATTATGTCTTTTTGTGGCCAAATTCCTGAATAATTCCTACTGAGAATCTGAAGAGAAATTAGCTATCTAGCAATTTAGAGGTAAATATCACAGGGAAGTTCTTAAAATTAGCTATGATAAATATTGATAAATATATTATTGCTACTTTCTTATTAAATTAAACAATTTTCCTTTAGTGTATCTTTCTGTAGCATTATTACCTTAATGAGAGAATGTTAAATTGACTTGTATAATACGTTTAAGTTACAAGTAGGATCTACCTCATCTAGAATCATTCAATTTTTACATTAGCTCAGTAATGTTAGCATTGGTTAGAGTTTTAATTAAAGTTAAATGCCATTATCACATTTTTAAATTTAATTGCCAATGATTTTGCACTATGAAATAACAGTAATTATTACTAATTTAAGATGAACCTATTTTTTTTTTTTTTTTTTTAAAGATTTTATTTTTTCCTTTTTCTCCCCAAAGCCCCCTGGTACATAGTTGTATATTCTTTGTTGTGGGTCCTTCTAGTTGTGGCATGTGGGACGCTGCCTCAGCGTGGTTTGATGAGCAGTGTCATGTCCGCGCCCAGGATTCGAACCAACGAAACACTGGGCCGCCTGCAGCGGAGCGCACGAACTTAACCACTCGGCCACGGGGCCAGCCCCGAAGATGAACCTATTTTTAAGCTTGGCCAAATGAGAAAAATATCCCCATTCTTCACATTAACATCAATTGATTACCTTTGAGTAGGTCTTAAAGTTAACTAGGTATATTTTGCTTGTTCTAAGGTAAGTAATAGGATTCTTTGATTGCAAGCAACCACAGCCAGCTCTTAGGCACAGATGGAATTCATTAGGTTGATATCAACAACTCATGGAATGTACAGAAAGACTGGAAAAGTAGGCCTGGAAAGAGGTAGGCTGAACTACTTCAGAGAGTTGGGAAGTAGGAACTTCAGGAATGTCCTTTGCTGGTACATTTTGGTCAGAACCCTAGTGCTAGAATGAATAAACTGCTTTGTCTGTTTATTGCTCTAAATAGACTTGTCAAGATTCAGAATTCAGGGATGGGGTTTTCAATTTAACTTAATTCACTTGCCTGTTCCCTAGTGTACTGGAGTGGTGAAAGAAAGGGCCTTTCTCAAGGATCCTTCAGGAACGTCTTGTTTTCATAGAGGGGCAAGTGCCAGGATTTACTGTCTCCACATTCCCCACAAAAGGTGGAGAAACAGATGTGGCATGGATGAAAACTGCCTATTCAATACCCTGAAATCTCTTATCTCCTGTTTTAGAGGACCAGCTTCCCATAGGAGACAATAACATTAAGACTTCTAAGACAAAGATCTAATGACAATATCTTAATACAAAGATTCTCCATGGACGAATAGTGTGTAAAACTTTTGTGAAACTTCATTTTTTTTTTTCTATTTTATGTGGTATAAAACTTTTCACTTTCCAGAAAGAATATATTCTAAATTGAAGGGTTTTCAGTTACTTATCATTAACTGAGTTCTACCAATGTCATTTCCTCACAGATGCACATCTACCTTTGTTGCATCCTGCTCTGAATATTTCCTGTAAGCCAGTTATGATACTGGAGTTGAGTTTTCCAGTGACATTCACTAGAGACTCTAGAGAGAGGGAATATGTGAAAGAGAAAAATCTAGTAAGAACTGGAAATAATGGTAGTTTATTATAGTAGATTCTCTGGCCAGTATTCCCCATTTCTGCTTTACATGATTTTTCTGTCAATCTTAAAATTTTTCTAATCACTCTTGACTGTTTTCATAAAAACCAACATTCAAGTACCTTAAAAGTCCTTTAAAAATTTTTCATTTTCCATTGAAATGAAATTGTTGGACCTAGCCTAAAAGAATACCTTAATGGGATACATTGTCATTGACTTCTGCTATTTCACTTTTAGTATTCCATTCTGAGAGAGAATCTAATGTTTACATCAGATAATATTTCTTTATGGACATAGCAGAGCAAATATTTTTTAAATGCACACAGGTATCCTGTAAAATCTGAAATATTCATATGTAGCCTGTCAGAGACATATGAATGGGTTTATTCCATTAGAATCATGGTTAACAAACAGAGGTGTTATGCAGGCTGATTTTCTCTAGTGTAGCATTGTCTTGCTAGCACACCCTTGACTCTCTGCCACTCACAACAGGACTGTCGTCTCTGAAAGCTAGTGGCAGGCACATATTACTTCCTGCTTCTGAGTTGATGGCTCAGAACCTTGGTACACTAAAGTCATGGACTCCTGTTTGAGGATGTAGGTGCCTAGGTGGTATTTTAAGGCCCTTTAGAGGTGGAATAAGACCTTTGCAAACGGAATTATGCTTTCAAATTATCTTTAACCACCAGTTTAAATGTTGAATTAGTCTTGTGACAGTGATCAGTGGGTTTGTGAAGTTGAAATTTTGTCAAAAAGCTAGTTCTTTGGCAAGTTATTATTAACGAGTAACAGTTCTAAAAAAATGAAAGTAAACCATGAGTTGTTATAATGGCTTCATTCTGTAGTTGAAATATTTCCAGTGGATTATATTGTTCAATGCAATTGTCATTGATTTAATTATTTTCATGAAGATTTATTAGTAGTCACTGCTATCAAAAACAATTATGGGAACCTCATGGATTTTTTATTTTATATTTTTCTGCAGTTACTTTTATTTTTTATTCATTTTAATTGTTTTTTGTTTACTGAGTTAAATTAATACATTGTGAATTGTATTGAAGCTAGAAAATCATACACATGGAATCTTTACTTTCTTTCATGTTTTAGCTAGTATCTGATAAACTATAACTTTAGGATATCACTATTGTTTTTTAGTTAAGATGTAAAATTCAGCCTGAGTCCTTTAGTGATACCTCTGGAAAAGATAGGCAATCAGAATTTCACAAGTAGTAATTTGTTGTAGCCAGCAGAGAAAGAATGAAAAATCCATATTGCAGGAGACAAAAGAGTCACAGCCCTAACTAGCCTTCCTGTAGTTCTGTTCATAATCTGTTAACATACCATTTTAAAAAGATGAATTTTGGGGGCCTAAATTGATAGCATTAGGTTCCTCTGCCATTACAGAACAGTGAAGTCAAAAGCACTCACCATCTTAATATTCACAGGACTGTGCTAAAGAATAATGATTTAAGATCAAGACAAGAGTTAACTGCCCACCTCACCAACCAGTGGCCTTCCCCAGGAGCTCTGGATGTCAATGCTGTTGCCTTGGATACGTTGCTTTACCGAAAACACAATAAACAGTGGTATGAGTAAGTGTAATACTTTTTTTTCCAACTAATTACAAGTTTAGTTGTGCCAAAACATATGGCTATCCACTTTGGGTTCTCAGTTATTCTTTTTTCTGAATTCATTGTTAGTTTACAGCAAAAGTAGGATTTAAGACTACTTTGGCTTGGTAAGGTTAGATTAAGGCAGTGGATGTGTTAATGTTTTGAAGCCAAGGCACCCTGGGGAAGTAAAATATCTGAGAAATTCTTATGCAATATTGTATCAGCTAGCTACTTCTCCTGCTAATCTTCAGCCAGTCCTTCATTAAGTCTATGAGCTGGTATTTAATGAGCTATCTATTTTTTAATTCTAGCTTTGGTGTTTGCATTTGCCTTAGGATTAATTTTTGTGCTAGTTAGAAAACAAAATTCCATCTCACAAAAGGATAGGGAGATATTTACTTGTTCTTGGTGGATCTGAAGGTTTGGTTCATTTTTGATAAATCTGAATTTTGGAGGCTGTGGAAGATATAATCATTCTGCCTATGGGCCACAAGTTCCTTTTCCTATTTCTTTGTGCCAGTGTTGGAAGACTATTTCACTTAGTCATAGTTTCCCAGTGTTGAGAGAGCTGCAAAATCTTAGCCTGTCTTCCTGTAGATAATCTTCATTTTGCAACTTGTAAATTGTAGTACCTTCTTTTGGCTTTTAGCCACTTCCCCATCTTGATAGTTTTTTCAGTATCTTTATTTTCCTATCTGTCTTCTGCTAATTTTCTGATTATTTTCCCTGCTCTCCCTCCATCCCCTCTGTTTTCTCTCTTCTGTCTCTCCCTTTCCTCCCTTCTCCCTGTTTCTCTCTCTTCTTCCCTTCCTTCTCTCCTCCCTCATTCTCTCTCTCTCTTTTTCTTTCTTTCTTTGCTCTTCTTTTAGAGCCCTTGTTTTGAAATTTCAGTGGTAAAGCTACGCAGTTCTTTCTGTACTTCCTTGGGTGCCAGACATTTCTACAATGAATGTTTTAGCACAGACATAATTTCTACCCGCTTTATTTATGATTGTTTTCTTTTATCAAAGGTAGAACTCAAAATAAATTTGACCTTTTGTTGTTAAAGAAATTGCTAGGGGTTTTAATGCTATTTGTTTGTTTGTTTCATTCATTGCTAGAGATGAGCAGGGAAACAGCAGATTATTTACAGAATAAATCAGTAGAACTCTCTTCAACATCTACTAAACGATGCTGCTCAGTATGATTCAAGGTGCTGACTGAGTCTTTCATGGATTGGAATCTAGTTCCCTTTTATACCCTTATGATAGTTAGGAATAACTAGAATATATCTTGTTATGCTGGTATATAATTTTATCTTTCTGTGGCATATTTAATTAATGGAAGGATATTAGTTTATTTGTATTTCTAATTTGTGATTGAAAAACTGAATTTATAGCAATATTTGGTATACTTATCTTGTCTATATATATCATATGAGATACTCTTGGTTTTTTAACTGCAAAAATATTATAATACTAAATCCTGATATTGGGGTAGGGGAAAATCCCCTTTCTTCCCTTCTTGTCTTTTTATGGCTGGACTGATGATAAAACTGACACAAGATTAGATTAACAGGAGAAAAACTCAGCTTAATACATACATATTAGAGATCATAAAGAAATGATGCTCAGAGAATGAACGAAGCAGGCAGTTTATATATCTTTTACACAAAGAAACTAAATTTGTAGGGAATGATAGGATAAAGAAACTTAGATTTGAGGTACATAGTGAGGAATTGAAGAAGCAGGGTTTAGGCTTGAGGTAGTAAATTAGCAAGGTTTGTTTATGCCGGCATCTAAGCCCTGAATCCCGTAGCTCTGGTGATAAGGATGCAGGGAGAATGTCTTATTTCCTGCTTTCAGGGTGATCAGAGATAAGAGGGTCAGAATGCCCTTTTTGCTTCTCAAATAAGTTTAATTCAAAATAATCCATGTGTTATTCTGGGATCTTTCCGGGTGGCCTGCCTGAGGCCCCAACACTGACAAGTTTAAAGACTAATAACTATGTCTTTTTATTACAATATGTACATTGTCACTTTAATAGTGGGAGGCGAAATATTTTAACCAAAAGACATGTATGTGCCCCTGCCTGCCAATAGAGCTACCTATTAAGGAACCAGTGAGTCTGAGTGGAAGATTTATTACTAGTTGACCTTTGCATGGACTAATGTGACTAGTTTTGACAAAGTATAGCAGCAATAAAAGGAACTGTAATCTCAGAAAAGAAAGCAGTGAAAATGCTTGTTCATCTGAACAAAAAGTATGCAGCTAGGGTGCAGTACTGAGATCACTGGACCTAGAGTTTAAGGTCAGGATTTAATAGTAATCTCTACTTACTTGCTGTGTAACACTAAGCAACAGCTTCTCTTCTTACCTTTTGTTTCTGCACATGTAATACTGGAGGTAATGCCTGCTGAAACAGAATTATAAGGGTCAAAATGAGGTAATAAGTTGCCTGGCACTTAATAGCTTCCTGGTAAATATTTATTTACTTATCTATATAATGTAGATATATATCTATGTAATCATTTTGTTTATACTCTCATATAATCTTGTATCTTTCATCTTTGGAGAATATACACTCACCCAGCGTCCCAAGCTCTACTTTTTTAGAGTTTGTAAAACCTTTTGTAAAATTAAATGACCATCAAATCCCCAACTGGTCTGAATAAATAATCCCAACTTTTTCATGTAAAAATGGAGATTTTGGATTTTCAGAACAGAGTAGTACTCTATAAATCACATTTGAAACAAATCATAGCTTTTCATCAGGATCCAGTTTTTGCTGTCCTCAAATTTATAATATAAGCCATAGTTCTTGAACTAACCTGATCACTAATTCCTCTTAATTTGACCATATCTTTGAATAAGTTCAACAGACATTTATTGAGAACCTAAAAATTATGGAGGAGGTAGCCAAAACTTCTTTAATAAGGAACGTTAGCTCTCTTGAGAATTTGAGAAAGAAACTGACCTTATATTGAGTCATTATATTATAATTACGCCTTCCTGCAAAAATATGGGATGTCTATAGTTATTTCTCTAAGAGTTCTGTAACTTTATTCACCCAGTTAGCTTTGAGAAGAAAGAGTGTGTTGTCTGAATTCATGGACTTGTTGACATTTCTTCAGATGAGCCATTGGATAACTTGGCTATGTTGTCACCTACTCATGGAAGGATCCCTTTCACAATAGAAGATCTTAAGTTTGTTTCCATTTACTCTACTGTTTATAAAAGTTTCTAAATATAATTTCCAGTTTATTTCTTGATTATTTAGACCTGGCAAGATTAGTTATGCTGGATTTCATCTTTTCCTTTATTTCAAACATAGGAATATCATGTTAAAAATTTTTAAAGCATTACACGCTTACTGTAAAAACAACAATAAATAAGTATATAAAGCCTATTCCCTTAAGACGCATATAGAGCAACTGACTTCTTTTTTGTTTCCAATAAAATCTGTTTTAATATGTTTCTTTATATGCAAATCTACATCACATCAGCTTGTTATCTTTTTATTTTTTATTTTTTTTGAGGAAGATTAGCCCTGAGCTAATGTCTGTGCCCATCTTCCTCTACTTTATATGTGGGACGCCAACCACGGCATGGCTTGACAAGCAGTGTATAGGTCTACACCTGGGATCTGAACAGGCAAACCCCGGGCTGCCAAAGTGGAATGTGCAAACTTAACAGCTGCACCACCGGGCTGGCCCCTGGTATATAATCTTGTTAGATTATTGCCAACCTACATTCCCATCCCAAAAGATTAGGTTCATTGTCATCATATTTATATTTTCTACTTAAGCTTTTTTAGTCTTCTAAATTTATCATTGCCTCCCAATTTGGCTATCATTCACAACATTATTGAGAATTAGGAGCTTTTACGTAAGTCCTTCATGATCTACTATTTAGGCTAATTTTTCTTAATGACTTCTGATGAGTAGATATCACTTCAGATGTATTAAAGGTTCTCATTCCCGTTTTATTTGTGTGTTTCCAGTATCTTTGGAGGAGGATTCTATAAGCACTGAGGCTGCACAAATCTTTTACATTTTGTAAGTTTTGCATTGACCTGACTCATATATATATTTTCCCTTTCAGGCTCCCTTGCATTCTTCCATTAATTTTAATAGATTAAGAGTAAATAGGTATTATGCTATAGCAATTGCTAATTTTATTCTTTAAACATGTTTCTATGAAAATCAAACCCAGAATAAAAAGAATAATTTATTTGTTTCGATGCACATTCTTGTGCCTCTATCTATACAGTGTGCATGTATTTTTTATTTTCTGCGTGTGGATAATTCTCTTTCTGTGCATCACACTGTCTGTTGCCCAATGACTACCAGATAATGTAAATTATTATTGACCTCAATACAATTATTATTATATCAAATTATTATTGACCCAATATATCTGTTGGGCAAATAAATGATGCGGATTATCCATATCATTACTTTTAATCATTGATATAAAGTATTAAGATTGTAGAAAAATTTACTAAGTTGAATTCAGTTCTATTGCTCAGTTTCCTTTTAATTTGCCTTTATTTAGTACCCAATTCTGTGTATAGAAGTTTGTATTTGAGTGATTTAAAAATGTTTAAATAGATATTAAATGCAGTGGATTTTATGTCCCAAATGTTCATGACGTGATTCCTACAAGTTTAATTTAAATTATATTTAACAATGTAAAGGCATAGATTAAACTAAATTTTTATATAGTCATAAGGCATGACTCTTACTATCTTGGATTCTTATTTTAATTAAGTAAACTATTACTACTTGAAAAATTCTACTCTGAGAAATAGTAATAGACTGTTAATTGGTTTGATGTGTCTTGTGGGTCACATTTAAATTTTACAGTGTGATGTTAGTGAGTCTAGAATTCTAAGACAGGACTTAGTAGTGACCTTTTAAAGACAGAACTCCCGTAGACAGATAATTTACTCCATGACAACATGTTTATCAGATAGAGCTGCCAGTGGCATTGGAAATCAGGTAAGAATGTGGAAACCAAACCCATTCTTTTTCATTACTGAAAGCAGCTCAACTAGATTCCTCCCAGATGGTGGGTCTGTAATCAGTTTCATGTAGAGAAGATACTGTATGGTACATCTGTTATTCTCTTATGAATAAGGTGCTTAATTTTGACTTGGAATTTTTATTATTGCTGCAGAACATCATTGTCTACCAAATTCTATTTCTATATTCATTGGCATTTGGTTAAGTAAAGCCTATAAACTCGAGAATTGCTCACTAAATGTGACAAAGGGTAGAAAGATCCCAAAATCACTTTGGATTTGGAAGTGTGATATTCTAAAAGGAACTTCAGTAGGTCATGCAGAAAGCTTATTTAGTGTTACTGTTATCAGAGGCTGCTTGTACAGGCTCACTCCCTCAAGTGGGTGTCACACCTTGAGATTACTGTAAATGTAAGCTGTCAAGCTCTCAGTCCTTACCTAAAATACTCAAATGAATTCTATGTCTGTTTTCTTCTGGGTATTTTGTTGTTTGTAAATATTTCTATATATAATTTTTAAAACTGAATATTAATTAACAAGTTTCCTATGACAAAAACTCAGTGTCAGAAACTTATCTTAAGACAGTTTAAAAAATAGGCACAGAAAAATAATTTGGAGAAGAAACTTATTTATAACTTCCTTTATTAAATTCTTGTGTTCTTGCTTTCCTCTATAGCTAAAGAAATAAAATTTTAATGGAAATACAGTATAATTTACATGGTCTATCTCAGCAAACAAGGCTGTTCTTTAAGAAAGATTTTTAATAAAATAGGAAGCCAAATCTTTTCTTCTTATCCTGGAGAGAAGATAGCATAGTAATTAAGAAGACAAAATGAGAGCCATGCTACCAGGTTCAAATCTGATTTCTTTGTGTTCCAGTTTCCTCTGCTCTAAAGTGGGGGCAGTAACAATTCCCACCTCTTAGGGTAGTTGTGAGGACTAAATAAGTTAATATTTATATAATATGTAGAACAATGCCTAGTATTTGGTAAATGCGACATAAATATTGGGTATTTTTTTTATTACATGTTGTATAGCTCATATACCTGTTATCTATTATAATTATCAGAAGTTTCCTACAATAGTAGAATTTCCTTTCTGCTGAGACCAGCTAGGCAGCCAGCTGAAGGGCGGACGGAATTAATAGACAGGACACAATCTATGTTATTCAATGGGACAGGGGACCATCAGCCTCAAGGACTGAGATGAGGTCCCTTGGATCGCCACATATTTATTTGCGGGTAAAGAATCACAAGGAATTACAATAGCAGAAACTCATGCCTGCAGGGACACGCAGGCCAGAGTCCAAAGGTTCTATTCTTCATCCCCTGAAGCACACCAGCCCATCCCAGGTCATTCCCTTGGGGAGTATCTTAAGGGCAATCAGCAAGGTATGCAGGCAGCGTTCTGTTCCTGCAAGGGCCCAGCGTTCCTAAGCCCCTTGCCTTCATGCCCGATAACATATTCCCCTCCGGCCTGAGAGTCCAAAGCACAAGCAATCTGGTATAATGATTATGAGAATCAGCAGATCACATATCCCCTCAGTCACCCATTTGGAATTTATTTTTCCTTGGTCTTAAAGCCTAGCAAGAATGCTGCTATGATTTCCTGCAGCATTTCCTGCTACTTAAAAATATAATTAAGAACTTTTATACTCTCGACATTTGAAAAGTCATGTTACAAAGTGAGAGTGCTGCTTGCATTGTAAGCGCGTAAAGTTTTCCCATCACCTCATTCTTCCCTTCATTTCTTAGAGGAAAAAAATAGACACCTGTTGTGTATATCCCCCTTACACTTAATATACATATCTTTGATAAATTTGTAAGTCAGTCTACTCTTGTGTGTATGAATAGAGGATAGCTATAGAAAGATAACTTATATATGCTTTCCTGTAACATTATTGTAGAATATATGACATTTCTAGGAAATTAGATAGGTTTTGGCTACCTTGGGAAATAGATGTTGAGCCTGAAAAGCATTCCCTTTTTTAGATCATTTATATTTGGAAATAATAATGAATTGTGTTTTCTTATCTGAAATGTCATTACCACCAAAGCTGCATATATCTCTTGAGTTGGTTTTATCCTAACAAAACAAATATGAGGAAAGTTTAATAATAAACCTTCATTAACTTTCCATTTATAACTGAATTTTTCCTCAATTATAATTCATTTCTCATTAATTTGTTTAATAGAAAATGGACTCACAATAGTACATAGATGAGGGAAGGAGGTTAATTAGCTTGATGATGTATTAACACAAATAGGTATTTTATTACCCAACATTTTTTAATACTTCTGAATTCAAGAATTTGTAATAAAAATTTGTTATTGTTATGTAATACATCTGTAAAAATATCAAGGCATTGAAGAATTCTGAAGTGGTTAGGAGGCACTAGGTCATTATTAAGTTTTGTCAGTTTTGTTTCTGCATTAAGAGTAAGGTCTTAACAATTGGTAATAACCAGAAGTCCCCATTTCCTAACTATCTGGATAATAAAAAAATTGGCATAAGGATTTAAGTGTTTGATAAATTGTTTTTCTTTTCCTTTTTTAGTGGATTAAACAGACAGACCTCCAAGGAGGGTGGAGGGAAAAGTGTAAGATATGGAGATCATATTGCAGCCATGATAAAGACGAAGTTTAGGGGAAAAATTGGGGAAATAGTAACAAGAAATTCAATAAATTGAAGAAAACCATTAAAGAATATCTCTTAAAGTTCTTTTTTGTGAGAAGAAATTCAAGTAGTCTTTTACTCTTGTTTTACAGAAAAAGTTATCAAAGTCTTGACCAGTTATCAGCTGAAGTTAGCCTTTCTCAGACTTCACTGGATCCAAGTCAGTCACATGAAGGAGATGGAAAACAAGACACATTAAATTTAATCAGTGAAGGTAAGAAAAAAATCTATTTGAAAATTACTTTTTCCTGCACTATCTATACTTCGGTTGCAGAAGATTGCTGAAGAATAAAAGTGACATTTCTATAAAGCATGCTAGGAATTAAGCTGCCATTATGATTAAAAATGGCCTGCTCTTGTTTTCTTTTTTTGTATCATATATCTGTGGCTAACCTTCTCAAAGGATTGTCTGTAATTTTTACCATTATTTCCTCACTTCCTGTACTCTATTTTACTCACTGTGATTTGGCTTTTGTGTTTCTACCACTTACTAAAATGACTTTTATCAAGGTGATCAACCACTGCCACATTGCTGAAGTCAGCTCTCTGTCTTCATGCCATTAAATGTCTCAGCAGCTTTTTGGTACAACTGACCACTTCCTCATTCTTGAGTCACTTTTGGAACTTCATTTATTGAGTGTTCTGAAAAACTTGGAGAATAAACATGAAAGAGTTTTTTGGGTTTTTTTTTTTTATTTTTTTATTTTTTTAAAGATTGGCACCTGAGCTAACAACTGTTGCCAGTCTTTTTTTCTTTTCCTTCCGCTTTTTCTCCCCCAAATCCTCCCAGTAAATAGTTGTATATTTTTTAGTTGTGGGTCCTTCTAGGTGTGGCATGTGGGACACCGCCTCACCGTGGCCTGGCAGTGGTGCCATGTCCGCGCCCAGGATCCAAACTGGCAAAACCCTGGGCCGCCAAAGCGGAGCGCACGAACTCAACCACTCGGCCACAGGGCCAGCCCCTGAAAGAGTTTTATTTTTTCCTGTTACCTGTTCGCTGTGCTCTATCAACCCCTGTTTCCATGGGTTGCATCTTCCTGAACATCTTGGTCTAATTCCATAACTTTTCAGGCCACTTTCAATTATCATATTTCAGTTTCTAAAACTCAACGTATTCATTTTTATATGTCAGTAGCTTAGTTGGTTCAAAGTTCTTTTCTTTCCTACCCTCAGCATAGGCTAGAGCTGTGACTCCAGCACTTTGGTTTGGACAAGTGGTGCTGGTATGATATGGTGCTCACATCTTTTATATCTCCTTCTTCCCAGCTCTACATCTGCTTATGTGTGTGAGGGCTATTTTGGAAAAGACAGACAATTCCTTACCTCAGGGGAACCTGCATTCCCCTATGCCTCCAATTTCTCCCCTTTCTTCTCCATTGTAGTAAAGGGCACCACCATAGGCATTATCCTAGATTCTGCTCTTTCCTCTTAAAAAAAACACGCAAGTCAATTTATTAGCAAGTCCTGTCAGCTCCCCATACAAAACATGCTATCTACATTGACTCATCTTCTTCATTACTACAACCCTAGTTTAAGCCACCTGGAGCAAGCCTCTTGCACGGACTACTGCCTCAGCTTTTTCATTGCTCTTTCGTCTCTCATTCTTGCCCCCTCACAGTCTATTCACCATACAGTAATCAGTGATCTTTGAAAACATAAATCAAAAAATATTATACTGTCACCTAAAATTCTCCAGTAGTTCTCAATGACAATCAAAATAAAATCCAAACTGCTTATCATGGCCTCCTACATGATCTTGTCCTTGCCATCTTCTGCCTCATTTTATACCATTCTTTTGCTTGTTCTCGACACCCCAGCAAACTGACCTCCTAGCTGATCCTTCAAGCTGGTTCCTGCCTCAACTATCTTTGCACCTGCTTTTCTCCTAAAACTTCTTTTCTTTTTGGTGAGGAAGATTGGCTCTGAGCTAACATCTGTGCCACTCTTCCTCTATTTTGTATATGGGACGCCGCCACAGCTTGGCTTATGAGTGGTGTGTAGGTCCATGCCCAGGATCCAAACCCACGAACCCCAGGCTGCCAAAGTGGAGCACACAAACTTAACTGCTACGCCAGTGGGCTGGCCCCTAAAACTTCTTTCTTAAGGTGTTTGTATGGTAATCTCTTTGTCAGGGCTCTTTTCAAATATCATATCTTCAAAAAAGATTTTATTGTCTGCCATACCTTAAGTAACCACTCCCATCTCCATATCCACCCCATCCCAGGCACTCTATCATACTGACATACGTTATATTATGATTCTTGTCTATAACGCCTCACTAAAATGTAAGCTTCATAAGGGTAAGGAATCTTATCTGTATTTTTCACCAGCATATTACTAGAGTCTGACACATAATAGACAGCTATTAAATATTTGTTGATAGAATAAGTATATATAATGAACGAGTGTTATAAAATGTGAGGAACAAGGTATGGGTAGTATAAAGTAAAAATTCAATTAACCAGAAGGAAATTGTGTTAAGCTGAATTTTCTGCTTCTTTTAAGATGGTTGTTCTCAGAGGGCTTTAGTCTATCTTACTAGTTTAGTAAGTAGTGTGTATTGACTACAAATTAATCTTTCTTGATGATGTGGATAATGAAGATAACATATTAGGGTATCTTAGTGCCACTAATGTAAATGGAAGAGTATAAACTGGATTCATCATCATAATTTAGAATATGTATATTTAAAAAACTTATCCATACTATCAGTGGATTTATTTGTGATGACTCTTCATGTAAAAGACACATTTATTTAGGATTTTTAATCTAACTTCTACTTATGGGCATTTTAATAGCAAGAGGAGAAGATTAATAATGAATATTTTTACACTGTAAAAACAAATATAGAAGAGGAGGGAGGGATGAATAGGTGGAGCATACAGAATTTTTAGGGCATTGAAACTACTCTGTATGATACTAAAATGGTAGATATGTGTTATTATAAATTTTTCCAACTCACAGAATGTGCAACACCAAGAGTGAACCCTAATATAAACTATGGACTCTGGGTTATAATGATGTGTCAGTGTAGGTTCATCAGTTGTAACAAATGTACCACTCTGGTAGGGGATGTTGATAATGGGGAGGCTATGCATGTGTGGGGATAAGGGATATATGGAAAATCTCTGTATTTTAATGCTCAGTTTTGCTGTGAATCTAAAATTACTCTAAAAAATAAAGTCTATATATTTTTTTAACTTTTTTATTGAGATTATGATAGTTTACAACCTTGTGAAATTTCAGTTGTACATTACTGTTTGTCAGTTGTGTTGTAGGTGTACCACTTCACCCTTTATGTGCACCCCCCACCCCCATATCCCTTGGTAACCACTAATCTGTTCTCTTTGTCTACATGTTTAACTTCCACCTATGAGTGGAGTCATACAGAGATTGTCTTTCTCTATCTGGCTTATTTCACTTAACATAATACCCTCAAGGTCCATCCATGTTGTTGTGAATGGGACGATTTTATCCTTTTTTATGGCTGAGTAGTATTCCTTTGTATATATATACCATATCTTCTTTATCCACTCATCAGTTGATGGGCACTTAGGTTGCTTCCACATCTTGGCTATTGTAAATAATGCTGCAATGAACATAGGGGTGCATGGGACTTTTGGAATTGCTGATTTCAAGCTCTTTGGATAGATACCCAGTAGTGGGATGGCTGGATCATATGGTATTTCTATTTTTAATTTTTTGAGGAATCTCCATACTGTTTTCCATAGTGGCTGCACCAGTCTGCATTCCCACCAGCAGTGTATAAGGGTTCCTTTTTCTCCACAACCTCTCCAACATTTGTTACTTTTTGTTTTGGTTATTTTTGCCATTCTAACAGGTGTAAGGTGATATCTTAGTGTAGTTTTGATTTGCATTTCCCTGATGATCAGTGGTGATGAACATCCTTTCATGTGCCTATTGGCCATCTGTATATCTTCTTTGGAGAAATGTCCTTTCATGTCCCCTGCCCATTTTTTGATTGGGTTGTTTGATTTTTTGTTGTTGAGTTGTGTGAGTTCTTTATATATTATGGATATTAAGCCTTTGTCAGATGTATGACTTGCAAATATTTTTTCCCAGTTAGTGGGTTGTTTTTTTGTTTCCATCCTGTTTTCCTTTGCCTTGAAGAAGCTCTTTAGTCTGATGAAGTCCCATTTGTTTATTCTTTCTGTTGTTTCCCTTGTCTGAGAAGACATGGTGTCTGAAATATACATTTTTTTTAAAGCATTGGCTTTAAGATTTTAAGGTTAAATAACAGATTAAATATTACTTACAGAATTTCCATACCAAATACCTAATAAAATGATCATAAAAAGAGTAAATGTTAGCCAAAAACTTCACCAGTTGAAACCCAATGACAAAAGGGCTATAACATATAGTTAGAATTGTGTAAAATAAAATATTTTAAAAATTGAAGGACATACATCCTTTCCACCTGCAGTGTCCTTTCCCCCCAAAAGCCATACAATAAGGAAACCATATTTTGAAATACTGATACAAGAGGGTGCCCTTGAATTAAAAATTTCATAAATAACCAAAATCAGTTAGCCCTCTCCACAGAAATCCTGAGGAGCAAACACTCCATCCATACAAAATTACTATTTAAAAAAATCACATCAATTGAGAAAAACAGTTCAGCTGATGAAACCTTCCCCTAGAAAAACAGTAGTGTAGCAGGAAAAAACTGTAATATAGCCATATAATTTTATTAAATATCCTCAAACAAGCATTTAGAAATATGATAAAAGATTTTAAATCAGAAATCAGAGCAAGCCAGATGGTGCCACAGTTAAGTTCACACCTTCTGCTTTGGCAGCCTGGGGTTCACCGGTTCGGATCCCAGGTGCAGACCTACACACCACTTGTCAAGCCATGCTGTGGCAGGCATCCCACATATAAAGCAGAGGAAGATGGGTACGGATTTTAGCTCAGGGCTAATCTTCCTCAAAAAAAAAAGAAATAAAAAACTAAGAGTAGAAGTGTTCCAGAAACAGGAAGAAATGATCTGACAGTTGATTAAACTCTAAAAGAAATGGAAGAAAATGACAAAATTATATCAGAAGTAAATATTAAATTATAAAGAAGAATAGATTTGAGTGCAGACTTAATGTATAACAGCAGGAAAACACCAAAAGAATGAAAATGAGATAAAGAAAAAAGTAAAAGGAATTAGTAAGTGGTTGAATTGGAAGTCAAGCAAAGAAAATGGAATTTATGTATCAGTGGAATCACTGAAGAAGATAAAACAATGGAGCCGAACTAGTATTGAAATCTGTAATCCAAGAAAAATGTCTGGAAATAAGACTTAAATCTACAAATTGATAGGGCTAACCAATACCAGAAAAAATTAACCTGTAATAAGCAACTCCAAGAATAGTCTACTAAATTATTAGACATTAACAATAAAAAAAAACATATTCAGGGCTTCTAGGCAAAAAGATCAAATAACTTACAAGGGGAAGAGAATGAGACTAGCAGTATACTTCTCTAGTTTTACAAAGGTAACAACTAGAACAAAACTAAAAACCTTCCTAAATAACACGTAATTAAAACAAAAAGTAAAGAAAACTTGTCATCATGTAGAAAAAGAAATACGGCAAATATAACAACAACAAAATAATCTTGCAGTTGAGAGAACACCAAAATAAATTTACAAAATAAAATGGCAAAGAAAACATATCATGTAGAGAATGAAATATAGTAAATATAACGTACACATAATAACTATAATGAAATTATAAGTTATTCAGAATGGCTAAAAATAAAGGAATAGACAAAAGTATGTATCAGGCAAATGAAAACACTAAGAAAGCAGAGATAACAAACCTGGTATCAGACTAATAGAATTTAAATCAAAACACATTAAACATCACAAAGAAGGATATGGTTTAATGGTGAAAGCTGCAATTAAGATATAACTGTTAGGATTATGTATCAAATAATGGCATCCACCTAAATAGGAGATAAAAGGAGATAAAGATAGAAACCCAGTGACAATAGGAGACTTCAACATACTATTCTCAGTATAAGACAAATCAAATGGACAAAAAATAAGTAAGGATATAAAAGACCTAGACAACGAAGTCAATAAGGTAGACCTAATGGCTGTATGGAACTTTACACTTGTTAACAGATGTATACCTTTTTCTTTCTTAAGTGCAGATGAAACAGGCACAAAAATGATCATGTAATGTATATGATCATAAAGAAAACAGTAAATTCATAAAGTAGAAGTATTACAGACAGTACTCTGATCACAATGCAAAAAGAATAGTAGAAATTACTGTTCAAGGGGGCTCTTTCACCTGGGAATAAATAAACCTTCTATTAAACAACTCTTGGGTGAAAGAAATATAAGCTGAAATTATGAATTTTTAATGAATTGACAATAAAACTCTGCATAGCAGAATTTGTGAGCTTTATTTAAAGCAATAATCAGAGGAAAGTTCATAATTTTTATATACTTTTATCATTAAAAATGAAAGAAACTAAATGGTTTCCCAGCCCAAAAGCTAGAAAAACAACAACAAAGGAAATAAAAAGTACACGGAAGAAAATAATAAAGATAAAACCAGAAATTAATGAGATAGAGAATAGAAAAACAGATCTAATTAATAAATCAAAAAACCTATTTTTTTAATTAACAAATTAGAGACCTAGCAAATTTAATCACAAAAGAAGAAAGCACAAATAAACAAAAATATAGGGAATAAGTATAACTTGAGAAATACAGTATGAAAAATAGAAAGAAAATTATAGACCAGTATCACTTTACAGATATTGATCTTGTTGAGGAGGAAGACGTTTCCTCTACCCACTCTAGGTCCTTCTGGCTGGGCTACAAATTAAATTCACATGAGACAGAGTAACAGGAGAAAATTAAACAAAGCTTTATAATGTATACATGGGAGAGGCTCAGGAAAACTGAGCAACTTGTCAAAATGGCGAGATTCTCCTCTTAAATATCATCTTCAGCTACAAAGGAGGATGTTCCGGGTGTGGGGAGTCAGTTATGGGAGATCACCAGAAAAGTACAGTAAACAAGAGTAAGGTTATTATGCAGATTTGTCTTTGCCTTCCACATTGATAAGGAGTTTTTAGAGATAAGGTCATCCCCCTTCTTCCTGGTGCAGAGAGGGACACATCTTTACAGATGGAGATTTCCCTTACAAATGTAAATGTCTCTTACAAATGGTAACTTCTACTTTTCAGAATTTCTCTCATGTCTGCAGTTTTTAAAAGTAACCAGACCAAAATAATCCTCATGCCAAAGAGACATATCTTGGGGTGGCCAATTCCAACCCCCCACAATATAAAGGTTCTAAATAATATATTAGTAAACAGAATCTAGCAAAACATAAAGAAATGATACACCATGACCAGGTGGATTTAATCCAGAGTGTAAGGTTGATTTAATCTTAGGAAATCCATTAATATAGTACACCATATTAATAGATCTAAGATAGAAAAGGTTACCTCCACAGATGTCAGAAAGCCTTGGACAAAATTCAACACTTGTGTGATACAAACATTCAAGAAAAAAAGAACTGAATAATAGTTCTTTTACATGAGTATGTATGTCTTTTTCTAAAGCCAGCATCTTATTTATGAGGAAATACTAAAATACCCATTGTTTCTACCACTATTTAACATTATAATGGAGGTAACAGCTAACGCATTTAAAGAAGAAACTTCTAGAGACATGAGAATTGGATTTTTGCAGATGATGTGATGAACCTGAAAAACACAGAGAAATAATAATACTTAAGACAATAAAAATAGTCTTGCAAAGTAGCACGATATAGAATTATCATACAGAAATCAGTAGCCGTCACATGTACAAAAACCAATGAGTGACTCTATCAGTAGGGGGGAAAAACAATTTAAAAAGCAATAGAGATGATAAAATATTTAGAGTTTGCATATTTCTTGTTAAATTTATTCCTTAATGAGGAAAGCTGTAAACCATTCTTAAGAGACACAAAGGTAGTCTCAAGCAAATGGAGAGAAATACCTTGTTTTCCCTAAATTAATGTAAAGTTAACACAGTCCTACATATGCTTTTATTTTCTAATCCAGCAATCACACATCTAGGAACTTACTCTGAAGATACACTTAAGCAGTACAAAAATATATATGCACCAGGTTATTCTGCTCACTTAGTATTCATTCATATTCGGCACTTTTCCCTAAATGCTTATCACATTTTAGGGAATTTCTCTACCTACACCCTTTTTAAAATTTAACTTTTTATTTTGAGTTAATTACAGATTTACATGCAGGTTTAATAAATAATACAGAGAGATCACTGCACCCTTTACCTACCCAGTTTCCCCCAGTGGTAACATCTTACAAAATTGTAGTACAATATCACATCCATGAAATTGACAATACAATCCATTGGTTTCATTCAGATATACATTTACTCATTAGTGTGTGTTTTTAGTTCTACTGAGTTTTATCACAAGTGTAGGTTCGTGTATACAGCACCACAGTCAAGATACAGAACAGTTGCATCACCACAAGGATCCCTTGTTCTGCCCTTTTGTAACCATACCCACCTCCTTCCCAGCCTTGCCCAGTCTGTGCCTCTTCCTTATGGCAAACACTAGGGGCTGGCCTGGTGGCATAGCAGTTAAGTTCACACTCTCTGCTTTGGGGGCCTGGGGTTCACTGGTTCAGATCGCAGGTGCGGACCTAGTACTGCTCATTAAGCCATGCTGTGGCAGGCATCCCACATATAAAATAGAGGAAGATGGGCACGTATGTCAGCTGAGGGCCAATCTTCCTCAGCAAAAAGGAGGATTGGTGGCAGATGCTAGCTCAGGGCTAATCTTCCTTAAAAAAAAAAGTGAATTCTGAGTGACATCGGTGACATGGCGGAGTGAGCTCATCCAGGACTCTCTCCCCTCCAAACTACAACCAAAAGCATCAACTGCTTTCCAGCCAAAAAGAATAAATCCTAATAACAGAAATCAGAGACCAACAGCAGCCAAACAATGGAGGGCGGAGAGGCTGGAGCCGCCCTTGGAGGAGCTGGAGCGGGGTAAGAGAGAACTTCACTCCCTCCCCTAGAGACTTGGATTGCTGCCGTGGGTGAGGGAAAGAGCAGGAGAAGGGCCACGTGTCTGCGGGATCATTCAGGACTCCCACAAACCCGTGCAGCGGATAGCATCTAACAGGGGACAGCTTTCGTGTGGGGGGACCCCATCAAGCCAGGGCCCCAGGAAACCAGAGAGCGAGCACTGAATGGAATCCAGGTCTGCAGGAGAGAGAAAGTGCCCCGCCTCCCCCAACCCACGCTGCGCACTGCCATGCAGCTGACGGTGGAGGGCTCAGAACACGCAGCTCTCGACACCCATCTAGTGGCAAGAGGCTGTAACTGCTATTGAATAATAGCATTATGCGCAAAAACCGCTCCTCTACCATCCAGCAATTTATAAAAGCTCCAGGCCAAAAGGAAAATAATAAAAATGCAGAATTATGTCCCAAGAACTTGGAAATAGGTAAACTAAGTGACAATGAATTCAGAGTACCTATCATCAAAAAACTCAATGAGGTAATGGGAAATATAGAGAAACAAGTTAACGAGTTCTGGAGTTACTTCACTAAAGAGATTGAAACTATAAAGAAGAATCAATCAGAAATACTAGAGATGAAAAATACAATGGATCAGATAAAATACGGATTCGCTTAATGCCCATGTGGACACTTTAGAGGAGGAAATTAGCATAATCAAAGATAGACAGGCTGAATGGCTCCAGACAGAGGAAGAAAGAGAACTAAGAATTTAAAAAACCGAAGAAAATCTCCAAGAATTAGCTGACTCAATGAGAAAACGCAACTTAAGAATTATCGGAATTCCTGAGGGCGTGGAAAAGGAAAATGGAGCAGAAAGTGTGCTTAACGAAATTATAGAAGACAACTTCCCAAATCTAGGGATTGAGAGAGAAATGTGTGTAGAGGAAGCTTTCAGATCTCCTAGATTTGTCAATGTAAAAAGACCTACTGTAAGGCATATAGTAGTAAAAACAGCAAAAATGAATGATGAAGAAAGAATACTCAGGGCAGCAAGGCAGAAGAAAATAACCTACAAGGGAACCCCTATCAGACTTTCAGCGGATTTCTCTACAGACACCTGACAAGCTAGGAGAGAATGGAATGACATATTCGAAACTTTAAAGGATAAAACTCTTCAGCCAAGAATACTCTATCCAGCAAAAATATTCTTCAGATATGAGGGAGAAATTAAATCTTTTCCAGACAAACAAAAGCTAAGGGACTTTGTAGCCACAAGTCTGCCACTACGAGAAATCCTCAAGAAGGCTCTCATACCTGAAAAAACAAAAAAAAAGGGAGAAAGGGGTCACAAAGTACAGAGTAGGGAGACAAATAGATAGAATCAGAATAGGATAGCAAATATTCAACTATAGCCATAGGATAAAGGGAAGGAAATCACCAAAGCAAAGACAATCTTATCACTGTAACCACAAACTCACAACACAAGTTGGAATAAGAGATGAAAATAATAATTTAGGAGGGGAGGAGGAAAGGGGGCTGAATCAGTCTAGGCTAAGGAAGTAAGAGACCCCCAGAAAATGGACTATGTTACACACGAAATTCTGAATACAAACTTCAGGGTAGCCACTAAACTAAAAACTTACAGAACAGAGACACAAAACATAAATAAGGAAAAATCTAAGAAACCCAGCATAAGAAAATGCAGAAGTCAATGGGTAGGCTAAAACACACAGAACAAGAAACAAAGGAAACGTAGGAAAACAAGAAAATGAGCAACAGAATGACAGCGTTAAGCCCTCATGCATCAATAATCACCCTCCATGTAAACGGATTGAACTCTCCAATAAAAAGACACAGAGTGGCAGGGCTGGCCCCGTGGCCGAGTGGTTAAGTTCGCGCACTCTGCAGCAGGCGGCCCAGTGTTTCGTTGGTTCGAATCCTGGGCGCGGACATGGCACTGCTCATCAGACCACGCTGAGGCAGCATCCCACATGCCACAACTAGAAGAACCCACAACAAAGAATACACAACTATGTACCGGGGGGCTTTGGGGAGAAAAAGGAAAAAATAAAGTCTTTAAAAAAAAAAAAAAAGACACAGAGTGGCAAAATAGATTAAAGAACAAGATGCAACAATTTGTTGCCTCCAGGAAACACACCTCAGCTCCAAGGACAAACACAGGTTCAGAGTCAAGGGGTGGAAGACAATACTCCAAGCTAATAGCAAAAAAAAGAAAGCAGGTGTTGCAATACTTATATCAGACAAAACAGACTTCAAGATAAGGCAGGTAAAGAGAAACATAAGGGCCAGTATATAATGATCAAAGGGACACTTCATCAAGAAGAAATAACGCTTATAAATCTATACACCCAACACAGGAGCACCAAAGTTCATAAAGCAACTATTAACAAACCTAAAAGAAGATATAAAAAATAACACAATAGTAGGGGACCTCAACATCCCACTCACATCAATGGACAGATCATCCAGATAGAAAATCAACAAGGAAACAGTGGAGCTAAACGAAAAACTAAAACAGTTGGACTTAATAGACATATATAGAACACTTCATCCAAAAACAGCAGAATACACATTCTTCTCAAGCGCGCATGGAACATTCTCAAGGACAGACCATATGCTGGGAAATAAGGCAAGCCTCTACAAATTTAAAAAAATTAAAATAATAACAAGCATCTTCTCTGATCATAATGCTATAAAGCTAGAAATTAATTACAAGAAAACAGCTGAGAAAGGCACAAGGATGTGGAGACTAAACAATATGCTATTGAACAAGCAATGGATCACTGAAGAAATTAAAGAAGAAGTCAAAAAATACCTGAAGACAAATGAAAATGGTAACATGCCATAGCAACTCATATGGGATACAGCAAAAGCTGTATTGAGAGGAAAAGTCATCGCAATACAGACACATCTTAACAAACAAGAAAAATCCCAAATAAGCAATCTTAAACTACACCTAACTGAACTAGAGAAAGAAGAACAAACAAAGCCTAAAGTCAGCAGAAGGAGAGAAATAATAAAAATCAGAGCCGAAATAAATGCTATTGAAACAAAAAAGGCAGTAGAAAGGATCAATGAAACAAAGAGCTGGTTCTTTGACAAGATAAATAAAATTGACAAACCCCTAGCCAGACTTACAAAGAAAAACAGAGAGAAAGCCCAAATAAACAAAATCAGAAATGAAAGAGGAGAAATAACAACAGACTCTGCAGAAATACAACAGATTATAAGAGAATACTATGAAAAACTATATGCCAACAAAATGGAAACCTAGAGGAAATGGATAAATTCTTGGACTCCTATAATCTCCCACAGCTCACTCAAGAAGAAGCAGACAATTTGAACAGACCAATCACAAGGAAAGAGATTGAAACAGCAATCAAGAGGATCTCAAAGAATAAAACCCCAGGATCAGATGGCTTTCCTGGGGAATTCTACCAAACTTTCAGAGAGGATTTAATACCTATCTTTTTCAAGCTATTCCAACAAATTAGGGAGGATGGAAGACTTCCTAACACATTCTACAAGGCCAGCATCACACTGATACCAAAGCCTGACAAAGATAGCACGAAAAAGGAGAACTACAGGCCAATATCACTGATGAACGTAGATGCAAAAATTCTAAACAAAATTTTGGCCACGAGAATTCAGCAATTCATCAAAAGGATCATACATCATAATCAAGTGGGATTCATAGCAGGGACACAGGGATGGTTCAACATCCACAAATCAATCAACATGATACACCACATCAACAAACTGAGGAATAAAAACCACATGATCATCTCAGTAGATGCAGAGAAAGCATTTGACAAGATCCAACAGACATTTATGACAAAAACTCGGAACAAAATGGGGATAGAAGGGCATTACCTCAACATAATAAAGGCCATACATGACAAACCCACAGCCAACATCATGCTCAATGGGCAAAAACTGAGCGCCATCCCCCTGAAAACAGGAATGAGACAAGGATCCCCTGGATCACCACTCTTATTTAACATAGTACTGGAGATTTTCGCCGGAGCAATTAGGCAAAAAAAAGGAATAAAAGGAATCCAAATAGGGAGGGAAGAAGTGAAACTCTCGCTGTTTGCAGACGACATGATCTTATATATAGAAAACCCCAAAGAATCCATTGGAAAACTGTTAGAAGTAATCGACAACTACAGCAGAGTTGCAGGGTATGAAATCCATTTACATACATCAGTAGCATTTCTATACTCTAATAACAAACTAACAGAAAAAGAACTCAAGAACACAATACCATTCACAATCGCAACAAAAAGAATAAAATACCTCAGGGTGAATTTAAGGAAGTGAAAGACCTGTATGACGAAAACTACAAGGCTTTTCTGAAAGGAATGGATGACGACATAAAGAGATGGAAAGACATTCCATGTACATGGATTGGAAGAATAAACATAGTTAAAATGTCCATTCCACCTAAAGCAATCTACAGACTCAATGTCATCCCAATCAGAATCCCAATGACATTCTTTACAGAAATAGAACAAAGAATCCTAAAATTCATATAGGGCAACAAAAGATGCCGAATTCCTAAAGCAATCCTGAGAAAAAAGAACAAAGCTGGAGGCATCACAATCCCTGACTTCAAAACATACTACAAAGCTACAATAATCTAAACAGCATGATACTGGTACAAAAACAGGTACACAGATCAATGGAACAGAACTGAAAGCCCAGAAATAAAACCACACATCTCTGGACAGCTAATCTTCGACAGAGGAGCTGAGGTCATACAATGGAGAAAAGAAAGTCTTTTCAACAAATGGTGCTGGGAAAACTGGAAAGCCACATGTAAAAGAATGAAAATTGACTATTCTTTGTCACCATTCACCAAAATAAACTCAAAATGGATCAAAGACCTAAAGGTGAGACCTGAAACCACAAGGCTTCTAGAAGAAAATGTAGGCCGTACACTCTTTGACATCAGTATTAAAAGGATCTTTTCAGACACCATGTCTTCTCAGACAAGCGAAACAATAGAAAGAATAAACAAATGGGACTTCATCAGACTAAAGAGCTTCTTCAAGGCAAAGGAAAACAGGATGGAAACAAAAAAACAAGCCACTAACTGGGAAAAAATATTTGCAAGTCATACATCTGACAAAGGCTTAATATCCATAATATATAAAGAATTCACACAACTCAACAACAAAAAAATGAAACCACCCAATCAAAAAATGAGCACGAGACATGAACAGACATTTCTCCAAAGAAGATATACAGATGGCCAATAGGCACATGAAAAGATGTTCTTCATCCCTGATCATCAGGGAAATGCAAATCAAAACTACACTAAGATATCACCTTATACCCACCCATTAGAATGATAAAAATTAACTAAAACAAATAGTAACAAATGTTGGAGAGGATGTGGAGAAAAAACCCTCATACACTGCTGGTGGGAATACAAACTGGTACAGCCACTATGGAAAACAGTATGGAGATTCGTCAAAAAATTAAAAACAGAACTACCATACGATCCAGCTATCCCACTACTGGGTGTCTATTCAAAGAGCTTGAAATCAGCAATTCCAAAAGTCCCATGCACCCCAACATTCATTGCAGCATTATTTACAATAGCCAAGATGTGGAAGCAACCTAAGTGCCCATCAACAGTTGACTGGATAAAGAAGATGTGGTATCTATACACAACGGAATACTCCTCAGCCATAAAAAAGGATAAAATCGTCCTATTTGCAACAACATGGATGGACCCTGAGGGTATTATGTTAAGAGAAATAAGCCAGATAGAGAAGGACAATCTCTGTATGACTTCACTCATATGAAAAATTTGAAAATGCAGACAAAGAGAATAGATTAGTGGCTACCAGGGGAAAGGTGAGGTCGGGGGGTGGGCACAAAGGGTGAAGGGGTGCTCTTACAACACGTCTGACAAACAATAATGCACAACTGAAATTTCACAAGATTGTAACCTATCAACTCAATAAAAATTTTTAAAAAATGAATTCAGTTGTCAAGAACTTCTTCACATTCAGAATTATCTCTTCTGAATCATTTTTTAAATCAAAATTGTCAGTGGTTATGTTTTTTCTCACAATTTCATCCTCTGTGCCAACAGTGGACCATTTCCTGGAACAGTACTCCACTGTTGTAGTTACCAACAAGTACCCTGCAAATTTTTATGCAGACACTTTCCGTATTTGCCTAACTTATAGTTTCATTTTCTTTGTGAATTAAATGCTTCTTGAAGTGTGCTTCTCTTCACTGGCTACAGGAATTCCATGTCAAATTGATGTTTGACATCTTAGAAATCCTGCATAATGTATGAATCAGTAACACTAATTGCTTGTTGCTTGAAAATTCCTTTGATCTATTCTGAGAATTTCTTCTACCTTCAGTTACATGCTTGGCTTGTGATAAGCAACCCTTTTGCATATGTCACCAAGCTTCATCTACTTGCAGGGTTTTTCCCTTTCTTAGATATTTCTTTTTTTCACCAACCATTTATTGCGTTGTTTTGCAAGAAAGTATCAATTGCAGTAATTCCTGTAATGACTGTTTGCTTCAGTAATATGAAATTTACAGCCTACTGTCTCTTCTCATGCTTTTCTATGAACAAACAACTATTAATTTTAAGGGTATTATACTGTAATGTTTTTGAAAACATTTTAAGCAGTATATAAACAGAAGTAACTCAAAGTGATAATATGAATACCTGTGACCACGTTTATGCATGCATATGCAAAAACAACTATGTCACAACTCCGTCTTGGCCAGCTACAACTACAACACACATTGGTTCCAAAAGTTTGAAATTTTATTGCAAAAATGATGACCACCCCTTTTCTTGACCATTGATCACAAAAAGATACCATGGACCTTCCACAACAGCTTAATATAACATTTTCCCTTTATTTATGGGTTTATGATAGTAGCTAAGGAATCTCTTTAGGCATTTCTTAAGATTAGGATAGGGGCTGGCCCAGTGGCGCAGTGGTTAAGTTCGCATGTTCCGCTTCGGCGGCCCGGGCTTCGCCAGTTCCCTGCTTGGCGCCACTTGGCGAGCCATGCTGTGGTAGGTGTCCCACATATAAAGTACAGGGAGATGGGCATGGATGTTAGCTCAGGGCCAGTCTTCCTCAGCAAAAAGAGGACTGGCAGCAAATGTTAGTTCAAGGCTGATCTTCCTCAAAAAAAAAAAAAAAAGATTTGGATACATATTTACTGAGTCTCTGTTTCCTCACTGACCCCTTCCCTCTCCACCCCAAACTTCTCTTCCTTAGATTTGCTGATGTCACTATTCACTTATCAATTCTCAGAAGCTAGTGAATCATTCATGGCTCCTCCTACCTAACATTTTGCCTTCACCAAGTCCTATCAGTTTAACTTTCTAAAGATTTTTAATTGTGTCTCATTCTCTGGATCCCTTCTACTGCTAACCTGGTTCAGGCAACTGCCATAGCCTTCCTACTGGTTTCCCTGCATCCATTTTATTTCTCTCAAAATCATGCTTCACAGAGCCATCAAGTATTTAAAATATAAATTAACCATGTAATTCCCAATGTAAAAGGCTTCAGTGGCTCCCTGCTATATAAGAGTATGACCAAGAATGTAGTCTCTGAATTCAGAAGACTTGATTTCAAGTCACAAAACAAATGTATTATTATGATTACAAGATAATTTCTGGCTTCTTAACATGAAGTCTAAAGTTTTCTGTGGACTTTGCCCATTTCTCTAGTCTCATTTCTTGCTTGTAGCTCCCTGTACCTTGGGTGCTAATTCTTCCCTCTGTGCCTTTGTTCATCCCTTTCTTCAGATCCTCCTCTGGTTTCTGCCTCCTTGGGTATGCATGTCCACTAGGATTCAGTTCAATGGTAACTTTCTCCCTGAAATTTCCCTAACTTTCCCCAACCCATACCTTCTGATTTGGTTCTGATACTTCTCTTTTGAGCCTCCATGATATCCTTTACTTATTGTTCTCACTACACTTACAGCATGTTGTTATAATCTTCTGTTCGTGTTTGTTTCTAGCATATACTAAGTTCCCTATGGGCAAGAAGTGGTTTTCAAATTTATCTTTTTATCACAATGCCTGGCACATAGAGGACATCCAGTAAATTGTGCTGAATGAATGACTTCTAACTTAACATTTGTAGCAATACCATCTGAAGACTTGAGTCCAGACATTTAAAACAAAACTGATCTTTCTTGCTGTAAAACAAAGAGCCGTTTTCTGCTCCTTAAGACTAACTTGTTTCTGATAGGAATTACTCTCCCAGTCATCTGGGCTAGAAAGTTTTGTCAACCATGACAGGTTCTTTCCCCTCATATCAATAAATTGTTTTAAAAATATCATTATTAACTGAGATTTTAACATACTGGTTATTTTTTAATCCATTGTAATTTTGCATGTGTTTATTTATATGCATATATGTTAGCATTAGCTACTGTTGACATCACAATATTCAAGAATATTTTGGAATGATCACCTATCATCCTCTACGTTAACAGTTTTGCTTATTTCCTTTTATAAGCATAGTTGCATAGCTGCAATCCCAATGAACATAACCATTTTGGATCCTTCTGCACTTTTTTTCCTTTATTTTTAAATGAAGGCTTGGAATGAAGCCTCTTTTGGCTCCCTTGAGGGCACCACACTGCCCTGCAGGTTCCACATCATCAATATTTTCAGAGGCTGGCGGTGCATCTTTGAAGGGTGGCTTCTAAATAGGTAGATCCCCCGGTGCTGTTATGCGCTACTCAGCTTTGCTGTAGGTTTTATTTCCTTGAGGCACAACTGAGGACTTCATGTACCTTATCTTCTTCCCCTACTCTACCTTTTCGTTTTGGATAATTTCAAACTACAGAAAAGTTGAAAGAACAGAAGAATGAACCACTTGTATATACTTTACCTAGATTCACCAAACACTAACATTTTGCCGCACTTGCTTTATCTGGCTCTTGTTCTTGTGGGCATGTGCTCCCTCCATTTACTCATATATCCATGTTTTGTTTTCCTCAACCATTTGAAAGTAAATTGCAGATATCCTGACACTTCACCTCTAAATACGTCAGCATGTATCTCCTAGGATATGGATGTTTTCTTAAAATGCCACACCATTATGACTTTCAGGAAATTTATCATCAGTACAATATTACCTGATAATTAGTTGATATTCAGATGTTTCCACTTGTCCAGTAATATCCTTCAAAGTTTTTTTTCTTTTTTTAGGTCTAGGATCCAATCAAGGCTCACACATTGCTTTTAGTTTTCGGTCTCTTTGGTATCTTTTCATCTAACAGAGTTACCCCCAACTTTTCTTTTTCTCGTATATTTATATATTTGAAGAGCCCAAACCAGTTGTTTTGTTAAATGTCCAATAATTTAGATTTGTCTGATTGTTCATTATCATCATATTCATGTTAAACATATTTGGCAAGAATACAACATAAATAATGGATCTTAGTGCATCTCCTTCAGGAGGTCACTGCCTTTTTTGGGCACTGGGAGACCCTTAAAGATGGTTCCTGTGTCCTTTTGACGCTCCAGCAGTCTCTTATAGCTTTCTCACTTTGTGGTAAAACAAGATGTTCTGGGTTACTTTGGTATATTTCATGCCCACACCCACAGTCAGCTATTTCTCCAAGAAGTCGTTTGCTTTTACTATGAAATGATGTTAGAGACCATTAAGCTTTAGGGGTGCCTGTTGCCACTGAATTGGTCATTGTTTCTAGCCCTCTTCAGTGGGCAGAATTAGGAATTTTTTAAAAAAGAAAAATATATTTCATAATTCGAATATAAGATTCAAGGTTTCCACATATGTAATTTTATATTTTTCTATCTTATGATGAAAATACTAGTTTCTAATTTATATGAATATACAGTCAGGCCTCCACATCTCTGGATTCCAACTGAATCTGCAACATTGGTTGAATCCGCAGATGTGGAACCCATGGATCAGAAGGCTGACTAACGGACTTGAGCATCTATGGATTTTGGTGTGTGCAGAGCGTCCTGGAGAGATATATATACATTTCAAAATAATAATATCTGTATTATTACTAAAATATAACTTAAAATAGCTTAAGATTTCTTTGTGATTATTTTACTTGAGAATATATCCCAGAGTCAAATTACTATGCTTAAAGTTCATCTCAACTCTGTTCGCTTCCACTTTCACAGGTAACCATTTTTATTAGTTTTTGAATTATCTTTCTACTGATTTTCAAAATATAAGCAAATTCAAATAAACTCATGCCTCCCTTTTTTGGATAAAAGGTAACATGCTATAGACTATTCTGTACTTTGCTTTTTTCACTTAACAGTATATCCTGGAAATCACTACATAGCAGTACAGAGAGGTCTTTCTCGTTCTCTTTTACAGCTACATAGTACTCCATTGTGTAACTATGTTAGACATTTAGATTGGTAGTTTGCAATTAATATATGCTAATCTTTATATTAAAAAATATGTAATCTATCTAAGTATATACCCCCAAGGAATGAAAACAGGACTCAAACAGATAGTTGTATGCCAATGTTCACAGCAACATTATTTATAATAGTGAAAAGGTGGAAACAACTCAAGTGTCCATAAAGATGAATGGATAAACAAAAGGTATCATATACATACAATGGAATATTATTTGGCCATTAAAAAGGAATTAATATATATATATATACTACAACATGAAAACATCATGCTAAGTGAAATAAGCCAGACACAAAAGGGTAAATGTTGGATTCTACTTCTAAGAATGAATGCAGGTAGGCAAATTCATAGACAGAAAGTAGATAAGAGGTTTTCAAAGACTAGGGGGAGAATGGAGAGTTATTGCTTAATGGGTGGGGAGTGTCTGTTTGGGGTGATGAAAATATTTGGAAATAGTGGTGATGGTTGAACAATACTGTGAATGTAATGCCACTGAATTGTACACTTAAAAATAGTTAAAATGGTAAATTGTGTGTGATATATATTTACCACAATAAAGAAAAGTCATATATACCATATATATGTCTATGTAATTAGCAGTAAATCTCTTTAAAACATTGGGGTCAATAATGAAGTAGAAATTTGGAGAGACTACCCAAAGCAGAGTTTCTGGAGCAGTTAGAAAGAATTCCAGAGAACTGATTTTGGCCTGAAATGGGTCTCTAAGCTTAAACATTAAAAGGGTGCTTGAAACATCTATTATCTTTTGATCCTGATGTAACACGATAAAAATATTTTAAATCTGAATGTAACACTCTTCCATATCTTTTCTGAACACTATTATATTTTCCTGTATTTCATTAGTCAGCAAAACTAAGAAGTTAACATAGCTAATCATCTCTTGCTATTTATTTTCATTTTACAAAGGAAAGAGTGGGCTCAGAGAAGATGCCTTTCCCAAGGTCACACAGCTCAAGAGGACACAGGAGCTCTTTTGTGTCCCAGTGCAGTTCTTACTGAATTCATTAGTTATATAATTACTTAATGAGCATCTACTCTGTGCTAGGCACTTGGGATATAATAATGGACACAACAAATTTCATGTCCTTTCTCAAAGAGTTTATAGTGTAATAAAGGAGAAAACCGCACAATTATACTGTACTACAAGGTGGGTTAAGGTACAAAGGACTATGGGAACACTTTGGAGGGGCTGTTTGAAACAACATATACTATTCAGAAACATCTGATATCTCGTTCAGCTTATGCTTCTTTAACTGTGAGAGTAAAACCTAAGCTCTTCATCTTTGAAAACCTGCTGATTTTCAAAGACCTTAGCCTTTCACAGTCTCAAACCAGCCGCTTTATAGCTGTTATTTGCATTCTGTGGGTTGAAACTTATTCAGCTCTGGAAAGAACTGTTTCCCCAGCTGTGGAAACAGAGCTGCCATTTCTCCTTCACAGGCCTCCTGAAGTCCAGCACATAACAAAGTTCCTCATGCTTAGTAGGTGCAGTGTTCCCAAATCAAGCCCTCCTATTGAATTGAAGCAATTCTGCTTCTACTGCATTACTTTACCTACATATGGATTTGCTGGTGTTTCTGTGGCCTGGGCACTGGTACTATTACTTTAGGTTTTTATTTTCCTTTATTAACATGAACATATTCTCAAAAAAAGGGTAAACTGTTGAATTTTTTTGGTGAGGAAGATTAGCCCTGAGCTAATATCTGTGCCAATCTTCCTCTATTTTGTATGTGGGACTCTGCCACAGCATCACTTAATGAGCAGTGTGTAGGTCCATGCCTGTGATCCAAACCCAGGGCCACCGAAGTGGAGTGTGCAAACTTAACCACACAGCCACTGGGCCAGCCCCAGTAAACTTTAAATTTTTGCTCTAAAACATGGTATCTCAACTTCCATATCTAGAACTTTTATGAGAAGCACACATGATCCTCTGTAATGTTTTCTTAAGGGTGATATAGATCAAACATGTTGACATGTAGCTCCCTATAGTAAGATATGTTTGCAATATTTTGTAAAGTATGGAAGTTTTTAATGGTTTTAGGATCTTATTGGTATCATTCTTCAAGGGCAATTAAATATTTATTATTTTATTCTAATTTTCAGGTAAAGAAGATACTCCCTCATTACTTGGTCTCTGTGGGTCTCTAACATCAGTGGCAAGTTACAAATCTCTAACAAGTCTAAAATCTAATGACTACCTTGCAAGTCCTACAACAGAGATGACAAGTCCGGGCCTAACTCCATCCTGAAAAATTTTATGTTTTTACATTGCTAATGTTCGCCTTACGTAATTTTGCTGGGAAAACCTTTGGAATTTCATATTGTTCTAGCACATGTCTAGAATTCTGTTGCTTATATTAGAGAATTCAATCTACTCCATGTAAACTTCTGAGTTAAAAAAATGATCCTGCCATTTTTCATTGTATTTGTCACTGAGAAAGTTTAAAAATGTATAGGCTTAAATAATGTACAACTGAAATTTCATAATGTTATAAACTCTTATGACCTCAATAAAAACAAAAGAACAGGCTTAAAAAGCTTTCAAACATCCTCTAAATTAATAATCCACTGCAAATGGTACATATTTATTATTCAGCTGATTTTCATATATTTAGATGTATCATAATTGCCAAAGACTTAGTTCAAGGTTTTATTCCAGAGACGTAAGCTAAGTATTTTCTTTCTCTCTTTTATTCAGTGATTAAATTTTATAAAAATGATTTATTAATTTTAATTTCTTCCTAGGTTCCAATGTTTAAATGCCTGTTTTAATATGAGGAGAAGGCTCTCAGCTACAGTTTCATGGCGGCTTATTCTGTTTCTTTAACAGTTATAATTTGATATCAACTTAACATTCCACTTAACATTTTATACATTTTGTAGGAATGTGCCTTTAGGCAGTTACTAAATTTGTTAAGGTCATAGGGAAAGTATTTTACAGTATTTTAGGCCATTTAAGTAAAATGAATAAATTCCTTATCTTTTTTCCCCCAAGATTTTCTTAAAAGGTTATCAATTAAAAAATAAGAGCAAATATGCGTCAAAAGTTGGAAACATTTAAAAAGTAGAACAGATGTTGAAACAGTATTTCATCAGGTTCAATTAAAGATTTGAGAAGCTTTTAAATAAGCATCAGCAGGATAATCACCATATTGAACAATATGTCTGACATACAGTGCTGTTTTTCTCTCCCTGTTGTGCAACAATGAATTGTCTTGAATGTTTTACAGTTTCTATCAGTAATCATGCCATAATCTCATTTTAAAATTGATGCTAAAAATCCGTACACTTCTACAGGTAAAAAATTAGTTTTCTGTGTAAAAAAAGCTATGAGCTGTATACATTTCGTCCCTAAAAATTCCACCATATTGAAAGAGAAAATATGTGAAGTATATTTTCTATAATAATATGAGGAAAACAGGATCAATTGTGCCAAAGAAGTTTTATATATTGTTTACATGAAGAGGCTACAATACTTATTGGGGACTTCATATGCTATTTTTGTTTATAAATAAAACAAACATTACATTCAAACTTAGGAGCTTTCACATATAGGAATACTGTTCCTCCTAAAGTAATTTACTGAGAGGAGGCAAGAAACACTGAATTTATCACGTTCATTCTTTGTATTAGAAATGCAGGAGTATGGTGGTTCTCTGCAATTTTTAGAGCTTTACTCTCATAATTTGGAATTTAAGATAATAAATAATAACAAGGCTAGACATAACTTGGAATTTAAGATAATAAATAGTAACAAGACATGCAAATAAACCCTGTCACTTCAGGGACAAAGGAGGCCTGGAGGCCCTTAAAATAAGTTATCTTAGCTGTACCAGAACATACTCAGAGCTTTATCCTTTAGCTTAAGGCTTTAGTACTCATAGAAATGCAAATATTCTTGAGAAATGGTACCATGAATCTACTCTTAATTCTGTATACCTTATTGTGAGGTATCAAAAGCAATTTTTAACCAGCATGGGGGATGGAAGGAAGGTATAAAATGAGGACACTGGAAACCTTGGGAGGAGGGAGTGAGAAATGGTTAATGAGGGGAACTGCAAACATTTTCAGCTGGCCATAAGCACTGCTGCTTTCCTAAGAACTATCAGAATGGTTAAATGCTTTACCATTCCTGGTCCACTCTCAACTAACATTATGCTTCCATAGTTTAAAAAAATATCATTGTTAAATTTTTTCCATACATTTTTTTTTTTTAAGATTTTATTTTTCCTTTTTCTCCCAAAGCCCCCTGATACATAGTTGTGTATTTTTAGTTCTGGGTCCTTCTAGTTGTGGTATGTGGGACGCCACCTCAGCATGGCCTGATGAGCAGTGCCATGTCTGGGCCCAGAATTCAAACCGGCAAAACCCTGGGCCACTGAAGCAGAGCGCATGAACTTAACCACTCGGCCACGGGGCCAGCCCCCTCCATACATTTTTATAATATAGAAAGGAAATTCAAGATTCTGTAACTGATAAAATTTTTCAGATTTGTCTGATGTATATGGTAACTTGTGCATCTTAACATGCTGCTAAATGCAGATTCAAACATGACATCTGAGGATCAAGACTTTTCCTCCTTTCTTGGAGCTCTTGGTATAAAATTCATCTCCTAATGTGAATTCAGGTTTCTACACAGTTCATCTCACACTAGTTATAGAGGTAGTTAATGTTTGCATGAGGAAACAATGTATGTCTCAGTCTTTAATTTTAGGTGGTAGTGTCTATTGTTCACACACTCTCCCCAAAATAGAATGCTGAATGCTATGCTAATATTTCCACATGTGTTTTGTTGCCTTGATGTACTATACTTGTTGCATGTGTATTAAACATTTTGTACCATGCATTAGTGGTCTTTTTCCTTGACAAAAAGTTACTTGATTCAGGTTGTACACTGAACTGTTGTTTCAGCAAATGTGATAAATGTATATTACTTAACGCTTAAGATAGTAACATGAAAATGGTTTTGAAGAAATCCTTATTTCAACTCGTATCAGATTACATTTTTTTTGTTTGAGGAAGATTAGCTCTGAGCTAACATCTGTTGCCAAGCTTCCTCTTTATTTGCTTGGCGAAGATTAGTCCTGAGCTAACATCTGTGCCAGTCTTCCTCTATTTTCTATGTGGGTCACCACCACAGCATGGCTTGGCAAGTGGTGTAGGTCCATGCCTGGGATCCAAACTGGTGAACCCAGACCACCGAAGCATGGCACACAGAACTTTAACCACTCGGGCCTGGCCCCAAATACTTTTTATTTTTTAAAAACATAACATTTTAGAATATACAACATTTGTTGAAGTGGTACAGTACAGTAGTGGTTCTGGCAGTGTTGCTGATTTAATTATATAATAGCTATATTTGTTTCTCACCTATAAAATGGAAACATCATCATCTTCTCAGAACCTCTGTGATGGCATCAGGATGATGTCAGCGTTAAATGAAATCATACATATAAGTTCCTAAAAGGTAAATGCTAATGCAAGCTGCAATTGTGATTGACAGAAGCCTTAAAATTGAAAATAAACTGAGTCAGTTTTTATTTATTTTTAAAATATTTACATACAAGTTTTCAAGTGGTTAAAAATGTCTCAAATTGATAACTTCTGGAAATGCTTTGTTAAAGTTCCTATCATTAAGCAAAATATCCAGTTTTGATAAACTAATACACTGGATTACCTCTGAAATGTCACATGACTGCTTTGAACATCAGCGCTCTTAAATTTGTTTTAATTAGTTCACTCTGCTCTTCTCTAAGGAAAGCAGCTTCTATTTATCTTTAGCATATGTTCTTAAAAACTGGTAGGAAGCGGAAGATAAAATTATATTAATGTCACTATAGTACCTTTTAAAAGCATGTTTTAGTCCAAACCAAAACTTTTATATTGTTTTTAAATAGGTTATCTTATTAAGTCCTATTTTCCATACTGCCAATTATTTTTCTAAAACACAACTAAAACCAAAGTTTCACTACATGTTGGCCTACTACATGTAACACTTTCTGGTATTTTCTGTTCTATGATGTGCTAAAGTATGCTATTCTATTTTCTTTTGTTGAAAAACAAAAACTCCAACTCTACAATTATTAGAGATGTGCCAAAAATACTTCCTTGGTTTCCTGTTTCCTTCTTGTTCCTCCTTTGGCACACAAGGCCTCTGACTACATTTCCAATCTGATCTCCTATCACATTGCTATGTATACCTTTTGCTCAAGCCACTGGGACTAAATTCCACTGCCTGATTAAGACTCCCATCTTCAGGTGTGCTGAACTGGATCAGCTGCCCTAATCTCAGAAGCATTTCCTAACTCCTCCTCCTTTGCCCCTAGGCTGAGTGGACAATTCCTCACCTTTCCCGTTACTCCCTATGCATTCTTCTATCAATCATAGCTCTGAAACCTCCTTGAGGCCAGTGAGAGTATCTGAAACGTCTTCTTGTCTCTGGTACGTTTTATACTGCCTACCACATAAAAGGTCTCACTAAGTGTTAAATGATAGAGTAAAATATAAGCACAGGAATTTATTTAGAAAGTTTGTTTTGGAAAAAAATTCAAAAGTGACACACTATTTCTCACATCCCTAGAATTTCCACCCCAGAAAAAGAGAGGTAAGAATTTAAAGGAGTCATATGGTTAAATAAAAATAATGAATAGTTTTCCTAGAAAAATTTATCTTAACTCCATGTCTACTTCTTTAAAACATCAAATGTGTATTGTACAAAAGGTAGCAAACATGTAATATTTGAATAAAACATTTCTTCTTAAAAACTTTACACATGAGAAATTAAATGCGTATGTTAGAAAAATTTAACATTAACAGAAGGAAACCATTTCCTTTAAGAAACATTTCCAAGAACACGATTTCTGACCAAACCCTTTTTGGTTGCTACTATTTATTTTTTAATTTAACAATAATATTAATACTTCTTTACCACTTAAGTGTAGAGAAAGCTTCAACTCAGCCTTCTTTTCATCCAGATACACTGCATGTAATTTGTGTTTGAAAAACTACTGGGAAGTTAGATTTCTTTATTTTAGTCATAAATAAGAATTTTCCACAAGGGCAGCAGTACTGGTGAGCAGGAGGGATGGAAATTTCCCTTCTGTTATTTATAAGTGATATTAGGTTGAAATATTGTGACTGCTTTTTGAGAGCATGGTTCTAAATCTAAATTTTTCTGCCTTTTTCTAACAATCAGTTATCAAAAAGAAGCATAGCAGAACCAAGGTAAATTTAAATTTAATATTGTTAAACAGTGTTCAAGATAAACTTTCCTCTATATTTTATATATATATACACACAGTACAGCATTAACAATTATTTTATATGAAAATATTTAGCTAGAAGCACAGTGATAATTTTATGAAAGTATAAAATATTTTAATGAACATAGTTAAAGTCAAATATATTTTCATGGATATGTATGTTGCAAATTTAAGGTAAATCAACACAAGATAAACTAAACACAAAAGGTTACATATAAACCTTATATAGTTTATTTCTGGTGACACATATAAACACTTTGCTACTATAATACAAAACACATCAATTTCTCTACCCACACTAGAGAAGATTTGTCACCTAAATATATTACTCTATTTTAGGGGGAAAAAGGCTTCACATCTTCATAAAATACACATAGCCTGCAATAAAGTGCTTTTCCTTACAAGATATAGATCCTGAGAAAATCAAATATAAAAAAAGAATATCATTTCTTGTCCTGCCATCATATCCTTTTTATTTCATTCCTACAGCCATAAGCTAAATTACCTATCTGTTGGTCTACAGTGACTGAAAGCTTTTTCTTTAAGGAAACTGCTGCCTGTTTAGCCTCTTGGTCTAGCGTGCTAACGTGAGATGAGAACTCCACCAACAGTGATACTTGAATTACCAGGCGGCTGAGACCAGAGGGCCTTCCTATGCTGAAACACTATTTTCACTAGTCTGAAAACAATGTGGTTGTCCACTGCGTACCCAAGTTTGACTAAAGCGAACATTTAATACAATAAGTAAAAACTCCCTCTCTCCTCTTGCAGAAACAGCAGATAATACAGGGTTTTTAGTCATCAAAAATAGCAGCATCTACATCACACAAATGATTTTTTGGTTCATAAAGATAAAACAGACATACCTTTGATCGGAGAAATCCTAATACATGTGAGACCTTAAAATATGGGTTTAAAAAAAAAACCTATGCATTTGAATTAAAGAAAACTAATAGGTAATATTTGATAAATGTGAATAATGTTATTTAAAGACTGCCTTCTATTATCCACTTTGCTGAAACAACTTAAATATTTATGTACACGATTTAAATGTGTATGAGACTTGGGCATTTTTCTTGTAGATTCTGTACATCACTCAGCACACAATTCAAAACGTTCTGATGGATCTGACATACTCCCACACTGAGATTAACTTACACTGAAACCCACAGTATCAAACTCTCAGAGATTACTGCTTTAAGTGCTAAGGAATAATTTTTCTTTTCTTTATAAGAAAGCTCAATGGTTGTGATTTCTGGAGTATTAGGATAAAAGTTAAGACACCAAAATTTACTTTAAAATTAGGACTGTGATTTAGAAGTAAAGTAGAAATTGCTATTCAAATTATACGAAAGAAAGATGCAAAATTATTGTAAGATAATGGTGAAAAAAGTTCTTGCCTAAGAGTCTCCAACTTATTTGGCTGTGGCTGTTATTTCAAGTTGAAACAGCATTACTAGTTTTGCTGTCTTCGAGCATTTTGTTTCTGGAAAAAAGCTTTTCCAAATTCATAGGTACTGATCATAACAGCACAAGCAGGAGCAATTTTAATTAAACGGGGAATTAGGCCTGAAAGAAAATAGAAAAAAAAAATCAGAACAAATTTTACTTTATTTTAAAAACTGTAATTTATTTGGTTTCATTCTGATAATGATCAAATTAAATGAAGTGATGTGTCAAATACTGTGCCATAAACTGGTGTCAAAGAACAAGCCAAACTGCTCACTCACAACCTCCTCATTTTAATTCCATGTTAATTCATACAAAAATTTTATCTTATTGATAGTAAATTTGTATTATTTAACATTTTTTAAGTTATAGCAAAGATATTTAGGAGGAAATAGTAAACATGGAATGTTTTCAATCATTTTCTGCTGAAATTTAATTTAGGAAGGTGACAGATTTAAAAGTAAAAGTAATCATTTTATTCAATGATTTGGTAAAGCAAATATTTTTACCTGTAAATAATCCAGAAAATCCACTCTCAGCAACAATGTTCTTCATTATAGCCCAGGTTGACATACGCAAAGGCGTAGAAACTAAATGTTAAAGAAATGATACTATTATAAATTACCACTTAATAATTTCAAATACACATAAAATAGTGTTTATGGCCTTTGGAGGTATATGATTCATTATAAGAACAGATCTTTTTACCTAAAGAGCTATTTTAAATCTTCTTTTTAATAGTTGGATTCATTAAAAAGAAAAATTAGACAAAAGCTGTAACTTTAAAGGTATATAAGACTGGATGCCTCTCCTGAATTGATGATGTTTGTTTATTAAGCTTGGTGGCAGGTATCCTTTATACTTTTTTCTGCAACTTAAAAATCTTTCATTATGAAAATTTTTTTTTTCTTTTTTTTTGAGGAAGATTAGCCCTGAGCTAACTACTGCCAATGCTCCTCTTTTTGCTGAGGAAGACCGGCCCTGAGCTAACATCCGTGCCCATCTTGCTCTACTTCATATGTGGGATGCCTACCACAGTATGGCTTTTGCCAAGCGGTGCCATGTCCACACCTGGGATCCAAACCGGCGAACCCCAGGCTGCCAAGAAGCAGAGCGTGTGAACTTAACCGCTGCGCCACCAGGCTGGCCCCTCATTATGAAATTTTTAAATTTAGAATTTTTTAAATAGAAATCTTCATGAGATTCCCAAAGCCATAGAGGGGCCTTGATAACCATTTTTCCTTAAATTTTTATTGCACACAATTAAAAAAAACAATCTTTCCTTCCTAAAAAGAGGTTCTGAGGAAAATAGCCCATTCTCCCTAGTGTAGTCCTGCATTATTAAAATCTTTCTGAACAGATATACCTGTCTTGAAATAAATTAGATCAGTCCAGTCTCCTCCAAAGGGCAGATTTATCCTTTAACTAACATCTCACTTATTTGCAACCACTGAAATATCTGGGACACAGTAAAAAACAGATTGATATATTTTTTAACAACAGGAAGAACAGACATCACTGAAACTCAAACATAAAGCTTAGGAATGAGCTGTTCATATACAAGTTCACTTACCTTTCTTTTACACAATGATTCTAGGCAGCTGGCTTAGCCCACAGACTACTAAGTAAGAAAGTCTGCCAAGAAGCAGGAATACTTAGTAATGAACATGTGAACACTGACAGCTGACATGCTGAAGATTTCAAAGTCCAGGTGTGAGCCAGCTGGATAATGGGCAAACACTCCTATATGACCCTCACCAGCTGCTAAGAGCTGCATTATAAAACTACAGTAATCAATGTGAACTCTGAGTCACTAAGAAAGATTAAGTATTATTAAGCATGCCCTGGAAAAAAGGGAAAGATTAGAGAAAGATATCCTTCAAAAATAGCTTTTTAGAATTTTACTACTTAAAGGAGTGGAGCTCATTACCTCAAGTTTCATTGATGTAAAATATCAGATTTACTATAAAGATAAGTGAGGTCTTGTGATTTAAGAAGCTATACTATCAATATAAATAGTATAGGTATAAATATAACTAGCAACCCAACAGAGAGGACATTTTAAAACCAAGAACAAAGTATTTATGAATGTAGTTTAACTTTCTAAAGAAAGTTAATGACAAAACTTTATACTAAAAATTAGCTACTTTTACTTCATGTTTAAATTATTTTATTTAAATGTGGGAAACAACTGGTGAAAGAAAGGAGGCCAAATAGCCATGTATTTCTACTCTTGTAGAACTCAAGCCCCCACTGGTCTCGATTTTAACAGCAGGGTGAAATTAACATAAATGAATTGGCAGAGTGAGTTATCGACTGAAGGCACCACGGCAGCGCTCCAACGGAGCATCAGAAGTATCTCTTGCCTAAAGTTCCAACATTAAACAGCTATTCCTACGTGTGATGAGCAACCTCTTACACTGTAAGGAAACACTGATTATTAAATATTTCAAGCACAGACAACAATAAGATAAACACTTATTTAATGACCATGCAAATTTATCCTAATGTGCTTCTGTTGGAATATACAGACAAAGGGAGCAGAATGGAAGTCCTTAAAGAGCCCATACTCTAGTGGAGGAGAAGCATGTTAGGATATAGTAAGTGCCACATCCTGTAACAGAGGTAACTTGCCTCATTTATGAATGTATCGTTTGTATTTAATTTTTGAAAATTTAACCTCTGGTTCCAGGTTTTTAAACCTGGCTCAGATCCACCTGTTTTCCACAGGTTAAACTTCTTTTTTTCTGAACATTTTTATTTAAAATACTTCAAAAGAAATTTAAAAATCATTTAAAAAAATGGTTGTACGGGGCAACAGAAATTAAAAAATGGTTATATATTTTATAGAGTAGGCACTCAGTCAGCAGTCAAGTAACGGATGAAGGGTGGGAGAAGTGGTCTAAGGGCACTGATGTCAAAGATCATATTCTTGCACGGAACTGACCATCATTCTACGTGTAACACTTCATATTTTCTTTTTTGCTTAGAGATAAGGGATTGGTATAGCTGAGCTATGGAATGGAGGAAGCCACTTCTAAAGGGAGCTGATTTACTTCTTTGATGGGGATAAATAATATATAATAAAAATAATAAACATTTTGGGCTGTTTATCACTCAAATGAGAAGTGCAGTTTGCAGTAGAAACATATCTTGCTAAATATAATTGGTTCATACCTGAAACAGAGTAACAGGTAAAAGTGACCAAAGATAATCATGGGAAATTAAGACCTAAGGTTTATTTAAGGTTTCTCCTTTTGGGTTTAAATGGAGAAACATTAATTACAAAAAAAAGCAGTGATAGTTAAAGAGTTTAGTGAATGAAGATGCCTCCCTGGTGCCAGTCTCAACGAGCATGGACAATCACAGTCACCTAGGGAACATTTTCAAAATACACAAGCTTGGGCCCCACCTTAGATCTACTAAATGAAGCCCACTGGGGGTGGTGCCCAGCTTCAGGTGTAGTGAAAACACACCCTAAGTGACTCCAGAGATTATTTACCTAGGTTAAGTGGCTCTCAAACTTCAGCGTGCATCAGGATCTACCTGTAGAGACTGATTCCCATCTTCTCCCTCTTTGTTACCATGACCAGGAATATTATGATCACCACCACCACTTCACTGCCATAGTCATCAGTCATTTAAGATAAAGTGCACCTAAGAGAATATTCCTAGTATATTAAATAGTTCACTTGACAGAGGAAACAGGACTTCTGACGAGTTGGAAGGAAGAATGAAACAAAGTAATTTTGAACTATCAAGGGAGAACAGATAGGGCTTAGGCAGCTAGAAGGCTCACACATAAAACAGGGAAGTGGAAGACCCCTGATAAACTTTGACTGCCTCCCAGGTTTTAGTTAGTTTCTAATAGTAGAAGGGAGTACAACTTTGGTAAGTCAAGGACAAAGCTGTCCCCGATATTCATCAGATTCATTTTCAGAGGTCTGTAATCAATGTTTCTTTCAACATTAGAAAACTTATTTTACTTTGTATGCAAAATGTTACTCTGGTGGGTTAGAACAATTTACATTATAATAGGCTTATTACAAGGCTTACATGACACAATTTTGTAATGGATAATTTCCAATGGGTCTGTTACATTTTCTATAGATAATAAATAATTAGAAGGGATCTAGTGGAAGCAAATAAGAGTACACTTCTGTTCTAAAAGAAATTACAAGTTATAAAGAAGTAAAAATAGATGAGATAGAAAAACACATCAAAAGAAGGGAAGCTAAAAAATAAACAGTGAAAAAAACATAAAATGTTTACGCAGACTAATGAAACAAAACACATCAAGAGAAAAAGGTTTCCCAGTAATTTCCTATCCTTCACTGTGATCTCTCTAGATCTATTTGAAAGAATACTTACATAATTTAATCTTCTACATAGCAGGCATGAGACAACTGATGGCAGACAAAATACATAGATGTTTAAGATGTCTTAAAGTTTTTGTTTGGGTTAGAGTATTTTTTTCTGGGTATTCCATTCGAAATGCACATTAGTTTCAGTTAAAGAGTAAGGCAGCAGAGGGGAAAAAAACTTGTATTCCCTATTTTAGATATTCCTCACTTAGTATCTGGAAAGAAAAACAAAAATTTTCATGGCATCTGGAAAATGTTTTAAATTAATTAAACTTACTTTTATGACTTTCATGTATCCAAAGTTGTGTCTGCTTTTGTGTTTTTACCACATCAAATGGCAAAGTTGCAACAGCTGCCAACTAACAAAAAGTAAAATTGATTAACTTAAATCTCCTTTAAAATTTTTCTTAAAATATTTTTACATTCTTCTAATTAGCACATTACTTAATACGGATAATAATGGAAATCATAACTAAACTGAAACTCAAAATAAAACCAGATATATTTAAAGACAAGCTTCTATTAAAGAAAATAGAGACATGTCTTATGTGTTTCTTCCAGAATTCCAGAGTAAGTAAATAGTGTCAGAAAAGTTCCCCTACTTTCCTGAGCTTACACACAACTACTAGGGGCAGAGTCAGAGTTCCAACCAGACCTCTCTGACTCCAAAACCAGTCTTTGCAATTCTAATGTTTCTATGTGTTCCAGTATTACTTTACTACACATGAAGGTATAATGCATATTTTAAAGCAGAAATTCTCAAGTATCTAGTAAGCATTTAAAATTTTCCAACAAATGTTTTAGAAATAAATAGAATAAAAAATTAAATTTAAAAAAAGAAAATGGACTTTGAACTTTTAAGTTCTATATATCTTTTCTTTGTGGGTTTCAACATATTTATCAAATATAGTTACAATAGTTCACAATCACATTTTAAAAACCTTAACTCAAAATGAATCAACTTAAAGACCATTTTCATAATGCCCCAATTAAACAGTAAGGTTTTTAAAAAGAATAATTAAATTCCCTTAAGAATGTGTCCTAATATTTGATACAACAACGATGCAAAGTAAAAACCTGGTCTCTATTTTTTGCTTCCCAACTCACATTTGGCCAATATGCTCATAAAATGTCCCTTAAAATCACTTATATTTTATTTCACCTTGGCAATGTTAATTTAAGTTCTTAAAATGAAATCAGTTTCAAAGATCTAAGGGCAGATCTCCACAATCTAGCATGCAGTAGCTAAAGGTGGCAACAATGTTATACAAGCCTCTGACACTTTCTAAAATGATAGGGTTTAGGATATTCTGTTTTCTGACAGAATGCCTGGACACTGTCACACTGATGTGCTTTTTCTGTTGCAGAGACAAATTTTTATTTGAAAACAGCTAAAAGGCAGCAAAATTTTCTAGATCATTAAAAAAAATTTAAATAAATTTTCTGTGTTAAGCAGAAGTAGCAAAATAGAGAACTTTCCTTCATATTACTGGAAAGCTGATACAACATCCTGAAGCCATTATTCATCTTTTTTTTTTTTTTTTTGGTATTAAGCAGTTATTTGTAAGTATGGAATTAGTTCTGTACTTCCAACTATTATTAATTTCTAAATATAAATAGTCCTTGTTTTTCTTCATGCTGGACTAAGATATAAATTAAATACAATTAGGTTACATTTAATCCCCTCACAAATAAGAGGAATAATAAAAAGATATTGTAACTATTTAAATTGCTAAAAAAGTAATTGCACTTTTGCCTCAATAGGTTTATTACCCACTAGGCTTAATCTGGCAAATCTCAGACCTAGGAATATTCATATTTAGGTTTTGAACTCAATCACAGTGGCTTCTTAGCCTAGGTTTTCTGATACAATTATTCTAGTATTTTTCTGTGGATCTCCGTCACTTCACTATGCTCCTTCACTCTTGTTTTCATTTGGTTCCAGTATGTCAGCACCTTACTCTAAGTCATCATAAATTCATTTTATAAGTATGTGGGCATGAGAAAACTCTTTGTGGCCAAGATCATAGTGGTATGAATCTGCATAAAGGAAGTCCACTACACAACTTTTCATCATGTGGATGAGTGGGAAAAGGTGAACTCTCTACTACCCAGAAAATAGTCATTGGAGATTCCTCTCTTCTAACTGTAATTCTTGTTAAAATTCTTTTAAGAAGTACTCGGCCAAAATGTTCCCAAAGAAATAGGAATTAGCAGCAGAGGATGAAATTACTCCTATTCGATCCGATTATACATATGAGACGATACTCCATGAAATGTTACCTAACCAGATCTACTGACATTTAATGAACAGATTGCCAAATATTTTGTAAATAATAAAGGACTATTTAAATTATTATCATTATCATAACTGTACTGATCTAACAAATCCAAAAGTTTTTCAGAAAAATATAATAATGTACTTGCAGTATAATAAAAACATAGACATAAAGTGAATTTTAAATTACTTTAATGGCTAATGATTTATTTCCTCAAAATAGGATAGTAAATACTTAGAAAATTTTTAAAGCAGTGCAGCCCAAAAGTCCTATCTCAAGAGACATGAAATGCTATATAATATTTTTTTCTGTTTTAATAAGACAATTCTTGTTATTCTAGAATATAAACAACAAACGAATAAACTTACAGAACCAGACAATGCCCCTGAAGTAAAGTTGATCATAAATGTTGGTTCATACAAACCAGATTTCACACAAAACCATTTCTTTAAAACTTCATAGTTATACCAGTACATTGCTAAAAAACAGAATGAAATGAACACATATTTAGAAATGGCATGTGGACTTTAAAGAAAATACTTATGAGGTTATATATTAGGAAAAGAGAAATTCTAACCTTGGCATTCCCTGCTTTCTGCTTAGACACACACTGTATTGTTAGTGCCATCCAGTCAAATCTGACTCCCAATGACCCTGTATACAGCAGAGTGGAACCATACCCGGTCTTTTTGCTCAATCCTCTCATCTTCTGGCGCTACATCAGACAATGCTCTCTGCTGCTGTTCATGGGGTTTTCATGGCCTATTTTTTTGGAAGTGGGTGACCAGGTCCTTCTTCCTAGTCTGTCTTAGTCTGGAAGCTCCAGGAAATCTGTCCACCATGCGTGACCCTGCTGGTATTTGAAATACCAGTAGCATAGCTTTCAACGTCACAGCAACATGCAGCCACCAGTGTGACAACCAACAGATGGGTGCTGTGGTCCCCTAACTGAGAAACGAACCTGGGCCGTGACAGTCAAAGCACTGAATCTTAATCACTAGACCACCAGGGTTGGTTAAGACACATACTAGGTGAGATTTAAAAAAAAAAAAAAGAACCAATTTCTAAATAATATTACAGCAGTCTTACAAACAAACAAATAAAAGTACATATCAGCAAAGTAGGACTTTAACTCCAAAACCTGACAAGGACACTAAGGAAAAGTACAGGCCAATTTCATTCATGAACATAGGTGTAAAACTCCTAAAAAAATAAAATAATGGTAAGACATTGAAGCCAGAAGTATTGCATGAGAGAGTATACATTATAACTAAATCATGTTATCCAAGGGATGCAAAAGTAGTAAATAAAAACGCTTTACATGCCATATACCACATTAAGAGAACAATGAAATCATCTAAAAATGATGGAAAAGCATTTCGTAAAATTCCACACACTTTCATTTAAAGCAAACAAAGAAATTTCTTGGAAACTTAGGGATAAAAGAGAACTTCTTTAATTTGATAAAGGATATGCATCAAGAACCTAGAGCAAAAATAATCATTAATGGTGAAACAACAGAACTACTTCCTCTAGAATGAGGAAAATGATAGAGATGCAACATTATCATTGCTACTATTCCAAACTGTAGTAGGCAGCACAGTACGATAGAAAAAAAAATAAAAGCTACTATGATTAAAAATGAAGAAACAAAGTAGTCATAATTTATAAATTATTGTCTACATAGAACTCAAAAGACAGGCAAATTAGAATTTATAGTAGAGTTCTAAAAGTAGCTGAATGTAACCTAAAATTAATTGCAACACTGCACCAGCTGCAAATATTTAGAAAACTTTTTTTTTAATAGAGCTTTTAAAATAGCTACCAAAAGTTGGGGGTGAGTGGGTATACCTACAAATAAATCTCAAGAAAAAACTGTTGTATATAACCTTTATGAAGAAAATTTTAAATCTCTACTAAAACACTTTAAAGAAGAGTTAAATGACAAAGAGATATATTCCTAGGGGAAAAAAATAAGGTAGCATCAAGATTTTTTATAATGCACTAGTAATTTAGACAATACTGTGGTATTAGCACAGGGTCAGACAAAGTGTGCAGTGAAATAGACCCATGTATATATGACATTTGCTGTGACATGCGAATCCCTGGAGCAAGTAGGATTATTCCATGAGTGATGCTGGTACAACTATCTGTCCATGTGAGAGGAAAATAAAACTCAATACTTATTTCAGTCCATAACCCCACATCAATTATGGGTAAATGAATGGCCAATGAAACAGTGCCCAACCTCATTAATAATCAGGGAATGTAAGTTAAAAGTGAGATACCACTTTAATTTACTAGAAAAACAAAAATTAAGAACTTTGACAATAAAAGTGCTGGTGAGGGTATGAAATGAAGCAGAAGGAAGCTGGTAGGTGTGTAGATCTGCACAATCACTTTAGAAAAGAGTTTGATATCACCTAATAAAATTTAAAATATATATATTTATATGAACTAGCAAATCGAACACTGGAGAAATTCTTGTACATGTAAACCAAGAGATTATTAAAAAATGTTCACAGCAGCATTGTTTACTTTTTACTTCACACATAAACAAGAGTAAAAATGAAGAAAACAGTTACACATAAAAAGAAGAATGAGGGCCGGCCTGGTGGCGCAGCAGTTAAGTTCACACGTTCTGCTTCTCAGCGCCCCAGGGTTCACCAGTTCGGATCCCGGGTGCGGACATGGCACCGCTTGGCACGCCATGCTGTGGTAGGCGTCCCACGTATAAAGTAGAGGGCCAGTCTTCCTCAGCAAAAAGAGGAGGACTGGCAGCAGATGTTAGCTCAGGGCTAATCTTCCTCAAAAAAAAAATAACCAGTGAAGATGAATATATGCGGTTTCATGATTTAAAAAACTGCAATGTTCTAGCTCATATTTTGAAGTGGTGACTTCACAGGTATTCATTTTATTAGTATACTTCATAATTTATATCTATATTACTTTTTATCAAATATTATATAATAAAAAATGAAAAATAATAGGCCTAGGAATCTATGATGTTTCTAAACAGCATAACTGAACATAAAAGGTTGAAGAAAAATACTAACGGAAAGGGAAAGATGCATAGAGAGGTGAGTGAGAGAGCCCAAGAAAAGGATTAACTCAAAGGGAACAAGAAAAAAAGAGGAAGATTAATACGAGGTCTCAGTAATTATTTCTTTCAGGTCTTAAATGGAACCTTCTGTGATCCACAAGAGAAGTACTACTGAAGTATTCACATTTCACAAGTTACTTGTTAGTTGTGTACTTTTCATGATGTTCTCCCTTTTCATAGTTCAATGATTAGCACAATCTCCTATTTGATTTATAACAGTCTTTTACAGGACACTCATTTAATGGGAGAGAATTTCATCTTTAATAATTGAAAAATGTAGGAGTCAATATAATTCACAGGTGGTTTTAAATGTACTTTATAATATTTTGATTTATAGTAGTTTATTTATCTTACTATTATGATTTATTTAGAATAATGTTAAAGGTAGTTTGCATTATCTAAATATGAATACAATATTTACCACTTAATGTTTAAAAATAAATCAAACACAAGGAGAAAAGAACACCAGGCTTGAATTAGAAACTATTCATTCAATAAAGGCTCATGAAGATTTGGAGAGCCCAACACTGAACTAGGAGTTTGTGGTCACTAAAGAAGATAACTTACCTTTAGCTTTGAAGGGTTTGAAATTTAGTTGATTTAAAAGTAACATATAAATAATACAAAGCTACTTAAAATTTAGAATTTAGTAGTCAGGTAAATCCTACCTGAGAATGGTACATCTCTAAGAACAGTAGGAGCCCAGCCCCTCCAAAGGGAAATCCAACCATCTTCAGATACTTTCTTGCTGACAAATCGATGCAGTTCCTTGTAAGAAAACTTCTTAGATTGCATCTTGGTTCTAATCAGTTCTAATGGACTTATCACAGTTACTGCACCAACTAATACAAACAGGCAAATATAACAAAAACAAAGCCATGTACTATGCTTACACACGTGCAAAAATTAATATGTCATGCATTTTTATATTTTAAACATTTATTCTGAAATGTCTGAAAACCTTAAAATCAAATACCTACTCATGCCAACATATCAATGCAGATGTTTTTCTTGGTAAAGGTATTTCTCAAAAGTCTGTTTTCATATACCTTACTTCTTCTGGTTGCAAGTCTTTTACAAGCAGTTCCAGATATACTATACGTCAACTAGGTCTACCATAAAACCTCTCTCCCACTGCACAGAGAAAAATGTCTTTCTGCATAGAGGCAAATTCCCTTCGGATTAAACTGAATCTCAAAGTCTATAAGAAAAATGACTCAGGACTTTGGCATCAATCTGATATCCTAAAATCTAAAGCCTAAAATCTCAAATCTCTAAGATTCAGCTGATCCCATCTCATTCTGACAGCAATCGTCCGACCATATGGCCTAGAGAGTACAGATATTAACAAATTAGTACACACTACAATGCAAAATATATCTTGTACCAATACTCTATATTTCATACAAATTCTCCATGAATGTCAAAATTTTAAAAGGAGCTTTAAATAGAAATGAAAATGAAAATATAGTAAATTTATTACTTACACCTAGCCACAATTCCAGCAATAATTGGTATGCAGCTTTCATTTTCTTCTAACTTAGATTTGAGAAGAGCAGTTAATTGATCATAGCAGGTAAAATAAATAACTGTGGCAGGAACTGCCATCACTCTGTTAGAAATATACAAACAAAAAAACGTGTACAGAACTATCAAAAGGTTTAAACACATTCTTAAATATAAGCTAAAATACATATTTTGTATAAGTTGAAAACTACAAATCAGTCCACGAGAGCCATTTTCTTTTACTTTAAAAAATTATTAGTGTTTAACTTAGTAGGCAACAAAAAGATGTAAAGTAGATATCTGCCCTCCAGAAGTTTACATTCTAATTGTAAAGATAAGTTACAGAGCACTAGCTCAGGTCATAAATAGGATAAGACAATGAGGACACTTCTCTATCTCCTTGACTTGTTTTATCTGTTTCTGGTCTCTCAAATCTTCCTTCCCAATTACATTTACCATAACATGAAAATCCTTGAAGTAAAAAGTACAAGAGCAACTGTAAAATTCTTCTGAACTATGGACCATATATCATACCTGCTTATAACTGGAAATAAATTACAATTAATATCGCTGAAATTATATATACTAGTTTTGAGGAAATTTCAGTGACATACTCTTTCAAATGAAAATATCAAAAGGAAATTATTAATTAAACACAAAGTTGCAGGCATTATCATGTCATAAATATTAATACAACAAGAAACCAGTCTATGTTTATGGTCTAACTACAGGACATTCACAGACCATACTCTGGAATGCCTAACATTCTATTGTGAAGTTTAAAGATGAGAATTTAGGAATAGGATTGAGTGATAGTCTTGAATCTTCCACTAACTTTACAACTTTAAAATATATGCCTTGAAGTTGACTAATTTGCTTCATAAGAAGACAAATTAGAAAGAAACAAGGCAGAGAAAGGAAAGGTATTTGTTGAGATTTTTAGATTCAGCCTTACCAGTTTACCATATTAATTCATATAACTGCTAGGTAGTAGAAAATTAAATGTATCCAGTAAAGGGAAAATATACGTAAAACAGTATCTCTAATTATTTTAGTAAAATAAATGAAAAGTCAAATGAACACCAAATTCTTAACTTCTAAACAGAAAAAAAACCATAATGCTTGTGCACCAAAATCTTAACACAGCAGGGCTGGTTGCTCAAATCTTCTCTGTCTTTAGGAGGGCCTATTTACACGCTTGACCTCTGGCCAACTCCAAGGAGTTTAGCCCTTAGAATATTCCCTATAGTAAGGTTTTCTGCATGTCTGGAGCACTAAACCAACTTGTCTAGGTTTATTTGTACAAATGACGTGATTTTTTGGTAAATATCTGCTTTCCTTTTGGGGGTTTTGAGTTTTGGTAATCACTACTGGTCATGAAGACAGAATGTGCCTACGTCATCAAACACCGATAAAAGCCCTAGAGTCTGAAATTGAAGTGTGTTCTAAAGCAGAAACACTTTGCACATGCCACTGTAGGTTAAGGCTGGAAGAATAAGCATGTCTTATGTGATGCCATGAGGGAGGACTCTCGTGAAGCCTATGCCTAGTCAACTTCTGTTGTGTCTTTTTCCCTTACTGATTCCGCTTTGTATCTTTTTGCTTTAACAGACCACAGACATGAGTATAACATTCTTCAGGTCTGTGAGTCCTTCCAGCAAATCATGAAATGTGTGAGTCGTCGTGAAACTCACAAAACAATGCTTTAGAAAAAGAAAAAGTTCTAATATTAAAAATTTTGTCCAACCATGCTGATTATAAGGCAAAACAAAACAACCACCATCTTTTAGTAAGAAAAATATTAAATTTCAACTTACAAGGTAGGGGGAAGGCCACTCCACAGGGATTTAACACCCTCATTTCGAATGATTTTCAAAAAGGCATCCTAAAATAATAGAAAAAAGTTGTCAAAATATATACTGGAACATGATATACAAAAAATTTATAGTGATAATCAATCATTGGATTCTTTCAAGCATTTATTTCTAACATCTGAGCTTCTCAGACTTATATATGTTCATTCTTTTTTTTAAAAAAAGGAATTTTCCTCAACTTTCAAACACAAGTAAAGCATTTTTGGATGATACTTTCTGCTTACAGAATAAAATCTGTATTACACAGTTTTGGACTGTTCTACTTATGACTTAGAAACCAAGTTTTTCAAAGATTATTATAAAAAGGCAGTGGAATAATGGCAGAGAATTGGTTAGATTAACTTTCCTGACCAATTATGAAATCTGAGGGAATATTATTTAAACCCAGTATTTGAAATCTCTGGAGAGGAATCAAAAGCAGGCAGAAACTAGAGCAAGGTCTGCTGTTAAAAGACAAACTCCAATGAGTAAGCTTTGCAAGTTTCCAGCTTTCTGCCTGTGGCAGTGGCAAAGAACAGCACATCTACTTGCTTGAAATGGCAAACACAGAGTTCAGGCTAGCAGAATTATCAGAAAGGGAAGAAATTTTGGACAAAGGGCATAAAGTCTAAGATTTGCAAACAAAATCACCCACAAGACTCCACTAAATTATGCAATCCCAGGGGAAGACATCAGGGTCCTGGCCAAAAAAAAAAAAAGCAGCAGCTGAAGGCTGAGTGGAAATTTCAGCTGCAGCCCACCAGAGGAGAGCCTGAGTTTGGAGTTTGAATCTATCCAAAATTAACTGCCTTCTAGAACAAAACTGACTCTTCAGAAGAATATAAAAGATCCCGAGTCTTTATAATGTATCATGCATAATGTACACTATCCAACCTAGATTCACTAGACATAAAAACAAGAAAATGAGGTCACACTCAAAGAAAAAGTAGTCAACAGAAACCAACACTGAGATGATTTAGACGATGCTATTAGCAGACAAGAACTCTAAAGCAGCTATTACAAATATGCTCAAGAGCTTAAAAGATGATATATGAATAATGAAAAAACAAATTTGGAATTTCAGCAAGAAAACAGTTACTATAAAAAACAGCCAAATGAAAATTCTATACCTGAAATGAAGAATTCACTAAGTGGGCTTAACAGCAGAATGGAGACAGCAGAGAAAGAGTCACTGAACTTGAAGATAGACATTATTCAATCTGAAGAAGGGAGAGAAAAAGAATCAAGAAAAATGAACAGAGGCTCAGAGACCTGAGGGGAAATATCAAATGGTATAACATAGGTTTACTTGGAGTCAAAGAGGAAAGGAAACTGAATGGGACAGGAAATTACCTGATGAAATGATGGCAAAAAACCTTCCCAAATTAGTGAAAGATACCAACTTAGCCCCAAATCTCAAAAAATCCCAAATAGAATAAAAACAATGAAAACAAAAAAAGGAAAGAAAAATTACAAAATATATTTAGAGAAAGAATGATACAAATGAAGGTTAACTTCTCATCAGACACACGGGAGGCCAAAAGACAACGTAATGACATATTTAAGATGCTGAAAAAAATTAAGCCAAAATTCTATACGTGGCCAAAATATGCTTCAAGAACACTCAGTAGACATCTCAGATAAACAAAAAATTAGAATACATTGCCAAAATACCTGCAATAAAGAAATGCTGAAAAAAGTTTTCAGAATGAAGGGCCATGATGCCAAATAGTAACTATGATCTTCAAAAATGAAGCAAATACAGGAGAAATGGTAAATATGTGGGTACATATAAAACATATTTTCCCCCTTTCTCCTTTTAACTACTTTAAAAGACATAAGACTATTTAAATCAAAAATTATAACACTGAATTGTGGAATTTATAATGTACAAATATGTAGTATACGTGAAGCAATAGCACAACGGGAGATGGGGGAGTGAATGGTGTCAAGAACTGGGTAGGGTTTCAGATTTTGCCTACTTGCAAGTTAACAAGTCAGTCTGCCTCAGTCTCATGAGAGCTGACAGAAGACAAGAATATCTGATGAAGGACAGTTTATTACTTACAGCAATAGCAGTGGACAGAATATCACATTTTTGTGCCAATTCCCTGAGCCCCAATTTCAACAAGGCAATGTGAAGAAGGCTAGCTGACACCTGAACACACAGTGGATAGCATTACAGGAGAGGAAATCTGAGCTTAGGGAACCCAAATCCTTTATAAGGGGTAGTAAGGATACCTTCCCCTTTCTCTAGAGGGAAACATTGTATCTTCCAAGGTTATTCACTGTACAAACATCCTTGAAAAGATGGTCAGAAACAAAGGGCAGTCAGTACCTTGCTTACAAGATGTACAGAAATGTGAAATGCCTTTGGAGAACTGTCTCCCTAGAAATGGGAATAGAGGAATCAATACAACATTATTACAATTCAACTAATCCAAAAGAAGGCAGGAAAGGAGGAAAAACCCAAAAAACAAAAAGAGGGAGCAAGTAGAAAAGAAATACCAAGAAGGCAGACTAACACCTAACCATATTAAAAATTACATTAAAGGTAAGGACCAAATATTCCACTTAAATGTCAGCAATTGGGGGCTACCCTGTGGCCAAGTGGTTAGTTCGTGTGCTCCACTTAGCAGCTCAGAGTTTCACTGGTTAGGATCCTGGGTGCAGACATGGCACCGCTCATCAGGCCATGCTGAGGTGGCATCTCACATAGCACAACCAGAAGTACCTACACCTAGAATATACAACTATGTACTGGGGGCCTTCAGGGAGAAAAAGAAGGAAAAGACAAAAAAAGATTGGCAACAGATGTTAGCTCAGGTGCCAATCTTAAAAAAAAAGTCAGCAATTGTTAGAGAAGGTGAAAAAACAAGGCCTAACTACATGTTGTCTCTGAGTAAAAGAACGGAAAAAGATATACCACATAAACAGAAAGCTGGAGTAGCTATATTACTATCAGATAAAAGACTTCAAGATAATGAATATTACCAGTGATAAAGACAGACATTCCACTATAATAAAAATATATCAGAAAAACATATCAAGTGTAAATGTGTATGTCCCTAATAACAGGGCTTCAAAACCCAGGAAGCAAACTTGACACGACTAAAAGGGCAAACAGACACACACTCAATCATTATTGAAGATTTTTACATCTTCTCTCAGTGAATGATAGAACATTTAAAACAAAAGGTCAGTAAGAATTTAGAAAATCTAAATGAAACAAGTCACCCTGACCTATGGTCTATAGAACACTATACCCAACAATTACAGAACACAGGTTTTAAAGTGCATATAAAATATTCACCAAGATAGATCATATGTCGGGCCATTCAACAAGACTCAGTAAATTTCAACAATGTAAAAACATACAGAATATGTCCTCTGACTACAATGTAATTGAATTAGGAATCAGGAACAATAATATATCTAGAAAAAATCCAATTATTGGGAAATTAAATATTATACTTCTAAATAACCCAAAGCAAAAAAGGAAATTACAAGGGAAATTAGATATTTCAACTGATTGATAATGAAAACACAACTTCAAAATTTGTGGGATACAGCTAATTTAGTGCTCTGAAGGAAATTTATAGTTTTAAATGCTTAGTTGAGAAAAGGAGGCACTTAAAATCAATAACCCACGTTTCCACCCAAGAAAGTAGAAGAGAAAGACCAAAATAAACCCAAAGAAGAATTCTGCTTTCTGGTCCTACATGTGAAGAGATTGAAGTCATCACTCCCATCCTCACAACAAGAAAAAAGCTGAACAAACTGAAAAATCAACAACTCTTCTTAGATTCATCAGACAATTGAGATCACAGGGCAAACCTCTACCCTGAAAATTGAAGAGACAGTCGAAATCAGAGTCTCACAGCCTACCAGAATAGAAGCCTGCATTTGAAACTAGTATCAACAGGAACACTTTAAACTGTAACTGACAAACTGCTGGAAGCTCAGTGCAGACTAACTTAAGAAGTAATCAAAAACTGAGGTGCCTACTGCTGGTGGGAATGCAAAGAGGAGCAGCCACTATGGAAAAGATTATGGAGATTTCTCAAAAAACTAAAAATAGGAATACCATATGACCCAACTATCCCACTAGTGGGTATCTATTCAAAGAAATTGAAATCAACAATTCAAAGTGACTTATGCACCCCTATGTTCATTGCAGCATTATTCACAACATCCAAGACACGGAAGCAACCCAAGTGTTCATCACCTGATGACTGGATAAAGAAAATGTGGTATATATACAATGGAATGCTACTCAGCCATAAAAAAAGACAAAATCACCCCTTTTGCAACAACATGGATGGATCTTGAGAATATGACATTAAGCAAAATAAGCGAGCCAGAGAAAGACAAACACCAGATAATTTCACTCATATGTGAAGATAAACAAACACATGGACAAAGAAAACAGTTCAGTGGTTGCCAGGGGAAGGGGGCTGCAGGGGGTGGGCACAGGGGGTGAAGGGGAGCACTTATGTGGTGACGGACAAGTAATAATGTACAAGTGAAATCTCACAATGTTGTAAACTATTATGATCACAATAAAAAAAGAAAAGACCCTGAGGTGCCTTTTGTAGGAGGGCCCCCTCACACTTTCATGATTTTTAGCTCCATCAGCCCTACCAAATTTTCACTGTGAAGATCAAAGAAAAATCCCCTCTTGTTTCAATCAGGGGAAGGGGCAAAGTAACCACTTGGAAATAAATCCAAAACCTCTGTTCTCCTTAACAAAGCCTATACTCAAGGGAAACTATTTTACCAGAGCCTAAACCACTGGGGTTTTACCAAAACCTAACCAGCTTGGGGTAAGGGAAATATCCAACTCATGCTCATTAAAAAAGACTACAGAATGTTTCCCTTCTTCCACATCTTACCACCACATCAACAGGGCTCCTGTAAAACAAGAGAGGATGACAGCTAAAAGAACTGAAGCCTCAGACTCTATTCGAGGAGTCTCTAGGAAAACCCAAAGACAACAGGCAAGACGAACTGGGACACTAGAGGAAATTTTAGTCTCTGACAACAGAGCAACAACAAGCAGTAAGCGAAGCGTAACTTCTAACCAGACAAACATAAAATCTCACATTAAAAATCTATCTACCTCAGTTTGTTTTACCCAACACATCATGTCTGGTTCTCAACAAAAAAAAATTACAAAGCATGCTAAAAGGCAAAAAACACAATCTGAAGAGACAAAGCAAGCACCAGAACCAGACTCAGATATGGCAGAGATTTTGAAATTATCACACTGGGAATTTAAAATAATTATGATGAATATGCTAAGGGTTCTTTTTTTGAGGAAGATTAGCCCTGAGCTAACATCTGCCACCAATCCTCCTCTTTTTGCTGAGGAAGACTGGCCCTGAGCTAACAGCTATGCCCACTCCCATCTTCCTCTACTTTATGTGGGACACCTGCCACAGCATGGCTTGACAAGCAGTGCATAGGTCCACACCTGGGATCCAAACCGGCAAACTCCAGGCTGCCAAAGCAGAACATGTGAACTTAACCACTGTACTACCAGGCCAGCCCCTAATGGTTTTAATGGTAGTGCCAGAGGAGGAGTAGTGGAGAGTCAGGACTTTCACCACCACCCTACAGTAATGAGATCATCCTACCAGTGTCAGCAGAAACCACAAGGGGAGCCAGAACTCCCATCCCTCTTGTTTGTTTGGGCTCATATAACAAAATACCACAGACTGGGTAGCTTATAAACAACAGAAATTTATTTCTCACAGTTCCAGAGGCTGGAAGTCCAAAATCAGGGTGCCAGCAAGGTCAGGTGAGGGCTCTCTTCTGGGTTGCAGACTTCTCATTGTATCCTCACATAGTGGAAGGGGCAAGAGAGCTCTCTGGAGTCTCTTTCATAAGGGTGTTAATCTCACTCATGAGATCTCTGCCCTCACAACCTAATCACTTCCCAAAGGCCCCATCTACTAAGATCATCACATCAGGCATTAGGATTTCAACCATGAATTTGAAGGGGGTAGGGCACAAACACTCAGACCATAGCACCTGTCTAACAGTAAAGAGATCCTCCCCTACACTGTGTGTCAAGGGAGACTGAGCAAGGAACCTGGACAGCTCTATCCAGTAGTAACAGGTGGCACCCTTCTTCCTCTGAGTTAACAGTATCAAAAAGCCAATCAAAATAGAATGTTTAAATGAGATCCAAAGTATCATAACATAATACTCAAAATTTCCTGGTTTCAATAAAAAATCTTTTGTCATTCTAAGAACCAGGAAGATGTCAAACTGAACAAAAAGAGACAATAAACAGACACCAACACTGAGATAACAGATATTAGAATTATCTGACAAAGATTTTAAAAGTCAACATGAAAGTCATTGAATGATCATTTACAAACATGTCTGAAACAAATGAAAAATTAGAAAGCCTCAGCAAAGACTATAAACACAAAAACCTTACAGATCAAAACACAATTCTAAAAAATGTTCAAGTAATACATAAGAAGGCAGGAAAAATAAAACAGGGCAAACAAAAAATGAAATGATAGGCTTAAGCTCTAACATAGCTGTAATTTCATTAAATATAAACAGTCTAAATACATCAATTAAAAGAAGAAAATTAAGTGGGCCAGCCTGATGGCATAGTGGTTAAGTTTGCACACTCTGCTGCAGCAGCCTGGGGTTTGTGGGTTTGGATCCCGGGCACAGACACACACACCACTCATCAAGCCATGCTGTGGTGGCATCCCATGTACAAAACAGAGGAAGACTGGCACAGACATTAGCTGAGCAACAATTTTCCTCAAGCAAAAAGAGGAAGATGGGCAACTGATGTTAGCTCAGGACCAATCTTTCTCACCAAAAAAAAGAGAAAAAAAGATGAAAATTGACAGTGCTTTAAAAAACATGACAATTATATGCTGTCTACAAGAAACTCCAATTATAATGATATAGGCAGGTTGAAAACGGATTGGAAGATTGAACACAGTAAAGATGTCATTTCTCCCCCAAATAAATATATAGGTTTAACACAATTCCTATAAAAAAAATCTCAGCAGGATTTTTTGTAGATATAAACAAGACCATTCTAAAATTTATATGGAAAGACAAAGGAACTTTAGGAATAGCTAAAACAACTTTGAAAAAGAAAAATAAGAATAAAGTGGGAGGAATTGGTCTACCTGATTTCAGGACTTATTCTATAGCTATAGTAATTAAGACTGGGGTACTGATACAGGTAATAGACAAATAGATAAATTGGCCAGAACAAAGAATCCAGAAATCCACACATTATGCCTAACTGATTTTTGACACAGGAGCTTAATGGAGGAAAGACAGCCTTTTGTGCAACTGGATATCCAGAGGCAAAAACAACGACTCAAAACAGACTGAGGACTTTAATGTAAAATGTAAAGCTACAAAACGTTTAGGAAAAAAAAATAGGAGAAAATTTCAGGTCTAAGGTAAATAGAGAGTTCCTAGACTTGACACCAAAAGCATGATCTATACAGAAAAAAAATTGATAAATTGGACTTCATCAAAATTAAAAACGTTTACTCTATGAAAGACTTTATTTCAGTGGATGAAAAGACAAGTTGGAGAGTGGGAAAAAATATTTGAAACCACACATTCAACAGAGGACTAGTATCTAGATTATATAAAGAGCTCTCAAAACTCAAGTATAAACAGTTCAACTAGAAAATGGGCAAAAGACATGAAGAGCCATTTCAATGAAGAGGATATACTGATGGCTAATAAGCACATGAAAAGATGTTCAACATCATTAGCCACTAGGGAAAAGCAAATTAAAATCATAATGAGATACCACTGCACACCTATCATAAACACTAAAATAAAAATAGTGACAACACCAAGTGCTAGTGAGGATGTGGACAAATTAGATCAGACATACATTGCTGCTGAGAATGCAAAATAGTACTGCCAGTCTAAAAAACAGGTCGGCAGTTTCTTAAACCCTAAACATGCAACTACCATATGACCCAGCAACTGCAGTCCTGAGCACTTATCTCAGAGAAATGATGACTAACAGTGATACTGTGATTTATATTAAGAAATGTACATATTGGTCTTCATCCATGGTTCCTAGCACACAGCTCCTAAAACTCTTATAACTTCCTAAGTGATACAGAATAATGGAAGCACCTTTTGTTATAATAGTTTTTTTGTCCTCAATCCTGAAATAGCTCCAGAGGATAAAGGTAAAAGGAGTGTCCTTTGTTATTCATAACAAGCCCTTTTCAATCACACCTGAGTTTATGTTAATGAGGTGATTTTGGAAAGCCCCTAGGTAACCACAAGATGGGGGCTGACTGCCAGGGAAATCAACCAAGTGAGTAGAGGGTTATAACTTTCAGCCCTACCCCCCTGCCCAATCCCACTCTCCAACCTCAGAGAGGGACTGAAGGTTGAATTAATCACTGAACGCCAATGACTTAATCAATCATGCCTACATAATAAATCCTCCATAAAAATTCCCAAAGTATGGAGTTTGGAAGCTTCTAGGTTGGGGAACAGAGAGGTGCTGGGAGGGTAGCACATCTGGAGAGGGCATGGAGGCTCCACACCCCTTCCCCAAAGACTTGCCCTATGCATCTGTTCTATCTGGCTGTATCCTTTCAGAATAAACTGGCAATCAAGTAAGCAAACTGTTTTCCTGAGTTCTGTAAGCCATTGTAGCAAATCATCAAACCCAAAGAGGGGGTTCTGGGAACCTCCAATTTATAGCCAGTCAGTCAGAAACACAGGTGACAACCTGGACTTGTGACTGGTGTCTGAAGTGGGAGCAGTCTTGTGGTACTGAGCCCTTAATCTGTGGGATCTGACACTAACTGCAGGTAGATGGTGTCAGAACTGAGTTAAATTGTAGGATACCCAGTTGGTGTCCACAGATAACTGGAGAATAGCTTGGTGTGGGGGAAAAAACACACGTCTGGCTCAGAAGTGTTCAGAGAGAAAAACAGCGAGTAGTTTTTTGTTATACTCACTTTCACATAAAAACCTGTGAATGAATGTATGTAGCAGCTTTATTTAGAACAGCCAAAAATTGGAAACAACCCACAAAACAAACTGTGGTACATCCATACCATGGAATACTACTGAGCAATAAAAAGGAACAAACTATTGATACTTGCAAGAATTTGGATGAATCTCAGATAATTATCCCAAGTGAAAAGTGCCAATCCCAAAATGTTATGATCCATTTATATAACATGCTTGAAATGACAAAATTATATAAATGGAGAACAGATTGGTGGTTGCCAGGAGTTAAGGAATGGTGAGAGAAATAGGTGTGGCTATAAAAGGGAAACAGGAAGGATCCTTGAGGCGATAGAACTGTTCTGTATCTTAACTGCATCAATGTCAATATCCTAGTTGTGACATTGTACTTGTCTTATAAGATGTTACCACTGGGAGAAAGTGGAAAAAGGGTACATGAGACCCATCTGTATATTTTTCTTTCTTTCCTTCTTTTTTTGAGGAAGATTAGCCCTGAGCTAACTATTGCCAATGCTCCTCTTTTTGCTGAGGAAGACTGGCCCTGAGCTAACATCCACGCCCATCTTCCTCTACTTTATACGTGGGACACCGACCACAGCATGGCTTTTGCCAAGCGGTGCCATGTCCGCACCTGGGATCCAAACCAGTGAACCCTGGGCCGCCAAGAAGCAGAACGTGCAAACTTAACTGCTGCGCCACCAAGCCAGCTCCTGTATATCTTTCTTAAAACTGCATATGATCTACAATTATCTCAAAATAAAGTTTAATTTAAAAAAATTTACTCATTTTTTTCTTTCTACATAAAAAACCATGAATGAAAAGAAAATGAAGAGTTAAAAACAAAGAAGCACTGGGGCTGGCCCCATGGCCGAGCGGTTAAGTTCGCGCGCTCCGCTGCAGGCGGCCCAGTGTTTCGTTGGTTCGAATCCTGGGCGCGGACATGACACTGCTCATCAAACCACGCTGAGGCGGCGTCCCACATGCCACAACTAGAAGGACCCACAACAAAGAATATACAACTGTGTACCGGGGGGCTTTGGGGAGAAAAAGGAAAAAATAAAATCTTTAAAAAAGAAAAAAAAAAACCACAAAGAAGCACTTCCCTTTTCCTGCTTCAATATCTACCTTTCAACTGTAGCTACATGTGCTAACTACAGGATGGACTTTTTACTCTCCTGCAATTGGAAAATCTTTCATACATAAGATTAAATATAAAAATTGAAAACACGTTGTGATATAATGCCCTTACCAATGTTCCCTGGAAACGTCCTGGCTTCTTATACCATGCTCTGTTACCTTCCTCTTCACAGACACATAGATGATCCATAAGTCCATTACTATATACAAAGCATTTTCCTAACAAAGAAGATTCCAACAGTTAACAATTACTTCACACAACTGTATTATTTTTACAGATGAACAAACTGAAAGTATAATGAGTGGACTAGAAAATTATGAGGAGATATAACCTTGTCTTCATCTTTTTTTTTTTTTTAAAAGATTTTATTTTTTTCCTTTTTCTCCCCAAAGCCCCCAGGTACATAGTTGCATATTCTTAGTTGTGGGTCCTTCTAGTTGTGGCATGTGGGACGCCGCCTCAGCGTGGTTTGATGAGCAGTGCCATGTCCGCGCCCAGGATTCGAACTGACGAAACACTGGGCCGCCTGCAGCAGAGCGCGCGAACTTAACCACTCGGCCATGGGGCCAGCCCCACCTTGTCTTCATCTTTTAAGATGAAACATACATAATTTGATTTGCTTGATGACATAGCACTAGGCTCTAAACTCACAGTGGTGAAAAGGAATTGAGTAAATTAGCGGATTTTATATTTTCAGATTTGTAGTAAGCAAATGCACACAGAAATAAATTCTTTTAGGTTTTCTGAGGGAATGGAGAAGGAAGACAAAAGAGGAAAACCTGTTTTGAAAAGTGAACAAGGGTGTACATCTTCTCTATTTGACCAGAAGAAAACTCCATGGTATACAAGGGAAATTCAGACAAAAATATACTATGAAATCTAATGCATATCTGTAAGTTGCTAAGAGAGATCTTAAAAGTTGTCATCACAAGAAAAAAAACTTTATGTGAGATGATGTTAACTAAACTTATTGTGGTAACCATTTTGCAATATACATATATCAAATCATTATGTTGATATATGTATATGTATATACCTAAAGCTAATAAAATGTTATACATTGATTATATCTCAATTGAAAAATAGATTATGGAAAGAAAACTTCTTAATCAAGATAAATAATGCTATGCTTTGTCCCTTTCTCTGTTATTTACACTGCTCAATCTAGACATCTGTCAGCTCCCACCTAATTTACTACAACTGTCTAATACCAACTTCTTTCCATTATCAGGCTTACTATTGCTACCAAAACTGTTTTCTCTGTTCAACCATACACATCCTGTGAGTTTCATAATACACAAGTCTAAGTGCCTCCTTCTGCTTTTAAGGCTTTCTTTAATGCATAGGAAATTATCTTACATTTAGTCTCTTCCTACAATCCATCTATGCATTCATTCATGTGAAAAATGCCTGTTGTTCATTTCATCTCACCCCTATGCATTCAACAGACTGGCATTTACATCTGAGTCAACTTTCTCACAGTCCAAACAGTCTGTTTTCTGCCATTTAAATATGTTTGAAATGCTTTATAAAGCTGTAAAAGATTGACCAAGGAACTGCCATTTTTTCCCGTCTAATAAAAATGTGTAAGTACTCTTCTCAAATTCCACATAAACTACACTGTCCAGCAATTAACCAAGCTGCCTGATAAAATAATGAATTTCCAATCACTGTATTCAAGCAACAGTTGGATGACTGTTGGATGAATGTTCTAGGATGGGCAGAGCTCTTGGACAAAGGAGGAATCTAGATCCTAAGGTCCCTTACAAGTATAATTCTGTTTTTACTTGTGAGGCATATATTCATATATAAAATTGTCCTCTGCTTTAATTAGTAGTTCATAAAGGTGTTATATGTGTTACATATATGTTTTGTGCCTAGACCTCATCATATACTAAGTGATGAAAAACTGTTTCTGCATGGGGTAAAGAGGTATCAATTTTCTTTTTTTTTTTTAATGTTACTTCCTTTTTTTTTTTTGCTGGGAAAGAGTCATTCTGAGCTAACATCTGTTGCCAACCTTCCTCTCTGTCTCTTTTTTTCTTTTCCCCTCCCCAAAGCCCCAGTATATCGTTGTATGTTCTAGTTATAAGTCCTTTCAGTTCTTCTATATGAGCCACCGCTACAGCATGGCTACCGAAAAATGATGCGGTTCTGCGCCTGGACACTGAACCCAGGACCCTAAGGTAGAACGTGCCAAACTTTAACCACTAGGCCATCAGGGCTGGCTCGAGATGCACCAATTTTTAAAAACTGACAAAAAGACAGTATGATTCAAACAAAAATAAATGCAGGGACCGGCCCCGTGGCCGAGTGGTTGGGTTTGCACACTCTGCTTCAGTGGCCTGGGGTTTTGCCAGTTTGATTCCTGGGTTTGGACGTGGCGCTTCTCATCAAGCCATGCTGAGGTGGCATCCCATGTGCCACAACTAGAAGGACTCACAACTGAAAATGCATAACTATGTACCGGGGGACTTTGAGGAGAAAAAGGAAAAATAAAATCTTAAAAACAAAAAAAAATGAATGCAGTAACATCTAAAAATCTAACATAACAGTTTCAGGATAACTAGCACACATACCTTTATAAAATGGGTTGTTTTGGGCTTGGAGTCGAATTTTAACAACATCAAGGGGTGTCGCTATGAAGATACATAAATTTCAATTAACAACTGGTACCTGTAAATTATACAGATATTTGTCCGAAGAACACAAAATACATGGAATCATACCTTTCCTCATGGCTACATAACGGGTAAGATTATCTTAAAGTAGTTGTGAACGTAACACTCTAATTTTTTGCCCTTGAATTTTGTTTAAAGAGGACCAACGAGAAGACAATGTAATTACTTCTGAGTACTGTCATTTATAATATTTCTACAACTATAATTCCATTAGCATTAAAACTAAAATACTAATATTTATAAGAAAATATGTTGTCTAAGCTAAAGAACAAAAGTTCCACAAGTCTATTTAAATATTTGAGAATAACTCTATATTATGAGTAATCAATCATCAAACAATATTAGTCTTTCTAATCTGTTAAATTCACCTGTATCAAATAAAAACTATAGATAATGCAAATTTCAATTAGCTAGCCGTAAATCTTTTACCACCATGTTATGTTATTCCATTTGGGAACAGCACAGCAAAGGAGAATGCTTTTAATTTGCATGCTATATTTTATCTAAGTAGAAAAAAATGCCACACAGTGGTTCTAAGAAAACTTTTCCTCATCTGAGAATGAGGAGGTCACATTAGATGATCTCTAAGGTCTTTACAACCCTAACGTTCTGACCTAAAGTAAGATAGTACATTCTAAAGCAATTAGTTTGTTTGTTCTAATCATTTATCTTATTTAAATGAACTAGCCAACTTAAAGTCATTAAAATGTTAAATGATCACCTAACTATGTCATCTGGCTGTTTCTATAAGAAACAGACTACAAAAAACAGAAAAATGTGGTCCAGAGAAATTTAAGAAATTCACTGTTAACGCAAGCAAAGTAAAACATAATTTGTATTTGTTGCTACTATAAGTTACCCAAATTCTGTATTATTCATTATGCTAATATTTTATTCTATTTACTTGTTTTCTATTTTAAAAAAAGATAATAGACTTAAAAGTTTAATAGAATATTTAATATTAATATTGATAGGGACCTCAAAGAACCTCACAGACAGTAAAATCCAAATGGAATCACTGACTCATTCAGTTACATAATCTACACCAGTGGCAGTATTCTACCTATTAGTGATGTCAGTACAGCTCCAGTACAAGAGGCAAGCATTTGTTGAAGAGGTGTCACTTTGATAATCTGTGGTCCCCCTGCTTCAGGATCCATATTTTTAACTAACAGAAGAAAAATCTGGTAAAAAAAAAAAGGCAAGAGGCAAAATAAAAGCTTAATGGAAAATGTCCTCAAAATTGACTGCAAAAAATTAAAGAAATGATAAAAACAATAATCAGTATTAATATCAAAGCACATGTTGTTGACCACCATCAAAAGTAAATATATAAGTTCTATACACAAAGGTACTACACAACTGTCATTAATAGAACACGTTCTCCGACTTTCCAAAAATGGTAATGTACTTCAGCTAAGCTATGTGAGCAGCATCACATTTGTAAGACAGTTAATAGAGCATTAAGAAAACAGATTCTCATCATGTAACAAAATGAAAGCAGTTGACCAATAAGGCTCAGAACCTGTGAATTTAGCCTAAGAACTACTCAGATACTCTAATCTAGCACAGAGTTATCAGCAAATAGAGCACTATTTTTATTGCATAGCAAAAGTTGTTGCAAAGGTATAAAATCAAAACACATAACCTTCATAAGAAGTATCATCTTAGAAAAATTTGATGAGAAAAGTAATATATACTCTTTATAAAAAGTCAGTTATAAAAATCACATAAACTTACTATTCAAAAACAACCAGTGACAACATACAGGTGTCATCTTTCCAAATGTCTATGCATACACAAACACTTATATATGTATATGTATGCGTGTGTAAATATACACTCATGCACACACACACACAAGTGCATATTACATCTAATTAATCAAACAAGTACAAACATTTGTGTATCTGTGTATATGCATTTTTTCTGAAAAACAAAAATAGGTGAACACTATTGATATGGCTTAGTAGCCTGCTTGACACTTAAAAATATAGATGTATCAAAAAATACAGATTTACATTATCATTTTTAATGCTTACACAGTTTTTAATTATATTTATTTAATCAGTCTCATATTGTTAGATATTTAGGTTACTGCCAATTTTTCATTTACTCATTCATTCATTTCATACATTCTCATATAAATATCCTTATACATACCTCTTTTTGTAGTCTTCCTACAACTACCACAGCAGGAAAAGTAAGATTGCTGGGCTGAACTATAAACTTGAGAAAAATTGCCAAAATGCTTTCCAGAAAAGTTAGACTAATTTATACTACCATTGGCAATATGAGTTCCTATTAATCCGCAACTTCCCCAAACTTTCTCTTTCACATTACATATCGTTTAATTTTTCTGAACCATTTGAAAGTAGACTGCACACATCATGTCCCTTCATCCTAAATACTTCAGAACATTCTTATATAATCACAGTATACTTATCAAATTGAGGAAACAATTTTGATAGTGCTCTACAGTTCATATCCCAATTTTTTTTAATCATCCCAATAACGACCTCTGTAAAAATGGCAGTTTTATTATTTCTTTGGGCTTTTATTATTCACCTACCTGGTTTAAGTTTTTTCTTCAGTTCTATGCTCCAATATTTTATTGTTTGTAACATCAGTAGCTGAAAATCTGTAGTGAAATAATAAAGTATGTCTTATCTTTTCACACAAGAAAGGGATAACAAGCCTAAAGAAAAGGAATATGTAAAAAACTTTAAAACACAAATCAACAAATACTTATTGAATACTTGCTATTAAGGACTTTGAGGAACATGAAGAACACTCCAGATCAGAGTTATGAAAGAATTTTTCACAAGAATTTCATATTATCCCAGTAAATATATTCTGTTTTAAAAACAAACAATTCTAGAACCTGAACATGCTGATTAGTCCCAGTATCATAAGAGTCACTTAGATTTTGTGACACAAAATTAAATATGCAGCATTATCTTTCAAGTATTTACTGGGGAAAAAAGTTTTACCTGAATCTAAACAATCCTTTAGATCTAACTTCTGATTTACAGGAAATTCAGAGATTAAAATAACACGGTAAAGGGTGTCACAAAGTATGAGAAGGGGTATTACTCCAGTCTACAGAACTATTGTCTTGGTTTCTTCAGCAAGTGAAAGGTGGGAAAAGAGGTTGCAGGGGAGGGAGAATTGTTCTCGAATAAAGGAATCTTATGAGAGTTACCAATGAAATGCATCCTGACTCAAATAAGCAAATTTAAAAAGCGAATTTGAGGGTAACTAAAGAAATCTGAACATGGATAGGATATTAGATAATATTAAAAAGTTATTGTTGATTTTGTTTGTGAGATAATGGTATTGTGGTCATGTAGAAAGTGTCTTTTTTAAAGAGATTCATACTGAATGAAGTGTTAAGGGCTAAAATGTTATGACAGCTATAGTTTACAATACTTCAAAAAATATACTAAATGTTAATGATCTGTTAAATCTAGGTGATTAAGTATGCCATAAATATTTCACTCTTCTGTATTTTTCTGTGCATGGGAAAATCTGCAAAATAAAAATTTTTAATTCTTGAAATTTATGTACAATCTTCAAGTCTAAGAACATACTTCTAACATTCATTTATGTGAACACAGTTCTTTTAAGTGGAAAAAGAATATACACATGCCAGAATACAGGTATACTCCTCCTCCAGAAGAGTAAAACGGCCTACAGTGCTTTATTTTTTTTTTTAAAGATTTTATTTTTTCCTTTTTCTCCCCAAAGTCCCCCAGTACATAGTTGTATACTCTTCGTTGTGTGTCCCTCCAGCTGTGGCATGTGGGACGCTGCCTCAGCGTGGCTTAACGAGCAGTGCCATGTCCGCGCCCAGGACTCGAGCGAACGAAACACTGGGCCGCCTGCAGCGGAGCGCGCGAACTTAACCACTCGGCCACGGGGCCAGCCCCATACAGTGCTTTATTTTTATACTCATCCCAGCAAAGTTGGCAACCTGAATATGTTCCCCTGAAATTAAAGCCAAAAAACCCATCATATATTTCCAGCAATTATTTAGAATGTAAGGGGGAAAAGCCAGAAATTTAGATATAGCTTTTTAGAATCAAAAATTAAGGTTACTGGACTTTTTATTACTTCTTAACATATATGTATTTTCGAAAACTAAGTTGTATAAACAATCTTCTAAGATCATAACATATCACCTTACAATGAGATCTGAAAAACTAGTCTCCTTTTCAATCTATCCAAAAAGTAATGTCGAGTAAATGGACAACATAGTCACAGATTTGGGAGTAGATGGAGAAAAAGTGAGAAGTAATAATCTTAGTGGATTTTCTAGAACTCATAATGTATTCTCCAGCACCTTAAATTCCCTCCACTCTTATCAACCTACTTATCTTTTTTCTTTGCATCCTTCCATTCTTCTATGTGGCAGATACTGTTCCTTTGTCAGGGAGCATATGGACTAGTGAGAGAGATGACTTTAATATTAATATCTTCTGTAACTTAGGACATAAAAAAAAATGTTCTGCAAGAATAGCTTTCTCCCTCAACTCTATGAAATTCCTCTTTTCTATACCTTTTCTGCATTCTGTGTCCTACTTAGGTTAGTATTAACGATTTGCTACACCTCGCCAAAGTGGTCTTCATGTATAAAGGGTAAACATTTTTAAACATGAATCATCAAGGAGACTTTCTTGGGGGAAGAAACGAAAATAATTTAATGATAAAAATCTACTCAACCAAGTGATAATGGAGATGGTTTAATAAAAGGATTAGAGTAATATCCAAGTCAGAAGATAGTAAGTCAATATACACTTAGTATTATCAGAATTTTTAATTTTTTCAAATGTGTTAGAAGCCATCTTGTTACAGTTTTGATTTATGTCCCCTGATCAATAATGATGCTGAACATCTCTCCACATTTTTATTAGCAGTATGTGTTGCCTCTTCTGTAATATGTCCATTTATATCTTTGCCCATTTTTCTTTTGAGGCATTTATATTTTTCTTATTGGTTTGAGGAATCTTTTATTCTTAATACAAATTATTTGTAGGATGTGTAAATTATATCCTCTCAGAGTCTATAATCTGTCTTTCCAGTTTCTTTAAAGTATTTTTTGATAAATGAAAGTTCTCAATTTTTTGAATTAAAAAACATACAACATGAAATCTATCTTCTTAAATTTTTAAGTATATAGTACAGCACTGTTAACTATATGTACCTTGTTATACAGAAGATCTCTAGAAGTTTTTCATCTTGTGTGACTGAAGCTCTATACCCATGAAATAGCAATTCTCTTTTTCCCCCTCTCCCTAGGCCCTGGCAACCACCATCTTCTTTTCCTATTCTAAGAGGCTGACTACTTTAGATACCTCACGTAAGTGCAATCACGTAGTATTCCTCCTTCTGCGACTGGCTTGTTTCACCCAACATAATGCCTCCAAAGTTCATCCATGTTGTAGCATATAACAGGATTTCCTTCTTTTATAAGGCTAAATAATACCCTATTGTATGTATATACTGTATTTTGATTACTCACTTGTCTATTGATAGACATTTAGATTGCGTCCACCTCTTGAATTGTACAAAATGCTGCAACGAACTTGGGGGTACAAATATTTCTTCAAGAGCCTGATTTCAAATCTTTCAGATAAATATCCAGAAGAAGGATTGCTAGGTCATATGGTTGTTCAATTTTAAATTTTTTGAATAATCTCTATTGTTTTCCATAGCAGCTACACCATTTTACATTTCTCACCAACAATGCACAGGTTTTGATTTCTCCACATCCTCACCAGCACTAGTTTTGTTTTTGTTTTTTGATAATGGCCATTGTAACAAGTGTGAGGTAACAGCTTGTGATTTTAACTTTATTTGCCTGATGATTAGTGCCGCTCAGAGTCTTTTCATGTTCCTGTTGGCTTTTTGCATGTCTTCTTTGGAAAAATGTCTATTAAAGTCCTTAACCCAGTTTCTAAATAAGTTATTTCTTTGTTATCGAGTTGTAGGAGGCTACTTATATATTTTGGATTCTAATCCCTTATCAGATATATGGTTTGTAAATATTTTCTCTCATTCTTTAGACTGTCTTTTCACTCTGTCGATTGTTTCTTTCGCCATATAGAAGCTTTTTTATTTGATGTAGTCCCACTTGTCTTTTGTTTTTATTGTCTGTGTTTTTGGTGTCATATCCCAAATATCATTACCAAGATCATGTTATGAAGCTTTTCTCCTGTTTTCTTCTAGAAGTTTTATTTCAGGTCTTACATTTAAGTCTTTAATCCATTTTGAGTTGATTTTTGTGTATAGTGTAAGATAAGGGTCAAAATTCTTAATTTAATGTTGCCAAATTTATTGATCTTTTCCTTTGTAGACAACACCTTTTCGTGTCTTCTTTAAGCAATCTTTCCCCACTCAAAAGTCCAAAAGATATTCAGCTATATTTTCTCCCTAAAATTTATTGATAGCAAAACTTTAAAACTTTTAAGTCCTTAATTCACACAGAATTTTTTAATAGCATGTGAAGTAGAGATTCAATTTCATCTTTTTCCCTGTGAGAACAGATAACTAATTTCTCCAGCTCCAATTATTAAATAATCCCTCCTTTCTCCTCTAAACTGACACATTACTTTGTCATACCTAAGTTCTATTTCTGTGTGGAACTGTTTCTAGACTCTAATCTATTGGTCTATTATCTATCTTTACCATACCACACTGTATTATTGAGTCATAGTAAGTCCCTATATTTGGTAAGGCAAGTCCACCCTCCCCATTCCTCTTGTTCAGGAGTGTCCTGGCTACTCTCGGCTTTTGGTCCTTCATATAAATTTGAAAATCATCTTACCAAATTCCTTGAAAAACTTCTTCAGAATTTTGATTGGAACTGAATTGAATCTATAGATAAATCTGGAGAGAATTAATACCCAAGAATATAGTCTATTCCTTCATTTTTTCAGGTCTTCCTAAACGTTGTTCTGAAAAGTTTAAAAATTTGTGCTACAGACATCTTGCGTATTTGTGGCAGATCTAGCTCTAGATACCTCGTAGTTTCTAATGTTAATATAAATAGTGTCTTCCTTTTAATTACATATTCTCTTTGCGGTTAGCACACACAACTGATTTTGTATATTTTTTTTTTCAGATTTTTTTATTTTTCCTTTTTCTCCCCAAAGCCCCCCGGTTCATAGTTGTGTATTTTTAGTTGTGAGTCCTTCCAGTTGTGGTATGTGGGATGCCACCTCAGCGTCGCCTGATGTGTGGTGCCATGTCCATGCCCAGGATTTGAACCGGGGAAACCCCGGGCTGCCGAAGCAGAGCGTGTGAACTTAACCACTCGGCCACGGGGCCGGCCCCAATTTTGTATATCTTATATCCAGCCAACCTTGCTAAAACAAATCCATTATTTCTAATTATTGATTTATAGACTCTTCTGAGTTTTTATATAAAAGTTTACATTGTCTGCAAATAATAAGTTGGCTTTCTGCCATTCCCAATCATCATGCTACCAATTTAATTTTCTTATTGCACAGGCTAGGATATCCAATACAATGTTAGGTAAAGAGTGGCAGAAATGAGTATCTCTGTCCCATTTCTGAATTTAAAAAGAATTCTTCTAAAATTCCCTGTTACAATGATGTTTGCTCTAGACTTTTTTTTTTTTTTTACAGAGACTCTTCATCCACTAAGGAATTTTCTTAATTCTAATTTACTACAAAGATTTTCTCTCCTTTATTTCTTTTGTTATTTCAGCTTTACTGAGGTAAAACTGACATAAAAAATTGTAACATATTTAAAATGTACATTGTGGTGATTTGATGTACATATACATTGTGAAAAGATTGCTCCTGTCTACTTAATAAACACAGCCATCACCTCACATATTCATCTTTGGGTTTTTTTGGTGAGAACATTTAAGTTCTACTCTCTTAGCAAATTTCAATTATACAACACAGTGTTATCAACTATAGTCACCATATTTTACATTAGATCCTCAGACCTTATTCATCTTACAGCTGAAAGTTTGTACCATTTTACAACCTCTTCCTATTTCCCCCACCCAGTGGCCCACTCCCCCACCCCCCTGACAACCATACTTTTACTCTCTGTCGCTGTGAGTTTGAATTTTTCTTTCTTAAGATTCCACATATAAGTGATACCATGCAGTATTTGCCTTCTTTGTCTGGCTCATTTCACTTAGCATAATGCCCTTAAAGGCCCATCCATGTTGTCACAAACGGTAGGATTTCCTTCTCTCTCATGGTTGAATAATATTCCTTTGTACGTATATATAAAATATATCTTTATTTTCTTTCTTTCTTTAAATTTTATTGAGAATAACTGACATACAATGAACTACACATATTTAACGTTCACAACTTAAGTTCTGACCACCTGTGAAATCATCACCAATCAACAAATGAACACAACTGGCATGGCATTCCCATTAAGTTTCCTCTTGCTTCTTTGTAATTACTTTCTAGCACCCCTTGCTGCTCTGAAGCAAATATTTATCTGCTATCACTGCAGATCAGTATGCATTTTTGAGAATTTCACATGAGTAGAACCATACGGTATGTACCACTTTTTTTCTGGCTTCTTTCATTCACTATCTTTATTTGGAAACTCATTCATCTTATTGGATGTATTGATACTTAGTTCCTTTCTATTACTGAGTAGTACTCCACTGCATGGATATGCTACAATTTCTTTATCCATTCACACCTATTCTTAGAAATTTGGGTTGTTTCCAGTTGGGGACTAGTACAAAGGAGCTTTGAATATCCGCATTTAAGTCTTGAGTAAATAAGCAGAAATAAAATGGCTGGATCAAATGGCAAATGCATGTTTAAGAAAATGTCAAAATGTTTCCAAAGCAATTGTATCATTTTATATTCCCACCAGCATGCAAGTTCCACATCCTTAACAACACTTGGTACGGTAATTTTTTAAAATTTTACCTAAGTAGTGATATCTCATCGTTGTACAACTTTTCATTTTCCCAAGGAGTAATATTACGCATCTTTTCATGGAGTTATTTGCCATATCTTTATCTATTTCTTTCTTTTGTTCCCTGTGCCACTTCTAAAGAATAGGGCAAAAGTGATAAAATGTCACTTTTAAGATTAAGTTATAAAAGACTGTGGCTTCCATCTTAGTTGACTCTTTGTTTCCTCTTACTTGCCTGTTCTGATGATACAAGCTGTCATGGTGTGAACTGCCCTATGGAGCGGCCCACTGGGCACCAAGGGCAGCCTCCAGCCAACAGCAGCACGGAACTGAGGCGCTCCAGTCCAACAAACCATAGGAAACTAAATTTTGCTAAAAATTACATTAGTGAGGCTGGAAACAGATCCCTCCCCAGTTGAGCCTTGAGATAAATGTAACCTCAGCCAACACGTTCCCTATATCCTTGTGAAAGACCAAGCTTACCCAGCTAAGCCACATCCAGATTCCTGACACACAGAAAGTGTGAAATGATAAATATTTGTTGTTTCAAATCACTACATTTTGGAGTAATTTATTACACATGAATAAATAGCTAACAGCACCTATTGAGATGATCATATGGCTTTTCCTTTTTAGTCTGGTGATTTACATTGCTCGAATACTTAATGTTTAACCTTCTTTGCATTTCTAGGATAAACCCCACTTGCACCTGATATTTTCTCCTCTTTGTATATCATTAGTTTTTATTTGTTAAATTTTTGCTAAGAATTTTAACATCAGTGTTCATGAAGAATACTGTTGCATAATTCTCTTTTCTTGTAATGTCTTTGTCTTCTTTTGATTACTGCGTGACAGAATTGGGCCATCTGGATCTGAGGTTTACTTTAGTAGACCTAAGGATATTTAGCTTATTTATTTCTTCTTGTGTAAGCTGTAGTAGTTGGTATATTTCAAGGAATTTTCCCATTTCATTTAAATTGATGAATTTATGAGCATAAGGTTTTTCATAATATTGCTTTGTTCATAATACTGCTTTATTGTCCTTTTAATGGCTATAAGTTCTGTAGGTATGTTACCTCTCTTTGTTTATATTGGTTAATTTGTGTCTCCTCTTTTTCCTCATCAATCTGTCAAGAGAGTTATAAATTTTATTGATCTTCTCAGAGAACCAAATTTTGATCTCATTCTCTCTATTGTGTTTGTTTTCTATACCATGGTTTTCTCTTACCATCTTTATTATATGTTTTCTTTTTACTTTAGGTTTGTTCATGTTATTGATTTAGGACCTCTCTCCTTTTCTAATATAGGCATGGTAATGCCAAAAATTCCCTTTTGAACATTGCTTGAGCTGCATCTCATAAATGTGGATACATTGTGCTGTCATTTTCATACTTTTCAAAATATTTCCTAGTTTCCTGGTCTTTCTTACACTATCTTTATTGAGTTTTATATCAAAGCAATGCTTATCTCACAAAATGAGTTGGAGACTATTTTCTCTTTTGGAAGAGTTTGGGTAAGGTTGGGATTATTTATTCCTTAAATATTTGATAGAATTTACCTGTGAATTATAATTGCATCTGTGAATTTCATTTTCTTTGTGTTTTCAAAATATCTATAATTTTAACATTTGTTGAACAAATACTCAGATTATAATTTGCACAATTTTGGGTGGTGAAAAGGCTATGAATATTTTGTACATAAACAAACACAAACCTTACCACAAAAATGAAATAGTACATACTGAATGAAAATAGAAGAAAAATCCTTATTGAATTTTATGAGTTAGTCATCTGAGTCAGTACAATGTAAGTTAATCACTGTAACACAGGAGATACAACGCTCTTCATTATGTACGTGGGTTTCTCACAGCTGATAGTATTCAATTACACAAATTACTAAAAAATTTTAAATGCATAAACAATCCTTCATTTGGTAGTGGCTACTTCCATGGAAAATTTTAGACTATGTAACAACATTCATCATTTAGGCCACCCTAAAGTATGAAATTACTCTTTTGCTACTGAGGAAAATAAACACACACAGACACACAAACACAAACAACTTACCATGACAGAACTTATTCTGGGCCATGAAACAGGTGTCAATGAAATTAAAAGGAATTAAATCATGCAGCAGGTGTCAAGATGGTGGCACAGGCAGACTCTGAACTCACCTCCTTCCACAGACACAACAAATTTACAACTACTCTGGAAAGAAGTAGCCCTGAGAAAGAACTGAAAACTAAACAAAAAGAAGCACTTCAACAAGTGACAATCCTTACTGAGGTAGAAGAGGCAGAAATCCTTTCAGGAGATTAAAAAACCCACCTGCACAAGCAATGGCACTTCATGGCCAGCAGGAAGGAATCCTAAGGTATGCAGGCTTCCCTGACAGAGTAGGGGACCTGAGCAGGGGAGCATTACCGCTACAAGCAGCTGTTGCACTCAGCACACCTGAGACAAGTGTCATAACATCCAGCTTTGCTGGCTATTGACAACAACATGGAATACCTCCAGAAAAGCTATCAGATGTAAGGAAAAGAAACCAGCTCTTAAAAGGCCCACGCACAAATTCACCCATTTCAGAAAGCATCCTAAAATCACCAGAAAGAAAGGTGTACAGTCCTTTGGTGAAGAGACTCACCTGAAAGGTTCTGGGTGCATCTCGGTGAGAGGTGAGACCTCTCCAGGCACTGAGATATTGGCGGCAGCCACTACTGTGATCAAGTAAAGCCATGTTGACACAGATGTTGGTGGATGCCATTGAGTTCTTCCTCTGGCCTATTAGCCCAGGGTCTGCCCTATTAGCCAAGAATCTGCCACACCCACTAGAGCACAGATTTAGTCCAGCTCAGCCAGCACAGGAAACCTGGCCTAGGGACTCGCACAACCCAATAGCAGGCCCTCAGGCAACTTGTGGGCCTGCACGTACTGGGTGCCTTGATCCTCTGCAGCTGGGCAAGACGGTCTGTCTCTGCAGGGCAGGTTATGCGTAAGAAGCTGGTGGAGTGTGTGGGGCCTCTGCAGTGGGATAACTGGATCCGCTTAAGGGAAGTGGAGTGCGCACATGAAGCAGGACTGTGTTGACAATGTGTGTTGCCCTGTGAGTAGTGGGGCTTGTCAGCTGAGGAGACGTATGCTTCTCAAACAGCCACATAGGGAACCAACCTCACCTTCCAAAGCCTGAAACAATTGGGTGCTTATGTGGCTGGGGCCAGCATCACTCAGCTGCAATCTTGAGAGAACTGACAAGAGACTTGCAGAACAGAGACCTAAAGAAATTGTAAGCCACTGAGCATAGCAATCAGCCACACTGGGGGCCAACTCACTTAACAGGAAAACTGCAACAGGAATGTGCTATTAGACCTTGCAGCCAACTGTGCTGGGGCTCCTCATGCCCAATAAGTGACTGAAGGGACCACAGCAGCCACATGCAGTTAAGAATTACAACCAGCTGGCCAGGGGGACAGCCTAGCCTCCCTGGGCACCCAGAGGAAGAGCAAGCGTGCCACAACAGAAGGACACACGTAGCCCACCCAAGGGTCACTCCTGGAACATTTGGAGTTGGTGATGAGAGAGAAGGACTCTGCTAGGCCTCATAAGGCATCTCTTATGAAAGGCCACCTGTCCAAGATCAAAAGACATTGCTGACCCACTTAATATGTGGATATAAGTACAGAGAAAAAGGAAAAATGAGGAGGCAAAGGAATACATTCCAAGTAAGGGAATAGGACAAAACCCCAGAAAAAGAACCAAATGAAACAGAAGTAACCAATTTACCAGATAAAGAGTTCAATCCAAAAGTCATAAGGATGCTCACTGATGTTGAGAGAAGAATAGATGAACTCAGTGAGAATTTCAACAAAGAACTGGAAAATAGAAAAAAGAGCCAATCAGAAATAAAGAACAGGGGCCGGCCCGGTGGCGCAGCGGTTCAGTTTGCACATTCTGCTTCGGCAGCCCGGGGTTCACCGGTTCGGATCCCAGGTGCAGACATGGCACCGCTTGGCACGCCATGCTGTGGTAGGCGTCCCACATAGAAAGCAGAGGAAGATGGGTATGGATGTTAGCTCAGGGCAGTCTTCCTCAGCAAAAAGAGCTGGATTGGCAGCAGTTAGCTCAGGGCTACTCTTCCTAAAAATAAAATAAATAAATAATAGAAATAAAGAATACAATACTGGAAACAAAAAATTCATTAGATGGACTCAATAACAGAGCAGATGATACAGAAGAAAGGATCAGTGAGCTAGACAAAACACTACAGGAAATCACTCAAGCAGAAGAGATAAAAGAAAAAAGAATTAAAAAGAATGAGAACAGTCTAAGAGAACTCTGGGACAACATCAAGCACACTAACATTTGCATTATAGGTGTCCCAGAAGGAGAAGAGAGAGACAAAGGAACAGAGAATCTATCTGAAGAAATAATAGGTGGAAACTTTACTAACCTAAGGAAGGAAACACACATTCAGGTACAGGAAGCACAGAGAGCACCTAACAAGATAAACCCAAGGCCCGCATCAAGATACATTATAATTAAAAAGTCAAGAATTAAACATAAACAGAGAAAGAGAAAGGCAACAAGTGGCATACAAATGAAACCCCATAAGGGTATCAGCTGACTTCTCACCAAAACCTTACAGGCTAGAAGGGAGTGCCACCATAGATTTAAAGTGCTGAAAGGAAAAAATCTACAGCAAAGAATACTCTACTCAGCAAAGCTATCATTCAAAATGCAAGGAGAGATAAAGAATCTCCCAGACAAGCAAAAATTAAAGGGTTTATCACCAAGAAACTACTTTTACAAGAAATGCAAAAGAGAATTATTTAAGTGGGAAAGAGAAGACCATAAATGGGAATAAGGAAATTATCAAAAAAAAAAAAAAAGCAATAAAATCACTGGTAAAGACAAAAATACAGTAAAGGTAGCAGATCAACCATCTATGGAAGATAATATGAAGGTCAAAAGACAAAGTACTACAATTACGTATTTCCATGATAAGAGCATAACGGATACACACACACAAAAAAAGAGGTTAGATATGATATCAAAAACATAAAATGTGGGAGGAGGGGAGTAAAAGAGTAGAGCTTTTAGAAAGAAATCAAACTAAAGAGACCATAAACTTAATACAGATTTCTATATATAGGTTATTATATATGAACCTGATGGTAATTTAGAAATCAGAAACCTACACTAAATACACAAAAAATTAAGAGAAAAGAACCCAAACGTAATACTAAAGAAAGCCATCAAACCACAAGAGAAGAAAGCAAGAGAGGAAGAAAGGAATAGAGAAGAACTACTAAAACACTCAGAAAAAAAGTAACATAATGGTAATAAGTACATACTTATCAATAGCTACTTTAAATGTCAATGGACTAAATGCTCCAATCAAAACGCATGGGGTGGCCGATTGGATTAAAAAACAAGACTCATATATATACTGCATACAAGAGACACACTTCAGGCCTAAAGACACTCACAACCTGAAAGTGAAGGGTTGGAAAAAGATACTCCGTGAAAACAGCAATGGAAAGAAAGCAGGGGTAGCCATACTTATATCACACAAAATAGACTTTAAAACAAAAACTGTAACAGAGACAAAGAAGGGTCTACATAATGATAAACGGGACAACCCCACAAGAGGATATAACACTTGTCAGTATCTACGTACCCAACATAGGAGCACCTAAATATATAAAGCAATTATTAACAGACATAAAAGGAGAAATAGACAGTAACACAATAATAGTCGGGGACTTTAACACTGCACTTACACCAATGGATAAATCATCCAAACAGAAGATCAATAAGGAAACATTGGCCTTAAGTGACAAATTAGACCAGATGGACTTAGTAGATATATACAGAACATTCCATTCCAAAACGACAGAATACACATTCTTTTCAAATGCCCATGGAACATTCCCCAGGATTGATCACATGTTAGGGCACAAAACAAGTCTCAATGAATTTAAGAAGATCGAAATAATACCAAGCATCTTTTCTGATCACAACGGCATAAAACTAGAAATCAACTACAGGAAGAAAATCAGAAAAGCCACAAATATGTGAAGAGTAAACAAAATGTTACTGAACAATGACTGGGTCAATAAAGAAATCAAAGGAGAAATCAAACAATACCTGGAGACAAATGAAAATGAAAATACGGCATGCGAAAATCTATGGGATACACCAAAAGCAGTTCGAAGGGGGAGGTTTATAGCAATACAGGCTTACCTCAGCAACAATCTAACAATCTAATCCTGCACCTAAAGGAACTGGAAGAAGAAGAACAAACAAAGCCCCAAATCAGTAGAAGGAAGGAAATAATAAAAATCAGAGCAGAAATAAATGAAATAGAGACTTTAAAAACAATAGAAAAAGACTGATGAAACCAAGAGCTGGTTCTTTGAAAAGATAAACAAAATTGACAAGCCTTTAGTGAGACTCATTAAGAAAAAAGAGAGAAGTCTCAAATAGATAAAATCAGAAATGAAATAGGAGAAATTACGACAGACACCTCAACATCCATTTATGATAAAAACTCTAAATAAAACAGATACAGAAGCAAAGTATCTCAATATACTAAAGGCCATGTATGACAAACCCACAGCTAACATCATTCTCAATGGAGAAAAACTGAAAGCTATCCCTCTAAGAACAGGAACCAGATAAGGATGCCCACTTTCATCACTCTTATTTAACACAGTATTTGGAGTCCTAGCCACAGCAATCAGGCAAGAAAAAGACATAAACGGAGCCAAACTGGAAAGGAAGAAGTGAAACTGTCATTATTTGCAGATGACATGATTGTATATATAGAAAATCCTAAAGAATCCACCAAAGAACTTTAAGAAATATTAAATAAATATGGTCAAGTTGCAGAAAACAAAATCAAGATACAAAAATCAGTTGCATTTCTATACACTAACAACGAAGTAGCAGAAGGAGAAATTAAAAATATAATCCCATTTACAATGGCAACAAAAAAATAAAATATCTAGGAATAAACTTAACCAAAGAGGTGAAAGACCTGTACACCAAAAACTATAAAACATTGTTGAAAGAAATAGAAGATGACACAAAGCAATGGAAAGATATTCCATGCTCTAGGATTGGAAGAATTAACATCGTTAAAATGTCCATACTTCCTAAAGCAATCTACAGATTCAATGCAATCCCTATCAAAGTTCCAATGACATTTTTCACAAAGACAGAACAAAGTAAACTAAAATTTATATGGAACAACAAAAGACCCTGAATAGCCAAAGGAATCCTGAGAAAAAGAACAAAGTTAGAGGCATCACACTGTCTGATTTCAAAATGTACTACAATGCTATAGCAATCAAAACAGCATGGTACTGGAACAAAAACAGGCACAAAGATGAATGGAACAGAATTGAGAGCCCAGAAATAAACCCACACATCTACGGACAGCTAATTTTCGACAAGAGAGCCAAGAACATACAATGGAGAAAGAAAAGTCTCTTCAATACATGATGTTGGGAAAACTGGACAGCCACATGCAAAAGAATCAGAGCAGGCCATTATCTTACACCATACACAAAAATTAACTCAAAATGGATTAAGGACTTGAATGTAATACCTGAAATCATGAAACTTCTAGAAGAAAGCTTAGGCAGTACACTCTTCAACATTGGTCTTAGCAGCATAATTTCAAGTACCATGTATGACTGGGCAAGGGAAACAAAAAAATAAACAAATGGGACTACATCAAACTAAAAAGCTTCTGCACAGCAAAGGAAACGATCAGCAAAACAAAAGGACAATCTAGCAATTGGGAGAACATATTTACAAACCATATATCTGATAAGGGGTTAATATCCAAAATACACAAAGCACTCATCCATCTCAACAACAGAAAAACTCGTAACCCAATTAAAAAATGGGGAAAAGATCTGAACAGACATTTCTCCAAAGAAGATATACAGATGGCCAACAGGCACATCAAAAGATGTTCAACATCATTAGCTATCCAGGAAATGCAAATCAAAACTACAGTGAGATATCACCCTACTCCCGTCAGAATGGCTATACCTAACTTGACTGGAAACAACAATTGTTGGAGAGGATGTCGAGAGAAGGGAACCCTCATACAGTGCTGGTACTGGTACAGCTTCTATGGAAAACAGTATGGCGATTCCTCAAAAAATTAAGAATAGAACTACCATACAATTCAGCTATTCTACTGTTGGGCATTTAGCCAAAGAACATGAAAACATGCATCTGTAAAGATACATGCACCCCTATGTTCATCAGCATTATTCACAATAGCCAAGACGTGGAAGCAACCTAAGTGCCTTCAAGGGATGAACTGATAAAGAAGATGTGGTAGATATACACAATGGAATACTACTCAGTCAAAAGAAATGATGGAATCTGGCCATCTGTGACAACATGGATGGACCTTGAAGGTGTTACACTAAGTGAAATAAGTCAAAGGGAGAAAGTCAAATACCGTATTACCTCACTCATAAGTAGAAGATAAAAACAACAATAAACAATCACATAGAGACAGATTGGATTGGTGGTTACCAGAGGGGAAGGGGGAAGGGAAGAAGTCGAAAGGGGTGATTAGGCACATGTGTGTAGTGATGGATTGTAATTAGTCTTTGGGTGGTGAACATGATGTAATCTACACAGGAATCAAAATATAATGAGGTACACCTGAAATGTATATACATTATAAACCAATGTTACTGCAATAAAAAAATAAAAAGAAAATATCAAAAAAAAGATTACACATATACACAAATCATACAAAATATATTCTATGACAACAAGGAAGTTAAACTAGACAACAATAACAGAAAAACCTGTGGATTCTCCAAAATGCCGGGCAACTAAATAACACATTTCTAAATATCTCATGGCTCAAAGTAGAAATCAAAGGGCATTTTTAGACTTAATGATGAAGTGTTGAAAGTTTTTCCTTTGACATCAAGAACATGATAAGGATGTACATTATCACTACTCGTATTTAATATTTTATTAGAGGTCCTAACCATCCAGGTAAGGCAAAAAATATATATCGTTTCTAAGTAAACAAAGTATCATTATTTGCAGACAACACAATTGTGAACACAGGAAATTTAAACCCATAACTTAATTATTAGAATTAATAAGAATTTAGCAATGTTGCTAGCTATAAAAATCAACATGCCAAATTAAACTATAGTTCTATATACCAGGAAAACACAGAAAAAGAAATTTAAAATAAACGGTATGTACAGTAGCATGGCAGAATTTCACGTACTTGGCAATAAATCTCACAAAAGATTCTCAAGACACCTGTAGAAAAAAATATAAAGTTTCACTGATTTCAAGGTTTTAATACAGAGAAATATACTATTTCATGGACCAAAACAACAAATGCTATAAAGATATTAATTCTTCCAAACTGATCTATAGATTCATAGAAATCATAACCAAAATCCCAAATCTCTTTAGTTTTGTGGAATTCACACAATACTTCCCAAAACTTACATAGAATTAGAAAATGGTGAGAATTGCCAAACATTGTGAGATGTACCTAAAGCAGAGCTTACAAGCAAATTTACAGCATTATATGCTTATATCAGAAAAGATCTAAAAGTCAATGATCCAAGGCCCTCTCCTAAGAGACACTAGAAAAAGAAGAGCAAATTAGAACCAAAAAAAGTAGAAAGAATATAAAAATAAAAATTGAAATAAAAAACTTGCTAGAGGGGCTCAAAAGCATATTTGAGAGGACAGAAGAAAGAATCAGCAAACTTGAAGAAAGACCAATTAAGATCACTCAATCTGAGGAACAGAAAGAAAAAGAATGAAGAAAAATGCACAGAGCCTAGGAAACCTGTGGATATTATCAAGCATAGCAACACACACATAATGGGAGTCCCAGAAGGAGAGAAGAGGAGAGAAAGAAAAAGAATAATGGCCAAAAACTTCCTAACTTTGATAAAAGAAACGAATCTACACATCCAACAAGCTCAATGAATTCCTGGTGGGATAAAGCCAAAAAGATCCACACTTAGATGTTATACAGTCATCCGTAGCTTAACAATCAGGATACATTCTGAGAAACGCATGTTGTTAGGTGATTTTGTCATTGTACAAACATCAAGAGTGTACTTACACAAATTTAGATGGTATAGCCTACTACACACCTAGGCTAAATGGTACTAATCTTACAGGAACACCATTGTACATGCTATGCAGCACATGCCTGCATTCTACAAATTCAATACAATCACTACTAATTCCCACTGCCTTTTTGCAAAAATGGACAAGCTGATGCTAAAACTCATATGAAATTTCAAGGGATCCTGAATAACCAAAACAATCTTGAAAAAGGAGAAGAAAATTGGAGGATTCACACTTCCCAATTTCAAAATTTACTAAAAGGCTTTAGTAATTAAAACAGTGTAGTAATGGCATAAGGATAAACATACAGATCACGGAATAGAATTGATAGTCCTGAAACAACCCCATACATCTACAGTCGACTAAATTTTAACAAGGTTGCAAAGACCATTCGATGATGAAAGAACAGTCTTTTCAACAAATGGTATTGAGACAAATGGATATGCATATGCAAAAGAATGAAGCTGGACCCTCAGCTCACACCATGTACACAAATTAACTCACAATGGGTCAAAGATCTAAGTGTAAGTGCTAAAACTATAAAACTCTTCAAAGATAATATGGAATAAAATTAAATGACCTTCCATTTGGCAATAGGGTTCTAAATATGACACCACAAGTAAAAGAGATAAAAGATAAACATAAATAAAATTGGACTTTATCAAAATTTAAAACTTTTGTGTATCAAAGGATTATCAAAAAAGTGAAAAGACAAGCCATGGAATTGGAGAAAATCTTTGCAAATTATATATTTGTTAAGAATCTGATATACAAAATACTTAAAGAATACTTACAACTTAACAACAAAAAGACAAAAGCCCAATTAAAAAATAGGCAAAAGGGGCCAGCCCTGTGGCGCAGCAGTTAAGTTCACACGTTCTGCTTTGGCGGTCCAGGGTTCACCAGTTCGGATCCCAGGTGCGGACATGACACCGATTGGCAAGCCATGCTGTGGCAGGCGTCCCACATATAAAGAAGAGGAAGATGGGCACGATGTTAGCTCAGGGCCAGGCTTCCTCAGCAAAAAAGAGGAGGATTGGCAGCAGATGTTAGCTAAGGGCTAATCTTCCTAAGGGCGAAAAAAAAAAAAAAAGGGCAAAAGACCTGAATAGACATTTATTCAGAGAAAATATACTAACGGCCAATAAGCACATGAAAAGATGCTCTACATTACTCATTATTAGGGAAATGCAAATCAAAACCACAAGGAAACACCACTTCATACCCAGTAGGAAGGCTATAATTTAAAAAAAAGGAAAGAAGTGTTGATGAGAATGTGGAGAAATGGGAAACTTTTTACACTGCTGGTATGAATGTAAAATGACGCGGCCACTGTGAAAAACAGTTTGGCAGTTCCTCAAAATATTAAACATAGAATTATCATATTATTCAGCAACTCCATTCCAAGGTATATACCCAAGAGAATTAAAAACACACAGTCTACCAAAAATTTGTAAACAATTGTTAAGAGCATTACTATTCACAACAGCCGAAAGTGGGAAAAACCCAAATGTTCAATTGATGATTGGACAAACAAAATGTGGTGTATCCCTACATGGGAATTTTATTCAGCCATAGAAAAAAGAAAGAAGTACTGATGTATGCTACAACATGGACAACCCTTGAAAACACACTAAATGAAAGAAGCCAGGCACAAAAGAACACATAGTTTATGATTCCATTTATATGAAATGTCTATAATTGGCAAATCTAGAGGGACAGAAAGCAGATTAGTGGTTGCCAGGGGTTGAAGAGAACGGGGAATGGTGAATGACTGCTTAATGGGTGTTGGGTTTCGTTTTGCGGTGTTGAAGATGCTCTGGAATTAGTGGTGATTGTTGCACTGTGAATTGTGAATACACTAGAAGTCACTGAATTATACACTTCAAAATGGTTAAAATGGTGAATTTTATGTTATGTGAATTTCTTCTCAATTTTTTAAAAAACTACACGAGATACCAGTTCACACTCAGTGACAGTATGTGTAACAACTGGGACTCTCATATATTGCTCGAGGGGAGAGTTGAAAACTAGCAATTTCTGAATGTTAAACACTCACTAAACATATGATCCATTAATTCCAAGAAAAAACATATGTCCACAAAAACACCTGTTACAAATGTTCATAGTAGCATTATTCATAAAAGCCAAAAACTAGAAACGACCCAAATATCCATCAACAGGTGAATGGATAAACTGTGGCATACTCACACAATGAAATACTACTTGGCAATAAAAAGGAATGAACAACTGATACATGTTGCAACATGGATTAAACATAAAAATATTATGTTATGCAAAATAATTCAGACCCAAAACATATAAAGTATATGATTCCATTTATATGAAGCTGAAATACAGAAAAAAATTGTTTATGATAATAGAAATCAGAAGAGTGGTTACCTATGGTGGGAGAGAGAAGGGAGATAGGAACAAGGAATAAAATAACCTTCTGAGATGAGAGAAACGTTCTATATTTTGATTGGGGTGGTAATCACGGTTCTGGGTACACTCACCATAAGCATCTTTGCTGTAGATGTCTCTGCCACAAGCATTTCTGCCGTATAACTAACTGCCCATAAAGCAATTTTGCCATAAAACATAAAATAATGAAAAATAAAAGAGGGACATTAAAAAAGACATAATGAAACATGTAGTACATATCTGGACTACATTTAAATGTTCCATCACACGCCCAGTCCTTAGATTTCACCAAATCATCTAAGCCAGACTCTGTGCCAAAATACCAAAATTCTGTCTACATCATGCTCTCCATTATCAAACAGCAAAAAATTTTCAAGAAACTTATACTCATCTGGAATCGCGTAACCATTACTTTTGGGGGGACAGGAGAAGGAGCTTGATTCTTTTTTTGCCTCCAACTTCTAGTATTGCGTGATGAATTTGGTAAAGATGGCATTAGAGAACAACCTGTTGTATCTAAATTAGCTAAAGAATCGATAATTAATGCTCTTAAGATTGTTGAGAATGACTAGCCACCTCTTTTATATTTGCCACAATTTGGTAAACTTTTGGTTTTGACAGGTGGGATGGATGACTGTGCTCATGGAAGGATTTGCAAACCCATATTATTTTCTAGTATAGCATGCAGTCTAGCTTCACACTCTCTTATTTACACTTTCAGTACATTTTATCATCGTATCTTCTAGTTGAAACCAAACTGTCAAACCAAACGGTCAACCAGTTATTTATCTTCTATGGCAAAATTGCCTTACAGCCAATTAGTTATGTGGTAAAAATGTTTGCGGCAAAAATGCCCGCAATAAAGATGTCTACAGCAAAGATGCTTACAGTGAAAATACCGGACATGGGTAATTACACGGATATACATATTTGTTAGAACTCATCAATCTGTATGCTTAAAATGGGTGCACTTTATTACATGTGGATTATTAAGAGTATTAGAAAATTTTTAAATTTACATGATTAGACTTCTACAAGGTCTCATGGCAAACCAATCTCACTGGACATGGCACACTGTAGGTGCTCAATCAATAGAGACGGAAAGAAGGAAGTGGGATAGATAGGTAGATTGTTTCACAGTCATGGCCAAATATGTATTCTGGACTACCCTAAAGGAACTCACAACCTAGTTCAGAATATAATACATAACCTCTGAACCAGTTCATTATCCATAACAGCTCCTATGGGTGGCAGTAGCCTCTGAATGATGTTGTCTCAGAGGGATACACTCTCAAATTTTGAATCCTCTTGTCTACTTAGTCTCCATTTTTGACCCTTCACTATGTTGTGTTCAAGGACTTGATATGCTGAATTTGCCCTGGTTTCCCAGCCCACCCTCACCTGAGACATGGACTTCAGTGCCACAGCTTCTAAGCAACTCTATCTTTTCATATGCTTAGCCTGCAAAACTAAGAAGTTAACCTCAGAAAAACCTTAGGACCTCCAATTCACCAGGGTAGCAAGACTCTAAAATACGAAAATTAAATAATACAAATAGCAACAGAACACATTTCAGAAGATAATACATCAATAGTAGGTAAATGAATCAAACAGGACTATTATTGAAGGCCCCAAATGAGTAGGAGATAAAGGTTGTATTAAGGCAGGCTTGCTATGAATAGGAAAGAGGAAAAATTGCCAGCCAGGTGAAGAGGCCTAAGCAAAAGAAAGAAAATAAGAAAGTGCTAAGTGTTACAGAAGAATTTATATTTGGATATATGTGCGGTAGTCTGAAAAAGACAAGGCCTCATTTGACAACCATAAAAAGTTGTGGGGTAGACTGAGCAGATATTATCTTCATTTACAGATAAATTTGTAGCACACAGAAAGGTTAATATTTGCCCAAGGTCACAAAACTACTTAGAAATAGAGCCAGTACGGAATGAAATTCATTTCTCCTCATTCACAGCCAAACGTTCCTTTAATTAGACCATGATTCTGCTCAAGGTTCTCCAAATTTGCTTAAGTTGTTTTGTTCAATCAAACCTCTCACCACAAATAACCCTGCCCCCATTCATTTCGTCTTCAATGTATACCCTTCGCCTGAAGCACATTTCAAGGTATACTTTAGTGTAAACCTTATTCTCTTACCAATAGCCCTGATTATTGACATGATTATGTATCATGGTTTCTATAGCTATAGGCCATAGATATATGACCAAGTCCTTCTTCCTGTACCTACTAAAAGATCTGAGTTCCAGCAATAATATTTTTTTAAATTAACCTTGGGTTAGAGATTAGAAAATTATTAACACTGTCCAGTAAAACAGACTTTCTGCTTATTCACAGCTTGGCATTATCACCTACAGTGCAGTCAAGGGTGTGTCTAAAAGCACAGGGTGCAACTATGTTACTGTCCTTCCTCGTTACAGTAAATAAGAAAGGTAACTTATTTTTCACTAGAACATAAAATGAGCTTCCATTTTTCTTATTTTCTTCAATAGAAACGTTTAAAATTTTCCCATATCCCCTAAACCTTCCAAAGACCCTATCTTCCCTTCCTTTTACACAAATTCTCTACACTAATTTTTTGCACTCAACCTGCCTCCACTTCAAATTCATCGTTTTTATGTAGCACTGACTTACTTTAGCCGTCTAGTGAAATTTTCACTGAGGAAACCAATGACATCTTAAACACGAGAATTAAAGGCCGATTTTTCAACTCTTAGCCTTTTTGAACTCTTAAGGATGGAGAGGTTGGTGCAGAGTTCACCAGAATGATAGCACTTACTGAGCTCTCACTTTGTGCCAGGCACTGTACTAATTAAGCTTTCAAAAATGTTTCATTTAAGCCTCACCTCTGAGAAGTATTTATCATCCCCTTTTAACAGATTAAATTGAGGCTCAAAATTACCCAAAGCCATATAGTTAGTAAAGCCTGCCTGATCTCAATGTTTGCAATTCTGTGGCTTTTGATGATAAGTTTTGTTCCCGGTTCTCTTCCTAACATTGTGGCCTTTTCTCCATTTTTCACTATTTCAACAACCTCTGCTCATCATTACTTTTATTTCAGACACTCTCCTGGGTAATTTCATTTCCTCTCATGACTTTATATTCTATATTGGTGTCTCTCAAATCTTATAAAGCTTTTAATAAACATAAAAATCTTGTGCTCTTTCTGTAGTTTACATTTTGAGAATAGGTTTTCTCCCAAATAGAAATTCTAATGTTGAATATGTTTGTTCAAACTACACCTCCTCCTGCCTCTCAAGATTTGAAAACCTCTTATGCATCATCCCATGACTGAGAATAAGTGATCCCTCTGGATGATGTCTCTCGAATCAATCGTCCCTCTCTTCACCCTCCCTCTCTCCTAGACATCTCTCCTGAGTTACAGACAAATATTACCAAGAGTCTAATAAACACAGCTTCATGATTACCTCCCCAGGCCCTTCAACCTAAAGCCGTCCACAACAAAATTCTCATTTCCCTTAGCAAACCTGAATCATCTCTTTGTGTTTTCCATTTCGGCTAACAGTATTGGAATTCTCCCTTGTCTATGCTCTAAGGTACCTATTTGTGAAACGGTGATATTGGCAGCACTAACTTCCCTGAGCTAGTAGGTCAAAAATCAACCATTAAACGAGTGACTATTACGGCCAGGAGTTAAGGAATGCCAAGTAGTACAAGATTTAATCCTCTGCCTCCTTACAGGTTTACAAGCAGAAACATACCAAAATCACTATTTTTTTTTCTTTTTTGTTTTTTTTTTTTGAGGAAGATTAGCCCTCAGCTAACTACTGCCAGTCCTCCTCTTTTTGCTGAGGAAGCCTGGCTCTGAGCTAACATCCATGCCCATCTTCCTCTAGTTTATACGTGGGACGCCTACCACAGCATGGCTGCCAAGCAGTGCCATGTCCGCACCCGGGATACGAACCAGCGAACCCCGGGCCGCCGAGAAGCGGAACGTGCGAACTTAACCGCTGCGCCACGGGGCCGGCCCCCCAAATTCACTATTTTTGTGAAGCGCTTTCCCACTTACAAAACAAAATTAATTTACTTTACAAAATATTTTAATTTAATCTGTACTATAATCCCATTATTATCTCCATTTTACAGATGAAAAAACTGCTATTCAAAGGAGTTAGGTAACTTAACCAAAGTCTTGCAAGCTGGTAAGGGGCCAGTTCAGACCCAAAACCCTAGACTTGAGATTTCAAATTCCACTCTATTATTGTTGAAAGAAACTTGCATACAATAAAATGAAAACAGATCTGTGCACAAGAGGTCAGCGCACAGTCAAGTATCAAAGGACACAAGGCGACCTGAACGTGACTCTAGGCCTGGCCTGGCCCTACCCTGGCTCCGACGCCCCCCAGGCTACTCTCTGCGGCCCGTCTCCAGGGGTAAGGGGTGGCGGATATCGTGGGAAAACCACGCTATGCGACTTGGGGCGCGCTGAGCAGGGACTGTCGCCGCCTCCCGGCCGGGCCGGAAGCTGAGTCTCGTTCGACCGCAGCCGCCGCGCCTCCAGCTTCAGAGACAGCTAACCCACAGGAAACAAGCGTACCTGGTGGAGGAGGCGGCTGGAGGACAGGCGGTCCTGGCAACCCTAGAAGGCGGGAACGACCCTAGCGGACGGCGAGGCCGGCCTCCAGCACTATCTGCAACCACCACCTCTGCTCTGCTCAACACGGAGCCACGGCAGCTATTCAGGCAGCAAAGAGACGAGAAGCGGCGGGCTGGAAACGCGGATTTGAGGAAGGGAGGGCATCGCAATGGGGGCGGGGCGGGGCCGGAGACACGGCCCCTGGGGGCGGGGCTCGCGGCGCGAGGAGGCGGGGCGTGAACGACAGGACGCAGCGCGAGGGGGCGGGCACTGGGGGGCTGGGCGCACGGCGCGAGGAGGCGGGCGCGAGGAGGCGGGCACGTGGAGGCGAGCGCGAGGCGGGGCGCGGCGCGCGGCGTGAGAGGGGGCGGGGCGCGCGTATCGGCGCCGCGGTCGCGTGACGCGTTTTCAAATCTTCAACCGCCGCAGCCCACTCTGTGCGTTACCCGTTCCTCCTCCGCGCCGTGAAGCCGGATCTGGCCCCGGAAACCCGGCCGGCAGTCGCGGCATCTCTCCTGCGTGGGTGTGGTAGTCGGAGAGGAACAGTGTTTTCGCGACTGCCGGACGCGACACCCTCACTGGATCCAGCATGTAGGTGCCGGGCGGCTGCTATGAACTCCGGAGCCATGAGGATCCACAGCAAAGGACATTTCCAGGGTATGAAGCCCCTCCTCCGCCTGCAGTCTCTTTAATGCTTCCTCCCCTCATGGTTCCACCATTGAGTCTTCAGAGTTCTCCTTTCGGGTCTCTGCTGCTTTTCTTTTCCGCCTTGTGCGTCCTTCTCTGTGGCCTGAAGGAAGGTTCCGTTCCGGGTTCCGCCTCAGCACGGCAACGGATCCCGGCCGGGCCCCTCGCGCCCTTCAACCTCCAGCCGCGGCCCCCAGTTCCAGGTGGTGCCGTCGGTTGTAAAACTAGAAAACAGTGTGCGGCCCCGGGCGCCCGCCGGGGCTCCCACAGATGCTGCGACTCCGCTCAGGCCCTTTGAAGCTGCAGCTCGAGCCTCAGTTTAAAAGCAGATGTGCTCGTGCCTTTTTGCTTCCTGATTCATTTGGGTGATTGTGAGTGGATTTTGGTCTTGCTCTTACGTTTATTTTCCTTCACTCATAAAGTTGAGGGAAAGTATTTGTATAGCAAACATACCATTGCTGTTTTCAACATTATAGACAAACAGAAACAAAAGCAAACTTCCATTTTCAATCGCTTTATTTGGTAAAACGTTCCAGCCTTGAAGTTTTTTTTAAAATATGTATATTATTTACATATGGTACATATGTATGTGTATATAATAACCTCAAACTTGTGAACAGGTCGTGTTTTAAAAGTTAATTTTTAAAGCGGTTGGATTTCAGATCTGTTTTCAAGGGAAATAATGAAATGAAAGGTGATTTGGTTCTTCAGAAGGGCCATTTAGTTCTTTTTAACACGTAGACAAATTCGATATGAAATTAAACCTCTGAGGACTAGGTCATTCTGGGTAACAGAGGTTTCTTGCTTTGCGAAGTGTTTAACATCCTGAGCACCAGTTTTGAGAGTTCAGCAGAATGGCAGATACTCCATAAATAAATTTATTGAGTAAATACCCCTTGGAGTTTGCATTCTAAGGAGGAAAATCTTTCGAAAAAATTTTATATAGAAAGATTTTATATAGTTCCTTGCCTTAATGCATAAAACATGAATAATAGCATGACTGTTTCCTGCAGATTCAACTATTGGGTTTTTAAGACAGCAAAAATTTTCTGTCTGCATAAAACATCTAATTCTAAATGTTTTAAACAACAGGTGGAATTCAAGTCAAAAATGAAAAAAACAGACCATCATTGAAATCTCTGAAAACTGATAACAAACCAGAAAAATCCAAATATAAGCCACTTTGGGGAAAAGTATTTTACATTGATTTACCTTCTGTCACCATATCTGAAAAACTGCAAAAGGACATAAAGGATCTGGGAGGGGTAAGTCAAAACTGCATTTTGACAAAAAGGGAAAAATTTGTAACTTGTGCTGTCTAATGTAGTCCTTTAAAATTTTCATTTTGGAAAACATAACCATATAAGCACCAAGCTCAAAATTTTTGTCAGCTGTTTATCATTAATGAAAAACCATCTGTTTTAACCTTTTGTAGCTTGACAAAACTTTCAGGTTTCTGTAATTTTTAGTCTAGTGTAAAGTTCACGGTGTGAGAAATGAGACTCCCTTGTCCTTGTGGAACTGCTTATTGACTTTTCATTGTAACATTGAGATGTTCTCCAGATAGCAGGAACGCCTTGATTATGATTATTGGAGAGAGACATAAATTTGTCTGGACTAGCTGTAAGTGTTACTTACAGAACAAGGAAAACCTGTTCACACCACAAAAAGTTAAAACTGTTCAAGTGATATAGTGTCAGCAGAATGATTGTCATTAGGGAACAGCATTTTAGATTAAAAATATTGAAAATCTTCTACCTTTTCATTGAGTAAATGATTAGGAAATTAGAAAATTCAGGTAAAATTCTAAGATTTTCTTAGGATTAAGGTAAATTTTAGCAAGTGGGGTTAAGATTTTATTTCCTAATTCTGTTTGAAAGGTTTTGAGTTTGTCAAGGTTAACACCTTTAGTAATCGCAACAGGTCCTGTCATTCCTAGAATAGAAATTTGTAGAAGAATGTGTATCACGTTTCTTGGAATCGTTTATTGGTGTGATATTTTATTTATCTATCTACGAAAAGATATTTTACTTTTTTGCTATTCATTTTCTTAAAACATTGTCACACGTTTGTCATAGTAGTAGCATGTATCATAATGACCGTATGACTGCATTCCACAAGGTCATGTTTTGTAAGCGTGCCACTGTATTGACTGTACCATCTATCAATAGTGTCTTAATGTGTTAAGCACCTTAGACATTGAGTGAAAGAACCCTCCATTTTAGAAATTCAGTACTTAAAGATCCAGAGAAGTTAAATGACTGGCCCAGGGTAGGATTAGCCTCCTAATTCCCAGACTAACATTTCACCATTCTGTTCCTCTAGCAATTAATGGCTACAAAGTAGCCATCTGATACAGTTTCGCAGCTTTCACAATTATGATGAATAACCTGTTAATCTTTCTGATCTAAATCAGTGATTTTAGATTTGTGTTTTTAGCAGTGGAACCCTTCCAACAAAATCATATTCGGAAGTCCGGTGTGTAAAGCCAGTAAAAATGGAATTGCTCTAGCTAAAACAGCAGTATAGACGTTAGTGCCGAGACTGCTTGCCTTGTCCCCTTTTCTCTGTCCTGTCATCCCCACAGCAGTTCCTGAGGCACTTTGCAAGAACCAAGTTTTTTTGTTGTTGTAAGTGCGTCCCTTCACCCTTTGTGCCCACCCACCACCCCCTTCCCCCAGTAACCACTAAATAGTTCTCTTTGTCCGTGTGTGTGTTTATCTTCCACATATGAGTGGAGTCATACAGTGTTGGTCTTTCTCTTTGCAAGAAACACATTTTGAATTAACTTATGCATCAGATAATAGTTGAGAGACTTTTTGGTTTGTACACTTTAAATTTTTATCCAAAAATGGTTTGAAGTAGACCAATGAAGTGAGGAACATATTTAAGGACATGAGTTTCCAGACTTTCCCCTAAAGTTGTGGATTTTCAACTGAATTTGATTTGTTAACATTATTCCTTAATTTTTCTTTAAAAGAAAATTTTTTTTTTTAAGGAAGATTAGCCTTGAGCTAACTGCTGCCAATCCTCCTGTTTTTTGCTGAGGAAGACAGGCCCTGAGCTAATATTCATGCCCGTCTTCCTTTACTTTATATGTGGGATGCCTACCACAGCATGGCTTGCCAAGCAGTGTCATGTCTGCTCCTGGGATCGGAACTGGCAAACCCCAGACCACCAGAGCAGAACATGCGAACTTAACCGCTGTGCCACCAGGCCGGCCCCTCTTTTTAAAATTTTTTTTATCAAATTCTCATCTCCCCCTACCTTTCTAGTACTTCACTCATGTCGTAATTTCTGTCCCTAGCACATTACCATTTCTATCCTAAAAAAGACTTTGTTATGATCTCCTAACTGAACTATAGAGGAACTTTGACCTCTAGACACTAATTTAAGACTCAGATTCAACTTTAAGGAATATTTAGTTGAATAGATATTCCTTAGACAGATTATGCTTATTAACTGTTAGGAATACTTAGGCCCTTTATCATTTTATAATTTATCTTTCTTCATATTATTACTGGTGTTGTCCTTTTCTTTAGTTGTCCACTTTATGCATTTGTTTTCTCTAGTCTTAATGAAAACATCCAAATACCCCATTTATCTGGAGAGTACACTTCTGACAAATTGAATTACTGAGAGCGCAGCAGTGAAGTCTGGCATAACAGGAAAATAATTAATAGCAAGGAAAAATATCTGTTACAAAACCTTCTTAAAAGCACATGGAACCGACCACATTTAGGTCCATGTCCAAACAGTTTGGGCTAAAATAAGGCAGTTAGGGAAGACTAGAGATGAAAGGGCAGATACCTTGCCATATGAATTTGAAGACAGAGTTACTTGTTTGTTCATTGTGACTTTGAGTCATCAGAAAACAAGTTTTGAGTTTACTCTTTAAAAGACACAAATTCAACAATAAGTAGTAAATTGGGGACCGGCCCTGTGGCTGAGTGGTTAAGTTAGCACGCTGCGCTTCGGCAGCCCAGGATTTCGCAGGTTTGGATCCTTGGTGCAGACATGGCACCATTCATTAGGCCGTGTTGAAATGGCATCCCACATGCCACAACTAGAAGGACCCACAACTAAAATATACAACTATGTACTGGGGGGATTTGGGGAGAAAAAGCAGAAAAAAAAAGATTGGCAACAGTTGTTAGCTTAGGTGCCAGTCTTTAAAAAAAACAAACAAAACAATAGGTAGTAAATTGAAAACCATAATAAAATTAAGTCAACAGTACAGGGCATGATAGTAAGTGTTTTGGTAGATTCAAAAATGAATCTGATGGGGGCTGGCCCTGTGGCCGAGCAGTTAAGTTTGCACGCTCCGCTGCAGGCGGCCCAGTGTTTCGTTGGTTCGAATCCTGGGCCGGACATGGTACTGCTCATCAAACCACGCTGAGGCAGCGTCCCACATGCCACAACTAGAAGGACCCACAACGAAGAATATACAACTGTGTACCGGGGGGCTTTGGGGAGAAAAAGGAAAAAAATAAAATCTTTAAAAAAAAAAAATGAACCTGATGTCCATCCTGCCCTCAACTTCTAGTCTAGGTAGAGATGACATGGGTACAATTAATATTAATACAACATAGGATGTCAAGAAGAGGGAGAGATTACTTCCAACTGAGGAATCTTGGAGCGCGTTGTATAGACACAATTTGAACTCAGCTTTGAAGAATGATTATGGTTTGGACACGTGGAAATTGGTTCAAAAATTATTCTACCATTGTCTCCCATATGCCAGCACTATTTTAGATGCCAAGGATGCAAAAATAAGTAAGATAAAGTCTAGTCCTCTAGGGATTCTCAGTCTGTGGGAACATCAGACACCTAAAGAAATAATTTATGGTATAGCATTGTCAGTGCTTTAACAGAAATTATCTAGAAATTGCCGTTAGTATACAGAAATGGAAATGATTAACTCTGCCTTTAGTAATCATAGCAGAGATAAATTTTGAGCTGAGTCTTTAAAGCCTAGTAGGAATATACCAAGCAGAATGGACAACCTAAATAGAGGAAAGAGCATATTTAAGATAGATGTCCGGGCCGACCCAGTGGCACAGCAGTTAAGTGCACACGTTCCATTTTGGTGGCCCGGGGTTCTCCAGTTTGGATCCCGGGTGCAGACATGACACCATTTGGCAAGCCATGGTGTGGCAGGCATCCCACATATAAAGTAGAGGAAGATGGGCACAGATGTTAGCTCAGGACCAGGCTTCCTCAGGAAAAAGAGGAGGATTGACAGCAGTTAGCTCAGGGCTAATATTCCTCAAAAAAAATAAAAAATAGATGTCTGTGTGGTTTGTTTGAGCAACTGCTGATTATTAAATATGACTTTAGCTTTGGATTTAGACAGGGGGAGCAAGAAACGATGTTATATTGGGGCCAGATTGTAAAAAAACATTTTATTCACTGCTGAAGAGTTATAAGTCAAGTATGGGAAATGGAAAACCAAAGTAAATGTGTGGTACTAGTATAAGGACAGACGTATAGACCAATGCAATAGAAAGCCCATAAATAGATTTTCATATATATGATCAATCAGTTTTTCATCAGGAGTGCCAAGACCAGTCAGTTGCAAAAGGATAATCATTTCAACAACTTACGCTAGGAAAACTGGATATCCACATGCAAAAGAAGTTATGTCCTTATTGTACAGCATATGCTAAAATTATTTGAAATGGATCAAGACCTAAACATAAGAGCTAAAATTCTTAGCAGAAAATAGAGAGAAAAATCTTCATGACATTGGATTTGGTGTGGATTCTTTGCATATGACACCAAAAGCACAGGCAACAAATGAAGAAATAGATAAATTAGTCTTCATAAAAATGAAAAAGGTTTTGTGCATCAAAGGACACTGTCAAGAGGGTGAAAAGACAACCCACGGAATAGGAGGAAAAGATATTTGCAAATTACATATCTGATAAGGGATTAATATCCAGAATATATAAAGATCTTCTACCACTCAAAAACAAAAAAGGATTAAAACATGAGCAAAGGACTTGAATAGACATTTCTCCAAAGAAGATATACTAACAGCCAATAAGTACATGAAAAGATTTCAGCATCACTGATTATTAGGTGAATACAAATCAAAACCACAGTAAGATACCACTTCACATTGATTAGGATGGCCACTATCAAAAAAAATAAGTGTTGTCGAGGATGTGGGGAAACTAGAATCCTTGTGTACTGTTGGTGGGATTGTAAAATGGCGCAACTGCTATGGAAAACAGTATCATAGTTCCTTAGAAAATTAAAAATAGAATTACCATATGATCAAGCAGTTCCTCTTCTGCGTATATACCCAAAGAATTGAAAGCCGGCTCTTGAAGAGATATTCATATACCCATGTTCATAGCAGCATTATTCACAATAGCCAAAAGGTGGAAACAACCCACATATTCATCAGCAGATGAATGGATAAACAAAATGTGGTATACATGTACAATGGAATATTATTTAACCTTGAAACAGAGTGAAATTCTGGTCTGTGCTACAACATGAGTGAACCTTGAAAAAATTGTGCTAAGTGAAATAAGCCAGGCACAAAAGGACAAATATAGGATTCCACTTATATGAGGTACCTAGAATAGTCAAATTCATAGAAACAGTAGAATAGAGATTAAAAGGGGCAGGGGAGAATGGGGATTTATTTTATGGGCACTGTTTTCAGTTTGGGATGATGAAAAAGGTCTGGAAATGGATAGTGGTAATGGTTGCACAACATTGTGAATGTACTTAATGCCACTGAATTGGACACTTAAAAATGATTAAAATGGTAAGTTTTATATATATTTTATCGCAATTTTTAAAAATCGTGTAGGAGATTGGGCTTCTCTTGAAAAGTTGGAACCTTTGGCAGTGCTCGGGCCACATATTTATGAAAATGAAGAAAGTATTTGATGTGTAAATTGTTCATTTATATTCCAGCCCTCCCTTGTAGGCATTTGACTTTGTGATCCTTGGAATAAATAAATATGGATACTTACTTTATTTTCTCGTCGATGAAAATGTTGCTCGGAAAAAAAGGAATTAGTCATTTGCATTTAACCAAGGGGGCCACTGGTCTTAGCAGCAAATTCTCCTTGATGCTTAGATGAAATTAACCCATCTATACACACTTCATTTCATTTTTTTAATTATCCCCATTTATATTATGAGATCCTGTGGAAATTAGATATAGCTGTTTAAAATATTTTAGCAGTCTTTCATATATGAAAATGGTTAATGATTAATAGTATTTGTATCTACTTAGTTTAATTTTCCTGCCCTTGGATGGGAGTGATCTTCAATAATATTGACTTTGGTACATGTATTTACAAATTCAGGCATTTAAACAGTGGTTTTCAAATATTTTTGTAGGGAAATTCTCTTCAGACAGTTTTAACACTCTTAAGGGTAAGGGTTCCCTCTTTCCCATTACTTAAGTCTTATGGAAAGATGTCATAACTATATGATTTTGAATTGTGCTGTCCAATATGGTAGCCATTAAACACGTGGATATTTAAGTTAATTAAAATAAAATTTAAAATTCAGTTGCTAAGTCACATTAGTTACATTTCAAGCATGCCACATGTGGCAAGTTGCTACCATATTGGACAATACTGATCAAGAACATTTCCACGTGATTGCAGTAAGGTCTACTGGACAGTACTACTTTAGAGCATGGACTTGAATCAGAATACCTGTGTTCAAATTCTTTTAATACTGGTGTAACCTCAAGCAAGTCATTTAACTTCAATTATCTTCTCCACAAAAGCTGGATAATATTGGTACTGTGGGGTTGTTGTGTGGATTAAATTAATTAGGCTATATAAAGTATTTAAAAATAGTGTCTAGCACATGATGCTGTTGTTGTTCTTGAAACTTCCATTGTACTTCCTCAGAGCTCTAGTTCAGAAGAAGGCAATATAAAACCCACCAATTTACTAAAGATTAAAATGCATCAAATTGGCATTTTACCTGTGCCTAGCATTTGGAGCAGTTTATGGTTTATATGACTTACCTAAAAATACTTTGTTTTCCTTTAGCGAGTTGAAGAATTTCTGAGCAAAGATATCAGTTATCTTATTTCAAATAAAAAGGAAGCTAAATTTGCACAAACCTTGGGACGAATTTCTCCTGTACCAAGTCCAGAATCTGCATATACTGCAGAAACTACTTCACCTCATCCCAGCCATGATGGAAGTTCATTTAAGTCTCCAGATTCAGTAAGTCTCTTAAATATGCTTTGAGACTCTCAGAAAGGCTGTATCCTGAGGAGCTCATGATTTTCAAGAGCAAGCTGGCAGCAGAGTTCACTTAGGTAGAACAATATCTACATTATGTGTGGCTTTCCAATTGTTAATGAGGTTGCTCTATTAGAGAACAGTGATTTTTCTAACATTACTTGTGTAGTCATACTCTGATTCCTAAAATATACCCTTGCATTTAGGCATGGTTTCTATGTTTTCGAATATTTTACAACCAAAAAGTAACAGCAAATCATTGTTTTAAAGAAAAAATAGAAACTTTTTGTTTGTTTGTTTCAGAGCAGGGGTGAGCAAACTGGCCCCTGAGCCAAATTCAGCCTGCCGCCTCTTTTTTATAGCCTTCAACCTAAGCATGGTTTTTATGTTTTCAAATGGTTGGGGAAAAGTCAAAAGAAGAATGTTTTGTGGCAAGTGGATATTATATGAAATTCAGATTTCATTCTCCATAAACAAAGTTTTATTGGAATACAGCCATAGCCATTTGTTTGACATGTTGGCTAGTTGTTTCCTGGTATACAGGCAGAATTGGATAGTTGCAACATAGACCACATGGCCTGCAGAGCCTAAAGCATGTACTTTCTGGCCCTTAAAGAAAAAGTTTGCCAACCCCTCTTCTAGAATTACTGACATCGTATCCCTACCCCTCCATTGCCAATAAGTTGGAAGATACAGTGAAGGAGAAATTGATTTAATTGAGTGTGGAGAGGGGAAGAGGTTGAAAAATAAGAGGTTTATCTCATTTTTAGATTGAAATGTAGTTATCATTTTTTAATATCCTCGTCAGCTTATCCTCTGTAGCTGTTTGGGAAGCAGGAAAACTGGGGGCGGTGGCGGAGCAGAAGAAATGAGTTACGTAAGAGATATCACTTTGAAAGAGACATAAATACATAAAAGAAAAAAATTTGGAGAAGAGACTAAGGAAGACACATATAATCTTTCAGTTAATGCTTCTTTGGAGGAACGTTATATACCAGTAACTAGTTCCAAATTAATTGCTGTTTATAGCATTTCAACTACTTTTCCTAGTATTTTATTTAAAAAATGAAATACCATGTAAAAACAATATATACAGTTTATTCATATTCTTAGATCTTCAGTTTAATAGGACACTAAAATGTAAACTTACTTAATTATAAGTAGAATTTCAGAGGAACCTAACTTTTTAATTTCATGTTGAATAGAATTTACTGTGGAACTTGCCTTGGGTCTCATTCAATTGAGTGAAGTTCCTCCACCAAAAAAAGAGCAAACAAGCCTTTTAATAGATCTTATTACAAAGCCCCTAAAGGAAATCACTTTTTACCATACTTTTTTTGTGTTGATAGTCATTAAGACTTGTACACATAAAATTTATCTACTTTAAATTTCATATATGTATTAAAATTTATAAATGTTATTTATTTATTTTAGCTATTTTATCTTTTTAACCTGTTTCCTACGAGGCACTATGATGTAACTTTTTATGTTTGATTGTTCTCTGGTCTTTTTATAGGTGTGTTTGAGCAGAGGAAAATTATTAGTTGAAAAAGCTATCAAGGACCATGTAAGTAGGAACTTTAAAAATTTACAGTGCATGATCTGTTATTAATAACTCATGCAGAAAAATATTCTTGAAATCTTCCTTTCCTTATTTTTTTTTTTTAAAGATTGGCACCTGAGCTAACAACTGTTGCCAATCTTCTTTTTTTTTCTTCTTCTTTATCTCCCCAAATCCCCCCAGTATATAGTTGTATATTATAGTTGTGGGTCCTTCTAGTTGTAGTACGTGGGACGCTGCCTCAACGTGGCCTGATGAATGGTGCCATGTCCACGCCCAGGATCCGAACCAGAGAAGCCCTGGGCTGCCGCAGCGGAGCACACAAACTTAACCACTCGGCCACGGGGCTGGCCCTCTATCCTTATTTTTAATAGAAAAAGCCTAAATACCAGCATGTGTCTCATTTTACAAAGAACAGAAACTACTTTTCATGAAGAAACATCTCCATCTTGTGGCCTTTTAAAATATTACTGGAGACTTCTGAAGCTTGTGGCATTTTTGGTTTTTTTGGGCTTTTGGTGAGGAAGATTGGCCCTGGCTACCATCTGTAGCCAGTCCTCTTTTTGTGTGAGGAAGAGTGGTCCTGAGCTATCATCTGTGCAGTCTTCCTCTATTTATACGTGGGATACTGCCACAGCGTGGCTTGATGTGCGGTGTGTAGGTTGGCACCTGGGATCCAAACCTGTGAACCCTAGGCCGTCAAAGCAGAGTGCACAGACTCAACTACTACGCCACTGGGCCAGCCCCAACATTTTTGTTTTTTTAAATGAAATAATTTCTTGAAACTATTAACTGTAAGGGTACAGCATGTATTAATATTCAAGAATATGGCAATATGTTAAGCAGGATTGGTTTTAGAAATTCCAGGGAAAAAGTGATGTCCTCTTTGCTATTGTAACTGGGTAGAGTCTGTTCTGAATAACCACCTCAGTGACATTAAGCTTCAAATAATTATTTTAATTTAGCTCATTTAACATAGTAATTTCCTAGAAAAATTATCAATCTTTTTTTTTTTTTTTTACAGGATTTTATTCCTTCAAATAGTATTTTATCAAATGCCTTATCATGGGGGGTAAAAATTCTTCATATCGACGGTAAGGATTTTATAATTATTTTTTGACAATATTTGTTATGCATAGCCATCTCTGTCCCTTGGTTCCTAATTTTACATAGTGAGAATTCTGATAGCAAGAGATAATTCTTTCATCTAAATTTAGTACAATTATAAGAAAATAGTAATGTTTAACTTGAAAGGTAAAAATGCTGATCTTAAACCTTTCTTTCCTTTAATAAAGACATTAGATACTACATTGAACAAAAGAAAAAAGAATTGTATTTACTCAAGAAATCAAGCACTTCTGTAAGAGATGTGGTATGTTATTTTCCTTAATTTTTAAACTAATTAAAGTAATCAACCTTGGTTTTTATTTACGTATCTGTAAAATTTTTTTTGATAAGTAGAAAATCTTATTGCCAGAGTATCCTAGGTGTAAGCCTGTACTAAAAGCATGTTTCTGTTATTTGAATAAATTATGTATTACTTAGCTTTAGGATTTACTCATGAAGTAAGAGTTTCACCTGGATGGTGGCATAATTTGGGGGTTTCTTTTCCTCTTTGGTCCCTGCTGCTTTGTAGCAGATATTTTTGTTCATTATGCAGGAAAGCCTCACAATTAGTCTATTGCATAAGAAGCTCCTATTATGAATAATATATTCCTTTTGGGAACATAAATAGGAAACATACTTACTTTTCTGCTCTAGAATGGTGGTATAACAAACTCCTGTTATATAGTATACTATCTGGCCTAACCTCCAAATTTTTGTTAAATAAGCACATTGGGCATTGCACTCTGTTAGACCTAATGTTCTCATATCTTCAATCTCTTCCCCTTTTACCAGCTTTCTCCTTGAAGCCTCTGTACGGAAACAAGCCTCTTGCATCTTTTAAAACAAATACTTAAAACCTCCCTTGATCTCAGGTCACTTCCTAACTACTATCCAATCTTTATGTCATCCAAACTTCTTATACCTCCGCTTTTATACTTCTCATTCACTCTTCAACTTATGAGGTATAAAACTACTGACCAATTTGCCAAATCAGGTTAACATTTTTCAAAACCAGTTATATTGGTTCTCTCTGCTACTATTCCTTTCCTCCCTGAATTTACCTGTTGTCTTCTGAAACGTCCTTCATCTGTTAGCTTTCTCATGGTTTTTATGTCTCTCAGACCATTCTTTTATGACCTGCTTTTTCTTCACTCAATCCTTGAATGACTAGAATCTAAAAGGAAAATAAATGTTATAGAAGAGTATGTAAAGACATGAAGCCATAAGTAGGATGGCGTGTTTAGGAAGTTTTCTGTAGTATAATACAACTTGACCTGTGAGTGGGAGAATGACAAGACATGAAGCTGGAAAAATTAGCAAGTTCAGATAGGACTCTGCAAACTATATAAAGGAATTAGATGTTTATCTTGAAGGGTTTGGAAAATTGTTGCAAGATTATTAATGGGAGAGTAACCTGGTTGAGTAGGCATTTTGGAAAGATCCCTCTGGTTGCCTGTAAAGAATTTCCCTGGAAAAACTGACAAATGGGACAGTGGCTTTTGAACTTTCTTGAACACAGTTTTCAATAAGAAACATACCCTGTGAGTGCATGTTATATACAAAGATTCGTAAAGTCTTCATGAATTTCACATTTTTTATAAATTCACATTTATGTAAGATATGAACCATTTGCAGAAAGCAACAAATAATTTACTTAATATTTAAATAAAATTCTTAATACTGGGACCAGCCTGGTGGTGCAGTGGTTCAGTTCGCGCATTCTCTTCTGGCGGCCCAGGGTTCGCTGGTTCAGATCCTGGGTGTGGACGTGGCACCGCTTGTCAAGCCATGCTGTGGCAGGTGTCCCACATATAAATTAGAGGAAGATGGGCACGGATGTTAGCTTAGGGCCAGTCTTCCTCAGCAAAAAGAGGAGGATTGGCAGCAGATGTTAGCTCAGGGCTAATCTTCTTCTTCAAAAAAAATTGTTAATACTTTGTTTGGATGTCTTATTTACAAATAAAAAAATTCCAAATGGTTATTTCCCAATTTTTCCAAAATGATGGGTGAATATTCCTTTATTGAAATATGCTAAACAACATATAAATTATCCCCACTGCATTTTGTGGATTGTTTGGATTGTATATAGAAATAAATGTATAAAAATTTGAACTCACAAGACGTTTATGGACTCAATACACACATATTACATTTGTCTGTACACACACACCCCTATGTATAATAAGTACGTATCTGAAACAAGTTTCATGAAACAGTAGTTTCCCTTAATGTGATTCATGCCAGTATTACCATAGCATTCTATTGTCATCCTAACAATACTAGTCACAACTCTAAACTGATCTTACAGCCCACTAATAGGTTGTAGTCCACAGTTTAAAGAAGTAGTCTGGGATCTTATGTCAGTAATTGGGAGAAATGTTGAAAGCCTGCTTAAGGCAGTAACAGAAGGGGCCAGCCCCATGGCTGAGTGGTTAATTTTGAGCACTCTGCTTCGGCAGCCTGGGGTTTCGCCAGTTCGAATCCTGGGCACAGACTTGGCACCATTCATCAGGCCATGCTGACGCAGCATCCTACATGCCACAACTAGAAGGACCCACAATTAAAGATACGCAACTATGTACCGGGGGTCTTTGGGGAAAAAAAGGAAAAATAAAATCTTTGGAAAAAAAAAGGTTAAGTAACAGAAGGGCAGTAAAGATTTGAAAGATACTTATTAACAGGTGTCAGTCCCTAACCAGAGCCTTGAATCTAATGTAAGCTCCATGAGGGCCCAGACATGTCTTTCTTTTTCAACACTGGGTTTCGTTTACACATGTAACCCGTATTATTCATTCAGTATTCAGCAAATACTCAGTGCCTATTATATGCCAGGCACTAGGAATATTTGCCCTCATGAAGCAAGAAAAACAATAAAAAGCTAGGCTAAACAGCTGTGAAACAGTTCTTACTTTTCTCCCTAAACTAAAAGAATAGGAATACCAAATACCTTCATAATCCAGGATGTATAACTGGTCAACTTGGTTCCAATACTTGAATTTTTTTTCTCTATGTGAGGAAAAAATGTTTCTGGAAAATTTTTCATTTGCCAAGTGCTAAAGCATAAAGTTTTTTAATGAAGATGCTTTTATGGGTCTTGAATGGATGTGTATAAGTTTTATGCACACTAAATAATGTATTTAAATTTTAAGACATTAAAGTCTCATAAATGCTCTTGTTTAGTATGAATGTTTTTAAAAACTTAGTTGGATAAATGTATTTGCTCCACTACTTTATTTAAAATGTTTTGAGGAGCCGGCCCAGTGGCGCAGCGATTAAGTTCGCACGTTCCTTTTCTCAGCGGCCCAGGGTTCGCTGGTTCGGATCCCAAGTGAAGACATGGCACCACTTGGCATGCCATGCTGTGGTAGGCATCTCACATATAAAGTAGAGGAAGATGGGCACCGATGTTAGCTCGGGGACAGGCTTCCTCAGCAAAAAGAGAGGAGGACTGGCAGTAGTTAGCTCAGGGCTAATCTTCCTCAAAAAAAGAAAAAAATATTTTGAGGGGTTTTTTCCCTTAGTTTACCAGAAACTTATTTTGTTGAGAATTTTTTACCTATATGTACATGAAGAATGTTGGTCTTTTTCTTTTGCTGTGTTTGGTTTTAGTGTTAGGGTAATGCTGCCCTCATAAAATGCTGGGATGTATTTCCACTTCTGTTTTCTAGACCAGTTTTTGTAGAACTGGTTTTATTTCTTAATTTTTTGGTAGAATTCACCAGTAAGATTATCTGGGCCTGGAGTTTTCTCTGTTGAAAATTCTCAAATACGAATTCAATTTCTTTATTAGATAGATGAAATTCAGGTTATTTCTTTCTTCTTGAGTGCACTTTGGTTTGTATTTTTGTATTTTTTTCAAGGAATTTGTACATTTTGTCTAAATAGTCTGATGGCAAAAGTGTTTGTAATATTCCCTTATTAAGTTAAGCTTTTAATGTCTAGGGGTCTGTAACGTCTCCTCTTTCGTTCCTGATAACATTATTCTGGTGGGTTTTTTTTTTTTCTCTCTCTCTTGGCCAGCTTGGCTAGAGTTTTGTCAATTTTATTAATCTTTTCAAAGAACCAGCTTTGTTGTAAATTCCCTTTAAGCTCTGCTTTAGGTGCGTCACACATTTTATGCTGAATCTTTTCTTAATATATAGACTTCGTTTTTTTTTAGAGCGGCTTTAGGTTCACAGCCAAATGAGTAGAAGGTACAGATATTTCTCATCACCCCTTGCCTCCATATACACACAGCCTCCCCCCCCATTATCAGCATCCCCCATCAGAGTAGTAACATTTTGTTACAATCGCTGATAGTTTACATTAGGGTTCACTCGGTGTTATACATTCTATGGGTTTAGACAAATGTTTAGTGACATGTATCGACCATCATAGTGTCGTACAGAATAGTTTCAGTGTTCTAAAAATTCTTCATGATCCATCTATTATCCCTCCCTCCCCCACTTACCCCAGGCAACTACTGATCCTTTTACTGTCTCCATAGTTTTGCCTTTTCCAGAATGTCATATAGTTGGAACCATATAATATGTACCCTTTTCACATTGGTTTCTTCACTTAGTAATAGGCAAAGTTCCTTCATGTCTTTTCATAGCTTGATAGCTTTTCATGACTTGATAGCTCATTTCTTCTTATGACTCAATATTCCATTGTCTGGATGTGCCACAGTTGACCCATTCACCTTCTGAAAGACATCTTGGTTGCTTCCAAGTTTTGGCAGTTATGGGTAAATTATGGATATAAACATCCATGCACATGTTTTTGTGTAGACATAAGTTTTCAGCTCATTTGGATAAATACCAAGGAGCTTGGTTGCTGGATCATATGGTAAGAGTATGTTTAGTTTTGTAAGAAACCACCAAACTGTCTCCCAAAATGGCATGTACCATTTTGCATTCCCACCAGCAATGAATGAGAGTTCCTGTTGCTGATATGTTGGATTTTCATCTTCATTCAATTAAAAATATTTTGAAATTTGTCTTATGACTTACTCTTTGTCCTGCAGGTTGTTTGGAATTATATCATTTGTTTTAGAATAATTTTGGATTTTCTAGATATTTTTCTGTTACTGATTTCTGTTTTAATTCTGTTATCGTCAGAGCACTTACTTTGATTTAAGTTCTTTGATTTAAGTCAAGGTTTGCTTTGTTGCCCAGAATATAGTCTGTCTTAGTGCAAGTTCCATGTGTACTTGAAAAAAATGAATATTCTGTTAATGGGTGAAATGTTCCGTAAATGTGAAATAGGTCAAGTGGATGGTAGTGTTGTTCAGGTCTTCTGTATCCATACTGATTTTCTGTCTTGTTCTTGGCGTTATTGAGGAGGGGCAGTATGGAAGTGCCGAATATAATTAGGGATTTGTGTATTTTTCCTTTCAGTTCTGATTGTTTTTGATTCATGTATTTTGAGTCTTGTTAAGTCTGTACACATCTAATATTCTTATTTCTTCTTGGTGAATTGACATAAATTGACACTTTCATCATTATATGATATCCCTCTCTGTCTCTGTTAGTATTTTTTCCTTCTGAAGTCTGTTCTGTCTGATAGGATATAGGTACTCCAGCTTCCTTTTTGACGAGTGTTTGTGTGGTGTATCTTTTTGATTCCTTTTACATTTAACATATCTTTGTCTTTATTTTATTATGTTTATTTTGTGTGTGTGGGTGTGTGTGAGGAAGATTGTTACTGAGCTAACATCTGTGCCAATCTTCTATTTATGTGGGATTCCTCCACAGCATGGGTTAACCAGCAGTGCTAGGTCCGCACCCAGGATCTGAACCTTTGAACCCTGGGCCACCAAAGTAGAGCGCCCGAAACTTACCCACTATGCCACTGGGCCGGCCCCTGTCTTTATATTTGAAATGAGTCTCTTGTAGACAGTAAAAAGTTGTCTTTTTATCAAATCTGGCCATCTCTATCTTTTAATTGGTATGTTGTGATTTATACTTAATGTAGTTATCAATATCATTGAATTTAGGCCTACCACTCTACTTAATAGTTTTCTTTTGTAGTCACTATAGGATTTAAAATATACATATGTAACCTTTCACAGTCTATTTTGAATTAATACTGTACCCACTTCAAATAAAATGTAAAAGCCTTAAAATTTTTTGAGCCCTTTTACCTTCCCCCACCAATCTTTATGGCATAGTTATTTTTATTATATCTGCATATATGAAAAATCCACCAGACAATGTTATCCTTTTTGCTTGAAAAAGTCATATGTATTTTAAAGAACTTAAGAGGAGAAAAATAATCTTACTTACCTAAATGTTTATCTTTTGCTCTTTCTCCTTTGGACTGAACAACTTCCTTTAGCATTTTTTAAGAGCAGGTTTGTTGACAATGAGTTCTCTTAGTTTTCCTCCATTTGAGGTCTTTATTTTGACTTCCTTCTTGCAGTGTATTTTCACCAGATAAAGAATTATGAGTTAAAAGTTTTTTATTTCAGCACTTACAAGTGTTCTACAACTATGTGTTCTGGCTTCCACTGATTCTGATGAGATATCTGCAGTCATTCAAATTGTTGTTCCCTTATACTTTATGTGCTTTCAAAATTGTTTCTTTGTCTTTGGTTTTCTGAAGTTTGATTGTAATATGCCTAGGCCTGGTATACTTTGAAATTGTTCTATTTGCTGTTCACTGAGCTTCTTGAATCTGTAATTTTATGCTTGAAAATTTTCTGCTATTATTTTGTTAAAATTTTTTTCCTCACCATTGTCTCTCTTTTTCTACAACTCTAATAAAACTGTCAGACTTTTGAATATTGATTATAGCTATATAGATTATAGCTAGGTAATTGCTTGGTCTCTGAGGCTCTGTTCATTTCTTTTTCCATTTTTTTTTTTTCTCTCTGTTCTTCTAATTGAAGATTTCTATGTATCTGTCTTCAAGTTCACTGACACTTTGTTCTGTCATCTGTGTTCTGATATTAAGCCCAACCAATGAATTCTGTATTTCAAATTGTATATTTTTCAGTTCTACTATTTCCATTTGATTCTTTTTTGTAGTTTGTTTTTCTGTTGATAACTTTTATCTTTCCATTCATTTTAAGTGTGTTTACCTTCACTTTAAAGTCTTTTTCTGATAATTCCAACATCAGGAACATCAGCCACTATCAGTTGACATCTGATTGTCTTTTTCCCTCAAGAATTGATCATGTTTTCCTGGTTCTTAATATATCAGATAATTTTTTACTGCATACTAAACATTGTAAATGTTATGTTGTGTAGACCCCACACCTGTTACGCTTCTCTGGAGAATGCTGATTTTGTTGTTGTTGTTGCTGTCATTGCTTCAGCAGACAGTCATCCAGTTTTTTCAAACTATCAGTTCTGTCTCAGTTTCTGTTGGTGGCAGTTCTAATTTGTTTTAGTTTTCAAAGACTTCTGTACAGCTTTCTGTTTGTTCTGCACATGCATCACTTACAGGTTAGTTCAAAACTTGGGCAGTGGTTTAAATCTTAGTTCGATTTTCAAAGCCCTTGCTGTGCTGCTTTGGGTCTCTCCTTAGCATATGCAGCTTAGAGTTTATCATTGGAGATTAAGCCTGGCACTTAATGTGAGTTTATACAGGAAATTTAGGATCATCTTCTCCAGCTTGCTGTTCTCTATGTTTTCCCCTTCACTCTCCAGCCTGCAATGGCCCTTCCTAGTCCCTCTGGTCAGAAATGCATGGTTTCTCAACTTTAGCTGCCTGTGGCACCTTTACAACTGCAGTTTCATAACTGGGGCCCACCCTCAGGGCAAAACTGTAAGAGAAAAGAAAGAAGAAATAATACCAGGTTTCCCTTTGTACTCTTTGGACTGCAGGAGCCTCTCTTCTGGTTCCTTCTAGCCACAAAGACAGAGTTTGTTTAGGAATTTTAGCCACTGGCTCCACTGTTGCTGCCAACTTCGTGACTAGAGGTCCATCCTTTACTCAGCGTTGCAAGCGAAAAGGAGAGGGGAAATGTGAAACTTGGCCCTGTAAAGATAGCCTCTCAAAGTTTTGATTTCCCTCCTCAATATGCCTGCTTTTGTTTACTTTTCAGTTTGCAGATAGTTGCTTAAGTATTTCATCCAGAGTTTTTAGTTTTAATTAGTAGGATTTATTGACCATATTGGATGTATTTCATCTTGACTAGAATTGACAACTAATAAATTTTTTAATAATTCCTTTTTCAGTTTATCACAAAGGTTTTGCTGAATAAGAGCTTAAAAATAACTTACGTAACTATTTTTAGATTGTTTCATTAAGTGTACTTTTCCTTATTGGTTGATTTATTTTTGTGAAGACAAAAACAGTTATAGCTAGAATCCAAGGTACTTATCTGTATTGTATAAGTGAACTTGTATTACTAAGTTCCATATCAATGGTTAAGATCTTTAATTCTTGAATGATTATTGTTTCCTTTCATTTTTTTGGTTGAGTTGATTTTAAAAAAGCAAGTTTCGCTCTTTTTCTCCCCCACAAAACTACGGTAATCACCCTTCTTTTATGTAGTTCTTTTCCTCTATGATTTTTTTGTCTTGAGGATAGAGAGCAATTGTAGTGGGTGTTTCACTGTACTTTCAAACCCAGTGTTTTCACTACACCTATTTTTTTTTTTTGTAGGGGAAAAGAGTAGGTATTGGTACACAGAAAGCAAGAAGTAAGTATTTTGATATCCTTAAATTATGTGGTTAGTTTACTTTTAGAAAACAGAACAAATCATATAAAAATCTTCTAAAAAATATGTAAACAGCCCTTTAAATGACTTCCTTAGTAGTTCTTAGCCATTTTTAGAACATAGACCCCTCTGGCAGTCTGGCGAAGCCTATAGACCCTTTCTCAGAGTAATGTTTTTAAACACATTTTTTAAAAAATCATTGTTACTAAGAAAATCAAATACGTTAGAATTCAGTTATCAGAATATATTTGATAATGAAATAGTGATATACTTGCTTTTATTACCCATTAAAAACAAGTTCTAGCAGTGATTCTAATTCCTCTTGTAGTTTTGAAGTGATAGGCGTAAATGATGGTTTGAGATATCTGTAATAACTGATATGATGTGAAAATATCTGTTTCACTTGATATCAAAATTACAGGCACTGCTAATACTACTGTAATCCTGTTGCTTATATACAAAATTAAAGGAAATGTTAAATTTCAGTTAGAGGTTCGTGAAAATAAAAGTTGAATTTTTTTTCCTGTTCCAGCTCATGATTCTCCTGAATTCTATTCATAGATCCTTTGGAGGTCCGTTCAGTTTACAAATCTCAGAATATAGACAGAGTTTCTGTTATGTTGGAAATGGGATGATATTGTAAAATACCTCCCTTGAGGCTTAAAACTTTGAATTGAAAAGAAATAGATAACGTATACGTAGTTGGGGTTTTTTTTAGCTAGAGTAGTTTTGTTTACAAAAAAAGAAATGCTGCATTTGTATCTAATATCATGTTTTGTATATTCTCAAGCAGGTAGACTCAAAAAGCCTTTTGTAAAAGTTGAAGATATGGGCCAGTAAGTATCTAAGTTCAATCTGTATGATTTAAATACATTATTAAAGGAGAAAATCTAATTAAGCTATCTTCATTAATACTGTTAGGTCTCTTTATATTAGATTTATATTAATATGCATGTAGGACAAATTACAGAAAGTAGTATTAATTAATTTGTGTTCATGAACTGAATTTAGTTTTAGTATGTTGAAATATCTAGTTTAGAGCAGTCATGAGATCAACTCATTTTTTTAGTTTTTCAGATAACCATTCTCTGGCTTAATGCAGTACCATATGGTTTAGAACTACTACTTAAAGATTGCTTCTACATTTGTGAAAAGGAAATTATTAGGTACTATATGGAAATACAAAATCTGAATATAACATCTAATCTGGTGGTTTTCCTAAACTCACTCAGAAGCATTATAAGATAGTCTTAAGACTGCAAATATAAGTGAATTAATTTCACCTGGAAAAATTAGATTACTTTCTTTGACTTTCCAGTTACTCATTTAGACATGTGTGGTATAATTCTCTTGGATACTTTACTAAGGTGACAAACATGTACTTAATGCTTCTTTTTGTGAAATGTGTTACTATGGGGGAAAAAATGCAATTCAAAATTAGGCCTAGAGAAGGCACTAGTAAGTGGAAAGACATCCCATGTTCATGGATTGGAAGACTTCATATTGTTAAGATGTCAGGGGGCCAGCCCAGTGGCACAGTGGTTAAGTTCACACGTTCTGCTTCTCAGCAACACAGGGTTCACTGGTTTTGATCCCGGGTACAGACATGGCACCGCTTAGCACGCCATGCTGTGGTAGGTGTCCCACATATAAAGTAGAGGAAGATGGGCATGGGTGTTAGCTCAGGGCCAGTCTTCTTCCGCAAAAAGAGGACGATTGGCAGCAGTTAGCTGAGGGCTAATCTTCCCCCTCCAAAAAAAAAAAAGTCAGTACTACCCAAAGTGATCTACAGATTCAGTGCAGTCCCTACCAAAATCCCAATGACTTTTTCTGCAGAAAGAGAAAAATCCATCCTAAAATTCATATGGAATCTCAAGGGAACCTGAACATAGAAAACAATTTTGAAAAGGAAGAACAAAGTTAGAGGTCTACACTTCCTGATTTCAAAACTTAGTACAAAGCTGCAATAATCAAAATAGTTTGGTACTGACATAAAGACAAGTGTATAGACCAGTGCAATAGAATAAAGAACCTAGAAATAAATTTTTACATGTACAGTCAGAAGATTGTTGACAAAGATGCCAAGATCATTGAGTGGGGAAAGGACAGTCTTTTCAACAAATAGTATTGAAATACAATGGAATATTATTCAACCTTGAAAAGGAATGCAATTCTGGGGCCAGCCCTGTGGCCAAGTGGTTAAGTTTGCACGCTCCACTTCAGCGGCCCAGGGTTTTGCTGGTTCAAATCCTGAGTGCAGACACGGCACTGCTCATCAGGCCCTGCTGAGGTGGTGTCCCACATATCACAACCAGAGGCACTCACAATTGGAATATACAACCTTGCACTGGGGGACCTTGGAGAGAATAAGAAGAAACAAAAAAGATCGGTAACAGATATTAGCTCAGGGGCCAATCCTTTACCAAAAAAAAAGTGACATTCTGACACATGCTACAACATGGATGAACCTCGAGGACATTATGCGAAGTGAAATAAGGAAAATACTGCATGATTCCACTTAATGAAGTACCTAGAGTAGTCAAATTCATAGAGACAGAAAGTACCATCATGGTTGCTGCAGTCTGGTGGGAAAGGGAGAATGGGGAGTTACTATTTAGTGGGTACAGAGTTTCAGTTTTGCAAGATGAAAAGAGTTCTGGAGATGGACAGAGTCAATAGTTGTAAAACGTGAATGTACTTAATGCGACTGAACTGTACACTTACAAATGGTTAAGATAGTAAATTTTATGTGTATTTTACCACAATTAAAAAAAAAAAAGGTTTTTTGTATGTTAAAATAAATTAGGTTTAGAAATTAGGAAGGAAAGCCTAACTGGTTTCTGTTGTTTCTTTCAGAGTCCAGATGAATTACCTGATTTTGAAATATAAGACTACAAACATGATTTCTTTCATCATAAAGAATCTCATGTATTTGTCTTTTTATTCTTTTAGACTGTATAGGCCATTTTATCTTCAGCTGACCAATATGCCTTTCATAAATTATTCTGTTCAGAAGCCCTCCAGTCCATTTGATGTAGATAAGCCATCTAGCATCCAAAAGCAAACTCAGGTTAAACTAAGGTTGGTTTAAACTTCAAGTAATTTTTTATCTTTTAAACATTTAAAATACAGTCATGTATCACTTAATGACAGGGATATGTTATAAGAAATGTGTCTTTAGGTGATTTTGTTATTGTGCAAACATCATAGAGTATACTTACACACAGCTAGATGGTATAGCTTAGTACATACCTATGCTTTATGGTACTAACCTTATGGGAGCACCATCATGTATGTGGTCCTCATTGACCAAAACCTTCTTATGTGGCTCGTGACTGTAATTCATTCAGTGCCATTGTGTGTGTATGTATGTGTGTTTCTGATTGCAATTATGGTTTCCCCTCTGTATATTTCTAATGCCCCTTTGCTAGATTTGAAGTCTGAATCTCTTTTAAATGTGTCACATTTAGAAACTTTAGATAGATTGGGGGCAGTCTTGAAAATATTTGCAAATAATTTAAATGTGTTGTTTCTCTAGTGATCTGAAATAGTCTCCAGAATAATCATTTCATTCTTAATTTGCTTCTCAATTTCTTAAAAAGAAATATGGTTAAAACTATTTGTTGGGGGCCGGCCCCATGGCCAAGTTCCCCTTCAGTGGCCCAGGGTTTTGCTAGTTCGGATTCTGGGCACGGACATGGCACCACTTGTCAGGCCATGCTGAGGTGGTGTCCCACATGCCACAACTAGAAGGACCCACAACTAAAAATATACAACTATGTACTAGGGGGCTTTGGGGAGAAAAAGGAAAAGTAGAATCTTTAAAATATATATATATACATGTATGTATATATATATTTGTTGATAGAAATCTCTCTAAATAATAGTAGATCCTGTTTGATAGGTGTGGACTATGAATTTTAAAAATTACTCCTTTTGTTCAGCAGTTAATTCTTTTACCATCTATTTCTATCAGAATCCAAACAGATGGGGATAAATGTGGTGGAATCCCAATTCAACTCCAATTGAAAGAGAAGAAAAAAAAAGGATATTGTGAATGCTGCTTGCAGAAATATGAAGATCTCGAAACTGTAAATGTAATTTTATATTTAGGGGCTTGATATTTCTAAACTATGAATAATATTTGCTATTTGAATTTTAACTTACTTTTCTGATTGTGGCTTACAACTTGATAATTATTAACTAGTGTATATTCTTTTTGGTAGAATTATCCTAAGTTTTAAGAACCCAAAGTGAGAAAATATGTATTGAAAAATCATTTTTATTCATTCATTTCAAAAAATATATATTAAGCACCTGCTATGTACCAATCACTGCTCTGGGTGAACAAAAGACGCCAATTCCCTACTCCTGTGAAGATTACATTCTTTGGAGGTTGGGAAAGATAGGTAACCACAGGATAAAAGAATAACGAACTATAGAGAACATTAGATCAGTGCTATGAGAAAATATAAAGGAGGAATGGGGGTGTTGCTATTATTTAGACTAGAAAAGGAATACCAAACTGATAAGGTGGTATTTGAGTAGACACCTACGAGAGGTGAGAGAACAAAACTTATGGATGTTGAAAGAAGTGCAAAAGTGCGAAATTAAACTGATTGATGGGATCAGAGCACAGATGATGGTGGCCTTGAACTAAGCAGTGGTTGTAGAAGTGATGTGAGATGGTCAGATTATGGATATAATTTAAAGGTGAGGCCTAGAGGATTTGCCAATGGATTGAATGTTGGGAGTTGAGAGAAGATGAGGAGTCAAGAGTGACTGAGCAATTAAAAGATGGTCATGTAGTTTACTAATGAGAGGACAAGAAGAAAGTGAAGACAATTCTTGGAGTAATAGAAAGAGAAATAGAATAGTTGGAAGGGTATACGGGATGAAGAGGAAGTTTTAACGATGGGAACTGTTAGAGTTTGTAAACTGATTAAAAAAAAAAAAAGTAAAAGTTATGGATCCCAGCTGCCCAGGTTTGAATCTTGGCTTCCTGTCTGTGTGACCTTAAATGTTAGCTGTTCTTATTTGAGTTAATTTTTAAAATAGTAGATAGATTTGTTTTGGTGCTTGGTTTTGGTAGAAGACGGTGGGAAAGTTAAGGAGAAAGAATAATACTTAAAAATATCTAGTTCATAAACTTTCTCTGTCTTCAGACTCTACATTGAATTTTGATTGTTATATAACCCAAAATATATTAGTGCTTTGTGTCAGCCTTTTGTGTTTTCTTTACATAAGAAAGGAAAAGAATACAGTTAGTTTAAAAGTATTTTTAATTAGAAGCTAAGCTATCAGAAATATTTCCTCTTCCCAAAAGTTATTTTGAAAATTTAAATTACAGATTGGTCCTGAAATTTTACTTTGTGTTGTTTGCGATAGAATAATCTAGAATGGATGCTTTCCTTAATATCAGTTTGTGATCCTAATTTGATGCTCATAAAATTTTGGAGCTTAAAAATGACAACCCTGGTTACTGGTTGCCACAAGGAAGGAAGATTAGTGAAAGTAGATATTGGGAATTGAAATTTTAAATTTTTCTGGTTTTTTTTTTTCACAATTTTTCATGTATATGCTTCTTAGTCACTAAGCATAAAGAAAATATTCTTTTGTTTTTTGAATCTTAGATTTCACAGTTATTCAGTTCCACCTGTATCAAGGCAATTATTTAACAAATTTGGTTACTGGCAATTAAGCAACAAACAAGGCCAACATATTCCCTATCCTTAAACATCTTAAGAGTCTGGCAGAGAAGACAGATATAAAACATGTATTTGCAAGTGGGATGGGTGTCACAAAAGTGCAGTATAAAATGCAATGGTAATAAATAACTAGGATACTTAATGTAGAATGAGGGACATAGAATGCTCAACTGAGAAAGCGACATTTAAATCAAGATTTAAAGGATGAGGGGCCGGCTCCATGGCCGAGTGGTTAAGTTCGTGTGCTCCGCTGCAGCGGCCCAGGGTTCGGATCCTGGGCGCGGACATGGCACCACTCATCAGGCCACGTTGAGGCAGCGTCCCGCATTCCACAACTAGAAGGACCTGCAACTAAGATATACAGCTGTGTACGGGGGGGTTTGGGGAGATAAAGCAGAAAAAAAAAGATTGGCAACAGTTGTTAGCCCAGGTGCCAATCTTTAAAAAAATAAAAAGATTTAAAGGATGAGTTAGAAGAGCTAGGAGGAGATAGACCAGAGCTACACAAAAGTTGAAAGTTGTTTTTCTTAATTTACTTCAATTAGTAAATTACTTTTCCTTCCAAGAACATGAATTAACTGAGTTTGAACTTACAGTTAATGTTTCTTTTTAAATTTTAATTATTTTTCATTCATTTAACATTACTGGACATACATAATTTGTATGTGGTAAATTTTGCAACTAAAGAGGGAATACATATATATTCCAGGATACTGTGTTTTTTTGTGCCCACTGGAGAATGTAGCTTTTGGAAAAACAATCAAATCATCAAAAGTTAAAATTATGTGAAACTGGGGAAACAGAAATGAGGTTGTTCCATAATCATGTTGGTACAGGCTTCTAGATATAATTCTCTGATCAGCTGATAGACAAATGATAGAATTAGCCTGGAGATTCCACCTATTCAAAAGGAACTTTGTTTCCATGTGAGTTTTATCCCGATACTGAACTTGTTTACTTTTGTTCTTGATCATTCTTAAAATTGAGAATAACCTATCTGTACTCTCGGTAGTAAGCACTGGGTATCTGAGATCATTTATTTCCCCATTCTCAAATGTGTTCTTCAATTATGAATCGTTTCTTCTTTTTTTATACTTCACAGCGTTCATTGTATTTCATTTGTTTGTTTTAATCTGCCTTCTAGATTCTTGTTCTGGATTCTTGTATGTTAATTTATAACATTTCGTTCATTTAGTACTTTATAATCCCTACCTCACTTAATGGTAATTGTATGAGGATAAAGTAAGGTAGTAAAGGGAGAAGTGTTTTTGAAAATGTTAGCACACTCTAACTGTTAAATGTTACTGTTGTTTTTCTCCATCTTTAGCTTCATTTTCTGATATAGCTTAGTTTGTTTTCAGTTCCATTGAAACCACAAATTAGTACTTAACTTTTCTCATTGAAAAATGGGAGACAGTGAAAACCAAAGAAGTTTTACTGGTTTCTCAGAAGTTACTTTTATTTTACTTCTTAACATCCTTTGGAGTTCTAGTAAAGGATATTTCTGTGGAGGAGTTATTAGGAATCTATTCGGTACATGAAAATGTTAGAAAACCTAAACAAAAGGTATCTGTTGGCTTAAAAATATAATTTTGTGATTTTGTGCTTTTTTTTTTAGCATCTACTAAGTGAGCAACACAGAAACTTTGCACAGAGTAATCACTATCAAGTTGTTGATGATATCGTATCTAAGTTAGTTTTTGACTTTGTGGAATATGAAAGGGACATGCCTAAAAAGAAAAGGTAATTTCAATCTAAGTTTTAAATTTTACTAGAATACTAAACTTTTATTAAACTAAAAATAAATCCAAGGTTTCCTGTTCTTAGAAGGAATGTATATTCTCAGGATATAAATATGGTTAGGAACTGATTCCTCTCACCCTCTTCCTCCACTACCCAAAGTGCTTACCTTAGATTACTTTTAAGGTCCTCTTAACTTTATAGTCTAGAAGAGGAATTGGCAAATTTTTTCTATAAAGAACCAGATAGTAAATATTTTAGGCTTTGTGAACCATAGGATCTCTCTTGGCAACTACTCAGCTTTGCCATTGTACAATGAAAGCAGCTATAGACAGTATGTAAACGGATGGATGTGGCTGCGTTGCAATAAAACTTTGTTCAGAAAAATGGACAGCAGACTAGCTAGATCTGGCCCATGTGCTGTATGTAGTGTGTCACCCCCTGGTCTAGAGCCGTGAAGTTTACCATCTACTCACACTAAAAAAGCTAGAATTTTTAATTAATCTCAAGGAGTTTTAGGAAGCTTTTGTCCACTTACTTCTGTTAAGTCTTCTTTATACTTTCACTAAATATTTCTGCTTAAATTCTACTTGCTGATAATATTTACTAAAGGTACTGACAGGACAAGTGTGAATACAGTTCTGTTTGGTGTACAATAACTGCCTGTTGACAAAATGATCCTGGTTAGATTATTGCCATAAATATAAAATAAAAAGAAATGCTTTCATATGGATACACCCTAGAATTGGTGACAACTCAATAGGTTCTGTAGTCCTTATATCTGTTTTTAGACTAATCTTAAGGCATAAAGAACATTAGAAAATATAATACCAAGGTACAGCTTCTCAAAATTAACTAGAAAGTTTTTTGACTGTATCTAGGTAGAACAGCTCCTAAACCTCATATTTCTGTAACATTCGGAATGGTTGTTCATGACTGATTTAGTATGATAATTGAAGAAGAGGCCTATTTCCATCTATTAAAACTATATGGGCTATTGTTTAGAATTCCCTGAAAACTCAATCTGCAGCAGAATTCTAAACTAGTACTTATATATAAACTGGTTGTTTTTTAATCAATTGTCTTATTATTATGAGCACAATTTTTATCTCTCTGGGCAAGTCACCTAAATATCTCTAGGCATTAAAGGAGAGAGGGTGTTGAAATTGTGTTTTTCCAGTTTTTATCCTCTATTTGTTCAAGAGGACTCAAGTGAAAGTATAAACAAATAATAAGAGGACCCATTCTGGTTTTGAAGGAGCAGGCGAACTCTCTATTTCTGTTATCTGTGACATGGGTAACATAAAATATAATTAGTGAGCTGTTAAGTTTCTATTTGTATGTAATTTAGGATTATCTAAAACAAAGTAGCATCCTAAGGATATCCGGAGGCTCCATGAAGAAGAGGATTTCACGTCAAATATGTGTGTGAAACTTAAGGATTACTAATTTGTCATCTTTAGAAGACAAATTATCTTTATTACCAAGATACCAAGTTTTCAGCTCACTGTGATATTAGATATTTTATACTTAAATACAGTCACACACTGCATAATGACATTTTGGTCAATGATTGTCCCGTGAGATTAGTACCATATAGCCTAGGTATGTAGTAGGCTATACCATCTAGGTTTGTGTAAGTACATTCTGTGATCACACAATGACCAAATCGGCAAACATCGCATTTCTCAGAATGTATTCCTGTCGTTAAGCAACACGTGACTGTAATAAATAAAAAATATTTCTGCCTTAGGTTTCCCAATAAATACTCATTCTCTACATTGCTAAGTAAAATGAGGAGACAACATTAATGTGAATTAAAGCATAGATGTTATGGAAATTTTCAAGATAATGAAAAAATTAGGAACAGACCCAAGTCCTTTTACTATCTTCTTTGATTTGTATGGTTAAAGTAGTTTCAAATGCCAGATTCAAGATACCCATTACCTCTGAAATGAAGGGAAAAATGTGGATGAAAAGAAACTAGAGTTTTCAGCTATATCTGTAAAGCTTTATTACTTTAAAAACATCTAAAGTAAATTTAACTGGATGTTAAGATTTCTATATTTTTGTAATATTTTCTTAAGTAAGTTTTGTAAGTAGTTTTAGAAGATTTTTACTAATTTAATTTTTAACTACTCAGTAATTTTGATAGCAATTATTTTAATTTTCTTCTTGTCTTTTTTTCCTATAAAGAATAAAATACAGTGTTGGATCCCTTTCTCCTATTACTGCAAATGTCTTGAAAAAGTCTCAGCCAAAAGAAAAACTAGAATTACAACATATTTCTCAGAAAGACTTCAGGGAAAATAATGTACAGGTGATCGAGCAGAGTTTCTTATATAAAGAAACTAAGGAACTTGAACAAAAGTTTGTGTTTATTTCAGAATGCATCCCCTATCCTTCAAGTGAATTGCGAGGACTTCATGAGAAAACAACTGATAAATGTTCCGTGTTAAATCCAGCCGAGAACGACATAAAAGACAATTTTACACATCTGCCTCTACATAAAAATAAACAGGGATACATTCTTGATGTTTCTGAACAAAAATTAATTATAAATGAAGATGAGTTAGAACTAAAGGTAGATCACTGTCCATTTAAGCTACAGGCATCTATACAAGTTGCTAATTTCAATATGGATAATAGTGCATCTCAACCAAAACAAAAGTCAGATACTGTGCTTTTTCCAGCAAAGGATCTAAAGGAAAAGGACCATCATTCCGTATTTGGTCATGAGTCTGGTCTGTTAGCAATAAACAGTTCACAGGAGCACCTAACAGTTCAGGCAAAGACTGTGTCCCGAAGTCCTCCTGAGGAACCCAGAGAATGTGACATCAAGAATATCGATAGTTTACCTTCTGGTAAAATCCACCGGAAAGTGAAGATATTATTAGGAAGAAATAAGAAAGAAAATCTGGAACCAAACGTGGAATTAGATAAGAAAAGAACTGAATTTCTTATTACACAAGAAGAAAAGAGAATTTGTAGTTCACCAGTACAATCTCTACTAGACTTATTTCAAACTAGTGAAGAGAAGTCAGAATTTTTGGGTTTCACAAGCTACACTGAAAACAGTGGTATATGTGATGTTTTAGATATTTGGGAAGAGGAAAATTCAAATAATCTGTTGTCAGTGTTTTTCTCTTCCCCTTCAACTTCTACATTTACTGGCTTTTAGACTTAAAAAAAAAAAACTTTCAGAAGTGATTAAAGATCATATTCTTGAAGTTTTTATAAATATATATAAAATTCTTAGGGTTTTTTTGCCAACTTTGTTTACAGAGCCAAATGTAAATATTAGCAATAAAGGTGACGTTTGCATTTTTCTACAGAATTGCATACTTATTAAATAGAAAAATTGTACAATAAACTTGTGGTTCATCTTACTTTACATATTATGTTCATAATTGTTTTTTAAAAATTATTGTGAGGGGCTGGCCCCGTGGCCGAGTGGTTAAGTTCGCGCGCTCCGCTGCAGGCGGCCCAGTGTTTCATCGGTTCGAATCCTGGGCGCGGACATGGCACTGCTCGTCAGACCACGCTGAGGCAGCGTCCCACATGCCACAACTAGAGGAACCCACAACGAAGAATACACAACTATGTACCGGGGGGCTTTGGGGAGAAAAAGGAAGAAATAAAAAATCTTTAAAAAAAAAAAAATTATAAAAAAAAAAAATTATTGTGGATAAGTTTGCTTTGTGTCACAGAAAGTGCTCTCAAGTGAAATTTGAGTATGTCAAAATTTAGCATTATAAATTTAGGCTTTCTCGTTATAGCTATTGTCTGTTAAAATAGATTCCTATAAAAACATGACAGTATTGCTTTTAAAAGCCTAAATTTCATACAGAAAGGAAAAAAACATTAATTTCTATGTTTGGGTTCTGGAAGTTATTACCAGAAACATTGACACTTCAAGCTGACCTAATTGGACCATGCTACTATGTTGGCACTGGGGAGTTAGGTTATTTGCAGGGGTAAATGGAAGCCATGAAGGAAAAACTTAACCAGGCTCCCGTATGAAATAAAATAATTTCTCCACTGTTTTCCTTTACCTTTGGAAATAACTTCTTCCAATTCAGTATCAGGAAATGAAAGAGAAGGAATAGCATTGAACAATATAAGTTTTGAAACATGAGAATCACCTTTGATTAGGCACTTGACTCAATAATTTAGAGAAAATTCAATATTAGAAAAATTTCAACTCTTATCTGTAGATACCAGAGGCATTTACACTGACATTTTTTGCACAGTAAAAATTCGTGCCACTCAATAATGTATGAATACATTGTCACTAAAAATTAAATTTGATTACCAGTCTTAATTTTTTGAATCCTGTGTGACTCTAATATATTAGTTCCTATGCTTTGATGTGTATATTATTTTGACCATTTGGACAATATCATGAGAAATACTGGCTTCTCAGCAACTTAATTATTCATACCAGTACCTTAATTTAAGTAGGATCACTGAAATATCCCTAACGGTGCATACATGCAAACCTTATTTCCATTGTAAATTTAATACTGTAGCATTTTCTGTCACAAATGCATGTGTGTATCTGAATTTGTCAGGTTTTATAGATAGCCTTCTAAAAGCCTAGATGAAACTTTGAAAATTACTTGTAGAAGGTTTTTTTCTGCTTAGTATTACCTGTATTCCCCAAAATTTACTAAATAATTAAAAGGTATTTAAACTTGCTCTGTCATCCTTGGACTTCAGAGTGACAGTCTCCGATTTGCAGTGACATTGCCCTCAAAATGATTTGGAGTTATGTTGCCTTAGTTGTATTTAATAAGGAGGAAAAGCCTCAAGCTGAACACCTCCAGTAGTTAAAAGTTGTTAAACTTTATTTTGACACTATTTTTGAACTGTTATTTAGAACATTGGACTTTTAAAACACACTCTCCTAAGATCTTCATAATGAGTACTCTACTTTTTAAAAAATGCTTAAGTTTCAGTTTATTTGAAACCTTACTATAAATTATAGCAGGACCACCACATAGAGTTTGTGTGGGTTGTGCTGTGCAGATGGGCACCCAGTAAAGGGAAGGAGGGCAGGTAGGAATCCAGCCTGCAATCTGCAACAAGTAGTGTGCCTGGCAATGAGGTTGCATCCATGTAGAGATAGGAATACTTGTTCCTATTTTTTGTCAAGGCACGGCCACCTGGCAAGGTGCCTTTGGGGTTGTGTCTACCCAGAGAGGGTGTTTTGTTTTAATTCTTTAACAGCACTTAATTGTGGTTTGGTTCCCAGATACTGTACAAAAGGACACTTAATCTTTAATATACCAAGGCACCTTCCCAAGTAGGAATCTTCAAAGATCCTCAGCAGGGAAGATTAGAAGACTCATGGTTTGCTTGAAAGTGACATGGTTTGCCAAAAGTATCTAGACAGACAAATCGCAGCAAGCACATGTAGGTTGAATTTTTTGATATCAAGAGCAGTGAAGTTGAAAGGTGACAGGAAAGAAAATAGGCAACCTAATTAACCTTAAACTAAGGGCAACAGACTAGCATTCAAAGTTGGTGGCTCTATTTTTCCAGTAGGTAGATAAACAGCAGTGAAGACAATGTGCTTTTGTGACTCAAAATGAATGTTTATTTTTCTAAGATGACAAGCAATTGTAGAAACTATTTTACACAAGTCAATAGAATCTTGTAAATGGTTTTTGAAGCCAATGACTGCATGCATAGATTAGTATATCTATTAAAATAACTTATGAAATCATATATAGATGTTATTCTAATGTGTGTTGATTTATAGAGACCCCTGATGAATGTCAAGACAAAATACACCTACCTTTAAAAGAGGAACGAAAAACAGGATTACGTGTGTAAAACTTTCGCATAAAACGAGTGAACTTGAATCCTGATTTCTGGAAACGTGGGGCATATTTTATGTTAGATGAGATTTAGGTGCATGGGTTTTTTTTAAGCACTTTGGTGCTAGGATGGATGTGTAATTAATACTAGACTGCTATCTAAAGAATATATTAAAGTAATAAATGCTATATTTAAGTATAAATTTCTGTAAATGTAGTTTCCATTAATGTGAGACCAAAGAAAGTTTTACTACAGTTTTCAGTCAGGAATCATTCCAATGCTATGTTTTATTAGTAGAGTGAAATATAAGGATGACAGGCCTCTTACATAGGAGATGGGAAGGTTTTTAGACATGATAATGAATGCAACGTAAACCCTCACTGGGTAGCTGGATCTTTAATGATAAATATGGGATTGCCATGTTAAAATGTCTAAAGAATGCTGGTCACAGCGTTGCTCAAGAGATAGTAATTACCTTATATGACAGCCACGATAGACTTGCAGGCTTTGAAGTCTGTGCCATGACCAACAATGCAATACATGAGCTGTGTGCTGTGATTACGTTGTCATGGAGGGTAGGGGTGGGCACTGGTGAGAAGGAATGGGGTGCTACAAAGACAATTAGATCAAAAGAAAGCAGTTTAGCCTTTTAGCTACATTGGTTAGAGGGAATGTTTAATGATGTTACACAAAAAGTAGTATGGCATCCATGTTTTCACAAATTTCAACCAAGAAGTTGCCCTTTCTGTATAAAGCAGCAGTATATGCCCACCTATTTACCTGGGCAGACTAGTAATTGTGCACAACTAGTGTTAAAAAGCAGAACTTAGGCCCTTGCAAACAAGGGCCATTAATTAGCATTAATTTTGTAGGCACTATTAAAGGGAAGGAGCCTCCTTAAAATCCCATGCAAAAATGAAAAAAAGGAAAATCTAGAAAGAGCTCTGGGCAATTAAAGATGCAAAAATAATTTGTCAGCAAAATGTATTACTCAAGAAAAAGATGCCAGTTTTCAACACTGGGAGAATAGCATGTAACAAAAAGATAATACTTGAACAATAAGAAACCAAGAACCGGACTGAGACATATACATACGCAAACATATATAATGAAGTCACAATTCCTTCGTGAAAAAATAAGTCAAAATTATCAAAGTTCCTGTATATTAATTTTACTTGATTGTGCTTTAGTGGATAGTAAATTGCATTTAGCTTTGGTACTGTCATGTAAGTTCAGTCATCAATAATTCTGCTGACTTCTTCAAATCTCAAGTGCTTAAATGATTATTAGGAATAGGTGAACTCTGTGAAATTATCAGATGTAGTAAAACCAAGAAGGCAGCTTCTATAGAAGTTTCCTTTAAGAAAGCTTTATTTTTGGTTTATTTTAAAAAATCACTCCTAACTGCAAAAATTGTGTTACATAATATACATATGCTACTCTACTAATATCTAAATTTTAATCATACATAAGAAAATTTTAAAGGATAAAGTAAGTATATGCAATATTTTTGAAATGTTTTATCTTACTAATGGTACCAAACCCTTTTTTCTCCCACCAGAAGTATGCTGTTAAATGTTTTACAAAGAGTTAAAGGAAGTGGATAAAGTAAGGAACTGGTTGACCAGGTGTTTATGCTCTCTCATTAAAAAAATTTTTTGTTTAATACTTTGTGAAAATTCAGTTTATTTAAATATTTGGTTTTTTCATTTTCATAGCTCAAACAAAAGCACATAAATACTTAAATCCTAAAGGAAGAATTGCATTATTAGCTCTCTTTGCTAAAATATATTAATTTTTCAGTCGCGTCCCCTAAGCATGCCAAATTTTCATTAAAATGTCCCTAGTAAGTGTCTGTATTCCTGAGATGAGTCAGCTAGTTTAATTTATTTTTTTATTTATTTATTTTTTATGACCTTTTTTTTTTTTTTTTAAAGATTTTATTTTTCCCTTTTTCTCCCCAAAGCCCCCCAGTACATAGTTGTATACTTCTCGTTGTGGGTTCTTCTAGTTGTGGTATGTGGGACGCTGCCTCAGCGTGGTTTGATGAGCAGTGCCATGTCCGCGCCCAGGATTCGAACCAACGAAACACTGGGCCGCCTGCAGCGGAGCGCGCGAACTTAACCACTCGGCCACGGGGCCAGCCCCCTTTATTTATTTATTTTTTAAGATTTTATTTCTCCTTTTTCTCCCCAAAGCCCCCTGGTACATAGTTGTGTATTTTTAGTTGTGGGTCCTTCCAGTTGTGGCATGTGTTCCAATTGTGGCATGTGGGATGCGGCCTCAGCATGGCCTGATGAGCGGTGCCATGTCCGCACCCAGGATTCAAACCGGGGAAACCTCAGGCTGCCGAAGCAGAGCGCGTGAAATTAACTACTCAGCCATGGGGCACGCCCCAAGTCAGCTAGTTTTAAATCAATTAGAAGGTATTCCATTTTTTTTTTTAAACAAAAAATCCTTTTGGGGCCAGCCGGGTGGCATAGTGGTTAAGTTCAGCACATTCCTCTTCGGTGGCCTGGGGTTCATAGGTTGGGATCCCAGGCACAGACCTACACACTGCTCATCAAGCCATGCTGTGATGGATCCCACATACAAAAATAGAGGAAGGTTGGCACAGATGTTGGCTCAGCAACAATCTTCCTCACCACAAAAAAAAAGGAAAACAATGCTCTCACTATATCATGATAGTTTCAAAAGCAGCCTCTTATTGTTAACAAACATCTTTAAGGGATAAATTAATGGTTGTGCTTTTTTAAAATTTTTTCAAAAACTATCTTGAGGCTCGCAGAGACCAAATTAGTCACCCCTAATAGTAATCCCGTAATATCTTTTCCTTACCCTGTCTTAGCACTTTCAAATAGTATAAAAATTGAAATTGACAATTACCCACAAAAGTTTCAAGTTCCTTGAGGGCCTCATGGCAATTCATCACAGGTTGAGTTGATGGAGACTCTGATGAAGTTTAGCATGCAGGATGTATTCTAAAGGAGTGCCTTTGGACATCAGTTGACCCCACAGGGAGCTTTTCAGAGTTGGTAGGTGAAGATGACTGATAAGTCACTCAATGAGGGCTGCACCAGGAAGAGGCATGACTGTGGGCAATGAGGCTCTGCAGCTGAGAACTGAAGGAGCTGAAAGATTTCTACCGTCAGTACTCACAGCAGGTGGGAAAGCAAGTTCTTTATTAAAGAGGGATCAGGATCAATTACCTGGGCCAGGATGGTGACTCCTTGCCTGTTGGTCTCTTGGCACAAGGAACCCAAAGTAGCCAGGTGGTAGTTGCAGTTTATATGTAATTCAACAGGAGTTGCTTAGATCGGAAACACAAATTCCAAGAGAGTCACAGAGTAATGGCAAGGAGGGCCACTCCTGCTTCCATCTATTGGTTCCCAGACCTATATATTCTTTTATCAAAAACAGCACCATGTAAACAGTGTATACTGCATCCTAGAAGATGATAGTCCATCCTCAAAAATATCACCTCCAAGCCTCCAAGCTGATGCTACAGCTGTGCCTTTAACAGGCCATAATACTCTTAGTGTTCTCAAGCAACTTCTGGGTGATTCAGTATGCAATGAGACCTACGGATCACTTGTTCATAGGCCTACTCTCACACCTTTGTTCTAAAGCCAATCCCCTAGTGAAACACGAAATTACGTATGATGCCAGGCCAATGAATCAAGCCATCTGTCAACCTTCAAAAAGTAATAGTGTGAGCAAGAAAGACAAACTCATACCTGCAATATGTCTGTCACTGTGACCAGTGTAGTCAACTTGCCATCAAGTGCCTGGATGGTCTCCTCAGGGGATTGTGCCATAGCAGGAACTCAGTGTTGGTCTCTGTTTCTGGCAGATTGACATTTGGCAATGGCAGAAAAACTAGATCAGCTTTGGTGAATAGCAGCCCATCCTATCGAGCCCATACATAGCTTTCATCTCTGACACCATAGCACTTTTGCTCATGTGACATTGTGCCAGCACTGGGTTGGCATTAACATGTAATATGAAGATGCTCACACTTCATGACCACTTCCATATGCCACGTGCCTCTATGCCTTGTACTCAATCTTCCAATCTTTCTCTTCCCAAGCCCCTGAGCCAGTCAGGTAATTTCTCACTCCCCAAGAGTCCATGTATATTCTAAACCCGGGCCACTTCTCTTTCTGCACAAAGGGGATAACAAAGTACACCACTTAAAGCTCTGTTCATTGGGAAGATTTTTCTCTTGTGACTGGCTTTCAGCACCACCCCTGAGTAGAGCTGTATGGCAGTTGCCATCTATTTTTGGCCTGTACCCACAGAAGTAACTAATCCCTGAACCGATCTTGGGTTTTTCCTCCTTTTTCATCTGGTCTTAAGGAATGGCCAATACATCTATAGATGTGACCTGAGGGAGAGGAACTCATGCACCAGTGAGGGACATAGGGATCTGGGCTGCCTGCTCATGTAACTCCCTTGAGCCTCTGATCCTGTTCTTGCTCAATCCAATATGTACCAGTTCCATCATACAATGATTTATTGCTGCACCTGCCCAAGGTTATGATTTAGTAGGTCTGACAGAAACTCTGTTTGTGATTGGCATTTGTGACCACATGATGATTTTTGCCCCATAGTCAGGTGCGCCATCTCTCATTACATCATCTCACAGAACAAACTATTTTAGTTTTTTAAAAAAATACATAATTCTGGGGCTGGCCCTGTGGCCTAGTGTTTAAGTTTGGCATGCTCCACTTCAGCAGCCCAGGTTCACAGGTTCGGATCCTGGGCATGGACCTACACCACTCATCAGCCATGTTGTGGCAGTGACCCACATATAAAGTAAAAGAGGATTAACAACAGATATTAGCTCAGTGATAATCTTCCTCAGAAAAAAAAAAAAGGTACATAATTCTCCAGTGAAGATGGCATGGCCTTACTATAAAACCACTGGGGACTCAGTTGTGATTTCCCTATTAAGGGTTGCCATAAACTCCAGTTTTCCTACCACTGATACCTCTAGAATCTTTGAACCTGCCTGGTCATATAACTGCAGAGCCCTTTTTTGCTCACAGCTGGCAGCCTTTCATGCTACTGGATAGAAACAGCATTCCTAGTTGAAGTAAACTTCCTCCAGGATCTGAAAAGGCCTACCAGGCATTATGCTTCCTTCCTTGTGTTTGGGAAGTTCAGGATGCGATAATTTGTCCTTCATTTTGGATAGGATGTCCTGGCATGCCCCAGACCACTGGAACTCTAAAAATGTTACTGATGTGGCTGGTCTCTGAATTTTCGTAGGGTATATCTCTCACCCTCTGAAGAACATGTGTCTTATCAAACTTTGCAATGTGATAGCAACTTCTTCCTCATATGGTCTGATAAATACAGTATCATCGATATAATGGATTAATGTGATGTTCTCTGTGGCATCCTCTTCAAATTATAATAAGGAAAAGAAGGTTTAAATAGCCCTGGGGTTAAACTATAAATGTATGCTGTAACCTTTTCCCTGTGAATGCAATGTGCTTCTTATCCTCTCTTTCCGACAAGGATGGAAAATTATGCACCTGTCCAGTCAATGACTGTGTACCTTGTACCTGAGGTGATGTGCATCTGCAATAGAAAGGATACCAGGGGAGAGGGTGTCAAGATGGTGGCATAGGCAGACTCTGAACTCACCTCCTCCCATGAACACAACCAAGTTACAACTATTTTTGGAAAAATTACTCCTGAGAGAAAACTGAAAACTGGATGAAAAGAACCATAGCAACAAGAGACAGTCCCCACTGAGGCAGAAGAGGCAGAAATTCCTGCTGAAGAAAGAAAAACCAACTTCGTGAGCTGCAGACCTTCATGGCTGGCAAGCTGGGAGCAATCCTAAGGCACGAAGCCTTCCCTGGAGGAGTTGGGGACCTGAGCAGGGGAGTGTTGCTGCTATAAGCATCCTTCAGACTCAGCACAACTGAGATGAGTCTCATAATATCTGGCTTTGCTGGCTATTAACTACAACAGGGAATACCCCTAGAAAAGGTATTGGACGTAAGGGGAAAAAAGCTAGCTCTTAAACGGCCCACACACAAATTCACCCATTTCAGAAAGCAACCTAAAATCACCAAAAAAAAAAAAAAAAAAAAGGGCGCACAGTCCTTTGGTGAAAATGGCCTCACTGATAGGCTCTGGGTGCATCTCCGTGAGAGGTGAGACCTCTCTAAGGACTGAGACATTGGTGGGAGCCATTATTGTGATCTAATACTGGTGTACAGACACAGGCGCTGGCAGATGCTATTGGAGTTCTTCCCCTGGCCGGTTAGCCCAGGGTCTGCCCCACCCACTAGAGCACCGATTTAATCCAGCTCAGCCAGGTGAGGCAGCCTGCCCTAGGGACTGTCCTGACCCAAGAGCAAGCCCTCAGGCAACTTGTGGGCCTGCATAGACACGGGTGCCTGGATCCACTGAAGGCAGGCAAATGGGTCTGCCTCTGTGGGGCAGGGCATGCTTGAGGAGTGAGTGGAGAGTGTGGGGCATTGGGGAGTGTGTGGGGTCCTCTTCAGTGGGGTGACTGGGTAAGCTCCAGGGGGTTGGAAAGTGTGCACAGGCCAGGACTATGTTGATGGTGGGTGTGGATCTGTGGGCCACGGGCCTTATCAGTGGCCAAAAAACAGTGCTTCTCAAACAGCCACATAGGTGATCAGCCCACCATCCAAAGCCTGAAAAATTTGGTATTCCCATGCCTGGGGCCAGCCCCACTCAGCTTCAATCCTGAGAGAGCTGACAACAGCCTTGCAGGCCTGAGGCCTACAGCAATTGTAAGCCCCTTAGCCTAGCAACCAGCCACATTGGGGGCATGCTCACTTAACAGAAAAACTACAACAGAAATGTGCTATTAGACCTTGCAGCCAACTGTGCTGGGGCTCCCCACCCCCAGTAAAGTGACTGAAGGGTTCATAGCAGCCATATGCAGCTGAGCACTACAAGCAGCCAGTCAGGAGGACAGCCTAGACTCTGGGCACGTGCAGCAACAGCACCCTGCTGCAACAGAAGGACACATGTATCCCACACAGGGGTCACTCCTGGAATATTTGGAACTGGTGATGAGAGGAAAGCACATTGCTGGGCCTCATAAGGCATCTCTTACATAAGGCTACCTCTCCAAGATCAGGAGACATGGATGACCCACCTAGTACATAGATATAAGCACAGAGAAAGAGGCAAAATGAGGAGACAAAGGCATATGTTCTATTACAGGATCAGGACAAAACCCCAGAAAAAGAACTAAATGAAACAGAAAGAAACAATCTACCTGACAATGTGTTCAAACAAAAAGTCATAAGGATGCTCACTGATCTCGGGAGAAGAATAGATGAACACAGTGAGAATGTCAACAAAGAATTGGAAAATATAAAACATAACCAATCAGACATGAAGAATACAATACTGGAAAGGAAAATTTCATTAGAGGGACTCAATAGCAGAGTAGATGATACGGAAGAACAGATCAGCAAGCTAGACAAAAGACTAGAGGAAATCACCCAAGCAGAACAGATAAAAAGAGAAAAGAATTAAAAAGAATGAGAACAGTCTAAGGGAACGCTGGGACAACATCAAGTGCACTAACATTCACATTATATATGTCCCAGAAGGAGAAGAGGGACACAAAGGGTCAGATAATCTATTTGAAGAAATAATACATGAAACTTTCTAAACCTAAGGAAGGAAATAGACCTCCAAGTACAGGAAGCACAGAGAGTACCCAACAAGATAAACCCAAAGAGGCCTACATCAAGACACACTATAATTAAAATGTCCAAAATTAAAGATAAAGAGAGAATCCTAAAAGCCACAAGAGAAAGGCAACAAGTTACATACAAAGGAAAGCCCATAAGGTTATCAGCTGACTTCTCAGCAGAAAATTTACAGGCTAGAATGGAGTAGCACAATATAATTAAGTGGTGGAGGAAAAAATCTACAACCAAGAATACTCTACCCTGCAAGGTTATCACTCAGAATGGAAGGAGAGATAAAGAGTTTCACAGACAAGCAAAGACTAAAGGAGTGTCTCACCAAGAAGCCATTTTTTTTAAATGCATTTTTTTCCCTAAACATTGGCACCTGAGCTAACAAGTGTTGCCAATCTTCTTTTTTTTTTCTGCTTTTTTCTCCCCAAATACCCCCAGCACATAGTTGTGTATTTTTAGTTGTGGGTCCTCCTAATTGTGGCATATGGGACGCCACCCCAAAGTGGCCTGATGAGCAGTGCCATGTCCGTGCCCAGGATCCGAACCAGCAAAACCCTGGGCCATCGAAGTGGAGTGCACAAACTTAACCACTCGGCCCATGAGGCTGGCCCCAAGAAACAAGTTTTATAACAAATGCTAAAGGGAATTATTTAAGTGTAAAGAGAAGACCACAAATAGTAATAAGAAAATTATCCAAAAAGAAAAAGGCAATAAAATCACTGGTAACGGCAAAAATACAGTAAAGGTAGCAGATCAGGGGCTGGCCCGGTGGTGCAGCAGTTAAGTTTGCATGTTCCGCTTCTCAGCAGCCCGGGGTTCACTGGGTGTGGACATGGCACTGCTTGGCAAAAAGCCATGCTGTGGTAGGCATCCCACATATAAAGTAGAGGGAGATGGGCATGGATGTTAGCTCAGGGCCAGACTTTCTCAGCAAAAAGAGGAGGATTGGCAGCAGTTAGCTCAGGGCTAATCTTCCTCAAAAAAAAAAAAAAAAGGTAGCAGATCAACTACCTATGAAGATAATATGAAAGTCAAAAGACAAAAGTACCAAAATTACCTATTTCAATATAAGAGGGTAATGGACACACAAACACAAAATAAGAGGTTAGATATGATATGAAAACCATAAAATGTGGGAGGAGAGACGTTAAAGAGTAGAGCTTTTAGAAAGAGGTCAAAATAAAGAGACTATCAATTCAATATAGATTACTATATACATATATTATTAAATATGAACTTCATAGTAAGCATAAACCAGAAACATATACTAAATGCACAAATAATTAAGAGAAATAACCCAAACATAATAATAAAGAAAGCCATCAAACCACAAGGGAAAAGAGCAAGAGAAGAAGAAAGGAACAGAGAAGAGCTACTAAAACACCCAGAAAAAAAGTAACAAAATGGCAATAAGTACATATTTATCAATAGCTACTTTACATGGCAACAGACTAAATGCTCCAATCAAAAGGCATAGGGTAGCCAATTGGAGAAAAAAACAAGACCCATATATATGTGCATAGAAAAGACAAACTTCAAAGCTAAAGATACTCACAAACTGAGTGAAGAGATGGAAAAAGATGCTCCATGCAAATGGCAAACAAATAAAGCAGTAGCAACACTTATATCAGACAAAATAGAGTTTAAAACAAAACTGTAACAGGAGGCAAAGAAGGATACTACGTAATGATAAAGGGAACAATCCAACAAGAGGATATAACACTTGTAAATATCTATATACCTAACTTAGGAAAGCCTAAATATATAAAGCAATTATTAACAGACATAAAAGGAGAAATAAACAGTAACACAATAATAGTAGGGGACTTTAACACTCCACTTACACCAATGGATAAATCATCCAAACAGAAGATCCATAAGGAATCACTGGCCTTAAATGACACAATAGACCAGATGGACTTAGTAGTTATATATAGAACATTACATCCAAAAATCGTGCAATACACATTCTTTTCAAATGCCCATTGAACATTCTCCAGGATTGATCATATATTAGGCCACAAAAGAAGTCTCAATAAATTTAAGAAGACTGAAATAATACCAAGCATCTTTTCTGACCAAAAAGGTATGAAACTAGAAATCAACTACAGGAATAAAATCAGAAAAGTCACAAATATGTGGAGAGTAAACAAAATGCTACTGAGCAACGATTGGGTCAATGAAGAAATCAAAGGAGAAACCAAACAATACCTGGAGACAAATGAAAATGAAAATACAACAAGCCAAAATCTATGGGATTTGGCAAAAGCAGTTCAAAGAGGGAAGTTTATAGCAATTCAGGCCTACCTCAACAAACAAGAAAAATCTCAAATAAACAATCTAATACTACACCCAAAGGAACTGGAAAAACAAGAACAAACAAACCCAAAGTCATTAGAAGGAAGGGAATAATAAAAATAACAGCAGAAATAAATGAAATAGAGAGTAAAAAAAAAAGAAAAGAAAAAAATCAATGAAACCAAGAGCTGGTTCTTTGATAAGATAAGAAAAATTGACAAACCTTTAGCTAGACTCACCAACAAAAATAGAGAGAAGGCTCAAATAAATAAAATGAGAAACGAAAGAGGAGCAATTACAACAGACACCTCGGAAATACAAAAGATTATGAGAATACTACAAAAACGCATATGCCAACAAATTGGATAATCTAGAAGAAATGGGTAAATACTTAGAATTATACAACCTTCCAAAACTGAATCAAGAAGAAATAGAGAATTTGAATACACAAATCACCAGTAAGGAGATTTAAAAAGTAATCAAAACCTCCCAAAAAATAGAAGTCCAGGACCAGATGGCTCCCCTGGTGAATTCTACCAAACATTCAATGAAGACTTCATACATATCCTTCTCAAACTCTTCCAAAAAAAGAAAATTACTGGCCAATATCATTGATGAACATTTTTGATGCAAAAATCCTCAACAAAATACCAGCAAATTGAATACCACAATACATTAAAAAGATCATATACCATGATCAAGTGGGATTTATTCCAGGGATGCAGGGATGGTTCAACATCAGCAAATCAATCAACGTGATACAGCTGATTAACAAAATGAAGAATAAAAATTACATGATCATCTCAATAGATGCAGGGAAAGCATTTGACAAGATACAGCATCCATTTATGATAAAAACTCTGAGTAAAATGGGTATAGAAGGAATGTACCTCAACATAATAAAGGCCACATATGACAAAGCCATAGCTAATATCATTCTCAATGGAGAAAAACTGAAAGCTATCCCTCTAAGAACAGGACCTAGACAAGGATGCCCACTTTCACCACTCTTATTTGACATAGTATTAGAAGTCTTAGCCAGAGCAATCAGGCAAGAAAAATAAATAAAAGGGATCCAAACTGGAAAGGAAGAAGTGAAACTGTCACTATTTGCAGATGGTATGATTTTATATATAGAAAACCCTAAGGAATCCACTTCAAAACTTTTAAAAATAATAAATGAATATGGTCAAGTTGCAGGATACAAACTCAACATATAAAAATCAGTTGCATTTCTATACACTAACAATGAAGTAGCAGAAGGAGAAGTTAAGGATACAATCCCATTTACAACTCCAAAAAAAGAATGAAATATCTAGGAATAAACTTAACCAAAGAGGTGAAAGATCTGTACACTCAAAACTATAGAACATTATTGAAAGAAATTGAAGAAGTCACAAAGAAATGGAAAGATATTCCGTGTTCTTGAATTGGAAGAATTAACATAGGTAAAATGTCCATACTTCCTAAAGCAATATACAGATTCAATGCAATCCTTATCAAAGTTCCAACAACATTTTTCACAGAAATAGAACAAAGAATCCTCAAATATATGGAACAACAAAAGACCCTGAAGAGACAAAGCAATCCTGAGGAAAAACAACAAAGCTGGAGGTATCACACTCCCTAACTTCAAAATATACTACAAAGCTATAATAACCAAAACAGTATGGTACTGGCACAAAAACAGACACACAGATCAATGGAACAGAATTGAGAGCCCAGAAATAAACCCACACATATATGGACAGCCAATTTTTGACAAGGGAGCCAAGAACATACAATGGAGAAAGGAAAGTCTCTTCAAAAAGTGGTGTTGGGAAAACTCGACAGCCACATGCAAAAGAATGAAAGTAGACCATTCCCTTACACCATGCACAAAAATCAACTCAAAATGGATTAAAGACTTGAATGTAAGACCTGAAACCATGAGACTTCTAGAAGAAAACATAGGCAGTACGCTCTATGACATTGGTCTGAGCAGCATATTTTCAAGTCCCATGTCTGACCGGGCAAGGGGAACAAAAGAAAAAATGAACAAATGGGACTACATCAAACTAAAAAGTTTCTGCACAGCAAAGGAAACCATCAACAAAACGAAAAGACAACCTAACAATTGGGAGAAGATATTTGCAAACCACATATCAGATAAGGGGTTAATATCCAAAATATACAAAGAACTCATACAGCTCAACAACAAAAAAAACCAACAATCCAATTAGAAAATGTGCAAAAGATCTGAACAGAGATTTCTCCAAAGAAGAAGTACAGATGGCCAACAGGCATATGAAAAGATGCTCAACATCATTAGCTATCAGGGAAATGCAAATCAAAACTACAATGAGATATCACCTCACTCTGGTCAGAATGGCTATAATTAACAAGACAGGAAACAACAAATGTTGGAGAGGGTGTGGAGAGAAGGGAACTCTTGTTCACTGCTGGTGGCAGTGCAAACTGGTGCAGCCACTATGGAAAGCAGTTTGGAGTATCCTCAGAAAATTAAGGATAGATCTACCATATGATCCAGCTATTCCACTGCTGGGTATTTATCCAAAGAACTTGAAAACACAAAGGCATATAGATACTTGCACCCCTATGTTCATTGCGGCATTATACACAATAGCCAAGATTTGGAAGCAACCTAGGTGCCCATCGAGGGACAAATGGATAAAGAAGATGTGGTATTTATACACGATGGACTACTACTCAGCCATAAGAAATGACTAAATCCGGCCATTTGTGACAACATGGATGAACCTTGAGGGTATTATGCTGAGTGAAATAAGTCAGAGGGAGAAAGTCAAATACCAAATGATGTCACTCATAAGTAGAAGATAAAAACGACAAAAAAAACCCCCAACACATAGCATTGGAGATTGGACTGGTGGTTACCATTGGGGAAGGTGGGAGGGGGAGGGCAAAAGGGGTGATTAGGGTCACATGTGAGGGGATGCACTATAATTAGTGTTCGGGTGGTGAACACGATGTAACGTATACAGAATTCGAAATATGATGTACAACCGAAAAAAATAAAAATTAAAACAAACAAACAAACAACCAAAAAAAAAACCAAAAAAAGTAGGCATTATGCTTTTCAACATTGGTCTTAGCAGTATATTTTCAAGTACCATGTCTGATCGGGCAAGGGAAACAATAGAAAAAATAAATAACTGGGACTACAACAAACTAAAAATCTTCTGCACAGCAAAGGAAACCATCAAAAAAACAAAAAGACAACCTAAGAATTGGGAGAAGATATTTGCAAACCATATGTCTGATAAGGGGTTAACAGCCAAAAAATATAAAGAACTTATACATCTCAACAATAAAAAACAACCCAACTAAAAAATGGGCAAACGATCTGAACAGAGATTTCTCCAAAGAAGATATACAGATGGTCAACAGGCATATGAAAAAATGTTCAACATCATTAACTATCAGTGAAATGCAAATCAAAACTACAATGAGATATCACCTCATTCCTGTCAGAATGGCTATAAGCAACAAGACAGGAAACAACAAATGTTGGAGAGGATGTGGAGAGAAGGGAACCCTCATACACTGCTGGCGGAAATGTAAACTGGTGCAGCCACTATGGAAAGCAGTATGGAGATGCCTCAAAAAACTAACAATAGATCTATCATATGGTCAGCTATTCCACTGCTGGGTATTTATCCAAAGAACATGAAAACATGAATGCATAAAGATATATGCACCCCTATGTTCATCGCAGCATTATTCACAGTAGTCAAGATTGGAAGCAATCTAGGTGCACATCAAGGGATGAATCGATAAAGAATATGTGGTATATATACACAATGGAGTGATAGCGAACCTAAAATGAGTTTGTACACCCGTTGCACAGCAAGCCAATCTCTGACACTGGGTGTAGTGGAAGAAAGTAGGAATTTTATTATTGCCCAGCACAGAGCAAGGAGAAAGGGCAGCTAATGCTGAAATCCCAAACTCCCCAAAAAGCTAAAAGGAAGGGTTTTTATTTGGGGTTTTAGGTAGGGGAGGAGGAGCACATGGCCTTGCTGGTTGGAGCTTTCCCACCAGCCTGTCTTTGGCCTTGAGACTACTTGCAGAGAGGAGGGAACCCATGACCTTGCTGCATCCACCAGCCTGTATCTCTTTGCAGGGAGGAGATAATGAGTCCAGGTGCTTGTCCTTGGCTGTGTCTGTCTCCATGGAGGATAGTGGATTCTGGAGCCAGGAAGCCAGGGAGTAAGCAGGGAATGAGTGTTTTAGCTTTAACTCCACATATGCTGGGTTTAATGTGGGGGAACCAATATCAGGGTCGGTATCAGGAGTACTACTCAGCCATAAGAAACAATGAAATCCTGCCAATTGTGACAACATGGATGGACCTTGACAGTATTATGCTAAGTGAAACAAGTCAGAAGGAGAAAGTCAAATACCATATGATCTCACTCATAAGTAGAAGATAAAAACCACGACAAACAAACTCATAGAGACAGAGATTGGATTTGTGGTTACCAGAAGGGAAGTGGGGAGAAGGGAGGGAGAAAGCAGTGATTAGGCATATGAGTGTGGTGATGGATTGTAATTAGTTTTTGGGTGGTGAACATGTCATAATCGACACAGAAATTGAAATATATAACGATGTACACTTGAAATTTTTTAAAAAAGGAATAATAATGTGATGGATTAGGGAAAAAAAAAGAAGAAGAAATAATACCACACCTGGCATTGCAACTGCAGTTGAGGCTACTACTTAATGGAGTTTCTGTCATCCTTTATGACCCACATGTGATTATGACGGGAATCTACCATCTTTTAGATGTTTAACAGGAACACTAATTTCCTACATCACCATCACCATCACCACCACCACCCTAGGCTAAGACAGCGTTTTTTATTTATTAGTTGGCTGAGGGATAGAGGCAGTTTCAGAGGTTTCCACTTGATCTTTTCTTTTCTTTCTTCTTTTTCTTTTTGTCTTTTCTACTATAATAATTCTTACTCTATAGGCTATGTACATAATGTGGGTGATTTCAGGAAGTACTAAGTATTTCTCTTCTAATGATACATTCAGAGGCTAAGCAAATGATATTGTTGCCCCACTGTGATCCAAACCTTGTCCAGTACTCCATTTATTCCCTCCCACCCACATGCCCCCACCATAACAGGTGCTTCGGGTCCCAGGTATCAATGTCAATTCAGACCCTGCATCTAACAAATACTTAGGTATTCCCTTTCCTCAGTGCACAGTTACAGTAGTAAATGGAGGTAGGTCCCTTTGGGGAAGGACTAGAGGAAGCATTACCATGTGTACTTACATGTGTTGCAGGGTCCCTCTCCTGGGGACATGGCCTTTTCTTCAGTCAATGATTTCTGGGTTGAAAAACTGACTAAAGTCTGGAAGCAGAACAAGAGATCATGACTTTTTGTTGGAGTAACTGCCCTCAGCCTCTCGAGACTGATTTATTTTAATGGTACATATTGAGTAATTCTCTTGTTGGTTGTTCAACCATTTTTCTCCTAAGGAAACTGTGTTCTATTAACCAACTCCACAACTCTGAGGATCAGGCCTCCTCTGGCTGCCTCTTCAAGTTTGCCAATTATTATCATAATTGTATGTACCTGGCTTCTGTATATGTGATGGGTTTCATTAAAAAATATATATTTTGTATATATATATATATATATATATATATATGAAATAGGCAAGATGTAGCCAGAAGCACACTACTTCAAAGAGATTCAAAGGAGACTAATGTGATAACACCACATCAACAAGATGAGGGATAAAAATCATATGATCATCTCGAAAGACGCAGAAAAAGCATTTGACAGAATTCAATATCCATTCATGAAAAAAGCTCTCAATAGGCTGAATACAGAGAGAATGTACTTCAACATAATACAAGCCATATATGACAAGATCGCAGCTAACATCACATTCAATGGTCAAAAGCTGAAAGCTTTTCCTCTAAGATCTTTAACAAGACAAGGATGCCCACTCTCACCATTTTTTATTCAGCATAGTACTGGAAATCCTAGCCAGAGAAATTAGGCAAGGAAAAGAATAAAAGGCATGCAAATCAGAAAGGAAGAAGTAAAACTCTCTATCTGCAGATGACATGATATTATGAATAGAAAACCCTAAAAACTACCAAAAAACCTATTCAAACTAGTAAGCAAATTCAGCAAAGTTGCAGGACACAAAATCAATATGCAAAAATCAGTTGTGTTTCTACACACCAACAATGAACTATTAGAATGAGAAATTAAGAAAATAACCCAGTTACAAATCTATCAAAAAAAATTCCTAGGAATAAATTTAACCAAGGAGGTGAAAGACCGATACACTGAAAACTGTAAGACGTCGATGAAAGAAATTCAAGAAGACATAAATAAATGAAAAGATATTCCATGCTCATGGATTGGAAGAATTAATATTGTTAAAATGTCCATACTACCCAAAGAGATCTACAGATTCAATGCAATCTCTATCAAAATTCCAATGGCATTTTTCACAGAAATAGAAGAAACAATCCTATAATTTGTATGTAACCACAAAGGACCCCAAATAGCCAAAGCAATCATGAGAAAGAAGAACAAAGCTGAAGGCATCAAGTGCCTTGATTTCAAACAATATTACAAAGTGATAGTGATCAAAACAGTATGGTATTGGCATAAAAACGCAAATATAGATCATTGGAACAGAATAGAGAGCCCAGAAATAAACTCATGCATATATAGTCAATTATCTTATGACAAAGGAGCCAAGAATCTGCAATAGGGAAAGGATAGTTTCTTCAATAAATAGTGCTGGGAAAACTGGACAACCATATGCAAAAGATGAATTTGGACCCCTATCTTATACCATACACAGAAATCAACTCAAAATGGATTAAAGACTTAAACATAAGACCTGAACCCATAAAACGGAAACCTGAAACTTGTAAAACTTGAACATAAGACCTGAAACAAGAAAACAAAGCGGGTAATTTCCTTGATATCAGTCTTGGTAATAATTTTTTGGATTTGGTACCAAAAGCAAAGGCAACAAAAGTGAAAGTAAACAAGTGGGATTACATCAAACTGAAAAGTTTCTGCAAAGCAAAGGAAACCAACAAAATGAACAAGCAACTTACGGAATGGGAGAAGATATTTGCAAATCTGATAAGGGGTTAATATCCAAAATACATAAAGAACTCATACAACTTAATAGCAACCCCCCCCCCTCCACCAAGCAATCTGATTAAAAAATCAGCAGAGGAACTAAATAGATGCTTTTCCAAAGAAGATAAACAGTTTTTTAAGCTCTGTGAATAAAACTTTAATAATGTACAGCATAAATTGGACAGGCTCATTCTTATATTAAAAGAAAAGATTTCTATATTACAACTTATTTATATTTGCATACTGGAGAGGTAAGTTGCCTAAGTGGCTATTTTATAGTCCTTTCTAATAAATGTACAAAAACAAACAAGTACTGAGAATGCCGTTTGGGGCTTTGATGGAGACATAAGAATGGGCGTGTACTTGGTCTGTGAATCCAGAATCTGGAAGTGCAGGTAGCCCTACAGATCAGGGTTAGCCTCAGGGGGCCAAAAACCACAGCTTCAGTTTCTCCCCAACTCTCTAACTCCTAACTCTTGGTATTAAGAGTGGTGGGGCTGGGGGCGGGAGCATCCCCCCACAAATGCTGCATCCCCATGTTCACTGCAGCATTATTCACAATAGCCAAGATTTGAAAACAAGCTAAATGCCCATCAATGGATGCATGGATAGAGAAGATGTGGTATATATGTGCGGTATATATGTATATACACCCCCCATATATATATATAATAGGATATTATTCAGTCATGAGAAAGAAGGAAATCCTGCCAATTGCAACAATCTTGAGGGCATTATGCAAAGTGAAATAAGCCAGACAGAGAAAGACAAATAGTGCATGGTATCACTTACATGTGGAATCTAAAAAAAATAAAAAGTCAAACTCATAGAAACACAGAGTAGAAAAGTGGTTGCCAGGGGCTGGGGGGTGGGGGAAATTGGGAGTGGTTAGTGAAAGGCTACAAACTTTCAGCTATAAGATGAATAAGGTCTGAGAATCTATTGTAAAACATGGTGACTATAGTTCATAACACTGTAATTAAATTAATTAAAATTTGCTGAGAGTAGAACTTAAATGTTCTCACCAAAAAAAAAGGATAAATCAGTGAGGTGTGAGGTGATGGACGTGTTAATTAACTAGATGGTGGGAATCAAATGAAAAACAACAACAAAACCCCCACAAATTATATAGATATATGCATGAAATAGGCAAGATGTGGCCAGAAGCACACTACTTCACAGAAATTCGAAGGAGTTTCTGTCCTGATAGGATGAGATGCTTTGCTCTGAAATGCCACTGACAGGCTTACTCTCCCCAGCCCCCAGCCCCATACCTTGGAGAAACAGTGTAGCTCAGAGCCACGGGTATGTTCTCACTACCTTCCCTCTCAGGAGGTCTATTGCGTGCCAAGGAGATGGAGTGGTTTAAAGGATGTATCTATTACATTAAAAAGTGTGCAAACTCTATAAATCAAGCAATTCCTCATTCTGCTATCTACCTTAGAAAAATGCTCACAACACACACACAGGGAGGTATTGCTTATGTCAGCAAAAGATGTTTAAATAGAAAAATTATGGAGTCTACTTACAGCAGTACAATATTCACAAAACCTGTAAAATTAATTCTTCCAACTAAGAGAATTGGGTAAGAATTTGGGTCCATGATGTAGGGGATGAAGGTAAAGGGCTTTTCCAGGCCCTTGGGTTCTGATTCTCTTTCACTGTAACCATTATGGAATCTCCCGCATCAAGATTAAAAGTGTGCTATTGAAAACTTGTAGCCCTTATTCAGGCTACAATAGCATGTCATATATAGCATTCTTAAGTGTCTCAATATTTGAAGATTTGGGGGAATTTTTTTGAAATGATAGTAAGCTCAGTGAGATGTGGCTACCAAAATATGATATAATGGTCTCTTGGGCAAGAATTTAGGACAAGGGACAGAAGAGTCCCTCTCTACTCTTTGCTTGTGAAATCATGTCTAGGTTGTATTTAATTCTGGATGCGACACTTCAGCTGGGACATTGACTCACTGGAGCTTATTTTCAAATCACAACAGGGAGAGAACCTGAAACACGTCACATGTGGCAGGGGTAAAAAAAAATTTCCCCCAGGGAAAGAAAAAAAACATCTTCAAAGAGCACCATGTGGAAGATTCTTTTGCATGTTTTACAGGACCAGAACCAGGATGGAGATTACACAAACGCAGGTTCGACCAGGGAGCTGTAGGAAAAGACAGATCTGAAAGCAGGAGATCCAGTCTTTTATAACTAGTCATGCGACCTTGAGGAAAGTCATTTAAATTCTCAAAGCCAGTGCTGTCCAATAGAACTTCCTGCAATGATGGAAATGTTCTATATTTTTGCTGTACAATACAATAGCCACTAACTGCAGATAGCTTATTTAGCACTCGAAATGTGGCTAGTGTGACTTGGGAACTGAATTTCAAATTTTATTTAATTTTAAGAAATTTAAATTTAAATAGTTACATGTTGTTAGTGGCCACAGTATTTGAAAGGTGCAGTTCTAAGCTTTAATTTCCTCCTCTCTTAAATGGGAATAATACTTACCAAATTGTTGACCTAAGGTTCAGCTGACAATACATGTGACCTCTGAAAAACTGTACTGTATCACACGTGTTAATTTTGTTGATAATTATTTTATTATTGTCTTATCCTCAAGAATTTCTACCATTTGGAATTAGAGAAAAATGGAATAAGCAGCCTGAGAAAGCAGAGATCCCCAAGTCTGGTTTCAAACGCAGGTTTGAGGCAGGCAGACATTAGAGAAAGAACAGAAAGATCCTGGGGAGTTGGACGACATTCAAGCGTCTGCGTAGACCTTCTACAGCAGGTTCTCCCTTGACTTCCCCGTGGCTGGGTTAGTGACCCTCCTCTAGGCATTACCAGGACATTTTCCACACTGTATTGTAAAACAAAACAAAACAAAACAAAACAAAACAACGGTGTTTACTCAACTGTATCGGCAAGCAGGTGCCTCTTACGCTTCTGTAGTGCACGGCTGTGTCCCCTGCACTTAGTCACCACCGGGCACACAGTAGGTCCTCATCAATATCTGTTGAATAATTAACTTACCATGCACTCTTGAGGGTATGATTCCCTGACAATAATTTAAGTAACTACAAAATTTGTGGGAAATATTAGTATTACAGATCTTTGCGGATGAAGTGGGCGAACACCGGCTCCCGCAGCGGCGCAGTTGGCTATCTTCGATGCCAGGAGGTGTGCCAGCGATGACCTCTCTTTCTTTCGCCCTTTTCCTCTCTCCAGTCTTCATGCTGCAGAGGACCTCACAGTCACGAGGTCGCGACAGTCCGCGCCGTCGTGGAGTCGAGCGGGACGCGGAGAGAGAACTACATTTCCCAGCGGACCCTCCTGCGCGCGCCCCTGCCCGCGCGAGGGGGCGAGTGCACCAGGCGCTCGCTCCCTGCCGAGCGCTCGTCGCCCGCCAGAGCCTCCGCCAGGGGATGAGGTGGGAGGCGCTAGAAACCACTTAGCTACAGCCAACCGCCCAATGCAGCACTCGCTCGCTCCCCCCGCCAGCGGAAGCGCCCGCGGAGCACAATGCAGCACTGAGGCAGCGCCGCGGCGGAGGCTGCAGCGCCAGGGCCGCTGCAGCACCGGCCGGGGCTCGGGGGGGCGGCCGAGGCGAGCGCGGGGCGCGGGGCGCGGGGCGAGGGAGCCGGAGCCGGCTGCCGGCGCCCGAGGAGGTGAGCGTCTCCAGCGAGGCGCTTGACCGGAGCACCATGCGGGCGGCGGCGGCTGCGTCCGTGCCCTTCTTGCTGCTCTGCGCCCTGGGGAGCTGCCCCCCGGCGCGCTGCGGCCGGGCAGGTAAGTTCGCCACCCTCTCTGGCTTCGGGACGTACCATTTCCCGGGAATCTTTGCAGCCCTCGAGAGCATTGAAAAGGGGCATCCCCATTTCCCCAGTGCGCGGGGAGATTTTTTTTTTATCTACAAGCGCGGTGAGAAGTGAAGCAAAAATACATGCGTGGGGGCGCGCGGAATCCTTAGGAACCTTTGGTCGAATGCCTGGGTTTTGTTTCTTCTGAAAAAGAGGAATACGGAGAAGAGAAAAGGGGTGCTCTGCTGCTGGGCCCCGATCCTGGATGCTCTCAGATGAGCTGGTCCAAGGCTCTTGGGCTGGTGTGTCTGCGTCCTTCCCAGATGGGGTCCAGGAGGGAGGGGGCGGTGGGATTTTCATAGAGGAGACGTCGGACCGCAGGACTGACGAGTGTGGGTCGGGGTCCTTATATTCGCCTTTTCTCCCCTCTCCCTCCTTGACCCCTTCCTGCCTGGAGGAGACGCCTCGTTGACGGAGCTGGAAAGGAGGAACGAAAACCGCTTCCTGGAGCGCCAGAGCATCGTGCCACTCCGGCTCCTCTACCGCTCGGGCGGCGAAGACGAAACTGGGCACGACGCGCTCGACACGCGGGTGCGGAGCGACCCCGGCGGCGGGCAGGTGAGGGGCGCGGTCTTGGGGGTGGTCCTCGGTGCAGCTCGGCCCATCTTGACCGCCTGTTTGCTCTCGGTTGCCCTGGAGATGCAATGTCTTCGGTGAAATGAGCTCAATCCTAACGCGAGCCATGCATGGCGCTCCCTGTGCCAAAAAGAAGGGAAAAGGGGGACGAGACCCCCAAAGAAACATAGGCCGGGGGCTTTGCTCAAGAGGAGGTTGTGCGGGATGCCTCCAGCAGTACGGCCACCTGAGCGAAGGGGCGAAGACCCTGTCACCTCCGTCAAGCAAGAGCCAGGCATAGGCAAGAAGGGATGTAATATTTGGGCAGGATTTGCATCATCATTATGGTTGTTGTGGTGGTGGTTGTTTTAATCCTCAAAGAGAAGACTTTATAAGTGATTTAAACCAAGATTGGTACTGTAGAAAAATTGGAAAAACCAGCCTTGACATCCCTAACTAAACTCAAGTCGTAAAAATAAGCTAAACTTCGAGGTTCTCAGCTCACTTAAGCTGGACCCCGGAGATGTACCCAATCACCGCCACCTTCCAGAAGAGGCGTCCCCCTCCCCACTTTCTTCGTTGGTAGCAGCCCTCTTGGTGTTATTAGGACTGTGTTGCTTATTGGGCCTTTATAAATTGTTTTAAAAAAATCTGCTTACCATTTACCCATATTTAGATAATATCACACGTCCACAGATATGCCTGAAAATTATTTTGAACTTACTGGTTAATTTCAGTAAATATTTTGGGACTTTGTAAACATTTTTTGTATTTATGTAATTAACTCGACAACTAGTTTACTCACATGTAAGTATATATTGAGACAGAATTCTTTCATGTAGTTGAAAATTTTTTAAACTTCACTAAAGCAAAGTCAGGCTGAACATTTTCACATGTATAAATATATTCATTCATTAATACTTTAAGATGTATCTTGGTGATGTGATAGTTATACTAATTTATCGGTATGTGTAAAATATGTAAAAATAGAAACATACTATTTAAATCTGTACTTCTACTAATTTGCAACTAAACCAAATGCTTAGTCGTTAAAATTTTAATATAAGATAGAAATTAATTTAAAGGGCTACAGCAGTATCCATCAAAGTTAGATTATTGTAGTAGAAAATCTAATGTTCTAAGCCTTAATGAAGGATTCTATTATTTAAATTAACTTCTGGTAAATACCCATTTTTCTTTTCTATTTCAACTTTGTTTCTATAGTAAAACTGAAGAAGCAGGGCACACAGTTTCCGCTCTTATTTTTCAATAAATTATGATTGTTTTTGTGGAGGAATATTCTCACACCTATTTACAACCTTTGATTATAAAGAAGTTCAAACACACACAAAACTAGATGGAATATTACAATGAGCTCCCAGCTTCAACAATTATCAACTCATAGCCAGTCTTGTTTTATCTGTATCCTACCTATTTTCTTCCCCTTTCTGTATTATTTTGAAGCAAATCTTATCATTTCATTCATAAAAAAATTTCATTGCGTACTTCTAAGAGATAAGGATTCTTTTAAACATGTATGATATTATTGTGGCTAGTGTATAAAATATATTAAATATTAAATATATAAATATGTTAAAATAATAATATATAAATTATTAAATATATATAAATATAATAAATATATATTTAAGTTTCTTTGATCTGAGATCCAAATAATGTCCATAGACTACAGTTAGTTTGTTTTTTGGTTGTCAAATCTGTCTGATGCATAGTTTCCCCCTCCATTTCCTTGTTCTTTTCCTTGCAATTTATTCATTGGAGACAGGGAGTCTTTCATCTGTAGGGTTTCCTGCAGTCTAAATTTTTGCTGATTTGGCCAGTGCTTTAAAACAAATCAGAAAGACTTTCTCAGAGAGGAAGGGAGACAGATGGAAGTAGAGAAAAAAGAAAACTGCAGGATTGAACCTGGAAAGTCTGAATCCCTGCGTCATGCTGGTAATGCCCTCAGGTACCTTCTGTCCTTCTCTGTGTTGGTGAAAGACTACCACTTTTGGAACATAGGCCAGCCCTCCTTTTTTTCTCTCCACTTATGGAGCAGCACTTCTGCAGTTTTTTGGTTCACAGGCCTCTCCACTTGGGGCAGAAGATACCTTGGGCCCATGCAGCTTCCCCTTTCTGCAGCAATAAACCTCACAATTGAGAAGAATGGCTCTGGCCTTCTGTGAGGTGAGAATGAATTGGTAGGATATAGGTTAAACTTCATGATAGATTATTAATTCGAGTCGGACGTGAAAGTGAAGATACTGTCTTGTCATCAAAGTAATTTTTAGGAGAAATTCTCTCGGTGCCTGGCACAGTATAAGGTACACACAGTACGTCTTGTTGGATGTCTGGATCACCTGGAGAGCTGTTGCCGTTTGCCATGCTCCTTAAACCACAGATAGAAACCATTGACCATAGGACTGAATCTGGCAGTTAGAGTTGTAAAGACCTAGTTGCCCTATGTCAACTTTTTCTACAACTAGGAAACTAAAAGTCTTCCTGCATTTTGGCATTTCTGGTTTCCTTCAGAGCTATCATTGGACCTGAAAATGTAAGTTAATTGTATCTGGCCATTCTTGTTTCTTTGGTAATCAAATAGATATAATTTATGGCATCGTAGCTACCCATAGATATTTTTTCAACTTCCTTTCTACTTCAGAAGTAAAATTAGGATGATTTTCTATCAGCTCACAAAACTTATATATTCATTTATTGATTTGCTATTTAAAGACATTTATTTACTTGAGCTCCTACTGTGTACCAATTTTTGTGCAAGACCCTGGGGATTTAGAGATAAAAAGACACAGTTCTGGCATTTAGGGAATTTACAGACAAGTAGGAAGATAGATGAGAGAACAGGCAGTTACACTCTGCCTTTCTGTGTGATTTTCTGGAGATGATCACAGAGAGCTGTGGAAGCAGAGGAGACCTAGTACTTTACAGGTGAGCAGTCAGGGTGGGCTCTCAGGGGGAGGTGCTGTCTGAGCTGTGTTTTGAGAGTAGGAATTGGCTAGAGTAAAGGGAGGAGTGGCCATATCAAACTGAAGGGGCGGCAAGTACATAGGTGTGTGGGAGTCAGGACCACATTTTGTTAACTGCAAATAGTTAGGCTTTAAGGGACAGATGAGAGAAAACAGGAAGGTGGAGAGTAGATGCTGCAGCATCTTCAGGATTTGCTGAGGAATTTGGGCTTTGTCTTAAAGGCAATCTAAGGATTTAAGTAAGGAGAAGTGATTAACCAGATTCATGTTATTGTGGGGTAATCCTATTGTTAGAATGAATAATTTTAATTTGAAAGAGTAAATGAATGTGGTTGTTCACTTTAACTCATTGGTAAATGCCAATTCACGTACTCGTTAAGCTTCATAAGAATTTAGTTCCTAAGTATACTGAAAATACTGTATAAATGAGTTTATATTTTTAAAGCACTTAGAACAAGGCTGGGTACATTGTAAGTACTATACGAGTTTTTGTTAAATAACATAAAGTCCCTCAGGCTGTTTGAGTGCTATTTAGAAATTTTGTAACATCTCTTTAATGCAAAATTGTGTCCTAAATTCCTGAATTTAACACATTCCCAGAAGTAAGTTACAAATTGTCCAAATTTACATAACAAAGTGGACCTGACAGTCCTAGAGAGGAAGAGACCTTGTAGGTCATCTAATCTAATTCAGGAGTTACTTGTCACCTAGTAAGATCAAGCCATTGCCCTGGAGTAAGGAAACTAGCAACATATTACTTAATGTTTCAGAAAGCCCGCAAGAACTATGATGATATAAAACAATATAAAACACTTTAATTTTACCCTTAGTGTGTCCTTGTTTCTGTTTTCATCACTCAATCGAACAGAACACTTATGTTTTTGGAAGAAATTTTCATTTTTGTTGCGTGGAAATACTGGCAATTTGATTGATGTGAAATAATTCTGTTGATACGAGTCCATATTGTAAAAGATTTCTTTACTACAGGTCAGTTCCTTGAATGCACACTTTATTTTTATCCCAAGTGGGATGATGGGCCCATAATGAAAGTTTATTATGCCATAAAGTCCTAGAAATGATAGTCAAAGAAATCATATTTGATTGTGGGTAACCTTGCTATCCTTAAGGTTGTCTGCCTAGTCTGAAGTAATTTCAGTCCTGTAAAATAGCACTCAGAATTAGAATATTCAGTCTTTCTTTCATTCTTCTGACTTGAAATTATCTGTGCTGAAGGAATTGTATGTTTGCAGATAAAAAGATAAAACATAATTTTAACTGGACAGTCATATGGGTAAGATATCACCTACTGAGTCTGACTGATGGTTTCTTACTGATAGTCACCTAATTGCTATTTTGAAGAATAAGCACCTTAATGGTTACCCCTTTTTGGCATGACAGATTTACTGTAGCATCAAAGATAGATTATTTAGTGGTGTATTTCCTTGTGTGATCACCCCATAAATTTTCAATAATTTGTTTTTTACCCGGTGATTACATTTCTCTATAAATAGCAGGAATTTCTTGTTGCCAGAAGTCTTTGTTGTCAGTGAGTAGAGGGGCTACTTATTTCTCTCTCTCTTTCCCTGGAAAGTGGTGTAGCTTCTCAAGTAGTCAGTCAGGTGCCAAGAACGTAGATCTGCAATTTATCATAGTTTCCATAATCACCAACGAATGGGGAAAATGCAAGATGGTAGCAAGATGGCAAAGAGTAGATGTGCTCCATTTTTATGAATATATGTATACGTATGCCTAAGCATAGATGAGCTGTAGTTAAAATTGTGCTGTTTCACTTGGGTGCCCTGAGTCAGCTTGACGGTAAATTGTCTGCAATGCTGCTTCCCTCGTGCAAATGGCCTCCTAGCAATTACAGCTTTAGAAGTACTTTGCAAGGATAGTACAAGCATTTTATTTTTCCTAATGTGCATTTGTTAAACCTAAGTAGCTCAATATTGTAGTTTTGCCACCCATCAAAACTTGCTCTGCTGCTATAAATAGGAAAGAGACATTTCCTAGCATTTTTTAAATCCTTTTACCAACCTTCTTCTCTTGCAATTAAACAGTTAAAAGAAAATGAAATTCAGAATTGTCTTGTTTTTACTCTGTGAGATCTCAATTTGTATATTTTTCTTTTGCACATCTTTGAAATTCTGCCTAATGATTTTACTGTTCACAAAAAGAACCTGTATTTCATCACTTTTTTACAGCTACACATGGAAAACTATGAATGATTCTAATAGCTTATGGGTTGATAAAAATTGTTCTTAGTTTTATTTGCTTTCTCATATTTCAAAGAATGCCAAAGTGTTCTATCGTTTTTGACTACCAGAGCCTCTCTTAAAAGTGGTGGACGGAGGCCTGCTTTCTTGTCATAACGCATGGAGAGCAGGACTCTCTAAGGTCAGCAGTACTCAATAGTTCCTGTGGGGATCAGGTAGGGCCGAATTTCATTATTAAGTCTCATGGATAACCCCCAAAGGGGACAAAGATGTTAATAAAAGAGGAGGAGAGAGAAGAGGAAGAGACATTGAGGAGACTGGTGAGAAGGAGGAAGGACAGAGAAGTCAGGAAAAGAGAGAAGTACTTACAGTAGTGTTATATGTGTTAAAGTATATGTTAAAATACTTAATATACAGTAACTTCTGTGGTTACTTTTTATGTGCCGAACAGTTTTCTGAGCACCTGATGGCCATTAACTCATTGCATCCTCACAAGAATCATGTGATAAGTAATACTTACCGGCTGCAAAATATCAAAGCTGGTAGGTAGCTGAGAGGGGATTTAAACCCAGACACTTTGGCTCCATCTCGCTGCCTGTGTGCTTACTCACTGTGCTGCTGGCCTTATGGTAAGAGGCTACCAGCATTTCTTTAGATCTCTTTCAATGGCACTGGGGTCAAAGATTTCTTACTTCTTTCCCATTGGAACTATATATTTCTTGGAGCACTTGAAAATATTTTTTTAAGTTATGTAGTAAGAAGAAGCTTGCAGAACACAACAGGAATGCTTCATTTCTGCTAACTTGAGAATGACAATGGAATATATAAAGATATTTAACATTTAAAAGGTGAAAAATGCCTCTTGAAGGATGTGTGTTTTGTTTGTTTTGGAACTGGATATGTGCACTGATTGTTATAATCTTTCTTTATAAATCAAAGATTTTGGTATTCAACAGTCAATGCCAAAATTATATCTGCTCTTTTGTGGTCAAAGTTTCATAAAACAGAAACAGTAAATGCTAAACAGGGATCTGTATTCATATATCCTTCTCCAAAAGAAAAGATACAAAATATCTTTTGTGACTTGTAGAACAAGTAGCTTCCGAGTCCCAAATGCCGAAGCATTCAGGTGAAAGAGAGAGGTAATCAGTGATAACTGAAATGATAGCTTCTGGGAACATTTAGTGCTTTGGTAATAAAAGCACTAGAAAGCACATATTGAGGGAAAGAATTGGAAAATAAGAATTCATAGTTGTTGAATTTTTACCACGTACTAGACACTGTGCTGATTTAATGCATTATCTCTCATTATGAGGTAGATATTATCATTATACCCATTTATAGGTAAGGAAACTGAGGCTTAAGGAAGCTAATTAACCTGCCCAAGGTCACACAGCTAATAAGTAGTAGAATTGGGAAAAGAATTCTCAAGGAAAATCTTAGAGATCCACATAAAATAATCCTTTTGTAATCTTTCCTGCTTATTTAACATGAGGGTTACTCGTTCATCTCTGTGTTGGAATGAGCCTAACCTTTCTTTAAGAAACCCTTGGCCCTACCCAGGTCTCCTCCCTCCCTAACTTCTTTCAGGGATGAGTTGATGTCATGTTAGCGCTTGTTAGAAATGTCTTCATTTCTAGAAATGGGTATAATTTCTGCTTCTATCTCAAATATTCTTTTAACCAGATGGGAATATCTGAATCTGCATCTAAATGGCAGTAGAGAATATTTGCACTCTGAGTACTTGTTGGAGTTTAATCTGCCAGAAATTCGCTTGAAAGAAACTATGTATGGAGAATTATCTTCTATTGCTCCACAGTGTACTGGCTTCACCTCCAGAGATTCTGGGGTGGGGTATTTAAAAAAAATCTCCCTAGTGGATTCCAATTTGCACCAAGGGTCAGGGAACTCTATGTGTTCTTAAAATTTAAGAGATTTTTTCTTAAATCTCTTTGGATTTAAGTTAGTCACAAGAGAGTTTGTTATCTGAATTGGTGTCAGTTTTCTCAGTCACTTCCCTAACCTCTTCAATCACCTACCAGGCTTTTTCTAAAGGATATTTTGAAGGACACGGTAAGAAATATTCCTGAGAAACCAGTTACAATGTTAATCGAAGTCTCGAAGAACATTATACATAGTGTCTCGTCAGGACCAAGAGGAGAGATTTGTCGTACCTGTGTTTCCTTTCCTGAGCTGGATGCCAGAAGTTTAGAGGCAAGTTGTGCTCTCCTCCAAAGCGAAAGTCACGGCGTGAGTTTTCATAGCAGCTTCATCCCAGCTCATTAGCGTGCTCCTTCTCATCATCCCCATTTTGGCCGAAAGTCATCTGAAATGTCTCCTGACTCCTGATAATTTATCAATCTGGGAAGTCAGGTCTGTGCACGTTTTCCTATGTATGTTATACTTAGATTGAAATAAACATTCAGGCTTAAAGAAAAGTAATCTCAGAGAGATTTCCTCTGTCCACTTTTCTAAAGTAGTCCTACCCCAGCCCCCTCCTTATCACATCACATTACGCTGTTGTCTTTCTAGCACTTGTAAGAATGTGACATTTTTTTTTAATAGTGGACTTGTTTATTGTTTTTTCCCAGGATCCCATCACTAGCATGTAAACTGTATGAGAGTAGTGATCATGTCTGTTCACCACATGTCTCTGCTGCCTAGAACAGTGCCTGGCACAGAGTAGGTGTTTAATAAATATTTATTGAAGTAATGAGTTTTTGTTTCCCCCCAGTTTCTTCATCTACTTAAAAATTGTATTGTAAGTGTCCATATAAACATCCTGAAATCCTTTTTGGAACAAGGTAGGGTATAAAAGATGAATGCATGAATAATTTTTAGTCTTTAATTATTGAATTTATATCCCCTTCGGATCATTACAGTTATTTTACACATAATTAAAGTAAAGTTCAACGTGCTGTATTTTTAAAAATATAAATACTTCATATATAAAAAATGATTTTAGACTTCTAGCTTTATACTCCTAGCTGTCCTTTATTTCTGATTTTATCATTTGAGTTGTTTTTAAGATAGAAATCTGTTTTGTGTTCCCTAGAACAGATTATTATATATAACTTGATTTTGAAAATAAGATAAAAAATTCTGTACCATGATCCAGAAATATCAGCAGTCATAACTGGCAAGAGAAGGAATAAAGAACTTAACACCCCCACCCTACTCCCTGCAATCTGTTTGTTTGTATTGAAGAGATTTTTCAGAATCTTATCTATCAGTAAGGGTAAATCAACATTTTTCTTCTCCTTTTTAAAAATTAGTTTTATACCAGAGGATTTTAGCACCTAGCAATAGTTGCCCTTTTGTTTCATTTTTTTTTTCTCAAGAACATGAGATAACTTTTTGAAGATGGGAAATCGATGATGATTTCCTGAAGAGAGGCCTCAACAGCTCACATTTTGCAAGTGTTTTTAAAATTTTCTCTCCGAGGCAGGAGAACTGCAGGCCGACAGTCTTCTTAGGTCACTCATTCTACTCGACACTGACTCACGTCTCTAGCCTTTTACTTCTAGTTAGTCAGTTGCTATTCTTCTTATTTTTATTTTCAACTTGCCTTTTAAGTAAGGCTTGTTGGGAGAAATTGCCTTCATTTCCTTCACTAGTGAAATCAGGATGTTGGAGTCAGGCTGGTACAATTTGCTACTCCTGGTCATAGCTCAAGCTTCTTTCTAAGTGGTTTTTCTTTGAACGAGATAGCAAGATGCTGCAGAAATGGCTACTACTTTGCAGAACCTGCTTCTGTAGATTTCCACGAATTCCCTACTGGATTTTTAATACCTTTAGGGTATCCTGTCAGGGGCCTGGCCAGGAACCCAGCTGTGGATCCTCAGTGGGCATAGGTAGCAGTCAAGGTTATGTATGTGATATTAGTCTAGGGTAGGTTGGAAGAGCAGTTGGCTGAAGAGTGATCTAGGGTCATCAGAACATGGGGAGGAGCAGGCTGTGGGGGAAGGGGAGGCTTAGGGAAATCAGAAATCAGTTATAGGGAGAAGATACTGGGGCTCCACTGTGTCAGATCAGTCCAGTATCCTCCCGGCTCAACTAGAGAGAGCTGCTGAAAGAGTCTGAGGCACTTTCTGAGTTTTTAATCTCAGCCATCCCCGTTTTAGTGGTTGGCTGCACTCTGGGTCCGGGTGTTGTGTTTTTAAAAGGAACCTTGTGTTTTTCAGCTGGACGTCCTCTGATGGCCCCGGGATTGTTTTTATCGAACCTCCATGAGCTTTAAGTGTCTGGTTTAGAGGGAAGAACTATTTCTTCTCCTCCTGCTCCCCCTTCTCCTCTTCCTCCTCTTCTTATTCCTGCACCTCTTCTTCTTCTTCTTTATTCCTTATTCTTCCTTCCTTCCTCTTCCTCCTCCGCCTTCTCCTCCATCTTATTTTTCATTGGTCTTTTCTAAAGATCTGCAGGCTAGTGGGAGAGGGCTTTAGGAAGCCCATTGTTCTTCTCATTCAGACCTTAGATGCTGTGCCTCTCCTGCGTCGGGAGATGGGGCTCACTTAAAGATTGATTTCCTAACTCATGCAAGAGTTGATGCTTTGAAAAATCACAACTAGTGTGCAGCAAATGAGCATGTCTCATTTTGAATAGCGTGTGGTATGTGTTAAATAAATGTATGTTAATGGGTGAAGAGTCCTTGCATGTGGGAATCTGGAAAATTTGTTCTTATTGAGATGAATAATTTTGGTGTCAGTCTCCATTTGCCATAATAGTGGGTTATTTTCAAGGTGAGTTTGGTATTACCTGCAGTTCAGCAAATAGTTAGGACTACTTTGATGTGCTTTCCAAGAAAATGTAGGTAAATGTTTAATAAGAAGAATGGGAATTTTTTTTTACAGATGCATTTACAAATTTATCATTATGCTGAAGAGCTAAGCCATCATTCTTTAGGAAGAATTTTATTGACTTTGATAGAAACTGAAACATTATTGAAGAGGATGAAAGTTTTGATTTAGGACTGCAAAATTCTTCTTACATTTTGTGATCTTGTACAGCTGGTTTAGCTATAAGTAGTACATTGGTTTTTTCAAACTTATTTCCTCAAAAACATTTCTTAAAACTTGGACAGATATTGATTGGTAAGAAGGTAGGCAAAATTCAAGTAGTGTTCATTGCGGTCACGAAAGGTGAAGCCGTTTCTTTCTGGGTAAGTTTCTAGAGATAGGGCTATTTCAAACCATGGTGTATAGCAATTTTTGTTGCTTCTCAGGATCCTCTAGGTTGTAAAAGGGGGAAAGATATTGGTGCTGAGATACTGAGAATTCTCTTTTAATTTAATTTATGAAGTAGGTTTAGCATGATGTCCTTATAATTCTTAATGATCTTACGTAGACAATATTCTCTCAAAATTAATGAAGGGAAAGTAGAATTAATTCATAACAACCAATTTAATATGAAATCTACCTGAGGCCATTGATTAATGAGTTGTTTAGAACATTTCTTAAAGGTTCTGATTATGAAATCATGAAGTTTACAGTTGTCGTAGGGTAAGGGGGTAAAAATTATTTTATTTAATATAATTGTATCGAAAAACATGGAGTGAAAGCATGCATCCTTATCATTTTTATTTCTTCCCAGCATTGAGCACAGAGCCTTACACCTAGCAAGTGCTCCACAAGCAAATGTTGACTGCATGAAATCATTGATGCCGTGACTTACAGAGAGCCCTGTTCCATTCTTATGCCGCCAGACCCCTGTTGTATCAGAGTTCCTCTGGTCAATTATTTCTTCTCTTTTTCTCTTCATCTCTTTCTTTCCTCTTCTCTCAAGTCAGGTTCTGTCACTTTCTTATTGCCTCTTTCCATTTGTTGTTTTCCTGTGGACATATCCTTGCTCTATTCACTTTTTCTGTGACTCTTGGTTTATTTTGTAATTTTCCCCCACTCTATTTCTGTCAAGTTCCTCTTTTTCTCTTAGCAACTAAAGTAAAAACAAGCCTCTGAAAGGTTATTTACGTTTGCTGTTGGGAACCATCCCTGCCGCACATTGCTAGACTTACTTCTTTTGCGATTTGGAGATGTGTTACAGTTCAACAAACTTTCATTTTACTACTTACCCTTAAACCTATTTTTTTGTGTGTGATTTTTCCTTTTTCTGTGTTTCTTTTGTTCTCCTTAAATTGTCCCTCACTCATTCTCTTCTTTGGATGTGGATTGAAGTGTCCTTTCTGCTCTTTACTGCTGGAATAATCACCTTCCTAAAATCACTCTCCTTGTTCTCCTTGTTCATAATCCCCTGGATTTAAACTGAATTATGTGCTCAGTCCACCCCCAACACTTGCTGAGCGTATCTCTTCTCAAAGTCTTCCAGAGTGATACATTGCTACACTGCTACAGGATTCAGATTTAGTATTAAGGAGTGACGAGGCACTTTTCCAGCTATACAAAAGTAAAACTTGCCTCGTAGGCTTGGCATAAAATTGTTCTTGCTTATGTGAGTGTTGGTGAAGGGGTATGGAGCACCGATGACTTGGGTGTGTTAGTGGAAGAAGTCCCCATGAGATAGACTGTATTTTTGGGCTGGAACTTTGTCAGTCATATTCACCATTGTTTGTTCACTGCTTAACACTGTCCCTGATGTGTAGCTGATGCTCAGCAAATATTTATGGTCTGCCTTTGTTTCACTTTTCTGTCTCAAAGATGCAGAAAAAAGTGCTGTGACCATTTATGTTACTGATTTTATTACTTTTGATGTATTTCCAATAGTTAATGCTATTTCTGTCCTCTGATTATTAAAATCTTTTGTTGGCATGGGTTGGAGAGTAGCATGGGCTTCCTTCCACATTTATACCTTATCTCTGACCTCTTTCTTCCCCTTCCCCTGTATATATTTTTGCCGGCCCAACAGAGCCACCTTGTATACAGCATGCCCAGGTTCTGTGAGGTTCCCATCGCTGTGAGTATCTGAACTGAAATAGCTTTCCCTCTTGCTTCAAATTTGAGGCAGAGTTTATTAGGAAAGGGAGGGCCATGATAGTAAGGAGAGAGAACACTAGAGAAAGTGGCAGGAACTTGGACAATGATTGGCATACTGACATTCTACCACATACAGCTGCCTTGCTGTCTCTTGGCTGCTTTAATCACTGTGACGACATCATTCCTGTCAGTTTATAGCCCCATGTCTCTCAACAAAGATACATCCAATCTGTTTAACCTTTGTGTGTGACTTTATTCACCAGACTTTGCCATTTATTGCCTGGAGCTGCATTTTCTTTAAGACAATGATGTATGTCTTCTGGGAGAGTGACATATAGTATTTATGATGGATCTGAACTCATATGACATATTCAGCCAAGGAGTTCCCTTGATATTTGTTCTTGGAGTTTTGATTTTTTTAACGGTGGTTTTGAACTAAGGATATCCTCTTTTCTTTTTTTTTCTTTTTATAGCTTAGCCCCAGATAATCTTTAAATATTTTGTTTTATTTTAATTTTTTCCCCCAATTTTTACCTCCCTTTTGTGGTCTAATAAGTTAATATAAAATATTTACTTACTTTATTTCTTAGGCAGTAGATGTTACCCACGTAGCACTATTACTCCATGAAACCTCCATGCCGCTAAGAGATCAGCGTATGTGGGGTTAAGTTCGTGCGCTCCGCTGCAGGTGGCCCAGTGTTTCGTTGGTTTGAATCCTGGGTGTGGACATGGCACTGCTCATCAAACCACGCTGAGGCAGCGTCCCACATGCCACAACTAGAAGGACCCACAACGAAGAATATACAACTATGTACTGGGGGGCTTTGGGGAGAAAAAGGAAAAAATAAAATCTTAAAAAAAAAAAAAAGATCAGCGTATGTAATTTAAATCAGAAAAAATATCACTAGATAATAGTCGCTTGAGTGTAAGTAGAGACCCCAGGAAGGGATTCCACTCTGAACTGTTTCAAGCATTTATATTTTAGTGTGAATGAAGGATCCGAGAGTAATGAAGATCAGAAAAGAAAGTAAGGACTTGTGATGGAGAGGAGGCCCCAAATCAAAATATTGAGATCAAGTAGCTGGCTCACAGACACGAACTCCTTAACAGTTTTCCTGACCTCAGCTGACCTAGTATAATCTCAGGAGCAAAATAATTCATATTTTAATTATATGTGTATTTTTATAAGCGCTTTATTAAAATATAATTTGCATACCATAGAATTCACCCATTTAACAATAGTGTACAATTCAAAGTTTATTAGTATATTCAAACAGTTGTGCAACCATCACCACTGTCAATTTTTTTTTACGTCTCATTTTTTTTTTTTAGATTTTTTTTTAATTAAGGTTATGAAAGTTAACATCCTTGTGAAATTACAGTTGTACATCATTATTAGTCATGTTGTAGGTACATCACTTCACCCCTAGTGCCCTCCCCCCACCCCCCTTTCCCCTGGCAACCACCGATCAGTTCTCTTTGTCCATATGTTAACATGGACAAAGTCATACAGAGTTAATCTTTCTCTGTCTGGCTTATTTCACTCAACATAATACCCTCAAGGTCTATCCATGTTGTTGTGAATGGGACGACTTTGTCCTTTTTTATGGCTGAGTAGTATTCCATTGTATGTATATATACCACATCTATATCCAATCATCAGTTGCTGGGCACTTAGGTTGGTTCCATGACTTGGCTATTGTGAATAATGCTGCAATGAACATAGGGGTGCATGGAACTTTCGGAATTGCTGATTTCAGGTTCTCAGGCTAGATACCCAGTAGTGGGATGGCTGGGTCATAAGGTATTTCTATACTTAACTTTTTGAGGAATTTCCATACTGTTTTCCATAGTGGCTGCACCAGTTTGCATTCCCACCAACAGTGTATGAGGGTTCCCTTTTCTCCACAGCCTCTCCAACATTTGTCACTCTTAGTTTTGGATATTTTTGCCATTCTAACAGGTGTAAGGTGATATCTTAGTGTAGTTTTGATTTGCATTTCCCTGATGATTAGTGATGATGAGCATCTTTTCATGTGTCTATTGGCCATCCATATATCTTCTTTGGAGAAATGTCTGTTCATGTCCCCTGCCCATTTTGTAATTGGGTTGTTTGATTTTTTATTGTTGAGTTGTGTGGGTTCTTTGTATATTATGGAGATTAACCCTTTATTGGATAAATAACTTGTGAATATTTTTTCCCAATTAGTGGGCTGTTGTTTTGTTTCAATCCTGTTTTCCCTTGCCTTGAAGAAGCTCTTTAGTCTGATGAAGTCCCATTTGTTTATTCTTTCTATTGTTTCTCTCATGTGAGGGGTTATGGTGTCCAAAAGGATTCTTTTGAAGCTGATGTCAAAGAGTGTACCGCCGATATTCTCTTCTAGAAGACTTATTGTTTCAGGCCTAATCTTTAGGTCTTTGATCCATTTTGAGTTTATTTTAGTAAATGGTGAAGAAGAATGGTTGATTTTCATTCTTTTACATGTGGCTGTCCAGTTTTCCCAGCACCATTTGTTGAAGAGACTTTCTTTCCTCCATTTTAGGCCCTCAGCTCCTTTGTCAAAGATTAGCTGTCCATAGATGTGTGGTTTTATTTCTGGGCTTTCAATTCTGTTCCATTGATCTGTGCATCTGTTTTTGTACGAGTACCATGCTGTTTTGATTACTGTAGCTTTGTAGTATGTTTTGAAGTCAGGGATTGTGATGCCTCCAGCTTTGTTCTTCTTTCTCAGGATTGCTTTAGCAATTCGGGGTCTTTTGTTGCCCCATATGAATTTTAGGATTCTTTGTTCAATTTCTGTAAAGAATGACATTGGAATTCTGATTGGGATAGCATTGAATCTGTAGATTGCTTTAGGTGGTAGGGACATTTTAACTATGTTTGTTCTTCCAATCCATGTACATGGAATGTCTTTCCATCTCTTTATGTCATCGTCGATTTCTTTCAAGAAGGTCTTGTAGTTTTCGTTGTATAGATCTTTCACTTCCTTGGTTAAATTTATCCCAAGGTATTTTATTCTTTTTGTTGCGATCGTGAATGGGATTGAGTCCTTGAGATCTTTTTCTGTTAGTTCATTGTTAGCATATAGAAATGCTACTGATTTATGTATGTTGATTTTATACCCTGCAACTTTGCTGTAGTTGTTGATTGTTTCTAAGGTTTTTCTATGGATTCTTTGGGGTTTTCTATATATAAGATCATGTTGTCTGCACACAGCGAGAGTTTTACTTCTTCGTTGCCTATTTGGATTCCTTTTATTTCTTTTTCCTGCCGAATTGCTCTGGCCAAAACCTCCAGTACTATGTTGAATAAGAGTGGTGAAAGTGGGCACCCTTGTCTTGTTCCTGTTCTGAGAGGGATGGGTTTCAGTTTTTGTCCGTTGAGTATGATGTTGGCTGTGGGTTTGTCATATATGGCCTTTATTATGTTGAGGTACTTTCCTTCTATACCTATTTTATTGAGGGTTTTTATCATAAATGCATGTTGGATCTTGTTGAATGCTTTCTCTGTATCTATTGAGATGATCATGTGGTTTTTCTTTCTCGTTTTGTTAATGTAGTGAATCACGTTGATTGACTTGCGGATGTTGAACCATCCCTGTGTCCCTGCTATAAATCCCACTTGATCATGGTGTATAATCTTTTTGATATATTGCTGTATTTGGTTTGCCAAAATTTTGTTGAGGATTTTTGCATCTATGTTCATCAGTGATATTGGCCTGTAGTTTTCCTTCTTTGTGTTGTCCTTGTCATGTTTGGGCTTCAGGGTGATGTTGGCTTCATAGAATGTATTAGGGAGTGCTCCATCTTCCTCTATTTTCTGGAATAGTTTGAGAAGGATAGGTATTAAGTCTTCTTTGAATGTTTGGTAGAATTCTCCAGAGAAGCCGTCTGGTCCTGGGCTCTTATTTTAGGGGAGGTTTTTGATTACTGTTTCTATTTCTTTACTTGTGATTGGTCTATTCAGATTCTCTATTTCTTCCTGATTCAGTTTGGGTAGGTTGTGTGAGTCTAGGAATTTATCCATTTCTTCTAGGTTGTTCAATTTGTTGGCATATAGTTTTTCATAGTATTCTCTTATGACCCTTTGTATTTCTTCGGTATCTGTTGTGATTTCTCCTCTCTCATTTCTTATTTTATTTATTTGAGACTTCTCTCTTTTTTTTTAGTGAGTCTGGCTAAGGGTTTGTCGATTTTGTTAATTTTTTCAAAGAACCAACTCTTTGTTTCATTGATCCTTTCTGCTGTCTTTTTGTTTCAATATCATTTATTTCTGCTCTAATTTTTATTATTTCCCTCATTGTCCTGACTTTTGGCTTTGTTTGTTCTTCTTTTTCTAATTCTGTTAGGTGTCATTTGAGGTTGTTTATGTAAGATTTTTCTTGCTTATTGAGGTGAGCCTGCAGATTTAATATATTTTTTCATACTGCTTGATGGCGTGGATTTGTGCCTCCGCATAGAGATAGAGTTTAGTCGCTGCTTCCACTTGTTGCGACTGGTGTTGGGGGGGGGGGCAGCTGTTTAGACTGCACCAACCAGGAACCCTGTCAGCTGTTACTAACTGGACCTGGACCCCTCCTCATAGTCACAGTGGTCCTGTGGGGTCCCTCGTCGGTTGTGGGGGCAATCGCAAGGGGGCCTCAGGCTGCTGGTGCCTACTGTTGCAGCCCACTTAGACGCACTCCCTCCTTGTCGTCTGCACTGGTGTTGTGGGCTTTCCCAGCAGCCAGGAGCAGAATCACCTATAATCACCGCTTTGTCCCTAACAGAGCCCACAAGACCACACTTGTCCACTATAGGTCCCAGCAGAGCTATGGGTATCTTCTGCAGTCTGTCGTTAGCTCACCTAGCTGTGCTACTTTTGCCCCAGGGCCTTCCCGCCTTACGATTGCCAGTCAGGACCTCTCCACTAGTGCTGTGCAGAGGCTTTTGCTGAGGCTGCTGTAGGAACCTGGAGTTCCCCCATGGGCTATGTAGCCATTTCACCGGAGCTCCACTCTGCCCGCTTCACTCTCACGGGATCTCTGGGAGCCCCTTGCCTCATCTGCGACACAGCCAGAGTCTGTGGGCCTGGTGGTGGCTTGTAAGCTGCTGCCTTGTGGGGAATTCTGCTCTAGGGAGCTTCCTGGTGTTCCAAATGCTGGGTGGGGCCTCCCTGCTAATGGTGAGCAGAGGCCCTCCCTGCTGGGGGGGGGGTGCGGGACCCTTGAGCATCCCTGCAGGCCACAGAACCGTGTGTTGGAGCTCCAACCCTGTCCCCAAGCACGTCCACGGGAAGTCCGGGTGCCCCCTGCACCGAACCGTGTGCCGGAGACCGTGGGCACAGCAGCAGCTTGCGGCCTGGTGCCGTGCCAGGGAATCCGCCCACCAGGAGCTTCCCTTTTTCCTGGATTCTGGGCATGGCCTCCCTGCTAATGGCGAGCAGAGGCTTTCCCTGCCGGGGAGGTGCGCAACCCCGGAGCCTCCCCCCCGGCCACAGAGCCGGGCGCTGGACCTCAACCGTGTCCCCAAGCACGTCCACAGGAAGTCCGGGCGCCCCCTGCACTGACCCGTGTGCCGGAGACCTTGGGCCCAGCAGCAGCTTGCAGTCTGGTGCCGTGCCAGGGAATCCGCCCACCGGGAGCTTCCCTTTGTTCTGGATTCTGGGCGGGGCCTCCTTGCTAATGGCCAGTGGAGGCCTTCCCTGATGGTGGGTGCGGGACCCTGGGGATTCCCCCTGGGCTTAGGTGTAATGCGGGGGGCTTGAGTAGGGGTGTTGTCACCTGTTTCCACTGTTGCTCTGCTGGTGAGTGCATACTCCCGCCCTTAGTGTGTGGCGATGCTATGGGGGAGTTCACTGGAAGAGAGCCTCCTGAAGGAACTAGGCTGTCCGGGAGTTGGGTGTTGGGGGTTGGAGAGTTTTCACCTATTTCTACCTCCTCCTGGGGGGAAGTCTGTCCACCTTCCGATGTATAGTAGCACGAGACTCTTAGGTGTCTTGAGATGCTGTCTGGATATCCTTTGTTAATCGGTGAATGTCCAATCAGTTGTAGATTCGACGGGGGAGAGACAAAGAAGACCACTCACTCCGTCATCTTGGTCCCGCCTATTAGCACACTCTTATTGCAATTGTCCTCTTAATTTGGTTGCTACCCAGTGTAGCTGGTTGCTGGGCTCAGGGGCATACAGTTGTGATAGGCCTGAGGCCAACAAGGCTGATGTCAGTTCTCTTAGGAGTGCAGCTGAGTTGGGCTAGCCCTTGGCATGGAGGCACTCAGTTGTTTCAGGCTTTGGAAGGTGGGACTGATCCTTTTTATGGCTATTTGTGAAACACAAGACTTCTGCCACTGATAAGCCTCACCCCCCTCTGGACCACATACACTGTCAGCACAGTCCTGGTCCGTGCACACTTCTCAACCCCCTGGAGCATACCCCACCGCCACACTGCAGAGACCCCCACCTCTGCCCCAATGCCCCCCACAGTTCACCTGGTCCTCACACAAGCCCTGCCCCACAGAGGCAGACACCTTTGCCTGCCTGTAGAGGATCAAGGCACTCAGTCAATGCAGGCTGAAAAGTATCCTAAGGGCTTGCTGTTAGGTGGAGCCAGTCCCTACGGAGGGTTGCCTGCCCTGGCTGAACTGGATTAAATCTGTGCTCTAGTGGGTGTGGCAGACCCCTGGGCTAACAGCCCAAGGGAGGCACCTCAATGGCCCCCACCTGTGTCCGTATCAGCACGCCTGAACCAGCTCAGAACAACGGCCCCCACCAATGTCTCAGTCTCAGGAGAGGATCCTCCTCTCACCAAGATGACCCCCAGAGCCCACCAGGTGAGTCTCGTTTCACCAAAGGACAGTCAGCCTTCTCTCTGGTGATTTGAGGTTGCTGCAATGAGTGAGTTTGTGCGTGGGCCCTTTAAGACCTGGATCTTTTTGGCTTTCGGCCAATAGCTTTTCTGGGGTGTCCTCCCTGCAGTTAATAGCCAGCAAAGCCAGACAGTAAGACCCCCCTCTCAGTTGGGCTGAGTCCGAAGGATGGTTATAGCAGTATTGCCCCCGCTCCGGACCTCACTCCTCCAGGGAGGGCTGTGTACCTTAGGTTGGCTCCTGCCTGGCCAGCTGAGAAGCTCCACTGCTCCCCAAGGTGGCTTTTTTCCTCTCCGGCCGGAGTTACTGCCTCTTCTGCTTTCATCAGGACTGTCCCTTGTTGTGGGGGTTCTTTTTCTCCAGTTTTCAGTTTTCAATCCAGGGCATTTCTTCCTAAAATTGTTGTAACCTGGTTGTGTTTGTGGGGGGAGGCGAGTTCAATGTCTGCTCACAGAGCCATCTTGACGAGAACCTCCTCATTTGACTCATTTTTAAGAGGAGAGGTCCTACATAGTACAAAAAGCTTATCTACATAAAGTTTTAAAAATATTTTCACATTAAAAAACCACACACAGGGGTTGGCCCGGTGGCAAAGTGATTAAGTTCGTGCTCCGCTTCAGCGGCCCAGGGTTTTGCTGGTTCAGATCCTGGGCGTGGACATGGCACCGCTCGCCAGACCACGCTGAGGTGGCGTCCCACATGCCACAACTAGAAGGACTCACAACTAAAAATACACAACTATATGCTCGTTCTACGATGGCCAAGAAAGGGTGGGCCCCGCGGACAGACTCTACAGATCGTGTGCACAAACGCCACCACTGTGAATTTTAAAACATTTTCATCACCTTGAAAAGAAACCTCAGGGGCCTGCCCCATGGCCGAGTGGTTAAGTTCGCGGCTCCGCTTCTGCAGCCCAGGGTTTCTCCGGTTTGGATCCTGGGTGCGGACTGCTCATCAGGCCATGTTGAGACGGTGTCCCACATAGCACAACTGGAAGGACCTGCAACTAAAATATACGACTGTATACTGGGGAGCTTTGGGGAGAAGAAGAAGAGGAGGAGGAGGAGGGGAAGGGGAGGAAGAAGGAGAAGGAGAAAAAGGTTGGCAGCAGATGTTAGCTCAGGTACCAATCTTAAAAAAAAAAAAAAAAGGAAAGAAAAAGAAACCCCACACACATTCCCCAAACTCTCTCTTGCAGCCTACCCCCACCCTGAGACCTAGGCAACCACTAATCTACTTCCTGCCTCTATAGATTGGCCTATTCTAGACGTTTCATATAAATGGAATCATACACTATATGATCTTTTGTGACTGGCTTCTTTCACTTAGGATAATGTTTTCAAGATTCATCCATGTTGTGGCATGCATTATTACTTCATTCCTTTTTATTGCTGGATAATATTCCATTATTTATCCATTCATCTTGACAGAGATTTGGGTGGTTTCTACTTTTTGGGAATTATGTATAATGCTACTATGAATATTTGTGTAAAAGATTTTGTGTGAACCTGTGAAAACACACACACACCAAATATTAAAACAAGTGTGTCATGAAATAATACTTATCCTTCATACATGTAGTAAAATACTTTCATTCTACTCTGTTCCACGTCATTGTCTAAAGAATCCTGGCCATGGTGCACTAAAATGATTTTAGAGTCCTCTCCTGGGTCGTGATCTGACCCATAGTTTTAGAAATTGCCCTTCAGGATTCCTGACAGGTGAGCTCAATACCTGTGAGGCAGCTCTTGCTTTGGGCAGCCCTGGTTAAAAAGGTTTTTAGAAGCCTGAGTTGATGTGTGCCTCCTTGTAGCTTCCAGCCATTAATTTTGTTTCTTGTAGTTTTCCTGGCAACGCTATTAGAGACAGCTCTACCATTGTGTTACTCAACCCTTAGCTGTTATGTGGCATCAATGAAATTGACCATATGAAGGTGCTTGTGAAAATCTCTCTAGGACAACTTTTATTACTTTTTTTAATTTTTAAAAGCTTATTTTTTGAAATAGTTTAAACATACAAAAAAGGTAGAATAATGTGACAGACACTCTTGTACTCATCACCCAGAGTCAAAAAAATTTAGTAGTTTTTTTTTAAGAGATAAACATTATAGATGTTTACATATGTATATACACACATATATACATATATATGTACATATATATACACACATATATGTTTATGTGTAGATATACATTTGATGCTCTCCTGCCTTGCCATTTTCCCTTCCTTCCCAAAGGAAATTATCTTGAAATTGATGTGCATCTTTCCTGGCTTTGTTTTTATACTTTTATTACATAAATATTTATCCATAAACAATATGTATTAGTTTTGTGTGTTTTTTTTAAATGTTCATATTGGGTATTGTATATATCCTTTTGCCACTTCTCAACATTGATTTTCAATCTCTTATGTTGATACAGGTAAAATAATTGAATTAATTCCTTTTTGTTGCTATCTGGCTTTCTATTTTATAAACCTACCACCATTTATTTATTTATTTTCCCATTAATGGCATTTATAGATTGTTTCCAATTTTTTGCTGTTATAAGCAGTGTGTGCCATTGATATACACATGTGCATGTATTTCTGTTGGGCATATATTTAGAAGTGAAGTTGTTGATTCTCAGAGTTTTCACCTTTTCAGCTTCTCTACATATTGCCAGATCACACAGTGGTATACCAATTTACACTCCACCAGCAGAACATGAGAATTTGAGTATCCCCATCTTCATCATCATTTGAAATCGTAAGACTTTTAAATGTCTAGCAATCTTATGGGTGTGAAATGGTGTCTGGTTATTTGACCTACCATTTTTCCGGATGACTGATGAGGTAGATCACCTTGGTGATTTATATTTCTTCCTCTGAATGGGCTAATCCTATACTTTCCCCATTTTTCTTGTAGGATATTTGTCTTTTGCTTATTGGTATATGGGCATTTAAAATATGTTATGGATTCTTTTCTATTATTGGGTTTCTCTGTTGCAAATACTTTTAAAAAGTGTTGTGGCTTATCTATTTATTCTTGTGATAACTTTTGTTGTAACATTGAAAAAAGAGTTTTGATGTTATCCATATTGACCCGTTTCTTCATGATTTTTTGTGTGTTTGTGTATTACTTTACTACTGAAGAATCTACTGTGGTTTTAGAATAAGTCTTAATTTTTAGTAAAACAAGTCCCTGATAGTTTTCTTTTTTAAAAAAGCATTATGTGATAGTGACTGAGAGTTAGAGGACCTGGAATTAGACTGTGCAAACTTGGCATGCGTTTAACTTCTCTACTCCTGAGTTTTTACATTCATCAAGTGGGAATAGGAATAGTACCCAGCTCTGGGGCCAGCCTGGTGGCATAGTGGTTAAGTTCATGTGCTCTGCTTGAGCGGCCCTGGGTTTGCTGATTTGGGTCACGGATGTGGACCTAGGCACCACTTATCAAGCCATGCTGTGGCAGGCATCCCACATGTAAAATAGAGGAGGATGGGCACAGATGTTAGCTCAGGGCCAATCTTCCTCAGCAAAAAGAGGAGGATTGGTGGCAGATGTTAGTGCAGGGCTAATCTTCCTAAAAAAAAGAGAATAGTACCTAGCTCATATGCTGTTGTGAGAATTAAAGGCAATCTTACATGTGAAGCTTGTGGCTGAGTATTTGGCATAGAATGAGAACTCAATACGTGAACTCTTTTTTTTTTTTTTTTAGCTCCCATAATGATCATTTCTTGGTATAAAACTGGTTTCCAGTTTCTTGTGTACGCAAATCACTGGATTTCTTACACTGTATTCACAAGAGCTGTGATTTGCATCCAGTATTCCAGGAGGGTAGAACAATTTGGATCCCGATGCTAATTCTGAGTTCCAGCTTTGGTCTCACTGCATTCTTTTCAGGAATTTAAGAAACCAAGTTAGTCTTGTTATTTTTTTTCCCTACATAATATTAGTTCAAACGTAAGATGGGACTTGTTTTTTTTTAAATTGAAGGAGTAACCATGCAGCTCTGTTACTTTGGGATGAGAAGCATCCTTGCATTAGCTGAGACCTCAGTAGTCTATGTCCTGCACAGGGCTCTTCACAGCTGGGAAGTGAGGAAAGGGAAGGCGGGCAGGACCAGAAGAGGTTAACTGGCACTGAGACAAAAGATTGGACTCATAGTTCCCAAGCCAGGCTGAGTGTTGGAATCCATATTTTTAACTGGATTAGAGGATAAGGTGCTCTATTTTAATAGCTCATTTTATTTTCTTTTTTAAAAACATGTTTTATATAAATAACTTAAAAATGCAAAACTCTAAAGGATCACATAGTTGAGGAAGAAAGGGGTCTCAAAATTTTATAGAAGGTAAAAGTTATAACAAAGTCCATTCTTCCTCTGTGAAAACTAAGATTGCTTTGCAATAGAAATATATATATATATATATATATATATATTTTTTTTTTTTTTTTTTGAGGAAGATTAGCCCTGAGCTAACTGCTGCCAATCCTCCTTTTTTTGCTGAGGAAGACTGGCCCTGAGCTAACATCTGTGCCCATCTTCCTTTACTTTATATGTGGGACGCCTACCACAGCCTGGCTTGCCAAGCGGTGCCATGTCCACACCAGGGATCTGAACCCTTGAACCCTGGGCTGTCGAAGCAGAACATGTGCACTTAACCGCTGCGCCACTGGGCCAGCCCCTCAATTGAAATATATTTATGACAACACTCTTGATTTTTAATATAGTTTTTCTAACAGCTTTATTGAGATAATAATTCATGTACCATAAAATTCACCCTTTTAAAGTATACAATACGGTGGTTTTTTTTAAAGAAATAGTTTATTATTTTTCTTGGATTATTAAAGTAATACTTAAACATTGCAAAAAAATATAGATAATATAAAAATCGTTTAGAAAGTGAAACACACCACCCATGGCTAATTTCCATTAATATATTGTTATTTTCCAAGACTTTGGAGATATGAAACGCTTCTAACTTCCTGTTCTTACCTTGTTAAATATGATGGACCTCTTTTAATGGTAACGAATATACATCTATATCACCATTTTTAACAGGTAGATAGTATTCTTTTGTACAAACATATCATGATTTATTTAATCAATCCTTACTAAAAGACATTTATACAGTTTCAAGTTTTTTCAAAAATTATTTTATTGGGGTCATATTGGCTTAGAACATTGTGTAAGTTTCAGGTACGTCACTATGTTTCAGTTTCTGTATCAACTGTATCATGTTCATCACCAACAGTGTAGTTTTTATCCATCACTGTAAATATGTGCCCCTTTATCCCTTTTACCCTCTCCCTACCCCCTTCTCTGGTAACCACTGATCTATTTTCCTTATCTGTGTGTTATCTTCCACATATGAGTGAAATCATATGGTGTTTGTCTTTCTCTGTCTGACTTATTTTGCTCAGCATAATACCCTTAGGGTCCATCCATGTTATTGTGCATGTCACAATTTTGTCGTTTTTATGGCTGAGTAGTGTTCCATTCTGTGTGTGTGTGTGTGTGTGTGTGTGTGTGTGTATGTACCCCACATCTTCTTTATCCATTCATCATTGATGGGCACTTGGGTTGCCTCCACATTTTGGCTATTGTGACTAATGCTGTGATGAACATAAGGGTGCATATATCTTTTTGAATTATTGATTTCATGTCCTTTGGATAAATACCCTGTAGTGAAATAGCTGGATCATATGGTATTTCTATTTTTAGTTTTTTGAGAAATATCCGTACTATTTTCCATAGTGGCCAAACCAGTTTGCATTCCCACCAGGAGTGTATGAGGGTTCCCTTTTCTCCACATCCTCTCCAACACTTATTAGTTTATGTCTTGTTAATTATAGCCATTCTGATGGGAGTGAGGTGATATCTCATTGTAGTTTTGATTTGCATATTCCTAATAATTGGTGATGTTCAACATCTTTTTGTGTGCCCGTTGGCCATCTCTATATCTTCTTTGGAAAAATGTTCATATCCTCTGCCCATTTTTTGATTGGGTTGTTCATTTTTTTGTTGCTGAGTTGTGTGAGTTCTGTATATATTTTGGAAATTAACGCCTTGTCAGATATATGATTTGCAAATAGTTTCTCCCACTTGGTGGGTTATCTTTTCATTTTGTTGATGGTTTCCTTTGCCTTGCAGAAACTTTTTAGTCTGATGTAGTCCCATTTGTTTATTTTTTCTTTTGTTTCCCTTGCCTAAGTAGACATGGTTATTTGAAAAGATACTACCGAGACTGATGTCAAGGAATGTACTGCCTGTATTTTCTTCTAGGAGTTTTATGGTTTGAGGTCTTACATTCAATTCTTTAACCCATTTTGAGTTAATCTTTGTGTATGGAGTAAGATAATGGTCTACTTTCATTCTTTTGCATGTGACTGTCCAGTTTTTGCAACACCGTTTATTGAAGAGACTTTCCTTTCTCCATGTATGTTCTTGGCTCCTTTGTTGAAGATTAGCTGTTCATAGATGTGTGGTTTTATTTCTGGGCTTTCAATTCTGTTCCATTGATCTGTGTGTCTGTTTTTCTGTCAGTACCATACTGTTTTGGTTACTATAGCTTCGTAGTATATTTTGAAGTTAGGGAGTGTGATACCTCCAACTTTGTTCTTTTTCCTCAGAATTACTTTGGCAATTCAGTGACTTTTAATGTAGCTCTTAATGAAATGTTTAGTCATTCTCAATTCTCTGTTTTCCCCCTTCTCTTTTGGCTTTCACTTTTTATCATTCTAGTGTTTTTGGTCCCCTTGTAAACTAGTTGTGATCATAAGCTCCTTTGCTCAGCTTCTTGTTGAGACAACTCAGCCCAGCATTGGAGATAGCCTTCAGCTCAATGGAAGAACTTCCATTTTCTTGCAGTGGATTCCCATATTTAATAAATATTGTAACACTTAATCAATCAACCATGTGTTCCTGAATTTCCAACACTTTTCAACAGTCTTTCCAAAATCTGTTATTCCAAAGTTAATTGTGTGTGTTATTTTTCTTTCTCAAGAAATCATTAGGGTAGAAGAGGTCCGTATGCTTTTATTTTGGCATCATATGCTCACTGCAGAAAATTTTCAAGAAGAGAAGAACTCCAAGTGCAGATATTATTGTTGCTGGTGGTGGTAGTGGGGTGTGTTTGTGTGGAGTCTTTGTGGAACATCCCATCTCCATTGGGTGGGACGTTGGGTCAGTTTTAGTCCTCACATTCCGCTTGATGAGAGAAGCAGTTACGCTTGTCTCTGTACCTTCTGGCCCTTGTGCAGTGGGGTATTTTAGTTATATTTGAGGTATTAATCATTCCTTTTTATAGCTCCTGTTCTCTGCAGCATCTTTTGACTATAACTAGAGATTCTCCATTTCTCTTTTCATTATCCCATCTTTGAATAATGAGGGAACTGAGAAGTTGCAAATATTTAATAGACTTTGATTCTTGTTCCTTTTCTTATGAAGCTTAAACTTTCCAGTTTTGCCATTGAAACTTTTCCCTTGGTTCTTTTATTTTTCATATTAAGGTTCAGTAAATGTTTTGGGCAACACAGTGTGTGTGTGTTTGAGTGCATGTGTGATGGAATTATTTCCCGTGATTTGATTTCTAACTGACATCTTTTTAATTCACTCCACAAATATTTATGGAGTGCCTGCTCTGTAACAGGCACTGCTCTTGGCCCTCGGGATACATCTATGAATTAAAAAAAATTCTTTTATCTATCTAGCAGATAGATAAAAACATAATAAATGATAAATTCTGTGGTATATTAGAAGGTTGTAAGTACTGTGGAAAAGAAAAGAAAACGTATAGCATGATAATGGAGTTGGGACTGCAGGGGAGTATGGGGGGCATAGGTGGTAATTTTTAATAGAACGGTCCACTAGACCTCACAGAGAAGGTAACATTGGGAAAAGACTTGAAGGAAGGGGTGGGTGCTGAGCCAGGCAGATATTTGAGAAAGAGTATTCCAAGAGGAGAGAAGCCCAGTACAATGACTCTAAGGCTAGAATGTGTCTGTCAGGTGTGAGTAATGAGGCTACTGCTATGAAGATCAATGATAGAAGGTCTCATTGAAAACTGTACTGGGGAAAACATTTGGAATTATCCATATCTCTGGCAGTATTTCCAGTTTCATCCTGTGTTCTCAAAGCATTACATTATCTCACCAAAGAAGATCATACGCATTTTCACTATGGTGGCTGAATGGAATCCATCCCCTGCTTTCTCCCCACAATATAGTGTGTTTGGATTCTTCTTCACAAGACAGTATTACTTCTGTGCACTTAAATGTACTTCTCTTTTGTGTTTAGTATGTGCATGACTATGGATTACTCTTTTTGCAGGATGTTTTATCCTGTGTGTTTGGTAGATATTTTTAGTGCTAGCGTGCCATAGAGAGCTTCTACTGTGCCTAAGAGAAGAGAGGCACACTTCCAAGCCATCTTTGAACATATCCTGTTTCACAAATGGAGGAAATAGGCCTAAATTGCATTAAGAGAATTTTGTTAGCTACTTAAGAGGGAAAATAAGTTAGATGATTCAGCATTGGAATAGACTACAAACAGGGGTTGAGGAACCATCTCAAAAACTTATAAAATAGGCTCAAAAATCATTTTTTCAAAATAGGTTTGGGTAGATGTTTGTTTCCTTACAGGTGGGAAATGAATCACATAATTCATTGAGGTTCCCTAAAGCTCAAAGTTTCATCCTTCTCCCTCTGACCTACAGATAATGCGTATTTCAAGTCCTGCAGCCAAATGACTACCAAACTCACTAACAAATGTTGATTGAATAAAAGGGCCACAGGAACACAGTACAGAAGTTCCTGAGGAGGATCAGGGGGATACATATGCTGATAAGGGTTATACTCTATGTAACAATGATAGTGCTTATAAACTACTAGAGAACTGACAGAGAAACCAAGAAAATAATTAGTTTAACTATATGAAAGCAACCTTTATCATAGTTATATTCTTGAGAGCTACTTCTCATTTTTGGCTAATTACAATTTCCAAAATAACTTATGTATATATTATTGTCAGATAACACTTGTCAGATTTGTCTTAAGTTCCTAAGTGAGCACATACTTTGTACCAAGCAAGGTGGTAAGCTTTGGGAATATGGTGGCACTTGGTACAGAGTTGAAAGTGGAGGGTGGTGTAATGGTAAGGCATGGACCTCAAAGAGAGAGGGATAGAGGCATTGTCATAGGAATGTGACATGGAGGAAGCAAGAACAGTTCTGACTCTTGGATACAAAACAAAATTCTATTCACACATGCTTGTATGTTTGCTGCTCATGTGGTACAAAAATGAATAGCAATGATGGGGCCAGACTGTTGTGTGCACTTTGCATGTATTCAACCTTCCAAGCATCCTCAGAGGTTGATACTGTTGTTCCAGTTTAATATATGGAGAAACTTAGGCACAGAGCTGAGATAACTTGCCCGATATCGTTCAGTTTAGAAAGGGGTGGAGTTCAAATTTGAACACAGGAAGCTTGGCTCTAGAATTTGGAGTCTTAGACACTTATCTTCTACAGCTTTTTATAAATAACTGCTTTCAAAACTTTAAAACTGTAGTTTTTGGACAAAGTAGTTTAGCACTAGATTATATTACCGTCTTGTCCTGTAGTAGCATGTCTTTCCAGACGATAAAAATCTGTGGGCAGAGACTGTCATCCTCCGAGTCTGCTATGGTTTTCATGGAGCCCTGTGCCCGTGGTAGGGGTTCAGGATGTGGAGGTGGTAATGGAGGTGATAGAGCATGCAGGGAAGGCCAGAGAAGGAGAAAGGGGACACCTCGGTGGCAGTTTGCTGAGGATGCTGATCTGGGGAACATTTCGTTCAGGAGGACTTGCCAGGAGGCAGCTTCCCAGAAACTCAGTGGGGGTAGTTCAGAGCGACTACCTGCACACTTCTCAGAAGTGCATAAATTCTCCTAGGGTATCATTTAATAATTTAATTGAAAAGAGAACTCCATGTTACTTCAAAGTATTCATTTGCTTAAGAGCAACAAATAAAAAACTATCATAAAATGGACAGAAAGAATGACTGCGCCCAGCCTTTTTCCTTTGTAAAGGAGAATCAGCCTGTCGTGTAGCAATCCTTTCCTAAACCCAGCATGTCACATGCATGGAGGCCTCGTTAAATGCCCTGATTTGCCCCAGTAGAGGCACTTAAAGAGTTTGCTTTATTCAGCTTTATATCAAAACACAGAAACATCATAGAGACCTGAGTCATGTATGGAACATCAAAAACAGTGCATTGCCCCTGCGCTCATGCTGTTTTGGTTAGGCAGAGAGTTTAAGCAGAGGGAGGAATGAATGGCTCTAATCTACCTAATGGCTCCCAAGTTCCACCATCCTGCCCTAATGGGGCCATGGTTCCTTGTGATTCTCTTGGTTTATCCTTTCTGTTTCTGACACAGAGGGGGTCAAGTTCATCAGCCTTTGATGTGAAATTGTTTCTATCAAGAGCTGAGTTCATGCCAGTGAAGAAAAGAATGGCGACGCTAAGGATTTTATTTCCGTTTTATATTCAGACACAAGATCGTAAGAATAATTAGAAATATCCACAGTTATGTTGTGTTTGTTTTCTTGTGTGAAGCTAAGTTTCAGGGCTAAGAGATAGTCTATGTTTGATTCTGATTTTGCATCGCTAGACACTGTTAGCTTGTCCTAGGTCTGGAAGACCCCTCAGCAATGATCTGTATCCTATCTGCCTCTTTTAGGGCAGCAGTTCCTTCTATTTGGGCATTTCAGAGTTGGACTCACCAGCACTACAGAGTTTGCTTGTTTCAAGTAGTAGTAATTTTCCAGGTTACACTTGGCTGCAAGCTTTTCCTGCCATAATGTATACATACACGTGCACACACATGCGTTTACAAGCATTATTGGATATGCAATGGATAATGTGATTTGATTTGTTGAGTTTTTCTGTCTCTCCTAATACCAGTATTTCTTAGAGTTTCCTACTTCCAGAGATTATTTCTGGTCAGTGTATTTTTAAAAGACATTTCACTTTTCTAGGGAAGGTGTTCAGTGCTAAGGATGAAGTGACAAGATTGATCTATTTATTACAGGGACTAATAGTATCTAGTACTGATACATAATAGAAGAGTAAGTAAAAGTAACTTTAGAATTTCTTTCCTCACTCTTATCTAAAAGAATAATTTCATTATTTTGCTATCCCCTAGGTTTTTTCTAGTGATGTTTGAAAAATTGTACACATTTAATTTCTTCAGATTCAGATATTTCTGAAGTCAGTATCCCAGAAGGGCTGTAGACCAGATACACGTAATGCTGCACATGTAACAAAAATTTTCTTGTTGAGTATTTGTATTTTCTCTCAAACATGCATCATGGGTGGATTCTTTCAATTTTCCTATAATTTAAGGGCAATGAGTTGCCCCTCAAAGCAGCATGGAGACACCATGGAAGCCCATCAATTTAAGAATTTTGGGGGCAGATTCATGTCATACTGAATCTCTGTAGCAGATTCTTGCTATGTTCTAACCTGTGTGAGCATTGAAAGATTCCATGGTTTTGAGACATGACTTCCTCAGAGATGGCTGGTAATCTGCTCTCTGTCTCTCCCACACACACACAGGCACACATTTCCATTCCTTCTTTCCCTTCATAATTGTGGTAATTAAGATAACTACTGTGTTCTTCCTACCAATCCTCACTCTAGCTACTTGGGAAAGAAAAAAAAATGAAATATTTTTGCAGGGGTCATGTCTCTGGAGTTCTCTCATTTTGTGCCCCAATAAAAGCCTTTGGTGAGTGACTGCCAAGTGATAGATGAAGAAACATCTTCTGAATATCCTTGATGTTTGAGACTTACTGCCTTTTTTTCCTTCTTCTAAGCTGGAGCTTTGCTCCTGCAGTGTATTACTTAGATTATTTTTTGACTCTGTTCTTGGAAAACTTTTGGATAGTTGAGATAGTAAAGAAGGAATCTGGTCCTTTTAAAGGTGAGTCTGTTTCTGTGTATGTTCGTGTGAGCAGAAAGTCCTCTAGAGTTTTGCAGTGTTAGTCTTTAGTTCTAGGAGAGAAAAAGCGTTTTTACCCTAGGTAAATTTGTTTCCCAAAGAAAATGCTATGGGATTCTTACATACCAGCTATTCATCATGGGATTTTATTCAGTGATATTTATGATTGTTCTTTCTTCAAACACTTGGAGCTGGCCCTTTAGTGGAAGTGAGCCTTAACTCTCAGAGGCCTCTAATAGCTATATAAGGAAGATGAAATTAAGCAAGCAAACAAAACTCCATTGACATAACAGAATTGGGTGAAGTGAGTCTTGATGTAAAGAACTCACCATTCTTAATTTTATTCTTTGGACTTGGCCTATTTCGGATGTTGCCTCCAGGAGAGACTGTGACCCAGCTGGCAGAGACAATCCTTATTTCCAGGCCTGCTTTTCAAATGATCTGGTTTAGAGCTGAACCGACTAGTTATTCATTTGAGAATGTAATAGCTAAACTGCTTATTCCTTTTCCCTCCTCGACTCTTCTTACCTGTCTTATATTTAGCTTTCAGTAGTTGCATTAGTCTTTGCAACAAGCTTATATATACTCTTTTCACCATAAACAGAAATTTTAAAGTGGTTTTCTCACAGCATTCTATAATTAACAATATTTTCAGTTCACATATGGGGAAAAACAACATGAAGCACAGAAAATTTTAGTAACCAAATATCAAGTCAACAGTGGGGCCAAGAAGAGCTCAAATCTCCTTCTCCCCGAGCCTTTCCTGTATCAAGGAAGAGTATCAGTTTCCCAGAGCTGATTCATCTGAGATTTTGTCTGCTGATTTTGTTGCATCCAAATGTTGGGGTTCCTTGCACTCAGATTTAATTACAGCTCAATATGACTACATATTGTATTTTTCTCAGGCTACTCAAGATCTTAAAGGTCTGCTTTGACTTTCAAGATTATGCAAGTAAGCGTTTTCTTGTTCAGGCCTTAAATGGAAGGCCTAGTAATGGGCGGTTAATGGCCAAGATGATGGAGAGACTGATTTATCAGAAGATAGCTGGAGCATAAATAGGTAATGAGGCTGCCTGACTTCCTGAATGGAGATGAGAAAATCAGAGCTGGTGCCACTGTTGGCACAGTCTGCCTGCCTCCAGCTTGTTGGAACAGGGGCCACTGGAGAGAAGGGCTCTCAGCTCAGCAAGGCAAATTAAGGGAATGCCTCTCAAGAGCTCATCTTATCTAAGGAAAGTCATTGTTTTGTGGTATATATGGCTTCATCTAGGGGTTCCTGAGATTTACGCAACATCATCTCTGTGTTTGGGTAATACTTAGCAAAACAAGGGTATGTTCACGTCAGTTGAACATGTTTACATCAATTGTTAGATTTTTTTCACATCAAATAAAGTCAGTAGCAACAACTGGCATTTGAGGTAGAGAGCAAGTTCAACTAGAGGGGAATTCCATGGGAATCGGCTACACATTAGACTCACATGGGTAGCTCTTTAAAAAATACCATGGGAATTCCAATCTGTTGCTCCTTTTCCTCCCTTATTTAGAAAAAGAAGTGTGTTGAGAGTTACCCTGTGTGGGACAGTACACTAAGGTGCTTGTAGAGATGTTTCTGGAAACCTGTTGGCCCTCATTTAATTCATCGGAGGAGGCCTCTGGATGGAATTCCTTTTTCCTCGACTTTTTTGCTCTTACTCTCACCCTTCTTTTTTTTTTTTTTCAACTTGTAAAACTTTTAGCATTTTTGCTTGAACTCAACAGCAAAATTCAGGCAGTAAATTATCAAAAGAACATAGTTTTTACTTGAGAGAAATATGTGAGAATTCAGTAAGTGGATCATCAATTTTCAAAGTTAGACGTACTTTGTCAAATCATGAAGGTAAGGGAAGGTAGCTGTTGTTTATTGAACATCTATTATCTGAAAGGCCTTTGCATCCACTTCCTGTTGTTTTTAGGATAAAGAGTACATTTCTTACATTGGTTTAGAATAGTGGTTCTTAACCCTTGGCCACACCTTAGAATCATGAGTAGTTCTTTAAAAAATTTTGATGCCTGGGAGCCACTCCAGACTAAATGAATCAGAATCTCTGAGTTTGGAGCCCAGGTATTGGTATTTTTTTAAAAGCTTACCAAGTAAGTCTAAAGTGCAGCTAGGCTTGAGAACCAATTTAGAAGTTCTTCGGCATCTGTAGTTCCAGTCTGTTCTCCCACTATAGATGCCTCACATTTTCTGCCTCAGGAATACAGTGTTTCCTATAGTTCCCTGAATGTACTGAGCTGTTTCCCATTTTTGAGCTTTTGTTGTCTTCTTGCTTGGAGTGCTTTTCCCTGCATTGTTGGTCTGAGGAGCACCTTCTCAACCCTCTGTAACCATACAGTCAGAGGGCTGCTGTTATGTCTTGTACATATAACTATTATTGGACTTTTAAATATTTTGTAATAATTTGTTAGTAGCTCCCCTTTTTGACTGTGAGTTTCTGAGATGCCGGGACCGTGTCTAACTCTTTTGTATCCCCAGAGCCTGGTGTATTTCCTGAGGTATGGTCAGCACTCCACAGAGGTTGAATGGACTGTAATTTATTATTTAGTTATCACAATACATCTACAAAGCGTGCATTATTACTTTTTCTCTTTCAGAGGCAAGGATTTTCAGTATAGACATTAAAAAATTTTCCCTAGTTTGTTGCATTAGTAAATGGAAGACCCAGAATTGAAACCTAGCTCTGCCTGACTTTAAAGACTGTGCTTTTGTGCTTTGTTTTGTTTTATTTTAAAATGTCTTGCTGCCAGACACTGGTTCTTTTAATACTAAATACAAGAGGTTGGATTTTAAGAACAGTTTGGTTAAAGGTAATGTGTAAATTAAATGCAGTATATGGTACAGCTCATGAAAACTATGGGCATGATTGAATTGATGAGATGGAAAAGGAAAAGGTATTTAATGTAGAGTCATAGATATAGAAATATGAGTATAAAACACTAGTGTTCTTATATACATCATACTAATTTCTATATTAGGTAGAACTATTGAGTAAAAATCTTCTGTTAACAAATGCCATTGTAATACAGTTCTGCTTCACAAAATTAGTTCCGTGTCTTAACTAACTTGCGAAGCGAAAATTATCTTGCCGATGTGGCCACAACAAATTCTAGAGTGAGGAATCTTAATGTTAATAGATATGTGCTATCAGTCTCTTTGAGCTTTTTTATCAGAAGTTCACATAAGGCAATGGAGTAATTACAGTGAGGTTATGGTGATTTTTCAATTGGCCCTTTCTGATGTAGAAAAAGAGGGATAATATATACAAGTGATTATTGGTATTTTGTTTTTTATTGAACTCAAGGTATTAAACTTCAGGAATTACACTTGTATATATTTTTTTAAGATTTTATTTTTGCTTTTTCTCCCTAAGCCCCCCAGTACATAGTTGTGTATTTTTAGTTGTGGGTCCTTCTAGTTGTGGCATGTGGGATGCCACCTCAGCCTGGCTTAATGAGTGGTGCCATGTCCGTGCCCAGGATTGGAACTGGCGAAACCCTGGGCCGCCACAGCACAGCCTGCAAACCCAACAACTTGGCCATGGGGCCGGCCCCCACACTTGTATTTTTTTTAAATTAAGTTGAAGCAACCAAAGGCAAAGAGGTATTTTAGGATGCAGAATAGCCAAAGACTCTGATACATGAAGTAAAAGCTTCTTTTTAATAATGTTAATTGCTTTTACAATTATTGCATTGCACACTGCCATTTGATGGGTAGTACTCCCAACCATTGGTATTCATGATTCATTGTTCAAGATGGGTTTATTTAGGGGACCGGCCCCGTGGCTGAATGGTTACGTTCACGCGCTCTGCTTTGGCAGCCCAGGGTTTCACTGGTTCCAATCCTGGGCATGGACATGACATGGCTCATCAAGCCATGCTGAGGTGGCATCCCACATGCCGCAACTAGAAGGACCCACAACTTAAAATACACAGCTATGTACCGGGGGGCTTTGGAGAGGAAAAAGGAAAAAAATAAAATCTTAAAAAAAAAAAAAGATGGGTTTATTTAAAAACCTAAACTATCTCGTCTTTCTAGTGTCAAAGTTCTGATTCTACCATGAAAGTTTTAGTGTCAACTTTGCCTTAAAAAATAGTTATGAATAAGGCAGTCCTGAAAAGTTCATTTGGATTACTCTTTGGGATTTGTGGGTTGGCCCTGGTTCATTGGCTTTAGGAGCTGTGAGGAGAAAAAGACAGGCTGCTAAGAATCAAAATGCATAAAGAGCATGGGAGTTATATTAACTTCACATTTAAATTTCAGCTATTGGCCATGAATAATAAACAGGCCTAATCTGGGGATTGTGTCACGTTCTTCTGGTCTTAAAGTTCTATGATTCATTTCTGAAATTTGCAATTAAAATTTTCCTTATGTAATTATATTGATTTATTAAGTTTTCTTGCCATCTGGATAGTTATTTTATATTTTTGCATTTTTCTCCCTCAGTTTTTTATTTCACAGCTTCTATGAATGTCATCTACACTGCTTGTCTCAATTTTTAGAACACACACATACTTTGCCATGCCTATGTTTTTTTTTAAAAGATGACTTTTCATGTGTATTTTAAACTGTAATGCTCAATTTCTAAGGTTGTAATCAAATTGGCCTTAGAACATGTGCTCTGTGTCAGATGTGGTAACATTATTGACTTTTCTGATGAAAACAATTCTAAAGATTGTGGTTCATCATTTGATTTTCTTTTCATATGCTCTAAAAGTGCTCTTTAGAGCATTTTCATGACTCTAAAAATGCTCCTATTATAATAATTACTTATTGGAACCCAGCAAAACCTGCATGCTCTCCCGAGCTCCAGAATAAAAGCAGGGATGAAGCCTGATGGAAAAGGCTGCCAGGAGGTGAAACGCCTGCTCTGCTGCCAAGCAGTCTGACTTTGGAAATGACATTTGCCTTCACTGGTCTCAGTTTCCTTATTTGTAAAATAAGAAGGTTGATTATATGAGCTTCAGGGGTTCTCTCAATATTATTCTATGATACTGAAGTGTTTTTAAGATCGTGAATCATTCTTATGTAGTAGTTTGAAATCATGCATTTCTGCACAATTATATTTTTCAAATATTTTTGAGAGTCAATACTACATTTTAGTCTTCAAGTTAAAGTTAATAAATACTAGAATTTTTCTTTGGCAATATAGGTTAGGCACCCCTCTCCCCCCCAAAAAAGGAAAATCTTGATATTATATTAATTCTCTCTCTTCAAACATTTCTTTCTCCTTTGAACTAAAAAGGCAAGGTCTAAGATTAACTTTCTGAAAGCCATCCTACTGCTGTGAGTGCCTTGGTTTTAACCAAGCTGTGGAGAAAGTGACATTGAACACTGGTAAAATCAACTCTTTATTAGAGCTGCTTTTCAAAACGTTCAGGGACGTTGCCAGTGATGCTGTGTTAGTTTCCCATTGCTGCTGTAACACATTACTGCAAACAATGTCACAAAGCAACAAAAATTAATTTTCTTAGTTCTGGAAGTCACAAGCTCAAAATGGATCTTACAAGGCTAAAATGAAGGTGTTGGCAGGGCTTTGGTCCTTCTGGAGGCTGTAGGGGAGAATTGTTTCTTGCTTTTTCCAGTTTCTAGAGACTTCCAGCATTTCTTAGTGTGTGGTCTTTTCTTCACTTCCTTGTAATCTCTATGTCCATCATCACATTTCCTTCTCTGACTCTGACCTTTATAAGACTCTGGTCTTATAAGACTTCAGTCTTTTAAGTACCTTTGTGATTAGATTGGGCACATCTGGATAATTCAGGGTAATGTCCCCATGTCAAAGACCTTAACTTAATCACATCTACAGAGTCCCTTTTGCCATGTAAGATAACATGTTCATAGGTTCTGGGGACTAGAGCGTGGGCATCTTTCGGGACCATTATTCTGCCTACCACAGATCCTGTCTAGTCATTCAGGATGTCACCCAAATGTTACCTCCTCAGAGGGGCTTCCAGGACCACCTAGAACACCATCTATCCTGGTCTTCTGTTTACCCTTGTTTTATTAAATCTGAGAATCCTGTGTTTATTTTCTAAATTTATTTTTTATTTCGTTCATTTTCTGTCATTTTATTTAATTGTCACTTTCTGTCTCTTTCCACTAGAAGATAAGCTCCACTAGAGCAGAAACATGGTCAGTCTTCTTCCCCACCTTGTCCGACAAATCAAAATAGTTCCGTGTAGTTGGTAGACTCTTAGAGGATGTTTGTTGAATAAATTAATCTGTGGACAGTCTAAGGAAGCCTGCCTTACGTTAAAACAATGTTAATATACTCCTGTTCCTATTGCTATCAATAATGCAAACATTTTTTACTAAACAGCAGTTAAACATACTGTCAATAGATTTTCTTTTGAATTTAAGTAATGGGTTTCTTCTTGGGACATGGATGAGATCAATAAAATGAAATACCAGATGTAAACTGAAGCTGCAGGAAAACAGAAAATACAAGAATTAGACAGAATTAATGCAAACAGTAAATATCTTGCTAAAAAAGAATGGTAGTGTTATCTTGATCCAAGCTATAATCGTGATACAATGGTAAATAACATATGGCCTCTGCACTGTTCACCACAATAAATGCTGAGAACCAATGGAGAAGAGAGAGGTTCATTTTAATTGAGACATCAGTTCTGGTAAGCAGAGCTTTCCTCAGGCTATTCCCCAAACATGGTTGTTAGCACTTCAGGAAACTCAAAGAGCTTTTAGGCACAACGAAAGACAGTATCCATTGACATGGCAGTAAGAAGAACCCTGATGGAAGTACTCCATTTCTATAAGCAGGTAATTTAGAGCTGTTCAATTGTTGTTCATTTATACATCCAGGTAATTGATAAAACAAACTCTCAAATGAGTCAGTTAATCAGGAAATATTTATTGAGTACCTGATACTTGTGAGTACCGAGTCCCTGATACCAAACTGAACGGTATTGAGGAGGAGGAGAGAAGGAAACTGGAAGAGGTTGGGAAAACTTCATGGAAGAGGAGTGCTTGGACTGAATTGTCTCCTCCAAAATTCATATGTTGAAGCCCTAACCCCTAATGTGACTATATTTGTAGCTAGCCTATAAAGAGGTAATTAAGGTTAAATGAAGTCATAAGGGTGGGCTCTACTCTGACTGATGTCTTTATAAGAAGAGAGAGAGATGCTAGGGGTGCACACGTATAGGGAAAAGGCATTGTGAGGACACCATGAGAAGGTGGCTGTCTGCAAGCCAAGGAGAGAGGCCGCTGGAGAACCCAAATCTGCCAACACCTTCATCCTGGACTTGCAGCCTCCAGAACTCTGAGAAAGTAAATTTCTGTTGTTTAAGTCACCTAGTCTGTTGTGCTTTGTTGTGGCAGCCCTAGCAGAGTAATAGAAGGGGGAACTTAATCTAAGTCTTGAATGACGGCTAGGGCCGTTTCTGGGAAATGGCCTTGATGAAGATCACTACCCAAGGGCCTGATTCAGAAAAGCACTCAGCAGAAGTGATGAATGAAAGCCGCAGAAAATGTTGGAACGCAATAGCTTGTCGAATTAAAGAGTAGAAGAGAGAACTGAGCATGAATGAGGTGTGGGTGGGTCCCTGGGGGCTTGTGTGCCATTATATATGGGGTGGGGGAGGTGCTTGTGGAGGATCTTGATATCTAGGGAGAGGAAGTTTGTATTTTATATAGTAGAAAACCTGGGGCTTACATTTGGGATTTGGGTAAGGAGTCAATTTTAGAAAGATCAGGGAGGATATGATTTGGGCTAGGTATGGAAATGAAGAGTAAGGTGTGGCACCCAGAACTATCATAAAAAGAAAAAGAAGCCAGAGTTTGGTGATGCCCTGGGTGTTAACTGGGAAAAGTGAGGAGTTAAGGTTGAATGGTTAATGAGGTTAATGAGTCTGAGAGGTATCCAGATAGTTTTTCTTCCTTGGGGTTTCATGAGGATTGGAATGTGTTAGCAACTGAAGTATGGCTTTCTCCCACCCGCACTTCTTTCAAATACTTTAAAACAGAAGAGTGACCCTTTCTTTCCAAACTCTTTATTATTATTAATTAAGCTTTCTCCCTTCACTAACCATAGGCTTATTGTATGAAAATGCCAGGGATGATTGAGGTACCCTTTATGCCCCACAGAATCCTAGGATGTTCCTTCCCAGGACGTACTGGTTCTCAGGGAGCAGCAACATCATTTGCCTCACATGCTACAAAAATAGTTGCTCACATGGTTTTTATCCCTAAAATAGTGTATGTGTGTGTGTGTGTTTGTTTTTACTGGTGGAATTGTATATGTTTATTTTAGAAATTTTGGATGCTATAGAAACATATAGACAAAAAATTCAAATAATTTATGGTCCTACTATTTAGATATGGCTAAGGTTAACATTTGGGGAGTCAAACAGAATAAATGGTTTTGCTTCATCCTTTCTTTTCAGTTAATGTGCATTATTAATCAATATGTTCATATTAATGTTATTGGTAACATTATTTTTTTTAGTTTAGAGTCCCTTGTGAATTTTTCTGGGAGTTCCTAGAATGGCATAGGAAATAATGATTTTTTTTTTTCCAAGAAAATTTTGATAGGTAATGCTTTAGAGAGAGGTTTAGTTTTGCTCCTAGGAAGATGTGGAAACTTCTATGAAATTATGTTTGGTAAATTGGAACTGAAATATTATTTTTAAAGTATGTATTTGAGATAGGATGAAAAAGGTTTTTTTTAGAGGTTTAGATATCTTTGTTGTAAATAGATCATGTTCACCATATTATTTTACTCTTGAATTGAACATATTTTCCCTATTTCTTTTTTAAAGTACAAGCTTAATTTTAAAGGAGCCAGTCGTCTAATATAGAATGAAATGATTGAAGTGTAGTCTTCATGGAAGTGAAATATTTAGTCACTTGAGATAAACCAGAAAGGCAGGTGACTGGCCCTCCTTTATTAGGAGGTACTTTATTTCAGTTTGGTGAATGCTTGACTTCTGAGAAGGTGCAAATTTTACTTTGTTTTCATTTACTCTCCATGTTGAATTGTTTTTTTTTAATTTATGATAATAGAAACCTTTTGAATGATCATAAGAAATGCTTATTTGATTGCTATGGCTGAATAATAAATGCCTTTCATCTTTTTGCTATTGCAGTTGACTCATGTTGACCAGGCAAGCTTCCAGGTTGATGCCTTTGGAACGTCATTTATTCTTGATGTCGTGCTAAATCAGTAAGTCTTTGTTGAGTTGCACTCTTTTGTCAGATACACATTGAATCCACTTTCCTATCCTTCTGTAAAGTTTTGTTTTCTTACTATATTTTACTTCACCTTCCTATATCAGTTAAATGCTACATTTAAAATTATTATATCTATTGACTGTAAGTTATAAAGTCTGGCAAATAACAGGAAATGGATATCCATTTGAAATTGAACAGCTGTACCAGCTTTAAGAATGTAAGATGGAGGGCAAGAGTTACTCTAATATTTTGCTTAGAATATATGTGATCTAAATTCCTATAAATGACAGTAAATTGTGAAAATAATACTTTGGGTATTAAAATGTCTTTCTTAAGAACAGCAGAAAAGAGAAAGTTACCCTTTGTGCTCAGTGATTCAGAGGACTGGCTGCATGCATCATGTGTGTGATTCCTAATAATGCCATTAGATGCTTTGATTTGGGAGTCAATTTCTGTCAGGTTTAGGGTACTGGGATTATTCTGTAACAATATAATTTTGGAAATTGTCATTTTGTCTACCTAGAATTTTAGGTTTGGAAGTGCCTTTTGATAATTCACTGGATTTAATCTCTTCCCTTTGGGTAAGTGTAGTGTCTGAAAAGTCTTACAGGACATTTAATTATCTGTTCACTTTTTTAAAAAAACATTTGTATCCCACTTCTTATCATGGGCAAGTGAGAAGAAACCAGGGCTGTGCCAGCCAGTGTTTCAGAGCTGAGCAATACTGGCCCACAGCTTTGCGAAATCAGCTATGCAACAGCTCAGGAAGACAGTGTGAGGCCACAAGGACGGAAAGGTAGACTCAGAGTAAAAACTACAGCCTAAGTTGTCTTCACTGGGGAAGCAGCTAGATGGAAGACTATGAGTTAATTAAAAAAGGATGTAAGAGGCAGGACTTAGAGCTGTGCTATCTGTATAGGTAACCACTAGCCTCTTGTGGCTGTTTAAATTTAAATTAATTGATTTAAATAAGGTCAAAAATTCTGTTTTTCATTTTCATTAGCCTCATTTCAAATGCTCAATAGCCATGTGGGCTAGTGGTTACTTTATTGGACAAGGCAGAACATTTCCATCATTGCAGAAAGTTCTGTTGGTCAGTGCTGGTTTAGAGATTTCTTTAGGGGAACGGGTTTGTATGAACTGATAGGTTACTGGGCTGGGTCAGTCAGTATTCAGGAGGAGAATTCACTTCTTCCTTTTAGAATTCAGTCCATGTTCAATGGATTAATTTAATATTTAATTTTACTAGCATCCTAATTTTTATGGAATTTATTTACAAAGTTGGGGTAATACGATTTTTGTTGTGTTAATGCTTAAGCCATGTATTGGTTTATTTCATAATTAAGCCGTCTCAAACGTACATTTTGTAAGTAGTTCTCCCTTCTCCCCACATTTTTGTAGTTCGCAAACAATTTAAATACTGAAAAGCATTGTGTTAGATGGAAATTGACTATTTAGGTGATCCAAAAATAGGAGTTGTTTGTTCTTTGCTCATGTGTATTTTAAAAATGTAACATAAATTGTATTTCTACTATGCTCATTAAAATACAGTTTATTTCGTGTTTTTAAAATTAAAGCTTAGAACATGTATAATTAAATGTTTTATACCATACTGTATTTTTTAACCTAATTTCATAGGGCGTCACTAAGATTGTGTTAATGTGATCTGTATCTTAAAGTCCTGCTTGATGTAAATACTCTGAAATTTACATGTTTAAATGACTCATTTCAGTTTTTCAGCAACTTCAATATTATAAAGTTTTAAAAAACTCGTTATAAAGAAATGCATGTTCCTTAGAAACATAATGAAAAAGTAGAAAAATAATCTTACATCGTTCTACCACTTGTAGACTGATTGCCCTATTGTAAGTCCTAACCCTCTCTGCCCTCACTCCCCCATCCACCCTACTACCTCTTCTCCTCCCCTGCTGTATTTTTACAATAATATTCATCATTTAATATTTAGGTTGACTCACATGAAATTGCCATTTTTGCAGGTCAAAAAGTTTGACTACCAGCATTGTCATATGGTCAATTAATACTCTATATTTTAACGATTTATTTTGTGTATTGTCTTTTTTCTCCCTCCAGAATGTAAGCTCCTTGAGGGCAGAGATTTTCTTTCCTTCACTGCTGTCTCCTTTGTACAGAATAGGTGCTAAATTCCAGGGTGGGAAGTCAGATTGATTCAGAAACCAGAGGCTGGAATTAGCCAGGAGACAGAGGATGACCAGATGAGGGTGGAGGCTGTCGGTTGGGGAAGAGTGAAGCAGCAAAAAAGAAAAAGAGGATGAGTATTTGGCACTAGCTTCTAAAAGCTGAGCTTACCTATCTAGCTGTGATTTGGAAAGTCAGGTTCCTAGGTTTTTATGTCAATGACTCTTCCCCATCCCTCCTTTAAATCGTTGTTCTTGTAGATAGCCCCCACTTTGGTTTCTGGTTGCTGATATTAGTAATGCATTGATTTTCAATATTCAAAGAAAGGATATTTATTCCTGTCCATTCTGCCCAAAGCACCTCACTTCCTTTGGAGAAATCTGAGCCCCAAAATGTTCTCTTCCTAAAGGTGAAAGACATCTGGCCATACTTATCAGAGCATGAAGCTTAGAAAACGAAGGGTGAAGCAGAATTTCTTTTGACATACTGGAAAAAACCTTCATTGGTCATTTTTCTTCTTATTGCAATGAAAATTAGACATTTCAAGAAGTACAAAGGATAAAATAATAGCATAAATGGAGGTTGCTGGCCTGAGGAATATGCAAAGTGCTTTTTCTTTTCTTGCCTGGGATCTATATTCAACATAGCAGCAGGTAGCTGATTTCTTTATGCTATAAGAGCCAGGATGATTTGAAACGAAGATTTTTTTTTTCTTATTTTTATGGAGAATGGTTTTATTTCTTAGTTTTAGCTTGTATATTGTCTTGTAGTTATGTTGTTTAAGGAGCAGGAAGGTGAAAACTTGGCTATGCTCCTTAAAAGCTTTTTTTCTTACAAAGAAATTCTAGGGCTGTGGAACAGGCGGAGTTTTTTTGTTGTTTTGTTTTGTTTTTAGATTGGTATGGAAAGAAAAGTATCATTACATAATATTCTTTCTGAATGTTCAATAAACAAGATTATCTATAACCAAATTGTACAAGATTTCAGCCTTTGTTTTGTACCTTCTACAGGAGGCAGATAAAGAATATGGAATAGTTGAAAATGAAAAGCCTAGCCAGTTCTTGTTTTGTCAAGATTATGAAGAGTAGAAAGCAATTTCAGTTCCTTCAGGGGTCGCACTGTTGTGAAATTTCACTCTCTAGGACATATGTATTAATAAAACCAAACATATGGCCTGGCCTGGTCAAACTAGTCCTCAGGCTATATTGGACTTTTCCAGAGGTCAGCAACTGGTATTATACTTTATTGTGAAACATTCTTCAGAAAGAAAAAGCCTCGATAAAGACATTTCACTATATTATTGGAGCAATTCAAGCCAACTCTTTTCCTGTAAATGTCTCTCCTGTTCTTCAAGTAGTGGATAGTTATACTGCCCAAAGCAAAGCAAGAATATTGAAAAAATTTCCTTTCAGTACTCCTTGATCCCTTTACAACAGGTGACCTCACAAAAACAAACCACACACATTTAGTATAAAATTGTGTAGAAGACAAATCTGTATCGAATAGGCCTTATCAATAGAGATTCTTATCTTCATTTTATACACACATATATGTATATAAATGTATTTATACACATATGCACTACACACGTATACGTACACAACACACACAAACACATACATGTATATGTATGTACATATGTACACACATATATAAATTTATTAGGCCTCTAGTAACTGCTAAGAGTTCTTCTAGACCCTTAAGTCTTGGCAGAAACAAGGAAATAAGCACTCTACTCTTAGGGAGCCTGTATTCTAGTCCGAAAGATAATGAACATGTTAACAAATAAAGTAATTTCAGAGAGTGACAGTGCTGTTAATAGCAAGTGCCTGACATGGAGAGGAGGGTGCTATTTGAGCAGTGGTTACCAGGAACAGGCCATCTCTGAGGATATGACATTTGAACTGAAGGGGCCCCCAAGGCAGAGAGAACAGCATATGTCAAGGCCCTGAGGCAGGAAGAAGCTAAGCATGTCTGAGAGACAGGAAGATGGCTTAGGAGGCTGGAACAGGGTGAGCCAAGAGAGTTATTACATGAAATTTGACAGGTAGTAGGACCCAAATCATGTAGGGCCTTAGAGGCTACAGAAAAGACTTTGGATGATAGTCTAAGCAGAGGCTACTGATTTTCTCCACACCATATGTTGTGTTATTCACTCCTTCTTCCACTGACTTATGATTCTTTAATAATCATATTTAGTTATTGCATATTTTAATGTCTTCTCAAAGCAGTCTCTTCTGAAGATCTATTCATTAGTTACTGGACCTAATACCACCATACTATTTATTGTAACTTTTAACTGTTTTAATATCTAGCATGGAAAAATCTGTCATTATTAGTTTTCTTTTGAAAAATTTCTTGGATATTTTTGTCTTTTCTAATATGGAAATTTAGGGTAATTTTGTCAGTCTTTTTGGAATTTTAATTAGACTGTCAGTAAAGCTATATTTTAATTTGAGAAAAGTACACATTTTATAGTATTGAGTCTTTCCATTAATATCATTGTGTTTTTTTTTTAATTTAAGCATCTTTTTTATGTCTCTCAGTAAAATTTAGTACTTTTTTTTTTTTTATTAATGTTATGATAGATTAAAACCTTGTGAGATTTCAGTTGTACATTTTTGTTAGTCATGTTGTGGGTACACCACTTCCCCCTTTGTGCCCTCCCCCCCCCCCCCCCCCTTTTCCCTGGTAACCACCGATCAGATCTCCTTATCAATATACTAACTTCCACCTATGAGTGGAGTCATATAGAGTTCGTCTTTCTCTGACTGGCTTATTTCGCTTAACATAATACCCTCGAGGTCCATCCACGTTGTTGTGAATGGGCCAATTTTGTCTTTTTTATGGCTGAGTAGTATTCCATTGTGTATATATACCACATCTTCTTTATCCAATCAACAGTTTCTGGGCATGTAGGTTGGTTCCACGTCTTGGCTATTGTAAATAATGCTGCGATGAACATAGGGGTGCAACGGACTCTTGAGATTTCTGATTTCAGGTTCTTAGGATAGATACCCAGTAATGGGATGGCTGGGTCATAGGGTATTTCTATTTTTAACTTTTTGAGAAATCTCCATACTGTTTTCCATAGTGGCTGTACCAGTTTGCATTCCCACCAACAGTGTATGAGGGTTCCTTTTTCTCCACAACCTCCTCCAACATTTGTCGCTCTTGGTTTTGGATGTTTTTGCCAATCTAACGGGTGTAAGGTGATATCTTAGTGTAGTTTTGATTTGCATTTCCCTGATGATTAGCGATGATGAACATCTTTTCATGTGTCTATTGGCCATATTCATATCTTCTTTTGAGAAATGTCTGTTCATGTCCTCTGCCCATTTTTTGATCGAGTTGTTTGTTTTTTTGTTGTTAAGCAGTGTGAGTTCTTTGTATATTATGGAGATTAACCCTTTGTCGGATAAGTGGCTTGTAAATATTTTTTCCCAATTAGTGAGCTGTTTTTTTGTTTCAATCCTGTTTTCCCTTGCCTTGAAGAAGCTCTTTAGTCTGATGAAGTCCCATTTGTTTATTCTTTCTATTGTTTCCCTCAACTGAGGAGTTATAGTGTCCGAAAAGATTCTTTTGAAACTGATGTCAAAGAGTGTACTGCCTATATTCTTTTCCAAAAGACTTATTGTCTCAGGCCTAATCTCTAGGTCTTTGATCCATTTTGAGTTTATTTTGGTGTGTGGTGAAAAAGAATGGTCAATTTTCAATCTTTTGCATGTGGCTGTCCAGTTTTCCCAGCACCATTTGTTGAAGAGACTTTCTTTTCTCCATTGTAGGCCCTCTGCTCCTTTGTCGAAGATTAGCTGTCCATAGTACTTTTGTTTTAATAGGGCCTTCACATTTCATGTAGAATATATTTGTGGGAATTGTAGTTTTTGTTGCTACTGTGGATATTTTTTCATCATATTTTATAATTAATTTTTGGTGTCATTCTTAATATTGCTATTGGTTTTTCATTGTTTCTCTTGGGTTTTCTAGTTTGACAATAACATGACTGGAAAGTCCTGAGAGCTTTGTTTTCCCCTTTCCAAAGTACTTCTTAATACTATTGCACACCTTAATGCTTTTTCTAGAAGTTCCTGAACTCTATTATTTGGTGATAATAGCATTTTTGTCTTGGTTCTTTTGGTAATAGAAGTATCTTTAGTATTCATTGTTAAGTATTATGTTGATGATTGATTTTTGAGAGCTAGTCTTTATCATGGTAAAGCAGTATTCCGTATATTGTTTATTAGTTTTTTTAAAAAGAATAGGTATTAGATTTTATTGAATGCTTTTCTAGTCAATGCAAGTAAACATATGGATTTTCTTATTTGACCTATTGTGATTTATTGCATTAATATTTCCTGTTATTAGAAGTTATTCTTGACTGTGGAGGATAAACTCTACTTTGTCATGTTGCATAATTCGTTGTTGGAGTCCTTATGTTGCTGACCTCTCTTGTGGTGACTATAAAATGAAATTGCACCCTCTGTTTTTATATAAATTATTATGGCGCACGCCTCTGTTGGCCTTCCTGCTATAAGTTACCTCTATCTCCAAGTGTTTCCCTCAACTGTTTCTGGGATTTGTTTTCTAGTCTTTCATCTTTCCACTCTATACTTGCCTCTGATAGAGCCTCTACAGTGACCCTCATGACAGCTGCTCTACTGGGCACAGCTGCCCTCCACCAGTGATGGCAGCTCACATCTGCCAGGTGTGGTCACTCCAAGGACCCACAAGCCCAAACCATCCACAAGCCTTCTTGTAATGGGTCAGTGCCACCACTGGGAGAGCACAGACATATCCTCTTCTCAGAGCCAGGTGAGAAAAGGGAAAGTCCTTTCTTTCCCTGGTCCAAAGCACCTTACATTCTGCCTCAAGGTGAAAAGCAGTGGGAGCATCCACTCTCAGAAAGTGAAATTGGACCCCTACTCTCAGAGTTACTATCTGACCTGACTCCCATATCTTGACAGTACTTTTCCCAAAGTATGGCTTATTCAGTTTTAAGAGAATATCCCATGTGGGATGCCTACAGCCCAGAACACCAAATAAATTTATTTCCTTGTCACAGTCTTTCCTCTCGAGGTGAAGAATAGATCAGGATTTCATAGGCTTCCTGCTTTATCTCTGGCTCCTTATTTCCTCTGATCCAGTGCTTAGACAAGGGTAGACAGTAGTTTTCAGAAATGGGGCAGTCTGACAAACAACAAACATGTAGTGGCACAACTCTGCACTTAACACCTTGAGGAGAGCGTAATTGCTTTTCTCTACTGGTTCAAGCTTTCCCAAGAGTTCAGAGAACTCCAAGGGTTTACTAGGGGGCTGGCCCCTCAAAAAAGGGAGGGTTTATAATTGCAAGTTCTAGTTTCCATTTTAGAATGCTGCAACTGATTTTAAGGCAGTTTCTAGCTGAAAATGTTAGGATCCAATCTCTTCGGGTACCCCATTAATAACTACTAAAATAGATTTGCTGTTATATTATAGAATTTTTGCATCAGCAATCATAAATGAGATTGGTGGGGCTGGCCCTGTGGCAGAGTGGTTAAGTTTGTGCGCTCCACTTCAGCAGCCCAGGGTTTCACCGGTTGGGATACTGGGTGTGGACATGGCACTGTTCATCCGGCCATGCTGAGGTGGCATCCCACATAGCACAACCAGAAGGACCTACAACATGAATATACAACTATGTATTGGGTGGCTTTGGGGAGAAGAAGCAGGAAAAAGAAAAAAGGAGCCAATCTTAAAAAAAAAGTTAAAAAAATGAGTTTCGTATTAGTCTTTTTTTTTTTTTAATTTTTACTTTTTTCGGATGTACATCATATTTCAAATTCTGGATACATTACATCATGTTCACCACCCGAACACTAATTATAGTGCATCCCCTCACATGTGACCCTAATCTCCCCTTTTGCCCTCCCCCCTTCCTCCTTCCCCAATGGTAACCACCAGTCCAATCTCCAATGCTATGTGTTTTTTTTGTTGTTGTTGTTGTTTTTATCTTCTACTTATGAGTGAGACCATACGGTATTTGACTTTCTGTCTCTGACTTATTTCACTCAGCGTAATGCCCTCAAGGTCCATCCATGTTGTCACAAATGGCTGGATTTCGTCATTTCTTATGGCTGAGTAGTAGTCCATCCTGTATAAATACCACATCTTCTTTATCCGTTCGTCCCTTCTTGGGCACCTAGGTTGTTTCCAAGTCTTGGCTATTGTGTATAATGCTGCAATGAACATAGGGGTGCAGGTATCTTTATGCCTTTGTGCTTTCAAGTTCTTTGGATAAATACCCAGCAGTGGAATAGCTGGATCATATGGTAGATCTACTCTTAATTTTCTGAGGATACCCCATACTGCTTTCCATAGTGGCTGCACCAGTTTGCACTCCCACCAGCAGTGTACAAGGGTTCCCATCTCTCCACATCCTCTCTGACATTTGTTGTTTCCTGTCTTGTTAATTATACCAATTCTGACCAGAGTGAGGTGATATCTCATTGTAGTTTTGATTTGCATTTCCCTGATAGCTAATGATGTTGAGCATCTTTTCATATGCCTGTTGGCCATCAGTATATCTTCTTTGGAGAAATCTCTGTTCAGATCTTTTTTTCTATCAGGGTTGAAAAGCTGTGTAAAATGAATTTTTTTTTGCTACAAAAATTCCCTGAAACATTATCTTGTGTAGTTTAGGAGTTGTATATACTTTAATGTTTCAAAGTCCTTGTCTTTCTCCTGACTTGTCCTGCAACCCTCTTGAGAGATAAGTTTTTCATAAATAATTTTTGATGGATACTGATGTATTCATCTACTTGTTTTTAAGCCACCTTTGAGAAATTGCATTTTCCCTAAGAATTGTCCACATCATGGAGCATTTAAGCTTTATCAGTATATATTTGTGTGTACCTTTTAGAAAATAATTTCTAAAATTTCTCCTGCACCTATTTTTGTAAATCCTCTTTCTCAATGTTACTTTTATTTGTGCTTATTTTCTCAAATATAACCTCAAATATAACATACGAACTTTTGGGAACATATTTGTTGAATAAAATGAAACAATTTTGATTTTTAAAAAAATTTTATTGAAGTTTTTTTACTTGTCATAAAATTCATCTATTTCAAATTGTACAATTCAATGATTTTTTTTTTTTAGTAAATTTACTCAGTGATGCGACCATTATCATAAATCAGTTTTAAAACACTTTTCATTTCTCCAGTAAGATCCTTTATTTCAACTTAATCCTCATTCCTATCTCCAGCTCCAGGCAGTCACTGATCTACTTTCTGTCTTATAAATTTGCCTTTTCTGGACATTTCATATCAAGGGAATCGTACAATATGTATTTTTGTGGCTGGCTTCTTTTATTTGGCATGTTTTTGAAGTTCGTCTGTGATGTAGAATGTGTCAATAGTTCATTCCTTTTTATTGCTGAGTATGAAAGCATTGTATGGATATGCCACATTGTGTCTATCCATTCGTCTGACGATGGGCATTTAGGTTGTTTCCAGTTTTTTTTGCCTTTATGAATAATACTGCTATGAACATTCACATTCAAGTCTTTGTGTGAATGTAAGTTTTCATTTCTCTTACGTAGATGCCTAGAAGTGAAAGTGTTGGGTCATATGGTAGTTTTATGTTTAATTGTTTTGAGAAATGCTAAACTGTTTTCCAAAGTGGACTTTTTTTTTTTAAAGATTTTATTTTTTTTCCTTTTTCTCCCCAAAGCCCTCCGGTACATGGTGGTATATTCTTCGTTGTGGGTCCTTCTAGTTGTGGCATGTGGGATGCTGCCTCAGCGTGGTTTGATGAGCAGTGCCATGTCCGCGCCCAGGATTCAAACCAACGAAACACTGGGCCGCCTGCAGTGGAGCACGTGAACTTAACCACTCAGCCACGGGGCCAGCCCCTGTTTTTTTTTTTTAATGGTACAGCAACAGCTGTTTTTCCATAAGTTCTATTTTGGAGGAGGGATAATGTCAAGTGTAAATAGTTGCTAGGCTTTCAGGTTTTCGGTTCCATGTCCATTGTTTTTTAAAGTACAGCCATTGAAAGTCTGGAAAGAGTTCTGTGCTTCTCATGGTTATGATCTTATGCTCTTTGGTTCATAACAGAACTCTACCTTGAAATATATATTGAAGTTTTGACACTTTTTAAGGTATAAGATTTTACCATTAGTGGAATACCCTAAGGAACTTTATATAGACTTCACATATCTTATACCTTATCTGAAGCATATTTCATTTCCTCTTATTTGTTCTAAGTTGAAAAGTGGTAGTTTTAAACTGGGAATTCTAAAACTGGACATTGTAACTTCTTCTCACAGGCAGAAAGTCTCCTGGATTCAGCCCAGGGTGCCCTTGGTTGTTAGTGGAATAGCCCTTGTCTGCAAAGCCCAGAGCATAGATAGAGGAAATGGATTGAAAGGCACTGAAAGGGCCATTGGATATGTCTGGCAAATAGCCAGAAAGTGATCCAATGCAGAGACCCATCCTAAAGCTAAGACCTGGGAAATTATTTTGGAAGGGGAGTTTGGAAGGAATTCTAAAGGCAACTGGACTCTGGGGTCTGGAGCCTTTTATAGGATTCAGAAGGCCAAATTCATGGGTAAAGAGGAAGCTGGGCAAGGCTTAAGTCAACCCTTTAATAAGGATAGATCAAAGCTGAGCAGAGTGGAGTCAGGTCCCTATACTCCTTCAAATTACCAGTCTATTTAAGCTTTCTGATTTCTGGTTTGTTTTTTAAAGTACAGCCTTACTGCAGACACATTATCTTTCATCTGGTTGTCTAATATGACCTTGAGATGTTTGTAGTATTACCTGCTCTTTTAATATGGGAATCTGGAGATTTTAGAACACTTATTAGCATATTATTTATGTTGTAAATAAAATAATTGCAGAATTATTCAATAAGCAAGACTATTTATGTTCCTTAGTTTTTCAAGGAAAATATCATATAAATAGTATTTTTGTAGTTAGAATGATTACTATAGGCCCTGGACCTACCCGGCTTTGGGCAGAGTGAGTGTTTGGATGAGCTGAGACTGAGCTGGGACCAGAAAAAGCCACTCTGGCTCTAGAAATAGGATTGTTAAAAAAAGCGAGAGCAGAGGAGTTGATGTTAAGATGGTGGTGTAGGAGGACTGTAAACTCACCTCCTCCCATGGACGCAACCAACTTACAGCCACTCTGGGAACAATTACCCCGAGGGAGAACTGAAAATGATGAAAAGAACCCCCATAACAAGGGACAGTCCTGACTGAGGTGAAAGAGGCAGAAGTTCCTTTCTGGAGACAAAAAAGCCACCTTCTGAGCTGTGGTACTTCATCGCCGGCCAGGAACAATCCTGAGGTATGCAGTCTTTGCTGGAGGAGTGGGAGGATCCGAGCAGGGGAGTGTTACTGCTATAAGCAGCTGTTGGATTCAGCACAACTGAGACAAGTTTCATAATATCTGGCTTTGCTGGCTACTAACAACAATGGGGAGTACCCCCAGAAAAGCTATTGGATGTAACAAAAGAAAACCTGGCTCTTAAAGGGATCACGCACAAATTCACCCATTTCAGAAAGCAATCTGAAATCACTAGAAAGAAAAGTGCATAGTCCTTTGGTGAAGACACTCACCTGATAGGCTGTGGATGCATCTGGTGAGAGGTGAGACCTCTCCAGGGACTGAGACATTGACAGGAGCCATTATTGTGACCTAGTACAGTCTGCTGACACAGATGCTGGCAGATGACATTGGAGTTCTTCCCCTGGCCTGTTAGCCCAGGGTCTGCCCCACCCACTAGAGCATCAATTTAATCAAACTCAGCTAGGGCAGGCAGCCCATGCTAGGGACTGGCCCAACTAAACAGCAAGCCCTCAGTCAACTTGTGGGCCTGCATAGGTGGGGTGCCTGGATCCTCTATAGCCAGGCGAATAGGTCCACCTCTTGGGGCAGAGCGTGTGCAAGGAGCAGGTGGAGCATGTGTTGCATTAATGGAGTGTGTGGGGGCTCTGCACTGGGGCAACTGGTTCCACTTCAGGGGGTCAGGGTGTGCAAATGGGGCACAACTGTGTTGGTGGTGTGTGTGGTCCTGTGAGTGGTGGGGCTTTTCAGCTGCAGCAGACTTGTGCTTCTGAAACAGCCACATAGGAGATTGGCCCCACCTTCCAAAGCCTGAAACAATTGGGTGCTCCAATGCCTGGGGCTGGTCCCACTCAGCGGCAATTCTGAGAGAGCTGACAATCACGTTGCAGGCTGGAGGCCTACAGCAATTTTAAGCCCCTGAGCCTAGCAACCAGCCACGCTAGGGACCATCTCACTTAACAGAAAAACTGTAACAGGAATGTGCTATTAGACCTTTCAGCCAACTGTGCTGGGGCTCCCCATGCCCAATAAAGTGGCAGAAGGGTCTATAGTGGCTATACGCAGCTGAGAATTACAACCAGCCAGCCAGGGGGACAGCCTAGCCTCCCTGGGCACCTGGAGCAAGAACAACCCTGCCACAAAAGAAGGACACATCTAGCCTGCACAGGGGTGACTCCTGGAACATTTGGAACTTGTGACAAAAATGAAGCACACTGCTGGGCCTCACAAGGCATCTCTTACATAAGGCCACCTCTCCAAGATCAGAAAACGTAGCTGACCTACCTAATACATAGATATAAGCACAGAGACGGAGGCAAAATGAGGGGCAAAGGAGCAAGTTCCAAGTAAGGGAACAGGACAAAACCCCTAGAAAGAACTACATGAAATAGAAATAAACAATATTCCTGACAAAGAGTTCAAACCAAAAGTCATAAGGATGCTCACTGATCTTGAGAGAAGAATGGATGAACTCAATGAGAACTTCAACATAGAATTGGAAAATATAAAAAAGAACCAATCATAAATGAAGAATACAATACTGGATGTGAAAAATTCTTTAGAGGGACTCAATAGCAGAGTAGATGATACAGAAGAAAGGATCAGTGAGCTGGATGAAAGACTAGAGGAAATCACCCAAGTGGAACAGAAAAAAGAAAAAAGAATTTAAAAGAATGAGAACAGTCTACGGGACCTCTGGGACAGCATCAAGCACACTAATATTTGTATTATAGGTGTCCCAGAAGGAGAAGAGAGAGACAAAGGGGCAGAGAATCTATTTGAAGGAATAATAGCTGAAAAGTTTCCTAACCTAAGGAAGGAAACAGACATCTAGTACAGGAAGCACGGAGAGCACCAAACAAGATAAACCCATAGAGGCCCATACCAAGACACATTGTAATTAAAATGTCAAGAATTAAAGATAAAGAGAGAATATTAAAAGCTGCAAAAAAAGGGCAACAAGTGACATACAAAGGAGAGCCCATAAGGTTATCAGCTGACTTCTCAGCAGGAAGCTTACAGGCTAGAAGAGAGTGGTACGATATCTTTAAAATGCTGAAAGGAAAAAACCTATGGCCAAGAATAGTCTACCCAGCAAGGTTATCATTCAGAATGGAAGGAGAGAGAAAGAGTTTCCAAAACAAACAAAAATTAAAGAAGTTTATCACCAAGAAACCAATCTTACAAGAAATGCTAAATGGACTTATTTAAGTGGGAAAGAGAAGACCACAAATAGGAATAAGAAACTTATTAAAAAAAACAATAAAATCACTGGTAAAGGCGAAAATACAGTCAAGATAGCAGATCAACCACCTATGAAGATAATATGAAGGTCAAAAGACAAAAGTGTTAAAATTACCTTTTTCCATGATAATAGCATAACAGATACACACAAAAAGAGGTTAGATATGATATCAAAAACAAAATGTGGGAGGAGGGGAGTAAAAGAGTAGAGCTTTTAGAAAGAGGTCAAAGTAAAAAGACCATCAACTTAATATGGATTGCTCTATACATAGGTTATTATATACGAACCTCATGGTAATGAGAAATCAGAAACCTATACTAAATGCACAAAAAATTAAGAGAAAGGAATCCAAACATAATACTAAAGAAAGCCATCAAACCACAAGGGGAGAGAGCAAGAAGAGAAGGAAGGAACAGAGAAGAGCTACTAAAACACCCAGAAAAAAGTAATAAATAGCCGTAAGTACGTATTTATCAATAGGCACTTCAAATGTCAATGGACTAAATGCTCTAATCAAAAGGCATAGGGTGGCTGATTGGATAGAAAAACGAGATCCATATATATGCTGCATACAAAAGAGACATTTCAGGCCTAAAGACACTCACAACCTGAAAGTGAAGGTTTGGAAAAAGATACTCCATGCAATTGGCAATGAAAAGAAAGCTGGGGTAGCCATGCTTATATCAGACAAAATAGACTTTAAAACAAAAACTGTAACAAGAGACAAGGAAGGGCACTACATAATGATAAAGGGAACAATCCAACAAGAAAATATAACACTTGTAAATATCTACGCACCCAACATAGGAGCACCTAAACATATAAAAGCAATTATTAACAGACATAAAAGGAGAAATAGACAGTAACAATAATATTAGGGGACTTTAACACTCCTCTTACACCAATGGATATATCATCCATACAAAACATCAATAAGGAAACATTGGCCTTAAATGACACCTTAGACCAGATGGACTTAGTAGATATATACAGAACATTCCATCCCCAAACTGGAGAATACACATTTTTTTCAAATGCCCATTGAACATTCTCCAGGATTGGTCACATATTAGGGCACAAAACAAGTTTCAATAAATGTAAGAAGATTGAAATAATACCAAGCATCTCTTCTGACCACAACGATATGAAACTAGTAATCAACTACAAGAAGAACACCAGAAAAGCCACAAATGTGTGGAGAGTAAGCAAAATGCTACTGAACAAAGATTGGATCAATGAAGAAATCAAAAGAGAAATCAAGCAATACCTGGAGACAAATGAAAATGAAAATATGACATGACAAAATTTAGGGATACAGCAAAAGTGGTTCTAAGAGGGAAGTTTATGGCAATACAGGCCTACCTCAACAAACAAAAAAAAATCTCAAATAGACAATCTAACAGTGCACCTAAAGGAACTGGAAAAAGAAGAACAAGAAAAGCCCAAAATCAGTAGAAGGAAGGAGATTATAAAAATCAGAGCAGAAATAAATGAAATAGACTGAAAAAACAATAGAAAAAAGTCAGTGAAACTAAGAGGTGGTTCTTTGAAAAGATAAAATCAACAAACCTTTACCTAACCTCACACACAAAAAAAGGGGAGAGGGCTCAAATAAATAAAATCAGAAATGAAAGTGGAGCAATTACAACAGACACCTCAAAAATACAAAAGATAACAGAATACTATGAAAAGCTATATGCCAACAAATTAGATAATCTAGAAGAGGATGATAAATTATTAGAAACATACAACGTTCCAAAACTGGACCAAGAAGAAGTAGAAAATTTGAATAGACCAGGCACCAGTAAGGAGATTGAAACAGCAATCAAAAACCTCCCCAAAAATAAAAGTCCAGGACCAGATGGCTTCCCTGGTGAATTCTACCAAACGTTCAAAGAAGACTTAATACCTATCCTTCTCAAACTCTTCCAAAAAATTGAAGAGGAGGGGAGGCTTCCTAACTCATTCTACGAAGCCAACATTATCCTGATACCAAAACCAGAAGAGGACATGACAAAAAAAGAAAATTACAGGGGCTGGCCCCATGGCCGAGTGGTTAAGTTCACGTGCTCCGCTACAGGCAGCCCAGTGTTTTGTTGGTTCGAATCCTGGGCACGGACATGGTACTGCTCATCAAACCACGCTGAGGCAGCGTCCCACGTGCCACAACTAGAAGGACCCACAATGAAGAATATACAACTAGGTACCAGGGGGCTTTGGGGAGAAAAAGAAAAAAAATATAATCTTTAAAAAAAGAAAAAAAGAAAAAGAAAATTACAGGCCAGTATCACTGATGAACATCAATGCCAAAATCCTCAACAAAATACTAGCAAATTGAATACAACAATACGTTAAAAAGATCATACACCATGATCAAGTTGGTTTCATTCCAGGGATGCAGGGATGGTTCAACATCTGCAAATCTATCGACGTGATACACCACATTAACAAAATGAAGAATAAAAATCACATGATCATGTCAATAGATGCAGAGAAAGCATTTGAGAAGATACAGCATCCATTTATGATAAAAACTCTAAATAAAATGGGTATAGAAGGAAAATACCTCAACATAATAAAGGCCATATATGACAAACCCACAGCAAATATCATTCTCAACGGAGAAAAACTGAAAGCTATTCCTTTAAGAACAGGAACCAGACAAGGATACCCACTGTCACCACTCTTATTTAACATAGTATTGGAAGTCCTAGCCAGAGCAATCAGGCAAGAAAAAGAAATAAAAGGTATCCACATGGGAAAAGAAGAAGTGGAACTGTCACTCTTTGCAGATGACGTGATTTTTAGATCTATAAAACCCTGAAGAATCTACTAAAAATCTTTTAGAAACAATAAAGGAATACAATCAAGTCATGGGATACAAAATCAATGTACAAAAATCGGTTGCATTTCTGTACACTAACAAGGAAGTAGCAGAAAGAGAAATTAAGAATACAATCCCAGGGGCTGGCCCCGTGGCCGAGTGGTTAAGTTCGCGCGCTCCGCTGCAGGCGGCCCAGTGTTTCGTTGGTTCGAATCCTGGGCACGGACATGGCACTGCTCATCAGACCACGCTGAGGCAGCGTCCCACATGCCACAACTAGAAGAACCCACAACGAAGAATACACAACTATGTACCGGGGGGCTTTGGGGAGAAAAAGGAAAAAATAAAATCTTTAAAAAAAAAAAAAAAAGATTTAAAAAAAAAAAAAAAAGAATACAATCCCATTTACAATTGCAACAAAAAGAATAAAATACCTAGGAATAAACCTAACCAAAGAGGTGAAAGATCTGTACACCAAAACCTATAAATCATTGTTGAAAGAAATCGAAGAAGACACAAAGCAATGGAAAGATACTCCGTGCTCTTGGATTGGAAGAATTAACATCGTTAAAATGTCCATACTTCCTAAAGCAATCTATAGATTCAACACAATCCCTTTCAAAGTTCCAGCAACACTTCACAGAAACAGAACAAAGAATCCTCAAATTTCTATGGAACAAGAAAAGACCCTGAATAGCCAAAGGATTCCTGAGAAAAAAGAACAAAGCTGGAGGTATCACACTCCCTGATTTCAAAATATGCTACAAAGCCTTAGTAACCAAAAAAGCATGGTACTGGCACAAAAACAGACACACAGATCAAGAGAACAGAATTGAGAGCCCAGAAATAATCCCACACATTTATGGACAGGTAATATTTGACAAGGGAGCCAAGAGCATATGATGGAGAAAGGAGAGCCTCTTCAAAAATTGTGTTGGGAAAACTGGACAACCACATGCAAAAGAATGAAAGTAGACCATTCACTTACACATGCACAAAAATCAACTCAAAATAGGTTAAAGACTTGGATGTAAGACCTGAAACCATGAAACTTCTAGAAGAAAACATAGGCAGTATGCTCTTTGACATCGGTCTTAGCAGCATATTTTGAAGTCCCATGTCTGAATGGGCAAGGGAAACAAAAGGAAAAATGAACAAATGGGACTACATCAAACTAAAAAGCTTCTGCACAGCAAAGGAAACCATCAACAAAATGAAAGGACAACCTAACAATTGGGAGAAGATATTTGCAAACCACATATCAGATAAGGGGTTAATATCCAAAATATACCAAGAACTGATACAGCTCAACAACAGGAAAACAACAACCCAATTGAAAAATGGGCAAAAGATCTGAACAGAGATTTCTCCAAAGAAGATATACTGATGGCCAACAGGCATATGAAAAGATGTTCAACATCATTAGCTATCAGGGAAATGCAAATCAAAACTACAATGAGATATCACCTCACTCTGGTCAAAATGGGTATAATTAACAAGACAGGAAACAACAAATGTCAGAGAGGATGTGGAGAGATGGGAACCCTTGTACACTGCTGGTGGCAGTGCAAACTGGTGCAGCCACTATGGAAAGCAGTATGGAGTATCCTCAGAAAATTAAGAGTAGATCTACCATATGATCCAGCTATTCCACTGCTGGGTATTTATCCAAAGAACTTGAAAGCACAAAGGCATAAAGATACCTGCACCCCTATGTTCATTGCAGCATTATACACAATAGCCAAGACTTGGCGGCAACCTAGGTGCCCATCAAGGGATGAATGGATAAATAAGATGTGGTATTTATATACAATGGACTACTACTCAGCCATAAGAAATGATGAAATCCAGCCATTTGTGACAACATGATTGGACTTTGAGGGTATTATGCTGAGTGAAATTATTCAGAGGAATAAAGTCAAATACTGTATGATCTCACTTGTAATCAGAAGATAAATACAATGACAAGCAAAAACATAGCAATGGAGAATGGATTGGTGGTTAACATGGGGTGGGGAGGGCAAAAGGGGTGATTATGCTCACATGTGAGGTGATGGACTGTTTTTGGGTGGTGAACATGATGTAATCTGCACAGAATTTGAAATATATTATGATGTACATCTGAAAGCTATATAATGTTATCCAATGTTACTGCAATGAAAAAAATGAATAAAATTAAATTTGAAAAAAAAGAAATACAAAAGATTATAGGAGAATACTATGAAAAGCTATATGCCAAAAAAGTGGATAATTTAGAATAACTGGATAAGTTCTTAGAATCATATAACCTTCTAAACCTGAATCAAGAAGAAATAGAACATTTGAATAGACCAGTCCCCAGTAAGGAGATAGAAACAGTAATCAAAAACCTCCCCCAAAATAAAAGTCCAGGACCAGAAAGGCTTCCCTGGTGAATTCTACCACACATTCAAAGAAGATTTAATACCTGTCTTTCTCAACCTCTTCCAAAAAGTTGAAAAGGGGAAGCTTCCTAACTTCCTACAATGCCAGCATTACCCTGATAGCAAAACCAGAAGAGGACATGACAAAGAAAGAGAATTACAGGCCAATATCACTGATGAACATTGATGTAAAAGTCCTCAACAAAATACCAGCAAATTGAATACAACAATACATTAAGAATATCAGATACCAAGTAGGATTTATTCCAGGGATGCAGGGATGGTTCAGCATTAGCCAATCGATCAATGTGATACACCAGATTAACAAAATGAAGAATAAAAATCACATGATCTTCTCAATAGATGCAGAGAAAGCATTTGACAAGATACAGCATCCATTTATGATAAAAACTCTGAATAAATTGGGTTTAGAAGAAAAGTACCTCAAAATAATAAAGACCGTATATGACAAACCCACAGCTCATATCATTCTCAATGGAGAAAAACCAAAAGCTATCCATATAGTGTATAGTGTATTCTATAAACTAACGACAAAGTAGCAGAAATAGAAATTAAGAATACAATCCCATTTACAATAGCAACAAAAAGAATAAAATATCTAGGAGTCAACTTAACCAAAGAGGTGAAAGATCTATACACTGAAAACTATAAAACATTGTTGAAAGAAATCGAAGAAGACACAAAGAAATGGAAAAATACTCCGTGCTCTTGGATTGGAAGAATTAGGTTAGTTAAAACGTCCATACTTCCTAAAGCAAACTACAGATTCAATGCAATCCCTATCAAAGTTCCAACATTTTTCACAGAAATAGAACAAAGAATCCTCAAATTAATATGGAACAACAAAAGATCCCAGATAGCCAAAGGAATCCTGAGAAAAAAGAACAAAGCTGGAGATATCACACTCCCTAATTTCAAAATATACTAGAAAACTATAGTAACAAAATAGCATGGTACTGGCACAAAAACAGACACACAGATCAGTGGAAAAGAATTGAGAGCCTGTAAATAAACCCACACATCTATAGATAGCTAAATTTTGGCAAAGGAGCCAAGAATATACAATGGAGAAAGGAAAGTCTCTTCAATAAATGGTATTGGGAAAACTGGACAGCCACATGCAACAGTATGAACGTAGATCAGTATCTCTACACCATATTCAGAAATTAACTCAAAATGGATTAAAGAGTTGAATGTAAGACCTGGAACCATTAAACTTCTAGAAGAAAATGTAGGCATTATGCTTTTAAACCTTGGTCTTAGCAGTATATTTTCAAGTACCATGTCTGATCGGGCAAGGGAAACAATAGAAAAAACAAATAAATGGGACTACATCAAACAAAAAATCTGCACAGCAAAGGAAACCATCAACAAAACAAAAAGACAACCTAACAATTGGGAGAAAATATTTGCAAACCATATATCTGATCAGGGGTTAATATCCAAAATATATTGAGAACTCATACATCTCAACAACAAAAAAAGTAACAACCTAATTCAAAAATGGGCAAAAGATCTGTACAGACATTTCTCCAAAGAAGATATACAGATGGCCAATAGGCATATGAAAAGATCGACATCCATAACTCTCAGGGAAATGAAATCAAAACTACAATGAGATGTCTCCTCACTCCCACCAGAATGACTATAATTAACAAGAGTGGAAGCAACAAGCGTTGGAGAGGATGTGGGGAGAAGGGAACTCTGATACACTGCTGGTGGGAGTGCAAACTATTGCAGCTACTGTGGAAAAGAGGATGGAGATTCCACCAAAAATTAAGAATAGAACTACCAAATGATTCAACTATTCCACTGCTGGGTATTTATCCAAAGAATGTGAAAACAATGAATGTGTGAAGATACATGCACCCCTCTCTTCATTGCAGCATTATTCACAATACCCAAGAATTGGAAACAATCTAGGTGCCCATCGAGGGATGAATGGATAAAGAAGATGTGGTATATATCTGCAATGGAATACTACTTAGCCATAAAAAATGATGAAATCCAGCCATTTTGACAACATGGATGGACCTTGAGGTTATTATGCTACGCGAAATAAGTCAGAGGGAGAAAGTCAAATACTATATGATCTCACTCCTAAATAGAAGATGAAAACAAAGCAAACAATCACATAGAGACGGAGATTGGGTTGGTGGTTACCAAAGGGGAAGGGGGGAGGAAGGAAGGCGAAAGGGGTGATTAGGCACATGTGTGTGGTGATGGATTGTAAGTAGTCTTTGGTTGGCGAACATGATGTAATCTACACAGAAATCAAAGTATAATGATGTTCACCTACAATTTTTATAATGTGATAAACCAATGTTACCACAATAAGAAGAAAAAGAGAGAGAGGGCATGGAGAAGTCAAGGCTGCTGCCACCCCCGAATTATTTTTACCAGATCAAAAAAAGAATTACTATATATTTCTGTATTACAGATTTATTAAATGAGTTGAAAATGTAAGTTACTAGATATGGTACATACTTTTAATGTGAAAAATGAAACTGTAATAAATGTTTTTGCATAATTACATAGAAACTCTTATGAGTTTTTACAGTGATTAGGAGACATGTTGAAGATTGAATTATCAGAGCTCACTGCTATTTTTCTCCCAGGTGCCAAATTATTGAACTCTGCTAAATTATCTAGCAGTGATAGTGATATATGCCAACCATGGGGAACTTGGCTGGGTACAGCGAATTGGGTTCCTTGGACATATTTAATTTAAGTTTATGATATGATTGTTAAAATATTGGGTAAACAAAATCTTTACAGGGTAGGAGACTTAATTTGAGTAACTGGACACTTATTCTGTAAAAGCAGTATTTATTTTATAGTAATGACTGTCTTAGAGTGAGATATAAGGTACATGCTTACCCAGGTGATATTGTCTACATAGAGCTGGCTTGTTGCTCTTTTTCTCTGAAATATTTCTCTCACACATAGAAAAATATATATCAATCTGTTATTATACACTGAATATATGTATATTTTCTTATGCTTCACCTGTTGGCATATGTTCTCAGCCAATGAGATCTGATGTGGCAGATTGTACTGCACACTCTTGTCCCAGGAGTGTTAACCATAACCATTCTCAGGCAGGGAGTGTGGCCACAATATTTTCAGGTGGCTCTTTTATTTTGTCTAAACTTGAACAGTTGTGACCTATAGTGGTGTAAAAGTGATAGTGCTAGTTATACTACAAAGAAACAAAAATTAACAGCCTAATCATTAAAATGAAAGTTTTACAAAGGCTCAAGGCTCTTCCTGGAAACTGGTAAAGGATAAAGATCAGCTTGAACTTCCTTCAAGGAAATGGTCCCAGAAGCATAGGATAAGAATCTACAGGCAGCAAGGGATGGTATCATGGTTTGATGTCAGAAAGGGGTCGTGAATATTGTTGGAGCATGGTGGCTAGTCATAGTTGTATGAGCAGTATCTGTGAGGAATTCTATATGGGTACCTCTTATACAGGTGTTGGATTTGAAGAGAAAGGCACTGTGATTCACCTCTGTGAGCACTGTGCTGGAACAACCCTTTGTGGGACCCACTCAGTTAGTGCACTCCCATTTGTTGGACCACATCCCTGGCTCTCAGGCATAAAAAACTAGAAACTTGTCTTACACTAGGATACGTATTAGGTTAATGTTTTATGGCAAGATATTTGCATATTAATTTGAATATTTTAATACAAGTCATGTTTACATATTTTAAGAAAACCTTATGGTGACATACTGCAATAATTAACTCACATTAACTTCAATTTTATCTAATTCAGACACGTTGGAGAGGTTAGGCCAATAGAGGCCTGGAGTATATACAATCTCTCTTGAGGTTATTCTTGGTGCTGGCTTGATCTTTTCTCTTCCCCTGCTGCTCAGAGGGTCAAGTGTCCTTTTCTGCAGATAGAAGCAGCGGATGGATGTCTTTAATTCACGAACACACGTTTCCCTCTCCAGTAGACGTGCCAAAATAGCTCTGCTACAACTTTCCTTTAGTCCTAGTCTAGAGACTTTAGCTTCTCCAGTGTACTCTTTTGAAAGATAAACTATAGTTGCAGACACAAAAATGGAAGATTTTCCTGAAAAAAAACGGTTTCTTGTATTTTCTCTACTAATGTCTCAAGGGAAAAAGAATTAGCAAATGAATGGTTAATCTTGCTGTTTGCTTATGCTTTATTTCCCGAGCCAAAAGTTAAAAACAGTCAAGCTTTATACCTCAATCAGATGTGTTTCCATGTGAAATTTTAATTTTGATTCTATAAGGTGAAGTGTGACATATAGGATGTATCAGTGAACTTATGACATACCATCAGGCTTCCATTTCTTTTTTTTGGCTTTTTCTCCCCAAATCCCCCCAGTGGATAGTTGTATATATATATATTTTTTTAGTTGTGGGTCCTTCTAGTTGTGGCATGTGGGACGCCGCCTCAACGTGGCCTGATGAGCAGTTCCGTGTCCACGCCCAGGATGTGAACTGGTGAAACCCTGGGCTGCCAAGTGGAGCGCTCAAACTTAACCACTCGGCCACGGGGCCGGCCCCACGCTTTCATTTCTGAATGGGCTCTTTAATCAAAACATCCCTTGGATAAAAAATAACAGTTATGGCAATTTTCCATGTATATTAAATAGAAACAGATGGAAAGTTTAAATAACCAATTTTTAATCTTGACTTGTTTTTGCCAGATGATTAGTTAAAAAAGAAAAAGAGAAAGAAGGGGCTGGCTTGGTGGTGTAGCGGTTAAGTCTGCTCACTCTACTTCAGCGCCCCAGGGTTCACTGGTTCATATCCCAGGTGCAGACCTACGCACTGCTTATCAAGCCGTGCTGTGGCAGGCATCCCACATATAAAGTAGAGGAAGATGGGCATGAATGTTAGCTCAAGGCCAATCTTCCTCAGCAAAAGAGGAGGATTGGCAGTAGATGTTAGCTCAGGGCTAATCTTCCTCAAAAAAAAAAAAAAAAAGGAAAGAAAACAAAGGAAACTAGATATAAAGAATTTAAAGAATGTAAATTTAGCTAAAGTAACATCTATTGTGTATCTAGAGGACCAGTATAGACTGGGCACACTCTTTTCTGCAGCCTGTATTTACAACATTATATAGTAATAATTTTTATTCATATTATGTTTGGCCTGGAACACTATAAAATCCTGAAGTCTCTTTAGAAACAGAAACAAAAAATTAGATTATTTTGTGTATAAATATATTCAAGTATTGTATTATTCCCCTTTACATGCTATACCCTGGTTAATAGAAAACTAATTACATTTAGTTTTCTTTACTATTATATTAATGTTGTTGTCAGAGATAATATATGATTTTAGTAAATGAACTCTCTGTATTCCAATTCACTCCATTAGTGCTGATGGTTCTTTGTGTGTGGCTTGAAGATTAAAAATATCAGAAGAGAATTTATTTTGTACTGCCTCCTCATTTGTTCATTTATTTATTCATTCACTCATATATCATCCATTGAGCATTTATAGAGCACTCACCACATGCTGGATGCTACTGGATTTGGGGATAGAGATATGAAAAGACAAGGACCCTGTATTGAGCTTTAAAAATATTGAAGTATAACATACATACACAATGGTCCAAGTAACATATATGAACAATTAAAAAATATTATAAAGAGAATGCCAGTGTAGCCACTACCTGGTATAGAAGTAGCATCCCCCAGCCTGCTGTTTGCTCTCCCCCTCCTTACCACCGGCAACAACCACCCTGACTTTTGTGGTAATCATTTCAGTGATTTTCTTTATTGTTTTATTACCTATATATGCATCCCTAAACACAAAGGTACATCTCTCTCTCTCTTAAAATATTTGAAAATGTAGGATGGACTTCTGGATTTTTACTTATTCAATATTTACATTCAATTACAATCATTATTCTTTGTGATGCACACATTGTCCCAAAGTTGGCTAGAGGAAACCCTTTCATTTTGACATGACCCCATTAATCTTTAAGTGCTTCTTTGCTTTCTGGGACAACAAAAAAACCTTCTTGCCTTCTGGGACAACCAGGTTCACTTTTTTACTTTAGAACTGATTTCTTTTTTTTGTGGTGACTAGTTTATAGACTGATCCTTGTTTTCATTTTGCTATTTCGATTGTATATCATCTTACTACATAAAAAAGCCAATGACTGACAGCTATCACTTATTCTTATTTTTAATCAAATATTGGACCAACACACAAATCAATGACAAAAGCATTCCACTTACTTGTTTTTGAAAGTGAAATGTAGGCGAAATGTAGGATCTCAGATATAGCTTCTTTCAGCATGTCAAGGTAGTTACCATAAGTGGGGGGTAAGGTGATAATCAGGATTTTAAAGACACATTACAATTCTAAGGGAGTAAGTTCTTGTATTCCCAAGGTTGAAACAATAAATTAAAAAAGAACTACATTTGTTTCCCTACCCACTAGTGAAATTCTTAATGTCTTTTTCTCTTCCAACCAAAAGAGATTTGATTGGAGATCTGTAAACCGTAATCAGTTTCAACTCAGATCAGGGAAATGATCTCAGTGTTCCAGGGACTTGTGACCATGGTAAGGAAACAGACATCTCTCCAGTGATCTGTAGTGCAAGATGAGCAAAGCTGATTCTAGTGTTGTCAACCCAGGGAGAGAATGAAAAATCTTGCCTGGTAAAGGGCTACTGATAAAACTTCACAGAAAAATTGATTTTTTTCAGAGTTTTAAACTTTATAAGGTTGTGCTAGGGCGGGGATTATCTAAAGCAGGGAGAGAAAAGAGACAGGACAATGATATGGTGATGTGAAAGTGCCTCTGGGCAGAGTTGTATAAGCTCTGGGAGCCCAGGAAGGCTGGGAGACCAAGCTGCTTTGTTAGGGTAGGGCCTGACAAGTTGGCCCAAGTGGGCTCTTGATTGCCATACTAACAAATGTGGACTTGATCTGATTGGTAATGGAGGACTATCCCAGTGATTCAGTCTTCAAGTCAGTAGTAGTGATGTAGATCAAGGTTGCCCCAGGGAGAGAAGCCCAAGGCATCCTGGCCTACATGCCAATCTATATGACCCGATTCCTATCTAAAGTTATATGATCACCAGACCCCATCTACACTGATACCATTTTAATGACTTTTTGCATCATCTTTCCTTTGTCTAATAAAAATAAGTCATGTACCTGTGCCTTACAAATTTAGCCCGAACCCTCAACACATTGCCTGCAGCTCTTCACTGCCCGTGGGTCCTGTCCCCATGCTATTCTTTGAATAAAGGAGCACTACTACCAGACCTTGAGAGTCCAAGAAATCTTTTTTTCGACTCCTTGGCTTGCCGAGCCTGTGTCAGTACTATTTTCAGAAAGATAACTTTGATATTAATATGGAAACTTGATTAATCTTGAAAACAAAAACAAGTTGTTTTGAGCAACTTGATAAGAAGCCTTCTTTTATTCTTAAAATAATTCCTAAATCCCATAGGTAGTATTACTTTTTAGGTCTACCATAGGTGGTGATTTTACTTATTCATCTTATGAAATTGTTTTTCCTATGACGCATTTTGATAATGAATTAGTTAGGATGCTTTGGGCTAAAAGTGATAGAAAAGTCTGACTCAAATTTATATAATAGGAGATTCTCATCTCATATAACTGTAAATCCAGAGGCTGGGCAGCCCCAGGTGAGACTCTAGCTCTGCTGTTTTGCCATTCTCACATCCAGAAGCAACAAAAAGACCACCTGCTCCTCTGTCTCACTGTAGGGAACCAGGAAACCTTTTTACTGAAACTGCCAAAGTCGTCTTGTCGAGAATTGGGTTAAACCTCCTGCTAAACCAATCCTTGGCAAAGGAAAAGATATCTCTGTGATTAGTTGATATTAATCAGGATCACCCTGGAGCTGGGGTGAGTTCATCTCTCCCCCGTTATATGGGAGAAGGGAGGATCTCTGACCCATTCAGGGTTCTCTTAGCTAGTGGCATATAGGGGTGGATATTGGAGAGACAGCCAACTGGGTCTGTCAAAGAGAACTTTGGATAAAGATGACCTTCAAAGAAGAGATTGGAGTGCTATTCTAATATTATTGCTAAGTTTGTTCCATGAACTTGCTGAAATGAGAACTGTCTGATCTTGTAAATGCACACCCTTTTATACTTGATCCAAGAGGGGCTTCCTTTATCAAAAAATAATGAGTAATATGACAGTAAAATCTGAGAATTCTTACTGAATTTTATTCATTGGCTTTTGTTATTCCTTGTGCATCGTCTTATTGTTCAGATCCACCAAGACCCTGTAATAAATTGCTTTAAAATCTTTTCATTTTCGTTACTTTTGCTGTAAGTGACTGAATAATCAGATTAGAAGTGTCAGATGTTAGGTTCTCCAAGAATAGCTGTGAAATTCAGCCCCCTGGCTGCCTGACTCTGGACCCCACCTGAGCCAATAGCTTCCCTTTATAGGAAAGTCTGCATGCCTCAGAGCTTTTCCCCGTGCTTGGGTGGTCACCTAGCTACTTTGGTCCTGTTAATCCCCTGTTTGATAAATTATTCCATGATGGTGTGTTGGCTGGTTCTAGTCCCCTTCTAAGTCCATGTATGTGACCTTTTTAGAGGTGTTCCTGCCTCTTTGGGGTAACTTCAAGGATTGGCTCTAAAAGGTGGTATCAGACCAGCTAGGAAGACAGGTAAGGATTTTGAGCCCTTTGATGTCTCTTAAATTTCACTGCACAAAAAGCATGATATGCTCGGAACTAGCCCTACTCTGAGCCCATGAACCCAGGTTTACACCAGACTTCACCTCTTGAGAGATTCTCAACCCTCAAGCAGTAATCATTTAGAGTAAGAACAAGATCAAACGGTCTTAATAATGAAAGCTTCTAAGTTTTCTGACATAAATAACATACTAAAACAACCCTCCTCTTTTTATAAAAATTATTTTAGTTTTGTGTTAATTGAAGCCAGTTCCACAGTGAAAATGGTTGATTGTCATTCTTCAGCCAAACTTTATGGAGATCAAGTATCCTGTTGTCACTTGAATAATCCTTTCCCCCCATTACTTTCTGCCTCTCTGGATCTAATTTTGATGTGGGTCTAATTCATATCTCCTCTTAAAAAATTTTTTTTTCTTGCTCTGGTCTCACCCTGATTTCTCTTTTAAAGCTTACGGTTCAGATTGTAGCAGACAACAAAGCTTAACAGAAGTCACAGAAAACCCCAGTTCTCACTTTGATATGTATGTTGCATTAAAAGTGCATAATCACACAAACTTCCTAATCAAAATTTATTATGTAAATAGATATTCTTCAAAGCCACGGTGGTGAAATGGCTTTGAAACAGCCCTCTGGCAGTGGTTTTTTTAAAGGCCTTTTAGTTAACTAGTAACACATGGTTGTGGATATGAGTACCAGAGGATTTTAGAGAAATAGCAGATGTGGATTTATTCCTCCCTCTGCGGAAATGATCTAGGGAGTTGCAATGCCTGGATGGAGAGGCTTAGGGGTTTTCCTCATGGACACTATTGATTGCTACTGGGCAACATCCAGAAGGGCTCTTCTCACAGGCTATAAACTAGCCTGCAAACCCACCCTCCCAAGGACATCTTACCTTTTGTGATAGGTTATCCCAGCCATGCAAAGTCAGTTTCTACATTAACGTCTCCCTCACTAAGTATTCCTAGCCCAGTGATCTCAACTCTGGCTGCATATTATAATTACCTGGGGAGTTTTAAAAACTACCAGTACCTGGGCCCCACCTTAGACTAACCAGTGCAGTAGTTTCCCAGTGTGATCTCTGGACTAGCAGCATCCACATCATCTGAAATCTGTCTTCTGGATAAATCTTGTTGAAAAATATGACCAGTTTTTTGTTGTTGGTGGTGGTTTTTTTAGCATGCTTGGCTATTACAAATCAGGTCAAAGACGACTTCCTACTGGGCCCTGTGTACCTTGCTCTGATCTGACGTGTTGTATTCTTGAGCTGGAAAATTGTGAATCAGCCACTCAGTCACCATGAGTTTATTTTTCAATAATAGGGACATGGCCATGACACAAGGTTATTTGGGAATTTAGATCTAATAGTATGCCTGACTTTCCAGAAGTTCACAATATAATAGGAGAGAAAAGGCAGCACAACAGGAAACCCTGGTAGCAAATGTGCTGGTTGGCTGGCTAATGAACTGTGCTTCCTGGAGGAAATGTTATTGGGGACTTGAGGGATCAGTGCAAAAGTTTGTATGGAAAAAGATTTAGCCTATAAATTCTGGGATAGCGTGTACTTAGTATTTGTTGTACCAGCTGTAAGTGTTAGATTAAGGGTACCTCTACCAACAGAGAGGCAGCATAGCCATGTGGTTAGCAGCACAGACTTTGTAGCTAAACTCCTGGGTTTAGTGTGCCAGTTATTAGCTGTGTCACCTTGGGCAAGTCAGTTAACTGCTCAGTGCCTAAATTTCCACACCTGTAAAATAGGGATAGTAACAGGACTTTTCTCATAGGGTGGTTGGTAGATTAAATGGGTTAATGTATATGAAGCACCCAGAATAGTGCCTGGAACATAGTGGTGCTCAGTAAGTGTTCAGCTGTTATTGGCTAACACAGACATTTTCCTTTAAAGAGTTGCTATGAAGGGACTGGTTAAATTGGAAACCTTTGGGACTAAAAGGGAATTAGGCACTGAGATTACTATTGGAGGTTTTTTTTTTTTTTTTTAATGTCGACGAAAATAATCCATAACCAATCTATAAATGAAAATTTGGGTGAGTTTATTCTGAGCTTAAATCTTAGGATTGTAACCCGGGAGAGTCTTTCCACAAAGGAACAGAGCACTCCAAAGAAGTGGGGGTACACAGGGTGGTTATATACCCTCAAAGAGGGTGTTTCACATATGATTGAAATGTCCCTCCCACAACAGTCACAAGATTGCCCTGTCGGCACAGCACTTGATGGACACAGCAGGTAGTGGGTCTGCTGTCTTGATGGATGTAGCAGGAGGCAAGTCTATTGTCTCAGGCTGGTTGGTCACAGGTGAGCGCAGCAATCAGTTTCTAGCCTAAGGAAAGATACTTAATCCTTAAGGAGATGCCAACGTTGGGAGGGGGAGGGAAGTTGTACCTTTATCTCAAGGGCCTTTGCTCTTGCCATAGGGAATCTCTAAAGCAGATATACAATGCATGCTCAACGGCCTCGGTCAGGCCGTTTTGGAAAGACAAGGTCAGGCCGAATTAGGTTTGTACCAAATGGCTTCCTCATATACTCCAATATATCCTATTGCTTGCCATTTTTATTTGTCATTAAGCATACATCACAAGGTTTTAGTGAAAGTTCCAAAGCCTTTTTATGATTTATTAACTTGGTAAACTCACTAAACATTTAAATAACAGAAATAAATAGTTCTGAATCCCTCCTAGGCAATTCTGAAACCCTCAAAGCTCTGAAAACAGAAAGGTTTTGTAAATTTGCAGCAACTCATTTTATGTTACAAACCTTACTTGAGTATATACATATTAATTTTGTATTGCTACTGTAAAAAGTTAGCCTAAATATAGCAGCTTAAAACAACACAAATTGATTCTCTCACAGTTTCCATGAGTCAGAAGTCCACCTCAGCTCCATCCCCTGCCTAGGGTCTCACAGGCCTCAATCAGGGTGTCATCTGGGCTCTGCTCCTTCCTGGAGGCTCTGGGGAAGAATCTACTTCCAAGCATTTTTAAGTTGTTGGCAAAATTCATTTCTTTGAGATGATAAGACTGAGGTCCCCACTTCATTGCTGGTTCTTGGCCATGGATTGTTCTTCTAGAACTGCCTGCATTCCTTGGCTAGTGGCCCTCTTCTTCCATCTTCAAAAGCAGCAATGGCTGGTGCAGTTCCTCTCAGGCTTTGAATCTCTCTGACCAGCCCTTATGCCTCATCTTTTCTCTGCCATCATCTTCCACCATCTCTCTCCAACTGACTCTTCTGCCTCCCTCTTCTGCTTTTAAAGATTTTTTTTTTTAATTTTTTCCTTTTTCTCCCCAAAGCCCCCCAGTGCATAGTTGTGTATTCTTCGTTGTGGGTTCCTCTAGTTGTGGCATGTGGGACGCTGCCTCAGCGTGGTCTGACGAGCAGTGCCATGTCCGCACCCAGGATTCGAACCGACGAAACACTGGGCCGCCTGCAGCGGAGCGCGTGAACTTAACCACTCGGCCACGGGGCCAGCCCCCTCCCTCTTCTGCTTTTATGGGCTCCTATGATTACATTGAGTCCACCCAGATAATCTAGGATAATCTCCCTATTTTAAAGTCAGCTGATTAGTAACCTTAATTCCATCTGCAAAGTCTCTTCATGCACTACCTAGATTAGTATTTGATTGACTAACCAGAGACTGGGAATCTTGGGGGACACCTTGAGAAATGTATCTATCACAGTTCACTAGACTATTTAATAGTCTTTATCCCACTTGATGTGAATATCATTTGGTACATAAATATCAATATGTTTGATTATAGGTTATTATCCTTGATCCTACTTGGAGCATTATGTAATATGTGCTATATGCATATTGTTACCTTTCTAAAATTAAAAAAATTTCTCAGCTCCAAAACACATCTGGCCTCAAGGGTTGTTAAAGGGACTGTGGATGTGTTATAAAAACTTACTGATGGGTGGGCAAAATTGGTGAAGGGACTCAAGAGGTACAAACTTCTACTTATAAAATAAGTAAGTCATGGGATTGTAATGTACAACATAGTGAATATAGTCAATAATATTGTAATGCATATTTGAAAGTGGCCAAGACAGTAAATCTTCAAAGTTCTCATCACAAGAAAAAAAATTATTTTTTGTTACTTTGTATGGTGATGGATGGTAACTAGACTTATTGTGATGATCATTTCGCAGTGTATACAAATATTAAATCGTTATGTTGTATACCTGAAATTGATACAATGTTACTGTCATTTGTATCTCAGTAAAACAAAGTTACTGGTGAAAGATTTTAAAAAACATTTATATTTATATTTTAAAATACTGTGAAAGGGTACATGTATAATGCTCACTACTTGAGAGAAGAGATAGAATGTGTTCTCCAGATTCATACTTACAGAACTAAAAAGGAACTTTTGCGAAAGATTCATTCTTTTAAAGATTCAGAAGGAGGCATCAGTATTACAGATAAGAAGAGAAAGGATGGCAGATAGCATTTATCAAACACTATACTATTCACTTTATTTTTTATTTTTATTTCTGAGGAAGATTAGCCCTGAGCTAACATCTGCTGCCAATCCTCCTCTTTTTGCTGAGGAAGACTGGCCCTGAGCTAACATTCATGCCCATCTTCCTCTACTTTATATGTGGGATGCCTACCACAGCATGGCTTGCCAAGCGGTGTCATGTCGGCACCTGGGAACCAAACTGGCGAACCCCACGCCGCCGAATAGGACCGTGCGCACTTAACCGCTGTGCCACCAGGCTGGCCCCTATACTATTCACTTTACACACAGTCACACAACATGTGTGTGTGTGTGTGTGTGATTTAATCCTTAGAACCTGTGCAGGTTGTTATTTTTCCATTTTACATATGCTAGAATCAAGAATCCGGGAGACAGAGTAACTTTCAGGGTCACATGGCTAGTCAGTGTGGAACTGGAATTTGAACTTGGTTCTGACTTCAAAGTCTGCTTTCTCCATTCAACAAAGAAGCATCCATTTGGAAGCAGATTTGGAATTTAAAGCCTAATCTCCTGTTGCACCCTGTTAAGATAGTTGTTTTTAATACATAATTAAATAATAAATAATGAAGAATTACTTGCTATAGATTGTCATCTCTCAAAATGAAACAGTTTACCAATTTGGCAGTCAATATTGAATGCTGGAAATAATAATACATTTTTCCAATACTGGAACATTTCTTTACATTCAGTGTTATTAAGTAATTTTTTTATTATTCCTTAGATATCCAGTTCGTTATTCTTTTAATATAAAATATTCTCTTTTGAAAAGCAAACAGCTCCCCCACTGATTTCTGTTTAAATTCCTCCTCACTGTTTTGGTCTCTGTTTTCTCTTTGTGCTAAAGTGTTGACAGAAAGCAACTGTGCAGAGAGATAAAAATATGCATCAATTAGAACGGCAAATCACAGCGTAGTTTTCAAGAGAAGTATTTTATCTAAGACATGAGAAACACAGCTGTAATGTGTCTGAATAAGAATTTTTTCCAAATTGTTACTAAAATAATTTTATTGTTTTTCATTTTGTGATTGTCACAGAGGATTAAAAAAACTAGAATTGGCATGCATATTTAGGATCATGCTTCATTCTGAAAAAAATCTTCATTCTGTTGCTATTTTGTTTTTATATCCACACAAAAAATATTCTTGTTTAGGATGATTTATTATAATAAAATTTTTAAAATCTTGGCTTTTAGGCAACAACTTTATAATTCAACAAAATAAATTTCCTCTTACATAATGTGCACTCCTTAACAAAAATAACGTTACAAATGAAGCTTTGAGATACAGATGCCTGTACTGAATATGATAATTTGAATATTTGTCCATTTAGACTAAAGCTTAGGAAAATTCATATTTATTTCAGCAAGAATAAATACAATTTTAATTACCTGTGATATGTTGGGAAGTTAAGAAGCAGAATGACTGAGAAAAGAAAACTAGGTTTTATTTTTAACCTGATCTGGAAGAAAGTGGCTCTCCATCTCTTTTGTTTGTTGTTTATTGTTTGTGTTTGTTTTGTAAACAAAATCCCAGGTCAGGCACTAATATTATATTATCTGGAATTGCTTCTATCCTTTTTGGGCTTGGAAGACTGGAGAGTGGTAAGATTTTATGTGATATCATCCAAAGAAGGCACTTTATACCCTGATACCTGCTTATATTCCAGTCAAAACGTACATACGCAGAAAAATAATATATAAGCTTTTGGCCAAGACAGCATGAAAGATAGTGGAAACTCGAAGGCTAAGATGTTTAGAAATAAATAATTCCATCTTGTTTAGAAATCTAGTATATCATGGTCTCTTTAGAGAGGGGACAGAGGCTCTCTGATTTCCTAATTTTATAGGCTTGTGTTATAGCTGGGGAGTCTGCTGCTCACTACAAAGCCAGGGGAGATAGCATTTTGAGCTTTAATGCTAAAATTGATGTATGGTACACCTTGTGCTGCACTTAATAACTCTGTAGTATTTTCAAGGCTAAGCTTATAGAAGACAGTGATCATTTCCCCACTATGCCCCATGGTGCCTAACGATGTCTGTAATTCTCTTAACTACCGACAGGTAAGTCTTATAGAATCTTTAGCACTTGCGTGAAGAATTAGCAAGTTGAGACAAACAGGAGCAAGCACATTGGAAATTTCTGTAACATGTTTGTAGAAAAGTAAAAATTACGACAAGCAGAGACTTAGTGACCTAGGTTTGAGTTGTAGCTCTGTCACTAGTTCGGTAACCTTGGCCATGCTGTATAATGTCACTGGAGGTTGGTTTTCTTGACTTTAATATGGTGAGTGTTCTTGCTCTGCTTGACCTGGCAGAGTTGTTGTGAAGAGCTAATGTTAAAAAACTTTGCTGTGTATCAGTTGGAAATCTTTCATTTGTAAATGACAAAAATTTAACTCAGATCTGCAAAGGAAAAAGGGATTTATTGAGTCATGTGACTGAATCCAGGGGCAGGCCTGGTTTTCAGTCTCAGGACTCCATTGCTCTCCACTTTTAGCTCTGTTCCTCTCCATCTTTAGTTTCTAACTAAGTATATACCTCTGGCCATGATACCTGATGTGCCTCCAGTTCAGTCAAGTGGGGAGAACTTGCCTCTGTCCCAGTGAGTGTCATTGTCTTCTACCAGTTTTGATTGAGTCACGTGCCCATCCCTGAACCAGGTACCGTAACCAGGAAATATGATGTGGCCGTTGATTGAGGCCAGGCTGGACCTACCCCTGGAGCTGGGTGTGGAATTGATCCCTCCCAAACTACATGAGCTGAGTGAATGTAGGGGAGGTGTGATTCCCCAAAGGACTTTCAGGGCATGCCTTTACCAATGTCAAGGAATTCTTTGCCATGAGTGCAACTTCCACTGAACAAGATACTGTTATTTTCTTCTTCGTGAAGAGAATATTTAATGACTTAAAAGAAAAGTTAAGAAGTAGTTGATGGGCATTCATAAAAGCCAAGGAAGGACCAAATTTCAAAAGGAAATGTTATTTAATAAACCAGAGAGGAAAAAGACAAGAAATGTATTGAGGACCGATAAATACAATCATCTAGGTGGGGCACAACCCTCTCTTTTAAGCAACTTGGAAGAGAATCATCATACATAGTGATACTAACCTCCACCCTCTTAGATGACCATTTTATGAGACTGTTTTCACTTCTTTCTCAATCCTAACCCAAGAAACAATTCATTTTTAAGGAGGTTGAGCTCAGTCCAAAGGAATAGGATTAGGAAAACTTCATCCTTGGCTGAAATAAGAGGAGGGCATAATTTGTGAAGTGCTGGAACCTTTAGTTAGAACAAGCAATTGTCAGAAATGTACACATTGTTGCCAAAAAAGTAGCTACACAAATTGTGAAATTGATTCGAATTTTCGTTGATTAAGTGGTATCAGAATGAAAAGAGTTGAAGTAGGGAAAATTGTGGAAACTAGTAAAATTTTATTTGGGGAAGGCAGGCACCTGCAGGAGGCATGCTGTTGCAAGCCCTGTAGAGAACGGGGAGTCTTAGGAGATACGCAGTAAACAAATTTAAAGGAGACTTAGAAAGGCAGAAAGTTAAACAGCTATAATTCAGGAAAGAAATTGACAATTTAAACTGGCCTTTGTTCCAGAAACTTTATATTCATCATCTCATTTAAACCTTATCATAATTCTCTTTTAGAGATGGGGAAACTCAAGCTTAGAGAAGTTAAATAGCTTGTCCAGTTATTACAACCACAAGTTATTACAGTTACTTCCTGTCACTCACTGTTAGAGATGAGGCTTTACCTGGGAATCAAGTAGACTGGTGGTGGTCCTGCCGTAACTCAAGTATTCTGTGCAGCTTTTCAGGAATTAGAATGAACTTTAATTCATTTGGGTTGTTCCCTCAGATTAGATATATCCTGAGAATCACTTTTTGAATTTTTCCAAAAGACAGAGTTGCATGCCAGAATTAAATAAGATATTGTAAAATATTTGGCTATTTCAAATTTGGGAAGCTAATGGAAGACAGATTATAGTCTTAGATAGAGATAGTCTATAGATTATAGTCTCCAAAAGTAGGGAAATCTTGTTCTTTAAGAATAGGAAACTTTGAGTCAAAAGACAAATATTTTCAGAAACTTTGAAAAAAAATCTTGTTACTGTTTCAGGGCAACTGGTGTTTCTGGAGATGACTTTCAGTGTTCCTAAGGAAAAGTTTCTGTGGTCAGAGAAATTTGGGAAATGTTCTCCATTATGTCCACCTCTTGGATTCGTATGTAGATGACGTGTGGCATCTGGGAGATTGCCCTTGCTCCCCAGCTCTCAAATGTACACTCAGGAATGCATGACCTTGTTATTGGCTGCTTGCACCTGGTGAACAGGCAGACACAGGGCCTGAGATAGAATAGTTAGGAGGGTTAGAAAGAAATGCGTGAAAAAAGGCTGCAAAACCTAAATGAATGTTTGACCATTTAAGCAGAAACTTAAGCAGCTGGGACTTTTTTGGAGATTTGAAGGCCTGGGAAACTGTCTTCTCTTCCTGGGAGTTCTGCTGTGTCGCCTGCACTGAGAGGCCTCTTCATACAGTTGAGACCTGGAATCATTTTCCTGTAATTTGGTATCTGTTAGTCTGTTAGCATGGTGAAAAATACTCATATGTTAAAGTCTCTAAGAATCCCTGAGGTAAAGAAACTTAACTGAGCATTTCTCAAACTTCTTGATCATGTGTTACCTTTTTTTTTTGGTGGAAATACCTTTAACATCTTCTGGACCACAGTTAGGGGAATAAAGGCCTAAGATATGACCAGGGTCAAATTATGAACTTTGAGGCCTTAGACACCGAAGGGAGGATAGTGGCCTTGTCAAATGTAGTTCAAAATAAAAGAACACTAAGCTGTAGAATAAGAAAAGAAAGTCCCACAAAGTTCTAATTCTCTAAACGATAAAAGCACATACCACTTACTGTGTGCCAGGTACTGTTCTAAACACTTAACGTATAACAATGTGTTCAAAACCCACGACAATAAACTGAGGCTCAGAGAGATTCAGTGAATTTCACAAGGCCACCCTTGGAATTTGTGGAAGAGCGGAGATTCAAAATGAGGCAGTTCGGTGCCAGAGTTTATACTCTTAAACTATACATTTTATGCCTCTGGGATAAACAACTTTGATGCTTTTGAAAAATATGTTGAATTTTTAGTCAAAAATTTTTTTTCTTTTTTTTTCTTTTGGTGAGGAAGTCTTGCTTTTCTAGAGTTCTAAGTATCAGCATAGTTTGACTTTGGCTAAGCCAGCACTAAATGTGGGAATTTTATGTATGTTACCATAAAACAATAGTTGTATCCTCTGTTCACCCGCTCACTTCCCATTAAATTTATATATTAGAGGGATAGGAGCTTGCCTGAGCTAGTTGCCAGGTTGGTGTTGCATCTTATTTTGAACTAAGGGAAAGAAATCAGCATGTTCTGGGGAAATGTCAGAGCAGAAGAGAAGGCTGCTCTGACAAGAGGGCCAAATCTACATTTGGGTGGGTCATTCCCATCTGCAATTAAAACTTGTTAACGAAGCGTGTACAGTTCAAGGCTTTGGGGATTGTGAATGGTGGGCTCAGATTGAATGATAATTTGATGTTAGCCAGGAAGTTGATGACAGTGTGACAAGGAAACAGGGCTTGTAGGAAAGACATACAGGAAGAGGACAGCTTACTTTACTGGAGTACAAGGCTGCCACCTTCTGGCTGTCAGGGCCTGGGGAGGCAGGGGAGCATTCTGGGCATCGCAAGGGTGATAGAAGCTGTCTAGATAAGCAGAAGGTTCCTATTGAGGAGGCAAATTTTGGAGGCTGCAGGCCCAATGCTGTCACCATCACCATGTGATCTACTGCTCGAATAATTCGAGCTTTAAGGCACTGGAGAAGTACTCTTTCCAGATCTAACTTTTTGGAGGTTTGTATCAGTATTTTGATTAACAGGCTCAGATCTTGGTTCTAGGACTGGATGGATGTGAGCTCATAGGAACCAGTGAGCACCTATTATATACAGATGCTGAGGTGGGTGGGTGAAGGGATCAGGTAGAGAGGGATGCTAAATCTGCCAGCTAAGCCATACTTGACTAATGTAGGCTTAAATCGAATTTTATTGATTTGACACAGGGCTGGATCCATGCTTGGATCCAGGTTTAATAAGACCTGAAAGTTATATAATTTTGAGGGCCCTTTTTAAGAAAAAGCCCCCCCAAATTATAAAGTTAGGTATGGATATGAATGTTTGTATAGAATGCAAAGAAATCATACATTTTAAAAAGCTAACAAATGTGAGAAACATCACAAAATGCAGAAGAGTGACATTAAAAATTAATTAGCTTCCTGACACATCACTTTAATACTTTATTTTAATCTACATGTTGTGGCTGTGTACTTTCTAATTACCTCTCTTAATATGATAATCATTTTGAATTATCATTTTCTATAGAGAGAATATGGAGATAATTCAATCATACCAGTAGCATAGTTGATTGAAATTTATTTTCACTTATTGATAGTTTAGAAAAATTTCTTTCAGCTTTTTGTCATATTATTAATAATATCTTAAATTTGGGGGATTTTTGGTCAAATTTGGGAAAACCTTTATCATAATGAGCTGTAAGATTTCATGGCATTTCAAGTTTTGGGAGGACAGTGACTAGTCCTAAATACTCTGGATTAATGAGCCTTGTTGATTGGTTTGTCATCAGTATCCTCATTTAATGGTATACTGTGAGTTTGGTGTTATCTTCATTGATGTCAGTATTTCATGTCAAATCAGTAAGAAATTTAAATCTTTTTCTAGTATGATTATATGATTAACTCCTTTTCATAGTTAGATTTTTAAACAACCCGAGAGCCTATTCATTATTTTTATTTCTTTTTGATGGATTGCTGCTTTGGGTACAATCTGAAAAAAAATGTATAACATTTCCTTCTCAATGTCAAAATAATTTCAATTGGTTACATGACTGTTCTTTGTCACTTTTCTTCCAGATTCTGTTAATTTTTTTGTCTGAATTTTCTTTTAGGTGTTTAATAAATTTACAAATAACAAAAGAAGGTGCTCTTTGTATATATCCAAATCAGGCATCATAATTTCTCACTAGTTTTATTGAAATGTCTTTCCAAATTGCAGTTATAATGGTGTATTCAAACTTTATAAAATATACCATTTCCATTAAAAAAGAAAAAAAGCATAGTGCGCTTATATTGAATATATTTCTGACAGGAGAGCACTTTAAATTTTGCCTAGGCATCAGTGATAATAGAATCAATCCTCTGCTTATAATTTTAGACATCTAGTGACTGGAAAATTTTCCCACTGATTTGCTTTTACTTTAAACCTTTCATCTCCACATCTTTCAGTGTCAGGCATCATAGGGCACATCCCTGTGGTGATAGGACTTTGGCCCTGCACCTTTTTGTGGTGTTGACGGTTGAGTCAGTCAGCACAGGCCTGCAGGAGTGTACCTGGACACCATTGCCACATCCCTAAGACTAGCAAACACTTAACTACACACAAAAGTGATGTTAACCACAGAAATATTTCCCCAACTCTACTTTCCCTTTGTCTGGATGCCAAAAATGCTCACAGGTGTTCCAACCCATTGTGGTTAAATATTTTTTGCAAATATAAAAAACATAAGGCCATGTGAATATATTGCTAAGGTCTCTTGTAAGACTTGGAAGGGAACTGTGTTTGGAAGGGGTTCTTAGGTTCAGGGTAAAGTCTCTCTTTATACTTCACTTGGAACAAATCACTTAGGGAACCGTGAAAGGACAGGTCATGGGACATGCTGGCTAGAGGGTGCCACAAACTGGCCTAATTTCAAATGTGTCCCATGTGAAATTACAGAGATCTCTGATCTGAATTGTGTGTTTATGAATTTGGCTCAAGACAGACACCCAATTTTAACTAGTCATGGCTTTGATAGAAATAATTTATTAACTCAGGTAACAAACCACTAAGAGGTAAGCAGGTTGGAGCCAACCTAAGGGTCACCTGGATCTAGAGATTTCAACAGCTTTATATCTCTTCATCTCTTTCCTATTTCTATTTCTCCATGTTAGTTTTATTTTCTACTCCTAAAAATGGCCTTTTTCTAAAAAATGATTGCAGGCAGAGTGGAGTTCTCTGACCTAAAAGGCAAAAGAACTTCTTTTCCAGCTCCTATTTGGAAACATCCTTGGGAATGACTCTGGCCCATCTTGAGTGATGTGCCTGCTTGTTGAACCAATGACTTTCTGTGCCTCCCCATGGGGCCAGCAAGGGATAGGGCATTGTGATTGGCATTTGATGGTTGGGAGAGATGAGCAGGTTCCCCCAGAGAAGCAAGGTATCATTCTGGTCAGAGAAAACTATAATTGTGCACTACAGTAGCTGAGGCTAACACTTGGTGTGGAGGTGGACATGGAAGTCATACAACTGATGGAACTCACTACACGGAGTGTGCCACTCCTCATGTAGACCAGTAACTTATCTCCACTTTGAAGATAAATTTAGTTGCAAAATTGATTAAGTCTCAGAAAGTGTCTTCTCTGTGAATGTTAAGTGTGTGCCTTTTAAAGTGTGTCATTGGGGCTGGCCTGGTGGCGTAGCGGTTAAGTGCGCATGCTCCCCTTCGGCGGCCCGGGGTTTGCCGGTTCCAATCCCGGGTGCGGACATGGCACCACTTGGCACACCATGTTGTGGTAGGCGTCCCGCATATAAAGTAGAGGAAGATGGACATGGATGTTAGCTCAGGACCAGGCTTCCTCAGCAAAAAAGAGGAGGATTGGCAGTAGTTAGCTCAGGGCTAATCTTCCTCAAAAAAAAAAAAATATATAAAGTTTATGGAAATATATAAAAAACTTCATCCTTCATTTGTTAGATATATACTCTTCTTTTAGAAGAAATATATCATTTATTGGATGATACCTCTGAGAAATATTCTCAGTGGTGGATTGTTATAATGACATTGTCTTGTTCTAATAAAAAAGAAATAATATCATACCTTTGAATGAAGTGAAATAATTTAGATTTTGGTGGATGTTATGTGTTGTCAACATAGAATGTAAAATTTAGAAATTTGATCTTGAAAGAGAATATTTAACCCTGTATATAAGCAATTTTAATACTTATACCAAAAAGTATAACTGCTCTTAAGGGGGAAAAGGATTTTTTTGGAGTTATATTTTAGTTAGAGAAGGAGTTTTGTGAAGTAGCAATTTTAGCAGAATAAACCTTGGAGAGAGGTCAGGAAAGAAGTTGAGCATCAATATCTAGAAAGACAATAAAATTAATATTAAAATTAATAATAGATAACATTTATTGAACTTTTGCTATGTGTTAGGCCCTGTTCTAATAGTTTAACATGTACATAACCCATTTATCAATTTTACACAATAGGTACAATTATTATCTCCATTTTAGAGAAGAGAAAATTGAGGCTCAGAGATGTTAAAAAATTTGCCTGTCACACTCAGCTAGTAAGTGGTGGAGCTGTTTTTGAACTCATCGTGGCTCCAGAGCTCTTAACTACGTGTTGGAAACATCTAGAATGAAAAGATACTTGTTTCTAGATGGAGGAATACGTTTGAATTTTGGCTTTGTAGTAATATGAATATTACTATAAATAATATGGTATATATTATATAATAATATATATTATAAAATATTATTAATTACTATTTTAAAATATTATTTAATTACTTACCTATCATTGTTTTCTCTCTTTTTTTGCTGTGAAAAACAACTCTAATGAATGTCCTCTTACATAAATCTTTGTGCCCTAAAAGTTTCCTCATGATGCCTTCTTAAGTGTAGGTTTCCTAGTTAAAGAGTAGGAATGTTTTAAAGGCTCTTGATAGTTGCTGTGTTGTTCTTCAGAAAACGTCAAGGAGAAAAGCCCCACCACAGTTCATATGTGTAGTGGGGAGGGTGAGGGAACTCCGAATTGACGGAGGCCCTCCTTCCACTCTGATCATGTGTCCTGCTCACTGGATGAGTGAGAATACTCCATGTGTCTTTTTTGTGCAGATATCTTTTGGAGTAGAGTAGTTAATTTGACTTTACATCGGTAATTAAAGGACAAAGACAAAAACAAACCCAAACCCTCCTGAAGAAGTGTTGAAAGGATAGTTCTTTAGCTGACAGAAAATAAAATCGAGAAAATTTGAAAAATATCTTGTATGTTAAAAATTTATTTCAGAAGATTTTAAACATAATATGTTTTACTTCAGAAGAATCCTTTCTTTCCTCCTGGCATTTAGACTAAAAAGTATGGTTTGTGGGAGAATGATAATTAAAATGTTCTCAATTCCAGCCTGACATACATTCTTTTTCTAGGCACTGAGACTTATAGTTCCCTCTTACTCATCATTAAAGATTGTTTTATGATATTTTAAAATGGATTTCTGTGGGTAAAAATCACTGTTTTAATGGCTCAGTTGCTTCTCGTTTATTTTTCAGCCATCAGGGAAGGACTGATGGTGGATCCGCCAAACAAATGGTGGATAGGTTTTCTCCTTCTCTTTACTTTTAAAATATCTGTGTGTTTATATTTAAATTGGGTTTCTTGTAGACAATAACTTTTTTTATTCACTCAGATGATTCCTGTCTTTTGATTGGTATATTTAGACCATTCATATTAAAAATGCCTATTGATGTAATTGGATTAATATCTATCATGTTTGGAACTTTCTATTTGTTGTACTTGTTCTCTGTTTCTTTTTCTCCTTCCCTTATTTTTCATCTTCTCTAGTTTTAATTGAGCATTTTGTATGATTCCATTTTTTCTCCTCTCTTAGCATGTCAAGTATACTTCTTTAAAATTTTTTTTGGTATTTCCCTAGAGTTTGCAATATATGTTTGCAACCAACCTAAGTCCACTTTCATATAACATTATACCTCTTCACTACTAGTGCAGGTATCTTATAACAGAGAACTCCTAATTTCTCTCTCTCATCCCTTAAAACATTGCTGTCATTCATTTCATGTATCCATATGGTATACTATCATTATTCCTTTGAACAATTATCTGTTGGATCAATTAAGAATAAGAAAAATTAAAGATTTTACTTTACTTTCGTTTGTTCCTCCTCTGACTCTTTCTTTCTTTATGTAGAACTGAGTTTCTGACCTTTATCATGTTCCTTCTCCCTGAAGAATCTCTTTTAACATTACTTGCAGGATAGGTCTGCTGGTGATATATTCCTTCAATTTTTGTTTGTCTGAGAAATTCTTTATATTTCTACTTTAATTTTGAAGAATAATTTAGCTATATATAGAATTCCAGGTTGGTGGGTTTTTTCTTTCAACTTTAAATATTTCATTCTACTCTCTTTTTACTTGTATGGTTTCAGATGAAAATTCTGATATATTTATCCTTGTTCTTCTATAGGTTCTTCTATAGGTAAGGTGGATTTTTTCCTCCAGTTTCCTTCAAGATTTTCTCTTTGTCTTTGATTTGCTGCAGTTTGCATGTGATATGCCTAGGTGTAGATATTTGGTATTTATCCTGCTTGGTAGTCTCTGAACTTCCTGGAGCTGTGGTTTGGTATCTGTTGTTTTAATTCTGGAAATTTCTCAGCCATTATTCTTTCAAATATTTCTACTCTGTTCTCTCTTCCTTGCGTTTCTGGTATTCCAGTTACACAGGTTACACTTGGAAATTGTCTCATAGTTCTTGGATATTCTTTTCTGTTTTTCATTATTTTTTCTCTTTGCATTTTTTTTTTTTTTTGAGGAAGATTAGCCCTGAGGTAACTGCTGCCAACCCTCCTCTTTTTTGCTGAGGAAGACTGGCCCTGAGCTAACATCTGTGCCCATCTTCCTCTACTTTATATGTGTGATGCCTACCACAGCATGGCTTGCCACATGGTGCCACGTCTGCACCTGGGATCTGAACAAGCGAACCCTGGGCCGCCGAAGCGGAATGTGCGCACTTAACCGCTGTGCTACCGGGCTGGCCCCTTTCTTTGCATTTTAATCTGAGAAGTTTTTATTGGCATATCTTCAAGCTCACTGATTCTTTCCTAGTTGTGTCCATCTGCCAATGGTCATATCAAAGGCATTCTTCATTTCTGTTAACAGTGTTTTTGATTTCCAGCATTTTTTTCCTTTTTCTTTTTTTTTTTTTGTGAGGAAGACTCGCCCTGGGCTAATATCCGTGGCCAATCCTCCTCTTTTTTTGCTTGAGGAAGATTAGCCCTGAGCTAACAACTGTGCCAGTCTTCCTCTACTTTGTATGTGGGATGCCACCACAGCATGGCTGACAAGTGGAGCAGGTCCACGCCAGGGATCTGAACCCATGAACCATGGGCCACTGAAGCAGACCACGTGGAACTTTAACCACTTGGCCACAGGGCTGGCACCTCTAGCATTTTTTTTTTATTCCTTTTCAGAGTTACCATCTCTCTACTTACATTACTCTTCTGTTCTCGCATGTTGTCTCCTTTTCAGTGAGAACCTTTACCTGTTAATCATAGTTATTTTAAATTCCCTGATGGTTCCAAAACTTATGTTACATCTGAGTCTGGTTCTGAGGCTTGCTTTGTCTCTTCAGATGGTGTTTTTTCTTGCCTTTTAGTGTGCCTTGTAATTTTTTGTTGAAAACCAGACATGATGTGTCAGATAATAGGAACTTAGATAAATAGGCCTTTTTGAAATGTTTGGTTTGATGTTCATATGTCTAGGAGTTTGGCTGTTTTAATGACTGCTGTAGCTATAGGGCCCAGAGAATTCAAATTCCTCTAATGTTCTTGTTTTTGTTTCTTCTGCTGTCCTTGTGTTTTCCTGCAAACTTCTTAAATAGAGTCTGAGCCTCACAGCTCTTTCAGCTGTAAGCCACTGTTACTATATTGGAGCCCTGTTCTAATGGTGGTAATGGGCAAGGGGGAGAAGTCGTCTATAATCTTATGATTAAATCTCAGTCTTTTAGTAGGTAAGCCTGTGTCCCTCTGCTGTGACCTGCACAAGTGTTTCTTAGCACACCTCCCTCCTTAAGTGGGGAATGCTTTGAGCATGTTCACAATGGTTACTTTTCTCCCTCCCCTGTTTGGGGGAGAAGGGGAAGAGAGGGATTTTTCTTGTCTCTTCACCATGAAAACCCAATGGGGTGCCCAGAGGTAAAACTCTCAAAGTGTGGAAGCCCTCCTAAGACTGTAACCCTAGGTGTCTCTCACTCTCATGCTCGTCCACACTCAGCCCCCAGCAGTTCATTGGAGTTACCATTCAAGTGTTCCTACCCCAGTGGCTTCTGCTGCAGGTAAGCTGATCTCAGCTATTAGTCTCTTTATTCTCTCATGTCTCCAGATTTTGGGGTGGTAATTTGCCTTGTGACCTCTGTTCTCTGATAGCTCCAAGAAAAGTCATTGATTATCAGTTTGTTCAGGTTTTTCTTGTTTAGAAGATGAGAATGATGACTTCCAAGTATTTTACATGTTGGAGCTGAAACCAGAAGTCTGTATTTTCAATAACTTACAGCATATTTTTCCTGAACCTTTTGAATGTTATATTGAGTGAATGATTTTCACTGATGTGACTGTATATTCATATTCATATGAAAAGTAGTATACACTCTTTCTCATATTCATGTTTAGATTTTACTAGAATGTGAGTTTGATGAGGACAGAGACTTGTCTATGTTCTTTACCAAAAACACATGAAAGAATAGAAAGAATAAATTTATGGAAACAGTAAATAATAAATTTTATGGAAACAATAAATTTTAGCCATATTTAAGTACCACCTATTTTATTATTTACATCTTATTTTCATTGAAATAAATCCACTTTTAAAATCTTAAATACCTACAATGTTCTCCTTTTAAGGAGTAATGTCTGAAATCATAGGCTTGATATGCTAATTGTATATTTTTTATGATATGTTGAAATAATTTCCTAAATATTAGAATAAGAAGTTCCCAAAATCATCCTGTGTCTGACTAGTGGCATATACACCCATGTTGGAAAACACTGCTCTAAGCTAATAAGTAACGTGCAACTATAATACTGATTTTTATGAGTTCTCTCAAAAATGAGCTGGTTAAGCAGAAACACATTATCCTAAGTAGGACAGGAGTAAACTCAGAGTCTCTCTGGATAGCATAGGAGTGAGAACGAAGTCGACCCTGGCGCTACTTCTATTCTAGGAAGGCACACCTTTCTCCCAACTCACCATCATACACTTCACAAGAATATTCCGTTGTCCTACTCCTGAAATCTGAGAGTCAGCTGAGGAAGTATGCCTGGCAGGAACATTATCAAGAAGTTATGCACTTTCTGGCAACATTGGGTTCTCAAAGAATTTGCCACATCAAACCCAGAAGTTGCTTGAGAGCCTTCCAGCAGCAGGAGGTTTGCAGAGGCAACATTCCCAAGTCATCATGTTGTGTGGTATTCCAGTGATCTCCACATGCTGATTCTCAGACTGGCTGCAGCAGAATCACTGGAGAGACTTTTGGAGAAATGATTCCCAAGCCAAGTCCCACTCACGGAAAATCTTATTCAGTAGATGTGGTGAGGAGTACCTGGGAATCTGTAGGTTTGTAGAGCTGCTCTCTTGATTCTGATATAGAGCCATGACTATATATGCTCTGGTCTATGTAGTGATCTTTGGTATGGGGTAAAAAACTTATCTGATAGTTCAGCATACGCTGTGACACTTTTTTTTCTCATTATAAACAAATTACCAAGGATTTAATTAAAAAGAAAAAGAAATGAATTGTGGGTACTGAATAACCATTCTTCTGGAGATCAAAAGAACTTTCAAAACCATCTCAGAAGGAGTTAGCGGTTAAAGTTGGTTGAATTGATTTGAACCCTAATAAATGTTATCTGTGGATTGGTGTTATGGACTGAATATGTCCCCCCCCAAATTCATATGTTGAAGCCTTAAACCCCAATGTGATGGTATTAGGAGGTGGGGCTTTGGGGAGATAATTAGGTTCAGATAAGGTCGTGAGTGTGGAGCCCCCATGATAGGGTTAGTGCCTTCCTAAGAAAAGGAAGAGATCAGAGCCCTCTCTCTCTCCACTGTGTGAGGATGCATCAAGAAGGCCAGCATCTGCAAACCAGGAAGAGTTGTGCACACCAGATACAACTGAATCTGCAAGTGCCTTGATCTTGGACTTCCCAGCCTCCAAATAAATGAGAAATAAAGGTCTGTTGTTTAAGCCACCCAGTCTATGGTATTTTGTTATAGCAGCCTGAACAGACTAAGACATTGGGAAGCACTCAATAAACATTATTAACTGTGAAGTAGATAAATCTTGTTCTGCTTTTAAAGAGGTGGAAAAAGAGTAGTAAAATGCCTAAATAATTTCCCCATATTATGCCATATGATAACAGAGTAAAGCATCTGTGGGCTCTGGCTCTGTCCACATAACCAGGCTGTCTCCATCATCCCTGACACTCTGTGTTATACATTTGGAATCAATCGTCCCAGGCATGCATAGCTGCAAGCATTTGGTTTCAGGAAATAGGTTCAGAAAGCTAAGTGGTAAAAGGAATATGTTGGATCAAATAAAAAAGCCACACTGATGAAACTGGTGGAGGAAATGGAACTAGAACTCCAGCCATCACATTTCATCTTAGTACATTAAATGTCTTCTTACCAAAGCCACGCAAAGCCCAGGAAATATTAAGAGCTTGACTTCTGAAGCCAGGCAGCTTGGATTTTTCCTCATGCACTGTGTCCCAGCAAATGATGAAGTTTAATATTCTCGTGAATTTTTCTTTACTACTAATCTAAAAATCTATGCTTCATTTTGCACTAGTGAGATTTGTGAGGTGGAACAAGGGTATTTATTGTATTTCCCCTCTGAATCTGTATTTTTGATCGTTCCTATGTTTTTAAATGAATATAATGGTTGTACGCTTTTCCTTCTTATGAGGCAACCACTTTCAGCTCTTTCTTATTTTTTCCTCATATGTAATAAATGTAGAAGGGATGATAGAACTAGAAAATGTCTATTACACTTTTCCTCAAAACTGTTTTTCTAAGTATATTCTCTGATCACTGTCATCAGAATTAACTGAGATGACTGTTAAAAATAAGGGGTCCTGGGTCCCAAGTTAGACCTAATAGGTCTAACTTGCTGGGGTGTGGGACCTCCACATTTGTATTTTAACAGCCTCTAAGTGATCTTTATGCAAATTAAAGTTTGAAAGTCACTTTCCTAAAGCGTCTTGATTTTTGCCAGAGAATGTAACATTTTCTAATTGTATTTCTGTCCCCCTATCCACTGTCATCTGGTTAGAGTTCTACCTAACAAAGATTACAGGTTTCACAAATGATATTGATACAAACAAGACAAAATAGTAAGTTCACCCCTCCTAGAGCAGTGGGCAGTGGCTCTAGAGGCTGAAATCTGGGTCCTAGATGTGTTTATTGCTATTAGAGTAGTGCTTCCAGACCTTTTTAGGGGACAGATTAAAAAATTGTGAGTTATTTTAAAATTATAATTATCAATAGGTACATTGCAGTATATTAAATTATATATGTATCTTTTTTTCTTATGCAGTAGTCTCCCCATATTCATGGGAGATATGTTCCAAGAACCCCAGTGGATGCCTGAAACTGCAGATAGTAGCAAACCCTATATATACTGCATTTTTTTGTAAACATATATACATATGATAAAGTTTAATTTATAAATTAGGCACAGTAAGAGATTAACAACAACTAATAAGAAAATAGGACAATTATAACAATATACTGTAAAATAAGTTACTGTAGATTTTAGCAAGCACAGCATACAATTTTTTTTTGTTATTAAATCAAGAACTTGAAAAAGCACTTTATGGCTTCTCTTTGGCGTATCTGAATTGGCAGCATCACTATTCCTGTGCTTTGGGGCCATTATTAAGTAAAATAAGAGTTACTTGGACACAAGCACTGCCATACTGCGACAGGTGATCTGATAACCGAGATGGCTACTAAGTGACTAATGGGTAGCGTATATAGTGTGGGTGTGCTGGACAAAGGGATGATTCACGTCCCTGGGGGACAGAGCAGGACAGCAAGAGATTTCATCATGCTACTCACAATGGTGCACAATTTAAAACTTATGAATAGTTTATTTCTGGAATTTTCTATTTAACATTTTCAGACTGTAGTTGACCTCAGGTAACTGAAACCTTGGCAAGTGAAATCACGGGTGCAGGGGACTACTGTACTGAAAGTCGTAGTTCCTGAAAACAGTAACAATTACTTCCTGCTAATCATAAAACTGCTGAATGATGTTTAAAGATTACTTTGTATCTTCTTTGGGTCTTAGAATGTTTCACACTATTTAAGTACAAAGTACCATACTCTAAATTCACTTTAAATACTTATTTTCTCTGTTTAGTTATATTACCAGTTTGGTATATATATATGTAGGTTATTTGTTTCAGTTTGTTTTCAAATTAAACTGGCATTTTAAAAATTTAATTTAATTTTTGAAATATGTAGGGCATATACATGTTAGAAACTATGTGAAATATGTAAAGTGTATACTCAGAGAAGTTTCACTTATATCTCTGTGTCCTCCACCCAGTTTCCACCTCCTCCCTTCTTATAGGTAAGCATTTTTATTAATTTCTCACTTTACCTTTCATTGTTTCCTTCTACAGATGCAAGCATGCACGTATATATATTCTTGTTTCTTCTAATTTTTTCCACAAAAAAATGCAAAATATGTTTACTCTGCATTTTTTTCCCCACATTTTTTCCCTCCATATATATCCTGGAGATCAAGAGGAATCCTTGTAAAGTGCCACTTTCTCCCACCTCCCCAAAGACTCTGAGATGGCCCCATTGAGTTCATAGTTCATTTTCGTTCTTAGTCCTTTCTTGTTTCAGGTATCCAAATTGGACCCTTTACTTTAATAAAGACCTGTTGTCCCAGGGTCGGTATTTACTACCCTATGCTAACGAAGAGAACTTGAGAAATAACACAGTGTATCATGTTTGTTCGTATGCTAACTCATATGTAGATTATGGAAACAATATTGATGTCAGGTAGCCGAGAAAGAAGTGATTTTGCCTCCCTTTTATCCCCTGAAAATAAAAAATTCAGATGTAGCACCCAGAGACCACCATTTTACGTGTTGTTTCAGTTTGTTCTAGATGTCACAGTCTCTTTTGCTATGGTTTTCCTTCCTTAAAACATTGTTGAGAACCACTGCAGAGCACTGTAGAACAATAATAATTAGGACTCCTCTGTAAGGGACCTTTTATTTTGTCAATAAATTATATAACTAATCTAGATATTTTCCCCCACTACTAGACTCTTCTACGAAATTAGCGTATTCACACTAGCTAGAACAGAAAAACACCAGTATGTGTATAAACAAATAGAAGGGCCAAATCTAATAGAATAAATGATATGGTTGTCATTTGGGTAGAAATATACAACATTGCTTTTTTCTTATTTGTAACATGCATTGACAATAAGGCACATTGTAAGGAAAGAAAGCACTTTCCAAAGAAAGATTTTCCAGTTGAACTGACTCTTTAAGACTCCCAATGGTATGTTCACTTCCTGTTTTCCTGTTTCAGGCACACAAACTTGGAAGATGAAAACCCCTGGAGGTCAAATGTTATTTAAATGGTTTCTTAGCAGTGAATAATGGCTCCTTAGCAATAAATATCTCTGATTCTTACATAGTATCTTAGAAAGCAATTTGCATGATTATTTTACAAGAAATGATTGGATATAATAGTGTTTACATACAGCTTTGGACAAAGGTAGTATCATTGCACATTCCTTTTGATAGATGAAGTGTCTAGAATAGGCAAATCTATAGAGACAGAAAGTAGATTAGTGGTTGCCTAGGGCTCAGGGTGGGGGTAGGCTGCAAGAGAGAGTTTAGGGAATGTGTATGGGGTTTCTTTTACTTTTTTTAAGATTGGCACCTGAGCTAACATCTTCTGCCAACCTTTTTTTTTTTTCCTTTCTTCTTCTCCCCAAAGCTCCCCGGTACATAGTTGTATATTTTAGTTGCAGGTCCTTCTAATTGTGCTATGTGGGACACCTCCTCAGCATGGCCTGATGAGCAGTGCCATATCCGTGCCCAAGATCTGAACCGGTGAAACCCTGGGCTGCTGAAGCGGAGTGCGGGAATTTAACCACTGGGCTGTGGAGCCGGCCCCCCGATTTTGAAATTTTTAAGCAAGAAAACTTACTTTTGAAACTTACTTGAGAAACTTGTCATCTTCCATAATACTGATGAAAATGGAATGTGTTAAGTTCCTAAACCTTTATGAGAGTTCATAAAGAATAGTGAAAGCCAGCTCATGTGGATAGTAAATGTTTTATGGGAAATACTAATGATTAATCAGAAAAGGCTCTGCTGTTACGCCTGTGACTTACTGCATTCTCATGAGTACTGATGTGGCATTAATGAGCAGGCATTAAGTATTACCCATGGTGTGCTCCCTAACAGCCAATGTGAAAGGAATTGGCAATGACAATGACAAGCTGGTTAGTATCTTCTCTCCTGGGGCCTCATACAGGCCAGAACCATGTCTCCTTCAATTCAAGGTTCAGACTGGCTGGCTAAAGCCTGACACAGTGGGTTTTTAAGTGGACTCTGCCCATGGTGTGCTGAGAAGGGAGAGGCTGATGCCATAACCACATGTAACAACATTCTTCAGGGGCACTATTTCTCACAATGCATCTCCACTCTTAAAGGAGGGCTTGTGTCTGCCAAGTGTATGGGTTTGTGACTCGTACTTCTGGGGTGTCCTTGGGAGAGCAGAGGCAACACTATTGTCCTGGTTTGTTTCTTCCAATTTGTATCACCCTTGGTCTCACTCTCTCCTTCACTATCCCAGCCTACATAGGCTGTACTGCTGAAAATTTACCAGGTGAGCTCTCATTAAATTTTTGACTCCTTCCAGAACTGCCTCCCAATGCAATCGGCCTAGGTAGTCACCAAGTCCTGCTGATGTATTTACTCCAAGATAACATATTTTAAAAAATTTAAAATTTATTTATTCACATAGATATATATAATTAAAAATGTAAAATAGAGTGAATAAATCGGTCCAGCAAGGAACAGATGGCATTCAAAATAGGAGTGTTCCAGGAGGGTTTCTTTGCAGTGAAACAATTTACAAAAGCGTGAGGGTAAGGGATCTCCAAGGGATAATGTAGTAACCTGGCTCTTAGTACCAGCCCAGGTGGGGATGAAGGGAGGGAGTAGGTACTAGAACTTGGAGGGCAAGTCCTGCTGGAGAGTAGTTAGTCTCTGAGAGAAACCATAACCTTTTGTGGAGAAAGCCATCTCCAGGGGACCTTGAGTGAGAGAGGCAGGGAATAAATACTCTGTCTTCTCCCTCCCACTGATCTTCTGTCCTGCTTTCCATTGTCCAACCCAGCCAGAAGCCAGAGGGCAGGAAACCCTTGCTGTTAACCATACAGGTCACCTTTCTGGGGCACAAGCACGGTGGCAAGTTAATCTCAAGGAGCAGATGGAAGATACCTAGCACAGAAGAAGCATGGGGAAAGGTCTCTCTCGTGCCCCAGCACTCAGCTCCCCAATGCGAAAGCAGCCATTTACCAGGACCTTCCAGAGATTTTAAGTCTTGTTACTCTGTGAGTAAACTGAGGGGTGAAGATTATTTTTACAGATTTTGAAGTTTGCCTAAAGCAAACCTTGTTGCTGGGAAGGATGCCCTGATGCGTGCCAGAAGTTTGCTGAGGGTCACTAAAGACAATATGACACATATCCTGTTCCTGTATTCTGGGTGCTTTGTATAATCCATTTTGGCCTTAAAAATGCTAAATAGGTTAAGTTTCTGTATTATTGCCTTGTGTTTCCTATTAGTGATCTGGCTCAGAAATAAAACATGTAAAAATATATTGTCTCTTTTCAGTCAGTTGATTTTTTTCTTCAACCCTCTTTTCAATGGATCTAGCACAATTTCCTAACCTGTTTGTGGATGGACACTGAATTTCAGGAATCCCTGAAATTGCACTTTAACATGGGAATTTTTCAGGAGAGCAGGGCCATGGCTTTCATCATATTCTCACAGAGGTGTTTGTGTCATAAAAGACTAAAAACATTAGTCTAAAGAAGTTTGATTTATTTGGAATTCCTTCTTCCTCTCGTTACATATTTTTAGTGCAACCTCTGAATTCTTAGGGTTCAGTAGCTTGGACAAAGTAAATGATACCAGATGTTTCATGGCATTGAAATTCAAATGCTCAGTAACTTACAAACTGAAATTCTCCACTGTGATGGGTTAATATGTGCTGAATATTGCAATATAAAACAGTGTGATCTTGGTCAAGAAATCCCACTATGGCCAGCTAATAAGATGATTTATGTTCAATGAGAATATTTCATTTGGATTTAACCAAGAGAAAAATATTTTGCTTAAATAAAGAGAAAGAGGATTTGAATCAATGAAAAAGTTGCATGCTATTTTCTTTCTACATAAAGTTGTCCAGACATTTTATAGTATGTTGGTTGTGTGAAAATTGTCCTTGATTTGCTTCATACCTGTAACTAGACTTGATGAATTAAGTGAAATATACTCATATTTAAGATTTTTATCATAAAATTATTGTGTTTTTATGTGAACGATTTCAAAATTTTGCCGTATTTTCGATTCCTGATTTATATACTCTGTCCTATGGCCAAATATTTTTCTGAGAAAAAATTCTAATTTAATATTAAAAATCACTAAGCAAGGTCAAGATTACGATTTTCTAGCAGCATTTAAAGGAATTTTTCTCTTTCACAAGGCACACACAAACTACTGAAACTCTTAGTGGAACAATATAATTCCTGTTGTGCCATGTAAAGCATTGTCAGCCTAGATTAGATGAGTAAACCCTTTGCTTCTACTCATTTCACTTTTCTTTTGCTTAGGACTCTGGTTACAAGGTCTGAAACTTAACTTAAACAAACTGGGAATTTATTTATTTTTATTTGCATGAATTGTGTTCAGAACAGTGGAGGTAGAACTGGCTTCAGGCATGGCTACATCCAGGGTTTCAGTTATATCAGGTCTCTTCCTTTTTACTTCTGGGCTCTTCTTCTGTCTTGTTGGCCTCATTCTCTTTTATCTGTTTTTTCTTCATGCTGAGAAAGGCACTATGGTTAGAGAAAGATCCAGAGTTATAACATTCCGGCCAGAAAAACAATTGAAGAAAACTTCTCTTTCCCCACTTAAGAACATATAAAAATCTAGGGGAAAGAACTTGATTGGCCTTGCTTGGGTCACATGTTCTACTGTTGGATCAAGTGATAATGCTAGTGGCTTATCCCTTGATTAGCTGTCCATTCATTGAATGGTAGAGCCATTTCCCAAAGGAAGGGGAGAGGTGCTATTACCAGAATAAGGGGGTAAGGTTGCTGAGCTAGCCTAACCATCAGATGTCCAGCACAATGAGGTAGTATATACCTGTGTCATAAAATCCTGCTGCCAAATTAGTAACTAGAATGCCATCCTCTGGGCTCTGTAAACTAAGAATTAAAATGCTTGTTCTATTTTAACTGGAAAAATATGAATCTGTTTGATTGCCACATGTTCTTAGTCTTTCTATAGAAGAAGGTCAAGTAGATAATACTTAAATATAATCACCACATAATCTTTATTGTTGCAGAAAGCTTTTCAGTTCCTGACTAGCTGATAAAATTAAATATGAATGCAAATGAAAAATAAGTAGCACATTATGTTTTCTGCTTTTGACACATTTGGAAATAATTCCTTCATGGGTATTTTGAGTACAATAGGCCTTCACTGCTCATTTTTCTATGTAATCTTCCTTTTTTCTTTTGGAAATTGCTAAAAACTTTCACTAAAGAATGAAAAGAATCATGAGTTATAATTGATGCAAGGTTTATTGCCCCTCCCAAAGTTCAGAAATCCTCTAGGGTGAACGTCTTCATTCCCTTAATGCTTTTGATGGGAAAAATTAATAGTGCCTTTCTTCTGTGTAGCTTTCTAATTAGGACTGGGTACAGACACTAGAAGGAATAAAGATGCAAATATTTTTCACAATCCCAGTTTCAATATAGCAATTCATTTTATCACCACATTTGTTATAATTTATCACACTTGTGATACATTAACAACACATTAGCAGGACAGTCATATAAACAACCACCACAGGTAAAGCCATGAGAAGGTTTTCTGACCGTTACTTTAGCAGTTCATTAGAATAAACAATACTGTGTCTGTTTCCTCTTCTCTGGGTAACTTGGGTCCATTCTTGGTTTCTTTTGATTTTACTATTCTCCCTCATCCCTCCTTCCCACCTAAGTGATGAGAAGAGAATTAGGATAAAATGAAAAACTTCTCCTGACTTCATCACCCACGTTTGAAGGATTCTTTTTATAAAAGATGTCCACAATTTATGGCAACAATAAGAGAAATAAAAAGGAAAAAAAATCTCCTTTAAAATCGTATTGTCTGAAAAAACAACGGACTTTTCTCTGTTTCTTTCTTGTCCTTTCCATTGGGGATACACATATTTTGTGTCGTTGTCATACTTAGTTAGAATTTGTATTCTGCCTGTTCCAGTTAACGTTTGTCCTAGGGGCCGGCCCCATGGCCGAGTGGTTCAGTTTGCACGCTCTGCTGTGGTGGCCCAGGGTTTTGCAGGTTCGGATCCTGGGCGCAGATGTGGCACCGCTCATCAGGCCACGTTGAGGCGGCGTCCCACATGCCACAACTAGAAGGACCTGCAACTAAGATATACAACTGTGTACCGGGGGGATTTGGGGAGATAAAGCAGAAAAAAAAAAAAAAAAAAAGATTGGCAACAGTTGTTAGCTCAAACTTTTGTCCTAAACATTTTCAGATATTGCACATGCAGTTGGGCTACACAAGATCTAATTTGCTGATATTCCATAATTTGCAAAGGAATTAACATTTCATTGGACATTATGTTATGTTATGGTCTTCAGCTTTATAAATGATGCTATTATAAACATATTTGTGTATTAGAGCCTTATTTGGTGGGGGATTGTTTCTTCAAGAAAAATTCTAAGTAATGAGGTTAGTAGATCAAAAAGTAGAAGCATTTTTTATAATCTAACATTACAGTGAATTTGAGATATTTTTAAAATTTGGAAATATGTAACTACAATTTTATAGTAGTTTATTTAATTGAAGCTCATGTGAATGTAGTTTTTTGTTTTGTTTTGCTGAGGAAAATTCATCCTGAGCTAACATCCATGCCAGTCTTCCTCTATTTTTTAATATATGGGCCGCCAGCCCAGCATGGCTGCTAACAGAGCAGTGTAGGTCTGTGCCTGGGAACCGAACCCAGGTCACCAAAGCAGAGAGCACTGAACTTAACCACTAGGCCACTGGGGCTGGCCTTGAATGTAGTTTTTATTATTCACTGGTTCCATCCCATTCATTGGTTCTACCAAATTGCCCCCTTTTACTCTGTTTATTACGTGGGGCAAAAAGGGAAATCTAAAGCATAGGTTCACATATGAAAGAGAGAAAACGAGAGAAAGGGGAGAGGACATACATTGACTTTCTTTTCACCCTGCCGCCTAATTTCCATTGTCTGCCTGCTAATTTCCATTAGCTCTGCCTTGATTTCTTTTATTCTTTCCCCCTCCCCCTATTTATGAGAGCTTATTTCATGACTGTTTCATGACTGTATCTATGTGTTAACTTTCAAACCCAGTCATGGTCAATGAAGAATGATGTTTTAATATTTCCCTACCATCTTTCCTTTCACAAGAAGCTTTTGGAAGATTACGCTGCCCTCCACCACTTCCACACACACACACTCTTCTGGGAATTTTTCATAAAACTAGATCTCTCTAATTTCCTGTGATGGGTGTAGTAGGATGTACCGTCTCTTGAGGACTTTCAGTGGGAAACCTTGTGCCAGTATTCAGAGAAGTCTTAAATCCTTATTGGACAGCTTGGAAAAGCAAAGATAATAGATTAATTCTTAATGCTGTACCTCATTAACAGTTACTTTCATCCCTTGGACGTTGGACATTGTGTCATGGCTCACATGAAAATGTTCAGGAGTTGTGAGCTGCTTGTTTGTAGGTCTTGGGAAATCAGATAACATCTTGTATTTCTTTTTGTGTCCGAGAGACCCAGCTTAGTCTCTGGCAAGTGTGTCTTTTAGCATTTTCCATATCTGGTGGAGAGAGAAGTATATTCCCATCTCCTTCTGTGAGAGAAAATACAGACTATGAAAGGACGAGTTTCATGAACAATTGGCTTATTTTGATTTAGGATAAAGAATTATAAAAAATTAATTCATTCTGTCAAAAATTTTAACATACAGTATACATTTCAAGAACATGTTGGCTTTTGGTTGTCAGACATATTCATTGCCTTGTAAACTATAAAATCCCTGGATGAAAACTTAGAGTAGAGCTTCCTTTTATAGGCAAGCTCCGAAAAAGTCACATACACAGAAAGAAACATCTTTGTTTTTCCACACAGTAATTGTGTACATACATTTCTTAATCCAACTGGACAGTTCCAGATTTCCCCCCAAGACTATGGATTGTAAAGGTTGGTAGCAATAATCAAGATTATGAGAAAGAATTCTAAATTAGAAAACAATTTCCCATAGGGTAGCTGTAATCTGAACCTAGTTTTGTTCCCACATCTTTCCAAATATTGAAGAATTCAAGGACTTAAATAGATAAGATTATACTGGAAATGTTTTTCATTCTTTGTGTGTCTGTGTATTTTCATTTTTAGAATGGGCAGTGGTGATTATTATTTGGTATTTATTACTTATCCAAAAAAAAAAAATGAACCCCTTTTTCATTTTCTTACTATCTTGTTTCTGCCAGTGTTATTCTACTGAATCTGCTCCCGCTCACGTCACCAGTAACATAATTGTCTTCAAATTTAATGACATTTTTTTGTCTTTGGCTTCTCTGTGAGTACTTGAAAAGGTTGATTCTCTCATCCTCAAAAAACTCTTTTCTTAATACTAATTCATCCTTACTTTTTTCCTGCTTCTGTAATATCAATTCTTTCTCTGAATGTGGGCATTTCCAAGCCTGAGTCAATGTCCTTTTTATTCTCCTTAGCATCATAGCTCAACTCTGTTTCTGTAGGTATTTTCTAAACCTGACCTCTTTTGTGAGTTTTCTTCCCACACCTCCAGTTCCTATTGCATTTCTCTCAATAGACCTGGTTTTCTGTGGTCACTTGGAGATCAACACGTCCCTTGCTGACTCATCAGCGTTTCCCCTGGGCAAGTCTTTTTCCAGATTTTCACTTATCGGTAAGTGGTTCTACTACTTCCCTACACATTCAGGCTTATCAGATATTTGTTGCAGATGATATGGTAAAGAGGAAAATGGAATTTTGATTAGAGTTAGTTTTCTGTTGCTGTGTGACAAATTACCTCAAACTTAGTGGCTTACAACAACACAGATTTCTTCTCTCTTTGTTTCTATGAGTCAGTAGATCATTTGCAGATTAGCTGGGTCCTTTGGTCAGAGTGGAGTAAAGGTGCTGTCCGGGAGATGATTGCAGTTTAGGCTCAGGCTCAGACTTCTCTTCTAAGCTCATTCAGCTGTGAAGCTCATTCATTCATTGTCGGCAGAATTCAGAATTCCTTGTGATTGTCTGACTAAGGTCCCTGTTTTCTTGCTAGCTGTTGTCGGGAGAGCTCTCTCAGCTCCTAGAGGTCGCCCTCAGGTGCTTTCTGTGCAGTCTCATCCATATGCAATTCACAACGTGGTGTTTGCTCTTTCTGGGCCTGGAGGAGTGCTGCTGCTGCTGCTGCTGCTCCCTGTCCTGATTAAGGGCTCGCCTGGTTAAGTCAGGGCCTACTCTATATTTTCTCCCTTTTCATTAACTTGAAGTTGGCTGATAAAGGATCTTAATTATATCTGTAAAATCTCTTTTTATATATAATGTAACAATCCTGGGAGTGACATAGTATCATACTCACAGTCCCGCCCATGCTCAGGGAGAAGGGATTATGCAGGGTGTATACACAATAGAATGGGAATCATGGGGGCCATCTTAGAATTCTGCTTACCACAGGATAGTGGAAGCAAGGACGGTAATAAGTGCATCATTATTATTTAAGTGATGACATTAAGATTGTTATACAAACATAGGTGGTGCCAGTAGAATACTAGTTTAAGATTTCATTTGTGTGTGTGTGTATGTGTGTTTGAAAAGTTCTACTAATTGTATATCCATATTGATATATATATTTTAAAAACATAACTAGAAAATGTTTTAATATGCACCCATCTACACTACACTAATTGTATCTTAAATCTGTCTTTGATGCTTCTTGGTAAACATTTCCCACAACTCATCCATATTTGAATGTGAAATTTAAGGTTGTTTTTGGAATTATTATGTTTTTATTGAGAGAGAGATGTGAGTACTTTCCCCCGTTATTCTTTGTTATAAAATTCTGGACAGTTTATGATTTTTTCCCCTAGCTAGCCCAGGTAAAGTGCAGTGTGAGATGACTGTCTTCATCTGTCTTCCCAGATAAGGATAATTGCCTCTGGTGAATAATCAAATTATGGCTTTCATCCTATTTCACCCTCTGACCTTTGGAGGAACAGCATTATTTTATTTTAAGTTGCTTTTGTGTGTATGTGTGTGAGCCAAACCATATTTGAAATGTTATTTTTCTTAGGAAAAAAATCTGTTAAGAAAAGAAATAAAAATGTAGATTTCTTATTTGAATAAAGAGAATAGTGTTTCTGCTCTGGTTTCCTAAAATGTGTTTATAAATAGCATCTGTTTCTACATAAATAGAGAGATTTGTTGTTAATTGCTTTCTGCTGGTGTTGCTAAAATTGGGGATAGAGCTTTTCTTTGAGTCATATCTATTTTGTAGTCTTTGCTTTACTCTCTAAACCATTTCCCTAATCTTGGAAGAATGTATCTCTTTAGGGGAGCCAATATTTTTTATTGATTTTACATAAATCGAGCATATTGCCAATTTTTGGCTGTTTATTCAATAGGCTGTTAAGAGAGGTATTCAATTTTATTTCTATTTTACAGAGACTTGAATTAAAATGTTTACATGATTTTTACAAATATGGTATATTAGCTAGAGCATTTTTTAGGAAAAAAGGAAGAACTAAATATTGATTTTATCTTCAGGTCCGTGGGTTATGTTGATATGGTATTTGGCTGATATGAAATAAAATACTGACACTTGAAGACTTAACTGTTTTGTTTGTTTAATTTGGAGCTGCTTACAGCTATCGAGACCATTATCTGGCAGTCTTTTATATATGTGTTCATAGATTACTCTGCTGTAGACCCTCTAGCTGTGTACTTGATCTGAAGGAGTTTAAAATGAAATTGGAAATTAATATGCTTCTCTCTACCCACACATACATTCAGTTCTCATTTCTCTCAATTGGCTTAGCATTTCTTCTCCTTAGGGAAAAAAAAAGGTTCATGGCTCAGTCAGAAATTGTATTCATCTTTCCATTCAAATCTTTTTGAACTTGTTCCGGTCAGGCTGACGTTTTGCCTCAATTAAGGGAGCCTTGATGATAGCTATGAATCCACAAGATAATGTCTTATTCTTGAGTGTCACTAAAATGTGCTTCTAACTCAATCTCAAGGTGTCTGATGTGTTTTAGACCCAAGTTATCTTGTTCATTCATTGATGTTTCCTCCTATTTCCTGGTATACCAGATCTAATTTTGAGGATATTAATAACTTTCTAAGGAAAGGAATATACCACAGCTGTAGAAGGAAAAATGTGTTGCTACCAGAAGCAAGAAGGTGAATGAAACACACTTCTCTGCACAGTAGTCACTTTTCAAGTAACTTGTTTTTTTCTCTTCATGAATACTTGATGCTAGCTGCATATTTCAAATCTGCAGTTTCAAACAGTATGCCATTTCTTATCTGAAACATGGATATCAGGGAGGTAACTGTTGGAAAAGTAATGAGTGATTCAGTTTATTATTTTATTAAATGTGTACATGAGCACAGATATATAAACATAAGGATAAGGAATGTTCTACTCTTCATGATAAAATTTATAGCATTCCATATTATAAAAAATGTACACTTAGAAATTTACATTCCTGTCTTATTTTATTTTCTTTTTAAAGATTGGCACCTGAGCTAAAGTCTGTTGCCAATCTTCAACTCCCCCTCCTCCTCCTCCTCCTCCCCCCAAAGCCCCCAAGTACACAGTTGTATATTCAGGTTGTAGGTCGTTCTGGTTGTGCTATGTGGGATGCCACCTCAGCATAGCCTGATGAACGGTACCATGTCTGCGCCCAGGACCTGAACTGATGAAACCCTGGACCACCAAAGTGGAGTGCATGAACTTAACCACTTGGCCACGGGGCCAGCCCTGTTCCTTTCTTATTTTAATCAGTGAAAAAGATGAACAACGGTAAAGGCAAAATACTTAAGAAGAGGAGCATTTACATTAAGCTACATCCCTGCATATCCACACATGTCCGTATGTGGGTGGAAACTGTAGAGGGTTTTTCGTCAGTATGCATATCATTTAAAAGTACAAGACATCCCAGGGAAAATAATTTCCATCTTCAGCATCAAAGCTACTTCTTTTCATCTATTTTTATGTATGTGCATTTTATAAATCAAATATACCATTCTTCTCAGTATGGCTTACATTAAATCCAAAGAGAAGTAGTTCTTTTTGAAGTGAAAATAGGGAAGCTAAACAACATGCAATCTATTAAAAAGTAAGTATTTTAAATGTTTTTCAAAACTGTCATAATACTGCAGATATTACTCTGCAGTTTCATTCTTAGTTAAACTATTGGTAATTCCATTACTTGAAGAAAGTGATTTAAAATTAACCTGGAAGTTATTCTTCCCTTTTGCTTATGGATGCTGCATTTACATATCATCTATAATTATGATGATGATGGCTTTTTTAGAATGCTTATGAAGTACCATGTTATCTGCTCTTTTAGATGTTCTCATAATGATAATACTGAGATGGATGAATATGTGGAATTTTCCATTAGTCTACCCTGAGTTGGAGAAATTCATTCTAACTCATGTAATGGACACATTTTTATCTTGAATCTCCTTTGCTAATCCTTTCTACCTACTGCAGTTAGGTTATTTTTAATAGGACTTTCATCTTGAATAGTCCTTTCATGTTCATTGACCATCTTGCTGTTACAGGTCTGTTGTTGCTCACCAGTCTGTTTTTACCCTTTTCTGTTAATGGTTGTTCAGAGCCTGGACTCAGGAATCAGACCTGCTGGGGAATGAATCTGGTGTTATCATTGACCAGCCGGGGAACTTTGGGCTTCCCACTTGACCTATCTAGGCTTCTGTTTCCTTGCCTACCAAACAGGATCATATTTATGCCTAACTTATCCGTTGACTACGTATTTCAGTGAGCTACTGAATGCGTTTAAAGTACCTAGCATATTGTCTGGCACACAGAAAGCCCTCCACAAATGCTAGCTGTTAGTATTATTTCCTCAGTTTGAACCCTCAGCTCTAGGCAGGCTCATCTTCTCTCTACCTCTGGAGTCGCTTGTAGTTTTTTCCCTGCTACAACACTGCTTTTGCTACTCCTCTCCTATGAAATGTCCTTCTCTCCTCTTCAACCTACTGACATTCTGTCTTCTAAGAATGAAGTCTTGTTGCCTTCGTGAACCCTGACTTGCTGTTTTAATTCACAGAGATCTTTTCTTTTTGTGGATTCTATATGCCTACTGTCAGTTCCTTTTATCATGGCTCTCAATAATACATTGTGTTGAGAAGTGTTCTTTGTATTTTCCTGTTTCCATAAGACTCAAAGTTCCATGGGATCAAGTGCCCTTTAAGTTTTCACATCTTCTTAAGAATTGAACATGCAGGCATGTTGTTGAAGTGTATTTTATCTTTTTGAAATGATTTTGGATTATTTACCATCAACTGTATATATTTGCTAATGAAAACTGAATATTCTACTCAGTTTTAATTGTTAACGATTTTTTAAAAATACATGAGCTTGTAGTATATTCATATAGAAATTTTTTTGTCATTTATTTTGGCAGGGTCTTTCACAGATTTATTTAAAAAGTAAAACTTTAAGTTACACATATACAAGGCACTGTATTTATGAATAAATAAATGGATCAATTAAATACATCAAATGTATGCATTTAAATAAAATTATGTATGTATGTAAGAAAAAAATTAAATATATTTTTAAAAAGATGAAAAGATAAAAATGGGAATTAAAGAAGTTATTTTTTAGATTCCACATATAAGTGATGCCATGCAGTATTTGTCTTTCTCTGACTTATTTCCCTTAATATAATCCCCTCGAGTTCCATCCATGTTGTTGCAAATGGCAGGATTTCCTTCTTTTTTATGGCTGAATAATATTCTGTTGTGTATATACTGTATTTTCTTTATCCATTCATCTATCAATAGACATTTTGGTGGTTTCTGTGTCTTGGCTATTGTAAATAATGCTGCAGTGAACATGGGGGTGCAGATATGTTTTTGTTATTCCATTTTTGATATTTTATTTTAATAAAAATAAAAATGGAAGTTCCTTAAATATCCCTGCCTCCTGGAACTCCTCTCTGGCTTTGCTTTCTCCTCACGTCCTGCCCTATTTCTGGACTGCTGCCAACTCTCGAAAAACAATAATCATTTTCGCTGTTACATGTATAAAAGGAAAAGTATTTCTGCTGTTCTGTGGTCTGCTTTTTTTTTTTACTAACTTTATTTTATAAATATTTTCATATTAATAAGTAGATCCATATCATCGTTTTGAATGGTTACATAGTATACCAGTGTATGGTCCTTCTATAATTTATTTAATAATTAACCTTGTATTGGATATTTAGATTGTTTCTAATATTTTGATATTATAATATGAATATCTTTGTTCATATATATTAGTGTTCTTGGCCAATTATTTTATTTGGACCTCTTCTTAGGAGGGCCGTTTGGGTAATTGAGAATACATTCTTTATTTATGATGCATATTGTCAAACTGCCTTCTATAAAGGTTATACCAATTTACTCCCTCAAGATTAATCTGTGTTCCTATACCTTTATTAATCTTTTAAAATCCTTGCCTAAGATAGGTGAAAAAAAAATTCATTCTTTTAATGTTCTTTATTCTTTGATTCTGAAAAGGTTGAATGTTGAATTGGCCATTCGTAGGCATTTTATGAATTACTTCTTTATGTACTCTTACCGTTTTCTACTGGTATGTTCCCCTTTTTCTTGATGATTTATAAGTACCCTGTATACATTAAGAATACTATTTGTTTGATATCCAGAGTCGTCACCAAGTCTGGCAACAGGAGAATATGTAATAAATGACTTATGGGTATTATATTATAATTCATTATCAAATAACATTATCTATGTTTCCATATTTTATGGCCACCCTATATAGTCTACAAATAATTCTCCCTTCCTTCTTTACTCTCCCATGTGTCATTTATCATTAACTGAGTTTAGTGTCATTTGTCAAGGGAGTATGTAAATTTTTATGTAGTGAAAGGTATTAGATGTTTTATTCTCAGTTTTGGTTTTGGTTTTAGAAAGGTTCTCTTCATTGAGAAAACAGTCATCCAGATTTTCTTCTACTACTTTTATGATTTTATTTTTAATAATTGATGATTTTACCCATTTAAAATTCATATAGGTGTTAGTGTGAAGTAAGACTCCAGCTTTATTTTTCCGAAAGGCCTGCCCGTTTTTCTCAGTGGAGGCCTCTATCTGAAGTTTTAATGGCTCCTAACAGGTTACAAGTTTTGGGGATATCTCTTAACCTCTCTGAGTCTCAGTTTTCCTATGCATAAAATAGAGTGTTAGATTGTTTCTCATCTCAAACTAAAGTCCCTGGAGGATAAACAACTGGTCCAGAGTCTGACATTTTATCATATCTGGAATAGAACTTTGCTGTGTGCCATTTGGATAACTAAAGTTTGGGGTGAATGCGATTTGTCTATCATGACATTGATCACAAATTGAGAAGTCTAAGGTTAGAGTTGGTAAATGGTATATAACTTTTAGTTTTGGTCAGCAGATGTTATTTTAAACTGACTGATGAAGTATGGTATCATTTTATATAAATGCTTCTCATAACAGAAACTCTGAATAATGAAGTGCTTTCAGAAGAGGAAATAGTAATGCATACTTGATTAAAAAATCCAAGAAAAGGTCAACTCAGAAAAAAAATAAAGTACAGATATAGAACATAGTTTTAATTTTGATTTTCTATTTAAAAACTCATGTCTCAAAATAATTTTTAATTTGTTAAATATAATAATCAAAATTTTTAAAAATATTATAAAGAATTAAACAGAAGAGAAAATGTCCAGAGTCAATTATAGAAATTTCAATAGGACAACTGGAAAAAAAAAAAGAACTGGGTAAAGAAGATTATTGAATGGTTTGATATAGTCATTGAAATTAGAGCTCTAGAAAACCTTAGTTTATCTGATTTTTTTCTATAAAAGGATTGTAGATATATCTCCAGTAGTCTGTTTTCTCTTGTTATTTCTTAACAAGGTTTGCTAAATCTTAGCTTTTGACTTGGCCCTTTTTACAACATCATTTCCTGTTGTCAGTGAAAGGATCTTACCAGACCAGACCTGTTGCGCTCAGTGGGTGTGTCCCCCCAGATAAAGTGGTCATTATGTTCTTTTTATTTTGGTATAGATCATCAGTTTTTAGGTTTTTACCTTTGCCTTTCAAAACAAAGATTGTCAACTATCCATCCAAATTCAGAATATTAGTTTGGGCTAGGTTTAACTTGCTAGACATGAGACTGCTCGAAGTTCTCTCTTTTTTTTTTTTTAAAGATTTTATTTTATTTTTTTCCTTTTTCTCCGCAAAGCCCCCCAGTACATAGTTGTATATTCTTCATTGTGGGTCCTCCTAGCTGTGGCACGCGGGACGCTGCCTCAGCGTGGTTTGACGAGCAGTGCCATGTCCGCGCCCAGGATTCGAACCAACGAAACACTGGGCCGCCTGCAGCGGAGCGCGCGAACCTAACCACTCGGCCACGGGGCCAGCCCCTCGAAGTTCTCTTTTAATTGAGCTTATTCCACATATCATTTATTACAACTTCGATGGGTTTCTTTTACTCATCATTCATTATGGGCCATTTACTATCTACCATTTGGAGTGTCCCCACTTCTCACTTCACTTGGTGAACATTGGAAGGTAGCTGAGTATCCATGAAGAAAACAAAGATCCTGGACCTTTGCTACTAAAAAAGAACCAAGAAACAAAAAACTCCATAAATGCTCCCATTTGATCAGATCATCAAATTTTGTGTAATCTCAGAATCTTTAGCACTATATTTAAAATTTCAGTACTACTTTCATCCTCTTTGTGATGATTTTTCTTGTTTTTTTCAAACAGATTGAGGCCCTCTGTGATCATTTCTTTGTCTACTCTGTCTCTCAGGCACTCGTGGTATTTCTTTTCCTTGTGGTTAACTGAGGAAAAAAGTTAATTTCCCCATTTCCTTCTCTCTCTACAGTTCTGTCTGCTTTTAAACTCTATTGCTCTTCACTTGGGTTGACTCTTTCATGTCTCCTCACTAAACGCTTTCTCTTCAGACTCCTTCTCAGCTGCCATTATTCATGTAAAAGCTTTCTTTTTGTTGACAGCCATTTAGGTTGTTTGCAGTTTTTGATTATTACAAATGGTGCTGTAATAAATCATGTAAACATATTCTTTTGAACATGTGAGATTATATTTAAAAAAAATTTTTTTAAATTATACTTGGATGTTAATTTTGTGTGTGTGTATGAGGAAGATTGTCTCTGAACTGACATCTCTTGCCAATCTTCCTCTCTTTTTTTTCTCTCCCCACAGCCCCAGTATATAGTTGTATATCCTAGTTATAAGTCCTTCTAGTTCTTCTATGTGGGAGGCCATCACAGCATGGCTTGATGAGCGGTGTGTAGGAATGCGCCCAGGATCTGAACTGATGAACTCTGGGCCACCAAAGTGGAGTGCAGGAACATAACCACTATGCCACCAGGCTGGCTCCTGGACTTTAATTTTATACTTTATTGTTTAATTATTTTATGAGTTAAAATGTATTAACTTTTTGAATAGATGATACAGGCACATGGTACAGATTATTAAGAAAAGTTTCCTTTACATCCCGGTTCTCCAGCCATCCGGTTCCCCATCTCTGTAGCATCTGTTATGTTTATTGTATGTCCTTCCTGAGGTAGCCTGTATGTGCATGCATATGGGAACATGCACACACACGTATATATATATTTGTATATTTTCTACATAGATGTTGGCATATTAAATATGTTCTTCTGACTTTTCTTTCCTCACTTAGCAGTATGTCTTAGAGATACTTCCCTATCAATACATATTGAGCTACTTCATTCTCTCTTTTTTTTTTTTTTAAAGATTTTATTTTTCCTTTTTCTCCCCAAAGCCCCCCGGTACATAGTTGTGTATTTTTAGTTGTGGGTCCTTCTAGTTGTGGCATGTGGGATGCCGCCTCAGCATGGCCTGATGAGTGGTGCCATGTCCCTGCCCAGAATTCGAACTGGTGAAACCCTGGGCCACTGAAGAGGAGCGCACGAACTTCACCACTCGGCCACGGGGCCGTCTCCTACCTCATTCTTTTTAAAGGCTTCATAGTACACCATTTGATGGATTTACTTAAATTTATTAAATAGTTCTCTGTTCGAGGCCATTTACATTGTTTCTAGTTTTTTATTATTACAAATGGTGCTGTGATAAATTGTGTAAACATATTCTTTTGAACACGTGGGATTTTCTATAGGATAAATTCTAGAAGTGAAATTGCTGGGTCAAAAGGAATACACAACTTACATTCTCGTGAGGAACATGTGAGAGTGCCTATTTTCTCACGCCCAATATCCATCACATGCAGCTGTGCTCTACCTGTTTTTGACTTCCTTGGAGGACCCTGAGTGGGGTCATGTTCTCTTATGCTCCTCTCAATTTGCACCTTCTTGTATTATTGGACAGCTCTCTCTACCTCACATTCTGCCCCACCATAGCTGCCTCCCTTCCTCTAGTCTTTCTTTTTCATTAAGACTCAATGCTATCATAAATTCCTCTTAGAAACATCCTTGCTTCATAATCACCATTCTGCTCCCTTCCCCTGGAACTTTCCAGGCCCAATTTGGTTCCCTCTTCTTTCTGTGTATGAGATTCCTCTGCAAATGTTGTGGGGGACTGGCATTGGCCACCGCAAGATATGTCTCTTTGGCATGAGGATTATTTGGGGCTGATTACTTTTAATAAACTGCAGACGGGAAGGAGGCTCTGAGGAGTGGAACTTGCTTGCCGTTTGTTAGGAGACATTTACATTGTAAAGGAAATCTCCATCTGTAAAGGTGTCTCCCTCTCTGTAGCAGGAAGAAGGGGGGATGACCTTATCTCTAGAAACTCTTAATCCATGCCAAAGGCAAGGGCTTAAATCTGCATTTGTTTACTGTACTTGTGTGTTAATCTCCAATGATCAACTCCCCCTCCACCCCCAACATCCTCCTTTGTCGCTGGCTGAAGATGATATTTAAGGTGGGGGCTTCAGCCATTTTGGTGAGTTGCTCAGCTTGCCTGAGCCTCTCCCGTGTATACATGTTAGAAAGCTTTGTTTAATTTTCTCCTGCTGTTCTGTCTCATGTGAATTTAATTCATTCTCCAGCCAGACAAACCCAGAGAGGGTAGAGGAAATGTCTTCCTCCCCTTCAATGTTAACACATTTCTCCTGCATACTTCTGTTATGGTGCTCATCACCCTGAATTGTTCTCATTGGTTGTTTCCTCACACTTCCATCCAACTGATCTCCAGACTGTGCCATTTTCATCTCTTAAACACTTTCTTGTGCCAACATGTAGTAGAGGCTCAGTAAATGTACTTTTGAATGAATTAAAATAAATCAGTGTCAGAATTTTAGAGTTGGTCAGGACCTTAGTGGTCATTTAATCTAACACATTCACTTTATCAGTGAAAAATAGAATTCTTAATTTTAATGTTCTAAATTCAAAATTAGGCAATTCATTGTTTTACTCTTCTTTAAGGAAAAAGCTAAAACTGGTTGTTTTTACTTGCCTCTGACTTTTTTTTGGGGGTTCAGATCAATACCCCAGTACTACAGTCCTTGATCTGTAGGGTTTTTATAATGGAATATGCTGTCGTTTCTTCAGACTCAACAAATATCAAAGATGTATCTTTTGTTTCTTTTTGCTTCTTCTTGGGCTCAATTGTCCTTTCTTCTCAAGACCCTGCTTAGAACAAATTTCCCAGGACCTGCCCAAGTTTGTAAATACTGAGAGAGAGAGAGGAAGCTGGAGAGCAAAGAATCACTGTTTTTACTGATAAAACAGATGAAAAACATCATGCCTTAGTGGGAAGGCCAAATGATCCTATTAGTACTTCCTGTCTCCATATCCTCCTGTCAAGTCTAGACTTTGGTATTTAATGAAGATTTGGGTTTGTAGAATGGACACAGTTTCTCATAATCTCTGTATTCACGTTGGTCTGGAGCAGAGATGAAAAGAAAAGAGAGAAGGTCCTCAGTGTTTATAAACTTTTTGAAGATTAACTGCACTCATTTCAGTAATGTGGACCAATGTTAGTCCTAACCAGGTCAACTCATTCCTTCAGATAGGGAGAAGGGTGTAAATCTAGTGCTGATCCCTCAACATGAAAACAAGGAGTATTGGAGGGGAACTGAGGCTCCCTAACACATCTTTCTTAACCCTTCCCATCTTTATTTAGTTATGTGCTCTTTTTATTGCACACACCTTTTTTATGTGTTTTGTGTTCTTCCCCGTATCCTTTGGTTCTCCCTTCTTGAAATATAATAATCCAGTTTTCTTAGTCTCAACCTCTCACCATGACAGATGTTTTACTTGCTCTTTGGATTGCCAGTCATCTTCTAAACCTTTCACAGCCCTAATATCATAGCCCAGGAGCCTGCATATAAGAAAAACCCCACATGACTCTCAAGCATTTTGAGAAATATTCCTGTAGTCTTATGCAATCCCTAGTTCCTGCTTCAATTTCATTTCATTGCAATTTTTTAATATTTATGGACTCCCTGTTAATTGTTATAGTTTTATACTTCTTGGTACATCTGCATAGACTATTCATAGGTTCTTTCTTCTTCCTCCTCTTTATTAATAGGCAAGAGAAATCCTTAATTTTTATTAAAACATTCGCCCCAAATGCCTAATTCATTTGATACCAAAACCTGAAATTAGAGCAACAATCAGAGTGAGCCATGGGAGGATATGTCAGTCATATAGATATATCTTGGGTCTTTTTCAGTTGGATGTTTGTAATAATAGCGATTATTTTGTTTCAGGATCTCTGCTCATTCTCCCAGTAGCTGAACATGAAGGCTTACCATTATGCATTGGTTTCTCTTTTATAAAAACGTAATTTGAAATTTATGACTGAAAAGCAGCAATGAAAACACTGTTTTTCCTTTTCCTGGGTTGGTGGCTGAATTTAGATAGAGAGGAATACAATAATTCATCAGATAGTTGTGAAAAGAGGTGCCACGTACAAAGGCCTTAGATAACCAATCCTTTGTGACTGGAGTATACATATTAACAACTGATGTATACACTTTTTCATTTTCCTTCTTATCTGCTTTTACATATTTTCAGATACAGAAAGTTCAGTACTTTTCCGCAGGAAGATTTACTTCTAAAAGGTTTTCCTACAATAATTTTGAAAAGTCTGGGAGAATAGGAGAACAAAGGCAGTTTTGTGTTTTGATTATTAGCTCTTAGAATATAGAAACTAACTGAAGTTCGGTTCATGGTGTCAAGATCCTGATTAGTTTTCTTCCCATTTGTTGCTTATTTAAGCCAGCTGGGTGATTATAAGCTAACGAAACTCTTTTTAAACAAGCTTTTCAAAACTTCTACAGCTGAGTGAGTTGTCCTTATCAAAGTTGTCACCGTGGGAGGCATTGCATTTATTATAATAACAGCCCTGTTGCTCAAAGCAATGTTAGATCTTTGGAGGAGGATCACTATCAAAGTCTATAGCACGTTTCTTTGAACCTTTTTAATGGTCGCATAACATCAGTAACTAAGGGCATATTTGAGTTTGGGAAACAGCCAACATCCATTCGCAATCATCTTGTCAATGAAAATAATCCATAACCAATCTATAAACGAAAACTTGGGTGAGTTTATTCTGAGCTAAAATGTGAGGACCATGGCCTGGGGCCTTTCTTCCCAAAGGAAGAAAGGGCACCAAAGAAGTGGGGTGTACAGAGTGGTTATAGACCCCCAAAGAGGACGTTTCACATAGGATTGAAATGTCCTTTTTACAATAGTTGCGAGACTGCTCTGTCGGCACAGTGATTGATGGACACAGCAGGTAGGTCTGCTGTCTAGGTGGACACAGCAAGGTGGCAGGTCTGCTGTCTCGAGCTGGGTGGTCACAGGTGAGCTGGGTGGTCCAAGGTGAGTGCAGCAATCAGTTCCTAGCCTAGGGAGAGATGCTTATCCTTAAGGAAATGCCAATGTGAGGGAAGTTGCACCTTATCTTAAGGGCATTTGTTCTTGCGATAGGAAATGTTTTTGTTTTTGTTTTTGTTTTTTCAATTTTTATTTTTTTCAGATGTACATCATATTTCAAATTCTGGATACATTACATCATGTTCACCACCCGAACACTAATTATAGTGCATCGCCTCACATGTGACCCCAGTCACCCCTTTTGCCCTCCCCCCTCCCCCCTTCCCCAATGGTAACCACCAGTCCAATCTCCAATGCTATGTGGGGTTTTTTTGGTCATTTTTATCTTCTACTTATGAGTGAGATCATATGGTATTTGACTTTCTCCCTCTGACTTATTTCACTCAGCATAATACCCTCAAGGTCCATCCATGTTGTCACAAATGGCTGGATTTCGTCATTTCTTATGGCTGAGTAGTAGTCCATCGTGTATAAATACCACATCTTCTTTATCCATTCGTCCCTCGATGGGCACCTAGGTTGCTTCCAAGTCTTGGCTATTGTGTATAATGCCGCAATGAACATAGGGGTGCAAGTATCTTTATGCCTTTGTGTTTTCAAGTTCTTTGGATAAATACCCAGCAGTGGAATAGCTGGATCATATGGTAGATCTATCCTTAATTTTCTGAGGATACTCCAAACTGCTTTCCATAGTGGCTGCACCAGTTTGCACTGCCACCAGCAGTAAACAAGGGTTCCCTTCTCTCCACACCCTCTCCAACATTTGTTGTTTCCTGTCTTGTTAATTATAGCCATTCTGACCGGAGTGAGGTGATACCTCATTGTAGTTTTGATTTGCATTTCCCTGATAGCTAATGATGTTGAGCATCTTTTCATATGCCTGTTGGCCATCTGTACTTCTTCTTTGGAGAAATCTCTGTTCAGATCTTTTGCCCATTTTCTAATTGGATTGTTGGTTTTTTTTGTTGTTGAGCTGTATGAGTTCTTTGTATATTTTGGATATTAACCCCTTATCTGATATGTGGTTTGCAAATATCTTCTCCCAATTGTTAGGTTGTCTTTTCGTGTTGTTGATGGTTTCCTTTGCTGTGCAGAAACTTTTTAGTTTGATGTAGTCCCATTTGTTCATTTTTTCTTTTGTTTCCCTTGCCCGGTCAGACATGGGACTTGAAAATATGCTGCTCAGACCAGTGTCATAGAGTGTACTGCCTATGTTTTCTTCTAGAAATCTCGTGGTTTCGGGTCTTACATTCAAGTCTTCAATCCATTTTGAGTTGATTTTTGTGCATGGTGCAGCCACTATGGAAAGCAGTTTTCCCAACACCATTTATTGAAGAGACTCTCCTTTCTCCATCGTATGCTCTTGGCTCCCTTGTCGAATATTAGCTGTCCATAAACGTTTGGGTTTACTTCTAGGCTCTCAATTTTGTTCCATTGATCTGTGTGTCTGTTTTTGTGCCAGTACCATGCTGTTTTGGTTACTATGGCTTTGTAGTATAATTTGAAATTGGGGAGTGTGATATCTCCAGCTTTGTTCTTTTTTCTCAGGAATCCTTTGGCTATTCGGGGTCTTTTGTTGTTCCATATAAATTTTAGGATTCTTTGTTCTATTTCTGTAAAAAATTTTGTTGGAACTTTGATAGGGATTGCGTTGAATCTGTAGATTGCTTTAGGAAGTATGGACATTTTAACAATGTTAATTCTTCCAATCCAAGAGCACGGGATAGCTTCCCATTTCTTTGCGTCTTCTTCGATTTCTTTCAACAATGTTTTATAGTTTTCGGTGTACAGATCTTTCACCTCTTTCTTTAAGTTTATTCCTAGGTATTTTATTCTTTTTGTTGCAATTGTAAATGGGATTGTATTCTTAATTTCTCTTTCTGCTACTTTGTTGTTAGTGTATAGAAACGCAACAGATTTTTGTACATTGATTTTGTATCCCGCAACTTGACTGTATTCCTTTATTATTTCTAAAAGTTTTTTAGTGGATTCTTTAGTGGAAATGTTAAAGCAGATATACAATGCATGTTCAACAGCCATGTCAGGCCGTTTTTGAAAAAACAAAGTCAGGCCGAATTAGGTTTACACCAAATGGCTTCCTCATATACTCCAATATATCCTATTGCTTGCCATTTCTATTTGTCTATCTTTTCACTAGTATGGATGATAGCCTGACTACTTATTATTCAGATGATATGGTTAGGAACTAATGAGACTGGTTTTCTTATGTTTAACATAAAATTGTCTCTGAAGGCAATTCCTAAAGGGAAATTGTAACAGAGTTTTGAGCAATTGCAGTATCACTGGTGTAATTGAAGAGGATCTCAAGATGACAGTTTTGAAAATGACAGCATTCAGCTGGCTATTTAGTTGTGTTATAATTTTTAAAAAAACCACTCATTAATTGTAACATTCTGGTATTGTGAAGAAACAAAGGCATTTTAGTGGAACCCAAATAAAATAGTTTGCCTTGGTGCAATTACCATTTGTACATTAAAAGTAATTGTAAATTGGCTGATGTTAGCTGAAAGTGGCCCTTGGAATTGAAAGATAGGTAAGAAAATGACAACCAATGGAATAGAATGAAATGTGTGAGAGCAGAAAGTCCTTTTAAGGACTTAGAGTTTTGAGACAAATGGAGAGATACAATTTTCTACCCTTTTGTGTCTGTTTCATGCTCATATTCCATAGATTTCTCTGGCTCAAGTTTATTGTAATAATTTTTCATCATAGGTATGGCAGATTGAACCCTTACATATATCTTTATTCCATTATAATGACAGTGAGGGCATAATAAACTCACAAGAACAAAGCAGATGAGAGACATGCATAAAATTTTGGAAGATGTAATAAAAATGGACAAATGGTAACTGACTTAACCGAATGGAAAAAGCGGACTCCTAATTACAACAAGAAGCAGAACCCGGGAAAGATTCTGGAGGTGGAGGCACCAGATACCTCAGAAAACTATGGTGTGGGACTGAAAGAGAAGGTGGGATATAGTAGCTTAAAAAGGCATTAAACGCTAAAACTTTGTTTTATAATGGGAAATCTGACAGTCACAGTTTTGTTTTATTTTGTTTTATATCTGTAAACGTATGGGAGAAGACAGATGTACCAGCAATAATCTTTTGGCTTAATGATTATTTATGCTTTACAGAAAACAGATATGTCTGTTTAAATATTATTAATAGGATAACTGATTAAATAAGGCAACTAAATAGAATTACAAACTTTTTAGAGGTTATACTTTCGTAGGTCATAACAACACTTTTTCATGTCTGGATTTTGGATAGGAGTCTATTGTTGGAAGTGTTTTCAAAGACTGTTTTATGACATAGATTAGTATTTGCCTTCCTGGTACTCTTGAAGAAGAAGGAATGTTTTCTCTCATCTTGACAAACTTTCACCAATAGTTGCAAGGGCCTATATTACCAAATCTAAGTATTGGAATTCCAATAGTTAGGGGGAAAAACGGGTTTGAAAAGCATGCGCTTATAATTTAGATTACCAGATATTTGAGGAGCTAACAAAAAAGAAAGAGATCAAAACAAATAAATGAAAAGAATTCAGCTGAAACAAAGAAGTTGCAGGGAACAGAAAAAAATTTAAAAAGCCAACCCAATAATAATATATTCAGAGAGAGAAATACTGCATCTATGAAACAAGAAATTGTGATTAAAAGTCTAGAGAAAAACAACTGGAAAAAATATCAGAAACAATAAAAATCAATAGAATGGTTGAATGATAAAGTTGGAAAAAAATGTCTCTCAGGAAACAGGACAAAAGGTAAAGAAATGGAAGATAAGAGAGAAAAGGTGGAACTGTGAGAGGATCAATCCAGGAGATTAAACATCTGACTAGTCGGAATTCCGTAAAGAGAGCAGAGAGAAAACAGAGAAAGGAAATTATCAAAAATTATTCTTGGGGCTGGCCCAGTGGCGTAGTAGTTAAGCTTGTCCGCTCTGCTTCAGCAGCCTGGGGTTTGCAGGTTCAGATCCCGGACACGGACCTACATACCACTCATCAAGCCATGATGGGGTGGTGTCCCACTTGGAAAAATGGAGGAAGGCTGGCACAGATGTTAGCTCAGGGCCAATCTTCCTCACCAAATTAAGAAAGAAAGAAAGAAAGAAAAATTATTCTTCATAACTGAAGGGCGTGAATTTCTAGATTGAAAGAGCTCATTGAGTACCCGGGATGATGAATGAAAGAAGACACACGTAAAGACATGCAATTTTGAAGTTTTGGAATAGTGGAGATAAAAGAGAAGGTCAAAAAAGCTTTTCAAGAGAACCAGATCACATTGAAAGGTTCAGAATCAGAATAACATCAGATTTCTCATTAGTAATACTAGAAGCTGGGAGATAGTGGAGCTATGCTATGTAAATACTGAGGGATTTCTGTTCTTACAAATCCAAACCATCAATCAAAGGTGAGTTCTCGGGGCTGGCCTGGTGTTGCAGTGGTTAAGTTTTCACATTCTGCTTTGGTGGCCCGAGACTTGCCGATTCAGATCCCGGGTGCAGACCTATGCATAGCTTGGCAAGCCATGCTGTGGCAGGCGTCCCACATATAAGGTAGAGGAAGATGGACACGGATGTTAGCTCAGCACCAGCCTTCCTCAGCAAAAAGAGGAGGATTAGCAGCAGATGTTAGCTCAGGGCTAATCTTCCTCAAAAAAAAGGTGAGTTCTCAAAAAATGTGCATGCAAGTTCTAAAATAAATGAACATCATGTATTCTTCTTTGAAAGGTACTGGAGACTGGGACTCAGTCTCCAGTAGTAAGACTGGATTAAAGAAGGAAGATCAAGAAAGATGAAGATGTGAGATATAGAAAACTGGTTTACAACAAGGAGAGAATCAAAAGGAATTTCCAGGATTGTGTGAAGAGAAATTCTAAGATTACAGCTGTACAGTAAGCCTAGACTGCAGTTAGTCCAGATATGAGCAGGGTGATGGAAGGCCACAGGAGGGATGTAGCTAAAAAAAAAAAAAAAAAAAAAGGAATTGATAGAGTACCTGATGTGTTTGACCATATTGAAGCTTTCCAGTTCTGTGGAAAAGTCTGGAGCTGATTTAGTGACGTGTGTAGAAAACTAATTAAAAAGAGAAGAAAAATATGGGAGAAGGGAAAGTATGTGTTGAGCTTGGGTTTAGTTGGTCGAGAGGATGAGCTCTGGAGTTAGGCTATCTGAATTTGAATCCTGGCTCTACCACTTACTACTACCCTTGTACTCTTGAGTAAGTTACTTACCTCTTTGTGCTTCAGTTTCCTCATCTGTGCAGAGGTACTAATAATACCTACTCAACAAGGTTGTTGTGAAGATCAAATGAGTTAATGCATGTGAAGCCGTTAGATCAGTTGTGTTAGTAATCATAGTAGTAGTAAGGGCTCAAAATTGTTAACTGTTATTTTTTATTATTGCTATTAATTTTAAAATTAAAAAAAATTAAGAAGTTTGAGCATACTTCTTTTTGAAAAATGTGGTGATGGATACCCAGAAGAAACTGTTTAATAAACAACAACAACAAAAGCTTTAATGACATAGTGCCACTGAAGGTGAAATTTTTAAACATTTTGGTGCATTTACTTCCTGTTGTTTTTTTCTGTGCATTGTTTTATTTATATAATTGTTATATTCTCTCTGTATAATTTCATGTACTGCTTTTTTTATCTTAAGCATTTTCCCTGTTATTACTAACTCTTCTTAAAAGTTTTTGTCTACTTCATTATTTTCTACTAAGTGAATGGAAAATAATTTGCTCAACCTATCATCTATTTTTATATATTTAAGTTGTTTTGTAAGTAATTTTGAGTTGATGGCTTTGTGAAATACATTTAAATTTAGTTTTATTATTTTTATGAAATTATATATATAACTTTTTTCTTTAGTTTCTTAAATTTAATGTATATTTATTATAGAAATTTTAGATAACGTGTAGAAGTAAAACAACTAAAATTAATGTAATAGTAATCTAATTACCCAGAGATAAGCACTGCTAACATCTTAATGTATGCTTTTTTCCTTTCCTTCATACATATATATTTTTATTTCTTTTGCAAAGTTTGGAACTTTTCTTAAGTACATATTATGAACATATTTTAATATCTTCAATGACAAGAGTGTTCAATTGTAAATTTTTGTACCTTGTTTATTTAATTCCTTCTCTGTGTTATTTCCAGTGTTTCACCATGATAATATTGTAATGACAATCTTTATAGCTAAACATCTGTACATACTAAAAATTATTTCCTTAGGTTAAATTCTTAGAAACAGAATGGCAGTTTCAAAAAGGTGTACATTCAATGTGTACTGTCAAACTGCCCTCCATGAAAGTGTTAAAAACGTCTATGCTCATAGTGTTTTTGCTAGTGGTTCCCTGGTAGCCATGTCAAAACTAGGTTTTCTAAGGATAGTGATTTTTAAAATGAGGTTAAAATATCTTCTGTATTTATAGTTATTTTCCTTCATTAGATTCTTGAGTACAAAGAATACCAGAATTTTAAGACTTTTACTAAATTTTGAAAGACTGCTTTCTCATAATAGGGCAATAATTGACCATCATTAACAGTAGATGATAATGCCTGTTAACGTGTGTTCTCACTAAGGATGGGGCTGTTATATTCTTCACAGTGATGATTAGGGAAACATTGACAGGTTGCAGAATAGATCATAAGCATTGCAGCAATCCAGGCAAGGTATCATGGTGGTTCAGACCAGGGTGGTGGCAATGGAAGTGGTAATATTATGGCTATATTTTGAAAACAGAATTGACAGAATTTGCTGATCAATTAGATATGGAATGTGAGAGAAATTGAGGAGTCGCTGGTCACTCTTTGGTTTTTGGCAAGGAGACCTGGAAAGATGAAGTAGCCATTTATAAAGATGGGAAGACTGTAGGACTATTTGTCAAGCAAGGTCAGGAACTCAAGTTTGGACATAAGTGTGATATGCTTATTTGATAAGCAGGAGGAGATGTTGAGTATATAGTTGGGTATGCAATTCTGGAGTTCAGAAGAGAATTCCAATCTGGAGATATAAATCTGAAGATCATCAACATATAGTTGTTGGGGCTGGCCCAGTGGCCTAGTGGTTAAGTTTGTGTGCTCTGCTTCAGCGGCCTAAGGTTTGCAGGTTCAATCCTGGGCATGGACCTATAACACTACTCATCAAGCTACATGGTGGTGTCCCATATACAAAATAGAGGAAGATTGCCACAGATGTTAGCTCAGGGCCAGTCTTCCTCACACACACACACACACACACAAAACCCCCAAAAACCCCCAGAACATAAAATTGTTATTTAAGGGATGACATTAGATGGAATAACCAAGGAAGTGAGTGTAGAAAGAAAAGAGAGGAGGATCAAGGACTGAACCCCAGGGCACCACAATGTTTACAGATTAAGGAGATGGGAAGAAACTAGCAAAGGAGACTGAGAAGAAGCAGTAAGAGAAGTAGGAGAAAAACTAGGAGAGTGTGGTGCCTGGCAGGAAATCTAAGGAAATATTTCCAAGAGGAGGCTGTGATCCACTGTGTCAAATGTTGCTTATAAGTCAACCTAGAGGTCAAGTAAGATGAGGACTTAAAATTGACCATTAGATTTAGCAACATGGAGGTAGGTAATTAGTGACTGATAAGCATTTTGGTGAAGTGATGTGGTGAAAATCTGATCAGATGGGTTCAAGAGATAAGGGAGGAGGGAAAGGAAAGACGTTGACTATGGGTAATTCTCTTGAGTGGTTTTGCTTGATGAACACAAGGAAATGTAGCAGTAGTTGGACAGGGAAATGACGTGATGAAAATTGTTTGTTTTTGTAAATGGGAGAAATAACAGTTTATACAGTGATGAGAAAGATCTAGTATAAAGGAAGAGTTTGATGATACAGGAGAGGGAGGAATATCTGGTGTCATGTCCTTGAGTATGCAAGAAAGGATGGATTGTGGTGCATGAATTGGGGAATTGGCTTTGGATAATTGCATGGACAGCTAAGCACTAGAACAGGGGGGAAGGCTGAGCATATAAGTGTAGATGCTGGTAGCTGCAGAGGTACGGTGGTGAGAGTCTGTGGAACTTATCTTTTGATTGCCTTTTTCTCAGTGGTATAGGCAACAAAGTCATCTTCTCAAAATAGATGGGGAGTAGATGTTGAAAATTTGAAGAGAGAGGCAGAAGGCTTGAAATGGTATTGAGACAGAGTTGGGAGAGTGAATGTCCTAGGAAAGTGGAGTATGATTGCCAGGCAGCTTTAAGGGACCCCTTGAGGTTAGTGTCCATCATGGTAAAGTGAGCACAATCAGCATGATGATATGTTGTTCTTTAGCTTCATTCAGTTGCACTGAACAAGCATAGAGCTGGTAAAGAGTTTTTAACCAGGATTGGTTTAGCCAAGGGAGAATCACATAGTAAGAGATGGGTAGGGAGATTTGTGAAGCTTGAATATTAAGGTTGAATTTAAGCTGATCGAGAAAGGGAGTGAGACATGGGAGAGGTGAGGCACAGTGAAGTGATAGTAAGTCCAAAAGTTATGGATCTTATTGGGGTCAAAGGATTGAAACAGGGTGTTGAAAGAGAAAACTAGAATGGATGGAGTGGTCAGAAAATGAGAAGCTTGAAATGGAGAATATAGTAGGTGAAAGGTGGATGAGTGAGGTAGAGTGGTGGAGATCATTGGAGGAGATGAAGTCATGGAGTTGGAAAGTCAGAAAGGGTCACCTAAGTAGGCATCTGAATCATCAATAATTACAACAGGAGTGGTATTGGTGAGTGTGATCATAAGTCTTCAGGGAATGAGGGGAAGTGACTAGGAATCTATAAAAGGCTACAAGGATCAGAGATATGTGGTCTAGCCTGCTGATGTGAGATACAGAGTGGGGTGATTTTTAGTGGAATGAGGGAGAATGGTGACATGGCAATGAGAAGCAAGAAGGGTATCTAACTCCCCACCTCACCAGACCCTGTTATTAAGGACATGCAGCCCCCTCTTACGTGGGTGCAGGAGAAGCAATTCCTACAGTGGAGAGCAGGTTCTGAGAGTAAGATGGTGAAGGAAATATTCAAAGAAGAGTTTGGAGATAGGAGATTTTGCTAATGACCATGTGTGAGTTCCAGAAGGCATCAAAGGGGAAATGGGAGCAGTGGGAGAAGGGGACAGAGCCATATGGGGATTAGAGATTTGGACATGGGATGATTTGGGAGCCTGAGCTTCTTGAAGTGACAGACACGAACTAGAATAAAGGGTCTGATTAGGTTAATCTTGATCATTCTAAAGCAGATTGCCATGATGAGGCTGTGCATGTTGGTGGTAGCTGGATGCTCTCTTGCCAGGAACAGGTAGAATTTGGGACTCCTACTTGACTCCAGTTTATGAAATCATGCAGGTGGGGGTGGGGAGCAATCTTATTTGGAGCACTGGGCTCTTCTTGACTTCTGATGATGGAGTCTGGCTGAGAGATATGGTCATGCTCCCAGAATGTGGATGTGAAGAGGAAGGAGACAAAGAAGGAAAAGATGCTAATTAGGTGGATGGCTATCTATAGAGAGAATTTCAGGCTAGCTCTACCTTGCTGAGTCTAATTTTCAAGTAATTAATATTATAAAAATTGAAATCTTTAATTAACATAAATAATTTATTTGAACCACACCTAAGAATTTCAACTTTAAAAATACCAAAATCTCCCATTTATAGGGTGCTTGTAGGAAATAAAAGTAAATTTTGAAGTAAGTCTGGAAATCTTCTTCTCAAAAAATTTGTCCTTGATTTGGCTGTAAGGGAGAGGAATATGTCTCCCTTTGTTGGTGATCTGCCGTAAGATTCACCAGGGGCTACTTTTAATTGTTTTGCTGTAGTGTGTTCCCTGGTATCTTTGGCTTTCAAAGTGGTAATGAGTCACAATGATCAGAATGTGCCAACACATCATTATGTGTTAATAGACTTTTACTAGAATATTTGTAGACAATTATACTTTCATGTCCTAGTAACATTTTTTTTGTATATCAGAGTAAACCTAGGAGAGTTCTGATTCGGTAGGTCTAGGGGTGCTCAGGCATTAAAAAAAAAAATCTGTGATTCCGTTTCAAAGCCAGGTTTGAAAAACTTTGCTTTAGTAAGAATAAAGATTCTATAAAACGAATCTAATAGGGGCCATCCCTGTGGCTGAGTGGTTAAGTGTGCGCGCTCCACTTCAGTGGCTTGGGGTTTCTCCAGTTCAGATCCTGGGTGCGGACATGGCACCGCTCATCAGGACACGCTGAGGCAGCATCCCACATAGCACCACCAGAAGGACCTACAACTAGAATATACAACTATGTACTTGGGGGCTTTTGGGAGAAGAAGCAGGAGGAGCGGGGAGGAAGAGGAGGAGGAGGAGGAAGAGGATTGGCAACAGATGTTAGCTCAGGTGCCAATCTTTGAAAAAAAAAAAAAGGAGACAATATTAATGACAATGCCCATCTCAACTCTCACCAAATCACATTTACTGAATGTCTTGGTCCTAACATGCACACTGAAAGCTTCCTGAAAATGTTCATCAGATTATGACTTTCTCCATAGAACATAACTAAAATAGCCTCACCTTTAGGCACAAAGGTATACAGAAAATCTCTTGTATGTGCATAAACAGGAAAGGAATTTTCATGTTTATAAATTGGAAAATAATAAAATGAAACTTTCATTTAAAGGGCAGATCTTGGATAAGCTTTTAATCCACTTTTGTAGTTTCCTTTTAATTTAGTTTAAACAAAAAAGGAATTCTAAATACTGGTTATTATGTACTCAGGATATAGACAATAATTCTGGCACAAAACAAAGCTGAAGAATGGATAATTAATTCTCAGTGGTATGAAAGTCCAGGACATTTATCTGTTTTCTGTAGTGGGGATTCTCAGCAAAGACGTTAGTTTGCCAAAAGGATCTGGAAGGTTAATGTTTGGCTAGATAGAGTAAGAAAATAAAAGAGATATGATTAAATGGGGGAAGGCTACACAGTATGGAGAGAATAGGAAGTGTTTTCTTTAAAAAACTTACTAAGCTTATAATTTCTTATTCTTCTTAAGTCTTCTGTTTTCCCAGTTCTGTTCTTCTGAAAAGCTTTTCGTAGCTTAAATACCTAATGAAATCTCTAATTTTCCATTGTGACCCATAACCTATGGGACTTTTTCCTATTCACTGGATGGATTATAATCGTATTTGAAGCTGTTATGATTCTTTTATATTTACATTTTCCAAAATAAGTTACATTGTGCTCATTTGGAAACTGCTTTAAGGAAAACAGGATGTTAATTTTGTACAGTATAACAATCATTGAATGTTAGAATAAGAAGGCATGATCAGCCTATTGTCTTACAATGTATTATTTTGTACAATTCTGTGGGTTGACGGGGCAGTTCTGCTTTATGTAGTATTACCTGGGACACTATTATATCTGGAAGATCCAGAATGGCCTCAATCACACAGGTGGAAATTGGTGCCAGCGTTGACTGGGAATTCAACTGGGGCTGTCAACTAAGAACTTTGGTTCTCTAAAAGGGTCTTGTTATGTGGCTGTGTGGGCTTCCTTACAACATGGTGCCTGGATTCAAAGACTGAGAGTTCTAAATGCTTGAAAGTGGAAGCTGCAGATCTCATATTACACATTATCACTTCTGCCTCGTATTTGACACAAGATCAGCTCAGATTCAAGGAGAGGACAGTGGTCTCCACTTCACCATGAGAGGAGTGACAGAGAATTTGTAGCCATCATTAAGCAAACACAGTCCATCCTTTGACCGCAAATTATTTACATTTCTCACATATGCAAAATGTGCTAAATTCCTCCAAAGACTCCTGAAAAATTTCTTTCCATTATAGTATCAGGCTCAAACTTGAGGCTCGGGTTCTCAATCACCTGAATCAGGTCCCTGTGTGAATAAGACTTCTTAGGTGAAGTAAACTGAGGTACAGACCCTTGAACTAAAAAGACAAATCTATTTCACACAGCCTCAAGATACAATGAGGAGACAAGGACAGGATAACTGTAGTATATATTCCTGTTTAAATGGGGGAAATAGGGGGTACCTATTGATCACTGGTCCATTGAAATTGTGATATTCAGTCAGGTGTATGTCCCTAGTTGTCCCTGTTTGGGAAGAGGGAATGTATGTTGATTAAGGCTCTGTTCTGCTTCCTGGGAGTGGTTCCCTGTGGTTCTTAGCTCTACTTTCTGAGTCACCATTTCTTTTCTGTAAGAAATGGCCCAAGCTTTAATCTAAATATCTCTCTAGGTCTGCTTCCTGAATGTAAAAGGTTTGAACTGTTTATTTTGATCCAGGCTGGTGGTGGTTCCAGTGGTGGGTTTCATGTGAATCTCATTAGGATTTAACTCATTAGACAAAACCCCGTCCACAAATCTTTTTGATATAGGCCCCTCTCTACTTTGAACTGTGAGTTAAGATGCTATGGGACAATGTCCTTAAGATTCTTAGAAGCCTTTTTTGTTGAGGTGAGAATGTCTAAGAGTCATACCTTTAAGATTCTTAGAAACTCTTTTGTCTAACCGAGGATCTAAGAGGCAGGCCCTTAAGAATCTTAGAAACTCTTTTATATAGATGATATAGTCTAGGCAAAGCAGCCTTGAGTCTTTCTGAGGTCTTAAAGGGTGTTACAATCACACCGTTGACTTGATCTTGAACTTGAGGTCACATTTTACTGGCAGCCCCTTGGATTCAGTCTTTGCTCTGAGGCTATTTCTTTGAAAATCTATTGCTAGTTCAGGTTTCTTTGTTCATTTGTGTCTTTCTTATGCATTTTTATTGGGAATACTGTAATGATATGTCCTTAGTGCATCACTTCAGGAGGACATGATTTTGATTTCTTCCATTGTTGGTGATGTTAACTATGATCACTTGGTTAAGGTGATGTCCTCCAGTTCTCTTCACTGTAAAGTTATTACTAGGATACATTTTGAATGTAGGATAGTGTATTGGGATTTGGCTGAGAGAGTTATACGTTAGCCATGTTGAGTTTGAAATGCTTGTTTGACATCCCAGTAGAGACTAGTTCAGAAACGGGCGTTGGTAGATTGGAAAGATAAAGCAGTCCTTTTCTGTTTCCATTTCTGTGAATTCAGAAGTAAGGACATCAGCAGGGAGTGATGATGAGGAAATCCTTTGGAGATTTGAGGTTAGAAAAGCTTGGAAGGGTCTTAGAGTAAATTGACCAGGAAAATGTAGTGGACTTATAGCAGTGTGGCACTAAGGGGAACTGCTTGGTAATTGTGGTCATAAATTCAATATATGACCTTTCAGGATGTTCTACTTCTTGGGGTCAGACTTTGATTAGTAGAAGAGGTAAGTTTTGCTATGCTTGAGGTTTGGCCAAGTGAATTTAGTGGAGAAAGAGGAGTAAGGAAGTTAGAGTGCGTACAAGGGAGTGATTATTATGACGGATCATGGAATATAAACAAATTAGATGGAAGAGGCAGTGAAGGACAGTGAAAAAGTGGTAGGCAGGGACAATGGTTTAAAAATTTCCAAACAGTTGAAGTAAGAGTTCTAGAGAAAGATGGGTAGGAGGTGATGAATAGGGAGTGGGGTGATTGAAAGCAGAATTTGGGAGACATTTCTCTGGTTTAATCCCCTGCCAACTTTATAAATAAATTTTTATTATCTCCATTTTAGACATGGACAAATTATGTTCATAAAGATTAAATAACTTGGCCAAGGTCACGCAGCTAGTAAATGGCAGAGTTTGAATAGGAAATAAAAATATTTGCTTTTGTTTTTAAATTCCAAAACCTTTGTACTATACCAGCTGCCTCTGATTCATGACAGTTGCCTGCAAGACAAGGGATAATCATTATTATGACTGAAAATGTTTACATTGTATTTGTTTTGCTTATTCCAGGCTTATTATGGCACGCAAATGAAAAAAAAGCCCTCGGAATACATTTCTAGTTTTAAAAACATCTCCTTACTTGCTTTAGAAAATGAGTGGCCTTTAGTATTTGATTGAAAATGATTTTCATTTTTGTCTTTCAGAATTCACAAAGAAGCATTCACACATCAACTTTGAGTAAGCTGTTAACATGGAGTGAATTCTACCCTATCAATTTACAGAAAAATAAAATTTCCCATGTTAAAGAGATCTTCTATTTTTATACACTTAAAATTATTTAAGTAGATCCCTACTTAACAATAAATGATCTAAGGAAAAGAATGTAAGATAGTTTTGATTATCTCTACTTTAGGAGACTTCAAGAAAATTTACTTAGGTTCTAAGTTGATGATAGTAAGGATTTCATGCTTTAGTAGAGGAAAAAGTGACATTTTAGATAGAAGGTTTTTCAGCCTAATAATTAAAATAACAATACTTAGCAGACTTCTACAATACCACAAACAAAAAAAACCAAATTGCATGGGCTGTTTTTTGTTTAAATTACATTGAGCTCTTTCCAGCAATACTTGTAGGTAAAGAGGCTTGATTGAAATAGCTGATAATTCCTGAGCTGAGTTTTCTCTGTTGTAATTACATTCCTGTGGTGACTCATACTCTTGTAATTCCTAGATTTTATAATTCAAAGGAAAATATTCCCTTGAAATTTGAAAACCTGGAAGACTCAAAAGTTCTGGTGGGGGTTGACTCATGTGGCAGAGATGGAGAAAGGATCCCACAGATATCCAGCCTCAGGGATGGGCTCTTAAGCAGCAGAGACTTGAGGCTTTCACTCTGGTATTCACCACTGGCGCAACTCAGTTTCTCTCAAGTGTCTGCTTATTTTTGACTTTCTGTTTCTCTTTCCTTCATCGGCTGGTTGATTTTTTCTCACTTTAGTAGTTCAGATTCCCAAGAGAGGGAGCCTGGCTGGCTCTGCTAATAAACACTACCTGTGTATGGTAATTTTTCTCTCCCACTTCTGAGGAAGTTGTTTGAGACTGATAGCAAGGTTAGGGGACAGTCTTTTGCCAACATCTGGCTAGTGCCTCTCCTGTTTGAGGCATGGCTTTGGATAACAGGGTAGGTATGGATGGTAGAGCAATGACAAGTTTTGCTTGAGGCAGATTTTTACTATGCAGCTTCACTATTTTGTTAGAAGCCTTTGGAAATTTGTGTAATATGTGACACACCCATGACAAAACAACAACTATCAGTTGGCTGTACAACAGCTATTCTCTCTATCACTCTCCTTCCCCCTAATATTGTTCAATTCTTTGTGAGTAGTTATGTCCATGGGAGGCCACGGGGGAGGAGAACCTTGACTGTTCAAAGACAAAGGTCTCTGTGAAAGGATTGGCTTTGGTGTGACCGGTAATGTAATTCTGGCAAAACATACTTGGGAAGATGAATGCTAGGGGCTTTTCGTGAAAAGTTTACTGACTCTTAAAGAAATAGAAGGCTTTTTTACCTTGGGATATTTTTATCTGCATGGGATGCTTAGAATTGCGGCAGCCATGTTAGGGTCATGAGAGGTGCCAGTTAAGAGAATAGGCCACCCACCATTCTGATGGCAGAGCGGAGGCATGAACCTACTCCTGGTTTCATTAATGGTGCTGGAACTGCCCTGTTGTTGGATAGAAAATTTCTTTGATCCAGTGGTTGCCTACAAGTATACCACCAGGCAAGCTATCCCAGAAGTAAGGGAACAGCAAGCCCCCACAGACCAAATTAAAATCTTCAAATCACATGGTTTGCTAAATCAGTTTAAAGTTTAAATTTAAAGCAAGAGGAAAGAAATGGGTAGGTTAGCACACTTAGGATAGGGTGCAAGTGCAGTGGAAGGACATTCCAGCTAATCCTGGAGTACACAGTGTTCATATGTCCTGCTTCTCTTTCTGCTGCCTCTACCTTCCCTGCTGATGGTGTGATTACAAGGACCAGAGCTGAGGTTTGGGCAAGCCTCATGGATGGAAGGTAGCCTGAGCTAATGACAGCCACTTGCTGTATCTGAGAGTCACAGGGACAACTATGCTTGGTCAGGAGTGGTACCCTGCGAATTAGCTTGATGAACAGTCATGAATTCTATTTGTCTGTTTTGTCTGAGAAAACATAGGGCAGGAATGGGTGTCAGCAGGGATTCTTAATCAGGGTGATTTTACCCCCCAGTGAAATGTCTGGAGACATTTTTGATTGTCATGACTGGTGTGTCTGTATGTGTGTGATGTTGCTGGCATCTAGTAGGTAGAGGTCAGGGGTGCTGCTAAACATGCTGCAATGCATAAGACGCTCCCCAAGACAAAGAATTATCTGGCCTGAAATGTCAGTAGTGTGGAAGTTGAGACACCCTGGGTGTCACCAATAGGTGGTTGGATTAAGACCTCGTAAATATCAAGGGCTTATGTGTACTGTATCCTGGATATTTTAGTGTCTCTTGTATGTTTATTATGTCGTGGACATTTGTTACCCAGGTGCCTCATGAATATTAGGTATCTTTTGGTCATCCATCCCTTTCTATCAATGTGGAACACGTACATGATCTTCTTACTTGTAATTTACACATCCTATGCATTCTGCCCATGTCTAATAAAATTTTGCTTTCTAGCTGTGTGTCTATACTTAAAACATCTTAAAAGTGTTTGCCTATATTTTATAAACTTCAAATTTATTCATCTACAGGAATTGAAGATTTGCAAAAGCAGATTCACATGACACCTGCCCTAGAATTTCTAATAAGAAATAGGATATAAATGTCCTGATTTTAAGCCGCTTTTAGTTGTGTTTTCTGCAACTTGCAGCTTAGAGCATCATAGCTGGTTCCCCCATAAAGTCGATAGGAAAATATATTCCAAAGATAAATGAAACAAGGACTTAGACTATGATTATAGGTTTCCTAAGTGGTAATGTAAGCATCAGATACTATAGGAAACTGATTATGGGCCCTGCAGGACTGTAACGTTTGTTTGATCATTCTGTTTACATTTCAAGCAACTGTAGGCATGGTGCTTATCATGGTAGGCCTGTGTGCTCAGAAATTCACGTTTTTAATGATTGGGACAATTTTGGCTTGGTGACCTTCAGAACACTAGGAAAAAGTTTTTTTGGTTGGCTGAATGTCTCTTAATAGCGTAGTAGATTTAGAAATTTACAGTTTCTTGTATTATTTTTATTAATGTTAATTTTATTTATATTTTAGTACTTTAAAAATTTAAAGACTTTAAGACTTTTTGAGGAAGTTGTGTCTTGAGGTACCTCCATGAAAGGGGAAATTTTTTTCACATTTATGGAATTAAACAGAAGCATATTTAAGATGATGTAAACATTTAAAAATTATACAAGAAGGTTGTTGTTCAGGAGAGATTTCAAAAGAGATTGTTTTAAAATGCTGAAGATAGGGGCCGGCCTCGTGGCATAGTTGTTAAGTTTGTACTCTCTGCTTTGGCAGCCCTGGGTTCTCCAGTTTGGATCCGGGTGTGGACCTACACACCTTTTATCAAGCCATGCCGTGGTGGCATCCCACTCACAAAATAGAGAAAGATTGGCACAGGTGTTAGCTCAGCGACAATTTTCCTCAAGCAAGAAGATGAAGGTTAGCAATAGATGTTAGCTCGGGGCCAATCTTCCTCACCAAAAAAATAAAATAAAATGATGAAGGTATATTTCTTTAGTTTCTTCTAAGTTTCTTTACCAGTTTTTAATTTTTTGGTGCGATGGAAGCTAGTATTTTGTTAGATAAAATATCACACATAGCACATTCAAAATGGTAAGGTATGGTAGCAAATCAAACCTATTTGATAAAAGGCCAAAGTAAAAAAGGAAGAATAAAATGTCTTAAAAATAATGGTTGCTCATGGTAGTTGCCTAGAATTGCTGAACCTGATCAGTGGAATCAGCTCTGCTAAGCAATGGAATGATGGGTGATTTCTTCATTTTAACCTTGTATCCTTTTAGAAGTACTAGGTTGTGTGTGTGTGTGTGTGTGTGTGTGTGTGTGTGTGGAGAGAGAGAGAGAGAGAGAGAGAGAGAGAGAGAGAAAGAGAGATCTATAAAGTTTTGTTTTTGTTTTAAAATCTGGAGTAAAGAATCATTAAAGCTGGTATGTATAAATGATGGCCATTTTCAAATGACTTACATTTTCAAGGTCCTCTTTACTCATCATTTCTTTTGTTGCAGTGATTTGCTGTCCTCTGGATACATAGAGAGACACATCGAATATGGAGGGAAGACTGTGGAAGTTAAAGTAAGTAAAATTTTCCTCCTTCTTGGGGAAATCTTTTGAGAATCTTTTCAGTACTGATTATGATTTTAATTTTCAGTGATCCTTCTAATGTACAGTTTTGGGGTTCTGTATTTCAGAATTCATCAAGAAAGTGTATCACCCACTTGTGAAAAAAAGAAACCCCTTCAGTTAAAGAAAAAGAATACTTGGTGTCCTATAGGAATTGTTGGAGTTACATTTTTTTTTTTTAAGATTTTATGTTTTTCCTTTTTCTCCCCAAAGCCCCCTGCTACATAGTTGTATATTCTTAGTTGTAGGTCCTTCTAGTTGTGGCATGTGGGACGCTGCCTCAGCGTGACTCGATGAGTGGTGCCATGTCTGTGCCCAGGATTCGAACCGACAAAACACTGGGCTGCCTGCAGCAGAGTGCACGAACTTAACCACTGGGCCACGGGGCCCACCCCATTGGAGTTACATTTTGTGAGATTAGTATAGCTAGCTGCAAGTAGTTCTCTTCTAGATGATGTCACAGGGAATAATTTCTGAAATTTGTCTTTAAGGTTAGCACTGAGAACCAAGAGGTGAAATCTTGGGTCCAAGATCGGTGCACAACTTTGCATTCAATTGGGAAAGACTTCCTCTGGAAAAATTATAAACTTATTAGGTCTAAAGGGAAGTCTCAGGGAGTTTTAAATCCCTAGAGACAGAAATCTCAGGATACTGGTTCTTGTCAGGTAAGCTCTGAAAAGATTCCACACAAATAAAAGCTTCTTCCAATTACAGGCATAAGACTGTGCATATTTTTTCCAGTCTACTGATGATGTAATTTGAGGGCGTATGAGACCAGACCCTGCGTAATGGTTTCTTTAGGCCCGATGTACAATACTGTGAGTTTTTAGCTAAGTGTTTATTTTCTTCTGAAAAGTGTGCAATCTGTTCTGCCTTCTCAGAATTATAATGCCATTTATATGTATTTGCTTCCTTTTTTGATTATAAGTTTTACACGTACTCATTTTAGAGAACTTGTAAGTAGAGAAAAATATATCAAAAAAGGAAAAGTCATGCATAAACTCATCACTGAGAGGTAAACTTTATTTTCATTTTATTGTGTTTCCTTCTAGTGTTTTTCTGTCCTGTGCATATGTTTATATTTTCACTTTTTACATAATTGGTATCGTATATATCTACAGTATTGTGTCTTGCTTTTTAAAACTAAACATTGTATCATATTGTAAACTTTTTCTCAAGTTATTTTCCTTAAAGTCTATATTCACTGCTTTCAATTTAAATATATTACTGTAATAAAGCTTTTTATTCAAATTAAACTCTGTTACCAGTAACCAAAATAAATTACATTTCCTAGTCAAGTGACAACATGAAGGGAATTGGGTTTTTCAATTGTATGTTAACTAAAATAATGAAAACTATTTATTCGGGAAAATTTCAAACATACTGTATACAGAAGTAAAAAGAGTACTACAGTGAACTCCCACATAACCATTACCCAGCATCAACAGTTATAAACATGTTGACAATCTCTTCTCTCTATCTATGTGTGTATGTGTGTGTGTGGTATTTTAAAGCAAATTACAGACGTTGGGGTATTTCTTTAATAAATACATTTTTATACATCTATATTTCTCTAACTGGAAAGACTTAAAAGAAAATCTGTTAATTTTTACAAGTGATCTTGATATACTAATTATGCCAGTCCCTCCAGAAAGTTATTCTAAATTTGTTAAAACTAATTGAATGGTTGATTGATTTATATCATTGCCTTACCGCAGGAACAGATATGGGATTCTTCTAGGTATGACATAGGAGAATGGAGCCATTTTGCTTATAGTTGGAAAAAAAAATTACCTAGATTTAGAATCTCCAGTCTCCTTTTATTCTCATCCTTGTATATTTGGCTTCACTTCTCTATTTTGTATGATGCTTTTCTGAATGCAATGTGTGTTAGATTAAAGACGAAAGGAAACAGGCAGTCCACTATCTGTTTCTGTTTAGGTCTGTCAGTGGAACAATGAAATGCAAATATGAGCATGGAAGGTGGTAAGATCCAGCAAACAACTATCTACCATCTTTACAGTGACATCCCTTTTCAGGAAACTTGCACTAAATCAACAAAGTGTACTCCACTCTGAGATCATTAGGCTCCCCGGGTATAGCTAACACTGACTTTACCGCACAATCTCTGCTGATTTTCCAACCTGAGAATTGCATTTTCTTTGATGATGGTTTGCCTAACCCCTAAGCCTCTCAAAGTAGAGAGATGATAAATCTAAACTTCATTCAAACCCTAGGGCCAGAGGACCTTTCTCTCTTTAAGAAAACCGCTTGATCTCATCCATCACCTCCATTTGTTTCTAGTCCATTTATAAAATTTAACTCAGAATTCTCCCCTGAGATTTTTCCAGAAACCACACTGAAAACATTGAATCCTGCCCCTTCAATTCAGTCAGTAGCCAGTTATTTTCCTGCTGGTTCCCTGTGTCTTGCCTTCTGTGCTTAGCTCTTTGGGAGGTATTTCTTTCCACATGGAGTCTGTTAAGTTCTCCTTTCCTTCCTTATGACTCAGAATTTTCTTAAGCTTTTCTTTTCACTATACATTATGAATCAAATAAAATTGTACTGTTGTAATACTGCATACTTTTCCTTCCCTCTACTACCTTAAAAAAAAACCTTAAACATTTTTGCTTCTCTTTTACCTTCTATATTAGTTTGCTAGGATTGCCATAACAAACTATCACAGACAGGGCGGCTTAAACAACAGATACTTATTTTGTCACAATTCAGGAAGCTAGAAGTTCAAGATCAAGGGGTCTTCCAGGTTGGTTTCTTCTGAGGCCTCTCTCTTTGGCTTGTGGATGGCAGTCTTCTCCCTGTGTCTTCACATCGTCTCCCTCTGTATTTATCTAGGCCCTAATTTCGTTTTAGAAGGGCATTGTCATTGGATTAGGGCCTACCATAATGTCCTCATTTTAACTTAATTACCTCTTTAGACTGTCTCCAAATACAGTTACATTCTGAGGTACTGAGGGTTAGGAATTCAACATATGAATTTAGAAAGAATACAGTTCAGCCCATAACACTTTCCCTAAGAGCCCTATGAATTTTTTTTTTTTGAGGAAGATTAGCCCTGAGCTAACATCTGTTGCCAATCCTCCTCTTTTTGCTGAGGAAGACTAGCCCTGAGCTAACATCCGTGCCCATCTTCCTCTACTTTATTTGTGGGATGCCTACCACAGCATGGCTTGCCAAGCGGTGCCATGTCCGCACCTGGGATCTGAACTGGCGAACCCTGGGCTGCCAAAGCGAAACGTGCAAACTTAAACGCTGCGCTGCTGGGCCGGCCCCTGAATATTTTTTAAATTAGCTTTTCTCTTGGGACTGAAGTAAATGAAAGGGTATATGAAATCAAAGTAAAACTCTGTATGTAAGAACATTTTTTGTCCTTTGGCACAAACGTGGTCATATTTGATCTTGAGGATGCAAAATTAAAATCACCACGCCAGATTTAAACAATGGCTAGAAGCCAGTCTAGTAAATGGCTCTACTCAGGTGTCACGGAACTTTCATTTGTGAAACTTCAGAGGCAATGCATTTGATTTAAGGTTGAGAGTATGAACGTGGGAAAAGGAATATACTTGCATGAAAAAATACGTACTAGCTGCTTTGGTGAAATTTTGTAATTTTATTTTTAAAAGCGTTTTAATTGTAAAATGTAACACTGACACAGAAGTTACCGAAGGTGAGCACTGTATAACCACTGTCCAGTTCAAGAAGCACAGCTCAGCCAGCCCTTCCGTGAGCTACTTCCTAGACCCACGCCCTCCCTCCTCAAACACTATCCTGACTTTGTGGTTATCTTTTCCTTACTTTTGTTTATAGTTTATCACCCACGCATGTATCCCTGTAGTTTAGTTTTGCCTTTTTCTTTTTTTAAAAAAATAAATTTTAAAAGGTCTCTTTTAATCCATTGGTTTCTTCTCATTATTCTCTTTTTATTCTCCCTTGCAATTTATTTATTGAAGAAACCAGATGCTTATCCTTCACAGTTTTTCACAATCTGGTTTTTGCTCTTGATTGCAATGTTATATTTAGAGTAAAATGAAACACATTTTAGTGATCTTTCCTTAAGATAATGATTTGTATTATCTGCAAGACATTGTATGTCTCATCGAAGGCAGTTTTATCCTGATCAGATAGGTGCATAATCCTGGTTTTAAAGTTCTATTAAAACCGTTTTTTCAAAGGTTACAAAGATAAAGGTTTTAACCATAAAAAAGTGATAGCTATTTTTTGTTCCTTTAATAAGACATGTTAATCTGATCTTTCATTTACATTTATTTTCAATTCATTTAAAAATTAAATTCTAAATTGGCCCCTTAGTTTAGGGAGAACTTTTATCTGTTTGATGTGAACTTTAAAAAGAATTTTAACATAAAGCCTCAACTAATCAGAATACTTCAGGGACAAAATCTTTTTATTTTGATGGTGGAGAACTATGGCTCTGGATTTGTAAGACAAAGGAGACTGAAATTGATGAAGTAGCAGCAAATTAGTCTAAACCATCCAGTTTGCTGTTTTGTTAGCTAGCTTTTTGTGTTGAAGCTGAAAGCTGCCAATATTCTGGTTAATTGACGTTTCCAGTTATAGCTCTAGTTAGTATTATAATATTAATAATAGTACTTGCTAACATTTATTGCTTATAATGTGATAGGCACACAAATTTATGTATATTCAATCCTCAAAATAACCTGTGATTATAAATGTAACTGTTATCCCACTTTACAGGAAACTGAGGCATGGGAGAGGTTACATAACTTGCTGGAAGTAACAGTAAGGAGTGCTAGAACTGCAATTTGAATACGGGTTATCTAACTCCAGCTCTGACTCTTACACCATATCATCTATCATATATTCTATATTATGTAAAATAGGATAGCCATAAAAATTGAAATGTATTTTATTTAGACTTATTATGTACAAATCTAATTCATTTTGGAGGTACTTAACAATTAATACTTCATAGTCTAATCCTTAAACTGAAAGACCCTTTGGGTATTTCTCTCACATTTGCTTATGCGTCTGGGTAGTTTTTCTGTAACATCAGTTGCCTTGGGCCAAAGGTAAAGACACACTCCAGTACAAAGCCTATTTTATTTTTCACATCTCTGGAAAACAGTCATAGCAGGAGTTTTAGAACAGTAGGAGAGGAATGGTAAAAACTTTATATATGCCAGGAATATGTGTAGATGAGGGAGGGGGCAGATTTCTTCGGGGTCAAAAAGGAAAAATAGACATCTTGGTAGAAATATGGTTTATTATATTTATTACCAATTAAAGATCATGACCAGTCATCAGTATCAATAGTTATGATAGTATTTTTTGGTTAAATTATTTGGTCTCTTATGGTAAAATCAAAAGTAATAGCTGCTGAGTATCTTTTTTATTAGCTCAAATTATTTCTAAACTACTGTACGTGAGCATTCTCAACTTGTCCTTGGATCGAGATCCTAATCCTTAAGGATGGGTATGTACAGAGACACTCATTATACAGTATTGACTGGCAATTAACTGGTTACGACCTATCACTTAATTGAATTGAGTGCACTCAAGGACCATTGTCTCAAAATCTTAATTATGTCCATAGTGGCAGTAAGAAGATGGATAAGAAAGCAAAGGAGCATGGGTCAAGGTTGAAGTCTGGAAATGGGTAAAGGAATTGGAGAGAGTGCTGTATGTTGGGGAGCAGGTGTCCGAGGAGAAAGTGTCTACTTAAGGGTGGAAGAGGTTATTGTGACTTTAGGGAACCTTTTACTCTGATGGAATAGTCATGTAATTTTCATTAAAAAGTATTTTTTAGGCAGACTGAAATGGCCACTGTCATTTCTGGAAACAGATTACCAGGGAAGTTGGTATAGAAGTAAGGAGAAAGCCTGAGTTTTTCTACAAAATAGGTTTTCTCCTGCTGTTCACATCCATCTTCCCTCCTTGGGGCTGGAGATCCATGAAAGATTTCTAGCTTAGCGCGGTGCCATCTCCCAGCAGGCACCTGTGCTGCAAGCAGAGTCTCTAGGTTCCTTTGCCACTAATTTTTCTAAGTCAGATTTCCAACTCATTTCTTCTTTCTTAAAAAAGAAATACCTTTTTTATCCTGCCTTAATCTTTTTTGTTTTCCACGATGAATGTGTCAACAACAGGAAGAAAATACTAGTGGAGGGCAGCAATAAGGAATCACTTAGAAAATTTTAAATATGTCAGGACAGTAGTTTCTATAAACCTGAACAGCATCATAGAAAATTGCTCGTGATGCTGACTTGTATTCAAACTTTCTCCTATCTTGTTTTCTAGATTTCTCCATGAGGAACATAATTTGTAACACTTGAATGCTTCAAAAGATGCACAATATGTTAAAGAAATAATGTTTCTTAACATATCTTTTAAGATTTTTGTTTGCAAAAAAACCCACAAATAATTGTATGGTGCTATAAAATATTGTGCTATAAAATATCCTTCCTTAAGTAAAAAATGTTCTCAGTTTGTCATTAGTGACAGGACTTAGTTTATTTAAAATGTAGGTTATAGTTTAGTGACTGCATTCCACTGCTTTTACTTTTTTTTTAAATGACAAGACCTTTACTGACCACATCCTTTTATGAAACATAGATTTGTCTCAAATGCATTGCATATAATTGAAGAGTACATAAATGCTTGAACTTTTTCTTTTTTGGCCGTGAGGATCACAAAAATAGCTATTAAACCACCAAATTGTCGATATATTTATTCCAGCAGAAAAGATGAACAAAAGGGTTAATCTGCTTTTGCTTATCCCAGTTATCAAGTTTCCGTATTGATTCTCAAAACTGCATTACCATCCAGAGTCTTGGTTGTTTCTATAGAAGCAAGAAGAGTAAGCGATTAAGAAGAAAACAAAACCCGGGCCTTGGTGTGCAGTAAATTTTGCTGTGTGCATTAGTGTAAGACCATCCATGCTGTTGCACTAATGATGAATCTTCTGAAGTGGAGACTTGTGTTTTTTCCCAATAGCTTTTAGGTTATGTTTTTGTTTTTGAGACTGTCTTTGGGATGAAATGTAAGCAACAGCCACTGTTGCCAAGTAATCTGTACAAAGGCTTTAAAAAATCTCATTTGCCTTTTTTTTTAGAACAGCTCAGCAACAGCATTTCTCTTCCAATATGCCTTTCTTACAATTGCCCTTACATTTGAGAAACACGCTTTCTATCTTGAATTCTCACTACGGTAGCTTTTCCAGAGCCTCTTGGATAAGGGAATAATACTTAGTCATCAGACAGTAATTGTCACATGGCCTGGGAAGGTGCTTTTAGAAAGGACTTTTTTTTTTTAAACAGATCTATTTATTGAAGTTGTCACCTAAGCTCTTAGTTTTGTCACTCTTAATTTCAAATTGAAGTTTCAGGCATTTTCCCTGGCTCTGTGGAGATGGAGAAGGGGAGGCCTCTATCCAATAAAGATACTCAGTGATGTGCATTTTAAGGCCAGCTGAGGGGTGAACTCTCAATCAAAGACCCTTACTTGGTTCTTTGAGGAGGCCCCTGCCACCATGGTAACTGAAATTTTTTTTGAAACAGCCTTATTGAGATAAAGTTCATATACCATAAACTGAAGTGGTTTTGAGCTCTATTTTGTCCCTTAGAGAGCACAGATTCTTTAACTGATTGTGTGTAAATAGAATTGATTAAAATGATCACAAACAATTAATGAAGCAATGAATGATAGGAATGTTTGGCAAATGCAACTATCTCTTTCGTTAGATCTGTGTTCTTCTTTCTGTACTTTCTGGGAGATTTGGGTTAAGGACCCTTACCACTGAGCCTAAACTCAGAGCAGAGCCTCTGGGGCAGGATGAAGGAAAACTTCAGGTACAGGTGTTACAGGTTGGTGTGTGGACGTGCAGGTACCTCACACAGGTTCTCTTTGTCAGAAGTGAAAATTTCAGATGTCATAGCTACAGATGTGATATCTTTTTACGCTTATAAAAACCTAGTTAACCACAAATACACACATTTTAAAATTAGATGACTTCGAGAAATTTCTTCTCAAATCCATTCTCTGAAACAGTTTAGCTATGACTTAACATCAATTTGACTAGTAACAAAATTAAAATGATTTTAAAACATTGATCAATGTATTTTCCTTCTATGTGAATATTTAGTTATTAGCTGTAGCTAAATTTTATTATATTTAATGACTTCATTAGTCCCTAATTGCTGACATAAATGATTTTTTTTTAAACCTCAGAATATAAAGATCCTACAAGAGCCTACAAGAATTATTTCTAAGAAATAAATGTATAAGTAGGGTTAATCTTCTGGTAATTTAAAAAGAAATTATTGAATTTCGGGGATGGTGGTGGGATTCAGTTCCAGGATCTTCTGATTTAGAGATGATTCTTTAATTGCAAATAGGGCCAACGCAGGAAACCTTGTCCTTTGGGTCCTGTGGGTTTGAGCTGCTGCCCATTTTTAAATACTTTCATTTTCAAATAGTGAATTATATCAGAAGGAGGACTCATTAATTTTCTCTGTTACTAGTGCAAGAGCCATGATATCCTCGCAGAAGTATTTTAAATCCTGAATGAAAGTATAGCTGGAAGAACCGTATATTTGATGGTTGGTGTGTGGGAGTCCTAGTGAGCTGGTTTCATTGCTTGATAATTACCATGTGCTGCTGTCCTGTGGAAAGACTATGCTTTCATTTGCTATCTAGTAACTCAGTCTCCAGGACTGTCTTATCTGAGGAACAAAAACTGCTGCTGGCGGTTTAATGCTAGTCACTTGGAAGAGTTTACCTCTTCTCTTTACAAAGCCAAACTCATTTTGCTCCCTAAGGCTATTGGTGGCATGTTCTCTCCAGCTAATAAAACACTCACCTTAATGGAATTAAAAAAATATAATGACTTGCTTTGCTTCTGTTTTATATCATCCTCAAAATTTTGTATTTTTGTAAATAATTTTTATGCCTCCATTGGTGCTCATTTTACCATCATGGATTTCCTGTTTTATGCAGTCTCCTCGTCTTTGAATTGTATTGATATCCTGATGGGATCCATACTGGTAACTAGACTGAGGAATAGTAAGAGTAGAATATAGCAACAGTTGGAAAAATAGTGAGCACTTGTATGGTACTTACTCTGTACCAGGCACTAGTCTGATAAATGTTTAATGCGTGCCAAGTCATTTAGTGCCCCAGTAGTACCATTGTTATCCTCATTTTGCAGATGAAGAAACTGAGGCACAGAAAGTTTAGCTAACTTGCCCAAGAATTTGAAGCCAGGCGGACTAGTGCCAGAATTCATGCTATTGTCAACTAGAGTCTACCTTCTCTATGGAAACAAATAATCATAATAGCAGAGCAAATGGAATGTAAATATTTAAATTAAAGCGCTTCAATTTACCATTTTCAGTTACATCTCTGGTAGCAGTTGTTTTAGTAAGCCATAGACTGAAGATGTGTTTGCTTGGTTCAGGTGAGTCTTGATTATGCCAGTATGAAATTTCCATTGTTCTAAAGAAAACCAAATGCCTTCTAAGGGAGCCCTATTTTTTCAACCATTTTCTCTTGGGGTTTATTTTTAGTCCTTCTTTGTTCTCCATAGAAGTTGGACCGAATGTTGTTCAGGGGGAGTGCCATGGCTTTTAAACTGTAACTGTTTGAAATATGCTGGAGTTTTGCACATGGCAAGCACATGGCTCAGTTGTTATGCCTGTCCTGTGCCTGTGTAAGTTTATCTGCATCTGGAGGAAATGTGAAGTTTTATGGACACGAGTAACTAGGCTGAAACATATCATCATCCTGCCAAAAGACTAGAAGATATTTGGTTGTATCCCTGCCAAGGTGCCTCAAAATACCCATCCCCCGCCCTTCCCCAACACACACACACAAACACACGGGAAGAGAGTAAAGGAGCTGTACAGATCTATTAAGCGAACTGATAAAATGTTTGTTTCTTTCTCTCATGTAACAGTTATTCCAGCTATGTCTCCTAACTACTTTTTTTCCACCTCTAGTCATCTATGTGGTATCTTTTCGATGAGCCGGACAGCGTGTGCATTTTTCCTCTGGCAGGCTTGTGAAGACATATGCTCCTCTGCCATCTTGTAATCAGCATGCTCTCAGGAAGATCTCAGTTTTCATGATTTAATTCTCTTTGCATTATAGGAAAAAATTCTTTGGGGATTAAGTAAATTTTGCTTTCCCTTGGGAATGAAGCAAGGTTTCTCTAGGTCTATCTTCATGTATAATGTATCAGCTGCCTTAATGGGGTTGTTAAGATTGTAGTCTTAACTTTATAGCCTGAAGAAAATATACTGGCCCATTACCAGTTTATACAGGTCAGGTATCTTAGTGCTGGGAATGAAGAAAACTGAAAAGTGACAGGTGGTGTCAGCATGAGTGCTGTTTCTAAGCTCTGTTTGTAACCTATTTGAGTAGAAAGTCCTCTTATTTTTTTTCTGGTGAAAGATTTTTTTTTCAACTAATTATGTGAAGAATTATTTCATCTGTTAATATTCAAGATGTTATCTATTAAATTAAAACAACATGTTGAGCCATAAATTTATTTATTTATTTTTTGCAAATGCAAAATTTTTATCTACTTTGAAAATTGGTAATGATATTAATGAAAAATATAGATTAAAAATAAAGAACTGATAGAATAGTAAGAAATATTTGTGAATATATGTAGTTTTCCATTTTATTGTAAATATTAGATATTAGACATAATTGAAAATAAATATTAAAATTCTTAGTATATATTATGGTTAGTTTTTTCAAATCTTTTCTTGAAATATGTTAATAAACAAGTTGTTTAAAAAAATTTTATTGCAGTAACATTGGATTATATATATATATATAGCTTTCAGATGCACATCGTAATATAGTTCGAATTCTGTGTAGATTATATCATGTTCACCACCCAAAAAACTAATTATATTCCATCCCCTCACATGTGAGCCTAATCACCCCTTTTGCCCTCCCCCCTCCCCTTCCCTTATGGTAACCACCAATCCAATCTCCAATGCTATGTGTTTGTCGTTGTTTTTATCTTCTACTTATGAGTGAGATCATATGGTATTTGACTTTCTCCCTCTGACTTATTTCACTCAGCATAATACCCTCAAGGTCCATCCATGTTGTCACAAATGGCTGGATTTCATCATTTCTTATGGCTGAGCAGTAGTTCATTATATATATATACCAAATCTTCCTTATCCATTCGTCCCTTAATGGGCACCTGGGTTGTTTCCAAGTCTTGGCTATTGTGAATAATGCTGAGAATAGGGGTGCATGTATTTTTATACATTTGTGTTTTCAAGTTCTTTGGATAAATACCCAGCAGTGGGAGAGCTGGATCATATGGTAGATCTATTCTTAATTTTCTGAGGATACCCCATACTGCTTTCCATAGTGGCTGCACCAGTTTGCACTGCCACCAGCAGTGTACGAGGGTTCCCTTCTCTCCACATCCTCTCCAGCACTTGTTGTTTCCTGTCTTGTTAATTATAGCCATTCTGACCAGAGTGAGGTGATATCTCATTGTAGTTTTGATTAGCATTTCCCTGATAGCTAATGGTGTTGAGCATCTTTTCATATGCCTGTTGGCCATGTGTATATCTTCTTTGGAGAAATCTCTGTTCAGATCTTTTGCCCATTTTTTAATTGGTTTGTTGGTTTTTTGTTGTTGAACTGTATGAGTTCTTTGTATATTTTGGATATTAACCCTTTATCAGATACATGGTTTGCAAATATCTTCTCCCAGTTGTTAGGTTGTCTTTTTGTTTTGTTGATGGTTTCCTTTGCTGTGCAGAAGCTTTTTAGTTTGATGTAGTTCCATTTGTTCATTTTTTCTTTTGTTTCCCTTGCCCGGTCAGACATGGGACTTGAAAATATTCAGCCATAAATTTAAAAAAATATTAAAAATAGCACTAATTAATGGTATTTCTATGTATGGAACCAATTAACTATTTATAATAGAATATCATTCCTATTTTAATTCTAATAATAGAACTAATCTTTTCAGTATATTACATCTTATATAAATCTACTGTTGCAAATTTTTTTGAAATCGGAGTGAACTATTAGAGTAATTATGATTGAATAGGAAATTGTGGAAGTGTTGTTTCTGACCAGTTTCAAACTGGTTTGAAGCAAAAAAAGAAAAAAAAATCATAAACTATTCCCTTGGTGTTGTCTCAAACTAGTGTTATTTTCTTAGTCATTTATAAAAAATTCTTATTTTCTGGTGACTAAGTGGTCCCTATAAAAATAGAAACAGGTAATAAAGACCAGAGAATAAATACTTTGGTATTGAGTGGTTTGAGTGTTTATAGCCATTTGAGGGGGGGTTATTGATCTGGGCTCCAGTTGATATTTTATCATAGCTGCCTTTTCATTGTATCTATGAGATAGAAAAAGAGGAAGATGCAAGTGGACTTGATTATCCCCATAGGAAGCTCCTTAAAACTTAGGCATGTGGAAGGGCCAGCCTTGGTGGCCTAGTGGTTAAGTTTGGCCTGCTCTGCTTCGGTGGCCTGGGTTTGGTTCCTGGGTGTGGACCTACACTGCTCTGTTAGTGGCCATGCTGTGCTCATGGCCCACATACTAAAAAATAGAGGAAGATTGGCATGGATGTTAGCTCAAGGTGAATCTTCATCAGCAAAAAAAAAAAAAAAAAAGAAAGAAAGAAAAGAAAAAAAAATCCAAAAGACTGAAAAACTTAAGCATGTGGAGATCAAGTGACATTATACACCTAGGAAAGCTGACATTAGGGATTTATGGCAGATACCCTACTTGTGTTCTCAGCCTTCTTTCATTCAATAGATACATGCTGAGTGCTTGCCATCAGCTCAGGGAGATAGCTATGAACAATATATGATGCAATTCTCACCCTCATAAAGCTAGTAGTTTATAGTAGGGGTGATAGGCCTAATGAAAATAGCTACCAAAGGTCTGTTTAAACGATACTCAGGAGCGTGCCTTAAAGAGAAGTCCATGTTGCCCTGTAAGCATTTGATAGGAGACCTGACCTTGTCTGGTTTGTTAGGGAAGACTTCCTTGAGGAAATGATATTAATTCTGAAGTTTGAAATTAATGCTGAAGTAACAAGCAGGTGAAATGGCAGGGGAACAGCTTTTCAGGCAGTAAAAATTAGCATGTACAAAGGCCCAAAGGCCTTGATGCATGATCTTGGTGCATGAGAGGAATCAAATGAAACCAGAGAGGTGGACAGAGCAGGACGTGGAGACAGTGGTACAAAAGGGAGAGAAAGTAGGGGTATAGTGTTTGACCAGAGCCTCAACTCAAAGAAATCAGGTACAACCTAAAGGAAGCAAGGCTAATTATGCCTTTGGGCTTCATACATTGATTACTTTCTGCTTTTGTTTTCTCTTCTCTTGATATTCTTGAAATTCTGAAAGTGTACCTCTAATTCTCTCTGGAAGACAGAGTGGTTGCTTTGTAATTCTAAGTGGGGCCAATAGGTAGTCCACATAGCAATTCAATTTTTGGACAGAAAAGTGCTGTCTTATGGGGTCATGCTATCTTTCTGATTAAAAAGGTTTTTTGAAAAAATTTCCTTCACTAGTGTTAACAGATAGAACTAGTCACTTCTTTTGTTTCTAAGTTCAGGATAGATCTGTAGTTTGGGGGAGGTAAAACTTGGAGACTGAAAATATTGTTAGGGCTAGACAGACCTGAATTCAAACCCTGACCCTGCCAATTAATATTTATGTGGCCTTGGACAATTTCCTTATTTCTTCTGTGGTTCATTTTTCTCGTCTGTTAAATAAAGAGGACAGACACATAGCCCCGAGCTTTGGGTATGAGAAGAGCTCCATAAATATCAGTGTTGATATCATTATTGAGGGAAAGTGGCGATTTGTAAAGCATTTCTGGCTAGATCTTTGGTGGCTTTACCAATTTATACTGCTGGCTTCTCATTCTACTCATGACACAGGACGCTTGTCAGGATCACCAATGGCAGTCCTTCACTCTCTGCTTCATAATAAGACAAACTTCTATGCTCTAGACTGTAAATTCTATAAGGAGTTGCTCCATGAGTAAACTTCCGTGGAAACTTGTACTGTATACCTAGCACTTAGCATAATGTGTGTACCTAGAAGACGATAAATATCTGTTGAACAAAAGTGAGTGAATGAATTAAGCCAGTTATTAGGAAATTGGGTAGTTTCTCTTGTTCACCCAACACAATATGAAGAGAAGTCCACTTTGGAACAGGTCTGGGAGAGCATATGATTTCCCCTGCTATAAAAAGATACCGTGAGTATAAAGAGGAAAAATAAATACCAGATAGTGAGCCTTACATCTGCTCACCTGATAGTAAGTTCATCCTGTGTGCTGTGGCTATATTCATGTGTGTTTCCTTTCAAAGGCGTTTTAGAGCCACTTCTAAATCCACTTTAAATTTCAAGTCATGAAAGACCAGCAATTGTGATAAAAAATTTCTGTAATTCTGAAATATTTCAAACATTAAAAATTGTATAAAATATTGTAACAGATATCCATGTGTAGATTTAACATGTTAGTATTTTACTATATTTGCCTCAAATCTTTTTATGGTTTTTAAAGTCTGCTAATTCCTGTATCAGTGTATCTCCTATTTCATTTCTATTATACTTTATTCCTGCCTTTACTCTTACTTGATCAGTCTTGTTAGAGTTTTTATAATACATTTTTTAAAAAAGAACCAGCTTTAATTTCATTACTGTTTACTTTCTTTTACTTAAAAAATTCTCTTTTGTTCTTTTCATAACTCATTGAGTTAAATGTTTAACTTATGCGTTATCAATATTTCTTTTCTATAAGCATCTATGAGTGTAGCATTTACTCTTGAGTACTATTTTAGCAGCATCCTAGAAGTTCTGATACAGAGATTTTTTTCATTCTCTCTCTCTCTCTCTCTCTATATATATATACACACACAGAGATCTTCCTCGACTTATGATGCGGTTATGTTTGATAAACCATTGTAAATTGAAAATGCATTTAATACGCCTAACCTACCAAACATTGTAGCTTAGCCTAGCCTACCTTAAAAGTGCTCAGAATACTTACATTAGCCTACGGTTGGGCAAAATCATCTAACACAAAGCCTATTTTATAATAAAGTGTTGAGTATCTCATGTAATTGATTGAATACCACACTGAAAGTGAAAAACAGAATGGTTGCATGGGTACAGAATGGTTGGAAGTGTGTTGGTTGTTTACCCTCGTGATTGCGTGGCTGACTGGGAGCCAGGGCTGACTGCTGCTGCCCAGCGTCACAAGAGAGTCCCGAACAGCATAGCAATAGCCCAGGAGAGATCAAAATTCAAAATTCGAAGTACCGTTTCTACTGAATGTATATTGCTTTTGCACCATCATAAAGTCAAAAGATTGTAAGTCGAACCATTGTTAGTTGAGGACCGTCTGTACTATATGTATCTTCTGTAATTTATACTATGACTTTGGTATGACTCATAAGTTATTTAGATTTTTAGAAGTAATTTTTATATTGTTGAAAATTTTTGCATTTAGCATTTAAAAAATTTCCAAGCATATGAGCATCTTTTGTTGTTGGTTTTAAATTTTATTCCTTTGTGGTAAGTGGAGGGTACAAGATAATGATTCTTTGGAAGCTGGTCTGGTATTTAGAAGGAATAAAACGTTGGTAACCTTTGATTTTTAAAAAATAGGTTGCAAGTCACAGAACCAGAAAGGACTTTACAGACCACCAAATTCAACCCCCTCCTTCATTATATAGGAAAATAACAAAAAACGGCAAATGACCAACTTGTGCCCACAGAAGCAACTGCTGAAAAAAAAAAGCTCTTTATTTTTTCAGGCTTAGCATCACTTTTTATCAGATACAACCTTAAATACTAGTTTGCCTCCCCGCAGGACATTGTTTGAGAAGTTCCTCTTTAGTAAGCAACCCTTTGTTTGTACCTTTAATTAAGTCCTGGGCTAATTCAAAATCATTCAGGGAGGGGTAAAAATGACCGTGGAATGCTAGTGTTGAGTTCTTGAACACAGTGTTTAAGCTCTAGGTGCAAGAGAGAAAAGAGATGCTGCAATGCAATCTTCTTCTGGCAGCTGAAGTTTTCCTTGTTTATCTTTCCTTCTTGACAAAAGGGATGGATGGGAGAATGATAGAATGGAAGTGAAATTAAAGGAGAATACGTTCATGGTGAAAGTGGAAAAGAACACATGTCCTTTTTTTCCTTACCTCATATAGTTACTTGGTCTTAAAAAAAAAAAAAGAGAAAAAGGAAACAACAAAATCTCTTTTCAGATGGACAATCTCTTTCTTCCTTTATTTTAGGGATGCCGAATATATTTTATTTTTGTATAACTGTCTTCTAGTCAATTATATTGCTTCCTGTTACTATTTAAACACCAACTACTGAATAAGGTTTTAGGTAATATGCATCTCTTATGCTAAAAAATTCATATAGAGCAATACATTTAAATTTACATTTAAACTTCTATTATTTATCAAAAGATACAGTGATGTAGTAGTTTCCTGGAAAGAGTTATAATTTCATGAGTTTGTAATTATATAGTCACTGTATGTGGTCCACATTGATTTTCCATTCTCCCAATTTAGAATTGCATCTCAGAGAACCTGATAAGTACCCTCTCTGCACTATAGTAATTCGTTGCTGCAGAGCATTTTGTGGGAACCTAAAATTTTTTAGTAGTCTGATAAGACATTGTTATAATAATGGGTCTGTAATGATTACCTGACAGCTGAAAAATAATTTCTCTTGCCTGTTCTTTGGTTAAAAATAAGCAATTCGGGAAGCTCTGTTTGACTTAATAATAGAATTGAAGATCAGGTTTACCATATTATTTGTGTGAAAATAATGATGAATATTTTATTTATTTATTTTTATTATGATTTTTTTAATTGAGATTCATAATAGTTTAATCATTGTGAAATTTCAGTTGTGCATTCTTTCTTGTCTGTCACCACGTAAGTGCTCCCCTTCACCCCCTGTGCCCACCCTCCACCCTACTTCTCCTGGTAACCACTAAACTGTTTTCTTTGTCCATGTGTTTGTTTATATTCCGCATATAAGTGAAATTATATGGTGTGTGTCTTTCTCAGTCTGGCTTATTTCGCTTAGCATACTACCCTCCAGGTCCATCCATGTTGTTGCAACTGGGATGATTTTGTCTTTTTTTAATGGCTGAGTAGTATTCAGTTGTGTATATATACCACATCTTCTTTATCCAGTCATCAGTTGACGGGTACTTGGATTGCTTCCATGCCTTGGCTATTGTGAATAGTGCTGCAATGAACACAGGGGTACATATGTCACTTTGGATTGTTGATTTCAAGTTGTCTGGGTAGATACCCAGTAGTGGGATAGCTGGATCGTATGGTATTCCTATTTTTAGTTTTTTGAGGAATCTCCATACTGTTTTCCATAGTGGCTGCAGTAGTTTGCATTCCCACCACCAGTATATCAGTGTTTCTTTTTCAATGATGAGTATTTTTAAATGAAGCTATGGGAAACCAGAAAGGTGGGCTAGAGGTAATTGAGATACAGGTTAACATTATTAGATGAAGGATGCAGTGGGGGACACCTGCAGTTTATTCCACTGAGCCAGATTTCTTAGAAGTAAAATCCCTGGATTATGACTATAAAAATTCACTTGATCACGTTCAAAGAGATGAGAAGTTGTGCTGTGTTGAATAGTGTCTGATGCGGGGTCGGTGAGCCGAGGAGTCGAAAGAAAGATTTCTTAGACTCTCAAGATCTGGCAGTAGTGCTCTTTTATTTAGATAATAGTGTGGAATAGCATGGGGACAGGACCCATGGGCAGTCAGAGCTTCTGCTGCCGCCGCTTCTGCTGCCCCCGCTGGCATGGGGACAGGGCTCATGGGCAGGCAGAGCAGCTGCTGCTGCCCCCGCTGGCATGGGGACAGGACCCACGGGCAGTCAGAGCTCCTGCTGCTGCCGCATGGGGACAGACCCACGGGCAGTCAGAGCTCCTGCTGCTGCCCTGAGTTGAGGGTTAGGGCTAATTTTATAAGGCATGGGTACGTGACTTATTTTTACTGGAGAAAAGATGATGTAAAAAGTCATTAAATGATTTCAGTGCAGATGGGGTCTGGTTATTGTGCGGTCATATAACTTTAGATACGAATCTGGCCATATAGATCGGCATGTAGGTGAGGATGCCCTGGGCTTCTCTCCCTGGGGCGGTCCTAATTCATACCATAAAAAAAGTCCACTGGGTCGTATAGTTTGGCATGTAGGCCAGGTCACCTTGGGCCTCTCTAGCTGGGGCAGCCTTAATCCACATCAGTGTCCACTCAAAATTCGTGTCCCCTGGTACCTGTGAATGTGTCCTTTTTTTATATTGAGGTCATGATAGTTTACAATATTGTGAAATTTCAGTTGTACATTATTATTTGTCAGTTCCTATATAAGTGTGCCCCTTCACCCTTTGTGCCCACCCCCACCCCCTTTCCCCTGGTAACCACTAAACAGTCCTCTTTGTCCATGTGTTTGTTTATCTTCCACATATGAGTGAAATCATATGGTGTTTGTCTTTCTTGGTCTGGCTTATTTCGCTTAACATAATACCCTCAAGGTCCATCCATGTTGTTGAAAATGGGACGATTTTGTCTTTTTTTATGGCTGAGTAGTTGAATGTGCCCTTTTTTGCAAATAGGGTCTTTTCAGATGTAATCAAGTTAAGAAGAGGGCCCTAATCCAATGATTACTGGTGTCTTTTAAGAGGGAAATTTAGACAAAGAGACATAGAGACAGACACACAGGGAGAACGTCATGTGAAGATGGAGGCAGAGATTGGAGGATGCATCTGCAAGGCAAGGAACACTGAGGATTGTTGGCAACCACTGGGAGTTAGGAAGAAGCAAGGAAGAATTCTTCCCTGGGGCCTTCAGAGGGAGCATGGCTCTGCTGACACCTTGATTTCAGACTTCTAGCCTCCAGTACGGTGAGAGAATAAATTTCTGCTGTTTAAAGCTCCCCAGTTTTTGGTAATTTGTTATGGCAGTCTTAGGAAACTGATAATAGAAGTCATTTTAATTATATAACTAATGCAAAAACAAGTATATGTGTTGGAGGTGCCTGAGCCTACATACAAGAGGAAAGGGAGTAAATCTTTACCTTTTGCAAATCCATTGCATCTCAAAAGACCTTAACAGTTATTCACTTAGGATACTTGTAAGCTTTAAGTTCTGGGAAGCTATCATAGTTTTTATACTTTGTTTTCTATAGCTGACGTTACCCAAGGGAAATCAGTATAAGGAAAGACTCCTGCACAACAATTAAAATAGATTTTAGCTCTCTGGGTCCCTGGTGGGCTTTTTGTTTTACACTCAAGAGCTCATAAGAAAATTATGGCCCCTATTTTCTGTGGTGTTCACCATTTTCCAGTAAGACTCTTTATCACTTTTATTTATATCCAGTGGCTTTCTAGTTCTGTCTCTTTTTTTCCCCTTTCTTGGGGAAACTTTTGCTGCAATAATATTCTTATATATCTTTTCCTCTTCAACGGGAAGTGTGCATCTTTTAAATGAAAGTATTCTCTTTTTTGTCAGCTAGATTTGTCTCCTTTAGTTTTTGAAATATTTTTTGATTGATGACTATGCTACAAGAGCCTAGTGCTTATTGAATATTAAAATAGTGCGGAGATTTTGAATGACCATTTAGCTTTAAATGTTGGAGTGAGCTGATAGTTTGGGTGCTGCTTGAGCAATTGTACCCTGGAATGGGGTGGCAAACACAAATGTCCAAAGGTGTCAACCAGTAGTATAAATGAGAGACAGGCCAGCTGTGATAAAATGGGCAATGTGTCTTCAGCTAATTTTTGTCCTTTAGGAAGATGGAAATGTGGGAATGGAGGCTCAGTGTAAATCTACTTTTCAGGGCAAGGTGGAAATCAAGTTTCAATAACTGTGAAGGTCTGAGATTTTATCCTACTTGCATGTTAACAAGTTAGCCTGCTGCAATTTTATCTATGCTGGCAGAAGACTGGAGACTCCTGGGTCAGAGACAAAGGACTTTATTATTCATGGCAACAGTAGTAACCAGAATATCAACATTTTCTTATATTTGTATCTTGAGCCTCGATTCCTAGAGGTTGACAGAGGAAAGGGCCAGGTGACACCTGCACACACAGTATGTTGTTATTAGAGAGAAATTCTGAATTTAGGAAACCTGAATCTCTTGAAATAGGAAGTAAACATGCTCACTTTTTGTTCTAGAGGGAGCTATCTCTATCTTCCAAAGCTGTCCACTATACAGACATGCTTGAAAGGGTAGTCCGGAACAATCTCAGGCAACGAGGAGTCCCAGATTTGATTATAGCAAAGTGTTACTGAGTAACCTTTCAGACTTTATTTCTATAGGTTATTTAAAAAAATTACATTTTAATCATTTATTGAAATTAAGCCTGATTACATAAGGGTATTTTTTAAAAAATCTTTTGAAAACCTATAGTGTTAAGTTAAATTCTAGGAAGTATCATTTATGCTCTTGATCTTAGAGTTGTATTTCATAGCCCAGTGTACTAACAAAACCAATTTTAGGGATCGACATAGGGTTGCCCGTATTTTTATCTTGCTATATGTGGAAACAACCCTGTCAAAACACCTAAATTCTTACTATTGCCACCAATTCAAAAAGAATGAAGATGACAATGTAGGGGAGGAAGACATTTCCTCTTCCCAAATGTGGGTTCATCTGTCCAGAGAAGGAATTAAATTCACATGAGACAGAATAGCAAGAGAAAATTAAACAAAGCTTTATGAGGAACCATGGCCCGGGGCCTTTCTTCCCGAAGGAACAAAGGGCACCGAAGAAGTGGGGTGCACATAGTGGTTATATACTCCCCAAACAGGGTGTTTCACATGTGATTGAAATGTCCCTCCCACAATAGTCACAAGATTGCCCTGTCGGCACAATGCTTGATGGACATGGCAGGTAGTGGTCTGCTATCTTGGTGGGCGTAGCAGGAGGCAAGTCTATTGTCTGCAGCTGGGTGGTCACAGGTGGGCGCACCAGTCAGTTCCTAGCCTAAGGAAAGATGCTTAATCCTTAAAGAAATGCTGTTGGGAGGGGGAGGGAAGTCAGTTACAGGAGGTTACCAGACAAGCACAATAAAATGCAGATTTAAGTCTTTGCCTTTGGTATTGATTAAGAGTTTCTAGAGAGAAGGTCATCTCCTTTCTTCTTCCTGGTACAGAGAGGAAGGCACCTTTACAGATAAAGATTTACCTTACAAATGTAAATGTGTCCCAACAAAGGGCAAGGTCCATTCCTCAGAGCCTCCTTCCCTGTTCCAGTTTATCAAAAGCAATCAGCCTCAAATAATCCTGATGCCAAAGAGACATATCTTGGGGTGGCCAATTTCAGGTCCCCACAACAACTAATACAATATGGTACCCTGGATTGGATCCTGGAACAGAGGAATTGAATGGAAACAGTGTGAAATCTGAATTTTTAGAGTCCCGTAAACAGTAAGGTTCCAATGCCAATTGCTTAGTTTTGACAAATGTACACAGGTAATGTAAGATGTTAACAGTGGGAGACACCGGGTGATAGGTATCCTAGAACTCTCTGTACCATCTTTGCAACTTTTCTGTGAATCTAAAACTATTCAAAAATAAAAAGTCTATTAAAAATTTGAAAGTTGATAATTTTAATAATCAAAGAGAAGGAAGGAACTAATCTCAAAACAAAGGACAGTTATATAAAAATTGAATGTTTTTAACTTTATGAAAAATTGACTACATTATACTTGCTTTTCTCATTTTGGCATGAACTGATAAAGATTTTGACGTGCATTAGTATTAGATCCATGGATTATCAGCATTTGGGAAACACCGTGTGATAAATTATTTAATTTTAATTTACTGTAAGATGAGATTATCTTTCTCTCTACTTTTCTTAGAGAGCCTGTAGAATCAGATACCTTGCACTTTGTACCTGAATAGATGTTCAGCCTCTGTCCCTATTATGAATTCAGTCTGATTCTGTATAATCCCAAGTTATGAATTTTAATCAGGGTAGGTTGGTGGATCCTCTTCAACATAAGATTTAGCTTTTCTAGAAATTTCCTTGATGCAGATTGTCCTTGGGAGACTCGGAATATTCCCGATTCAGTAACACCTGAAAATGCCATTTCTCACTACTGGGGGGAGGGCAAAGGGTAGGAGCAGGGCAAGTCCCTCCTGTCAGTTCGAAGAATCAGGAGGAAATTGGGACAAGGCTTTTGTAGGTAAGTGCCTGGTTGAACAGACTCCAGCCATGCAGCCAAAAACATAAGTCTGGGCCGTTCCCATGACTGGGAGAAATCTAGGGTACAGCAGAGTTCAAGGGTGGGGCTTCAGTTCCTGCAAAGGTGTATTGGCTAAAGGAGAGGTTCTCAACCATGGCAGCATGTTTAATCATCTGGGCAGATTAATAAAAGAGCCCAGGCCACACCCTCAGAGGTTCTGATATAATTGGTATAGAGTGAGGCTTGCATTTTTTAAAAAGCTTCCCCTGTGTTGCTAATGTTCCCCCGGGGTTGAGAACTCTTGTGCTAAATCCCATGGAGGAAGGATCTCACTTGTGGAGGAGGGTGAGCGGCATAAGTCCCAATCTACAGGGCAGAAGACTGGTCCTGAGACTGGTGCCCATGGGCCTCAGTGAGAGAGCTGTGACTTACGGAGCAGAGCAGGAACACAGGGTTGCAGGGTGGTGTTTTGGTCTGAAAGTGTCCGCATTGGCCTGTGCCTTTTAAGGTGACCAAATCGTCCTGATTTACCTGTGACTTTCTCATATGTAGCACTGAATGACCTGCATCCTAGGAAATCCCTTAGTCTCAGGCTAATCAGGATGGTTGATCACTCTATCCCTTTAATCCAGGCCAAATCATCCTCTCTGGTATCCTATTACCAGCACCTACAAAATGTAGCTCTACTCTTCCTGGCTTTGTACATGGCAAAATTCTCACATGTTCTTATCTCACTTTTTACCTTCCATTTTGTTTCTGATAAGGCCAGCTGGTTTTGGAGGAACAAGAAAAGGAGTGGAGAAGAGTTATGGTTGTTTATATCCTTCCTGCTTTAGTTAGAATCTTCTCAGGAACTGTTGTAGGATTTCACTGAGCTCAGCAGTGAGGCGCTTTAGCATGCAGAGGCAGATGTCGTGTAAAGCTGTTGTTCTCAAATTTTAGAGTGCATTGAAGTCACCTAGGGGTTTCCAGAGCATCTGATTGAGTATGTCTGGGAGAGGCTTGAGAATTTGCATTTCTAACAAGCTGGTGCCTTGGGACTGGAAACTGCTCTTTGAGAACCATCAGCCTAGAGAGACTTGACTCTGCATCAGGAGGTGAAGGTTCTCTTAGTCTCTGTTTTATCATTTGTAAAATGGAGAAATTAGTATTCACCTCATCACTCATCAGGAAATATTACATAAATCGCCAAGCAGAATGCCAAGGATGTGGTGGACACTTTAATTCTCTGAAAGATCTCAGTCTTTCTCGTATCCTCTGGATTGTTTGATATTGGGTTGAATGTTTTTAGGGTAATAATTCCAAATGTGATCATCCAAATCACCTGGGGAGCTTTTTGCAACTCTCAAAAGCCTGGGGCCCTACGTCCTTGGAGATTCTGATTCATTTGGTCTGAGGGAATGCCTGGGAGTCAGTTCGTTTGCAAAGCCCCCCACCGTGATTCTGATCATTTTGGGAACCACTGCTTTTGAGCAACATTTTCCTAGCTCAGGGGTTCTCAGCCCCTGCAGCTTTATTGAATCATCTGGAGTGCTTAAAAAGATGCTGATGCCTGTGTCGCATCTCCAGAGTTTAAGATTTAGTTGGTTTGGAGCACAGCCTGAGCATTGGGATTTTAAAAGCTCCCCAGGTGTTTCTGATATGCAGCCAAGTTTGAGACCACTGCTGTAATGTATTCCCAGGGTAAGAAGAACAGGGAGTATTTGTTAAAATGGAGATTCTTGGGTCTCACCTCAAAGCTGCCTAAACAAACTCTCTGGGCAAGAGATACAGTAATCTGCATTATTAATCACTGCCCTGGATTGTTAGCCTCAACAAATAAGGCATGAGCATCATAGCTCCAGGGGCATAATAGAATCCCTCATTGAGTAAATATTGCCTGACTCCACCCCTCACCTATTTATATAGCACTTTACTGTGGACCTGGCTTTGTTATCTCATGGATCCCTGCATACTTTCATGAGGCAGGGTGGGTTGATCTTATCTCCATTTTATTGATGAGAAATGTGAGATTCAGGGAGGCTCTCTCTCTAACAGAACACTTCGGGATATACACATAGATCAGGCACATGTGCTTCCCTGAAAGGAGACCATAGTCTAGTGGGGGACATGAGACAGAAACAGGAATGCAGGTAGAAAGTGATGTAGTACAGATTTTAAAAAATATGAAAATTCAGAGGCGGAGGGGTTAGCAAGAAGTAATTTGTGAGGAGGAGGGAATCTGAGAAGGCTTTTTGGAGGAGGTGGTCCAGGCCCATCTTGGAGCTGATAAAGCTGTAATTTCCTTTGAGAACCTGGTTGGAGGGCATCCCCATGGCCTTGCTGCTGTGCTCCATTGGTTCCCTTGTTGAGTTCTCATAGTTTTATAACCCAGGTTGTATAACTTCCTTTGTGTTATCATCTCATCATATTTATAATAAATCCTACTTTTCTTTTGAGATATGACTGCTTAATAAAAATGTGGTTTGTCTTTGAATTCTGCAAATAAATTATTATTTTGACTTCCCTAGAATAAAAGTTGCGATAAGGTTTTTTTTTCACTGGGAAGATAAACCAATAGACATATAAACTATCACATAGTTCATTTTTGGAGAGGTAATTTTTTTGGCTACAACTATCTAATTAGCTAAAAATAAACATCTGTACTGTTATAACTGTGTTATTAAATCAAGGAGTATGAAGAACTTTTCAAGGACAATGGATTTATTTCTGGAACAAAAGAGACAGTAACGAATAAAGCTGTGACTGGCAGTCGGATAAAGAGCCCAACTCTGTTAGGATGTGCTTGCTTTTCTCTTTTTTCTATAACATCTGTCTTACATTGTTATATATAATACCTTTTGCATAAAGCATCTGGTTCCTCAAGAAAGTTGTATGAAGATATGGAGAACCTTTATACTTGATAAGATTTGAGAAAGTTGGATTAAGTAGTAGTCTTTATTAAAATATATAATTTTGAATAAAATGCACTTTATTATTTTACAATGCAATGCATCTTTTAAAACAGATATAAATGTAAAGAAATACAATTCAATTTGTCCTTTAAAATATCTAAAAAATTTTAAATCCATGTATTCTTTGACACGCCAGGTTCACGTCTGCTAATCTATCCTGCATATATACTGACAGAAGTACACAAAAACATATGAAAGGATGTTTGTTGCAGTATTGTTTATGACACCAAAAAAAATGGAGATAACGTAAATGTCCAGTTAGTATGTGACTGTTTAAATCGTTATGGTTCACCCCTATAATGGAATATTATACCATCTATCATTGGAAGAATGAGGTATTGATACAGAAAGATGTCAAGGTTACCTTAAGGGAAAAAATGAAGTGGCAGAACAGTGTGCATAGTGTAAACCCATTTGTGCACTGAAAAGGATTTATGTGTATTTATGTATATATACATTTCCTTAAATTTGCATAGACTGTCCCTGACATGGTGCACAAAAGCTGTCAAAAATGCTTACCTTTAAGAAGGCACCTGCAGCCTGGAAAGTGTGTATGAAGGGGATATTTTTACTTTTCACCATCTACCTCCTGAGTTCTTAGAATTTTTGCCATAAGTATTATTATTATAAAAATAATGCATAAAATAATTAAGTAAAAACCTATTAAATTTATTTATTTTAATAATTTAATAATAGAGTATATAAGTTAAAGAAGCCCTTTAACATTAAGGCCTCTATTCTGGACTAAGAAATATTTCCAGGCATCTTAAAGGAAAAAAAAAAATCTTCTTTAGTTCTTAGTTTAAATAATTATTGATTTGTGGCAAATAATCCCTGAAAAAAAATCACAACACAAAAATTAATTTCCATCATTATTTAGAAAAATTATATATACCACCAGTTGAGAGCCTCAGTATTTGAAGTATAACAGCCTAAACTGAGGAGATTTGCCCCCTAGTGTTTATGCTTCTCCTGAAGTGTCATGGAAACAATTGATAGAGATTCAACCATATTGAGCTCCTCTCTTTGTTTGCTGTGTTAGGCTTTTGTGCAGATGGGTCCTGATCATATGCTGTTTTTGGATTGAGTCTTGTTTTTCAGAATCAGAAATTAATGAAAGATTGCTTTCCATTATCATTTATTTATCCCCAATATAACAAAGGATTGCTTTAAAACATGATTTCCTTGTCCTTTTTATGATTTAATGTAACATATTTCCAGAGCTGGTATTTGTGTGTGTGTGTGTGAGTCAGGGAGATTGGCCCTGAGCTAACATCTGTTGCCAATCTTCCTCTTTTTGCTTGAGGAAGATTGTCACGGAGCCAACATCTGTGTCAATCTTCCTCCACTTTATGTGGGATGCCGCCATAGCATGGCTCGACAAACCGTGCTAGGTCAGTGCCCAGGATCCAAATCTGTGAACCCAGACGGTCAAAGCTAAGCATGTTAACTTAAGCGCTACGCCACCTGGCTGGCCCCCCAGAGTTGGTATTTTAAAGAAAGCTTTAGTCATCTATAAAACATTTCTTATATGCTTTTACCTTTGAAATATTTTCCCCACATATAATTACTTGTCAGCTTCCATTGTTCTCTAATCTGATACCATAATTCTTGGGATTATCTTTTTTGTTTCCATACTTCTCCTTGTTTCTACTATCTTTTTATCTACTGTTCACTGTGAGTCTTAGACCTCTGAGAAAAATCTGATTGGGTAATTTAGTCGCCATTCAGTATAAGGAAACACTTTTAGATAGAATTCTCTTTCTATTCAGGTCGCCTCATTGGCTATTGGCCTTTCGTGTCTGGCCGATAGAAAACTATAGTTTTGATTTCTGGTCCAATCAGATGTGTCTAGGAAATCAAGGTCATTTGAAACATAATAATCTCTCATGCACTTAGAATCTAATCTTATGGACAGTTCATCAGTCCAACAGCCTAACGGAGGATATTTTAAATTCTCTTAAATTTGCTCCCAGCCCTACTCAAAACAAAACAAAACAACAACAATTAGCCTAGGGGAAAGCTTGGATTCGCTCTGCATAACCCACAGGTTCTATGTCCAGCTCATAAGTAGCTTCCGGAAAGGCCACAGGCCTTGGGTTCACACAAAGTTTGCATCCCTTTTTGGCAACTTCCCAGGTAGGCAACCCTTGGCTCTCAGAAATTGTGACCTTCTATGTGGAATAGAGATACTATTTCTTTGTAGGATTTACATGAGGATTTAAGGTGACTGTGTATATAAATTGAGTAGAATAATTGACACACAGTAATGATAATAGCACAAATATTTACTGAGTACGTACCAAGTGCCATACATTATTCTAAGCCCTTTTTGCATATTAGCTCATTTAATTGTCTGAACAACCCTATACGATTATTATCTCCATTTGACAGATGACACAGGCAGTTCTTAATTTGCTTGAGATTACACAGCAGTAAGTGAAGGAGCTGATAGCTCATGCTGTTAACATCTACACCAAATCAACCCTACCTATGAAGCCAGTGCTTGGTTTTGTTTCTGCCCCTAAGTCTATGGCCTTCTGGCTTTCACCCCTGTCAGACCTCGATGTGGATAGTTCTGTCCTATCTTGTCCTTCATCAAATCCAGGCACAGTCCTCAGTTCATGATGGTCAATGACTCCCTTGGGAATTTGGAGGTTTCACAGGGTCAGGGATTTCACTGTGTGCCGTCTTACCTGCTCTCTACCCTTTCACCAAAGCTGAGATTCACCCTATCCTGTGGAATCATCTCATGAGAAGCAGCAGTCTCAGGCCAGGCTGCCTTCCCTGGAATTCCAGTGAAGAAAATGTCTTGTTATGTCATATGTCTTTCTATTCTCTCCTCTCCACTCGTCAAACACTGAATATTTTAAGCAGGGTTAGTCTTTAAACCAGGCTGTGAAGTACGTAACATTTGCCCCTTTAAACTACCCATTCTATCTATCCTTACTATGTCACTCTTTCATATCTCAGTGGGTCAGTTTAATTAGAAGCTTTCACCTTCTGAGGAAATGGCAGATTAATGGGGGAATGGGAAAAGGTCATTTAGAACAATGCTTCTCAAACTTTAATGTGCATGTGAATCGCCTAGAGACCTTGGTAAAGTGCTGAATATGATACAGTAGCTCTGGGCTGAGGCCTGAGATTCTGCATTTCTAACAAGCTCTTGGTGATGTCAATGCTCCTGGTCTCTGAACCACATTCTGAGGAGCAAGGATTTAAAGACTGAGGCACCACCATGAGATGCCAGAGGATTTACCGTGTTACCTTTTCCAGGAACATTTAATCCAAAGAAATGAGTCTCTCTTAGTGGAATTTAGTTAATGTGACTAGCTGCTAGAAGAAATTTCTCAATTTCCAACCCTACCCTAGACTGTTTACCAGTAAAGCCATTCCTGGTTGGAGAAAAGAATAGTATAAATTTGTCAAGTTTTGATGTAAACACTGCAAAAATAGACATTTTTCTCCATCAATTTAATTTAATGACTCTCAAATGATTTATATTTATTTCTCCTTAGCTTTATGTGAAAGAACATCATCTTGCTGCTACTAAAGGTTGAGTTTCTTGTGACTGGGGAAATAGATGATTAAACTTATCCTGGTACAAGGGCCATAGTGTATTTCAATCTCTGTTTCTTTGTTCCTTCTAACATCACCTACATAAAAAGGCAGTTAGGTCAGCTTTTATTTCCCGGTCTTTGATTTGGAGTCAGTTCACTAAGAATGTTTATGAATAATTCTGTTAGAAATGGTTTGATAATACTAATCTGAATAATGAAATATTGTGCAGAGCTTTACAAATGGAGGTGCAGTGTGGGCAGAAACCTGCGAAATGATGTGGCTGATTCTCCTTGTGATGGCAAAGGCTTGTGTTTTCTATTTCTCTTTTCAGGGAGGAGAACACTGTTTCTACCAGGGCCATATCCGAGGAAACCCTGCCTCGTTTGTTGCATTGTCAACATGCCACGGACTTCAGTAAGTGTCCACAAATTTTTTGTATCATCCATTTTTTCAATCACTTATTTTGTTTGTTTTTAATGCATTGTAATCAATATCCCCATTTTATGTCAAGAAATAATTTCAAATCGGTAGCGTTCTTTTTCTTTTTTGTGGTTTATAAACCAAGCAGATTTTACAACTAGAATCACAGCAGCCCGGGGCTCTGATACTGTGATGTGGGAAGCATTTTTCCAGTTTCCTCCAAGTTGAGACAGGAGTGATTTGGGAAACTTTGATCTCTGTTTCTGTGGATGTTTAATCCCTTGGTACCAGTTCTACCCCTACTACTCCTTGATGTTAGTTTTTGTTTCATGGAATTATAGAAATTTCAGTAGATAAAATCTCTTGAGTCCTTTCACAGAGACAAAAGGCTGCATGTGACCTCAAGAACTCATGTGTTTCAGCCCTTTTTTCAGCCAGAATCCCACCTAACCCACAGCAAACTCGTGGGAGGGTCCATCTGTTCTCAGAAATCTCCAAGGATCGGGGTTCATCCTTCCTCGGGGCCTTGCTTCCTTTCTCATAACCTTCATTATCAAAGAATGTTTGCTGATGGTTAACATGGGAATACATCCACTTCCTCTGTCCTCTTGATAATGGTGATACACAGGTGGCTGTCTCTTTGTTTTGTAACCCCTTCTAAAGCTACCAAGTCATTCCTCAGCATTCTACTTAGGCTAAATCATCTCAGTTCTTTCTTGTTTTGTTCTAATTTTTTTGGGCACAGAACAAGCCAGCACTTTAATTTAGTTGTGTTGAATTTTTGTTTGGAAACTTTAAAATACTTTCTGTCTCTTGCCAAGTTAGAGATGTGGTTTTTTCATCTCAGTAGCAGCTACTGAATGTCTGCTGTGCCAGCCAGTGGGAATATTCAGGTATTTAGAACAGGAGCCCTGCCCCCAAGACCTCACAGTCTAGTGGGGAAGCTAAATCTAGCTCTCCTTCCTACTAGGGAATGTGATAGGTGTGTTTGTTTTCTTTGAGAGAGCAAAAAACAGAGAAAAGTGAAGTTGAGAGTGGGCACTGAAGAATGAGTGTTACTTGAGGGCTCCAGAGGAATGTTACCTGAAGAAGGTGGAGTGGTCCTTGGAATAGGCCTTGACAGAATCTTCCAAGAGAAGGGGTTAGACTGACAAATCTTAAAGAAAGGTAGGAAAGAGATCTAATGGGAAAGGCTGGAAAATGCAGCTAGTCTGCCTAAGTGGTGCCTCTGATCAGGCTCTGGCAGTAGGTATGTGAGACACAGAAAGGAGACAGTGCGAGGATCAGTTACGTAGCCAGAGAAATGAGGCCATGTGTCTCAGAGCGTGGATGACCTCCACTTGCTTATTGTTTTTTCTAAAAGACTAGTTTACTTATTTTAAATAAATTCTTTGAGTAAAGAGATGTTTTTACCAATGTAGACTCCATGCCTAATATGTGAGGGCCTCAGTTTTCTTATCTGCAAAAAGAAATGTCCGTTTCAGCAGTAAAATTGTTATATCTGATCTCAAGACAAGCACAGCTGTCAGCTAGGAATAGTACACTGCGCCTGTCGACATTTGTGATAGCAAGTGTGTTATAGCAGAGTGATATAAAAAGTAAGAGGCTGTTTTCCCTCTTTTCCTCTTAAAATCTCAATCCAAAGTCAGTGTAAGCATCTTGTCTGGTTCTTATTCCCGTTTGCCTCCCAGTTTCTCAAGTGGATGCAATACTGTGAGAATCAGAGTGATTACTGCCTTCTAAAGGCCGTAACAGACCTGAGAACCTAAGACCAATAGCGCACTACTAATCCTACATAGTCATTTGAAGGAGGATGAAAAACTAACTTTAAGGAAATTTTAGTGACTAAATCAGGAGTAGAACTCAGAGTGTGCTTCAGGTGTTTTAACTGAGTAAAACTTACTTCTACCTTTAGAAACCTTTACATTTGAAACCAAACAAAAAGAAACACACAGAAAGCCCACTGTGTGTCTGGAACACTGTCAGAATTGTATACGAGTGTGTTTGGGCGTCTTAGACTTTTATGAGCCTGTTGGATACAGTTACTCTTGTTCCTTTTTGTTGTTGATTAATTATGACTTATCTTGATTTTACCTTCTGAACAAAAATTGCTGACAATAATATTTTGGGGATATTACTAAATGTTAAATAATTTATGTTGTCTTAATTGCAGTGATTTAGATATGTGATGTATTATTTCATCCATGATTCATCTTTTATAAATTACCAAGTACATATTGAGATTTTTCGTTTTTCTTGATTTGCTGAATTCAGTCGAAAGAACATAAAGGGGAAAATAATCAGCTTTGTATGTCTTTTCCATAAAGAACCTGCAAGAACATATTTTTTCAAATTTGAAAAACTAATGGGCAATATTCTGGTCCTGGTATGTTTGATGTTATGACAAACTCCTGTAACTATGGGAACCTTAAAGAATGGAATCAAATGTAAGTTTATTGCCCTCTTGTGGCAATTTTTAAGAATGGCTGTTTCTTTTCAAAATCTTGTTTTTATTCAGCCTTTTAAAATTTTAGCTCAATTGTCCTGTAATGACTCGTTCTAGCTGCAGGTTTTTATTAAGTATATACCGTGTATGGACTCAATATACTTAGTGGAATTTATATAGATATAACAGAAAGATGCCAATCCTCAAACAAAGCAAATAAAACACATATGCTTTTTAATTGTTAAGGAATCAATAATAGTGTATTGTCATATAGGGAATCAGAATCTTCTAGTTACAGATTGTGTCAGAATTTGCTTTATTTACACTGTGTATCGTAATGTTTAAATCCAGTAAAAATAACTGATTTTTGCATTGGACACTAACCTAACGCAAGAGGAAATAATACCCTGTACTATTTAAACAAAATAATCTGTTTGCTACTTAATCAGCGTAGCCATGTGAACTTTGGCAAAGCATGATGGTTCTGTACAATTTTCTGGTTGGATCTGGCTAGTTCTCAGCAGGGGCCGAGAGAATGTTCACGGCCGTATTTGGGCTACTGTTCTGAAAATGTTTCCCTACTGATTCCTCAGGCGTGTATTGTCAATAGTATCTCACAAACTGCATCTGTTTATCTTTAAATTCCAAATGCAATGTCATGCAAATTCAGAAAGTGTGCTTTTGGTCAAAAACCTTACAGATGTGAGAATAGCAGTTCTAAGGTATATAAAAGTTGAGGACATGTGGAAGATGTTAAAGCAGGATTGAAAGAATTTGGATAGAGGCAGAGCTTGGAGGCCATCAGAATTATAGCTCAGGGAAACCAACCGATTTCACTAAGCCGTCAATAAAAGACAAATATGATTCTATGTTTAACAGCTTGGGTGTTGTGCAGCCATTTCCACCTGACACTGAAAAATGACTGCAGAAGATCACAGCTCTGCCCCTCATCAGATGCCTGAATAAGACACATTTCTTCAGCATCATAAGGGTCTTGATCTCAGTAGAAGGACCATGTTTTCCTAAAGGGAGTGGCTATCGGATCTCTTTGAATGGGACTTGAGGCCACATGTAGGTTAAATGCCCTCCAGAGGATTTCTCAACTGGCGGATTGTTATCTCCAAAACTAAACTCCAGATTTGCACCCTGCTCCCTGTGTCCTGCTTCTATGTGCCTGCCTCATTCTGCTCTTCCTGCAGCTTTTTTCATTTTATTAAAATGGCAGCTCTATCTTTCCAGTTGTTCAGGTCAAAACCTTGGAGTCCTCACTGATACAACTCTTTCTTGTATATTTCCTTTCAAATCCATGAACAAATCTTACTGGTTCTACTGTTGAAAAATAGCCAGAATTTGACCCGTTCTCACCATCTCCACCATTATCCCCATGATCTAAGTTACCATCTTCTTTCACCTGGATTATTGTAATAACTTCCCCATTTCTATCTTTGCCCTCCTAAAGGTCGTAACATAGCAGCTGGAGCAACTATTTTTAAAATTTAAGGTAGATTGTGTTTCCTCCCTGCATAGAACCCTGCAGTGGCTCCTTATCCCTCTCAGAGGAAAAGCCAAGGTCCTTAGGAGGGCCTACCTAATATGGCCCCACTCTGCCTCTGATCTCATTTTATGGCACTCCCCCTCACCCACTCTATTCCAGCCACACTGTTTCTTTGGTGTTCCTGGAACACGCCAAAATTCTCTTACCTTAGGGCTCGAATCTGAAGTGCTCTTGGCCTGGATAGTCTTATGGCTTATCCCTTCACCTCATTCAGGTCTTTGCTTAAATGTCATCTTTTCTGAAGCTTTGCTCTGACCCTCCATATAATCAACAGTCTTCTTTCTCTAGTCCCTATACCCAGTCCTCTGGCACCATTTGTTGCCCTTAACCTGCTTTGTTTTCCTCCCTACCATTTATCACCACCTCGTATATATTTCGTTGTTGATTATGTATTTTTTGTCTGTCCTCCCTAGAATGCACATCAGCCCCGTAAGGGCAGAGAATTGGTCTGTTTTATTCGCTACTGTATCCCCACCACCTAGAGCAGTGCACTGGAGGTGCTCTATAAATGTTTTTTGAATGAATGAATGAATGAATGAAGGTGAGTGGCCAATTATGGATAGGCAATTCAGGAACAAATCTGCCTGTGGTCTATTCCTGCTTCTGCTCTTACTGGTTATATAATTTAGGCAAGCTACTTAATCTCTTTGGGCTTTGATTTCCTTACTTGTAAAATAAGGATAGTCATTGTACCTCCCTCATAAATGTGTGAAAAAGGTTAAGTGAGTGTGAAGTATTTAGCTCATGGTAAGTTGTTGAAGTGTGTCAACTCTTGTTCCTAGAGCATCTTCCAGGTGTATGGTAGGTAGGCAGTTCTCAGTATAGTCCCTCACAACCTGATCAGAATCATCTAGGGTTTGTTTAAAATGCAGCTTCCTGGGCCCCAACCAAGAAATCTGAGGAGGGCCCTGAAAGTTTTGCATTTTTACAAGCTCTCCAGGTAACTATTTGCATATTAAAGTTTTAGAATTGTATGTTGGAGGGGGGAATAATGGACCACAATTAGAAAGTGGTAACCCTGAACCTGGGGAATGGTCAAGGTAAGGGACCCTGCTGCTTATGGAGAATCAGAGGGAGGGGCCTTTCCTCTCAGCAGTGTGTGAGTGTGTGTGGGTGTGTGGGGGTGTGACGTGTGTGGCATGTGGGGTGTGTGTGTGAATGTGTATATTTGGTATGTATCTGGTGGTGATGGGTGGGACAGGGAAGTGGGCATTGAGAAGTAAATTGATCCTCTGGCAGGTGCTGATTGTAAAATGATCTTGTTCTGAGGCAAGAGTCCATAGCCATGGTAATTATTTTCTTGTCCTTGGCAGTGGGATGTTCTGTGATGGGAACCACACTTATCTCATTGAGCCAGGAGACAATGACACCTCCCAAGTAAGTGCTTCTTATATTTACTGTGGCAAATGTAAGAATTGATGCTGGAAGCTTTTTTTCCCTTTCTTTTTCCTCCTCATTTTTCTGCCTTATCTTATTTTCATATTTTTAGGGTTGGGATAGTAAATATATATATATTTAAAATTTTAGGGGCCAGCCCGGTGGCGCAGCAGTTAAGTTTGCATGTTCTGCTTCTCAGTGGCCTGGGGTTCGCTGGTTCGGATCCTGGGTGTGGACATGGCACCGCTTGGCACGCCATGCTATAGTAGGCGTCCCACATCTAAAGTAAGAGGAAGATGGGCATGGATGTTAGCTCAGGGCCAGTGTTCCTCAGCAAAAAGAGGAGGATTGGCAGCAGTTAGCTCAGGGCTAATCTTCCTCAAATTAAATAAATAAATAAGTTTTTAATATGGAATAGGTCAAGACTACAAGTGTTTTTTTTTTTTAAAGTTTCTCTCTTACTCCTCCTTCATGTTGGAAATACTTTCTTTCTGAGGTGTTCTGAAGCCTTCATTTCTATCTCTACCATAATGTGCTGTGATCTGTCTTAGTCTGCTCAGACTGCCATAACAAAATACTGTAGTACAGCTGAAACAACAGAAATTTATTTTCTCGCAGTTATGGTGACTGAAAGTCTAAGGTCTAGGTGCTAGCAGGGTCGGTTCTGCTGAGGGCTCTCCTTGGGTTGTAGACAGCCAGCTTCTCACTCTGTCCTCACATGGCGGAGAGGGAGCTCTGCTGTCTCTTCCTCTTCTTATAAGGGCACCAGCTGTCTCAGATTAGGACCTTTAAGACCTTTTCTTTTTACCTTGAGGAGGCCACCTCACAGGCCCTATCTCCAAATACCTCACATCGAGGGGTAGGGCTTAAACATGAATTTTGAGGGGACACAAACATTCATCTAAAACAGATCAAATCTACAAATATGTGATTTTCCACTGCCCTTTCTTTTCTAGATCCTAGATTTTTCTCAACTGCCCATTGTCTTTAAGGTCCTGTGCTGATGAATTTTAGAGAAACTGGGTTTTAAAAATTCTTTCCTCCACCTTAGTTAAAACATTCATTTTCCACAAATTAGGATAGGATTGAGATAATATTATAGACTACAGAGAAACATAATACACTTCCATGCTAGCTCTCTGCACACAAATATTATTCTTTGTGTCACGGAACTTGGTCAGATGCTTAAGAGAGGCAAGTAAGTTCTAGAAACACACGTTGTTTTGCCACCCATAAACAATCTTGTTTGGGAAACTATTTGTATTGTGTTTTATTTTCTGGATACCTATTGCTGGCTGTTGAGTCACTTGGCTTGACCAGGTGATTTTTTTAAAGGTAACATCATGAAACTTGACTATTTATGACAGTAATTTGTTTTAGTAATTGAATGAATCCAGAAGAAATTATTTGAATGTTCATTATTTTTTCTTAGATGAAATGTGGCTTTTTGTCTGTTAGCTTTTCGTAGAACTTTGTATGACTTGAATTTTGGAGCAAGGTTCATTTGGGCATCTGCTTGTACCAGTCAACATACTCCCTAATCCTAGGGAGATTGTTGGCTCTGCAGTCTTTGCCTAGCAAAGCTTTCTGGCTCTAAAAGCAGGGCAGGGATCTGTGTAAAGGCACCAGTCATGAAAAACGTTAACCCATTTTCCCACATGTCTTACTTCTCCTTGGGGAAATAGGTCCATTCATTTATTTTCCATTACTACAGGCTTTGGCTTCTCTGTCTGCTATGGCATTTTGCTTCTAGTAGGATATTGCTCTGGTGTTGGGAGAACACAAGAGTGAGAGGGGGGAGTAGCGTGATGGCTCATTGCCTCCACAAGCCCAGGAGGATGAGTAGTCAAGCTACGGTTCTTTGAAGGATTTCTGCTTCTCCAGCTATGATTGCCTGAGGCTAGAGATATCTGGTTGCTCATGCCTAATCTCTGTTGTTTGTGTTATTTCAGGAGGATTTCCGTTTTCATTCTGTTTACAAATCCAGACTGTTTGAATTTCCCTTGGATGATCTTCCATCTGGTATGATATCTGTATAGTGACTTAAAAAAAAAGAAAACTTTAATAATTCATTTTAATGCTTTAGGGCTAATCTGTATGTGAAGTATCATTCACCCATGAGTGCTCATAACAATTTTAGGGAGAAAGTCAATGGACGTCAAGAGGGAGAATAAAGTGCAAACTGACCTCATGTTTATAGTGGATGAGTTTTGAAAGATATAGTTTGAGCACATTGAAGGAATACTTTTAAAATGATGTTAGAGCAAAAATTGATCTGCCCCGGTAAAATATATAAAAATTAAGTTAGTCAAGTGCTGATTTTGTAAATATAGGGATGAACTCTTAACCATCTTCCCATCTGTTTTCCTCATCTCTTTTTGCCCCAGCATTTTAAGAAAGAACAATTGTAGATTAAGACTTTTTATTATTATATGCTATTTGTGAAATGAGTCTTGCCTTCTCATATATGTTTGTTTGTAGGTCCATTTATTTATAGATGTTGATTTGATTTGCATCCAAATCTTCACATGACAAGTAGGGCAGAGCACTGTACTTTGGCCTCATTAGCAAAATGATAATGATGCAGAGTGCGTTTGCCTTTGGCTCTGCTGAACTCGTTGGTTTCTCCTTCTGAAGAGAGAACACACCAAATATCTGGTGTGCAGATACTTCCTCCCTATTTAGTGAGCCCTCACTGTGGCCATAGTACATTCTAATTTTTAATCTCATTTTAATCTTTGCTACAGCTCTGTGATTGATATTATTATTGCCATTTTATAGATGAAGAAACAGAGGCTCAGCTAGTTTGTCTTTTCCAGGGTCCCACAGCTGGGTGGGGGTTTGGATTATGGTACTGTGAGAACATACTCTGGGAGAGAGGCACAAGGGGAGATGGAAAAATTACCAGACTCAGAGCAAATCTTAAACTACTGCTTAGGAAAATCACTTAAAAGTTTACATTGTCTCCTCAGGGGAAAATGAAATGTGTTTTCTAATGTCCCTTTCTCTCTAGAATAGATGTGTAATTCCTTGATCTTCTGCAGTTTTCTTAAAGAGAAACAAAACTTGCCACTTCACTCCTGCTGCCAAAGGGATAGAAGATCCTATTTTATAGAATTTAATATTTTGAAAAATCTGCAAATAACTATATAGACACTCTTACTTTACACAGATGTCTGTTTTAGACTTTCTTCAGTTACCTTATGAAACTTTTGTAATCTCTATTATTGGAAGAAAATAAATCGTGACTAGCTGCCTGAGAATAAAGTTACAATTTAATAGGTATTACTAGAAGCAATAAATATTAATTAATGTTTAAAGTAATAAATAAAGCTACCCTCTAAGGACTTTAATGTAGGCTTGCCACAATACAATCATACAATTTTTTAAAAACTTTGTTCAGGATTTCTTTTCAACAGAAACTTTTGAAGTGACCTGGCAGTTTTGCTGTTATTAAAAATGAGTTTTGAACATATTCTTTGAAAACTCAGGTCTGTCTCAATTAGTTTCTGGTTTTCTTTTCTCATCAGAAGTTGGCACTGTTAATTTTTAGAGTGTTATTTGCCTGCCAAGACACTTAGATTTACTATGACAAATCAGAAGAAAACAAGAAATAGACAAATAAATGTCAAAACTGAAATTTTTGTGAAATAAGCTCAAAAGCAAGTTTATTCATTTTAGATTTAATAAAGTTTCACTGGGCTATGGATTACATTATACCTTTGTCTTGCCACGCATTATGTCTTTCTTGGAGATAGAATATGATCAAGTGTTTCCCCGACTGGTTTGACTGTTGAAACTTTTGTTTTACATGACACAACCCTCAGGACTAGTATTCCTAAGGACATATTTTGAGAAAAGCTTGTGTATTTAAACACTGACCTTTTAGCACTCAATGCTTTAAAAATTACTATAATGAAATATACAAATCTCATGTACTGTTTGATGAGTTTTAACACATATATACATACTCCCCTGGTGAGAGAGAGAGCATTTCCGTTACCCTACTAATTTCTTTTGTGTCCCTTCCCAGTCAGTGCCTCCCACTTCTGCAATCCCTTTTCTGAATTTTTTCACCATAGATTAGTTTGGTTTGTTGTAGCTCTTCACACAAATGGAATCATGCATTCTGTCCAGCTTCTTTTGCTTAGCATATGCCTGTGAGATTTACGTCGTCAGGGATAGCAGTAGTTCATTGTTATAAATTATTGAGTTTGCTCTTATTATATGAATATCCCACAATTTTTTATCTATTCTGTTGATGGACTTTTGGATTGTTTCTAGTTTTTGGCTATTATGAATAAAACAACTATGAACATTCTTGTAAAAATCTTTTTTGTGGACACACGGTTTACATTTCTTCCTTGAAATATCCAGGAGTGAAATTACTGGTCATAGGTAGGTATATGTTTAACTGTATAACAGTGTTGTCAAACTTTAGTGTGCATCGGAATCACCTGGAAGGCTTGTTAAACACAGATTGCTGGCGCCATCTCTAGACGTTTTTTTAAGTACTTTATTGAGGTTTGATTGACATACAAAAAGCAGTGCATATTTAATGTATTCAACTTGATAAGTTTGGAGGTAAATATATATTCATGAAACTATCACCACAATCGATGCCATAAACATATCCATTAATTCCAAAAGTTTCCTCCTGCTCTAATTTATTAATTATTATTATTACTATTATTTTTGTGATAGGAACACTGAACATGAGATCTTTGTTACCCTCTTAGCAAATTTTTAAGTATACAGGACAGTATTGTTGACTATAGGCACTGTTCTGTACAGTAGATCTCTAGGACTTACTCATCTTGTATAACTGAAACTTCGTACACTTTGACTAATACCTCCTAGTATCCCCCTCTTCCCAGCCCCTGGCAACCACCGTTCTACTCTCTGTTTCTATGAATCTGAGTATTTTAAACTTCTCATATAAGTGGTATCATTCTGTGTCTGGCTTATTTCACTTAACATGATGTCTTCCAGGTTCATCCATGTTGTCACAAATGGCAGGATTTCCTTTTTTAAGGCGGAATAATATTCCATTGTATGCATATACCACATTTTCTTTATCCATTCACCCATTGATGGACATTTAGTTTGCTTCTATATCTTGGTTATTGTGAATAATGCTGCAATAAACATGGGAGTGTGGATATCTGTTTGAGATCTTGGTTTTAGTTCCTTTGGCTATGTACCCAGAAGTAGGATTGCTGGATCATAATGTATTCCTATTTTTAATTTTTTGAGGAACTTCATAGTTTTCCCTAGTGCAAACTCCAATTTCTAGAGTTTTTAATTCAGTACCTCTTGGGTGGGTTATCAAAATTTTCATTTCCAACAAGTTCCCAGGTAATGCTGATGCCACTAGTCCAGGGATCACACTTTGAGAAATACTGTTTTCTGAGAAATTGCTGAACCTTTTTCCAAAGTGGTTATACCATTTTACATTCTCATCAGCACTATTTGAGAATTCTGATTGCTCCACATCTTCACCAACATTTGGTGTATCATTCTTTTGTGAAGGTCAGCAGTGGAAGTGAAGGTCAAGTTGGCTACTTAGGAGATTGTCAATAAAGAATGTGATGTATTTATAGGAGAAATATGAAAAAGTTTTGAGATAAATTAGAACAGGAATAATGTTTGATTTTTTTGAATTGTATTCATTCATGATATGTTTATTTAGTATTAATATGAACAGAATTACTCAGATTGATGTTCTGTATTATCACTGTGTGCAACATTATACATATATTATAAAATTTAAAATAGTTATAATTATATAATTTATAAATTATATAATTATAATGATCATTAATAAAGTATAATTATATACTTTATACTAGGAAGGGCTCGTAAAACTTTGATTGTCCTGTATGAAAGAAACATGAAAAATGCACTGTTAAATTTATTTTTATTTCCTTTTAGAATTCCAGCAAGTAAACATCACTCCACCAAAATTTATTTTGAAGCCAAGACCAAAAAGGATTAAACGACAGGTATGTATTCACAGGTATATGTCATGATGTTTTAAAAACACGTGACAACTCGTAATCAATTAAATCTACATTGAGTCTGTGAGAGAGGAAATACTACTTCAGGCATTTGTCATGGCGTGGAAAACAGTAAGGCTGACACATTTGTAGGAACAGTGGAGGTGGGGTCATATTATTTCATAGACTGAAAAAGGACTGAAGATAGGGGTGATAATATGGTTGTTCATCACATAGATGAATTATGGGGCTCCCACCATGGCGTCTCAGGTTCTTTCTACCTCTCTCCTTGCCTCGGTATGTGCTACGTCATAGAGTTTATTTATCCCTTTAAAGATACTCCCTTAAGAGTGAATCCATCAGGTGTTGAAGCCACAAAATGCTGTTGTCACACTTGAGCTACTTTGGAGTCTGGGATATAAAGTCAGGATGTCAGGATATTCAGTGGATCTTGGACTTAGTAATAATAATAACTGTGTTTGTACAGTGCTTTAAACCACATGAAGTAGGTACTATTTATTCCTCTTTCACAGGAAAAAAAAGATTGGCTCTGAAATTTGAAAATGACCTGCCAGAATGATAGAGCTGGTAAATGGTTTAGATAAAATAGGCACTGTGGTCGTCAGAATTAAGATAGCATCACCACTGTGGTGGTGGTTGGCATGAATGTGTGTGTGTGGCATGAAAAACACAGGATGAGAGAAATTGATCTCTAGTAGGATCAGGCAGTTCAAGGAACCACGTATCTTCTTTTTAAAATATGTTTAATAAGTATGAAATAAAATATGTTTACAGACAGATTTTTAATGTGCATAATAATTACTGACTTTTGTTGACTACTTTAAAATGTGCCCGGCCCTGTTCTAAGAATTTTAATTATATTAACACGTTTAATTCTTATAACAATCTTATGAGGAAGATATTATTATTACTCTTATTTTACTAATAAGGATGGTGAAGCATAAGAGGCTTAAGAAACTTGCCCACAGTCACATAGGGTCACCCAGTGGTGGAGCTGCAATTCTGATCTAGGAAGTCTCGTCTCAGAGAAGTGCTTTATAACCACATGTACTTTATATATTGCCTCTCAGAAGCCCTTGTGTTCCATGAATTACTAGCATGAGCTATGTAGTTTGTGAATAAAGATAGGTGGATAGGTAGATGTATCCAGTTAAATGGATAAAAATAATTGCCATCAGATTTAATTTGAAACAGTATTTATTTTCATCAGTTGTGAGATGAAAGAATAAAATAATTTTCTTTTGACACATTCCTTGCACTTCTTCATTAACATCTGCAATATCCAGTCATTTGCTAAGAAGGCAAACTCTTGATTTCCAGTCAAGGAAGTGATCGGCAATATTGCGAATATTGCAACTCTCTGATATTAAGAAAATGTTGATGTTTGTTAGAAAGTTTACTGTATTAACTGATAAGGCTCAGGTCTCTTCCACAGTTAACAAAGTAGATACTGTCTTCCTAAAAACATACATTTTTTAAGAAACTCTTGTCATCAGATGGGGTTATGTTACTCAAGCCCGGAATTATAGTCTATTATTTCCTGTCAACTTGGTGTTATAAGGGCTTTTGAAAAATTTTTTTTTAAGTTTGGGAATGCATTATCAATGAAACTAAATCCATATGACAGAAATTTTTTAGTTTGTTTTAAGTGTAGTACTCAAAACAGACATTCATGTATCATTGATTTAGATTTGACTGTCTACCCTCATGGCAAAAATGGCCCGTGGGCAAGTGAACCAAACAATTTACTGAGAAAATGTATGTCGAAGCATAGCATAAAGGAAAAAGTTGATTTTACAGATCTTGTTAAAGATTGTGTTATAGACTAACTGCCAAGAACAAAGGGATGTGGCTGCCTTAGTGGCTCTTGCCAGTAGCATTCATTGGTCGTGACTTTGAAGGTGGAGAAAATTTATTGTTGAACAGACATATATCAGACGTATGATAACCCAAGACTGCCCGTGAGCTCTCAGAACTGTCCTAACAAAGCTCCTGTATCATTTGGGGGATCCCATGAACCCTACCAGAGGAAGGGGCGTGAAACAATCCCAGTTCGGAGATTATACAACAAAAGTGCCAATCACTCACTCCCTAGAGACCTCTCAGAGATTCTCAGGGGCTTAAGTTAAACCATTTGTTATAATCTCCAATATAGACTGTTAAATGCAAACAGCCTGATGCAAAAGAGAGTGAAATAAATGGAAGTACAAAATAAAATATATATTGTTTGATTTTATATGCATAAATATTTCTGGAAGAAACCAGTAACTGTGCTGTACCCATTGTAGAGGAAGAGGCAACAACCAGGTAGATGGGGGACAGACGTGAGAGGAAGACTTTCATCCTATAGCTCTTTATAATTCTGTAACTTAATTCTTGAACCATGTAAATTTATTACTTACTCAAAAACTAACTAAATTGATGAAGATGAAAATAATAAATGCTGAATGAATAAAAGGAGAAATTTTGTTTTATTTCTACCATATTTTTTAGTTTTTTAAATTTTTTTCGACTTTATTGAGGTATAATTGACAAATAAAATTGAAAGATATTTGAAGTGTACAGTGGGGTGATTTGCTATATGTATACATTGTGAGGGGATGCCCCCCATGGAGTTAATGAACACATCCATCACCTCACATATTTACTGGGCTTTTTTTTTGTTTGTGTGTGAGAATATTGAAGTTCTATTCTCTCAGAAAATTTCAGTTATAAAATAGTGTTATCAATGTAAGTATCCATCAATGGATAAACGGTCAAGAAAAATGTGGTACATACACAACAGAATATTATTCAGCCTTAAAAAAGAAGGAAATCCTGTCATTTGTGACACCATGGATGAACCTGGAGGGCATTGTGTGAAGTGAAATAAGCGAGATAGAGAAAATAAGTACTATGTAGCATCACTTATATGTGGAATCTAAAAACAAAGAAAAAAAAGTCAAACTCATAGAAACAGAGTATAAAAGTGTTGCCAGAGGCTGGGGGTTGAAGGAAATAGGGAGAGGTGGTAAAGTTACAAACTTTCACCTATAAGATGAGTAAGGTCTGAGGATATAATGTATAACATATTTTTTAGCTTCTCACAGCCAAGTTCAGAGGGCTTATTTAGGTGCTATTACCTTTACTATATTGCAGCTTCGCCGACATCCTCGTAACGTAGAGGAGGAAACCAAATACATTGAACTGATGATTGTGAACGATCATCTCATGGTAGGATTTGCTGAATTTTTTGTTGTTTGAACTTGCCCATGCCTAGGGTAAAACTGGCCGGTGCAAAAATATGTTTAGAAGAAAGAAGCACGTAAAGTTGCAACCTGGAGGAGGTATTTGTATAACCACACGTATTTGTTACGCAGCAACACCCTGCAAGTGGGAAACATTGTTAGGTGGAAGTAACTAACAGTATTTTGTGAGGTTCCAAAAATATTTCTGTGACTCATAATGTCAAACCTTTGGATTTACTTGATTAGTATAGGGGCTAATATCTCCTGTTACTAAAATGGCAAGGTTAAAAAAAATAGAAACTTCCATTTTATATTGAAAAAGTAAGTGAGGCACCAATAATGAGACGCTGTAGTTTGTAGTGTACAGATTTATCCTAATAAAAGAAATGCGATTTTTCTATTTCTGTCTTGCTATGCAGTAAACCATATGGAAAAGCTTATATAGCAAAACGGTGAAGATTTTTAGGGTAAGAAGCAGCCCAACTTCCTTTTCGCTGAGTCAGTTGTTTTATTATATTCCATTCATGGGTGTGTTGCAGTCAGTATGGTTAAATTCACAGCACAGCAGTGAGTTATAATGCTAATTGTTCCATGTAGCCAGAGTTTTAAACTGAAAATGTTCAGTGATACGTATTGCTGAATTTTACTTAATTTCAGGTACAAGTATGTTTTAATTTACTTTGAATATTTATTTGAGGGAAAATGTGTCATTTATTTACATACGATTAAACAAATAGTACCAATTTTAATTATTGATGTTGATAATAATAATAATAATAATGCAATCCAGATTGAGTGCTTCTTTCTTGTTTGGGCTAGGACTAAGTTTTATCTTTTTGCCTATTCAAATTCAGTGAATGTTACTATTCCCTGAGATTTTTACAAAATAAAAATAAGTTGCAAGAACATATATTTTTGACAGTTTAGGATATTACAAATTCAGATGTCTGCAGACATCTGTGGGCACATAACATAAAGGAAGTGAGCTAAGTATAAACAGTAGGGAGGGGTGAGGCCTGTGGCAAAAGAGAAGTCACTTGGCCTGTCTAATGGATCAGCTGCTTCTCAATAGTTGTCAGTTATTACCATGTGGGAATGTTAATTTTAAGTGAAGCTACAAATCAGATTTTACATGATATTTCCTGAATTTTGAAATAGCATTGAGGCCAAACAAAAGGTATATGTGGTCCACATCTAGCCTGTTGGCCATCTCTTTGTAAGCTTTAGGGCTTTCTTCTTCTTAATGGGTAAGTTTTATAGAACTTATAAATTTTTATAGTTTTAGTAGTATTCACATTCACTTTTTCTGGCATTGACCCTACTTATATTCATATGTCTTGCAGTTCATAGACAACTTTCATGTGTTTTATCATTTGAATAAAAATCATGTGATAAAAATAAACTTGTAAAATGGATGGAATGGGTATTTTTTACTTCATCTTGCAGATGAGTAGACTGAGGCCTCAAAGTTTTAAGAGCCTTGGCCTCAGATTACACAGCATATGAAGAATTGGGTCTCAACTCTTACATTTTTTACAGAAAGCCTTAGAGATCTTTCAGTCACACCATGTTTTCTCTGCTGAGGTGATTATTTGCTGATGACTTTGAAAGCCCTCCACTTGTTTTCTTTTGATTTCAGTTTAAAAAACATCGGCTTTCAGTTGTGCACACCAATACGTATGCAAAATCTGTGGTGAACATGGCGGATGTAGTAAGTATCAACCCGATTCAATATTGCCAAAGAGGAATTTTCTCGCCTGATTGTTAATAGAATGGATAATATGGTTTTTATATTTTCACTACTCTAAATCGCACTTTAGCCGAGGTGTCCTGTAAGTCCCTGATAACCTTGCAATTGACTATTGACTTTGATCTCTGGATGGGAAGATGATTAAAGGAAGTGGTCGAACGTACCCACAGATTTTTTCGTGAAATTTCTTCCTATATATTTCACATTGGAAAAGAAAAGGTTGAGTCATAGTCCCTAACAAAGATATTCGCAGTATATGCCTAACAGTGGAAAAGCAATATAATAGTTGTGCCTCTTTCAAAAAAGTGCCTAGTGCTGTGGGAATGATGCAACTAAATAATTCTACTCTACCTACTTTTTAAATCTTCTCTTGACACGGCAGTGCCAATGTCTTCTCCATGAGTTTAATCAGGGCCAGTCAGGTTGTATAGAAATGATTTCCTTGGAGAGTCTTCATTGTTCTACTTTTTGCTAGGGGAACTCAAGAATGCATGAATTCTTTGTCTAGGGTGCCAGAAAATGGATTTAGGAGAGCCTTGAATAAGGGTAAAAGTATTGGTCAAAAAGTGATCTTTTGTTTCTAACTAGTGCTCTGTTCTTTGTGTATTACTTGGTAAACAATTTAAATTTCTATTAACTTAAGGAAAATGCATGTAAATTAGAAAAACAATTCTCTCTTAAAAACAGTAACGTTTCTTTCATTTAACTAAAACTCAAGGAGTTTCCATAAAGGGAACTTTGTAGTCCTGTTCGTAAATTGATTTTACCACATGTACAGCTGGTGTGTTCATTTTGCTAATATATTAGATATATCAAGACCAACTTAAGACAAGGATAGTATTGGTTGCCATGGAAACCTGGGCGGCTGACAACAAGTTTGCCATATCTGAAAACCCACTGATCACTCTACGGGAGTTCATGAAATACAGGAGGGATTTCATCAAAGAGAAAAGTGATGCAGTTCACCTTTTTTCGTATGTAACTTTTGTAATGATTTATTACTTTTTTGCTTCCATGTTGAATGCTCTATTATTTATGACTGAGATGTATTCTTTCTACTACATAATACAATTAGGATTTGACATGGAAGATACATTTGGAAGAAGTTTTAAAGTGTAAATTGTTCAAAATTGTCTTGAAAATTTGAGGTTCAATTTTGAGTTATTTTATTATTGCATGTATATTTCATTTAACCTTTCAAGAGATTTAATCAGAGCATTTACTGAATAAAAGTGCTGTTAATACTCATAAAGAATATTCTTAACAGATTAATTATATTCTTTACAGTTGCTGTTTTTTTTTTATTAATGTTATGATAGATTACAACCTTGTGAGATTTCAGTTGTACATTATTGTTAGTCATGTTGTGGGTACACCTCTTCCCCCTTTGTGCCCTCCCCCCACCACCCCCTTTTCCCTGGTAACCACCGATCAGATCTCCTTGTCAATATGTTAACTTCCACCTATGAGTGGCAGTTGCTGTTTTTTAAATGTTAATTTTATCTTTGTTTTTTGGTTTAAGGTGAGAGCTTAGTATTTCTGGAGTTCATTTTTTATTTTTTCTCACTCTTGTAGGTTTGGTTTTTTTTGGTAACTTGCATATTTGATATAATAGCAAGTTACATATAGTAGCATTTTAAAAACTAATCATCTAAAGTCAGAGCTGTTGAAGAAAATTATAAATGGAAGTAGCAGAACTTATGTTAGGGTAACTTTCTTTTTACATAATTTCAAATTTAAAGAAAAGTTGCAAAAATACTACAGGGAAATACCCTAACTATGCCCTTCACCCAGATTCATCAGTTGTTTACATGTCATCCTATTTGTTTTATGACTTCTTTCCTTTTCTTGTTTTTCCCTCCTTCCATTTCTTTCTTCTTTTCATCCATCCATCTATCTATGATTTTTTTTTTTTCTGAACTATTTGAGAGTAAGTTGGGGATATTTACTTACTGGGCCTTTACTACTAAATACTTAAGACATTTTCTTATATAACCATAGTAAATTATTAAAACCAGAAGATTTGACATTTATGTAGTACTTTAATCTATAGTCTTTATTCCAATTTCACCAATTGTCTGAATGATGTCTTTTATAGCTGGTTCTCCCACCCTTCATCCCACTATCACACATTACATTTCATTGTCGTGTCTCTTTAGTATCCTTTAATCTGAAAGATTTCCTCAGCTTTCCTTTGTTTATTTTGGGCTTAACATTTTTGAAGCATATAGGCCAGTTATTTTATCGAATGTTGCTCATTGTGGAAATGTCTGACGTTTTCTCATTATGAGGTTCAGGTTGTGCATTTTTGGCAAAAATACCATAGAAGTGATTTTGTATCCTTCTCTGAGTACACATATTAGTAATTCTTTCTTAATAAGTATAGTTCTATTTAAGATCTTTATTTATTTTTATATTTTTGGTGAGGAAGATTGGCCCTGAGCTAACATCTGTTGCCAGTCTTCCTCTTTTTGCTTGATCATGTAGGGAAACGTCCCTCAGAAACCTTTTTCTTTGGTTATGTGTGTAAACAATTCTCACATTCCTCCCTTACCTCAAGAATATATAGTACAGAAGTGTTAATAATGAGAGGTGCTATGATATTTAAACTATGAGCAGTAAGCATTTTTCATTTCCTTTTCTAAAAGGGGAAGTCAATTTGAGAGTAGCCGGAGCGGGGCAGCTTATATTGGTGGGATTTGCTCGTTGCTGAAAGGAGGAGGCGTGAATGAAGTAGGTGTGAACATCTGTACAGTACAAAGTGGTATGATGGCTGAAAATGTTTTCCTAATGTTTAAGAGAGAATTTCTCAGCATTCTACATTCTCTAAATGTTAGGTTGTGTTATTAACAACCAATATGGTTACTGTAAATGACCAGTGTCAGAATAGGGAAATAATGGGAGATAGTATTTGATAATTCTGTTTACATTCTCCTTAGAGTAATTTCCAGATTCAGCTATTTACACGTTATATAGAGAAAAATCTTTACTTTTTTGTTGTTAGTGCGAATGAGTCGATTCCAACTCCTAGCGACATGCTATTCATAGGGATTTCACAGCCAATTTTTCTGGATGTGAGGCCAGGTCCTTCTTCCTACTCTGTCTTAATCTGGAAGCTCTACTGAAACCTGTCCACCAGAGGTGACCCTGCTAGTATTGGAAATACCAGCGGCATAGCTTTCAGCATCATAGCAACTAAAAGATGGGTGGTGTGGTTCCTTGACTGGGAAATAAACCCAGGCCAGGATGGCAATAGCACTGAATCTTAACCACTAGACCTCCGTGGCTGGTCTTCAGTTTTACCTTCATTGAAAATAGGCCCTGTTTATCACTTTGACCGATTTTCCAGGGAATTGAGTAATTCCTTGAACCGTTGGTTTACTCCCTAACAACCTAATTGGAGATTTTCTTCCTACCTCAATACTTGACACATTTTTGGAGAAAAAAATAGACTAGGTTTTCCAAAGGATTGTTTCTATACTGAAGGCACTAAACCCGATGGAAGTAATCTAAAAGAAAAATACTTGAATCTTTGGGAAGCTACATATTGAAAAAAATATCCTTAGGTTTTCTCAAATTTCTTTTGGCCAAAGATCATCACTACTTCCTGTTACTCATACCATTTGTTTTCTGAAGCCACATATATTCAACTTGGGGAAATTTCAGGAGTACAAGTGGACACACAAAAATGAATGAATTCCAAATAATTTACACATTTATTTTTATTTTGTATTATCCAAAAGACTGGTTTAATTATATACAAGTATTAAGTTTTTCAGGAATTTCGCTGGTGAAATTTGGACTCAGATTTAAGTTTCCAAACCCAAAAGTTGATGATTCCCTGGCTTCTAGTCTTCTCTGGAAGAGTTAATCAAACATGGATTTATTTCATACCACTTCTTCCCAAATGCTTGACAGTTCAACATTAGCTATTATGTTTAACCTCTGCTAAATAAACTGCTTAGAAATTACTTATTTTTGATTATATTGTGACATTTTTCTCTGGCCCATCTTAAAGAATGATTTGCATTTACATGTATTTTATTTTTGCTTTTCTTTTTCAGTTTGGGAAAACTGATTTAATGGCTGTTACACTTGCACAGTCATTAGCCCATAATATTGGTATTATCTCAGACAAAACAAAGTTAGCAAGTGGTAAGTTTAAGTACATGTGTGGTTTAGCAATAGACTATCTGTGAAATATTTTGCAGAATGAGATTCTTTAATTCACTTGCTTGATTGAAAGAGTTTGGGTGATAGTATAAGGTAAACAGCCAGGGCACAAAATGTTTTTTTCAAAAGTAATACGATGTAATATTTACATTACAGATGAAAATTTCTCCATGGGTAATAAACCTATGTGATGATAAGTTCAGTTGACTTTAACCTAAAAAAGGACAAATAAGCTCAGTTTGCTAATTTTAAATGGTCTGGTAGAGAACCCTGGCATGTAGGTTTAAGGCATACTGTTTTATTATGGTTTATTTAAAACATCTCTTAGTATGGCCACAGAGGTAGAAATTGCCTGCCAGGATCAGACCTGATAAAGGGCTTAGTAAAATATGGACCTAGTAAAATAGGCTTGATTTGGCATCTATGAAGACTGTATTTTCCCAGGTGGATAAAGTTACTTCACCAGGAATGGTCAAACACTGTGTATTTGGAGTAAGTTGATTATAACCATATTTATTTTATTATTTTAATAAAAATATTATAAATATGATTGTTTATATTAATGATAACTATTACCATTTATGGAGCACCCATAATATGGGATATATATGGGATATATTTGTCCATATATAATGGAAGAGATAATTGAATGCTGTTGTTATTATTTTCTACATCTAGTTAGTATTTTCTACATCTAGATACTTGTTTGATCCTCAAAATAATCCTGCAAGATACTCATTATTATCCCCATTTTACAGCTAAGGTGACTGGATCTTAAAAGGGTAATGTCTCCAAGATTACACATATTTTGAGTGGCAAGCCCAGGTTTCGAACCTGGTTATTTCTGATTCTGAAGACCCTCTGCTTAACCAATATACTATACCTTCTATTGGCAGTCTTGGTGCAGAGGTTTTAAAAATGGACAAGAAATTGTAAGAATTCTCATAAAGACCTGTGAAACCAGAATTCTTTAATGATGTATCACTATTTCATTAGTATTTGTTAAGCCATTTTAAGTGAAGGCTTTAAAATTATGGCTGGCCACTTGTTAAAATATTGAAACATTTTATTTTTGTAAAAGTTAGATAATGTTGATAGGGTTAAAGTAAAGCTTAAAATATAAGGAAGATTATAAAGCAGGTATTACTTTTTTAAAGGTATGTAAGGAATAAAAAGTGAAGATATACTTTTTAAAATAGGAACTATTCTAATGTACTGTTTTCACTTTGTAAAAGGTGTGTGTATTCATTTTCTCTTAGGCGAGTGTAAATGTGAGGACACATGGTCTGGATGCATAATGGGAGACACCGGGTGAGCCACTTCTTTTTGAAAATAACTCACTTTTCCTTTAGCTGCTGTGCTGTTATCTTCCTAGGAGTATGACACTTAAGAACTGAGTGTGTGGAAGCTCATCACAGGCATTGAAGAGAAAATCAGAAGTAGATTTTCTCAATCGTTTTGTATGTAAAATATTTTCACAAAATAGTCTCTTATTTATGATGTCAATTAAGTTAGTAGAACAAAGACTTTTTTAGCCTTGAATCTAGGCTGGAAATAGAAGAAATGAGGAAGAACTTTTTCGTAATGGCTGACCTACTAATTCTCTTTCCTTTTATGTTCTTCAATATTAATTAAATGGGTTATAAACAGTTGTGTGCTGGTAAGCTGACTCTTACTAAAACAAACAAACAAACAAACAAGAAAAGAGCCTGGATTTGTAGCTTCCTCAGATTTCCAGCAACCTTCTACCATAGATAAAAGCCTGTGGTGTAAATACTCCCACAATGCTGATTTCCAGCTGTCATTGGTCCGTCGCTGAGCAAGGAGTGGGAAGAGATGGGCACCATCTGCTCTCCTGAGAAAGGTTTTCATTTTTATACTGTCTTGCCCTTCACACACTATCTGGCACCAATCTTTTGCTCTTTCTAAATAAATTTTGCCACCATTCCTTTCATACCAAGCTTATCATTACTGCCTTACTTTAACCTTTTATCATCTTATGCTCTTATTATTTCAATAATATTCCAGATACTGAGACAACTTTCAGACTCCCTCTCTCCACTCTTGAACTCCACTTCTATCATAATTGAAAAGGTATAAAGAGTCAAAGAGTGAACACTTGTATACAGTCACCTAGCTTAAAAAAATGGCAACACTGCATACATAGTTAAATCCTCCTGTGTTCTCTCTTGTTGGTCCTCAGCCCCAGCCAAGGTAACTACCATCTTGAATTTGGTTCCTACCACCCATCGGTCCTTTTTTATACTTTTACTGTATATATGTGTATGTGTTGAAGTAATACATAACATTGCTTTGCATGTTTTCAGTTTATATGAAAGGCGTCATAGTATATATATTCTTCTGTGACTAGATTATTTTGATCAACTTTGTGAGATTCCATGACGCTGACAATATATAGCTCTATTTCACTGAATATATGCAGCACAATTTCTCTATCTTTCTCTTAATGCACATGGATTTATGTATCAAACATGCAAATCATGTCGTTTTCCTTCTCAGAACTTTTGTGGGTCTCTGTTTCTAAAGAATAAGGTTCAGATTCCTTCCTCCAATATTTAGATGTCCATAGTCTTTCTTTATCCTCATTTGCAAATATCATTTTCCACTAGTATTCATGATCTGTTTGCTTACCATAATTGTACATGAGTTTCCAGCCTCTTTTGATCTCTTGAATATATTCTCTTCATCTGGAATTCTCTATCTAACTACAATTTGAGATTTATTATATTTTTTAACTCCTGTATTGTAATTTAATTCTGTGTGTCTTTATGCTTCTCCTCATAAATTAGTTGTAAATTTTTTGAGGATTACATCTTACAGTAATTTATGTTTTTGTCAGACCTCACACCATAATTTCTTGTACAGACTTGATTTTCAATGAATATTTATTGATTGTATTTGAATTTTGAACTGCCAAGATAGGTATGACAAGGAAAATAAATGATGGAGGGAATGTACATGCAAACATGTATTTAAGATATTTTTCAAAACATCTTTGGACTTTTTGTTTAGTAATAAGAGTAAATGATAAAAGTCCTTTTCTATAGTTGTAATTTTCCAACAATTACTAAATTCCGTACTGGAGGTTCTTGTCTTTTAAAAGCTATGTAGTATATTATAACTGATTATTCTGATTAACTATTAAAAACAAAATTTTAGAGACAATCTGCATAGTACTAGGTGTAATGTGTAGCCAAGTGAGATGGTGACACTCAGATGTATATAGCTCTTTGCATTGGAACTCTTCTTACATCAAATAGATGCACACAGGAGAAAAGCTCTTTACATAAAACATTTTCTGGTATGATGCTATATGTAACTTGATCTGGACATATATTTCCCCTGGGTACATTCCCTTCCATTTCTACTTTCCAAAGTTCCTTTGTACTGCTAAATGTTGGAAAGTATTGTTGACATGAATACCATGTCATAAAAATTAAAGGTATAAAAATTAAAATTTTAAGAATGCATGGAATACAGCAGATATGTTACCCTGCAAAAAAGAAGTTGTGGGGCTGAGCCTAGGGAGAGACATTGTGTCTGCTTTCAGGTATTTGAAGGAGTATGGTCTGGTGGAGGAATTAATCTTGCTTGATGGTTAACCCAGACTGTAACTGTGTGCCGCAGTTACGGGGAATGAGATGGGGCACAGCGAAGGGAAGAGCAATTCACAAATTTCAGCTGTTCTTATATAGAAGGAGCTTCCCTGTGAGGCAATGAGTTTCCTGTCACTGTCAGAGAGCAGACTCAGCTCCCAAGTGTGCAGTGGGCAGGAGGCTGGGCTGGCCTGAGACCCCTGTGGGTGCCTTTGCAGGGCAGGGGCTGAATTAGACTTAGACGTCTAAGGGGCTTACACTAAGAGTTAGTGACTTTCTTTGGCAGTAGGGAGCCGTCTCAGGATTTGGCCACTAGAATAAAGAGGGAACTTGAAGCAATCCCTATTTAAGTTTGATAACTCTGGCAGAGATATGTAGTATGGATTAGAGGGGAAGGTGATTGAAAAATTGGCTGGGGGGAGGCATTGAAAAGAAAAAAGGAAGAAATATATGTAAGAAACTGTTCAAATAAGAATAAAATGCATGACTTGTTAGGAAAATGAAGTGAAGGAAGTAAAGTAGTTCACACAATTTAAACTGAAGACGCTTTATTTGGAAAGTTTGGCGTGAAACACTTGAAAAATGAGTTTAGGGTAAATAAGCATTGTAAATTCCATTAGTCAATTCACAAAGCCTCAACCACTGTGCTAGGAAGAAGCAGGGATGTAAATGGATATGGTCCTTGCAGGCTAGTGGGAGAGACTTTATAAAAACTATCCATTAGTATCTTAATTGTGCTTTCACTTTTATAAAAGCTCAATGTAAAGTTACTTTTGAAAAATATAGAAAATAAGATTTTTATCACTTCTCACCATCTGGTGATAACCATGGTTAATGTTAAAATACTGCTGTTTATATCCACTATTTTTTCTCTTTCCGTTTTTATTGTTTTATAAAGTTTGTATCTTGTTGGATGTGTAGTTTATTCATTTTTCGCTTAACATTATATAGTCAGCATTTTTATGAGTCTTGATTCTTCAATGCCATGATTATTAATAACTACATGGTATTCTATTTTATTAATATATCACAATTTAGTTAGTTTTCTTACTGTTGAACATTTAGGTTATTTTCGTGTTGTTTGCTATTATAAATTGTGCCACAGTAAATATCTTTGTTCAGACATTTTTGTATACATAACTAATTATTTCCTCTAGGAAGATTTCTGAAAGAAGAATTCCTAGATTTAAGGATATTCTCATTTTGAAGGTTCTTCATGCATATTGCCAAATTGCTCTATAGCTAAGTTTCCTTTTCTATTGACCGTTTATTATTTTTCTTTGGTATACATTTGTTTTCTTGTATTTTGAAACAATCTGAAACTTGAAAACTTTCAAGAATAGTAACAAAGAAGCTTTTTGTTCCTAAATCAAAAGTTAACTTGGTGCCCATCACCCCAAACACCTTAGTGTGCATTTCTACAAACAAGGACATCTTCCTACAGAACAACAATACAACTAATAAGACCATCTAATTCTTAGCCCTCGTTCAGGATTGGCCCTGTGTTTCAATAGTGTAATTTTAGCAAAAGGTTCAGAATCAGGCATCACATTTAGTTTTTCTGTCTCTTAGCCTCCTTCAGTCTGGAACAGTTCCTCAGTCTTTCCATGACTTTCATGACCTTGACACATTCATAGATTATAGTCAGTTATTTTGTAGAATGCTTTTCAGTTTGGATTCCAGCCCAGTTTTAATATTTAGGAAAGACTCATTATGAAATAAACTATTCCTAACTCTGATTGAAATTACAGGGACTCTATGTGTGTATTTCCTTTGACTGGGCGTGCAAATAATGAACAACCCATAGTCACCATTAGTTGCCAAATGAAGAATTTAGAAATATCCTTACTGAATAAAACTCTTATGGATTGAATGCAAATGTTTTACATAAATGGAATTTATTATTTATTCTGTGATTTTTAAGAATAATTTACAATTTAAACAATGTCCAATTTTAAGACTAATGTACAAAGGAAACTAAAACTGTATCTGGTTATTGCTTTTCTTCTCTCTTATAGCTATTATCTTCCTAAAAAGTTCACCCAGTGTAATATTGAAGAATATCATGACTTCCTGAATAGTGGAGGTGGTGCCTGCCTTTTCAACAAACCTTCTAAGGTAATAAGTGTGATCAGAGTTAATCTTTCTAAAGTATTACAAGTACAAATTTTCAGTCGTTGTGTCTTATAAAAGAGAGCTTTTCAACTTGGCTTATATGTGCATATCTAGATATGCTAAATATCTGCGTTTTCAAGCCAGCTTTAATCTTGGGCATTTGGGGTTATTCTGATGAAAATAAAAAGCAGATAGAAGTGAGTGTTTGCTTTCTGAAAAATGTCCATTTTCTTTTCGTATGGTTTCATTTTGCCTTTCTTTTTCGTTTTCTTAATGGGCTTTTTTTACCTTTGGATACCTAATTATAGCTCATACTGATGGAAAAGGGGGACATATCTCCCCCTCATTATTCGCTATCACTGCCTTTCAGAGTGAGCAGTATGCTTAAAATTAGAAGTACTTCTCAACATGAAAACCACGTCTGCTTAAAGCAGAAAAGAAGAAAGTCTGTCTGTACTTAAACTTTGTCACAGACTTTTACAACTTGCCGAGCATCCTATGGTTACTGACTAGAAAACAGGTCTTCCTCATGCACTTGGAAGACTTTGAATGTTCAAGAAGAATGCTTTGTCCTTGTTAATTATGTGAACTGTGGCCTGCTTCCGTGCACCGTAGCAATATGTGGCATTGCCTTTGTAATCATGTACCTGGTTTCATTCTCTGTTCACTCCACTGAAATTTATGAAATGTATCATATTGCATTGAAAAGCAAATTGACAATTTTAAGACTCTTTCTGGAAGCTTTAGAAGGGATATTTGACCTAAATCCCTGCTGCTATAAATGAAAAACAATTCAAATCTTTTTACCAAAATAACTGATTATTCTGAACTTGGAATAACAGAATAAATGTGCTTTTCATCTGGACAAGTTTTGGTTTTGCCTTTCAAAGCTCTCTTATTTGTTATAATCCCTTTCAGCTGAAAATGAAATCTAGCGATGAATTGATTCTTTTATAGGCGAAGAGAGAGTATTTGAAATCAGGTGGGGATTTTTTTGTTGTCGTTGCTTTCTTTATTTTGTTTTTTCTCTCTAGTTAGTTAGGAAAGTGTGTGTGTGTCTTGACAGGTGTGTGCTCACTTTCATTCTATAATACCTACATTGATAAACTTATGAATGAATAGTATATATGTGGAACGTAACAATTATTTACTAATTTTACCTATCACCATAAGATAAGTTATACTCAAAAGTTAATAAAATTGATGGAGAGTTAAAAAAGAAGTGGCTTTAAATGTACTCTTGTACAAGCCAAAAATTACTTCCATCTCTGGGGCAAATTATTATTGTTCTTCTCTGCAAAGCTATGTTAATGGAGGAGCTATATTTTGTATTAAATAAATCAATGGATTTGTTCATTTTTGTGGTGTTTTCCTAATTGTCTATGAAATAACTTTCTGTTTCACAAAGAGATATAGTTAATAAAGGGCTTTTCACAGATCATTGAACTTGATCCTCACAATAATTCGTGATGTAGATGGGGAGCTAATATTATTATTATTATTCCTGCTTTTAAATATTAAAACACTTGGGCTCTGAGATGACAAGCCCAAGATAAGTAGCTGAGCCAAGATTTGAATCCAGACTTTCTGACTCCAACTCCCTTGCTGTTTGAAATGTCACTCTGGGTTGGTTTTAATCAATGGCTAGATCATCTTTTATTTTGGTGGCATTTTCTAGACTCTACTTGATATGTATGTTATATATGTAAATATGATTAAAACTGAAATGGAAATAGAAGTAGACACTTCTGTTCTAAAGTTCCCAGTTCTAAAGTTCTAAAGGCATTCTTTCAAGTTTAGAAAATTAAAAATATACTTTAAAATGACTGATGGATATGCCAGATGTATAGTTGTGGAACTTAGGGTCTCTCATAAGATCTTCGATGTTTTATTTTAGTTCCCTTTTTGGTTTTCCTCCCACAGCTTCTCGATCCTCCTGAGTGTGGCAATGGCTTCATTGAAACTGGAGAGGAATGTGACTGTGGGACCCCAGCAGTAAGTTTCTGGGTGTTCTGATCATGTTTTTTTTTTAAAGATTTGATTTTTTCCTTTTTCTCCCCAAAGCCCCCCGGTACATAGTTGTGTATTCTTCGTTGTGGGTTCTTCTAGTTGTGGCATGTGGGACGCTGCCTCAGCGTGGTCTGATGAGCAGTGCCATGTCCGCACCCAGGATTCGAACTAACGAAACACTGGGCCGCCTGCAGGGGAGCGCGCGAACTTAACCACTCGGCCACGGGGCCAGCCCCTGATCATGTTTTTTTTTAAGGTTACTCATGGTCATTCCAGGTCCACACACTGAGACATATGGTGCAAATGTTATGTCTGGAAATTTTATAGGATGTGTGGAAGAAAGATTATTATTGTTAAGTGACACATTTATTTTAGAAAGTATCCTGGTACTTTCAGGAGAATGACACCATTTTCTGATATTTTGCAAATGTTTATATTCCTTAGGAATGCGCCCTGGAAGGAGCAGAGTGTTGTAAGAAATGCACCTTGACTCAAGACTCTCAATGCAGTGATGGTCTTTGTTGTAAAAAGTGCAAGGTAAATAAATGTTGATTAATGACCAATTGACAGAAGAGAGGACATGTTTGATAAATTGTTAAGGCAAGGTAAATATAATCTAATGACAATAGTAGTATCCAAAATATACTGTATTAAGTGACTAAGTGCCAGGTGCTTTACAGGATCCTCATAAATCTTGTGAGGGGTAGTTACTGTTTTTATTCCCATCTAACAGATGAGAACGCTGAGGCATGTAGTGATTAAATAGTTTGCCCAGGGTCTTACACAAGATAAGTCAGGGAGCTAGGGCCTGAAGCTTGTTAATATCCAGTTTGTCCTCTCACTACTGCCTCCCTGAGGAGCATGCACATTAAATGAGACCCAGTGTTACTAATCTTTGATTGATATTTTTCCTTTCTTTGTAAAGCCATGAGGATATTCAATAGATCCCTCTTTTCTTGCTGCCAAACTTGGTATATCTCTTGCATTAGCTATTGAGGGAACAAAAGCTATCCTTTTAGACGTGATAGCACCTTACATGTGTTATTGTTCATGAGAGTTTAGAATGCATCTTTACACACATTATCTATTTTCATCCTCCCAATAGCATCCTCATACCTGTGTCCAAATACTTAAGCCTTTACATCAAGAGTAACAGTTATTTGAGGCTTACCTTCTTCAAAGAAATCTATTTCTTTTTTCTCTTCTCATATAAAATCTGCTACAATATTCTGCTTTATTTCTGAGGTATAATATCTGTCTTTTTCAGTCTGTACATTTTATGGAGGCAGAGCCAGGGACTTACAGAGTAATTGATACAGGTTCTAAGTAAATATTTGTTGAATGAATGAATAGATATGCACGGCATTCTCCTTCTGATTCTTTACTGATTGACTAACTTTAGTCTAATGAATTAAGGGAGAGTGGAATATGAACCTATCATGTTAAGGATCTGCTATGTGCCAGAGAGTGTGCTAGGCCCTTTTAATTTATATCATCTTATCTGTGGGTTTCCCAGTGTTGGCACAATTCACATTTTTGGCTAGATAATTCTTTGTTGTAAGCCTGTGTCTTTGTTTATTGTAGAATGTTTAGGAGCATCCCTGACTTTTACCTTCCAGTTGCAAGTACCACCCATCCTAGTTGTGCCACCCAAAAATGTCTCCAGACATTGCCACATGTCCCCTTGGGAGAAACATCACTCCTGGTCGAGACTCCTGTCTCTCGTAATGCTCACAACCACACATTTGGGATAGTCATTATTATTCAGATCTTTCCAGTTGAGCAATTCCAGTCTCAAGGAAGTGAAATAACCTGCATAGGCTCATTCAGTAAGGAGTAGATGTGTAGTTATATCCAGACCTTCTGGCAGTAATTTCTGCAGTTTCTACTTTACCACTATGTTTCTGGCAGCTTATTTAAAGATAAGCAAGGCACTGGCAGAGATCTCTGAAAGCACTCTCTAAAAAAGGAAGATTAAACCAAGTGTGAAACAGACATTCCCTCATTTTGGCTACCTCTACTGTTTATTCTGTTGGCTTCTCCAACTGCTATAACAAGGGATTCCTGATCATTTATTTTAGTGCTCCATGTTTGAAGTCTGCCCATCCATAAAATGTGCTTAATTATGCCATTTTTTCTTTCATTTAGGAATTAGGTTCTTTGTGCTATAATCATTTCAAGGAACAAGTACAAAATAATGAAATTAAAATACGTACAATAAAATGGCATGATTAACTTTCTTACAAAATAAGCTATAGCTGTACCAGTCAAGTAAGATCTTTTTGGCCACTTTCTCTACCCCATACCTCCCATTCTCACCCCCATCCTGCGCTTCTGGAGGAGCCAGAGGCAGGGTAGTGAATGGACGAGGAGGAATAGAAGAAGAAGATGAGAAATCATGTGTATCTTTTTTTTTTATACATGTATTGATAATAATGTATCTGTAAGTCAGAGTTGGCAAACTGTTTCTGTAAAAAGCTAGATAGTTAATAGTTTAGGCTTTGTGGCTCATAAGGTCTCTGTCTCAGTTACTCAACTTTACCCTTGAAAGCAGGCATCAAAAATACAGGAACAAATAGGTGTGGCTGTGCTCTGATAAAACTTTGCTTATAAAAACAGGCGGCCAAACCAAATTTTGCCCTCAAGCCATAATTTGTGGGCCTCTGCTTATTTACTTGTCTGTTATTTTTCTCCTTCCATTATTAGTGTGTAAGTTCCAAGAGGGCAGGAGTTTTGGTTGATTTATTTACGCTGTATCCCAACACTTAGAGAGGTCATCCTTCACTGTGCTTTCTGTCAGAAGTTTCTTGTCATTTCTTGAACACTTACACTCTCACATGAACTCTACCTTAAATCTACTTGTATTTCTTACCTCAGATGTTCTAAAGTTGTGGTTCACCCCACTCCCAAGGAGGAAGAGAATCAGAGTATATGAAATTAAATTATCTTGCCTCTTTCCTTATTTTTATGGCCTATTTCCTCCCACTAAAATATAAGTTCCTTGTAAGCAGGATTCTTATGTTTTGTTCTCCATTGAGTCCCCAGTGGCTAGAAAGTGCCTGGCACATTTTAAGTGCCTTGCAAATACGTGATGAATGAGCACAAGTTTTGTTTGGATCTTCTAAAAAATATCTGTTGAGTCCTGATTGGAGTCGATAATGTGCTATTCATGTTCTAGGAACAACAGGAAACTCAAATACCTGGAGGACTGAGTGCGAGGGAGAGAAGATGAAAGTTGTGGAGAGGGAGTCTCGTATAATGTATATGTCTGTGTGAGCAGAGATAAGAGCATGGAAAGATCCCGCCCCAAATGTTAACATTTTGGAAAGGGAAGGAGAATGGGATTGAAGAGAAGAGGGGAAGGGTGATAACTTTATGAGTCTGTGTGTTTTGTTATAATGAATACTCTTGCAATTCATAGATCCAATGAGCTTAAAAATTTATTTGTACAACTCCCACACTTAACAAGAAATATTTGAGGTGGTTGAAAACAGACCAAAAAAACTCCCCTACGCAAGTACAAATAATAGAAACATTAGAAAAGAATAAAGGATCAAGGTATAGATCTATATAAAAATGAGGCAGGAGAGAAGGGAAAGGAAAGCATGGGAGGAAATAGCTTTGCCAGAAAATCTAAATCTTGCAATTCAGGCCAAAATCTAACTTTCAAACTCTTGGCAGGAAAGGCAAAAAAGAGTAACATGGTAAAGGTTCTAGCACAAATGAAGGGTAAAATGTAAATCCAGAAGCTGTTTGGAAGGAAGAATTATTAGAATTTGGACTAACTTGTCCTTCTGATGGAAATATGCCCTCAAGTGCTGTCCTATTTTAGCGAAACATTGTAAGACTTATGTGTGATGATTGCAAATTACTTCATACAGGGGAAACTCTCTCGGAAAACTATTAGATTAACATTTCATTCAGTAACTGTGGTTTTCACAGACTACCGTCTTAAGATAGTTTAAGATAGTCCCATCCAAAAAATGTTCATTTCGTCTTTTTAAAGATGATCCTGTGCGAGTTTTTTTCTTCGACAGTTTTATGCACTGATTTTTGTTCATTTAGTTTCAGCCTGTGGGGACTGTGTGCCGAGAAGCAGTAAATGATTGTGATATTCGTGAAACATGCTCAGGAAATTCAAGCCAGGTAATTTACGGAATAATTATTCTAAACTCCACAGGAAAAAGCAGGAGTATCTTTTTTTTTTCTTTTTTTTTTATTGAGTTAATGATAGGTTACAATCTTGTGAGATTTCACTTGTACATAAATGTTTGTCAGTCGTGTTGTAAGTGCACCACTTCACCCTTTGTGCCCACCCCCCACCCCACCTTTCCCCTGGTATCCACTAAACTGTTCTTAGTCCATAATTTTAAATTCCTCATATGAGTGGAGTCATACACAGATTATCCTTCTCTCGCTGGCTTATTTCACTTAACATAATTCCCTCAAGGTCCATCCGTGTTATTGCAAATGGAATGATTTTGTTCTGTTTTACAGCTGAGTAGTATTCCATTGTACATATGTACCACATCTTCTTTATCCATTCGTCTGTTGCTGGGCACTTAGGTTGCTTCCATGTCTTGGCTATTGTAAATAATGCTGCAATGAACACTGGGGTGCATAGGACTTTTGGGATTGCTGACTTCAACCTCTTTGGATAAATACCCAGTAGTGGGATGGCTGGATCGTATGGTAGTTCTATTTTTAATTTTTTGAGGAATCTCCATACTGTTTTCCATAGTGGCTGCACCAGTTTGCATTCCCACCAGCAGTGTATGAGGGTTCCTTTTTCTCTACAACCTCTCCAACATTTGTTACTATTAGTTTTAGATATTTTTGTCATTCTAATGGGTGTAAGGTGATATCTTAGTGTGGTTTTGATTTGCATTTCCCTGATGATCAGCGATGATGAGCATCTTTTCATGTGCCTATTGGCCATCCGTATATCTTCTTTGGAGAAATGTCTGTTCATGTCTCCTGCCCAATTTTTGATTGGGTTGTTTGATGTTTTGTTGTTGAGTTGTGAGAGTTCTTTATATATTCTGGATATTAAGCCTTTGTCACATATATGACTTGCAAATATTTTTTCCCAGTTAGTGGGTTGTTTTTTTGTTTCAATCCTGTTTTCATTTGCCTTGAAGAAGCTCTTTAGTCTGATGAAGTCCCATTTGTTTATTCTTTCTGTTGTTTCCCTTCTCTGAGAAGGCATGGTGTCCGAAAAGATCCTTTTAATACTGATGTCAAAGAGTGTACTGCCTACGTTTCTTCCAGAAGCCTTATGGTTTCAGGTCTCACCTTTAGGTCTTTGATCCATTTTGAGTTTATTTTGGTGAATGGTGAAAAAGAATGGTCAATTTTCATTCTTTTACATGTGGCTGTCCAGTTTTCCCAGCACCATTTGTTGAAAAGACTTTCTTTTCTCCATTGTATGCTCTCAGCTCCTTTGCCAAAGATAAGCTGTCCATAGATGTGTGGTTTTATTTCTGGGCTTTCAATTCTGTTCCATTGATCTGTGTACCTGTTTTTGTACCAGTACCATGCTGTTTTGATTACTGTAGCTTTGTAGTATGTTTTGAAGTCAGGGATTGTGATGCCTCCCGTTTTGTTCTTTTTTCTCAGGATTGCTTTAGAAATTCGGGGTCTTTTGTCGCCCCAGGTGAATTTTAGGATTCTTTGTTCTAAGTCTGTAAAGAATGTCATTGGGATTCTGATTGGGATGGCGTTGAATCTGTAGATTGCTTTAGGGAGAACGGACATTTTAACTATGTTTATTCTTCCAATCCATGTACATGGAATGTCTTTCCATCTCCTTATGTTGTCATCCAATTCTCTCAGAAAGGCCTTGTAATTTTCATTATATAGGTCCTTCACTTCCTTAGTTAAATTTACCCCAAGGTATTTTATTCTTTTTGTTGAGATTGTGAATGGTATTGTGTTCTTGAGTTCTTTTTCTGTTAGTTCGTTGTTAGAATATAGAAATGCTACTGATTTATGCAAATTGATTTTATACCCTGCAACTTTGCTGTAGTTGTTGATTACTTCTAACAGTTTTCCAGTGGATTCTTTGGGGTTTTCTATATATAAGATCATGTCATCTGCAAACAGCGAGAGTTTCACTTCTTCCCTCTCTATTTGGATTCCTTTTATTCCTTTTTCTTGCCTGATTGCTCTGGCCAGGACCTCCAGTACTATGTTAAATAAGAGTGGTGATAGAGGGCATCCTTGTCTCGTTCCTGTTTTCAGGGGGATGGCGTTCAGTTTTTGCCCATTGAGTATGATGTTGGCTATGGGTTTGTCATATATGGCCTTTATTATGTTGAGGTAGTTTCCTTCTATGCCCATTTTGTTCAGAGGTTTTATCATAAATGGCTGTTGGATCTTGTCAAATGCCTTCTCTGCATCTATTGAGATGATCATGTGGTTTTTATTCCTCAGTTTGTTGATGTGGTGTATCACGTTGATTGATTTGCAGATGTTGAACCATCCCTGTGTCCCTGGTATGAATCCCCCCTGATCATGATGTATGATCCTTTTGATGAATTGCTGAATTCTGGTTGCCAAAATTTTGTTTAGAATTTTTGCATCTATGTTCATCAGTGATATTGGCCTGTAGTTCTCTTTTTTCGTGGTGTCCTTGTCAGGTTTTGGGATCAGTGTGATGTTGGCCTCATAGAATGTGTTAGGAAGTGTTCCATCTTCCCTAATTTTTTGGAATAGCTTGAAAAGGGTAGGTATTAAATCCTCTCTGAAAGTTTGGTAGAATTCCCCAGGAAAGCCATCTGGTCCTGGGGTTTTATTCTTTGGGATGTTTTTGATTGTTGTTTCAATCTCTTTCCTTGTGATTGGTCTGTTCAAATTGTCTGCCTTTTCTTGAGTGAGCTTTGGGAGATTGTAGGAGAGACCAAGATGTTATCCATTTCCTCTAGGTTATCCATTCTGTTGGCATATAGTTTTTTGTAGTATTCTCTTATAATCCGTTGTATTTCTGCAGAGTCTGTTGTTATTTCTCCTCGTTCATTTCTGATTTTGTTTATTTGAGCTTTCTCCCTTTTTTCTTTGTAAGTCTGGCTAGTGGTTTGTCAATTTTATTTATCTTCTCAAAAAACCAGCTCTTTGTTTCATTGATCCTTTCTACCACCTTTTTTGTTTCAATAGTATTTATTTCTAAAGCAGGAGTATCTTTAGTGCTCTGACCTCTGGGTGAAATGGAACTAGACAAGAGGCTCGTGTCTCTTTCACATCCACGCTCACTCTCTATTTGTTTTTCATGAATTTAAGTTTCATTAATCAAAGTTTGAGCAGATGTTCAGCATAATTTTGTCTTAATGTTGAACTAACTTAAGACTGCGCACATGCCTTAAATATTTTGTTTTTGTTTTTTGGTTTTTTTTGAGGAAGATTAGCCCTGAGTTAACATCTGCTTCCAATCCTCCTCTTTTTGCTGAGGAAGACTGGCCCTGAGCTAACATCCGTGCTCATCTTCCTCTACTTTATATGTGGGACACCTGCCACAGCATGGCTTGACAAGCGGTGCCACATCCAAACTATTTTGTTTTTGTTTTAAGTAGAGAGTAGAAGGCATTTGCTTTTTTGTCTAGTTAGTGAGGGAGGAAACAAGAAAACTCTTTCTCTTCAGCTCTTGAAAGAGGACTCAGCCAAGGCAGAGAGACCCACAGAGCATAGGATTCTGAGAAGAGGCCTGTTTCTCCGTCTTGATTCTTGTTTGTCTGATATCTCAATAATCAATGGAAAAAATTACAGTTCTGTGATCTTTAAAAAATATTGTCAGGCTATTAAAAACTCTCTTACTGTTAGTTTTAAATGAATAGGGAAATGAAAAAATAAGCTAATATTTAGCACACCAAATTAAAACAGAAACATTGAGAATTAAAGGGTTTTATTTCTTTGTCAAAAGCTTATCAGCAGTTTGAACTGTACATGCCTTCCTCTTGTCGTAAACCTTATAATACATAGTGAGCGTCTTTTCCATGTGTTATTGAATTGTCATAGTCCTTCCTAATTTTGGATCAACTTTCACCATTTTATCCTTTGTGCTTTCAATGTCGTGATATTTTTCCAAGAGCTGCGAAGATGTGAATGTGAAGTTTTTGCCAAACTGAAATATCAACATTCTATTAGTCAGCGATATTTTTCTATAATTCCACTTACGTTTGATTAGAATTTCACTTCCAGTGTCATCACTTTTCATTTCTTTGCTGTACTTTCATCTTTGTTGGCCAATTCCCTCTTTTGATTATTCATTTTTTTTTTAAGATTTTATTTTTCCTTTTTCTCGCAAAAGCCCCCTGGCACATAGTTGTGTATTTTTAGTTGTGGGTCCTTCTAGTTGTGGCATGTGGGATGTTGCCCCAGCCTGGCTTGATGAGCTGTGCCATGTCTGCGCCCAGGATCCGAACCAGCGAAACCCTGGGCCACTGAAGTGGAGTGCTTGAACTTAACCACTCAGTCACGGGGCTGGCCCCTGATTATTCACTTTTGAAAATGTCACATGCTGTCACCCAGAAACAGAGAGGCAACACAGCTGCACACTTTGTGGTCTGTGCATGAGCTGAATAAACAGATGGGAAGTGACCAATCACTGATAGGCTTTGAAAGAAGTGACAAGATGGGTCATTGACCTTGATGGGCTTCTGTTATTTACTTACTGATCTGACAAGCTAGTAGCAAAGTTTGTGCTTTATGCAATTACTCACAGTTAATGTACTTTAGTTACTGAAGTTGGAACTGTATCAATGGGGTATTGGTATTATTTAACAAAACCATGATAACTAAAATTCATGCATATCGGAGCCAAGAAAAATGAAGACTGCCTGCATATTTTTTTCTTTAGAGAAGAGGGATTCAATAGTGATATACCTACATTAACCATTAAAAATACTTTATTCAAAAGGTTGTCATTCTAAGAGATTAAAGGTCTTTCATGTAAAAGTATTTTCCTTTCTTAATATTTAATTAGCATCGTTTATCTATGCTAACACCTAGTAATGATGAGAATATGGTGAATGATTACCTCTTAGGTTCCTGGAGGGAAAGTATATTAGAGTAACTTTTTTGGAATGTGATTATACAATAAGCAGGAATTTTAAAAGAATCCTAAGAGGCCATCCCAGCAGCATAGTGGCTAAGTTCACATGCTCTGCTTTGGCGGCCCGGGGTTCATGGGTTTGGATCCCAGACGTGGACCCAGCACTGTTTGTCAAGCCATCCTGTGGTGGCATCCCACATAAAATAGTGGAAGATCAGCACAGATGTTAGCTCAGCAGACAATCTCCCTCAAGCATAAAGAGGAAAATTGGGCAACAGGTGTTAGGTCAGGGGCAGTCTTCCTCACACACATAAAATCCTAAATCCAAGAATTATGTACATACATTCTTTTGCATTAGTTGTAACAGCATAAATTTGAAATAATTCTAAGTGAATACATTATAAGTATAATCACTTAATTATAAGTGAATACACAAAATCAGTGTACATTTAGTGTATTGATTTTATGGTTTGTTAGCTCAATGCAATGTGTTATGGCTATTAATATGACACCTACACAAAAGTTTATTAGACCTGAGGAAATTCATATGACAAAAGTAAAGGGAAGAAGCAGAATATAAAATATTATCTATAACTTGTGTATACTTATGTTTAAAAATATAAAAATTTGTAAAAATTATGGTAGAGAAAAAATGTACCAGAATATAAAAAATGGTTGTCTTTGGGTGGTGGGAATATGAGAAACTTTTGTCTTTCATTTTTTTTTAAACTTTTTACATTTCCTAACTTTTCTCAAATAAGTATGTAATTACTATATTAATAGAAAAAATGTATCATAAATTTAAAAATTACCGTCTGTTTATAGTCACACAAGAATGCTTTACAATTTTCTGCAATTGCTACAAGAAAATATGGGAGAGAGGCTCTAAAGCATGTCTTTTCCTAACATGCCCAAAGTAGACTTCTGCTCTGTGGTTATTTTAAGTGTAAGGGCTGTTTTGCTTCTCATGGTGAAAAAGAGGGAACTACAGTTATTGCTCCATCTATGTCAGCATCCTCCTTGCTTTTGTTTTGTGCTGTTGTTTTCCTTGCTCTGCGGAATAGTGTATCTGAATATGTTAGCTGAGTTATTACTGTCAGTTCTTTTTATTTGCTACTATGAAATTACCTGTTTTTGCCTCTGGTAGATCCATATTTTTAGGGGAAAGTGCACCAATTGTTGTGTTTCCTTTTGCTTTCTCTTGATGTTTTTTGTTTTTATTTTCAGACGGTTTAAGAGAATAACCGTATTATCAGGCTTTATTTTTAAATAGAAAATGTTAAAGAGATTAGCTCAGCCTGACATTTTGTTGTGCATTTGGTTCATGGCTCTGTTTTCTTTTCCTAGTGTGCCCCAAATATTCATAAAATGGATGGATATTCATGTGATGGTGTTCAGGTAGGTTACTTCATCTTGACTTAAATTTCTCATGTGTACCAGCATGAAAGAAATACTGAAATCTTAACAAAGTAGGAATATCAATTTAAGTGTTTCATAATCAATTCTGAAGATAAAAGGTCTTTATAATACTTAGCTACTAGTTTTCCCAGTCATATTTACTTTTTTCAGTTACTTGACGTAAGCAGACATTGCATCGCTAATAGGTATGCTTTTCCATTTTAGGGCATTTGCTTTGGAGGAAGATGTAAAACCAGGGATAGACAATGCAAATACATCTGGGGGCAAAGTAAGTATATAGTGTGGCTTGATCATTTTCAAAGTTTGATGTCAGGCCAACTTCTCAAGGACATGCGTCCTGAAAGTAAATTTTTGACCATTTACGACTGGGGGATTCTCAAAGCCACTGCAGGTCTTAGCAGGGGCAGCCTTGCGGAAATTAGAGAAAGGCACCTCCTTTGAGAAGACACAGCCTGTACATCTGGGCTAGTTGGCAGTGCCTTTGGATAAGACAGAGGTGCCTTTGCTGCCAGGCAGGTGAAGTCCATTCCAGGTCATGTAGCCTGGAGAATATAGCAAAGCTGGAATTCAGCTCCACTTACACTCTCCTCAGCTAAGTGTCCTTAAGCAAACCTGTGCAACCATATGGGATGGCCATGGACCCCGGATCGGCACGCTTGGCTTAGAACTGTTGCATTAGCCAGAGTTGCTTTTTCTTCCTCAACTATCTTTCTTAAACTCTAGCTGGCTTTCCTAGTTACAGGTCACCTTCTGCTCAGGTAGCTCTGCCACATAAGAAAGAAATTCAATGTTATTGCCTTCGAAGTTTGTCAGATTTTCAGAGGTAAATATATAACATTTATATTTAAACTATATTATTTAAATTATGTCTCTATTTAAATTTATATTTAAATGTTGAGTAATATATTTTTTTCCAAAAGTATTACTGGCCTTTTTGAAAGCAGTTTTTGTTTTAAACTCTTTCAGAAGATAATTTGTGTTAGAAGGCAAGCTATAAAGATAATAACCCTTAATTGTCACAAATAGTGGCTACAGTCCTTGTGGGAGGGGAAGCGTATGCTCTCTTTTAAACAACTAGAGAAACATTGGGATGGGGCCAAAGTTTTGTCATGTAGGTTTGTACTCTGAACAGAGAGATATAGTTTTTGTTTCCTCCACTTGGGAAAAAGTAGTAACTGACAGCAAAAAGTAGGAAAAGAAATTACTAACATAATTAGTTTTTTAAAAACATACATACACCCACAGTCATCTTTTGATTAGATTGCAAAAGTCATTTTGATCTAATTCTTGGATAGCTCTGTGAACCAGCCTGGCTTTAGGAAAAATAAAATCCTGACCCAGATGCTGACATACCTTAAAATGTTATTTGACTCTTAGAGATTTAGCATGAATTCAAGCTCGTCTAAAAGCAGAATAAAATTAAGTTGTTTTTGATAGTAAACAAGGTGGAAATTGTACCACTGTTTCTTGGATCTTTAATTATAGTGCATAACTATTTTAAGAAAATTGTCTTTATGATTAATAAATTTGCCAAGTGAGAAATCTCTGTTATATTTGCCACTGAGACTAAAGTGTGGAGTATTTATTCAAGGAACCATTTGGTAGCATCTTCCCCTAATTATTGGCCACGTTCTGAGCAGTGCCGTTCTTGCACCCTATGGCCCAAATCCTATCAAAGATCTAAATAGACTTTTTTTTCCCAAATTTCAAATGGACAGTCATGAAAAATGTACCTGAGTCATGGTTATTTATGGTACAGGAAAACTCTTATGAACCCTGGGGTACAATTTTTGGAATTGATAACATTGTAATGAAGAAGAGTCCTTAAATGGCTATTTTCTCTTAACTGCGAACATTTTGAGCACCTCACATGTTGTATCCCTCACTGATGGAAAACTCTATTCTGCTTCAGAGGTGATGGCATCAGACAAATACTGCTATGAGAAACTGAATATCGAAGGAACCGAGAAGGGTAATTGTGGGAAAGACAAAGACACCTGGATACAGTGCAACAAACGGTGAGATGGAGATTAGCTCAGAGTTTATCCCTTTGTGAATTACAAGCATTACTCTTTGAGTGACCAGGTCTTCTGCATCCCACAAAACATTCTGTTGCCTATTCACCTCATCTCTTCCCAGCCTTCAAGCATCACCTTTACAAAAGGCTTCCAAATCTTAACATGTATGCTGACTTCTCTCCTAAGCCCAGGTCGTGCTTGTAGCCTCCTCAGGACTTTCTCACCCAGAAGACACCTGCTAGCATCTCAAAATCAGCAAAAATTAAAGCCACCAGAATATGTACTCAGTTAATGGCCTCTGACTTTTCTAAACCACTGTTTTTGCCAAAGGTCTTAATATCTCACTGTCCTTGTGTTCAGAAGCCTCAGAATGATCCTTGACTCCATCTTCCCTCTGGCACATTGTTCAAATGCCAATCAGGGACTGGCCTGATGGTGTAGTGGTTAAGTTCGCATGCTCCACTTTGGTGGCCCAGGTTTTGTAGGCTTGGATCGTGGGTGCAGACCTACACACCACTCATCAAACCATGCTGTGGCTGTGTCCCACATACAAAATAGAGGAAGGTTGGCATAGATGTTAGCTCAGTGACAGTCTTCCTCAAGCAAAAAGATGAAGCTTGGCTACAGATGTTAGGTAAGGTCCAATCTTCCTCACCAAAAAACAAAAGAAAAAAGTGCCTATCATGTGCATTCTTCCCTTTTACTCCCCCACCATTTAATTTATCTTTTCATTTCCATTCCTATCATATTACCCCAACTAAGACCTGCATTAACTCTTAAGCTATTACAAAACTCTCTTAACCGTTTTCTGGGCCAGCAGTCTCTAGCATGCTGCCATTAGAATAATATACTGAATCCTTTGACCACGTAAATTCTTTGTTCAGATTTCACTGATTCCACATAGCTAATTAGTAGTAAGAATAATACCCAACGTTTATTGAGTGAACACTGTGTGCTAAGCACTGCATTACACTTTACACAAGCTATGTTATTTAATCTTTATGGCAGATCTCCCCATTTTTTGGAGAAGGAAACTAAGGCACAGTTAGTTAATTTGACTGGAGTCATGTAACTAGGGTGTAATAGAAGCAGAATTAGAATTCAGGCAGTCTGATTTCAGAACTCTTTCTTAACCACTTTGTTGAATGTCATACTGCGTTGTTAAACAAAATAGAGCCTTAGCTTGGCACTGTACCTCCTCCACGATTTGCCCCTAACCTCTATTTTTTGTTTTTTCTTCTTTACTCTTCCAAAGTATAGCAAGCCTTACCATTCCTAATGTGTGCATTGTATTGTCCTACCTCCATGTTCTGCTTGTGCTCCTCATTCCTCTGGAAGGACTCTTTAGACACATGCTGTTACCAGTCAAAAATGTGTCCATCCTTCAGAGTCCCTCTTGCATGATGCTTTCTCTGTAAATTCCTCCTGGATTTACTCTAGAAATAAACCAACTCCCTCTTCTCCTCTGAACTCCCACAACCTTTTATACTATTCTTATGTCCGTTGTCCCCAACTCTGTTTTATAGTTGTTTATTTGTGATTTCTCTTTTCATCCAGAGTATAATTTCTTGGAGGATAAAAATCACGCCTAATTTTCTTTATATATCCTAAAGTATTTAGTAAGCTCCGCACACATAAATGACACTCAAAAAAATGTTGAATGAATATCTTCTCTGTGTTAGGAAAGCATTTCTGTTTATGATAGATAGAATAAAATGATGATATAACTTTTAAAAATTATTTTTTAGGAATGGATTAATATGTAATTTTTCTCTGTTGGTGATAGATGCAAATCCAAATTTTTCTCTTTTTTCTATCTGATGCATCCTAATATTTCCATGTATAATCTTGCTGGTCTACTGATCAGTCTTCACAAGACATTTATTAGAACATGTGGTTATCATTATCTATATTAATAATTAAAATGTCTTAGATATAGAGAATATATGATAGTGTTTAATACCAGTGAAAACATTTTACAAGTTAAATTAGAGTTATGGGAGGAGTGAAATGTATTAAAGAAGGGATCATGAGCCTGTATGGTTGAGAATCTACAAAATGCGTGCAATATATAATCTCTTCATTAATTCTGGGGCAAGAGGTTGAACAAAGAGCTGTATTCCAAAAGAATACTCATCCAAAGGTCATTCATTCATCAAATACTAAAAATATTTTTAGTATATCCAGTGATGTGTTATGGGGAAATAGATTATGATATAAAAGAAGTCTATTTGATGGGTACTTTCCTTTAGATAAATACCTGAACTAATGGATAGTAAAGGAAAAGCTAGAGAACAGTTGGGATTTTGGCATACCAATGAGTTTCAGAGAAGACATTTTTTAAAGCAGGGGGCAAACTAATTTGGGATTATTTAATTTTTGCTTGTAATTTGAGTGAATAATGTAGTTGATGAAGAACAAATGCTAAAGTGAGATAAGATTATCGTTCCAACTGTACATGGTTTGCTGAATGGGGAAAAAAGTACAGTAAATAATTGGTACTCTTTTAACACAGGGATGTGCTTTGTGGTTACCTTTTGTGTACCAATATTGGTAATATCCCAAGGCTTGGAGAACTTGATGGTGAAATCACATCGACTTTAGTTGTGCAGCAGGGAAGAACATTAAACTGCAGGTAATTATCTAACTATTCTATGAGAACATTAGTCATCTTACTTCCAAGGAATGCAGTTTAGAATTACTTCTGTTTTCTGTTCATTTGCGTGTTAGTAATCTGAAATAGAGTCTAGTCCTTAGAGATGATTGAGTAAATCCTGACGTAAAAGAGACAAAAGGAAGATAAGAGTTAGTTTTTTTTCATTAATTAATTTTTTTTATTGTGGTAACATTGGTTTATAGCATTATATAACCTTCAGGTGTACATCGTAATATATTTCGAATTCTGAGTAGATTACATCATGTTCACTACTCAAAGACTAATTACAGTCCATCGCCACACACGTGTGTCTAATCGCCCCTTTCGCCCTCCTCCCTCCCCCATTTCCCTCTGGTAACCACTAGACCAATCTCTGTTGCTCTGTGTTTGTTTGTTGTTGTTTTTATCTTCTACTTATGAGTGAGATCATATGGTATTTGACTGTCTCCCTCTGACTTATTTCACTTAGCATAATACCCTCAGGGTCTATCCTTGTTGTCACAAATGGCTAGATTTCATCATTTCTTATGGCTGAGTAGTATTCCATCGTGTATATATACCATATCTTCTTTCCCCATTTGTCCCTTGATGGCACCTAGGTTGCTTCCAAGTCTTTGCTATTGTGAATAATGCTGCGATGAACAGAGGGGTGCATGTCTCTTTATGCATTTGTGTTTTCAAGTTCTGTGGATAAATACCCAGCAGTGGAATAGCTGGATCATATGGTAGATTTATTCTTAATTTTCTGAGGAAACTCCATACTGTTTTCCATAGTGGCTGCACCAGTTTGCACTCCCACCTGCAGTGTATGAGGCTTCCCTACTCTCCACATCCTCTCCAACGCTTATTGTTTCCAGTCTTGTTAATTATAGCCATTCTGACAGGAGCAAGGTGATACCTCATTGTAGTTTTGATTTGCATTCCCTGACAGCTAATGATGTTGAACATCTTTTGATGTGCCTGTTGACCATCTCTATATCTTCTTTGGAGAAATGTCTGTTCAGATCTTTTGCCCATTTTTTAAGTGGGTTGTTAGTTTTTTTGTTGTTGGGATGTATGAGTTCTTTGTATATTTTGGATATTAACCCCTAAGATAAGAATTAGTTTAATGTGGTTGCTAGAGTTATGTTTAATTGGTCGGTAAAATCTTGCAAACTTTAGTTTGCATTTCATTCTCATTAAGGAAAATTAATGAAGACTTCTAGGTAGAATCAGTGGATTAAATATATGCATCTTCTTTTGCTCACTTCTGAAATCCCACTAAAATGACACTAAATGGGTCTTTTTAGCATTCATGGATCTACAGGAGACAGAGAAAGGGAGAGGGGACAACAACAACAAAATTTTGGAACGCGGAAAGCAAATGGATGTGTGTCAAATGATTATCAAAACTAAGAAAGCTGGATTCCTAAGTCAGTAATGGGGGAAATAAAAAACTTATCCATTATGTACTGTCAGTTCCCCAAAGGTTCAAAAATAGGCAGCAGCATCTACTGGAAAAGAGAGTAAAGAAATTAGGGGCAGAGGAAGGGGCTAAAATAAAGAAGATAAGTGAAAGTCTGTTAAAGAAGCAGCTGCAGCCACAGTTTCTTCCCTGACTCAGCTAAATGGGATTGCCCCCTCTCCATGGAAGGTTTGAGCTTTACATTCTGCAAAGAATAAACCGGAAAGTTTCCAAACTGGAGGACAACAGGCAGTGTTGATATCAGGGTTGTGTGGAAGTGATCCAGACTCATTGATGTTCAGTCAGAAAGCCCTAGAATTTCACGTCGTCTTTCTGGTCCCCCAATTCAAATATGAGCAGATTACCAGACATGTGAAGAAAGTCTCTAACGTGAAAAAAATGAAAAACAACCAACCAGAAACTACCCCCCGTCAATATTTATGAGAGAGAAGATACTTCTATCACGAAGCAAGAATAGATTGCTGTTCTAAAAAGTGAAGAACATTGAGAGAAGGAAAAAAATACTGTTTTTGGAAATTAAAAACATGATGGCAGGAATTAAACTCAATAGTTGAAACTGTTTCCCAGAAAGTATGGCATAAGAGGCAAAGAAATGAAACATATAGAACAGCTCATCGAGCTAGAATAGAAATAATAAGGGACAGAGAAAACAGCAGGGAGGAAATTGGCAATGAGTAACTCAAGAGTATTGGAAGTACTTGAATTTCCATCTTAACTGACTCACCAAGTGAAATTAGAAGGACATCTAAAGATATCATTATGAAATTTCAGAACCTAAAGAAAAGAATCCCAAACATTTCCGGAGAGGAGGGGCAAAAAAAGAATCAGGCATTAGAATGGTTTAAGATTTATCAACAGGAATCCTGGGAGCCAGAAGACAATGGAGTGAATGATTCCCAAACTGGAATTCTGTACCCAGGCAAAATATCAATCAAGCGTGAGGGTAGAAAATAAAGACACTTTTAGATAGGCAAGTTTCCCCCAAATTTACACCCCTATACCCTTTCTCTGGAAGCTACTGGAAATTGTGCTCCACCAAAATGAAGGAGTAAACTAAGAAAGAGAAAGGCAAGGGATTTAGGAAACAAGATACTCCCCATGAAGGGAGACAAGGCAATCCTGCAGTGAATGGTGAGGGGAAATCCAAGATGTACTACTCTGCACCTGGGACAGGGGATAACCGGATCAGATAGGAACAGGGGAGACTCCGCATAGACACTGCAGGGGAGATTCCTACAGGAACGTGAACTGATATCCACACACATCTTGAGTGGAGATTTTGACAGCAGAGTTGGGTTAGTTTTGAGTTAGAGATAAGTTCTTAGAAAAGTAGGCAAAGAAACAACAAACAAGCAAGAGACATGCTAATCTAAGGGAAAATAAAAAATTGTACATGAAAAGAATTTAATTATGGCAATACTGTATTGCTCAACTGAAGAACATAGTCATTATAATGTGCATGTTTGTTAATGATTTAACTATTGATTAAACTAAATTTATGATGAGAGGATAGGGAAAAGAGATAAATTCTCATATTCCATGGAAGAAAGTCAATTGATAATACTTAAAAGGGAAAAATAAAAAACAGTGACATAAGCTCATTATTTAAAAGTATGTACATAAATAACAAAAGAATCAATTAAGAGTAGAAGATGGTTTCCTCCAGGGAAGGATACATGGAGGAGTAGGGAGCAGTAGACCACTTTACTGCATTTAAAAAACCAATTTATCTCTTTGACTCTTTAAACTGTATGCATGTATAATTTTGATAAAAATAAATAAAAAGAGTGGAGATTTTTGTGCTACCATTGACTTGGCACCATATGAATAAACTGATTTTGAATATACATTTTCAGTTCCTATTCTATTTATTTTTTTATTCCTATATGACATGTAGTCTTGCTATATTGAATAGTGAAGTTACAGTAGTTTAGCCATTCTCAAATATAATTTGTAAACATCGCAATCTTCTTGGGAAATGTAAACCAAAACCAGTTCTCATCCTTGTTTGAAACATGTTTGAAATCTTGAAAGCTACTTACTTATCAAATCACATACTAATTATAATGGCTTACTTGACTTGTACATAAAGCCAAGGCAAAATGATAACGTAATTTCAATTCAGGTCCTTGTTGTAATAATTACGTTTAAATCCTAAAATATATGAATATCTCTGAAAAGAATTAGGTCAAAAGATTTGATTGCTTCCTTCATTTAGAAGTTGAAAATGCTTATGCTACTGTTTTTTATTAGATGGTTAATAGAAAATAGAGAAATTGATATTGCCTACTTTTTAGTGTTGAAGCCTAGTCTCAAGATGAACATGAATTAATGGAATCCCATTTTCTTTTTGCTCTCAATTTATTTTTAGTGGTGGGCATGTTAAGCTTGAAGAAGATGTAGATCTTGGCTACGTGGAAGATGGGACACCTTGTGGTCCTCAAATGATGTGCTTAGAACACAGGTGTCTTCCTGTGGCTTCCTTCAACTTTAGTACATGCTTAAGCAATAAAGAAGGCACTGTTTGTTCAGGAAATGGAGTAAGTATCCAGTACCTTGCTGTGGGGGAACTATTCATTTCTTTCATATCACAGAAATAGATAGGACCCTAAACTGCTTATTTCTGTAGTAATGGAAAACATGCTTATTTGTGTTTCTGGCTGGTATATAAGCAGTAATTTGGTCATAGTCATTTGAATATTTCTGTTTGTAATCTGCAAAAGCCTTAGAATAAGGAAAAGTATAATCTTCTATTTTCTTTTTTTTTTTTTTGAGGAAGATTAGCCCTGAGCTAACTGCTACCAATCCTCCTCTTTTTGCTGAGGAAGACTGGCCGTGAGCTAACGTCCGTGCCCATCTTCCTCTACTTTATATGTGGGACACCTACCACAGCATGGCTTGCCAAGCGGTGCCATGTCTGCACCCAGGATCTGAACTGGCGAACCCCAGGCCACCGAAGCAGAACATGCGCACTTAACCACTGCGCCACTGGGTCGGCCCCTATTTTTTTTTTCCTCTTTTTTCTTATTATGTTAATATGATCTCATGTAATATAATGCCAGCTTTCTACAAGTGATCTGGGAGATAAATTTTAACAAACTATAGTGGGATAAAAAAAAGAGAGTAAAGGGCCTGGCCCGGTGGCACAGTGGTTAAGTGTGCCTGTTCCATTTCTCAGCGGCCCGGCATTCGCTGGTTTGGATCCCAGCTGTGGATATGGCACCGCTTGGCAAGCCATGCTGTGGTACGCGTCCCACATATAAAGTGAGGAGGATGGGCGCTGATGTTAGCTCAGGGCCAGTCTTCCTTAGCAAAAAGAGGAGGATTGGCAGTAGTTAGCTCAGGGCTAATCTTCCTCAAAAAAAAAGAATAAATAAAAAGCAGAGGCAGTGGCCACAATCTGTAACAACTAGTGTGGTCCAGGCACTGAGCAGTTAGAACAGACCATAAATAACTGCTGTAGCCACACCAGTGAGTACCAGCTGAGGATAACTCCTAGAAATAAAAACAGAATAGTTTAGGAAAATGTTTCTCACAGATGAACAGGAAGAATGGCATTGTTTAAAACACTAAATTCAGTTAGGAATTCCTATACTAACAAAAACTTTTTTGGTTCTTTGTTCTTTTGACCTGTGCTGTAATTTTCTTTTTACCCTCATTCCAGATTTTTTGCTTGAACTGGTTGCATTATCCAGTTGAGGTAAATGATCCTTGTCCTGGAATTGTAAACCTTCAATCCTGGTCATTCCATGTATATCCCTGAGGGATATGCCAAGAATTTCCTTAGGAAGGTGTTACTAATTGTTATTCTTTGCCAAAGAATAGGAGTTCTTATGGCACATGAGACTAGAGAAGGATATAGTAAGTAGTTCTCCTATAAAGGGGTCTGCTAAGTCTTTTTTCCTTAATAATTAAGAGAATGTTAGGGGGAAATGTTTTTTGGGGGGACATGGGAAAGAATAATGAAATTATTTCTTGATCATTCATACTAATGAATAACTATGTCTTATTCATCTAGAATCCTGAGTATGTAACCCAGATGTCAAACATAGCTTGTTGTATTAATTAACTGTTGGTTTAATGAATGAGTAAAAGAGTGATGCACCTAAGTAGATCAGGTGGCAAATGGCATCCAAATTATTTACAATAATTATGCATTAGACAGAAAGGTTATAGCCTATTTATTTTTAACTTACAGTAACTCAACTCTGTGTATGTGACAATAATTAAAATGAGAAATGCAGTAGATATTCTCTATTTGCTGTTGTGTAGTTAAGAGTGTGAGCTTGGATTCAGACCGTCTGAGTTTGAATCCCAGCTCTGCTTCTTACTAACTGGTAAGATTGGAAAAATTACTTAGCCTCTCCGTGATTCAATTGCTTTCTCTGTAAAATGGCAATAGCAATATAGTCTACTTTACAGGATTGTTGGGAAGAATCAATGAGTTGATACTTGTAACTTATATGTAATATTTAAAACAATGTCTGTAACATAGTGTTCAATAATGTTAGCTATGACTTGATTTGTTATGATCGCTGGACACTGGTATCACTGTCTGCTCTTGTCATTGTATCACTGGTGCTGTTGTATGAGATGGAAACTGATACTTGGAGAAGCCAGTTGAGCTGGTTAAGGTCAGTTGGTAAGACAGTGGTGAACTGGAGACTCAAACTCAGGCCTTTAAACTCTTTTCTTCTGGCATATTTATTAATCTGCAGAAATTTGTTAATCTGAATTAATTTAAAATCTGCAATTTTTTAGTCACATTTTATAGTTACATTTAGATGTGGATGTGTGTTGTCTCCTGGCAAATTAGATCAGACAAAAGACACAAATCTATCTAGTGAAAATCTGCCTCCTGAACAACTCTGATCTTAAGCCTCAGATTTAAACCTGAATTCTCTCCTACTTCCCACTCCATTCAAAGTTGTTTTGAATTATAAGATCTAGGTGTAGATTCTGTTTCCTGGATATATAAATGAAGACAGATTATTGTCTGATAATTTAAAAAATTTGGTGCCGTTTTTGTGTGCATTTTTTCCCTATGCTTTGTTGAGGGAGTTCTCAGTTCCCATGACACTGAGGTAGCTAATCTCTGTATCTTGAGTTGAGGTGCCAAGGTTATAGCTTTCTGAAGCTTTCTTCTCAGATCGCTGCAAAGTATCAGGCTTCCCCTCTTCTTTGTCAGATTCTCTTTATCTCGTGTGCTTCCTAACAGATGAATGAGGGGCCAGGCTGGTGGTGTAGTGGTTAAGTTCATGCTCTCCACTTTGGCGGCCCAAGGTTCGCAGGTTTGGATCCTGGGTGTGGACCTAGCACCTCTTGTCAAGCCATGCTGTGGCAGCATCCCACGTAAAATAGTGGAAGATTGGCACAGATGTTAGCTCAGTGACAATCTTCCTCAAGCAAAAAGCGGAAGACTGGCAACGGATGTTAGGTCCAGGCTAATCTTCCTCACACACATACACACACACAAAAAAGATGAATAAAATTTTGGTATAAAGACAATTTCTTTGGAAGAAAGAAACTCTTGGATTGGATAATTGCAAATGATTTTGTAATCCTACTTAGTTTTTAATATAAAATTTAAGGTAATGAAATGCAAAACAATAATTTCATTGTTTTTTTTGACATAAATTCGTTCTTCTGTTAAAATTCATTATTCCCTTTGGGTCAACTGTTGATCTCTAGAAAATATTTTTTAAGTACTTGAGTAAGAAATAAAGTCATTAGTATTAGGAAGAAAGTACCAATAATTTTTCAGTATCATCAAAGTCTAGCACATGATAATTAGAAATTAATGTTTGTTTTTCATGCCTCTGTCCCAGGGAGTTGAAGTTTCAATTGATTTTGGATTTCAGGTTTGCAGTAATGAGCTGAAGTGTGTGTGTAACAGACACTGGATAGGTGCAGACTGCAGCACGTACTTCCCTCACAATGATGATGCAAAGACTGGTATAACTCTGTCTGGCAACGGTAGGTGCTTCATTTGGTACTGTTACATAGTCTTTATACACAAAGAAAGAGAAAACTACTCTTCAGACAGTTTCATTGGGATTATTTTTATGACAAATATAAATTAAATTCACATAATAATGAACTCCAATATACAACTGGGGTCCACATTATAAAACTGATTGCTTCCATTAAATTGTAATGATATATAATGTGGAATATAACTTAGGCTACTGATTTAGCCTTATTTGTCCTACATCAGGCTGAGATTTTTCAAGTATTGTGCTTGTTTGGGGCTGACAACAAACCTTAGCATTTCTTTTAAATGAAGAAAGTAGTCAAACTTCTTAACTGTCTGAATTTAAAGAGAGAATTTTATATTTTAGGACTAAATAAATAGGGACAATTGAAGAATTTATGTTTAAATATTTTGTTGACTTTATTATTCATTATTATAGGATCTCATCTATATTCAACCCCAGTTCTTTTGCCTGAACTGTAGGTAATTCTAGAAGTAGTAACCTTGGCCAAGGTGCTTGGTGGGGGTTTAAGGACATGGATAAGAAACAACAGGTGCAGTTCTAAAGGCCAGAGTGGCTTAAATGGAGAAGTAGAAATGAAATGCAGATAATTGAAAGAACACATACCTTGGAGGTAAATGTCCCCTTTTAAACTATTTTGTCGTTTCATTATTGAGTATTCTGTTGCGTGAAATAGTGCTCAAATCCTGAAGTCCATTCACCTCCAAAGGATGAGAAAAAAGGTGTATGTTTATTCTAATCATCCAGACAGGTTAAAAATCTTAGCCAATGTGACTTTAATAAAGAAAATCAGGGAATGATTAAGATTTTGGCATCCCCAGTCTTAGCAATGGTAGTGTAGGGTTAGTTCCAGCAGTGAATGCAGAGATGAGGCTGTTCAGGTCCATGGATTTAAGTAACTTGTCAAAAGTTGTCATACCATTACTTAGAAATGATCAGGACTAGCATTCAAGTTTATTGATTCCTGTTGAATCCCTGGAAGAAAAGGAAGGGAAGACAGACATACCAGGTCTTAGAGTAGGAAAATCCTAGTGACCCGGGGGGTACTCTGGCATCTGTATCCACCCATCCCACAGAGGACCTGGACAGGGGAGAGTCTGCCAGTCTCCTCAGATGTCCTAGCCCTGCCGTCCAACCTGACTCCTGAGGGTTCCCAGACAGAGAGGCTGCCATGCCTTCCGTCATGAGGAATTAGAATCTGCTCCAGTCAGCCGTGATTACTGATCCTTGATGTCTAGAAAGATGCCTCAGGAGTGCAGCAGACAAGGAGAGATCTTACCTCCTCTGGGTGAAACAGATCTGAGTGATTTAAACATGTGGTGTAAATCATTATCAGCAAAACAGATCTCGTGGTATCAGAGCCAGGCCTCTGCTCTGCCTTTTCTGCTCTTGGGCCCGCACTTGAGCTTGTTGACCAAGGCTTTGATTCACTGGGCCACTCTCACTGCCATAATCCCCTTAAGGGTTATATCTCAGCCTGCCTGACAACAGATGCTGACCCAACAATGCCATTACTGAGTCCTGAGCTTCAGCCCTGCCCTGGCCCTCTGCCAGTCTGGCACCACCTCACTCTCATGCCTCACCAGCACCGATCTCCAGCTCACCAGACTCTATCTTTTCCTTTGGCTTTTCCTTCTCTAGCATGCCAAGCCTTCATTACCAAGGCTGGGAAGTACAAGCCCAGATGATAAAAGCACTGCTTTTATCATTTATACTACCTGAGCACTCATTATATAAATCTGTAGACATGTTTTCTCCCTTTAGAATCTTTTTTTTTTTTTAAGATTTTATTTTTCCGTTTTTCTCCCCAAAGCCCCCTGGTACATAGTTGTATATTATATTTTATGTGGGTCCTTCTAGTTGTGGCATGTGGGATGCTGCCTCAGCATGGCCTGATGAGCGGTGCCATGTCTGCACCCAGGATCCAAACTGGCGAAACCCTGGGCCACAAGAGCAGAGGGCGAACTTAACCACTCGGCCACAGGGCCAGCCCCTCCCTTTAGAATCTTATATTTACTTTAAGAGACAAAATATCACACACAACTGAGAGCAATAAGGACCTTGCATTAGTAGTAAACATGGATTGATGTGAACAATAACATTCCTAGAATTTCTGAGGAAGAGGTCAGGTTCGAAAGGAACACAGATTTCTAGAAGTTCCTCCCCAAAGGGTGCTGTGTCAATATAGTAGTATCACTCCTCCTTTTTTTCTTATCTTTACTCTTCCTTTTTTAGTTCAATGACCTGATCATATTTTACAGAAAAAATCTGGAAAATACAACTGTGCAAAATGCACTTGGACAAGAATTACAAGGGAAGATATACACAAAGAATTATTTTAAAAAAATGATTGATGTGGATTGCTAAGTTATGGTTGATTTTTCTTCCCTTTAAAAAATTACCCACTTTTTCAAACAAGTAATGTTGCTAGTGTGATGATTACGAATCTGGAGAATAAAGTTTCTGAAAGAATTTTATATCCAAATATCGATTACATACACTGATCTTCACTGTTTCTTTTCTCCCCTTAGGTGTTGCTGGTACCAATATCATAATAGGCATCATTGCTGGCACCATTTTAGTGCTGGCCCTCCTATTAGGAATAACTGCATGGGGTTATAAGTAAGTGAAACGTCTCAATATTGTTACTGTCCCAATACACTTTAAAACATTTTGTTTAAATGAGTTAAACATTTAGAAAGTTTTGTATCATTGGATAAATATACCTGCAATGAAAATGGGTCTGGTTCAGCATTCAATCTTGATTATTCTTGGCATGATTATAGGTAACAATAATTTACCATTTTTTAGATCTTGACATGATTCCCTTCTATTCTAAAATTACTGAATATTGTTTTAAAACCATTGCGTTAAGTAAAATCTATCTAAATCATGTCTTATACAAAGGCTGTGTTGGTTTGCTTTTTAGTGACACAGGTTGTCTTGGCTTAACCACATACCCAGAAATCTAGGCAAAATAGTGAATTAGAGAGCGTAATGCTTTAATAACGACAGCAATAATAACAGTACTATCAACAAGAACCATAGCAGCAGATCTGTTACTGAATGCTTGCAATGGCCATGCATTGTGCTGAGGGCAAAACCCCTTTATCTTTACAACCAGCATGAAGAGGACACTATTATTTGTTAAATATGTGGGTATTTTTGTGTGAAGATAAGGCTGTTCAGAGATTTTTTTTGTTAAAATTAAAATTCAACTTTATATTACAATTTTTAAAAGCCTAATTCTTTTTTAATCTTCAAAGTTCAACTTACAATTCTTTGGTTCTATTTGTAAATTTTAAAAAGTTATGTTATATAACTTTTGAATATTTGATTCCCTTAAGCATTTAGCTAAGTCAATGACTTCAAACATTCCGAACTTAGTTTACATATTTACTATCCTCAGTTTCCTTTTTAGTACTTCAATCTCATGATGTGAAAATTTTCCTTAGTATTCAAATAACTTTTTTAAGTTTAGTAAATTAAAGCTTAAGCATAGCGAACCTTAAGTTCTCTTTAATATTTCAACTGAAAATCATAGTTCTGCCGATCTCTGATGATGTTGTTTCAGGTTCCCAGGCCTAGAGTTTCTCTCCATTTGCAAGGTCTGCAGCTTTTGTTAGGCATTCTGGGCATCGCCCCATTTTATAGCCTTTTTTTTTTCCCCTCATAGAACAAACTTAGTCCACCAAAAAACTTGGGAATTAGAATATTTTAGACTTTAAAAATACCTCAAACCTTTCAATAGACTAAGCACTATGTGATTGCTGTTATTATTATCACCTGGCATGATCATAAACCAAGGAACCAAAGGAAACACCTGTAAGAGTAAATATGGCAGTTGCTTATTGTGAGGTCCAAACTCTGAAACAGTTTCTTTGACTGAAAAGAGAGCAGTTAGTTTACTGCCAGGATAAACTTTGTATGTTACAGGCATTAAAATAGAGAAAGACATTTGTGGAAGGCTGTGTTAACACATAGCAGAGACAGCATAGTAAAGTTTGGCATAGCATAGTCAGTCTGGCATGGTATAGCATAGCGAAGGAGAGCACAGCTGAGAAGTAATGCCTTGCCCTCATTAAATAAGTCCCTAGCCCTGTACACAGTAGCTGCTCCGTGCCTATTGGCCTCTTTGATGTGCAGGTTGTTAGGTATATTGCATACTTATATTTTCACCAGCTGATTTCAGCGTAACATTTGGAGTTATAAAATTATATGTCTGAAAGGAAGAGTCTTCTGTATATTTATTGTTTTACGTCTCCTCACACCTCTGGTGAATTAGCCCCGTCTTAGAGTCAACACTATTTCCTGGACTTCCCTGATGCAGGACTTACATAGTAGTTGCCATGACAAGCATTGCTGCTTTGAAGTAGCTTATTGGTTTCATTTGGTCATGTGAAAATGGAAAGCAAAATTGTTAGTTCTGTAGTGTGTGATTTTCTGCCACCTGCTGATGCAAGTTTATATTTCATTTTTACAATCTTGGAAAAAATTCCCTTTCAGAAAATAGGAAACTTAAACATCTACTCCTATTGCTAGTAGATGCAGATTACTAGTGATATTTCCTGTGTCCATTTGTTGTAGTGATTAGAATTAGAAGTACTTCTTTCTGTATTTCATTTCTTATTTTTATGAAATTCTTTTGCGGTTTCACTGGTGTTTTTATTTTCATTTCTGAATATATGTACTTTGTAGATTCATTAAAGAAAAGACAAATCTTGTTCATACTGCAGTATTCTCTTCATAAATAATTTGAATCTAAATGAAAATTTTAATATTACAAAACTTATTTAGAGTATGTTTAAAAATAGAATGAGAATGTAGAAATTTTAATTCAGGAATTAAATTCATGAATATGATGTTTCACATATTCTATTTGAAATTCGAAAATGGATTTAGGACTTGAGAACTCATTTTCTCATTAATCCTTCCAATTAAACTTTCTACTCCTTCTCCAAGCCTTGGAGTCGGGGAATGGCAGGAATAGGAAATGAGGAATACTCATTTGGAACTGGTGGACTGCTCAGGTAATCAGATCGAGAATAAAAAGTAAAACATGTTGAATAGAAAGATTCTGGGCTTATTTTCTGACCCCCCCATCTGTGATGGTTTCAGCAATGAAAAATAAGAAGTAACAAATTGGCATTTTTACCCTCATGAGTTCATTATTAAACAAGATAGTTACAAAATGTACAGAATAGATTGGCCAGGGAAGGTGCTACAAACGAAATCTTACATGGAAACAGTGTCCTTGGTCTTGGAGGAGGGAGCCCCCTGCTCAGTTGCTTGACCTTTCTAACATGTCTTCAAAATATTAATACTTAATTAGGTCACGATGGAAAGTTAAAAATCAACTCTTTTAAGTTAAAAGTTAAAAATCGTTAGTACTTCACTGCCAGATCCTCTAGAAACGTTTTTGTTTAGGTCGGTTCGTTTTGAAACTCGTGTAATTTTATTTTAGTGTATTTTACTAAACTTTGAACAAAGTATTTCCAATGTGAAGTTTCAGTGAGTAAGTAGTAATAACTTAGGAGGTTCATGACAGCCAGGAATTAACTCATTCTAATTTATCATACACGATGAAATAAAATGTTCTAATGTCCAAAGTTTGTGTTCTCCTGTTTGAAATTCTTAGGAATGGCTTTAGTTTGGGGTATATATTCCAAAATAAATAAACTACGATTTTTATTTCTATGAAAACACAGTTAATTTATATAAGTAACTTGATTAATTTTATTATTTAAATCAATATACATGTCAGAAAACCTGTATTTGAAATAGGGTTGACTTTAGAATATTACTAAATGTTTAATATGATAAGCTTGATATTGAGAAAACAGTTACTCTTTAATAACTGAAGTTTATTTATGCATTTAAAAATAGTTATTTGAAAATATTGTCACTGCCCCTTTGGTGTCACTTCTGCTGAAGATGAAGTGGAATCTGTGTGTGTGCGACTGTGTGTGTTCCCCATTTTAATTTTCAACTCAGAGTCCTCTAGTGGAGACTTCTCTGAATGCTGAAGCTTTTGTTTAGTGCTGTCTCTTAATGTGCTTCCATAGGTAACTAATTCTTTTTTTTCTCCCCTCTCTTCTTGTCCATGAAAAGAAACTATCGAGAACAGAGGTATGTGATGAGAATAATCTGAACACATAACTGAAAGGTTTAAATCCTGTTAGCATCTTTGGAATTCGTACATACAGTTATAGATCAAGTTCACTTTGTTTTTATGCTGTAGTGGTCACAAACTAATCTTGATTTTTCGTGACCTTGAAATGATAACATTAATAACGGTGCTGTGGAATATATTAATTTAAAACAGATCTATCATTATTTAATTTTAATGGTTCTTTCATCCAACAATACTGCAATTAATAGAAGTTCTTATTTTTGTTACTTTTGTAGTAATATATATGGAAATTGATTTTTTTTTCCATGTAAAACAAACTTCCTCTGTATGTTAAGGTATCACCTTTGCTTACATTAGTTAATTGGCCTTTCTTCATGTTTATAACCTCTTTTTGCCTAAGACTTTCTGAGAGATTTTGTTATTTGTTACTGTTGTTCTATTAGTAACTTCCATCCATAAGTGAGAAAATGTATACGGGCGGAGTGTTGTGGTCAGGAGAGTGTCCTGGCACTTGATGAGCCTGTTTGTCTCTGCGTAAGAAAATATTTTTTGTACTGATTAGGTAATTGCACAGGTAGTTAAAGAAATAATTTGCATAGTTGGAATCTCTGATTGTCTAGTATACTTTTTTTGAATAAAAAAGCCCATAAAGTCAGACACCCTGTTCCTCATAATCTTAAAACCTATGTTTAACCAACAGCTTAAAAAGAGGTACAAAGCATTCATGTAGTTCTATAAGAATTGCCTATTTTTTCTAAATCTAAATTAGCCCTTATTGGTGGTCACCCTTCACTTTTCACATTTAAAAAATTGCTAACGCTATTAGCTATTGAACAAAAAATCGAAAATATCCTGGAAAGTGATAACCCACACGAGGTCTTGTACATCGTATAGTACTAGGTTTACACTCCGGATATCTATGCAAATTCCTTCTTACTTAACTTTTCCCACTGTTCCGTTAAATGCCTGTGGTAGATTAGGAATAAGATGTAATAAATGTGTTGATACTTTTTCAGGCGTCTACCACAGCTTATATTTTTTCACAAATTAGAATTTTAAACTTTACTTTTCTGTTTTTTTCTACGTTGTAACTTAAAATTCCTATAAGGCTTTAGCCGTAAGTGTCTACAGAGTTTCTGTATATAAATGGTACCTGCACGGTACCAGTTGAGATCTTGGTCAGTTAGCGTATATATTAGGAAACACTGACCTTTCCCTGGAGTAACTAACTCATCATTAATGGAAAATGTAAAACTGAGGCAAAATTAATTAAATTTTTTAAATAACTAGATTTCTTTGTGATATGTTTTAAACTCTTGTGTCCAAAAACACTGGAGAAGAGCTGTAGCCATTTAAGCTTTCTGTTGGGTAGAAGTTGATCAGAAATCTAAGTTGGATGGCTTACTTCAGTGAAAAGTAAAATTAGACTAATAAGATAAAAAATTGATGATTCAGCTTCATTTCCATAGGAGCTAAGGCTATAATGTAATTTAATATTGCTGACTGTATAAAAAGGAAAGAAAAATGTTGCAAATATGTAACATAAGCAAAGCTAAAACAGTGCTCTAAGATGTGTCCTCACCAGGGATACTACCCAGAATGAAGGAATTGCCCATGATACAAAAAAGTGATTAATATGTAAAACTGTACACCAATTGCTTATTCTAACTCAATATATGCTTAGGTACAGTTAAGGAAATTTTTACATTAAGAATTGCCTTTATGTGCCTGATAAAATAATTTCATGCCTCCGGTATTACTGAGTCATCATTTTATCAATCTGGCTACTCTTTTTTGGAATCTAGTTCATATTTTGAGAGTTGTCACATCTTAAGCAGATATTTATTTATTTATTTTATATATTTTGGTATACTTCAACACAATCTTTATTTATTTTTGGCCTTGTCCATAGGTTTGGACAATCAATCTCAAAATGGAGAAGTAGCAAAGAGTGGACTTAAGATCAGGAAGTCATGAATGTATGAGTATCTTCTCAAGGATTTTCCTTTTTGATAACATATGTTAGTGATTATAGAGAAGGTGGTAAGGCCAACATACCAAAGAATGCATTAAGAAATTTCAATCTTGTAAAAATATCTACCAATATTCCAATAAAGATATGCCTAGTTCCAAAGGATGCCAGAAAGTAGAATTAAGAATTTTGAGTTATCCTTGCCTTTAAATTATATTTTCATTTGAGGTTCTGTGATGGGAGGACCAAATGACATGGAATCAGAAATCCACTTGCTACTATATGGTCTTTGGAAATCACTTAAATTTTCTTCAGCTCTAAATCAGATAAAGTTCTTTGTCATCTGTAAAGCATTATAGTAAGGGAAGTTATTAGTATGTGATCTCTGAAAACTTTCTGTTTCTCTGATCTTCAAACAGAAAAGGTGAGTGTGGTTGTTCTCAAAGAGGAAGGCAGCATTCATCGACATTAATGAGGCCCACAAATACTGGTTGAGCTGGTGAAAGTACTATTGGTGAACATAGTTTTGCTTTGACGTTGAATGCAAGACCATGTTAAATATGTAGCCAGTTAACGGATTCTTCTTAACGATAGAAATAATGGCTCAGAAATTCCAAATTGGGCATAACTTTCAAATTATTGGAGAGGTCAGGCAAGTAATTCTGTGAAGGAACCTCATAACCTGGTAAATTTGCCCTCCAGAGAATGTGTTCTCAAGGTTTTCATTATATCAAAGGAATGTGTGATAGGTTTAATTGCAAATCTGGCAAAAAGATGAGAAGCAAACCCATTTTTTTCTTTACAAACTGCTTAATAAAAAATTAGAAGCCCCATTCTGGGGCACAGTGGAGGCAGAACCCCATACATGAATGATATCCCTTTAAATTTGCCAGTGTCATCTTGTGAAGGGTGGGAGCAAGGAACCTAGGAGCCACGGATAATTCTTATACACCATGTAGTTAGAAGGATGGCTATTGACCCTTTTGTTTAAAATCTTCAGAAAGGAAGACCTCCGTAATTTTTTCAGTTAATGCTATTGTTTATGTTTTAGCATGATCACTTTAGGATTTAGTAGCTGTATACTTTGTAACAAGAATTATAAGTTTGAGTTTTAGTTTTCAGGTTGGTTTACGAATAGCAATAGAATAGGAAAACATTAATTGAACTTGGATTTATAAAACACTCATATTCAGTTGAAATATTCTCTTCCTTTGTCTAAAATGAACACACATCATTATGATTAATATGAAATAGAATAATTAGATCATATCTTCCTGATCCATACCATAAGCAGAAATCTCCTTCCCCATTTCTTTTCTCTCTCACCTGTTTTAGCCACTTTATTTTCTGCTTGTGAACCTCCCTCCTTTTTTTGCAAACCTTTCTTAGTTTGTTTTTATATTATTATTATTTCAGTGATATTCATGCATCTGTCAGTGTGACTTGGTACACATTACACAGTATTTCTTAAAACAGTAAAGTAACAATTCTAATAACAGATAGCCCAGATGCCAACAAAGCATTGGAGAAATTCCTCCTTCAGCATTAAGGTTAAGTCTTAAATTTTTTCATTGTATTCCCATATCAAGCATGCATAAGGACCACTAAGTTAAATATTGTGGTTCAGTGGACCCTTTTAGAAAAGATCAGACTTCCCTCATAACAGGGATACATTAGGAGGAAAAATAAGTTAGTTAAGTAAGCTTTTATTTTCTTTTGGTCATTATTTATAAAAAAATTCATGCACGTGTCTAAAATATTTGCATGTAATATGGGAAATATGAGGTAATTTTCCCATTGTAAAACTTAGCACTGGTCAGGTCACCTAACATAGTAGTCACTTCTAGATTTCAAAATTCTATGAAACCAGCAAAATTTAGGAAGAAAACCATAAAGAGTAGAAAAATAAATTCAGTGTAAAAAAATTTAAAGAGATCATTTAGTTGGTCATTTATGATCTTTTATAACAAATGATAACATCTTATTTTGTTAATCATAAGGACCTGATACTCTCTATCCTCACTAACGGGTAAACAAGAAGAAATAAGTTTGTTATAACATGTAATAGGTATTGAAAAAGGATAAATTTCTGGACAGTGAAGGATGTTAAATATTATTCTTAAAAGACTTCTAACAAAATTCATAACCCGTCATTAACATTTTAGTGCATTTACTATGTGAAGAAAGTTACATGCATTCCTTGTGGAATTTTAAGGAGAATGGAGAGTAGTTTCTGTATTTTGGAGACTTCACAATAGAGATGGATAAGAATCTAATCGTCCTGGGATGATAAAAATCAAGGCCCTGGCCCAGAAGTTCATTGAACTTAAACTGCCTTCAGCCCCTTGACTGAAGCCCACAGTTTATGATTTGCTTAACATTTAGGGATGTTTGTGTACTGTGTGAAAGATGACCATTGACTGCAGAGAAGTTACATTGGAGGAGAAGTGAAATGTGCTCAGTTAAAGAAAAAACACTGGGCCCCATCCATTGGGAGGAAGTCCATTTAAGCCTGCAGTATCAGCTAAATGAGCCCTTGGTAAATGCCTGAATGCCAGAACCATGTAGACAGAAAGTAATTTGGGGAATAGATTAATGGAAAATTGAAGTGTCATTGGAACTTGTCTTTATTTAATTTGAATTTAGTGAGGTACATCTCATTGCTTTATAAAGATTGTCGTTAAATGTATAGTGACAAAAATGATTTGTTAACCATGAAGATTACTATTGGAAATATGATGTTGATGGGATGTTCTCTGGCATTCTTTAATAAATATTACTGTGATACAAAAGGGAAGTTTTGTCCCTGAGGCAACATACAGAAGAACTCTGATTTTATTAAGAGGTTTTTTTCAAGCATTGGTAGAATATTTTACTGATATGAGGCAAGAAAGAAAATATAATTCTACAGGTTAAAGGTCTCTTGCATAAGAAGATATATCATTTGTCCTATATTATTAACACTATTAATATGGGGAAATTGCATTATTTTTCCTATAAAGTTAATGTTTCATAATACCGTGGGAAAAAGAAAGAAAGATTACAATTACGAGCTGAAGTCACTTAAAGGATTAAAAATATTTTGAAGGAATACGTATCAAAGAATTGTAGGTAAAAGTAGTCTTACATACAAATCTAATGATAAATTCTTTCTTAAAGGGAAGGAGTAGATTTAATCACATTAAATTTATATATGTGCTTTATATCAGTTGAAAACTCTTCTGTAGATTTGTAGAGATGTGTGAATATATACGATTGAAATAATATGAGAGAGTATTCAATCATTCAGAAGTACGAATGACCAAGTATTTTAAACATTTAAAACAATATGGTAATTAGTATAAGCAAGCAAACATCTGAAAGTGGCATTTTTTGGACAGAACTTAGCATCAGCAAGTGACCATGACTCGTATAGTAACTAAGAGAAAACCAGATAGGAAAAGGAGTTAGCAAATGTGTGCCTTTGTTGCAGACCTATTTAAGTACAGCTCTGTTTAAAATTCTGAGTCCAACAGTAGCGTGTGGGACCTCCAACAACAGTACCACATCAAGTCTTAGATGCAGTTGGTAGTTTAGCCATGCATTGGCAAATGATCAGACTAGCTACTGGGGCAGAGGGGTTGACCAGGTGGTCCTATCTAAAGTTTTCTACCCTATTCTCTTAGGAGAAGTAATAAAAATCTGTTCTAGTCTTAATTAATTCAAAATCAGAGCGAGTGGGGTCAGGAACAGTGCAGATTTAATAGATTTTCCCTTGCTCACTCCTTCTACAGTGGAGAGAGGGAACTGAGGTCACCTCCAACTACTATAAATATCCTTCTGTGGTGTCAACAAGAATTCAGTTTTCAACCCTTTCTTCTTCTTGCTAAATTATCTTCCTTTGCATATTCTACTGTGCAGTTCTAGAATTATGTTCTTGATTGACCTTTGAATGTCTTCCAGTTTCTTCATATTTCTGTTAAATGAACAATGAAGCTCCAAATTGAACAGAGAACTCTAATAAGAATTTCTTTGGATTAAATTATAGAACATAGCTTCGAAATCAATCAGTTCTTTTAGGACCAAATCAAGGTTATGTTATATAGTGTTTAGAAATCATAGTTTACTTACCACAGTGAAAAAAAACTTATGCCTTATCTGGGCAGTGACTGTTCCAACACGTCTCCTTTCACACCAATATTATTTTTTAAAAGAGCACTGTAGTTAACATCTCCAAGTATAATGAAGTTACAATGAAAAACCTCATCTTTTCATAATTTTCCCCTGAAAGGGAAGCAAGGCTTTCTTCATCCAGACTGTAAAGACTTCAGTGATTGCATTTCTGATCTCTACAGTTAGAATGACTTTAACTTGTCACATTTATTAATAATTTACATGTTGTTATAGATTTGATTCATGTAGATCATTATCCCTACCTCTTTTTTCCTAAAATAATATTTGTATATGTCTGTGTTCATGTGTGTGTCTTGTTTTCTGACTCTGAAATGTTTATTATGCCTTAGACAGTTACCCCAGGGAGATTATGTAAAAAAGCCTGGAGATGGCGACTCTTTTTATAGCGACATTCCTCCTGGAGTCAGCACAAACTCAGCATCTAGTTCTAAGAAGAGGTCTGCTTTTCTGTCGCATTTTCAGATTTCTACCTGTTCCATCACACATTATTCCATTAGTCAGAACATTTCATTATTTTGCAGCAGGTTTGATTACTTCTTCCTTCTTTCTTGAATGTTAAAAAAAATAGTATCCTTTGTTCTTTGATTACTCTACTTCAAAATGCCATATGCTCAGAACCACTTGTGTAACAAATCAGGCCAGAACTCCAAACCAAACAAAACTAAACAAATAACAACCCTAAATCTATATGGAAACCCCAGAGTTTTTCAATCTTGCTCTTATATGGCTTAAGAAGCTATACATAGTATTTTGTCATATTTTAAATGGTGAGCTTTATGTCATGTTTGGTAGTCAAAGAAAAAGGTTACTGTCATGCTTCAATAAAAGCAGTTTTTAAAATAAATTAGTAATATAAATGGTGCATTGAATATTTTTTAATTTTAAATATATCAAAGCTAAGCTTGCTGTGAAAAAAAGATCGCTTCTCTGTGAATCATATATTTGAATATTATGATTTTGCCTTTTATTCCTGGAATGATTATTTCTGGACTTTATAACTTAGAGCTTGGTTGCCAAATCTAAGTGTATTTAATGTTTTACTGAGTTTTATAATAGTATAGGTGGGGTTAATATATTATTTACATGTCTTAAACTTTGATGCTGTTTTCTTGCTCCAGAATCTTAAGATGTATAAGACCATTTAAAATTCTGCATGCTTTATAATTGCTTAATAAAATAAACTGATAGAAGAAATAAATAGTTGGAATGTTTTAGGAAATGAGACCTACATTCACACTGAAGGAAGCTAAAATATTCCTGCGGAAGACTTTCTTTAAAATTGTTGGTAAAGGTGTAATGTAAAGAAAAAAAGATTTGATAGCCCCGTGCATTACTTTGGGCACAGTAATTACTTTGTAGACTGAAGAGGAAGTTCCTAGTTTATTGAGAAGAAATATGATCTCTTCTGGAGTTCTAAATAGAGTGAATCATCTGTAAAAATTCTGCATTGGATCTCACTCTTTTTAAACAATCAGGAAGGAGAACAGAAGGAATTAGTGAAATCTAGAACTCTACTTTATGTGGAACTTAAGAGTGAAGGACTATTTTTACTCAGATAATGTAGCTTTAAAGCAAAAGTAAAAAAATTAGTTTTTGCACGAGAAGTACAATTCTATAGAAGGTTGTTCAAAATCTTTTATTGGCGGCTTTTTAATTAAGAGAATAAAATTTACTTAAATTCTCTCAGTATATAAATATTTTCTTGATCAAATACTTAATTTTAAAATAAATAACATGGTAAATAAGTGGAGCAATCAATGGATTCCAGAAGAATTTCTGTTGTCCTTTTGGACGAAATGAGTCATTCTATAATTAGCACATGGTGTTGAAAAAGTCCTAATCTAGGGAATTAATGTGTAATAATTTTTTGTTCATCAGTAGAAGGCTCCTTTTAAAATAGACATTACTAGCAATTAGCTGCAATGATATGTGGAAAAGACTTCAAGTATAGTGCTATTTTCTAAAGTACCTCAAGAAGAACTTAAAACATTGATTTGAATAATTCCTGGATTTTAGCAAAATCTCAATGGGTTATCATTTTTAAGCAGTTAAAATTGTATCAAAATATGTGACTCCTCCTAAGTATATGTAGTTTGTCAAAATACTTATATGGTACAAGGTAGGTGTGTAAAGTTTGCTTATTGTGGACAGTTATTTTAAAGATAGCAGGACACAATAGCAGAAGGGCTTAATGGTACATGGGCTTTGTGAGAGATGTTTCTGTGATAAACATCTGATTCCTTTCAGTTACTGGACAATTAAGTAGCACTAGTACATTTTTCGGGGCCATATTTGTGGAGAAAATGCCAATTCTCAGAAAATAATTTTATTGTTTAAGAAATCCTAAATATTACTTTGACAAAGGTTAACCAGTTCAGTTGAGCAAATCTTAATGAAATCTCTTGGAAGTCCATGTTCTCATAATATTTGAGTGAAAACCATTGCTTTACAATTAAGAAACATCTATGGTGGGACCCCATTATAACTGCTGCTCGGGTTATGTAACCGAAATATGTAGTGAATTTTCTATATGTGGTTGCTGTGTTCTGGGGAATGTAATTGGCTTGCATTGTATCCTGATACTTTTGAATTATAAACTATTGTAATGGGGTTCCATTGTATTTGACTTTTCTTAAATTGGATGTTGTGTAATTCTGCCTTCTTCATGAAGACTTTCATGTTCTCTTCATGCTTTCATTTCAGATTTTTTTCTTTCTTGATTTATTTTATTTAATGCACAGTAATGCTTAGAAATTTTGCTTACTGATTTCAAAATATTCATTTGATTATATTTTTGAACAATATATACAACATTTTCAATTTCAGGTCAAATGGACTCTCTCATTCTTGGAGTGAAAGGATTCCAGACACAAAACATATTTCAGACATCTGTGAAAATGGGCGACCTCGAAGTAACTCTTGGCAAGGTATAGAGTGGCATTGTGAATCCATCTGTCCACATAACCCAAATTCTGTATTTTGTGGTTCCTGGTTGTAAAGATTTGTTCTTTCCTGTAAGCTCCTTAGCTCTTCTCCAACAGAGAGAAGGGCATTTATTATGAGAGTCCAGTTCTTTTTTCTTGGATGGGTAATGATGAGATTCCATAGCAGTGTGCACTAGACACATTGAGAAGGCTGTGTAGTGCTAGAAAGCCCTGTGTTCTGGGGTGGTGCTGGTTGTGAATTACAGCCACTTGAAATACCGTGTAATTAAACACACGGCAAGTGTTTATTTACATTCAAATCTAGCTGTAAATCATCTTTTTCAGGTAACCTGGGAGGCAACAGAAAGAAAATCAGAGGCAAAAGATTTAGACCTCGGTCTAATTCAACTGAGTAAGTCTGAACCTCTAATGGAAAAAGGCATACCAAGGTCCTGTGCAATTAGTGTGAACATTAATTAACTAGATCATCAAAGAACTGTAAACCATGCCTCTGGTCTTGGTTCTGTCTTTTTAATTCCTTTTTTGCCGTTTTAAAATTAACCGTGGCTTTTCTCTTTTACATAGGCATCTCCGCAACTGTGCCCATACCAATATTCACTGATAGTGGGGGTCTCACCCTTGCTGCAGGCTTTTTCCTCCAGTAACCTGCCATTGTGGTGTCTTGGTTCTGTTTGAAGGGAATTTTGATAACATTCCTTTCTTCTCATCACCCGGGGTCCAGCCATTTCAGAGGGGTCACCCTTCCTCTCCCCAATATTCACACAGCCTCGAAGCATCAGGGAAAAATTCCCACCTTACTAGAGCATGATCTGCTCACAATATGAAACCACCGCTTGGAGGGCTTCATGGCTGCAATCTAACCATTCTCTCAGACTAATGGATAAGTTTCCCTTTTAAATTTTCCTTCTGAGGACATTTAAAAGGGCATGTACCTAAATTTGGTCTTTAACGGAATCATTGTCACTAAATGCAACACTATACGTTTCAGCTGATAGCCACTCTTTTTTTTAGTGGGGATGGGGTTGAAAGTTAAATTTAAAGTCATTTATAATGAGATAAACACCAGTCCCGTGGTGGACTAAAACACACCCTTGGTATCCTTCTGGACCTTGCTACCTGGTTTTAATTAACCATACTTTTTGACCCACCTAAAATTTATTTACTTATTTCTCACTGCAGCGCTAGTTATTATTCTCAGGATCTCTATTGCTTCTTCATGCCTTAATACTTAAAAAATCTGAAGAGCGGGTATTTGTTAACTGCTTGTCAGAAACTTATGTTAGCTTTTCCATCATATACCCTGCCTTTTTCAGTCCAGGACAATAACATTGCCCTGAAATTTGGACCTTCCTGCTGACGGTATTGTAAGTGGCTTGTCAAAGTTTTTACTAGAGGATACTTTACCTTAGAAACAATAGATAGGTTCAAGTGATAACATTGCATGGTCCAGAATGGCATCCTAGAACTCCATCATAAATAACTAACACGTTAGAGTTTATCTTATACATTCCCAAAGCGCTTGGATGCTTTAGGGTTCATTGTGGATAAACTCTTCTTGGAATGTTGTTTGATTTGTTTTGCATGAGGTCACCTGGTAAGAGCTCCTCAGCTTATCTTGGTTGCTCATAAGAGTGCAGATACAACTGCAAAATATTCTTTAGAACTTCCTTTCCGTACTGCTCAGTGTTCTGACAGTATTTCCTATAACAAGGCTTTGAAAACTCCCAAGTGAATAAAAAAAAATCCAACATTATATTAAAGCTATGATTTAGGACCCAAAGAATACTAGGTATTTAGCAAGATTTATACAATATTTTCTAGAGTAATCACTTATTTTTTAAAAATTTTCTGTAAAATTCCTACTTGTATCATGTGATAAATATTATGATACTACTGATAACCCTTGAAAAATCTTACCTGTGAGATGTTATAATATTTAATAAGACATTATAATGGAATCATCTTTATGAAGAAGTATTAAGGACTCCCTGAGACTTTTCAGACTTTTCAGATTTGGGTTACATGACTCATGTTACCTGATTGGAGCCAAATCTGTGAAGCTGACCAGTATTCTCACATACCTTATTGTACGGGCGCTATATATATATATATATATAACATATATATATATGTTTTTTTCCTTAAAACGATCCTAATACATACCATATAAAGAATTTATTGACAAGTTTTTTAAAATACTTTTCATATTTGTTAAATGACCCCATTTGCTTCTGATATAACAGTATCATTTGTGTGACTATAAGAGGAGCAGAATGACCATAGACAAACATATCTTTTTTAGTTTTTTAAATTAAGAGGTATTATCAGGTCCGTTATTTCAACATTCCCTTTAATATCTCATCATCCCAAAGGATGGTGAAACATCGGGACACAAATTAAAACATGTACCACCAATGAGTACTATGCTAATTAACAACATAAAATGTCCTTGTTCATTGTATTGTTTTTCCACTCAAAGATTTTGCTTCTTCCTCACTGTTGTACATGATGTAAAAAAAGTTTTTGGCTTAGACTTTGTATTATATATTGTGTTTTTACAGGAGGGAGCCCCAAGCACCTGAGCCTGGGCACTCCCTCGCCCAGACAGTCCCATCCCAAGGCATAAGCCCAGGGGGCTCTGACAGCCCCCAGACAGGGAGTCTGGATCACAGGTCAGTCTCCACCTGCCCCTTCATTCTGGGCTGCCACTTAATCTCCCTCCCAGTCCCTTCCTTGGCTGAGAACAGGGTCATTTGGTCTCTGACACCCCCAACGTCTGCTCAGAGGTGGTCCTGGTCCAGCCAGCACCAGCTGATTTTCCTCTGCCTTTCCATCCTGGAGAACACAAAGAGCTCTCCTATCCTGTCTATTGCATTTTTTTTGCATGTTGTGCTACAAGCCAAGTCAAGCCACCTAGGCAGGTTTAGAGCAGTTTGATAAAATCCCGTCACTCCAGCCACCACGACCTAGAGACATTAGGAAGTCCACTGTGAAGACATTTGCATGGGCTGGTCCCCAGAAGGAACAACAATTGAGAGCTCTCTTCAGTGACCTCTAGTGAAGTGATCACAGCCTTCTGAGATGCTCCCTGAGATGGAAAAAAATGTCCATCATGTGCAAGCCTAGCCATGTGGCTGCAGGTTTCATGGAACAGCCATGGCACCACTGTTTTGAGCTTCTAAGGTTGTCAGTGAAAGGCACATGTGCCTCCTCCTGGAAGTGGCTGACTGCCCGTGGGGACTCAGTTTGCTGTGTGGCAATGTTTCACCCGGTAACAGCTGCATGGGCTTTTTCAACAGTTTTCCTCAGGCCAGAGCATTCACTAGCCTTCATCTGTGGCTGTACTTGCTTTTTGACTTTTTCTTTTTGTTCAGAGTCTCAGTGGAAATCTTGATGCAAGTTTTAATTGGCTATCTCTGTGAAAAGCACAAGTTGGCAATGATTGTGGCTAAAGGCAAAACTAGTGTGAGTTGTTCCTGAGTTAGGGGACACTATCTTAGCAAAATGGTCTTATAAGCACAAAAAGCAACCAACCCCTTCTCTCAACAGGGAACTTCGTGACATTATTTTGTGCTGTACATTGGTCATAGCTAAAAACAAGAAAAAGGGCTATGGAAAAAGTACTCTAATTTTGTTTACATAACTGTGGAAATGTAGTCTTGATTTAAATGTATTTACTAACTAAAACTAAATTTGGAGGAATGGATCAAACTTTAACCACAAGTGAATAGTGTATTTTATAATTTCCCTTGGCTTGTTTTCAAATAACTTTAAACGTTTTATAGAGCTTGGATCGTCATTGTCTATAGTGTCTCTAGAAGTTACTTTTTAAATGAGAAAAGTCAATAAGACCTCCCAATTCTTCCAAGACTGAATTTGTTGAACCTATATTTATTTTACAAGGGCAAATTCTAAGGGGATAGATTTTTGCTTGGCTCCTGGGGTAAAAAATCAAAGGAAACTCTGAAAAAAAACCCCAAAAACTTGCACTCCCAATTTTACTACATTTTAAATTTTCCTTTGTGCAGTAATTCTGATGAGGACTTTGCCAGATCTTTCAGGGAAATGCTAACTAAGGTCATTATTATTCTCTGGTGGTCACTCACACGACTCATGATCAGATACTCAGAAGGTGACCTCTGAAGGCCATTTCCTAATGGAAACACGAGCACTTTAGTCTGGAGTGCACAGAGAGGAGGAAGGAATATTACAACTGCACCTAAATTACTAAGCCCAGATCAAGATCACGGAGGCCTGTTTGGGTCACACTTAATGTGTGCTGGGGCTCCAGGATCAGAAGACTGGGACCTTTTCTGCTCCTTATAGTGCCAACTGGAGCACCATTCTTGTTAACTCCACCTTGGGATCTGCTAATGGGAATAAGACAAAGACCATGTAAAGTCCTTCCTTTCATATTGGAAAGAGAACTTTGCTCCTTTTAATTATTCTTGGGGTGTTATATGCCCAAACACCAGGTTGGAGTTGCAGCCATCTGAATATTCTCAAAAAGCGCCATTATCATTTGAAAACCAAGGAGCCAAATGAGAAGTGGCCTGGAAAAAGCCACTTTGGAGGTGGGTGAATGGGATTGCTGACAGTACTATGATTGAAAGAGAGCTTCTAATTCACTTGGGAAACCACTGGACAGGCTTTCCCTGAAATGTTGAATATGTTCTAAAATGCCTTGAGCCTTGTTGTAGCTGAGTTTATTCTCATGTCATTGTACAGACTGCCTCATAATCACCCAACATCCATCCTGGTTTATTTGCCATAGTCACTTGCATTTGGAGGGTGAAGAACATCCTTGCTAAGCTTGTGCTGTGTATTTTCAGATTTTCTATCTTGTTCTGCTTTCTTTGTTCCTTCCATTGCTTTCTGCAGGTATTTAAACCCATGGTTCAAAAGAGACTATAATGTAGCTAAGTGGGTAGAAGATGTGAATAAAAACACTGAAGGACCATACTTTAGGTATTTTATAAATTAATTTTATATCCTTTTCAAACTCTCCCAGCACATACAAATATTGTAGCGTGACTGGCTCTCTATCTTGTATCTCCCAATACAAGTTCCCATAGGTGGAAAAGGATCTTTGTTTATTTGCTGCCTTTTGATCCCTGTTTTTGCTTCGAGAGCAAGTCTAGTTCTTTTCTGAATGTTTCAAATGAAGCCATTTGAAAAGGTTGTCATTTAGTGCATGTCCCTATCACCATCTTGAGCTTTTTAGTAGCTTCTCTTCATTTTATGCTGTGTAGTGTTCCATGGGCATGAAACATACTTCCCACTAATAAAGAAGCACTATTAACCTGAATAATTTAATTTCTAGAATTTAGTGGTGTCATGGTGCATTTTTCCTACTTCCTGCCTTTAAGAGTGTATAATGCATACGAAAACTCAAGGAAAAACATGGAAAGAAACTAAGTGAAATATAGTGAAATTTTACTTCTGGTAAAAACTAAAGATTTAATGTAACTTCAAAATTATTGAGAGACTGTTGACCACTTGAGAGTGTATGGGATGAGTTTAGGTTTTGTTTGCTCAGTACAACCATGTGCTACCAGAGAAGGGCTCTGTTGAGAAGTGTTTTACAGATGCTCAACAAAGCATCTGAGGGATCTTTTTATCCCAGTAAGAATGTCATTGTCTAACACTTCACATAGAACAGGAAGCAGATCAGAAACATGTTCTTGGTTCACAAACAGCAGACAGGGTATCCCTACATTTTAGAAACTAGCACATTTACTCAATTAACTGCAGCTCAGAGTAACATTAGAGGTCAGAGAGAATTTGCAAGAGCTCTTAATGGCATTTTTTCACTCTTTATAATATCAAAATGATTTCCTAGAAGTACTTTATATCTGAAGTCCATTTTATATCTGACTACTTTGTGGCCAACTAATGTAAAGAAGAAATATAGATTCAATTACTACCTCTCCCGAACATTATTTAACAGTAAGCTTTCAGATTACTCATTGCCATGACTTGAGTCAGCATTTAACAGTTATCAAAATATGTATGTGTATTTAACTCTCAGCACCCATATAAGGTGGACTTTCTCTTCCAGTGTACCATTTAGTTTAGACATGTATAGTTTGAGAAAATGATTAGACCTACCTGCATTTTAATTTGATCCATACATTTGCATATATCCCAAGGAAAGCATAACCCTGCCTGCTCACAAAAAATATACCCTGCTTTTATACCTCATATTTCCCTCCTTCTCTGTCCTTCTGCTTATACCATTTTCCCACTGAACCTCATACACATACACTCACATTCAAACATCCCACCCTCACCTATAGCTCCCAAGATGGCCAACGTCAGGAAGACAGGTAAGATGATTTTGAATGTTGTTTGGAATCTTGGCTCACCTGCAGTCCTATTTCTCCTTCTATTTTCCTCAGGCTTGTGGGCAGATTGTAATTTGTATCAGCCATGGAATCAAAACAGGATGACTTTAGTCCCATATGGGCTAGGGCTTTTTATACCTAAATGGAGTTAGCATTTTTGCAGCAATAATTTGCGAAATGGTACCCCGGAAGAGTTGATTCACCTCCCCTGGGTGAGCTGAGTAGTTTATGTGGCTCCCAGAGAAGAGTTCACGTTTCTTAAAATCAGCACCCAGGTCTGCCCAGAAGCTGCATGACTAAACGCAATTTGGATGGGGAAATGCTTTGGCACCCCCGGTTGCACGTGCAAAGCTGCAAGGGCAATTTTTGAGGGTTCCTTTGTCTCCTCTTTTAATATGAGATGTTGCTTCCTGCAGTGGTTAGTCACATTAAGAATTAATTATTAAAAATTCCTGTTTGTGTTTAAAGGCTAGATATAATTCAGTGGAGGGTTATAATTAACTGTCATTTTTGGGTTAATAAGGACTATACTAGTAAAACATGAAAATCAACACTAAATTTCTGTGGAAGAGGTGAATAATTGAGATACCCCAGGGCTTTTAACACAATGATTTTAATGCAACAGAGAGAATTTCATCCATTCTCCTTCCAAGCCAAGCCTCATATAGGAGCCCAGAGTGCATCCACACCTTACCTTATGCTTTGCCAATCCTATGCTTAAGCTCAGGTCTTCTTCATCTGCCGCCAGGTCATTCAGGATTACCTCTCCTGCCAAAACCACCAATGAGGGCAAAGGCTACTTTATTAATTATCCATGTGGTGTGGGGTGTGTGGCATCCTTATTAAAATGCAATGGGGTCTTTGTGACTGTGGCAAACTGGTCCAAAATACAGCATTTAAAATATAGTATCCACATCACTACAAAGAGAAAAACAAATGCCAAAAGATCTTGAGTGGTCAGAGTGCCTCAGCTCTGCTCCCTTACCCAGTTCTTATATGACAGTGTCTGCTCACCTGGTTGCCAGCATGTCTTCAGGTCATCTAGAAGGTGCAGGTGACATCAGGGAAAGAGCATTATCTCCCCACACCTAGGTCCTGGGGCAGTTCTGTTGGTGACAGTGCTTTCCGTACTCTTAGAAGGTATCCCTACTCTTGGGTATTATCCAGTTGTTTACTCACTTCATTAGTGGTTTTTGAGTCCACTTCCATGATCTTATGGAAAATGCAATAACTCTGAAAAGAAACTAATAATAATAACTCGTGTTGAGTGCCTATTATGTACCTTTATTTCTCACAATATCGTGAGATGTAGGCATTCTTATTCCTTTTCTATGGATGGAGGAAACTGAGGCACAAAGAATAACTCAAGATAGCACAGCTAGTTAAGTGTCAGAACCAGAATTATGAGCCAGGCTCTTTCTGACTCCAAAATCTGTTCCCTTTCCATTTCACTGTAATTAAAGTAGCAGGGTGGATATTGACCATTGAAATCCTATCCTAGGATACTTTATAAATCCTTCTAGATTAGTCTACTATAAAATTTGCTTATGAACACAGTCCAGTGAATGAGGGTGGACCTGTGTCCCTCATGTGTGACTGGCCTGGTTTTAGTCAGTTCTAGGGGGCAGAGCTGAACTGAGATTGGCCTTACAGACAGGTGTACAAAAAGCAAGCCCAGAAAGTCTCATGTAACCCCAAGATACACCACAATCCATTGCCACACAGACTTCCTTGTGTAATTCTAAATGGCATCTACTATGGTTATTATAGTTTTGAAAAATGCAGTAATGATAATGGTTAACGTTTGTCCAAAGATACTTTGTAAGTGAATGAGCTGGGCCAGTGCCTGGTTTTCAGTGAAAGCCAGACTGGAACCACCAGGCAAGTAGCCAGGGTCAGAAAAGAGCTTGGAGGTGGTTTTGGAGAAATGTCTTTCTTAGACATTTGTGAGAAATTTTGAGTGTGTTTTTATTTTTCCTAAGCTGATTTACCCTGCCTTGTTCCCTAATGTTATTTTGACTCCTGCTCTGGAGCTCTCCATATCCCCAAGATAGTCCCCTTTATGCTGTTACACACCACCCAACCTCCAGGACCCAATGCCCCTCACCCGTACTAAAACTGTCCTGCTTGGCTTTTCTTTCCCCTCAGGGTCCAAAGTGTCAGTTAGCTAGTGTGTTTATGTGAGAAGTAGTATATGTGCGATTTCTTTGGGGTTCTGGAGAATACCTCCTGTTTTTGTTTTAACACATTATTGGTTTGGCCCTGGAAGGATATTAGAAGGCAATACTCAACTTTCGGCACCTCTCATTGGAATGGCCTTGTTTGTGTACAAAGCTGGTCTTTTGGACCCACTGCCAAGTGAACGGCTGGCATGACTTTGAAGCTATAAGCTAACAGCTCATGCTATGGACACACACACTGTAGCAAATTAAAAAGAGGACTCGTTTTGCATGATCCCCTAAAGTAAACAAAATGTATGTATTTGTTTGTGTACCTGACTAACTTTCCTGAATTTGGATATCTTATCAGTAGCGATTAGGCTAAAAACCCAAAGCCTGGTTAATATCCCTTGTTTTATATAGCTGTATCTTAATATCTAAATACAAAAGTTTGTCCTCATTCTACACATACTGAATTTGGTTCCTGAAGATCTTAGTCCTATTTGAAATGTTTTCCTAAGATTAAAAAAAATCATTAACTTCTGAATTAGAAAAATATGCAGTAGTACATTACTTTAATAGTACTTTAGATGATTTGAAGTACTGATATTCTTAGTTCCACCCGTGTGTTCTGCAGTAGAGAGCATTAACACAAGAGGAGTCAGACAGCCACAATATTCTAACAGTTCACACTAAGGAATGGTAGTGGACATTTTCCAAAAATAGAGGAAACGTTAGGAATTACAGATTAAAAGTAAACTGAATCACCCTTGATTCTTAAAATTGAGCAAGAATTGTTCACTTGGATCTTAGGGTTTGTAGAAAAACTATTTTCAAACCTTAATTGGAATTCAACGTCCATAAAATAGAAATGGATTTGAAAGGAGGGGCTTCCTAGTAAACTAAGTCCTGACGTTCTAACGTGGCAGTGTAACCAGCTCAGTGATGTGGGTCATTACCACCTTGCACCAGGATTTGAGGAGTCGTGGATGTGTAGTGATATCATTTGTGAATGGATAGCTACTGCCAAATTATCACATCTGTTTTCCACTGATGTAGTGTAAGTGGACACTTTTCACTCTCAGCTGTTTTTTTTTTTTCACTTTAAAGACAAGGTAGCAGATATGGGCTCTTCCAGTGTACTCAGCTTAATCATAAATATTACCAGTGCACGTGCAGAATCAAACAAGAACAACATAATACACCAGGAGCTTCTGTAGGTCTTTTGTATGGACTATCTCCATGATGAAGAGAACACGTTATCCAAATAGAAAGGGTTTTTATGTTTTGGTTTTAGTTTTATTAAGATTCCAGTCAATAAAGTGTAGCCACCTTATTGACATGATATGTGTACCCAACGTGGGTTATGAGGACCTACTTCTATGGCTTAGAATCCTCCCCTGTACAGAAATGCTGATGATAGGGACTAATCAGACCATTTTTGTATGTTCTCATCAGACTCTTTGTTTGGCTGGAACTCTGCACTCCTTACTGCTTGCATGTTTACTAATTTATTATTAAAACCCCTGTATTTGCCTTTGTTCTTTCACAACTAACACACTGGCCTCTGAATGCATGAGTTTTGTGTGAACTGGTGTGTGAATTAGCAACTAATAAATATGTCAATTGTATATATTTTCAGATCTTAAAAATATAATTGGAATTACTGTACTAAAACCATTTTTTACATTGTGGTAAAAATAAGGCAGACTATTAATATGTTGTACACTTAATTCACCATTGTGAGTTCTTAGAATAATTTTATCCCTTCTCCATTTTAGCCTTTTAGCTATTCTATAGGAAACTTCATTATTGGCTTTCTAGTTGAAAAGTATGATTCTCTGTACGAACATTATAAACAATCCTTGCCGTTATGAAATTAGGAAGATAAAATTCCAGCATTCCAGTGTTGTGAGTGACAGAATATCTCCCAGTAGTCAAAACCTTTGCAGTAGTGGCCTATGAAAGTAGAAATCAGAGGGTTTGTTCTGAACCCACTCTTCAGATATTTGAAAAAGATATGAGGTCATCACATCATATTTATTTCCTGTGTTTCAACGTCTCAGGACCTTATCTCCTGCCAAGTCTCCTTCTTCATCAACTGGGTCTATTGCCTCCAGCAGGAAGTACCCCTACCCAATGCCCCCACTTCCCGACGAGGAGAAGAGAGTGAACCGACAAAGTGCCAGGGTATGTGGAAACTTCCTCGGTGTGCCAACATCCCCAGTCATTATCGTTCATCTCTGAGTTCATGTTTTAAAAGAGAGAGACCTTTTTCCTTCTTTGTTCACAAGAAAATGAAAAAATTAAATTTGAAAAATTGAAGATTCTTGGGGCTTTGGGGCTCAGATTTTTATTTGGAAATTAGGTTGATTACTGCATTGATAATTTCTAGGAATATTTGGGATCTATTAACCATTCATTGCTGTATATTTATATCTTTTATTATGCATGGTAGCTAATATATTACAACTGGAAAAGACAGAGAATGTGCTTCGCTTTATCAGTGTATTAATATACCTGGAAATGCCAGAGATTAAGTAAACTAGTCTCATTTTCATGCCCAGTTTGCTTACTTGGACCGTTCACTGGCTAATAACACCCAAGAGGATTTTAGAAATAGGAACTGGCGACAGAAAATCAGATCAATGTCTTGGAGATGGGAGTGGAATTTGGATACAAGGAAAGGAGACTTGCAAATCTGTAATATTAAAAGAGTATGGCAAAGGGTACGGTGAAATTTAGCAACTTTTTATATTTAAAAAAAGCCAGATTTAAAAACATATGTGAAATTGATTGTTTTTATAAAAATATGATTCGCCAGAAGTTTCATTTAAATACTAAGTCCTCTTTTACATTTTAATCATGATTCTACTCAGTCTTACAGCATTCCCGGAACACATCCATTATGTGAAATTTGAGATATAGTTGAGTTTAGGGAGGCAGACCAGCCCTCAGAAGCTTAAGTAAAAGATATAACTAAAGAATAATTACTTTTATTGATGTCCAGGCTCTGTTGTGGTCAGTTACACTATAATGATGATCTTCTCAGAAATGATTTTGCAAAGAAGTAAAATGAAGCTTTAAAAGCCTGGGCAGATTTATCTGCTGGTGCATCCTGGGTTCCTAGGCTTTTGGGTTTGAATGATTTTTCAGAACCTCTTTGATCTTGAACTTAAATTATGGGTTTCAAGGTAAACACCGATTATTCAAATTTTAACTCAATCAACTCAGAGTCAGTAAGAAAACACAATTCATTAGAAGCTGATTAGATCACTATAATCAGAAAGACTTTAAAAACAATCAGTGGTGTTTTGTTAATCATACAAAAAATTACCTTGATATGTTAATATGGGAAATGGTAAAAGATGGAAAGGAAGAAAACTCAGATCCTCAGCCCTCAGCTTTCTGGCCTTAAAAAAAACACTTGTTAATAGGCATCCAGTTGTTCATGATATGGGTATGTGGTAATGAGATCTAAGACTGATGCCATTCCTCCCCTCCCCAGGGAATTGTTGAAGGATAGTACCCCACTTTTTCCCCCCGAAAATTGTCTACATTGCTGTTTTGCTCTGTCTAGTTGGAGACATTCCACTGTTGTCATGCCAGGGTACAGATTATTGGCGATGTTCCCACATGAGAGCCCATGAAAATGACACCTCCCCAGAAGAAATGGCTGGCCCTTGGCCCCTTCCCTGGGCTGAGTAGGGTGACGATGAAGACTGAAGTTTCTGGGATAGTTGTGTGAGAGGTCTGATTGGTTCTGTCCACTGTAGAACATCCCTGTGAGCGTGTGGTAGAATCCTGCAGAATAGGCAGCCCCTGTCTCTGGGCTGTCTTTGTAGGCTTTGGAAAATCGAATAAGTAGATCTTTCTATCAGTGACCTCTCTGTTACAGCCACCCAGGCATGGCCAAGGTCATGCCTATTCCTAAAAGTGATGGCGTGCCAGCTCTTTTCTCCTTTTTGCTCAGTGGGATAATTGTGACCTTCAGGTTTTCTCAGTGTCATTCCTTTGTTCTTCCTTTCTTTCTGCAAGTTGTCACTTATTATTTAATCTTCATAACCATTTGTGAGGAAACTGGGCTCACTGAAGCTGAAGTCTGAACTGTTTAATACGCCATACCATCATGTGAGCATCAGTCCAGATCTTCTTTCCCTCAGACACTCTGCAAGCCCTGTTTTTAACTGTTCATTTTCACTTGTCTCTACAACAGGTGTCATCCACACACACAGATCCTCACAGTTGAGAGATCTGATTTCCAAAGGGTGAGAAGATGGGTGTCTCTTTTAGTGAAAAGGACATATAAAGCAGACCTAAGTTAGATAACGCAGGCGGCTTTACCACAATCCTTGTGGAGTAACCAACAGGGCATTCAGAACAAGATTTCTATTCAAGAGGACATATTAAGGAAACCTATATAGAAACACCCACTTAATCAGTTAGCTATTTCTCCTTTTTCGTTCCCTGAAACTCATTAGGTATACAGTGACATGGCCCAGATTTCCAATAAAAATGGAATTTGGATGGAAATTGGATGCAACCTAAGTCACACTGTCTTAGGGTTTCTTTGTTTCATTTATAATAATGATGATACCCAAATCATATCGCCTGGAAACATATTTTATCAGCTTGATCTCTTTTCTGTTTTGCTTTTATTTTTAACTGGCCTTCCTTCTCTGGTGAACTGAGTTGCATTCATATTTGATCATGCCAAAGTAGTTTTCAGTTCATCAAGGCAATTACCAAACATTGTAGAAATTAGATATGAACAGGGCCAGTAAAAAGAACTGGTGGCAGAGGCAAGGAGAGGGAACACCGGAATTGACATCCTGCGCTGGATGCATCGTTCTACTCTGATATGTCAGCTCCTGAAAGAGGACAATTTTCTAGGAGGTAGTGATGGAATTGGAGAGTGGTTAGCCTGGTCATAGGCCCAGGGCAGATTTTTAAGTGGGTGATGGTGGTATTGGTGGAATCACACTTCCCTAAGGTCAGTAATTCTAAGTGTTGGCTGTACGTGGGAATTGTCTGAAGGGTTTTTAAAATATACTGATGCCTGAGTGCCACCCAGAGAGGTGTTGATTTAGTTGGTCTGGTGTGCTCCCTAGGCAGTGGGACTTTTAAAATATCCCAAGATCATTGAAAAATGCAGCTGGGTTGAGAACCACTGCTCTAGCTGGCTGTATGAGAATCCATGAGAATGTATGTGTAGTTTAAAAAAATAACATTTAAATTATTTTATTTCATTTGAGACACAGTATTTAATTTATTCAAAATTTCAAGTAACATTAAATGAGGATTTGCGGGTTTTTTGTACTAAAAGGTGGCACTTGTTAAAAAGGTTGAGATAGAAGTTTAAAGGAAAGAGAGAACTAAAAAAAAATTAGAGTGTTTGTTTTATCCATTCGTTTGGCTTCACAAGAGCATGTATCCACAATCACCTAAGTATGGATGGAATCACCAATCCTTTTTCTGTTCATAGCTCAGAATACATCTGACTCCTGCTTTCACAATGTCCAATTTTGCCTTTCTCTGTTGTGCAGCTATGGGAGACATCCATTTAAGATCAACTGTTTACATGTGATACACCGAAACTGTTTACTTCAACTTTTATAGAAACCCAGCCTCATGGAATCACTGCAAACCTATCTGCTCTTCAGACCATACGAGGATCCTCTGAGATGCCATAGAGGAGACGAAGCTGTGTCTCACATCTGGATACCATTTTCTTTTTGTCATTGGCTTAGGATTTAACTGAACCATGAAAAGAACTGCTGAAATGTTACAATATAACATGGAACCATAAAGGTACTGGTATGTTAATGGATAATCTGCATGACAGATATATGTAGAAATATTACTAAATTAACTCACGTGACCCAAATGTAGCAAGTTTCCTAAGGGACAACAGTGTCTTCAGAACTTGACATTCTGAAGCACATCCTCATGATAGACAGTAATGCTTTGTGCTTGAAGCTTCTCTTTGTTATTTTCCACATTTAAGGAAACAACATCCCATAATAGAAACTAGCATGCAGGGCTAAGGCATATAAGATTTTTCTGCAGGACTTTAAAGCTTTGAGAGGGCAATATCCCATATGCTAACTTTAAACATGTATTTTTATTTTCATTTCGTTTTTTACTTTTCATATTTATATCAGCATACAAGGACAATTGTACATATGTAAACATTTTTAAAATAAAAAAAAGCAGCTGTTACACACAAGTGTATTTTGCCAAACGCCTAAGAAGAATCAGTCACAATCACATCATTGTCATCCATCAAATGGTCTTTAAAAATTATAAGCAGATGATGTTGTAAATATAGTGGTCAATGCTGTAAATGTGTCTCTCTGTAATTGGTATTTGTCCAGAACATGTGCTATCCCTTTAAACTTTACATGGTCTGGAGGCAGTTTTATTGAGTAATTAATTGAGCAGGAGAACAAAATGCCCAGCAAAACTTCTGGGCTTTACAGCTCACAGTGGGAGGTGTCCAGTAGTGCAGCTGTTGTCCCGCCTGCCTCCAGGCACTCTGCTGCTGAGGGGCTGCTCCCTGGGAATCCTCCAGCCTGTCCGTTTTCCTTCTGGGGGCTACAGTGCCTGCCTCAGCAGCTGTTACCTTTCAGTACCAGAGCACATCTGCAAGTCTAAGGCCTGTGAGCCCCACAGCAGTATGTCCTGCTGAGATCAAGCAAGTGCACCAAAGACACATGAGACCAGGGGCTGCTGATGCGTTGGCAGCTTTCAACTTGCCAATATGCTAACCCTTTGTGGCCTAAAAGTTTGTTCTTTAACAAAACTTTTTAGTCACCTTTATCTGTGAAATGAGTGACTTGTTTTAATAAAAACAACTTTTACACTGTTTATTAAGGATATTTATCATCAGTGGGATGCGAGTCCCACCAGGTCATTCTGCACTGACTTGGAAGCAAGATGATGGAAGGGTCTACCAGCTGGGCTGGGAAGCCTCAACAGGCCACAAAGGGTTAAAAGAAGCCTAAAGCCACACATGTGCAGATACTGTGAAGTTATTCAAACAGCTGGCAAGGGAAGGAATCTGATGTTTTGAACTCTGTATTTTTTTAATCCATAGGAAAGTGAGAAATCTATGTTAATGCCCCTTCTTTAAAACCAAAGTTTGATAGCTGTCATAATGAAGCTCTGTCATTCTGAAAGAAAGCTTCCCTAAGGAGGCTACCCTAGTGAGCTCAGAAGTTGATTGGATCCATCAAATACTTTGATGTGAAGAGTGCTTCTGAATTTCGTCATCTCCTCTCCTTTTTCTTGAGAGAAATGGAATCTGCTGACAAAATTTCAGAAATATCCCCTAAATTTGATCTCTCTCTGTAATGTCCCTGGACAAATCCATTCATCTCCACGTGTAATCACCTTGGATGCCCCAACTGAAGGGCTGAGGTAGAAGGCAGTGTTTTATGCTCTATGTGTTTATGTCTTCTCTGATGGACCTCTCTTCTGAAAGCCTTTGAAAATGTTTGAAAAGCGTTTTAATCATCCAAAACAATAAAGTGTAAACAGCATTTTCATGATAGGAACGGATGTGATTGTCGATACTACAATAAAATGATCCATCAGGCTGAGATTTGGACGAGTGTTGGGTGATGTTGCCACATAGCTCAAGACGAGGACAGGAGAGCAGACAGATTTAAAGATGTAGCAAATAAAGTGGCTTTTGACCCAAGATTGCTTTAATGTGCACTGAACGTTTTCTAGTGTTGAATGTGTAAATACTAATGTTATAAGGTTTATTTTGACTATAAAAGAGTTTATAGATTTGAATGTAAGGTGCCTCGTGTAAATATGCTTCATAGTTACAGTTCCACAAGCCCTAGTTTGAAGGAATCCATTTGGTTAGCTACGCAGTCAACAGCTCTCCTCACCCCTCTCTCTGTTTCCTCACCTTCTCAATTATTTTTACATGAAAATTGCTATTCCAAGTAAAAATCATTAATCTGTGCCTTTGGGAGACGTGGTTGCTCTAGAGGTATATAGTTTATAGTCATCCTCCTTAGTAATAACCTTCACATGGAACTGAAAAAAAAGTGTTTTATTTGCAGAGAGACTGATTTTATAGTAGCTTTAATCTTCAGTTCTGGGCATCTGCTCTATCAAAGAATGTTTAAACAGTCTTACAGCCATTTGCAAAATTCTTTGACAAGTTTATAATCTCCATGGATAGTTTCAAGAAGTACCTATATGTACATTTATGGTTAGTGTTCTAGATGTATTAAATCCAAACATTTATGACTGTCCATCCACTGAAGCAGGGAGAATGGACCCATGGCACTAAAACAAGCACAGCATTATTTTTTTTTTTACTATCTATTTTGTAGAGGAAGTTTGAGGCCACATAGCAGTATGTATCATGCAACAAATACTGGTATCCCCCAGTCAACTATAGGACTATTCTACTAAGCAGAGAAGAGCAGTTTTTTGGCCTTTCTGTTCCATTGTATGCCTTTTTCCTCTCTTTCTAAAGTTTTGTGCATAGATACGACTTCAGATTGACAACCTGCTGCCTGAGATGTTCCATTTATCCATAGTCATTACAGTGTAGTGAACCCTGATTTAAAGAAACATTTAAATCTCTCCACTGAGTGTCAGCAAGAAAGCTGTGGGGTAGCAGGGAGCCCTGAAGGAGCTGACTGGCACACTGACTGCTCTCTGTGTCCAGCCACGCTGTCTTCAGACAGGAAGTGGCATCCTCCTCTGGAGTCTCCCAGCTAGAAAGTGATCCCCAAGTCACATCCATCCTGTGGAAACGAACAAACTTCTCAAACAGTGGAGCATAATGAGGGCTTTCAATTTGCTGGAATTGCTGTGTTTTTTAAAGAAACCCAGTGCTGTTCCTTAAAAAGATGTTAATTAGTAAAGTAAACACCAGGTTAAAATGCCAAACATGTTTTTCCATTTGATTTAGGTGCTTTATTAAGTGACACTACATTATTTAAGAGTCTCTCTCCCTCTCTTTTTCCCCCTTGCTATAAAAAGGCTTTTAAAATTGCTTTTTACATAAGGTCAGTCGAGCATAGATTTCTGAACATAAGATTGATAGGTTTCTAAAAGAAGTTGCTGGAAAGATAAAATTAGATATTCTTTGCACTTCCAGAAAGGGAAGTCATTTTCCGTCTCATTTTTTTCTCTTGATTCCCTTGCAGATTTGCATAATTTAGTCTTGTCCATTGTCCCAGATCTCTTGTGGCCATTTCACCTTTTACCTTTTTAGATTTTGTTGTTCTTTTTTTTTTTTTTTTGAGGAAGATTAGCCCTGAGCTAACATCTGTGCCCATCTTCCTCTGTTTTATTGGTGGGACACCTGCCAGAGCATGGCTTGATAAGCAGTGCATAGGTCTGCGCCTGGGATCCAAACCAGTGAACCCAGGGCCACAGAAGCAGACTGGGTGAACTTAACCACTACACCACCAGGCCAGCCCTTGTTCTTTACTTTTTATAGTTACCTACAGGCCAGACGAAATATGGTATTTCTATTCACTTCTTTCAGTGTTTCAAAATCAAATTATTTATTTCATCCATTCTTCATTTCCTGTTGTCATGTAGTTCTGTTTTAACTTATATATTTAGTGCTTTAAATATTTCCTTGTGTTAATCAACATGATAATAAATCCTTACCTAAAGAGAAGCCGATTCTACTTTATTTTACCTAAAGGAAAGAGAGTTCATGGGGAGGATATTGAGCAGCTTGCAGAGTATATGGGAAAGGGAGAGCAAAGTGTAGCCCTGAATGGAGGAGTGAAGGAGCAAAGGGAGGGAAGACACCTGCTGCCCCGGCCTGGTTAGGACACCACTGCTGGCTGCTGCCGTGGATGCCCTGTAGGCAGTGTATTTTAAATGCCATCCTACCAGTGGGCATGAATTTTGCTTGAAATGTTCTGACTCCCATTTGCAGCATAATGTCTCTACTTTTTACACTCCTGGAGATCTCTTTCCTTTCACTTATGTGTTTTCCTCTAAAACTGCCACCCCAATACGTTTTTTCTTACACGGAGTGAACATGAATTTCTCATTCTCATCCTACTAGCTTAAAATATACAAGCAGCAAACATTTCTAGGTAATAAAACTAAATTTGGGGCTTAAACTTTCTATTTTTCCCTGAGATATTTTCTGAGTGGATAAGATGACACTGATTTTGGATGAGCAATGTTCCTCTGACATGGAAGAGCTAAGTAAGGGCCTTCCCAAACAGCTTACCTTGTTTACTGGATTGTGAGGTGCCCAGCCCGCTCGTGTGAAAATTGGCTGACACGTAACAGAGCCCATCTGGTGGGGTGGGTGGCGGGGTGTGTGTGGGTGTGTGCGTGTGTGCTGGGAACCGTTGGCGCATGCTTGTAGCATATGCTCCGTGGGCAGGTGTTTTTAATTCCAAGAGGAGCTTTTCCCCCACACCAACAGATGCAGAGCAAACAAAGGCAGCAGGACCTTAGCAATCAGGGGATGATATTTCTGTTCACATTTTATTCATTGCTTGTCAGAGTCCCCAGAATGGAGCATCTTCTGGTTCAGTTTATAAGTAGAAAAACAACACAAAAACCCACCTAGTATTTTTGTCCTTTATACCCAGAGCCTGACAACAATAAGCATCCTCACTATGGGGTGTGAGAGATGCTTCCAGACCCTTCCTACTTCTGAAGTCGCTCCCTTCAGTAGTTGTCAGCCATTTTCTCCTGACTAGGAACTTTCATTGGTCGTGGAGGTAAGTCCCTTTTTTGCCTAAATTGGCACTTGGGAGAACCAGAGTGGTGCAGAATACGGGGAGAGAGACCTCTTTAGTCTCGGCCATTGGCACCTGGGCATGGATTGTGCAAGTTTGGAAGCGACTGAGAGATTGGTCCTCAGGGTATGTTTCAGGATGGAGGGAGATAAGCAGTGAGCTTTGGGAGGTCATGGGGCATTTAGTCCTGGCATAGGAGCAGAATGGAGATCCCCACAAAGACCTCATAAGCCAAGCGTGCACAAGACGGCCGCTGGGGGGTGCGGTGGGGAGAGAGGTGCTGAGTCCCAACGACAGATCTGTGTGCTTTGCAGTGTTACTGAGTTGACTGTATAAATGCTTCATGGTCTAGTCCGTGATGGGCCAGTCACTCCTGCCTGGTGTGTCCCCATTGCATTGTTCATTGAACCTGTATCATACCTGGAGGTGCTTCAAGACTGGCAGTTTGCTCAACGGCATCAGCATCTCAGGTTTTTAGGTATCCTTGAAATCAAAACCAGGGAACGTTTTTTTTTGTTTTTTTTTGTTTTACAAAAAGGCATACAATGAGACTAGCAATCTTAAGATAATGTGCTTACAAAATCAAATAGTTTTCAAAGAGTTTATGGAAAAAAGTTCAAAAATGTATATATACATATAATACTAATCTACATTTACTCTGGGGCTTAGCTTTTTATGCTTATGAAAGTTTCAGATGTGGATTTGTGTTTTGATGGTCAAGCTCTAAAATAATGGAAATAGCCCCCAAATCTTTAAACACAGCGGTGCTAAGTTATACCAGATAACACAATATAGAAAGTGCTGATATGAATTAATGTTTATTCAGTAATAATACAAGAGTTCTTGCTTAATTATACATGTGTATCACTGCCCGGTTAGAAACCCCACTTTTCTTTTCTAATCCAGCACAAAATCAAACTGTGATTTTAACAGCCAGTCTTTTAATAGGTAAAAATGACCCAACACCTTTGTTTTGTATGGAAAACTTTTTTTTTTTTTACACTAGCTTGAAAAGTGCTTAACAGGTTTATTCAGGATAACTAAGCATGTACTCCTTTTTTCACTTGCTGGAAGAGACTTGCCCCTCCAATCTAGCATCCCAGAAACACACCTTCTTTTAGAAACTAAACCTAGTGGTTTCTGTTAGCCAGTGTAGGTCTGCACTAGTGTTGTCCACACATATCTTCTTTGAGGGGTGATGTCGCAACTGCATACAGATCGTGGAGCCACTTCGTGGGAAGTCTTAGCAGCACGGTTTCACTTTTGGTAACCAGATAATCATGTGTATATACTTAGATTGGCTTCATTTTAACGTTATAGTCTCTCTGCTACTCCACACTTCAGGTTCTTAAGCTATTTAAAAAATTACTGGGTTTTGGTAAAAAACAACCAAAATGCATATGGCAACTGCATTTCTGAGCAAGCGTGATTTGTTTTATGGCTGTTCAAGTTATAAAGTTGTTCTTATATTGTAGGTAAACAAAATCTTGCACTTTTTAAAGGTCACTGTAACTTAAGGTCAAATTTCTGGCACAATTTTATTAGTCTTTACTTTGGAAGCTAATAAGATACCACGGTTTTCTATGTTACTCGCATTGTAACATCATAAAGTGACTTTCAATAAAAGATTTATGCTATTTTGATGCATGACTCTCATTAATCCTATTTTTCTCCTAGCCACCGTTTCTGTTTATGGAGGTACTGTTAGGGAGTTGTTTCTTTTCTGTTCCATGCTCTCCTAAGAAGGGACTATCAGCCTGATGAGCAATACAATGATCCTTTCGTAAAGCCTGCTCACTCGCTTGGTTGGACAGTTTCCTCAGCCAGGTGGCAGACAGAGCCTCCTCTTAATCCACGTGCCTCGCCTCATGAACACTTTCTCCCTGACGCTATCAAGGATCCGTTTCCCATATCCTGTCCTGTGGCCAGGGCAGTGGTGCTTCCTTAATAAGCTCACCTGTGTCAGACTCTAAAGTATGGGTTCATGAACTCACAGCCTAAAAAACTGTTCCCCTGGCTGTTTGTTTGATCGTTTCCCCAAGAGCCATCTCTCCCACCAGTCTATCCTGGCAATTGCAACTTCCTTGCCTCCAGCTCAGTCTGCTGAGAAAAAAAGTAGTTATCAGTAGCCAAGGTACTATTTTAATGTGAGAAAAACAGAAGTCATTGACTAAGGGTTTGTACATTTATTATGAGGTTAAAAAAATTTATGGTGACTACATATAGCTGCATTTCTTGTACTTATGATATTTTAGGCATCTACTAAGTCATTAAGATGAACCCTGAAACAGTAATACACTCAGCTGAGCAACAGGAAAGTCTGGTTCAGAGACAGGAGAAGTTGTAGGTCACATGCCATCTCATCGACTAACAGTACCACCTGGAACATCATGCCAGCTGGAGTCTAAACTCCACGTCAGCCCACTAGGAGTGAGAGCTGTGATTCGTTCAACACCACTGCTGGGGCTGCTGGGGTGCAAACCTACGCCACTGTCCCCAGGGAAGCACCAGGCCTCCTGCAGCCATGTCCTGTGGAAGGGTTGAAAAGGGTTATAAGTTCTTTATAAATCATGAATCTCTTGAAGCACACAACTCCAAAACTAAATCCTGAGTTGGGATGATTTGAGGAACTTAATCAATTCTCCAAATAACTGAAGTGTTCAAGTTTGTGCTCACGGCCTTACCATTTTCCAGCCAGATGCTTTAAGAAAAACAGACCAAGCAACAGTTTTAAAGGAGTGAGGCTGCATTGGAAGTACATAATGAATGACAGAACCCAACATAAAAGAGAAATAAGGCAACACAAAATTCACTTGTAATGAAGACTTAGACTGTAAAGAAAGAGGATGGATGCATCAAATTTGTCAAGGAGAAGGAAACTTTCTAACTACAGGGACATACTGAAGACTAGGCTCCATGCTTACAGAAAGAAAACAGTGCAAGTATAAGTGGAGGAGATAAGGAGACTTGCTACAAGGTGTCAATAATTAAAATTGAGTTGATTGACTATTTCTAGAGAGACGGTTTTGTAATACTTTAGCACTTACTCCAAAACAAATTCAGAACCACGACTGACACAGCACACCTTGGAAATTATCAAAGCAGTAGCATGGTTCAAATATGACCCATGACCTTGGGTCAGCCAGGGCCTTCTTAACCATCCAGGAAATGACCATTTCCTTACCCTATGATTTCCTCAGAGGATCCTGGTGAGTTTGAAGCAAACAGCAAGCACTGGTCCTTGGAGCCCCTCTGGCCCTTTTCTGGACAGCTCAGGCTCAAGCTAAGCTACGCGGTCTCTCAGACAATGTATCTGGCATGAAACCTACTCTCACCATGTAATATAAAGCAGGCTGCCTCACAAACTGATATGTAGCCCAGGTGTGGCTACCCGACATAAATGTAAGTTAGGGTTGAATAAATATTTATAAAATGGATATATGTATTAGCAATATTTGAAAAAATAATTAGTGAAATGAGGCTAAAGATGCTTAGAAATGTTTTATTTTCATTGGTTGACAATTAACTGATCATCTGAATGGTAACTCTCACATTGTACCCTAAAATAAGACAGATATTCTGCGGACAGGGAGAACATAGACTAATTTCATTGTTTTATCTGTTAAGCTCTCTTGCAAAAAAGAGCAAACTAGGCTAGTTTTAAATTTAAGCAACAGAAACATTATTGGTGCTTAAAGCAACACATTTTTTCATATTCAGAACTACCCCTACCCCATGAGGTATTATCTCCTTTTCAAAGATAGGGAAACTGAGGCTCTGAGATTTTCTAAAATGATCAAACCACATATTTAGTAAGAGGCACAGCCAGCATTAGAATCCAGATTTTACTTAAAAGCACATGGTTTCAAAATGAAAAAGAAAAATCTCTTCCATTATAAATGTAATACTTGCTTATCAGAGAATATTTGGAAAAGTAGTACAAAGGAAGAAAATGAACTCATGATCCTGACTCCCAGTGGTAGTCACATCAACATATCGGTACCTTCTTTCCAGTACTTTTACTGTGTATATTTTTTAATGTAAGCGTGAACACATGGCATATCAAAATGGAAGTATCAATATTTTAAACATATTCTGATTTTATAAGGAAAGCACACACTTTATAGAAAACTTGGAAAATACTGAAATATATAAAGAAATTAAAGTCACCTAGAATCTCATTAGCCAAACATAACCGTCGTTAATATTTTCATATAATCTCTTCATCTTTTTCTATCGATTTTCTTTTTTACATAGGCAAGCTCATAATGTACAAGGTTTTTAAGTATATTAACAAAGGTTTATATGGATGATGACAAAGAGGAACCTGGTGACAGACAGTATTTCCCACTCAAATTATCCAATAGGTTTTCAAGAAGCAGAAAATAATCACTCATGTTCCCTGTCCATTCACATGGCCATCAAAATATCTGTAAGCCGTAAAGCCTGTGCTAAGTTTCCACTAAGGTGAAGCCTGATATCGATTACCATGTTTCTTTTTTGCATCCAAGTGGTCTAAACCACTTACATGATAAGAATACTCCCCGCACATAGCTTTCAATACCATGCAAAAGCCCTTCTAGGAGAGGAAAGACAACAGCTGCAGTCTGATGAAAAGGGCTTAGTATCCCACAATGAGAAATATATCATTTTGCACACTTAAATTTACCTAAAGAGGTTTAGCAAGAAAATAAGGCATAATTAATGGCTCAAGAAAGTTCTAAATGGTGTAACATTTAGAACAGATTAACAAAATTCCAAAGGATTTATTATCAAAACAAAAAATGAAACTTCAGATGTACATAAAGTAATAAACCTTTACAACAGCTGTTAAGGAAAAGCGGCAGTGTAAGTTTACACACATAGAAAAGGCGAGGAGTAAGAGCAAAAGAGAACTCCAGTTGGAATGTTGATTATGTCCATACAGCTTCCTCTTGATTTAAACACTCATGACACACTGAATGAACTGAAAGAGAGAAAAGTGAGCATTATGCTGCATATCTCATAACACTGAATACCCCCCTAGCTTATTTTTAGGCAGCTTACATTTTGGTATTCTAATATGAATTATGGATTTAAAAAGTCCTTTCTAAAATAAGAGTAAATGATGGACGAAAGGTGCACTTTTTGAGGGAAGAAGTCTAGTATAAAATCCAACGGGTTTCCCACATCAAAGCTTCTTACAGGAGGCAGATCTTACTCCAATGGATCAAGAATTATTTAGTCCTTTAAAACTAAAAAATCCAAAGAATATCTTAAATCCAAATAATATCTAAGACTGTAGAAATGGTCATGGTCAAAATACCTACCCACAAATACAAATAACAGTTTATAACGTTTTATCACGAGGGGACTTCCAAACTGCAGGCTATTACCCCACTACTTAACAGAGTGTTTTCAAACAATTCCATTAAAATCTGCTTTACTAAAATAAATCCTAGCATGCAAGAATATGAATGCACAGAAACAGAATATCTGACAATTCCTATGCAATTCAGAAACCCCAGTTTAGAAGCATCAGTATTTGCTGTGAAATGTTTGCTTCACTATTAAACACATACCAACAGACTGCTTTTCCTATCAGTTTTCTTTCTCATGCTTCCAGCCAGAAGGAGGCACTGTGCACTGCTGATCTTGCAGCATTCCTACAAGGCCAGGCTGATTATCCCTCCATCCAGGAAAAGAAACTAAGGATCAAGACATTTAGATATCTCCTAAGGGGCCCTGTCTGAGGCCAAAGCCTGTGCACTTTCCAATCCACAGCCTGCCTCTCCATCTTGGAAACAGTGACAGGACTGTCACCTGAGAATTTAACGCACACTAAAGAGAACATACCTTTAAGCAGAATAAACAAACATATTTACACACAAGCCTTTTTCAAGTGTACTCAACTGCAGCAGCCGCTAAACCGAAAATATGTGCATCTTTGTATTTGGTAATGAAGAAACACTTTAGAAAATTTAGTTACACAGTGATTGCCATTCTAAAAGTGATTTTTTTTTTTTTAATGAATGGCTGAGCAAAAAATAGAGAAACAACTAAACATCTCCCTAGCTTTGTTATGTATATCCAACTAATGCCATCGAAGATGGCAGTTCGTTGCATCCCACTAGTTTCACGGCCTTATCCTACCTCATTTAGTGTGGCTGTTTAGTAAATACATTGTTTTAAATTGTGACTTATGTTTGTGCCTTAGGTCCTCAATGAAGAACACTCGTATGCCAAGTACAGCTTTGAGCTGTTAAAGTTATTTCTCAATGACTGAGATGATTTGTTTAATGAGGGCAAAAGCAGATACAAATCTGCATGGTGTTTTTCAAGGACATTTCTAATTGAAATCTCCCACTAGCCCAGTGAAGAAGGCATTATTATTACTTCTTCTTTCCTTAAACAGTCTTGAGTAATGAAATCTGCCTAAGTGACCGAGTTAATAAGTGGGACAAGCCAGACTTTGACCCAGGTCTTTTAATGTAAATAAAACAGTGGTCTATGGATAAGATTAATAATAAATGAAATTAATAACTTTTGAATGGTAACTCCTTCTGATTATTTCATTCTTGATTGTCTGGCATGCTTAAGATGCTCCTAACAGCTCACTTCAAAACGGATGCCCATTTGGTACGTCTTATTTGACTACTCAGTTCTGAATTTGCTGAGACTTACATCATCATATGGGAAATTCACAACACCTTGCTGAGCAGTATCCCGTCTTCGAAAGCTGTCTGTAAAACACCACAGTAAAATTTATGTTTTTTTAAAAACATCTTATCTGAAATCATAACAGTTAATTATTTTGGTATTGGGTTCAAACTGCAGTAACATTTAAATTATACAACCAGCTAACATGAACAAAAGACAAAAGAAGGCAACTATATGAATATTAATAGATTTAATATGCAACAAAGTAATGCAATACGCAGAAGTGAGTCAACTGTCTTTCTCAATGTGGAGCTGGAAGAAAACACCTTATCCCCAAGTCAGTAAAAGCTATGTGACTCTGAGGCCATTACTTAAGTGTGATGAAAGCACAGAATTTTAAACTTCTTAATAACATAGCTATTGTTTAATTAGGAAATGGATAGATGGAGCCCTAAAATGACAAATGGGCTATGATCAAATATTCTACCCATTTGAGCTCTGTCCTATCGAAAAGGATTTACTTTAATAAAAAAAAAATCTGCCCTCAAATTTTTGTTAGGATGCAAAAAAATTATAAAACCAGACATTAAAAAGAGTTAAAAACTAAAGAGAGGAATGGAACAAGAAAAAAATATACAAAAGAAACAAAAAGAATAGAGGGAATAAAAAAGAAATTATTGATATAGCCTCATTTAAGAAGTACATCTGAAACAGAGGACCACCATTTTAAACTGTTTTCCAACAGGAAGAATTAGGAAAGAGAGCTACAAATGAGTAATTTCACTCTTCAAATATTTCATAGTCTAGGGAGACATCACAGAAAACCGCTCAGACTGAACAAAAATGCACAATTTAGCTTGTTATGTTTTGGAACATTTTAGTAAAATTTATTTAAGATTATTTTAATGGCAGATTACTTACTAATCTGAAAAATATTTCTGAAAAGACAGAATTATTCTGCTAGATATGCTTAATAGCAATGTTAAAAAGCCACCGAAGCTAGAAAAACAAAAAAGTAAAAAAATTGGGGCCAATAAAAGTTCAGAAGCACTGAGAAATGAAATGTCATAAAAACTGTGTCTCTCTGGCCCATGGTGCCGACCCCATCGCAAAGAACACACCTGTCAGAGCTCGCAGTTTGACGCAGCAGGCGATGTAGTCATCGAAGGTGATCTTCCCATTGGTGCTGTATCGTTTTGCAATTGAATTCACAGCCTGGGGACTTAACCTAAATCCTGAAAGGAAGAAACATCATCCAGCAAAATAAGTTAAAGGATTACAAACAGACATTAAAAATAAGCACAATTTTTTAAGATAGAGTACTCATTTTAATTATGAATACACACTACTTCCAGAAAACAGAAACTGCCTTCATGTAGCACTTAGTTATAGAAATTAAAAGAAAAAAATTACTTCTACCAATGAAAAGACAGTTGGAGTTAGCCATACCCACCCATTGTTGTCAGGGCCTTCTGCAGTTCCTGAGGATCCACTGTTCCACTCCTATCGCTGTCAAAACTGATGAAGTGTTGTCTCCAGCCATTCAGTACAGCCCAGAGTTCTTTAAATTCATTGAAACCCATTGTGCCTGACATATCTCTCTGAACTGTAATCAAGGATTAGGGCATCTTTATTTTGCAACATTTCTAATGATTAAATCAAAAATCAAGGATAAGGGAATTTAATTTGCTTTCTGCTAAAAAGGTTAAACATTCTTCTTGGTATGCCATAATAAAAAGATACTCTAATCATAAAATAAAAAGGGCCTATGGAGAAAAACCTCTGAGTACATCTTTTCACTATGGGAAAAAGATAATCTATGTGATGTGAATACAAGGAAATAACATGGCCATTGTGAGCCACGTATAAGATGCTGTCTTGTTACTGGAACTAGGCTGCACCTTCCGGGTGCCCCAGGCTATGCTGCTTACCCTTCAGTCCTGGGGTCCTCTGTGGCCCTAACACTCTTGGTAAGCCCTCCCAGACCCAGGGTTTTCTTTCTTTTTTTTTTTTTTTTAAGATTTTATTTTTTTCCTTTTTCTCCCCAAAGCCCCCAGGTACATAGTTGTATATTCTTCGTTGTGGGTCCTTCTAGTTGTGGCACGTGGGACGCTGCCTCAGCGTGGTTTGATGAGCAGTGCCATGTCCGCGCCCAGGATTCGAACCAACGAAACACTGGGCCACCTGCAGCGGAGCGCGCGAACTTAACCACTCGGCCACGGGGCCAGCCCCCAGGGTTTTCACTTTTGGAAAATGAGGTGGAATGGAAGGCACCATAGGTTCAGCACTTGCTAAACTGAGTCCACAACTGTGATGTGAAAAATTCCACAGCTTGAAGTTCACGTGCCAATTGTGCAGAGCAATCAATGTTAAAGCTAAACAGTTTCCCTGACCACTCAGATTTCTATACTTGTTCTCCTTTGATGCTCCCTGAGTTCTTGAATAACTAACATTCTATTTACTAAGCTTCTTTCCTTTTTAACACCAAATTACACCTTAAAAGCTAATGATTCTGGAAAACTTTTTCGTGGTTATTTGTCACTTTGTCTTTACTGGGTATTAAATCTTAGATGAATTCCTTTGGGAAGGAAATTTTGTCAGGGAAAAACACTGTAGACAGCAATCAAGGTAAAGGATACATCCAGCATTGAAACCATAAGCCGACAAGTCTCCAGGTTAAAAGCTGTTAAATCAAGAAAAGTACATATATATTAATACAATTCCAAAAATTCACATTACATTGGATACATTCAAATTAATTAGGAATGTGATTATTTATACTTTTATTTTTATATGCTACTCAATTTACATGGAACTAAATTATATGGAGCTTTAAAGTAGATGTTTTCCAGATAGAGAGGATTCCTTCTAGAACCCAAATTTGATTTTAACAACTTTAATAGCAATCTTTTAAAAAAGCATTGCATAGTACTGTTAATATTTTTAGGTGTGATCAAGGTTTTGAAGTTGGGGGAAAAAGTGTCACTGTCTTTTAGAAAAGTATACACTGAAGTTATTTCTAAGTGAAATTAATGTTACGATATCGAGAATTTGCTTCAAAAGAAAACGGGCAGGGTTACAGATGAAACAAGAATGGCAACAGACTGATAATTGTTGAAGCTGAGAGATGGGTACATGGGAGTTCACTGTATAGTTCTCTCTATTCTTGGACAGGCTTAACATTTTCTATAATATAGTCTTTTTAAAGTATTATATTCTTTCTTGCCTTTGTGATACCGTGAGTTCAATTCACCATAATGAACCACAATGTATTACATCCACATGGTGAGTAAGAAGGTAGGGTTGCTTTGTTCCTACTCATAACTGACCGTAAATAGCTGGTTTTGCTAGTTCTGTGTCTCATCGTGCTTTTTCTTTCTTTTCCCTTTAACGTCAGGCACTGAACAATAACCTCCTACCTCAAGTAGCCTATGACCTCTTTTCATATTCAATAAGCTTGTATATGAAACCAGATAAATGCACTTACTAGAATTGTGTGTTAAGTAAGAGCGCTCTGGAATAAGATCCAATGACCAGTTTAGTGATGGCCACTGTTCAGAAGCGTTTTCAGTTTACTTACAATTCGAGAGTGTTCTGAGGGCATGTCCATACCTCACTTAGACAACTAAACTAGAATATACTTATTGATTAATGGCCTACTGGTAATCTACCCAACTGTTAGCAAATTAAAAATAAAGAATTCCCTGCATTTTATTTTGTGTTGGTGGGAATCAATGACAAAATATTATATAGGTATAAAGAAGCTATAAGGCTAGAAGGCCAAAGTGATGAGGGTCATGTGGGCAAAGCTAGCATAAATTCTGCAAGTTTGTTAAGGTGCATGCAGAACATTTTTTTTTTTTTTTCCTTTTTCTCCCAAATTCCCCCAGTACATAGTTGTGCACTTTCAGTTGTGGGTCCTTCCAGTTGTGGCATGTGGGACACCGCCCCAGCATGGCCTAACGAGTGGTGCCATGTCCGTGCCCAGGATCCGAACCTACGAAACCCTGGGCCACTGAAGCAGAGTGCACAAACCCAACCACTTGGCCATGGGGCCAGCCCCAGAACTAACATTTTTTAAAGCTCTTACTAGCTTCATTTTTATCTCTAACCAAACAATTTAAAATATAGCTGAGCTAACTCTTATTACTGTAATGTCTCCAAACAGTACAAACTACAGGTTTTCTACTTTTAACAGATTCTGTGTTTGGCATATTCTAGAACCTGAAATAAAAGGCTGGGGACTATTTCTACATTGATCCTTCACTCTCCATCTGATCCACAGACACAGTTCTCTGACGTGAGAGGAAGCAACACTTTGCTACACTTTAGACAAACAGCTGGTCAATTCTTGGGGCCAGTCCAGTGGCGCAGTGGTCAAGTTTGCACACTCTGCTTCGGCAGCCCGAGGTTTGTAGGTTCAGATCCTGGGTGCGGACCAACACACTGCTCATCAAGCCATGCTGTGGTGGCATCCCACGTATAAAAAATAGAGGAAGACTGGTACAGATGTTAGCTCAGGAACAATCTTCCTCAAGCAATAAAAGGAAGATTGGCAACAGATGTTAGCTCAGGGCCAATCCTACTTACCAAAAAACAAAAAAAAGTTTGTCAATTCTTCATCGTGACTTTGTGTGGAGGTATGAAGTCTCTCCAGTCTAGACCAGTGGTTCTCAACCCTGGGTGCTTATCTGAATCACTCAGAAGCTTTAAAAGATTCTGATACCTGGGCTGCACCACAGAACAACTATTATGATCTTTCCCAGGCTTATTGAGATATAATTGACAGAAAATATTGTGTAAGTTTAAGGTATACAATGTAATGATTTGATATATGAATATACTGCAAAATTATTACCACAATAAGGTTAGTTTACACATCCATCACCTTACATAGTTACCTTTTTTGTGTGTGTGGTGAGAACTTTCAAGATCCACTCTCCTAGCAAATTTCAAGTATGCAATACGGTATTACTAAGTATAGTCACCACCACTATAGAACAATTAAGTCAGAATCTCTGAGTGTAAGACCCAGGCATCAGTATTTTTTTAAAGCTCAGATGTTTCTAGTGAGCAGCCAAGGTTAAGACCACTGTTCCACTCAAAGTGTGATTCCTGGACCAGCTATATGACCTGGGAGCTTCTGGAATTGCAGAATCTCAGCCCTTAACCTACACCAACAAAATCAGAATCTACAGTTTAACAAGATCCCCAGGTGATATACATTCACACTAACAATGCAAATCCTCAGGTCTATCCCAGGCGTCTAGGGCAGGGCCCAGCAATCTGGTTTTAGCAAGACTTCCAGGTGATGCTGATGCTGCTCAAGTTTAAGAACCACTGCTCTAGAGGGCCTGATAACTACAGGACAGAGCCAATTGTGTTTAGCTTTAGATCAAGGATTTTGAGTGGTCTTGAAGCAGACAGCTTCCCTGTATCCCAGTTCTCTGAATGGCACAACCAACCACTCATTCACTGGAGCCAGAAACCTAGGAGTGTGTCCTCAATTCCCTCTCCTCTGATATTCGATCACCTTCTAAACAGCTTTAGGATCCATCCATTTCCAGTCCCACGGTCACTTTTCTGGTTTAGTTAGCATTTCTCTCACCTGTATGACTCCAGGGGACACCTAACAGGTATCCTTGACTCCTCACGTCCTCCACACCCATGTCCCCCAGTTTAGTTTTTCTCCTACACTCAGGGTAGTACGTGCTCTTCTTCTGTCCACTGCTCTCAGGACAAAGTGCAAACATCTTGGCTGGCATGTAAGGTCATACACATACTTTCCCAGGCCAGCTCGTTTCCGACTCTTCATTCAACACCCATATGCCATCTTCATGGTGAATTTCTCTCAGTTTCTTGACTGAACCATGCTCCTTCTCATCTCTGGGTCTTCTGTAAGTGCTATTCTGTTTGCCTGGAACACAACTTCCCTATCCACTGGCTTCTTGGTCTGCCTCATTTCTCCTCAACTTTCATTTCTCCTCAGTTTAGATATCAATTGTGCAAGGAAAACTTTCCTGACTTCTGTCTGGGTTATGTGCCCCTCCTATGTGATCCCACAGCCTCTATACTTCACCTATCCCAGCGCTTTTCACAATGTCCACAGACACTGTTTGTAGTTGCACATCCTAGCACCTAGCACACAGTGGGCATCCACTAAAAATGTGTTGGTTGCATAAATGAATGAACGGATGAGACGGAATTCTCATCCCTAAACAGAAAGCTGTACACTCCTCTCAGAGTCTAAGGAGGATATGTTTTTCAAATAAATTCTTCTGATTTTTACTGATACTTAAAATTAATGTATAATCCCTGATGTCAAATACCAATCTTAAGTCAAAATACCAATAAGGGTATAGGGCTATGATTTTTCCATTTTAGAAAATCTTCCATACTCATGAACTCAACAAATGCCTGTTAAGTACTCACTATGCACAGGGCTCAGAACACCAAGAACACTGGAGATACAGAAGTGAAATTGGATCCTGCCCTGGCTGACAGTCTAAGGAAACGGAAAGTCATGTGCACATGCAGCTCTAATGAAGGCGGAGGGTGGTACACCACAATGGAGGCACCAAAAAGTACCAGGACCCATTGAGCACTGAGAGGCTCCTTCTTGGTAAGAAAGACTTCATAGAAGAAGCAGAATTTAAACCAAGCCTTGAATGATAGGAAAGATGTGGGACATTTGGTGACAGCCAAGTAGAACTAGGCTCCAGCATAAGCAAAGAGAAGCATGACAGTGCAGGGCAGGCAAAGGAAGCAGGAGGAAGTATGGTTCAGTGAGGCTGCATCACAGGGGATCCTGAATTCCCACTAAGCTGTTTAGCTTTTGTTTTACAGGTACCAAGGAGCTACCCAAGATGTGCAGAGGAGAGCCACGGGTTAGACCGTGTGTCAGGAAGAAGAGACATTTGGTCATCCTTTGTGAAGGATTTAAAAGAGAGGGAAGCAGATGGGGGGTGGGGGGTGGTGAACAAAAGTGAGGGAACAGAAAACTGCCCATTCCAGGCAGTTCTAATGAACTAGAACACTGACATCTGATAAGTTTGAGTGAGGAAAACTCTTGCTCAGATTTAATTGTATTTCCCCCCAGAAATAGCTTTTATTCTATTTTAAATAATTTCAAAAGAACATTTGCTATAATTTTACCTTTACTCTGTTTCTCCCGTTCATTCTATTAGAATGCCTCAAATATCTTCTCTTCTAGTAGAAATCCACAATTTAACAAACCTACAGGAAAACCCTACCTCCAGCTGTTTCTCTCAATCTTACCACAGAGGAACAACTGCACTCAAGGAAGAAAGAGAAGCTGAATTACTTCTTACAGGCTAGAGCCACTTCCCTCATCAGCCCCACCTCTCAGTATGACTGTTTCCTTTTAAACTGGTTAAGAAGGTGCCCGTAGGTACTGGGCTGGAGTATCTCACCACCCCCCACCCCCAGCCGCCAGTCTGCACTTTTCGGTTTGGAAGCTGTGTTTAAAAAACCAATGACTGTATAATTTCTACGTTACAAATCTCACTCTGACACCTCAGAAGCAGGATGGTTTTGTGGTTCATTACAGTCTCCGTGACCAGATGACAGTAAGCAAATTAATTCCATCCCCAGCTCCTGATGACTCACGACATGTCTTCTCTGTAACTCAAAGATGAAAGGCCATCACCAAACATGGCTTTCTCAAGTGGAATTTTTAAAAGGACTGTTCTCCAAGGATGGACGACCTACTCTGTTAGTCAGATTTGAAGACCTGCCACACCTCTTCTACTGAAAGGCTGTAGAATAAGAGTTTACGCTGTGACACAGCTCACTTTTGTAAACCCTGCTATCAGACCTTCTTTGTTCACTAGCCCCAGATGCTAGAGTTTAACGATTAACAATTTAAATATATTGCCTACAACAGTAAAAAACTCCCTAATCTAGAAAGTGCTTCTTTTGTTTAGACCAGATTAAATGATAGAAATGCAAGTTTCCTCTTTTGTACTAATTCCCCCAACAAGGAAATATTAATAGGATACTGAAGTCACAAAAAACAAAGGATAATAAAAATAGAAATGCAAATAGTTTAAAAAGAGAGCATTTAGTAAATGTGCCATGTCAAACAGTCAAACAATGCCACTATCCAGCCTCAGGTTTGAGTTCTAGTTTGAGTGTTTTAATTCACAGCTTACCAGGAACTGGGGCTTCGATTTGATGTTCTGTCTCAGTGACAAGTGGCAAAGAAGCTGGCAAGTAAAGCACTTCAGTCAAGACACTATTCGCTACCCTGGATATCTGTCATGGGCAAGATCTGATTCGAAAAGAAGTATATGGTCTGTGTGTGGGGGATGGTGAGAAGCCCCCAATCAGGATGCAGCATTTTTGCAGTAGTTCCCTGTCTGCAGCTTGTGGCAGAGGCTCAAAAGGCAGGAAGGCGGGGTGAGCGCTGAATTATAAGGCAGCAGATCTAGTCTGTGAGGAACTGAGGAGGAGGAGGGGGGAGGACCAGTGTAAAGAGTTTAGAAATTAGGAGGGACACTTCCTACTTAGCCTGAACACATTCTCTGAAGTGGAAAGAGGAAAGACATAGGGGATGTCATGGCAAGCATTTCTGTGGCCAGCAGCATGCTCGGAGACCAGGAGTCCAGAACTAGCTCCCTGAGGACTAGGGTTGGGAGACTGGCCACCTCTGGGAAGGGGTAAGATCGACAGGACCAACCACTCAGAACTAGAAGTGCAGGGTAGGCCACTCAGGAACCAGGTGCACAGGACCAGACACTCAAAGCCCTAAGTGCCACCAGGCTCGGGAGGGAGTAAGCTCCTAGCAAATAGCAGTAAATGTTCACTCCTATCATTGATGACACCTGACCTGGCAGTTTTCATTTCAGCACCTTAACTGGTCCTCTGTGGAAGAGGCCACATAAACTGTCTCATTGGTCTGAATGGTCTCAGACACATGGAACCAAATCCCAGAAACCCACGAAACTGGAGGGTAGTGTGGAATGATTTATTAAGAAGTATTTTTAAATTAACATTTTGAAATAATAAACAACTGAATTTAGCTTTTGAAATTGTAAACTTGGCTGGATCAGAAAAGCTCAGTTTCCTTGAAGGCTATAAGCACAAGTAACAGCTAAAATATGAAACACAAGAGAAATTCTAGAGGACCTTTGGGACTGTCACTTACGTTTGTATCCTCCGGCAATGCCTGACTGAGTCAGGCATCTCTGTAATTCATCAGCGTCTATTTGCCCATCCTTTTGGAAAAAAAATAGGAAGAGGATCACAATGGTGATTTGTACTTTCCAGTTCTTTGTTTACTTTCAGTGTAGCGACAGTAATAAAGAAAACGAGTATTATCACACGAGACCTTTTTTTTAAGAAATGCCTTCTAAGAGTAGTCATTCTTCTCATCACTCTACTTCCAAAAACAATTTAATGATGAAAGACAAATCGTTAAGTTTTGCTCCGCAAATGGATAATTAGAGCTATAAACAAAAAAATACATTTCTTAATCCCTAAGCGGGCATTCAATTTCAGACTCTGTTTTAATTATTATGCAAGAATTAACAAAGTCTGAAAGCTGCTTACATCTATACTTTTGTATTACAAACATCTTTCCATCATTTCCTCTAAATTCCTGAATTAGATTTGGCAGAGACATTCTCAAGTGTAAGCTTCCTCTTTTAATAAAACAGAGGTGAATTCAGTTTCTTCCATTGATACATGATATTTTAAAATGGATGAATAAAACTAGTTTCTGTCTTGAACTACTCTTCTCTCAGTCTGAGCTAGGAAATTGCCAAAGCCAAGCATTTTAAAATAAAATTATTTATGTAGTTGCTTAAAAATCTTATTCCTCTTTCCAGCTATTTGGGAGGGGAGTGTGGAGAGGGTAGAGCAGGGTACACAGCTGGCATCAGTAAATAAAAAGCATGGTTCACACAGAGAGGCCTCCATGATCACCTTTGCTTATGATGTGGTGAGTGGTTTTCTCAGACCACAATTATATCTAGAAGATACATTCTGCCTATTCATTGGCTGATGTAGGTCAAAACTAGACAGTATGTTATTTTTAGGGATTTTAAAATAAAATACTTAAATCTTCAAGTCCATGAGTATTATAAGTTCTATGTGAGGAGCAGGATCAACAGTGTGAAAGACGATGGATATGCTGCTGCAGGCCAGGGCTGCTGAAAGCTAAGCAGGTGGGGTCACTTACACGGCTGAAGGCACAGGCAATCTAAGAACAGGAGTCTTGAGGTTTGCTGTGTCTTGTGGTTTCAAAGGTACAGATCATTAACAGATTAAGCGGATACTTAAGGGGAAGCTCTTTCTGTTTTAGACTCAATTTTCCATTCAATTTCTCAAACCGTATTTCTTAGAGTGCTATTCTAAAAGGTGTTCTTAGGTTTTATCCCATAATATTCTATGGCATTTTCACATTCCGATTGCATCAGTTCTAGCTTTTGATCAAAACAAAGCTAAAGTGAACCCACAACAGCAAGCATCCCTTCTGGACACATTTGGATTAGCCCAACAGTATATTTACCGTACACAGTGACCCGGGAGCTAGAGAAGTGTTCTCCCACAAGGCACACCGCCACCTGTCACATACAACTCAGACTGCAGAGAAGTGAAAGGCCTTGGGGAGCTGATCTAAATTCTCTCTCTGGGTCAACAGGCCACAACACCTAATAAGGACAAGAAGAGCTGACCTAGTAACCGCATCTGCACAAAGAGAAACTAAACAGTTCACAAGATGAACTTCCTGATAGTAAGAAGAGAGTAGTAACTTTCTTATTTTGAAACTGGTGGGTTTTTACCATAAAAACCTATTTCTTAAGGGGGTAATTGATTAATAACAATCAAATTCACTCCAAAAGTAAGTGTCTATTAGAATCTGGCTACAGAATTACTAGTATATGCCTTTAAGTTGTACAAACAGGGGTTATGCTCACCAGATGTGGAATTTTTCTCTGGAAAGCACCCTGGACCCTGACACTTCACAGTTCTAAAGACATCTTTCTACCTTACAGATCTTCAAAGCATATTTATAATCCCTATTCTGTTCAATCTGACCCCAGTTCAAGTTTAGTTTGAATTGAACAAACACTAGTAACACTTTGTCCTAATTTTTTCTGAATATTCAGAAGTAATTGACTATAAATTTCTTTCTCTTTTTTCTTTTGCAGAAGCAAAGGGATTCTCTTCTAGAGGAAAGGCCGCTACATAACAAAGGCTATGTAGAATCTGACAAGTCTGTAATATAAAGAGAAAAGCTAACCTGTCCAGCTACAGCAGCAAAGTAACCATATAGTGGATCCTGAGTTTGTCCGGGAAACGAGGGTCCTCCGGGAGCGCCTCCATACTGTAAAACAGAAACACAAAAGCATCATTCCGCTGAATCAAGGTTTATCCTTTCACCATTGAGTGCCTTTGTGCAAAGCCAGGCAATTGCCCGTCCTTCACGCGGCTTACCTCTCCCCAGCGGACACACACTCACTGCAGTCACTCCACCCCTTTCTTCCATTCTCACCCTACTATAATTTAAAAATTGGCAGCTTGGACCAAAAGGAGTTGTCCAGACAGTGACATCTGCATAAAGTGAAGCAACTTTAAAAATCCCTATTAACCTGCAAGTTACTGAGGTAAATGCAACCTCGGCAAGCCATTTAAGAGCAGGACCCGTAATTGTTTTCCTTTTATTTTTATACCTTTTATGGTATTTTTAAAGCTTTCGGAGACAGGTGTAGCCTAGGGAGGGGTAAGGTGTCTCCGCTGGGCTATTTCGCGGGGAGGGGACATTCTGCTCGGAAACAGTTCCCAGGACGACGCGCATCCACGATGCCGGGCGGAGCGGCCTTCCTCCTGGAGGACTTTTACTCCCGCGGTCTTTCCCTGACTTTTCTTTTTTTCTCATTCTTTTAAAGAGAGCGAGAGGTAGATCCCCGGACCATTCTAGATTAAAATGGCTGTTGCTCTTGGGACAAACAGAGAAGGCGGCGGAGGAAGGCAACAGTCAATTTACACAATTTCACGCCGCGTATCCGAGAGTCACAGGGTGGGCTTCTTGGGTCAAGATGCGCCAGTGCCTCGGCCCGCGCAGCCACCCGGAGGGAGCAGGGCCGGGGGAGGGGAGAGCGAGAGAAAGAGGCCGAAGGACAGGCGCCCGGCGCGAGGCAGCGAGCCGAAGGAGCGGGGCGGGCGGCGCCCGGGGAGCCGCGCAGCACTGTCTCCCGGTGTGGCCTCTCGACGGCCCGGTGTCCAAGGGTCGCGCCCGGGCCGCACTTACCCCGCCTGGGTAATACCCGCCGCCGGCGCCAGGATGCCCCGGGTACGCCATGGTGTAGACTGCGCCGCCGCCCTGCGCGCCTGCCTCACCGCCACGGCCCGCCCGCCGGCCCGCCCCGGAGCGCACCAAGCGGGCCGGCGGGAGGGGCCGCGCCCCGGAACCCCCTCCCGCACCGGCTTCGGTTCCCAGCCTCCGCCCCTGTCTGGGCGCTGCGGTATCTTTGTGTTTTATACGCCCAGGCTGTGCATAAGCAAAGGTCGGGTAAGTGATGAAAGACCTGCGTTGCAATTCACACCAGGACTTTCCTCCCTTCGAAACGAATGGCACATTCCAACACCGATACAGTGCCCCGGGAATTCTTTTTTACTTCCTGCTTGGCTGTTTTCTGATACGTTTTTTATTTTAAACAACTTTATGGGACAGGGCCATTGGCTCTAAGCAAAGTGAAGTACTACGACGAAGGGGCCGAATGCAGCAGAGCAGCTCTTAGATGGCTTGGTGGAGGGACGGGGGAGACGTTGAAAGATCAAAATATGAAAGCGCACTTGGGAAACAGGAGTAAACTTCAGGAAATGGGTGCAAAGGGAGCATTTGCCTTGCGGTTGCACATTTCACTGAAGAATAACGGCTTGTTTCCTGGCTAGGGGACATTGTCGTCTGGTTAAGGGGGGGGCATAGCTCGGCTATGGCCTGGGGAGGACAGAAGGTATTTACTGGGCGGGGCAGCCTCGCCCAGATCGTTCTTAGAAAATGAGTTGTTTGAATTATCTGGATGATTCAAGCGAAGCAATCCCTAGCCTCAAAATTACTCAGCTACTATTTATACAAGAAAAGTTTAGGTCAAGATAGAGTGTGCTGGTAAATATTCAGGAAGGTGAGAGATTGGAACTTCTCTTAGGTGATTCAGAAAATGGTTTCCTTCACGCATTTTTCTTTTTCACCCAGTTGAACGTCTGAAACAATTCAGAATTAAGATTTTTGTTTGGTTTTGTTTCGTGTAATTTCAGCCCCGCAGTATGTTTTTCTGAATTTTGACGTTTTAAGAAATGCATTAATGAGCAAGATTCACAGTATTTACTTTGGAGGTTGCACAGAAAAATTGAAAAAGTCATCAACATCTAACAAGTGTTGGATCACTTGCTGCGTGTGATGCTGTGCTTGTTCACTGTGATGCACAGGGTTCCTCCATTTCAGGTCCTGGGCAGTGTTCTCACTAGGGTCATTGTTTTCTGCTTATGTATACCTTCCTCCAAGTCCTCTTTTTGGACATCCAACTCCAAAAATGAAAGTCCTGAATTTGAGAAAAATTCTGACAGTCCCTGTTGTCTCATATCAAGCAACTATATATTAGGTTTTGTCTTTGATTCAGAAAGTAGAGTACTGTTTTCAAATCCCACAGCAATCATCAGGGTAGATTAGACATGAGTCCTCTGACCTTTGTGGAGTTTTTTTTCTACTATTTTTTATTGTGGTAAGAACACAACATGGGATCTACTCTCTTAACAAAATTTTAAGTGCATGGTACAGTATTGTTAGCCAGCCATGGGGGTCTAGTGGCTAAGATTCAGCAGGCCCATGCCACCAGCTAGTGCATTTCCCAGTAAGGCACCCCCTGTGGGTTGTCATACTGTGGCGTCTGTGTGTAGCTGTGATGCTGAAAGCTATGCTACGGGTGTTTCAAACACCAGGAGGGCGACCCATGGTGGACAGGTTTTAGCGGAGCTTCCAGACTAAGACAGACTAGGAAGAAGGACCTGGCCACCTACTTCCGAAAAAATTGGCCATGGCAGCAGAGCATTTATACTGTTGAGAGAATGGGGCAAAAAAGACCGGGAAGCTTTCAGCTCTGCAGTACACAGGGTCACTATTAGTCGGAATCAACTCCAGGGCACTGATGACAACAGTATTATTAACTACATGCACAGTGTTGTGTAGCAGATCACTAGAAATTTTCAGCTTTCATGACTGAAAATCCATATCCCTTGAACAGCTCCCAGTTTTCTCCTCCTTCCAGCCCCTGGCGACCATCATTCTACTTTCTGTTTCTGTCAGTTTGATTACTTTACATACCTCTTATAAATAGAATCATGTGCAGTATTTGTCTTTTTGTGATTGGCTTATTTCACTTAGCATAATGTCCTTGAAGTTCATCCATGTTGTAGCATATGATAGGATTTCCTTATTTTTTAAGGCTGAATAACAATTCATTGCATGTCTATGCCATTTTTTTAATCCATTCATCCGTAGATAGACATCTTGAGTATTGTGAATAATGCTGCAACGAACATGGGTGTGCAAGTATCACTTTGAGATCCTGTTTTCAGTTCTTTTAGATATATATACCTAGAAGTGGAATTGCTGGATCATATGGTAGTTTTATTTCTAATTTTTGAGGAGTCTCCCTTCTGTTTCCATGTGGCTGCGCCATTTTGCATTCCCACCCACAATGTAAAAGAGTTCTAGTTTCTCCATATACTTGCCAACACTTAATGTCCATTGTTTTTTTGATAATAGCCATCCTGATCAGTGTGAGGTGAGATTTCATTATGGCCTTCATTTGCATTTCCTGGATAGTCAGTGATATTGAACAATTTTTCATATACCTGTTGGCCATTTGTATATCTTCCTTGGAGAAATGTCTAAGTCCTTAGCCCATTGTTTAATTGGGTTATTAGGCTTTTTTGCTATTGAGTTGCAGGAGTTCCCTCTATATTTTGGAGACTGACTCCTTATCACATATATGTTTTGCAAATATTTTCTCCCATTCCATGGGTTGTCTTTTCATTCTGTTGTTTCTTTTGCTGTGCATAAGCTTTTTAGTTTGATGTTTTCCTACTTGTTTATTTTGTTGCCTGTGCTTTTGGTGTCATAGCCATGAAATCATTGCCAAGATCAATGTTATGAAGCTTTTCCCCTCTGCTTTCTTTTAGGAGTTTTACTGTTTTAGCTCTTACTTTTAAGTCTTTAATCTAGTTTGAGTTGATTTTTGTGTATCGTCTGAGATAAAGGTCCACGTTCATTCCTTTAGTTCTGACTATCCAATTTTCCCAGCACTATTTGTTGAAGAGACCATCCTTTCTCTATTGTGTACTTTGGCACTCTTGTCAAAGATCAGTTGACTGTACAGGCGTGGATTTATTTCTGGGCTCTCTATTCTGTTCCTTGGTCTCTGTTTTTAAGTCTGTTTCTTCAGAAAGAGGTAACCAACTATGAGGAAGAGATGGTGAGGGCTGAACTCAAAGAAGTGTAAGCTCTTTCAAGATTCAAGTTTGAAAGAAGTATATAGCATATAAAATATTTGTAAGTAATGCAGAATTAGTTTTGTGGATAAGCATCAATGCTAATTGTCCTTTCAGTTGTCTTTAGCACCTTCCTACTGCCCCTCTGCTAAAGAATTGAATTGAATGGAGTGCTGCAAATGAAATTCTTTCAGTTATTGCTAACAAATTGGGAAGCTGCTGCTGCTTTAGTTTATGAAAAACATTATGGTGGCTAATAATAACAACAGACACATCATACTACTTAATATGCTCTTCTAAGCACTTTATATGTTTGCTTAATCCTCATAAAACCCTATGAGATGGATGCTGTTATCATCCTCATTATACAGTTGAGGAAACAGAGGAGATGAGAGACCTCACCGCAGTGGAAGGAACACAGAGCTCAGCTGTGCTGCCAGGCTCTCTGGCTCCGGCATCTGTGCTCTCCATCAGGGGCAGCAAACTTTGTAAATGTTCGGATAGGCTTTGTGGGATGTATAGTCTCTGTCGCAACTACTTGATTGGGCCGTTGTAGCATGCAAGCATCCATAAACAATACACAAATTGAATGGGTGTGCCTGTGTTCCAATATGACTTTATTTATGCACACTGAAATTTGAATTTCATATAATTTTCAATTGTCATGAAATGTTATTATTTTATTTTCAATTATTAAAAAATGTAAATCTCATTCTTAAGTCCACGGTGTATAAAAACAGGAGGTGGGCCAAACTTGGCCCTCAGGTAGTAGCTTGCCAATCACTGCTGCAAATCCCTCCAGGTTTCTGGCTTATAACTCTGGGAGAATAGCATTTTAGCAAATGATTTGCTAGTTTTAAGATAAAGCTTATGGGTAGTGGCTGAGTCACCTTAAGGAATGATGACCTCCCTGGGATAGGATCCTCTGTATAGAATGGCTTCTTCAGAGTCTTCCCCATTGCCCAGTAAGATGCTCAAAAGGAACACTGTGAAACCCTGGCTTGTCAGTCTCACCCTATGTAGTAATAGCTAGAGGGCAATGACAAAGCTGGATGCAAAGCTAGCTTTAAATGTTTATCTAGGTAACATGGATTCCTTTATTTATAAGCTGAGTATTGTCAAACCTAAAAAAATTAGGAAAAAATAAAGGCTCAATAAGAACTTTACAAAAATAGAGATGAATATAGGCAATTTATCTTATGGTTTTGATATTTACTCCAGTGGAAGGGGTAAAGGTGCGAAGTGAGAGAAATAAGCAACTTTGCTAAGTTCTTGGTATGTCCCAAGTGTTGTACTGGAAACTTCCTTAAGATATTGCGCTTAAAGGACATCACCTTCAAAAGGAAATGCAATTACCCCCATTTCATGTGTGAGGAAATTGAGGTATAAGTAACTTTCCTAAGGTTACATACCAGGTCTTGACCCCCGATTTACCTAACTCTAAAGCATGGGTGTTTTAAAATATAAATAAACTACAAAGATAATAAACCAAGCTTACATTTTTTTTCTCAATCTCCCAGTGTTGTCTCAAGACTCTTCTATGGCTCTGCAATTCTATTGGATCAAGAATTTGGGGGTTGTTTTTTTTCTATTCCTGAATAGAATCTGTTTCAGAAATCAGAATATTACATTTAAAGCAATTGTCTAAAATAATGAACACCTCTTTAGCTCCATTATTAATTATAAGGGTTGACTTTATGATAGACAATTAATTTTTTGACAAAGGTGTAAATATGCTTGGCTAAAGGGAGGTCAAGAAATGAATGCTGGAATTAGGAACTGGCTATAATGGGTCCTTTCTGAGTTGTTCACTGATTCTCAAGCCTCCACAGCTTGGACTTACAGCCATCACCGTGTTTGGGACCAGGTAGAGAGGAGAATAGTGAATACTGGAGCTGTATTCCTGGGTAGAAAATCACCTGTGTTCAGCAGCAGAATTCCCCGAGGATGATTTTTCCTAAGAACAATGGACTAGAATATAGTAGGGTGTCCTCAACTCTTAAAGAGATTGTGTTCTAGAAGCTGGTTGTTTGCAACCTGGGTTATAGTCTCCTATAGAAGTCCTTTTATGACTGGTTCCCACGCAAGTTTTCAAAGGTTCTTCAGAGCTCTCAGTGTTCTTCTGAAGGAACCAGTCATGGAGCTAGGGCAGGGTGAGGTAGGGAGACCTCACTTCGGCTTGTGTTCTGCCCACCCCCATCCTAGTCTCTTGATCCTGCCAGTCCTGATGTCACAAAGTCTACACAGAACCAGAGGTGAAGTCAGAAGTCAGGATTGCGGGGTCGGGAAGGGGATACAGTCTCCATCAGCTCTGTTAGCGTGTGGGAGGGTGGTGGCGGGGAGGAGGAAACACAGAAGAAAAATTTCAAACTAGAACTCTGGAGAAGGAAGAATGACTGTTTTTGACTCCCAGGCACCCCGGTGGAGTAGCTATTTCCAGAAAGCCAAACTTGTAAGAAGCTTATACATGTCAGTTATATGTAAATTGGGAATTTCTTAATCAAGAGTAAGATATCTCTTACTTCATATAATTTTTCAGAAAGTCACGTGCCTGTTTTCATATAGTGGGGAGTCAGTGGCAAAGTTAAGAAAGGAATGTGGGTTAATTGATTCTCATTTGTGTATTTTGTCTGAGAAAACACAAATTATGATATTACTATTATGGTAAGCAAAAGATTAGTTATGCTGTATTTTAATGCTGTATTCAAATCTTGTTTATCATACACTGAAAAGCAACGGTTTTTCAAGTATCTAAGACTCTGTATGGGAGAATCTATCTCAGTCTAAAGCATATTATCAGAAGAGCTACAGATATTTTAGTTTCAATTACATTGTATGTTTTGAAGAATCTGTTAGAATTATTGTTCTGTGAAGCAACTTGTATTATATTGTTTCCGTTTTATTAAAATAGGAGGAATAACTTTAAATTAGATCCAGTTTTCTCAGAGCAAAAGAAAAAACAATGGAAGGCTTTTCTCTTGGCAAATGAGAGAAATTTGGGGGAACTGAATTCTCTAGGAAGCTGAAGCTACATAGAGCTTCGTATTCTATTAATAAGTCTATACTAATATTCTCAATGTAGAAATCCAATCATCATTTCTGTATACCCTTTAAAAATCTCAAAATTGAGAACAAGTTTTTCCATTTTTAAATAATTTCCTTTACCATATTTGTTAATTTCTACAATCCCCTCTTAAATTTTAGCCCCAAAGAACATTCAGATAATATTTTATAAAAATAAACTTGACAGATATTCTCAACCTGAAAAAACAATGAGCTAATAGAATCGCACAGATTAAGAACTTTCTGATTTCTTACCAGTAAAATTAGAACATCTGAGTTGTTATGGAACTATCCAACATTAGATAGATATCTTTACTTGCCTGCATCTTGAAGTGAGGTCTCAGAGGTAGAAGCTGATGATTCTTAGAGGAGTATGTCCTTGCAAGGTGACCAAACATGAGTCAAGAAGTATAAACTGTAATAGCAGATTAATCACATTGCCCTCTTGATCCTTGGCAATCAGTAACCAACCATAAAAACATTCAACAGTGTAGGCAGCTCTCCCATAGGCCCCAGAGAGGCTTTCTGTGAAATATGCATGTTTCACTGTTAGAGAGAATTACCTTAGCTAAGGCAGACAGGAACCAATGGCAATGGTGATGAACACATACAGAGTTCAATATTTGACATTCCTTTGGAATTATTGCCTCTACCAGAGACTTCTGAAGACTTACAGAGCTGTGCACTGCACCAGTGGTGTGTGACAGCTGGCCAGCAAGAGCCAATTTTCAGGAATTTTGTCAGCTTATTGTTAAACTGTCAATATTATAAATTAAAAATTTTATCTTACAAAGCTAATCAATACTCAAAATGCATCACTTCTTAATTATTTTTCTACACTTACACTATGCAATGGGGTACCTGCTGGATGTTAATTCCCAGCTCCAGCCTTACTCATATCATGTTAGTAGCTTGAAATTGGCCATGGTGCGAATATTTACACCGTGGAAATCAGCTTGTACTTACAAATAAGAGATTGATTTATTGTTTTGTTGCTTGTTTACTCTAGACTTAGAGTCAACATGTTGTCGACAGGTTGGAGAAAATATTAATAATGTAGATTAAGGTTAAAAGTGTGTGTCTGTGGCCAATTGTAGCCACCCCTGATGCAGGAAGGGTTAATAATCACTGGAATAAGGCTTGCCAACAAACTGTGACCCAGAGGTGAGAAGACTGGTTAGCCAATGATGGGTAAGACCTCCAGGGTGGGGCAACCTAAGACAGGTGCGGTCACCTGGGGGCACAGATGGAGACTTGATATCGATCTCGGGGCAGGAGGGGCCGTTGCCTAGGAGACTTTACCTGCTCCGAGATAAAAATATACCAGCACAGCAATAACATGATAATATCAAAACAGAGGCCGAGGGAGGGCTCCTTGAGAAATCACTAAGAATTCTTGGCATTCGCTAATTGCTTCATCCAGAACACCTGTGTATGTTTAACAGATGTAAGCTATGTATATATCGAAACGCTGGTTATAATAAACTCAGAGTGGCCATCAGCCCTCTCCGCATCTATCCTGATGTGTACATTGGATTGCAACACCGACACCAATACATTGTGAATTGTACAAAGAGTTGAGGAAACATTCTTCCAGCATTTTAAATTATTTTGATTTAGTAGAATCATTTACTGGGCTTTATAAAGAGCTAATTTCATCATAACTAGCTATGAAAAAATTGTATCATTTAAATTTAATTTTAAATCATGAAGCTGATCTCAAGGATTTTTAGGATTTTGTAGGTAATTAGAATCAATGTTCCAATCCCTGCAATTTTGCGAAAAGCTAAAAAGAAAACGTGATTGCCATCGGTAGTCCTGAAGCTGAAATGTTTCAGTTTATTGAAAGTACTTTTTGAGGATGAGCAATTGTTTAACAGTAAATCACATATTGGATTTGACAATAAATTTATTGGGAAAGTCTTAGTTGGTTGGGATGCAACTAACTCCATTTGTCAAATCATGATTGAATTCCAACCACAGGTTGGCTATGGATAAAAAGGTTTGGCAAAAATCAACATAAGTGTTCTGTGAGAATCACTTGGCTATATGAAATTCACAGTAAAAAATACTGTATATATTATTATTATTTATAAATTGTGTGCTACACACTATTTATATCAGTAAAATTTATAATAATCTTATGTGTATACATATGTACATGTAAGTTTTTTTGCCTTGGAGAGCCAGTTAAACATTTCCCAGCACACCACTGGCTGCAGCCTAAAGGTCAAGAGAGTGTCCTTTGAACTCAGGGACTTAGAAGCTATTTCTGGGCTTCCTGCTGTGGCCTTGATATTGACTCGCAAACCAAAGGTAGTGTGCAATGGGATTTTTAAGTACATCTAGGCAAAATTTCAAAAGTTTGTCATCAGGGCCCTCGAATGCTCCCATCTGCTCTTATCTTCCAGGTTCTGAAAGCAGCTATCATGGGCCCTTAGGTGTCCCTCTTGTACCTCTGTGACTGTCAAAAGTCAGTCCCGGCTTCATAGTTCAGCCATCTTTGAAGAGTCCTTGAGCTTTAAAAACACTGTTATGCGCCTTTAAACTCCTGTCCATTGGATGCGGAAGGCCTCTTATACATAGTTGTTAGAAGTTATTTGATTAAAACATAAATGTTGCGAAATACTAGCATTTTGAAATGGCACATTTTTTACCTGAAATTAATCTTTAATAATAGAATATCTGGGAGGTTTAAAAAATAAAATAAGATGTGTTTATTAAAATTTGTAAAATATAAATGAAAAGAAGAAAAATGTCACCTACCGCCCAGAGAAAATCATTGTTAATGTTTTGGTGTTTATCCTTCCAGGCTATTTTCTATGCCTAAAAATAACATCATCCTATATATACTATTTTGTAACTTGCTCTTTCACCTAATATATTGAACAAATATCTTTTCATTAAATATTCTAAATCAACACCATTTTTGATGGCTACAGAGTATTCAATTGTATGATCATTCTATACTTTAGTTAACCATTGCCATATTATTTGTTTCCAAATTTTTATTATTATATACAATGCTGAAATAATATCATAATTGAAATTTTGCTCACATTTTGGAATGTTTTCTTAGATATATTCTTACAACTAGACTTGGTGGGATGAGGTTTTTGAAATTATAGATAGTTATTGCAAATTGCCTCTCAGGAAGTTTGTAACTAATTTATACTATGATCAATAGGATATGAGAGCATTTAGCTCTATATGTTAGAGAGGTGTGCAGTGATGTACAATGATGTCCTTGCCTATCTCTCCCTCTATAAACCTGGATTGTAGACTGAGTTGTTAAGGCGGTTATCCCTGGATGTTGAGTTTATGGACATTTTTTCTTTAATTTTCCTTGTGTGTAAATTGTTGTACTTTTCAGTGAACATTAAAAGGAAAGAAGAGTCTTGTTAATTAAAACAAACTAATTAGCTTTGTTACATTAACAAAACCCTACCATTAACAGAATTAAAAAGCAAATGACAAATAGAAAAAATATTTGCAACATCTTTAATCATGGGTTTCCATCCTACACATGTGCACAGTTGATGGGAATGGAGAATGGTGCAGCTGCTATGAAAATGGTATGGAGATTCCTCAAAAAATTAAAAATAGAATTACCATATGGCTCAGCAATCCAACTTCTGGGTATATGTCCAAAGGAATTGAAAACAGGATCTCAAAGAGACATCTGCACACCCATGTTCATTGCAGTATTATTCACCATAGCCAAGATGTGGAAGCTACCCAAATATCCATCTACGTGTGAGTGGATTAAAAAAATGTGACGTATACATAGATGGGACATTGTCCAGCCTTAACAAAGAAGGAAATCCTGTCATATGCTGCAACATAAATGAGCCGCAAGGACATTATGCTAAGTGAAATAAGCCTATCACAAAATGACAAATACTGTGTGATTCTATTCATGAGGTATCTAAAGTAACCAAACTCATAGCAGCAGAAAGTAGAATGGTGGTTGCCAGGGGCTGGAGGAGGGGGAAAATGGGAGTTGTTCACTGGGTCTAGATTTTCAGTTATGCAAAATGAAAAGTTCTAGAGATCTACTGTACAAGACTGTGCATATAGTTAACAATACTGTACTATACACTTAAAAGTTGTTTAGAGGGTAAAGTTATTTGTTTTTTAACCACAATTTTTAAAAAAAAATATTTTACTTTTTTCCTTTTTATCCCCAAAGCCCCCTGGCACATAGTTGTGTATTTTTAGTTGTGGGTCCTTCTAGTTGTAGAATGTGGGATGCCGCCTCAGTATGGCTTGATGAGCAGTGCCGTGTACCTGCCCAGGATTTGAACCGGCGAAACCCTGGGCCACCGCAGTGGAGCGCATGAACTTAACCACTCGGCCACGGGGCCGGCCCCAGAACCACAATTCTTTTTTAAAAAAGAATGAGCATATGACCTAATTCTGGCCAGTAAGATTGGAAAGGAAGTCATGTGAGGGGCATCTAGGAAATGTTTGCTTGCTTTTAAGAATGTGATTCAAGAAGAAATGGTTGGAATTCTTACATCTGTTTCATTACTAGTCTGAGGATCAATCCACTAACAGACTCTCAAGGGCACTCAGCCAGACCACTGGTTTACTACACTTAAAGCTGCTATACTTCTGAGAAATAGATTTCCTTATCACTTAATTTAGCTCCGTCGGTGTTTAGGGTTACTTACTGCACAGAAACATCTCTAAAAAACAGAGAAGATTTCTAAAGGATAATTTATTCTTTAAGTATCTTGGCAAGTTATCTAAACTATATATCTATTAAAAAATATAGTGAAGGCTTTCTTTTCTTAAAGTCAGGTTTATTGAGGTATAATTTACATACAGTAAAACCCCACTTTTTAAAATATAAAGTTTTGATTCTGACAAATGCATACTTCTTTATGGATTAGTCCTTATGCCTGTTTATCAAGGAAAAAAATTATGAGGACATTGTCCTAATTTTAGCTTTTATTTGAGAGAAAAAATGGGGTAAACTCATCTTTCTGTATTTGTAGCTCCAAGTTACCTTTAATTAGCTACGAAGCCATCTGTAGAGAGAGAGAGAAAAGTCCAATTCATGTCAGTGTCTTGAGTGCCCCAAATGCTCTGAACACAGTCACATTTTTTGCCAATCCTTTTTATTTGCAATAACCCAGGACTTCCCTCATTTCTGAGCTGGAAGTCTTCAGTTCTGGGAAACCCCTCAGTCCTGGGCAGACCAGGATGGTTGGGCACCCTAGCAAGATTTCTAACCTTGGAACTATTGACATTTGGGGCTAGATAATAGGGGGACTGTCCTGTGCAATGGAGGATGTTTGCAGCACCCATGGCCTCTACCCACTAGATGCCAGTGACACTCCCCACCACCAGTTGTCACAATCAAAAATGTCTCCAGATATTTCCAAATGTCCCTGGGGGACAAATCGCCCAGGGTAAGAGTCACTGCCCTGGATCTAAGTGCTCTCGTGGCCTACACATTTGAAGCCTGTAATCTTATTCTTTGTTTCTGTTGTAAAGCAAAAACAAGTTGATTCTGCTATTTACATAGGACTTAAAACTCTGAGGAATTGCTCCTAGATTCTCTCCTTCTTTTTGAGATTCTCCATCCTCCTGCCCCTCTCCCACACACACTTTTTTAACATTGTAAGGAACCTGAGCAATGATTCTCGGTGCTTCTCTCCTATAGGTTCTGGGAAGCTGCCATTGTGTCCATTAACTCTCTGGATCCAAAGTTCTTTTTTTGTTTGTTTCTTTGTTATTTCTACTTCTTCCACGATGGCATAGTCATATTACAGAATCATATGTTTTACACATACTTATAGGATTGAATGTGCATGTGTTTTAATGGGATGGTATTTTGTACACTTTTCCGCTTTTTGCCTTTCTCAGTTAACAATACTACCTGGAAAGATCTCCAAGAAAACGAGTACAGCTCTAATTTATACTTTTTAAATGACTGTATAATGTTCCGTGGTGTGGATGTACTGTATTTTATACACCATTCCTCTATTATCTTTGTGCAACTTAACATGCAGTGTTGCAGTAAACATCTGTGTACGTATATGTATACCGTCTAGTGTTCCTTTTTCTATGGGAGAGATTCCCAGAAGTGGGATTGCTGGATCAGGGATATTTCAAATTTTAGTCGATTTGCCAGACGGCTTTTTAGGAAAGCTGTAATAGTTCACATTTCTACTCATATTGTCAAAAAAAACCCCACCTCTTTCTATATATCCCTGATAGAAATGTGTCCTTGTTCTGTTTAATTTTTGCCAATCTGCTGGGAGTAGATTGACGGCTGGTTGATGGTTTACTCTGTATTTCCCTGACTGGTAGAGTTTGAACATTGTTTAACGTTTGCAGGCTATTTCCATTTGCTTCTTTGTGAAAATTTCTACTTCTGCCCTTTGACATTTTTCCCACTGGAAATTTTATTGTTACAATTTGTAAAAGCTTATCTATATCCATATATCTATATCTTTATCTATATCCACATCCACATCCATATCTCTATCTGCATACATCTGCATTACCTACCAGTGTATCATTTTTAACTTTAATCTTTCCTGATAGTAATATTGCCCTTCCTGTCCCTTTTTAATTCACATTTATGTTTTTCTGGTATCTTTTTGTCTCTCTCTTATTTTCGGCCTTTCTTTATCATTTTTCCTGTTTTATTCTTGTAAACAGCCTGTATCCAGCTTTTGTTTCAATTGAATCTGTGTGTTTTCATGATAGTTTTTGTAGAAGCATTATGTCCTAACCAATATTCTTGATATTCCTTCCATATACTTTATTATTTATTTTTACTTGATTCTCTCCTGTTTCTTTCCCTCTTATTAATTTGTAAATTCCCCTATACTTTTCAATTTTCAGCACTTATAATTAGACATCTATTTCTATTCTATTATTTGAAAACATGATACCCAGCATTCCTCCCACCAGAATGTTCAATTTCCTCACTGCCCATCTCCAATAAGATAAGATCGTTTGTCATCCCTGCTCTTCGACTGGCCTCCTCGGATCCCCTTTGAAATGCTTTTACTTCTTTCCTGTCCCAACCACCTGCTCCTAGGAATTGCTGAGCACCTTCAGTGCTTTTCATTCCTGACTGTTATTAGAATAGCTCTTGCATTATGTCTCTTCTATTTCAGTGCTCCTTATTTTTACTTAGTTTCCATATCCTCAGTTTATCATTATTAATTTTAATTTAAAGACAATTACTTTGGAAACTTAATTGCTCATTACTCTTTTCCTCTCTTCTTCATAGACCCTTATCTTGCATACTCTGTTCATGTTCATTTATTGTTGGGAATCTTTCCTTAAATCAGATATATTTTTCTGAATCTTTGCATATCCACAAATCTATGGCCAGCATGGGATAGTTGTAATACAAGTCTTTTCTCTCACTGGTCTGTGAATGCCATTCTGTCCTCTGATGTTGCAGATGAGATGTTCATTGCCAGTCTCATTAATTGGCAACTTGTTTCTTCTGTCTGAATGCTTGTAGGGTTTTCACTTTATTCTTGGAATTTAGGGATTTCTAGACTGTACCTTGGCTATGTGTGTGTGTGTGTGTGTGTGTGATACATATATATGTATGTATGTATGTATATATATATATATATATATATATATAGTGGTGGTCTAGTGGTTAAAATTCGATACTCTCACCACCACAGCCTCGGTTCTTTCCCAGTAAGGGAACCACACCACCCATCTGTTGGTCGTCATATTGTGGCAGCTGTGTGTGGCTGTGATGCTGAAAGCTATGCCACTGGTATTTCAAATATCAGCTGGGTTACCCATGGTGGACAGGTTTCAGTGGAGGATCCAGACTAAGACAGACTAGGAAGAAGGACCTGGCCACTCACTTCTAAAAAAAATTGGCCATGAAAACCCTATGAATAGCAGCAGAGCATTGTCTGTTATAGTGCTGGAAGGTGAGGGAATGGCACGAAAAGACCAGGCAGGATTCCACTCTGCCATCCACAGGATTGCTAGGAGTGGGACTCAACTTGATGGCACTAGCAAACAAACAAAATGTATATATGCATATATATACGTATGTATGTATTTTATCAGTCCTTCCTGGAAATTTTTGAGGCCTTTTCTTCAGCTCTGGGAAAAATTCTTCTATTATATCTTTAATTATAATGTGTTCCTTCTGTTTCTTCTTTTATTTCTGGAACATCTGTTTGTGTATTAGATCTCTTCAATTTATCCTCTAATTCTTTAATATTTTTCCTCATGAATCTCTCTCTCTCTCTCTTTTTTTCTTTTTGCTTTGTTGTTTGAAAGGTTTCTTCTACTTGATTTTCCAGGCCACTGTTTGGCCTCTCCTGGTCCCCCTTGTCCTGCACGACTTTGTGTACAGAAGCCCAAGGGCACTGCAGTTTGCTCCCCCGAGGATTCTCTACTCATTCTCCCAAGATAAAAGGGCTAACGAATGATATTTCATATGAAAAAAATCCAACAGATTACCAAGAATGTATAATAGTCATTAGCCTTTATGCAGGAACAGCAGAGTCTCAGACTTTATAAAACAAAACTGATAGAAGTACAAGGAGAAATGCACTAACACAGCCTCCTGGGACTTTTTACACATTTCAGACACTAAAAAATCAATTAGGCAGAAAATAAGAATAGAGAAGATTAGAGTGACACAATTATCAAGCAGAATCTTATATACATATACAACTGTGCACCCAACAAAAAGAGAATGCACATTATTTTCAACATAGAATATCTTTGAAAATTGACTATGGAATAGACCAAAAAGGAAGTTGTCCGTAAAAGCTGAAAAAACCCCAAAACATACACACATATCTTGTTCACTGACCACAATGGAATTAAAAAAGAATCAACAGGGGCTGGCCCCACGGCCTAGTGGTTAAGTTTGGGGCACTCTTCTTCCGTGGCCCAGGTTCTGTTCCCAGGGGTGGACCTACACCACTTGTCAGTGGCCATGCTGTGGTGACGACCCACATAGAAAATAGAGGAAGATTGGCACAGATGTTAGCTCAGGATGAATCTTCCTCAAGCAGAAAGGGGAAGATTGGCAACAGATGTTAGCTCAGGGCAGCTCTTCCTCAGAAGAAAAAAAGAAAAGATCAACAATAAAAAGATATTTTTAAAAGTTCTAAACATAGCTGTAAGTTTAAAAACACGCTTTTAAATAATCTTTTGGTTAAACATAGCATATAAAAATTACTGTAAAAATTTGGGACTAGGATAATTAAAGAGTACATTGTTAGGCACCAAAAATAGTATTCAGTGAAAAATGTATATCCTTAAATGTTTGTAATTAAAAAATAAAGATTGAACATAAATGAGCAAAGAAACTGGGAAAAAGAGCAACTTAATAAACCCAAATAAAGTAGACTGAAGGTTTGAGAAATAAATATGGAAAAGAAAATAAACCAAAAAAATCAATTTGAGTTTATTAACAAAATTGAAAGCTGTTTCTTTAAGAAGGCTAATAATGTAGAAAAATCTTAGGTATAATTTATCAAGGAGAAGAGAGGAACAGGAGCCAAAAGAAAAAAAAAAAACAGGGACAGGAAAGTTAAAAATACATTTTAAGACAATACAACCTAATTGTTCTCAGTGCTTTCTCCCTTCCTATATCAGTGCCCTTTGTCATGTAAATTTGCAGCTTCTCCTGATAAAGGTAGAGAAATCCACCTCCATTCCTGATACAGGGCTGGGCCACCTGACTGACTTTGCCTGATGAGCAGAAGTGGCAGTGTGCCAGTTCTGAAACTAGGCCGTAAGAGGCATCACATATTTCCAGTTATCCCTCTTGTACTTCTGCCATCACCATGAGAAAAACATGTCTTGGTAGCCAGTTGGTCCAAAGAGGACATGAGGCACATCCTCAGATGTGGAGCCAAGCCCCGAGATCAGCCAGTGCTCAACTGTCTTGCAGGTGTGTGAGCTGGATTAGATGTTGCTTTACGCCACTAAGTTTGGGGTGGTTTATTGCATAGCATTATTGCAGCTATGCTGACTAACATACCATGTTACTAATACATTTGTAAAACTAGAATACAGATAACTTTTCTAGACGTAAGTTTGAACAAAATAAGCCCAAGAAGAAGTAGAAAATCTGAAAAGAAGAATTATCAAGAAAAGAAAATGGGTATTGCAAAGTTCTGCCACCAGCAAATGACATATTCTACTAAGTCTTCAAATAATAGATTATTCCCATCTTATACAAGCTGTTACAAAACTTGGAAAAAGACAAGACACTATCCAATTCATTTAAAATAAGGTAACATGACATTGGTAACAATTCAAGACTAGATCAGAAAAAGAAAAGAAAATCATGGATCAAGCTTAATTAAACATACATGCAGATTTCCTAAGTTAAATAGTTGGGAGACAAAAGTTAGTTAGGAGCCAAAACTATATGTTAAAGGAACATATAGTTAGCCGCCAAAAGTTAAGAATAGTATTTGTTAACAGTAAATACTATAGCAGTGCTAAGACAGGGAAGATAAAAGTATTCCTTTGTTCATATCCCTTTTCCATCACGTAATGTCCCTCCTGATCTATGTTCTATCCCAAACCCAGCTGAATACTTCCTTTGTGATGTCGTGTAAGGATTAGTTAAATCCCTCTTTGTAATTTAGCTTATCACGTGTACGTGAATCCTCAAAGATTTATAAAACTTTAAAGGCAGTCACTGGGAATTATTCACCTTGTCAATGCAAATCATCAATAACCAGTCTATAGATAAGAAAGACAGAGTGATATTGATTGAGCTGAGGACTAGTCTGGAAGCATTCTTTTCCCCAGGGAAGGAAGAGCTCCAGGGAAGTGTGGTTTGCAGCATGGTTGTATACCATTTCAGAATAAAGAACATACGTCAAGCAGGATAGGAATGCAATTTTTTTCCCCAAAGTCACAAGGAGATGTTTTGCCGAAGTTTAGCACATACACAGCAGGTCAACTTGATTTTAGTTCTCTAGGAAGAAAAGCTTGTCTTCAAAGAAGTGCTGGCATTGGCGTCAGAGAGGGAGACAGTACAGCCCTTTCTTTAAAGAGCGCATTCTTTGCTCTGGGAAGATGTCTGAAGCAGATGTACGGTGCATGTTTGGTGGGCCATAAGTCAGGCTGCTCTGGGAAAAACAAGTTTTAGGCCGAATCAGATTTAAACCAGAATGACTTCTCCATATACCTCAATATGTGGAAACTTATTCTTTATTATTTTCATCAGCCTTTATGTCTCTCAGAGTATCTTGCAAAAAATAGACCCTCAGTAATTACGTGATGATTGTTTGCCAGAGGCCTGGACTGGGCTGCTTTAAATTTCTTCCAGACAAAATTCTAAAACCAGTAGACTCTTGTGAATGAAAATACTGAACATGGGGCCCACCCGTGGCCGAGTGGTTAAGTTCACAGGCTCCACTTCAGCCGCTCAGGGTTTATCGGGTTCGGATCCTGGGCGTGGACACGGCACTGCTCCTCAGGCCACGCTGCGGCGGCATCCCACATGCCACAACTAGAGAGACCCACAACTAAGATATACAACTATGTACTGGGGGGATTTGGGGAGAAGAAGAAGAACAAAAAAAGATTGGCAACAGATGTTAGCTCAGGTGCCAATCTTTAAGGAAAAAAAACAAAAACTACCCAGAGAGATGAGCTGTTAAATCTTAAAAAAAAAAATACTGAACATAAAGCATGTTATTTCAACTACTTGTATCAGTATAATACTCTACAAGTAGTTTATGTACATTTTCCTATTTAATATTTTTAAATTTGTGAGTCGGGTTTGTAATCACCGTTTTACAGATGACTATACTGAGGCTAATTAAATTGAAGTAACTTGCCCCTGGTCTCACTAATAAATGGAGAGGCTGGACATGAATTTAGGTCCTCTCAAACCAAGTCTCTTGTTTTCTAATATATATAGTGTATTAAATTTCTTCCCATATTAATTTAATTTTAAAACATGGAAGTGATTAAATTCTGTTGAAGTGATAACTGGCATACACATCATAAATAATAACAGAAGGTTTCTCAAAACCTGAAAGTTATTAAAAAAGAGGAAAATTTAGAAAAATTAGAAAAATTATGTATTAACTATAATTACATCAGGGCTAATTTATCATCTCACACAAAAGCATTTTATTTGGACAGGTTGCTAAAAGTTCAGTCTTTTTTTTGACAAGTTGAAAATTTTAATGAAAAAGGTAGAAATCTACAGAACACGATTAGAAAAAATATATAATGAATAGGAACAAAATTTTATTCTGAGAAAAAGGTGAGGATCATTGATTTACTTGGAAAAAAGAGATCTTTAAATTTGGGAAATTTAAAATGGCGGTAAGCAAGTGGAGAAAGCTCATCTTTTTAAGGAGTGATTAGTACTGTGTAGCACAGGGAGTATAAAAGTGATTTCCATTGTCCTATGTTTATTTGTCATTCATTTTTCTAGTTTAACAGACGTACTTTTTTTTTTTAATTCCAAATACCTAGTATCTTATCTTTGTTGTTGGTATAGCTAATGTTACATTTCGCTGACGCTTGACTCGGTGCTATACTGACACTGTCCACAAGGTGTCACTATAACATTATTTTGGAACCTGCCTTGCTGCTGCTTTTTTTTGAAACTCTCACTAATTTTTCCATTCGTACTAAGATGCAACTTGGACTTTTCAGAGGGAATGTCCCTGGACTATGCTGGTTGCTCTCAGGGAGAGTACCTACGCTGATGTTGAGAATTCTGAAAAAAGCTGAGGACTAGACCAACGAAGTTGCTGATGAGCAATGCTCACCAGAACTGGAAGATTGAAAGGAATGCTTTTCTCCTCTCCTCTTACCTTTCACCTGCCTTTTGTGTCCCTACTGACATCACAAGTCAGTGGGCGAGAAAGTCTGGGAAACACAGTCTGCAGAGTCTCAGCACGGAGCAGAGCGGGCTTGGAGCTGAGAGACAGAAAATAAATAAGCAGCATGAGTAAATGAAGCAATAAGACCATATAAATAGAAGGGGAAAGTGGCTGGAGTTAAAACATTTTTGGTCTGTGTATTATTCAGGAGGAGAGTGAAGACACTGATTATCTTTAAACTTTTTAAAAGTGAAATATGCATGTTGCAATCTCTAGGGTACTTACTATAAGGACACAAATAAACTATACCTTTCAAAGCAGGAAAAGGAAAAAATGGAATGAAGGGAAATAGTCCATCAACCCTGAAGGCAAGACAGCGGAGAAAGGATTATTATAAAGCAACATAAACAAAAACCAACAAAATAGGATATTTGAAATAAATACAGATATATCAGTAATCACAATCAATTTAAGTGGACTGAATTCTCCAGTTAAAATAGACTAGATTTAAAAAGCATCTGTATTATGCTCTTATAATATATACACCTCAAATATAGAGATCCAGAAAGGTTAAAAATTGAAGGAAAAAAAAGAGATGGGAGAGGAAGTAACAAAAAGAAGGCTGATGGGAAGGAGATAAAAATAGGATTATATGACATATTTTATTCAGCGTGGATAGGAACCTAAAAACATGTTTGATTCCTAGCTGAACTCTAATTGCCATCTGCCATGTGGTTTTCAGAAGATGCGTGCACATTGCCTGGGGAGTCAGAGACAAAGATTCCTCCAGTTTTATGGGTCCAGGTGCCACCCACACAGACAAACTTTTGCAAAAGTATCTGATACACTTTCACTTCATTTCTCTTTTTATTTTCTGAAGTGATTTAAATAAATAACATCATGGTATTTTGCCCTTAGATATGTCATCCTACGTCTTTAAACAATAAGCACATTTTCTTACGTAACCACAATGCTATTGTCACATGTAGCAAAATTAACATAAATTTCCTAATAATTATGAATAATTATAATACCCAGTCCTTATTCGAATTAGCCCAATTATCTCTTACGCTTTGCGTTTCTCCTTCATTTTATTTACTCTTTAGATCACCAAACCTTGTGCTGCTCTCGAGCCCTCCTTCCGGGGCCGCCATGAAAGGCCTTTCCTAACTTGCGAAGCTGACGCTGCAGGAGTGCTTACCTTCCTTCACCTGAACCAGCATTTTCAACCAACCTGGTCTCACCTCGGAGAAAGGGCGAACAGAATCACTAGCTTACAAAATTCATGGAGAAGGAAGGCATTTTGCATTTTTGTTTTCACTTCTGGCGCATATAAGATGCTCAGAAAATATTAAATTCAAATTATGTACATTGTTGTGAGGTGGACAATTTGTTAGCGTAAATCAGGCAGCTATAAGTTGATGTTTCTTTGTATCCTCTATATAATATGTTTTCAAATACTTGTTAATTGATAGATACTGCCTAAATACAAATTTCTATTTTTGAAGTACTTAACATATTTAGTCAAGTGTGAAGATATTTTAGAAAAATCCTCACAGGTTTTCCCTCTAGTATTTTGTACTCATTCCCCCACCATCTCTTATCATTGGTGTTAAACTTCTTCACTGAATGAAATGACATAGAGTCAGCCAGAACATTTTAATGTCTTCTACCCTTAATGTGCATCTTATTTAGAAATCTAGAGAGTAGTTGGAAATGCAATAGCTTATGTCAAGTATAAATGCCAATATGGTCTTTAGCTTAATTAAAACCACAGGAACAGATCTGAAAAAATGAACCGATTTCTAAGCTGGTATTTGGAAAGTCTACCCTGAGGTATCTGGTTGATGAGGCACCCCGGAGGCCGGGCACTTCCTGCTGTAGCTATCTTTTAGAAGCTAAGATTTTTATGTTAGTCATACGTATTACTGTCTCCTCCCACAAGATATTTAGTAACTTTTGCTTTTGTTTGTTTTTGATGAGAAAAATTATCTAAATATAAATAATAATCAGCACTAAAAATTGTTTTAAATCATGTATGAAAAGTTTCACATGTGTATCTCTAACATTTGGGCAACCTGTTCGTGTAGGTTTTATTTCCATTGTACCTTTGTCTTGATAAATCAGAGAGATTGCTTATTTTATTCTTAAACTTTTTTATTAAGGTTATGAAAGTTAACATCCTTGTGAAATTACAGTTGTACATCATTATTAGTCATGTTGTAGGTACACCACTTCACCCCTAGTGCCCTCCCCCAAGCCCCCTTTCCCCTGGCAACCACCGATCAGTTCTCTTTGTCCATATGTTAACATGGACAAAGTCATACAGAGTTAGTCTTTCTCTGTCTGGCTTATTTCACTCAACATAATACCCTCAAGCTCTATCCATGTTGTTGTGAATGGGATGACTTTGTCCTTTTTTATGGCTGAGTAGTATTCCATTGTATATATATATACCACATCTTCTTTATCCAATCATCAGTTGCTGGGCACTTAGGTTGGTTCCATGACTTGGCTATTGTGAATAATGCTGCGATGAACATAGGGGTGCATGGAACTTTTGGAATTGATGATTTCAGGTTCTTAGGATAGATACCCAGTAGTGGGATGGCTGGGTCATAAGGTATTTCTATTCTTAACTTTTTGAGGAATCTCCATACTGTTTTCCATAGTGGCTGCACCAGTTTGCATTCCCACCAACAGTGTATGAGGGTTCCCTTTTCTCCACAGCCTCTCCAACATTTGTCACTCTTGGTTTTGGATATTTTTGCCGTTCTAACAGGTGTAAGGTGATCTCTTAGTGTAGTTTTGATTTGCATTTCCCTGATGATTAGTGATGATGAGCATCTTTTCATGTGTCTATTGGCCATCCGTATATCTTCTTTGGAGAAATGTCTGTTCATGTCCCCTGCCCATTTTGTAATTGGGTTGTTTGATTTTTTATTGTTGAGTTGTGTGTGTTCTTTGTATATCATGGAGATTAACCCTTTGTTGGATAAATAACTTGTGAATATTTTTTCCCAATTAGTGGGCTGTTTTTTTGTTTCAGTCCTGTTTTCCCTTGCCTTGAAGAAGCTCTTTAGTCTGATGAAGTCCCATTTGTTTATTCTTTCTATTGTTTCCCTCATGTGAGGGGTTATGGTGTCCGAAAGGATTCTTTTGAAGCTGATGTCAAAGAGTGTACTGCCGATATTCTCTTCTAGAAGACTTATTGTTTCAGGCCTAATCTTTAGGTCTTTGATCCATTTTGAGTTTATTTTAGTAAATGGTGAAAAAGAATGGTTGATTTTCATTCTTTTACTTGTGGCTGTCCAGTTTTCCCAACACCATTTGTTGAAGAGACTTTCTTTCCTCCATTGTAGGCCCTCAGCTCCTTTGTCAAAGATTAGCTGTCCATAGATGTGTGGTTTTATTTCTGGGCTTTCAATTCTGTTCCATTGATCTGTGCATCTGTTTTTGTACGAGTACCATGCTGTTTTGATTACTGTAGCTTTGTAGTATGTTTTGAAGTCAGGGATTGTGATGCCTCCAGCTTTGTTCGTCTTTTTCAGGATTGCTTTAGCAATTCGGGGTCTTTTGTTGCCCCATATGAATTTTAGGATTCTATGTTCAATTTCTGTAAAGAATGACATTGGAATTCTGATTGGGATAGCGTTGAATCTGTAGATTGCTTTAGGTAGTATGGACATTTTAACTATGTTTATTCTTCCAATCCATGTACATGGAATGTCTTTCCATCTCTTTATGTCGTCATCAATTTCTTTCAAGAAGGTCTTGTAGTTTTCGTTGTATAGATCTTTCACTTCCTTGGTTAAATTTATCCCAAGGTATTTTATTCTTTTTGTTGCGATCGTGAATGGGATTGAGTCCTTGAGATCTTTTTCTGTTAGTTCATTGTTAGCATATAGAAATGCTACTGATTTATGTATGTTGATTTTATACCCTGCAACTTTGCTGTAGTTGTTGATTGTTTCTAATAGTTTTTCTATGGATTCTTTGGGGTTTTCTATATATAAGATCATGTCATCTGCAAACAGCGAGAGTTTTACTTCTTCGTTGCCTATTTGGATTCCTTTTATTTCTTTTTCCTGCCGAATTGCTCTGGCCAAAACCTCCAGTACTATGTTGAATAAGAGTGGTGAAAGTGGGCACCCTTGTCTTGTTCCTGTTCTGAGAGGGATGGGTTTTAGTTTTTGTCCGTTGAGTATGATGTTGGCTGTGGGTTTGTCATATATGGCCTTTATTATATTGAGGTACTTTCCTTCTATACCTATTTTATTGAGGGTTGTTATCATAAATGGATGTTGGATCTTGTCAAATGCTTTCTCCGCATCTATTTTTAAGTAGCTCAACTACTAAATTCTATGGAAACTTCATAACTGTGGTATGTATCTACATTTATTCATTTAGTCAACAAATATTTATTAAGCACACACTGCGTGTAAAATTTCTCAGAAGTACAGAGTTCTAAGGGTTATTAGGACACCAGTGATTTCCACGTTTCCAAATCCAGTGGTCAGTTTTCAGCCTTCATCATATCGGGCATATCAGAAGCCCTTAACGTAGCGACCATTCCCTCCTGCCCGACACCTTTGCTTCATGTGGCCTCCAGGTCTCTACTCTTTCTTCATGTGGCCTCCAGGTCCTACCTCCGTCTCCTTTGCTGGATCTGCCTCATCTTCCCACCTGCTAAGGTTAGGGTGCACCATATCTCAGTCATTAGCCCTGTCTTCTTCTCTGTCTACACTCGTGCCTCAGGTGACTCATTCAATTCCATGACTTTAAAGACAGATCTGTATGCTGAAGGCTCCTAAGTTTACATCTCCAGTTTAGTGTTCAGACATGTATATTTATCTGCATATATGATATTTCTACCTGTGGGTCTAAGAGACATTTCACATTTGATATGTCCAAAGTGAAATTTCCTCCCTCCAAACCTGTTCCTCCCGAGCCTGACCATGCCTCACCGTATTAACTGCTACCATTCCAGTCCAAACTGCCATCATTTCATTCCTGGATTGTTGTCTTCGAATTTCCTCCTTCCTTCTTCTCTTGCCCCTTCACAGTCTAATCTACACTAAGCGAAGTGAGTGATCTTTTTAAAACATGTTACTCCTCCATTTAAAACCTTATAATATCTTCCCTCTCAGAGACACTAAGAAACCCAAGTCCTTGTGCTGGCCTGTCGGGCTCACAGAATGGCCTGTTACCTGTCTGGCCTGTCTCCATCTGTTCTTCTTCAGGTTCGTTCTACTTCTCCCACACTTATCTCCTTGTTCTTCCTTGAGCACCAAACACTACCCTGCCTTGGGGTCTTTGCGCTTGCTCTTCCATCTTCCTGGGCGTTCCCCTCAGATATCCACGTGGTTCACTCCCTCAATTCTTTCAGGCCTCTGCTCAAGTTTGCCTTGAAACCCTAGAAACCCTATCTAAACTAGCAGCCTTCCACCCTGTTCACTTAATCTGGTTTACTTTTCTTCATAAAACTTACCACCTGACATACTTTTTTTAATTGAGATATACTTGACATATAACATTATATTAGCTTCAGGTGTACAACATAATGATCATCTGACATATTTTTAAAAATGGTTTATTAACTGTTTCTTCCTGCTAGGATAAAAGCTCCATGAAAACAGGAAATTTACCCATTTCCAGCATATAGTTGACTTTCAAAAACTATCTGTTGAATGAATTGTATTTTACCTTCTAAATTTCACATTATAAGTTCTTAAGTGTTCATTCATTTAATAATATTTATAACCACTTTCCTTATTTCATATATGGAATAGAGAATTTTGAATTTCCAATTATAAATGCCATTAATTGGGAGTTGGAATTTTCTCAAGTGAATAATAGTAACTGCTAGTGATGTAGATCCCTTCACTGCACTTCTGCTACAGGATCATACATACTTTAAAAAATTGATGGAGTGGCTTCTTTGAGCCCCACCTCTACTATTTTATAATTTACAAATTTTATAAATTATGCCATGTCTGATGCTTGAAATCCCTTTTTAAAATGACCACTAACCCCTGGTGAAACAACTTCCAATGACAATGAACTCACTCTCTCAAGAAGATCCATTCCATCTTCAGACAGCAGTGGCCCTTATAAGAACGCTCTCATTCTCGGGTTCAGTGAAAAGCATTTCCCTTTAGCTTTCACTTGTTTGTCCTAGTTATCACCCACAGCTTCCCCTCACTCCTTCCGCCTACCATGACAGCTCATCAAATGTGATATTTTAAGATACCTATCATTTACCAAGATTGTTTTAAATTATGATCTTCCCTTTAAAGTGCTGACACTACACTCTCCAGCTCAGTATCAATTGTTGTCTTAACTGTAATTTTTTTTTCCCTTGAAAGCCTGTCGTAAAGGATGCTCATCTGGGGTTACAGCACCAGGTGTCTCTTGAGATTTTGCAATATGACACTAAAAAACTTGCTCCCTCTCCATCATTAATAGGCTCCTTCTTTAATAGGGGCCATGGACTATGCTCCAGGGGTAAGAAAGCTGGAAAACAGCTACGTCTATCTGCATTTATAGACAACAACGTCCATCTATGTTTTTCTATCCTATTGATTAATAAGTATGCCATCTACGTAGAGTACAGAAACCACAGCCTTACGATACTGAGCACTAGCATCAGCCGCCAGAATTTGATATAAAACACTCATTTGTTTAGACTATGACTATAGCTGTTACATTTCATAGAATTTTAGAACTAGAAGACATCTTAGAGACAATCTCATCTAACCCACTTATTTCATATGTGGTAACTGAAGGAACTTCTGGTTAAGCCATTCTTTCATGCTTTTGTTACTCAATTCTGTTCCCTCTGTTCACCTGAAAAAGTACATTCATATTACTTTCTAGTGACTGGAGGTAAAGATAAGACATAAAGTCATCTGGTCTAATTTCCTAAGTTGACAGATCATGAGATCTGAGAAGATTCAATGATTTGTCCAAATTCAAAAATTAGTGTCAGGACCTGGCCCTGGATTCTTTCTGGACTTGTATTCTAGGACACTTTCTATAACACTGGGTTTTAGATTAAATTCTTAAATGATTAGAAAGCAGTAATTATCAGTAATCTAGATCCTTCCTTTGTACTTCTGTAAAAGTAACATGAAATGCTTAAAAAAATTAGCAGAGTTCTTTGGGCCAATTCTACCTTTGAAAACATATTTTGAAAATTTAAATATACATAAAAATAGAAAGTATGGTGTAATGAATACCCATATGCTAGATTCAATAATCATCAACATTGTACCTTTCTTGTTTTATCGATTCATTTTTACTTTTTTGCTGAAATATTTTAAAACAAATCCCAAACATCGTGTTATTTTACCCTGACATGTATTAGTATGCTGTGCTAAAAAATGGACTTGAAAAAAATCGTGAAACCATTATCACCTCTAATAAAATTAACAATTTCTTGGTATAACCTAATACATTCACTATTTATAATTCTCCAAATGTTTCAAAAATATCTTCCTTTTTAAAGGTATACTTTTTTGTGAGGAAGATTGGCCCCGAGCTAACATCTCTTGCCAATCTTCCTCTCCTTTTTTTTCCTCCCCAAAGCTCCAGTACATAGTTGTACATCCTAGTTGTAAGTCATTCTAGTTCTTCTATGTGGGACGCCGCCACAGCATGGACTGATGAGCAGTGCCATGTCCACACCCAGGATCCGAACTGGCGGAACCTCAGGCTGCCAAAGCAGAGTGCACGAACTTAACCACTTGGCTATGGGGCTGGCCCCCAAAAATATCTTTTTATATTTGATTTGTTCACACAAGATCCACACTCTACATTTGGATAAATCTCTTAATCTATAGTAGTTCCACATCCTCCTTGTTGATTTATTGAAAAAATTGGGTTACTTATCCTGTAAATGTTCCATATTCTGAATTTGTCTATAATGCTTCCTTTTGGTGACATTTAACTTGTTATTCTGCCCTTTGTATTTCCTGTTAACTGAAGTTAGCACTCAAGGCTTGGTGAGATTCAGGTTCAACTCTACTGGCAAACATTCATGGTTATGGGTGCTTCACAGAAAGCACATGGTGTTAATGTCTGGTCATCACACTTTTGTGATACTAGCATGATACAATTACCCCTCAACTTTTCATCTAACAATTTCATCTACTGATGAAACCTGCCCAAATCCATTTCATTAGACAAATGGTGATTTTCTAATTTTCTCATTCTTTGTACTTTTATTCACTGGATTTTTTCCTGTGGAGAAGAACTTTCCATCGTCGACTAGGGCTATTTAGTTACTCTGTAGTACAGAGAAGGCAGGATAAATGTTTAATTCTTTTCTTTCTATTGCCAATTTCAAAGTAAAGAAATATTCTCAATATAGTGGTGACCTACTACATTTTTGTTGGTGTGTGCATTTTGGTTTTTTTTTTAGTGATGGAATGAACTCATGAATTCTAATTAATTGCAGTCACTATTTTTTTCATTATTCTCATATTTTGCCAATGGTATTCTTATATTTCCTCCTGTTTGTTTATATTTTCTTCTGACATGTCCCATTAGTCTTTGATTGCCTCCTTGCTTTCTGGTATAACTTATCACAAACTCATTTAATGCATTTTCTTCCCCAAATCTGGAATCAGAATTCTGCCATAGAGCTCTGTTCCTTTTAGTGGGAAATGCTACCTAGAGACCAAAATGTGGCGCTAGGGGACTCCTGTTTTTGAGTGGTCACTGTCCTCTAGATCTTTTCAGGTATAGAGCTAAGGAATACATGTCTTTAAAGGAAAATCAAAAAATCATGAAATAATACTGATAGTCAATATCAATATTCAATTCAAATTTAACATCATAGAATTTTCCTTTAACTTTAAACTCTTTTCTCTTACACCGATAATTTTGGTTCTTAACAACATTGATACTATTATTTGATTTATCTTCATGAATAAATATATGTGTGTGTGTGTACAAACTAGTTTCAAATTAATAATACTAATATTACTAATAGATACTGAGTTAAGTTTAAGATTTATTGGAAGCTCTGTTTCTAATTAGAACTCATTGCACTTAAGATGTGCACTCAAAATATTCAAAAGTCTCCTGAAATAAATCTTTTCTCCATGTTATAGTGTCATTAATTTATTATAGTGATAGGTTCAATTGTTTCCATTTATTTTAAGTTTGAGGACAAAGTGTGGTTTCAAGAAGAGCTGCTTGAGCATCACTTGAGAACTTGTAAGAAATGCAAATTCTTGGGCCCCATCTGAGAACTTCTAAATCAGCAACTTTGGGAGTCAGGCTCTCAAGGTGATTTTTTTTTATTGTGGTCGTAATAGTTTCAGTTGTGGATTTCAGAAATAGATTTCAGTTGTACATTATTGTTTGTCGTACACCATGTAAGTGTGCCCCTTCACCCCTTGTGCCCACCCTCTAGTTACCACTAATTTATTCTCTTTGTCCGTAAGTTTGTTTATATTCCACATGTAAGTGAAATCATATGGTGTTTGTCTTTCTCTGTCTGGCTTATCTAGCTTAACATGATGCCCTCAAGCTTCATCCATGTGGTTGCAAATGGGACGATTTTGTCTTTTTTTATGGCTGAGTATTCTATTGTATATATATACCACATCTTCTTTATCTAGTCATCCGTTGATGGGCACTTGGGTTGCTTCCACATCTTGGCTATTGTGAATAATGCTGCAGTGAACACAGGGGTGCATAAGTCTCTTTGGATTGTTGATTTCCAGTTCTTTGGGTAAATACCCAGTAGTGAGATAACTGGGTCATATGGTGTTTCTATTTTTAAGTTTTTGAGGAATCTCCATACTGTTTTCCACAGTGGCTGCACCAGTTTGCATTCCCACTAGCAGTGGATGAGGGTTCCCTTTTCTCTACAACCTCTCAAACATTTGTTGTTATTTATCTTGGTGATTATAGCCATTCTAATGGGTGGAAGATGGTATCTAAGTGTAGTTTTGATTTGCATTTCCCTGATTAGTGATGTTGAGCATCTTTTCATGTGCCTATTGGTCATCTGTATGTCTTCTTTGGAAAAATGTCTGTTCGTGTCTTCTGTCCACTTTTTAATTGGGTTGTTTATTTTTTTGTAGTTCAGATGTGTGAATTCTTTATATATTATGGAGATTAACCCCTTATTAGATATATGACCTACAAATATTTTCTCCCAGTTGGTGGGTTGTTTTTTCGTTTTGATCTTGGTTTCCTTTACCTTCCAGAAGCTCTTTCGTCTGATGAAGTCCCACTTGTTTATATTTTCTTTTGTTTCCCTTGTCTGAGTAGACATGGTATTCGAAAAGATCCTTTTAAGTCTGATATCAAACAGTATACTGCCTATATTCTCTTCCAGAAGTTTTATGATTTCGGGTCTTTCCTTCAAGTCTTTGGTCCATTTTGAGTCTATTTTTGTGCATGGGGAATGATAATGGTCTACTTTCATTCTTTTGCATGTGGCTGTCTGGTTTTTCCAGCATCATTTATTAAAGAGGCTTTCCTTACCCCAATGTATGTTTTTGGCTCCTTTGTCAGACATTAACTGTCCATAGATGGGTCATTTTATTTCTGGGCTTTCAATTCTGTTCAATTGATCTGTGTGTCTGTTCTTGTACCAGTACCATGCTATTTTGATTACTATAGCTTTGTAATATATTTTGAAGCCAGGGATTGCAATGCTACCAGCTTTGTTCTTGTTTTTCAGTCTTGCTTTGGCTATTCGGGGTCTTTTGTTGCCCCAGGTGAATTTTAAGATTCTTTGTTCCATTTCTATGAAAAATGTCATTGGGATTCTGATTGGGATTGCGTCAAATCTGTAGATTGCTTTAGGTAGTATGGGCATTTTAACTACGTTTATTGTTCCAATCCATGTACATGGAATATCTTTCCATTTCTTTATGTCATTATCGATTTCTTTCAGTAATGTCTTATAGTTTTCTTTGTATAGGTCTTTCACCTCCTTGGTTAATTTTATTCCTAGATATTTTATTCTTTTTGTTGTGATTGTAAATGGAATTGTATTCTTGAGTTCCTGTTCTGTTAGTTCATTACTTGAATATAGAAATGCTACTGATTTTTGTAAGTTGACTTTATACCCTGCAACTTTGCTGTAGTTGTTGATTATTTCTAATAGTTTTCTGATGGATTCTTTAGGGTTTTCTGTGTATAAAATTATGTTGTCTGCAAACAGCGAGAGTTTCACTTCTTCAGTGCCTATTTGGATTCCTTTTATTTCTTTTTCCTGCCTAATTGCTCTGGCCAAAACCTCTAGTACTATGTTGAATAAGAGAGGTGAGAGTGGGCACCCTTGTTTTGTTCCTATTCTCAGAGGGATGACTTTCAGTCTTTCCCCATTGGGTATGATGTTGGCTCTGGGTTTGTCATATATGGCCTTTATCATGTTGAGATACTTTCCTTCTATACCCATTTTATTGAGAGTTTTTAATCATGAATGGATGTTGGATCTTTTCAAATGCCTTCTCTGCATCTATAGAGATTATCATGTGGTTTTTGTTTCTCGTTTTGTTAATGTGGTGAATCACATTGACGGATTTGCGGATGTTGAACTATCCCTGTGTCCCTGGTATGAATCCCACTTGATCATGGTGTATGATCTTTTTAATGTATTGCTGTATTTGGTTTGCCAATATTTTGTTCAGGATTTTTATGTTCATCAGTGATATTGGTCTGTAATTTTCCTTCTTTGTGTTGTCCTTATCTAGCTTTGGTATCAGGGTGATGTTGGCCTTGCAGAATGTGTTAGGAATATTTCCGTCTTCCTCAATTTTTTAGAATAGTCTGAGAAGAATGGGTAATAAATCTTCTTTGAATGTTTGGTAGAATTCTCCTGAGAAGCCATCTGGTCCTGGACTTTTATTTTTGGGGTAGTTTTTGATAACTGTTTCAATCTCTTTGAGAATAGATTCTCTATTTCTTCTTCATTCAGTCTTGGGAGGTTGTAAGAGTCTAAGAATTTATCCATTTCTTCTAGATTGTCCAGTTTGTTGGCATATAGTTTTTCATAATATTCTCTTATAATCTTTTGTATTTCTGTGGTATCCATTGTAATTTCTCCTCTTTCATTTCTAATTTTATCTATTTGTGCCTTCTCTCTTTTTTTCTTAGTGAGTCTGGCTAAAGGTTTTTCAATTTTGTTGATCTTCTCAAAGAACTAGCTCCTTGTTTCATTGATCCTTTTTACAGTTTTTTTTGTTTCAATTTCATTTATTTCTGCTCTAATTTTTATAATTTCCCTCCTTCTCCTGAGTCTTGGCTTTGTTTGTTCTTCTTTTCCTACTTCTGTTAGGTGTAATTTAAGATTGTTTATTTGAGCTTTTTCTTGTTTGTTAACATGGGCCTGTGTTGCTATATATTGCCCTCTCAGGACTGCTTTTACTGCATCCCATAAGAGTTGATATGGTGTGTTTTCATTCTCATTTGTTTCTAAACATTTTTTTATTTCTCCTTTTATTTCTTTGACAACCCATTGATTATTCAGTAACATATTGTTTAGTCTCCACATTTTTGTTCCTTTCCCTGCTTTTTTCTTATAGTTGATTTCTAGTTTCATAGCATTATGGTTGGAGAAGATAGTAGATATGATTTCAATCTTCTTAAATTTATTGAGGTTTGCCTTGTTTCCCAATGTATGGTCTATCTTTGAGAATGTTCCATGTACACTTTAGAAGAATGTATACTCTGCTGTTTTTGGATGGAGTACTCTCTCTATATCTATGATGTTCATCTGGTCTAGTTTTTGTTTAAGTCGCCTATCTCCTTGTTGACTTTTTGTCTGGATGATCTATCCATTGAAGTAAGTGGGGTGCTGAGGTCCCCTACTATTATTGTGTTGTTGGTAATATTTCCTTTTAGGTTTGTTAATAGTTGCTTTATGTACTTTGGTGCTCCTGTGTTGGGTGCATATATATTTGCAAGTGTTATATCTTCTTGCTGGAGAGTCCCTTTTATCATTAAATACTGCCCCTCTATGTCTCTCTTTACCTGTTTTTATTGCAGTCTACATTGTCTGATATAGATATGGCAACACCTGCTTCCTTTTGTTTGCCATTAAGTTGGAGTATTGTCTTCCATCCCTTCACTCTGAGCCTGTGTTTCTCTTTAGAACTGAGATGTGATTCCTGGAGGCAGCATATTGTTGGTTCTTGTTCTTTAATCCATCCTGCCACTCTCTGTGTTTTGATTGGAGAATTCAGTCCATTTACATTTAGAGTGATTATTGATTTATGAGGGCTTAATACTGCCATCTTATTGCACTTTTTCCAGTTCTTCTGCATATCCTTTGTTTCTCGTCCCATGTGTGTCGGGCTACCAATTTGATTAGGAAGTTTGCTATGTTGGCTTTCTTCATTTTCTCCTTGTTTATCATATATGTCTGTTCTAATTATTTGTTTAGTGGTTACCATTAGGTTTGTATAAAAAGTCTCGAACATGGGATAGTTCATTTTTTGATTGCCTCTTATTTCCTTAGACTATGCTGATTCTGTCCCTTTCCTCTTCCCCTTCTAATTTATTTTTGTCCTATCTTATTCCATCTTGTGTTCTGAGTTTGTGGTTAAGGCGATGATGTAATTTTTGTTTTGGTGTTTTCCTTTTCTTTGTCCTTGATGTAAGAGGTAAGTGTTTACCAACCTGATCTGATAGAGAGCTGCCGATTTCTGATTGTTGCCTATCTATTCATCTCCTTGCTCAGGGCTTTGTAGCTTTTTTCCTGTTTTCTTTCTTTTTCCTTTCAGATATGAGAACCTTCTTGAGGATATCTTTTAGTGGGGGTCTTGTGGCAATGAACTCCCTTAGCTTTTGTTTGTCTGGGAAAGTTTTTATTTTTCCGTCATATCTGAGGGAGATTTTTGCTGGATAGAGTATTCTTGGCTGAAAGTTTTTGTCTTTCAGGATTTTGAATATGTCATTCCACTCTCTCCTAGCCTGTAAGGTTTTGAGAAGTCCACTCAAAGCCTGATAGGGGTTCCTTTGTAGGTTATTTTCTTCTGCCTTACTGCCCTTAATTTTTTTTCTTTGCCATTGACTTTTGCCAGCTTTACTACTACATGCCATGCAGTAGGTCTTTTTACGTCAATGTAGTTGAGAGATTTCCATCTCTTTTCCAAGGTTTGGGAAATTCTCCGCTATTATTTCTTTGAACAAGCTTTCTGCTCCATTCTCCTTTTCTTCCCCCTCTGGAATACCTATAATCCTTATGTTGCATTTCCTAATTGAGTCAGATATTTCTCTGAGAGCCTCTTCATTTCTTTTTAGTCTAGTTCTCTCCTCTTCTCCCTCTGAAGCATTTCTATAGTATTGTCTTCTAAATTGCTAATTCGATCTTCCATTTTGTCAGTTTTGTTGTTTAGGGAGTCCAGATTTTTAAAAATCTCATCCATTGTGTTTTTCATCTCCAACAATTCTGATTGCTTCTTCTTCAAAGTTTCCACCTCTTTTGTGAAGAAGCTTCTGAATTCATTAATTTGTCTTTCTGTGTTTTCTTGTAACTCATTGAGTTTTTTCATGATAGTTATTTTGAGTTCTTTGTCATTTAGATTATGGATTTCTGTGTCTTCAGAGTTGGCTTCTGGGTACTTGTCATATTCCTTCTGTTCTGGAGGTTTAGTATACTTTCTCAAATGGCTTAATGGTGTGGATTTTTGCCTCCACATGGTGTTATTATCTGGTCACTGCTGCCATGTGCCTCCACTGGGTGAGGATCAGGCGCTGTGTATTCTGGGTCCAGCACAATCTAGAGATCCCCAGCTCTGGCCACTGGCTGCTTTTCTCACTGTGTGATGCTCTGGCTGATGGCAGATCTGGAGCCCTGGGCAGGGGGAAGGGTGTTCTCTATCCTCTGTGCTTCTCTCAGCCTCCACTTCTCGCTCTCTGTGGAGCTCTGGGTGATAGCAGGACTGGAGTGCCAGGCAGGGTAAGGAGCACTTTCTTATACCTGCATGCCTCCCTCAACTGATGCCTCTCTCTCTGTGTGGTACTCTGGGCACTCACAGGGCTCCACCTGTCATTGCTTTTTCTTCATGCAGTGTTCCTCGTGATCATGTGGCTGGAGCACAGGGCTGGATCACCTGGAGGGACAAGAGCACCTCTCCCCAGCTGAGCCATTCCTCTACCCAGCCCCTCCCTCACTGTGCTGCTCTCCTGGTGAATGTGGGTTTGCAGTGTGGGGTGGGAACAGAGTGCCCCTCCCTAGCTGAGCCACTTGTCTAACCAGCCTCTCTCTCACCGCCCAGTCCTCCTGGCAAATGTGGGACTGGAACGTGGGGCTGGAGTGCTGGGCAGGAACAGAGCACCCCTCCCCAGCTGAGCTGCTTGTCTACCTGGCCCCTCCTTCATTGAGAGCCAGTTCCAGTGGGCTAGTTGTCAAGATTTGGCACTCTTATCTCCACAGCCCAGGGTTTATTTCCAGGTCAGGGAACCACCCCACCCATCTATCTGTTGTTACATTTTGGTGACTGAGTGTTGCTATGATGCTGAAAGCTATGGCATACCAGCAGGGTCACCCATGGTTGACAGGTTTCAGCAGAACTTCCAGACTAGACAGACTATGAAGAAGGATCTGGCCACCCACTTCTGAAAAAATTGGCCATGAAAACCCTATGAATAGCAATGGAGCATTATCTGATATAGCTCTGGAAGGTGAGATGATGAAGCCAAAAGACCAGGCAGGGTTCTGCTCTGCTGTGCACAGGGTCACTAGGAATTGGAACCGATTTGAGGTCACTAGCAACAACAAAAAGCTTGAGAACCACTAGTCTAGTGATAACCATTTTTATCAGTTTTTCTTTTTGCAAATATAACAAAATTGTGTATATATTAATAATCTCCTCTGTTCTTATCCAAATAGTATCATACTATGTATACTATTCTGTATCTTGCCATTGAAAAATATACTTTTCATATAAGTCATTTTGTATTTTTGCCAGAATATTTTGGAAGTAGATTCCTAGAAGTGGGGTTTCTAGATAGATTTCTAGTAATTTTTTTTAGATATTATCAGATTCCTTTGCCTATGAGTTGTACCATTTTGTATTCTCATCAGCCATTTCCTATAACCTTGCCAATAAAATATATTGTCAGACTTTTGGGTGTTTGCCAATCTGATATATGAGAAGTTCTAGCTCATTGTAGTTTTCATTTACATTTCCCTGAGTAAAAGTGAGTTTAAGGGGCTGGCCTCATGGCTGAGTGGTTAAGTTCGTGTGCTCTGCTTCGGTGGCCCAGAGTTTGGCCAGTTCAGATCCTGGTTGCGGACCTAGCACCACTCATCAAGCCATGCTGAGGCGGTGTCCGACATACCACAACTAGCAGGACCTACAACTAAAATATGCAATGAGGTACTGGGGGTGCATTGGAGAGAAGAAGGGAAAAAAAAGAAATCCAAAAAATAAAAGTGACTTTAAGCATCTTTTTATCCATTTAGGTGCCATTTTCATTTCTTCTTCTGTGAATGTCTGCTCATATATTTTGCCACGTTTCTATCAGATTGTTAGTCTGTTTCTTCTCAGTTTGTAGGAACTCTTAATATATTAAGAATATTAGCCATTTAAGTGCAGATATATTTTCTCAGTTTATCATTTGCCTTTTAACTTTGCTTATGTTGTTTTTGTGTCATGCCATATTTTAAGAAAAATTAACATAATTAGATTTATCAGTAATTTACCTCATAGCTTCTAGACTTCCATTTCCTAGGTGTTATCTTATGGTTCTCCAATTACACTTATATTGGATCTCCTTTGTCTGCTGGGTATTTCTATTACTTTCTCCTAAATCTTCTAAAAAAAAATCTTTATCTTTGTTTGAGTTGCTGCACTTTTCCTTTCCATTCTCTATTTTTCTTACTGTGTGCTCATGACATCTCTTTGTTTGTATGTACCTTTTAATTTAGTCCTTCCTTCTCATTTTTTCCCTTTTTTTCAAATTCATTCTTGATATTTGTCAATTCTCATTTCCTGTCTTTCCATAACTTTTGTTGCACAACTCTTGTGTATAAAGAATACTACAATTCTTTAATCCTCTAAATCAGAATAACTCTTTGTGGAGCTACCACTCACCTAGCCAATAGCAGATTAAACTTAAGTAACTCTTTGTGGCTTATTCTCCCTCACTCTTTTATCAAAGCAGAATCCAGGAATTATTTGTGGCTGGAAGATGAGGGGGGTCTGGATTGTGCCAATGGTAGTTGACATCTTTATTCTGGCTCTTCTGGCTGCAGGATACTACTGTTAAGAGTTGGTTCAATTTAGGCACTTTGCTTCAGGTGGCCTGAGAGATGTTTCTTAGAACATTTTACCACACTGACTGAAGATTCTTACTAAAACCTCTGTGTCTTACTAAAACTTAATAAGGCATCTCACAGCATTTGGGATGCTTCATTCCACAATGCTCATTCCTCTGTTTGCCTCAGTCTCCAGGTGGAGGAGAGGTTAAATCCATCCCTTTCTCTCAGATTTGATCATTTTCAACTTTTGTTGCCCAAGCTTCTTACCTTCACAAATCCCCTCACCATAGTTAGCCCCTCTCTGAGACTGTCAGCTTCATAATTTTCAGTGAAATAGAAACACGTTTTTTTCTTTGTGTATGTATTTTTTAAGGGTATTTTATACCTTTAGACCTTTAGAAACACATATTATCTTCCTTTGTATGGGTAGAGGATTGGAGCTTGGGACAGTAGATCCTAACCCTAGTTAGCACTTTCGTTAACACACTCTGGGATGTACATTTTCACTCTTTTATGTCTAGCTTATTCTAATATACAGTAGTTAGTAAAACTAATTTTTGAAGGGTATATTTGGTTGAAATGAAAGACAGTAAATATTATGATCATTAAGATATATTATAACAAAAGAATTTACTTTGCAACTTTTCTGCCAATGATGCTTTGTCAGTTAGGTCCTCCAAGAAGCCGACACCAAGACAGGATAAGAGATGTGTTGGAGGAAATGCCTTGAAGTATATAGGGGGAGGGAGCCTTCATACTGCAATGCAGGTCTTACTCCTGTGAGAAACAAAAGTGAGGGCAAGATTGGGTAGGAAGAGATTCAGATGGCAGTGCAGTTGTGAAAAACTCTTGGCTGGGTCAATGGGAAATAACCAAGCAAAAGCTGCCCTTTAGAGGAATCTTCCATGAGGCGGTAATGGCTTGGTTCTGGTGCCTCTGTCATGGACAGTCATTGTCTGTGAGCAGCCCAGGGGCAATTGGATCCTGTGAATGAGGTAGTACTTTCCAAAGAGTGGCAGCTGGAGGCTGTCAATCAGCTATGCTCCCTTGCAGCAGGTTCTCTTGAAGGGACATGTGAGTAAGTCATTTCCATGGCTGCCACTGCTGCCCACTTGACATATTTAGCCAGTAAAGCGATTTTTACTGTAAATTTCTTTTAAATTAAAGCAGTTTGATAAAGTCTTCTTCATATGGGAGAAAAATTCCAACAGGGATTAAATAATGGACAAGCTTTTGTTGTTGGATATTCCTAAAATGTCTACCAAGAATTTAAATACAATTTAATTAGAGAATGCTAAAGGAGGTAAAACTATCATTTATCATCCTAATAATCATACACAACCTAAACACACCGTTAGATAAGGCTGTTCCTTTACTCGTATTCGTCATTTTTTTAATGGTAAAGTACTTTACCACTTTATCACTGAATGAAACATCCAAAGCTGCTAATGGATATGCCTGTTTCAGATCAGTCTGTCCTTTTGACCCTTTGATTTTGATCTACAACCAATTTGTTTTCAACTGAATCACTTGCTTCCAAAAGGACCAGAAAGACCCTTAGCCTGGGATTCAGGTCATCTGTGGTCTAATTCCCCTTAGTTACAATGTAGCTGTGTGACCTTGCAGAAATTACTTCACCCCCTAGGGCTTCAGTTTCTGTGAAATGAGTTTATTAGATTAAATAATCTTCAGGGCTCATCTAGTCCATGAAATATTGTGGTTGAAGTTGGAGGTTATGGATAAAATGTTTCTATATTTGTTATAAAAAACTAAAATAAAGACATGGAAACTATATTTAGGAAATGTGTGGACAGCACATATATTGGAAAATGCAATTAATATTTAAAACAATCTTGCAGGCTGGAAGGATAGGTTACTTTGTAAAAGATAAACTTCAATAAGGATAGGGTGAGTTGTTTGTTTTTAAAATGTAAGCCTTTTATTTTAGAACAGTTTTAGATTTACAGAATTCTTGCAAAGATACTGCAGAGTGTTTGTTTTTGCTTTACATTTAAGTTTAAAAATGCCAGTGTTGGGTAGTTGGTATTGGTGCTGGAAGAGGGCAGGGATGGGGTGAGTGGGGCACGTTGTGGAGAGACTGGACTTAACATTTTATGTGAAAAGAACTTAGGTGTATTATGTGATGTGATCCTGCTATTATGTGACTATCAAAAAAAATAATAAAAGCTTAACAATATTAATAGAGACACATCATCCAGAATAAGGGAAGCAACGATCATATTGTACTCTAACCTGGCTATACCTCATCTTTTTGGTTCAGAGAACGCTTTAAAAGGAATGTTGAAATGTCTGTAGGGGATCCAAAGAAGAGGGAACAAGGTGATGAAAGGTTTGGAAATTGTTATATAAGAGGAAAGACTGAAAGAACTGGAGAGGTTTAGCCTAAACAAGAGAAGACTTAGCAGGGGTATGTAAACAATTACTTTTTAAATTAAATTTATTTTTAAAATTAGGTAAACTATTCGTATAATTAAAGAATCAAACTCATATAAAAGATACACAGTGCTTCTTCTCCTGTTTCCATTCCACTGTTCCCCATCCTGTTTAGGTATGATTTTTTATTATTCTTTTGAATCCTTCCAGTGTTTCTTTAGGCAATTACAAGGAAATACATATATACAAAAGGAATCAAAGTATACGTGTTATTTTGCATCTTGAGTGTTTTTACTTTATATATTTTGGAGATCTATGTATAAAGAGGGTAGTTCATTTGTTTTAAACAGCTGCATAGAATTCCATTCTGTGAGAGCATCATAGTTTACTTAACCAGTCTCAAAGATGAATCCTTGAGTTCTTGCCCATATTCTGTTTTCACAATGTTATCATTCACAAAAAACAAGAAAAATTAATAGCAATCCCTATTTTTCATCTCAATTGCTTGCAGGCATATCTATAGGATAAATCCTCAGGAGTGGGGGTCCTGGGTCAAAACTTAACTATGCATTTTTAATTTTGGAAGATAGTGCCTAATTGCCCTCCATAGGGGTGGTGCCAGTCTGCACATCCAAGAGCAATATCTAAGAATGCATGTTTCCACAGCCTCCTCCACTGGCTGTGTGCTCATACTTTGGATTTCTGCCCATCTGTTAGGTGAGAAATGGCATCTCAGTGCAGTTTCGGTTTTCATGCATCTCTTTATGAATGAAGCAGAAGATCTTTTCATCTGTTGAAGAGACTTTTTCCTCCTGTGAACTCTGTGTTCACACCCTTTGCACAATTTTCTACTGGATTGTGTAGCAGTTGTTTGTGCCACACTCTCATCCTCTTGGCATTCACCTCTCCAGGCCGAAAGCTGCTGTGTGAACACCTGTAACACTTTGCTGCAGACTTTTTTTCCTGGCCACGATGGCATATGTGGCAAACATATAGGAAAAGTCAGAGGAGCCAGAAAGTTAATGCCCTAGAAACTTGTCTCTTTTAATTACAAACAGGGATTTGTTGCATAAAGCCCCCCATCTTCCTTTCCCCTAGATGGGATAACTCTCTGGTATATTTGACACTGTCTCCCAGAGCTTCCCAGTGGAGTTGAGCCCACAGCAGTAACTGGCTTGAAAACCCACACTTTATTCCTTCCCTGCTCACTATATGTTCCTACTCCATTCCTCGTACTTAATAATTTCATTTCCTGAATAAACTATTTGCATTAGAATCCTTGCTTCAGGGTAGGCTTCTGGAGGAACCCAAGCCAAGCCTGGCTGTTAGGCCTATCTTTGAGTGCTGCTCAAAGTATGGTCAGCAGATGGCGCTGGTTTGTGAACTGTTTGTTACCAGTCTGATAAATTCAGAAATTGAGCTCAATGTTTAGAAATTTTTATAGCAATGTGATGTTGCCACAAAATTTAGGTTTAGTGACTTTGTGTTTTATACACACACACACACACACACACACACAGACACACACATACATACAATGGTCAGTGATGAATTTAAAAAAAACGAAAACAAACAAACTGGCCTCTACCTCCCATGGTTGGAGAGGCACAATCTTAAATGATGGCACTGAGACCAATGGATGGAAGTACAACTGGGAAAACTTTGGTTAGATATAAGAAAGATTTTTCTAATTGCCCAGATTGCCTAAAAGTTGAAGAGATTTCTTTTTGGTGGCAGTTAACCCTCTCATGATGAGAAGAGTTCAGCCTGTGTGGCTGGCTGGCTGTTGAGACTGTAAATAATCCTGAGTTTGGTGGCACATCTCTTCCATTTTAACAGCTTCTCTTACTCTGCCTTAGTGAAATGTGAACAGTAATTCTGTCATTCTTTTTCTTCTCTTTCTGTGAAAGAGAGGATTAATAAAGATGAAAATAATATACTGGTTGTGTTCCTTAAAAACCTGTTGACTTTCTAAAAATCATAAGGGAAAGTGTAATCCTGGTTGATCCTGTTCTGATAGTTTCTGATATACCGTGAGTTCCATCCCAATAGCCTTTCATATTTACAAAACTGAGAATCTGGCAACTATAGGTAATGGGACTGAATCTTTCTTTTTTTTTCAAACACTAAGGTTTCTCAACTAGTATTAAAATGCTAAATGAAAAGTCTTATGAGATTTCCTGTCTGAATCATCGATCTCAGGAACAATAAGTTCACTCAGTACCCAAGGTACTAAAGTAAAACCAGAGAGAAAGGAAAACATTTGCCTTTCAGCTCCTGGAGAAGAGCTGTACTCTCCTTGGCTTCTCCTTTGAGCCCTCCAGTCATGGGGTTTTGCCTACCTCCACAGAACAAAGCTCCCTTTGTTGCTAAGGAAAGCTTGTGACCAGACTGGAGTGGGAATATTAGAATGGCAGTTACGACAGAGTTGAACTCAATGTTGAAACCATAGATTGCACATCACCAAAACATTAGAAGGTGTGCTAAAACCAACAGTAAGCAAATGTGGAGTGTTAAGGATGCGCAATTGGAATATTTAAAGTGCTAATGAGCTTCCTTTTAAAAAAAATGTTTCAAAAAAAGAGTTTCCAGTGGTTCAGGCCATCAAGCCCTAATGTATGTATTCAAAGGGACATTTTGGAGGACAGCATAATTGTCCACCATTATGTTGCGATGTTAAAAGGGAATGGCCCTGGAGTCAGACTGCCTTGATTCACATCTCAGCTCTGCCTCTTCCTAGGCAAGGCACTCAATGATTTTAAAGCTGTTTCTTCTTCTGAAGAAATGGGGATAATAAGAGTACTTTAGAGAATTGTTATGAGGATTAAATAAGATAATGCACATCAAGTAGTTAGCACAGGCTTTGTTCCTATCATAGTATTATACAATAAATATCATTAAAAGCCTTCCAAGATTCCCTCACAGCAGGAAAGATGTAGAACTGGGTGCTTTTGTCCTGGGTGAGCTAGGGCACGGAGCGCTGTCCTGTGCACCCATCTCCCCCTTCTCTAACCCCGTTCCTTTCTCCTTCACCCTTGACCCTTCTCCTCCTTCCTTTGGATCCTTTTCTTCCATTCTCTTATCTTCAGGGTTTTGCCTTGAGCTTCAGGAAAGCTAAGGCACAGAAGAGTATCTTATTCTCTTTTCCTAAATTCTACTGAACAAATCTTTGGAAGAGTGGAAGATTATTCTACATTGTAAACTTAACTCCCTGTAGACAATTGGAGTAGGATCATATGAGGTTATCTGTGGTGTGTGTGAATTAGACAGGTGGTGGTGTGAATGATGGTTGTGGTGATGAAGAATGAAAATTGCAAGCTCTGTGTGCAGCACCTTGACTGCCATTCCACCTTGACTCGGGGGGGAGGTCGAGAATCTTTTGAGCTCCCAGAGGTAAAATTTATTGTATACTTTCATCATTATCATGGTTCCCTTTTGATCCCTGAACAATAAACGCATGAAGAGCTCTTTAATGCAATTTCTAATTAAAGTAGCTTTGAGTAGGGGCTTTTCAATTTGCTTCCAGCTTAGTCCAGGCTGACAACCCTCTATTTATCAATTTTTATTTTGCTTTTGAAAGAATGATAACACCTATCAGAGCTGTAGCTCTCCAGTTATGCAGGGTGTTTAATGTCTGGTCCCACAGGCTGAAGTCCAACTTGAAGTCAGTCTACTCATCAAGTCGTTAGCCCTGTCCGGATAGCAGCCACCTGGAGGAAAGCAAGCCTTTTTGGGGTACTTTTCACAAAAGTCCAGTGTGGGATAGGATACTCCTACCCCTGTTTGGCCAGCTGATGCTCTCCTCTCTCTAAGGGTAGAACTGAGACATGCAGAGTCTCGGAATGCACCACCCCACTGAGCTCAAGCATATATTGCATGAAGTTGTGCTTATATCTGCTTTTTGTGTGTGTGTGTGAGGAAGATTGGCCCTGAGCTAACATCTGTGCCAATCTTCCTTTAGTTTTGTATGTGGGATGCCACCACAGCATGGCTTGATGAGCAGTGTGTAGGTCCATGCCTGGGATCTGAACTCACGGACCCCAGGCTACTGAAGTGGAGCACATGAACTTAACCATTACGCCACTGGACCGGCTCCCTATATGTGCTTTTAATGTGCCATTAATGTGCTTTTAAACCTATGTATGGCCTCTCCTTTTTCTTATCCCTGAAGACAGGTATTTTTAGTTCCAGATGCTGGAAGTACTGTGATTCAAAACCTTTCACTCACTTTCTTTGGAATGCTGATGAGTCAAAACCAGAATTAAACAAAATGAGAAAATATTTTTTAAATAATGTTTAATGAGTATACATTTACAAAGGCAGTCATCCCCTAACTTGGGGAAAACATACAAAAATAAAAGATCTATGAGCTTAATAAAACTTTTCCTAGAATATAGGAAATATACCAGCAGTGAAGAAGTTTAGTCTAACTTTTTTAGGTAGAACAGTTTGGACTTGTTAAAAGGAATACAGTTTACCCAACATACTATTTCCATCCGTTGCAAACGTATTCTTTCCACCTGAAGTAGAGTGGAGGCATCAGCTATGTTAGGATGGTCAAACTGGTTTGATGTTTTGGGGAGGGAGGGATATTGGGAGGGATGAAAGAAGGAAAGGTGGGGCCTGGAGCCCTTAGGGTTGAGGCAAAGGGTCGGACCTGGCAATGCACTGTTATGCCAAAACCACCAGGGGCGCTCTTTAGCTTCATGGATGGCTTTTATTAAGTACTCCGGAAGAGCATTTTTACTAGGTTGTAAAAGTAGAGTCCTTTTTACTCTAGGGAAGCTTTTTTACCTAGGTGTGTCATTTTCTAGTTTTAGTGATGAACTATGAGCCAGCAAAAATATATTACTCTTTTACCAAAAGGGAGCATGGTTAACCCCATAGGCTTTGCTTGATCAGCCTGGTAGTACTTAATCTTTAATCAACCAACCTGTAACCAAAGAACAGGCTCCAACCCTAGAACTCTTGGCTGTTTTGCATAAAATAGAGTGGATGAGCAGGGACATTTTCCCTGTCCTTCCCACTGATGCTCTCAGGCCAGCACCACACACCACAGCTCTGCTCACAGTCTTCCAGCTTCTGTCTTGATTGGGTGAACCAAGGATGAATTAATGGAGCATGTTCTGTGTATGTTCTCAGTGAACGCAAATTGAAATTTAAAAAATCTAAAGGGTGTGAGGAAACCAATATTCTTGTCCAATGCTGATGATATTGACAAGGTCACTTAAGAAATAATTTGGCAATATATATCAAATGCTATTAGAAGTTCTTTAATTTTGTAATCCCAATTCTTGGCAAGTATTCTGAGGAAATAATTTAAAATATGGAAAAAAGTTATAAGTGCTAAGATATTCTCTGAAATGTTATTTGCTTTTATAAAAATGGATATAACATACATGTTTAATTAGGGCGGTGGTTAAATAAATGCCCATTTGATGTAATATTATGCGGCCACTAGTTAAATATGTATACCGTGTAAGTAAGAGAACAAAGCCACTGATATAGTAAGTGAAAAAGGAAGGATATAAAATTGAATATACAGTATAGACAGAACTATTTTCAAAAAGTTTTATAGAAAAGTATCCTGAGTTGTGGGTAATGTTTTAGTCTATTTTAATCATTTTGTGTAATGTCATGTAGAATATATGATAATAAGAATAAAAAAAGAGGAAAATAAATGGCCTTTGTAGAGCAGGCAGAAAAATGTCAAACCCAAAGCTTTTGGTTATTTTGGTATGTGGGAAGATCGTGCATAAGGCTCCTTCAGCTCCATGCATGAGCCAGGAAAGCTAATCCTGCGGAAGGTCATCTTGGAGATGGCACTGTCAGCACAGAAAACAGAGAGAACCGTTTTATTCTGCCTTCTAGCAAGGATTTGAGAAAGAACAAAGTCTCAAATTACAACTACTGCTCACACGTCTCTGCCCTGACTTTCACTTCTATACTTTTTTCTCATCTGTGCATCTGTCAAACTAACACTTTCATTATTCATTTAATTTCACTACTGAACATTATAATAAACTATGATAAATTTTGGAAGCTACTTTTTTATACTAGAAATTCATTTCATAGTGATTAATGTTGGACAATATTTGGAATATATTATTTACAAAGCATACTACAATACCTAAATAATATGAAACCTAATATAGTGCAACTTTACAAAATTTATTTAGCTTACTGTCTAAAATTCTGGTTTATTTGAACTTTTTGTGCAAATGATTTTATCAATCCTTCCTTGCTTATTGTACACTGAGAAAATCCAAGTGGATATCCCTCAATTTTAACTCCATCTTTCCTACCTTTTCCTTGTAGAGGAAGGATCTTATGACAACTGCATAGATTTGCATATATTCTAACCTGTGGTTACCTACAATCAATTGTGATATTTTTGTGTTATAAAATAGTTCCCTACAGTACACATACATATTGGTAAAAGAAAATCAAAGAGCACATTTAACCACAGAATTCACTATGGAAATATTTATGATCACCTTCACTTCCAAAAATCAATTTTAAAAAATCTCATTCCTTTTACTTCATTTGGTCCTCTTCTTCATGCATACCTAATAAAGCCTTTATCAGTGGCCACCATATTACTGTTTTCTCTTTCACTCCACTCAGGCCTTGAACTAGAAAGGGAAGTTGCAAGTACTTCCCCTGGATTTTGCAAGACATTAAATCATGCATGTTGCCCACAACAGAGAAGCTTCCTAGGGTGAAACCACAAAGCTAACTGTGATCTCAGGCCCTCTGCCTCCAGGAAGAGGAAAAACAGGGACCTGCCCTGATTCATCACTAACTGGAGATAAAATGGCGTTCTCTTTTCATCTATCACTTTCTCAAAGTCAGGCAGCGTATCCTTCTTTGTTCACAAACTTCACCCCATGGTGGAAGAAAAAGCTTTCTCAACTATACCCATTATTCTTCTCCAAACGTACAATCTATACTATGGTTCAGAAGTCTGGGTGAATTGAACTTTGCCCTAAATATGTGTTTTTACATTCAATGCCAATTTCGAGAATTTTGAGTTCCTTTCCCAGCCCTGGCGGATCCGTGTAAGAGTCCTGTCTATGCATGGCAGGATGAGGATAAACTTGATCACCAACACAGTGCAAGGAATGATGAGCGCTATCACGTAGGCTGAAGGAAGATACCATTTGAGAATCGAAGGACTGAGGAATCTCTTTCCACCATACACCAGGGTGTGGGCTGTGCACAAGATCAGGGTCAAATAGCCCAGTTTGGACTATAAGCAAGAAAGAAAAATATGTACGTTAACATTATTTACATTTTAAAGAGAAACACTCTAAACCAATGAAGGATATTTGTCAACAACCACAAACCTTTGAAACCCGTAATATTTAGAACACTCTACTACGTCCTGAAGAAAGCATTAACCTTCCTTCAGGATGATAAATATTTCATTTTAAAAAAAGATTGTACTTACAAATGGCATAGTGGTTTCATCTTAACCTGGCCGGATGGGAAAGTTTCCCAGGACTAAACTCTTTTGAATTAGAATAAATAATATATCTTGCCTTCTTCCCCAATGGTAAAACTCTTTCCTTGATCACCTTTTCTGAAGGCCAGAGATGAAAGAGATATAGTATGTCCTCAAGGAGCACCATGTTACTATATATTACTGACTAAAAGCAGATGGTAACTAATTTCTATTGCAATAAAGAGCAATTAGCAAACTTTACTTTTGTTTGTTTTGGCCTAAATACTAAAGCTCAATGTCTATTTTTGTCTTAATGCCTTGAAAAAAAAGTATTAACATGAGAAAATATTGACTGCATTTGGTCCCTGGAAGAAACTGCAAGACTTGAAATTCAAATAGATCTATAAAATTCAAATCTAGTTTCAGTTATGAATGGTCTATCCTTTTATACTGGTTCACAATGAACATGCATCAGAATCATCTGGAGAGCTTGTTAAAATAAATTGCTGAGCCACACCTCCAGAGTTTCTCATTCATTAGGTCTGGTTGGGGCCTGGGGATTTGTGTATCTAACAAGATTTTAGGGGATGCTGACACTGCTAGTCCAGGCAGCACACTTTGAGGAGCACTGGTCTATAAGAATAGTTACGAACCGCTTTAATGAGGTGTCTGATGGTTGGTGTGTGGAAAAAACTGATTTTTCCCCCTGACAGAGCAGCAATGAGTCTGGTATGATGACAGTCTAGTGTATCTTACTTTGAAGGTTTTAAACTTTATTTCAACATGTACCTTTCCATATCAATATGTCCATATTCTAAGGTTGATTTTCAGAAGTAGAAATTTTATCTTTGGGTTTCTCTTTACCTTCCACCTAGGATATCTCCAAACACAAAGTTTAATGGTTAATGCTTTTTACTCTTTCTCTTCACTGTGGCTCTGGGAGTTCAGGAATCTTGGCAAAGGATGCCCTGCCAGGAAGGCAAACCATTATGGAATCTGCTTTTTGGTACTAGAGTTTAGCATTTTCTAATTTGAACTTGTTTCAGTTGCTATTTTTATGAGATTGCTAGGGAAGTGATAAAGCAAAATGAAATTTATGCATGGTATGAGAGAAAAATGAAAATATTTGTAAAGCCAGCCTCATTTTGCAATATAAAGTAGATTAAATCTTGAAGTCCTTACCTGGACAAATCGGAACTCTCTCCAGTTGACCGCGTTGCTAACTGATGGTAAGGAAGTGATTCCCAAGAGTACAAACAGGAAAAATCCCAGGATTCCCAAAGATATATATGAATCATTAAGCCAGGCAGTAGAGGTACTAAATGGATTTTCTTTCTTGGCTGTTGCCTAAGAAGAATTAGAAGCAATTTTTAAAAATTACGTTTTTTACAGACTGCCCAAACTTTGAAAGGGACTGAAAAATACCTCTGCATGGTTTATTTGCTCAAGGCAAATTGTATGACATTTGTTAATAATCATTTGAAAATAATTATAGAGAAAACTATAGTTAGAATTTTTTTTGTAGAAAATGTAATTAGTTCTGCTGGGACTTTATTATAATAGTTGACTCCAGGAGTTGTGTGGGGAGTTTTAATTGACTCTATAAATCTTAAAACAAGTAAACATTTACTTAAACCTTCTTTACCTTATGGCTTATTGTTCCCCAAGCAAAACTTGATGTTCTCAAATGATTACATCAGGATTCTGTTTTTCTGCTTTATATACACACACATTAACACACACAAAGTTTGGGTTCTTTCGTGTTTACTATGTTGTAATATAGCATCAAGTCTGTCACACCACAGATTGAGAAAAATCACCCCCCTGTAATGTGACTCTTAGCCAAGAACCTCTTATGTATTTGTTACGGAAATAATGTAGAGAAATCCTCAGAAGCGCCATCAATGAGTTATTGACTAATAAACTTTGAGACAGCAGTAAGATTGATCAAAACCAATTATTTCCAAACTAGAACTGATGTACAGTACTTTCTCTGGGACTGCTTTAAGACTACCCAAGCTGATTGTTTCTGAACTTTTTGACTATGCAGAAAATAGTATTTGACATTTGCTCAGAATTGTTTAGCTTTCCAGTTATTTTTTTTTTTTTAAAGATTTTATTTTTTCCTTTTTCTCCCCAAAGCCCCCCGGTACATAGTTGTGTATTCTTCGTTGTGGGTTCTTCTAGTTGTGGCATGTGGGACGCTGCCTCAGCGTGGTTTGATGAGCAGTGCCATGTCCGCGCCCAGGATTCGAACCAACGAAACAGTGGGCCGCCTGCAGCGGAGCGCGCGAACTTAACCACTCGGCCACGGGGCCAGCCCCAAGCTTTCCAGTTATTGAGGACAACTTCCCACAAGTCAAACATTAATGGGGTTATAAGCTTCCTTTTGTGAATTTGTTTACATTTCTGTGACACATGTTTGAACAGCCCTGCTACTTATAAGATGGTTGGTTTTGACTTCCAAAAGGAAGTAGCATGCATAAAAATAGAAGCTTGAAAACACATCAGTTTACATTTATTGACTGCCCCCTAAAGGAATTCAAGTAGATATCTTTAGTTTTCCTGAGCCCCCCAAATCTGTCAGTTTGTCAGTATCCCAATGAGTCCTGCGAATATAGATCTGGACCCAAGTGAACCTGGGAATCTAATTTTCATTCTTAATAGTTGTATGAGATCTCAACTGTATTCATTTTTTAAAAACGAGAGAGACATGAGGTGTTTAATTCTAGTTACTTTAAAAAATAAAGATGCTTAGAAGAGTGATTTTTTTTCTATAATTGTGAAATGGACTATGATGTAGCAAGATTCCTCTTTGATTTAAGGGATAGGAGAATATAAATGAGTAAAGATTTACCTGGGTAATGGTCATATTTCTCAATGTCCATCGTACATAGTAACGAATAGGAATCACAAGTGTGTAGATGACATGAAGGAAGGCAAATCCCAGTGCTATCAAGCCAAGCTGCTTTCTGCAAAGCATCCAGTGGTCAAGCCAGTCTGGGAATCGGCGGTATTTTGTACCTCGGTACAGCTGCAGAACGGCAGCAATAACACCAGGGAGGTAAACCAAGGCAAGCAGTGTAAGTGCTGCTATTGGAAAGACACGATTTGGAATGGAAATAGCCATGCGAAATGTGCTATCCTTCTTTTCATAAACATAAGGGTAGATTACTTCTCTTATAACACAGTAGAAAAAGAAGAAGACACACAGAATAGCAGACAAATAGAAGGGGAACTTCCACATTGGAAATAGTTGCAGGGGGTAGTTTTCAATTTCTTTGGCGGCTATGAGAGATCCTTGATCCAATGGAGTAAGTCCAAGAGTACGAACAATATCCATCACTCTTTGCTTAGCTTTGCTGTCATTTCCGCAGACAAACACCTAGATTAAAAATAATTAATTTTGTATTTATTCTTTAATAATTATTTTGAAAGACTATATAAGCACCGTGCAGAACAATGACATGTAGTAGTGAACTGCTTTTCAAACAAGGATGTAGAGTCAACATATTTAACGAGATGATGTTTTAAACTTGCACGTGTGCTGGATAGTTAAGTACCAGGGTTTTAAGTTGGGAATGATTTTAGGCACATCACATTGATATGCTAAAACTTGGTTCTCTGCAGCGTGAATAGTTTGATCTTTCTTCTGTATTCGTGGGTGCCATGTCACTAAGGGATTACTTCTAATCTCAGTGAATAAATGGAACCAATTTCATACAAGGTAATGGGAGTGGAAAGGATATCCATCAACAATTTACCTATGTTATTTTCTAGTACTGACCAGAGGCTTCCAGAGACTGACACCATTGGGTTCCATCAAGGTAAAAGCTGAGGGTGCAGACAGTGGGAAATAAATCACAACAATTGACTACTCGGTCAAACTTGAGAATATTATTCATGGCACATATTAACAAAACAAAATGTTTAGTGGGTATTTTATTTTGGAATTATATTTTGGAATCTTTAAGGTAAGTGCACATTAAAACACTCACTTTTTAAAGACTGAGTGTAAATTCATTGTTTAATCTTACCTGCCGACTTGCATCCAGCGCTCCTGACTGGAGAGCCCAGGCTGAGATGGTGTTAAATGCTTTTACTACGTGAGCTCCTGGCACCAACTGAGCAAGGTACTCTGCATTAGATTCTGGATATTGATTGATTTTGAGGTTGTTGCTGATGTCGACCAATATTTTCCCATTGAGAAGCTCAGTTAGTTCTGTGAGAAAATCATAGTGCTCCCTATGGACTGCTAAGATTATGATGTCAGATTTCTGGGCTGCTTCTGAATAGCTCAAGACCTCTGCACCGTTGGGCAGCAGACTGGACATCCGGGGGTTTCGACTTCCAAAAACAATAGAATAACCACACTGGAGCATTTTAAGTCCCAGTGATCTTCCAAAATCTCCAGTTCCAAAAATACATACAGTCTCTTGCTTTTCTGAAGAATTCACAGTAAGAGGAAGTGAATCTGCAGACGTTTTCTCCATAACTGAAAGATAATAACACAGATACCCAACAAAATATGAATGCTCCAGGCATCGAAAAATTAATAAGAATTATATCCAGGAAACACTGATTGACTGATGTTGTTCTAATCTTCTAATGAATTATCTCAAGTGTATTCCCCACAAAATTTAGAAGGAGTAAAAATTGTCATATATATTCTCATGTGTTTCTTATTTAACAAAATCATTGGTGAAAAACTTCTTCTGTTGATAAGGAGATGCAGTAAAAAACCAAGACGCTTACTGGTAGATGTTTTAAACTATGGTCTTGTATTGCAATGATATTGCATTTACTGAAAACTTACAGTTCCAAAAGTTCTCAGAGCAAAATATGACAAAGAATGGTCTAATAAGGAAATTATAGACCAATTCACTTATGTTTAGTGACACAAAAATCCCAAATTAAACATTAGCAAACAGAATCCAGCAGCTTGTAAAGAGAAAGTGCACACTGATCAAATGGGGATTATTCTAGGAATGTAAAAATTTTGTAAATTTAATATTAGAAAGTCTATTAATATAAGTTACCATATTAGAAGATTTAAGGAGAAAAATATGGTTATATTGATGCATGCTAACTGGACAAATGTTAAAATTCGACACTTCTTCTTCTTTTTTTTTTTTGAGGAAGATTGGCCCTGAGCTAACATCTGTGCCCATCATCTTCTACTTTATATGTGGGATGCCTGCCACAGCATGGCTTGCCAAGCAGTGCATAGGTCTGCACCCAGGATCCGAACTGATGAACCCCAGGCCGCCAAAGTGGAACATGTGAACTTAACTGCCGCACCACTGGGCAAGGCCCCATTTATTCTTGATTCATAGTAAAAAAGGAATAAATAGGTTGTTCCTTAGCATGCTAAGTATCTCTGTCAACCTAAAATCTAGTATCATGCTTAAAAGAGAATTACTAGAAACATTCCCAATAATGTCATAAACAAGAAAAATATATCTGCTATGACCGCTTTAGTTATTATTGTTTGGAAATTCTAGCTAACACAACTATCAGAGAAAGAAATACAGAGGAATAGAAATTCAAAAGGTGTTGCAGATAATCAAATTGTAGTCTTGGAAAACTCAAGAGAGTCAACTGAAAAAGTACCATACATTTAAAAATAATTCAACATCTTGTCTGGGAAACCAATTAATATCAATATTCTTCATATATTAAAAAAACAGTTTGAAGATTTAATAGAAGAAAGGGCCCTATTTATAGCTGCAACAAAAATAAAAAATATTTAGGAATAAACTTAACAAGATAAGATATGTACAGGATCTCTATGAAGAAAAATTTTAAAATTCCCCTAAGACTCTGAGAAGAACATTTATGTAAATGGACACGTGCAGCATGTTCCTGGATGGGAAGGCTCAGCTCCACAAAGATGTCAGTTTTCCCTAATTTAATATATAAATTCTGAAAAGTAGAGTAATGAATATGGGGCTGGTTCCATTAAATATTAAAATATTATAAAGCTAAAATGATGAAATGATATAGCAATGTCACAGGAATAAAAACATTCAGTGGAGTAGAGTTAAAAAATACACAAATGGACCTAAACACCTGTGATAAAGATGGCATCTCAAGTCAAAGAGGAAAAGATGGATTATTCAGTAGCTAATATTGGAACAACTAAATAGCCAATTAGAAGAAACAGTTGAATTTATACCTTGTACTTCACCTAAAGGTAAAATTTAAAATATATTAAAGATTTAAATATATATATATTTTAAAAATGGAACTATAATAGAACTAGAAGAAGCCATGGAGAATTCTTTTATAGCCTTAGAGGGGCAGTGCCCTTTTCCTATGTCACAAATCCCCGAACCCATTAAAGAATAAAAGGATAAATGTGATTGCATAAAAATAAATAATAGCTGCAAAGCAAAAACCACTGTAGGCAAAGTCAGAAGAGAATCAACAAGCTGGAAAAAATGTTTTTAACTCATACACATCAATAAGAAAAAAAAATTCCCATTAGAAAAGTGGGCAAAAATATGAGCTGACACTTCATCCTAAGGAAATATGAAAGACTTTTCAACATAGTAAAAGACCTTTAATCTTACCTAGAATAAAAGAAATGCCAGTTAAAACTAAACTGAGTCACTATTATAAACATGTGACTGTGTTACTTTTTAAAAGTTTGTGAAATATAAGTTAAAAACAAAACCAAATAAAAGTTCTCAAAGTTCCTATGATCTCATAAAGTAATCTAGGTTACTATCTATATTTTGAAGAATATTATTTCTGGGGCTGGCCCTGTGGCCGAGTGGTTAAGTTCGCGCGCTCCGCTGCAGGCAGCCCAGTGTTTCCTTGGTTCGAATCCTGGGCGCTGACATGGCACCGCTCATCAAACCACGCTGAAGCAGCGTCCCACATGCCACAACTAGAAGGACCCACAACGAAGAATATACAACTAGGTACCAGGGGGCTTTGGGGAGAAAAAGGAAAAAAATAAAATCTTAAAAAAAAGGATATTATTTCTTCTTTCAGTACTGATTTTTTTCTCAAAACTTCTTCTCTTCCCGGTATTTAGTTTAAGCTTTCGGTTAATCCTTTTTTTGGTCTCTGTTGTTCAGTGACGTACCCTCAGTGCTAAGAAGAGCACTCATTATGATAGACTAGGCACTTCTTGATACATATTTGTCAAATGATATGAGAAGGATGGAATGTAGGAGTTGGAAGTGGCGGTTTACTGTGTGCCAGGCACAGTGTGAGATACATAATAAGAGGAAGCTGAATGATTCAAGACAAGCCACTGGAAAAGAGTATGGGAAAAGGAGAGAAGTCGAGGGGGAGGATGTTTTAAAGACATTACTTCTTTTGTCCAAATGAGTTTAAAGTAAAACTCAGTGAATTTGATGTGGATTTTCAAACTAGATCTAATCACTATTCAATTCTTGCATAATGGATTTCATGTAGATTGTAAAGCATATGAAGTTTGCACCTTTTTAAAGGGATTTCAGAAATTTTGCCCACTCCATATTAGCCTATGGAAAACACTTGTATTCTTACCTGAGCTTATCCAAAGGTGTGTACCTGTATTACAAGCAGACCATTCATGGTTTTGTGGGTAGTCAGAAGTCATGGCAGATAGGGACAAGAAATACAAGACTTTCCTGTACTTCAACAGAAACTCTCTGAATCATTGAATTAAGCACAGCAACTGGATCCTTTTATATACTAGCCGGTGACTAATATCCTAAATGGTGTCAGGGAAGGGCATGACCATATATAGGAAAGCACCTGGAGATGGGCAGGGCCCATCCTATGGAAACACAGTTGTGTCTTTGAAAAATTCTTAGTAGCATCTACAAATGCAAACTAATTTAGCAATTTATATTATATTGGTTAGTTGCTAATCAGTTAACAACTAGTTGTTATAACTCAAACTTTCAAACTGCTGAATGATACCTTGATTATTCTACTTCGTAGAAATCATTTGTGAGTGTGTTGAAAGAATGTCAGTCTGCCTGACTATCCCCTCACTTCTTCTCCATTCTTTTATCCCAATATATTATTTTTCTCTTTCGTATATTTGGATGGACATTTGCAAGCAAAATACACATTTGATAAAGTTGCCGGTGTCCTGTATGAGATGGATGATGTCTTTATTGACATATTTTCACTTGGGTCATCTTAATCATTGCAAAGAAAGAGTGATTCCAGACTTTATTTTGACTATTTGGCCACTACATTCAGTTATTCTAACCTGCCATAAACTTTTTTTTTTAAACAAAGATATTGACTACACAGTACTAGTTTTTGTTCCATCTCTTACTAGCAGTGTAACCTTGGGTAAGTTACTCAAACTCTTTGTGTCTCAGTTTCATCATCTTTAAGATGAGAGGTTGATAGTCGCTACTTTAGAGACATTGTGAGGATCAGATGAATTAATGTATCTTAAGACAGTTCTTGAGACATAAGTACTCAATAAATTGGCTATTATTAATAGATTATTGAATAATCTGTTAATTAATTAATGTAACCTTTATATGTATTCTATAAATTAAGGGTCAGTTATGCTTCAATAACTGTGATTATTGGAAATACATAAAATTTATCTGAAATAGCATTCAATAATTCTTTTTTTTTTTATTTTTTTTATTTTTTTTTTTATTAATGTTATGATAGATTACAAGCTTGTGAGATTTCAGTTGTACATTTTTGTTAGTCATGTTGTGGGTACACCACTTCCCCCTCCGTACCCTCCCCCCACCCCCCCTTTTCCCTGGTAACCACCGATCAGATCTCCTTCTCAATATACTAATTTCCACCTATGAGTGGAGTCATATAGAGATCGTCTTTCTCTGACTGACTTATTTCGCTTAACATAATGCCCTCGAGGTCCATCCACGTTGTTGTGAATGGGCCAATTTCGTCTTTTTTTATGGCTGAGTAGTATTCCATTGTGTATATATAACACATCTTCTTTATCCAATCATCAGTTTCTGGGCATGTAGGCTGGTTCCACGTCTTGGCTATTGTAAATAATGCTGCGATGAACATAGGGGTGCAACGGACTCTTGAGATATCTGTTATCAGGTTCTTAGGATAGATACCCAGTAATGGGATGGCTGGGTCATAGGGTATTTCTATTTTTAACTTTTTGAGAAATCTCCATACTGTTTTCCATAGTGGCTGTACCAGTTTGCATTCCCACCAACAGTGTATGAGGGTTCCTCTTTCTCCACAACCTCTCCAACATTTGTCGTTCTTGGTTTTGGATGTTTTTGCCAATCTAACGGGGGTAAGGTGATATCTTAGTGTAGTTTTGATTTGCATTTCCCTGATGATTAGCGATGATGAACATCTTTTCATGTGCCTATTGGCCATATTCATATCTTCTTTTGAGAAATGTCTGTTCATGTCCTCTGCCCATTTTTTGATCGGGTTGTTTGTTTTTTTGTTGTTAAGCTCAATAATTCTTAAGAAGCTTCTGCTTTCCTCACTTATTTCTTATAAATAAAACCTTATATGAAATGGCCTTAGGGCATATGAATTTATCAAAACACAGGCATAAAAACAGCTCAAGTGTGACTTTCTCTTATTTGTAATTCTTTCACATTTTATTTTAATATTTCTCTCTTAAAGTGTAGCTTGGCAATCTAATGTAACACACTTGGGCTGTTACCCCAACCATTAAAATTTATTTTCACTCCTAAACCTTCAGAGACATCCTGGGGGAATTGAAGATGCAAAAACATTGAGGAGATATCACTGGTTGACAATAGAAAGAAATATAGTTATTCCATTGGGCAGTTAGTTACTCCTTATCAAGTTATAGAGTTACAAGTTGATAATTCTGTTGGCCACATCTTGAGCTCCGCTTCAAATCCTCCTGGTTGTATTTCCAGTCCTTGGGCAGTGACTGAGCTCTGCTAGCTTCCCCTACCTAACAGAGGCTCACTTGGAGCCCCACATCTTGTATGTCTTGATTCTTGCCCTGGGGCTTCTCTGATCCTGTACCTGCTTAGCACTCAGACATGTACAACCCATGGGGCCACCATAGACCGATGGAGGACAGGACCCCCTGGATAAGTGCTTCCCCTTTCATCTTCTGGCACACAGTCCTGACATGTTTCATAAGGTTCCTCAGAAAGCCCCAGTGGAACAGAGCACCACTCATCTGCTACAGTGGCCAACCTAATGTGTGCCTGTCCTGTCTTTCCCGCATTCCCCGGTTTATGCCCCATGCCCCTCACTCCTGCTCCTTGGAATCGCTTCCCTAATAAGCTATCTGCAGACAAGCCTTTCAACAGGCTCTGCTTGCAAATTGACCCAGGATAATACAATATTATTATTATTATTATTATTTTAATGGAGAAATAAAAATGATCAGACCTAAGGTTACCATAACTGGTATGATGAAATAACATGTAAAAAGGAGTAATTCCTTGGAAGAATTTAATTCTGAACTTTTGGAAAAATATCCTAATAATAGGAGTTCATAAAAATGAAGATATATGTGTACTGTAAACCATAGGTAGATCAAGTTGAGGGTTCATTTTATAGTAAGTATGTAAAGAAGGAAGTTACACCCATTTCAGACTATTTGTAACTCAAAATAGCTCCCGTGTGTAGACACGGATTTATGGAGGCAGTAAGGTTTCTTGTTGAAAGACTTAAAGAAAAGTTTCCTAGTCCTATTTTACTCTTAGATGTAGGATGGAAGGAATAAAGAAAATAAGAAAGGTGGTAAACAGGAAGCAGAGTTATTAAGGGAAAGATGGGTTAAAATAGTTATAACATAGTGGTCTCCTCTCCTTCCTTCAGCTCTTTACAAACCTCAGTTATGTAACAGGAAACACAGCAAGAATATTTCCGGGTTTGGAAAATCTCCAGGACCAGTTTTGCCTCCTATGGAAGCATCTCCCAGAGAGGCTCCTTAAGAGGGCCAAGACAGGTAAAGTGATCCACAGGGTGTTTATATAGATCAGAGATTGGCAACCAATGAGGCGGATACAAAGGTGGCAAAGATGACCTCGAAGGCCACTGAGAAGCTTGTGTGTGTGCGAGGCATAAAAGGGGGACCAGGTGTGGGTCATGTAGAGACTTGCCCATCATCTCCCTCTGTCTGCAGATCCCACTCCAGGCCTTGGGAACCTGAGGCAGCATTCTTCTGGGATGTTCCCAACTAGGCATCCCATGTGGATATTAGGGTTAGACTTCCTTGAGCATTTTACTTCTCTCATCTCCCAGAGGACAGAGATTAGAGAGGCCAGGCCACTGTCAGCTTTAGAGGATTCTACCATACTGAAAACATGGAAATGTCCAAATAGGATTACAAAAATTGCATATTTTAAATGCTTATACTTAACAAAGCATATGCTATTATGCTATTAACAAAAAAATATTTTTATTTGAAATAATTATAGACTCACAGGAAGTTGCAAAGATAGTACAAGAGATCTGTGCATCCTTCACCATTTTCTCCAATGGTTACATTTTACATAGCTATAGTGCAATATCAAAACTAGGAAACTAACATTGGTACAATGGGCATGTATATTTCTATGTGATTTTATCCCATGTGTAGGTTTGTGTATCTACTACTGCAATCAGGATACAGAACTAGTCCAGCATGACCCCTTTATAGTCATAGTTACCACTGTCTCTGCCTGCCCTGACCCCTGGAAACCACTAATCTGTTCTCTAACTCTATAATTTTGTCATTTTGAGAATGTTATACAAATGAAATCACACGAAATATAACCTTTTGATATTGGCTGTTTTCTACTGAGCATAATGCCCTTGGGATCCATCCACGTTGCCGCATGTATCAATAGTTCCTTCCTTTTCACTGTCAAGTAGTCCGCCGTATGGACTTCTTCATTTGCTTATTTGCCATCTGTATGTCCTGTTTGGTGAAAAATCTCCTTATGTCTTCTCCTATTTTCTAATTGGATTGTTTGTTTTTTAACTATTGCGTTTTTATAATTCTTTATATATTATAGATATGAGTCCTTTTGTCAGATATGTGGTTTTCAAATATTTTCTCCCAGTCTGTAGCTTGATTTTCCATCACCCAACAGGTCATTCACAAAGCAAAAGTTTTAATTTTGATGAAATTAAATTTACTGGATTTTTTTTTTATGGATTGTGCTTTTGATGTCATGTCTAAGTATTCTTCACCAAGCCCTAGGTCCTGAATATTTTCTCCTAAAAGTTTTATAGTTTCATAGTTTACATTTAAATCCATTATCCATTTTGAGTTAATTTTTATATAAAGTATGAGGTTCAAGCCAAAGTTCATTTTTTTTGCCTATGAATATCTAATTACTTCCCTGTCATTTATTAAAAAGACTATCCTTTCATTGAATTTCTTTTGCACCCTTGTCAAAAGTCAATTGTCTGCACATGTGCGGGTCTATTTCTGGGTTCTCTCTTCTGTTGCATTGAGCTATGTGTCTACTCTCTGCCAATACCATGCAGTCTTGATGAAGCAGTTACATAGTGAGTCTTAAAATTGGGTAGATTGATTCTTCCCATTTTATTTTTTAATTTTCAGAACTGTTTTAGATATTTTAGTTCCTTTGCCTTTCAATATAAGTTTTAGGATAATCTTGTCCATATCTATGAAAAATTAAACATTTTAAATGCTTATGCTTAACAAGTCAATGTTTTTTAACATATTCTAAAAATACTGTGCAACCTATTTGTTTTGTGTAGGTGATAACTGCAGCCTATATTAAAATATTAATTCATACTAAAGCATAATAGCAGTGTACAGATATTTGATAAATGGATACAAATTTGTGTGATGGGCTTCTTTTCGTCCTAGCAGTATATTTCTGTATATGTGTAGACCTCACTTGGAGAATACATCAAAATAAAATCCTAAAGTCCTTTGTGTATCAGCAGCCAGGGGGAAAATGACCCTTCTCCCCCCCCCCTCCCATGCCCTGGAAAAGATCCTATTCCCCAATCCTCTTAGTAAGAAGAACAGGGATCAGCAACCCAGTCATGCACCTTCTAAAAGGTGGGCACTTTCTTGCCTTGTTCTTGGAAAATAGGCCATTTGTTTTTTCTAAAGTTTTCATAGAATGAAGAGGAAAATATATAAACACGGTTATGTATATAAGAAAAAGGAAAGAAAATCTTTCTCTCTCTCTGGTGCAGATAGGCTGAAAGGAAAAATTAGCCTTCATAAATTCCTCTTATATCTTTTATTTTCAGAAATACACAGAAGATACAAATTAAGGTATATTCTTTTATGTAAAGATTCAACCTTAGTTACACATTATTAGGAGTCTTATTTGTCTTTTAGCCCATCCAATTTTACATATTTATACAAACTAAAAATGCAAAAAATGTTTCACATAAAAAAGGTTTAGAGATAATCACAAAAACAATTATAAAGACAAAACTATCATCATCACAACACACGATTTTGAGTAACAGAAATAGTATGCTGGGAGCCTTAATAAAATCCTAAGTAGCCAAAAAGGACTCATCTATATGGTTTGGTTTGGAGGGAAATGCAAGAAGAGGGGACGTGGTGATGGTACAGACAGACAGATGTCTTCCTGGTACTCTTTGCGATCTTTCATTCAATCCTCAAAGCTACTTAGAATTACTAAGGCAAATAACTCTGCAAAGGATTACTCTAGAAACCAGTAGTCCTCAACCCTGGTGCACATGAGAATCACGTGGAGAAATTTTACAAAACACTGATGACTGGACTCTTGGGGCATCTGAATCAGTTGGTCTAGGGTAGAGCCTGGCCATTGTTTGTTTTTAAAAAAGCTCTCCCAGGTGATTTTACTGTAGAGCCAAGATTGCGAACCATTGCCTGTCAGCTTTTGGTTAATGGCCTGCTACATTGGTTCTCTTCCCTGGTCACATTTTAAAATCAGCTGGGAGCTAGTAAATGCTAGGTCACCACCACCTGAGATTCTGAATCAATGGGTCTGAGGTAAAGCCCAGGCTTCTATATTTAAAAAACCAAACCAAACCAAACAATCAATTCTAAGGAGTACCAAGGCCTGAGAACCACAGAAAGTGGTAAACAATAAGGGGTATCTTTCTTGGAGGGGGATCGTGGGGAAGGGAAAGACAGAGGGAGAACAGGGTACTGATGAAGTTGTAAGGAGCTGCAGAAACATTTCACCTGCTTTACAATTTTTTTCTCCTAAATAATCATTGGCTGGGTCTGAGAGGCTGGAATTCCCATTTTTGTGAAAACCAGAGGCCAGAGTGAATGTGCAGGTCATACAAGGAAGAGAGTCAAGGGAGCCAGACTCAAGACTTGGTTTGAGACTATGTGTAAGCTTTGCTCTTTAATTCTCTCAAGGAAACCTTGAAGAACTGTCTTCAATGAACCACAAATAGGTTGATCAAATCTACCCACAAATCTACTACAGTACTCCTTCATAGCAACTCTCACATAGTGCCATACCACATCTCATTTATCATTTGGGTGAAACTTTCATTAAAAACCTTCTGCTCCTTTCTCCATTTGAGAATTAAGCTTTGAATTCTGAAATGATTGTTCCTACAAGATTTTGAATTCCTCTGACAGTACCTCCTCTGCTCCCCCTGTCCACCCCCACTGGTGTTGTAGCACACAAATTCAGTGATCTGGCCTGCCACCTTCCGGGGAGTCAGAATACAAATAACACGTCTCAACTCCGTAAGATGTGAAAGGATTTTTTATTTTAATTTGATGCCTGTAAACAGGGTTTTTTTTTTCTCTTTTAGTCCTTCCTTCTGCTTTATTATTCCTCCTGCATTTCAACCTGAAAGCCCTGGATAACTTGACAACATATTTGTAATGAGCTGAAGCCCATCAATCAAATATTTCCTTTCATCACAAAGCATTAGGGCAAGAGGGAGTTCTGCAACTCTATGAGCCTTCTTATGATTCAGAGCGTTTGTTTTAATATATCCCAGGGACAACTGGAAAGCAAAAAACATTAAAAAAAATTTTTAAAACGTTACACTAACACATGAACCCATCCAATTTATTCACTGAGTAAGTTCTGTATTTAGTGAGGTCAAGGCTCTTTAGGGAAAGCGAGCATGTTCACATTTCAGCATGTATTCTTTCACTGAGAGGTATATACTACTGAAGCAAAATCAAAAGGCTTTGGTTTAAAAAGACCACTGATTACAGTTTATAAAAAATTTAATGTGCCCATAATCAATGAATTCTTCTACGAATTGGTTGTTTTGGATGGTTCAATCTTCAGTCTATACATGTTATTTGAAAATATAGTATATTTTTTATCTTAGCCTTGTAGTTAAAATACCCCTGTTAGTAACTTTGTTAGTAATAGCCACAGACTAACAGAAATATATCATTTAAGCTCTTAATCCACATAAATAAAACACTGCACTTTACTTACAAAAAACTGATTATTTCAATTGTTTGGTGAGAAACTATTATGTATTTCATCGCAACCTAATTTACTGATGATTAGTTTTTATGCTAGCCAATATAATAACACAAAAGAAAACAGTAATTTTTTCTTGTACAGTTTGATCAAGTCACAAGAGCATAACTAAATACAACCTTTGCATCAATGTTCTGTGGGGACATATACTTCCACACAAATTGCTAATAACCAGAACTAGCTATGGCATGTGCTGCAACTAAAATGATTCTATGAGTAACATTTCACTACTACCCAATGAATTACCAGGAGAGCAACGTAGTGCAGATCTATATTATTGATCTTAATTGTACTTTAGGAAAAAAGTTATTTATTTTTAACTTAAATTATTTGGTGGAATTCTAGTTCAATTAAAATCTTAATACATGTTTTCACATTTAGATCTCAGCTGCATCTGTCAAGATAAATGAAGATGGTTTTATGATTCCCTGGCCAAGAATTTCATCATGTAGGTTAATTATCCACTGTCTAGGCTGGTTAGTTCATTTGATTAAAGCCTGGGGCTCATGACAAGGTCAGGGATTCAGTCATGTCTGAGTTAATTTGCCCCGGCCTCCGTTTACATTCTAAATCCTGAACAACTTCTTACAAATCTGTGGTTCACCAAAGATTCAACATCAGGACCAGGACCTGGATTGCCACCATCAGAAAAACAACTCTCAGTCACTGATTGGGTGGCATGTGGCTTGAACACACTACACGAACATTTGCTTATTGGATGAGTTGGTAATCACAACAACCCACTTAATAGTCTCAATTAGTAGGTTTTGATTTTCTAGGACTACTGTAGTCAAAAATATTTTGGAAGTGATTTGATCATTTCAATTTTGAACTAGCTTTGTTTAAATAAATTTCCTATGAATAGTCATTTATCTTCACATTGAGGCCACTAGGAATTATCTCAATGTTTACAAATTTTGGCTGTAAATCTGATACTGCTTGACTCCTAGTTCCCTCAGGGAAATAGATATAGGGACACCTTTGTTACGTCTCTTCCCCAAATATGTATCTTCCCCAAATACATATCTTCCAATTTCCCAGACATGCCTCAAAAAAAAAAAGCACAACTTGGAGTCTCAGACTCGGAAAACCCGAAGCAACTAGCACACTTGCATTACTAGCTGCAATGAACCATTTACCAGCCTGCTAATTGCTTTCTCCTTGACCTCCTCCCATTTCCCACACCACCTTCATCAAGGCAATTGAACAGGATGAAGAAATTATTTTAGTACTTGGGCACTGGAAAAGAAATAACTAGAGGCATGATAATTTTTTTTGGTATAAGAATGATTTGATAAAACTTAGTTCTTTGAACTGTTCAATAGGCTTCGTAACTTACACCATGCCTTCAGGTGTTAAAGAAGGGCCAAAATGTTTTACTTAAGTTAAACTAATTAAAACCTTTAAAAATTCAATATTCTAATTTTCATGACCTCAGTTAAATACTTTAATTACACTATATCACTCTTTACAATGAATTTGACTCCAAAGTATTATAGTTACAAATTTATTATGAAATTTATTACCCATTATTACAACATAATAGGGTTACTAAAATTAAGGTTAATGCAAAAAAAACCAAGCTTCCTGCAATTTCTTTCTCCTTTTTAAAAACTGTTATAATAATTTCCACTTTTTACTTTACACATACTGTACAGCACAAAGCAATCTCATGCATCTCCCCAAATGGCAGGCAGTTGAAATCTGGACTTTGCCAGTACACTTTGACTCTCTTAACTAGTACAGTGCAGGGGGCATCCATCCTCATAACCTACTATGCCTATAAAGGTCAGCATTTTCCAAAAATAAAAATCAGTGCTACCAACAATGTCTTGGTAGGATTCATGTTTTCGACAGATTTATTAAACAGCCTCTCTGTGCCAGGCACTGTGCTACACAAGAGGGATAAAGGATGAATTAGACTGTCCTTGTCCTCAAGAGGATTCAGTCTTGGGGAGGATGTAGCAACACATAATCAAATGGCTATAATATCATGTGTGAGGACTCGAGCAGAGGAATGTGCAGAGTGGATCCCCGGCCAGAGAAGGGACCTAATCTGCTTGGGAAGCAGGGCAATAAAGCTTACCAAAGTCTGTGCCAAACTGCTTCAGACCAATTTAGCCTGGGCTCAAAGCTGTTTCCACAGCCTGTAAAAACAGCAGGTATAGATGAAAGATGCATAATCAGCATCTTAGTCAGCCGTTAATGGCCCCTCCTACTCCCACGCTCTTCAGTGCTGGTGCCATCTCCACTGAACACCTGTTTGGAGCCCTCAGCTCTGTTCTTAATGCATTTTTCCCCCCAATATTTGGAGCTGAGGCAAAAGAGATGATCTAGTTTATGTTCTAATAATCCGATAAGAGGTGCTATCCAGCTATATTGTTACCTCTTATCTTTCTTTTTATTCAGAATTATAGTTCCTAACTTTCAAAATAAGCCTTTGAATACATTTTCCTCCCTTTAAGATGAAAAGTGAACTTTACTTCATCCTGACATTAGGATCGATCATATAATCTACATTGAAAAGAAACATATTTCTCTCAAAATGTTTTCAGAAATATGCGACTGTTCAAAGTACAGTATGGTAAGACTTCTCTACATGTGGTTAAATAAACTCTTCTAGAACATTGTGGAGAAGCATTTAGATTAGGATGTCAATGGCCTGCCGAGGTAATTGGAGTGGAAATACTTCTTTTAGCAGAACACTGCATTCTTTTTGCAGAGAGAGATTTCTGAAAGATGATCTTCAAACAGTGCAAGCATTCTTTGTTCTTTTTTCCTTAACGATTTTGGAAGAACAAACTGTTTAAGTATATAGGCCAAGTATGTTTTATTATCATGCATTGTTTTAAGTATTAATTATTCCTTAGCTTAGTTCCTTCCAGGACTGATTTCTTCTCACAAAAGAACAAGGGCTAATTTAAATCATTTTGGAAATGACCTAAAAGTCATTTAAACATCTTGAGTAGGTTTAACACATCATGTGGAACTGCTCAGGAAGTCTTCATAATTAACTAATGACCCATTCTCTTTGAATGTACAAAGAACAGAGTCAAACAGGTAACTTCACAGGCCTTGTCTGTAAATCTTATTTCTATTATTTCTGCCTAACTACAACTTCAAAACAAAAAATCCCACTCAGAAAACTTCACTACCCATAGTCTGTCCCAGGTTTGCACAGCAGGAATTATAGGTGGATGTAGATGCAGATTTAACAAATGACCTCATCCTTGGAGAACAACCCAGAGCAAACCAGCTACAAGGTACCCTAGCAATTCTTCAAGTCTGAAGGGTGACTTTTTTGTTGTTGTTGCCAGTAATTTACTAGCTTTCTTAAGGTTTTAAAAGGAAATGATCTTTAAATAGCAGTTGCGAAAAGATCCACATGACTTGCAAAGAGGACTAGATGGTGAGGATCACGAAACACTGGACTGTGTTTCTGAGCTGACTGCAAAATCAGCTACTTTAAAAGAAGACTTTAAAAGGAGAATCTCTATTGCTTTCACAATGGTGTTAATAATGGTAGAGTGACGTAGGGTGGTGCTTCAGGAGACAGGGAGTTACAGAGCGACCACTCAGGGTTTCTTTAGTTTTGAAATTCTGTGACAAATGAATCTATTTTTCTTAATACTGTTCAGAACAAGGCTCAAGGCCTAGGGTTTTCAGTTTATTAACAGGTTTATAAAAATTTATTTGGTTATTTCCAACAACAGTTAGCAAGCTTATGTAAGGCAGAAGTCTAGAAATTGTTCTCAAGTTAAGGGTCAGGCCTTGTACACACTAGTTTCTGAACCTTAAGTCGCTGTGTGAGCTTCAGCAGAACCATAAGTGTTGCCAAGTGGAGAAAGTATGATGACCCAATTTCTCTATACACATGTACCATTTACTTTATGGCCTTAAAGCCTGATAAATAGGGAGTGCTTCATCTTGTTTTCTGGGTTGGCCGTGTTTGCCATGCAGGGAGAATACATGCAGGTAAATTTCATACCAGGCGAAATCACAGCATTCTGGAAAACTCAGGGCCTTGCAAAAGGCCATATCTCAAAAAAGTTACTGCTTCAAATAAATGTGCCATTTTATAAAATTACACCTACTGTATCAGAAAAAATGTTCTTTCATGTGAGTGACATTTATATGACTGCCATTTATAGGCAATAGGACATTCTCACATAGCAAAGGTGAAGAATGGTTTTGAAAGTTGAGAGTATTCTCTGAATGATAAGTGTGGTAGAAGTCTAAGATACTTGTGAGGTACGAGTCTCTCTACAGCTGTGTAGTTTCCCTATAAAAATGAAATCTGCATTATTATGAAGAAAGTAATTACTTGTTTATACTTATGAGAAACTTAATGAGATTTTCAATATATTTGAAACTGTTACCTAGCCCACCAACCCCATAAGACATTAACCACAGCCCTGCTCAGAACAAGCCTAACATATTACCTTTAGCTTACGGGAAACCACAAAGAGAGGAAGGAGAAGATGGCTGTGACATACGGTCAAAACCAATTGAAACTGGTTAAAGGCAACAAGGCAGTCTGATTTGACCTGACATAGATCCGGCAGCTCATTCCACACTCATTGTAATACATTATCATGCTACATAACACCTACAGGTGACCATGACAGGAAATTCTAGACCAAATAAGGGAAGAAAAGGGGTGACACCCCATTTCCCAGAAAAGCCTGCCCAGTTCCCCATATTGCTATGAATATTCCTCCCCTTCATTACCTTGACACCTTATAACAGCTGCCTGATTGCCCCAAGAGCTAAGCTGATTTGCGAACTTTGTTCCCAGTTCTCCATTCTTTGGCCATTGAATAAAGCTTGTGCTGTTGAACACTCAGCTTCAGCCTTGTTCCAATTTGTGACACCGAATAGACAAGGAACCCTGTAAGGAAGGGCAAGGGGCTCTTCCTCTGGTGTCTCCCTGGTTGGGGAGAGCTTGATTGGTAACAAAACCTGCAAGCATCTTTCGTCATAGATTTTCACCTTGTTAGAGTTGTACTTTGTGGATAATCCGGTCCAACAGCCTTTTGTTTTACATATGTGGAAACTGAGGCTGAGGTATTAAACTTCTAGTTAGAACTAGGAATGGAATTCCCCAACTCCCTCGCCCTATTCTCCCTCTGAATCACTTTTCATGACACCAGTTGTCTTTTAAAGACAGTTCCAAGTTACTGTCTAGAGTAAAAACTACCTTCTATCTGCCTCTGGACAAACAACGAACCAAGGCTTTTTTTTACGCTTCACAATAAATTACATTTCAAACAGTATTTCTCTGGAAAAGCAATCGCTAAACTATGGGAGGAAATTTAAATCAAGATCAAGCATGGAAGTGGTTGCACATCTTAGTGCAAATTTCAGCTCGCGGTTAAGAAGTGGCTTCAGGTCTTGCGACTGCGGAGATTGCCAAAACCACATTCTTCTAGGCTCCCTCCTGATGGGCGCCTCAAAATTGCTTTTATCCAGAAGTAAGATACAAAGTGGAATCCAAACCCCTATCTTCCTCCTTTGGGCTTCTCTGCACCCTGGGGTCCAGACGAGTGATAAAACTTCGGGAAGCCAGTGGCTTACTGAATTGCTTAACTGATCGCGCGATACCGAGGGTGGCCTTTCCGGAGAGGAGTGCGGCGGCGTGGCGCGGAGTTTGCGAGCACCTTCTTCCCAGTGCCAGCAGGCTTGGGGAGTGGGGTCCTGGAAGCAAGGCTTGAGGAGGGCTGAAGCCGATAAGGGAGGGGGACCGTGTGGCGAAAGGTACAAGGCAAGAGCCAGCAACGTGAGCCAGCAACGTGACCCACCTGCGGGAGAGGAGCTTCCAAGGCGGCTACGGTCTAGTGCAGCTGCGGCCGGCGCGCCGCGGGCCAGGCTGGGACAGCGACGCTTCGCCGCGCTCCGGTGCTGGGCTGCGGCCGCGCGGCTCTCTCCAGTTATAAGAAGCCAGAGAGCGGAGGGAGGGCCCGCTAGATTACGCAAGATAAATGATGAAGAAAGCGTTTCCAGGAAGAGTTCACGCCGGGAATCCCGGGCAGGTGGAAGGACGAGAACTTCCTGTGCCGCCCCTGCCGCTGTTCTCTGGCCAGCGGGAGTTGTAAGGGTTTTCCCCAGAGCCCTTGGGATCTGTGCATCCCACACAGATTGAGGCTTTGAGAAGCTGAGGAGGACTCCTTTCCCGAAGGACTAGTGGGGCCTCTTTGAATAGCTGAGAAAACAACACCTGGTGTAGGTTTCTAGATATTTATCCTGTTGCCATTTTGTCTCAGTTCTGCTTAAAATGTGAGATCTTTCCCCTCTGCTTGGAAGCCCTGGGTTCTTGTGGGGCTCATAGCTTGGATGATCTTGAATTTAGAGGTTTTAATTTAGGTAGACTAAATCATTCAAAACAAACAAGCCAAATGAAAGAGAGGGATGATGATGATGAAGATAATGTATTGTTAATGTAAATCTATACCTATATGTAATATTGCATAATAATATGCAATAATATATATTGCATAATTATGTATATATATATATATATCTCTCTCTCTGTACACATGCACAATTGGATTGGTATGTCTTTCTCTGTAGGACACCCTCAAAAGCCACAGCTATGATGGTTTAAGATTTGACTAATGTTAACCTATGGGGCGAAGCACCCTGGCGCTCCCAGCCTCTGGGGTCGAGAAGCCAGAGTCCTCCCAATCTGTTTCTCAGCCAGCCATCTGGTCTTAAGTTCTATGGCATGCTTGCCAAGGTCCAGATGTTCAGCCACACTTGAGGCCTGTTCCCAGCACTTTTGAGCCAACCCTCCCCTTGCCTGGATTGCCCCTGTCCGCAGAGCATCTTGTGGAGTCAGCTGAGACTCCATGTCTTCTGGGACCTGTTCTCTAAGCCACTGGTTGCACTTCATCTTTTCTTTCTCCATATAGTTTAGCTGATGCTTCTAATACAGCAGTTTGGGCAATCTGCCTCTTTAGAGAGTTATTACTGTGTATAGATCTCCTCTCCTGGACTGCAAGCTCCGGGGGTTAACACCCTATCCTTTTCAGCCTGGAATTTTCTACGACACCTAGCACAGTGCTTTGCATGTAAGAGGTACTTAATATTTATTTTACTTATTAATAATTTTCCAATTATTGTATTTTGCAGAAAAATCATCTGATAGTATTCTTTGGGCAAGGAAGAAGACCCAGAAGGAGACAGCTGGGGTCTACGGACCGGGTCACTCTGGTTTCTGAGTAGTGTTTGTATCTGTTATGAGCTGACATAATGAACAATCATATTCCCAAATGCAGCCTCCAACTAATAAGACAATCATTGCTTTATATATTTATCATTATTAGGTGGACAAAAAATTTTAAAACCTGATTTTTAACAGAGGCAGATATATTTCAGTTATGTAAACTCTTTTCTTTGCCAAAAGCAACTAGAATCCCAGAAAGGGAAGATTAAATTACTGAAATATGAAGGATGGAAAAAATTGTCTTTATTAGTACTATACTTAAGAGGTACTTGACTTATTTATTTTATGGTTTAAAGATTAACTTTTCCCTTGGTCCTAGGAGGGACACACAATTCATAACTCTCCTAGTCTTTCCTTAAACCCTTGCCGTAGGGGAAAATTAAGCTTTCATAGATGCCAGCAGCCTGAATACCCAAGAATTTGCCATTGGCAGGATTCCTGCTTCTCCCTGAAGCCTTAACATCAGAACTCCAGAGAAGCCTTCCCAGATGGGGTACACTACCAAAGAACTCCTGTTGAGAGAAGCCCACGTTTATGGTGCCCTGAGTCTTTCCTGCTACTTCCTCACTTGCCAGCCTGCTACCTCACTTTCTCCACATGGCAGATTTTAAGAAAATTGATGAGGTAGGCCTAGAGTTAGTGTTCAGTAAATGTTATTAAGTGGTTGAATAAACGTGTGCCTTTAACATCTTGTGTCTCCTTTTCTATGTCATTTTTCTCCTCTTCCGGGACCCCTCTGTGTACATTCTCAGGCCTTAGCCACTCCTCCCTCTTCCCCAAGCCCTCTCCTTACAGTGTCCCATACATTATTAGGGGGTGGGGCTTTCAACATGTGCTGGCCCTGAAGGTGACTGATTTCATAATCTATAATTAACATGTATATGGGAAACTCTTATTGACTTAAAGATTTGCCCCCTAGCTGTTTTTGAAAAAAATAAAATAAAATTGAAGGACTCCTGGAGATACCTCTGCCTAACCCAAAGAAATGAATCTCTAATGGTGGGGATTTCAGGTGCTCTGGTAGATATTTTTGAATATGGGTATAATGAATATTTTGTCTTCTGTTTGCCTAGCATCCAGGGCCGGGACTGGTGTGATGTGACTGAGGAGCCTAGGGCACAAAATTTGAGGAGGGGCTCACTCTCAAAACCAACACTGCATGAACCAGAATATGAGTGTCTCCTTAAATTTTGTCCTGTTGGTGCTTTGCTGACCTCCTCTTGTCCCAGCCTTGTGGAATCGATTTCCCTTTCTGCTAATCATGTCTTCATTTTCCTTTGAGAAACACCCTTGCACAAACTCAGTCCTTGTGGTCCAGGTGGAAGTGACAGCACAGCTCAGGTTTCAGGAATAGACCCATGATTTAGGCCTGGCCAATCAAAGCACACAGCCTTGACCACAATGATTGGTTTAGGAATGACGTGTGACCTAAGCTGGGCCAATAGGAATCTTTCCTGGGACAACCCAGAAAGAAGCACACTCTTTACACAGCATTATTGAGCTGCTAGAATGTAAACCTGGGACACGGTGAGGAGAGAGTGAGCCTGAGAAAGAAACCACTTCAAGGGAAAGGAGAGCAAAGAGATGGAAAGAGACAGATTTCTGAAATTGTTGAAGCGCGGTCCCTGAAGAGGACTCTATACCTTGGGCTTTTTACTTACAGGAGTCAATAATTGGGTGTCCGTTATTTATACAAATAAAATGGGGTTGGGTAGGATGAGAAGGGCACTGCTCAGTCTCACTTCTCCAATCATACTGTTTTCTAAGGTAACTTCATCACAACATATAATCAGAATGAGGATGTCATTTGTTGTTTGAAAAAAACCTCTCTGAGTTTTCTTGTCGTAGATTTGGGGCCTGAGTGAATAATCAGTCTCTGTGGCTGAAGTTTCTCAGCTACTCCCCAGTAGACTTGGAAATTTAATTTCTCGTCCCAGCAAACTTCTTTTTCTACTTCTTTCCTACACTACTGGGAAGTGGGCTAGTAGAACGAACCTCCCTCCCCCAAACTGTGCAACTGCAAATGGTGCAGTAAAGAAACCCAGGCCTTTGACCTGGGCTTTAACCAGTTTCTAGGATCCCTGCCAACACAGAGCAGGAAGCAAAACCAAACAACATTTTGCCACCCACCTGTACCCAAAAAAAGTCCTGATGGGAAAACATGCCAGACACTGACAATATTGGAGACTGGGCTAGGTAATGATGTCAGGAATGACAACAAAGAGTTTAAAAATAAGACATGCCCTAAAGAACCTGACTCTCTCACAAGGAATTCAAGAGAAGGTAAAAGTGGAAGAGTTGAGGGTGTGAGATGAGCAACAATAACGTTTTAAGAAGTCATTGACTAGAGATGAGGGGCAGCTACTTCTGGGAATTGGAAATAGGCAAGGAATCTCTCTCCTTTTTATCTGGGTCTGTGACTCTCTGGGTCACAAAGTCTGTGTGTTAATTTTGGCAGGGCTGTGGACTGACTATCCCCCAGAGAATTCTGGTTGTGGCCCAAGCCATACCTGCCCACCTCAGAGGCGGTCACTTAGCTATGATATTATAAAAGAACAAGATGTTCAAAATTGAAGAGATGGAGAAACATTTATGGTTTTGATAAATAGAAGTGGTATTAACAGAGATGTTATCTTTGTATTATGTTTTGGTAATTCAAAAACTGAAGATAAGCCAATCTCAGCTTTACCCCAGCATCCTGGGAGACATGCTGACATATCAAGCTACTGGGAGAGCTATGATTCAACAGTGGGTGGTGGTTACTGTTAGTGTTGGAAGTATTTTTAGTAAAGGCAATTCCAGCTAATCTGTGACTAGTGCCAGTAAAGGAAGGTTAGTTGGATTTTCGTATACTAAAGTGGAGACAAATAGAAACTAAGTGAATGTAGCTTCATCCATTGGCTTGTTCGCCTTCAAATGGAAAAACAGAATTAGCCATGAGATGAATACGAAGCAGATCATAGGAGGAAAAGAAAAGGAGAAGACTATGGAAAATATTAGGCCATTTTTTTCTGCATATTTTTGACAGTAAAGATTAATTTCTTGGTAAGAGTTATTTTTCTTCCTTGGGATTTCCTTAAAGACAACTATAAAACTTTATCATGCTGGTAGGGAAATACAAATGTAGATGATTTATTTTATATTCACAGATTATTTGCCAAACAATTGATTTAACTACTCCAGATTGTTTTAGGTTATGTAAAACATCATTTTAAAGAATTGATTAAAATATTTGGAAAACTGATGCACATGTACAAAATTCATGATATGAAAGAGATATGTTAAAAAGCATTTTTCCCCAGACATGGAGTTCTCCTGCCTGTAGGCAACCAGGTGATTGGTGATTTATTGGATTCCTTTAATAGTCAGGCTATGCTATAAAAGCATATATATTTAGTCTTAAAAAATACAAATGGCAGCCTACTAGTCACTTTCTTCTACATCTTTGTTTTTTCAATTAACAAGGTAACTTAGAGATTATTCAGAGGAGAGCAGTCAAGGCAATCCTATTTAAAATTACGCACACACATGCCTGATTCCCTTCACTGCTCCACCTTTCTCTGCCTTATTTCCACAGCACTCTTTTCTTTCTAACACACTGTAATTGAATTATTACATTAATTGTTTGTCTTCCTGCTGGAATGCAAGAGCCATGAGGACAAAGAATATTTGTGTAATTTGTGCTCTGCTGTATATATCACACCTAGAATGGCAACTGATGTATTATAGATTCTCAATAAATATTGCAGAAAGAATGAGTGAATGAATAGATTTGAAGGGAAAATGGACTGATAGAAACCCATAAAAGAGGTATGTAGTAATTTAAGATCTTTGAAACCATTCATGTAAAAAATATATTGGTGAAATTAAACTTATGCTTCACCAGCTAAAGCTGAATGTTCGAGTAACCACGTCTACTGATTGCCAAACATTTTTGGGCTAAAATTGTTCAGAAAAGGCCAAATGCCTCTGGCTACTTTATCTCTTGTTATTCCCAAGGTTCTGGTTTTTTCAGACTCCTTTTTCATCTATAACCTTTTCATTTAATTACTTCTTTCCCAATTCCATATCTCCTATGTCTGCAGTAGCATTTTGTGAAAATATAGTAGAGTAATAGAGTTCTTGGGCCTTTTTTCTGAAAGTGTCTCTGTAGTGAGCTATTGCTTACTAAGTCCCAGGAGTTGGCAGGTGTAAACAGGCTGTGGAAAGATGTCCAGCATTCACTATAAAAGAGGAAGCAGAGACTTCCCTCTTCATGTTATGAAACTGCACAGCAGCCACTGAAAGAGTTTTGATTTCTCAGACTGTCATCTGTGTTTTTATATAATAACTGCAGGAAAAAGGAATGTGGACATGTGCTTTCAATTGGTGTAAGTAAAAAATATTTTTATCATTAAAGAAAGGAAGTGAAACAAAATAAATGGCTTACTCTCCTGGTCCCTGTAGATAATCTGATTTGGTTGGGCTAGTGGCTATTTGGAGATATTCTTTTTTTTTCTTATGCAAGGAAAGTTTAGCCCTGAGCTAACATCTGTTTCCAATCTTCCTCTTTTTTTTTTCCTCCCCAAAGCCCCAGTGCATGGTTCTATATCCTAGTTGTAAGTCCTTCTGGTTCTTCTATGTGAGCCACTGCCACAGCATGGCAATTGACAGATGGGTGGTGTGGTTCTGTGACCTGGAAGCACACCCCAGCCATCGAAGTGGTGAGAGCACCAAACTTTAACCACTAGGCCACCAAGGCTGGCTCTAGAAATGGTCTTAATTTGTGCTTTCTTGCATTTTGTAAAGCAGTGATTATATAACAGATTTTATAAATAAGAAAGGTCACGAGGGAAAGAATATTTGGAGGCAGTGGGGACGTAGGTCGTAATTTTTTATGTTATTCAAATGCAAATTACTTAAAACCCTACATCAGAACTATTTTAACGTTGAACTTAAATCCAAGGCCATTCATAACTTAATGGCTATTCCCCATGAAGCTCATTCATAAGCAAGAGAGATATTTTAATTGAACACTAGAGATCTGAATAGAGAAGTTGTCAAATCTCATCAAAATCCACTTGCTAGAAATAAGAGATGGTGATGGTGACGATGACAATGATGATGATGATGATGATGATTTTTAGTGAGAGTTGACATCTGTCAATCCTGGTGCCCTCCCATTCTCTTCAAAGAATAAAACCTCATTTGACCAGAGGGAAGGAAGCCGAGTAAAAGATACCTAAGAAATCCAAACTGATTCAGTCAAAATTCATGGACTTCAACTGTAGTGCTTCTTTTTTTTTTTTTTTGGTGAGGGAGATTGTCCCTGAGCTAACATCTGTGCCAATCTTCCTCATTTTTTTTTTTTTGTACAGAGGACACCACCACAGCCTGGCTTGATGAGCAATGTGTAGGTCCACGCCCAGGATCCGAACCTGCAAACCCTGGGCGCTGAAGCAGAGCACATGAACTTAACTACTACACTACTGGGCCGGCCCCTGTAGTGCCTTTAAGACCCTCACTTGGGGACGTTTTAGTTAATTCTAAGAAGTCCAGTTTTCAGGTTACTATGCCTAAAAGGAACAAAGGAAGAGAGAGAAAAACTCTAAAAAAAAAACCTCTGAAAAGCAGACTCAAGGACAAGTGCCTGGGGTAATTTACTGCTGGGGCAAAACAATCAGGAAACACTGAAGGAGTTACCATATATGTCATAATATGGTTAATCTTTATATTGATAACACTATTATTAGAAAAAAAATTGTGTTTAGTCTACTCCAATAATACAAGGAATGGTGTAAAACCATTTTAATGACATTTCTATCTGAAATGATTATAATAAAAAATTTAAAGTCAGTTTTTGATATTGATCCCCTTTCCTTGCCTCTTTGATACCACTCATATAGTCACCACCTCCACCTGTTCATTACTAATGACTGCCACACTTTCATTTCAAACATCTCATTTTCTGATGATTACCTCTTGTCTCTCCAGCTCACTTACTCTATTGATCCCACTTTTGCAAGTCTCTAACTTCATCAATACCTCCAATCCCCTGCCCTCGTCATTTATTTTTTATATTCATCACTTGCTCTTGCTTCCCCCTTCTTTTCGCTTGCCTTCTTACCCAGCTGAGATTTCATTTTCTTGCAAATGCTTCTTGATTCCCTTGGCCATCTCTGTCCATTTTCCTTGCTTGGCAAAATCTCAGTCCTGGTTTCACCCAACTAACTGTTCACTTTGCACTTCCACTCAAGAAACTAAACTTTGCTGGAGAAAATTAAACAATTGTGCTGGCTAAAGTCATTTCAAATCCATGACAACACATGGCAAAGGCACACTTCACTAAGTGCCATCCTACTGTCCCCGCCAAGCACATTCAATTTCTCACTCTTTGAAATGACTCCTTAAACCTCTACTTCCTTTCCCCATTCACTCACATGTTATGATCTCACCACTATCTAATTTTCCTTCCACTAATTCTAAGAGCCCACCGTATTCATATTCACATACTCTACCAAGTCTTGTTGCCCCAATCTGAGGCCGTTCCCTTGTGATGTTGATGTACTCTGGATCCCATCCCATGCTACCTTCATAAAGATTTCACTCCTCCAACTATCCTCTTTCTTTTCCCAGTCATCAGTTTATCCTTCTCCACTCAATACTATCTGACAGCATTCAAGTAATGACTTAATGTGCCAACCCTGAGCATTTGTTCCTATCTCAGGACGTTTGCATGTTGTAGTTGCTATTGCTTCTGCTTGGAAAGGTTTTTGCTCAGATCTACAAGCAACTGCCTCATTATTCTGGTCTCAGCTCAACTTCTCTTCTTGTAGCCTTTAATGACCTTCTTAGCTCAAATTAGCTCTGCCATCTACCACCTTTTAGGCAGGCACTGTATGTCATATTACACAATTTTATTTTCTTCATAGTACAAATTATTTTTTTATTGATTTGTTTGTGTGTTTCTTTTCCCACTAGAGTGTAAGCTTATTAAGGTCAGGGACTGTCTGCTTTTCATTACTGTCTTACTGTATTGCAGTGCCTAGCATATAATAGGTGCTCAATAAGTACTGACTGATGGATTGACTGACTGACTACTTAGAGGTAGTAACTTCAACAATTTGGAAGACATTGTGCCCCAGTGATGCTGAATAAAAGATGTACTATTGTATTCGCTCATTCAAACAAACCTGTTTTTGGAAGGCTAGTGAATAATAATAATAGGAACAACACTACCAACAAAAATGCTTATATAGAACTTTCTATGTGCCAGACACTCTTCTGGACACTTTTCAAATATTAAATTATTTAAACCTGACAACAACGCTCTGAAGCAGGTACCAATAATAACCCCCATTTTACAAATGAGGAAATTGAGGCATAGAGTCTACCAGCACAATTAGGTGCTGCCCAATCTCAGGTTTCATTGTTAGTTTAGTGTGAAAAATATTAAGCAGTGTTTATCTGATATGAATCCCTTAAGATCATTACATTTGTAGGTGGTCATTTCCATAAGAAGGACCAACCATTTAGTATAAAGTATTAGGAGATCTTTTAGCTACCGTTGATCAGGGATTCACTATATGCTAGGAACTGTGCCAGGCATTGTGGGAGATACTGAAGAAGAATAAGACAGGATTCGCTCTAGAAAGACAGGATTAATCTATTTAATAAGTCTAAGAAGGACTATACATCTACAAAGAACTGTATAATATCATTAAATAAAATGAACAAATTGATAATATATTTTCACCTTTGCACGCATACTTCTAATTTTTAGATGACAATATGCTTTCTAATTTGAAGACATGGAAAACACTGTTGGAGTTTGTCAGCGCAAATAATCCATAATCAACCTATAAATCAAAATTGGGGTGAGTTTATTATGAACCAGAGTGAGGATTATAACCTGGGAAGGCCTTAGAAGGGTTCCAGAGGATCATAGGTTTCACTACAGTCTTATATCTCTTAAGAATAAAAAAGATACATTAAACACACCCAGGATACATTTTCAAAGAGGTATTCAGTTGCAAATGAGTAAGTCAGGCTTTCCAGTTCAAGCCGAAGCAGTTTTGAACTTGAATAGTTACGCCGTACACCTCAATATGTGAAAATCTCTTGTCAAGTTAGATATGTGGATAAAGACTACATCACCAGACCTTGGCACCTGGCTTTCAGAATCTTAGGATATATGAAGGGTGTTGGCTCTGAACAAGAATATCTATATTTGGGCATCAGGCAATTTTCCCTCTCTGAACAATATGACTGCAAGTATCAGTTGCTCTACCCAGTTCAGATACTATTTTTCTCTGTATTACATTGAGTCTTTTTTTCCACTATGTTAGGACTGTATGTAGAAATAAAAGCATTAATTTAGAAGAGTTGGCTACATACCATTAGGTGCACTATAAATTTTTTAAAACTCACAAAGAGGTAATTTAAGAACAAATATAGACTGCATGTCGTAAACAATTCAGTCAGAGCTCCAGCATGGGTTGGGTGATACTCAGCCCATTTGTCTAAGAACTGGGAATACCCTTAGGCAGCAATGACTAAGGGGACATCCTCTTTTTACATCCTACTGGTCCACACCCTCCAGGGCTAGCCAGGGTACATACAGCTTGTTTCAGAGATGATTGCTAAATTCCTGCTTCGCGTCTATAATTTCTCAAAGTTAAGGCCCTCAGACATCTTAACTTTTTGTCTCAACTACACAGTCTGCACCAACTCTATTTCAATTATGTAGATACATATACTCCCTGTGTTTATTGCACAGATTTGCAATGCTAGGAGTTTATGATATGCAGTTTTTTAAAATATGGAAGTACCTACTGATACTGGCTGTAAGAAAAAACATGCTTTATTCTTTGCATTGCCTGTGATCATCTTTTACCAAATCCTCTGTAGGTAGTGTGTGGAATATGAGGATTCTTTGGTGTAGTACATTGAAGCACGCCCCCTAGAAACATATATCCTAGCCCCCCCCCCCCCCACCCCGGCCCCATGCATGTGAATGTGACCTTATTTGGAAATAGGGTCTTTGTGATGTAGTTAGATAGTGATCTTGAGATGAGATCATCCTGGATTTAGGATGGGTTCTAAATCCAACAACTAGTGTCTGTATAAAAGAAAGGCGACAGAGATGTGAGACACAGACACAAAAAGCAGAAGTCCAGCGAGAAGCGGACTCTGGAGTTATTGCAGTCCCAAGCCAAGCGATGCCAAGGCTTGCTAGCAGCCACCAAGAGCCAGGAGAGAGGCAGGGAACAGATTCTCCCTCAGAGCCTTCACGGGACACTGACCCTGCCAACACCTCGATTTTGGACTTCTGGCCTCTGGAACCATGAGAGAATAAATTTCTGGTTTGTTTTTTTTTTTAAGATTGGCACCTGAGCCAACAACTGTTGCCAATCTTCTTATTTTTTCCCTTCTTTTCCCCCAAAGCCCTCCAGTACATACTTGTATATTCTAGTTGTGAGTGCCTCTGCTTGTGCTCTGTGGGACACTGCCTCAGCATGGCCTGACGAGCAGTGCCATGTTCGTGCCCAGGATCCGAACTGGTGGATCCTTACCAGCCCGCCACAGGGCCGGCCCCAATTTCTGTGGTTTTAAGCCACCAGTTTTGTGGCATTTTCTATGGTAGCTCCAGGAAATGAATACACTTGGTTTTAGGTGGGCAAAAAAATTCAGACTTAAGTAATGCCACAAAGATCTTATTACTTACTATTACGTCCTTTATGATTATTTCCTATCTCGTATGTAATCAAATGCCCCAAGGGCTTAGTACCTGGGTTAAGGGCTATTTCTCCCAACCTTTACAATAAAGACAACCCAATACCAATAACAACTCACCAATCGACTAACCAAAAAGAAATGTGTACTTCTATGGTTTTGCTTTTTAAGTATTTCATGTGTATTTTACACATGCTCTAATTATAAAATTCTATTTATCATATTTTTATTGATATTTAATGAACAAAGCCTATTTTAGAATTTTGGTGAAACGAGCCTTTCTTTTGGTAGAATTATAATCAAAATATTGCTGAGAGAAACGTTCTTAACCGCGTGATCTTAGACGCTTAAGATTGTCATTTGCACATTATGGGTTTTCAGGACACAGAGCAATTCAAGCTGGGCTGGGATAAGTGAAGGAACCCCACTGCACTCATCCTTCTGCAGGGCCCTCTGGGAGCCAGCGTGGTGGTGAAGTGGCTCTCTTACATGTTGCTTCTCAGAGTGTATCAGAGCTTCTCTGCATCGTGGACTTTAATCTTTCCCATGCCAGCTGAAGTCACGGTTCTGTCTGCTCTCTGATCACTCAGTGAAGTCTCAGTAGTTCTAGAGTGTAAACGTGTGTGTTTCTTTCATTAATAATCATGGTTGGTGAAGACCAATGGTATTTGTACTATTTATAAGAGGGACAATCAGGGGTTCTTAACCTGGAGTCTGTGAATTTAGGTTCACAGCAAAAATTCTTTATTAAGCTGAAACTAAAACTTAGAATTTCTTTCAATTATGAATGTAGGCTCCAAACCATGGAGCCAAGGAGTGCTATGTTATGTTAACATATACCTGTGATTCTGTCACAATAGAAACCATTGATATTTTTGTATTTCCTCACACACTATAGTTTTTTTGAAATGTTGTTCATGCTAATTACCACATTGGAATTATAGTAGTTATTAGCTCCATTACCAATGTGGTTATTCAATATATTAATAAAGAAGTTGCAAATTACCATGTCACAGCAGTTAGGATAAGTGGTAGCAAGACCAGCATCACTATCCAGTACAAAGATACAAGCTTCCTAGTGCCCCTGTCTGCCTAGGGATTACACAATTGTGAGTGCAGACTGCAAGTCTTTCTGGACGTTTAACTTGTCCCTGTCCATACCCAGTGTTTCTGCATGAGGCCAGAGAAGGCCTACGCATTGCCTGGTCTGGATATGTGCTGATGCTCCCTCGCCTGGTCCAGGTACACCTTATTGAGCTTGGTGTTATATATTATATAATGCAAAATGTGATAGCGGCAGTACACTCAGTCCTCATCCATTACCCTCAGACTCTGGGGCTAGTTCAGCTGATCTACCCACATTCCTGAACTCAGGGTTGTAGAACCAGAACAGGCATCAGTTTCCCAGAATCTTTGGATTCAGTCTAAGAAGATCATCTAAAGGGTGTATCCTAGAAGTCTGATAACATTCTAAAAAACATATAACCTTGTGATATTCATTTGTGTGTTATCTCTCATCCTAGATTACAAATTTATTGTAAGAAGGGATTGTATTTTATTTGGTTTTATGTCTTCCATGGACCTAATACAAACCCTTGTGTATATGTGCACCAAAAATTTTTTGTTAACAAATGAATCTTTATTATTATCCAAAACATGGATATCTACTTACTCCTTCCATCTTCCCTATTTTCTGGAAACTCCTATCTGTCCTTTAAAAAGTTATATTGTTTGTTGCCTTCTCTGTGACATCTCCCTGACGTTCTCCATGAAGGTAGTCACCCGACTCCCATGTCCACAGTAATAATTTGGACATAGCTCTATAAGCACTATTTTCACTGTGTTGTAATAAAATATCCTCCACTAGACTGTGAGTTTATCTAAGGCTTGAACTATGATTTATTCATTTTTGTGTTCTTTTCAAGCAGCTAAAGCTAGAGTCTGTTCATCATAAATGTTTATTGAAGGAATAATTCCCTAGGATCTTCCTCTCTGCTGAGTGCATAGTATGATAATGGAACCCGCTGGAAGTGGATGTGTTTAGCAGGCCGTCTCACACAGAAAAGCAACATAACATATTAGGTAAAAACATGACCTCCAGAATTAGATTGCTTGTGTTGAACTCTGGACCTGGTACTTACTAGCTGTGTGACCTGGGTCAAGACTGTGCCTCAGCTTTTTGTCTATGAAATGAAATATTAGTAGTACCTACCTCATTGAGTTGTTGTGAGTATTAAATGAGATAATATTTATAAGGTGTTTAGAGCAATGCCTGGCTCATAATAGATTCTCAGTAAATAACTATTATTATTAGGAAAGTTTTCAATACATGACTACTGAATTTAGTAAATTAGGGAAAAGAAAAAGAATGGATGAGGTATTTTGCCCTATTGTAATAATGATTTTACTTGTTTTTTTCCTTCCATTGATTCCTCACATACTTTCCCTCTTTTTTTTTTTTAAGATTTTATTTTTTTCCTTTTTCTCCCCAAAGCCCCTCTGTACATAGTTGTATATTCTTTAGTTGTGGGTCCTTCTAGTTGTGGCATGTGGGACGCCACCTCAGCATGGCTTGATGAACAGTACCATGTCCGCGCCCAGGATTTGAACCGATGAAACTCTGGGCCGCCTGCAGCAGAGCACGCGAACTTAACCACTCGGCCACGGGGCCAGCCCCTACTTTCCCTCTTTTTTCCTTCCTCTTTTTGCTTTTCTTATTACATTCCCTTTCTTCTTCTTGAGCTGAGTGGTAGGAGACGTTAGTAATAATCAGAGTCAGGATTGAAAGTTGAAAAAGCAACAGTTCTTGGAAGTCACCAGATTAAGCAGAGTAGATTGTAATGATAATAAGAGTTTGATACATATGAGTCATTTGGAAAGGTTTTCTGGATGTGAGCCTAAAAGTTTTCAGGGGGAGTATCCAAAGATGAAACGAATGAGAACTGGCCAATGTATGAAATGCATTTGATATCTTTCACCCTTCTTAGCTATTTAGTAGCTTTTTATTTAATGCAAATAAAATGCCACTAACATTTTGGGTGAGCTACACTTTCCTGCCTATACATTTAGGACTTTAAGGCTCCAAGGTTGTGATTTCCTTTTTAATAAAGAGGTTTATGCTTCAAGGTGTGCATATATAAATCTTCATCTTTGATCATTATATTAGTTTCAAAATCTCTTTTAGTAAGTTTTTAAAAAAAATCTTGCTGTTGATATAATTTGGTCATTGGTAGTTGAATGAAATATGATCTAGTCAAGGATATTTGTATTGTTTGTCCTTGAAATTCTAGATATAATTGACTACCTCCCTTCAACTCCTTATCATATGATGGTTGTGTACTGCAGAACAGAACTACAGAATTTTTGATTGGAAACTTTGATTTCCGGTTTTGTCTGGAATTTCCTTTTGGTTCTACGTTAGGACAGTGCCACAAACTATGCTTTACTTAATTTCTTTAGCTTAAGCAGTCTTGTTCATTGAAAAACAGGTATTTGCATAGTCAGCCTTAAATTTTAAATGTGTTTCTTTGTCTCTTCAATCACTCTGTCTTTCCCATATAATCAATCATTTTGGGAAATCAGGAGGGGTGTTGTGGGGCATGAGAGTGTGGCCAAGCCATTATGTTTGAATGAGGTAGACTTCAAATCTAGAATTAAGGCTGAGGTGTTAAATGCATTATTCAAGCACTGTGAAAATGGCCTAAAGTTAAAAGATTTTTAAAATGAATTTTACATAAAGTAACTTTGTTCTTAGTAAGTGGAATGTTTGGTTTGGGTAATAAGAGGAACATCAGGGAGAAGCATATATACTATATGGTAATTGGAAGCTACAACAAAGCTATCCACAAATGATGAGAAATAGATTCTGATGACACATTAGTCACAAAGGTGAAGCTTGAGTGGCTTATAAAGCCACTAAAATTCAATGGTAAGAGAGTATACTTATTCATAGCATTCTTTTTTTTTTAAGATGCTGGACTGATGCCTTACAAGGTCAACGAGAAACCCTTGTTAAATGAACTGCTCCCCTAGTTTTCTTCAAAGCCTCATTTAATAGAGGCACCCAAATAAAATGTTCTCATTTTCTTGAGTTTTCAAGGTGTAGCCAAGCAGAAACTTTGGACAAATCCTCCATTTTAATATTTTCTGGAATAACATATTTATATAATTCTTTGAATATATTTTGGTTACTTTTGACTGCTCAATTTGAGTAAGTTAGTAGGTTTCTGACACAAAGCTTAAGGTAATATGTCAATTCTGGCGTCAGGAAAAAATTAGTCTATTTATGGAGACATGTTACGGAGAATTTTTTCAGTTCAGATGGGGTGGTTGGATGTGTGGAATTTTTGAGTAAATATAAGATTAACAAGGGTATTTCCGTTTCCTCCAGTTATTTCCCACAACCACAAAAATTAGCAAGTGGTGATGGATGAATTTAGATTCAAAAATCTAAATAAGTAAATTTTACTTAACTAGCAAACTGTGGCATGTAACACTTGCTTGTGTTTTTTGGCGATGAGGAAGTAAGGTGGGAGGTATGTCGAAATGAGTAATCTGAATTTGAAAGAACTTCTATTTAATATCTAAAAAAATATTTTTTTATTTGTGGTAAAATAAACACAACATAAAATTTGCCATCCTAACCATTTTTAAGTGTACACATTAGCAACACTAGGTACATTCACACTGCTGTGCAATCACAGTCCCCACCATCTATCTCCAGAACTCTTATTTAACACTGTTTTGTGAGGTGAAATTCTCACATTCCTAATTCAACCTACCAAGTGTGGTTGGAACTCAAGGAGGAGAGCTACTTTAAGGAATATAGGAAACGTGAATCATGACTGAAGGTAGAATTTAGTGACAGACAGTAGACCTGAGTAGAAAAATATGAAAAAGCAAGTGGACCATGTTTCAAGTGATTTTGTGGTATGAGATAAGATTTATTTCTCTAAAAATATACTCAATCTGGTCTTGTCCCTATAAAATTTCCACCCCTAAAGCTTTGTTATGTGTTTAATTGTCAAGGATTAAATTAGATGCTGTACTGTGTGCTGCTTTGGCTACAAATTGGATGAAAGGGCAGGGGTCATAATTTCTATTCTGGGGCCGGAAAGAAGTTCTTCACAGCTCTCCAGAGGTTTAATGTCCCCTTCTTGCTACAACCTCATGCCTCCCACTTTCAGAACAGGCAGAAGAACTTTAGGTCACAGAGAGGTCTTTTTTCCCCAGGCAGGAGTGTTCATTTCCCATGTCCTGCACGTTTAGAGAAACGCTGACAAGGGTGAGTAGCTGATGCCAGATCTAGAGATCAGGGTAGTCTGATCTAGCTGGGAATCTTCCAGAGGCTCTGGAAGTGTCTCTGTTTCCCTTTGTACTAAGGGAAAGCTTAACCCTGGTCCTACAGGGCAGGACTGGGCTGAAAAGTGGCCAGAAATGGGAAAAGCACCTATTTTTCCCATGTAATTATCTCATGGAAAGAATTTATATAGTGTTTTTTCAAACACTAGGTCATGACCCATTAATGATGGCAACATTTTAACAAACTACCAAATTTTATTAAAACTATTAACATTTTAGTAAACTGAAATAAAAGAGAGTAGAGAATATCACGAGTGCTACTTCATGAAACATTTTTTAGGTGTGTACGTGAGAATACGTTTGTGTATGTGTGTACTGTAAACGGGTGTTTGTGTGCAGCGTCAAATTTGTTTCTTACCAAGAAGTCACTGAGAAAAAGTTTGAATCTACTGAAGTCAGAACTACTTGCTTCTAATTTTTAGTCTAATTTCCTGAAGGTATTAAGTAACATCTGAGTGCAATTAAATCATATCTGTAAACTTTTCTGGCTTACTTCTGTTTTCAAATAATTTTTGATAGTTAAAGTGAATAGAGCACTAGTCACTATGAAGAAATGGTAGTTTGCTACTAAAAATAGCTAATATTCATAATATTTCCCAGGTTTTTTTTAAGAGTATTATATGTATTGATCCTTACTACAGTTCTTTGGGATAGGAAACATTATTCTTCCCATTTTACAGATGAAAGCATGGAGGCACTGAGAGCTTTAGTAAATTGTGCAAGCTCACACAGCTGGTATGTGGCTGAGCCAGGATTCCAACCCATGCATGTGACTTCAGAGTCCATGATCCTGATGACTACACTATACTACCTCTCACTATATTCAACAGAAGTATTTGGTAAACAGAAAATGTTGTTTCTAGCATCACATTGTGGATTTGAATCTTGGTAACACCGGATTCAAAGCAATTAACCCGCAAAGTGATTGAAATAATGTTATCACTACTCTTCTCGGATAACGGCAGAAATATTTGCCAATCACTTGATCCTTACTCATTGGTGAGGTGCAAAGATGCGGTGTGACGCTGTCAGAAACTAGGCTATCTTACAGTTCATTTCTTTCTGTGTGAAAAGGAATGGTATCTGTGAACATTAAGCAGTGTTTATTGAACAAGTTGACTCAGTTCAAATTCTCAGTTGCACATTTGCAACTGGTAGGTGGTCTCTATGTGGGGCCCAGAGAGCAACTACGCCATTGCTTTACCCAGAAATCAGGTAAGGGCTATTGAATGCCACCCTTCAGGTATGTTATTGTGTCATGAATTAAAAAAAAAAAAAAAGAATTAGACACAAACTAATTGAAGCTATCCACCCTGGATGGTTTGAATCAATTCAAATAGTAACTGTGTGCTGTTTGTATTACTCACAGACAAGGTCTCCTTCTTATCCTGAGGACTTATTATTTCTGGGTGTGCCAGAAGACTCCCCCTGCCCGTATCTGGATCAGCGTGCCATCGGTCTGTTCCTGAACCACTATGCCTGCTCTCATGCAGTCAGCTGGAATTGCTGGGGTATTAGCAACCCTGGAATGGACCTCCAATGACCAATGGAGATTAGCATATAAATACCCCAATTTTCTCATATCTTGGGTGAGATGAATTAATTCTGAAGCATAGATTAGTTCAGAGATTCCCTGTTGGATTAAATTCTAATTGCCTAGTATGGCTGCTGCTGGTGGTAAGTTGTAAAATAATCACAAATTCTCCCCCTCCTTGTCGTGTGACATTGCAGATTCCCTCATGAAAAAGTGGAGTCCATTTCCCCGCCCTTGAATCTAGGTGGTCATGTGAACTTGCTTTGGCCATTGGGAGATAAGCAAACGTGATCCACTCAGAAGCTTGAAAAGTGCTTGCTTGTTGGGGCTTTAGAGAAAGGAAGTTACCTTTGGAGGATAGATATATTCATAAACTTTCAGATGTAATGACTTTATAAACCTTCTAATACAAATAAAATTTTAAATGTGGTTATTTGGGCCAAAATTTTCTAATTGTTGTTTCTTTTCACAAACTCTTCATGTGGTGATTATGTGAATTTAGTAACATAACTCTTGAAATACTTATCACCACACATCAAAAATCAGTACAGTGATTAATATCTTAAATGCTGTTAAAACTTACTGTTCACGCCATCTCACAAAGACCTCTATTTACCAGAAGTGCAGTCTTCTATTCTTGATTATTTATTCTACCAGCATCGTTCTCTAGGGATCTTTTGAATTTGCTTGACATACAACTTTGGGACCATTACTATTACTTTGGCTTCTCATTGTAGCGCTCTGACACAGCTTCATTGTAAGAGTGGTTGTTATTGATTATCATTTCAAGGTAGCAAACTAAGACTATATCTCTAAGAGGTATCACACAAAGTATTCTCTGTCATTGCAATGAACAGCTGTTTTTCTTTCCAATCTTCTGCTGCACATAATGTGCAATTTCTTTATCACATAGTTTAGAAATATAGAGCATTTTTTATTAAAGGTAATACACATTCATTATAGCCAATTTTTGGAGTAAAGCTGTAAAGGCAATAAATAAAAATTATATACAATTAAAATACTTAAGGGTAATCACTAATAATGTTTGATGTATTTTCTTCCAGAATTTTTCATTTGAGTACAAATGCACATTTATTTTTAATTAAATTGGCATTGTACTGTATTAAAAAAATAGAATATATTTTTAAACTTAAAACTATCTTTTAGTTACTTTTCAAAACCTCTAAATATTTTAACATCATGTTAATGGATTTATCATATCTCCCTGCATAGATATTCATGGCTTATTTTACTCAGCCTCCATCGTTAGACGTTTATGTCATTTCCGGTTTTGTGATTACGATTACACACAATAACACCATCTTTGTAACTGAATTTTTCTGTGCGTCTATTATTATTGTTTTAGTCTAAGTTCCTAGAAATAAAATTACTAGATCAAGGAGTAGTACATTTTGAGGCTTTGATATATTTTTCCCTAGAAAAGATCATAACTATTCTCACTCTCTAAGGGTAAATTTTTATATTTTCATTGCTCTTGGAAAATATTTTTATTGCTCTTGGTAACATGAATTTTATTTTCAACTACCAACTAGTATGATGCCCTACCACTGAGTAAGATAAGAATCTATCTACCTGAGAAAGTACATAAGGACACATGTATGTCATGTATTTAGCCTCAGATATTGTTCTTCATAAAAGAAAACTGGTATTTAGCAGCAGGTTGACTCTGTCTCTCTGGAGCACTTCCTTAGCCAAGCTTCTTGTGGCCTCATCTGGTCCTCCGCCCGTGTCTACTGGGTTTGGCAGGAACAGCAGGAGAGGTGCCTGCCTCTATGTGGCATGAATGTCTCAGAGCGTGCTGTACCCCAGCCATATTGGTCAAAAGATCATGTTACAATCCAATTCACAATTACTGTGGAAATCAGATGAAAGTTGTCCTAGTGCCTTGGCGCATTCTGTTGCAAACAAATGGGCTTTAAAGAAGATTAGGAAACTCTCCAACAAAATTCATTTTGTGAGACATAAAATTTAATCATTTTAAAGAGCTTGATTTTTCCCTTCGAATCTAAGGGAAACTATTCTGCAGGTGAAGTAAGACTATGGAATAAGACAATGTTAAATATACATATTTTTTGGGCTAGGTTTCAAAACTAGAAGGGAATATACCTAGTTAATGTATGCAGAGTTATTGGAAAAGCCATTTGGCAAGAAAGAAAAGACCTGTAGGAGAAACTTTGCAATTTTCAGGGCAGATGTTTCATTAGAATTAGCTAGTCTGACATCTTCTTTGCCTCCTTCCAGAGTCTCATCTCTCCCTCCCGCATCCCAGCTTGGGTTGCCCTTAACTGTATGCATTGCTGCCTGGCTCTGGTTACAGCCATTGAAACCACCTGATTTTCTACCTCACAGAGGCCCTCCACCTTCCTAAAGGCTCAAGGCGCTCATCACCTGGTCCCGTAGCAAGTATGTGCTGAAGTGACCTCAGAAGGGAGAGCCGCTCCCTTTGTAGGCCTCAGCCTACACTCTTCTCCTGGAAGATATCTGCTATCATTGTACAGCCTGAGAGACATGAGGGACTGAAGCAAAGTTATTCATAATCCTGAACACACACTCTGGATACTCTGCCTCCAAATGGAAATATCTCAGTGCTTAGATTTTAATCATTTATTTATTCATCCAACTAATAAGTTGAGAAATTTCTATGTATCAGGCCCTTCTAAATGGTGTGGACTCCACATTGAACAAAAATATACAAATTCATGACCATAACAGAGATTACAGTCTAGTAGAGGTGACAGATATTTACAAATATGCAGCAGTTTCATAATGTAATGTAGGTAGTAATTCAGGTTGTGAAGAAAAATTAAGTGGAACATGAGGATAAAGAGAGAGAGAGAGAGAGGCTACTTTTCTAGATAGGAAGTCAGGGAAGGCCTTTCTGAAGGGATGGCATTTGAGCAAAGACCTGAAGGAAGAGAGAGAATAAGCCATATAGATATCTGTAGGACATAGAGGTGTTCTGATAGGGGAAACTGTAAGTGCAAAGGCCCTGAGGTGGGAGTGTGTTTGAGAAGAATAAAGAGGTGTATGCATGGAGGAAGTGAAGGACAGGGTAGGAAGAGAAGAAGACAGAGACAGCCAAGGGTCAGGTAATGTAGGTAATGTAGGGTCCATCCCATGTAAAGGCTGGGTTTTATTTGAAGTATGATGGGCGGCTAGTGGAGGCTTTTGAGAAAGAAGTGATATAACCTATTCAGAACTTTTTGTTGCTGTTGCGGATTTTTTCCAATTCTGCTTTCATGGTCCTGCCCTATGGCATTGAGATAGGCAGACATTTTTTTGAATTTTCCTTTGCTTTTCTTGACATCACCACGTGGGAGACAGTTTAGACAGGTAGATGTTCTCTCTCTGCCAAAGGCATAATTGCAATTTTGGTGGCTTTATATAAAACTTTCCAGGGGACTTGGAGTAAATTTTCTTTGGATTTCAAGTAACAGAATCCAACTTGGATTCCTTTAGCACACTTCATTGGAAAATTGATGGTTTGTCTTTCAGACTCCAAGGAAGAGGTCCATCCAGGCCTTGGGAAGCAGGGCTGCTCCAGGGGTCTCAGCAGCAGCAATTCTTGGTCCCTCTTCCACAGTCTCACATAATTGAGACCAACAATTACTGGAACCCTCTGCTTAAAAGACCAAATTATTGGGAAAGAGAATTTGATTAGTTCAGCTTGACGTAGGTGTCCTCTTACAAACCAATCAGTTCTAGTGAAGAGGGCAATGACAGCAGAAACACAACTGCTCTGAGAAGACCCCTGTGGGTGAGGCACATAGTTGTCGAGGACAAGGCTGTATGGACTACATTCCATGGAGTGGTTTGTGACTACCCTGTGGGCAATCACCCACTAGCTCTGTTTATGCACTTCGGTGGAGTCAGGCCCCAGAAGCAGGGGCTTCTGGGTGGTAGCTATGTCTCTGCTCTCTTTCTCTATGGAGAGTAGATATCGTGAGAAATTTGGTTGCAAAGTCCTTGAGAGCAAGGACGAGTTTTATCCTATTTTGTACCTCCTTGCACAAAATAAAGGGCAGAGGATATTTTTGGCATTTACTTTTGCTGCAGGCTCTGTTCTTCATGATCCTGAATCTGCCCCACAACTATCTAAAATTACAGGTTCTATTTCACGTTCTGAAAAGATTTGCTGATAACTTGGTAGGCAGATGCAGTTCTATTGTGAAGAAAGTTTTGCCCACTCTTACATGTATTGCTGTGCCAAGAACATGGAATTTAGTCAGGAAACCATATTAAATCTAGTTCCTGGGAAACTCTAAGATGGAGATTTGTGAGTGGGGGGTTTATTGGGGTGTGCTCCGGGGATCAGCACCTACGAGGGTGAGGGAAGCGAGATTGTAGAGAGGGAGACGGTGGACTATGGTGCAATTGCAATGAGGCTTCAGCCCGTCCTACAGGGATCTCTGGAGCTAGGATGGCCCTTTAGCCTTCTCCAGAAGTGAGGCAAGGGGCACAGGCCTCTGTACCCAGCAGCGACCCATGTTGTGAGGGGCGCACACTGGGGAGGCAGCTCCCTTAGGCCTAAGGTAAGGGTGCTCTGAGAGGCGTGCGGCGGGAGCTCAGCTCTGTCCTACCAGCCGCTGGGGGATGAGTGTTTGCTCAGGACGTGCAGGGTGGGGACAGGGAAGGTTCTGGTTATTCTACCATAGCATCCACTCCAAAGACTTAAATTTCAACTCTGCTTCACCATACCAGCTTGTGAGGTGTTAGGCAAATCCTCCAATTTCTGTGAGTCATCATGGCCTCATTTAAAAAAAACGGACCCAACCAAATTAACTAAACAAAGCTCATTTTAAAAATGGGATTAAATAAACAGTGTTGTGAGCACTGTGTAGGACACTTTCCCTTTTGTTTTATTGTTTAGTTCTCCCTATAACTCTATGACATATCTGTTTTCAGGACAACTCTGTTGATGAGGAGACAGATCCTTAGAGAGATGAAAGTAGTTTGCTTGAATTTATGTAGAAAAGATATACAGAAAATGCAGTCTCAGGTCTTCTGACCTTAAGTCCTTATTTTCGCCAATTCATTAGAGCTCCCTCTCAGCAACAGAAATAACATTAGTACTACTAACACCAGTAATGACAAGTAACACCTAATTTATATGGTTGTTATAGGGATTGAATGAAAGACATTCACATTGTAACCTTATAAGTTGCTGAAAAAAGTGTGTTAATATCACTGTCCTTCAAAATTGCTTTCTCCATCAGTAAGAGATGGGCATGGTCTAATCAACCATGAAAAGGGGAGGGAAGGTTTACATGGGGTCCACGTGACCTCTAAAAGGCACAGGGCATCATGCTGTTTCCAAGTTTCTTTAACTGATATTTGGACTTCTCTGGTTTACTCTTTAAAAGCTTAAAAAATTCAGCTCACGTATTTTGAGCTGTAGCTTACTCCATGAGGGTTGTGCTGTAGGGTAAGGAACTGAAAGAAATATTGTCCTTCAGGGATAAAAATGAGACCAATCAGTGACAGTGATGGGAACCCGTCTACTGGAGAGAGAAGGACATTAAAAGAGCTTAGAGGCTCTGGGAGTCTGGGTCAGTCTCTTAAATTGTCAAGGTGGCTCACAGAATAGATTGTCAGCTTCGGGTTTGAACTTTGTATGCTTTGACTTTCAGGACCAATTTTTAAAAGGTGAAGAAGTCATGGAAAAGAACCAGTCTGTGGTATCTCTACCAATTTGAAAAAAATGCAGCTCTATACATGAGGCTTTTTTTCCCATTGGCATCTGAAGTTCTTTATATGACACACAAAATCCAAAGGAAGCAAAGCTGGTTTGAGCACACGTGGTCACAGCTATGTTTTAAATCGCTTTATGAATGACTGATATTCATGAATCTTAATGCAAACTTAAGCGCACTTTTAAATTTAAGTTGAAAGAGAGTATCTCCACATTATTGTGAAAGCCCACTTTTAAATTCATCTCATAGTTGCCTTGCTAGAAAATTGCATGTTTTGATCAAATTTTTACTTAGTCTTCTTTCTGAAAACTAATCAAATGTTACTACTAGCATGTACTATTTGACCAAACGTATTGCTCTGTAAACCTAAAAGTTTAAAGTTCTGGGTTTTCCCATGTTTATTTTCCTTGTCTGGCTTCATTAAGTAAATTTCAGATTCCCCAGTGTAGCAAGTTCAATTGAGGTCAATGGATTCTCATGTTACTGGTTTGTTTACTTTTTATTTCCACTTGATCTAGACTAAAAAGTCAAGCTTTTTTGGCAGGAGAAATTATTTGAAAATGAGCTGTAATGTTTTGGAGTTGGTTAAAATGAATCTGAAAATTCTATCTAGGTAATTGTAGAGACATTGAATAAGTTCAATATGTTTGCTTTGTTTAATCACGTTTTCACCTCTTGGCTTCAATGGCAATATGAAAACACATCAATTAGGGCTGTGTTTCTTATCACTGTGAACCACAGTCAATGTAAATGACTGACTTAGTCACTTATACTTTGGTTGTACAGATCTGGCTAATGTTTGGGGCATGATCTGGCATAATACATCAAATTGTAAAACAACATAGATATATACGTCACAGCTAAAGACAATTCTGGTTGTGATTTGCAGCAGAGAAGAAAAATTAGTAAAATCTTGAACATGTTTTTGTTTTCACCTTTTGTTCCCAAGACTATCATTTTCCTTTGACTCAGAATGGTGAACAAATGGAAGTGCTTCCTAGTGTAAAATGCAAAACTTAGTAAACTCAAGCATATTAAAAAATGCAATCATATTTTCACTTTCTGAAGTATTGGAGTCAAGATATACTTAAAAGAACAATTAAATTTAGGCATGGATATGATAATGGAAGCATCCTTCACGCATGTGCTCAAGCCAAAATTCCCAGTTTAATCTGAGAAATCTAAATACAATTAACCCTCTCAGCCTCAGCACTACTGACATTTTGGGCTGCATGGACCTGTCTTGTGCATCGTGGGATGTTTAGCAGCATCCCTGGCCTCTACCCACTTGATGCTGGTAGCACCGCCAGCCTGCCCCCTTCCCTAGCTGTGACAACCAAAAACGTCTCCAGACATTGCCAACATCCTGGGATGGAGGGAGGGGGCCAAACCACCCCAAGTAGGGAACCTGTATGCTAAAAGCTTGCCTGGGTTTCATGGTTAAGTTCAGTACTACAATTTAAAAGCCAAATTTACCTATGAAAAATATTTGAAAGATCAATAATCTTTGCTAAGAAGATTAAAAAACAAGGAACTAGATCATATATCTGGTAGATGGTGGCCAGAAAAAACATGTTCTTGTGAACTTTCCAGTGCTATGATTTAGTGACACATTTATAGGAGTAGGGATTACAAGGCCTTTCTCTTTTCAAGCCCACAGAATTCAATGGCATGTTTAAAAAATTATGGTTAAAGCAACTGAAGTGTAAATTGTGTAATTCTCATATTGACTTCATTTCAAAAAAGAAAATAGCATTGAGATTTAGAGAGAAACAAGTTGTCAACGGCTTAGGGAAATCTTTAGGTATGCCTAATTATGCCGATGACCATGGGAATAAAGCATGCCTTTGCTCAGTAATGCTGCAGTGGAGAATCATATTTTCATCCTTTTGTCCACATGATTTTCTTATTTACAGTTTCTGAGTATAGGATTGAGAGTATCGTTGTTAATATGCTCCTGTCAACAAACCTTCATATATACTGTTTTGTTTTTCCTTTTATGTTTTTGATAAGTTTATTTATATTTATATTTCTCTAGAGTTAAATAAAAATGGACTCACATCTATTGGCTTTAGGATTTACAGCATTTGGCTTTACGATTAGGTTTTTTTTTTTGGAGGAAGATTAGCTCTGAGCTAACATCTGCTGCCAACCCTCCTCTTTTTGCTGAGGAAGACTGGCCCTGAGCTAACATGTGTGCCCATCTTCCTCTACTTTATATGTGGGAAGCCTGCCACAGCATGGCTTGCCAAGCGGTGCCATGCCCACACCCAGGATCCAAACCAGCGAACCCTGGGCCACAGAAGTGGAACGTGCAAACTTAACCACTGTGCCACCAGGCAGGCCCCATACGATTAGATTTTATGTGCATATATGAGAGCGTATGTGCAGCCGTTCTTGGGGGGCACCCATTTGCCTTCATTTTTATGCCCATTTATAAGCATCTCCCCCACTGTGTCATCCATCTAGAGCACGTATGTTGTCTACTGAAATGAAAATGTATTTTTCAAGACCTGCTGAGTTTTAATTCAGCCAGATCCAGACTATGTACCAAAGTGCACATTAGAAGTGAGAACATCCAAAAAATTAGTCATCTTCCTTTCTCCTGTCAGTCTTGGGTTCAACTGTGAATGCAGTGGTCTGACTTTCCCTGGGAATGTCGTGGCTCTTGAGGGCACCATTTATTCCTACAACTGCTTGCCTGCCTATGACTCCTGACATCAAGTCTGAGCACCCTGATAAAATCTCTATTGAGTATGTTAGCTTGTGCAATTATTTTCTCCCATCACCCTCATGCCTCCCTTTCTTAAAGGTACGGATAATTCAATTTTTTCAAATCTTAAAGGAATAAAAAAGTACACTTTGAAAATCTTGCATTCAATTATTGTCATCCATCTGCCCATTTCCTACCTTCCGCCAAGTGGTTACTGCTATTGTCAGTTTCTCATGTGTCCTCCAGAACTAAAAAAATCTATATACAAGCAAATATTAATATCTTCTTTTCTTGTCTTTCTTACACAAAAGAGAGGATGCTGTACATGATGTGCAACACATTGCTTTTTTCACTTAGCAATTTTTCTTGGGGTATCTTTCCATAGTAGTACTCAAGGAGCTTGCTTACTCTTTCTTATAGCTGTAAATATTATTCATTATATGAATGTAAAATAATTTATTTAACCATTCCTTTATAGGTGGACACTTGGATTTGTTCCAATCTTTCATGATCATATCAACAATGAAAGACATTTAACCATTATTTTTTGCACAAGTGTCAAGTATAATAAGTTCACAAAGTGAAATTCCAGGGTCAAGGGGTATAAGCAGTTCAAATTTGGATAAACATTGAAAAATTACCTTTGATGGGGTAATCTTAATAGCAATAGATGAGAGTGCCTATTTCCTCACAGCCTGGCCAACAGAGTGTTATTAGAGTTTTAAATCCTAACAATGTTATAGGTAAAAATGGTATAGTTTAATTCACATTTCTCTTCTTTATGAATGAAGCTGAGATCTATGGGTCAATCTTGATTGGGCCTTTTGAATTTCTGTTAGATTGTGTCTTTGAACTCTTATAATCTTAGGCAACATGAAGTCATATGAGGGCTGTTCAGAAGGTAAGACTCCACGTGGGACCCTCCAGCTACCGCTGATTGTGTCTGGATGTCAAGGTTAACACAGCTCAGAGAATGTGCTTAACCTGTGTTGCTGTATTTCTCTTAGAGTGAGCCCAATATTTATCTATCAAATGACTGAATTTCATAACTACTAGGTTGTATTTTCTCCTGATAATTTAAATATTCTAATACTACCAGTTTTATTAAATCATTTGTCTTTGTTTATGATGGCATATACTGTCTCTTTCCTGTGTAAGTTCTTTGGAATTATGACTAAAGAATAATGCTTTTCTATTATGGCAAATCTGAAATTCTCCCTTGATTTCCATCACATGAAGGACAAAAAATAGAGGTTTTTCTTGTCAAAAATTGTCCTTTGGGGAGCCAGCCTTGATGGCCTAGTGATTAAAGTTTGGTGCTTACCACTTCAGCAGCCTGAGTTCGCTTCCTGGTCGCGGAACCACACCACCCGTCTCTCGGTTGCCATGCTGTGGCGGTGGCTCAGTAGAAGAACTAGAATGACTTACAACTACAACACACAACTATGCACTGGGGAGGGAAAAAAAATTGTCCTTTGGGTATCACCTTTTCTAGTTCATTCTCTTCTATATGGTTGCATGTAGTAGATGCCAACAGGAGAATGTATTCATATAGGCATTCAACATTCAACCAATATTCATCGAGGGCCTACTATGTGCACTGTTACAGGCACCTACCATTGTCTATTACAGCGCAGCAAAGACAGACATTTGAGTATCCATCAAACTTACCTACATTATGTATGAGTAGGAAGAACTATGCATGGACAGCACATATGGCACAGTCTATCAAAAGATCAAGGCTGGCAATTGGGACGCTGAGTTCTATTCTTGGATTTGCCCTTATCTTGCTGTGAGTATTGGGCAAGTTCTTTCATCTCTATGGGCCTCAGCTTTCTCATCTGTGAAAAATGTAATGTTGACTAGAATAGATGATATTTACATCCCTTCTAGTTTTAACATTCTAAGATCATAATGCCCATATGCTACTCTTACCATTTAAAAAATACCCAAGAATCCACATTTACATGCTAACAAAAATAATTGTGCCCCCTCCCTTTAGTGGATACACCTCCAAGTATTCATTCCTTTTCCATCTGGAGGTAGCAGGACATATACTTTTCCACAGGAATATATTGGAATTTGTCATTATATGTAAACATTTACATTTAAACAAATCTCCCAGGACATTAAATATTCAACATTTATGACATATTTTTGTTGAAGTATTTCTAAGTTAATAAAATGTCACAAAATACAAATTTTAACAAAAATCTTTAACAACGGACAGATTCTGGAAAAGCCAAAAGTACTAGAAAATGGATATCAGAAGTAGACATTGTGATGTTGGCCTATGTTCTTTAGGAACTTTCCCCTCACTATGGAATGATCAGGATTCACTGGAATGGAAGATAACTATAGCCTAACTCTTCATTTAGAATCAGGCTACCTGCCTATGAACTTGGAAGTGGTGAATTCATCTTTGAAAGATGCTTAAGAACATCCCACAATATAATTTTATTGTCACCCTCACCTCTGGTTTCCCCATACCCCTCTTCTGTTCTCTATAATATTCATCCTGGGGTGTTATTCAGGTTAAGCAATTTCATCTGCTATGGCAGTAGGTCAAATTATACACTCAGTTTTAAAATTTATCCTATTTCAATGATTTTCAATCACATTTTAAACAAGTTAGGTAATTTCATTGGTTACCTCTAATGCAAAATATTTAGATTGTATTAACTTACTTGTCAATTTGGATAAATAATTGATATCTCTTTATTATTTTCAAATTAACATGATTTAGTGGACAAAGAATGGATTTTTGGAGTCTTGTTTTACATGCCAGTTTCTTCAATTACCGGTTCTAACTCATCAGCTTTATCATCTGTCTGAGCTTCACTTTTTTATTTCTCAAATGATGATACTAATAACTTTCAAATTATTATGAGGTTAGAAATAATATATGAATACATAAAACTATCTGAACACAATAGGACTCAATAAATGTTAGTTGTTTAATCATCATTATTATTATGAGTGATCAGATGAAATATCCACCAGCAATTTTTCCTCGGAATTTTTCTTATAAGGCAAAGATTAGGAAATTAGGTCTTGCTGTTTTTCTTTATTTCTTATTGGTATTTAAGAAATTTATTTCTTATTGCTATTTGAAAACATCTGGCAACTTGATGAACATTCATATGTTGGACAAATTCAAAGAGGGATGAATCACTGCTCACATAATCTGGTAATTTATCACTGTGTATAGAAAGTAGTGCATGTATTCTAAAATACCAACATCAGAGCTCTTTAATAAGCTATTTTTCTCATGATTGCTGTTCTCAAATTCATTATTACAAAAAAACAGCATCATATTTTATTTAATACAACTGGCCTTTGTTAGTATTAAGTTTGAAGACTCGTGAAGAAACCAACTTTGTTTTTAAAGGAAGAGAAAAGAAGAACAAAGGCTCAGAAAACGGAAACCTAAACAGGAGCGCAAAGACTCATTTCAGAACTCATTTGGCCCGACCGTTCCGGGACACAGCCCGCTTTACAGCGGGGCCTCTAGATGGCGGAGGAACACCGCGGTGACGGCGCCAGCTTTCCAGCTCCCGCGGAGGTAGCCGCCCAGACCTCGGTGATTAACTAGCCCGCGCGGAGTAGTGAGGTTTGCAATAGCACTTCACCGAGGTTGTTAATTTTTCTCCCAACGTAAGTGCCTAACTCATATTTTTAGGCCAATGTATAACTCCCTTAAAAAAAATAATTGCTTAAATATAGGAGAGCAAGATGTGTAATACAGCACATCAATCTTTGAAAAGAAAGGCATTCTTGGGAGATTGGCATTCCAGTGTTTTAGAAACAACGACTTTTTTGGGAGTGGAGAGAACCTCGGAGAGCGGCTTGAAAGCAGGCAGTTAGGGTCCAGACTCAGAAATTGAAATGGTCTGGGTTTGAATCCCGGCCCCCATACTTGCTGTGAGTCCTTGGGTAAGGTATATACACTTTCTGAGCTTTGGGTTGTAGTCTTGGAGATAACAATGGCGCCTATGTCATTAGGTGGTTGCAAAGATTAAACGAGCAAATTGTGGTAAACTCCTTGGCACAGAGCTTGACATATAATACCCCATAAATGGCAAAATTTGAGCCTGATGAGATACTAAAACAAGTTAGATTGGTTTATTCAAGTTGAACAACATGCATCATGAGAATGTGAGACAGCACTAGAATCTGAGGCAGTGACCAGGCACCTAACAGCTTTTTATACCTTGCTATTTAGATGAAAGAATGTGCCTAATTCTCCATTTCTGCCTGACAAAGTGTATTGGAGGAGGGAGAGGCGGTCACAAAGTTCTGACAGACGGGCAGCTCAAGGCACATTTAAACATGCCACTCTGACATAGCCTCTCAGTAGGAGAATTCTGGTGCTTTCTTGAAAATCAGCATCAACAATCTTGTCAACTGCTGATTTTCAAAGACGCCAGGGAAGAGGAGGCGTGTTTTCCCTGATGCCTAGAATAGAGCCTTCTGATACCAGATTCTAGTTAAAGTTGGTACCGTAAAGAAGCACCTACCAAAGGAATCATAGAGAAGTCACAGAAAGTAATATTTTGAATAGTTTTTCCATAACAAATTGAAAGAAACTGTGTTATAGTTATGTAAATGTAGGCCTTTTAGGAAAACTATGACATGTTAAACCAGTATAATTGCAGCAAATCTTTCTTTTAAATCCCACTGTCCATCCTCTTTTTATTTTTTTGCCTGACTTTTTCATTCTCAGTTAACTTTCACCCATAAATTAATTGGCAAGCACATGGATAGTGATACTGGAAGACAAAGGAGGTAGAGCTTTAGGTACTTTTCTGGGTACTCGCAGGTATATTTATCTGAGAATGAATGGAAAAAAATACCCACTTTGCTTCTTACACAGAAACAACAGAAGATCTAAATGCCAATAGTTAACTTAAGCCCTGTGCTCCCTGCCCAGGGGAGTGAAGAAATGAGGAATGGCTTTCTTTTCTGCTCAGGCTCCAAGTGGCAGAGTTAGCAGGCCCGTGTTGGGGTTGGGGAGCCTTTCCAGGACAGGAGACTTTTCTGCAGGCCTTGCAGATTCCGCCCTGGGGCAGCTGTGCTTGGCGGCATGTCCTGCTGCACTGCACTGCTCAATTCACCTCTAGCCTGCCCTCTCCCTCCCCACCTCCATGGTGAAATGATCGGTGGTCTCTGTGGACTTGAAGCAGGGACCCCTCTGTGCGAAGCAGAAGTTTCAGTTCTTGTCCAGGCTGATGAGGTCTTAGTGCTCTTTGGCAGTTTACACATAAAGGAAACAATCCCTGTATACTTAGGTTTTGAAGACTCTGGAAATATTGCATAGGCTTTGGTAGATACTGGTCTAAATAGTGGCTTAAATTCATTCATTCACACTGCAGTTACTTTGTGCCTATGACATGCCAGGCACTGTGTTGTATGCTGTAGATACAAAATAGAGTAAGACGTGGTCCCTGCTCTTAGATGTCACTGGGAGAGAGTTGGGCAAAGACAGAACTTATTCTTCTGTCCACACACCTAGTATGTGATTAGCTTAATGTTTTCCTGGACTCCTTCTCTTTGAGAGCTGTGGTGGTTGGTGATGAATTAATTGTGCAGGTGGTGTACTGAGGGGAGGGAAGAACAGGAAGAGATCTCAACCTCATGCATTATTTCAAGATCGTCTCAGCATTACGTATCATAGAACAACCTCTCCAGCAAAAAATGTGGAGAGCTGGGCCCTGTTTGTAACAATCTACTTTTATTAGGAAATTACTTTCAGGGATATAGGAGGCAATCTGTAGTATCCATGATGACTCAGAATGACTACTTTTTCTTTGTCAGTTGCTATCTGTCTCCATTGGGACCAGCCATCACTATATTTACAAAGTGCTTTCTGAGATACGACCATAAGGAAAGAGAGAAAATTTTTGTTTTTTAAATTCAGCTGGAAGGAGAAAGAAAGAAATTGGTTAGAATTTGGGGATTTTAGGTCTTCCAATTTATTGTATGAAAACTTGGTATATATGATTACGGAAAAAACTCTGGGATAGTTTGAAATTACAGCCTTGGATATAGCAGATATATGGATAGGTTTAATTGTCTTATAGTGGTGTACTCTTAAGATAAACCTCAGTATTGATACAATATTTGGAAGTAGGCTTTTGGGATAATGTCATTTTCAAATGTGAGATTTTATTTTTGTCATCCCCTTTCTCATAGGTAATCATAATTTTACTGTACACATGAATAGTATTGCAGAGTGTTATTCATATTTTTTGAATGAGATGTTAAACACTAACAAGATGCAAACTACCATCTGGAACAAAAGGGAGAAATGGAATCATTAGGTTATCAGAGGCACATGAGTCAATGGGAACCATCCATCTTTCTTGCAGAAACCCAGAGGTTGACTCCTTGGATGTTGAGAGCTATTGAGTATGAGTAATATGTGTGTGTGTGCGCATGTGTGTGTATATTCCTATATGCCAAAATTTGTACTGTATTTCTGCCATCTTTATTAAAAGTCTTTGAGATGTAAAAATATGAAGAAACACACATATTCATCTGAAGCATGAAGCAACCCCCAGGAAAACCTTTCAAAACTTCACCTTCATTTTAACACCCAGGAAGTGTCAAGTCATTCATCATGTATAATTAATACATCCCTTCTTCCCTTTCCTCCCTGAGCACAGGCGTTGCAAAATGAGTCGTGCAGTTTTGTAGTAAATAACACTGTTTTCAACAATTTGTTTCCATGTCTGGACAGGTGTATTGCTTAATTTGTCAATTCTGAAAATTTATTTACTCTGCTCAGTTTTTGCTCTCAAATGCAAACTTATATATACCTGCTGCTGCAAATATGGAATAAAAATCTTGCTTTTGTAATATTAAAAAAAACAGCATTGTTTGTTTCTAAACTTTTCATTTCAATATGACAACATGATTTATCAAAAGCATCTCAGTATTTAACTAAGGTGAGATAGTTTTATGAACTGCAGAAAAGTCTTCCAGTTGAAGAAGGGTCATGGGACTAACATAAGCATTTAGTCTATTCAGTTTTCTATTCGTGCTGAGGCTGCTGGTCAATGATTTCCCTCTTCCAGAATGGTTTCCAAATTACTAAGACATTTTAGCATTTAATGTATTAGACTATCATGCAGAGTATTTGCTCAATCAATATATAATTATTTAAAGTCAATTTCAGATTGTCTTTCTTTGGGAGAAGTAGGATTTGTATAGATAACCCAGAAGTATTTGTTCTAGCATCTTAATGTGTACTTAGAAGTTTTATTTGATTATCAGTGGTTTTATCGAAATGTCTGGGAATTCAAAACTTTATACACAATATTCCAGGCATATAACTGAAAACTAACTTAGCTAGATTTTGGGCTTCCTAATCCATGTTGGAACTTGCTAGTGTTATTTCTTGGAGAAATACAGATCACCAATGTAAAGTAAACTCTATCCTTTAACTTTTCACAGGTATGATTCATGATAAAATATTTTGGTTTAAAATGATAAGCAAAAGAACACAAAGACAGCAGAAGCATCATTGGCAAATGATTCTATTAATTTCTCTAATCATGACAATGAAAGTCTGAAAGTAAAACACATTCTTCCATTAACATTTTTTCCATGAATAATTGAAAGATAGCTATATTATTTTTAAAGTTCTTCCCAGTCTTTAGGGCAAATGAACAATGAAAGATAGTAAGTAACTTAAGCAATTATTGAAATTACTGTCTCAAAAATTCTAAACAGTTATGTATGTACTATATAACTGAGGCCAAGGCACATGTTTTAAGTGAAATAGAAAAATAATTCCTTTGGTTTGCTAATATGATTAACATTTATCTATATCTGAAAAAGTGTACTCATTTTCATCATTATATTTTCTGTTAGCTTCAGAAGGAGCTCTCTTGTTTTTAGAGAAAGATGTGAATTAAATTCAATGTCTTTTTTATTCTTTTTTTCTTCTCCCCAAAGCCCCCCAGTACATAGTTGTATATTCTAGTTGCAGGTCCTTCTAGGTGTGCTGTGTGGGACGCTGCCTCAGCATGGCCTGGTGAGTGGTGCTAGGTCTGCGCCCAGGATCCGAACTGGAGGACTTTGGGCTGCTGAAGCGGAGCACGCTAACGTAAGCACTTGGCCATGGGGCCAGCCCCTTTTTTATTCTTAAAATACCTCTGTAGGCCATCTAGGTGACAAGCAGTCTCAACTACAGGTTGCTGAAAGATAAAATTGGATTTTATAAGCTGCCTTGAAAATTGCAACACATTAGGTTACTTGCTCTAGTGCATAGCTTGGCTCTCACACAACTGAGTCAAATGGATCTTTATCTTTTCTGTTTGATGAGTCGCTCCTTTTCCTTGAAACTCTCCTTGGTATCCCCAAAGTCACGAATTACAGGAGAGTCCTACATGTGGGAGGTGAAGAGCTATTTGATGTTAGGGGCCTCCATACACTTCTCTGTTCTCGAGACCCTATGTAGTGAGATTGTACTCGTACTCCAGGATTCTACTCAAACTGACATTTCCGGTTGAAGGCTTAGTTAAGGACAAAGATAAAAATGCAGAAGTCTGACAAAATATATAGAAATTTTGTTAGTATGCTTTGGTTTTGTAGCTCCAGGCACCATAGGAACATAGATAATACGTAATTACTCAAAGGATGACATTTTTTGAAAAAAAGTCTTTATCACTGACCCGAATAGTCCTGTCCAGTCCCGTAACCCTGTCATCCCTTCCACATGGCCATCTTTGATTTCTCTGCAAGTGGGAGAATCCCAGTTGTGTTCTTATTGGATGTCTCAGTGAATTTGTAAGACCCTGGTTTTCTGGCTGGAAGTAAAAGAATGCATGTAGTCTGATTTTCCTCTTTTGAACCATCCCTTTGGAAGTCGTGCTTAGAAATTGCTCACTATTAGTTTCAGCCATGGCACTGTGTGAGCTTCTGGCCTGCAAAACCATTAGGGTCCCTTGCCCTTTGTTCCTACAGAACTCTAGTTCACCAATGATTTGAACTCTCCCCCCCCCCGCCCCCTCACTTTTGAATATACATACCTTTAAACCTACAAGTGTCAACTTCTACATTTTCATAACTTCTGAATGGATGTCATAGAGAATACATGCCTGACATGTCTCTGTGACCCCAATTTATTCCTTGTAGTATGTTCTGTACTCATATTTTACTAATGAAAAAGAAAATAATGCTAGTACTTGATAGCTCGCTGAATTTAAGAATCTCAGATACATGGATGAGCTCAGGTCCTAAGGAAAAGTTGCGTAAACTGGAGTCATAAAAAAAGCTTGCTGCTAAGACTGTCTTTGAAAATGTGTAGCTTAGAATAAAGGGGCTGATTTTGCCATGGCAGTAAAATTGTAGTAGGTCAGCTTCTGCAGCTTTGATTTCTGTTAGAACTTCAGAATTCAGATGTTATGAAAATGCAGGAGCTATCACGTGTGCTTTTAAAAGACATACACTTAAAGCAAAAAAACAAAAAAAGAGTTCAGATCACTATTGAGTATCTACTTGTACAAAATGTAACATTCTCTCATTTATTTATTTATATTTCAAATCAGGCTTTCCGTAACATTGGTGCACAAGAAATTGAAAGGCATGGAAATTGCATAATTTAATATAAAACTTTTTTACTTGCCAAGAATGGGAACAATTCTTATTAAACAGGACATCTAAATATTACATTATATAATACCGTAACTCACATAGCAAACCAATTTCAACTTAAGAAATTAGTTTTGCATAAGCCCAGCTGTTAGTATCAGCTGCCAGGGGACTGACATGTTCATTATTTTTATTCTCCCTTGTTGAGGTTTTACGGTAGTGGGATTTCTGTTCTTAAGTTCTTGAGAGAGTGGGTAAAAAAATGAAGGGCTAAACAAATTTCTTTGAGAGGTTCAAGGACTGCAAAATTCCACCCTGACCTCAATGGAATGCTCAGAGAAGTCAGCAACAATAGTATGGGGGTTGGGGGGGTGGGTAGACACAATTCCTTCCACACCGAAGGCTAACTCCTGAAAAATCAGGAACTTTCCCTGCTGAAAAGTACATAGTGAGGTAAGTCAAAAGAAACAAGCAGACTACTTATCTTTAACGTTCCCCCAGGGAATGACCACTTTTTAAAAAATGTTGTGTGCACAGGAAAGGGGAATTACTTGGTAGAAATATGACTCTTGCCTGGGCTCTACCTGTTTTTGCTCACTGTTTCATTTAAAACAAGATTTTAATTTGCTAGTTTTTTAAAGTGCTAGCTGGTGATGTTACCGTGGTAACCATGCCTTGGCAGCTAACCATGAGTGCTGCCCAAATAGTACTCAAAAATCGGAGAGTAAAACAGTAATAACATAGGGAAACTGCCCCTATTCTGACCCGTGGAACTTCCAAACAACTAGCTGGTAGTGAAAAGATGGAAAAGATTGAGAAATGGAGGCATAACCTTGAGCGGATGAAAGGAATTGAAAGGAAATTGAAAGGAAAAGGGATTAAAAAAAATTGTGCCCACTGAAGGTTCTTTTCTTTAAAATAATCAGGGCATTTTTGAAGTTAAACTAGAAGTAATCAGAAAGATCTATGCTTGGCGTGGTGGGCGTGGGCAGTTTAGAAAGCAGTTGTAGCGGACCGCCTGAAGAACTGGCTAGGTTGGGTGTGGGGGAGGGGAGCCTCCAGAGGAGAGAGAATGCCCAGAATGGGTGTGGGGTGTGGATAGGATGGTTTGGACAGACACCTTTCCCAACTCGATTTTAAGGTCATGTTCTAATAGTATTGTGAGTGTATGTGTGTGCACATGCATGTGTATGTGTGTGTGTGTGTGTGTGTGTGTGTGTAGGGAGTGTTTTGCTAGTTGAGTCTAAACAGGGCTTCAAAGCCTGGTTGTGTTTCACAGAGGGTTGATGTCCCATTTCCTGTCAAGCATGACTTCGTATGTGAGTGTAATTCAGGAGTGATTTAATTTTTGAAATATTTTAAGCAGTTTTTAGACAGGGACTCTTGAGAGAAGGCTATAGGAACATGGTTATTTCCTAAGTAGAGTTCTCTAGTAGAAGCTCCGTTTATTCTACCTCCTTTGTGTCCCTTGAATCCATTTTCTTCTCTCTGTTCCAACCGACACTGCTTTTTAGTTGTGGTTCTTATCACCTTTCTCCTGATGGCAGTTACTTTTCAGCATTTTCTCCCTAGACTCCATCCTTCTGTCACTTGTTGGTAAAGTGATTGTAGTGTAATGCTAGATTGATCACGTCACTGTCTTACCAAAAATCTTACAATGAATTCTAACCACCTTTAGGAAAAAATTCTCACTTTGTCCTTCACGATAGGTAGCTGCCTACTTCTTGCCTCATAGGTTGGTTGGTCCCCTCTCCTCCTAATTTACCCTACACCATTAAGAAATCCCCTTCTAGTTCCTGAATCCTGATTTCATGCCACCCCTTCTCCGTGTGCCCGGAATCCTGCCTTTTAACCTCTCTCTCCAACCTACCCTTCCCTCCAACTAGCAAGAGGAGAACAGTTAAGAAAGGAAACCATTTTGCTGGTTGGCTTTAAGTATTTGTTACTTATTGAAATGGCAGCCTGTCGGAAGATTTTTTTCTGACTCCTTTTCCAGATTAATTTATACAAAGAGCATTATACTCTTTTTCAATTTCCCTAGGAAAATCGGTTCCATTTATTAAAGTACATTGAGATTTATTGATAAAATTTTATTCTTCTAGTAATGGCAATATTACATGAAGCAATGTAAAATACTAATATTTCTTTCTGAGAACATACACATATGATTTTGCAATATTTTAAAAATCTGGCCAAATTAGGAAACTCAGGTCAAATTTTGCTAATTGGCAATGACGGCAGCAACGCTAATCATCTTGTGGTTCTAGCAGAGGCATTCACAGGGAGCTAGTTGGGGAGAATAGATCTGTGAGGAGAAAGACCAAATTCCCTCAGTTATTTGGGAAATTCATAGCATAAGAGAATGTACTCTTTGCGATATCTAGGCGTCCCTTCCTTATGAGTTTAGAGAAAACTAGATGGAATCACTGACCATTCATTGATGGCAGGTTAATGCCGGTGTTTCAAAAGGTGTAAATTAGAGAGTGAGTCTGTAGAAGTGGGATGTTGAAAATGGGGAGAACTTGAGAATTTCTGGGCTAAAGAGTATAAAAGTGCCTGCATTCTACTTCATGAATTAAGGGCATAATTATAAACATGCCACTGCCCTTTGAGTTATCCCGGTCACTTCTGTAAGATACAGGTAGGAAATGGTGGCAACATAATATAAAAAGAGAACCAATATCTTTTGTTAGTTTCAACAAAATAATTTAATACCTTTTCCTTAAAAAGAAAAAAATAGAAGGGTAAAAGCAAGAGAGAATTGTATCAAAAATTCCAACAAGACTTGAGTTTAGGCGGCAAATGTGAGGTAGTTTGAAAATACAATTGCACACACATACTCATACCACTTTTTAACCCAATATATTGCTTATTTTTAATTGGGTGATAAATTAGCAGCAATATCCTTAAGCAATATCAGAATTATAGTAGAGACTGTTGCGTGATTTCCAAAATAGCTGAGAATTACGTTTAATAAGAGGAATAGAAAAGGAAGATTATTTTTCCTTGTTAGGGGGAAATAAAAATATCACGGGAATTAAAATATCAAACAAATTCTTTTTATCTCTCTCAATTATTCATCATGCAATAACACTAATAAGGATCAAGCCCATTTTCTTTTGCAATTCACTTTTTCATAATGGGACAAGTGATAAAAGAATGAGTCAATATTAGTATTTTTTTCAAAAGCAATTGAGGTGTGTACATATTCAACTCGATCTTGTACTCTCCTGTCACTTCCATTTGCAATACTGTAAAATTATTTTTAATTTTCATATGATCGCCCTTTGTATCATCCTTCTCACACAAAGATTAAAATATTTACTAAGGCAAGAACATCTACCAGTATATTTTGTAAATGTTTTCGACTATAGGGACGAGATGCTAAGGCTTTTTCAGATAAGTCTCAATTGTCCAGAAAATGCTATTAATCAGAGCACTTCATTCTTTGAGATTTTGTGTCTATAAGGTGCTTCATATATGAAAATGAAATTAGTGGTTTCCAAGGGCCTTTGAATTATTCTTCAAATCTGATAATGGATTATGTTGGGGTGCCCAGAGCAGCTGTGTCCATAGAGCAAAATCATACGTGGATCAAATCCATAAGCACAGCTTTATTAGCCTAGTATTCTAACCAACAGATAATTACATAGATTGTAAATTCTGAAAAGAAGTAGCATCCTTATAGGAAATGAATTACAAAGCAAAATAGTTACTTTTGTTGTTCTCTTTAATAACGTTTGGAATTTATATATAGTACAGCCATGCGGAAATTAAACCAACATTACCTCAAACAATAAAAACAATAAAAGAACATATTTGGTAGTATTGAAATCCATTTTATCGTAGTGAAATGTTAGTTTTATAAGATTAACTGTGTCATCATCATAGTTAGTGTGTGACTTAGATCATTTAAGTTATTGGAAATAATTTTAGGAGGGTTTACTTCAGTTTATTGCAAACACACAAGTACCTGTTTTCACTCAGAACATAATAATTTGTTTTTCGAGGAAGATTAGTCCTGAGCTAACTGCTGCCAATCCTCCTCTTTTATTTTTCTGAGGAAGACTGGCCCTGAGCTAACATCCGTGCCCATCTTCCTCTACTTTATATGCAGGGCACCAGCCACAGCATGGCTTGCCAAGTAGTGCCATGTCCACACCCGGGATCCGAACCAGGGAACCCTGGGCCGCCAAAGCAGAACATGCGCACTTAACTGCTGCACCACCAGGCCAGCCCCTTAGAACATATTAATTTATTATCCTAGAAATTCTATAAAACCTCCTGACTAATCAAAAATATGTATTTGAGCAAGTTGCTGTTTCGAATTCAGCATTTTGGAACTTTGAACTTCTCTTTTCAATTTCAGTTTTAGACTGTACTGTTGCTTAATTCCCATCGTAATTAATTAATTTATAAATAATTTATACCCCGTCTTCTTCCAAGAAAGGATTTAAAGAGGCTGCATTTACCTAGGAAACTACCATAAATATATGATGAGGTGGATGTCAGTATGCTGTCTTCGGTGGCTGGAAGGTCACTATCCTTGCCTAGGAAGGCAGTGCAACACAGCTCCTCTGCCAGGGTAGGATGCCTCCTCCTCCCACTCTGCCTGGCTCCCTTTGCAGGGGGGAGCAGCCGATGGTCCTTGTCCTCCTCATTAGGGACACACACCAGGTTCAAATTCTGTTTCTTCCACATACTAGCTTTGTGATCTGGGGCAAAGTATTTGATTTCTCTGTACCCATGTTCTATCTTTAAAATAGGAATAATAATTACAGTTATCTCATAGGGTCGTTCAGAGCATTAAATCAGTTATTATACGTAGAATCTTAGAAAAATGCCTGGGTTTCGTAAGCACTACTCAAGTGCCAGCGATTGTTATTACACACCCTTACACTCTCAATTCAGATGCCATTTCTTCAAAGATGCTTCACTGAGACCACGCCTTAAACCAGTTACATTACCACAGGAGCCTGCGCTTTTCTTCATGATACTTATCATCATTTGCCACTGGTATTTAAGGTGCTTAATGTGTTTCTCTCATGAAGCTGTAAGCATCAGGAGGGCTAGAATCTGTCTGTCTGGCTCAACACTCTATCTCTGATATCTGGTACAGTGCCTGGCATAAAGCAGGCATTTAGTAACTGTTGAATGAGTGAATTCAGAGAGATTTGAATTCATGTTTAATGAATTCACGAAATGCTTAACAATTTAAAAATTAATATTTTAACAATTAATAGAGTGTTTTATTTATGTAATAATAAATGAAAGTAAAATCCTGTTAGGTCACCTTTATATACTATTGTGAGTCACTTCAATGAGGCAGCAGTGGGCTGTAGGATGGAATTCACATTTTATTCTTTGTGGACCCTTGGAGCAGATTAGCTGTTCTCAATTGGGGATGATTTTGCCCCCCAGGAGGCATTTGGAAATGTTTGGAGACATTTTTTGGTTGTCACATCTGAAAGGTGCTACTGGTATCTAGTGTGCAGAGGCTAGGAATGCTGGTAAACATGCTACACTGCACAGGACAGCCCCTCCCTTAACAAAAATGGTCAAGCCTGAAATGTTAGTAGTGCCAAGGTTAAGAAACCCTGGCGTAGATGGATGGAGCCTTAGAACAAAAGTAAGTTCATGTAATTTTCAAAATTAGTTGAGGCATTAAATAATAGGACACTAGACTTTTGAAAATTAATAAAATTTACTGTGATTCTTTTTATTTTTGTGGTTTGTACTTGCTTTGTGGTATGATTTGCTGGTAGTTAAGTAGAATTGAGTATTTAATGTAGTATATTCACCACTATTGACTGTCAGTAGAGAACTCTGTAGTGTGCTTTTCCCTTTACAACCATTAGAAGTGGTTTTAAAAGAAAAGTGTCAACTGACTGCTTGTTCACACACTTCTAAATGGCTAATTTGACAGAATTTTTTCAAAGAGCAGTTTATGAGTCAATTTAGCCAAAGCTGTTGGGCAGAGAATACAAATAACCATATAACCATATTGCTTATAGACCGTTGGTTTATAGCTCTGGACTAATAAAACAGAAATAAGGTAGGGCTGTTCAGTGTTTACAGAGCTTGGTCAATTTGAATTTGATTGTAACATCTGGGAGAGTATCAGCCAGGACAAGCTAGGTTATGCTACGGTAACAACATCTCAGTGGCTTAACTCAACCTAAGTTTATTTCTTCTTTGGAGTCCACTGTGCATTTTAGTGACTTTCGTGGACCATTGTCTTTGTGACAACTCAGCCTTGCAGGCTGAAGAAGGTGCCGTCATCTTGGCGGTGCACTATGTGGGATATAGGCCTTGTCCCTCATGTGGCGGGGAAGAGGGAGTGTAGGAAATTGCATGTTAACTCTTTAGTGCTTTTGCCTGGAATTGACATAGGTGACTTTCAGTAACATTTCATTGGCCCAGCACATCACGTGGCCATGACAGGTTTAGGGACTTGAGGAAGTTTAATCCTCTCATGTTGCACAGGAGAAGCAGAAATATTCCTGAGCTTGAGCAATGTTTATCATAACTAGCTTTCGTATTTGTTACCTTTGTATGTGGTTGTTCAGGATAGTTATTAAGAAGGTGTTTGCTAAGTTCACAGACGCCATGTCGCACACCAAATTGTCCTAATTTCATTATGCTTGTTTTGGGTCTGTATTTATATCTCATTTGAAGTATTTATATGGCTTCTAAATATTTGGGCTTCTAAATGAGAGTCTTTACCAGATACTACCATCCCTTGTTTCTCAAATGGGCTAACATATTCCACAGGCTACTGAATGCTAAAGAATAAAGGTGGTGACCTTTGCATTTTCCATAATGGTAAGTAATCAAAACATTATTTTTGAGGTAAAAAAAAATGAACATACAGTACTTCAGAATACAAAATAAAGTGATCAATTTTTAAGATAAAATATGAAACTTCAGTGAAATTTTGCACTGAAACAGGCTGATTCTAGCTATGCCCCAGTGGAAAGTATTTACTTTCCTCTACTACCAAGGTTACTTTACTGGACAGGGTTAAGAAGTGCAGCTTGTGTACTTAATTTTTTACTCAACTTTGGTTTGGATATTTCCTTAGTTGTTTTCATTTTGGTGGAAGTGATCATATTATCATATTTTTAAAACTGGATCTTCTTGGGGTCGGCCAGTGACATAGTAGTTAAGTTCGTGTGCTCTACTTCTGTGGCCCAGGATTTCGGGGTTTGACTCCTGGGCATGGACCTCTGCACTGCTCATCAAGCCATGCTGTGGTGGCATCCTACATACAAAATAGAGGAAGATTGGCACAGATGTTAGCTCAGGGACAATCTTGGTCAAGCAAAAAGAGGAAGATAGGCAACAGATGTTAGCTTGGGGCCAATATTCCTCACCAAAAAAACCAACCCCTCCCCCCCCCCAAAAAAACCCCCAAAGCTTCTTCAGGGACCTGTAATTATTACATCATGTAAATGGGGGTTTCTTTTGCAAAGAGGAATTTAGAATTTTTATTCTGTATCTTACTAGCAATTTGATAGGAGAAACTGGATAATAAAATTGGTGGATATTGTGTTCATTATTCTAGACCACCTCATGGAACTGTGAGAGGATAGAGAACTACACCCACTTTTCTCCATTTTACCATGTGATTCTATTTATGGTTCATCTGGTTCTTTCATAGCTATATGAATCTGTTTTCATTCATTCATTGGTCAAACAGCTTTTGAGCATCTACTGTATGTGACTGGCATTGTGCTTGGTGCTAGGGATTCAGACAAGATGAATGACAGTTCCTCCTCTCAGGTATAGGAGATGATGGCCACGGTGCTTGTGAAATCTCTCATTCATTTCACATATATTTCTTGGGCACTGTGGGGGCCTGGAATTGGCCACCCCAAGATATGTCTCTTTGGCATGAGGATTATTTGGGGCTGGTTACTTTTAATAAACTGCAGACAGGAAAGCAACTGAAAAGTAGAATTTACTTACCCTTTGTAAGAGAAATTTTACATTGTAAAGGACATCTCCATCTGTAAAGGTGTCTCCCTCTCTGTACCAGGAAGAAGGGGGAATGACCTTATCTCTAGAAACTCTTATCAATGCAGAAGGCAAGGACTTAAATCTGCATAATAATCTTATTCCTGTTTACTGTGCTTGTCTAGTAACCTCCTGTAACTGACTCCCCCCACCGCCAACATCCTCCTTTTTCTTTAGCTGTGGAGGATATTTAAGGTGGGGGCTTCAGCTATTTTGGCGAGTTGCTCAGTTTGCCTGAGCCTCTCCCATGTATACATGTTATAAAGCTTTGTTTAATTTTCTCCTGTTATTCTGTCTCATATGAATTTAATTCATTCTCCAACCAGAAGAACCCACATTGGGTAGAGGAAATGTCTTCCTCCCCTACAGCACTGATATGTGACAGGTACCCAGTGTAGGGGAGGAGGACATTTCCTCTCCCCAAATGTAGGTTCGTCTGGCCGGAGAATGAATTAAATTCACATGAGACAGAATAGCAAGAGAAAATTAAACGAAGCTTTATGAGGAACCATGGCCCGGGGCCTTTCTTCCCGAAGGAAGAAAGGGCACGGAAGAAGTGGGGTGCACATAGTGGTTATATACCCCCAAACAGGGTGTTTCACATGTGAGTGAAATGTCCCTCCCACAATAGTCACAAGATTGCCCTGTTGGCACAGTGCTGGATGGACACAGCAGGTAATGGTCTGCTATCTCGGTGGGTGTAGCAGGAGGCAAGTCGATTGTCTGGAGCTGGGCTGGAGCTGGGCGGTCACAGGTGAGTGCAGCAGTCAGTTCCTAGCCTAAGGAAAGATGATTAATCCTTAAGAAATGCCAACGTTGGGAGGGGGAGGGAAGTCAGTTACAGGAGGTTATCAGACTAGCACAATAAAATGCAGATTTTAAGTCGTTGCCTTTGGTATTGATTAAGAGTTTTTAGAGAGAAGGTCATCTCCTTTCTTCTTCCTGGTACAGAGAGGGAGGCACCCCCTACAGATAGAGATTTACCCTACAAATGCAAAGGTGTCCCAACAAAGGGCAAATTCCATTCCTCAGAGCTTCCTTCGCTGTCCCAGTTTATCAAAAGCAAACAGCCTCAAATAATCCTGATGCCAAAGAGACATATCTTGGGGTGGCCAATTCCAGGTCCCCACACCAGCAATACAACAGTGAACAAGAAGCAGTAGTGTGTAGTGTTTAGGAGCAAAGTGTCCACAGCCAGACATCCTGGAATCACATTGCATTGTGGGGCTTCAAGGAAGCTCTTTAATCACCTTGTGTTCAAGTTTCCTCATATGTAAAACTGGGATCCTGCAAAACTTTCCTAAGTTAATGGAATTCTTGGAAGGATCGTGTGAGTTAGTATACATAAAGCGCTATAGAAGTCTTAGCTCCTACTATTGTTCCTTACTTGTTTTCTAATGCTTTGCTCCCTCCTCAAATCAAGATTCTTTCCCATCTCTCCTTTTCCTTCTCTTAGATCAAGCAGTCCCAGTAATTAATCCTTATTTTCAATATTGTCATTTATCAGTAACAAATATTGCCTTAAAAACATAGTTAAAAAATACATCTATCATTTTCTGGTTTTTATGTAACTTTCTTTTGTTGTTTTTTTAAAAAATCATGGACAAAAGCCATTGCAAATCATGGATAAAAGCCATTGCAAATCACATTCTTCAAGGGACTTAAGCAGGTAAGACGTTTGATCCAAGGGCAAGACAATTCCAATCAGAAGCTGTGTTTGCAGGCGCCTCTTCCACTTTTCTAGCCTCTGAAATTCTGAATTGCTCCCATCTGCCTCCCTTACCGGGGCCTTATGCTTGCTCCATGAGTGGGCGTTCATTAGTTCTACACACAATTTTCGACAACCTATGGGGCTACCTTGGCAGCAGAGCAGCAAGTACCTGCCGCTTAAGAATTTTATACTGCCTTTGTGAGAGCATTTTACCAGCACGACTTAACTTTGCAAAGGAATAGGTGTAGAGAGAACTCAGTGGAGACCCATTCTTTGGCAATATTTGCATTTTATATGAAGCACACATAAATTTCCCATTTCTATAGTAATATGACTTTAATCTTAATGAATGCCATTTTGGTGGTTCTCTTCAGAGAGTGGAATTAACATTCACATTTGAACTGGGAATGTTAAAGGGTTGTTAGTCTCCTGAGGATTTTGCTGCCGGCTATGTGGTTTTAGAGATTTCGTCATAGTTTAGATGTAGCAAAATACCACCACTTCTGCTTGTTAGAATGAAACTCTCCAAGGTTTCTGTCTGTTACAGGCCAGGGTTTGTATTTTCAAAGCAGGAAAAAATGTTTTTCCTGGACCCTGAATATAGACCCTGATGTCAAAAATCAATTGAAAAGCCAGCAAAAATTTGTCATGAGTTCTGTTAGAAAGATTTTTTGGTAAGTTTTCTTGTCATTACCAAGAAATGTCTTAATTAAACTGCCTAAGTTATTAATATGGTTTGTGAAATTTTAGAAATTCTATTCATTTGTTTAATGATTTGTACCTTGCTTGGTTCCACAAAGAGTTTAAGTTGGCAAACTACAATTTTTGCTGGTTTTCCACTACAATTTTTTTAAAGAATGCAAAGATGAGAACTTGGATTCATGAGTCATTTAAAGTAACCATGGTTTTGAGAATGCTGTTGAATTTCTTGCCTTTGCTGCTTGTCTTTTCTCTCAAATATGGAGCCCTTCTTTCTCAGTTACTCTCCAAGCCTTGATCATTTTACCTTCCATAGAGTCTTTGTTATTAGAAAAAATTCTTTTCTGCTTAAATAGAAAGTATAACCTTCCAAATCCTATGGTAATGTTTGGTCACAACAAAGACAGCATTCTCACTAAAAGAATATTTGTTGAGAGCCTTATTTGACCATGCACTTATCTTTTTAAATCCTGCCAAGGCCAGTGCAAGGTAGATATTGTTATTCCCGTGACAAATAAAAATGGCAAGCAATATATTGGACTATATGAGGAAGCCATTTGGTACAAACCTAATTCGGCCTGACTTTGTTTTTTCCAAAAGGGCCTGACTGTGGCTGTTGAGCACGCATTGTATATCTGCTTAGACATTTCCTATGGCCAGAACAAAGGCCCTTGAGATAAAGGTGCAACTTCCCCCCACATTAGCATTTCCTTAGGGATAAGCATCTTTCCTTAGGCTAGGAACCCATTGCTGCGCTCACCTTTGACCACCCAGCTCACCTGTGACCACTCAGCTGCAGACAACTGACTGCCACCCTGCTGTGTTCACTGAGACAGAAGACCTACCTGCTATTTCCATCAATCGCTGTGCCGACAGAGCAGTCTCGCGACTATTATAAAAGGGACATTTCAATCCTATGTGAAACATCCTCTCTCTGGGTATATAACCACTCTGTGCACCCCACTTCTTTGGTGCCCTTTCTTCCTTCTGGAAGAAAGGCCCCGGGTTATAATCCTCAGATTTAAGCTCAGAATAAACTCACCCAAATTTTCATTTATAGATTGGTTATGGATTATTTTCGTCGACACCCGCACAATTAATAAGGTAACTGCAGGTTTGAGATATTAAAGGACTGGCCAGTGTCACAGCCTTTGAGTGGTGAGGCTGAGACTGATTCAGTCGTGGCTTGCTTTACCGGCAGTGCTCTTCAGTGCGGTCCTTGGACTAGTAGCATCGGTGAATTAAAATGCAGAATCCTGGGCCACAGTACTCTGGGATCTGAATCTGCATTTTAACGTAACAGGTGACTTAGTATCCACATTAAACTTTGAGAAAGGATATGTGGTTCTTAAAAAGTAGTTACAGGGAGTTAAATATAAGACACTGAAAAAATTCCATTTGAGATGCTTTTCATTTCTGGGCCTTTATGATTTTTAGATAATTATGAGTTAGCTTATCTTTCATTATCCTTCAGCTGTTCTGCTTCTGCTTCTGGCTTTGAGCTAGTCTAACAAGGGTCATGTGTTGTGCTGGCATCTATGACATTTCTTAGTGATCTGTTTTTGTGGTACTGTTTGTTAAAATGGCCTTGTGATTATAAAACAAGAAAAATTGATGCTGTCCTAAGTGCTTGATCTTTCCATGTATCCAGGTAATCTTCTTGTCACATTCCCCTCCAGACTTACCTTTCCTTGTTTAATTCTTAAAAAAATTTTGACTTTTTCCTTGTCTACTCCTTCAAAACATTAAAAGTGACGTGCAGTTATAAAACCTGCTTAAAACAGGCAAGATAAAAAGAAAAATTATAAAAACAAGTTTAAGAAGGTGAAACATACTTATATCATGCATATGAAATGAACTAGTTGCTACAGTTGAAAATTGAATTTAATTCTCATCTTTTGGGCAGTGAAGTCAAACAGGGAAATGTAAGAGGCTGACGAGTTCTCAAAGTAGGATGAATAGAATCATTCATGTTCATCTGGAGAGAAACACATTTTCCTGCTACTGAATACTAAAAGGAATATGTTAGGTGTCTCTTTGTGTAGAAGTCCATACGTAATATAACATATAATGTCATATTTTTGCAAAAAAGAATGAAAAGCATTTAAAAAATGTAGCTTTCTTATGTTAGTCTTCAATAAAAGGTAAGGTCATGAAGTTTAGATTTTGTGAAGTGATTTTTGGAAAGGGAATGAGAGTAATATCGTGGTAGTATATTGTTTCCTAATGATCAAACAACTGAATAAAGTGGCAAGAGCTTGAGAGCCTTATCTAAATGTATAATGCAGTATGTTCCTTGACTGAGCCTCCCTCTTGCATTAGGCATATCTGAAGTGGGCTTTTTGGCAAGTGCTCGGTCTCAGTAAGTTTGAATTTTCAGATAAGTGTGTCAAGTAATAAAATGTTCTACTGTTGGTTCAAGGAGCCTTAGAATACTAGGAATGTTGACATCTCATTGTGAAAAGCATTTGTTTCTTCTTAGTGGAAACTCACTGTTGCAAACCTCTTCTGATTAGGTAATGGAGGAGACCATTTTTTTTGAGAGTATCAAGGTTAGTCTTAAACCCTGTAAGAAAAGAACCAAATCTCAAGTATTTTTCCCAGAATTGTTATGGATCATTATTAAAAACTATAGCTACATGGTAATATATATATTTTGGCTGAAAGCAGATTTTTTAAAAAGAAAAATCCACTCAACCATATTTAAAGTCATTCAACATTAACCAGTTTTGAGGCCTGATTTTGTTCCAGTTTCTTTGCTAAACAGTGGAACAATTATTGAATAAAGGTCTTAAATCTCAAGGTATTTGCAAGACTGGAAAGGAAATAAAACTTTCTTAACTATTGTTTAAGTAGAAACAATGTTGTATATATTTATATTATGAATAAGGACATAGCCCTAAGAAACTGGTTGATATTCTATCCCAGAATCACTTGGAAATGCTTGCTAAAAATGCAGGAAAATAATTCATGTGAGTACTACCATCTCTATTTTAAACAAAACCCTCAGGTGATTCAGATGCAAGAGTCTTTGGTGGACACTTTGAGAAATAATGGATGAGAATGGTAACCTCATATTTAATGGATTGATTGGTCATTTTGGCTGCATGGAGACCCACTTAAAGTGTAATGACTAAGGTCATCTGTAAAGACTGATCTTAATAATCACCTTACAATTTTACTTGCAGGAAGTTACCCATGTTAATTTCCAGGCTTGAAATGTAATGATCTGTTTTATTATTGTTAATTTATGCTTAAGCTTCCTTTTGCTCTTTTTTTTAACCAACATAACAATTATACAGGCTAACTATTTGCCTCAGGGAGATGCTGTAATAGGACTAATTAAATATTTAATATTTTAAAGGACTTAAGCAACCTTGTAAGTAATACGTTAAGAGGAGATAAAATCATGATGTTCCCTTTAGTGGGAGGAATGTTAATGAAGCACTGGGATCAAGCATCCCTTTAATGCCCATGTTCTGTACCTGTCTGGAGGCAGAATAGCATAATGGTTAAATTAATGACTTTGGCAACCTATGGCTATTCTACTTCCTAGCTGTGATCCCTAGAGCACATTTCTTAGCCTTTCTAAGCTGATTTCGTGTTTGTCATCTAAGGAGTGGGGATAAGAATACCACTTACCTTTCTGGATTTTTGTGATGGCATATAATATATGTGTCCCATCAAGGGAAAGTGGTTTTTATTAATATGAATTAATCCCATAGGCTGCAGTTGTTACTAAATTTGAGATGTGTAGATTTTTTTTTTAAATTAGAAATGTACCTAGGATTTTGGAAATGGTTGTGTGCTTTTAGACCTAATCTCAACTCTGGAAAGGAGGAAGAGTAACAGGAGGAAGAAAAGGAGGAGAAGGAGTAGGAGAAAATAACTCTAAATGCATCCCCACACAGGGGCTAAAGATGAAGAGCAAGCAATCTCTGTGCGAGGATGCAGACTTATTATAGCTATGCACAGTCAATGTGAAAATGACCTCACTAATGTGGACAAATCACGGAATCATCAAATGTCAGAGTATAAAGATCATATAGGAAATGCCTTTGTTTTCTAGGTCAGGTGTGAGTGAATGAATCTGAATTAAAAGAACATTTTCATCATGATTTTTTTTTTAAATGACATCTTATTTTTTCAAAGTTACACAGAAAAAGGAACTAGACTAACAAAGATTTAGAAAAGTTATCTCTTTGGAAGCTAAAGCATTTATGGAATGGAATAAGCACTTTAAATACATAAACAGATACATCTAAAATATTTTTGAAAGCTTGTCCTCCTATTTACTAGATGTTTTTTGAAGATTTTTCCTTTATAGCTAAAGATATTTTATAAACTCCTTCTCAATGCAAAGTCCAAATGTAAGATTTACCCACATGTTTTTTCCTGATAATATGAATTGCAAATTTTGGGAGATCCAAATAATGAGATATCATTGTTCATTCCAAATCCACCTGCCTTGTAATTAGCTTCATTTTCTATAGGCAAAGGAAACAGTGTTCCCAACTCTATGCATTCATTCAACAAATGTTTATGATTGCTACTGTGTACTAGGCCATTAGAAAAGAGAATGGGGCTTAAATTTTCTCAGAAATTATGCATTTTTTCTTATCCCTTTAATGCACTCTCATTAATTGCTCTTGGTTAATTCTTAAAAATTTATTAGCTATATGTCGGTTTTATGAGGACTTTCTGGAAAATCAGGGTGAAGTCCCACTTTGCTTTCATTCAGGACAGGTACAATTGATTTACATTATTCATGGATTCCATTTATTCAAATTCTTCTATTCACTAGAATTTATTTGTAACCCTAAAATCAATACTCATGGCACCTTTGAGGTCATTCATAGACATGTGGGTGAAAAATTTGAGGTGGCCCATGCCCACATTCCCAGCTGAGGTCAAACAGGGTCAATGCTCTGCCTTCTTGATTCAGCTCTCATGCTGTAAATATACGTCCTTTATTTGGTCTATTTAGTACCACATTTTTCACATTTTTGTAGGTGACATAAAGTGGCCTCCAAGCATAGTGCTGAAGTGCTCTCTAGTGCAAGAAGGCTGTAATGTACCTTATGGAGAAAATATGTGTGTTAAACTTCATTCAGGCATATTGGCTGTGACTTCTGCATAAACAAATCAATAATACGTATTTAAAAAGGCTTCTTTAAACTGAGACACATAAAACAAGGTTATGTATTGATTGGTTGATTAAAAAGTGGTGATCAGTGACTTGCAGGAACCTAACCCTCTATTTCCCCTGGGAGCACTCAGCATCTCAGTGTTCACAGTGACTTTATAACATAACCACCGTGAGTAAAGAGAATCAATTGTATTTGCATTTTTTGAGGAGTTTTCTAAATGCTTGTTCACTAAATTGCTCCTTTTGATGTAACCCAAGACACACGACTCTTTCTGACCTATAAGTAACTGATGAGTAAATACAGAGGGGTAGAAACATGAAAATGATAGATAAAGCTCAACCATAATTTTTGTTTCTTTGCTTATAAACAAAAAAATTAAAACTGCTGCTAATGAACAATAAAATGAAACAAGAAGGTTTTGAAATCTAGAAAAAAATTGGAATATGATGGAATCTTCTTTATGGGTAGAGATTTATCGCTTCTGTTTTGCTCTGTCACTCGTGTCTAGCACAGTTTCTAACCTGTCTGGCGTGCTCAAGGTACATTTTAGAAAATAAGTTGCATGGAATCAGATGGAAATTGACACTACATGTACTTTTGACAGTAATTTCAAAGGGGAAAGATTTAGCAATAAAAATGAAAGTTGGAGAAGTTCAAGGGGCATTTATCTGATGGAGACTAAAGGTCAAGAGACAGAATGTTGGTCTGTTTTAGGGTTAGCTGAGAGAATCACCTCTGTCACTGAGTCTGGGAAATGACAGCATGTGCCAGCTCTGTCTTACTTGGGTTTTCCGTTAATTCTCTGTGTGATCTGGATCAAGTCTGTTTTGCTTCTTTAGGTCTTGGTTGCTAATTATATCTTGATAATCAACTTAATTATAAGGTAAACAGAGAAGTCATTTACAAAATTTTGCAAATATATATGTGAGACTTGAGAATATATGTAGATATGAATTCTGAGGGCCTAGTCTGGAGAGAGGAAAGGGAAACATTTTAAATCAAACTGTATTTATTTCTATGAATTAAGTGTAGTATCTTGAGTAGCTTGCAGTGGTCTAACCTGTGTGCGGGTTGAATCATTGAAACCTGTGTGGCCTATGGTGATTGAAGCTGATGGCCAAAATTCCTTGGCAAAATGTAGAGAAAAGAATCCAAAGTCTTGGGAATATAGGAATTTGGAGTGGATTTATCATTAGCAACTGCTTACCTTCCACACCATGACCCTCAAGTAGCTAGTAATTTGCCATTGACTTAATAACAACTTTTGGAAAAAAAAAAAAAAGGAAGAAAAAAGGAGGAAAGAAACATTAAAACAGTAGACATAATTTTTTTTCCCTTTAGTTTATTACAACTAGAGTTTGAATCTAGACCACATAAATAATTAACAATCTAAAGATGTTTTTTAAGTACTTTGGCCAGCCATCACGCCCAGCACTCCAGTAAACCACTATTCTCTGACACTGGTATTTGGGATTATGATCTTTTTAAAGTGCTTCTAGGATTGCAATAAAGTGTATCAAAAAGTAGCTGGGATTTCTTGGTGTTGGTATTTAGTTAATTTATGCTTTCATTTTTTTCTTAATGGAACTATATCTTCTTGGACATTAAATATCCCTAGAAAGTCAGCTGGAAGCGTTTTGCTAAATAGATGTGCAATGCTTTGTAACAGGTCTTTGCCACATATAAACTAGACATACCAACATCTCCTTGCTTTAAAACAACTTTTACACAATTACTTTTCCCCCCAAAGCTTTATGCTAGTGTAATATTTTTAAAAGCTTTTTAAGGAACAGGAGATGAAATCCTATGAAAAATTCAGTTATACAACCGAAAAAAAAAAAAGCCACCAACAAAAAACAATCTCAGTTGTAGTGACAATTGGATGAACAGATACTGTAGGTGCCCAGCAGTGACAATTATTCTTCTGCATGAATACATTCAAGGTTTTTATATTAAAATAAAAATTTGTTCCAGATTTCAGAAGTCATAAAATGTGCATCTTATAGTTGCAGAAATGGCAAGCACAAAATACAGCATTATCTTATTTAACCCTCCTAACAAACCTACAATATTGTATTACCATCTCCTCCCCTTTTAGAGTTATATTAGGAAGTGAGTCTAAGGTTAAAAGAGGTGGAATAACTATATCATGGTCACAAAACTAATATGTGATGGGGCTGACTTTCCAATGACCTAACACCAGAGCTTGGCAACCACTTTTGTATACTTTTCCTCAGCTACAAGCTAGGGAAGTGGACTCGGTGGTCTTTTCCAGCTCAGAAGTACTATGTTTTTTCACTTACATTCACTTTTTAACTGTTCAATATATATACAGATATTATAACATTTTTGTAACCACTCTGTAATTCTCTTTTGTATCCTGCTCTTTTCTTCTTAACCTTACTAAAAACCAAAGCCCAAAAGTCCTTAGTTGTAGACTTATTTTTCCTAATTTATTTGAAACAAATATATATCTAAAAATAAGTCTGACTGAATTTAAGAATAGTATTCTCTCGACGTGTCCTAGTGTTACATTTCCTGTGAATTGTTTAAACACTGAAAAAAGAATCATCAAATGTTGAAGGGCTTCAGCATAATAGTCAACTGTCCACTGGTGGCAGATGCAGTGTTTTGACTCTTTCAACATCTGTTGCACTCTCCCTGTAGAGTGCTTTCCTATACTATAGAGGCTAGAAGGCTAAGCATTTCATTTCCCAGACACCCTTGCAGCTGGAGATCCCTATGTGGTTTAAGTTTTGCCAATCAGGAACACCTGCAGAATACTTGCATTTGGAAATGTAACATCCATTTGCTGGTGCAGACCTATCAGGTAGAGTGGGCTCTGGAGGCCACAGACCTGGTGACAGTTTTTTGTCCCTGGATTATGGCTAATTATGGTGTGATTCTAGGCATAACTTCTTGATTACAGCAGTCGTAAAAGACTCTTTGGCAGGGCAATTCTGTGGCAGTGTTTTGGGAGTCATTCCTATTCCTCAGGCCCTTCCAGCAATGTTGCGAGGCCCTAATTCCCAGCATTAAATCCATTCCTAGCTTTAATTGTGCTAAATGGTTTCTGTTATCCGCAGTTGAGTACTGACTAGGCTGACTTCTCCCACTTCTGACTTTTAGAATGTTTTCTCCATCCTTATAAGCCACAAGATTTGGGATAATTTTGGAGTAAATACTTTTCTCAAATAGGAGTCATATATGAAAATAACAGAAATTTCCTTTTCTTTCTGGATCTTCTCAAACCAGGAACAAATAAACTGCCCTCCCTAGGAAACAAACTTAACATGAACAAAAATCTAAGATATCGGAGGCCCTGAAGTTTAATTTCAAATCTCTAAAATTGCTTTGTCAGTGGAAACAGGCAATCAAAGGTGAGGAAATCTTTATAATCTGCAGGGTAATGCGAGTCCAGGAGATGCTCCACTTCTTCCTCCCATTCTGTCCTCAATGATCAGAAGTTTGCTGTTTCATTTGTTGATGTTTCTGTTCTGTCTATCCTAGACTTCCAGGAACTATTTTGATCAGTTGCAAACGTTTTCATTGGATAATTGACATTTCTTGTCAGGACACCCAAACAGACCGCGCCTGGGCTTCCTCCTTTGCTCTGTCCACTTTGCTTCCTCAGTCTCCACAAAGAGACCTAATATCAACTCATGCACACATTTTATTGTTGTTTAAACGTGGTCCATACACCTTAATACAGGTAACATTTAATCAAGCTTGTATATTCTGCTCCTGTTGGGCATATGGAATGTCTCCAATTTTTCACTACTATGAATAGTTGTAAAAATATTTTAATTTTTCTTTTAAGCTATTTCTTTTGTCCATATTCCCCAAAGTGGAATTAACAAGTCAATGAGCAGGAACCATTTCATTCACTGATTCTTTTATCAAATATTTATTCATTTACTGATATATATCAGAAATTGTGCTAGCTGCTGGGCATATGATGGTGATTATTAAAAAATAAAAAAGGTATGGTTTATGCCCTTAATTTTATAGGTCTTGTCACACCTGCCAGATTACTCTCCAGAAAGAGTGAACAATTTACAGAACCTCCAACCTTTCTCATTCCCTCCAGTGATACCAGTTGTTGGTTTTTAAATTTTATTTCGTTTTTACTAGTTTAATGAGTATGTAATGGCATCTTAAAATTATTTTTATTTGCATTTATTTAGTTGTAAGTGAAGATGTATATCTTCAAAATTATTAATTTTGTTTTTTTTTAATCTTTGTTTTAGTTTTATAGGATAATTGGGAAATTAGTTCCCCTTTTATTAAGCAGGAATTTATATTTTTCTCTATTTTCCTGGTGGAATGCTATTTTGAGTTTTAAATATACAGTAATCAGACACAGTAGAAGAACGAAGTTTCACAATTCTAATAAATACTCTTCTTGGAATAGAACATACAATGAATTTAAATATCATTAAAGTAATCATAATAGAGTTAGCTTAAGTGATTAAAAGACCCCATGAGATCAAATAGCATTTTTGCTTATCCATAAATATATTAACAGTAATTTTGTGACAATATAGTTAGAAGAAAAAGAGCATAATAAGATAATTAATGAGTCCTTTAGGAAACAATGCTGAATTAAACACTTTTATTTACTTAAAAAAACTCAAAGCAAAAATTATCTTTATCAAATCATCATTGAATAGGCTTCTTCTTCAGGAGCCTACAGACATTTTAAATTAAAAAAATCTCAGTCTGATAGAAACTTAGGTTTTCTGATCCATTAAAAACAGTTTCACAGCCACAGCACTCTCATAACCAGCAAGCAACTTTAAATTCTCAGTTCATCAGAGACAGCCCAGCTTTGGTGTGTGTCTTCCCTAGCTGGTCTATGTGAGTCAGTGCCTTTCCTTCCTACAGCTCCAGAGTCTTCCATAGGCTTCTTCCCCATCACAGCTCTGGGCCCCTAAATCTCCTCTTTCATGAATTCTCCTCCAGTAGGTTTTGACTTATATTCTAAGAGAAAAGACTGAATATGGAAATCCTCTAGGGGAGCAAAACAATGCACAAAACAAGCAACAACAACAACAGCAACACAACTCACAAAACTCAGACCATAGCAGAAGTTCATCTGTTTGGTTTTTAAAAAATTTTAGAAACAGGCAAAGTAGTATTTGAGCCGATTATTTCATTTCTCCCTGAGAGTTTCTCTCTGCCACCTTTCAGATTTCCTCATCCAATCTCCCGCTCTCCAGGATCCAAACACACACACACACACACACACATACACACACACGTACACTTATCTCAGTTGATGTACTGGGACTGAAACTGATAAAATCTTAAGGAAGAAGTTCTTAGGTTGAACCACATGAGATTACTGATATTTGATCATTGTTTAACCCAACATAAAGGCCAACTGTACATCTTCCTTCAATAGGAAACCTCATATGTATATAAATGCTAATGGGAGCAGCAAAGCAAGGTGATAAAATCAAACAAAACAATTGTCTGTCACCACCCAGATTGAGACTATGAAACACACAAAAAGTCAAACCACATTAAAATGCATTATAAAGCAGACTTTTTCAGATGTACATTGTGCATGAGTAGAAGCAATATTTTTACTTCAGGTTACTAGAATACTGGGACTTCCAACTAATGAATAGGTCCTTTTGTTCTGTTTACTCATTCATTATTTCAGAAGCATTTATTGAGTGATGACTGATGGGCCAGATTCTGCTAGGATCTGTGAGGAATACAAAAGGTGTCGTGATTTCTCTCTGCTTGTGGTAGTCTAGTGGAGGAGCACAAGACAGAAATCCATGGAATGATTTGAGAAAGATTCCAAGGCAAGCACCTGATAATAAAGAGCAGGGTGAATTTCTAGGTGTAGTAGAAATTCAAAGTAAGAGAAAATTCACCATGAGTATAGTGATCGGGCCTGGGAAGACTTTTTGAGGAAGACTTCCAGGGAAAGGAGAGTTTTAAGCAGGGAAGCTTTGCTAGGTACCCATGCTCAGTGTTAAACACATTTAGGAACTGAATGAGAAGAGATAGCATATGTTTAGGCTTGTCAAAAAGGGCTAGTATGACCTTTACTTAGCACTGCTGATGCGAATAATCCATGATCAATCTAGAAATCAAAGTTGGGGTGACTTTATTATATAAGCCAGGTCTGAGGACTATAGCCCAGGCTTCTTTCTCCAAGGAAGGAAGCACACCAAAGAAGTGGGGGTGTACAGAATGGTTATGTACCATCATGAACAAAAAGCATACATCACATATGACAGAAATATCCCTTTTACAACAGTCATGAGATTGCTTTGCTCTCACAGCAGGTCAGTGGTCACAAGGTGAACTCAGCAGGTCGACAGTCAGCAGGTCGGTGGTCACAAGATGAATATAGCAGGCTGATAATTAATCCTTAGTTTCTAGGGAGAGATGCTTATCCTTAAAGAAATGTCTATATGGGGGGAAGCTACATCTCTAAGGGCATCATTCTTGTCTTTGGGACACTGTAAATGTTTAAAGCAGATGTACAATGCATGCTCAACAGGCCATGTCAGGCCTTTTTGGAAAAACAAGGTCAGGCCGAATTAGTTTTAGACCAAATGGTTTCTTCATATACTCTGACATATCCTATTGCTTGTCATTTATTCATCAGTACACTGACGTTTCCATTTGCTATATGGTACCTCAATACTTTAACTGATTCCATGATGCTTCCTAGATGGTTGATTTATGACTTTAGGAGGGTTTAGTTATCTTGAGAATCTGCCTCAATAAATTCTTCTTGATTACATAATTGATCTGCTTAGTATTGTCAATAGCTATTTTTTTTTGTGGGTAAAGTAAAAGACAAAAATTGTTAATTGTATTTTTCAGGACTTGTTCTAGATTTTTCAGATAGATTTTTCAGAATGTGTAGAAACAAATACATTTAGCCAAGAAACCACTATAATTTTCTCAACACACCCAATATTCATGATTTTCATCAAAAAGAGATTGTTGTTTCTAACCTCAACTATCTGGGAGAGAAATTGTATGGCCTAATCATTTAACTATTGGATGAGAGACCAATTCACAGAACATAATAAAATAATGTATAAATCAAGGAGATTTTTAGGGTTGTGCTTTGTGTTGAAGAGTGAATACAAATAAGATTAAGCAAGGATCTCCTCTCTTACACTTTAAAAAAATGAGTAATAGGACTTCGTTATAGTTTGTCATGAATACAAATTATATACAAATGTCAGAAGAGGAGAAGAACAAGAATGACATTAAAATTTTAATATCACCCTTCAAAGCATGTGATTTGTCAAGATACAACAGGCCAAACTACTTAACTGCAGTTCCATAGAACAGGCATGCTATTGTTTTGTGATGTGCAAAACACCTCTAAATATTTTTAGAAAGAGGAAAAAGATAATGATACTTAGAGGTTTTAAAAAATGAAATAGACTCATTTACCAAGATGATCAGGAGTGGTCAGATAAAGAGGCAAAGTTTACTGCTTGCTGTAAGTTTTCTGTAGCATTCCAGCTCTAGGATGTTTGATGCGTAGTCCATATACAAAAGTACATTTTCACTTATGGTCTCTAGCAGGATCAGAATGGGAATTAATTAATCCAGGATCTCTGTATTACTTGTAAATCATTGGTATGCTGTCCACTGATTTGCACTCAGCTGGAGATGAAAGTTCTTGGAATTGAAATTTGTGCATCACTCCTCCTGTATTTCTACTTTCAGGTTTGTGTCAGCCTCAATTCTTCCTCTCTTTAGCAGAGAACGCTCTAAACCTTGAAGCATCTGATAGTTTAGTGAGGCTTATTAAAATGTCTGGGCCCACCTAAACAGCCAAACTATTGCATAAATTGGCACTTTATATGCTCCCTTCTGTCCTTCTCAAAGTGTTTCATGCATATAAATACGCTCTTACAGATTGCACGTCTTCTGGGGGCAGAGATTTTGTCTTGTATTTCTTTTTACTTACCTTCCTCCCTCACGCCACCATTGTGGGCTTTGCATTTCCTACCCTTCTCCATAACGCCCTCCTTAATTCAGAAGATATAGATAGTTCTTAATATTTACTGCTAAATTTTTGGTGGATTAAATTCAAAATTACAGTGACTGTAGAGAGAAAAATCTGCCAACAATTCACCAGTCCTTCTGTTCTCTTTGGTTTATTCATTCTGCATTTGCATTTTATGGACCTTTTTGCCCTCGTATGGGAAAAAACCCTACCAACAAAAGGATAAAACTGCGGAATATTAGGACTTGTAGCTGTAGGCTGCCCTTAAACCTTTGTGTGAAGAATTTTGCAGGCAAGCCAGATAGGATCCTGAGGGAGCAATTTCAGGGCAGAGAGAGGCAAAATGAATCCCATTCAGGTGAATAGAGAAACATTTTTATTCATTAAGACGTAAGTTGAGGGGAAGAGGAGGTGGAAGGGGCTGCAGACCTCTGAAGGAAGGAAATAGGTATAGACTCCTGGGAAGAGATAGTGTTGGAAATTTTGAAGTCTAAAGTAACAGCCGAGGGCATTGTGTTACTTCCTCTTGGGAAAAAGAGGCCTCAGGGTTCAATTCATTTGTTTTGGACTAATTAAAAAAAAAGCTCCCAGCTCTACCCTGTGGTTTTAAATATGAACAAAACATATCCACGGAGGGAAAAGCAGCTACAGTATGTGATCAACATTGTAAATTACAAATCAATGAATGACTTGAAAGAAGATGAAATTTGTGTTTGTTAGTCTATTTTTAAGCCTTTCTTTTGTAAGGCTAGGAAAGAAGGTTATATAAAGTTGAGCCAGCTTTTGGTAAGATAATTTAAATGCACCTTTTCCACCTTCTGTTCTCAGATTTGGCAGTGAAAAATTGTTCTGATCACAGTTTCTTGAAGTATAATTACTTTGTCAAAAGAAAATATAATTAGAACTGATATTTTAAAATGTGCCATAATTATATTTAAAGATTTGATAATTTGCTCACGTATGAAATGTTCTATTAATTTAGCAACAACCAACAGTACTGGAGTTAGGAAATGATCTGACGGTTTTTCTCCTTCCTGTTTTAAAAATACCGTCTCTTCTACCCTTTTGTCTATTCAAAGAGATAAAGTCAGTTTCAGCGGTGGATTGAATTAAATGCCTGACACAGCTTTATAAGCATCAGGTCCATTTATTTCCTCTGTTCCACTGCACTTTTTCCCACGTCACATACCATTTCTGCAGCAGTATAACAACAAAAGTGCCTCTGGATTCCAACACATCTTTTCAGGTCTCTTCATTCGTAACCTCAGTCAGCGTAAATCTGTTTCTTGTTCCTCATCCCTGCCCTGAAGACTCTCCCTTCTACCATTCTCATTTATCACTTCAAAAAGCTTTTCTATTTGGCAGCAATTTGATTGTTTGAGTTCCCCCAGGAATGATAGTTCTTGTTGTGTTGCCCACATGCAGATTTAAATCAATAAATCAAAGCTTTTTGGAATAATTTTTTTTTTAAATAAATAAAATGGCTCCTTTTTCACAAACCGTAAAGCTACATTAAATACTGGGTTTCAGAAAGACCCAGGGACACCAAGTTTTAGAGTTAGATAGAAAACTAACTAAGTGAATTAATCATTCTTGATTCATATCAACTAAGGCTAGAATTCAAAAGAAGTAGATGACTTTCTCCTCTTTCTGCTGAGGGCGCTCTTCTTACTACTACCCACTTTCCTGCTTTCTGAGAGCTTGATATTGAGATGTGGGGCTGGATCTGAGAACATGTGGGATTTGCAAGTGATTTAGAAGACTGTAAAGAGTGGAGGCCCTGGAGTGAGGTGCCCTGACCTTGGCTCCCAGCTCCCAGATATAACCTCGGCAAATTATTTAGCTTCTGTGAACTTGTTTCTTTGTGTGTAAAGAAAGAGTAATGATATTACCTACTTTTTCTGCTTGTTGTGAGGCATTTGGAGTGGTTAGTTATTACTGTTATCATGCTGGATTAAATACTGTCTAGCCAAATATTTCAAAAAAATTATGAGCTAAGATGGCTTCTCTGGGATTGGATTATTTTTTTCCTAGAATTTAACTTCCAATTAATTGACAGTGACCCTCAGTTAGAATCACATAAATTTCTGGGTAGTTTTTTTCTCTCCTCTTCCTCCAACCAATTTCTAATTGAAATAAATCCTGCAATGGCCGTTTTCTAATTTCACATTTGAAGTGAAAATAACTATAGGCATTAGCTGGATAAAGTATAGCTTTCTCATTACTGAATTTTGTTGTGTGGTCTGAATTACTACTTGAGGTCGGAGTAACTGAAAGAACCCAAAAAACATTTGAGGAATATAAATCTCAATCTCTCGTTTTGTCTAGGCCTTTCTTTCACCATGATCTGATATTGATTTGCAGAAGTGGAATGGATGGAAAAAAGAATGACAATCAATTTAGGTAATTAAAATAATTGAACAGAAGAAGGAAATTCAATGTTTGCTCCAGTTGCAATGTAGTAATGAATTCTCATTTGTGACATACGTTGTTTAGCATGCAATTGATAAAGAATAGGGCTTTCTTCACATAATACTTTATTTTATCTGAAACATTGACCTTTAAGCCATTTATTGACCATACTACTTAGGTTCTTGAGGTTAAAAGAATTTTAATTGCAAAATAAGTTTGTTTTGTACCACATTATAATGATACTAAGTAAATTTATGAATAATGTTTGTTTGATATTACTGAATCATACTAGATCTTTGAAAATCATTTGAATTATTTTCATTTGACATTCCAAATACAAATATTCTAACCAGGTAAAACTGTGAAAACAGGACTTTTGTTTCTTCAGTGAACATAATACTCTCACCTGGAGTTGAATGAAAGGCAAATCCTCCAAAATGTGTGAAAATGTTTTCCTCCAAAACTCTGTTTCCAAATAGTGCAGGCCATTGAATTGGCCATGGAGATGGCCTTGAAATAGAACAGAGTAAAGATGAGTGTTCGGATGTAACCTTTTTTGGAAAAGTTAAACAATGTTCATAGGAGTGGGTTAGACCTAGCATCTTTAGTTTTGGCTAAAGAGATGGAGATTTCAGTCATACAGTATGCAAGATAGAATAGTAGAGGGTTAAAAAAGAAGCAAAGGATGGTTTCTTGTTTGACCATTCTGACCATTGACAGAACTATGATTGACTCTCTGATTGTCAGTTTTATGGGACTAGCTAAATACTCATTGTTGACGAAAGGGAAGTGGCATATTGGTAAACATTCCAGGACCAAAGGGTTATTAATAATTTTGACTTGGTTTAAATTCCCAGAGGGAATGTGGAGCTAATTTTCTTTGTTTGAATCTGTAGACTTAAGCTGGAGAGATGTGGCTGTGGGGACCTAGAATTGGCCACCCCAAGATATGTCTCTTTGGCATCAGGATTATTTGAGGCTGATTGCTTTTGATAAACTGGGACAGGGAAGGAGGCTCTGAGGAATGGAACTTGCCCTTTGCTAGGACACGTTTACATTTGTAAGGTAAATCTCTATCTGTAAAAGGTGCCTCCCTCTCTGTACCAGGAAGAAGAAAGAAGATGACCTACTCTCCAAAAACTCTTAATCAATACCAAAGGTAAGGACTTAAAATCTGCATTTTATTGTGCTAGTCTGGTAACCTCCTGTAACTGACTTCCTTCCCCCTCCCAACGTTGCATCTCCTTAAAGATTAAGCATCTTTCTTTAGGCTAGGAACTGATTGCTGCACTCACCTGTGACCGCCCAGCTCCAGCCCAGCTCCAGACAATCGACTTGCCTCCTGCTACACCCACCGAGATAGCAGACCATTACCTGCTGTGTCCATCCAGCACTGTGCCGACAGGGCAATCTTGTGACTATTGTGGGAGGGACATTTCAGTCACATGTGAAACACTCCGTTTGGGGGTATATAACCACTATGTGCACCCCACTTCTTTGGTGCCCTTTCTTCCTTTGGGAAGAAAGACCCCGGGCCATGGTTCCTCATAAAGCTTTGTTTAATTTTCTCTTGCTATTCTGTCTCATGTGAATTTAATTCGTTCTCCAGCCAGACGAACCCCCATTTGGGGAGAGGAAATGTCCTCCTCCCCTACATGGCCTAATGCAGGAAATGTGTTATTAAATGCCCTGTCTTCCCTTAGATCGCCATGTGCCTATTATTTAAAGCTAACTGTATGCTACATCTCACTGGAGAAAGGAGTTGTGTCACTCCTTAAGGAGTCTCTAAAAGCACTGGGTTGTGTATAGACTATATATCTTGCTAATTGGATTGAATAGTAGCAATATTTGCTACCACATCTTTCTTAGTGTCAAAAGCTGGGGCCACATAATTTTTTTAAAATGTTTTTCTTCTTTAACAGCATCTGCTCAATGACATGAAAAATCTTTGTCTTAGTTCAGAATGATAGTATTCCTTTCAGTTTGGTTCAAATTTAGCAAATATTTATTGGTGCCCTAGACCATGCCAAGCACTTTGCTAGGCACTTGAGGGTATAAAAATGAATATGACTCAGTCCAGTCCTACAGCAGTTAATAATACATGGGTGACATGGACTTCTAAGAAACAAAACCAGTTAAACCAAAACCCACTAAGTATAATGTGAGTTACTGAAGTGTACTTTAAATAATGAGGCTTCACTTCAGTTGAGATAGATGTTTTCCAGGAAGAGAAAGGAAAGGGGATTTCCAGTTGAGGAATAGGATGTGTCAAGGCATAGAGGTATGATAGTTCATACTATGTTTAGGAAACTGTGTGGTAAATTATAACATAGCTTGTTCACCTCTTTTGATAAACTCCTAGGGCTTGGTCATCTTTAACTGCTCTTTCTTGAGTCCAGCAGTGTACCACTTATACCACTCCCTGAATATATATTTAAAAGATACAGAATTATAATCTCTGAATACTAAATTAAAAATTGATCCGTGGTGTCATCTGATTTTTTACTGGAATGCACCATTTGAGCTTATAAATGTTAAAACATTCATTAAAGGTCTTGGAGTTGGAGGTGCTGTTAATTATTATCTAGTCAAAGAACTTCACTTGAGGATTGCTTATAAGGTTAAGGTAGAGATTAAATCAGAGCTTTTCTTTGAATCACTGGCTGAAAAGTGGATTTAATGGTCCTCACAGATGGCTTCAGCATGGAGGTCAAAATTTTCATCTGTGTTCTTTCCAGATACTGTAGTTCTCAGATCACAAATACACCTATATTATACTTTTCAGAGAGTAGATGTTCAACAAATGTTTGTGGAAAGAATGAAAGGATGTATGAGGACACTGCGTCTCCATTGGATCAGACGAAGTCGTAAATCTCTGCTTAGACTGTTTACATTTTACACTGGAGATAAATGTCATGATCGTTAGAGTCCCTATTCCAGAATTATAAAATGATCTCCCTGGAAGAATGCAAAACCCAACACTAAACTCTGGTCTAGGGTGTAGGGTAGAGTTAATTGTTTAGAGAGGAAAGTTTTTAAAAGAGTTGTTAGAAGTAGTTTGTGGTGTAGTCCAATAATTGCTGATTATAAAAGTCACTAGCTTTTAGTTCCTGCTTGTGGTTTTTTTTTTTTTAGATTTTTTTATTTTTTCCTTTTTCTCCCCAAAGCCCCCCGGTACATAGTTGTATATTCTTCGTTGTGGGTTCTTCTAGTTGTGGCATGTGGGACGCTGCCTCAGCGTGGTCTGATGAGCAGTGCCATGTCCGCGCCCAGGATTCGAACCAACGAAACACTGGGCTGCCTGCAGCGGAGCGCGCGAACTTAACCACTCGGCCACGGGGCCAGCCCCCTTGCTTGTGGTTTTTAAATTAGTTTTAATGAATGTAAATTATATGGTCCTCTACTGACCTGCTCAAGTCCATTACTCACTAGGTGGTCTGCAGCTGGTTGTTTCAGGATTAACTGTAGAGTTTTGGAAGAAGAGCTGTTGTTGCTCACACAGCCTCAAGCAAGGGCAACTTTCTTCCCCTGGGAATGAAATTCAGCCTACACGGAGCATTTGGCTTCAGCGTTCAGCTTGTGTGTGATGACCGCATTGGTGGTGTGAGAGGAAGACTTATCAACACCAGGTGGGCATAGACCCTGGATATCATTTACAAAGTGAATCCAAGAAGTGCTTATTCTGGTATTTGCCTTATTAGTATAATATGTCAATGTATACTTATTGACTATAATGATGATGAAATTTGACCTTATTAATAAAACTGGCGGGAAAATTTAGGGCTTAAACTCAATGTAACATATTGTGGGACCATTTTATAGGTGAGATTAGATCCCTTTAGCTGCATGATTCCCAAGTCTGGCTGTACTGTTGAATCACCTGGATAGCTTAAAAAAATCCCAAATCCAGGCCTCATTCCATATCAATAAAATAAGAACTTCTAGGATTATTGAAGTTCTCTCTCTCTCTCTAATTTTTTGTTTTGAAATGATTTAAATCTTACAGAAAAGTTGCAAAAACTCAATTATACTGTTTACTTGCATTTAACAATTTTTTTTTTTTTATTAATGTTATGATAGATTACAACCTTGTGAGATTTCAGTTGTACATTTTTGTTAGTCATGTTGTGGGTACACCAGTTCCCCCTCTGTGCCCTCCCCCCACCCCCCCTTTTCCCTGGTAACCACTGATCAGATCTCCTTATCAATATACTAACTTCCACCTATGAGTGGAGTCATATAGAGATCGTCTTTCTCTGACTGGCTTATTTCGCTTAACATAATACCCTCGAGGTCCATCCACGTTGTTGTGAATGGGCCAATTTTGTCTTTTTTTATGGCTGAGTAGTATTCCATTGTGTATATATACCACATCTTCTTTATCCAATCATCAGTTTCTGGGCATGTAGGCTGGTTCCACGTCTTGGCTATTGTAAATAATGCTGCGATGAACATAGGGGTGCAACGGACTCTTGAGATTTCTGATTTCAGGTTCTTAGGATAGATACCCAGTAATGGGATGGCTGGGTCATAGGGTATTTCTATTTTTAACTTTTTGAGAAATCTCCATACTGTTTTCCATAGTGGCTGTACCAGTTTGCATTCCCACCAACAGTGTATGAGGGTTCCTTTTTCTCCACATCCTCTCCAACATTTGTCACTCTTGGTTTTGGATGTTTTTGCCAATCTAACGGGTGTAAGGGGATATCTTAGTGTAGTTTTGATTTGCATTTCCCTGATGATTAGCGATAATGAACATCTTTTCATGTGTCTATTGGCCATATTCATATCTTCTTTTGAGAAATGTCTGTTCATGTCCTCTGCCCATTTTTTGATCGGGTTGTTTGTTTTTTTGTTGCTAATCAGTGTGAGTTCTTTGTATATTATGGAGATTAACCGTTTGTCAGATAAGTGGCTTGTAAATATTTTTTCCCAATTAGTGAGCTGTTTTTTTGTTTCAATCCTGTTTTCCCTTGCCTTGAAGAAGCTCTTTAGTCTGATGAAGTCCCATTTGTTTATTCTTTCTATTGTTTCCCTCAAGTGAGGAGTTATAGTGTCCGAAAAGATTCTTTTGAAACTGATGTCAAAGAGTGTACTGCCTATATTCTCTTCCAAAAGACTTATTGTTTCAGGCCTAATCTTTAGGTCTTTGATCCATTTTGAGTTTATTTTGGTGTGTGGTGAAAAAGAATGGTCAATTTTCAATCTTTTGCATGTGGCTGTCCAGTTTTCCCAGCACCATTTGTTGAAGAGACTTTCTTTTCTCCATTGTAGGCCCTGTGCTCCTTTGTCGAAGATTAGCTGTCCATAGATGTGTGGTTTTATCTCTGGGCTTTCAATTCTGTTCCATTGATCTGTGGACCTGTTTTTGTACCAGTACCATGCTGTTTTGATTACTGTAGCTTTGTAGTATGTTTTGAAATCGGGGATTGTGATTCCGCCGGCTTTGTTTTTGCTCAGGATTGCTTTAGCAATTCGCGGTCTTTTGTTGCCCCATATGAATTTTAGATTGTTTGTTCAATTTCTGTGAAGAATGTTCTTGGGATTCTGATTGGGATAGCATTGAATCTGTATATTGCTTTAGGTAGAATGGACATTTTAACTATGTTTATTCTTCCAATCCATGTGCAAGGAATGTCTTTCCATCTCTTTATGTCATCGTCAATTTCTTTCAAGAAAGTCTTGTAGTTTTCATTGTATAGATCCTTCACTTCCTTGGTTAAGTTTATCCCGAGGTATTTTATTCTTTTCGTTGCGATTGTGAATGGGATTGAGTTCTTGAGTTCTTTTTCTGTTAGTTCATTATTAGTGTATAGAAATGCTACTGATTTATGCACGTTAATTTTATACCCTGCTACTTTGCTGTAGTTGTTGATTATTTATAATAGTTTTTCTATGGATTCTTTGGGGTTTTCTATATATAAGATCATGTTGTCTGCAAACAACGAGAGTTTTACTTCTTCGTTACCTATTTGGATTCCTTTTATTTCTTTTTCCTGCCGAATTGCTCTGGCCAGCACCTCCAGTACTATGTTGAATAGGAGTGGTGAAAGTGGGCACCCTTGTCTTGTTCCTGTCCTCAGCGGGATGGCTTTCAGTTTTTGTCCATTGAGTATGATGTTGGCTGTGGGTCTATCATATATGGCCTTTATTATGTTGAGGTACTTTCCTTCTATACCCATTTTACTGAGGGTTTTTATCATAAATGGGTGTTGGATCTTGTCGAATGCTTTCTCTGCATCTATTGAGATGATCATGTGGTTTTTGTTTTTCATTTTGTTGATATAGTGTATCACGTTGATTGACTTGCGGATGTTGAACCATCCCTGTGTCTCTGGTATAAATCCCACTTGATCATGGTGTATAATCTTTTTGATGTATTGCTGTATTCGGTTTGCCAAAATTTTGTTGAGGATTTTTGCATCTATGTTCATCAGTGATATCGGCCTGTAGTTCTCCTTCTTTGTGTTGTCCTTGTCAGGTTTGGGGATCAGGGTGATGTTGGGTTCATAGAATGTGTTAGGGAGTTCTCCATCTTTCTCAATTTTCTGGAACAGTTTGAGGAGAATAGGTATTAAGTCTTATGTGAATGTTTGGTAGAATTCTCCAGAGAAGCCGTCTGGTTCTGGACTCTTATTTTTGGGGAGGTTTTTGATTACTGTTTCTATTTCCTTACTTGTGATTGGCCTATTCAGATTCTCCATTTCTTCCTGATTCAGTTTGGGGAGATTGTAGGAGTCTAGGAATTTGTCCATTTCTTCCAGGTTGTTCAATTTGTTGGCATATAGTTTTTCATAGTATTCTCTTATGATCTCTTGTATTTCATTGGTATCTGTTGTGATTTCTCCTCTGTCATTCCTAATTTTATTAATTTGCGATTTCTCTCTTCTTTTCTTGGTGAGTCTTTTCTAGGGGTTTGTCAATTTTGTTAATTCTTTTGAAGAACCAACTCTTTGTTTCATTGATCCTTTCTATTGTCTTTTTTGTTTCAATATCGTTTATTTCTGCTCTTATTTTTTTTATTTCCCTCCTTCTACTGACTCTGGGCTTTGTTTGTTCTTCTTTTTCTAGTTCTGTTAGGTGTCATTTGAGGTTGCTTATGTGAGCTTTTTCTTATTTAGTGAGGTGAGCCTGTATTGTGATGAATTTCCCTTTTAGGACTGCTTTTGCTGCATCCCAAATGATTTGGTATGTCGTGTTCTCATTTTCATTAGTCTCCAGATAAAATTTGATTTCTTCTTTAATTTCTTCAATGATCCATTGTTTGTTGAGAAGCGTGTTGTTTAGTCTCCACATTTTTGCACCTTTCTCTGCATTTTTCTTGTAGTTGATTTCTAGTTTCATAGCATTATGATCAGAAAAGATGCTTGATATTATTTCAACTCTCTTGTATTTATTGATGTTTGCTTTGTTTCCCAAAATATGGTCAATCCTTGAGAATGTTCCATGTGCACTTGAGAAGAATGTGTAATCTGCTGTTTTTGGATGAAGTGTTCTATATACATCTATTAAGTCCATCTGGTCTAATTTTTCATTTAATTCTATTATTTCCTTGTTGATTTTCTGTCTGGATGTTCTGTCCATTGGTGTTAATGGTGTGTTGAGGTCCCCTACTATTATTGTATTGTTGTTGATGTCTTCTTTTAGTTCTATTAAGAGTTGCTTTACAAATTTTGGTGCTCCTGTGTTGGGTGCGTATATATTTATAAGTGTTATGTCTTCTTGGTGGAAAGTCCCTTTTATCATTATATACTGTCCCTCTTTATCTTTCTTTATCTGTTTTGCTTTGAAATCTACCTTGTCTGATATTAGTATAGCGACACCTGCCTTCTTTTGTTCATTATTAGCTTGGAGTATTGTTCTCCATCCCTTCACTCTGAGTCTTTGTTTGTCTTTGGGGCTGAGGTGTATTTCCTGGAGGCAGCATATTGTTGGATCTTGTTCTTTGATCCATCCTGCCACTCTGTGTCTTTTGATTGGGGAGTTCAATCCATTTACATTTAGAGTGATTATTGAGATGTGGGGGCCTACCACTACCATTTTGTGTCTTGTTTTCCGGTTTTCTTCAGTCTCCTTTGTTTCTCGTCCCGTGGTTTAATCTGTTCTGATGTAGAGCTGCTACTCTCTGTTGTTGTCCTTCTACTTATCTCCTCTGCTCTTGGTTTTGTAGCCTCTTTCCTTTTTTGGATTTTTCAGGAATGAGGGTTTTCCTGAGGATTTCCTGAAGAGGAGGTTTTGTGGCAATGAACTCCCTTAATTTTTGTTTATCTGGGAAAGTTTTTATTTCTCCATCGTATTTGAAGGATATTTTCGCTGGGTAGAGAATTCTCGGCTGTAGATTTTTGTCCTTCAGATTTTTGAATATATCATTCCACTCTCTTCTAGCCTCTAAAGTTTCTGCTGAGAAATCTGCTGATAGCCTGATGGGGGTTCCTTTGTAGGTTAGTTTCTTTTGCCTGGCTGTCCTTAGTATTTTCTCCTTGTCGTTGACTTTTGCTAGCTTCACTACTATATGCCATGGAGTTGGTCTTCTTGCATTGATAAAGTTTGGAGATCTATTGGCTTCTGTCACCTGAAGATCCATCTCTCTCACCAGATTTGGGAAGTTCTCAGCCATTATTTCTTTGAATAGGCTTTCTGCCCCTTTTTCCTTCTCTTCTCCCTCTGGTATACCTATAATCCTTACGTTGCATCTCCTAATTGTGTCTGGTAATTCTTGGAGAGTTTCTTCATTTCTTTTTAGTCTTGCTTCTCTCTCCTCCTCTGCCTGCAGCAATTCTATATTGCCATCTTCCAAATTGCTAATTCTTTCCTCCATATTATCGGCCCTACTGTTCAGAGCATCTAGATTTTTCTTAATCTCCTCTATTGTGTTCTTCATTTCCAATATTTCTGTTTGGTTCTTCTTTATCGTATCAAACTCTTTTGTGACATAGCTCCTGAACTCGTTGAGTTGTCGGTCAGAATTCTCTCTTAACTCAGTGAGTATTTTAATGATGGCTGTTTTGAAGTCATCATCATTTAGGTTATATATCTCATTTTCTTTGGGATTGTTTTCTGTGTATTTGTTACTTTCTTTCTGTTCTGGAGATTTAATGTATTTTTTCATGTTGCTTGATGTTGTTGATTTGTGCCTCTGCATGGAGATAGAGTTTAGTTGCTCCTTTCACTTGTTTCAGCTGCTGTGGTGGGGGAGCAGCTGTTTATACTGCACCAACCAGGAACCCTGTCCGCAGTTGCTAACTGGGCCTGGGCCCCTCCTTGTAGTCACAGTGGTCCTTTGGATTCCCTCCTCTGCTGTGGGGGCCGTCACAGGGGGGCTTCAGGCTGCTGGTGCCTACTGTTGCAGCCCACCTAGATGTGCTCCCTCCTTGGGGTCTGCAATGGTGTTATGGGCTTTTCCAGCGGCCAGGGGTGGGATCACTTATATTTGTCACTCCGTTGCTGTCGGCACCCACAAAATCTCACTTGTCCTCTATGGGTTGCAGGAGAGCTATTGGCATCTTCTACAGTCTGTGGTTAGTTCACCTAGCTATGCTGCTTTTGCCCTGGATTCTTCCAGCCTTGTGGCTGCCGGCTGGGTGCTTTCTACTGGTGTTGTGCAGAGGCTTTCCCTAAGGCTGCTGTGAGCCTGTAGGGTTTCCCCCTAAGCTACGGAGCTGGGTCTCTGGAACTCCCCCCAGCCCCAGTCCTCTCCAAGTTCTCCGGCAATCCCTAGTCCCACGGGGTGGGCAACGGCAGCTGGGGGTCGCCCCGCCCTCTGGGATTCTCTCCGGGACTCTCCCGGAGCTGTGAATGCTGGGCGTGGCCCCTCTGCTAATGGCAGACAGAGAGTTTTGTCTGCTGCCCGGGCGGAACTCCGGAGCTTCCCCTCCGGGTCGCAGAGCCGGCCTTTGAAACTTCCCCCAGCCCCAGTCCTCTCCGAGATCTCCGGCAATCCCTAGTCCCACGGGGCGGGCAACGGCAGCTGGGGGTCGCCCCACCCTCTCGGATTCTCTCCGGGGCTTTCCCGGAGTTGAGTGCTGGGCATGGCCCCTCCGCTAATGGCAGACAGAGAGTTTTGTCTGCTGCCCGGGCAGAATTCTGTAACTTCCCCTCCGGGGTGCAGAGCGGGCCTATGGAACTTCCCCCAGCCCCAGTCCTCTCCGAGATCTCCGGCAATCCCTAGCCCCACCGTGCTGGCAGTGGCAGCCAGGAGACCTCCGTACCCTCAGCGACTCTCTCTGGGACCCTCCGGGCGCCGCGAACACCAGGCGGGGTCTCCCCGCCAATGGCGGGGAGAGACTCTCCCCGCGGGCCCAGGTGTGCAACTCCAAAGTTTCCCTCTGCATTTAGGAGTAATTGTGGGGGGTTTAGGTAGGCTTCTGGTCACCTGTTTCCACCGTCGCTCCTCTGTTGTGTGCTTGCTCCTGCCCTAGATGTGTGTAGATCTTCTGGGGGCATCCGTTGGAAGAAAGCCGCTTGTGGGTACTAGGCTGCTCGGTCGGGGTCGGAGAGTTTTCACCTATTTCCACATCCTCCTGGAGGAAAGTCCGTCCGCCTTCCGATGTATAGTCGCGTGGGTATCTCAGACGTCCTGAGATGCTGTCTGGATATCCTTTGTTAAGCAATAAGTGTCCAAATAATTGTAGACTCGAAGGGGGAGAGACAAAGAGGACTACTCATGGCGCCATCTTGGATCGATTCCCTGCATTTAACAATTTTTAACATTTTGCCACATTTGCTTTATCATTTCCTCTCTCTATATATCTTGATTTTTTTCTGAACTGTTTGAAATTCTTTTTTTTTGACAATTTTTATTTTTAAAAATTTTATATTTTTCCTAGCTTTATTGAGATATTATTGACATGTAACATAGGTAAGTTTAAGGTGTACAACTTGATTTGATATACATATGTATTACGAAATGATTACCACAGTAAGGTTTGTTAACACCTCCATCTCCTAACATAATTGCCATTTTCTCTTTCTTGTGGTGATCACATTTAAGGTCTGCTCTCTTAACTTTCACGTATATAATACAGTACTGTTAATTATAGTCACCAAGTTGTACATTAGATCCTATAACTTACTAATCTTATAACTGGAAGTTTGTACCCTTTGACCAACATGTCCCCATTTCCCCCATCACCCAGCCCCTGGCAATCATTATTCTACAGTCTTTTTTATGAGTTCAGTTTTTTTAGATCCCATGTACAAGTAATATACAGTGTTAGTCTTTCTCTGACTTATTTTACTTAGCATAATACCCTCGAAGTCCATCCGTGTTGTTGCAAAAGGCAGGATTTCCTTCTTTTTTATGGCTTGATAATATTCCATTGTTTATATATACTACATATTCTTTATCCATTCATCTGTTGACGAACACTTAGGTTGTATCCATGTCTTGGCTGTTGTGAATAATGCTGTGGTGCAGATATCAAGATACTGCTTTCATTTCCTTCAGCTATGTCCCTAGAAGTGGGATTGCTGGATCATATGGCAGTTCTATTTTTAATCTTTTGAGGAACCTCCAAACTGTTTTCCATAGTGGCTGCACCATTTTACATTCTCACCAACAGTGCCCAAGGGCTCCCTTTTCTCCACATCCTCATCAGCACTTGTTATTTCCTGTCTTTTTGATAATAGCCATTCTAACAGCTGTGAAGTGATATCTCATTGTGGTTTTAATTTGCGTTTCCCTGATGATTAGTGATGTCAAGCATCTTCTCATGTGCTTGTTGGCCATTCATATGTCTTCTTTGGAAAAATGTCTATTCGGATCCTTTGCCCATTTTTTAATCAGATTTTTTTTGGTTATAGAGTTGTATGAGTTCTTTATATATTTTTGATATTAACGCCTTTCAAAGATATATGATTTGCAAATATTTTCTCCCAATTCATAGGTTACCTTGAAGATATGTTGTGTACAACATGCCTCTTTACCCAATAATTTTTCAGTGTGTATTTCTATAAACAAGAATATTCTCTCATATAGCCAAATTACAACAGTCAAATTAAGGAAACAACATTTATATAATACTTTTATCTAATCTGTAAACTGTATTCTAATTTTATCAACTGCCCCAATAGTGTCTGTGATAGTTAAAATGTCATGTGTCAACATGACTGGGCCACAGGGTGCTCAGATATTTGGTCAAACATTATTCTGGATGTTTCTGCAGGGTGTTTTGGATGAGGTTAACATTGAAATTGGTAGACTGAGCAAAGCAGGTTGCCCTCCCTAATGTGAGTGGGCTTCATCCAGTCAGTTGAAAGCCTGAACTGAACAAAAAAGCTGACCCTCACAGCCTCCCAGTATGAGTGAATTCTTTCTGCGTGATGATCTTTGAACTGGGACATCAGCTTTTTCCTGCCTTTGGGCTCAAACTGAGGCATTGACTCTTCCTGGGTCTCAAGCCTCCAGGTCTTCAGACTGGAGCTACACCATTGTCTCTCTTGGGTCAGCCTGCCTATCTTGGGACTTGCTGGCCTCCATAATTGTTTGAGCCAATTCCTTATAATAAATCTCTTTCTCTCTGTGTATACATCCTATTGGTTCTGTTTCTCTGGGGACCCTGTGTCCTTTACAGAACTTTTCCCCTAGTTCAGAATCCAGTTCAGGATCATGTATTGCATTTAGTTGTCATAATGTATTCAGTCTTCTTTAAACTGGGAGAGTTCATTGGCTGTTCTTTGTCTTTCATACCATTGACATTTTTGAAGAACACAGGACAATTAGTTTATAGAATGGCCTTCTATTTGGGTATCTTTGATGTTTCTTTTGATTACATTTAGGTTATGTATTTTGGGTGGAATTGTACATATGAGTTGTTTTTCCTTCTCACATCCAAAAGCACACCTTATTGGTGATGTTGCCTTTTTTTGTTTGTTTTTAGTGAGGAAGATTGTCCCTGAGCTAACATCTGTGCCAGTCTCCCTCTATTTTGTCCATGGGATGCCACCATAGCATGGCTTGATGAGTGGTACGTAGGTCTGCAGCTGGGATCTGAACCTGTGAACCCTCGGCAGCCAAAGCAGAGTGCACAAACTGGTCCCTAGTGACGTTACTTTTGATCACCTTAATTAGGCATTACCAGTCTTCCCACTCTACTGTTATTAGTTCTTTCTCTTTTGAAACTAAGAAGTTCTTTGTGGGAAAATACTTTGAGACTCTATAAATAACCTATTCTTTTTAAGCTTTTCACCGTTAGATTTAGCACCCACTGATGATTCTTGCCTGAGTCAGTTTTTACTATGATGGTTGTAAAATGGTGATTTTTGGAACTCTGCTCTTGCTTCTACATTTCTTAGTTGGCATTTTACTGTGAGGAAGAGTTTTCTTTTCTCTCCTATTTATTTGTTTATTCATTGGTTATTATAGGTGAGGACCCAGATTGGTTATTATAAACAAGGACCCAGTGATTCTTATTGAATTCAATGGGTTATAATGTATTATCCTTTGTATGTATGTATGTATTTACTTATTTATTTTTTGGCGAGGAAGATTGTCACTGAGCTAACATCTGTTGCCAATCTGCCTCTTTTTGCTTGAGGAAGATTGTCACTGAGCTAACATCTGTGCCAAGCTTCCTCTATTTTGTATGTGGGATGCTGCCACAGCATAGGTTGACAAATGGTGTATAAGTCTGGCCCAGGATCCAACCCTGCGAACCCTGGGCGGCTGAAGCAGATCATGTGAACTTGACCAATACACTACCAGGCTGGCCTCAGTATTTATTTATTTATTATTAATTATTAATTAATCAACTAATTAATTAATTTAAAGATTGGCACCTGAGCTAACGTCTAGTGCAATCTTTTTTTTTTCCTTCTTCTTCTTCTCCCCAAAGCCCCCCAGTACATAGTTGTGTATTCTAGTTGCAGGTCCTTCTGGTGGGATGCCATCTCAGCATGGCTTGATGAGTGGTGCTAGGTCTGTGCCAAGGATCTGAACTGGTAAAACCCTAGTCTGCAAAGCAGAGCGTGTGAACTTAACTACTTGGCCACGGGGCCAGCCCCTATTGTTTGTTCTTAAAGATTTTTTTTTTAAGAGCAGTTTTAGGTTCACAGAAAAATTGAGAAGGTCACAGATTCCCCATATCCCCTGCCCTAGAAAGCCTCCCTGATTATCAGCATCATGCCCCACAGTGGTACACTTGTTATAATTGATGAACCTCCACTGACACATCATAATCACCCAAAGTTCGTAGTTTCCCTTAGGGTTTGCTCTTGGTGTCGTACATTTTACGGGTTTGGACAAATGTATAATGACATGTACCCACCAGTATGGTATCATAAAGAGTATTTTCACTACCCTAAAAATCCTCTGTGCTCCACCTGTGTATCTCTGCCTGCCCTCCCCAAATCCTGACAACCACTGATCTTTTTGGTGTCTCCATAGATTTGCTTTTTTGGGAATGTCATACAGTTGGAACCATACAGTGTGTAGCCTTTTCAGATTGGCTTCTTTAATTTAGTAATATGCATTTAGGATTCCTCCATGTCTTTTCATGGCTCAGGTGCTCATTTTTCTTTTTTTAGCACTGAATGATACTTCATTGTCTAGTTGTGCTGCAGTTTATCCATTCACCTACTGAAGGACATCTTGGTGGCTTCCAAGTTTTGGCAGTTATGAATAAAGCTGCTATGAACATCTGTTTGCAGGTTTTTGTTGTATGTATTTTGATGATAAAATTATCCTAGATTTGATCAATGAGAATCCCATCAAACTGGCTTCTCTATCTTCTGGTTATTTCCTCATGATTTTTTGAGCACTTCCTTTTATTCTGGCACAAGATTTTTCCAAATGCATTTTAAATTTCAGCCCTGGGATTCAGCTATTTCTCCAAGGATCCCTGGTTCCTTTTGGTGAGAAGATGTATTTGGAAGCCAGGATATGGGTGATATTATGTCCTCTTAACAAAGTCAAGCACTAGAATGAGCACAGTGATGTTTGATTATGGGAGCAGATATTCTAAAAACTAGACTGTTTACTTAGGAGTAAAGTTTGCTCACCAATTGCTGAAACCAAGAAAGAATAGTACATTTAGTTAAGAAAATAAATAGTTAAATCTTATAGTTGACTTTTAGTTTAAAAGAAAGAATCATTAGAGTCAAGAAAAGGAAATTGCATTTCATAATCTATGATTTTCCTATCAGTAAGCAGAGTTATTTTTGTTATAAGACACTGTCATAACCGCATGCTTCTGCAAAGTGAATGACACTATTTAGGTCTAAATCAGTTGCAAAATGACCAAATCTTGGCAGTGACAAAATAGACTTGACATATAACTATATTGCAGACAAATATTTGAGAAATGGAAAATTGATGCAATTGATGAGTTTAAGAAACAGCAGAATGGAAGACATGAAACATGGGTAGGTCCAATCCGTGCTGTGGCTAAATCTTGAGAAAGTAGCAAAATATTGCACCCCAAAGGGAGAAGAAATTTAGGAGAGTTAGCCACCAAAGAGTGAAATTTAGGAATGAAAAGCTCTTTCTAGCAAAATTCAGAAATAATTTAAAATGTGTAAAAAACAAAAAGATTCTCAACTAAGTATAAAAACGTCGTTTTGAGAGCATATATAGAAGTAGCCTTCAAGAATCTAGAGGTCAAATTATTTAATCAATTTTTAACAAATTCTTTTCTTTGAGATAAAGAAAATGTATTATAGTAACATGCATATAAGTTAATGAAACTTATTAAGCCATACGACCCCTGTTGGCAGGTATGGGATGGGGGTGGTGTTGTGGGCAGAAGGTTGGTTAATGTTGTCATTTGCAAAGACTTAAGGACTGTACCTTGGGGAAGGAGGCGTTTTCAGTTTTGACATCAAACAGGAAGTAACATTTCCTGCCAAAAGCATAAAAATACTTTGAAAAATATGAAGAAAACTAACGCTGATCGTAGTAGAGAGAACAAAGACCCAACATACTGAGGTTAGTTGGAGAAAAGAAAGCCTTTTCTGTTAGCAGGTAGAGAAGGAGGCCAGTGTTTTGCAGAACATGTTAGAGGAAAGCAAACTATAAATCAATGGATAATATCTGGTGCTTAATGATTTTGTTTTAAGCAGTGCATGAGCGACAATGAAACATTTTCTGCAGTTGTTAGGAAACTTAGAATCGGACTTACACACGGCATACAAAAATGATGACCAGACCTGAAAGTAGAGGTCTGTAGATCCAGACAGAGGATACAGTGTTCTCTGATCACTGTGACTGAGGGGCTGCGTCAGTTCCTTAGTGAATGGAAGTTGGAAATTGCTCTCAGAATTTTATACATCCTATTTACTTTTATACATAAGGAAATGTGTTCAATTCTTTTTATACAAGGAGGTTGAAGGTCTCCGCAGAGTTTAGTTGATGGATTTCACTCTGGAAGCTATGATTGTTGCCTGTGGGAAGCTGTTTGGAGACAGGTTGACTCTCACTTTGTACTAACTTTGTTTAGGTGCCAAATTCCAAGATTTTGCTAACACTATGAAGCCAAAGATGTGCTTTTTGCAGGACAATAATGATCAGGTCTTGAGATGGGCTCACATTATGTGTTCTCTGCAGATTAGAACACAGATACCACTGTAATAGTTTGTTTTGAGATTATTATAGTCACATGGGAACACCCACATTTCTCCCTGATGTGGATTGAGTTGTAGCCTCCTAGAATTCATATGCTGAAGCCCTAACTGCCCAATACAATGATGTTTGGAGTTTGTGCTTTGGAGAGGTAATTAGGGTTGAATAATGTCATGACATTGAGGCCCTCATTATAACATTAATGGCTTTATAAGAAGAGAGATGGCTTTCTCTCCATCCTGGGAGGACACAGAGCAAAGGGAGCTATCTGCAAACCAGGAAGAGAGCTCTTATCAGGAACTGGATTGACTGGGATCTTGATCTTGAACTTCCCAGCCTCCAGAACTGTGAGAAATAAATGTCTGCTTTTTAAACCACCCGGTCTACAGTATTTTGTTATAGCAACCCGAAAGGATAAATACACTCCTGTAGTTATGTATGGGAACTAGATCATATTAAAAACTACTTTATTGATTTATCATAAGATATCTTATCAGAGGGACTAGAAATACTTGAAGTTCTTATTCTTGATGAATTCTCCCTCTACAGGCAGAATTATATGGAAAATCAGTTCTTAATCAGAAAGTGATTGGGTGACCATGAAATTAGAACAAGGGACAGTAGATGAACTGAATGTTAAATGGATGGCTTGATGACGGTGTTGAAAAATTCAGGGGGTACTTTTCTCTCATCAGCAGTTTTCAACTTAGTTGATCATTTATTTCTTCAACCATACCTTGTTTTCCTCCTAAAACGCCACTTTCTCCCTGTTTTCCTCCCACCTCTCTGATTGTTCCTTCTCACTCACCTTGGCTGGCTGTCTTTCACTGACTTCAACATATTATCGAAGCGAAACATGTGTTTTCACCTGAACGTATCTTGAATTTTCCTGCTTTTGTACTTTCCTCATACTTCTTTTTTTTCCCTCAAGTGTTCACCTTCCTCCTTTCGATTTAAGCAAACCAACTACCTTTTAAGAATCAGCTCAAGTTATCCCTCCATTATAGAATCTCTGTAAAGGAATTAACTTGTATTTAAATCTGCTATACTTAACTTTCAGACTGGGGAATAGTTATGGGAAGTCAGCGAACTGAATGTGTTACAAATACATGCAACAGCATGGATGAAACTTGGCAATAAGTTTGAATGGAAAAATAAAGAGAATACATGCAATATGATACCATTTTATAAAGCTCAGAAAAATGTATATTTACATATATGTTAAAACCATAATATGAAAGATAGGAATTGTAAACACAAAATTTAGCATAGCGATTTTTTCTGTAGGGTAGAAATGGGGATATGGGGATAGGATCTAGACAGAGCACACAGATGGGTGTACTGGTGAAGGTGATGTGGTTAGGTAGGGGCGAGGATTCATGGATACTCATTTTATGATTATGCTTATAACTTACAGTACTCTTTTTTAAGTATCAAATACTACCTAGTGAAACGTGAAAAAATTTTATTTGCTGCATATCAGTTACAATATTCATTCAAAATTTAATACATTGCATTTTATTTAAAAATTCTGCTTCATAACTTAAGGTGGCAGCACTTGGATAGACTGGCTGGAGGCCCACATGAGGGCTGCCAGCACACGTGCTACTTTAAAAGGCAGCATCGTAAAGGGCTTACGGACACGGGCTATGGAGCCAGACTCTGACACTTACCAGCTGTGTAATAATAAGCAAGTTCTTCATTTTCCTTATCTGTAAAATGGGGGTAATAATAATTCCTACTGTATAGGGTTATTGTGAAGGTAAAATATGTTAATGTGTAGAAATTGCTTAGAGAATGTCTGGCGTATGGTAAAAATGAGTTAAACAATAGCTATTTTTATTTGTTGGAGAAGTTATAAGGATATGGTTCTCAGCTTTGAGCTAGGTGAACGTAGAGTATCATGGTAATAGATACAAATTAACCAAACTTGTACAAGAAGATGTATAAACCTTATGGCTAACTTATTAGAGCCCAAGGAGTGATAACTTTTTCCAGTGATGGAATGCTTGTGTCTCTTATCCAGAGCATCTATTTTCCTGATATTTGAGAGATGTAGAAAATTCCATTTTACTATTAAAAGAATGCTTGAGATCATGGATTCAGAAAAAAATGGAAATATTTATTTTAGATCAGTATGAGGCTTGATGAGTCTGTTTCTACTACCTGGATAAGTGTATGTGCTCCTTTTGGTCACATTCAGAGTAGTATTCCTCACCTGGAAAGTAATGGGAAACAGTGTCACCTTAGGTTTCATTTTTTCCTTTCATGTTTCTGTTAACTATCTATCTTCTATTCAGTCTTTTCCTTGAAAGGTTAGACTGCAATTGATTAACTTCAGTCTAGTAAAATACAACTACAGAGATCTTTTTCCCTGAGAGGATAACTGTTTCTCTCTGAGTTTGGTGTGTTTCTGGTCTCTTCAGTTACACGTTTACAGACACTCTTTTTCGGATTCTTCTAACCATAGGCAAAGCAAGGCTAACACATTTTGTGGAAGGGCCACGTGCGCTGGGGTCTTGGCCTGAGCAAGCATTCTGGGAAGGGCATGGTTGTCCCTCCTAGTCCCAGAACTCTGTTTCCCATCTAGCCTTTTCCAGAAGTTCTAAAAGATGGCATAAAGAAAACAGAGGCAGTTGGAGAGAAAGAAAAAAGAAGATAGATGATAGATAGACGGCTTCAGAGAACAGAACCAGGACTGTGAGTGAGGTCCAACTTTCGAAGGGTTTCAGGGAGAAAAAAGAAAGGGTACTCCCTTCTCCTGAATTTTGTTTGCCTTATCGATAACATTTTCCAAATAGTTGCATTTGCAAGGAAATAGGTTCTCTTTTTTCCTGTGGGAAAATGGGGCAGTATGTGTCCCTTGTCCTCAAATTATTCCTGTTGCTACTTTTCTATGAAAAGAACAACAAAGTATTACATATGAATTTTACTGAGTGACTCTTGGCAATAAGTTTATTAACAAGTTTTCAGGAGCTACTTCACTATTTCCTCATGAATGGTTTACAAGACCGTGGGATGAAAGTAATAAAGAGGCTCATGAGGCAAGGAGATGAGGATCAGCGTTTGAGAGGTCCCCCAAAGTGCTCCTGGAAGTCATCAAGACTGAGAACCTTCATCCTCCTGTTGAAGGATGTTGACTTCTTGGACAGAAGTCTTCCCCTGAGAGAAGGGAGAGTGACAAACTGTTTATGGTGTGACCTGGAGGTGCAAAAAGGACTGTCAGAAAGTATCTTCCTTACTGACTTGGCATCGAGCTGTCAGTCCCCACCACCGGAATGACTCTAATGATTGTCTCCAGAAAAACCTCTATTAAAAATAAATGTTACCCTGGAGGCAGCAGCACATTAGTAAACGCCAGCTCAAGAATCGTGTGCCCAGTGTGGGAAGCTGTGAGTTGGAAGAGACTGGGGTGTGAACAAGGTCAGCACATTTTGTAGGAGGGATTAGGAGAAGGGGTGAAGTGAGCGAGGAGCAGAGTGGCTTCACCATCGCCCCCTCCTCAGCAGAGGACGTTAGATTCTGAGCGCAGATGACGGCACAGGAGTGGGAGGGCAGTGGCCAGAAGGCTGGCTGCATCACAACTTTGTCTCAGGTCCGTTGCCTGTGTTCAAATGAAATTGCGAGAGAGCAAGTCAAACCCTGGATATGTGTGCAGAGCAGGCCACCACTGAACTTCAAAGGGAAAAATCTTTTTTTTTTTTTAGTTTTCTAAATCCTACTTGGCAGTTGTTTTCATATTCTGGTAAGAAAGCATGATCTACAGTATGGCTACGTTAAACTAACTACACTTGGGCATCATTCCAGTCAATTAGGATGCTTCATTTCCACAAAGCCTTTCTCCAGTTCAGAGTTGTTATCACACAGTCAGGTTTACATATTTTTCTGATCCATGGCCTGATATATCCTAAGTATTTCTCGTTAGTTTCAGGAAAGACAGGAAAGGATCCCATGAAGTCATCACAATCTTGAGTGGTCTTCTGGTCTGCAGCCTTTTTAATTGGAATGGAGCCTACTGATTTAAAATGAACCATATGTTTTTCTCTCCTTTGGAACTGATGTCTTTCTTTTTCTTAAAATTGAAAATTTTATGAGTATGTGCATTATATAGTATCTGTAGGTTTCTAGGAGTTTTTTTTTTTAACTGTATAAGACCCAGCCATTACCAGGTGGGTTGTTAGAATTTTCACTTTCTGTAATTCCAGGATTTAGTTCCTGCAGAATTGTTAGTACTGTTTTTATAGTGTTATACTATGTACAGAAAAGTAATATATCTCCGCATGACTTAAGGGACTTGATATGTGACATAAAAATTATGATCATGTACAGCTCTGAAGCTGTGCACAAAAAAGATGAAACTGAATCATTTCATTTAATACAGTACATTTTCTCCCCAAATAAATTGATTTTAGATGAATTCCCTTCATCTCTTCCACCCTGCTGGGCCCAGCTGCTTGCTGTGAGACACAGCTAAGTAGCAAGGAAGCTGCTGTTATTTGATGGCAAATTAATTCAACAATTTCAACAAATGTTTATCGAATGCATACTGGATGCCAAATATAATGCTACGTGCTAGGCATGCAAAGAGGGATCAGGTATAGTCCTTGCCTTCAGGAGGTTCACTATTGAGTGAGGCCAGAGAAATGTTTACCGTGAACTTCGGTGTGATGTGGTGTGTGCTCTATTAGGGATGATGCAGAGGGAACACACAGAAGTAAATGATCAATTTTCTTGGGTGACATCTGCACTGGACTTTAACTCTTAGCAGGTGGAAGTCACAGAATGGGTGTTTTAGGCAGAAGGCAAAAGTAAGAATAGCATTCTATACTCTCGGATACCCGCTTGGTATCTGGCTACAATGGACCATTTAATCTGGGCTAGGAGCAGAGACGAAGCTTTAAGCCCTCCCGTAACTTTCTAGAAACTAACATTTATATAATATTTTATGATAGAAAAAGTGCTTTCCTGTGAATTGTGTTATTTACGCCTCACAGAAACCGTGTGACGTAAGAATTACATAATTCCTCTGCTTACAAAGTTTCAATTATGAACTTTTCCTAATCCAAACAGAGCTACTTTGCAAAGTAAAAGCATAGCAATTCTCTTTTCCACTAACAGATGGCGATGGTGGTTGTGCACTGTCTTTGTAGCTGCTCTGGGCCTCTGTAGCGGCTCATGGTCAATCGTGTATGTAGTATTTGTGCTTAGTTTTGAGTATTGCACAACTCTTGTTAACCGCATTATGTGCAATAGGTGCAAAGGCAGAGAGGATGTGGTGAATCCTGTAAGGCAAGTGTGGCAGATGCCCCTGGTGCCCCTGTCATGTCCCCTCAGTTCACTTTTGATTTCTGCTGCAGCCGTAGTGGACAGTTCTGTGCAGGCACAGGCTCCTCTCACATACCACTGTCATCTCAAAAGTGTAATATATTCTGTCCCAGGGCCTTCTCTGGACTGGCAGGAGTTTGCTCAGACTACACGCAAGTGCAGCCCAAAGTCTAAGGAAGTTAATGTTGTTGAGGCATCCCTCACCCAGTGGTGGACAGGAGCCTGTGGAGAAGTGCTCCAGCTCCTGTCTTTCTAGTGGACAGTTCTGGGATGCGTTCCTGGCAGAATTGAGCCCCTGGTGTTCTAGCAGCTGCTTTAGTAATATGCTCTTTTACTGGTTTTTCTTCCTTCCCTGTCTTACTCAACTGCATGATAGCACATTTACCTAGAGACTGTCTTTTTTGGAATATAAACTCCATGCTGGTAGGAACTTTGTTTGGTGCCTCAAAGAGATCTGGGCAAAGAGTAGACAAATAAGTATTTATAGAATGAACTAATAAATGGATAAGGCTGCAGTAAGTTGAATAATGCTCACCCAAAGATATCAAGTCCTAATTCCTGGAACTTTAAATGTTACCTTATTTGAAAAAAAGGGTCTTTGCAGGTGTCATTGCATTGAGGATTTTGAGATGAGAAAATAACTATGAAGTATCTAGGTGGGCCCTAAATTCCATCACATGTGTCCTTATAAGAGAGGCAAAGAGAGATGACAGTCAGTCAGAGGAGAGGGCAATGTGAGGTTGGAGCAGAGAGAGGTGTGGCCACAGCCACGGAATGACACAGCTACCAGAAGTGAGAAGCAAGGGAGGCATTCTCCCCTAGAGCTTCCAGAGGGAGTGCAGTGCTGCTGACACATTGATTTGAGATTTCTGGCCTCCAGAACTGTGAAAAAGTGAATGTTTGTTGTTTTAGGCCACTCAGTTTGTAGTAATTTGTTACAGCAGCCCTAGGAAATTAATAGAGACCCAGTGAATTGTCTGTCATCCCCTCAAGAGTCTCAGAAAAGGGAAAATTCCACCTGGGTCAGCAGACCAGGTGGACGTTGGCATCTTCACATCCTTGGCAAGAAGATTCCTTCATGAAAAACTAATGCTTTCCTCCTCTCAAATAGTCTTCACAAAAGACCAGTCAGAGGCGGGGGAGAAACTCTGGTTTTTGCAGTGAGTCGTGCCTTCCAGTGACCCTTTCAGAAGGGAGACAAGGGTGACCATCCAGGGACTACCATGTTAAACCTGGTGCCATATAAAGCTCTGCTCATAGCCCACAATCATCCACTGCTGCTCTCTTGAACCATTACAAAACCTTTCAAACGAAAAAGATGTCTGAGTTTATTTAAGCAAGTCAAAGATGGGGGAATTTGCCAAGAATCCTAATTTGGGGGAGAAACTCCGAAGTTAGAGTAACTAGAAGTATTCTGTCATCTCCTTCATTCTTCTTCTAGCTATACTTGGCCAGACACCTCATCTTTCATGCTACACAAACCCCCTTCCCCCACAAACACACACACATCACTACACTACAACACACACATGCATGTGCACACAGCTGTAGTGAAAGCAATGGCACAGCGCTGCTAAAAATACCTTTGAACAACCAAAATGTCTACCAACAGATGAATGAATAAGCAAATTGTGGTATATTGTATAATGGAATACCAGTAGGCAATGAAAAGGCATAAACTACTGAAACACGCAACAGTGTGGATGAATCTCAGCATTATCATGTTGAGTAAAAGTAACCAGGCATAAGCATGCATGCTGTGTGACTCCATTTCTATGAAATTCTAGAACAGAGGAAACTAATCTATAGCAATAGTAGCTTAGTGGTAGCCTGGGGTGGAGATTGGGGGATTGATTGCAAAGAAGTCTGAGGGACCTTTTTGGTGGGATGGAAATGTTCCACAGCTGGGTTGTGGTGTTGACTACTTGGTCACATGCTTGTACACATTTGTCAAAACTTATAGGACTTGTGCACATAATATAAATGCATTTTATTGTATGTGAATTACACCTTAATAAAGCTAATCTAAGAAAGAAAACAAAAAGATCTTTTGTGTCACTTTTGGCATAGATGTTCTGGCTAAATTATGTTGTGTGGAAGGTCAAATATTTTATGTTATGAAGTAGTATTCCCTATATATTGTAAATTATTAGTATAGTAACATAAAATATTAGATACAGTAATAATAGGTTTAATAATGCTCCCAAATTAGGAAAATTTGTACATGTAAATTCTAAGTTTGAGTTGTTGATGAATTTTGAATATGGTGCCTTTTAAAAAAATTCTCATAATTGGGGCCAGCCTGGTGGCGCAGCGGTTAAGTTCACAATTTCCGCTTCAGTGGCCTGGGGTTTGCCGATTCGGATCCCCGGTGCGGACCTACACACCACTTGTCAAGCCATGCTGTGGTAGGCGTCTCACATATAAAGTCGAGGAAGATGGGCAGGGATGTTAGCTCAGCACCAGTCTTCCTCAGCAAAAAGAGAAGGATTGGCAGCAGACGTTAGCTCAGGGCTAATCTTCCTCAAAAAAAAAAAAAAAAGAATTTTCATAATAAAGTTTTTTCATAGGCTTGAAAACATCTATGATTTGGATAATATATATAGTGGCCCATTCCTGACATTTTAAAGGCACTTCTAGTCATTTTACCTGCAGGAAAGATGGGTATACACACACATTTCCAAATGTTTATTCATATGTCTCAACTTCCAACATTGTTTGTTGTAATCAGGGAAAAGATAGTGGCTCTGAAGCTATCCATTTCTCTGGGTACCAATGTGTTTTTAATAGCAGGTTAAATGTGTACAGACCATTCCAAAACAGAGGGGGTCCACAAATTACATACAAGATGTATGCCCTGCTATATATAAAACTGTCAGCTTAATTCAAGTAACCATGAGGTGTAAAATGTGACACACCATGAAAACTATCAAAATTGAGGTACTTAGTAGATATTTTTGTAGAACTTGAGGATCCTGAAATAAATGTACAACTGGCTGAGTTCAAACGTTTTCTCAACTAAACCCAATAAAAAATATAATTAGTTAAATGTATTATATCCTGTTGTGCCTGGGGGAACTGAATGGAGTAGCTTGGAAAATTATACAAGAAGTTGAAGACTCCGTTCCTTCTTGGGCTGTGGTTTAAAGATAAAATTGAGAATCTAAGCTACTTGACATTCAGTATTTAGCATTATGGCTGGTTGGAAATCCAGGGTGTGGGTGAGGTTACTGCTCAAGGCCATTTCCAGTGGGTGCTAGAGATCTGGCCAAGCAACTCCATGGACAAAAAGGATTGAGCCTACCAGCAACAACAACGGTTGCTTACCACGGTCCACTGCTGCCTGGTTTCTTCCCAGCACCAGAGATTGGAGGCTGGGGATCTGGCTCCACTCATCACTTCTCCTGTCTTCTCCCCTTCCTTCCCCAACCCCACTGCCATGATATCTGGTAGAATGGTGGCTTTGCTAAGTTCCATTAGAACAAGTAGAAGTTTCTTGTTTACATTTGTGTCCCCAGTGACGAGAAAAATATCTGACATGTAACAGTCATGAAATACATATATGTTGAATGAATCAATGGTGAGAACTACAACCAAACAAATGCTTCTGCTTCTGAATGGTGATAAAAGAAACGATAATGGCTCCAGTGTAACTCTCACCATAGGCAACAGTCGGGACATGGAGGAGTGTGGGCAGTGGCAGAGCTGAGGGCAATATGGAGAACTTGGGGGGTCTAAACTAGATATAAGACCAGACTAAGTAGAGTAGAGGGCAGGCAGTGGAGAGACTGAGGTTACATTTTAAATTCCTAAACTTCTACCATAGAGGTATGCTACCATGAGGGAAGTTTTTTTTGTTTTCTGAGTAGACTACTTGCCTGAGAGAGTAAATGATAATTACATGCATCTATTCTCTCACAATATTTATACCCCACTTATAGATAGAAGAGTTTTACTTTACTTTTGTTTTTTATTTTTTTAAAAACCGCTTCCAGGGTACAAGGTGGCTTAGGGACCAGTGGCTTTTGAAGCAAACCCTGAAGTGTGGGTCTGGGAGCAGAGCTGGAGGCTGGGCAGCCTGCTGGGGCTACTACCATGGCAGCCATCAGAGCTGGTTGGTTCACAGTGTTTCTTGGGAGTGGACATTGTTCGAGTATCACACTCTGTCTCCCCGTGGCCCACACATGTTATCAGTCAGAACACCAAGCTATGGCCATTCCATTTTTTTTGGTGAGGAAGATTGTCCCTGAGCTAACATCTGTGGCAGTCTTCTTCTGTTTTATATGTGAGATGCCGCCACAGCATGGCTTGATGAGCAGTATAGGTCCATGCCTGGAATCCGAACCTGTGAACCCTGGGCCACTGCAGCAGAGTGCATGAACTTAACCACTATGTGACCAGGCCAGCCCCTGCTTTATTTTTCAAGGAAGGTAAAGGTTAGAGGTTTCAAAGAGTAGTCAATCAGAGTACCCTGAGAACTTAATGGCAGAGTATCCACTGCCATTAAGTATATAAAATGTGAATATTTACTTTATGATTTATCACCAAAATTTGTCAGTAAGTACATGCCTACATTTAAATGTTGTTAGTTATAATGACAACGTAATGTGAAGAAAGCAGTTGTATCTATATTTCTTCAGATTACCTTCAATTATGCCCATGTACTTAATAAAGGATCATTATTGAATACACAATATTGGGTAGAAAATTGGTGAGTTAGAGTCTGTCTATTCTGTGAATCTTTGTTCTGATGGAGCTTCCGTGTAGCTGGCTCTGATCAGTGGCCTTGGTGGAAAGGTCTGGCTCTGTATGTACACATACTGAGTATGCAGATATAGCCCACTTGTTTCATGCCCAATTGGCTCCTTTTTCAATTTAAATTGATCTGCCATAATGGAGTTTCAGATACATAGATTTATTTGATATACCTATTTTGATATGCATACATTGTTTCTTTTAATATAGAAATAGACATTAGGTATACTTCCACTCGCGTTGTGCTCAGTTGGTACCAGTACCTTATTTTGAAATTGTGTGATGAGAATCACACATTTACTGAAATACAGCTGTTTTAAAATCGAACACTTAGGTAAGGCAAATTGCAGACAGTGTATGGAAAATAACTCACTGTAATCCAATGTGTCATATGCATAATTGTATGGTACATTATGTACCTATCGATTGGCAATACACCCACCTAGTACATCATGTAGGACACAAATACTGCATTTAGAACAGACAGTAGTGAAGTAGGAGCCTTGTAAAACATGGCATGGTTTCATTAATGTTTAAAATGAAACAACCTTTCTAATATGCTATCACATTGAAATCAATACTAAAAAGAAAGGTCCCCCCCCTCTTTTTATTAGCTACTATGTTTAAGGATATTTTATACTGGAATTTTAATTTTTCTTAAAAATCCAACTGCGTGATAACAAATAGGATATATCTGATGACCAATCACACAACTATCAAACAAATTTAGGTAAGTTATCGGTGGCTTCAAAATGTTTTATTTCCTTCTGAAACACTCCTTTTGTCCAGTAGTCTTACCCGTTCTTCTCAACATGTTCTGGTACGAAGTCCCTTTTCTTGTTCTGGTAAAATGACTAGCTTTTCTTTAAGGCAAAATATAGCTAGTCAAACCTGACAATTTCCCTATCTTTAAATTCTTTGATTTTTCTCGTTTTTTCTTTGATATTTATTAAATGACTTCAGCAATCTATTCCCTGTATGGAATTTCTCCAAGGATGAGGATCCTTTCAGAATGACAGATTTGCACTTGAAACCATAGGAAATTCCTTTAGAATACATTTAACTAATACAGTACACACACACACACACACACACACATACATACTCGCATACTCATTTTCTTGCTCAAGATCTCAGTAGAAGAATAATTGGAAGTTGCTGAAATGAGCATAAATGTTAGAAAACTCCAACAGAATGCAGTGGTAGAATGATATATGTGTTAGGAACAGAGCAAACTAGGAAGTAGTGGGCTCAAAATAAGCATGGGATCTATTCTTAACTCACTTAACTACTTTCACCCATTAAAGGAAGCCAATTGGACTGCAGGTAGCACAGAAATGAGGAGCTTCACGTATTTGATAAACCTGGCTACCTCACCTTCTTTTGAGAGTCAGACCTTTCAGAGTCTGGATAAATCAGAATCTGCAAAGAACATAGGCAATAGCGTTTTATAGGTGCTAGGATCAAAAGCTTTCTCCTCCAGGGAGAAATTGCTCTATTATTTTCCATTTCTACCTTTGGAGTTAGAATTCAGATTGATTCTCCCACAAGCACAGTCTGGCAAGAGCCTTCTGTGAAAAGGATTTCAGTTACCTGTTTCCTTATTTTGGGCCTCCAATTGTGGCTTCAAAATTTAGGACTTCAGTAGAGCAATTGCAGAAACATCCTTGGGATGTACAGTTGTCTCTTAGAGTATTTAGTTTTCATCCCCCTGTACATATAGATTTATGGGCTATTATGGAAAATTCTTGAAATAAAAAGTGTGTGTGTGTATGTGTTAGAGAGATCAGTAAATAATCCTCTAGTTTGCTGATAATGTATGAAAATACAAGTATTCAGCATTTAATTTAATTCTGCATGTGTCTGCATCTCTGTTGACATGGTCAGTTATCAAAATCATGAGTGAATTAATTTGCTATAAACTCCATATATTTACTCAGTAGAGACAAAGTGCATTTGCAACCTGTATCATACTTTTGTGTAGGTGACTTCAAATATGTCTTCTTTTTTTAAAAAATTTTTTTGTTGTGGTGTAAATACTTCATAACATTGTGAAATTTCAGTTGTACGTTAATATTTGTCAAACGCCATATAAACGTGCCCCTGCACCCCTTGTGCCCACCCTCCCCTCCCCTCCCCTGATAACCACTAAATTGTTCTCTTTGTCTGTAAGTTTGTTTATATTCCACATATGAGTGAAGTCATACAGTGTTTGTGTTTCTCTGTCTGGCTTATTTTGCTTAACATGATGTCCTCAATGTCCATCCATGTGACGATTATGTCTTTTTTATGGCTGAGTAGTATTCCATTGTATGTATGTATACCACATCTTCTTTATTCAATGATTAGTCAGTGGGCACGTGGGTTGTTTTTAAGTGTTGGCTATTGTGAATAATGCTGCAATGAACATAGGCGTGCATTAAGTCTCTTTGTAATGTTGATTTCTACTTCTTTCGATAAATACCCAGTAGTGGGATAGCTGGGTCATATGGTAATTCTATTTTTAATTTTTTGAGAAATCTCCATACTGTTTTCCAAAGTGGCTGCACCAGTTTGCATTCCCACCAGCAGTGGATGTGGGTTCCCTTTTTTCCACAACCTCTCCAACATTTATTATTTTTTGTCTTGGTGGTTATAGCCATTCAGACAGGTGTAAGGTGACATCTAAGTGTAGTTTTGATTTGCATCTCCCTGATGATTAGTGATGTTGAGAATCTTTTCATGTACCTATTGGCCATCTGTATATCTTCTTTGGAGAAATGTCTGTTCATATCCTCTGCCCAGTTTTTGATTGGGTTGTTGTTTTTTTTGTAGTTCAGTTGTGTGAGTTCTTTATATATTGTGGAGATTAACCCCTCATTGGATATATGATTTGCAAATATTTTCTCCCAGTTGGTGGGTTGTTTTTTCATTTTGATCTTGGTTTCCTTTGCCTCCAGAAGCTCTTTAGTTTGATGAAGTCCCACTTGTTTATTTTTTCTTTTGTTTCCCTTGTCCGAGTGGATATCATATTTGTAAAGATCCTTTTAAGGCTGATGTCAAAGAGTGTACTGCCTATATTTTCTTTCAGAAGTTTTATGGTTTCAGGTCTTACCTTCAACTGTTCGATCCATTTTGAGTCTATTTTTGTGTATGGGGAAAGATAATGATCTACCTTCGTTCCTTTGCATGTGGCTGTCCAGTTTTCCCAGCACCATTTATTGAAGAGGCTTTCCTTTCTCCATTGTATGTTCTTGGCTCCTTTGTCAAAGATTAGCTGTCCATAGATGTGTGGTTTTATTTCTGGGCTTTCAATTCTGTTCTATTGATCTGTGTGCTTCTTCTTGTACCAGTACCATGCTATTTTGATTACTATAGCTTTGTAATATATTTTGAAGTCAGGGATTGAGATGCCACCAGCTTTATTCTTATTTCTCAGGATTGCTTTAGCTATTCAGGGTCTTTTATTGCCCCATATGAATTTTAAGATTCATTGTTCTATTTCTGTGAAGAATGTCGTTGGGATTCTGATTGGGATTGCACTGAATCTGTACATTGCTTTAGGTAGTATGACAATTTTAACTATGTTTATTCTTCCAATCCATGTGCATGGAACATCTTTCCATTTCTTTATGTCATTATTGATTTCTTTCGTAATGTCTTATAATTTTCCTTGTATAGGTCTTTCACTTCCTTCGTTAAATTTATTCCTAGCTATCTTATTCTTTTTGTTGCGATTGTAAATGGGGTTATATTCTTGAGTTCTCATACTGTTAGTTCATTATTAGAGTGTAGAAATGTCACTGAATTTTGTACATTGACTTTGTACCCTGCAACTTTGCTGTAGTTGTTGATTATTTATAATAGTTTTCCGATGGGTTCTTTAGGGTTTTCTGTGTATAACATTATGTTGTCTGCAAAGGGCAAGAGTTTCACTTCTTCAGTGCCTATTTGGATTCTTTTTATTTCTTTTTCCTTCCTAATTGTTCTGGCCAAAACCTCTAGTACTATGTTGAATAAGAGAGGTGAGAGTGGGCACCCTTGTCTTGTTCCTGTTCTCAGTGGGATGGCTTTCAGTTTTTCCCCATTGAGTATGATGTTGGCAGTGGGTTTGTCATATATGGCCTTTATTATGTTGAGGTATTTTCTTTCTATACCCATTTTGTTGAGAGTTTTTATCATGAGTGGATGTTGGATCTTGTCAAATACTTTCTCTGCACCGACTGAGATGATCATGTGGTTTTTGTTCCTCCTTTTGTTAATATGATGTATCACTTTGACTGATTTGCGGGTGTTGAACCATCCCTGTGTCCCTGGTATGAATCCCACTTGATCATGGTGTATGATTTTTTTTAATGTATTGCTGTATTTGGTTTGCCAATATTTTGTTGAGGATTTTTGCATCTATGTTACTCAGCGATTTTGGCCTATAATTTTCCTTCTTTGTATTGTCCTTGTTTTGCTTTGGGATCAGGGTGATTTTGGCCTCATAGAATGTATTAGGAATATTTCCATCTTCCTCAATTTTTTGGAATAGTTTGAGAATAGGTAATAAATCTTCTTTGAATGTTTGGTAGAATTCTTCAGAGAAGCCATCTGGTCCTGGTCTTTTATTTTAGGGGAGGTTTTTGATTACCATTTCAATCTCTTTACTTGTGATTGGTCTATTCAGATTCTCTATTTCTTCTTGATTCAGTTTTGGGAGGTTGTAAGAGTCTAAGAATTTATCCATTTCTTCTAGATTGTCCAGTTTGTTGGCGTATGGTTTTTCATAATATTCTCTTTTAATCTTTTGTATTTCTGTAGTATCCATTGTAATTTCTTCTCTTTCATTTCTAATTTTATTTATTTGAGTCTTCTCTCTTTTTTTCTTAGTAAGTCTTGCTAAGGATTTGTCCATTTTTGTTTATCCTCTCAAAGAACCAGCTACGTATTTCAATGATCCTTTTTACAGTCTTTTTTGTTTCAATTTCATTTATTTCTGCTCTAATTTTTATTTCCCTCCTGCTGCTGAGTTTCGGCTTTGTTCTTCTTTTTCTAATTCTGTCAGGTGTACTTTAAGATTGTTTATTTGAGCTTTTTCTTGTTTGTTATGTGGGCCCATATTGCTATAAATTTCCCTGTTAGGACTGCTTTTGCTGAATCCCATAAGAGTTGGTACAGTGTGTTTTTGTTCTTGTTTGTCTCCAAATATTTTTTGATTTCTCCCTTTATTTCTTCAACAATCCATTGGTTGTTCAGTAGCATGTTGTTTAGTCTCCACATTTTGTTCCTTTTCCAGCTTTTTCCTTGTGGTTGATTTCTAGTTTCATGGCATTATGGTCAGAAAAGATAGTAGATATGACTTCAATCTTCTTAAGTTTATTCAGGTTTGCCTTGTTTCCCAATATATGGTCTGTCCTTGAGAATGTTCCATGTGTGCTTTAGAAGAATGTATATTCTGCTGATTTTGGATGGAGTGCTATCTATTAAGTTCATCTGGTCTCGTTTTTCGTTTAAGTCCACTATCTCCTTGTTGACTTTTTGTCTGATAATCTATCCATTGATGTAAGTGGAGTGTTGAGGTCCCCTACAATTACTGTGTTGTCATTAATATCTCCTTTTAGGTTTGTTAATAGTTGCTTTATGCACTTTGGTGCTCCTATGTTGGGTACATACATGTTTGTAAGTGCTATGTCTTGTTGGTGGACAGTCCCTTTTATCATTAAATACTGCCCCTTATATCTCTCTGTACCTGTTTTATCTTGAAGTCTCCTTTGTCTACTTTCTTTTATTTGCCATTAGGTTGGAGTATTGTCTTCCATCCCTTCACTCTGAGCCTATGTTTCTCTCTAGAGCTGAGATGTGTTTCCGGGAGGCAGCATATTATTGGGTCTTGTTCTTTAATCCATCTTACCACTCTGTGTCTTTTGATTGGAGCATTCAATCTATTTACATTCAGAGTGATTATTGATATATGAGCACTTAATACTGCCATTTTATTGCAAGTTTCCTGCTCCCTCTGCCTTTCCTTTATTTCTCATCTTGTGTATTTTGGACTACCAATTTGATTAGGTAGTTTTCTCTGTTGGTTTTCCTCATTTTCCCCTTGTGTATAATAAATGTCTCAGTTCTAATTATTTGTTTAGTGGTTACCCTTAGGTTCATATAAAAAATCTTGTAGTTGAGATAGTCCATTTTCTGATAACCTCTTATTTCCATAGACTATACTGATTCCATCCGTTTCCTCTTCCCCCTTTGAGTTATTTTTGTCATATATTTTTCCATCTTGTGTTGTGAGTTTGTGGTTAAAATGATGAGATCAAGGCCAACCCGGTGGTGCAGCGGTTAAGTGTGCATGTTCTGCTTTGGCAGCCCGGGGTTCGCTGGTTCGGATCCTGGGTGCAGACATGGCACCGCTTGGCAGGCCATGCTGTGGCAGGTGTCCCACATATAAAGTAGAGGAAGATGGGCACAGATGTTAGCTCAGGACCAGCCTTCCTCAGCAAAAAGAGGAGGATTGGCAGTAGTTAGCTCAGGGCTAATCTTCCTCAAAAAAAAAAAAGCATAAAAAATGATGAGATCATTTTTGTTTTGGTGTTTTCCTTCTCTTTTTGCTTGATGTTAAAGTTAAGTGTTTACTAAGCTGATCTGATAGAGGGCTGCTGTTTTCTGATTATTGCCTATCTATTCATCTCCTTGCTCAGGGCTTTGTAGCCCCTTTCCTATTTATTTTTCAGGTATGAGGGGCTTCTTGAGGATTTCTTGTAGGGGGTGTCTGTGGCAATGAGCTCCTGTAGCTTTTGTTTATCTGGGAAAATTTTTATTTCTCTGTCATATCTGAAGGAGATTTTTGCTGGATAGAGTATTCTTGGTTGAAAGTTTTTGTCTTTTAGGATTTTGAATATATCATTCCACTCTCTCCTTGCCTGTAATGTTTCTGCTGAGAAATCTGCTGAAAGCCTGATAGGGGTTCCTTTGTAAGTTATTTTCTTCTGCCTTGCTGCCCCTAGTATATTTTCTTTGTCCTCGACTTTTGCCAGCTTCACTACTATATGTCTTGGAGTTGGTCTTTTTGCATTGATAAAGTTTGGAGATCTATTGACTTCTGTCACAGGGATTTCCAGCTCCCTTCACAGGTTTGGGAAGTTCTCAGCTATTATTTCTTTGAACAGGCTTTCTGCTCCATTCTCCTTCTGTTCTTCCTCTGGAGTACCTATAATCCTTATGTTACATTTCCTGATTGAGTCAGATACTTCTCTGAGAGCTTCTTCACTTCTTTTTAGTCTTAGTTCTCTCTTCTCCTCCCTCTGACGCATTTCTATAGTACTTACTACCCTCTAACTGGCTGATTCTCTCCTCCATATTTTCAGCTCTGTTGTTTAGGGAATCCAGATTTTTCTTTATTCCATCCATTGTGGTTTTCATCTCCAACAATTCTGATTGGTTCTTCTTTATGGTTTCAATCTCCTTTGTGAAGAAGCTCCTGAATTCGTTAATTTGTCTTTCTGTGTTTTCTTGTAACTCGTTGAGTTTTTTTATGATAGCTGTTTTGAATTCTTTGTTGCTTAGGTTATGGATTTCTATGCCTTCAGGGTTGGTTTCTGGGTACCTGTCGCTTTCCTTCTGGCCTGGAGATTTAATATACCTACTCATACTGCTTGATGGATTGGATTTTTGCTTCCTCATGATGCTCTTATCTGGTTGCAGCTGCCACATACTGCCACTGGGTGGGGATCAGGCACTGTCTATTCTGGGGCTTGCATGAGCAGGGCCTCCCCAGCTCTGGCCACTGACTGCTTTTCTCTCTGAGTAACTGATTGATGGCAGATCTCAAGCCCTGGGCATGAGGAGGGTTACTTTCCTTCCCCAGTGCTTCCCCCAGCCCCTGCTTGTCTCTCTGTATGGAGATGTGGGCAATTTCAGGACTGTGCACTTTCCCTTTCCCCATTGCCACTGCCATGCTCCCGATGATTCTGGGGCTGGACTACTGGATGGGGACAGGGCACCTCTCCTCACCTGCATGCTTTCCCTGCTGCCACTGCCAAGCTCTCTGGGTCATGCTCTGGATGATTTTGGGGCTGGAGTGCTGGGCGGGGACAGGGTATCTCCCTCACCTGTGCATTTCCCCTCCGCTGCTGCCACACTCTCCACACTGTGCTCTGGACGATTCTGGGGCTGTGCACATTCCCTGCCACCACCACCAAGCTATCTCCACCTTGCTCCAGGTGATCTTGGAGCTGGAATGCCAGGCATGGATGGGACACCTCCCTCACCTGTGCTTTTTCTCTGCTGCCGCTGCCACGCTCTCTGCACTGTTCTCTGGATGATTCTGGGGCTGGAGTGCTGGGAGGGGACAGAGCACCTCTCCTCACCTGTGCCCTTTCCCCTCAGCTACTACCACACTCACCACACTGTGTTCTGGATGAATCTGGAGTACTAGGTGGGAATGGGGTGCCCTTTTCACCTGCATACTTCCTCCTGCCACAGCCCGTCTCTCTCCATGGAGCTCCTGTGGATCAGCTTCCACTTCCTCTGGAGGATCCAGCCCCACCACCACCTTCAGGTAGGCTTTGTGGGTCTTTCAGGTGTCTTTTGTGATCTGTCTGTGTCCTCTGTTGGTGTATGAATGTCCTTTTGGTTGTTTTTAGAGGGGAGAGTCCAAGGGAAGAGCTCACCCCACCATGATCCTGATGTCACTCTGTCTCACGCTCCCCTCTTCTCTGGTATCATCACCACCAAATTTGTCTTCTTATTGTCAGTAAAATATGAATATAGTGATTGTCTCTTCACTAAGGTCATGCATTAAAATATGAGGCTTCTATGTAAAAATTTCCGAAAGATTTTTTCTCCTTTTTTAAAATTACAAGATATCAGACTACCAGGGAAGGAATCTCTTCCTTTAGAGTCTTTGAAATGTACAATCGAGGGCATGGTAACGTAGAGCACAAAGTCCACTTTCCATCTGTATTCAGGGGAGGTTCCTGTAATTAACAAGATTTGAACCAAGCCCTTTTTTATAATTGATGGGGAACTTAAAAATGATTATTACTCAGAGGCCAGCCCAGTGGCCCAACAATTAAGTTCACACGTTCTGCTTTGGCAGCCTGGAGTTTGCTGATTCGGATCCTGGTTGCAGACCTATGCACTGCTCCTCAAGCTATGCTGTGGCAGGCGCCCCACATATAAAGTAGACGAAGATGGGCACGGGTGTTAGCTCAGGGCCAATCTTCCTCAGCAAAAATAAAAGGATTGGCAGCAGATGTTAGCTCAGGGCTAATCTTCCTCAAAAAAAAAAAAGACTATTACTCATTCCAACGTCCAAAAGTGGCAACATATTCTATAGCTCAGAAATGAAGGAATTGACTAGGTAAGATGTTCCAGATATACCTACTTGAGACAAGGTCAAAATACATTTGATGGTTGTGTAGCAGGGTGCCATTTATTTAGTTTTTTCCAAGTGGTAGGCATTGTGCTATATCCTGTGAGGTAGGTATTGTGACCCCCATTTTATAGTGAAGGAAGTAGTCCTAGAGGGTTTAAGTGGTTTGTCAAATAACCAATAGCTTGTAAGTGACAGAGAAGTAGGTTTCAGTCTTGGTCTGCATGATGCCAAACTTGTGCTCATAACTGTTGTGTCCAACAGACTATTATAGTTACAAAGTTTGTTCATTGTTGATGCAGAAATATCCCTGCCTCTTTGAAAAAATGACTGGGTTCTGTTATTCCCAAAGCAATAATAAGTGGTCATGAATAATCTATGGGATTATTTTTACAAGCTTTATAATAACTTTAGATTGACCATATTACAGCTGATTTAATCAGTATACTGCCTTGAGTAACAGTGAAATCATCTTCTCAACTAGGTTTCTTAGGAAGTTATAAAATTTAAACCCCAAAACAAGACCTTAAAGATTATTTGGCTAGATCTTCTCATTTTATGGAGTAAAAGCTTTAGGAGTTTTTGTTTGGTTATAAGATATGTGAGATTGCCTAAGAGTCTGCTGCTGTGTGTTTGTATGTCTGTATTGGAGGTGAGGAGATTGTCATATTCATTGGGAGAAAATATATAATTGTGTTACATCTGAGAGACTCCCATGAAAAGGAAATGAAAATCTATGGTCTATGAGAAGAATTACATGAGTCTGCTTCTCCCTTTTTATTGAGTCAATCAAAATCACGACTGAATTAATTTTCTATAAACTTCATATGCTTACTTAATAGAGCCAGTATATTTGCAGCCTATATCACACCTTTCTGTATATGAATTTAATTTCATTGTCATATTCTAGCTCACCAATTTTCCAATTCTTCAAGAATAAGGATCTTTTTTAAAAAAAATCAAAACATTGCTGGAATTCCCATATGATAGTAGTAGTGTTTTAGCATTTACTAATTGAGAAAATACACATTTCAAAAAGTCAGCCTCAATTCAATAACCCTTTTAAAGAAATTTTCATTTCATGAATGTCAAAAGCATCTGTACACATTTGAATAACAGTAGTTCATATATGGATTAATTTATTATTACTTATTTATTCATTTACTCATTACATTAATTTTTCATTTACTCTATATTGACAGAGCCTGTACTACAAGCTAGACATGGTGTAAGGCAGTGGGTATACAGAGGAGGCCAAACAGGTTGATTCTTGACTTCTGGGAGCTCTGAGTATGAAATGTGCAATGGAGGAAGTTTACAAGGCACCAGAAGGGTAATAGCTATGACCCTCAGCATAGTTGGGGATCAGGGAATGCTTCTTGAGTCAGTGACTCACTTGAGGCTTGAAGGATGTGCAGGTTTTAGAGAGATTGTAGGAGGATGGACACAGAGTTAAGGGAGCTGTTGGCTGCAGATCCAGCTCCAGTCCAGAGCCATTTCCTGTGGGGTAGAAGCAGCGTATATTGCGATCTCATTATTCTCCATTGAGTGAATGAAGCAGAAGAGTGGAGAGCAGGTTAAAACGTTTATCAAGGCCCTAGTGAAGGCCTGGAATTATCAGTGTAAAGGATGTGCGCTGCAGAAATTCTTATGATGGAAATCTCAATATGGATGCACTCAGAGTCTATGAGCCCAAGGCCCATCATGTGTGCTTCCTCCAAGTGTAGAGATCTTCTTGCTGAGTCCCTCCCACAGGTAAAGGCTAGCTTTTCCTCTGAACACCTGTTAGAGCTCTCATATAGTCGTTCACTTATGCAATGAATATTTAATAAGTGCCTACTATGTGCTAAGCAATCTTCTAAGCTCTGGGGATATATAAAATCCCTGCCTCAAAGTTTACATTCTAGTGGATAGGAAGAAAGAGATAAATATGAGACAGAAGATGGGTGATAAGTGGTATGAAGACAAAGCACATTAAGCAGAAGTGAGAGATGGGAGATAGGATGGGGTTGGGGAGGGATGCTATTGGTATAAAGTGTGCAGGTTAGGTGTCTCTGACGAAATGACATTTCAACTGAGACCTGGAGACAGTGTGTCAGAAATTTCCATTGCTACATGGGGGAGAGTCCATGTTTCTCACACCCTATTAAGTCGGAGAGAATAATATGACCCCTTTTGTTTCTAATTTTAAGGCCTAACCTCTAAAGTCACATTTTCTGCCCAGGATTTGCTGCTTCCCAGGATTACTGACAGTGTTAATATTTATTGCATTCCAGAGAAATCTGAAGGGAGGAACTAGTTTGTGAAGGTCTTTTGACCCTGTCTATCTTCTGACAAATCTCTCAGCTTGGTACACTAGTTTCAAACGTTTGCTGACACCTGTAATAAATTATTATAACCCTTGCTACTTTAAGGACAATTTTTTGACTTCATGGTGTGGTTTTCTTTTATTTTTTTCAATATTATGCTCCCCTAAGAAGAACGTGGAACAAATAGAACTTACATGTCATTAGAGTCTGCTCAAAAATGAAACTTCTTGGGGCTGGCCCCGTGGCCGAGTGGTTAAGTCTGTGCGCTCCGCTGCAGGCGGCCCAGTGTTTCGTTGGTTCGAATCCTGGGCACAGACATGGCACTGTTCATCAAACCACGCTGAGGCAGCATCCCACATGCTACAACTAGAAGGACCCACAATGAAGAATATACAACTATGTACTGGGGGGCTTTGGGGAGAAAAAGGAAAAAAATAAAATCTTTTAAAAAAAAAAATGAAACCTTTCACTTTGATATAGTACGATTGTTTTTCTCTACCAGTTTGAAATGAGCTTTTGCCATGTGACTTTTTTTGGATGATAAATTATGAGTTGAAGTGATTGATGTGTGTCACTTCCATGAAGAAGCTTTAAGAGGCACTGTGTAATTCACCATGTTTTTTCCCCTGCCTCTGAGATCATGGAAACCATGTGTTGAGAAGGAGTCTTCTGTTAGCTGGGTTCCTGAGTGATAGATAACACCGGGTAGAGGTCCTTGGTTTATGTATGATACAGTGGGCAAGAAATAAACTTTGCTGTTTTAAAGCCACTAAGGTTTTGGTGTTTTTTGTTGGCATAATTTGGCTTAGCTTATCCTGGCTGATTCAACAGAGGAGGGAGTGTTCTGGTCCCATGTACAAGGTGAGGAGTGGTCAGTTTGGCATTTACCTGTAAAAGGTTTCAGCTGAGCTAGGAGCAGTATTATCTATGGAAACGAAAGTGTAGCTAGGAAAGATCTGGAGGTGAAGGCCAGGGGAAACTGGGTCTTACATCAAGCTGAAGAGACTGAAATGATATCAATGGTCTTTACTGCAAAGATGGGGAAACGAATGGGGTGACTATTAGGTTGCTAGTAAGGTCGGGCATTTAAGAAACAATAGGCATATGGCAGAGTAGTTCTTTTATGTGGTGTCTGATATATCCTGCTAGGATTAGGGTGGCAACTAAAACCACTGCTGAGGGATTGACAAGTACATTCCTTTCTAATGCAACCCTTACCCCAGTGTGGGATGCTTTTTTGAATACTTTGTGTTTGCTCTACCAGAAGTACTCTAGATCCTTCTCTGTGCTACTGTCTGCACAGAGGATCTGTCCTGTAGGAGTTGCCTTGATTTCTGGTTTCTAATTAAGTTTTGGTGATGGAAGTCACCATCAGATGATCAAGGATGAAAGGAGAATGAAGCAGCTGTACTTGGTCTGCTGGCTCTATCCCTGCCGAGTTGCTGTGGGTTGATTGTAACTCTTTACCCAAAGCCACAGCTCCTGATATTGGCCCTCTCCAGACAGTCATTTTCTCAGGGTGCTGGTAACTGCTCCCTCCTGTCACTCCTTTTGCTGAAGTGTAGCAGTAGCACCCTGCTGTTTCTGACCTGAGATACTGCACCTTACCTTGTTGGTTCCCCTAAGCCTTGCCCACACTTTTGTAAATGGTTGCTTTAATGAATTGCCCTTAGTTACTCCATTTAAGAGTGCCATTTATCACCTATCAGGGGTCTGACAGGTAGAGGCAGCTATTTTCTTATTCTTTTCTACATCTTCCTTTTTCTCTACCTTCTCCATTGCAGTCATCAGCGTAGTCCTTGTCTTCATGCTCGAGTGACTCGTGATTCTCAAAGACAAAGTCATCATTTACTCTGTGGACTGTCATGGTCTTCATGTGCATAGGACTCCCTGTGTTCATATCATATCATAAAATTTTTGAAGTGAGAATGCCAATTATGCACTTACTGGGATCCTTGCTATTTTTTTTTTTTAAACAATTTTTTTTTTTAAGATTTTATTTTTTCCTTTTCCTCCCCAAAGCCCCCTGGTACATAGTTGTATATTCTTCGTTGTGGGTCCTTCTAGTTGTGGCATGTGGGACGCCGCCTCAGCGTGGTTTGATGAGCAGTGCCATGTCCGCGCCCAGGATTCGAACCAACGAAACACTGGGTCGCCTGCTGTGGAGTGCGCGAACTTAACCACTCGGCCACGGGGCCAGCCCCAAGGGATCCTTGCTATTTTTAAAATTTCCACTTATAGTTTTAAATGCCTAAGTAAAAAGTAGCCATTGTAGAAAAAATTTCTAATTTTTCTACAGATGATGATAGCTAGTCATTGCCAACATTTCTGGGTAGTGCATATTATACATTGGGTACTACTTTAGGTATTGTACATATATTAACTAAAAAAAATCTGAAATACTGTGTACAGAGACACAAAGAATTTTGTTGTATATCTTTTGATTTTTCTTATGCAATATTGCAGTTGTTTTTTTTTTTTTAACAAAAATGAGATCCCTTTATTATATTACTTTGTGATCCTAAAATATGTGTGAACATTTCTGCAGGCCAGTATGATCTACATCATCGCTTTTAATAGAAGTAAAATATTGCATTTTATATTATATTTATATGTCCTGCTATTGTTGGGTGTATTAAGTTGTCTCCAGTTTTTTGCTATTATGAACAAAGTGGTGATAACCATCCTTGTATATATATGAATCCTTGCTGACTTTCTTATTATTTCTTACGATAAGTTCCAATGCCTGGAATTACTGGGTGAAAGGATATGAACATTCTAAGACTTTTGTAAATATTGCTAAAGAATCCTGCTGAGAGCTGTTACCAATTTCTACTTATATCAATAGTGTAATAGTGCTTCTATATCCTCTACCCAAAGAGGTTATCATTGCTATGTTGATCTTTCTCAATACAATAGTTTGAAAAGTGTCTCATAGGATTTCTTTAATTGCTGGTGAGACGGAGAACATTTAAAAAGGTTAATTGTTGTGACAACATGTATGGACGTTGAGGATTTTATGCTAAGTGACATAAGTCAGAGGGAGAAAGGCAAATAGCTATGATCTCACCCATAGATAGAAGATAAAAACAATGACAAACAAACACATAGAGACAGAGATTAGATTAGTGGTTACAGGAGGGGAAGGTGGGAGGGAGGAAGCCAAAGGGGTGATTAGGCACATCTGTGTGGGGATGGATTGTAATGTCTTTGGGGGTGAACATGATACAATCTACGTAGAATTTGAAATATATTATGATGTACACCTGAAATTTATGTAACGTTATAAACTGATGTTGCTGAAATTTTTTTAAAAAAATGTAAAATCAGGAAGGAAAAAATAAATAAAAACTCCAATTGTCTCCCTAAAAAAAGAGTTGTTATTTATGTGTTATTTCTTATTTTGTGGAATGTCTCAATGCTTTTTACGTACTTTTCTACTAGAATGTTCGGCTTCTCATTACTGAATTATAATGTAATTATTTTAATCAAATTTACATACGCACATAGTTTAAGGAGTCACTAAATGAGTAGTTTGCTAGAGAAGACAGCTGTCCCACTCCTCCCGCCCTCCCCTCCATTCCCTTTTCCCCACAGGCAGCCACCTTCAATACTCTGAGTTGATTCTTCTTCCAGCATTTATGTCTACAGCTCTAAAACACACTAGTCAACTGATCTTCTACCACGGAATATGAAGATGCAGCTCTTTTCCCCATTGTTTCTCAAGCATGCACATGCTCATCTCTCCATTCTCATACTATATTTACATGATCATTTTGGTTAAATCAGTATTCATTGTTTGCATTATTATAAATATGCATTTTTAGAGATGAGCCATGTTGAACTATGATTAATTTCCTTTCTTGCACAATTTTTTGTTTCTTCTAGGTTGAAAGTCTTTTAAAATAAAAACAGCTTGCCTTTTTTTATTTGCTTAGTTTTCTGTGTATTTACCAATAACTTAACTTCAAATTATTTCCAGATTTCTAATTTCATTCATATTATGTATCCTGTCAAATTCATCTTCCTTTCTTTCCCAGAGAGTTATAACCTACTTCATTATGGACTCGTAGCCTTCTATACCTGGAGCACAAAAGATGTCCCGGGATCTCCCTTTATTCTCATTCAGATGATTTCTTTCATTTTTCTTTGGTGTTGCTTCCTGTACCTCAAATATTTCTCTTTTTTTGTTTACTCCTTCTTTTCTGTTGGAGTGCATTCTTTGTAACTTCCAGGGTGTGTGAGGTTAAAATTTTAGATTTTACAAGTCTGATAATGTCTTTATTTCTAACTGTACACTTTACTGGATTTTTGGCTGGATAGACAATTCTAGTTTGGAAATAACTTTTCCTCCAAAATTTTGAAGTGTTGCTTCCAATTTCTGATCTGAAGCTGTTCTGTCTCCTGATTCTTTGACTGGGATCTGCTTTTTCTCTCTGGACACTTGGGGGATCTCCTCTTTGCTTCCAGCCTTTTGAGATTTTGCAATGGTATGCCTTGGTGGAAATCTATTTTCATGTAGTGCTGAGAACTTGATGGGTCCCTTTAATTTGGACACATATTCTTCAGTTCTGAGCACTCTTTGAACAATTTAATACTTTTCCCCCTTCCTTTGTCTTACTTTTTGGTTCTCTTGTTATTTGATTGTTGGACTCTCTGGACTTTATCATTTTTTCATTTGGTTTTTCTGCTTCCCATTTTCCATCTTGATGTCTTTTTCTTCTTTTAAAACAAAAGCCTTTTCTATTTGATTTCTTCAAATTTGTCTTCCAATGCTAACAAGTTAAAAAAAATGTTATGTCTTTAACTTAAACATTTCTCTTTTTTTGTTTCTTGAGTTTTTCTATGTTTATGGCATTCTATTCTCATGTATGGTCCTGGTGATTGATTATCTAGGGGTAACACAGTTACTGGTCCTTGCCAGTGAGACTTAGGTTTTCTTTGACAATTTGTTTCCCTCAGAAACTTCGTGGGCTTCTAGTCTAGTTGTGAGGTTTACATGTGAGGAACTACTACAAATTTGTTTAAGTTTGAAGCTTGAGAGTTTTTGGCTTTTGCCTTCTGTGTTTTGAACACCCTCATTAGCTTAATGGCTGCTGCTTTCAGCAATTTGAAATATCCTCTTGGGTGGCATGACTACTTTTATTGTGGGTTTAACGCTTTTCTTTTTTCCTACCAGAGAACTTTTAATGGAATGTGCTTAAGCAAGTCCAGGGTCACCAACCTCATTTTCTGTCAAGGCTGCCACTTCACAACTTGTAAGACTTTCGGTACGAGGCACAGAAGCAGCCGGCTTTTTCAGCCTGCAAGAATCCTAACTGGAGACTCACAGTCCATCTAGAATGCTTGCTGAAGGCAGAGTGTACCTCAGTAATGCTGTATTACTTTCCATCTCTGCAAGCACACTGGCTGGCTCTAGTCTGAGTTTATCCTTTTTTTTTTTTGTAGGACTTGGCAGAAAATTACAAGAACTAACCATCATATTCTCACATTCTGAAATGTCCCTACCATTTGTAAACTACATCCTGTGTTGAACTCCTGGTCTGTGTTCCAGAATGGGTCAAGACACAGTTTGGCTGTGATCTGTCACCACAGAACAAAGGCCTCTACTCTGGAGCCTGGAATGTCTGGGTCTTTAATACCTGGTTGCATCTCCTCCTCTTAGGCAACTCTATATTTTAGGTTCTGTTGCTTGCAGCACCCTGCTTTTGGGCACCAAATTCTATTTGAATCAGTTATTAATTCATTAAGCTGTTAAGTAACAGAAAACCAAATTAACAGTGGTTTAAACTGGTAAGATTTTGTTTTGTTTGTTTGTTTTTGATGTCTGGACATTTATAGTCCAGGGCTCGTGCAGGTACTCAAAAATATTCTCAGTAATCCAGCCTCCTTCCGACTTCTTGATTTGGTGTGCTTAATCTGTCCTTTTCTCTCTTGTAGTTGTAAAATGGCTGCTGTGTCTTTTACCCTCTAGGGAGAAGGGGCAAAGTACATGCCATCTGCTTCTTTCCCTTTGAGAAAGCTTTCCTGAAAGCCCCATCCAGCAACTTCTGCTTGTATCTTAACTGGCTTTCCATAGGTCACATGACCACTGCTAGCTCAGTCCCTGTATGGGGTAGGTATGCTGTGGAGAGAAGCTGGGTTAGTCAACCAGCAGTGTAGACGGTAACACAGACACTGTGCCTGAGTTATTGGGACATTTGTCCCAGCCTTTGGCCTGTCTGTGCGGATCTTCTATTTCAGCTCTCTTGGAAGTGATCTCTCTCTGTAAGATCCAGTTTGATTCTACACAGGTTGGTGGGCTTTTCACACTTAGTTTTGTTGTGCAGAGCTGCCCGGCCCTCTCCCTGCCGCAAGTGTACTGCTGCCCCCTTCTGCCCTGAATCAACCTCATTTTCTCTCTACCCATTTTCTCCTGGCTCTGCTTTGTTTGGTCAGACTCTATTTATAGGAAGTTCTTATTCAATGCTTTAAAACTACAGTACATTCATTCTATATTTAATTTCTGGTTCTGTTAAAGGGAATATGGAGGGTAAGAAAATCCCTTATCAATTTTACGAGATCATATATAAATTTGGCTTTAAAAAGAATGTGATGATCTCTGTTTTCACATTATTATCATCATTCTCTTTGAGATTCTTCCTTGTCCTCTAATTTCTGTCTCTGTTCGAGCCCAAAGTCAACTGGACACAGAATTCAGAACTTGTTCAAGTTTCTCTCAGTCATACGAAATGCATGAGTAAGCAAGGTAGATTTTACCGAAAGAGAAAAGAGGAAGGAGATCTGTCTCACACCCCAAAGGAAAACAGCTTCAAATCCATTTCAAATGAAATCCTTTCTCGGTGGTTCTGCCATGAGGAGTCTCTGACCATTTCAGTGCTCTGCTTTGCCTCTCCTCTCCCTTTCTACTGGGTTCTACCGTCTGCCCTCCTTCAGCTCACACCTTTTGTCCTCTATTATACAGAACAATTCAGTTCTGACCTGACTCCCACACGTAAAGTTGTACATAGAAGCTCAGAAAGCTGCCTATTAAAGCAAACCTCTGTAATCTCCTTAGAAGGCAAATAAAGTTGTTTTTGGAAAAAAAAGTTTTCTGTTACAATATAATCCCATAGTTCTCAGACTAGACTGCAATCATGAGATCTATAAATGTATTTTGTGGAATTTGATTATTTTACAACTGGATTGTTAATTTTCGAGAGACATGCTGGTCCATAGATCATTTTGGCTAGATAGTCTTTGCAGGCCAAGATTTTTTATTTCAGATGGACCACAGTGGTAGAGTGAGAAGATGATGCTTAAATGATTGAACGCCTCTGTTTCTCTGTGTATATATTGATACATCTTTATATGTTGTGGCTGAGACTCTTGTCTGTCCTCTTTCATAATAGAATCCCTGATTCTTCCTTGGAGTTAGATGTGGACTCTCGTGTAATTTCTCTCCAACGAGATGTTATCAACGTGTTGTATGAAATTTATGAAAAGTGTCTTTCTTTGTCCATTTCTCTTTATTGGTGAATAGAATATGGATGTGATATCTGGAGCTCAAGTGTCCATCTTGGGCCATGGAAAGGAAGCATGTGTGGGGATGGCAGAGGAACAAGACAGAAGGAGACTGACATCATGGTGTGCCAGGTTAGCTCTTGGCTGCTTACCCCCAAACTTTGTATATGTGAGAGAGAAATAAACTCTGTCTTGTTCAAGCCATTTACTCTACTTTGTTCATTCTGTAATATGCAGGAAATCCCATTTCTAATGACACGTTTATTTTATTCCAAGGATTTGATTTGTAATCAAAGAGTTGTTACTTTGTAGCTAGACTTACCTTAAAAACAGATTTCCAAAATGAGTAAGCATATACCACCGTATGCGCAAGATACATTGGGATATAGAAGGAAAATATTAGAACATTTATTTTAAAAAATGTAATAATAATGTAATAAGAAAGACGTTAAGATTTACTCACGTTTCTTTAATGAATTGACTGCAGTACCTTGAGTCTGTCTGTATGTTGGACAATCATGTATCTCAAGGGAAATTCTACAACATGGAAGCATTGGTGGTCACATCCTCAACTCTTGGTTTGTTTTTAGCATATTGCAACATTTAGCATCTTACTTGTGCTGGTTAAGAAGAATTAGAGATTATATTCTCTACTTTTAACTAAACTAACCTTTGCAAGATTGCTAAATCACTTAATATTTCAGGAAAGAAACTGTGGATTGAAGATAATCCTAACACAAATGAACAGCGAGAAAATGGGAGAGCACAGTCTTTCGTTGTTCTATGATTTGAGATCTCTTTTTTAACTATGTTATAAGGTAGTTATTTTACCTCACTAAAACATTATACTATTATTTTGGTGCAAAGAAAACATTTTGGTTCTGTTAATATGTACAATAAAGTGCTCAAAAATATTGTTTATTCCATATTAATCTTTTCATCCATAATTTCTATTTTTCTATCTGTTTATAGTATATGTAATATACTATATATTAGTATATGTGCTATTATATATTAGTATATATTACTGTAGATAAGGTTGTAACTATTACTGTAATAAATATATATAATTTATAAATAAATATATTTACATATATGGGGTGAATTTTTTTATCCAATGGGATGAATTTTTAAAAGTTCATTTAAAAAAAAATTTAGAGAAGTTGAAAAGCTAAAAACCGTATTTCCAAGCCCTTCTTACCTGAGATTTGAAAAGATAAGTGAAAAATAGGCCTGCTTCCTGCAGTTAAGTCAGGCTATTTGAACCAAAATTGTGATTACTCCATGCTGAGCTTGAAAAGAGATTATGATAAACAAGTTTTCTTTCTCCTCTCTTCTGGTTTTCCAGCAGGTCTGGCCTAATGCCCAGGATAAAAGGAAATACAGAAACTAGAGATAATAGTAGTAATAACAAGTGTCATCCCATGAAACATACTATAATTCTTGAGCCATCTTTCCTGGATCAGGCTCTCATACTGACACTGGCAGTTAAGTCAACTCATTTCAAGTCATTGGAAATGTGGGATCACTGTTTGCTGGGATGATATTCCCTGATATTAAAATTGAGAAATTTAGGTCCAGAGCCATTCTCAAACTGTCTGAAAAATCCAGCTACTCCTTTAATCAAGAGCTAAGATTGTAGGCAATACATCTTTTATTTTTTTAATTTTATAACTTTTTTTTTGAGGAAGATTAGTCCTGAGCTAACATCTGTTGCCAATCCTCCTCTTTTTGTTGAGGAAGACTGGCCCTGAGCTAACGTCCGTGCCCATCTTCCTCTATTTTATATATGGGACACCTACCGCAGCATGACTTGCCAAGCGGTGCCATGTCTGCACCTGGGATCTGAATCGGCGAACCCCGGGCTGCCAAAGCGGAATGTGCATACTTAACCGCTGTGCCACTGGGCTGGCCCCAATACATCTTTTATTTTTGCTACCACGACATTAATTTCTTGGTATACGTTTTTTCCAGTCTAAGGCTAAGTACACTCATCAATGGAATTCCGGAAGATTTGGATCTGACTAGGGTAAATGCCAGAAATGTCTGTTGTTAAGCTGAATTGTGGTAAAATATCATTTTCCAAAAAGACTGAGCACTCATTGTTTCTTTTCCCCTCAGAATGAGATACAAAGTAGAATCCAAAGCATAACATAGTTAGAGTGAGGCGTAATAAAGCCAGTGTGGATGAATTTTTCACCAGCCTTTCCATCCTTCCTGTGTCATTTCTGATGTTGACTAAATGGAGATGCCCACCTTGCTTCTTAGTTCATGTTTCTGAGTTTGTGTGTGTGGCTACCTTATCACTCACTTTTATAGGTTGAATCCTTAGGAACTATAGTCTCCAAGTATTCTCAGCCTGAATCTAATGTCAGGGGCAGGGTATGGCTTTGAGGATGTGAATGTGAATGTAATTACAGGAGTGTGGGAGAGGAGGGTGGTCACAGGGTGGCATGAGGGCATGACACGGGGCTGGGTGAGAAAATGCTATTGTAAAGGAAACTAAGATTATGGTGAGTTTGTGGTCAAATTTCAGGTGTCCTATATAATAGGTAAAAGGAATATCACAGGACTAGGAGAAAGCCAGAAATGTAGAGATGAAGGATGTTGCAGAAACTTTCCCTGTTCTGGACACTACTCTTTGAAGCAGTTGAAAATTACCCAGAAAGTGAAGAAATGGAGAATCCAGTGGTAGTTTGTAAGAATGAGCAGCAACCACAATTTGTAGGCTGTTGTAGGTTAAGAATTATGATGGCCTCTGTTTTTAAAAGCTTATTGAGATATAGTGTATCTTCCGTATAACTTATCCATTTAAAGTATATGATTCAATGGCTTTAGTTTATTCACAGAGTTGTGCATCCATCACCACAAATTTATTTTAGAATATTTTCATTAGCCCAAAAGAAACTCCATACCTTTAAATATCCTCCTCAGTCCCTCCATCCTCATCAGCACTAGGCAACCACTAATCTACTTTCTGTCTCTATAGATTTGCTTATTCTGGACATTTCACATAAATAGAGTCAAACAATATGTGGCCCTTTGTGACTGGCTCCTTTCACTTGGCATAATATTTGAAGGTGTATCCATGTTATAGTATGTATCAATATTTCAATTATTTTATTGCTGAATACCATTCCATTGTAAAGATATACCACACTTTATTCATTAATCAGTTGATGGACATTTGTGTTCTTTCCACTTTTTGGCTATTATGAATAATGCTGCTATGAACATTCATGTACAAAGTTTTTGTGGACATATTCACATTTCTCTTGGGCATATACCTAGGAGTTGAATTACTGGATCATATGGTAACTCTATTTTTAAACTTTGAAGAACTTCCAGACTGTTTTCCCAAGTGGCTGCACCATTTTATATTCCCATCAGCAGTGTTTGAGGATTCCAGTTTCCCCTCATCCTTGTCAATACACTAATAGAATTTTGATTATAGCCATTCTAGGGGGTGTGAAGTAGTATCTCACTGTGGTTTTGATTTGCGTTTCCCTGATTACTAATAATGTCAAGCATCATTTCATGTGCTTATTAGCCATTTGTATATCTTCTTTGGAGAAATGTCTAGGGTTATTTCACTTTTTATTATCAAGTTGTAATAGTTCTTTGTATATTCTGAATATAAGTCTCTTATCAGATATATGATTTGCAAAAATTTTATCCCATTCTTTGGGTTATCTTTTCTTTTTCTCGATTGAGTGCTTTGCAGGGTGATTTCTATTTAAGAGCATATTTTGGAGGATATCTGAGCTTCAGCTTCCCTGAAAGCAAAGCTGGAGACAAAGCTTATGTACTAGTGATTTATTTGGAAGTGATCTCAGGGAGCAGGAGTGAGGGGAGATGGAACTAGGGAAGGAGGGAAAGACAAAAGGATAATGTGTAGTTGAAGCAGCCACTAGTGTGGGTGACTGGTACTTGATCCTTGCTGGGACTTTCTGAGAAGCTTTATAAAATGTGTTTCAGAACTGTTCATCTGTGGGACAAAAGGGAGGAGTATTAGCTATCAGTTTCCATTCAACCATTTTTAAAAGGTGGTCCCAAGTGCCTTAACGTTTGGGATGTGCATGATGAGTGCCAAGCTGTTTTCTGACGGCATCCATGCTGCATGTTGGAGTATCCCTGAGGTAGGAAGCAAGAGGTGTATCCTGCCAATCCCAGGTGAAGGGCTATCAGGTGGCATTTGCACTAAGCTATTTGAGCCTCCGTTGAATTGTCACTGCAGGAGAGGCTGGAGTAAGAGGTAGACCAAGAGAATCTGAAGTGGTGCACAAAAGATGTCCGTTTTAATAGGTGACAGAACTACTATAGATTTATGAAAAAGCTAGCAGTCACCTGATGGAAGAAAACATTCCTAAAAATCCATTATGATTAAGATGAGGTAAACTAGCATTGTGGATAAGTTCTGGTAATGATACGGTTCACTTGAATAGTAATTAGCAGATAAATGTTTTTGAAAACATCTCATTTAATCCTCACAACTCTGAGAGGTAGGTATTATTAGTTCCTTTTCTGAAGATGAGGAAATGGAGGCTCAGAGATGATTAAATTGCTTGTTCAAGGCCACACAGTACATTTTGCTGCTTAGTCAAAGCTTGGTGAGAGAAAAATTAATGCTGTACTGTCTGAGGTCAATGTACTCTGCCCATTCCTCTAGGTCAGGAATTTCAAACTCATGTTAATTCCAAAGGCCAAGCAGGTAGAGGTGATGACTGAGGTGTCAGAGAGGAGACAGTGGCTAACAAGATAGCTGCTTTCAGTTACGAGTGACCTCCTCATGTGCGCATGCTAGCCCGGTGGGGCCATGTCTCCTAACTCAAAACAAGCAGACACTGGCATTGGGTCTTATTTGAAATATCCCAATTTAAATGTGGGAAATGATAATTTTTTAAAAATCCACGTAGACCGATGAAAATACGTCTGGGGCTGGATCTAGCCTATTTGCTGTCCATTTGTGGCCTACACTCCTGATACTTGAAGCCCCCATCAGCGGACTGGACCTAACACATCATTTGGTCTCTTTCATAGAACTGATTTTACGGCATTGTGCTTTTGGAACATTGCACCTTTGGCTTACATTGAGGTGCGGGAGGCACATGTTAGGAGACTCATTCTTGCATTTATTCTGAGGCTATTGGAGGACATTGTTCACTGCATTCGTCCTCATTTTAAAACCCAATGGGAAAAATTTCTCTCTGGACTCAGTGCCGGTAATAGTTTCACTTCTCATGAAAAACTTTGTTTTAATCTTATGGTCTGTAAATCATGTAACTGAGCTTGCTTTTGCCAGTCCTCTTGCCTTCTCTGTGGAAGGTTCAGAACCAAATTTCAGAACCTATAATCACAAAATAGTAAAATAATAATGACCCGTTATTTGAGTGCTGATCTTACAGTGCTTATTTCATTTCCTGCTCTTACTTTACTTTGCTTCACTTCACTTATTCTTGAAAACAATCTGATATTGAGTGCATTTTAAAGCTGTTCAATGCATATGACAGGGTATAAATGATACATCTAGTAAAGGTTGAAATCCAAATTTAAACCCAGAGCTTCAATTCTGAGTCCAGTCTTCTCTCCTTTATGACACTTTACTCATGTTTTCAGTCTCTCAAACTAAAAGTAGTTGGGTCGGAAGGGAGATGTAGTTGGTTATTTCACTATAGTTCAGTTAGATTTTGTTTATCAAAAACTATACTTCTTGGTGTATGTACGTGTGTGCGTGTGTGTGCGTGTGTATGCTTGTACATGGGCACACATGAGATGCTGTGAAGTTTAAAAAGGGGTCGAGGGGTTGCTTGAAATTGATAACCCCTTTACACAGTCACAGCAGGACTGCAAAATACTTGACTCAGAGCTTAATGAAAATTAACGTCTTCCTTCTCTCAATTTCAGACTTCAAATTTATTTGGATAGAAATTATGTTTATGGAAAAGTTCTGAATGTGTGTGTGCGTATATTAGATCCAGTTTTGTCTGCTCTGTTTGCCTGGAACCAGAGATAATGCTTAGGGAAGGCAAGATAATAATGACAAAGTCAGCTCATGCCAGGGCAAGTTGCACAGCTGCAATAAAGTCGAGCATGTGATCTGCTCATCTGCTATCCTGTGGGGTCGCTAAAGAAGCTTAAGATACCACACTTGCTCTCACATACTTCTTTAGTCCTAAAGTTTTTGAAAGCTCATTGTGCAGCTTCAAAGGAGCACCAAAATTGTTCCTGCCTAGCCCATTATTTTATTATTAACTTTTCATCTGAAAACCTATTCAATTTCTTATTCTCCTTTACCTTTGGGCATTTAATTATATCTAAAATCTTATAGAGCTGTGAAAGCATTCCAGAGGTCATTACTTTAGCCTTCTGTTACTAAGCAAGATTGCATTTTTCAGCATTTCCAGAACAGTAGATTTTTATAACCTCCTGTGGAAACACCTTTTGGCATTTAATCAGTTCTTTCCTCATACTTGGCCTTCATCCCTCCAGCTGTATCTTGAGCACAGTTCTTTCTAAGTGAGAAAGAAAAGAAAAATCAATGCTCTATACCAGTGTTTTTAAAACCTTGTATCAGAATAACCCAAGGTGCTTGCTAAGATGCAGATACCCTGGGCACCAGCATCGAGGGATAGATTAGAAAAATCTTGGGTAGAATCAAGGAATCAATAAAGTTCTCAAGCACTGGAGGTGGGTCGCTTTTTCATAACTTCAAGAAGCACTCTTCCATACCTTCGACTAGTGAGCCTCAGACTTTGGAATAGAGTTTAATTTTAAATGTATTGCCTAGCCATCTTCCTGGAGAACCAGATTTATAGATCAAATATTGGACCTTGGAATTCATAGAAACACTCTTGGTGATGATGTTCACCACTGTTTGATATCTGTAGCATTAGATCACCTCCAATCTTCTCCTCCATAAATTTCAAATTATTTAGTTTCTCCTTGCTGGAAGTCAACACTTCAGTGTGTTGAGTATTGTACTTCATATTTCAAAGATATCTACACAATATTAAATAATGTATAAATATGCATATGTCATAGTTTTTGCCATCCTGGAGCAAAATTTCTTATTATATATACTTAAAAAACTACATTGTTCACTTACGTGGGTAATTTTCTGTAACAGATTAAAAATAAAATAAGGAAACATAGAGGAAAGTAGGGAGAATAACATAATAAACACCCAGTTATCTATCACCTGGATTTGGCAGATGTTGCCATGTTACTATATTTGACTAATATTTCCTTTATTTTTAATAAAATGCCATAGATAAAATTGAAGCATCATTTGGATCCTAACTTCTCTAATTTCCATTCCCCACTTCATGTTCTTGCAAGTAAGTCTTAATCCATAGGCATTTTTTTTTTCTTGGGATAAATTTCCAGAACTCTAAATGTTGAGTCAGAAGGTGTAAGGATTTAAAATCTTGCTAAAATTTCTCCCATGTCTTCTCATGTTACTTTTATTACTTCATTTAAAAAATATTTAAGTCTTTGTTCCATCTGTTACCCGAGTGTGAGGTGGAAATTACAGAGTTAATATTATTTTTCCAGACGGCTACTGAATTGTCCCAACATAATTTTGTTTCTTGATTAGCCTGTTTTCTACACTGGTGTGAGACTCCATCTTTATCATATAGTGAATTACCATAGATATTTACATCTGTTTCCTGATTTCCTTTTCTTCACCTCTGGTCTGTTCATGTGCCACTACAACACTGCTTTGATTATTGATATTTAATAAAATGTTTTAATATCTGGTAATAGTAATATCCCTTTCTATCTTTTTTTTCTAGTTTTTTCACGACTATTCTATTTGATTACTTTTCTATATGAACTTTTAGTTCAACTCATCTAGTTAAAAAAGTTAATTTTTTGGGATTGTGTTAAATTTATACGTTTCTTTAAGGAGAATTAAGATTATGATGTTGAGTTTTCCTTCTCAAGAACATGGTATATCTTTCTATTTGTTCATGTCTTCTTGTATCTTTTGGTAGTGTTTTACAGTTTTATTCATAATGGTCTTGTGCATGTCTTACATTTAATCATTGGCTTTTTATCTTTTTCAATGTTATTACATATAGGATCTCTTATTCTATTCTGTTTCTATCTGGTTGTTATTTTTACTTATGAAAATATATGTTTCCTAATCTGCTGTGAAGATTATTGTCATCTATTTAATTTAAAATTATAATAACTCCATTTTAACATTTGTGGAAGTTCTCTTTAGTTTTTATTAAAGCTCAGTGGGAGCTTTCTTCATAGTGTTCTGGTCTTTCATTATAGTTTTGATTTATTATTTTAGTTTCTCAATAATTCTAAAAAGTTTATTTTGTATTCTTTTTCAGCTCTCGGGGTCCAGCTTCCCCTGTTTGTGGAATCTGTTCTGTCTCTCATGGCACTTTCTTTCCTTAGGTGATTTAAAATTCTTCCTGTGAGTTCCTCTTCAGCTGGGCTACTTTTCCCCCATTGGAGTCCCCTGAGATCCTGGCTGTGAAAATATTCCTGGACTAGTTTTGCGGATACTTCTTCCAGAGCCTTAATGTTTTCAGTGGTTGTGGAGAAGTCTGTGTCTTAATTTCTTGTCTTCAGGACAGCTCACCTTACAATTAGTGTAGATTGAGACCCCACATCCCTGGGGTTTGACGTCTGGTGAGTTTATTTTTCTCCCCCGTTTAGAGTCTGGACAGATGGCAAACTTTCTTGTTCTTTCCTCAGGCTTTTCGAATTCCTTTTATGTGGAAAGTGATAACTCTTCAACATTGTGTGTTATGCACAGGGCTCCATTTTGGCCCCTCTGCTTACAGCAGATGGAGGTCAGTGTCTGTTCCTGTGGGAGTGTTAACACAACACGGTCTCGTGTGCCTTGGGCCTATGTCTTCTCTAAGGAATCTTAGAATTGATAGAGCAAGACTGTCCAAACAAAAGTTAAAATGAATAAGACTGTAACGCTGGGAAATATCAGACAAGAATAATTATGTGAATGTGGAAAAATTTCTTCCCATTCTTATAGGAAAACATTGGAAAGATAGGCCACAGTAATTTTTTTCCAAATGAATGCCCCAGGGTTTTTGTCAATTTGTGCCCTTGCTTTAAGTAAAAGTTGATAAGGTCTACATTTTCTTCTCTCACCTTCATTCCTTTTCATGTCAGAAGTTAATTATCCAGACTGTATAATTATTACCAGCACACAGAGTCTCAGGGCCTGCAAGAGGTTCTGAATGGGCTTTTAGCAATTTACACAGTATGGGCTTTGAGCCAATTTGAGAAACACTGAAAGCCATTATCATCTATCTGTAAAATGCCTTGCTCTGTGTTTGCTGCCCTCAGAACAGTGGGTTACAAGAAAGCCACAAAATACTGGTGAAATAATTGGGCCTGCAGTTCTAGGCATTTTTATACACCCATTCTCTAGCTGCACATCTGTTGTGTACTTAATTGGCTTTTTCTTTTGAGAAGTCAGACGAATTTTTCTTTCGTTCTAGAGAGTCACTATCCTATTCCAGCTGCCCATTGCCTTCAGAGTATTTCTTTGCCATAATTCAATCTTCCCAGCATACAATTTGACTTTATTCCAAGTCCAGGAGTGTCACATTCTTATTGGCTGGGACAGTCATTTCTGAGAGATATTAAGGTTTTTTTTCCTTTCTTTTCTTTGAGTCCGGGGATTAAGGGATTTCATCCAACAGTTGACTTTCTTCAGATTTCCTTTTCTTCCTTTTCTACTTTACTGTAATCTCAGCACTTTCCCTCCCCCCCCCCCCAAGTAAGTACTTATGCTAGGAGCCATCTGAGCCTTTGGAAATACTTTTTTTTTTTGCCTCTTACAGTCTTTGGTAGAATGTTTCCATCTTTTATGTGAACTGCCGTTTGGCTAGGAAGAAAAGTCTTTTAAATTATTTAAGTCTCTGGACAGTGATGCAAGATTACATCGTCTCTTCACTAGGTAAAAAATAACTGCACTGTGCCTTCTTAGAAAATAAATAGTATCACACACCAGTCAACAAAGCATCACAGGAAACCTCCAATTCATGAGCGACTGGAAGAATGAGAGGAGGCTGGGGTTTTGTTGCATTCCGAGACCTCATCATTCCCTACTGTACTCAACTGCACATTTGGCTGCAGATCCTACAAATAAACCATACACTTGTGTTGTTACATGGTTACGCATAAGTTACAAAGGAACACACAAGCCTCAGGGATGCTTTGCTGAGAGCATGTAAGCCAATTTTGTGGCCAGACCTAGTATAAACTGAGATTTGCCACTAAACTTGGAAAACTGCCTTTCATGTTCCTAAGTTAACACTCTTTTCCCTCGAGACAATAGACAGCCCGCATAGGATGGGGCCTCCGATGCAGAGGGACTGGTAAGAAATGAGAACGTCCTCCTCTTTAATGACAGGGATTCCATTTGCACTGCACACTGCCTGCAATAGTAGTTTTGTAGGGCTCTCAAGCCTCACTAGGAATATATTTGGGGGAGAATGTGATGAGGATGGCAAAGCAGTGCCTCGTGACTCCCTGGGCTGCCTGCACTGATGTGCTGATTTAATGCAAGGATGTGCTGAAAAGACACTTCTTTGCTTGGAGCACAACTTCTGGAGAGAAACACCCTCGCAGTTGATAAGAATGAGGAGATGGCTATTTGAACCAAGAGCATTTATTCCCCACTGGATGTTTTCTGAAGGTTTGATAATTATAATGATGCAATTGGGCTTAAAGCGGGGTTCTCTTTTCCCAGGCTGGCTGGGTAAAATGGTCTGTTTGGTCGATGTGAGCATTACAAGTGTGCATTTGCTGACACAGTCGATCCACGTGGTATTTCAGGAGAGGTGGGCACTGCGTCTGGACTGTGGGATGCAGATAATTGTCTGCAGGTAGCAGCAGTTAGGCAGCCACGTTCTTTAAAATCCATTTACCTCATCCCCTCCCTGATGCAGAGTTATGGGGTAATTTGCTCTAAAGTCACTTCTATCATAAATAAAACATATTCTTTTGGCATAGACAGGGACTATGGTAAAATCATAATTTTATATACTATCTTTCTAAGGAAATTCTAGTTTTATAAAATGAATGTAACTGTAGCGACCTGGCAATCCAAACCCTTTTGATTTTTCTCTTACCTTCCTGTCCCCATAAAAGACATTCAAAAGCTATGGTTTCGTTCTATGTCAAGCTTTCTGCTTCATTCAAATAGAATTCACTTTCAATGCATTTTATTATGAAGATATAATGCTATTATTTCTAGGGTGAAATGTTTAAGAATTGACAGATAAATGAAAGATATATGAATGATTTTGCTAGGCAAAGCTCATTGCTTCAGAAAAGGAGTTCTGGTTTTCAAGAATTATGCACACAATTAAGATACTTATAAATTACTGTGAAACACTATACTTGGCTAGCTACCTTCTCAGCAACCTAGCTTAATTCAGCCAGGTTTTTAGCCACTAAAAATACTTCAGAATTTGGCTACAGCTATTTGCGACACTTGCTGGCCCTGAGGGTGACATTTTCCCCACCTTATTTACTAGTTTTTCTATGATGCAGAGCCCCTAAATTCAAGGACATAAAGTATCCTTTAGAAACAACAATGAAAATGAGATCAAAATGGAATTCAGTTTATGCAAGCACTCCACATCACTCACACAGGTTGAACCCATGTTGTCGTTCATCTTTTCACCAATGTGACTGGCACCTCCAGGCATTGAACAGATCTTTACTAAGCACTCAGCGTTAAGTCCTGGCAAGAATACAGACCTTTACCAAAGTCTAGATTTACTTTCCTGAGTGTGGCCCTACCACCAAGTAATCGTATAGTGGTAGTGAGAACTCTTTTGAATTTCCTTCTGGGAGTACTTCCTTTTTCTCCCATCCTGCAGGTGACCTTCTTCCTCCATGGTGGGGATACGAGTGCTACAGGCGAGGATGGAGAGAGGCTAGCAGAATTCATTCTGTGTGGGGACTTCAACAGTTTAAGCTTCTCTAAGTAGTTTAGTACAGGTTCTTCAGCATTCTTAGTTTCTGCATTTTGGAAACATTCTTTGTAGACTGGAACCACATTGACTTTAATTCATTTCATACATTTAGAATTTTATTGAAGTAGAATGATGTGTAAAGGTATGTACTTTGGAACCATATATAACTGTTAAAATCTGGGCTCACCAGTTACAATTTGTGTGTCTTTGGACAAATTATATAATCTGAGTTCACTTTTCTCATTAAAAAATGAGACTAATAATAGCAAACCGATAGCATTATTTTATTTTATTTTTTGAGGAAGATTAGCCCTGAGCTAACATCTGCTGCCAATCCTCCTCTTTTTGCTGAGGAAGCCTGGCCCTGAGCTAACATCCATGCCCATCTTCCTCTACTTTATATGTGGGACGTCTGCCACAGCATGGCTTGCCAAGCAGTGCCATGTCCACACCCGGGATCTGAACCAGTGAAACCCGGGCTGCCAAAGTGGAACGTGCGCACCTAACTGCTGCGCCACTTGGCCGGCCCCTGCTTCTCTTTTATTAACTCTGAATGCCTCAGATTTACACTAGAAATTACCAGACTATAGCAGCTTTCTAGGGAATATCAATGAAAAGACTGCAAATCACCAATTCTGTAAATGAAAAGAACTCAGTAACCATTTAAATTTTCACTAGGAATATGTGACTGTGAATATTTACTGAGAACCTACTGTGAGCAGGTATCAGGTGTTTTGTAGAAATGAACATAGAAGAGATGGGACTTGTGAATTCCAGAACTACTAAATGTTAATGTGCTTTCATAGCACTGGGCAAAATATTTCTATCAACACTACTGAAGAGCTTCTAAGGGACTTTCTAAGAGATTGTTAGGTACACTTCAAAGGATGCTGTTAGGAAGCTTTTAGGGGAGTTGTGCAAATGCATAGTCAGCTTATAGCCGTTACGCACATTTATTAATGCTGATTATTCTCATGTGGTCGCCATGACTGCACCACATCTGTTTCCTTCAGGCACACCTTTAGTCTTCATTTGAGAGAGTGTATAGGAAATCTAGGATAAAAAACCCTCAGGAATGGTAAGAAATTCAATTCAATTCCTAAGCAGTCCTATAAAAATCACCTACCCATTTAGTGCTGCAATTAATTCACCTGTGAAATAGAGCGACAATGAAAATAAGAATTATTTCTCTGAAACTTCAAATTGAAGTTCCTCAAAATAGAAGTGGGCTGAAATTGACTATGGAAATTATCATGTAACTTAACAACTGAGGAAGCTCCATTTCCTTAGAAGGGTAAGTCTAGATTGAGCCGGCAGCTTGGTCCTGATTCGCTGAAGTTGTTGCTGCTTACACCTGGAAGGTAGCACTTTCGTAGCAAGTCTAATACCAGTTTGAATTGAATTTGTCTAGTCTTCTAAACTGAGTTATTTTCAGCTGTTCATAAAAACATACAAATGTCATTCTAATGTTGCAAAACCAGTTTAGACTATTGGAATGATTTTAATTTGTTTTCAAATCATTGGAACTAAACTGCTGATTTCTAAGTATCAGCTGGGCTGACATAAATGATGAGTTTAAGATACACTTTACATATGCAGCAATAATTAAGTTATGGATATACTTTGGTATGTCCTCATCTACAGCTAAGTGAAACACTGGAACACAAAATTGAAAGTAAAATATTATCTCGGTTATGCAAACATTTACATATTTCACATTTTCTTCATATGTATACGCGTAGGAAAATATTGGAAGTAAGCATAGCAAATGTTAGTAGTGGTGGTCTCCAGGCGATGGGATTATTGGTGTTATTTTTCTGTTTACTTCTTTGTATTTTCAATGCTTTTAGGTTCCAGTGAAAATCTATTAGTCTTATAGTTGTAGAAAAAAACCATTAGAATTGTGCTTAAAGTACTTTGCACAGGGCAGGAGCATAGAACAGTAAATGCTGAGTGAATGAATGGGTCCATCAGTAAAGCTGACAAGCTTTACTAACTGTCTGGCAGCTTTGTCCATCTTTCTTGTAGGATGATAGTAAAATGTCACATCATGAAGGTTTCATTACAAAATAAATGATGGCATATTATAAATCACTACCATAAATAATAAGCGTGAACTAATCAAGTCCTTTTGTTATGAGACAGATCTAATTGCTTTTAATTTCATGCTTTCACTTATTGTACTTGCTAATTCTTAAATCTGTAATCTCCAGTGTTCTCTCAGTCATTAGTATAAATTAGCAATGTTGTGCTATATGCAAATCAGTTGGCTGAAAAAGTAAGTTATGTGGAAAATACTGTAAATAACCTTTTTTGACTCAATTAAACAATTTTGGTGTGATACCCCAGGCTGTAAGGAACAAGTAATTTACTAAAGCAGTTAAAAACCTCTGGGTCTAATCTAGAAAACCTTACACAGACAAAATTCCCACTTTCTTCAGCACAAATCTTGTACACCCAAGAGTATCAAGATAAGCCCAGAGATGATACCCTGTGTAGACAAAAGAAGAGGGATGTGGGCTAATATTTATTGAATGCTACATGCACTGTCATCATTCTTAGTCCCCAAAGTGAAAATGGCATTGAAATATAAAATGCAATCAGAGGTATGCCCTTCAATGTTTTCCAAAATGTGGTCTGCTAATCTCCCAAGATGCTCTCCAAGATTCTTGATTTTTTTAAAATGAGATATTTAAAAATAATTCACTTGCACAGCATATATAAAATGTCTCTTTTGCAGTTTGAAGAGGCACACACTACCACAAAGGCCTTCCTCCTACCTTCCCACCCTTATTTCTACTTGCCACACTGATAACCATTGTTTTGAGCCATAAAGGTGGGTAAGTTTTGACTTTCAGTCCCTCATCACTGGATTGTGAGCTGGAAGGTTGGGGTTGGGTGTGAGTCTGAGTCCCATTTAGGTCTGTTGATCCACTGTCCTCTTCTGTCCTCTTATTCTTCCTCAAGGGTCTGACAAACCCCTTCTGCTCAGAGCTCACTCTTCCACTCTAGCACTCCTCCTGGGCCTTGTGGCCAATCTGTATATGTAAGAAACAAGATTAAATCTCTCTCCCGAGTTCTCCTCCTTCAAACGTCACCAAATTGTAGTTTAGAAGGATACTTCAAGGATGTCTGTTGAACTCTTGGCTAGATATATTTGCTGTTAAATCTAACAGAGCTTTTCTGTGTGTGGCTTACACATGTTCATTTACGCTAAACAGACCAAACAAATACTAGAAAATATAGCAAACTGTGAAATGGGAGTGCTCCGAAGTAAAGAAAAAAAGAGAAATGTTGGAAAGATATTGAACTAGTTATGGAGTTCCTGCTTCAATGGTTACCTTTACCATAATTTGTACACTAAGACCCTAACACAGTGATAACCTTATTCATTCCTTCTCCCAAACAAAAACAGAAATTTGTGTCAGAAGGGGTTAAGGGGTTGACAGAAAACCTGACCTATGAACTGCTGGAATGACTTTCTGTGCCCTTTTTTAAAGCAGTCTTTTTAATTTTTAAAGTTAAGTTTAACATTAAATTAACAACATTTATATGAACTCTAAAGAAGAAATATTTACCCATTGCATTTCTTAAGGGAAGTTGTTTGGAGTTGTCTGTGTCTTCAGCAGTGGTAGTGGCTCTGTCCCAAAGACTTACTTTCACACTTGATTTACTTTTTAAATAAAAAGTTTGTGTATGAACTGTTGCTTATTATTTGCTTTTAGTGTCACTATGCCTCACCGCCCTTATAGGCATTTCACCTGTCTTTAATTATTCTTTCACGCTGGGTTTTTTCAATAGGTATGTTACTTCTTTCTCTTTTGCCATGTTTGTGTGAAGCATGATTTTCCTGGTTTAGATGACTCTGGGGTCTATTCTGTATTGATTACTCTAGGGAATTGGGTAAAATATTTGAATTTGAAAGCACTTTACGGGCTATGTCTCAATTATACCCAAATATCTGAGATGATTGGAAGGACTACATGTTGTAGAATGGGTAACTGACGGTTGCTTCGTGTCCTCTGAAGCCTAATAAATCAGAACTGAGACACAAGGCTTATTTTCTTAGTCTGCAAAATTTGCTGTCTCCACATGTGACTTTGAAGTGAATTAGGAATATTTATGGTTACCAAATAGATTTTCAGAAAAATAAAAATAAGACCAGAGTAAAACACCTCACTTTAAAAAAAAATTAGAACAATTTGCATTCAGAAATAAAAAGATATTATTTTGCTATTGATTAGATCAGTGGTTCTCAAAGGGCAATTTTTCCCCCTGTGGGACATTTGGCAGTGTCAGGAGACATTTTTGGTTGTCACATGTGTAGGGGTTGCTACTGGGATCTAGTGGGTAAAGGCCAGAGATGCTGCTAAATATCCTACAATGCGCAGGTCAGTCTCTCACAACAAGAATTACCTGGCCCAAAATGTCAATAATGATGAGATTGAGAAACCCTGATGTAGATCACTGGTTCTCAGAGTGTGGTCCCCAGACCAGCAGCATCAGCATCACCTGGGAACTTGTTAGATGTGCACACTCTCCAGTGGGCCTCCTAATCAGAGTGGGGCCCAGCATCTGCATTTTAACAAGGACTCCAGGAGAATCTGATGCATGCTAATATTCCAGAACCACTGAAATGGATATTTCAATCTTTTTTTTTTCAGTCACTTTAAAGAATATGAATTCTTGCTCTCTACTCAACTTTTTTCTTTGACCAATAGCTGAAGTTTGAAATTAAGTCCCTTTACAAACACCAATTTCTTATACCCTCAAGAACCTTCTTGTGTGGTGGCGTCTCTCCAGTTCTCTGTCCCAAAGAAATCCCCTCACCAGGAACAAGCTGTGTCTTCTCTCCTCTCGTGTTGCTCTAAAATATTGGCAATAGCCAAGCCTGTTCTTTGATCTACTACAACTGGTCTACCCCAGGCATCTGTGTAAAGCTGCGGCTTGTCCTCCAGTGAGTCAGTGCTGGTAAGCGGGGGCTTATGCAGTTGCTCAGTGTGTTGCTTCAAAGGGCTGTTGAGGTTAGCACTCTGAGTTCTCTTTAGTTCCGAACCTGTTAGATCCATTTTGTTCTGGAGTTTGAAGCAGTATCCCAGTTCTCAATCTGTCACCTCACACCTGCCAAATCACTTACCCTTGGGGTTTAGTTCAAACTAAAATCCACACTGTAAAATGCCTCACCTTGCATATCTCAAGTGATGGTGAGTTAACATGTGTTTCTTCATATATGAAAAAGCACACCACATTTTCTTTCCTGCTTGTAGTGCCAGAAATGGAACATCTAGAATTGTGAGACCAGGTGCTGAATTTTATAACTGATAGCTTTTGGTAACCTGAGAAGGACCTTTAGTCCTTAAGAAATGCTAGTTAGGGGCGCGGCCTGGTGGCTCAGTAGTTAAGTTCGTGTGTTCCGCTTTGGCGGCACGGGATTTGCCGGTTCGGATTCTGGGTGTTGACCTATGCACCGCTTATCAAGCCATACTGTGGCAGGTGTCCCAAGTATAAAATAGAGGAAGATGGGCACAGATGTTAGCTCAGGGCCAGTCTTCCTCAGCAAAAAGTGGAGGATTGGCAGTGGATGTTAGCTCAGGGCTAATCTTCCTTAAAAAAAAGAAAGAGAGAAATGCTAGTTGGGAAGGCATTTGGTTTGCCAACCCATCCTTTCCCCATCATGTATTCAAACCCTTATTTCAATGAAGGAAAAAACAGCTTTTGTATGAGCTTTTATGGGGGAGCAGAAGAATGCAAATCTTATAATTAAGAACTCAGTCTTCATTATTAGCCTGCAAATCATACAATAAAATAAATCTGGCGACGTGGCCAAATGTTCTTACTCAATTAATTTGGAAATATATTATTCATCTGTTGTGGCCCACTATTGCAGCTGACAATTTTGATTCTCTTTAGCTCTGTTAAGGGTTTCTGACAAGTGGCGCTGCCAGAGGGGTTGAAAACCTGAACACAAAGCAATTGTTGCAAATCCAGAGGAGAAGTGAACCATGTAACCACCTGCAGTTTTCTTCTTGAATTGCCCCCTTCATTTCCAGGAGAGTTGGAGACTTCTACTGAATTGGTATGAAAAACGATGAGGATTTTTAGGCTGCTTAATTTTAAAATGGCTTATGATGAGGATTTTTAGGCTGGTTAGTTTTAAAACTACAGATGAGATTCAGGCTCCAAGGAGTGGAATTTGTTTGCCCCTTTGTTGGGAAACATTTACATTTCTAAGGGAAACCTCTATCTGTGAAGATGCCTCCCTCTCTGTGCCAGGAAGAAGGGGGAATGGTCTTATCTCTAGAAGCTCTTAATGGGGAAGGCAAGAACTTAAGTTGGTTGCTGTCTGGCAATCTCATGTAACTGATTTAGGGTGGTGGCTTCTGACCTTTGCTTAATCCGATTTGATTCTTGTCTAAAAGTCATGGGATCACCCAATGACCAGACCCCACCTGCACTGATACCATTTTAACTTTTTTTTTGTTCTTTCCTTTGTCTTCGTAAAGAGATAACTCACATACCTATGCCTTAAATTTAGCCCTAACCCTCAACTCGGGGCAGCAGCAGGAGCTCTGACTGCCCGTGGGTCCTGTCCCCACACACCAGCTCTGCCTGCCCATGGGTCCTGTCCCCATGCCAGCGGGGGCAGCAGAAGCGGCAGCAGCAGGAGCTCTGACTGCCCGTGGGTCCTGTCCCCACGCACCAGCTCTGCCTGACCATGGGTCCTGTTCCCATGCTATTCTACTCTCTAAATAAAAGAGCACTACTGCCAGATCTTAAGAGTCTAAGAAATCTTTCTTTCGACTCCTCGGCTCACCGACCCCGCATCAAAAAACACTTTACATTATGGTGTCCGGAAATGATACCTTATCATAAGGTTTTTCGACCAAGTAATGGTCACAGAGACACATGAAGGAAGCACACAGGTACTCCCCAAATTGAAGAGAAATTTGTGTTACGCCTTACTTCATGGTCTCCTCACATCTCACGCAGTGTCGCTCTTCCAGAATCGAGAGGTATTCATGCTCTTCAGAGCCCTTGACTCCTTTTCTTTCCTTGGTGTCAAACAAATACCAGCTACCCGATGTAATTTAATTACCCTATTTTTAATAAATAGGAAGGCATTTGGTTTGCCAACCCATCCTTTCCCCATCATGTATTCAAACCCTTATTTCAATGAAGGAAAAAACAGCTTTTGTATGAGCTTCTATGGTGGGGCAGAAGAATGCAAATCTTATAATTAAGAACTCAGTCTTCATTATTAGCCTGCAAATCATACAATAATAACGACATAAATTAGGATGGTGTCCTTTTTTTTTTTTTTTTTTAAGTAGGCAGTTAGGGTTTTTTTTCCTTAAAAACAGCCCTAGTGTGGCCTCTTATGCTTTAGGATAGCAGAACCTATTTCTTTTCTTTAAAAAGTAGTTGAAACTCAGTAGATTCCTTAAAAGTGATCAATAATGATGAGGATTTTAGGCTGGTTACTTTTAAAACTACAGATGAGAAGCAGGCTCCGAGGACTGGAATTTTGCTTGCCCTTTTGAGAAACATTTGCATTTGTGAAGGAAGGGGGGCATGAGCTTGTAGGGACCTGAAATTGGCCACCCCAAGATATGACTCTTTGGCATAGGGATTGTTTTGGGCTGATAGCTTTTGATAAACTGGGACAGGGAAGGAGGCTCTGGGGAATGGAACTTGCCCTTGTTGGGACACATTTACATTTGTAAGGTAAATCTCTATCTGTAAAAGGTGCATCCCTCTCTGTACCAGGAAGAAGAGGAGAGATGACCTTGTCCCTAGAAACTCTTAATGGGGAAGGCAAGAACTTAAGTTGGTTGCTATCTGGCAATCTCATGTAACTGGTTTAGGGTGGTGGCGTCTAACCTTTCTAACCTTTACTTAATCCGATTTGATTCTTGTCTAAAAGTCATGGGGTCACCCAATGACCAGACCCCACCTGCACTGATACCATTTTAACTTTTTTTCATGTTCTTTCCTTTGTCTTGTAAAGAGATGAATCATATACCTATGCCTTAAATTTAGCTCTAAACCTAAACTTGGGGCAGCAGAAGCTCTGACTGCCCATGGGTCCTGTCCTCATGCTACACTATTCTCTAAATAAAAGACAACTGCTGCCAGATGTTAAGAGTCTAAGAAATCTTTCTTTTGACTCCTCGGCTCACCGACCCTGCATCACATAAGACACATATAGACAGGTTCCTTCAGAACAATCATCACTCATCAAAACAGGCAATTTAGTGATGACGTTAGTCCAGGGGACTTGTTTTGTTTGTGTATGTGGGAAGAAAACTATTTTTAATTTCCTAATCCATGTTTTTGGGGGAAGGGATTAGGGTGGATGGTGAAAGTCCTTGTTGAAGGTGTGTGTGTGTCCCCGAGGGCAGTAACAATAAAATGAAATGAAGGCATGAAATAAAGGAAGGAAAAGGTGTTTTAGAGCAATAAAGAGTGGATGGGTGGGGTGAATCCTTCAGGCATTTATCAAATGCTTTAAAAGTCAGGCTTCCCTTTTTGGAACTCCTGCCTTAAACACTTTATTGTCCTTAGTCATCAGTCATTTCTCAATTCAAATGCTAATTACCTTCCAAATAGGCCCTCTCTGAAAGAGCTGCCTATCTGTACTCTGTCACCATCTTGCTTATCAGAGAATTCATGGTTCTGTTTCGTGGGTACAGGCAAATTCAAAACACGTTAACGTACCAGTGTAAAAGTTAGCTTCCATACCTAAAACCTCTAGAAAGAAGTAGAAGGGATATGGGGCACATCTCTTGCTTTGTTAATATGATTCTATACCATGCTCGTGACATTGCAAGAACTCAATAATCTGTATCTTGAATGAATGGATATGTAAGCAAACAAAAATTTGGGTTCCTTTAGAAATGCTACAATGGATACTGTGGGGGATCAGAATTTGCCACCCCAAAATGTGTCTGTTTGGCTTGATTATTTTTAAGAATAAAAGACACTGAAAGAAACTTTGACCTTCGCCCTAACTGGCTAAAAGAATTTAAGATAGAAGGCCTGTTCCAGGAAGTGGCTAATAGCATAAGTATAGTATAACATAAACTAGGTGTGGTAGACAGGGAGGAGCCTAGCGAGGCCCATTTAATCAAAGTCCTCTCCTTGTCTGTTGTCTTTGCAAGACAGTCAACATTTGTTTACCAAATATTTGCTGTTCCATGTCCCTGTGAATTGCCTTCCTCCCCTTTGAAGTCTCAAACCACTACCCCCAACATCCTCCTTTGTCTTTAGCTGAAGATAGTATTTAAGGTGGTGGCTTCTGCCATTTTAGTGAGTTACTTAGATTTTCTGGGTTTCTTTCATGTATACATGTTATTAAACTTTGTTTGATTTTCTCCTGTTATTCTGTCTCCTGTCCATTTAATTCCTAGACCAGCCAGAAGGTCCTAGAGGGCAGGGGAATAGTTCTTCCTCCCCTGCATACCAAGAGCCAATAGAAACAAAAGGTGCTTTTACTGGTCATTTAAACCATTTCTTTCTCTTAAAATGGAACTGTACATAATTTACTTCAGGTACAATATGAAAAGAAAATTTTACAGTTTTCTTATTCAATAAAGTTATTCATCCCAAACAGGACAACTTAGCCCAAACTAATGTTGTGTCTCTGCTCCCCAAGAAGAGACATATGTAAGATCAGATGAGCTTTAGGTTGCTCTGCTTCTAGACCGGTGCTTAAACAGGTGGGAGGGGCAGTTACCCAGGCTAGATGCTGAGAATGCTGTCTGTAAGCAGATTTCAACACATTATCTGGGGGCAAAAAGGGGAGAGAAAGAGCCACATCCTGACAGCCAAGAAAGCTGATACAGGCGCGCATAAATCTTACCCACCCTTCTGAGTTCTGGCTTGCTACCTGTATATCTCTTCTGGGAAGTTTTTCTCTCCTTAGCTGGGTCTCTTCATCTTTGATTTCAAAGCTAACCACCTTCCACTCTCTTTTAGTAGTTGGTAGGCATTTAGATTGACTAACTTTCTAAATCAACTGACCTGTTTCCTCAGAAGCTGGATCTCTCAAAGAGCATGATAAATAGATGGTTTGGCAAAGTGTGAGATTGGGGTTTTCAAAAGGTCTGCCAGATCAGCTTATCAGATCAATTCTAATTTCTTATCTCAGTGAACTTCAGGCTTACTGCCATCTGAGAAGGAGAGGTACTGGCACGTAGGTAGTAATTAAATTCACAGACTCAGTTTGTTGGAGTTTGAATCCTGGTTCCATCACTTTCTAGCTCTGTGACCTGAGGCAAATTACTTAACTCTTCTGTGCCTCAGTTTCTCTCTTTGTAAAATGGGGTTACTAATATTATAGATATCAATGGATAATTGTATTAAATGGGTCAATGTGTGTAATACTCTTAGAACAGTCCCTGGCAGATAGTAAGTGATGCGGGGTCGGTGAGCCAAGGAGTCGAAAGAAAGATTTCTTGGACTCTCAAGATCTGGCAGTAGTGCTCTTTTTTTTTTTAAAGATTTTATTTTTTCCTTTTTCTCCCCAAAGCCCCCCAGTACATAGTTGTATATTCTTTGTTGTGGGTCCTTCTAGTTGTGGCATGTGGGACGCTGCCTCAGCGTGGTTTAATGAGCAGTGCCATGTCCGCGCCCAGGATTCGAACCAACGAAACACTGGGACGCCTGCAGCGGAGCGTGTGAACTTAACCACTCGGCCACGGGGCCAGCCCCAGTCGTGCTCTTTTATTTAGAGAATAGTATGGAATAGCATGGGGACAGGACCCATGGGCAGTCAGAGCTGCTGCGTGGGGACAGGACCCACGGGCAGGAGAAGCCACTTCTGCTGCATGGGGACAGGACCCAGGGGCAGTCAGAGCTGCTGCGTGGGGACAGGACCCACGGGCAGGAGGAGGTGCTGCTGCTGCCACTTCTGCTGCAAACATGAGTGGAGAGTAAGGCTAATTTTAAGGCATAGGTATGTGAGCCATCTCTTTACAAGACAAAGGAAAGAACATGTAAAATAGTTAAAATGGTATCAGTGCAGGTGGGGTCTGGCCATTGGGTGGTCCCACAACTTTTAGATAAGAATCAAATCGGATTAAGTAAAGGCCAGAAGCCACCACCCTAAATACTATCTTCAGCTAAAGACAAAGGAGGATGTTGGGCGGTGGGGGAGGGGGGGGTCAGTTACATGAGGTTGCCAGACAGTGTCGGAGCCTGCTTCTCATCTGCAGTTTTAAAATTAACCAGCCTAAAATCCTCATCAGTAAGCACTCAGAAAGTGTTAGCAACTTTTTGTTGTCCTTGTGTCTGTCTCCCTACTGCATTAGATGATTCCCAACCAGAGGAGAATGTGGCTGCCTGTGGCAGCCATGACTACCTCTCTGTGGCATTGTAGTTTTCTAACAGGGTAGGAGAGAAGCAGGGCTTAAGGACATACTCCACAGGAGGTAATTGTGAGGGAAGGAAATTCTAGTTGACACTTGTCACTTCTTTCTTTTCCCATTCCCATAGTGGTAACTAGCAAATTTCTAGGGAAATTGAAAATGATTTTTTTCATTGGTACAATTTGGGTGCCTTTATTCCGTCTAATCCATTTTTAGGAATGGGTGAAAGTAAGATAATGCCTAACAACTAGCGGTTTATTTTTCTCACAACACAAGGCGTCTAGAGTATTGGTTCAGTGACTCAGGGATGTTATGGTTGTGACTCAGGAATTCTTGTGGCCTTTTCTTCATATTTATTACTTCAATGTCTATCACTTTCCATTTGAGAAAAAAAAACTTTTCCATAACTACCTCTACTCTCATCCTCCTTCATATCTAGGAACTTTGTTCTAAGACCTCGTTGGCTAGAACTGGGGTACCTAACAAGACTGTACTACAAAGGAGTCTGGGAAAATGGTGAACAGGGTTGTCAAGACAGGTCTAAATAGATCGTGATTCACTGCTTGGAACTAGAATTGACTGAGGTTCTCAGGAATCTGTTTGCAGAAAAGGTGGTGGCAGTGATTGGCATTGGCCAAGCCATTAGCAATGTCTTCTAAATAAGGATCCATATTTACTGCTCTTGTCTGTCTCAGTGGTAAGCACTTTTACTTGAACTATCTTAGTTATTCATCAAACCAAATTTATGAATAGATATCTCATTTTAACATTGAGAAAAATGAGGCAGCTAATAGGTGTTGGGGACAGGATTCAAACTCAGGCTGTCTGATGTTGTGCTGGTGCTCTGACCCACTTTTCCATAGTGATCACATTAGAGCTAAAGGCAAAGTGATTATTTGGCACCTCTTTGAGAAAATGAAATACTATTTGTCAGACTCATTACTAGAGAGAAGAATCTTTGGAGTCTTCTATATGAGAGTCCTGAGCCGTGAATTACTTGTAACAGGTTACCCAGAATTTCTGTGAAGCAAAGCCTTTCTTCTGAGCCCTTAGACACTTTCGTCTTGGTACCCATTTCAGGATTTCTGTCTTGATCTCTTGTATCCTTCTGCCTGGTATCTCTTTTGCTGTCAATTTATGGCAAGTCCCAGTAAAGTGTAACTCCTACGGTGTGGGTGACCCTGGACATTTCTTGACTTGTGTTGATTACCCTTCTGAAATGAAATCTCTTCAAGGAACACTAACACAATCAGTGTGCCTCCTTTCAGCGGAGGGAGGAGTTCACAGTTCACGGAAGATGCTGTCATATATTTTCCACTTGGATTGCACTTACACCTCGTTTGAGGCCTACTTATGCCATCAGCTCTGGCCTGTACATCTGGCTGTGCAGCTGCAGGGAGAGTTGGTGCTGTGCTGACTTAAAGAGAATTTCACAGGACCCTAACAGAGGAGATCTAGGAGCCCATTGTTCAGACTAGAGAGATGCTAGGGCTTCTTTTTTTACCACTCCTCTTTTGGCAGTGGTGGGCCTGGGTACACTGTGGTAAGCACAGTAAAAGATAATGCTCTAGTACCTGTATGTTGGGATTGGGAAAGAAGATGCTCTTCCTCTTTAATTCTCCCCAATTTCAACACACACTCTTAACAGTGGTCCTTTTCCTTTCCAGTCTCCAACACAGAAATGAAAAGCCATTCTGCATACCTGACAAGTCATTAGCACTCAGTGTAAATATTATCTAGTCTCCTCATAAACTCTCAGAATCTGAGAAAGCTTTATTCTCTGTTGTAGATACTCAACTCTGCCATTGTAGCATGAAGGCAGCCATCTATAATACTACAGAGATAAATGAGCATGACTGTGTTCCAATAAAACTTTATTTGTGGACTCTGAAATTTGAATATCACATAATTTTCACATGTTGTAGCATATTCTTCTTTTATTTTTTCCCAACCATTTAAAAATGAAAACAACATTCTTATCTCATGGATCATACAAAAAGATTTGGCTTATGGGCTGTAGTTTGTCGAGCCCTGCTCTAAAGCACTTCTGTCTAATAGAATCTTCTGTGATAATGTTAATGTTCTGTAATATTGAACACTTAAAATCCGGCTAATGCAAGTGAGGAACTGAATTTACTATTTTAATTAATTGAAATTGAAATTTAATTTTAAATAGCCACCTGCAACTGGTGGCTACTGTATTGGCTAGATCTAGAGCCCTGCTGTTTATCTGACCAAGATTCAAAACTCTCAATTTTTGTGTCTTTTAGATCAGGATTTTAAATTCCTGGAAGAAAAAGTCTGACTGGCCTAGTTAGGGCAAATTCACATAATATACTAGACACTTGACTTCCAGGAGCCTCCCCTATTTATTGGGATCAAGGGGGGATTTCCCACAGAAGAGAGCCAGAATATACAAATCAACAGGGGTTTGCTATAATTTCCTGAAGTCTTTGCATTTCAAAAAAGAGTTCTTTATTGGAAAGGAAAGGAATGACTTCATAATGACATACTGTTGGTAGCATCAGAGTGAGAGAGATTTTGCGGCTGTACCTCATTTCAGCGCTCCTTAATTTATACTACAGTGTTGACTTGCATAACCCTGGACCTGTCAGAGAACATAATTGTTGTTTTAAAATATGCTACATGTGTAGTCATTCGAGCATTATTAAGCATCGGCTATGTCCTAGGCACAGTGCTAGGTGCCTTCACAAACTCTTTCAGATTTATTCTGCAGCTCATGAAAGTTCTCACACAGAATGCTGTTTTGCAAAGAATTAAAATAAAATTGAATGCTCTCATCATGAAAATAATATGGATTATTATTCTGTTACAGAAGGCACTTCAAGACTATATAATTAAAAAGCTAAGACTTTAGCCTTACGTCAACTTCTGAAACTGAGGAAGTTTATTAACATTCAGAGCTTTGACCTTACAAATTAATAGCATGTTCACCAGCTTAAGCTGCTAGTCATTCTTACCTTCTATTGGGAACCCCCTACCATCTCTGGAAACTTCCTTATTTGTGTGATGGGTGCATCGGGGTGGAGATACTGATATTGAATGAGAAATCAGGTAGGGCGCTACTGACACTTCATTGCAGACTTAAAATAGTAGGAATGTGCAAGTTGGGAAGATTTTGGAGCAGAGATTTCCAGCAACAGCAACTGCAAGGGCACTAAAGCAGGAATAAGCTTTCTTTGTTAAAGGAAAGGAAGGTGGTAAGAGGTGTTTGGAGTATAATGTAGCAGGAGGGCCCCGAGAGGTGAATTCTGGAGATCGTCAATGGTCAGATCGTGAAATAAGATACAGCACAGACCGAGGAAGCTCTCTTATATTAGCACACAATAAATACAAGTTACATCACTGACTTTGAAGAGTAAGCGCTGTTTGTTTATGGCTGAGTTGAAGGTGAGGGACTTGCAACCAATTGAAATAGAAAATAGGTTTATAGAATTATGTCCCCAGTTTCCCTTAAGGTATCGTAGGACCAAATAGCTCAGAATGAAATGCCTCATATGAAGCTGAGCAGGCGACGTGGTTGTCCAGAAACCTCTGACTGTGTGTGAGGTGGATCTCTTTTGGTCTTCTGTAGGAATTTAAAAAAATCTTAAAATGTTGGTAAATTGAAAGGCTCAGATGTCCATGAGAAACTAGCTTATCAAATCACAGAAGGGGTAGGGCTAAGATGTCTGACGCAAAAGCAATTGGCATTGAACAGAAATCAACAAAAATTCTAAAGAACTAGAAAGTAAAACAACAACAAAACAAATCAAAACAAATTAACAAACTGTTAAATTTATGGAACCCCAAAGAAGCTGTATATGCACTGTAATCTGTAGTCTGATTGCTAGATTGCTGGAGCCTGGCATGGCAACCAAGGTTTTCGAATCAGAATTTGTAGAGTTGCTACGACAGTGTTTTGAATTTCTGTGAATGAAGGCAAAAATAGGATTCTGCGAGACAGAGAGATAATTCATGCATTTCATTAATAATATTTGGAAATATACCTGTGAACAGGGAATTTGCAAGGTAGTATTTTCCAAGGAGAACATTGAAACTATTTTGAACACATTTATTTACGATGGTAAAGTGGGGATGACAATTGTTACTGCAAATGCAGGCGCAGTTGACAATATAGACAGAACGTGACCCTAATGAGCCTGTTCAAAGCAGTAAATCCAGTCATACAGGCCACTAGTTTGAGGTTTCAGCCCAGTTTTTGAGCACTGGCATAAAGGTGATGTGATAGTACCATAAATTGTAATTCCCAGAAAATTTTATCAAGATTTTAAGACTTTCTTATGGTTATTTGAGGAAAGATAAGCCAACAAATGCATATTTGCCAAGAATTTTGGTTAAATAAAAAAATATAAAAATAAAAATTAGCGGGTTTTAAATTGTTCATGAGGTCTTGAGTTAGCTGGTTTTTATATCTGATTCATCACAACCATCCTGTTTTATTTTCAACCATTGAAGAAGCTTCTTGATGACAAGAAAGTAAGAAGACAAGTAAGACAAGAAAGTAAGAAGATGACAAGTAAGAGTGGTGAAGGAAGGGGTTGCAAGGGCAGTGAATGCAGATTTGGGGTGCGGGGTTTGGGGAGAAGTGTGGCATCCATTTTCCACACTCCATTATATCTTTTTATTTTAGAGATATAATTAGAAATAAAAAAATAAGCCACTAAACTTACCTCAAGCACAAAAGATGGCTATGGCCAAGGAATAATATGTGATTTCATTGTGTAACTATTAATTATCATTCTCTTTCTAGTGAGACTATTTCGCTGCACCTGCTTAGCTTTGTAATTTCTTGTCAGTTTCAAAACAAAACAAAAAAAATCCCTTTTTGTTGACAACCAAGTGGTTGATTCTCATCCACTTCTGTTTTGCTTCTTCCAATTAAATTATATCTTAATTCTTTGCAGCTGGCTAGTCTCCAGCTAGTCCCTTTCCTTCCTAGATGTTGTAGCTTAAGAGGTCCTGGCATTGCAAAATTGATCAGCCTTGCTGACGTGCCATCAGACACACTTGGCCTTTTCAATCTGAGGGAGTAAGCCCAGTTCTTATATATTTCTGAGTCCCAAAGGCAAGGCAGGGATGAAAAATCCTTTTCTGCAGTATGGTAGGATGAAGCCATAAATAGAAATATCTATCCCAATATTTTTTAAAAATTTGCTTATTTGGCTTTAAAATAACTCAGTTTTAGAAAATGCTGTTTTTCTATTCACACACTTTTAAGCTCTTTCTTTTAGTACCATGCACATAAAGTATTAAGGTTGAGGATGCTGCCTGAGAAATGAATTATGGTTAAAATAACGGTTCAAGGAGAGCAAGGGCAGTTTGAAGCACACACATTTATAATCCTCTACCTCCTGCTAACGGTGGATTCTGCCAGGAATACCATATGTATAAACAGGAGAATGAAGGCTTTCCAAGGACCACTGAGCAGTTATTTTCTGGTAACCAGTTCATGTCCTATCCTGTCCCTGTAATTTTTTTTGACAAGCAAGAACAAATTTTCTTCACTTTTTAGTCCTCAGAGAAATTTGATGCCCAAAATACTGACTTTTTAATGTAATTGCAATTTTGTTTGATGGAATTTCAAACAAATAGGAGTAACAGTCCTGTATGTCAATTCAAACGTATGCCCATTAAAAGACTTGGCAATGCACGTGCACATACGCACAGACAAATAGTATTTTGGGAAGGAATGAAGTGATTGTGATGGTTTTAGATTTCTTCTTTAGAAAGATCATCAATTATTTAAGTTTGGAATGTAGCCCTCCAGGGGACAATATAATCTATAAGTGGCTAAGATTTTCAGTTATACCTGGTAATTTGTCACATGTTCACTTCACTTAACATTGTTTATTGATAATTTTTATACTCTCCAGGTTACTATGTCTGATCTTTTTGATCACTTTTTTCTGTCAGTATTTATACCTTGAAATATAATTAGTGATTACTCATCAGTTTAAAAAGCTATTTAATAGCCTTTAAATATGCATTTTTAGATGCCCTTGGCTGGTTTGAATGTCCTTGTGTGTGTGTGTGAAATTCTTCCTAAATAGCCACAATGGGAGAATAAAGCATTTAAGACTGGCTTAAATATATGAACTGTTTAATTCAAACCTATGTAAGTCATCTTAGGTTCACTTGTGTTTATTCCATCTGTTTTTATCATCTACTGTTACAATAATTTATCATTTCTACATGGCATTAAAATGTAAATGAATCAAGAGAGGAAACACATCTGTGGACTGGTAGTTAATAAAACTACATTCACAAAGTAAGGTAAATCATAATAATTAATTAAGTTTCACTGACTGTATATGCTTGTAATTGTGTATTTAATGTGCATTTGCATAATCACTTAATGGGATCTATACGATTCATGCTTTACTGAGTGTAATCTGGATGCACGAATTACCAATTCAAAACTAGAGCTACTTATAAAGATTATAAAAATCACGGAGACATTTTTCAGGAAATGACGTATAGGAAGTAAATAAGAAAAAACATTTTTAAATGTAAGTTACACATTCTTAAAGTTAATGAAGTAACTAATTGAAAAGACAAGTTATAGCAAATCCTGGCTTTGTTCTTTAAAATCCTGCTTTTAATAGTATACCGGCAGTGTCTTTAGTAGCTTTTGATAAGAGAAAGGTTTACTCTGAAGAGGTGATGTGAACAGGTTAGATTAGGTATTGTTCTGAGCCAGGTTGGATGTATAGGGCCCCTCACTCATGATAATTTTTGATTGAATCACATTCCTATTAGTCTAATCCCAGAAACAATTAATTTAATTTTTAAAAACGGAGCCAAGATAGTAGTTTTAGGACCATATCCTGGGGCAAAATTGTGCATACTGGCCTTAAACTCTTAGATATATACAATTTAGAGCATTTGCTGAAGGTGACATGGGACAATTTTTAGGAGCAACATACTGTAGACAGCAGGCTCTAGACAAATTCTGTTTTTGGGTACTGTCCACCTCCACTTCCTCAAACTTAGTCCTCTCCAGCTTCCCTCTGTTTAGCTGATCAAAATAACTCACAGCAAGTTTGAATGACAAAGACTTAGCCTCTGAGGTATATTTGCATATTGAAAAAGAAGCTTGTAATCCAAATAGATTTAAAATATGCCAATCTCTTCAAACCACTCCCATGCCTGGTGCCCTTTCTGGACTCCTCAGTGCATAAAGTTTAAGTCTAAACTCCTCAATGTATTTAGCATTGCTTGCCAAGTCCTTCATCATTTGATCGTCTTGGCTTTCCTCTCCTGCCCTTGGTCTCTCACCAATTGTCCTTCTGTGACTTCAGAATTGAATTGCCAAGAAATCTCAAGTGAGCACAAGTTGAATGCTGCAGTATTATTTGAAAATGGGGAAAATGGGGTCACGGACTAGACTGTTTCAGTTTTGCAATCATGTTCTTTCCTCTGCTAATGCCAGATTGAGGAGTAGGTCAGCTGGGTGGCTGTTCTAGATACCAGTCAGTTGAAGATGCTAAAATATGATTAGAACAAGTCAGAAATATAGAACCACTTAACTCATGTATCTAATTACAATTCCTTTAATAACTGGACAAAAGTAAAAAGTGTTTCTTCTACTGCCAGAGGAGATGGTGCCTTTGTCTGAAAATACAAACACATCATGGGTACTACACACTGGTTTATCCATTGAGCACTTTTTTAATGGATAGAGCAGATTCAGGTTGCAAGTTATGAAACAGGGCAGGCCACCAATCCAGAGAATAACCAGACAAGCAGTAAACTGAAATTCCAAAAGAATACAAATATTACTATTCTTTAAGAATGAGTGGTTTTGGGCCAAGTTTGGGCCAACCCAGTGGTGTAGTGAAGTTTGTGTGCTCCATGAGTGGGTTTGTTTTGGTATTTAAATTTTAAACTCATTTTGGAAAGTACATGCCCCCTCAAAAAAAGATCCTTCTCAAAAACTTAAGAAAGACCTGCATATAGAACAAAATATATAGAAAAGATGGAAATTATTTGTTGCCCTGGAAATAAAAGGAAAAAACCCAAAAACCATTTTAAACATATTTTGAACAGGTCTGATGAAAAAAAAAACCCTTCTGTATTTCAACAAAATTTCAGATAAGTTAACCTGCTGTGTTGCATCAGGCATTTAATAATTACTTATTTTGACATAAAAAAGGCATGCGGTTTTGATTAAAATAACATGTTTCTCCCTGTCTCTGCAAAACATTGAATCCTCAGTTTCCTCCTGAGTCTCCTTGTCAGCTGAAACAACTGCTCTTCTCCTACCTAGCCTTCTCTCTTTTTAAAAATTTTAATTCTGAATTAATTTTGGACTTACGAAAGTTGCAAAAATAGTACAAAGGGTTCCTCATATACTTCATCCAGCTTCTCTGTGAAAGATGCTTCTGACAGTACACCATTGGTGGACTCATGGAATGACTTATGCAGCACAAAGTTATCCCACACATAGTATATCTGACCAAGGAAATCACTTTACAGCAGAAGTGATCCAATGGGCTACAGAATCTGCTAGTCATACATTTACCCTGTTGCCCAGAAAAAGTTGGCTTCATAGAACTGTGGAATGGCTTACTGAAAATTCAATATGGCCCCAGTTGGGTTTTGATACTCTGTGAGCCTGTGATGCTATCCTACAGGATGCCATACATGCTTTGCATTGGCAGCTAATATATAGTGCTCTTTCTCTCACAGCCAAATCCAAGGGGTGGGAGTAGAAGTGCTTTCTGTCACTATTATATCTAATGATTCCTTCCTTCCCAACAACTTTGGTCTCTAATGACTTTTACTTTCATTCCCGAAAACTTGGTTTTAGATGTTTCAGAGGTTTTTCTTACCAGGGAAGGAGGCTTCTATTGAGGGTGTAGGGGGTGGTGTAAAGATGGTTTTCTTGAGTTGAATTGAAGTTGAGATTACCTGGCCATTTGGGGCTCCTCATGGCACTGAACCAATAGATAGAGAAAGAGGTTATTAACTGATTGAGATGACTGATTCCAAATGAGAAGGGAAAGTTTGATTGTTCTTGCAGTGGAGACATCTGGAACCCAGAGGATTCACTGGACAATTAGTACTTTCACAGAGAATATTAAATGTTAATGAGAGACTAGAAAAATCCAGTAAAGGCTTGACCACCAAAGGCTGAGCCTCTTTAGCAAGAATGTGTAGGTCACTCCACCAGGTGGAGAATCTCTACTGCCAAGGTGTTGGCTAAGGGCAAAGAGAACATGGGATGGGTGGTAGAAGAAGGATGTGTTAACATATTAACTATCATTCATGATCAGTTATTGGAAGGAAGACCAGAAAGGACATGCATATTTTACATATATAACATGAATATAAGTTCTGTCTTTATTGGGAAGGAAAAAAAGCAGCCTCTGACATCTGGTAACTGGTCTGATTCTCAGATCTAGGCCAAATTGTTCTCCTGTTCGACATAAACAATCTTACAGAACATCAGTATCAGTCAAGGTCACTCTGAGACCATAATAAAATGAGACAAAAGTAAGGTTGCTGAGCCAGCCGCAAACAACCAAACGTCCTCCTCTCCTACATAATAAGAGTGACTGCTGCTGCTTTTTCAATTATGGATTTATCCTCATTCTAGTTTGACCTCTTTATAGATAGGATTTGTTGAGTTACCTGATCATAGGATTGCCCCTGCTTTCTGACAGCCCACCATCTAAGGTGAGCCCCCACTTCCTCAGGCCCTCCCCAAATCACTCAACTAAAACCCCAAACCTATCCTGTAAAGGGTTCTTTTTAACACCCTCTTACCAAGACACCTCTCAATTCCCTGTGGCATGTGTTCTACCTCAATGCAATGAATAACAAACCCAGTTTGTTCAACTTGTTCAGCTGATGGTCTTTGGCTGAAGGACATTGACAATATTAACCACTCATTTCTCTTTTCCCCCTTTCCTTTCTTATACTATTTTACGTAAGGAGTGTTCTCCTTAATTTCACAATTATTTTTTAGGTTACAGAATACTCTGATAGGATATTGACTGAGTTATGCGAGAAATTAACATTGGTGGGCACTTTCTATCCCTTTTTGAAGGAGAGGGTGAGCGTGTCTTAGTTTGTGTGAAGGATAGTTGCATCATGATAGGGAGATACAAGTAGTTCCTGTTGTATTAAGCTTAAATATGGGTAGAGGGTAAAGATTGATGCTGAGAAGCAAACAGGATAAACTGTGCTCAACATTTGCCTGTTTACTCTCAGATCTAGTCCCCTTTCTTCCTCTACACTGCTCTGTTCCACAGGAGGCCCGATCTCTGTAAATCACACTGCCCAGGCTCCCTTTCCCACTGACTTCTGATTAGGTTTGGCCAAAGGGGGGAACTGCCAGGACATTGGCAAGCAGGCGTTGGGAGGAAGCTGGTGGTGCTTCTAGTGGTGCTTCTAGTGGCTACATCTCCTCCGTGGTTCTGGATCTATTCAGAAAGCCATTCCTTCCCAGTTGCTTCTGCCTGGTTCCAGCTCACATGTGGAGGCCTTCTCTCCTTGCCTCTGATAGCACCACCTGCTCCATTTACTCACTTGCCCTAAAATGGTAGCAACTTCCTGTTGCTGTTATTTTCTGGTTGCCTTAGCTTTCCTTGTTTTCAACTCTTCCAACCTCTCTGAAGTAGTTACCCATGTTAAATTCCCTCTATTGAGGTACCTGGATTGAATAATGTTTTCCTTATCTTACCCGAAATGATATACTTGCTAAGCCTAATTGTAGATTCTTTTTAATCACCTTTGTAGAAAATAGATTCTGTCTTATCACTGGTTATTTTGATAAAGTTGCATTTTCCAAAATGGGACAGCTTAATTCTAAGAAGCTCAAAGTGATTTTTGATAAGCAAATCTTGTGGAATCACAAACCACAAAAAGTGGATGCAAGCCCATCATTTTCCTGCACATTCTTGCCATATTCTCTCGAGTTACATGCACTTTCACTAATGCTTGTAAATATTTGAACCAATTAAGTGAAAAAATTCTTAATAGTCATTTCCAAATTGCTTGAGATTGTAAAATAGACATGACAAGACAGGGATGGGGGCTGAAATGAAGCATAAATCTTAATGCTGCTTCTGTCCCCAGAAACGGGTTGAAGGACGTGATCTTTTCATTATGATGCAAATCTTCCCTGGCTTTAGCAGGAGTTATGCACAATCCAGCTGGAGAAGAGGATCTTAATTTTTTATTCTCTCAGTGGGTGCTTGTCTGGATCTGCTTTCTCAAGGCTAAATGATGCTCCAAGGTGCTTTCAAGATCAGAATTGAACAAGTCTCAAACCCTCAATATGTCTAGAGGAGACTTCTGGGGCAGATCGTCAGCTTTGCAAACTGCCTCTTATCTAAGCAGGGGAAATAAAATCCAAGTGTAGGAACAATGCAATTAATGAACACTTGATATTTCTAAACTTTGGGTACAATTGACCCCTGGAGTTTTTGTGTTGATTCATCTTTTTGGTTGATGTTGTTGATTTGCTGCTGCAGTTATAGTCATAGCTGTTTTTTTTTTTTTTACACAATATTTAAATAGTGAAGAAATAATTCATTTCAGAATAAGAGTGTCAGTCATTGGTGGACATTCTGCTTGGGTTTGGTAAAACCAAAATGCAAAATTCTATTTCCTTTGTGCTAACTAACATGCAGCAGAGAGCTTGATGTTCCCCAGAGGCCCAGGGAAGAGTTCTCACCCATCTTTGAGGCTCAGGGGAATTTTTTTTCTCTTTTATTTTTTTACTATGTATTCAGTAAAGAGGCCCCTTGTGGTCTGAAAGAATTAATGCACCTCCTTAACTGCCCAAATTACCTCCAGGGAGTGACTTAGAATTGTGGAAAATGTGGCTTAGTGTCTTTGAAGAGCTTTGAGGAAGTTGGATGAAAGCAACCATCAAGAAACAAGTAGAAATAGATGCTGTTTATTGAAGTGTTGAATATGTTTATTAGATGAGCTTATTAGCCGCAGGGGATGTTTTCAGCAAGTAAACGTTCACAGATTAGCTTGTGTATCCCTCTCTCTTTACATACTCCATGAGCACACAAGTCATTTTAGAGATGGTCTTCTCTTCATTCAGGAGAAGTTTTTTCCATTCTTTCCTATTGTTAAAGAGGCAAGAAAGTGGGTAGAATCAGAGAGCACAGTCGTGTCAAGGAATCAGTGTTAAGAATGAAGGAAAGGAGAGTTCCATTATATTTATCCACAAGTCCAGGGCTTGAAGCACATAAAACCACAAGTCATTTTAGAATTTGAATAAAAATTAAAAATGTAGCTTGGTAATGTGTTTTGATTCATACTCGTTTCTCACCTCTGGGCCATTTCCCTTTTTCTCTGCAAATCTTCACGTTACCTACTTCTGAATGCTCCTGCAAACCTCTCCTTGGAGTTTTTTGATAACAGTCTAACCTACAGAGATCTCCTTCCTTTGAAGTCTCATTGTTCCTATTGTCTGTATCACTATGAGGCAAAGTATTAGGTATTCAATCCAACTCAATTGATATTAGTGGAATGAACCAATCAGAAACTTAATCTTTTATTACTTTGCACTGTGCTTGAAAATCATGTTATTTGCATTTTCTCTGTTTAAGCTTTATTTCCTTTCCTTTATTTTATTTCCTTTCCTGGACTATAAACTCATTGAAGGCAAGGATTAAGTTTCATGTCACTTGGATATTATTCATAAGGTCTCCTGTAATCCTCAGCATATATATACATACACATCCCTATTTATTTGTTATTGATGACCCTTGCCATGACTTTTTAAATCCTGATCTGTCAACTCAAGGTTGGCCTGGGGCACTCTAAGATGATTCAGTGCTTTTCTCTGGACCAGTCCTCCATCAGGTAGCAAGTGATTCAGCACCTAGAAGCCTGGGTGATTACCTTGTTAATTTTCCATGAAAAAGGCTTGCTGCTCAGCACTGATTTGATCTGTATTTCTTTAGATATGATATTGCTTCTCTGAGTTGGGGGGTCATAATTTGCCATTGTGTTGTCACTTCGAAGGATGTAGTATCTTAGAAATTCCATTTTTGGTAAAAATATTTTGTTTCAATGTGATTTTTCCCCCCTAGAGCAGAGCTTCTAAGTGATTTAAAGCAGGCTCACAACTCACAACCTTTATCTGAAGAAGCATTTTTGTTTCTCTCCTTGCATCTGCCCTTAGAAATTATGAAAGTTCAAAAATGGAAATAGGTTGTATAATTTGCTCAAAGGCTGTTGTTAGACTTGCTACTGCAGGTTTCTGGAAATTTAAGTAAATGAAGATGGTTCTAATATTTTCAGAAAGAGCTTCTTTGTTAAGTGGCTCAGCATCGATAAAGGCCTTTTCATACAGAACAACAGGGCCTGCTGAGATCTCAGAGTTTTAGTGTGACTTTAAAGGGAACAGAAGCAAGAAAATATTCTTTAAAGGTCCCCTTGAATCTAACCAATCAAGCAGACACGTGATGGAGTGCTTCCGTGTGCTCCTGTGCTAGGTCCTGGGATAAACAGGCATCAGGCACAGGCTCTGCTGGGCAGAAGCTCGTAATCTATTGCAGGAGGTAGAATATACTTAATAGCACATGAAAGACTGCACTAATAAATGCATGTAGAAGATACAGAGATTACGTAGGGCAGGGAATGATCATTTCTCCTCTGAGTTACCAGAGGCAGGTGACAGTAAAGCCTTTTGGAAGGAGGCAGGTTTTGAACTGGATTTTGAAGCCGGAATAGGAATTATCCAGACAGAATGCAGGTGTGCGTATGTGAGTGATTTGGAACAGGAGCATGAGAAGGTGGCTATTCTAGGAGAGGCAACATCATCTGTAAATAATAGGAGATACTAGATGACATGGACATGTAAACAGTATGGTGTGCTTGAAGTGCTGTAAGCTGGTCCAAATTGCTGGAGTGTAAGGTGTGAGAAAGGAGTAGCAGAGGATAAGTTTGGAAAGTTAGTCTATCCATGTACATCATGATGAGCTTTGTGTATGATGCCGAAGAATTTGGAATTTGGTCTGTAGAGGACTGGAATCCTGAGAAGTACTAGAAGCAGGAAAGAGAGAGACATGACCAGGTTATCATTCCAGCAATTTCACTTGTATGGCCAGGGGGTTTGTAAAGGGACACAAATAAAGGCCAGGAGCTAAATTAGTGACTCAGTCTACAGAAGTTTATGCAGGGGAGGAGCACCCACTGAACTTCCATTTATAGAAAATTAAGAATTGTTTATTGGTTTTTGTGACATTTTTCTTCTAGGTGGAAATTCATATTTTCTGGGAAGGAAGATAAATTTAATTTTATATTAGTGGGATTATTTCTTTATTCTCAAATATATCATACCACTTATTTAGAGATCACCTGTGTGTGGACTAAATTTTAAGATGAAATTTACAAATTTATATAGAAGACAAGCTATGATAAAAATATTTTTAGTTAATAAAAATAAAAATATTTTTAATTAAATTGGTTACTGAACAGGTCTTCTTGTGTGTATAACTGTAGGAATCTCTAATACTCCAGGACTATTTTCTTTTCTTAGATTGAAGTAGCATTTAAAAACAACTACACCAGGCCTTATTTAAAATTTTGGATTATCAAACGTTTAAAACATATTGAGAAATAATTGTCTTCTGTCAATGGAAATACATTTAAAAACTAAGTCTGTGTGTGGCATTTTGGGTCGTCAGTAAGTTGTGAAACCTTTCATCTAGTATCAGAGATATGGCATCCATTTAGGACACTAACAGCTGGGTCTTACGTACAAAGGCCAGAGATGATTTTATATTTCAGGTTTAAGTTATTTAAAATTTGTAGGAAACTAGCCTCTCACTCTTGCCTATTTTTAGTGCATTTTAAAAGCCTAAGCAGCCTAGGTAATCATTTAAAAATCTTTTGTACTTATTTCAATGCCCATTATCAAATAATTCATGAAATGAAATTTTATTAAGTGGTACTGATGTACCACACCCAATTCCACTCATATCAGTGGTAAAAATATTCACCAGCACATGCAAAATAGAGCACAATTGATGGGTTTCTGTGACTTTCTATTTTAAAACACATCAAAGACTTAAATAAGCATTGTAGGCAGTTTTCTTCAAACCCATAGTTGCATGAAAAAAGAAATATAGCAAATAATAGCAAACACTTATATAGGACTTACTATGTGTCTGGCACATTTCAAATCTTTACCAATATTGACTCACTTGAATCAGCTTGTGTGTTTTCCTACAAATTGTGCAATCGTGTATAGGATTCACGTCCCAATAGTTGTCAAAGCTGATAATTATAGTCAAGGAGAGTCTCAGTAGTGTTCAAGAAATAACACTGAACCCTCCTGAATAGTCTAAATTATGTTTGTGACCAATATGGCCTGCTTCTCAAACTTACAGTACAAATAGGATCACTTCTCTGATTGTCACAAATACTTCGTTGAACCTCCACCTACATACTGGCAGGGTGTTCAGCATTTCCATCAGGACCACACTCTTCTTTGCCAGATTGTCCAAGGAACCTGGAAACTCACTTAATCATGGTGTCACTGCTGATGCTGAGTTAGTACGGTCTCATGGACGCTTGTCCACAGTAGCCTAGGCTGACCTCTGCAGGCAGCTGTGTTCTTCTAGGCAGGGAGCTCGAATTCCACTCCTCCACATGGACCCCCCTCCGCTCCACCAAGTGCTAAGCACTGCTGAGGGGTCTGCTCCCTAGGCCCCACAGGATCCCCTGCTCTTTAGTTTACCTACCTTGCTCAGCCATTTTTCCTCATTGTTCCCCATCACCCAGCTAGGTTGGCTGGACCCTGAAGATCTTCCAGTATTAGAAATGCACTGTTCAGAAATCAACTCTTCCTCTGTACTCTTAGTATAAAACCAGTGTCACTAGCTTAGATGGTCATATTATTTTAGGAGTCCCATAACCATACCCTGATACCAGACTATGATCAGGGTTACACAGTATACCCTGGAAAAATTTTCCTTATTTCAAATTTCAGAGAGTAGGATTTAGGCTTTAAATACTTTTTAATTCTAACAAATCCTGAGGTCCCACAAGTTGACTTTATTTTGCCTTATTGATAATTTCTGAGTGCGAGGGTTGTGAGTAGTAGCATCCCTCAAGCACACCCTAATTCAGATCATGGCGAGTGTGTCTTTGCTCTAAATTTGTATAAGTATATGAACTCCTTAAGTGACCACTCCCAGGATAAAGAATAACGCTTCTCTTATTAAAAATAATAAAGCAAACCACCTTGCACAATGTCACACGGAACCAAACTAAACCACGGACAAAACCCAGAACATCCCAAACTATACCAAGCAACATACTTATAAGCAAAGCTATATAAATTTCTTGGGTTTACCATCTTTTTTTTGACTTAAAGATATTCTGTCTTTCTGAGCTGAATTTGAATTCGAAATCCATAATCCCAAGTAGGGCACACAATTTCCTTTGTAAATGACGCTTTGCTCCTATTGTACTTGGGAATGAAAATTGAGCCTTCTTTAAAACATTCTTAAGCCCTGTAGAATTCCCTATTCTCATTCCTCTTTTTATAGAGAAAGATAATGAAAATAGAGAAGGAGGGAGAGGGCAGAGGGTGTGTGTGTGTTTCTTAATCCTTGGCTCAAAGGATGCAGAAGCTACAAACATTATAGCACAAGTCTGAGAGGTGAGCAGGCAATTTTCAAGGTAAAAGTGTCTCTTGAAGTGATCTTACTGAGTTGGTTTGCTTAAAGGTTTTATTCCTCTTGTGATATTGTGATTTTTAATAACAAATATATGTTTGGTCTTCATCCTCCTTTCTGGCACCAGGCTCCTAAAACCCTTGGAATTTCCTGTGTTGAGAGTGATAAAGGTCTTTTGTTCTGTGAATGAGATGACTTTTGCAACACACCTAAGGATAGGGGCTGGTTGCCAGTAGAACCAACCATAGGATTAGAGGGTTGAAAATTTTGGTCCCACCTCCCTGACCTTTGGGGAGCGGAGAGAGGCTGGAGGTTGAGTTCAACTGCTGATGGCCAATAGTTTAATCAATCAGGCCTGTGTAATGGAGCCTCCATAAAAACCCACAAAGACAGAGTTTGGGGAGAGCTCCCGGGTTGGTGAACATGTGGAGATGAGGGGAGAGTGTTATATCTTTTTATAATAAACTGGTGATCCAGTAAGTAAAATGTAAAATGTTTCTCTGAGTTCTGTGAGCTGTTCTAGCAAATTAATCAAATTTGAGGAGGGGATCCTGGGAAGCTCTGATTTATAGCAAGTCTGTCAGGAGTACAGGTAACAACCTGGACTTGTAAGTGGTGTGTGAAGTGGGAGTGGGGGCAGTTTTGTAGGACTGAAACCTTAACTTATGGGATCTGATTCTACCTCCAGGTAGATAGTGTCAGAATTGAATTGAATTATAGGACACCCAGCTGGTATCTGGAGCATTGCTTGTTGGCTTGGGGAACCCCTCCCATTGGAAATAGGATCTCATAACACCCTAATAGACTCCCAAAAGGGCATCATTTGATGTATGAAATGAAAGCCAGGAGCTTAAATTTTTAGACTCAGCTGTTCAAACCAACCCCAGATCAAGAATCTTGGTTTTTTTCCCTCTGTGACTTAGGAGCCCATTTTATTATTTTCTCATTATTCTGGGCACATCTCTCCCAAGCTCATTGTTTTCCTTAACATATTGTTATTAAATAAAATTTTTATGGTGGTCATCAGCTTACATTTTATATTTTGGCTTATTCCTTTCTTTCTAATCTTGGGCAGTTTAGAAAAGGGAATTTAAACTACAGATATAATATGTATGTTTTGACTAATATAAATAATTTCCTACTATAAATTTTCATACACCCACTACAATCTACCCTCCAACAACGTTTCTAAAACACATCTGAACTGGATGTGGAGTATTAGAAGATTTGTGGGTGAGAAGCATTCACTGGCTAGTTGAGTGTTTCCTCTGAAGAGAGGGGTGGGCAGAGGGGGACATTTATACACACAGGCCTCAGTCTATGGGGATGCTGAAAAAGTGTGAGCCTTTGTAAGTTTAACTCACCAGCTTCCAAGTGCAGGAGGTGATGTCATTCTGAAGTGGCATTTACCCTCTTAACACCATTGCCCCAAGCTTCTCCCTAATAAACTTGATTACCTTCTTAGTTATTCTCACAATAAAGATAACATATTTCATCTGCAAAGCAATTCACTTTGCAGAAAAAATAAGCAAAGATAGAAGGAGCATTTTGACTGTTTATTGACCACCATCAGGACACTGGGGGTATAGACTGTATAGATATACATATTTCAAGTTCAGGAATTTGCATTTGTAGAGTGAGGGGGGAAGACCTTAAATAAGCACTCATGCAATTATTTAAGCATAGTTTTAAAAATCATGAAAGAGAAATATGAACCTATGAGAACACAATATGAGAGTCAAGAAGGGTCGGGGAAGGCTTTCCTGAGTTTTCTGAAGAAGTGATATTTAATTTTAGGCATGAAGTATAAGTAGGTTAGCCAGATGAAGAATGACTAGAAATAGAGGTTGGGGAGGGAGCGGATTCCAAACACAGGGAATGGAGGTTGGAGTTTGGGAAGAACTAAGAACTGTCAGGCAGCTTACAGTGCAAAACCACGAGTGATAGGAAATCAAGCTGGGGGAAGGACAATCTGGGGCCAGATCCAGCAGGGCCTTGTAGGTCATATTGGGAAGGTGAGGCTTTCCCCTAAATGCAAAGGGGCCTAACAGAGTTTTAAGGAGAATGACATGATCATATTTGCTTTTTTTTAAATCCTTGCTCTGGAGAATGGATTGGGCAAGAGTGAATGTCCATCGATCGGTTAGGAGACTGTTTCCATTGCGCAGGTGAGAGATGGTGGTGGTCTTACAGTAGGTGATGAAGACTAATGGATAGTCTTTCTGATAATATTTCCTAATTTCAGCTATTCAGGAGAATAACTAATGGCACCAAACTTGAAATATAATGTGGGATTTTTAGTTGAGGAAGAAAAAACATGGATTTCATTGCTATTCTTTGAAGAGCTGAGGAAGACAAGTTGTGAAGAAGCTTACTCAGGGAGAGATTATATAGCTGTTCCAACATTGCTGAAAGGTCTTCAGACAACTAAATAAGTGCATTCACTCCTGAGATTTGTTTTAAGTTCTAATTTACATGATTTCTTGGTCAGGGAGAATTAATTAGGAATAGATTTTTATCAGACATCATGTTTATTATCTTGATATAACATTTTAGTCATTATTATATATTAATTGTGTAGCTGGGACACAAAAGATGACTGCTAACTAAAAAACAAATTATTGTAGTTTTGCTGTCTTGGGTATTGGTGTATAGACATTGTGTTCTGGAGCTCTATGGAAATTGGTGTGCGATATGAAGTCATAGAAATCTGGGGAGGAAATGAGCAGACGATTTTGAAGCTCAACGCACTGAGTAAGGGATTTTTAAAGATATTTTACCTTATAGCTGAGACTTTAGAAAATCCTATTCCAAAAAGATCAAAGAAACATAGATATTTTGCCACGATGAGGATTTTTAAAAAGTATATGGCTTTTGAGGGATAGAAAATTCTAGAAATAAAATCTTCATTGGACAACCTTCATGAATCCAAGTGAGAAAAAAAAGGGAGAGGATATATTCTTAAAAGTATTTTCTGATAATAAAAGTAAGAAATTTTGAAATTTGGAAACTGCAGGAATGTATATAGTAAAGTACAAAAATGAGTACATTATTCTACTAATTGAAGGCAGAATATTTTCTAGATTTCTTTCTAGGCCCATTTCTTTTATTCTATGTGAATTTGTTTGTTGTATACATGAGAGCATCCTAAAATCTTGTTTTCTGCCTTTTTAAAGGCATGCCATTATAGAAAACACATTTTACCGTATTGTTAGAAGGTTGATAAAATGCTGTTTCTGCCTGGCATATGAGGCTATCAAATTAATGTATCACTTTTAATTTTATTATTTATTATAACTTGTAATAGTCATTTTCAAACACACATAGAAATAGAAAAAATAGTGTAACAAATTTCCTTTTTTGCAGTTAATCACATTTGGACAATCTTGCTTCATTTATCCCAATGATATTTTTTTAAAGTGGAGTATTTCCTTCTTAAACTGGAATATTTTAACTTCCATACATAATTTCACTTGTAAATATTTCCAAGTGTATATCTGATAAATGTTTTTTGTATAACTAAGATGACAATCACATCCAAAAAAGGTAGCAATAATTTCTTAATTCACCCAATACTGAGTTTATATTCAAATATTCCCAAATGTCTCAATGAATATCTTTTTTAGAGTTGACTTGTTTAAATAGAAGCCAATCACTGCCTTTGGTTGTCATGTTTGTTAAATCTCATTTAATTTCTAACAAGCTTATAACCCGCTCCCCTTTCTTATGTCCTTTATTTGAAAAGTGCCCCGGTTATTTGTCCTGTAGTGTGTCCCACTACAGGTGTCACACTTCAGTGTGTTCTTGATTTGACTGATTGATTCTTCATGATTTGTTTTACTTCTTCCTCTCACCTCTATATTTCCTGCAGTTACCTTGATTGGAGTCAGATTCAATTTCTTTTTGTCAAGAATATGTCATAGTTTTTGCTGTGTCCTTATTTCATTGCATCCGAGGCCCATACTGTCTGGTTGCCCATGTTTAGTGACGTTTAGGTAGATCAAGTGCTGTCAGCCCAATAGAACACCCCCAATCCTTCTTTTAATTATTTTGACATGGGTTGATGAGGATTGACCAGATCCATAACTTCATTAGGGCTTGCAAAAATGTTAATTTTCTAAGTCCATCTTCTCTTCTGCATTTATTAGCCACAAAGAACTTTCCCTCATTAGCAATTTGGTTTCTCTAAAACATAGTTTGTACAGATGAGGTGTGATTCTTTCTCTTTATTTTTCACTTGTCCTGATAATGAGTTGGTGCCTGAACAATTTCCAGTGGTGACCAAAGAGCTGTTGTGCTTTCTGATTTCATTATGAATGAATGCATTTTCATACTACAGTTTTTATTCTTTTCGATAATCTACTTGCCTATCTTTGGTCAGTGGGAATCCCTTTAGGTTAGTACCTGTGTCAATTTGACATGACCCTGTTTATATTGGGTGTCTTCCTTGTTTTTTGGCACAAAGAAAAATCCTCCCAGCTCTTGTGCATTTCTTGTACCAGAAGTAGAAGCAGCAATTTCTCCATATTTTCCAGGTACCATGTAGGGGACAATCATACCAAATTTTAATTAGACATTTAGATTACTTTAAAATTTTTAATTTTTTAAATATTTCTAGGATTACACCTTTGTGCATAAAGCTGTCAATTTCTGATAATTCTGTAAAGATGGATTTTAAGAATTACTATATCATAGAGCATGATCATTTCTAATGCTATTGTTACATATTGTCAAATTTTCCCTCAAAAGGTTATACCAATTTATACTTCTACCAGCAGTATTTATAAGTGAAGTTATTTTATACTCCTATCAACTTGCTGTTGTCCTTAAATTAAAAAATGGAAGGAAATGGTATCCTATTTTCGTTTGCCTTTCCTTAATTATTAGTGGCAGTGAACTTTTTAATTTTGGAACGCACAAATTTTTGAGTTTTGGATCAGGGCACATTCTTATTATGCACACCTGCAGGCCTCTGCTATCTATTCATCCATCCACCCAATATCCTTCTTCTCTCTCTTAGCTATCTCCATCTGTCTACCCATCTTTCCATCATCTTTGTATCTATCTACCTATGTGTATGCATACCTCACTCCCATTCTCCTAGTATGCAACCATTTTATCAAGTTTCATGTATAACTTTTGGCTCAAAAATTTTCTTGCAAAACATGTAGTGTTTTCGTACATGTATTTAATTTCTGTTCATTATGTTATGTATCTCATTCTATTTCCTGTTTTCTTCTATTAAACATTAATTTCTAAGATCTATCTATGTTATTATTTGTATAGGAAATCTATTGTTCTAACTGCTGCAAAATTCTCAGTGCTGTGCCACATTTTGCCCATTCCTCTTTCCCTGTGGTGGATTTCCAGGGTGCTTTCAATTTTCTACCATCATAAATAAATGGCACATAGGATTCCCTCATATGTATTCCCATATGTACCTTTGTGAAAATTTCCCTGGAATTTCTGCATGTTGTGTATGCAGTAGTTAATTTAGGTAAATAGTACCATAGAATTTATTTCTACAAGCACTACAATAAGTTTTCTATATACCTATATCCTCATCAACACTTGGTGTTCTAATTTTGCCAGGCTAAAATTTGTATTGTCTCCTTGATTGAATTTGCATTTCTCTGAATATCAATGATTTTTAGCATCTTGTAATATGCTTGCTAGCTTTGTGTATGCATGTGTGCATTTTTAATTGCCTATTCAGATCTACTGGAGTTTTTTGGAAGATGATTATTATTTTCCCAAATATTCTCCAGCTCTGTCACAATCAATTTTGGGGTTAGTCTTTATATATTCTCTTTTCCTGTTCTTTGATCTTAGCTTTAAAAACATAGGAATCAATTTACCAAGGTATTGAAAAGCCCCAGTTTCCACATCTCTCATAGCCTCTCCTGGATTTGTTTCTCTTTTATTTGAATACTTCCCGCAAAAATATTTTCAGTGTGGGTGGTAAATCTTCTAAGGGCATACATCTGAATTTATTTTTATTTTGCTCTTATATGTATAATTTTTACTCTTACATTTAAATAATAATATGCTAGATACAAAATTGTAGGTTTAAAGTTCTTTTAATATTCAAAAATATAGTTCTCAATTGTGTTTTTGCTCCAGAGATGATGGTTGGTAAGTCTGATGGTAAACTGAATCTTGTTTCTTTATAAAAGGTCTAGTCTTTTGATTTGGAAGTATTTAGAGTTGTCTCATTGACTGCGATAGTCGTAAATTTGCTGTATGTCTTTGTGTGATTCTTCGTTATCTCTCACTCTGTGAGCCTGTTCAATTTGCAGTCTTTTATTTAAATTTGGGTGACTCTTTCTTTAAGTCCTTAGTATATTTTAAAGCTTATTTTAAATTTTTGACCTAATTTTTAAAATAAATTCAGTTGACATATTTTTATCTAGTGTTTACAAATTTCGTCAAGATACTCATACTCCTTATTTTGACCTGTGAACCCATTGTCCCTTGGGGGCTGAGCTACCCTGTTTAGTAATGTGAATGGAGAAAGGATTGAAGACCAGCTTCCAGTGTTCTCTACTCTGGTGAACTTAAGGGGGGTGGAATATGAACCCCAGTGCGGAGAGCCTCAGATGCAACAGACCCAGTCTTGATTATTCCATTTTCTTCCTGCATGTTATTTCTGTTCTGCCTCTTGTGAAGTCTTAAGGAGAAACAGCATTAGGAGGCTGCCTCCTTAGGTTGCAACTCAACAGCCCTGGGGTATTGAATAGGGAGGGGGTAAAAGTGAATGTCTGGGGGCCGCTGTTCAATGGCACCTGTTTCTATAGACTGTCCACGCCACTGGGGCTTTTGCAGTCTCTTGATAATACCGTGGACTATCTGCACTGGCATCTGAAAGGTTGCCACTGATTTTTATGGTGAAGGCATAGGAATCGATTCTCCCAAACACACAGAGGAGAGGCCAGTGCAGTGATTACAAAATTTTATTCCAACACGTCTTCTCACTGCTCCTCCAGCTGTCCTCTGTCCCAATCTTCAGGCACCTACCTCCCCTTAACACATCATTTAAATCAGCTTTAGTATCGCTATGGAAAGGTTAGTTTCTGAAATACATTTTTCCATCTCACTTCTATGGTTATTCCAGGGTTAATTTTACAGAGGAAGCCAGAAGCCCCATGTTAAGTTGCCATATGGGCAGGAACCAGAAGTTCCTACTATGTTGAGTAAATATTTTTTTCACAAACTGATGTCCTGTTTTACAAGGCATCTGTTCATTCTTTTGCCTGCCTGTCCTCTGGGGGGTCTTAAAAATCAATTTTATGAGCTATTTATCTATTATGGATATTGTCACATTTCCTGCTATTTTAATACAAATATTTTTAAGGTAAATATAAAATAAGGATATTTTTCTCATTTTTTGTTTGCCTTTTGTATGTTGTTAGTGAATTAAATAAATTTTATATTTTCAATGTAGATAATTATATCTACCATTTCTTTTGTTGATGTCCCCCATTACTTTCAAGCTTAGAAAATTAAGTCAAGGATAGGGAAAATAAATATATTTGTTAATATATATTAAGTGATAAATATATAGATCGTGTATGTAGTGAGCATCCTGAAAAACATAACATAAAAAAATCATGTCCAATAAATGTAGAAAGGATATCCATCAATGACTAGTAATATGTAGAAAAATGCTCAAACTGAATTGAGGCTCATACAAATTGCTTAAAGCATACATTAAAACATCTTTTAAGGCACTCTTTGGAATAAGGATCCAAAACCAGGATCCCAAAATCCTGTGTTTTGAATGCATTTGAAACTTTCCAAGCATAAGCTTACGTATTATTTAGCTTCTTAGAGTCTCAGGTAAAAAAAAAAGTTAAATGATGATGATAATATAATTGAAAGTGCGTAGTTTTTTAACATTTTGAATTTAATAAGAATATATCTTAATCAATAGTAATAATTTTAACAAGAAAGGAAATCACCAGCTACTGGGAGAAAGTAAGAGAAAGCTAGTGGACTATTAAATTGCTTTGTGTTCAGCTTCTAAAGAATTATATAACATCTAGAAAGAATATAAAACCCCTCAAAATAATCTGACTTCACCAATGTGAGAAAATAAGTCCAGGCTCAGACATCATATTTAACTCTCTCCACCTTGTTTTCTGTTGCAGCATCCAGGGTTGATGCAATTCACACACACAATACTGCCATGAATGCCTGCTGACATTGATTACAGTCTTGATTAGTTGAAAAAGTAAATCAAAAGTCACCACTATTGTGTTGGCTAAGATATAAGTTCAGCTGTGGATAACGGAAATTCAAAAAACAGAGGTTCAATTGAGAGAAGTTCAAGAAGTTCATTTTCTCAGACATGTAACAGTTTTCAGGTAGATGGTTGAGAGCTGACACGGCAGCTCTGTTACAGAGACCGACACTCCTTCTATCTTTTAATTTTTTTTATTGAGATGTAATTGACATATAACATTGACTAAGTTTAAGGTGTACAATGTGTTCATTTGATACATTTATATATTGCAAGATGATTACCACAAGAGCATTAACTAACACTTCCATCCTGTCTCATAATTATCATTTCTTTTTGTGGTGAGAACATTTATGATCTAGTCTCTTAGCAACTTTGAAGTGTATAATATGGCATTGTTGACTATAATCACAATGCTGTGTTAGATCTCCAGAACTCATTCATCTTCTAACTGCAAGTTTGTATCCTTTGACCAAAGTCTCCCCAATTCCCCCAACCCTTAGCCCCTGGTAAACACCATTTTACTCTCTGTTTCTAGGAGTTTGGTTGTTTTTGGATTTGGATTTTAGTTTTTCTGGTGGGGCGCATGGGTGAGGAAGATTGGCCCTGAGCTAACATTTGCTGGTAGGTGAAGCTAACCACTATGCCACTGGGCGGGCCCCCAGATTTTAGCTTTTTAAAATAAGTGATATCATACAGTATTTGTCTTTCTCTGTCTGACTTATCTCACTTAGCATAGTACTCTCAAGTTTCATCCATGTTGTCACAAATGTCAGGATTTCCTTCTTTCTCATGGCTGAATGATATTTAATTGTGTTTGTGTGTGCATATATATACACACGCATATATATGCATATATACATATACATATATACACAATATACATACATATACACATACATATATATATATATATGTATGTGTATATATATGTACATCTTCTTTATCCATTCATCCATTGACAGTCAACTAAGTTGTTTCCATATCTTGGCTATTGTGAATAATGCTGCAATAAACATGAGAGTGTAGATATCTTTCTGATATCTTGTTTTCATTTACTCCTTCATTTTGATGCTCTGCCAGGGTGCTGCCATAATCTGCACTGTCCAGTATGGCTCAGCACCATGATTATGTTCTAGGCGGCAGGATGAAAAAAGCAAATGAAAAGAACATGCCCCTTCCATTAAGGATATAATGCAGAAATTACACAATCCACGTCCTCTCAATGGCAGACCTTAGTCAAAGGTCCGATATTGCTGCAAATGATAATGGGGAATTTAGTTTGTATTCTGCAGAGTCAAATGTTAAGCCATACAGTATTCTGAGAGTGAAGCCGAGGACAGATATTAAGGGGACTATCAGCAGGTTTTGCATGTTAATTCTTTGGGTGTTGGACTACTTCCTTACTCGAATCCAAATTTATATATTTTTCTTTTATGTAATTGGATTGTTATGGTGTTTTAAACTCTTAACAATTACAGATTTGTAAATCAAACATGAATTCATGGCAAATTTTCAATAAACATTTAGAAAAATACAAAGTGATCACTTAGATTTTAATTCATAAACTCACCAAGATAGGCCCACTATAAAACCTTTTAAATGAAGGAATAGTAAGAAAAGGATCATCGGGTGGAAGGAGAAAAATGCAATCAAATAAAACATCCTAATTCCATCATTGATTCTTTGAGTGAATACTTATTAAATACCTACTATATTTCATCGATCTAAACACTGCCATTAAAATGGTAAGTTTAAGCCACCTTGCGCTCTGCCTTCAAGAAAGAGAGCTAGGAATTACTTAAATAATCACACAAATAATTGTGAAGTTGGAACTGAGGTAACTGCTGTGAAGGAAGTCAAATCGTGCCATGAGAACATGTACTAGGGGCTTTTACCCAGTGGAAGAGACCAGGGAAGTGATAATTCAACTGTGAGCTGAAGGATGAGTCTTCTCTGAAAACAGATGCAGTTCTTAAAGAAGAAAGAATCCAGAAGATCCTTCTTCCTTCCTTCTTCCTTTTCTGCTTCCCTCCCCCCTCCTTCCCCTCTCCTTTGTCATCTCCTTCTTTTTATCCCCTTCCCCCTTCCATTTTCCTTTCCTTCCATCTTCCCACCCTTCTCCTTTCTCCCTCCATCCCTTCTTCTCTGTCTCCTCTCTCCATCCTATACCCTTTCTTCTCTCCATCCTTCCCTCCTTCCTTTTTTCCTTCCTTCTTTCCCTCCTTCCTTTCTCCCTCCCTCCCTCTCTTCCTTCCTCCCTTGCTCCTTCCTTCTTCCTTCTTTTCTTCCTTCCTCCCTTTTCCTCTTTACGTAGATGTACATATCTTTGCTTATTTCTCAAACCGGGTCATATCTTTGTTCTGAAGATAACTTGGTTCCAAGTCTAAGTTTTATAAACAGCCTATGTGCAGGTTAACGTTCTGTGTAGATTTTTAAGAAACTTGAACAGGGGCACCAGTAAGACTTGGAGTGAAGTTTACACATGATGAATCATTTGCCAAATAGGTTTTCTTTCTTTTGTCCATATAATTCTGACTTAGGTTTTGGCCATTGTTATCACCAGTGGAGAAAAATCCTTAATCCTGCCATTGAACATCTCTGAGTCAAAGTATAAAACTTAGTCTCTCTTTGGTGGATTCAGTCTTTTTTGGATCAGTGCTCAGTTTCTTAGCATCTTTTCCCTCTCTCCTTATTAAATCCTTCCCTCTACTTCCTGGCCAGCAGTCAGACCACAAGAATGCTTGTAGAACATCATGATGATGGGGACTGGGGCTCACTGGCTTCTGATGACCTTTTTTTGAGTGTAGCCCCTCTTGCCAGCTCTTTGGATGTGGATCTCTGTCCTTGCTGCCTTTGCTGCTGACCTATCTATGGCTGCTATAACTTGTAGTCTTCTTTCTCAGCACAGGCAGTCCATGGTAATTGCTCCCAGATAGCCTGGTCACCATCTCTCTTTTTTGTCGACTCCCCCCGCCCCCCAAACACACTAGCGCTGTAGATTTGCAGAGATCTCCCTTTTGATTCCTGGTTTGGGAAGTTGAGCCTTTATCCTACTGCTGGAGTATCATCACCTTTCCTTTTTTTTGTATTGCTGAGGAAGATTAGCCCTGAGCTAACATCTGTGTCAATCTTCTGCCACATTTTTATGTGTCGGTTGCCACCAAAGCAGGGCTGACGACTGGTGTAGGTCCCAGCCCAGGATCCGAACCCATGAACCTGGGGCACGCCAAACTCAACCACTATGCCATGGGGCCGGCCCTGACGACCTTCCTGAACTTACAGCTTCAGCTATCTTCTGAGTCTACCAGGAGGACACACAGGAATTCTAGATCCCCTAAATGTCGTGCAAAGCTGAGAAGAAACAAGGAGCTATTTCAGTTCCATCCACCCAGCCCCTCCCCTCAGTCATTTCTATTTTAATCACTCAGGCACAGTGTTCACATGGCCCCACGGCAAGCTCAGGGCTCCTCTGGAAGGAATGCATCTTTGGAGACTGTATCTGGATATATAAGCAATAACTCCCTTATTCTGGAATTTTACTGAACCATTTGGATATTTTCCAGTCACAGCTTCTCCCCCTTCCCCAACACTCCCCATTTACTCTGAGGCTGCCTTGGAGGGTTGTGTGGGGAAGTTTTCCCTCTTCACCTCAGAGTTCTCTTTTCATTTTCTCTTTCTGTCAGGCAGGAATTTTCCAAATCATTTCCTTCTGATTCCCAAGATGGTATTTGCCCTTCACTTACCTACAGAAATAAGTACTAAAGTCATATCTGCCTTAATAGGAGAAGAGCTGCAGAGAAAAATTCAAATTACAGACAAGGAAAAGTACCCTCAGGGAATATTTTAAAATATATCATCCTGCTATAGAGTGGAGGGAAAGATATTCCAGGCAGAAGGGACAGCAAGTAGAGAGTCCCTGAGGTGGGAAGGAGCAAGGCCAGTGTGGTGGGAATGGAGAACGGGACAGAGGGGTTCCTAGGAGATGGAGCTAGAGACAATGCTGACCAGATGATGAAGAGCCCCCTAGGCCATAGGAAGGGGTTTTGTTGAAAATGTTTTTTATGTCCAGGTAAGGAATAGGGCTGTGGCTTCTTCTAATTCCTCAAAAAATGCAAATAAACAGCAGCGAAAAAATCCTTCCTCTTCTGAGCATCTTATGGCATTTTATTTCAGCCCAAGATCTGATACCTTTCATGCTTCCATGCAGTAAGTGCAGAATGAATGCTGACACGGGAACCGTGGATGATCAGCCCTGGGTGAACATGAGGGGATTTATGGCATGCGGGTTATTGTGTTAGAGATGTGCTTACTCTTCTATTCATATCTGCTGTCACCATTGCTAGCCGTGGCAAAGAGAAAGAAGCAACAAATCCTGGGTCCAGATTGCACACGGGTCTTATAGGCCCGCTGGTCATTTTTGTGGCAGTTTTAGACTGTGATTATGGTCTCTGTAGACAGCAGAAAGGAGAAGACTGAAAACATGAGGGCAACCTTTAGAGCATATGTGTTCAGCCTGAATGTGGGACCTTTCTTTCAAGTCAGCACAGCCAAGGCCTACATTGCATATGGTAAGACAGCTGATGGCCATCATCTGGGAAAGAAAAAAGACCGAGGCCTGAAGAGAGCCATTTGTTCAGGTGAGTTTGCATCATTTGTTTTTTGTCTGTAAAAGACAAATATTGAAATTGGTTTTCTGTCTCCTGTGAGGTACTAGCACTCTTTGGAATAACATTCCACCTCAGCCTAAATGCAAGCACTTCTTATTTTCTGTGTCAGAATGCACTTTATCTTTTTTTTTAGTGAGAGGCAATTTTGGGGAGCAGTGTAATGAGATTGCTTGTTGATAGTTTTTGTTTCTTGAGTTTTAAAATGTGATCAGTGTGAGTTTAGAAAGCAGATTAAAATTGTTTGAAATCTCTATAGAAAATAATCCTGCATTTAATGAGGATGAGTCAAAAAAGAAAGAGAAAAAAGAACAGAAAAAAATAACATTTTCAAGTTTTAAGTATACTTTTCCTGAACACTAGCTTGGTGTGATTTACACAATTGTGTGAGTCTCGCCATCTGTGATCTAATTCCAGCTTCCATCCTAATGATCTTTATGGCCTTGGACAAGTCCTTTGATATGCTGGTGGCTCAACATTCAGAAATTCAAAAAAACCAGATTTGAATAGATAGATGCTATCTTATTTTTCTTCTCGTGTCTTACTATGCTGTAATAGTTAATGTTATGTGTCACCTTTACTGGGCCAGGGGGTGCCCAGACATTTGGTCAAATATTATTCTGGGTGTGACTGTGAGAGTATTTTTGGATGAGATTAACATTTGAACCAGCAGACTGAGTAAAGGGGATTGCCCTCCCTAACGTGTGTGGGCCTTGTCTAGATCAGTTGAAAGCCTGCCTAGAACAAAAAGACCGACTCGCCTTCAAACAAGAAGGAATTTTCTCTTCTTGACTGCCTTGAGCTAGAACATTATTATTATTATTTTTCCTGCCTTGGGAGTTGGACTGAAATAATGGCCTTTCCTTCATCTCAAATCTGCAGGTCTGGGGACTGGAACTACACCACCAGCTCTCTGGGTCTCCAGCTTGCTTACTGCAAATCTTGGGATTTGTCGCCCTCCATAATTGTGCAAGCCAATTTCTTATAATAAATGAACAAATGAATGAATGAATGTATGTAGTCTGTTTCTCTGGAGAACAACTAATAACATGCTGATGATTTTTTAATAGCTATTTTGGAAAATGAAGACAAACTCTTTGCTGGCACCATGGGCCTACTCTTATAAACCAGTTTTATGTTTGCTTCTTAGAATGAGTATCATTTCATTCTGAGAGGAAAGGATATTGAAGAAATATGTTGCTCATTGGGTTTTGCTGTGTAGCACACATTTCTAATTCTCTTGGACCACTTCTGAACATAAAAGCAACAAATACAATCAAAGGATTAGGTTTCCATAATTAAAAGTCTTTGGTATAAAATTAGAGATCAAATTCTATGTCTCCACTTAATCTTCTGTCATTGTGCTGCATTTTACTTATTTACCATTCACTTTTACTGCCTTTGGGCTATTCCTGGCTGATTCAGCCTCATCTCAGGAAGAAACCACTCATCTGGAATCTGGCCAGGTGCACAGCTTGGGCTCCAAAACCTCTTTTATCTTTCCAGGAAGCTGCCAACTCGCATCTTAGTTTGCATTTCTGGAGAACATCAGTAGGAATGTGGGCCTAAGAGCTCATGGAGAAGATGTTGGGGAGTATATAATATACTTCAGTGCTAAATTGATAAGGAAAAATATACCAGCACTTTATTTAGATTCAGTTTCTTGTGGAAATTCTCCCAGGTTTTAAATTCTGTCCTGGTTGCTTAATGTCTAGTTGATAATTGAATCTTTTTCTGTAAACAAACAGGTGTCCTGTTATTAAAATATAACAATGTAAAATAATCCCCTTGTTTAATTAGAGGGCTTAGCTAATTTTTCCTTCCAAAATCCTAAAATTGAGGCTTTTCATTTCTGCCTTTTATGTCTTAAACATCTGAAAATTAAGTCGAAATAATGAGTGTTATCATTCTATACTTTATATCATATCTATACGTTCCTTTGCTAGTATAGACATGAATACGGAGGCAATTTCATTACGAAATGAAGATATCATTTATCATAGCATTGAAATATTGTTACTATAGGCCTTATAACACACTAGTATTTTTGCAAATAAATTTGCACACTTATGTAGAAAAGTACTTGACCAGAAAAATAGTATAGTATTCATTGCTAGTAAAAAAGCTATAAGATGGAATTAAGATTATAATAATTAAAAACCTAAGTCCAAAGGTGAAAAACTTCAAAGCCAAGCTATGCTTAGATTCCAAGGTAGGTGAATTATAGGCTTATTCTTATAATTCAGCTGCAAGAGCCAGAAGATATTTGAGACTGAGCAATGTCAAAAATTATATTACAAGAGAAATTCAAAGGAAATTGTTGTCATTGGGATACGAGTTGTTTATCTTTCCAGAATACTGTTTGTTATTTGTCTTATGTATTACCCATATTTATTCTTCTATAAGATTGCCTTTTTAGCTCCTTAAAAAGGACAAGCTCCCTACACATCCCTTCAGTAAATTTAGTGTTCTGAAAGACAATGAGCATGATGCCTAATTTTTTCTGACCATTTTTTTTTCCCTTTCAAATGCTGTGTGACTTTTGGCAAGTTACTTAACCTCTTTGTAGCTCATGTTCTTATTTGTAAAATTGGGGTAATGATAGTACAGGTATAATAGGTTGTTGTGTGGACTCAAATAATTAATACAAGTAAAAGTCCTGGAACAAGCTAGTGCCCCCCCCCCAAATGTTTCTTATACTTTTATTACTGAATTAAAAAAACCTTCAGTACTTTTAAAAGCATACACTATATACCTAAGAGGACCTTTTAGCTGGATGGTGAATGCTAACATCTCTGGTTGAAAAAATTGGAAAGTGAAGAGATCAATGATACACTAGCTGAGATCCAGGCTTGAGATAGTGCAACACCTGCCACTTTATTGATTGCAAAGATTCAGGGAATAGGAAGGAAAGATGTGTGTGTAAATATATATGTATATATATAAAATATGTATATAACATGCTTTATATATTATGTATGTGTGTATCTTTATAGAGGGAAATGTGGAGGGAGAGGGGAAAGAGGAGGAGAAGGGAGAGAGAGAGAAGGAGAGGATCATAGAACCCGGAGTAAAAAGCCTCTTGTTGGTCTAAGCTGTTCTAGAAAGGTTCTTCACATAGACATGTCTTTCAGGTCAGAATAAGGTTATCATTCCACTTGTCAATGTAGTCATGATTGTTTCTCCTCTTTGATACCAATTAACTAAATTTTTCTTCATTTGTAGATTATATCGGGAAATCGATATTGTTAGCAAATTGAGTCTGATAGAGTCTTAAGTTCAGAATTATCTTTCCTCGAATGAACATATCACTGTCAAATTTCTCCTGGCTGGTGCATAGGGAAGACATGAATTATACTACGGAACTGCTATTGTGTGTCACTTTGTGGTCTCATGAATTTAATCAGCTCTTTTGTTGATTATGCAATTAACAATTCACCTCAGTGCTGCCAAGACTTTAATGATATTTTCCAGCAAATACAAGACACACAAAGTTAGATTTCTTTGTTTTAATTCTTTTCTTCTCTACATATCAACAACCAGTCAGTCTTTGAGATGCAGACCAGGCTATCATTCTCTGGGAAGCCTCCTTCGGTGCCCTCTGCTGTTCTCTCATTTCTCTTGGGTTTCCTTTAACATAGCAAATATTTTATTGTAATCGTAATTTAATTTTCTATATCCCCAACTAGGTTTTCAGTAGGTCAAGATTTATTGGTCCTTATCTCTAAATATTCAGTGTCTGGTATATTACTACAGATTCATAAATATTTGCTGAATGAATAAGTCATTGGGCAAATTTCTATAAATTTTCACGTCTCTAAGACCATTAGATTTCATTCTGGTAATTCACCAGGTAGTCAAAGAGGATGAGGTATTTCTGGCAAAGCACGTAGCATGGACAAAGAGAAAATAGGGTCAAGAGTATGGTGTATTTGGGGATTGCAGAGGGTTTAAGAGGGCACACCCTGTGTGCCCCAGTAGTGAGTAGAGAACTGCTCTTTGTTCTTAAAGACAGTGCTCAAACGTTTTCAACTTGGAAAAGACTTGTCAGACCTATTTCCTTTCCCTTCACCCTATGCAGAATTTACCATTCTTCTTTTTGCCATTACTTTACAGTTTACACAGTTCCATTTTACTACTTAACTTTTGATGACAAGTGTTTACGTGCCCACCTTCCCTGCTTAAACTATTGGCACTAAAGTGTAGACAGCTTGGAATTTGCAGTTTGAGAGATCATCTTGGTTGAAATACTGACTTTGCTACTTAATGGGGTAATTGATAATAAACAGTGACTTAGTTTCCTCAAACTTAATTTCTGTATCAATAAAATGAGGAAAATAGTACCACCTTCACAGCAGTGTTGTGATCACATACATTAGGTATGTGAAGATGCTTAATAAATTATATTTCCTTCTCTTCACCTTCTCTGAAGACAAGAATCATGTTTTATTAGATTACTCCTAGCAACTAGTACTTTCTCTGATACCTAGGAGACGTTTGATAGATGCTTGTTGACTGAATAAAGTATGTGTTTATTTAAATGTCTAATATAAGTGTGTGTATATGTGAGAGAGTAGATATTCAGGAAACTTATTTGGAACCTGTAACTATTCTAAATTTTGTGTATCAGAGTCACTGCTACAGTAGTTCCCTTATGGTCTAATCTACTTTATCATCCTGGCCAAATTTCAGGCTAGCCTCAATTTGTATGTGGAAGATGGGAAGAACATTCTAGGCATTCCACTTGCTCCAGGTGCTGCTCTTGGAATAGCTGGGGAAATAATTATGCACAACTTAACACAGCCTTCCGAGTAAATACAAGTCATTTATCAGCCTACCAAAATTTATGTCTTCCTTTCCCTGAGGAGGTGGACAGACAGTTTAATAAATTGAACTGGTGTTGTTTGTTGCTAGTCCATTATAAATCACTGAGTGTGTGCATGTTATTAGCTAAGTTGCTTTAACGTGCCATCCTCTTTACATTCCTGGGCATAATTGCTGATTAAAGATTGCCTCCAGGGAGGTTCAGTTTTGCCTTTTGGCACCATGTACACATGTTTATGTTGTGTCGTTTCTATAAATATTAACCATCAGCAAGGTTGGATAACGTGCAAGACAAGATCCATGGATGACTCAGTCCTTTTCAACATTTCATTTCACTCTGGGCATTTGGAGTTTATTGGGATTGCTCTTCTCTCCTCTTCCTTCTGCTCTTCTCCTCCTACTCTTTTCCTGCTCTTCTCCTTTCCTCACCTCCCACTCTCCTTCTCCATTTTTTTATTGGCCCAATAGCTGGTTCAATGAGACAAACTGCAAGACTGCATGCCTGCATCAGGGATATGATTGAGGCAGATAAATTTTTCACCCTGGAAATTCCATTTTGGCTGATTACTACCTGTCAGTAAAGGTGGCTTCTCCTGCTACTCATTTGGAGAGTCCAATTTCTTTGAAAAGCTTCAGTGCTTTAGTGAAAGAAAGTGGAGAAATGAGATAATGTAGTTATGAGGAGATGACTCTTCTTCCAAGTACTTTGTCTATTTGGCTAATTGAGCTCTCAGTATTCAACTATTATTTGGGGGATGTGTAACCTAGTTGAATTTCCTAACTCTGTACAGTTTAAGTAACAGGAATAAGCTTTATTGCAGAAAACTGTTAATTGCCAGCCAAGTTTTATCTTATGTCATTTGATGTTATTCTTAAATTTTTTCAAACTAAATGTAGGATGATTTTACTTACACAGGAAACTGATCAAATTAAGACCTTGTACTTTTAAAAAAAGATTCTTGGTGGATATTAAATTTAAAAAAATTCTACCATCCCCAAATACCATCTTTACATTTGCTTTGTGCCAAATTCTCTTTTGACATTAATAAGCAGCCATCAAGAGTTACATGTTCTGTGATCTCTCCTTATCCTTGAGGATATGGCTGCATTCACTTTTAGATGTTCTTTAGTATATGGTACTCAATAGAGTGAAGGTATAATTTAAAGAAAACTGTTCATTAAAATCTTAATTTTCACTAAATAATGCAAGAGTCCAAAGGTGGGATTGGAGCTTCTTTTCCCAGTACAGGTTAGAAGGATACTTCATACTGACTTAATGCCTGGTGTTTAATTAATACAAAGCACATTTATAAGATTCACAGAAGCATATTTATATATTAAAATAATTTCTCTAGATTTGCTGCAAAGCTGGTATGTATTAAGAAAAAGTCAAGTGCTTAAAGTGTTCATGTGGTTCAGGGATGAGGTATTTTTTCTGGGCTCCTTGCCCTTCCCATTTTGGAAGGCAGCCTTTACTTCAGCTGAACTGTCAAAGCCGACAGCCTGGCACTGTGCCTCTGGCTCTGAACTTGATTCAGCATTTTAAGAGAAACATGAAAAACATCAACATTCTGTGTTTACACTTTACCAATTGTTGTACATAAAAAAATCCCTTTTTGATGTTTTATATTTAAGCCATGTATTTACACTGGCATTTTCTCTTCACTAATCAACAAAGTATAATTGAAATGCAGCTATCTGTACTATGTACTTAGGAATTCATCTCAGCATCTTTGATATTGTTCTAAATGTGCTAATGCCATTCTACGTTTTCCAAGTAAATATTAGATTAAATTAAAACATATGTCAAATGAATACTTGTTCACAATAGAGAAATTATATTCAATCTTTATTTATGTTTTCTTACATTAGAAACAATGACATTGACCAAAGGGAAACAAATAATCTGCTTAACAATATTCATTTTTATGAGATGGCATTCTTTCCACCTAAATTAGTTTAAGTAATATAGGCATAAAGAATGGAAAATATTATTTTTTCTCCCTGTTAAAGACTGAATTTTGTCCCCTCTAAAATTCATATGTTGAAGCCCTCACTCCCAGTATCTCAGAATGTGAGTATATTTAGAGATAGGGTCTTTAAAGAGGTAATTAAGGTTAAATGAGGTCATATGAGTGAGCTCTAATTTAATATAATTGGTGTCCTTTTAAGAAAAGGAAGAGACATGGGATGCATGCAGAGAGGAAAGCCCATGTTGCTGAGAGGACACAGAGAGAAGATGGCCATCTGCAAGCCAAGGAGAGAGGGCTCAGAAGAAACCAAAACTGCCAACACTTTGTTCTTGGACTTCTAACCTCCAGAACTGTGAGGAAATAAATTTCTACTGTTCAAGCCATTCAGTCTGGTATTTCGTTATGGCACCTGAGCAAACAAATGTCATTTCCTCTTATTCTTTTACTAAACCCGATGATACTCATTCCTTTTGAAAAATGAGAGAAAGTGAAAGAGAGAGAGAGAAGAAGGAGGAGGAGGAGGGGGAGAAGGAAAAGAAGAAACAGCAGCAGCAGCAGCAGCAGCAGCAAAGAGGATAGAAAACACGATGGGATGGTTCATAGAAAGAGTGTAGAGGATATGTCGCATATTACTCTCTCAAGACAAGGGGAAAAAATAACAGTAAATAGTGATGAGTTTAAAATGGGTTACAATCTGTACTAAACACTGTGTACGCATTAACTCATATAATCTTCACAAAAATCCTATCAAAAAGATATCATTAACCCTATCGGCCTTATTTTATAGATAAGGAAGCTAGGGCTTATTGAAATAATTTTTCAAAGTCACATGTATAGCAAAAGAGACATGGGATTTGAGCCCAGGTCTTTCTGATACCATAGCTGATGCTCTTAATGCTATATTCTATATTCTCTTTTGATGGAATACAAGCCCTCAGAAAAGTGGAATTGTGGTTTTCACATTTTCTGTCTCAAGTACTGAGCTGGTCTTTTAAAGTCTATCATAATTGGCACAATTCAATGTAGTAAACATTATTTAAGTATCTAAATGGGAACAAGGAAGACATTTTTGCTTGAAGCAAGAATCTAATAGTAGTAGAATTGACGGTGAGTGCAGTAATACAAGAATGTTGAAGGTAGAGAGGAAAGAATAACACAATCACCCAGGTTGGTGGTGGTTGCAGTGTTGCTGCTGATGATAGTATAATGATTCGCCATTTTAGTTTTGCTTCCTTAAATATTTCCTTGTTCTATTTAAAAAAAAGATATTGTGCCCTATTCTTTGTATCATATTTATGTGCAGAAACAATACTGATTGATCCAGAATTAAAATTCCTTTAGAGACTGCCTTTAAGCAATGCATTAATATCACCATCATCTTTACTGGCTATTTTGTTGAACAATTATTTTATTTCCTAGATATATTAGGGGGTCTCTGAACTAATTCAGTAACTTGGGTACCTTTTTAAGAAATGACATTAATGCTGATATAAAAAAATCGCATGGCCAATATAGACATCTCTTGTCTACAGATATGATTGGCTCTCAGCAATTTCAAAAACCTTGCATCATTCTCTACTCCTCTCAAGTTATCAGCCTATTCCTCTCCTTCCTTTATCACCAGAGTATCCAACATCATGACTTCCCCATCCCTTCTAAGTGGTTTCTGATCTGATCTCTGCCCCCACAGCTGTCCTATACTAGCCCATCAGAGGTCACCAGGGACTCTTAGTTACCTATCACATCACCTGTTCTCATTCTCCTCTTCTTTGATTGGTCTCTGCTTAACACAAGACCTTTCTCCAAATGCTCTACTCCTGGATTCCATGACTACACTTTCTTGATTTCTCTTGTTATTCTCTGAAAGACTTCCAGAACCTTTCATGAACTCCTCTTCCATTCATTCCTTAGTGATAAGTTCTTTTCAGTTCTTTTTTCTTGAAGATTGCACTCATGCCCTGGGACTTGAACTCTCACCTCTCTAAGATTAACTCCTAATGTTAAGCTCTGTCATCTACTCTTAGCTTTAAATCTCTCAAACTTACTCTTACATTTCTTAATGCCTCCCTTTCTCCCGTGGTATCAGCATATAAAATCAAACATATCTCAAATACTCTTAGAAGGGCATCCTTGTTTCCATTTTTTAAAAATATGCTTTGGGGCCCCCACAGTGACGTAGTGGTTAAATTTGTGTGCTCTGCTTTAGTGGCTCAGGGTTCGCTGGTTCAGATGCCAGGCACAGGCCTAGCACTACTCTTCAAGCCATGCTGTGTTGGCACCCCATGTTAAAAAAATAGAGGAAGATTGACACATGTGTTAGATCAGGCCAGTCTTCCTCACAACACACACACACAAAGACACCATTTTTCCAGTCATCGAAATTTCAACCTTTTATCATTGCTTTAAGTCTTCCTCTTTGAACCACAATAACAGTACTTAATTCTGTCTGTAGACTCTGTACATTGAGCTTTCTCACATTCGTTGATTAGGAAATTAGACCGTACAGCCAGAATGCCGGGTTTGAATCCTGGGTGATCCAGTGAAATCCTGTCATTTTGGCAATCGTTTTATTTCTTATGATGATATTCCCTCCTCTGTAAAATGGGATAATAATAGCATCTACTCATAGGGTTCTAATGATGACTAAATGTGTTTGTAACATATTTCAAACAGTGCCTTGTAGAGTAATCACTATGTACATGTTTGCTGTCATTGTCATCATGTCATCATCATCATCGTCGTCGTCTATAATCTCCTTTATTTTCATATCCATCTTGTTTCAGCTTCTCATTATGTATTGTTTAGTCCCTAATAGATCTCTCTGACTGGTTTCTCCCATCCTCGATCTCTCCCTATTTTACTTCATTCCATAACATTTTCAAAACACCATTCCAGAAGCAGAACCAGATCATTATGGCTCCCTACAGAAAAACATTCAGTAATTCCACTATTAATATTTGTGTGATGTCAGCCAGATCACTAAACCTCTCTGGCTTTTGTTTCCTCATCTCTGCCATGAGGGGAGGGCTGAAGCTCCCAGCAAAAGGATTGATTCAATAATTTTGATTCCCCATTGTCTGTACAGTGCAATACATATCCCTAAGCATGACATTCAAAGATTTTCTTGCTCTGATTTTAAACTGTATTCCCAGCATTTTCTCATTCTTTTTTTGCTACTAACCAGTGAGAATGAAATACAGTATTTGTTATTTTCTGAAAACATCTGGTGCTGTCCCACCTGCATGAATATAATGATGACATTTTCTCTGCCTGGAATTTATTTATTTGCTTAACAAAATTCTGCCCTTATGTTCAGTTCAATGCCACTGCTTTCATAAATCTGGCCCACAAATAAATACAATTATATTCTCCTCCATAATCCCATAATGAATAGTTTGCATTATATAATTGTTTATCTCTCTCTCTCTCCTCCCTTAAGTATAATTCCCTTGTGATTTAGGAACCCACTTTTACTCATTATTGCATTCCCTGTCCTCAAACCTGGCATATGCACTATGCTTTGCACATAGTCTCTCCATGGATATTTATAAAATGAATATGTGGGGCATCTAGTGTCAGCAGCACTTTATTTGGCTCAGCAGAAACTTATTAAAAATGCAGAGGACACAGTATTGATGTATAAGGATCCTATAATGAAATAGAAATCTTCACTGTAATGAACCATGGAGAGCCCCAAGTTGTTTCATAACTGCATAGAAGGTCTTAGGCCGTACAGAGAGACCCCTTTGTCAGTGACTGTGATTTGTGAGCCTATTTTGATTTAACTGTTTCAGATGACTTCATATCCCCCTGCACTTAGCTATTAGACTAGTTTCTTTCCACTTCCTTGAGGACAAGTACCATGTCTTAAATAATATATATAGGAAAGTATTGAAATGGGAGCTCCTTAGTCACTGTGGCATCCCTAGGGCCTGGCACATGGTGGGTTCTTAATATGTGTTTGGGTAGGGAGCCATAAGATCATGCCTTTATGGGTGAGGCTCATCACAGGCCCATCTGAAGCTTACATCCCATGGCTGCACTCATCCACGCCAAGGCTTGGCACATGGAGGCAGTAGAAACAGGGTCAGTCACAAAGACAGACTGCATAGTCTCTCTGAATAAATCAGCAAGCTGAGCAACTTTAAACTCTATTTTTATTTAAGGTTTCCTGAAATATACAAATTTTAAACATGTGTTTGGTATTTTTTTCTGGTTGCTCAATTTTCAGAGACTTTTTAAGATGTGGAGGTTAAAATAGTGCTGTTTTTGGATTTAACCTCCATGCATTATTTAGAGGAGTCTGGTGTTATTTGTAATCTAATGCCATCTGTCCTTTGAAAGTTAATTGCTCTTCCTTATTCTAATGCAAAATTTCCAAACACAGAGACAGAGTCACTGGATTATCTGGGATTAAAATTCCACTTATTAACCCCAATTCTCTTGCTGACCACATAGTACTAGCCCACAGGGTAATTGCCAATTTCCTATTTGGTGGAGAAAGAGCCATAGTAAAAGAAACTTAAATAACTTGGCCAAGTTTTACAGCAAACTAAGAACAAAGACAGGAATAGGTGTTGAACAATGATGCCGTTTCTACAAACTCTTGTTTCCTTGAACATTTGTTTAGGCCATGAGTAAATTTACCCCTGCTATTGTGTTTGACAAAAATAAAATAATGCATAAAGGTTTTTGCCTATGAAATTATCATTTCAGTCACATTTAAAATTCTACTGTGTTTTAGTCTCATACCATGTTGGATTACTACATTTAAATTATTAAAAAAATAATGCAGTGACCCTTCTGTCATGTTTAGTTAGTGTATGTATTTGGAGACATGGGTTTCCTAATGAAAGTTAGGAAATATAGTTGGTATATAACTATATTTCAAAGCCAAAAGCATTAACATGAAGGGAGGTTCAAAGTTCAGCTGGCTTCTGAAGATCTTCGGTTCAATTCATCAGGGAAACAGAACTTCTCACTACTTTGCATGTGTTATTTTGAGTTGTACAACGAGAAAAAAAAAATGCTTTCAATAGACAATCGATCTTTTTCCTGGAATATGTCAAATGCTATTCTTCCTAGTGTAGAGAACCTCTGTATGTAAAATGTCTCAAACTTATAAGACTATATGATTTATAAATATTTTTTAAACATGTTTTTTGGTATTCTTTCTCTAAAGAAAGATTAGATAATCTAGATAGTTAATTATAGAAAGTTCTTTGGCTGTGTCCATACTTTACAGGAAAAGCAGGTTTCAAGCTAGAGCTTGAAGAGTTTTATGATACAACGCTAATCTTTTAATAAGTGCCTTGAGATCTGGAATTTTTCCAAAGAATCTGGTTTTCATTTTTGCATCTACAAAAACTCCATGCACAAAACTAATTTGTCACTTAAATATATCCTCTCCTAAAATTTCTCCTGTAAACAGCTCCCAAACCAGTAAATTTTTGAGAGAGTTCAGCTGAGAAAGACAACTATTTACAGAAATATACTATATAAGAACTGTGGTAAAGTCCAGATTGCAGCACCCATAAAATCGTACAGTATCATCAATGCCATGTTACTCAAGTGAAATGGATGGGTGTTTATTCCAATTAGCCCAACATTCATTCAGTGTATTGATGTTGCTGCTGAATTTAGTGCATGCTAAGTATTAAGTACTTTGAGTGTCTGGTAAGTTTGTCTGATCAAATCACATTATCTTCCATGACTGCTTATCATTCAGTCCCTTAAATAATGGCTCTGGTTTTAACCCTTTGGGCCAGCCACCGCTTTCCATTACGATTTTTGACCTTTCCATGGCTATATTGCCATTCTCGATATCTTAGTTAATGGTTTCCTCTCTTCTTCCACATATTTGGTTTTCAATTTCTTCTTTATATGTTCAAAATACCACTGAAAGATCATTCCCTCTGGGAAACCAACCCCCAAGTCACCTTGTAAAGTCGGAGCTTAGATTGGGTGAAATTCCCCAACAGATTCAGCTGTGTGGAATTTTTTGAGAGATGAATTCATTCACCAACTATGCAGTGAACATATAAAATATGCTGAAACTATGCTCATTTCTATGAGAAATATGAATATTCAAAGGTGTCTGCTTTTTAAACATTGCCAAGATGAGTTGTGATAAATATTAGGAAATAAGATAAGAATTATGTATTTTGCTAGAAGAGTCAAAAGTGGAGTATTAGAGTGTAACATTTCTTTGGAGCTTTCTCTCACAGGCCTAGTATGGCTAATGACAGCAGAATTACAGGAAGCAAGGCATAAAATGGAGTCCCTTTCCATTAAGTGAACAGTGAATTTACTGTTCACAAAGAAATGGGGGATTCTTAAAAATTTTTTGTTGTGTATTTCAGAATTTAAGTTTGTAATACACTTTACCCCAGGCCAACATATGAATGAAATGATGGAAGTAAGGAATTAATGAAAATAACAAAATCAGATAAAGAAATGTTGTGACAAGAAAAATGTAGTGAGCATAACCTTTCCTTAAGTTTTCAAAGATGCAAATAAATGATCACTGAAGCCACAAGATAATTGTTTCCAGCTTCAAAGATTCTAAAGAAATAAGAAATTCAAATACGTGGAAGATGAAACTGGACATTAGTAAATTTAAAAAACTCAAGTATTATTTTTAGAAAAGGGCAATTGGAGGAGTGATGTCAGCATCATGGTGGAGTGACCTTGCCCAGGACTCTGTCCCCTCCAACAAACAACAAAAAGGGACATCCATACTCCAACAGAAGACATCCTAACAACACAAAAACCTCTGAGAGACACACAGCCACATGACGGAGGGTGGAGAGACTGGAGCCCCCCTCGGAGAAGCTGGAATGGGGTAAGAGAGAACTTCACTCCCTCCCCTAAAGACTGCCATTGCTGCTGCGGGAGGATCCATGAGGGAAGGAGTTGGGGAGGGGTCGCTCAATCATGGAATCACCCAGGACTCCCACAGGCCCTGCAGTCTAGAAGGAAGCCCTCTAATTGGGTGAAAGCTTTCACATGGGGTGACCTCATCAAGCCAAGAATCCAGGAGACCAGATACTGAGAGCTGATAGAGAAATCCTGGAGTGCACTCAGGAGAAAGTGCCCCTCCCCCTACCTGCCCCACGCTATCTCAGCTGAAGGCAGAGAGCTCAGAATACACGGCTCTCGACCCCCACCCAGTGGTAATAGACAGCAACTGCAACCAAATAATATCAGAATGAGAAAGAGCAAACCTTCCAACATGAGACACTACATCAAATCCCCAGACCAAAGAGCAAATGACAAGCACCCAGAACTCAGTCCTGAGGACACAGAAATATGTAAGCTAAACAATAATGAATTCAAAATAGCTATCATCAAAAAACTCAACGAGGTAAAAGAGAATGTAGAGAAACAATTCAACAAGTTCAGGAGCTACTTCAAAAAAGAGATTGAAACCATAAAGAAGAATCAATCAGAAATATTAGGGACGAAAGACACAATGGAAGAGATAAAACAAAATACTGATTCCCCAAATACTTGAGTGGACATCATAGAGGAGTGTATCAGCATAGTCCAAGATAGACATGTTGAAATGCTCCAGACAGAGGAGGAGAGAGAACTAAGACTAAAAAGAAATGAAGAAAGTCTCCAAGAAAAATCCGACTCAATGAGGAAATGCAACATAAGAATTATAGGTGTTCAAGAAGGTGAAGAGAAGGAGAATGGAGTAGAAAGCATGTTCAAAGAAATAATAGCAGAGAACTTCCCAAATCGAGGGAAAGAGAGGGAAAAATGTGTGGAAGAAGATTCCAGATCCCCCAGATTTGTCAATGTAAAAAGACCAACAGCAAGGCACATAGTAGTAAAACTGGCAATAATGAACGACAAAGGAAGAATACTCAGGGCAGCAAGGCAGAAGAAAATAACCTACAAAGGAACACCTATCAGGCTTTCAGTGGATTTCTCTGCAGAAACCTTGCAAGCTAGGAGAGAATGGAATGACATATTCAAAACTTTAAAAGACAGGAATCTTCAGCCAAGAATACTCTATCCAGCAAAAATATCCTTCAGATATGAGAGAGAAATTAAATCTTTCCCAGACAAATAAAAGCTAAGGGATTTCATAGCCATGAGACAACCTCCCCCCCCCAGAAATCCTCAAGAAGACCCTCATACCTGAAAAAAGAAAAAAGGGAGAAAGGGGTCACAAAACACAGAGTAAGGAGATAAATAGGTAGAATCAGAATAGGATAGCAAATATTCAACTATAGCATTAGGCTAAAGGGAAGGAAAACACCAAAAACAAACACAATCTGGTCACTTTAACAGCAAACTCACAACACAAGCTGGAATAAGATATGGGAAAAACAACTTAGGAGGGAAAGAAGAAAAGGACTGAATGGGTTTAGACTAAGGAAATAAGAGGCCATCAGAAAGTGGGCTATCTTATAAGGAGATTCTGAATATAAACCTCAGGGTAGCAACTAAGCAAAAAAGCAGAACAGAGACACAAGAAATAAATATGGAAAAAAAAAGAAAAACATCATAAAAAACTACAAAATTCAATGGGTAGACCAAAACACACAGGATGAGAAACAAAGGAAATGCAGGAAAACCAGAAAAGGAGTGATATAATGATAGCATTAAGCCTACATACATCAATAATCACCCTAAATGTAAATGCATTGAATTCTCCAATAAAAAGACATAGAATGGCGAGATGGATTAAAGAAGAAAAACCAACAATTTGCTGCCTCCAGGAAACACATCTCAGCTCCAATGACAAACACAGGCTCAGAATGAAGGGGTGGAAGATGATACTCCAAGCTAATGGTAAACAAAAGAAAGCAGGTGTCTCAATACTTATATGAGACAAAGTAGACTTCAAGATAAGAAAGGTAAAGAGAGACAAAGAGGGGCAGTATATAATGATCAAAGGGACACTCCATCAAGAAGAAACAATGCTTATAAATATCTATGCACCCAACACAGGAGCACCAAAGTTCATAGAGCAACTACTAACAAACCTAAAAGAAGATATAACAAATAACACAATAATAGTAGGGGACCTCAATACCTCACTCACATCAATGGACAGATCATCCAGACAGAAAATCAACAAGTAAAAAGTGGAATTAAATGAAAAGCTAAACCAGTTGGACTTAATAGACATATATAGAACACTCCATCCAAAAACAGCAGAATACATATTCTTCTAAAGTGCACATGGAACATTCTCAAGGATAGACCATATGTTGGGAAACAAGGCAAGCCTCAATAAATTAAAAAAAATTGAAATAAGAAGCATCTTTTCCAATCATAACGCTGTAAAGCTAGAAATTAATTACAAGGAAAAAACTGAGAAAAGGACAATGATGTGGAAACTAAACAACATGCTATTGAACAAGCAACGGATCATTGAAGATATTAAAGGAAAAATCAAAAGACATCTGGAGACAAATGAAAATTAAAACATACCATACCAACTCCTATGGGATGCAACAAAAGCCGTATTAAGAGTGAAATCCATTGCAATACAGGCACACCTTAACAGACAAGAAAAATCTCAAATAAGCGATCTCAGATTATACCTTACTGAATTAGAAAAAGAAGAACAAACAAAGCCCAAAGTCAGCAGGAGAGAAATAATAAAAATCAGAGTAGAAATAAATGTCATTGAAACAAAAAAGACAGCAGAATGAATCAATGAAACAAAGAGCTGGTTGTTTGAGAAGATAAATAAAATTGACAAACACCTAGCCAGACTTACAAAGAAAAAAAGAGAGAAAGCTCAGATAAACAAAATCAGAAATGAGTGAGGAGAAATAACAACAGACTCCACAGAAATACAACAGATTATAAGAGAATACCACGAAAAACTATATGCCAACAAAATGGATAATCTAGAGGAAATGGACAAATTCTTAGACTCTTACAACCTCCCAAAGCTGAGTCAAGAAAAAACACAATCTGAATAGACCAATCACAAGGAAAAATGTTGAAACAGTAGTCGAAAGCCTCACAAAGGATAAAACCCCAGGACCAGACGGCTTTCTTGGAGAATTTTACCAAACTTTCAGAGAGGATTTAATACCTATCCTTCTCAAGATATTCCAAAAAATTAGGGAAGATAGAACACTTCCTAACACATTCTGTGTGCCAACCAGCATCACTCTGATCCCAAAGCCTGACAAGGACAGCACAAAAAAGGAAAACTACAGGCCAATATTGCTGAGGAAGATAGATGCAAAAATCCTCAACAAAATTTTGGCAACCTGAATTCAGCAATACATCAAAAGGATCATACATCATAGTCAAATGGGATTCATACCAGGGACACAGGAATGGTTCAACATCTGCAAATCAATCAACGTGATACACCACATCAACAAACTGAGGAAAAAAACCCACACAATCATCTCAATAGATGCAGAGAAAGAATTTGACAAGATCCAACAGCCATTTATGATAAAAATTCTTAACAAACTGGGGATAGAAGGAAATCACCTTAACATAATAAAGGCCATATATGACAAACCCACAGGCAACATCATGCTCAATGGGCAAAAACTGAGCGCCATCCTCCTGAGAGTAGGAATAAGACAAGGATGCCCACTATCACCACACTTATTCAACAAAGTACTGAAGGTTTTGGCCAGAGCAATTAGACGAGAGAAAGGAATAAAAAGAATCCAAATAGGGAGTGAAGAAGTGAAATTCTGGCTGTGTGCAGGTGACATCATCTTATATATAGAAACCCCCCAAAAAATCCATCAGAAAATTAATAGAAATAATTAACAACTACTGTAAAGTTGCAGGGTACAGAATCAACTTACAAAAATCAGTTGCTTTTCTATACTCCAATAACAAACTTACAGAAAGCAAACTCAAGAATGTAATTCCATTTGCAACTACAGCTAAAAGAATAAAGTACCTAGGAATAAGTTTAACCAAGAACGTGAAGGATTTATACAATGAAAAGTATAAGACATTACTGAAAGAAATTGATAATGACATAAAGAGATGGAAAGAGATTCCTCGCTCATGGATTGTAAGAATAAACAGTTAAAATGTCCATACTACCCAAAGCAACCTACAGACTCAATGCAATCCCAATCAGAACCCCAATGACATTCTTCACAGAAATAGAGCAAAGAATCCTAAAATTCATATGGGGCAACCAAAGACCCCGAATTGCTAAGGCAATCATGAGAAAAAAGAACAAAGCTGGAGGTATCACAATCCCTGACTTCAAAATGTACTACAAAGCCATAGTGATCCAAACAGCATGGTACTAATACAAAACAGGCACACAGATCAATGGAACAGAACTGAAAGCCCAGAAATAAAACCACACATCTACAACTAATCTTTGACAAAGGTGCCAAGAACATACAGTGGAGAAAAGACAGTCTCTTCAATAAATGGTGTTGGGAAAACTGGACAGCCACAAGCAAAAGAATGAAGGTAGATCGCTATCACACGCCATACACAAAAATAAACTCAAAATGGATCAAAGACTTGAAGATACGTCCTGAAACCATAGAACTCCTGGACAATAATATCGGTAGTACACTCTTTGACATCGAACTAAAAAGGATCTTTTTGAATACCATGTCTTCTCAGACAAGGGAAACAAAAGAAAAAATAAACAAGTGGGACTTCATCACACTAAAGAGCTTCTGCAAGGCAAAAGAAACTAGAATCAAAACAAAGAGACAACCCACCAATTGGGAGAAAATATTTGCAAATCACATATCCGATAAGGGGTTAATCTCCACAATATTTAAGGAACTCACACAACTGAACAATAAAAACAAACAAACAGATCAAAAAATGGGCAGAGGAGATGAACAGACATTTTTCTAAAGAAGATATACAGGTGGCCAATAAACATCTAAAAAGATGTTCAACATCACTAATCATCAGGGTAATGCAAATCAAAATTACACTAAGATACCACCTTACACCTGTTAAAATGGCTATAATCACTAAGAGTAAAAATAGCAAATGTAGGAGAAGGTGTGGAGAAAAGGGAACCCTCATACACTGCTGGTGGGAATGCAAACTGGTGCAGCCACTATGGATAAAGTATGGAGATTCCTCAAAAAACTGAAAATAGAACTACCGTATGACTCAGCTATCCCACTACTGGATATCTGCCCAAACAATTTAAAATCAATAATCCAAAGTAACATATGCTCCCCTATGTTCATTGCAGCATTATTCACAATAGCCAAGACGTGGGAGCAACCCAAGTGCCCACTGACTGACGATTGGATAAAGAAGATGTGGTATATATATACAATGGAATACTACTCAGCCAGAATAAAAGACAAATTCATCCCATTTGCAACAACATGGATGGACCTAGAGGGAATTTTGCTACACAAAATAAGCCAGACTGAGAAGGACAAACACCAGATGATTTCCCTCATATATGGAATATAAACAAATACATGGCCAAAGAAAACAGTTTAGTGCTTACCAGGGGAAGGGGGTTGGAGGTGGGCACAGGGGGGTGAAGGGGAGCACTTATGTGGTGACAGTCAAGAAATAACGTACCACTGAAATCTCACATTGATGTAAACTATTATGAACTCAATAACAATAAAAAAAGAAAATAAATTGTCCAAACAAAATAAAATGAAAAAAAATAAAAGGGCAATTGAAGTGAAGTGGTCTTTAAGTATGTTCTTAGCATTTTAAAAATGTTTTTTATTTCTTCTGCTTCATTTCTACCAATTTGAGAAAGATAAGGAAAATAAACGATAATTTACATTTGATTTTGTTTCCTAAACCTGGAGCACTGAAGACTTTTTAATGGAAAGGTTATGCTTACTTGTTAGTGTTTTATGTTATCGGAGTTTACAGGACAGTAGGGGCAGTGGTCTCATTGCGAGTTCGGTAATGTTGCTGACAGGCACATTGAAGGGAAAAGAAAAGGAGCCAGAGAGGTTATTTGGAGTTGTTAAAATTTCCAAAGGATGGTTTAATTTAGCATCTTTACTTAAGTTTCCTGCCTGCCCACTTTCACTGTAGAGCCTCTAATAATCTGAACAGCACCATCGCCTATCTAGGCAAGTGTTTGAATGGGATTGTATGGCATCAGAGAAACTTCCCTTTCATTTTGTTCAAACCCTGGGTTTGCAGGACTCTATTCGGAGAGATGAAGCATTTCCATGAATATAACATTCTTTTGTTAAAGATTTCACAGTGAGTCCATGTTTAACCCTAAAATGATAGCAAATATGATTCTTTGAGATAATAGTGAGTTGAGCCATAAGAAATTGCTAATATTTATGACTTAAAAATGGCGGGTTCATATGGTTCAACCTATTAGTAACCAGTATTTATTGAGGGCTTACTACTACCAGACTCTTTTCTAAGCTTGTTACATATTATCAGTCATCTTCTTTGTAGCGTCCCCTTGAGTGGATACTATTATTATTCACCATTTCATAGATGAGAAAATTGAGTCTCAGAGAGGTTAAGCAACGTACTTAATGTTCTCAGTGATTAGGAGAGCAGGCATGAAATTCATCTTTTTTGTATTTGTGAAGAGAAAGCTGGAACAAATTAATGATGGAGAGACTGTTGATAGGATTTTAGAAAAGTCACTCTTGTTTTACATTTCAGCATCCGACAGTTGGACCTCTCTACCCCTCAGTTGTCTTCTTTATAATGGGAGTAATACTATCCCTACCTCATTTGTGTTGGTGGGGAGCAAGTATTGTCCAACCTTACCATTTCTTTTTGTATTATCCCTGTTATCTGCAGATAGGCCATATTCTCACACATCAGTAATAAAGGTAGTATTTGGATCTCCCGTCTGTCTTAGTGTTAGTTTTGTTTTTCAATTGATTCATAATTTAGACCTGGAAAAGGTTTTTGTTGCCTTCAAATCTCTGACAAATAGGGTTTCTAAGAGGAATAAATAAGATAAATGCATACAGAAAGGTTATAACATAGACTTTGGTAAATATTAAGCACTTATTACATTTACTGTTATTACTTAAATATAGTCCCTCTAGAAAATTCACAAATTCATGCTTTAAAATTCCTCTAAGTTTGTTAAGTTGCAAACTGCCATTAAAACTAGTTAAAAGTAATAAAATTGTATTTAAAAACATACTCTACAACTCAGATCTTTTGCTTTTCCTAATTTGAAATGGTATTTATCATACTAAGAAATAGTGAGATTTAACTGTATCATATTTCATCTAATCCAAATTGCCAACAACAGCAGCATACACATTTGTTTTATATGCCCTTAAGAAAGAAAAATGCTTCTAATTAATTCTAGGATGCTATAGATTAAAGGCACATCACAGTTTCAGAGGGTTAAATATGCAAAAATGTCTTAGAATTGATGAAATATGGTAGTAAAATCGATGAGTCTGATTTTTCCCTTCACCCATGAGTTGGGATAGTTTGAGATTAAATCAGAGAGACAGCGGGCAAATCCATCCATATTTCTGAGCCGTTTTAGTGATTTCCCGAACCCTCTCTGCAGTACCGATAGGCTTCTGCTTCAAAAAGGCCAAATCTGGGAAATTAGTATGGACTGTACTTGCCATAAGAATGTCCCTTGATCATAGGCATGAACTGTGTCCTGAAACTAAACCATTATTAAGTTGCTGAATTTCAACCCACATTCAAACTCTGATGTTTTTCTAAGGCACTAGCTAGTCAAAACTTTTTTTTAACATTCAAAACATGTGCTCATGGATGAGTATACATGATAGTTTATTGAACTGGCTTGAAAAAGAACATGTAGTTTACAAAAACTACTTAATTATTGCAGAGCTAAAACATTAAAATAAACTCTGCAAAGCACCTCAGAAGTGTCAGTGTTTCTTTTGATCTGAGACATTGTTTATAAGAACGAGAGATTTAAGGAAACCCAAATGAGTATACACACTTTATGAAAAATATCACATAGGAATATTTACTATTTTAGTAATGTATCATTTCTTTCGGCTTTCAATTTTCACAACCATTAAAAAGAGGGAGATTGAATATAAATTCCCCTAAGCAGAGTTATTTTTTTTCTTCAACTTCTGTTTCCTTTTCTTTTAACAGTACTCTACTGCCACGTGGACATGTTTATTCCTGTGTCTCATTGATTCATGTGCTTACCATACTTGTTTATATCTGGTGCACAGTTGGTATTGTAAAATCTGGGTTTGTGGAGTGCAACTCTTGATTTGAAATAGGTGGCCCATAAAACTAAGCGATTAGATTAATAAGTTAGTGCATTAAAGTGAGGAATCAACACAAGGTTGATTTTCAGTCTCTTTATCACTTCCACACCAGATGAGAGAAAAGAGTGACCTGGTGTTTGCATAGTTCTTTTAGTGTGTCTGGAAAGATTTGTGTACTTTACTAACATTGTGCTGGAAACAGTTCAATCTTACAGTCTTCTGCCAGATCCATTCCATGTCCATATTTTGTGGGCTGCTATCTGATGAGGCTCACGCAGAATGGCAGTAAACTAATATATATTTGTAGCAATCCACTAGTATATTAGTTTCCTGATAATTGCCATCCTTCAAGGTCAAAAACCAAGGTACAGGGTATTTTCTGCATCTATATGCAAAATTTATTCTGTACATGGGTCTGTTAAGGGTCATAGGTTTCTTGAGCAATACAGGGGACTCATCATTTCAGGATATTTAGGACCATACAATAACAAGGAGCTATTTTCAGAGTGTGGCAAATTTTTAAAAGGACATCTTTTAGTGGACTGTTTTAAATTTGGGATTTTAAAAAAATTGTTACTGATTGAGGCTAATATGGAGAACTGGAGCTTGGTCAGTATTCTCCCACCTCTGGGGCAGTAGCATGAACCAAGCACAGATGTGGAACTTGACTCATTCTGTTATCTCTTTTGATCTTTCAGAAGCGCTGATTCTTGGCGTCCTTTGGCATCAATTGTTTTGATTTGGATTTTGTTTTTTGTTTTGCCTCCTATGTTATAGAACTTACTGCACTGACTCTGAGCTGCCAGGGAGCCATTTGGAATGGATTGAGATTCAAATTGTGAGTGGGAATTGTAGACTTAAACCCAGACACTCGTGGGTTCTATTTTATGAGAGACAGGATTGGTCAACAACACTGCTCTTTCCAAAGCATAGTTCTTAGCCACTCTCAGTGCTAAGGATTGCAGAGAGTGTTTAGGGGGTGTTTAAAGTGGCTGGTAACCTCTCTGGGCACCTGCTAAAGATCAAGTTACACCATAGTTCAGCCATTCCTTGTCCTGATTCAGAGACCTGGGTTTTCACTTTCTGACTCCTTACTCACTATGCACAGCTGGCAGTCACAGAGCCCGCCCGAGGTAGGGCCTCCAAAGTTTGCTGCTAACACATTTCTTTGACTAGACACTTTACTTCAGCATGGAAGAAAAGCTGATCTGAAACAAATGTTTCGCCCTGATTCCCTTGTTAGAGAAACAAATATCTGGACCAAATGTTTAAATTCTTTGTAACCACCTCCCTATGCAAAACTGAGACAAAAACAAAATCCAACATAGAAAAATGGCTAAGTCATAGACAGGCTTCATTGAAATCCAAACAAATGGTTATTTGAAGTAATAATAAAGTCTCCTCAACCATGCGATAAGGAGTTTAGCACACTTGAATAATTCCATGTCTTTTTAAAAGATATGACCTATCAGAAACACATAAACTTCTCTGTCTAGGATCCTTTCTGAACTCATAGGAAGGAATATCTGCTTTGGAATCATTCAAATGTGGATTTGAATCCCAGCTCTGCCACTAGTTAGCTGTGTGGACTTAGGTAAATTCCTTTCTATCTCTGAGCTTCAGGTTTCTCTTTTATAAAACTGGCATCATAATATCAGCATGGAAAGCTGTTGTGAAGGAAAAATAAGATTATATTAAACACTTAAGAGTTGTTCCTGAAACATAAGAGGTATCCTGGCAATTCTCTCCTGCCCAGACTCCCTCAGGATGTATTCAGGGGCCTGAGGATTTCCTTGCTGAGCATATATTTACACGAGCCAGATATTTCTTACCTGTATCGTACTGTTAGACTCCCAAACTTTTCCTTCCCATTCTCCATCTACCTTTCTGCTTTTTTCTGCTCTCTTTTTTGAACAGCCTTATTTAGTTTCATGATCGCATCTGTGCAGAAGAACCTTGATTAGCTATCCCCAGCCCTGATCTTTCTCCAGAGCTCTAGGCCCGTTTCTAATTACCTGCGGATATTTCACTGTTGATAGCCTGTCAGCGCTTCTAAGCAGGAGCGCCAAACTAAATTGATAACTTTTCCCTCCAGACCTGTGCCACTTTCTCCTTGGTTTTATGTCAGTTTAACCAACTATCATGGGAAGCTTGGGATTATATTTGATTCTTCTGTCCATCGCTGTCCTTGATAGTCCATCAGCCACAAAGACACATGGAACCCTCTACCAGAAATTTCTCACTTCCATCCTATCCTCTCAATGCCCTCTGCTGTCACCATGCCTCAGATCTTGTCACCTTCTACTATTACTATGGCTTGGCCTTTTCACTTATTTCCCTGGCCCTCATCTCTCCCCTTTTCAATCCATTCTTCACTCAGCTATGAGAGTTATCATAAGCCCAAGACTGTCATTTCCTTCTTAGAGAACTTCACTGACTGACTATTACTTTTAGACTGTAGCCTGAAACATCAGTGTGGTGTTAGTGGTTATGTCCCAGTTTGGCCCAGACCTACTTTTTATTTTAAATAAATGTTTTTAAAAATTAATCAAGAGCATTTCAAACATACAAGTAAGTGCAACGATAGGGTAGCAGAAACCAGTATACCAGCTACTTAGCATTTGTTGATGTTTTACATATTTGCTTCATATTTTTGTTTTATTTACATATTTTTAAATAAAACTTAAAACCCTACCTCCTCATCTCCTTCCCCTCTGTTCTTGGTCTCTGCCAACCTTGTTTTCCCCTTCCTTTCTCATATCCTATGCTCTTAGTGGTTGTGAGATGAAGGAGGGGTGGTGTCCTGGGCTGAGGGAAGACCTCTGAGACAAGGGTTTCTGAGGAGGTGATTGGAGCAGGCATGATTTCTCTCAGGAAGAAACCTCCATGTTACATCACTGGCAGGTGAGGAGTAGGCAGTATAACAAAGTGACTCCCAATCATGGTTATGACATTTACAAGCAAGGTACTCAACCGCTATAAAATTGTGTTCTCATTTGTAGAGTATCACTGTACTTACCTCTAAGATTGTTGTGAAGCTTTCTTAAGATAGTGTACATGGAGTCTTAAGATACTTACCTGGACACTTAAGATAGTGTCCAGGTGAGAGCCTGGCATCTGTATGTCAACTGAGGAATTGAAATGGATTGAAACAGACTAAGTGATACAGTGTTGTTCCTTCCTTGCAGCAGCATTGCACTGTGAATGTACAAGTGCCATAAATGTGGCCCCAGGAGCTTTCTGGGGAGTAACATGAAATATGCAATGTTTGGATTTGGTTTTAATTTGAAGTTCGCAAGTATAAAGTTATCACCTCCCCCTCCTGTCAGCCCGCCCCTCTCCACAAGCTTCTGTGTCACCACAGGAGTTGAGGTGCATAACCCCATGTTAAAGTATTCATTGGTAGTTGCCCCCAGGGAAACTACATGTGGCTGCTTCGTTAAAGGCTTTGCCTCCTGCTACAGAAGCCATCTCATGTCCTCCAGTTCCTTTAGTTTATTTTTTGTAGTTGGGCTAAGAAATAGTTAAATAGGTTTCTCACTACGTCTATGACTTGAATCATGTTTAAGTGAATTTCTGAAGTAAGATATCAATGTTACATCTGCCACAGAAGAAAAAAAGAAAACCCACGTACATGAATGATTGTAATCCTTGCCCAGAGCATGAGTCCCCCAGTGCTCCAGAAAAGGCCATAAATCCATGCGATATCCCTGACTACTGCATTTTATATCCAGGTCGCAGAGCTGCGGAGGGAGATGTAAAAGTAGGGGCAGGCAAAAAGTGGGTTGACTGCACATCTGGGAAAGTGCTTATGTATTGCTTATCCCTGACTGTTCATCTTGTGCTCGTGAAGTCTGGCACTGTAACACTTCTAGCTGATGACAGGAGCTGAATAACTTGTGTGTGGCTGAAGCATTTGTCCTCCTAAGAAACCTCTCATCTATTGAATCTTGGTTAAGGCCCTTCCTGGATGACATAATATCCCGCTTAGTATGGGAATTAGAAGCAATCTTTATTAATCTGATATTGAAATTAATTCTTATATGAAGGCGTATAGAACTTCAAGTGCCAAACATCATATTTTTTTTTTGTGAAAACCCAGTCTTTAGCATTTAAAGAAAGACTGATGTAAACTTTTCTCATGACTTAGGAAATTTTGAAAAATGTATTGACGCTGCCAACTCCCAAATAACATTTTACTAACTCTAAAAAGTCAGATGGTAGATAGCTTAGGCAAAGGCAGAAATAGTGGCCAGATTCCTCATATTTGCTTACTATTGAGAGTAATTTAGGTTGAAGAAATATATTTTCATAATACAAACAAATTGAATGAATAAATTCAATTTTTGTTGAACAGCTCTCATTGAGGATCTATGCCCATGAAAGTTGGGTTGGAGGACGTGGGCTGAATTAACCATTGCTTGTTCTGAAGGGAGGACTGCTGATTGAGTGGTTTGAATGCAGTGAGAAGCTGAAACAGTAATTAGCTGAAGATTTCAAACTGGGAATAATGAATTAGCTACTAAATTTTTAGTGACTTATTGGTTGATTCTTTTAGTGTCAACTTGTTTATCTTTAAATAACATGCTTAGCTTGCTATTTTACTGACTTTAACATTTTAGGCCGTATCTATTGACTTTTGATAAGGATTTGGCTCTATTTTACCGAGTTCTCCCATTCTGCCACTACTCACTACACACCTCCCATTCCTCCAGTGTTCCGATATATTTCTATCATTTTGCTTATATTAAGATTCATATTTATCTTCCTAAGAATATGCAAATTATTTAGAAGGGAGTCATGTAGTAAACTATGATTACTCTTTATTTATTGCTTCATTGGAGTTAATAATTATATTATTTTTGCTTAATTTAAAAATATAGTTATCACTAAATCAACGTCACCTATTCCATGATATTAATGATTCCATTATTTCTGCTTGATTCTTGAAAGATATTTCTGTTAATAATTCAATCTCAAATTCTCTGCCAGATAGCCACCTCTTTTCAAGGTGTCCAATCTCTTCAGATATTATATCAGCAACATGTGTTGAAGTTTTTCTCAGAGCAGTCTGACCTGCTTCTACCCAGACTGGTTGCTCTCTATAGGCACAGTTAAATTTCTGAGACCTTTCAAGTCTGAAAATGACATGATACTTTATCCTCACACTTGACTGATAATTTTGCTGGATATAGAATTATACGTTGTACAACATTTTCCCTCATATTGTGTTCAAGTATTTAGGGTTGCTGTTGAGAAGTCTTATGACTTGATTTTCAAGACTTTTAGGACCCCTTAGTCCCTCCCTCTTTCAGCAAGTTTGTAGTGTCTTCCTTTTATTCGTAGTATTCTAAGTGTGCTTTGGTCTCTTTTGCATCCAATGATCTGGCTACTCCGTTTGTTCCTTTCAGTATGAAAACTCAAGTCTTTCAGTTATGAAGAATTTTCTTAAATTATTTCTTTGATGATTTTTGCTTCTACATTTTTTTCCTGTTTTTTGTAACTACTACTTCTCAGATATTAGACTTCCTGTATTGTTCCTCTTTTTTTCCTTCAGTTTTTCCTCTCTTATTTTGAATTACTTTGTGTTTTGCTGTACTTTCAGGGAAAATTTATCAACTTCATCTTCTAACACTCTGTAGTGAATTTTCACTTTCTGCTATCATATTTTAAATGTCTAAGTATTCACACTTTTCTTTTCAGACTGTTTCTTTTTATGACATTCTGTTTTTGCTCATGGATGCAGGATCTTTTCTTACACATTAGAAGATATTACTGATAGGTTTATTTTCAAGTTTACTTCTATGCACAGTCTTCGTTAGCTCCATGTTGCTTATTTCTATAGGTTATTTTGCTCCTTGTCTTTCATAGCAGAGACTTTTGTCAATAATTGGTGTTACTTACTATGTGCTCATATTTAATAATGGGGCATTAAAAAACATCTTGGCTCTGTTCTCATGGACAGAGCTTGGCAATTGAAGTGTTCCCTATAGGGTGCTTCTAGATTTACCTTTTGCCTAGGAAATTCCTGCTATCAATGTCTTTGGGTCTCTTCTCTATAGCTTGTTGGATTCTCCAGGCAATTTTCTAAACTCTCACCTGAAGTGTCCTGGAAACCGAATTGGGCAAGAGAGTTGGAAGCCTAATTATTGAGAGTATTAATATTCCCTTAATTCCTATGTTTACTGTAAAGTGCTACAAGTTTGTAGTGAGACTGTGGTTTCCACAAATCCCTGGTGTTCTTCCAGGGCTGGGGAGGGGCAGCTACCAAGTTGCATGGAGCAAGAGGATGGGATCTGGAAGTCTAAATGGTTCTTCAACAAATTTTCAGCTTTTCTTCCTATTTTTGGTCATCTTTACCTCTACTATCAGAGCCATTTCAAGGTTCTGCTATGTAAATTCATTTCTTTCTAGTTTGTTCCACTGTTCAGTTCCACTGTTCTAGTTTGTTCATCTTAGGATTCAGTTCTTTCAGCTTAGCTAAATCAGTGACCATTCCTCCACCAGTTTTTCAATCTAACCTCATTAGATTGATGATAGTACCAGTCCTGGTTCTAGCAGGTATTTGATCAGACATTGAAATTAGGATATTCTGAGTAGAGTTTAATAAAGGGCTATTTCCAAAGATAGAGGAAGAATATAGATGCTGCCGACGAAATGAAAACACGAACACCGGTTGCTGTGTAGTCGTCTCTCGAGTTTCTCGAGCTCTTTATTCTTATAGCCTCTAAACAAAGCCGGCCTTTTGCCAAAGCAGTGAGTCAGCGACCTAAGCCTGCGCAAGCGTCCCACAATAATGACCTTTCCCCTACACATCTGTTTATAACAGGTTCCTTCATAATGTTATGAGTTTAAATGCGATCCCCCCCAAATTCATATGTCAAAGTCCTAACACCCATTTTCTCAGAATGTGGCCTTATTTGGAAATAGGACCATTGCCAGTTATCTAAGGTGCTTCCTTGGCTAGGATCCCAAAGTTTACTAGATAAACTGATCCACTGAAAAGGAAACCTCAATACTCACCATGTCTCCTTTTATTAACTTTCATGGAATCTTAATGGTGGCATTTTAGGAGGCAGAGGTACATGAAATAAAGCCTTGTCTGTATCTGAACTCTATCAGTTATCCTGTCTTATTTTTCAGAACTTTGTTGGTATCTCAGAAGGATTAATATGAAAGCATAACAAAGCCCCCAAGAGCTCATCTTACAGAATTAAATCCCAAAACAGTTGGACGGTTGATTTTTGAGTGCCCAGCATCAATTGCCCCTTGTTCTGCTAACAGCATGCCAACTGTTCCCTGGAAAAGGATGGCTCCCTCATCCTACTTGGTCTTGGTGGCACAGTCAATGGAAGAGCCACACCCCCTTCCCTGGCCAGCATTTGTGCATGTGACTGAAGCTAAAACAATCAGATTTTTTGTGGGAATCTTGATCTGATCACAAGGACAGCAAACAGTTGAAATCAATTCATTCTGAAGGTGGCGGCCTGAAGAGACAGCTTTTGTTATGGGCTAGAAGAGCCCACGAACTACCTGTCCCTGTTTTTCCCAAGACCTTAACTTTTCCTTGGGATTCTGTGAGATACTTAATCTTTCCAATGCATTCAATTTTCTTAAGTTAATAAGGGTTGTTTTGCGTTTTGTTCAGTCAAAGATCCTTAACTGATTCAGTCTATAATCCATTTCTAGTGTTATACTTTCTGGTATTCTGCCACTGATATTTCTGGGGATGATAATGGTAGTAGGGAATTTAAATTATTTATTTGATAATTATTGTTTTAGAGATTTTTCTCTCTCTGAAGTGTTTGAATAGATATTTTTTCAATTGATCCTGGATCATTAAGTGGTTAAATTTTGCAGGAGAATACAATAGTCTTGAAAAGCACCCAAGGTTTCAAGCTTTGTGTATGAGGATATCTTTTAATTTAAATGGCTTCTCAACAATGTACGTTGTTCCCCAGTTCCTTTGTATACTGTCCTTAAAGAATAAGATTAAAACTAGAGGGGATGTTTTCAGTTCCCTGAAAATAGAAATTGCTGTTGGAAAAGGGAATGATGTTCATGGTAGCCTATGTAAATGATATTTAATTAATGTTTTTGAAAATACTTTTTATCGTTCAAGAGAAAGATTAGTTTGTATATATATTATTGGTCATAGGTAACGAGAGGTAGAAAAAGCATCCTGCATTTCAGCAATGAAAATGCAAATTCTGAGATTGTGTAACAAAAATGGAAAAGTCTATTTTAGCTCATAATCCACATAACACTCAGTTTAATAATTGTAAATATATGAAATACTTGTTATTCTGATAATAATTCTAAAAATGCATTTAACTTTGACAAGAATATATAATTATAAGGTGTCTAATTACTGTAAATTACCTGAAGATAATTTGATTAGAAATCAAGTTCATTTTCCAAATAAAAAAAAAATTTGTAGTTTTTTCTAAACAAGGAGATGTCAAAAACTCAAGATTGTTGGTATGCATAAACAATTCTAAAATTTCATACTTTTTTGTTAATTAAAACAGTAAACAATTTTAGGTTTAAAATGAATTTAAAAGTTTTCACTAACGAAGACTAAAACTAAACTATATTTTAATATAATTATACTGGAATTTATTATTTTGATTAAGTCCATTTTATCCTACATGTGCTCTAAAATTATATACAATGTGTGTATATTAATACACATACACATACATGTATAATTGTGTTCAATTAAATAAATACGTTAAAAAGGTTTTTCCTTTAAAATTGGTGTACAAATGCAGAAAATCTGCTAATCAAGTCCATTTCTGTGACTTACTACCCTTCTACCTATTGACTAATACAATCTTGAAAATGTCTCTTAGTTTCTCTGCAACTCAGTTTTGTTATCTATTAAATGTGGAGACCAAGTGATTGCTTTGCCTACCTATATCAGTCAGATAGAGTAGGTTGTGCTGCACTAATGAATGACCTACAAATATCAATGGCTTTAAAGGACCTTTTTGAAACTTTTGCTCACCTAAGCAACATGTCCATCAAAGGTTGGCAGGAGGGGGTAGAGTTGTTCTTGTCATAGTTACTCTGGGACCCAAGCTGACAACACATATCAAATGATGCCTGTCTTAATTGCCAGAAGAAAAAGCGAGCGCTCAAGAATCTCACATTGCCAACTAAGTGCTCTAATCTGGAGATGACATATGTCACCTGCATATTCAGCTCATTGGCTGGTCACATGGTCCTACTGTAGTACAGGAAGAGCTATCCTTCTACCCTTCAGATCCTTCTGGCTGGTCTAAGAATTAAATTGACATGAGACAGAATAATAGGAGAAAATCAAACAAAGTTTAATAACATGTACACATGAGAGAAACCCAGGAAAACTGAGTAACTTGCCAAAATGGCTGAAGCCACCACCTTAAATACTATCTTCAGCTAAAGACAAAGGAGGATTTTGGGGGTAGTGGTTTGGGACTTCAAAGGGGAGGAAGGCAAGTTACATGGATATGAAAAGGCAAGCGTTTGATAAACAAATATTTGCTGGGCCATCTATAGACCATGAGACTTGAAAGAGAACTTTGATAAAAATGGGCTTAGCAAGGATCATCCCAGTCTAGCATACCGAGAGTTATCTGTGGTGATAGCCTGTCTCATTACAAGCCTTCTATCTTAAATTCCTCTAGGCAGTTAGAGGAGAGGTCAAACTTTCTTTCTGAGTCTTTTTTTTTTTTTTTAGTAATCAAGCTAAAGAGACACATTTTGGGGTGGCAAATTCCCCCACACCACTTAACCCCAAGGGGACCAGGAAGTGAAATTCTATTATAAACATAGAAGAGAGACAGAAATATTTTGCCAACAGTGTTGCTGGTTCTTAGTTAATATCAGCCCTGATCTTGGCTCTCCTACAGTGAACCTGACATGTATGGGGTTAAAACTAAAACTCTGTGTTTCTGGTTCCCTGGGTCTTCAGTTACACTCATATATAAATGTTTGTTTCTTTACCTGCTAACTCCATGAACTTTATGAACTTTATGACCAAATGGAAGTTACAAATTGTTAAAGCCCAGATGGCCTCAAACTGGGCTCCCAGTAAAGTTGTAGCTGATCTCAGTATCTTGAAGTTCTCTTACAGAGAAGCTAATGTCCAGAGAATATCAAGAAACTGAAGCTTCTCAGGCCCAATTCCTCGGCTTCCTGACATCAGAAGTCTACCTTCCACCATGGACATAAACAGCCAAGGACACTTATGAGAGATCCTTTGTCTCCTTTGCTGGAAGCAGCCCCAGACACAGGCTGATGGGAAAATGTGGACCAAGAAATCCACAGCCCCCCCTCCCCTACCTAAAACCCCCAATAAAACCCCCTACCTATTTCTTAATGGGGAGAAAGCAACTTTTGGGGCACTGGCCCTTGCTTTGCTTCCTCTGCCTGGCAACGTAAGGCTTTCCTTGTTCTCCCAAGACTCTGTTCTCATTATTTGGATTGGCATCAGGGTAAGAGACTGAACTTTTGGTAACAACAGTACTAATGGTACCATATCACTTCATAGGATTCTTGGGCTTTGTATATAAAAGTGCTTTGTAAAATATGAAGTAATGTTTACACTCGAGTCTTTTGACTCCAAAGCCTCTCTTTCCATTATACCAGATGGTCATTAAACTTCATTGTCATCCTTTTGTTCTTTTGTTTAATTAGTACATACTTATTGAGTGCTTATAAAATGCTAATCATTGTACTAGGGGTACAAATGTGAATAGGGCAGTCTTTGTCCTCAAGGGATCCCAAATTAAGTAGAGGAAAAGAACACAGACCACTAACAGGATGACGTTAGTTCTCTGCGTGCCCCAGAGGAGAGGAGGATTCCTTCTGCAGGGCTGGACTTGGAATAGCATATAGGAAATGGACTCGAGAGCAGGAGAATTTTGGAGTTCTAAAATCACTGAGTTTTTCTATCATATTATTTTTGCCTCAGTCTACTTAAAAGGATAACAACTAAGTCAGCCATGAAAAAAAAGAAAGAAACAAAAGAAGTCTATGTGCTGATTCTATCAATGAAAAAGCATTATTTTGCTAGTGGCCAGAATTATGGGGTATCTTTAAAACTAACTTTAGACAATTTATTTTTAAGCTGATTTCCCCTAAAAACAGACCTTTGCTTCAAATAGAGAAGCAAGTCACTGTTCTTAGAAATTCATCTATTTGCCTTTAGCTGGACTTAATTTAAAAAGGGTACATTTTTTATTCTGTTTCCCCTCTATGTATTTTAAAATTTAGTCCTGAGTTGTTTACAAAAGAAACCTATTGCTTTTTCTAAGTCATTTCAGCTGAAACAGGAAGGACCAGTAAGTAATAAAACCTGAGAATGGTATATTCTAGAGAAATTAAGAGCATGGAAGAAATTGCTTTGGTCGCAGTATTTAATTCGATTCAACAAACATCTATTGAGTCCATTATAGGTAAGCCATCAAGAGTTTTACTAACTGGTGAGGGAGACAGACAAACAAAAATGGTCTATATTATTAGTAAGAATGGAAATAAGTGGTGCAAATAAATGTAGTGAAAAACCCGGTGGGGTACAGAGGAAGGAGTGGTAATTTTCTGACTGGAGGCCAGACAATGCTTCCCAGAGCTGTAATATAAGCTGGACCTAGAACAATGAGTAGAGTTTCAAAGGCAGGAGGAGAGGAAGAGAGTGGAAGTTGGGGTTGGGGAAAGAGTATTTGAGACTGAAATCAAAATATGAGAAAAAGCATAGTGACAAGAAAATACATGACCTATTTGGGCAAAGGAAAGCAGTTCAGAATGATAGGGCTGTGTGTGTGTGTGTGTGTGTGTGTGTGTGTGTATGTGTGTATTAAGAGATAAGTACAGAAGAGTAGATTGAGGCTAGACTATGGAGAGCCCTGGATGTCATGCTAAGGTGTTTAGATATTATTCTCTAAATTAGGTGCCCTAAAATGTTGTCAAGTTGGAAAATGACATGTTCAAACTTGTGCTTTAAGAATATTGCTCTCTTATTTTTTTAAATAAAAATTGTGTATATTTAAAGGGTACAGCATGATGTTTTGAGATATATAGATATATATACACACACACATAGTGAAATGATTACTACGGTCAATATAATTAACATATCCATCTTCTTGCATAGTTATCTTTTGTGTGTGTGTGTTGAAAACATCTGAACTCTACTCTCTTAGCAAATTTCCAGTGTACAATACAGTGTTACTAACTGTAGTCATGCTGTACTTTAGATCTCTAGATTTATGCATCTTACATAACAGCAACTTTGTGCCCTTTGACCAACATCTCTCCTTTTCCCCCCACCTCCCTGACCTTGATAACCTGGGTTCTACTCTCTTGAATCTCAGTGAAGACTGATTGTGGTTAGAACCTATTGAAGATAGACCAGAGGAGATCCAGGAATGAGAACTTGAGAAGCGAAACCAGAGCAGTAGGGATGGAAAGGGGTGGCTATATTGGAAATAGACTTGGGGCCTGACTGCATATGGAGAGTAATGGAGAGGCCTGAGTGACTGGGTGTCCTAACTTGGGTGATGTCCAAATCTTCTTAGCAGTTTGAAGTTCCACTTCCCTCCCCTAGGAGTTGCTCAATGACTCCCATAAATACAGGGAATTCCCTTGGTCTCTTTAGTTTTCCCCTTCTAAATTGATTCATTTTGTTGGACTGACTGGTGCCAGATCCCTCAGTTTAAATCTAGGTTTTACCTCGCTGCCCACACCTTTGGAATTGATGTACATGCAAGAAATATAATCATAAAAGTAACTCTATTAAAAAGATAATGTCTCACTGATCTTTTTATATTGCTCAGTATGAATAGCAGTGGAGCATTGCCTGACATAGAGCTGAAAGATGAGAGGATGGTGCAAAAAGACTGGGCAGGGTTCCACTCTGCTGTACACAAGGTCGCTAAGAGTCAAGATAGACTCCATGACACTAACAACAAAAGGGATAATCCTCTCCCTGTCACTGGATGCAAACTTCAGGAGACTTCCTAACTTTTCTGTTCACTCTTAGGTAAGAGGAAGAATTATAGGGCACATGGATGGTATGGGCTGATCCTCAGTCCCTGTTGGACCTGTGGAAGGCCAAGTATGGGGTCTGATATATCTAGGGTCTAAATAATTTTAAGATAATTCATCATCTGACACAATAGCAACAGGAAAACTCTAAGACATCAAGTTTTTCCTTTAACAATAAAGCTCCTAGCCTTCTGTGACGGCACGGTGTGTTCCAGGTAAAGCATAGTGTTGTTCAGAGCAGATTCTATGAAGCCTGTCTGTGGAGTAGCACCATCTGATGTATCATTCCCTCCAATCAAGTTACTGACTGATACTGATTTGTCTGTTCAAAAGTAAGAGTCAGAAGACTTTGTACTGTCTTAGATTTTGTAAAGTGAACAGACAACCAAAAGTAGAACAGTATACCAAGGACAATAATGGTCAATAAGCTAAACATGAAGAGTAAAAAGAGTAGGAATTAGAGTGGGATAGACTATGGCTGATTCGGATCAGTGGTTCTCAAACTTTTTGGTCTTAAAACTCCTCTATACCTCTTAAAAATTACTGAGGACTCCAAAGAGCTTTTATGTATGTGTATAAAATCTATCTACATTTACTGTATTGGTAATTGAAACTGAGAAAATTTAATACATATTTTTATGTTCATTAATTTTAAAATAATAATACACCCATTGCTTGTTAACATAAATAACACTTTTATTTGAAAGAACTATAGTTTTCAAAACAAAAAAGTGAGAATGGAGGCATTGTTTTAGATTTTTGCAATTCTCTTTAACATCTCTGGCTAACAGAAGATAGCTGAATTCTTACGTTACCTTCTGCACTAGTTTGTTGTGATATCACACATTAGATAGCCTCTGGAAAACTCTATTGTATACTTAGGAGAGAATGAGAGTGAAAAATGCAAATAATGTCTTAGCATTATTTTGAAAATAGTTTTGGCCTCTCACATCCCCAGACAAGGACATGGGGGTCACAAGACTACACTTTGAGAACTGCTGTTTTAGTCAATGGCTGTAAGGTTTAGAAGGATTGCTGAGCAGCATGTAAGATTGCATCTTGTTTTCTGTAATAGTCAACTCCCATAATCCCTTACCTCTCTATTCCCGACAACACTGAAAGCTCTTGGATTGTAGGGTTTATAATATATAGTGACATTGGTGCTTGCATAGTGGTTGATCAAAGGAGGATGTTTTGACCCCAGTGTTTCAACTGCAAGGACATTTTGCTGTGTTGGCTTCTATTGAGATGATGTTTAGTCAACATAAAAAAATTAGAACTTGACATAAATTAATGAGAAGTGCACAGAAGCATTGGTTTAGAAATTCCAGACACATAGTAGGCATTCAATAAATAGTCTTTGTGTATGTAATATATTGGGTAACAAGTCAAATGTACATAAGAAGTTATTCAGTGACAGTTGAGCCCATTTTTTAAGGATGTGGCATTTTTAATGATTCATTTAGATCAATAATGGAAAACAAATTATTCTGGCAAAATATATTGCCTCGATAGGATAGAATGGCTACTCCTGAGGCAAAGAGGTGAAGTTACCTATAAACAAGTATTACTTCACAAGGCTTGACCAGATTCACTATGTCTGGTGGCAGCATTTTTCCTCTTTATACTGCAGAGTTTGTATTATGCCTAAACTTTTTATTCACACACTGCATAGTTAACTTCTCTCTCATGAATAAAAGAACTTTTGCTATTTTCCTTTTCATTTTATATTTTAAAGAAAATTACTTTGCTAAAGATTTATGAATAAAATGAATTGTTTTAGTGCTTAACTCACAGAATATATTTCATGCTTAGTTCATAATTGGTGTTCTCCTAGCACATTGATATCATTGTCCATGATTGGGAATGGACAATTCTATGTGCAATTCCCATTTGCAAATATGAATACTTCCTGTATCTTTCTCCTGGCATCACGAAGATAAATACATTCAATGTCCATGCTGGAGTACTGAGGTCCAAGTTGGAAGTATAAATGTACAGACAATGTTATGAATGATTTAAGTAGAATAGAAGGAATGATGAGCTAATAGATAATTGTAGAGAAATTATACTTAGTAAACATCAATTGACCACCAAGAAGGTTGTAAAGATAGGTTTCTGTGGCTTCAGTTACTCTATCACAAAACCTCAAAGTGTTCAAAACTATGACATGAACTGACTAGCAATATTCCATTTACCAGAAACTTAGCTACTCTTCTGGTAAAATAATAGTGAACAAATTATGACCAATCTAGGACATTTGTGGAACATTAGAATTATAGCTAGAACATGGAAAATTATTTTGTAATGACATCATAACTTACTGGAATAGCCAGGGCAACGTATAACTTAGTAAATTCACACTGTCCTGCTTGGTAGACTCGGGGGAGTACATAATTAGTGGGCCAGGGTGGAAGTCCATGTCCTTCACATCTGCAAAAGCACTGTGAAGGATGCAGGACGTACTTAGAAGAGCTCGGCTGTATGGGAATTCTCTCAGAATTCACTGGCTTCGTATCTTCTGAAAGCAGATAAAACGACCAACAGTATTGGACTGTTAAAGACATACCCATCTTTCTTAATTTCTGTGTAGGCAGATCTGATAAAAAGAAAGATTATATATTGAGTAATTTCTCAAGGTGTAAGAAAACAGTGGGATCCATTGTTTCTTATTGCGGATGGGGCATAAATTAGGGTAGATCACATAGGACAGAATAAATAACAACAGTATCAAATGCTAAGTCAGAGCTACCCTGTGGGAGAAGAAACACAGTTGTTGACATTGCCAAACTTGAATCTGAATTCTGACTCCACATTTACTAGCTTGTAACTTTGGATGAGTTACTTAGACTATCCAATAAATCTCAGTTGCTAATTCTATAAGGTAGAGATGGAATTATTGTGAATATTAGATGAGATAATGCATATAAAATGTCTAGAATAATATCTAAATCATACTAGATGCTCAATAAATAGTTTCAATTATGAGAAAGATAAGCAGACAAAGTATTCCTAAAAGTCATTGCTAGGGGATAAAGCAACAATTCCAATAATGGAAATTAATAATAATGGAAAAAGTATCCTTTTTCCTTCAAGTAGCTTATAGTTCATTAGGTGCAGATAAGCTTAAAAATAATAATAAAACAAATTACAAGAAACTACACAAGAGGAATGATGTGTTTTACCTAAGGGTGTAGGGGAAAAGAAAGTTTTCATTAAAATGGTAATACTTAAACTGAGTGTTGAAAGATAAGATATTTATTAATCAGGCTCTAGAGATAGGGAGGAGAGGCTGTGATTTTGGCAATTCAGGTAGAATAAGTACAAGGAACTATAGTTTAGCGTTATTGGAACATGAGGCATGCAAGTGTAGCTTGGTGAAAAGTGAGGATGACAAGTCAGGCAGGGGCCAGATCATATAGGGTCTTACTTTTTGTGTTGAGGAGTATAAACTTCATCCTGCGGTCACAAGGATAGACTAAGTAAATTTAAGAAGACCGAAATCATATCAAGTATTTTTTTTCTGACCACGGTGGTGTGAAACTAGAAATTAATAATGGGAAGAAAGCTGGAAAATTCAAAATACATGGAAATGAAATAACACACTCCTGAACAACCAACAGGTCAAAGAAGAAATAAAAAAAATCTTGAAATAGGGCCTGGCCTGGTGGTATAGTGGTTAAGTTTGTGCGCTCCGCTTTGGCGGCTCAGAGTTCGCAGGTTCGGATCCTGGGTGTGGACCTATATACTGCTCATCAAGCCATGCTGTGGTGACATCACATACACAGAATAGAGGAAGATGGGAACTGATATTATCTCAGGGCTAATCTCCCTCAACAAAAAGAGGAAGATTGACAACAGATGTTAGCTCAGGGCTGATCTTCCTCACCAAAATATATATATATCTTAAAATAAATGAAATGAAAATGTGCCAAAACTCATGGATGCAGCAAAAGCAGTTTTAAGAAGAAACATTATAGAAATAAACACCTACATTAAGAAAAAAGAAAGATGTCAAATAACCTAACTTATTCCACAAAGCACTAGAAAAGAAGTACAAAGTGAATCCTAAGTTAGCAAAAGGAAGGAAATAACAAAGATCAGAACAGAAATAAATGAAATGGAGACCAGAAAAACAATAGTAAACATTAACAAAACTAAGATCTGGTTTTTTAAAGGATGAGCAAAATTGACCAGATCATATAGGATCTTACTTTCTGTGTTGAGGAGTATAAACTTCATCCTGTAGTCACAAGGAAGTCTTTGAAGGACTTCAGTTGGCAAAGTGATATAATCATATTTCACTGGAAGAATATTATGTTAGTGACAGTATGAAATAACGTTAGTGAGGGATAAGAACAGAGGCAGGAAGACTAGGTAGAAGTTTCATGTATCTGTCCAACTGAGAAACCATGACTGGCTAAACTAATCTTGAGAGTATGGTGTGTAAGAGAAATAGTCTGATGGTAGCATTGGCAGATTTTGGTCATTGTTTGAAATATGGCGATAAAAGGAAGAAGGAGTTTAAGATAAGCGTTTCAGATCAATGCCATTGAATAAGAAAAGTGAGGCTTTCAAGAGAAACGGAGGAATCAATTGTGTCAAATGTTAAGAAGATGTCAGGTAAAATGAGAACTGAAAAGAATTAATTAGAATTTGTAACGAGGTTACACACACAAATTCATACACATATGTTGTATAAGGATGCAGGTCTGGGAGGATTAGTGGCAATTATAATAACAGTTGTTTGGGGAGTTAAGAGTGTGGAAAGACTTCTGATGAGTTATAATTATTACTTAAAAAGACAGGGAAAAATGAGGAATTCAAAAAAGAGAGGAAATAAGTTATATGCATTGTATGTTTATGTTTAAAACATTGGAGCTGTGAGTAATTGACCATCTCTTATGGTAAAACTAGTGTGGTCCAACTTTGGGTCAATTTAGACACAAGATTATCTTAAACATATGGAAATTGACATTACATTCTCACTGCATGACATTTTATCAGAAGTTTTATGAGCGCCCCATCAAAATTTAATGTTTTAGTTTGAAATTATTTAATGAGAATTGAAAGATAGTATAACCAAACATTGAAGAGTTAAAAACGTAGAGAGTTATGTTTATAATTTTCCGTTAATATAGCAATAAAATTACACATTAAATACAAGGGAGGAAAGGTTATTGGGGATCTTCATTTGAGTTACTTCAGGGCCGTGGTGAGCCATGGGAGCCACGACGAGTGATGGGCAGGTGTGGATGTGCAGAAAGAGAGCTGATTATTCTAGGAGACTAGATGTGAAGCCTCAGTGAGATAGAAGGTGGTAGCTGGAGGATGACACCAATTGGAGAGGACAGGGTTTCTGAATTTGTTTTTAACCTAGGAAAGAGCCAAGTATGTTTACAGGCTGTGCAGAAGGAGCAGGGAAAGAGGGGGTATTTGAAAATACAGAAGAGAGTTCAAAAATGAAACAAAGTCCTGTGTTCCAGATGGGATGGAGGGGCAGATGAGGTCAAGGTCACAGGTGGAGGGACTAGCCTGAGAAAGGACAAAGGGACTCTTCAGCTCTGAGACTTGGAAGAAGGAGCGGAAGGAGATCCTGATGTTTGTCACTCAGAGGGGAGGAAGTTGAAGGCTGTTCATCCTGACAGCTTCAATTGCTCTGTGAAACAGAAACAAGGTCGTGAGCAGAAGACCACTGGCGGTGGGGGGCGGCGGAGTTGGGTTAAGTGCTGAAGGAGGGTGGGGAACTCTGTGTAGCTCTTGTGAGGGCAGGAAGGGTCTGGGCAGAGAAGGACAAAGATTTTGCATTGGGCCCACCTGTGGGATTGTGTGGCTTTCTCCGGCACCACTCAGCAGTCTGGGCTGGGCCAGGAAGTCTTTTGAAAGGAGAGGAGAAAGTCTACTTTGACAGAAATGGAAGCTCCCTCAGTCTTCTGGTGTAGAAGGAAAATAGAACCCCCAGATCTGTATTCTCTCTTCTTATGTACCTTTTAACTGTTTAGGTACATTTTAATGACTGAGCATGAGGCATTTCATTCAGCTCATTTAAGAAGACTCATTTGATTGCCATCTTAGCTGAAAGACATGTAGTTAGGCCTTAGGTGACTGAAGGCGTCCGGTGCTTAAAATAAGTGTCCTCTTGTCTTTCTGTTATCTTATAATGACATAATTTCTGCTAGTTAACTGTAGAACAGAATTCTTCTTATTGTTACCACTTCACTGCTCTTTGCCTTGCTTATCTGTCACAACGCTGATGTTTAAGTGGCTCTACTCTCTGTATGTGATTTCATATAAAGGAAAAAAAAAAAACAATGCAGCATGTTTGGGTGAATCTCATTCAATTTGGAATGATGTCTCTTTTCTCTTTCAAAATCTCCCTATTTGTAAGGAGACCTCAAAAGTGGTTTAGAGTAGGGGCTGGCAAACTCCGGCTGGTGCGCCAGTTCCAGACTGCTGCCCGGCTTTTGTGTGGCCCACAAGCTAGAGAGGAATTCTCCATTGTCTTAGATGGTTGTAAAGAGTCAAAGTAGGATAATATTTCATGACCTGTGAAAATTACACGGAATTCAAATTTTAGAGTCCGTAAATAAAGTTTTATTGTGACATACCACACTCATTAATTTATGTATTGTCTGTGGCAGGCGTCTGCTTACAATGTTAGAACTGAGCGGTTGCTACAGAGATCTGTATTGCCTGCAAAGCCTAAAATATTTACTATGTGGCCTTTTAAGGAAAAAGTTTGTTGACTCTTGATTTAGAAATGGTTTCTGAATATATTATGTTAACATATGATTAGACTTTTAAAATTCTTGCTTTTTAGTGGGGTTACTTTTAAGTTATCTAAAGGAGCAAAGCTTTGACACTATACATTTAAGTGTTTTTGAGAGACTAACATGTTAGATCAACCATTTTAAGGTCCAATTATTGCCTCTGTCATTAATGTATTTAGTTGATCTTGATTTCTACTAGGCTCTTTATCAGATACAGCAAGTCTAACGCTGGCTAAGATGAACAAATATAGCACACCATCAGATAGTATATTTCTCAGCTCTGGAGACAGACAGCCTATTCTGCCTCTGTTACTTTCTTACTGTGTAAACTTAGACAAGCTCTTTTGATTTATTCATCCGTAAAACGGAATATTATCCATACTTATTTCAGAGCTCTCTTGTAACCCTCTAATGAGATCATTCACATAGTAAAATATCTGACACAAAGTAAGTACTCAATTAATGTTGTTGCTATTACTGTTATTAGACTGTAATAATTCTATGATGAGAGAATAACTTGGTTCTCTGGAAACGGTGAGGGAGGGTCAGCTAAACCTTCTGGGTATGCTTCACCTTGCACTCATAAATTTGGTTGGAGATGCTATGTTTCTTTCAACACCAGAACACTAGATTCCTGGCTTCTGCCGGGAGGTCTAACCCTTTAGCTGGATCACCTTTCCTTCTGCTTTGAACTTGGCTTCCTCCTTTGAGGCCTCAGCATTCTTCACGACAAAGCCTGCTAGAACTTGATGACAATCACACACTGCTCTCTGTGGTTGGTAGAAATCCTTTAGAAAGAGCATTCTTTACTGGTATAAATTCCTCCCCTCACAGGCCTGCATTGTTAGTAAGAACTGTGCCTCTAATTTATGGGGCCACTTGCAGGTGAGATTTGTAGGGCCAAACAAAACGCCTACCTGCCTTATTCTGTTACTCTTAATTGATAACCACATGATGGGAAAAAATTAGTCCCACCTCAAATGTGCTTTAAAAACTCCAATTCTTTGTTGCCACTGCACTTGCCTCTGGCTTTATAAATGTTAAAATTAGAAAGAAATAGGTGAGGGAAGTCAAACGAAGAGACTACTAGGAAGTAGAACCAGTGGGAAATTCAGATAGAATTCTGTATGTTAAAAATCATGCCCAAGATCTGAGAGCCTCATGGTGAGGGACACTGTCACTACGAATGGACAGCCTCTGCCTTTCACAGAATATCGGAGTAGTTGATTTGAAATGGTGCCCAGGTTCAAGGCTGATTTTGCTTGGATTTATGCAGAGATTCAGAAAATATTTTAATTAATGGGGAGCTTTTTGGCCCAAATCGTTCTAATAACAGCACTGTCATACATTTTACTTTGAGTAAGCAAGTCTATCCTTAGCTGTTTTTGAATTATTTGTTGTATTTTGACAATGGAACCAACATAGTGCCTGAAGGCAAGTAGTTTTGGAAAGAAAACCTATTGGAATCCTAGTATCATATAAGCTGTGTGATCTTGGCAATCCTGTTTTTTTGTTATTTTAAGGTGGGATAATAAGACCCATCTCACAGAATATTGTGTGGGATATTTGAGTAAATATGTGTCAAATTACTGGCATATATTAAGGATTTCCCAAATGGTAACCATTATCATTTTAGAAATGATTCCTCCTTCCCTCAGACTCTAGGCCAAGATATAATCATTCTTTCAACCTCTTTTATTCAGAATCAATTATCTTGAAATAATTTTCTCTAACCTATCAGTGCAAGCCACCACCTAAGCATGTGTTAAAATGGATTTTCAGCAACAACATTCTATAACAAAATTTGCTTTTCAGACAAACAAAAGGACTTATGCCCTCATTAAACATTCATCTAAAGAAGGAGAAATTCCATTTAAATGAACAAGAAACAAATTCCCTTGACTTAGCTGATAGCTTGGTAGAAATTTAAATAGTTAATTTTTAAAGACTATAATCTTGAAAAGTAACAGAAGTTTTTAGCTGAAGGCTTAGTTACTTAAAGTACAACCACACCAGGCTGAAAAACAATGTTAGTGACAAGTAAGGAGCCCAAAAGAATCAATGATGATTAGTACTAAAGTATGTGGCTGTTATCGTTTTTCTTTACTGTACAAAAACACGTATTTCACAGGACAGAAATGGGAGCTGGCTGTAATTAAACATTTATATAGGTTTATTTTAATGCCCAACTGCAACTCTTTGGAGTAGCAGAGGAACGTAATATAGTATATCTATGAGAGTAATAAGTCACCCAGAGAATCTAAGGCCACAGTCTCAGATGAGAGGCTTAATAAAAATTTATAAATGATTCTAAGTAAAATATAATATAGTCTATCTCTAAATTCTAAAACACCTTTTTTCCCCCAAGGCTTACGTAATTGCCATTCTTTAGTGGAATGGTGAGAATATGCCTATCATAATTTTTTTCTGAAACAAACAATATTTACCACAAAAAATTTATATAAAAATTCAGCAGTGTTAATAGAGTGCTTACTGTATGTCAAGCACTGTTCTTGTGAACCCAATTGACAATGAATAAAGTAGAGAGAAATTTCTTCCCTTGAAGAGCCTACATTCTTGTGTACAGAGGCAGATAATATTAATGTGTTTGTATGTGTGTATACACACACACACACACACACCGTGCCTATCTTGTGGGTTTGCATGTGTTGTGTGTATGTACGCTTAAATAGTGATAAGGACTATTAAGAAAAACTAAATAAGGAAGGAGGAAATGAAGTGGTGGGGGTTCGATTTTAAATAGGGACTGGGAAGGCATCACCAAGAAGGTGACATTTGAGCAAATATTAGAAGACAATACGGAAACGCGCATGGGGATTTCTGAAGGATGAGTGTTTCAGACGGTACGACCATAGAGTGCAAAGGCTGTGTGGTGCCAGTAAACCTGGCACATTTGGTAAATGTCAAGTTGTCCAGTGTGCCTGGAGTGTGTAATAGAAGATAAAGTAAGGGAGGTCATAGTTTGGGAAAAGTAGATCTCAAAGGTTGCTGTAATGACTTTGACTTTTACTCTTAATGAGAGTGGAAACCATTGATCTCATAAATGAGATAACCAAACATTTTGTAAAAGTATTTCTCTGGTTGCTGTGTGGATCACAGACTGTAAGGGGCAAGAAAAGATGCAATTAAGGCAGGCTTTTGTTATATTTCAGGTGAGATGTGATGGTGGCTTGGACCTGGGTGGTAGTAGTGGAGGTGAAGGAGAAGGTTGAATTCTGGATAGATTTTAAAAATAGAACCAATGGGATTTGCTGAGAGGTCACATGTGAAATATACCTTTTTTGCCTGAGTATTTGAATGATGAAGTTGCCAATTATTTAGGGGAAGATAATGGAGGAGGAAATTTGGGGGTGGGGACAAGAGTTCAGTCTTAAAATACTAATTTGAAATAGTATCCGATTGCATTGGTAGTTGGGTATAGAAGTCTGAATTTTAAGGGAGAAATCTGAATGGAGATATAGAAAAATAGATTAGGAGTCTTAGGCACCTAGATGGTATTTAAAACAGTGAAACTCTGTGGTGAGATTAGTAAAGGAATAATGGTTGATAGAGAAAAGAGAAGGTCCAAGGGCCACTTCCTGGGGCAGTACTAAATTTTGGATAGTGGTTCTCAACTTTGGCTGCAGTTTAAAAAATACTGATGCCTGGGTCCCACCTCTAAAAGTACAGATTTAATTGTGTCAGTCAGGGTGCAGCCTGGGAATCATGGAAGTGACAGCTTATTCATTATAACCAAGTCACTTGATTCAGTCCACACTCAAGGGGAGGGGTTTACACAAAGGCATGAGCATCAGGAGGTGGGGATTGTTGAGGGCTGCCTTTAAAAACTGTCTACCACAGGTAGTCTTAAGTTTATCTTAGTGCATATTTGAAAAAGACTCGTTTTTTTCACTTAAACTATAGTGATCTAATTTTCTTTAAAAATAAATATATTGAATTAAATATGTTGAATCAAAGAAAAATTAAGTAAATAATAATAGAGGTATACATGAATATTGCAATAAATCAAGACAGTAGTGTAAATTACATGCATTTGGAAATGATGTATCTAAATAGATGACATTGTGTATGTTGACATTGTGTGCTATTTCCTACCACTGGTATTAATGTTCTCTTGACAGTTATAGGAAAGAGAATCCTGGAAAGTGTACAATTTCCAGGATAGTTTATATACTAGGCCACAAAACAAATCTCAATATTTTAAGAAGGCTGAAATAATATCAAGCATCTTTTCCAACTTCAATGGTATGAAACTAGAAATCAACAACAAGAAGACAACTGGAAAAGTCACAAATATGTGGAGATTAAAATAAATGCTACTGAACAACTACTGGGTCAATGAAGAAATCAAAGGAGAAATAAGAAAATACCTAGGAACAAATGAAAATGAAAATACAACGTACCAAAATCTGTGGAACGTAGCAAAAGTGGTACTAAGTTTATAACAATGCAGGCCTACCTCAAGAAACAGGAAAATTCTCAAATTTAAAAATGGGCAGAGGATTTGAAAAGAAATTTTTCCAAAGAAGATATACAGATAGGCAACAGGCACATGAAAAGATGTTCAACATCACTAATTATGAGGGAAGTGCAAATCACAACCACAATGAGATATCACCTCATGCCCATCAAAATGGCTATTATTGAAAAGAGAAGAAATAACAAGTGTTGGAGAGGATGTGGAGAGAAGGGAACCCTCATACACTGCTGGTGGTAATGTAAACTGGTGCAACTACTATGGAAAACAGTATGGAAGTTCCTCAAAAAATTAAAAATAGAACTATTATATGATCCAGCTATTCCACATCTGGGTATTTATCCAAAGAACAGGAAAGCACTAATTTGAAAAGATATTTAGCCCTATGTTCATTGCAGCATTATTCACAATAGCCAAGACTTGGAAACAACCTAAGTGCCCATCAACAGATGAAAGAATAAAGATGAGGTATATATCTATACAATGGAATACTACTCAGCCATAGAAAAAGATGAAATCTTGCCATTTAAAACAACATGGATGGACCTTGAGAGTAGTATATGGTAAGTGAAATAAGTCAGATAGAGAAAGTCAAATATATGATTTCACTCACATGTGGAAGATAACAACAGCCAACAAACACATAGATGCTGAGAATAGGTTGATGGTTACCAGGGGGAAGGGGGTTGGGGAGGAGCAAAAGGGGTAAAGGGCACATGTGTATGGTGACCAATGGCAAGTAGACTTTTGGTGGTGCACTCAATGTAGTCTAAACAGAAGTTGAAAGATAATGATGTACACCTGAAATTTATTAAAAAAAAGAAAAGAAAAGAGAATTGTAAGCCACAAGGCTCTGCCTGTTAGCAACTTCTAAAAAGTATAATTCAGAAATATTCTCTAGGTACCATCAAAAGTGACATTTGAAAACCAAGAAACAAGCAGCTATGCATTGAATTATTATTTTGCTGAAATTCAGGAATAGAGAACTGCTGTAGCAGCAATTATAGCAGCTGTAGAATTACACAGAGTGAAATCTTCTTTCCTTCTCGGCAGCTGCAAAGTTTTAATATTAATTATCATATCATGTCTGGCCCAGATAAGGAATGTAATAACATAATGGAATTGAAGAAAAATGCTCGTGGGGAATTTTATGGAGAAATTTTGAAATAGATACTTAGGGCTTTTACCTGTATTATCACTATAATGAGATTTGTCCTGTTTTTGAGTGTCATAGAGGGCCAACCATCTTATTCCTCTTGCATATTCCTCAACAGAACATTATTCCATGGAAACAAATTTAAGATTTTGAACTGAAATCTGAAACATTTAGGCTGAGCTGTGTGGAAGAAAAGGAAAGCACCAGTAAGTCCCTATCATTAATGAAATTTTCATCCTGTTTCTTTCACTACAGCCTGGCAATGAGGCTTTTATAAACTCACAGGATATACTCTACACGTGAGCATGACTGAATCATGGGGAGAGTCTAGACTGAGAGCCAGGGATCCGGTGCCAGGAGTGCTGATCCTGGGTCTTTTGTGTGTGTGTGGGATATATATATATATTACATACATAAAACCATCTGTGTTTATAGATTGAGCAGAAAGGACTAAGACACCTTTTCTTTTTTATTTCTTAGGTTCCCCTGCCCTGTGCTCCAGCAGATTGTTGCACAAGTGTGTTTTCACATGGGACTTGCTGTTCCCTCACTGAAAAACCAGCAGCAAATCTTATATTGGAAAAAATTTTTTAACTGAGAAATTGAAAATTAGGTCCATACTAAATACCCTGTTTCTTTACCAAATACCCTGGGCCAACTATGAATCATACTACCGCCACCCTTTTATAAAAGCCAGAAACCAAAGGGTCCTCCTTCCATTTCTCTCATGCTTTACATTCAGTCTGTAACTAATTATGAAGACTTAGTTTCCTAAATATTTTTCAGATCTTCTCATTCTCCTTCATTTTTGTTATAACTAACCAATTTTGAACTACCATCACTTAATTGCTTGGATCATTGCAATAAGGAAGTGAATTTTGTAACTTCTTAAGTCATATGGTTCTATGGTAATCAGAAAAGGACTTGAGATTAGACATGATAGACATTCAAATGATTGCTACAGAATAAGAAATGGTTAGATCTTGGGAGCCATCTTGTTGAGTTTGTCACTTAAAAATTAGGAAACTGGGGCTCCGGTCAAAAAGACTTGTCAAAGATTACGTAGTTATTTGGTGTCAAAACAACAGATAGCTATTCTTCAGAGTCCTAGCCCTACATGCCCAAACTTGGAAACAAAAGATCTCAACAAACTTGGAAAGGTTATCTAGCTTTTGCGGGGAGTTAAATGAGATTTTCTTCAGTTCATTTCATCTTTAAAACATTGTGACTATTTATTTTATCACATACATAAAATAAGACCTAAATACAAAGTAAATTAGGGACTAAAATTTAAGAACCAGAGGTGATGGATTCCCATTCTTTAAACAGATTTCATTTTATATTTGAAAATATAAATGAAAATTCATACTGAACCTGAAATAGACATTTATACAATAATGTAAGTATGATAGATGGGGAAAAATTACCTGGGAATCTGGGCAATATGCCTAGACTAGAGAGACCACTTTTTGAAAGGAGAATAACAAAATTTCTGTCAGCTCAAATCTCCTCCATAAAGCAGTCATTCTAATTGGATTGATTCTCTAGGAAATAAGCCAGGGAGTCAACAGTAGGCTTACTAAAATGGTAGCTGCGCAGAATAATTTTGGCTACTATTTGATTACAATTACACTTAACTTAAAAAGGCTCCTTCTCATTAGATTTTTTTCTAATGAATCGTTTGTCAATAGACATCTTTCCTTTCTAAATAGGATGACTATAATATTTATAGTCCACAGAAACAACAGGCGTAAAACAGGACTGTCCTGGGCAAACGGCAATGTACGGCAATCCTATGTCTGTTATGGAAATAACGAGTCAGGATAATGCACAAGTTCACAAAGTGGGAAGTGGGTGAAGTTTGTTTTTGATGTCTTTCTTTTCCTTTCTGTGGACTTTTCACTATTTCTGATGCTTCCTGTTTCAGTGTGTTCCAGGCTCTCTTGACACACTATCCAGTCCTGCTATTTCTAGGTAGTGTTTTACATGCTAATATTGTTCTCTTTTTCAGGAGAAACTTGCCATTGTCTTCAATGCTCGGTTTTCAGCTACATATCTAGAAACTGATCTAATAAACCAATTCACACTGTATAAATCATAACTTGGTGCAGAGGAAAAGTACATTTAAAAAAATCAAACAGTTCTGTGTTTGAGCTTTGATCCCCTACTCTCTAGATGTGTGGCTCTGGACATAAGCTCTCTAAACTTTGATTTCTCTGTAAATTTCTGGATGATAGCTATTTGTGGGCTTAAAGGAGTAAGTTCAGTTAGAATGGAGTGAACTCTGCTAGATACCCAACTTGAAGAACTACGAACTTGAGAATCTATTCTCTCCTCCAACTTTATGAGCCTAAGCCAATAATATGACACTTTATCTCCCAAACCAGATTGTTTTCTCATGGAACAACACTCCTCTTGTTCCTTTTGCTCTTTTGCTTGGAGCCAGTTGCAGTTCTCCAAGATCTGAGGAATAGATAAAGGAAAGACAGATTTATGATTGTAGTTCTTGCATTTTAAAAGATTAATACTTGGCTTGACTATGATCATCAAGTGCAAGATGTTAAGTTAAATGTTGTGGAATGTGAGGCTCACTAGAAGACAGAAAAGGGTCCTCTAAGGTATTCTCTATCTAAAATAAGGAATCAGATTATGATGGAAAGATGAGGATGGTGTTTTTCTCTTTCTTAAGTAATTCTTCAGAATGTTTATTCAGGAGCTTTTTTCATTTTTTTTACACCTATTCCTCCAAAAGCATCAAGACATTAACAAAATCTATAGTGTTGTGTGAAACACTAATTTCTGTTTTCTTTTAAGTTATCATGGAACATAAAGGGCTACTGTTATGTGATCTTGGCACCTAAAACAATATCGAACTTACGAAGTTCTCTCAAAAATTAAATTAGCTAATGCCAGTACCAGGTATATAAATAATTGCTTAATTATGGTTTTTCTTCTCTAGCAACTCAATATTTTTTTATATTCTGTCCGAGTTTGCATTTCAAAATAAAGCTACTGGAAAATAGCAAGTCTTATAGTACTTAACGGGGGCATTTCAAAGGCCTCGACAGGGTTTTGTGGAAACGCTTTTGGGCTCAGGGAGGAAAAATTGCGTTTTTACCACCAAACCTTTTATTACGAAAAAATTTTAAACATACGGAAAAGTTGAAAGGATTGTACGATGAACACCCATAGTCCCCACCTCGATTGTACAATTAATATTTTGCTATATTTGCTTAATCACAGATCTCTCCACCTAGCCTTGTCTCTATCTACCCATCAATCTATCTTGGTTTTTGAATGAATTTCAAAGTGAGTTGCAGACATCTGTACACTTTACCCTAGACACTTCAGCATGCACATCATTAACTGGTTCTATACTTGTTTATGTTTCTATTTTTAAGGTAAATTTTACATACAGGGAAATGCATATATCTTAAATATACCATTTAATGAGATTTGACAAATGCATACACACGTGTAATCCAAACTCAATATTCAAGATATTGAATATCACCATGGAACTAGAAAGTTCCACTCTACTCAATACCTGCTTCTACTCCTCATACTCAGGATGTAATTCTTATGATGATGTTTCCCACGATTGATTTTTTTTTTTTTTTTAGTAGAACTTCATATAAATGAATTCATATTATATATAGTCTTTTGTTTCTGGCTTCTTTCATTCAGCATAGTGTTTCTGAAATTCATCCACGTTGTTGTGAATATCAGCACTTCAGTCTCTTTTATTGCCAGTAGCAAAGAATTGCCTTTTAGGAACCCATTTAATTACCCTGAAGACAATTTCTTCTCTGCTCAAGGGTAAAGCCAACTTACAGGATTTCTTAAACAAAACAGGGAAAAAAAACTTGTAGGAAGATTTTTAATTAAATTTCCATATTTTAGGATCTGCTATTTCAGGATGTTTTTCTTGATTTCCTTTAGAACTCTATCTTCTACTTATCCTTACTACAACAGAAATCTGCTCCTAAGGTAAAGAACTTTATTATTTCATGGGGTTGAACATATTCACCCTTCTATACTTGTTGTTTTTCTTTGCTGCCCGAACATACTTATCATCTACAGGCAGCTGTGGTGATACACAGGGTGGAGAAGAGAAAACTAAGCGTATACGACTGTTTGCTTCTGTCGTTAGGTTGATGTGATGGTGGTGGGAATTTTTCCATTAGTTCCAATATAAACCACTGAAAGCCTATGAAAAGGAAGCTTAACAGAGACCACGGTTTGCAACTGACACTCACTGAGTATGGATAAATCTATGGCAGGAGTGAAAAAGAGAGATAAGCAACCAATTACCTACTGTAATACCAGGGATGTGAAAGTCGCTCTAGTTAAGGCCTAAAGCTGCTATTAAAAATATGTGCACATGTGAAAAAGTTAAAGGAATGTTGTTGAGATGATTAACAAATGAAATAAAGTAAAAAAAAAAGAAAATATAAAATCTGCTTGTTGAAGCCCATGGAAGCAATATATTTGACCCAATCAAATCAATGCTAGAGCAAATTACCTACATTTTAAAGCAAAATAAGGGATGAAGGGAGGAAGGAAATTTAAAAAAAAAGACCTTCTAAGAAGTTGTCTCAACCTCTACAGAAGAATTTTTGCAAAAGTTTTCCCTTACAAATAAAGCAAAACCAAACCTCCATTTCCCCATACCTATTCTTCTTGTTTGCTTGTTCAGTATATTTTTTTGGTTCTCTATTTTTGGTGAAGGAGTGTTTTTTTTCTTTTTCTTTTCTAAAAATTTCTATATGTTTCAGAGAGATACTTTTGTAAAATAAAATGAAAATAAATTACTAGGAAAATGAAATATATTAAAAAATACCAGGGGCTGACCCAGTGGCATAGTGGTTAAGTTCGCACACTCCACTTTGAGGCCTGGGGTTCATAGGTTCAGATCCTGGGCATGGACCTACACACTGCTCATTAAGCCATGCTGTGGTGGCATCCCACATACAAAATAGAGGAAGATTGACACAGATGTTAGCTCAGCGACAATCTTCCTCAAGCAAAAAGAGGAAGAATGGCAATGGATGTTAGCCCAGGGCCAATCTTCCTCACCAAAAAAAAAAAAAAAGAAAAGAAAGAAAAGCCCAGGGTTTCGGTTAGATTAAACAGATGTAAAATTACCCTATCAAGGAGCTATAAAAGTTCAGAAAGACATCTTATCAGTTCTTCTTCTCATCTTGTTGTGTTTGATTTTCCTAAATATGAAGCCCGCTAGGAAAAGACTAATGGAGAGTGTATTGTCTCCCTTCTGCTCCCCTCTCTGCCCTATTATCTGTTGCTAGATAAACTTTGTCCAGTTCCCTCTCTTTCAGGCTTCAACTGTCATAAATACACCATGCTTTTGATGAAATACCAAAGCAGTTGAGGGCACTCATTATATTTTCACTACTACTTGACAGAAATAAATCCCTTTATTGTTCTTAAAAGACACTTATCAAAAAGATAAAATGTGAATATTTTCAAAACAATGTTAACATCTCTAATTCTGCAAAGACTTATCTTCACACCGGAAGTGTTAAAACAGATAGAAGATCCATCACTTCAAAAAGGGCCAAAAAAGAAATTTAGCTTTTGAGTTCAGAGTGTAGAGCATTCATGCCCACCAGATTCACAGCGCCCGATAGTTTCATAAATTTATTTCCAATAAAGTTGTTACAAAAATGTGTGTTATCTTTTTACATCTTGAATGTGTAATTTATTGTATTTAACTGGCTATGTAATGAGATTTGCATGAAGATTGCTTAGCATATTACTAGGTCCATCAGTATCAGAAAAGGTTAAAGAATGAAAATATTTAAAAGCTGAATTACCAGTTAAAACAGTTGAGCAGTGAGATGTGGAGGAAACAGCCTGTGTTTATCAGAGTTTTGTCAGTCTGTGTTTGTGATATTATTGGATGACATCATAAACATTTCATAAATAGTGTACATTCCTAGCTTATTTCTTCTTGAAATATAGTAAACAATGGTTCTCTTCCAATCACTGCACATCTGTGTTTTTAATGGACCTTGCTGGGGGTATTACAGTTTTTAGCAGAAACTCATTAAATTGCAGACATTTCTGGAATTGGATGTAGTAGCAAAGAAAAACCCTGGAGCAGAGATAGCCAGGAAAAGGAAAAGTAGCAGAGAAAATTACTGGAAACAAGATCCTGATCAGCCAGAAGTTAGTGGATACCACTTTACTTTACTTTGTGGTCTTACGGAATGATGTGGTTGAGATAGGCTGACGTAAAGCCAGAGAGTGGCTTGTCTATTTATTTTCTTTATTGTCTATATCTCCCCACTGGAGTGTGAAAATCCATGAGGACGTGGATTTTTGTCTTTCTTATTCGTTACTGAATCCTCAGTGTTTGGCACATAGCACTTGTTCAATAACTATTTGTTGAATGAATAAATGAATGCCTTGACCTTCTAAATGGGTGGGTGGGAGGGACATCCCTTCCACGTCAGAGATTACTGGATCACCATGAAATACTGGAAGCTAAGGGAAGCTAAGGGCTATGAGAACTTTTTAAATTATATTGATTTAAGTAAGCAATGGACCCACTTGACTCTGTCTGTATGTGAAAGGGAAACTTTTAGGTGACTGACACTCTAGTTCTTTTGTTTGTTTCTTTGTTTTGTTTTCGTTTTGGTTTTTGTAAACAATCCACCCCTCTGTTCACCAAGATAAAATGAATAATGTGAGCATATTAACATGCTCTTCCTGAAAAAACACGAAGACTGGAGCACAGCAGGGTGCAGCACAGGATTATCCAACCTCCCCAAATGGCGCTAGACCAAGCAGACAATGTGTGAAGATTTGGAGATGTGGCAAAAGCACTTGAAGACAGTAACGGTGATATTGGGCAGAATATCAGGATTTCAGATAGTTACACAGAGCTTTTGACATTCTGACATTCTTCAGTCATAGCAGGTGCTTTATTTATTTATTTATTTTTGATGTCTCACTGATTTATAACACTATATAAATTTCAGGTGTACATCATTATATTTTGACTTCAGTATAGACTGAATTGTGTTCACCACCAAAAGTCTAGTTGCCAACCATCACTATATGCAGGTGCCCCTCTACCTCGTTTGCCCAGTTGCTTTGTGTATATCTCCCATGATTTCTAATTATTTTTAATATATTCTCTTGGGATTTTTATATAAACATTCATATTGCATGCCCAAAATAATAAATTTGACTAATTTCTGATGCTGTCATTTTCCCTTGCCTCGTGGTTTTTGAATTGTGGGTATGTGATTTGGCCATGACTTTAAAGTGTGTGCTCCTACCTGGGACTTTAAATCTTGTGGAAGCAGAGTGAAGGGAAATGCCAGGGAGCCAGATTATTTCCTGTTTCTGCAGAGGATTTGAGAGCCCAATGTCATATATTTGGTGACGCTGGGGGCCTCCTGAACTGATCTTTGCTATGAAAGGATCTGAGCTTTCTCCTCTCCTTAATTTCTTTCTAAATAGAGTTCTCTAGCTTTCCAGTTGATTCTGTGAACCTTCCAGTATCTGTCTAACTAATTCCTTTTCTGTGTGAATTAACCAAATTTAGTTTCGGTTGGCTACAGCAAAGCATCCTGACTGGGGTGGAGGATGGAGATGCAACAAGGTTGGAATTTAAAAAATAATGATTAAATTTGGGGCAGCAAAGGATGTTCGGATTAGCTCAGTGGTAGGGAATAGATTAGAACAACCAGTCAGAGAAGATTAGAGAGGGTTTTAAATTAAGAATCTTAGACTAAGAAAATAGCCTATGGGCTTTATGAGCATATGATCACTTTTCATAAAAGTATGAGTTGAAAAAATTAGTTTTGACAGACTAAAAATATAACTTTTCTTACCATAATTTCAGTGGAAATTGAGAATAATTTAATATAAGTCAAATATCTGCTTGGATCCTGTAGGACTACCCACGCAGAGTCATGCTAACAGATTGGAACCCAATTGCTGCCAGTGTCCGTGAAGGCTGACTTCCATCTTTTAAGTGAGGTTGAGGAGACTAGAGGAAGAGAGTTTCTCTGGGCAGGGTTGCCTGTGCAGCGTATATCCACCTGTCTGCTACTGTGTAGGATGGCTCCAGACTGTGTCCTGGGAACTGTAGTTAGCAGTCTTAGTAGAGAAACCTGGAAAAACCTATAGAAGTGCTTCCCAAAAGAGGAATGAATCAAAATAGAACAGTACTTGTGCATCTCTCACATCCAGAGGGAGGAACTCCTCTCACAGCCACGTGATACCGCTGTTTATCTCCAATTATATTTTTTCCTGGTCTTGGTTCTTGAGATGTCAGAAAAGCCAGGAGTGGAGAAGGTGACAAAGGAATAGAGAGAAGAAGCCAAGAAGACCCCACCCTCCAGTGCAGGCTTAAATCTGATGTAGACCCTATCAGGGGTAGGGGAATGGGAGAAGGGAGAGGAAAATTTTTAATTATATTGTACCAAATTGAGCCTGTTTGTGACCAAAAGGGCCCACGAAATTTTTGTGATCTGCCTGTGATTTGTGGCAGACACAGGGAAAGAATTAGTTCATGAGCATGTTTGAAAGTAGAATGGGAGAAAGAATAAAACTCTTTTTTGCTTATACCCAATTGAGTCCAGTGATTCAATAAAATATTTACATTTAACATATTCTTGTAGGATGGGGAAAGTTTAGTATGAGGAGACATGGGAAATAAGAAAATCAGGTAGGATGCAATAACAGCTAGCTAGGAATGCGTTTTTAAAAGCTTAAAGCTGATGATGGCAAGAGAAACGGACAGATGTGAGAGAGATTTAAAGGATATTTTTTTTTTTTCTGTTTTGATGATGGCTAATTGGATTGAAGAAGAAAATAGAAGATTAAAAGATTAGTTTGAGGCTTCAAGCGTGGAATAATGGTGGCACTATTTACAGAAACAAAGTAATCAAATGGGGCTCATCACTGGCAAAATAAAAAATAAAGGGGAGGAAAAAACAATGTGTTTTGGAACAGGAAACTAAATAATGAAAAGGGGAATATTCAGAGATCTTTAGAAACCAGAACAAAGTAAGAGCAGGTAGGTCTTCAAAGAAGATAGTGCAAAGGGGAGTAGTTTACCACAGAACTGGTATCATCTCTAACACTATCTACAAGTCCTGAATAGTAATAATCTTAATTTAAATCAGTGATGCTTAGGGGAATAATGATAGAATTATTGAGGGCTTACTATGTGCCGGGCACTATTGAAGTGCTTTAAATGCCTTACCTCATTTGATTCATATAACGGCATCCTTAGGTTTATGGCACTATTACATGTATAAAAAAGGAATAGAGTGGCCAGCCCTCATGGCCCAGTGGTTAAGTTCAGCGCACTCTGCTTCAGCAGCCTGGCTTGGGTTCCCGGGCGTGGACCTACACCACTCGTCTGTCAGTGGCCATGCTGTGGTGGCAGCTAACATATGAAAAAAAAAGAAAAGATTAGCAGTGGATGTTAGCTCAGGGCGAATCTTCCTCAGCAAAAAGAGGAAGCTTGGCAGCAAATGTTAGCTCAAGGTGAATCTTCCTCAGCAAAGAAAGAAAAGAAAAAAGGAATAGGAGCCACTGAGTTTCAGGAACTTGCTGAAGTCATTTATTTATCATCAGAGATCCTGGTACTGATTATATCCCCAAAGGGTCATCAGATATAGAAATGACCAACTTCTTAAAGAAATCAACAGATAAAGAAATAACCCCCCATGTATAGAATTTCAATGACACAATAAGTATCGTTTTTTACCTTTACACTCTGTTTGATTCTGTCAAAGTTTTGTTATTTGAAAATTGAAAATTTCCTCTTAATTTCTAGCTTTATCAAAAAGTATATTGTGATTTCGGTTCCCATATTCTGATTTATTGTTTTTCATGCAGCTATTCTTTTCTCTCAAACTTGTCTTCCTATTTTTTAATATAAACTTTCAAATTTACAACAATTTTTTTCTTTCCTTTTTCTTTTGGTGAGGAAGATTGACCCTGAGCTAACATCTGTTGCTGATCTTCCTCTTTTTGCTTGAGGAAGATTGTCACTGAGCTAACATCTCTGCCAATCTTCCTCTATTTTGTATGTGGGATGTCACCAGAGCATGGCTTGATGAGCAGTGTGCAGGTGTGTGCCCAGGATCTGAACCAGCAAACCCCGGGATACTGAAGCAGAGCATGTGAACCGAGCCACTATACCACCAGGCCAGCCCCACAACAATTTTAAATTCACAGAATTATTGTGAAGATAGTACAGAGAGCTCCTGTAGACCCCACACCCACTTTCCTCTATTACTAACTTCATGTATTTTTACCATACATTTGTTGCAATTAGTGAATCAATACTGATCAATTATTATTAACTAAAGTCCATACTTCATTCAGATTTCCTTAGTTTTTCCCTAATGTCTTTTTTCTGTTCAGGACCCATCCAGGATACCATCCATATTACTTTTAGTTGTCGTGTCTCCTTGGGGTCCTCTAGACTGTGACAATTTCTCAGAACTTCCTTGGACCTTAACAGTTTTGAGGAGTATGCATAGGTATCTTTTATAATATTTCTCAATTTGGGTTTCTCTGTTATTTGTCTCATGATTAGTTTAGGGTCATGGTTTCTTGGGGGGAGACCGCGGAGGTAAAGTGTTGTTCTCATCGTATTGTATCGAGGGTACATTCCATCAGTGTGACTTATCACTGTCGATGTTGATCTCAATCACCTAGCTGAGGTAGTGTTTGTCAGGTTTCTCCACTGTGAAGCTATTTATTAATTTACACTTTCCATGGTGTACTCTTTGGAAGAATGTCACTATGTGCAGCCCACACTAAAGCAGTAGGGAGCTATGCTCTCCCTCCTGGAGGGCAGAGTATCTACATAAATTACTTGGAATTCTTCTGCATGAGTGATTTGTCTCTTGTCCTTCATTGACTTACTTCTTCAATCATGCAGTATGGACTGATGGATATTTATTACTTGGATTATAATCCAATACTGTTTTACTTATTTTGTTGCTTACTCAAATTATTCTCTCTGGCCATTGGGAACTCTTTTGCTTAGTTCCTGTATCACTTTCACATACTCCTATCATTGTGGGTGAGTTTTTTTGAGCACTTTCTTGCTTTTCTGGTTCCAGGATCATCTTGCATATTTTCTGCCATAGTTTTAGAATCAGCCACTTCTCTAAGGAGCCCTTGTTCCTTTTATTGGACAAAGGTATTAAAAACCAAGAACTGACCATTGTGTTCCTTGGATCCAATGATCCAATGGCTCCTTGGATGCTGTTGCTTCTAGACCCTCTCAGCTATCAGAGCAAGGAGGTATATGTGTGTATACTAACACAGGTATATACCCTACCTATACATTTTTCTATATGTAACCATCTATATCTATATTAAGCAAAGCACGAGTTCATTTTGATGTCTCCAGCTCTAATCCAGTACCACACTGATCTTTCTAGCCTCTTCCCCTTGCTTATCTGTAACCTCCCACTCCGACCGTGAGAACCTGATTCCCTCCATTTGCCATCATGTACTTCATTTGCAAGTCCAGGATACATGTACAGTGGTTTCAGTGATTGTGAATCCATGCCCTGTGTGAAACAACTTTATCCACTAGAGTATAGTGTTTATGAATAGTTCTTTTTGCTTTTAGTCTTACAGAATCCACTGATTTCCAAAGTTACTTAGGTCAGCACTTTATTCTCCCACTCTCTTCTGTTAGGTTTCATGTATTTGTAAGTCATTTGTATTTTTTTGTCATATTCTGCATTCCATCCTGACATCTACCAACCTCAAATTATTTTTTAAACATTTACATACATTAAGGTTTACTTTTTTGTGCTATAAAGTTCTATGGGTTTTGTTTAATATCTTATATTAACCATTACAGTATTATAAAGAATGGCTTCACTGCCCTGAAAAATCCTTTGTGCTTCACCTGTTCAATCCTCCTCAGCATCATTTTTTTCTATCAGTCATCTGAGTTCTTTGAAAAAAAATTCAGCACTTAAAGTTTGTCTTTATATGAGGGTGTGTGTATTCCACACGCACATGTATTATAATTAACAAATTGATTGTCTTTTTATAATGTAAGAATTACTTTAATTTCACTGTGAACTATGAATAGAAAGTGATATTCCCACTTAGACAGTTACCAAAATGGCAAGAATATTAGTAATATCATCATATGATGAAGTATACTTGTGAACTTAACCACAGCAGGATATTGTATTACCCACATCTGCATGTAACAAATCTGGTGAAAAAATGTCAGATTTGAAAAGTTTAGTGATGTCATTTTGTTCATTACAAGAGATTGATGCTGAGTCATAGGTAGAAAACAAACATCAAACACATATATTGTGCTTCATGTCCCCCAAAAGCCTTCATTCTCATGTCATTATTGTTTACTAGATATTTATCAACAATTATCTAATTGTCTCCAGATATTATAAATGAGACCCTAATGACAGGGTTAGATATGTCAACAACGTGATCACTTTGCAATGTGTAGAAAGTAGAACTAAAGTGCGAATGGAAATAATTCAGGGCTTATCAAGACATAGCTAAAATGATGCTCAATAACTGCACAATTTGCCAGAATTGGTCTCTGAACCGTCTACACTGCTGCCCAGAAGACAAATATGCTGCACTTCTTATTCTTTTAAAAATTTGGGGATAACTTTAGTCATGTATTTAGTATCACGTTTTCACTATCTTTAAGAAGAAATAATAATGAAGCTTGCTAAAGATTCCTCGTGACAAGTTCCTAGGGGATCTGTAGCCGTGTTCTGGGCTGCAGTACTTCCTCATTACTGGGCACCAATGAGAAGCAAGTGTTACACTGAATGTTGAAAAACTATGCACTTAAATCTTGTTCTGTCACTTTCTAGCTATGTTACTTTGGGAAATCCATTTAATGTTCTAGTTTTTTCATCAGTAAAACTAAAATAATAATTCCTAGCTCATAGGACCATTTATTTATTTATTCTTTCAATCAATAGATATTTGTTGAATGTCTACTGTATGTCAGATGTTTTGATACACCCTGGAAATCAGAAATGATCAAGAAAGGTAGGCTCCTATCTTTAAGAAGCTATATCTGAGTTGAGAAAATAGACATTGTACAAATAATCTATTGCCTTTGTGTAAAATATTACATAGAACATATGTATAGCTTATTATAAGCTTTATGTTGTGAGGAACACACAATTTAACATATAAAAAGTACATAGCATGTCTCTTGCACATACTTGGTACTCAAAAGATGTGAATGTCATCTATCACTACCACTCAGGTGTTTATTCATTGAGCTTGCATTTGTCGACATCTTCTTATGGGAGTGGAACGTGTATGAGCAGGTGCCATGGGTTATGTTTTTCAATTTCTCTACTACTTAGTACGGTACATTCATTTCCCAAGGATGTGTATAGTATCACGGTTTCCAGGTTCTGTAGCAGTATTAATCTAGAATAATTAAAAAATGTATAGAGAATATAATAGGAACTGGCTGTAAAGTTAGATTGGGGACAAATTGTGACAGCTTTTTACTACCCTTTAAGTTATGAATCGCACATTCTATTCAACATTAGGCTGAGGGAATGCCAGGATGATCAAGGTCCAATTCTTGCCCTTAAAATTGTGGACTCATACATGTACGTAAATGATCACTCCTTGAAGCAAGTTGTGAAAGGAATGGAGGGATGTATAGCCGGGGAAGTGCTGAACCCAGAATAAGTATGGATAAGCCGACTTGTTTCCAAACTAAAACACTGGCGGTATAGCATCTACTGCTTTTTAAAAGTCCAGTCTTGTGGTGTGGTTGGTTTTAGAGTCCTGCCAAGTCTGGCAATAGGAAAACATGATGCACACAAGAGCAGCTTTAAACTCTTGTTAGAATTTACACATTAGAATATGTAAAACTTTTTAATCATCCTCATAAAATATTTATAAAGGTTACTATTTTGTGTTTAAAAAATTATAAAATAATTACACCCACAGAAAGCTGTAGATACTATTCTTAAAAACACTTGCATACAGCATTCAAATTTAACAACTTTTATTATATACCATATTTACCCCATTAAAAAAATAACGTTTAATTCTTTGGTGTACCCATCCCCAACCCCATTTACCCCCTCCATCCCACAGATATAATCATATAATCGTCTTGAATTGAATTTGGTGCTTATCATTCTCTCATATGCTTTTATACTTTTCTGTAATAAGTATTCGTCTGTATAAAATATATAGAATTGTGTTGAGAATTATTGAGGGTGTTTAAACTGTATCATACTGTAGGTATCTTTCTACCTTATTTCTGTGTTGTTTTTTAGTTCTATCCATGCTGACAATTGCTATATAAATGTTGACATTATCATAATCTATTCCCCTGTTGATAGATATTTATACTGCAATGAACAATCTTGTACATGCTTCTTGATGCTCATGTTCAAGAATTTCTCTAGACGATACACCTAATAGTAGAATATAACAAGTTGTAGGGTATGTACATCTTCAACTTCCTACATACTATTCAAATGGCTTTTCAAAATGTCTGTTCTGATTTACAGTTCCACCAGCAGTATATAAACATTCCCTTTATTTGACAGCCTTGTCAAAACCTTAAGATTTTACCAACAGAGGTGTGAAGTGTTATCATTAATTTGCATTTTCCTGACTAGTGAGTAAAATATCATGAGTTTATTGGTCATTTTGGTTCTATTCTGTGAATTTCCCATTCAGAATCATAGAATGTTTATATATATTCTGGATTTGAGTCCTTTGTCATTTATATTCTTTGAAAATATCTTCTTGAGTTGTTTTTCTAAACTTTGTGATTTTTTTGAGAAGAATGTTTTTATATTGAGGTAGTATTCAAATGCATTAATGATTTACTCTGTGTCTTGTGCTTTCTCTATCCTGATAAATAAGTCACTGCCTATCTCAGTGTGAAAAAATTTACCAATTTACCTATATTTTTTTCTTGATTGTTTCTGGTCCACTTTTTCTTTACATCACTGATTTATTTTTATTTTTATTTTTGGGATAACATGAAGTAGAGTCTAAATTTTTTTCCTTGTGGATAAACAATTCCTCTGGGTCAACTTCTTGAATATTCCCCACAGATTTATAATGTCAATACTACATGCACTGTTTCTATATATATGAATGTCTTCAGTCTCTATTCTTCTTTATTGCTTTTTTTCTATCCCTGGGTCAATGACATGTTGTTTAATTACTCTAGCATTATAGTGAGTCTTGAGGTCTAGAAAGGAAGTAGCCACATCTTGTCCTACTTTTTCTTCAAAATTGTCTTGAGTATTCTTGACACCTTTATGCTTCATTTAAATTTCAAGATTAGTCTGTCAAATTCCAGGTACAACCTTGTTGGGATTTCATTATTATTGCGTTGATTTTAGTGATTTATTTGTGGATATTGATATGATATCAAGTCTTTCCATCTGCAGATATGCTACATGTATTTTAATCTTTTATATCCTTCAGTCATGTTTCATTAATTTCTCTGTAGAAGTTTTGTACATTTCTCCACATCTTTGACAACACTTATCTTTTTTGGTTTTGATAATAGCCATTCTAACCAGTATGAAATGATATCTCACAGTGGTTTTGATTTACATTTCCTTTTTGTTTAGTGATATAGAGTAACTTTTCATATATTTATTGGCCATTCATATGTCTTCTTTTTTTATAACTTTTTTTTTGAGCAGTTTTAGGTTCATAGCAAAATTGAGAGGAAGGTGCAGGGATTTCTCCGTGTACCCCCGTCCCTACATTCTCAACGTCTCCCTGCAGAGTGGGACATTTGTTACAATTGATAAACCTATATGGATACATCATAATCACCCAAAGGTCATAGTTTACCTTAGGGTTCACTCCTGGTATTGTCTGTTCTATGGACTTCGGTAAATGTATAATGACATATATCTATCGTTATAGTATCATACAGATTATTTTCACCACTGTAAAAATCCTCTGTGCTCTGCTTATTCATCTCCACCCTCCAACTCAACCTCTGGCAACCACTGATCTGCAATGTCTCTGTATTTTTACCTTTTCCAGAAGGTCACATAGTTGGAATCATACATCAGGTAGACTTTAAGATTCCTCCTGGCTTTTTTCATGGCTTGATAGCTCAGTTCTTTTTAGTGCTGAATGATATTCCATTGTCTGGACGTACCACAGTTTATGTTATAGTTTTCACATAGATACTCTTGGATTTTCTATGCAGACAATTATATCTCCTGTGAAAAATAACAATCTGATTCTTTCCAATTTTTTTTTAGGAAGATTAGCCCTGAGCTAACATCTGCCAATCCTCCTCTTTTTTATCTTTTTGCTGAGGAAGCCTGGCTCTGAGCTAACATCTGTGCCCATCTTCTTCTATTTCATATGTGGGACGCCTACCACAGCATGGCTTGCCAAGCAGTGCCATGTCCACACCCAGGATCTGAACCGGCGAGCCCCAGGCCACCAAGGAGGAATGTGCACACTTAACTGCTGGGCCACTGGGCCGGCCCCTGGTACTTTCCAATTTTTACGACTATTTTATTTATTCTTATTTTATTACGTTGGCTAAAACTTTAAAAAATCATGTATTAACAAATTTTGTAATCATGATTATACCAGAAGAGTCAAAAGGTTTAGTGTAATTGGTCTAATACTATCTTGGTTTAATGCATTTTAGAGGGAGAAATGAATTTTCAGTGGATTCTTTTTTAGTTTTTAAATTCTTTAACTATTCTTGAACCAGTTTTTACAATTTATTTTTTTCTAAAGTTTTTCATTTCATGTTTTCAGTTCTTGACAAATTATTTTTTATAATCTCTCTTCCAATTTCTACCCTATATACTTAATTTCCTTTCTAATATTCTTTATTTGTACCTTTCTCTTGAATATTACTTGTACAGACTCGTTATTTTTAAAAATTTTCCCTAAGAAGCCTTCTTTGGTTTTGCTGATATTCTTTATATTTATATCATTAATATAATCTTGTATATTTGTTCATTTTTTCTTCTGTTTTATGTATACAATATTTTTTAGAATCTTGCAATCAGCTCTGTTTCCAAAAATATATTCCTGTGCTATTGCAGATCTGGTGATTTTATTCACCATTACCCCCAGGTAGAGTTCCAGCTCCTTATCCAGGTACATAAGCCTTCCACAGCCTGATCTGTTCCCATCCCTAGTCTTGTCCTTTGCCCTTGCAAGTTGTCTTAGTTCTCTGCATGCCTCATGCTCTTCCTTCTACCTGTAATTCTGGTCGCCCTTTCCTTTTCCTACAAATCCTTTTCCTGCAAATCCTACAAATCCTTCAGGATTGATCTCAGATATTCTTCATTAAACCCTAGATTGGACTAAGGGCTCTACCTGTCCTATGCACTGTGGCACCTTGTGCATCCTTTTGTTAAACCATTTAGTGCTAGAATTGAGCTGATCTCTTTATTATTGCATCTTCCCAATTATGCTCTAACTACTCCAGGATAAAAGTTTTGTCTTTTTCATTTTTTTTATAGTTTTCTTTTTTTTTTATTAAGGTTATGAAAGTTAACATCCTTGTGAAATTACAGTTGTACATCATTATTAGTCATGTTGTAGGTACACCACTTCACCCCTAGTGCCCTCCCCCCATCCCCCTTTCCCCTGGCAACCACCGATCAGTTCTCTTTGTCCGTATGATATCTACCACCTATGAGTGGAGTCATACAGAGTTTGTCTTTCTCTGTCTGGCTTATTTCACTCAACATAATACCCTCAAGGTCTATCAATGTTGTTGTGAATGGGACGACTTTGTCCTTTTTTATGGCTGAGTAGTATTCCATTGTGTATATATATATATATATATATATACCACATCTTCTTTATCCAATCATCAGTTGCTGGGCACTTAGGTTGGTTCCATGACTTGGCTATTGTGAATAATGCTGCGATGAACATAGGGGTGCATGGAACTTTTGGAATTGATGATTTCAGGTTCTTAGGATAGATACCCAGTAGTGGGATGGCTGGGTCGTAAGGTATTTCTATTCTTAAATTTTGAGGAATCTCCATACTGTTTTCCATAGTGGCTGCACCAGTTTGCATTCCCACCAACAGTGTATGAGGGTTCCCTTTTCTCCACAGCCTCTCCAACATTTGTCACTCTTGGTTTTGGATATTTTTGCCATTCTAACAGGTGTAAGGTGGTATCTTAGTGTAGTTTTGATTTGCATTTCCCTGATGATTAGTGATGATGAGCATTTTTTCATGTGTCTATTGACCATCCGTATATCTTCTTTGGAGAAATGTCTGTTCATGTCCCCTGCCCATTTTGTAATTGGGTTGTTTGATTTTTTATTGTTGAGTTGTGTGAGTTCTTTGTATATTATGGAGACTAACCCTTTGTTGGATAAATAACTTGTGAATATTTTTTCCCAATTAGTGGCTGTTTTTTTGTTTCAATCCTGTTTTCCCTTGCCTTGAAGAAGCTCTTTAGTCTGATGAAGTCCCATTTGTTTATTCTTTCTATTGTTTCCGTCATGTGAGGGGTTATGGTGTCTGAAAGGATTCTTTTGAAGCTGATGTCAAAGAGTGTACTGCCGATATTCTCTTCTAGAAGACTTATTGTTTCAGGCCTAATCTTTAGGTCTTTGATCCATTTTGAGTTTATTTTAGTAAATGGTGAAAAAGAATGGTTGATTTTCATTCTTTTACTTGTAGCTGTCCAGTTTTCCCAGCACCATTTGTTGAAGTGACTTTCTTTTCTCCATTGTAGGCCCTCAGCTCCTTTGTCAAAGATTAGCTGTCCATAGATGTGTGGTTTTATTTCTGGGCTTTCAATTCTGTTCCATTGATCTGTGCATCTGTTTTTGTACGAGTACCATGCTGTTTTGATTACTGTAGCTTTGTAGTATGTTTTGAAGTCAGGGATTGTGATGCCTCCAGCTTTGTTCGTCTTTCTCAGGATTGCTTTAGCAATTCGGGATCTTTTGTTGCCCCCTATGAATTTTAGGATTCTTTGTTCAATTTCTGTAAAGAATGACATTGGAATTCTGATTGGGATAGCGTTGAATCTGTAGATTGCTTTAGGTAGTATGGACATTTTAACTATGTTTATTCTTCCAATCCATGTCTTTCCATCTCTTTATGTCGTCGTCGATTTCTTTCAAGAAGGTCTTGTAGTTTTCGTTGTATAGATCTTTCACTTCCTTGGTTAAATTTATCCCAAGGTATTTCATTCTTTTTGTTGCGATCATGGATGGGATTGAGTTCTTGAGATCTTTTTCTGTTAGTTCATTGTTAGCATATAGAAATGCTACTGATTTATGTATGTTGATTTTATACCATGCAACTTTGCTGTAGTTGTTGATTGTTTCTAATAGTTTTTGTATGGATTCTTTGGGGTCTTCTATATATAAGATCATGTCGTCTGCAAACAGCGAGAGTTTTACTTCTTCCTTGCCTATTTGGATTCCTTTTATTTCTTTTTCCTGCCGTACTGCTCTGGCCAAAACCTCCAGTACTATGTTGAATAAGAGTGGTGAAAGTGGGCACCCTTGTCTTGTTCCTGTTCTGAGAGGGATGGGTTTCAGTTTTTGTCCGTTGAGTATGATGTTGGCTGTGGGTTTGTTATATATGGTCTTCATTATGTTGAGGTACTTTCCTTCTATACCTATTTTATTGAGGGTTTTTGTCATAAATGGATGTTGGATCTTTTCGAATGCTTTCTCTGCATCTATTGAGATGATCATGTGGTTTTTGTTTCTCATTTTGTTAATGTAGTGAATCACGTTGATCGACTTGCGGATGTTGAACCATCCCTGTGTCGCTAGTGTAAATCCCACTTGATCATGGTGTATAATCTTTTTGATCTATTGCTGTATTCGGTTTGCCAAAATTTTGTTGAGGATTTTTGCACCTATGTTCATCAGTGATATTGGCCTGTAGTTTTCCTTCTTTGTGTTGTCCTTGTCAGGTTTGGGGATCAGGGTGATGTTGGCTTCATAGAATGTATTAGGGAGTGCTCCATCTTCCTCTATTTTCTGGAATAGTTTGAGAAGGATAGGTATTAAATCTTCTTTGAATGTTTGGTAGAATTCCCCAGAGAAGCTGTCTGGTCCTGGACTCTTATTTTTGGGGAGGTTTTTGATTACTGTTTCTATTTCTTTACTTGTGATTGGTCTATTCAGATTCTCTATTTCTTCCTGATTCAGTTTGGGTAGGTTGTGTGAGTCTAGGAATTTATCCATTTCTTCTAGGTTGTTCAGTTTGTTGGCATATAGTTTTTCATGTATTCTCTTATGATCCTTTGTATTTCTTCGGTATCTGTTGTGATGTCTCCTCTCTCGTTTCTAATTTTATTTATTTGAGACTTTTTTTTTGTGAGTCTGGCTAAGGGTTTGTCGATTTTGTTAATTTTTTTGAAGAACCAACTCTTTGTTTCATTGATCCTTTCTACTGTCTTTTTTGTTTCAATATCATTTATTTCTCCTCTAATTTTTATTATTTCCCTCCTTCTACTGACTTTGGGCTTTGTTTGTTCTTCTTTTTCTAATTCCGTTAGGTGTCGTTTGAGGTTGTTTATGTAAGATTTTTCTTGCTTATTGAGGTAAGCCTGTATTACAATGAATTTCCCTCTTAGGACTGCCTTTGCTGCATCCCAAATCATTTGGTACAGTGTGTTTTCATTTTCATTTGTCTCCAGATAATGTTTGATTTCTTCTTTATTTTCTTCAATAATCCATTGTTTGTTCAGTAGCATGTTGTTTAGTCACCACATTCTTGGCCCTTTCCCAGCTTTATTCTTTAAGTTGATTTCTAGTTTCACAGCATTATGATCAGAAAAGATGCTTGATATTATTTCAACCCTCTTGAACTTATTGATGCTTGCTTTGTTCCCCAAGATATGGTCTATCCTTGAGAATGTTCCATGCGCACTTGAGAAGAATGTGTAACCTGCTGTTGTGGGATGAAGTGTCTTATATATATCTATTAGGCCCATCTGATCTAATTTTTCATTTAATTCTATAATTTCCTTGTTGATTTTCTGTCTGGATGTTCTGTCCATTGGTGTTGATGGGGTGTTGAGGTCTGCTACTATTATTGTATTGTTGTTGATGTCTCCTTTTAGTTTTGTTAATAGTTTCTTTACGAATTTTGGTGCTCCTGTGTTAGGGGCGTATATATTTATAAGTGTTATGCCATCTTGGTGGAGCATCCCTTTTATCGTTATATACTGCCCCTCTTTGTCTTACTTTATCTGTTTTGCTTTGAAGTCTACTTTGTCTGATTTAAGTATGGCAACACATGCTTTCTTTCATTCATTATTAGCTTGAAGCATTGTCTTCCATCCCTTCACTTTGAGTCTGTGTTTGTCTTTGGGGCTGAGGTGTGTTTCCTGGAGGCAGCATATTGTTGGATCTTGTTCTTTGACCCATTCTGCCACTCTGTGCCTTTTGATTGGAGAGTTCAATCCATTCACGTTTAGAGTGACTATTGAAACGTGGGGGCCTACGGTTGCCATTTTATCACTTGTTTTCTGGTTCTTTTGCATTTTGTCCTGATGGAGAGCTGTTACTTTGTGTTATTGTCCTTCTGCTTATCTCCTTTGCTCTGGATTTTGTAACTCCTTTCCTTTTTTTGATTTTTCAGGAATGAGGTTCTTCCTGAGCATTTCTTGAAGAGGAGGTTTTGTGGTGATAAACTCCCTTAACTTTTGCTTATCTGGGAAAGTTTTTATTTCTCCATCGTATTTGAAGGATATTTTCGCTGGGTAGAGTATTCTTGGCTGCAGGTTTTTGTCCTTCAGAGTTTTGAATATTTCATTCCAATCTCTTCTAGCCTGAAAGGTCTCTCCTGAGAAATCTGCTGATAGCCTTATGGGTTTTCCTTTGTAAGTTATTTTCTTCTGCCTGGCTGCCCTTAGTATTTTCTCTTTGTCATTGAATTTTGCTAGTTTCACTACTATATGCCTTGGGGTTGGTCTTCTTGCGTTAATAAAGTTTGGAGATCTATTGGCTTCTGTCACATGAAGTTCCATCTCTCTTCCCAAGTTTGGAAAGTTCTCAGCTATTACTTCTTTGAACAGGCCTTCTGCCCCCTTCTCCTTCTCTTCTCCCTCTGGTAGGCCTATAATCCTTATGTTGCATCTCCTAATTGAGTCGGATAATTCTCGGAGAGTCTTAGTTCTCTCTCCTCCTCTGTCTGCAGCATTTCTATATTCCTATCCTCCAAATTGCTAATTCTGTCCTCCATATTATTGACCCTACTGTTCAGAGAGTCCAGATTTTTCTTAATCTCCTCCATTGTGTTCTTCATCTCCAGTATTTCTAATTGGTTCTTCTTTATAGTGTCAAGCTCTTTTGTGACATAGCTCCTGAACTCATTGAGTTGTCTATCTGAATTCTCTTTTAACTCGTGGAGTTTTTTAATAATGGCATTTTTGAAATCATCGTCATTTAGGTTATAGATTTCATTGTCTTTGGGATTGTTTTCTGGGTGCTTATCATTTTCCTTGTGTTCTGGAGATTTAATATGTTTTTTCATACTGCTTGATGGAGTGGATTTGTGCTTCCGCATAGAGATAGAGTTTAGTCGCTGCTTCCACTTGTTGTGACTGGTGTGGGGGGAGGGCAGCTGTTTAGACTGCACCAACCAGGAACCCTGTCAGCTGTTACTGACTGGACCTGGACCCCTCCTCGTAGTCATAGTGGTCCTGTAGGGTCCCTCGTCAGTTGTGGGGACAATCGCAAGGGGGCCTCAGGCTGCTGGTGCCTACTGTTGCAGCCCACTTAGACGCACTCCCTCCTTGTGGTCTGCAGCGGTATTGTGGGCTTTTCCAGCAGCCAGGAGCAGGATCACCTATAATCGCCACTTTGTCCCTAACAGGGCCCACAAGATCACACTTGTCCACTATAGGTCCCAGCACAGCTATGGGTATCTTCTGCAGTCTGTCGTTAGCTCACCTAGCTGTGCTACTTTTGCCCCAGGGCCTTCCCACCTTGCGATTGCCAGTTGGGACCTCTCCACTAGTGCTGTGCAGAGGCTTTTGCTGAGGCTGATGTAGGAACCTGGAGTTCCCCCCTGGGCTACGTAGCCGTTTCACCAGAGCTTCACTCTGCCCCACTCCACTCTCACGGGATCTCTGGGATCCCCTTGCCTCGTCTGGGACACGGCCAGAGTCCGTGGGCCTGGCGGTGGCTTGTAAGCTGCTGCCTTGTGGGGAATTCTACTCTAGGGAGCTACCTGGTGTTCAGAATGCTGGGTGAGGCATCCCTGCCAATGGTGAGCAGAGGTGCTCCCTGCTGGGGGCATGTGGGACCCTGGAGCATTCCCCCGGGCTGCAGAGCCGGGTGTTGGAGCTCCACTCAGTCCCCAAGCACGTCCACGGGAAGTCCGGGTGCCCCCTGCTCCAACCCGTGCGCCGGAGACTGTGGGCCCAGCAGCAGCTTGCGGTCTGGTGCCGTGCCGGGGAATCTGCCCACTGGGAGCTTCCCTTAGTTCTGGATTCTGGACAGGGCCTCCCTGCTAATGGCGAGCAGAGGCCTTCCCTGCCGGCGGGTGTGGGACCCTGGGGATTCCCCCTGGGCTTAGGTGTAATGGGGGGGGCTTGAGTAGGGCTGTTGCCACCTGTTTCCACTGTCACTCCACTGGTGAGTGCACGCTCCCGCCCTTGGTGTGTGGTGATGCTATGGGGGAGTCCGCTGGAAGAGAGCCTCCTGCAGGAACTAGGCTGTCCAGGGGTTGGTGGTCGGGGGTCAGAGAGTTTTCACCTATTTCCACCTCCTCCCGGGGGGAAGTCCATCTGCCTTCTGATGTATAGTAGCACGAGCCTGTTAGGCGTCTTGAGATGCTATCTAGGTATCCTTAGGTTGGCTCCCGCCTGGCCAGCTGAGAAGCTCCGCTGCTCCCAAAGGTGGCTTTTTTCCTCTCCGGCCAGAGTTACTGCCTCTTCTGCTTTCGTCAGGACTGTCCCTTGTTGTGGGGGTTCTTTTCATCCAGTTTTCAGTTTTCAATCCAGGGTGATTCTTCCTAAAATTGTTGTAACCTGGTTGTGTTTGTGGGAAGAGGCGAGTTCAACATCTGCTCACAGCCTTTTTCATTTTTAAATAGGTTTTTTTAATTTTGAAATAATGTTAGTTTTACAGAAAAGTTGCAAATATAGTACCGAGAATCCCTGCAAAAGCCCCACCCGATTTTAGTTTCCTTAATGGTGTCATCTTAGGTTACTGTGGCATATATGTCAAATCTAAGGAACCAACATTGACACATTACTATTGACTAACTTGAAACTTTATTTGGATTTCACCATTTTTTTCACTAATTTCCTTCTGTTCCAGAATCCAATCCAGGATACCACATTGCATTTAGTTGTCATGTCTCCTTAGCCTCTGCTGATCTGTGACAATTTATCAGTCTTTCCTTGTTTTTCTTATTCAATTTTGTAACCCAGTAACTAAGTGAACTAAACTGATAACTTAGAAAATAGACAATAAATTATTCTGGTTTTAAAAGTTCTGCTATCTCATTTTGCTATTTGCCCAACTTTATTTTCTAAGTGCTGCTAAAAATTTGCTACCATGCACACCACACAGTTATCTGGCCACTAGTTCCAGCTAGCTTTACTTTTGAGCTTTCTGCTCACTATTTCTGGCTCATACACCTTTTCCATTTCTTTTGGGCCCACAAAAATTTCCTGGATGGCTAAGATGAAAATGTTCCAGACATTTGGTTATAGGGCTGAGAAAATACGTTTATATTCCACAACTTCTCAACATAACATCAAGGGGTAAGGTGATATTCCAAAATCCTATGGAGCTCTAGCATTGTAAGTGCAACAGACTTCATGTCTACAAGCCCACAGGATGCCAGACCCTCCTCAGTATTTTGCACCATCAGCCCCTTGCTGGCCACAGAATGGGATGCAGTGCTAAGGCACATCTATTCCACAAGACAAACCTCTTTGGAGTAAACCCTGATGGATGGACTGCACCCTTGGTCAGATCAAGCAGCAGTGAGAATGTGCCCTGGTGTGCATTTGGCACTGGGACTAAGAATTCACTGCTGGGTCTGAGGGAACAGCAAAAAGTAGGCAAGAGGAAGAATTCTGGGAATATCTATGTGCAGTTCTGTAGCTTTAGGCTTAGATTTGTTCACTCATCTAAAGGCTATCCTTAAGCCCCTTAAATGATAACTTTGTCCTAACAGACATACTTTTAGACAAAGAATCTTTAGTTGGGTGCTTAACTTTTATTCCCTTGAAGTCTTCAATGATACATAGGCCTGCCCTAAAAGCAACGAGTGAAAAAATTACTTGGTCTAACTGGATACAGAAAGTAATTTTATAAATTTGCTAACAATATCCCAATAGACTTTTCACATTATCCCCTTTATAACCCTTTGACAAAAATACAATTTAGATAAATCACAGCTTTGGAAGTACCTGCAGCTGAGAAATACAATAACGAAGATTATAGGGTTTTTCATGAACGTCATCCCCAAAGAGTTACAGCCAAATTATTTAGAACCTATGGGGGAAAATAAAACTCAGGGTTGCATTTCTATGTAATTTTATTTGTCCTGAGGCCAGCCTGACTACAGAGAAACAAAGGCTGATGTAGGGCACAAAACTTTTACTCAAGATAGATGTTGTACTTTTGGACTATATCTGTTAACACAGTAATTGGTACATTCACAGTACCTTAACAATTACATGTTATAATTACATAGCACACAAATTAGAAGACACAAATCTGGAAACCTTGGGCATCAACACCAAACCAGTAATTCACTACTGGTTCTGAAAGGCAATCATTTAATTCTGTTGTTCATCTTGCTAAATGTGTATGGCAGTCACTATCTGCCAGCACCTTTGCATAGAACTCCCTATACCTTAATGACTAGTCTAGAGCTTTACACAGAGTAAGTAGGTGACCAAAAGATACTTGTTGGTTGAATACATGATGGTGAATCTAATTAATATGATGAAGTTTATGGAGCATTCCTATGCCTCCTGGACTTCAAGAATTATATTAAATTTGTGTGGAAGGTGATTACAAAATGGAGTCACACATGTCAAGGGTATCTCAAATGGAGCTGGGAGGCCATTAGGAAAGTGAGGCTCATGCATGTCTCTACCCAGGTGGAGTATAAACTTTTGAACTGTGCCTCACTGCTATCATCCTGACCATCTTCCAAGAAACATGCTTACTCCCACAGGTAAGAACTTTCCACCTTACAGATGGCCTTAGCAACCAATCACGTATAACCAAGAAGTAACAGTTGTTGCCAGCAACAATCACAAATCTTGTAAGACAACCTATGTGCCTTTGCTGGAATTTCTCTCTTTCTGCCTTTATAAACCCTTGTCTCTTTTGTGTTCCTCAGACCACATTTGAATTTCTACATGAATCTGTGTCTCTCAAATTGCAATTCCCAAGACTCCAAATAAACATTTTTGATTCTCTTACAGTTTATGCCTCTTATTTACTGAGACTGAACTTGAAGGAAAATATGGTTATGCTTTGGTAAAACGACAGTGGAATTTAGGGGCCAAATGAATTCTTACCTTTTGTTTTCAGGATAGGGGAATCCAGTAGTCTCCCTTTATCCATGGGAGATACATTCCAAGACCCACCAGCAGATGCCTGAAACCGTGGATAGTACTGAACCCTACACATACTATGTTTTTTCCTATACATACATACCTAAGATAAAGTTTAATTTATAAATTAGGCACAGTAAGAGATTAACAACAATAACAATAAAATAGAACAATTATAACAATGTACTGTAATAAAAGTTATGTGAAAGTGGTCTCTCTCTCTTTCAGTCCAAACCAGTCCTGAATCTTTGTAACCATCCCTTACTTAGAGTAAATGGCTTGATATCACTTGTTTCAGGGGATCCCTTGCTGAAGTCTTCATATAAACTCAATGCTTTCTGATGCAACACATTGCTGTCAATGGGAACATGCTTTCTGTTCATGTCTTCCACCCACAAATTTAATGCCTCTTCCGTCTTAGCTAAGCACTTACCACACACTGTGGCTGTAATTTTAATGTTTAAGGTGCGACAGCAAAACTAGTATGAATTTCTTTTTCCTGCTTCACAAGTTTATGGATAGAAGATTCATTCTTACCATATATCTTAGCAACGTCAGCATATGTATTTTTTTCTTTCCTTAGTAAGTCAAGAGCTTTCACTTAAAGGAAGCACTTTGTGGCTTCCCCTTGGCATATCTGAATTGCCAGCATGACTACTCTTGCATTTTGGGGCATTATTAAGTAGAATAAAGGTTATTTGAACACGATCACTGCGATACCATGGCAGTCGATCTGATAACTGAGACAGCTACTCTGTGACTAATGGGTGGGTAGTGTGTACACTGTGGATACACTGGATAAGGGGGCGATTTTTATCCTGGGTGGGATAGTGGGATGATGTGAGATTTCATCATGTGCAACTTAGAATGGTGTGCAATTTAAAATTTATGAATTGTTTATTTTTGGAATTTTCCGTTTAATATTTTTGGACTGTGGTTGACTGTGGGTAGCTGAAATCGTGGAGAGGGTGGACTACCATATCCTCTTAGGTGAGCCAGGCTACCAAACAAGACAGTTCCTTCTTCTCCATTCCCTCAGAAACTATGTCAGTCCAGTTTCTTAAGAACTCTCACAGGACCACTGTAAACTGTCTCTTCATTGAAGTCTTGCCGTCAGGTCTTTCCTTTACCTTAGAGAATGTTTCCTTAACCCTTTTTAAGAAAATCACAGATCATTTCAGAGCTGCATGAGGAAAATTTTTAACAGCTTTATTGAAGTGTACTTGATATGAAATACAATAAACATATTTAAAGTATGCAATTTGATGAGTTTTGACATATGTTTAAACCCACAAATCCTTCACCACAGTGTGAATAGTGAACAATAACTACTACCTCCAACAGCTTCCTTGTGCTCCCTTATAATCCCTGCCTTTAACCCTTCCTACTCCATTCCATACCACCCCCATCCCTAGGCAACCACTGCTCTGCTTTCTGTCACTATAGATTAGTTAATATTTCATAGAGTTCTATGTAAGTGGGATTATACTCTAGGTGTTCTTTTTATTCTAGCTTCTTTCACTCACCATAATTATATTAATATTCATCCAGTAGCCTATTCCTTTTTATTGCTGAGTAGTATTCCATTCTGTGAAAATGCCTGTTTGTTTATTCATTTACCTGTTGATGGATATTTGGGATATTTTGAGTTTTGGCTTATATTAATAACGCTGCTCTGAATCATGCACCGGTCTTTATGTGGACATATTCTCTCATTTCTCGTAGGTAAATACAAGGACTGGAATAACTAGGTCAAGTGGTATGTGTATATTTAACTATTTAAGAAATAACACAATGGTTTTCAAAAGTGTTTGTGGTATTTTTAAGTTTATATTCTGATCAGCAGCATATGAGAGTTTTCGTGACTTCACAGCCTCACCATCACTTTGTATGGTGAAAATTTTTACTTTAAGAAATTCTAATAAGTATGTAGTGGCATCTCATTATCTTAATAACTGATATTGAGTGTATATTTATGTGCTTATTTTCTATATTTTTATTGGTGTACAATCCATTCAAACCTTATATCTTGTTTGGTGGACTATTTATTCAAACCTTTTGTCCATTTTTCTTATGTTTTCAGAGTTATTTATATATTCAGGATAGAAGTGTTTTATTAGATACGTGATTTGCAAATATTTTCTCCCAGCTGGTAACTTGTCTTTTTTGTTGTGGTAAAAAACACATAACATGAGATCTACCCTCTTACCAAAATTTTAAGTGCCCGATACAATATGGTAACTATGAGCGCAATGTTGCACAGCAAATCTCTAGAACTTTTTCATCTTGCATGACTGAAATTCTATACCTGTTTAACAACTCCTGTTTCCCCTTCCTTCAGCCCTGGGCAACCACCATTTTACTTTCTGCTTCTCTGAATTTGACTACTTTAGATACCTCATATAAATGCAATCATGCACTATTTGTCTTTCTTGGACTGATTTATTTCACTTAGCATAATGTCTTCAAGGTTCATCCACATTGTAACATATGACAGGATTTCCTTCTTTTTTAAGGCTGAATAATATTCCATTGTATGTATATACCACATTTGTATTATCCATTTATCCATCGATGGACATTTAGGTTATCTCTTGGCTATTGTAAAAAATCCTGCAATGAACATGGGAGTGCAAATATCTCCTCAAAATCCTATTTTCAATTCTTTTGGATATATACCCAGAAGTGGGATTGCTGGATCATATGGTAGTTCTGTTCTGTTTTTAATTTTTGGAGAACGCTCTATACTGTTTTCCAGAGTGGCTGCACCATTTTACATTTGCACCAACAGTAAACATGTTTCAGTTTCTCCATATCCTCACCAATACTTGTTATTTTGTTTTTTTTTGGAAAATGGCCATCCTAACAGATGTAAGATAATATCGCATTGTGGTTTTGATTTGCATTTCCCTGATGATTAGTGATGTTGAGCATCTTTCATGTATCTGTTGGCCATTTATGTGTCTTCTGTGGAGAAATGTCTATTCAAGTCCCTTGCTCATTCTTCAATCAAACTATTTGGTTTTTTTGCCATTGAGTTGTTAAGAATTCTTCATGTATTTTGGATATTAGCTCTTTATCAGATAGATGGCTTGCAAATATTTTCTTCTATTCTGTAGGTTGACTTTTCACTCTGTTGATTATTTGCTTTGCGTGCAGAAGCCTTTTAGTTTGATGTTAGTCCCACTTGCCTATTTTTGCTTTTGTTGCCTGGGCTTTTGGTGTCATATCCAAGAAATCATTGCCAAGAGCAATGTTATGAAGGTTTTCCCCTATGTTTCCTTCTAGAAGTTTTATAGTTTCAGGTCTTATGTTTAAGTCTGCAATCCATTTTGAGTTGATAAATGTGTATGATTTAAGATAAGGATACAATTTTATTCTTTTGCATGAGGATATCCAGTTTTCCCAGAACCATTTATTAAAGAAACTATCCTTTCCCCATTGTATAGTCTTGGCAGCCTTGTTGAAGATTATTTGAGAGTATATGTATGTGTGTATTTTTGGGATCTCTATTCTGTGCTTATTCTGTTTGTCTATATGTCTGTCTTTATGCCAATACCATACATTTTTGATTATTGAAGATTTGTAACATGTTTTGAAGTCAGGAAGTGTGAAGCCTCTAGCTTTGTTCTTCTTGCTTAAGATTATTTTGTCTATTTAGGGTCCTTTGTGGCTCCACATGAATTTTAGGATTCTTTTTTCTATTCTGCAAAACATCCCATTGGGACTTTGATAAACATTGCATTGAATTTGTAGATAGCTTTGGTTGGTATGGGCATTTAAACAAGTTTAAGTCTTCCAATCCATAAACTTGGGATATCTTTCCATTTATTCATGTCTTTCTAAATTGCTTTCAGCAATGGTTTGTAGTTTTCAGTGTACAAGTCTTTTACCTTCTTGGTTAACTTTATTCCTGAGCATCCCATTCTTTTTGATGCTATTGTAAATGAGAATATTTTCTTAGTTTTCTTCTCAGATTTTTCATTGTCAGTGTATAGAAGTGCAACTTATTCCTGTATATTGATTTTGTATCCTGCAATTTTGCTGAATTTGTTTATTGGTTTATGACTCTTTTTAAATTACAAGAAAGAGACCAAAAAAAATCATCAAGAGGGAAAACATCTTTTCTTGCTTGGAACCTTGAGAAAAACATAAAATGTGAGAAATTCTCTGGGGACATTGAACAATATAATGGGCGGTGCCTTTAGTAGCAGTTTTATCAAAACTACAGAAAATTTCTTCATTGAGCCCTTTGTTATATCAGTCAATCCTCAATAAAAGCTGAGGACATAATCCTAAATCAGAGTGCTGTGAGGACATTTCTACGATTGATTGATTTCCAATTATGGCATGGACCTGAGGAAAACATAGCCAGTATGATCTCCATCTGTCAGGACTGATAGGCTTATTTCTGAAGTGCACACTGTAGGGAAAGAAAAACCAGAAAAAATGCCTTTAAACATCTTGAGTTATGAAATTACAGTTAAACATTAAAAATGTGTCTTTTTCATTTTCTATAACATAATATTAAATATAATTACTTGTATATTAGCATAAAATAAGAAATGTTTGATTGACGTATGGATTTATGAGGAACTTTATGTAGAAGTCTATCTCAGTTAAAGGAGAAGCTCTTAATCTTAAAAATCTTAATTATGAGCACAAGGAAGCAACAATCTTTAAACTACTTTCCATTTTGTAAACTCTTGTACCTTAAATTGTGAAACTCTCTATTTCTACTTTATATCGTTTTAAAAGGAGGCCTGATTAGGAATCTTTCTATAAAGGACTTTAGACAAAACTTCTTAAATGAGATGTAAAGAGAAGTTAAATAGGAAAGTAAATTGTCACTTCAAGAAGGAAACCAAATGAAATGTGTGTAAAAGTATTAATAAGGATACAACAGACTTCTGAAACTATACTCAGGAGAGAGATGGGGGCTTATATATAGTCTCTTTCTTTTTTAAATAAATGAAGAGGGGAATAGAATGTAGGATAATCAAAATGGCTGGGGCACAGCTCTTTAAAATAGGTTTTCAACTTGCACAACTGAAGGAATAGCGTTATTTTCTCTCATGAGAAAGGCTCATGAGGAAACACAAGTAATGAAGCGGCAGGAAAAACAAAATAGAAAATGTGAGTGAAACAGAATGGCTTGTGTTTGGGGTGCTGAAATCAACTAGCTTGATTTGATAAATTATTTTTTGGAAGCCAAACAGAACTTGAAAACAACAGTGCTATTTTAAAAATGATTCACTTTTTAACTAAAAAAGTAAATATTTAGGTAACAAATTCTACCTAAATATTTATTACTGACCAAATCTGAATAAGTAATAGAATAGGGTGAAAGAAGGAAGGGATGCTGATGCTTTTTATGGGAAAATTAAAAATAGTGATGATTAGTGGTGATTATTTGTCCCAGTTTTCAAATGACTCATGGTTATCATCATATGTGATGTCATGCTCATACGGGGCCTGCAAAGTCTAAAATATTTACTACTTGGTCCTTTATGGAAAAGATTTTCTCACTCTTGGACTGACAGATTACAATTGAACTGTCTTCCCTTTAGTTGTTCCATCTGCAAGGGAAATAGAATAAAAATCATTAGAAGAAATGATTCTAAAGTACTTGACAATATTGGAGACCAATATACATTTGTCATCACAAGGCACAGCTTAGTAGTAGGAAAATGTCTTTTCAACTAATTTGTTGCTGAAAGAGTGCAGATTCCTCTTGTTTTATAGTTTGAGTTCCATAGTTCAACGTGGAGTATTAGTATTTTACTTTTCTCCTTTAGCAATGATCTCAAAAACATTTTCAAGCACTAACTAAGCCTCATGGCAAATATTATCCCCATTTTACAAGTACAAAAATTAGAGCAGTGACAACTTCAATTACTTCTTTAGGATCGTGTGGTAAAATGATAGAGGAATTGGGAATAAAACTCTTCTGATAAGTCAGTGTATTGTCCCTTTGATTATTCTCCAGCTCCAGCACACAGTTAAAATGCTTTTAGAATTATTTCCATTTCTTTCTTTGCCTCTTGGGATAAAAGAAGGAAGAACACTTACTTGAGGAGTTGTGACTGTTTCAAGCTGTTACAATCAATCAAACTAATCTACGAATGACAACCTGACCAACATCTCATTCACATTCTTGATCACGCCTAGAATGTGACAGTTGGGTTAGGACAAAACAAAAAACAAAAAACAAAAAACAAAAAACAACTCAAAACATGTAGTTGCAGAGAAAACAAATTATTTGAGATGGAATAAAGAAGGAATTTAATAAGGCTTAAAATATGTCAAAACTGCTCTTTCATTCCTTTCTAAAATGTCAGAACCCTGGTTGAAGCCAAGAAAACATCACTGTATATTGAGTTGCTGGGCAAGGAGATATGCTTTCATAATTTTCATGCCTTTCTCCAAGAGTAGAGTGAGGCCACCAAATCACTAAGATGAAAGAAAGAAGAGCTTGAAAGATTAGGCCTCCTCTTGAGACTGAAGCACTCTCTCTCAATATCTGAAATTCTGCTCCTTTGTCAAAGGCTGAGTCCTCCACAAAGTTTACTTCTACTTTGGAAGGCTTATTGCACTCCTAGAATTCTGTTGAAGCTCCGTCACAGTGGTCCTGAGTATGGTCTCTGGACCAGCAAAGTTGGTATCATCTGGAAACTTATTAGAAATGCAAACTCTCAGACTCTTCCCAGACTTTCTGAATCAGAAACTTGGGGTCATGGAGTGGGTGGGCAATAATCTATTTGTTAACAAGTCTACCAGGTGATTCGAATGCCCACTAAAGTTTGAGAACCAGGCCTCTCACAACTTGTATTTCATTTGCATTTTGTAGTGGTTTGCAATGATTCCTCCAAGGGCTCTCCAAGGCTGCAGGTATGTCTATTCATTTTTTTTATCCTGAATTCCTCCTGTTGCTAAGGGCATAGAGTTCACACTATTTTGTGAGTTAGTATTCAATACTAAGAATGTTTGCTAAGTTGCTATCACACTTGAATTTGTTTGGTGGGTTAGTATATGATATTAATTGTATTTGTAAAGTATATATACCATTTGGTAATTTTCCTGGGAAAATAGTATAGTACTTGAGAAAATAATATTGTGTATTTTCTCTTGACCAGATGAACCCTAAAAAAATAATGCAGGTATTCATAGTTTAGCTTTCCTTGTACCATCCTCAGAGAAGTTTCCTTAATGATTCAGCTCTGTGCTGTTGCTCCTTTTGGTGGAAGTGTAATGATTGAGTACAAGCTTTGAAACCAGACTGATAGGAATTGTATCCCAGCTCTGCCACCTTTTCTCTACATGTCTTGAAGTCACTTAACCTTTCTTTGTGTGTGTATGAGGAAGATTGGTCGTGAGCTAACATCTGTTGCCAATCTTCCTCTTTTTGCTTGAGGAAGATTGTCATTGAGGTAACATCTGTACCAGTCTTATTCTGTTTTATGTGAGATGCCACCACAATGTGGCTTGATGAGTGGTGCTTGGTCTGTGCCCAGGATCTGAACCCATGAACCCCAGGCCACTGAAGTGGAGCATCTAAACTTAACCACTACACCACCGGGCTGGCACCAACACTTAACCTTTTTATGCCTGAGTTTCTATCTGAAAAATAGGGTATAATGCTCATTTTGTTAAGTTTTTGTGACGTTTAAAAAATAAAGACTGTCGCATGTCAAGAAATCAATAAATTATTTCTGTTATTAAATTATTAGTATTATTAGTAGTAACGAGGAAAGAACAAATGTAAACTTTCTACTGTGAATAATCATAGCATGCTCAACCGATTATTCTAAAAATATCACATACTCGCTCTACTATGAAAGAACAGACTATTTCTACATTAGGAAAAAAATGTCTGCACAACAGTTTATTCTCCAAATTGTCTGCTTGATGAAACTACTTTTTCTAAAGAAGTGAGTTGGTACGAAGACTCTTAAAAAGAGACAATATACTGTCCAAGAAAGAATAGTAGACTTGAAATCAGAAGGCCTGGTTAGAGTCCTAGTTCACTTCTGTTTATGGCCAGGATTTGAATTTAGATGGCAAATTAAGGTAAAAGTTACTTAGCAAATCTGAAGTTCAATAAAAGCAATAATATTTTGTAAATTAATTTCATAGTTAAATAATGAACAGAAAGTGCATTGTAAAATGTAAAGTGCTACATAAATACAAAGTTTTTTGTTGTTGCTATTATTATAATGCTTATAAAATTGAACTGCTATGCTACTCATTATTCACTCATCTGTTCTCTTGTGTTATGTGGGCATGGTTTATCATTGGTGGTGCCAAGAGAGAGCACACTGAGTAATATTCTTGATGAGGTAGTCACGTTCCCTAAGAACTAGGTTCAGAACTTGGAAACATTTCACATGGGCTAATAAAAAGCTATTGGGGACAAATGACTTCTGCTTTGACAACTGACCCTGCTTGGATTTAAATTGGTGTCCATGAGGTGCATGGCATTGCCCTGTATCATGCAGGGGCATCAGATGCTCTGCCTTTGAAGAGAAAATGTATTTTCTAGCTTACTGTCACTACAGTCCTAGTTAATCAGTTCCCCAGTGCTTCTCTTTATGACTCCAGGCTGTGCAGCAGTTCTGTGGTAAAACTACACTCTCACAGGGCTTTTGATTTTATTTGAAGTTTTCGTGATTTTGCTTGAGTTTTCTATTTCTTAATATTTATGAATGGAACCACAAACTTGACGACAGTTTTAGACCAACCAAGGAATCCCTCAGGATCTCTGATCTGGCTGCTTTTCTAAAAGAACAACCCCTTCCCTTTGCTTACTGTGGGGGTTAAATTAACAGAACTATAAAACACATTCATGAAGTTTGGAGATTCTGTTGCTTTTTTGATTGATGGTTAGAGATATCTCCAATGTAGCCATTGGATACTTGATGTGATACCTACATCAAGGGAGGGTTCTCTGGCAAGAGGGGAGAAGCACATGCTTGGCCCCTTAGAGTATGAGAGCTTGATGAGAAAAGAGAATGATCTCAGCCATTGGGAAGCCAGCTCAGGGTTGAAGTAAGTTCCAAAACCCAGTAGGGATGAAGTGTCTGGACTCTGACACTAAGGAATGAAGAGAACATAGGCCACGCCCACAGGGATAATAGAGTAAGTGAAATACAGAAAAGCATGAGAAGAAAGTGAAAATAAAATTAATATAACCATGTAGTGTATTTCTTCTATATGCTTTTCTGTATTTTCTAAATTTTATGTGGTGAACATGTATTATTTTTGTTAACAGGAAAAATAAATGTTTTTGTGCTAAGAGACATCCAAGGAACTAGTGTAACTTCTTACACGATTCTTTTCTTCTTCATCCTTGTATCTCCAGAGGCTAGAATAGTGCCTGTAACATTGTAGGCAATCAATAAATGTTTGTTGAATGGATGAATTAATTAATTTTAAAAATATTATAGAGCAGTCTGTACCATAGGTCTATGAATATATTAAAAGAAAATATAACTAAATGGATGACATTACTATATGTAGGAAATCATTTAATGTTTTTGGTCATATGAGTGATATAACGTGAATTACATTTTACTAAAAGGATCACTTTAGATACTGTGCAGAAGTGACCACTGGGGACGAAACAGAAAAGCTTGACTGGTTAGAAAGCTATTCTAGATGAAAAATGATGATAAGTTGAACTTTCATGGTAGGTAAGGAGATAATAGGGTGGCTACTGTTAGATTATATTTTGCATTACCATACAATTCTTGCTAGCAAATTGGATGTAGGCTATGAGGAAAAGAGAGTGGTAAAGAATGACTCCAGGTTTTTTGGTGTGAGCCACAGAAACAATGACAGTACCATTGCCTGAGAAGACTAGTGGTGGGGAAGATGCCTGGGGGGAAGGGGAGAATACATAATTCTCTGTTGGTTATAATACATGTGAATGGCCCATTACATATAAAAGATGCTCAGTTAATACAACTCATTTGTTTATACAAATCTATATAGTTCAGGGGAGAAACCAGATTGGTGATATAAACTGAGTGTTGTATTGTCATTTAACAGAAATACTTAAACTATGGACTGGGTGATATATAGATAGATATATATATGAGAGAGAGAGAGAGCAAGAGAGCAGATGATGCAGGTGGGCGAGTGAGAGGTTGAATGCAGAAGCAAAGTCCTTGAATGAACGAGGAAGGATAGGATAGGATCTGGGGAATGAGAAGAGTATTTGTACTTAGCACAAGATTAGGGACAGTACATTTTATTAGAATGGAGAGAGGAGAGTATTTACATACACATGCAGGGCAGCCAACAGGCAGACTAGGTGATGGGAAGATTGTCTTTAACTGAGAGGGAGGGAGAAGTGGGGAGGGAATAGTGGCAGTTTGAATAAAGAGAAGATCTGAAATAACATCTTAGTTTATGAAAGAACCAAAGGACTAGAGACATGCTGAGGATCTACATGAAATTTGTGCCAAAAATATTAGGTGAAATCACTCAGCAGGGTTGAGTGCTTTTCTGTAGGAATTTTCTGATGCTCAGGTGCAGGTGTGGATTAGGCAGACAGCTGGACTTAACCAGGGCTAGCATTGTATAAAGTGGATGATGTGGGTTATTTTAGGCTGGTTACTGTTAAAAACTGCAGATGAGAAGGAGGCTCTGAGCAGTGGAGTTTGCTTGCCCTTTGATGAGAGACATTTGCATTTGTGAAGGAAGTCTCCATCTGTGTGTGTGTGTGTGGGGGGGTGTCTCCCTCTCTGCACCAGGAGGAAGGGGGGATGGCCTTATCTCTGGAAACTCTTAAGGGGGAAGGCAAGGACTTAAGTTGTTTACTGTCTGGTAACCTCATGTAACTGACCTACCCCCCCAACATCCTCCTTTGTCTTTAGCTGAAGATAATATTTAAGGTGGTGGCTTCTGCCATTTACTTAATCTGGTTTGATTCTTATCTAAAAGTTATAGGACCACCCAATAACCAGACCCCACCTGCACTGATACCATTTTAACAACTTTTTTTTACATATTCTTTCCTTTGTCTTGTAAAGAGAGAATTCACATACCTATTCCTTAAATTTAGCCCTACCCTCAACCCATGTTTGCAGCAGCACCTCTGACTGCCCATGGGTCCTGTCGCCATGGAGCAGCAGCAGCTCTTTACTGCGCATGGGTCCTGTCCCCACGCAGCAGCTCTGACTGCCCATGGGTCCTGTCCCCATGCTATGCCACACTATTCTCTAAATATAAGAGTACTACTGCCAGACCTTTAGAGTCCAAGAAATCTTTCTTTCGACGACTCAGCTCACCAACCCCACATCACAGTCTACTTTATTTTTTAAGTGATTAACAATTATAGTGAACATTCTATATTACTGTATGATGTGAAAATTTCTCATGTCAATCAATATTCTTATACAACACAATTTATAATATATCCAAAGTACTCCATCAATGCATAATCATTTCTGATGTGTTTCAACATCAACAATGTCCTCTTTTCTTAGTAGAATTCTTTATACCTGCAAACATGTGAAAAATGCTGAGACAAATTAGCAGTTGCTTTTTCTGTGTTTATTGCAATAAAAGTTTATGGACTATCTTACTAGGTACCAGGAGCCTTTTCTCTACGATCAGTTTGACCAGTGATTTTAAAAATTGCTTAGTTATGGAGCAGGAAAGTATCTCTTCCTCTTCTTCAGTCCAGAATTTGGCCCTGCATAAAATCCAGAAGGCATGCCCTGAGAGGGAGCACACTGAGAATAATGCTGTTCCTGCCGTGGGAAGCAAGACTGGTACCCCATTGGACCAACCATGTTCCCTTTGCATTAGAGCTGGTGGGTGGCCCTGCCTCTTAGCTATCCCTTTTCGGCTGCAATGAATGCTCTTTTGCAGCTGCCACAGGAAAGCACATTTTACTAGAGGAAATAAAATCCCTAACAATAGACAGGAAGATTCACATCCTTGGCAATTGATAGGATAATGTGTGGCTGACTTCATAACATGGCTGCAGTCAGGGAAAATGTGCCAACTGTTATGAAATGAAATGTAATAAACCAGCTACAAAAATAGATTTGAACATCACAATGTAAGGAGAAACAGAAAGCTGAGAAGGGAAAGTGGCAGGGCCATTAGAAAGCTGCACGTTGCGGCTTTCATTAGACTTGGCTGAAGATGGAGATGTGCTTGATGTTAGTGGTACCAACTATTTAAGGACTATTCAAGTTGACTCAGTTTATTTAGGCCCCTTTTTTTCCTTCTTGTACTCGCATCCCATTGTGAATAAGGATTCTAACATTTTAAAAGTGTCTTTTTTCTTTATAGAAGAACTTTAAATCCTCTCAGTGTTTGCCAGAAGCTTTGGGAGGTATACGAACTCTTTTGGACCACTAAGCAAACATTTAATTAATTAGCATTGTTGAGGTGGAACAAAACAGCCATGAATATGTGTTGATGAAAATGAGGTAGGGCTGTAGGGTTATAATTCCCTCTAAAGTGGCCAGAGCAGTGGACAATCCCCCTATTTGTATGACATTGTCCGGGACAACTGAGATGGTCCTGTTGGGACAAGTCAGTCTTCCATTTGCCTAATGCCTCAGCATGAGATTTCACGGCCTGAAAGTAGGAGGAAAACCCTTCCGCATAAAGAAGGTAATAAACAGCCAAGGAACTAGGGAGCTCTTCTTAATCTCCCTCTGGCAACCCAAGTAAAGTGAATTGTAAAAGCCTGACTTGGAGCCACACTGTTTTGAGTATAAAGACAAGGCCCAAATGTTCTTAATTCACTCCTAGGGAGCACTCAGTCCAGCTGACTGTAACATAAGGAATTTAATAAAGTAAAAGCAAGTTATCTAGTCAAACCTCCTGCTGCTTTTTTTATAATATCAAAATGGAAATAGGCTTAATTTGGTATTATTTCAATCAAATTCATTACAATATCCAAACATGTTTTATGCTTTTTCCCCCTTGGATATTACATTGCCACTGAGTATATGGATGGGAAGTGGGTAAAATTGCTCACTTGTTGAATGCAGATTAACTAATTCTTGACACCGAGGTATTTTTCACCAAACTACATAGGTGGCAATTTATAAAAGGTCATTTCAAATGGAAACATGATGGCTAAACTGAGTTATTTTATATTACCTATTTACTAAGCAGAGTTTACTAGATTATTTTATATCCAATGTTGTTATAAATCCAACAGAAGGAGTTGTTTATACACGAACTCACTGTCAGTGCAAAAGGTTAAATTCATAATTATTAAATAATTGCTATTTTTTTAGCACTGGTCTGCTGGAGGCTATGTGGGCTTGCCCAGATGATAGAAGTGCCCTCTGTCCATGAGGCTGGTAAACGAGACAAAGTATGTGCACAGGGAACTGAGCCTGAAGAATACAGTGGACAACAGAAGAGTGACTGATCGTGTTATGAGAGTTCAAAGAATGAATTCAAGCTAATCCTTTGCTCTGTTAGAGTTACATTACCCCTTTTAGGGAATTTAAAATTTCCTACTTCCTACGTGGTGGAGATTTCTCATATCTCTCATTTGCTTTTTGGAGATTGTGACAAGCTAAGTTTCATTAAGAATAGGGGAATGAGGAGAATTAATTCAGGATAATCAGGCTGGTTCATTGGGACTGTATTGAAGATAAGTTGATGCTTATAGAATACATGAGTACAACATACAGAATGGGAAGTGATATGTGTATGCTGTCTTCTAAACTGCCTGAATAAAGCAGGATATTGGCTGAAATGTTAAGCATGAGGAGGGTGTTGATATATTGCCAGATAGGAAATTGCTTGTAGTACGTGATGAAAACCATCACTCAAGACAAGAAAGTCTTAGATTACTGAGAAAATGGGTGGAATATACTGATAGGCAGAGGGGCAAGGCACACCATATGTCTACAGAAGGATGTTGATGGTCTTGATTCCTGATTGTTACTTTATGTGTCAGGTGATGACCAAGTGTGGGAAGAGCAACACCAAAATGGGATGGAGACACAGAAGACAGCCAGGTTGGAATTCTGTGAGGAGAGTTCTTAGCTTCCCCAGTCACCTTTCTAGGGGCCATGGGTTGATGATGGCTTGGAGTTGCCATATTGTGTGTGTGTGTGTTGAGGATTAGGATGGGATGTCTCTCTGTTGAGTCACTAATTAGGAAAAAAGGTGATATGTCATCTCCCTCTCCTCCTTATTGCCTGCTGTTTTGTGTTGAGGTGTTTTAATTCTCCTAGTCAATAGAGTGTGGTACACTCCTTTTAGAGGAGGCTGCCTTTGCCTGTGTTCTTCGTTCTTAAGTAGTCTTGGAATAAAATTGTTAGTTGTTTACCCAAAATAGAACTTTTAAAATTCCAGCTCAACACAGAATTTTAGGATTTGGAATCATGGAGAAAGAAGTGATCACAGAATTGATCTGATCAGGAGAATAGAATAGTGTCTCTCAGTCAAGATAAAGCATGGCCAAGTTATCAGTAAGCCTTAGAGCATTTGAGTATGAAATAGAAATAACATCTCCTTCTAATTCACCTTCACAGTACTGCTATCCAACTGCAAGCCGTCAGCATACTGACGGAAGGGATTGCTAGCATAGTAGTCTCAAAAGCTATACGGGAACATTACTCAGTAGCTAATAATAATAATAATAATAATAATAGTCATATGCCTCATGACAACGTATTGGTCAATGATGGACCGCATATGCCGCCACAGTCCCATAAGATTAGTACCATATAGCCTAGGTGTGTAGTAGGCTACACCATTTAGGTTTGTGTAAGTATATCTATGATGTTTTCACAATGATGAAATCACCTAATGATGCATTTCTCAGAATGTGATCCCATCGTTAAGCAATGCATGATTGTAATAATAATTTCTTATATCTCAATGGAACTTTAAATTTTAAAGTAAGCTTCCAAATATGTAATTTTATTTGATTGTCAATACAACTCCTGAACTGTGAAGTAAATATATATGGTAGGAAAAGTACACTCACTATTCCCTGGTTACCTACAGTAGCTTATAATCTGTGTGAGACAATATCCTTCCTTATTATAGTGGACATCAATAACTCATTCATCGCCTTTATAAATCAAAACCAATATCTGCATTTTATTAGATTAGAAGGGCCAAATGCATATTTTCTTAGAAACCAAAGACTGAAGATAGAAATTAAATCACACAGGACCGCAAAGCAAATAGAAAGTAAGCTAAAAATAGAACTCAAAATTCTTACTCTTATTCTAATGCTGATAATGTCTGCTAATTCTATAATATAGAGGAAGTCTGAACTTCTATATATATGTGGTGGACACTGGCCACATCCTTCTCAATTCAGTATTTAACTTAATTTCCAATTATCATTAACTTCCCATTCAGCATGTGGCATTCTTCTTACTTTAAATCATTTCACTCTGAAAGTATAAAAAAGACCAGAGGCAGTAGCAAGATTTAACTGGACACATTTTCAAGCCAATGATGCATTCGATTTCAGCATTTTGTCTTATGATCAAAACTCTGTACTAGCACTTTAAATGTAAGGATATTAGATAAATGACATAGAAAAGATAAATTGTCCCCAGATGCCCTTTCTGGCATTACAAAGGAGTTATTTTAGAAAAAAACTTTTTATATCAAAGCTTTTTCAAAGAGCTACTTTAGGGAAACATTTGGTATTTACAATAACTAGTATTTCTAAAACTGCAAAGCTCACATTCTATTAAAAATAATTCTCACTTCTCAAAAATTTAAAGAACCCCTAGAATGCTAAATGCAAAGGTGTTTTAAATAAATAAAACAGACCAGCAGTGAGAAAAAGCTGCAGCATGATTCACTGGAAGGCGCAGGCTCTGGCCATCACTGTCTAGTTGTGTGACCTTGAGAAGGAAAGGTCTCTAAACCTCAGTTTCCTCATCTGAAATCAAATGGGATTGGGCTATATATACACAGGATGCAAACACCATTTCAGCTTTAAAAACATGTGGCCGTAAAACCTCTATTTCCTAGTGTTACTTGGATTTGACTCCCTCACCAGCCTCACCAAATGAGGTTGTTTCAGCATCTCTATCCAGATTTTACTGAACATATTTCTTCTACTTTTTCACAACAGACCTCAGCCCTTTGAAAACTTCACCCCTGTATTTCTGGAGGTTCCTGCGGGTGTCTTGCATGTGCTCATGAACAAATCTCAGTCTCTTGAGTGGCCAGAGCTCCTGGCTGAGCCTCTGTCATGGACACTTGGCTTCAGCACATCTACCAAAGCTTTGCTGTTGCTCTGTTGGCCAGTCGCCACCTATCCAGGGGCTGTCTCCTCGAACTCCCAAGCTGTAGATCTCTGAGATGCAAAAGCTGTGCTGTTTCTTCCTGGACTCATTGCCATCAAAGCCAGTTTAGAAAGGCCTTTTCCTCCTGAGGCTTCAGACCCAGCCCACTGGGCTGCACAATGGATAAAGGCGGGGAAGTTTTCTTTGTTTCCCTGTTTCTCTTCTCTGGTCACAGAACCCTCCTAAATCTTCTCCTCACTGATCCATTTTCTTCTTAAGCAAATCGTTAGAGCGTCTAGATTCCCAAGAGGTTGTTGACCCCACAGAAGAAATCTCAATTTGGTCCAAGTCAAGCCTTCTCTCTTATTGTACTTTTACAAAGACTTGTTGGTAGGAATTAATATTTTGAAACAGTACATAGCACCTCCTGCAACAATTAGCTTTGGTCCGCGTAATAAAAGGGAGAGAGAGCTAACATGACAAAGCGTGCCTTCGGATTAGAAGTGTCTCATTCTAGGGTCACATTGATTTTTCCTGTTAAACTTCTTTCATCTAAGATTTACTCTTAGGACACTAAATTTTCTAATCATTATGTGTGATATGGGGTTGCCACATCAAGAAGATGTTGGAATATGACTTCACCTTAAAAAAGAGGCCGTAAGCTTCTTATAGCAATCAGGAAGGAAACGGTTTGGGATTTGCAGTCAGATACATAGGATCAAAGTTTGGCTCCTCCACTCACTGTACTGTAGACCAAGTAATTTAAAGTCTGAACCAATTTTCTCCTCTATTAAATGGAGACGATAATGCATAACTTGTAGAGTTTCTCTGAAGATTAAATGAGCCAACACATGTAAAGTGCTTAACAAATGTGACATATCTGAAGGGACTCTTTCCCTGTGATTGATTTCTTCTCGATTGTCATGACCTCTTAGTATACAGGATGCACAAAATGTTACTGTGTGACCTGGATAAAGTAAATTCACCTCTCTGGTCTTTATGTTAATGAGGAAATGGGGAATTTGGCTCAAAATTTCCCCTTGAGCTCTAAAATTAGTGATTCCATAATTTTTAAATGTTTAATTCATTAGTTAAATGATATTACCTTTTTCTTTGATACCTGTCAAATTCACTTTAAGAACTGTTATCACACTTCATTTATTTTCTAATAAATTTCTGGCAGCATGAATTAAACATTCAAGAATCCCACTGAGTTTTGTTAAATTAAACGTACATAATGCTAAGTAGGGTCTGAAGAAATAAAATCTTTTATTATTATCACACATATTATTTAATGAAGGATCATATGAAGTCTCCAGGTGCTACTTATTTTTAGTGAGGGGTGATAATTAGCTTCATTGTACCTATCAGGCCACACACTATGTGTTGTTTCCTCCCTTAATTTTATTATTCTGTATATTCAGAAATCAACTGAAGCTAAAATCAATCATTTTCTATGTGTGCCAGTTGGATTTAGTTGTGCCAGAAGAGTTTAATTTTGGAGAGTAAAGGTGACAAAATAGCTTTGACGGCCTTGGTTTAATAAATAGACATTTTTGTGAAATAGAACCACAATTTAGCCCCCTTGGAAATCTGTACTTGCTGCAAAATGAGCTAATGCTATGATCTTCACCCCATTTGAAAAATGTTGAGCAAAATTAATTCCATCATCTTTGTATTCCATTATTATATGAGTAAATAATTTTGGGGTACCTTATGCTTTCTGTTTTCCAAAGAAAATGTTTAATTTTTGTTTTGGACAATTTTTTCAACTTGCCTTTCTCTTTTGAAAACATAGTCATCAAACGCTTAAGGATTCTTTGTGGTCTTACCAGATTTGATCATTTTCCATAATTTTCCCCCTCAGTATTTCTTCTGAACTCTGTTTGCTTTTGATTTTTCTGTTCAAAAACCAAGACCCATGTACTTCCCTTAAAAATGAAAATACTTTTCATTCTTAGTAATGTCTTTAAATCTTTAGCTACGTACATTTATGTAAAATCACCAAAACCAAAGAGTGAGGAATTGGTAATTTAGACGATTTAAAAAGTTACCATGATTGCTGCATGAGCTGTTTATATAATTATCACCTTTACGCGTTTGAAAATGACACTCACTTCTCACTTGAATATTCTCCTATTTATTTCACTGTTTTTCTACCACATGATGGTTTCTTAGTACAAGTATCTGCCACATGGTTTTTACTGTTTCAGTGTACAGTGTTGAGCTGCATAACGATGTTTCAGTCAATGACAGAATGCATGTATGAAGGTGGTCCCATAAGATTAGTACCATAGAGCCTGGGCATGTAGTAGGCTATACCACCTAGGTTTGTGTAAGTACACTCTATGATGTTCATACAATGACAAAATCACCAAACGATGCATTTTTCAGAATGTATCCTTGTTGTTAAGCAGTGCATGATTGTAACTGAAATCATGATAAAGACGTGTGCTGGTATTCCCATTGCAGACTCCAAAGATCTCATATTGCTTATAAAAGTTATATGCTGATTCTCCATTTGCCTTTCATCATCTAAATGCAAGAGATTATTGTGTAAAGCACACATTTTCATTAAAGAATGAAATGAAATAATTTCATTAAAGAATAAGAATAAGAATAAGAATAAGAATAGGAATGAAATAATTTTCATTACAGAAATTAGAAAAATCAGAAAATCAGAAAAAATAAGTCATCCAGAGCTTCATGTGCCTAATGTAGCCACTGTTAGTATTTACTCTTGAGCAATGTGATTTGTTGACTTTCAATTAGTAAAGTGCTTTCTTTTCTCTCATTTTGAAAGGAAATTGCTTAAAGTGTTACATATGCTCTTTGGCATTTCTGAATAACAAATTTTTAGACAGGTAAGAATTAACTCTAATCTAAGTTTCATGTGACAATCTGAGACTGAATAATACTCATTGGAATTTAAAATGATCGACAACAATATAACAGAATTTTATCTTGTAGAAATTCTGTAAAAGAAAAAGTATTACAGTATATAGAGCTTGAAACAGGTGAAAAAATTCTGACATTTGGGAGACATTCAAATCCCAGACTTTTATAACTCTTTCAAAGATGCATGTTTACCTATTCAGAAGAAAAGATATCCTGATCCACAACCCAAATATCGTAAATTCCCTTTCTATATCCTCAAGCACTGAAACAGAGCGATGCTCATGTTAATATGTTTTCTTTGTTATCTTCCAAAACTTCATGACCTTTCCATCCTTGACCTAATTATACAAGACAAACAGAAATTCTTTTTCCTGTAGGTTTACTTAGCCTTGAGTATTGAGCAGGGAGAATGGGTAATCCTAAATGTAAGAATAGAGAATTGAAGGTATGTAAAGGAAGCAAATTAAAGAGTAGTTATTTGCTTCACAAAAATGTTCTTGAAAAAAATCATTTAAAAAAGTCTTCCCTTATTTTCTTTCAAAAAGCATGGTTGAATTTAACCAAAAAATTTTTAAAAGATAATATATAAGATGAGATACATTGGATTTGAAGTTACAGTGCAATTCTTTTATAATCTTTCTGGAAGGTTTATTTACTTTTTATTCAAGAAATATTTATTGAGTTCATCTTTTCTAACACACTTTTTAAGCAAATGTACTTGCTTTATTTGGGGAGGCATTATTTAGTATTAACCATATCAACATTACTGACAAGGAGCTGCAGTGAGGTTTTCAGTAAAGCTTGTTTTAACGATAGTTCCAGAATTGTTTTCTTATGGCATGGGATAAGCACTGAGCCAAGAACTGCCAAAGTGATATTGTTTTTCAGAAAATATTATGATCCCATCCCACAGCTGAAGAAATTATCTAGGAAAGTAACAGTGAATAATATATGCAGGGAAAATAATATTACTTTATGTTCTGAGTTTGATTATCTTATTTTGGGGGTTAGTAACAAAAAGTTGACAATGGTCAGCCTTGTGTAAGGGATCTCTTTCTGAATTTTTCTCTCCCTTGGAAAAGATAGAAGAAATGATGTTAATATTTAAATAGTAAGCATATTTTGACTCAAAATGTCTTCATGAACTAACGATAACTTCATCCTGGTTCAAAAGATCCCCGCTGGAAGAAGGTTCTCATTTATTAAATCTGTCTCTCAAAATCATTGGTAAGGTTTTTGAACCAATAGGTCTTAGAAGGAAATACATCAAAGAGTAATGAGAACTTCATCTGCTTCTTCTGAGGTAACAATATTCGATTGAGAGGCGGGTTGAGAAGCTAATTATATTTTTATGTACAAGAGTTTTGACAGGTTGTTGTAAAAGTCGGCTGCCTTTGGCATTACATTTATTCCATTATGGTTACGTCTCGTGAACAAACTTCACTCTCTCTTCAGGATTAGAAAGATGGATCCTTGCAGCAAGGATGAGCCATTGACATCACTTCCCCTCTAAGACACAATTTTCACTCAGGCAGCATGTTCAGGTCCCTTAGTGTCTCTTAGAATGTGACCAGGGATGAGAGATGGTGAAAGGGAGTTATAGTAGTGGGGAGCAAGGACCGGGAAGTTGATGCGTCACCATTTCTCTCTTTTCCTTTTCATGTACATACCCAGTAAATGAACATCTAAGTCTCCCTTTTAAAAACGTGCTTAAGTAACTCTAACCCTGTAGCTTGGCTGTGAAGAACTAAACCAGACAGTGAATTATTGAAATTGGTCAATAAGTCATTCTGCAACAGCCAGGTCTCCTACAGGGCAAAGTCAAATAAGACATAATGTTTGTCCTTGAGTAGCTTAGTTCTGCAAAGGAGGCAAAAAAGCAAATAGGCTACTATAGTGTCACAGAGTACAAGCGCTATAATACACAACTCCTTAGAACCATAGACAGAATTATGCTGGATTGATAAAGAAAGGCTTCTGGGAGAAGGTGATACTGGTAAGGGGATGAGCATAATTTATTTAGATTAATAAGGGGAAGAAGGATGGACTTTTCCAGAATGCCATGAGAGCATGCGCCAGGGCTCATGAACCCTGGAAGCTACAAATATATCAAAGCAGAAACTCTAAGTGACTGTGGGAGAATTTGGGGGCTGAAACTGGGAGAGGTGGTTATAGGACCAGATCCTGGGGCGGGTATTGGTTATAGAGAAAGATTCTGAATTTTGTCCTGAAAGCTATAGGGAGACCTGAAATCCTTTTCAGACCTCCACAATTAAAGAAATAACTTACATTCTTTCTGTTCTAAAATAATTGCCATGTATAGGAAATTACTGTACACTTTGCCATAAATATGAAAGTGTCCCAAATGAAGAAACAAATTTTGACTTTGTCAGGAATAAAATTGAAAGTTAAAAGAGCAGACTTCTACTTTTGAAACCCTTGTTGAGAACTGATTAAGATAACAGGGTATTTATGAATATTTTCTACATATTTTTACCTAATTGAGTTGTATCATTGAGTTGCTTTTTATTGACCCACCTAGTTTATTTGGTTGAAAATAACAAAATAACACTTCAGAAGCAAACACACATATGTTATAATGGATTTAAAATATCAAAATTTACAGACAATCCATAATATGTATACAGATTGCTGTGAATTGACGAACAATATTGAATTTTTTTCTTAAGCATTTGTTAATTTTTTCCAAAGATGTTGCCTGTAGTTTGAACTCTCAGTAATTTATTCAGCTGCATTTGATTAATGACTCATGAAGTTACTCACATTTTTATCATTTCGATACAGCAGTACAGTATTGCCCCAAGTTAATTTACTATATCCAGTAATTTTGAGTAGAATAATGATTCCTGGCTAACAAATATTTGAGGCTGATTTCCATTTCTATGTAACCTGCTTTGCCTTTGAATATTCGTTGCTGTATATAAGAGATATATAATACACTAACCTCAATGAAGAAAATGGAAAAACTCTGTAATAAACATATGAGTTTGCAAAGTTCAATTTGTAAAGGTGTTCTATTCAGTGTTTTATAGAGCTTTTTAGTTTATTATTTTAAAAAATAGCAATTTTTAAATTTTAAGTGAAAAATTGCTTCCATTTGTTGAGTGCCTTTATTGGAATCCCTGCTGCACCGCTTACTAGCTTTATGAGCTTGGGCAAATTTCTTAACTTCTGTATGTCTCAATTCCAGCATCTGTAAAAGGGGGCTAATCATACAAATGACTTCAGAGGTTTTGTAAAGATTATGTGAATTCATGCATGTAAAAACATTTAAAATAATCACTGGCAGGTAACAAGCAGTTTGTGTTTATTAGCCATTATTATTATTATTTTACATTGAGGTTAAGTAACTAGGTTTCTGTATCTTGTGTTAGAGCAAAGTTAATTGATTCTAATTTCATGTAAGTGTGATATATATTGTCCCTTTTCTTTTCCTCCAAGCTGTAATATTATCACCCTTTTCCCTTGCTTCACTGGTTTTAAATATCCTACTGAACTTTCAAAGATTAGTTCAATTCTTCATCTTCTGTTAAGGTTTATTTAAACACCTCATCCTACAAAGTGCCTTCTTTGTTAGCATCTTATCTTTTTGACATATCTTCTCAAGATGGTATTAATGCCAGAGAGATTTGTAACTCACCTAGTCCCTTGCAGAGTATGTGCTTGGTTAATAATTCTTTCTTATCATCATCATTCCATAAATGATATACTGGACCACAGAAAGATTGAGTAAATTATTATCCAAACTATCTAACTGTTTCCAAAGTGTCGCCTTTGTCAGCCGTAACTCACCCATCCTTCCCTGGGCTTATTCAACCAAACTTTTTCAGTTCTTTTTTTTAAAAACCTTTATGTACCTTTGCAGCTAAAGTTATATTGGAAAGATTACTGAAATAACACAATTTTTTAAAATCCTGCAAATGATATGCATTGGTCTTTTCCTAAATCACCTACGTCTTCTAGAAAAATTCAAATTTGATTGCCACAATTTTCTTCTCTAAGAAAAGACAGCTTTTGACCAGGGAAAGTGAAAGCTTCATCTACTGAGCATCATTACAGAACTATGGCCCAGAACAGAAGCTTCCTAAAATTCTAAGGAAGCTTAATTGGATATTCTACCCTGCAATGATAATATGGTTCATTTCATGATCAGATGAAATGAGAGAGTTGAGTCTTTTCTGATGTTCAATGTGACTTGGTTTTTTTTTAATTTAGCATTTTGATAAGGCAAGATTTATACATTCAGAGATCAATTTATAATTGAGATAGAGATTTTGATTCACAGATCCAAATATAGGAACAAAATTCAATTTATTTTGTTATTATTATAGTACATTATTAGTGAAATTTTAGTAGATTATTAATCTTTCAAAGAATAACATTGCTGAATAGAATCAGATGATTCTTTTTTCTTTCCATTATAGGATATAAAAATTTGTGTTATGCAGGAGAAGTCAAGGAGACAGTGACAAAGAATGCTGCCTTTCAGACAAACATGTAGAATCTGCCTGCTTCTATGAATGGTTTGTGACCCCCAAGCAGTGAAAAACCAAAATGACACAGGCATTTTGGAATGGCTTGTCCCCACAGAATGTGCTGGAGGCCACGTGGGGGGAAGTCATCTGTGTTTTTGATAAGAGAAGCTCCATTGTCGACTTCGTCACCTTAAGAGTCGCTCAGAAGGCCAGGAATCAGAAAGCTGAAAGCAATAATCCAAGAGATTTGGTGCATTTCACCTATTCCAATTCCAAAGAATGACATACTTTTTACACAGTTGTGGTATGTAAGAAAAAATATCTGTTCTCTTCTGCTCTGTCCTATCCTATCTGTACAGCTCCATGGCAAATTTCCATCCTTTATCCCAATTTTATAGCCTTTCCTAAAAGTAGACTACCTCTTACAGAATTAGGAGACTTGTGTTCTCCGACCTGTTTCTGACTTGGCAATCATAGACGGCCTATCCATGGATGAGTATTTTTGACCTCTCCAATATTCCATTTCCTAATCTGTAAATGAGGCTGCTGGATGAGATAACATCAGGTGCTTTCCAGCTTCAAGATTCTATGATTCTATCATGTTTGATAAATCTTTCAACATTTCTGCCTCTCTTTTCCCTCCCTTCCTTTATTCCCTCCTTTCTTTTGATGCCAGGAGCTATTTTTGGAACAAAACATGAAACATTTCTGCCTTTATAGAGCTTATATTATATTGACTATAAGTTGAAGCAAAATAGGTATCTGGTTAAATAATGGGGTTGGGGGACAGGGTCAGTGCAGTACTCCTAGAGTAGGGTACGTCTGGCCAAAGAGGTTCCTGCTACAGTCAATTAATCATATGTTCTAAGGAAATGAAATTGACTGCTCCTGCTTGATTTAAGTAATTAAGCTCTACTTGATTTGCAGAAAAACTACTAAAAATTCCAATCTGACAGAGACTTGAGACTCAACCAGATACTCATTTATTACCTAATTTTCTGAACAGAGCAGTTCCCCTTCCTGAAATTGAGGAAGCATAAGAAAATGATGCTATTGTAACACTAAATATATGTACTGTGAAAAATTGTCCCAATCTTTCTTCACATGGATGGATTAATTTAGATAGATAGGGAAAGAGATATAAAAGCTGTGGGAGACTGTTGGATCCTGGTTCAATACTTGTATTAATTCCTGATGTTACAGAACATCATTGAATTCTACCGGCATGGGGAGATTTTGAGGATAAGGGGATAAATAAAAATGAGCTAAATATACCTAAGGAGAGAATCATTAGACTCCAGAATTTCCCCAATTCCTGGTTGTATAATCATATAGGTGTAGAAAAGCTAGAGCCAGCTGTTATATACTTAGAGAGCCGATTGTGTACATCTCTTTCCAGCTCTGCAGTTCAGTGACTTTACATTGGCAGCTCGAAGTTGGACACAGTGAAAGTGTTTATGGAATTCAGTAAGCACTGTAAACCAAGACTTGTTTTTCACCCAGAGTGCTCTTGTTAACAATTTACCAGTACAAGGCAACCAGCAAATCCCTATCCTGTCTCCTTTTAAGTTTTAATATGAGTTATTATGTTGGGAAGGCAAAGTGGAAGTTCTGGGTATTTCTATGGGACAAAGAACTCTGGTTGAGTTGCAGGATATAAACTGGAAATTGTGTGCATTTCCTCACACAGGGAGGAAGTGCATGTGCATGGGACAGGTTAGATCTAATTAGGTAGTAACAGTTTTGGATTAAGGGAACAAGGCGGGGTGTGTGTGTGTACATGTGTTGAGAAACAAGTAAAAAAAGAACATAAGAGGTCAAAGTAGAGTGACCCTTCATGCTTACAGTGATGCCCCAGTGACTATAATCAAGTCCCATTTCTAGCCGTGACTGATTAATTCTAGAGCAGATACCAGAGCCACATTTGAATAATCAAATTTACTGTCACTGGGATTTCAATTTGAGCTGAGACATCTGGAAGAGGGATGTCGTAAGGACTGTGTAATCTTATGGCAGGGTGACATTTTGTTTCTGGAAAGTAGTAACACAGTCTTGGCCACAGAGGGCTTGGCTTATTCCGTCCCTAGCAATTTTTATTCCACCGTTGTTCACTAGAATTTTCAGCATAGTAATGTGTTTTTCAAAGAAACTAGGACTTACTCCCATCACCAGTCTGTTCCTAATTGAAAAGTAAAATGAAGAGTTGTCTGAACTCTGTCTATGAACATAGGGAGGGGATATATAGGTGAAAAGTACAGGATGGATCCAATCTAACATTACTTTATCCTGTGGCCTTTGAATTCTTTCTTTTACATCAGACTAAGGGCTTTCTGTCTTTTTAGTATTACCCAGCATGGGTCACCTTTTGGTCTAGTTTAGCTTTGACTAAACCAACAAATAATTAGAATCACTGTTAGCTGCTTGCAAACTGTTGAATTCCAAATCGCTGTGTGTTCACTGGTAGCAAAGAATTAAGCCTAATTAAAAATTGTACTCTACTCTTCATGATTGAATTCTCTCAAAATATTCATCTACAAATCCCCATTTTTTTATGATATAAATTCTCAAATTCATAAAAAGTTTTCTGGGTATAATTCTTTTATTCTCGACTCTGATTTTGCATTTCACCAACTGGGGCAATTGGGAGGCTATAAATGTTAGAAATTGGGTAAATTCTTAGATCTGTACAGCAAGAAAGACATAATGGGAACATTTCAGAAGAGTTTGAGTGTTTGGAATTCTCCAAATCCTATGAATGCTCCTGGATACCCTTATTTCAGTGATGAGGAGTCCCTAATTTCCTATTAGTATCATATCTTTCATATAAAAGAATTGGTGAGGTTGTGAATTTAACTGATATTTTAATTAAGCATCTCATAGAACCAATTTCTGTATTTGATTTTTAGCAGCTTCAGCTTTGTGGCTGCAAGAGATAGAAGATTTCTTTTAGCACGATAACATACAGGAATTGTTATCAATCCAAGACTTGAGATAGGATTCAAGATTTGCTTTTAGAGTTCTCTCACTTTAAATTGCTCTGTGCCTTTAGAAGTAGCAAAGATAATTTATTGGCCCTGGAATTTTTCATCCTTTGTTGTTTCTTTAATAATCAGAGTCAATAACTTGATTGGCTAATTCACTGCTCTGTATCATGGGCTGGTACTTTTCTATTTTGGAAAATGGGAAAGTATCTCAATGCTTTTTGCTCCACATCAACCTGATAACAAATTCCAAAAAGATAAATTTCTCTGAAGGTCTGTGGCCCTTACCCTACTCCTAGTCTCTAATTCTGTATTTGTTAAGGTGTACATGGTTGCAAGCAATAGACAGTGCCTGGCTAGGTCTTTTGATGCTACATTCTTTCAGTCTGACCATCATTATTACACGGTTATCTTGCATATAATGTAAATATAATAATATACATTTTCATTACTTTGTAATTTGCAGGCAATGGCACTGGAGGCATAACACAAAATTACACATGGAACTTGGGTATTAGATACAGGTGACCTGGCTTGCTAAATGATTACTCAGTCATAAAAGGTCATTATGCTATAATGTCAGGGCCATAGAGTTGATGGTACAAGAGGCCTGTCAACCCGCTTCTGGCTTCCCATATCCCATTAGGATCTAGGGCCTGAGAGAATATCACCTCCACCAACCTAAGTGTGTTGTCTATGACAATCTGGAGAGACTTGAAAAGCGGCACTCGCCCCATATCTTCTCCCTTTCTGCCTCCTAGTATGTTCTCTTGAACATATCTTCTGTAGTTTTCACAATAAATTGTACTTTCTGCAGGAGCAATGTGTCAGAATTCTTTCTCCAAGCTTCCAACTTACTCTTTTAGAAGACTGATTCACAAACTTTGGTTAATATGATTAAAAAAAGAATGTTTCTTAGAAGTTAAGTGGTATAGTTTACAAAGTTAAATGGCTGGATAATTAGGTCTCAGAAAGGACAGAAAATCCAACTCACAGATTTCATTTTCATCTTATATATACTATAAACAATTCCTTCCACTAGTGGATTTTCCCTAGGATGCATCTTTCAACTGACTACTTCCAGGCTCTTAAAGAAGAAATAAACTTCTTATTCTTCTTAAAACCACTGTTGTATGGGATTTTCTTTTACCTATAACCAAACCTAATTCAACTGATACACAGTAATAAACAATCAGATTATTTATTCATTTTTTCTTTTTTTTTAGAACTTTGTATATCTAAGAGCAAAAGAGATAGAAAGTTCCCCAAATTCTTACTCAAGATGCAGTTATTATATGACCTCCAAAAGTATAATACTTTGAGATCTCATTTGTTTAAATTTGGAATATATTATCAACTACTTGAATTAAAATAAGATAATGACATTTTATTTTATCTAGTATATATTAGAAGTATTTCACCTACTTCAGTTACATCTAACAATTTTATTCAGAGGAAATGTTGATTCCTGGTGATCTAAGCTGGACCAATCGTATTCTTCTCCAGAAATCAGAAGGTTGAGCAAAGACACACAGAGCTGGAAAGTGAGGGAGCTGGGTCATGCCAGGGCAGCACTGTAGCAAAGGACCCCACATTCCTGCTGCTGCAGACCCCAGGATGCTCAGGTTCCTGCTGGTGGCAGAAATTTTTGGTTATCTTTCTAGCATTTACCTTCCCTTCCCCAGTCCTAACAGTAGCCTAAAGCCCCATTCATGTAGTTTGAATGGTATTATCTGATCTAGTTAAAGATTTAACCTGATTTGCTGATACCAACAGTTTAATCCATCCCTGCATCACTGTTTTTGAATTAGGAGTAGGCATGTAATGTAGACCTCAGCCTGGAGTGTACTGGAGCTGGCTGCCAGCTCCTGAGAGTCAACTGCTAAATTTCTTAAAGGTTTGCAAGTCAGCTACTACACACAGCCATTACTAAAAATTAAATTATATAAGCTCATATTTAAATTCTATGAAAAGATAAATACTTAAAATATATCAACTTCTAATTATTTTATATTGTTTTACTATACCTTATTTGAATCTATGTTCTTGAAATTATTTATATTTACTGTTTCTGTATGGTGGAAATTCTATATAATGGTGTGCTACTGCATACCTTTTCCCAACTCTGAAGTCAGTGACATCCCTTTGGTAGCCAAATAATATGTATTCTTGCAGTACTTGAAAACTATTGTCCCAATGAGCAAATAAGTTGCTCACATGAATGAATCAAAGAGATTTCCCAGCAGGGAGGACATATTCAAACCATGACTGGATTGCAATCACAGGTTGGCTACAGGTACAAGAGTTTAGCAAAAGTTAAAAGTATTCTATGACGATTAATTGGCCATATGGAATTTACATTGAAGAGTATTGTATACTTTATTATTTGTAAATTGTGTGCTAAACATCCTTCACATGAGTAAAATTTATAATGATGTTATGTACATATATGCATGCTTTTTTTTTCAGAGGATGATTTTAATCATTTACCAGCAAATCAATGCCTAAGCCCAATTACTTTATGACTCTCCACAAATGAAGAAGTGTTACATTAGTCCAGTCACAGTGAATCTCGGGACTTTTATTCAGTGATTGAAAAAGACATTTCTCTTTCTCTCTCTAAATCTCTCTCTCTCTCTCTCTCTCCACACACACACACACACACACACACACACACACACAATCTCTCATTCTTGACATAAACAAGGAAGAAAGTAGCTTTAGGAGCCTATGGCTGCTGTCTTATGACCCAACAAAAGAAGTCAACTTCAGAACAATCCAAAAGGCAGGAGGGAGAGAGAAAGAAGCTAATTTCTTGGTGAAAGTTCTGAAGTACTGGATCAAAAAACACTATAGCAGTCATATTAGCTGATGAATTTCCTCATTGTTTAAGGCAGTGTGAGTTTATGCCTTCACTCCCTGTGCCCACTCCACAACCCCCTTTCCCTGGTAACCACTGAACTGGTTTTTTTTTTGTCCCTGTGTTTGTTTATATTCCACTTATGAGTGAAATTATCTGATGTTTGTCTTTCTCAGTCTGGCTTATTTTGCTAAGCATAATTCTCTCCAGGTCTTTCCATGTTGTTGCAAATAGGATGAATTTGTCTTTTTTTCTGGCTGAGTAGTATTCCATTGTATATATATATATATATGTATCCCACATCTTTTTTATCCAATCATCAGTCCATGGGCACTTGGATTGTTTCCACGTCTTGGCTATTGTGAATAGTGCTGCAATGAACAAAGCAGTTAATATGTTACTTTGGATTGTTGATTTCAAGTTGTTTGGGTAGATACCCAGTAATGGGATAGCTGGGTCATAAGGTCGTTCTATTTTTAGTTTTTTGAGGAATCTCCATACTTTTTTCCATAGTGGCCGCACCAGTTTGCATTCCCACCAGCAGTATATGAGGGTTCCCTCACTCCATACCCTCTCCAACATTTGCTATTTTTAGTCTTAGTGATTATAGCCATTTTAACAGGCGTAAGGTGGTATCTTAGTGTAGTTTTGGTTTGCATTTCCCTGATGATTAGTGATGTTGAACATCTTTTCATGTGTTTATTGGCCATCTGTATATCTTCTTTGGAAAAATGTCTGTTCATCTCCTGTGCCCATTTTTTGATTGGGCTGTTTGTTTTTTTGTTGTTCAGTTGTGTGAGTTCCTGATATATTATGGAGATTAACCCCTTATCAGATATACGATTTGCAAAAATTTTCTCCCAATTGGTAGGTTGTCTTTTGGTTTTGATCCTAGTTCCTTTTCCTTGCAGAAGCTCTTTAGTCTGATGAATTCCCACTTGTTTATTTTTTGTTTCCCTTGTCTGAGAAGACATGGTATTCAAAAAGATCCTTTTAAGTTCACTGTCAAAGAATGTACTACCTATATTATCTTCCAGGAGTTTTCTGGTTTCAGGACTTATCTTCAAGTCTTTGATCCATTTTGAGTTTATTTTTGTGTATGGCGTGAGATAGTGGTCTACTTACATTCTTTTGCATGTGGCTGTCCAGTTTTCCCAACACCATTTATTGAAGAGACTTTCTTTTCTCCATTGTATGTTGTTGGCAACTTTGTCGAAGATTAGCTGTCAATATATGTGCAGTTTTATTTCTGGGCTTTCAGTTCTGTTCCATTGATCTGTGTGCCTGTTTTTGTACCAGAACCATGTTGTTTTGATCGTTATGGCTTTGTAGTACATTTTGAAGTCAAGGCTTGTGATGCCTCCAGCTTTGTTCTTTTTTCTCAGGATTGCTTTGGCAATTGGGGGTCTTTGGTTGCCCCATATGAATTTTAGGATTCTTTGGTCTATTTCCATGAAGAATGTCATTGGGATTCTTATTGGGATTGCATTGAATCTGTAGATTGCTTTGGGTAGTATGGACATTTTAACTATGTTTATTCTTCCAATCCATGTGCATGGAATCTCTTTCCATCTGTTTATGTCATCATCTATTTCTTTCAATAATGTCTTGTAGTTTGCATTGTATAAGTCCTTCACCTCCTTAGTTAAGTTTATTCCTAGGTACTTTATTCTTTTTTTTGTGACTAAATGTAATTGTATTCTTGAGTACTCTTTCTGCAAGTTCATTATTAAAGTACAGAAATGCAACTGATTTTTGTAAGTTGATTTTCTGCCCCGCAACTTTACTGTAGTTGTTAATTATTTATAGTAGTTTTCTGATGGATTCTGTAGAGTTTTCTATATATAAGATCATGTTGTCTGCAAACAGCAAGAGTTTCACTTCTTTACTCCCTATTTGGATTCTTTTCATTCCTTTGTCTTGCCTAATTGCTCTGGCCAAAACCTCCAGTATTATGTTAAATAGCAGTGGTGCTAGTGGGCGACCTTGTCTTGTTCCTGTTCTCATAGGGATGGAGTTCACTTTTTCCCCATTCAGTATGATGTTTGCTGTGCATTTGTCATATATGGCCTTTATTATGTTGAGGTAACTTCCTTCTCTCCCCATTTTGTTAAGAGTGTTTGTCATAAATGGCTATTGGATCTTGTCAAATGCTTTCTCTTCATCCATTGAGATGATCATGTGGTTTTTATTCCTTGTTTTGTTAATATGGTGTATCACATTGATTGATTTGCAGATGTTGAACCATCCCTGTGTCCCTGGAAGAAATCCCACTTGATCATGATGTATGATCTTGTTGATGTATTGCTGTATTCGGGTTGCCAATATTTTGTTGAGAATTTTTGCATCTATATTCACCAGTGATATTGGCCTGTAGTTTTCCTTTTTTTGTGATGTCCTTGTCAGGCTTTGGGATCAGAGTGATGTTGGCATCATAGAATGTGTTAGGAAGAGTTCCAACTTCCCTAATTTTTTGGAATAGCTTGAGAAGGATAGGTATTAAATCCTCTCTGAAAGTTCGGTAGAATTTCCCATGGAAGCCGTCTGGTCCTGGGGTTTTATTCTTTGGGATGCTTTCGATTACTGTTTCAATTTCTTTACTTGTGATTAGTCTGTTCAGATTCTCTATTTCTTCTTGATTCAGCTTTGGGAGGTTGTAAGAGTCTAAGAATTTATCCATTTTTTGTAGATTGTCCATTTTGAAGGCATCTAGTTTATCATAGTATTCTTTTACAACCCATTGTATTTCTGTGGTATCTGTTCTTCTTTCTTTCCTTTTTTTTTTGAGGAAGATTAGCCCTGAGCTAACATCTGCTGCCAATCCTCCTCTTTTTGCTGAGGAAGACTGGCCCTGAGCTAACATCCATGCCCATCTTCCTCTACTTTATATGTGGGACACCTAGCACAATATGGCTTGCCAAGCGGTGCCATGTCTGCACCTGGGATCTGAACTGGTGAACCCAGGGCTGCTGAAGCAGAATGTGAGAACTTAACCGTTGCACCACTGGGCTGGCCCTCCATTGTTATTTCTACACTTTAATTTCTAGTTTTATTTATCTGAGCTTTCTCTCTCTCTCTCTCTTTTGTTTTTTTTGTAAATCTGGCTAGGGTTTTGTCAATTTTGTTTATCTTCTCAAACAACCAGCTCTTTGTTTCATTGATCCTTTCCACTGCCTTTTTTGTTTCAATAGCATTTATTTCTGCTCTGATTTTTATTATTTCACTCCTTCTGCAGACTTTGGGCTTTGTTTGTTCTTCTTTTTCTAATTCAATTAGGTTTAGTTTGAGACTGCTTATTTTTTTTTTCTTGTTTGTTAAGGTGAGCCTGTATTGTGATGAATTTCCCTCTTAATATGGCTTTTGCTGCATCCCATATGAGTTGGTACAGTATGTTTTAATTTTCATTTGTCTCTAGATATTTTTTGATTTCTCCTTTAATTTCTTCAATGATCCATTGCTTGTTCAATAGCATGTTTTTTAGTTTCCACTTCTTTGTCCTTTTCTCACTTTTTTCCTTGTAATTAATTTCTAGCTTCATAGCCTTGTGACTGGAAAAGATGCTTGTTATTAACTCAATCTTCTTAAATTTATTGAAGGTTGCCTTGTTTCCCAACATATGGTCTATTCCTGAGAATGTTCTGTGAGCACTTGAGAAGAATGTGTATTCTGCTGTTTTTGGATGGAGTGTTCTATACATGTCTATTAAGTCCACCTGGTCTAGCTTTTCACTTAATTCCACTGTTTCCTTGCTGATTTTCTCTCTGGATGATCTGTCCATTCATGTGAGTGGAGTGTTGAGGTCCCCTACTATTATTGTGTTATTATTAATGTCTTCTTTTAGGTTTGTTAATAGTTACTTTATGTACTTTGGTGCTCCTGTGTTGGGTGCATAGATATTTATAAGCATTATTTCTTCTTATGGAGTGTCCCTTTGATCATTATATACTGCCCCTCTTTGTCCCTCTTTACCTGTCTTATCTTGAAGTCTACTTTGTCTGTGTAAACATTGCAGCATCTGCTTTCTTTTGTTTGCCGTTAGCTTGGAGTGTCATCTTCTATCCCTTCACTGTGAGCCTATGTTTGTCATTGGAGCTGAGATGTGTTGGAGCTCCTGGAGGCAGCATAGTACTGGGTCTTGTTCTTTAATCCACCTTGCCACTCTATCTTTTTATTGGAGAATTAAATCTATTTATATTTAGGATGATTATCAATATATGAGGGCTTAATGCTCCTATTTTATTACTCGTTTTCCAGTTCTCCAGGATTTCCTTTGTTTCTCATCCTGTGTATTTTGGTCTACCAATCAAGTCACATAGTTTTTTATGTTGTGTTTCTTTATTTACTCCTTGTTTATTATTTATGTCTCTGTTCTGCTTTTTTGTTTAGTGGTTACCCTGAGATTTGCATTCAAGATCTCATGGATAAGATAGTCCCTTTTCTGATGACCTCTAATTTCCTTGGACTAAACCTATTCAGCCCATTTCCTCTTTCCCTCCTGAGTTGTTTTTCTCACATCTTATTCCATCTTGTGTTATGAATTTGTGGTTAAAATGACAAGATTATCTTTGTTTTGCGTGTTTTCCTTCCCTTTGTCTTTAATGCTGTATGTGGGTATTTGCTATCCTGCTCTGATTCTGTCTACCTATTTAACTCCTTACGCAGTGCTTTGTAACTGCTTTCTCCCCCCAACTCTTTTTTTTTTAGGTATGAGGGCCTTCTTGATGATTTCTTGTAGTGGGGTGTCTCATGGCTATGAACTCCTTTAGCTTGTTGGTCTGGGAAAGTTTTTATTTCTCCATCATATCTGAAGTATGTTTTCACTGGATAGAGTATTCTTGGGTAGAAGTTTTTGTCCTTCAATGATTTGAATATGTCACTCCAGTCTCTCCTAGCCTGTAAGGTTTCTGCAGAGAAATCTGCTGAAAGCCTGATGGCGGTTCCTTTGTAGGTTATTTTCTTCTTCCTTGCTGTCCTTAGTAGTCTTTCTTTGTCATTCACTTTTGCCAGTTTCACTACTATATGCCTTGTGGTAGGTCTTTTTACACTGAGATGTTTGGGAGATCTGGCAGCCTCTTCCACGTGGATTTCCTTCCCTAGGTTTGGGAAGTTCTCTGCTATTTTTTCTTTGAACAAGCTTTCTACTCCATTCTCCTTCTCTTCTACTTCTTGAATACCTATAATTCTTATGTTGCATTTCCTCACTGAGTGGGATATTTCTCAGAGACTTTATTTCTTTTTAGTCATATTTCTTTCTCCTCCTCTATCTGGAGCATTTCAGCATGTCTACCTTTGATTATGCCGAAACACTCCTCTATGGTGTGTGCTTGAACATTCAGGAAATCCATATTTTGTTTTATTTCTTCCATTGTGTTTTTCATCTCTAATATTTCTGATTGATTTTCTTTATAGTTTCAGTCTATTTTGTGAAGTAGCTCCTGAACACACTGAATTGTTTCTCTACATTCTCTTTTACTTCATTGAGTTTTTTGATGATAGCTGTTTTGAATTATTTGTCATTTAGATTTCATATTTCTGTGTCCTGTCCTTTTGATTTCTGGGTACCTGTCCTTTTCTCTCTGGTCTAGAGATCTAATAAAGTGTTTGATATTGCTAGAGGGAGTTCTGTTCTCTCACATCCTGGTGTTATTTGGTCACAGTTAACATGTATTGCCACTGGGTGGGGTCAAGAGCTGCATATTCTGAGCCCTCTGCCTTCAGCTGAAATCCCAGGGGCTGGAGCTGCACTGAGCAGGTGGAGGGAGGGGTGCTTTCTCTGGTTTGCTCTTGGGGTTTTTCTCCCTCTGTTCTCCTGGGGTGTTGGCTTGATAAGGTCACCCTTCCCTGCCCCCCGTGAAAGCTTTCACCCAAGTGGAGGGCTTCTCTCTAGGCTGCAAGAGCCCTTGGGAGTCCTTGATGTTCCTGCAAATGATTGTCCCCTCCCCAATTCCTTCCCTCTCCGAGGCCTCCTGCAGTCACAGATAGCAGTCTTTAAGGGAAGAGAGAGAAGATTTCTCTTACCTCATTCCACCTCCTCTGAGGGGGCTCCAGTCTCTCCACCCTCCTTCATATGGCTGCATGGGTCTCTCCAATGTTTTTTGTGTTTTGTTTGGATGACCTCTTTTGGATTATGTGTTTTTTTGTTGTTGTTGTATATCAGGGGGGAAAGATTTCTACGAGACCGCTCTCTGCCATGATGTTGATGTCACTTCATAGAGAGGCTTTTGATGGGCTAAGAGAGTTTGCAAAGCTTTGGGCTGGTGATAAGCTGAGAAAGAGAATTTAAATATAGGGAAAACAAGAAAAATCACAGACATCCAAGAATTTGGGATTTGTTCAGAAAGTATTATGCAACTCTGTTGATGTTAAGAGTGTGTGAGTAGGAATAGGAGTAATCTAGCATTTATACAGTATGTTCTCCACGTCAAGCACTGTTCTAAGTACTTATCATAACTTATTTACTCTCCATAGCCACTGTTTCAAGTAGGTTCTATTATTTTTCCCATTTTCAGATGAGGAAATTGAGGCATGGAGGGGATAAGTAATTTGCTTAAATTCATGGAGCCCTGATTTTAGGAAATCTAACTTTGGAGTCTTCTCTTAACACTTGGGCTACATTGCTCTAAATAAGGAGTTTGGCTCTGTTATGGAGGGCTTTGATGGCTGCATGCAATAATTTGGACTTTATTCTGTAGGCTATGGGAAGACACTGAAGTCTTTTGAGTAGAAGTAGATGACATATTTGGATTTGTGTTTTGGGGATATTGGTCTTGTATTTGTGGTCAGGGCAGATAATTAAATAGACTGAGAATGAGGTGTAAGTTAGGGGATGGTAGAAATGACCCAAAGAGAATCAATATGAACCTTGACTGAATAATGAATAAAGCCTTGGAGAGACTCTCTGAGACTCCAGTTTTCTTATCTATAGTGTACATTCAGGGTAGAATATAATAGAAGGAAATGTTGACAATTCTTTGACTATGAGGTTCAAGTATTGATTATTGATCTTCTCTGCAACAGGAGGGTGGACTCAGGAGGTAGATAGTAATGTTTATTAAGCAACTAGTTTGTGCCTGGTAGAAATTTTGCTTCATATTGTTTTCAATTCTCACAATAGAAACTATATAAAGTGGGGTTTCTCTCTGAATTCTATTTATTTGCCAAGTGAGGACAGCATAACCAATTTTTGACTAGTTTTGTCAGCAAATGATAGAACCAGACTTGGGAGTCAGGTCCTCAGTCCTTTACACTTTATGGCACCAATGGCAGTGCTCAGCTCAGAGGGTAAATTTGTCAATCACACAGCCTCAAAAGGCTTAGCCATATGCTCATCTTGAGGAATGTTTTGGAATAAATATTCTTTTGAAATGCAGACTTCTCTCAGATTACTTTGACTTTAGCTCTAAAGTAGAACAGATTGAAGCATCATTGGAGAAATATTCATTTATTTCTGATTTAGTCACATCATTAACTTCTATTGACAAATCCCAAGACCTCTTTATTGCAGAGGAAGAAGATGGTAAATGTTTCCTGAGATCCCCAAGCTTTCTTGTTTCATGGGTCCTTAGTGTCTCAGTCATGTTGTCACTATGTCCTAAGACCAAAAGAAACACTTCAGTTCCATTTATTAAAAAGTGAAGTCCAAATAACTCAATAAATACTTATGTCCTAACAATGTGTTAGGGGTTTGAAGAAAAAATAATACACATAAATTACCAAAAATATTTAAATTTTGGATAAGCACACTTACTTACTAATGGAATGTATGCATCTACTGAGTACTGCACAATTTCTCAGATACTTGAACCAGGCTAGATCCCCATGAGGAGCCTCATTTTACCTGGTCCACATTGTTTTTTGCCTGGTACTTGCTTTTCATCACAGTAATCGCTGAACTGCAGCTATTCAAAGATATGCCATTGAAAGGAATTTAGCATAATCTACTCCTGAAACCGAATGACCTCAAACTAGTAGTTTTCAGTAATCCGAGAGATGTTGAGTATCACTGCATTACTTTTAAAAATTTAAAATATTCCAAAGTGCCTAGTGAATTTGTAGTCAGAGCCCAAGGCACAGTTGCACCTTTTGGGAAACATGGGTATACATGATTTGACACATATCAGAGGTTTTGACCTGAGCACGCTACAGTTTGCATCCAAGCATACTTAATTTAAAACACATTTTTCAACCCTGATGTTTCTATTCCAACTATAGATTATCTTATAGATGCATCCTGTTGCTGGGGGAAAAAACATGGATTTGAAGTCATGTTTCAAATCCTTGTTTCATCATTAACTATCAGTTGGTCTCTAAGCAAGTTACCCAACATCTGTGAGCCTTAGTTTCTCCCCCTTTTTAAATCTATTTTGTGGAAATAGTAACGATAAGCACTTCTCATGGTGGTGGTCAGAATTTTTATAATATTGTATTATTTGAAATACCTAGGACTATATGTGGCACCTTTTAGGTTTCAATGAATGTCATTTTCCTTCCTCCTTCCTCTACCAGGAAAGGTTTTCTCCTGAAATTGACCGAATTTCTTTTCTAAATAACATATCTAAAGTGAGAAATCCTTCTGTAATGGCTGTGAAGGGCAACGATTTTTAAATTAGAAAAGGAGGCTAACACAGATGAGATCAGATTTCTAATTCTGGAGAATTTATGCCACCAGAACCATTAACAATATCCTCTCCAGGATCAATTAGCTCGGTAGCTGAGTAAGCTCTGAGTGATACAGAAGCAAGAAGTCGTCAAGCAAAAGACAGATGACTTTAGAAAAGATGAACTAAGGTGTTCTACAACAAAATATGTTCCATATGTTCCTAAAAATAAGTTCTAGGGAATATTATTCTTTCTGAATTTTTCCTATATGATAGGAGTGTCATTGATCAGAATTCTCATTGAGATAAATAATTTCTAACGTAGACATTTCTGTGTCTGTGTCATATGTGACTATGTGGCTGAGCGAAATTGAACCACTGGATTCCGTTGCCCACTCCACTAATCTTTCTTCTGGATCAGCCATATGCAGTTGGGAAAATTATTTTTACTGGAAAAAAAATCTCTTACTCATTCAACATTCCTCAGAGCTACATCAGATCATTAACAAGGATTTTCTCAATTAACTACCAAATCAGCAATTAAGGTTTAAGAGATATGTACTGCAAATAAAAGGGTTATTGATTTTAACTGTCACATCTTATAATTATGGATATTAATTACACACAGTCTTTAACTGCAAAATATTCCTCTCCTTGCCAGTTAGACATGACAAAAAAAGGAAAAATGAAATGATTTTCATGTGGACAAACTGCCATGACTTAGTAATGAGATTATACAGTATGGCACTACATTAGAAAAAGAAGTATATATGTTTTACAACATAATTTTAAAATGACTTCACATTTATATTTAGGCTTAGTTAAGACTCATCAGACATGTAATACATGAGCACATTCATCGAAAGACCGTATACAATTACAGTAATGGAAAGGCAACATGATGTATGAATAGTTACAGCTACACTCTATGCTTGCACAGACCAGGACATATGCCAGATCATGTCTTTGTTAACATAGTACATGAAAATGTAATTTGTCAAAAATAGTAATGGAAGAGTGGTAAGAGTAGAATACAGTAACCTAATGAATTCCTTTATTTAAATTTCTTAAAATGAAAATGTAGAATTTTTTTTCTATTTGGATATGCTCATTTTAGTCTAATAGAATATGTAAAATCTCATTAAAAATAGAAAATGCCTGCAGCCCACCACCTCTCTCTCTTTTGCCAGATGGCAACATTTTCTTTAGCATTCTTTCATGTTTACCAAAGCTCCTGCTATCAGTCATGTGTTGAGCGAGTTTTGGCAATCTGGAAAAGACAGTACTGGTTCTATTGGACATTGTTACAATTTTGCACAAAAATTTTCCTTGCCCAAGACCAATTATATTTAGGCCTTGTTTAAATTAATAATTCCAAATTCCAAGCTTCACGCTACTTTATATGACTGACAGCAGCCTTTTCACAAAGGATAGTTTCTGTTTATAGTATATCTTTATGAAATGCTGTTCCTTCTAGTTAGTCTTTTCGTGATTGCAAATTAGAAGTCTTTTTTCTGTCCTCAACAGGTTCACAAGTGTCAAAGCCAAAATTGCACTGGACAAAGTTAATCAGGTACGGAAAATTTAGTTCAAGATTTTATTTATTGAGGGGCCAGCCCGGTGGCGCAGCTGTTAAGTTCGCATGTTCTGCTTTGGTGGTCTGGTGTTCGCCGGTTCGGATCCTAGGTGCAGACCTATGCACCACTTGGCAAGCCATGCTGTAGTAGGCATCCCACATATAAAGTGGAGGAAGATGGGCACGGATGTTAGCTCAGGGCCAGTCTTCCCCAGCAAAAAGAGAAAGGATTGGCAGCAGATGTTACCTCAGGGCTAGTCTTCCTCAAAAAAAAAAAAAGGTTTTATTTATTGAGATAGAGGAGAAGACCAACTAAAGTCTGAACTCAATTCTACTGAAACTAAGGATGGGAACATTTTTCAGCACTGGGGTGAGATGGTAAACACAGGCCATCTGTGTTTGCTAATTGGCTTTATTCAAAAGAAAAGTAAATTTTCTTGTATCTACATGCTAGGAGGTAGTTTTACAGCTTAGAGTAAGGCATCCACTTAAGTTAGGCTCCTTTACTCCCATAGAGGCTGGAAGGTCCAAGTACTATCTTCCTTGATGTTTACATATCAGAGGGATGGCTCCTAAATCCTAGAGAAAGAAGTCATAGGTTGTAAAATTGACAAGCTTTTTAAAAAATTTACTTCTCAAAGGGGCATAGAAAGAATTTGCAATTACAAATTTTTAAAGTAAATGCTCCTAGAAAAGGAAGATCAAGGGCCTAGAGTCAATAATAAGCCTGTCTAAAGTTTAGTCAAGCTGAGAACTTTAAGGCAATCTTGATCCCAAGTATTACTGGGACTCAGTTGTGAGAACTGATAAGAGTGATGAGAACCTCAAAATAATGGCTAACGGTTGGGGTGTGTTTCAGAATTTAGTATCCAGTGTATCCCAGAGTTTATTCTTCCCAGAGTCAATTATGGTTAGGATGATGCACTCATTAAATGCACTTTAGAAATCGCTATGAAACCTATTCAGAAGGTGAAAGTTTGTTTTGTGCCCATGTGTGAAAGTCATACTCCTCATTGATCCCTACTGCTCTCAAAGAAATGTATGAGATTGAAAGGTGTCTCTAGAACCTGTCATTATTTCCCCTGAAGCCATAGCCTTTCTATGAGTTTAACTGATTTTAGCATTTGAAGAAGCAGGTTACATAGTAAAACTCTGATTATACCCATGTACCATCCACGAGGTAGTGTTTATAGTTTTAAAAGTACTTGCTCATTCATTTTTAATTTGATCTACATGACGACATCTTGAAGCAGAGGAGGACAGACATTATGATCCCCTTTTAACAAGAGAGAAAGGTGAGGTTCCCAGATGTTAAGTGACTTACCCATGGTCACATAGATAGCAATATAACAGCCTTTGATATAAATGCTTCCCAAACACTACTATTCTCGTCCTCTAGTTGTAACTCAGCCAAAGTGAGATTTTTGAGGCACATAGATTGTTTTTGTATTTGAGGGTCTTTGAGCAAATCTGTCCTATTATTAAAGAGAGATTGTCCAAGTAAGTGAGCCAGCATTAGGCTGAATGATGATGTCATTCCTCTCTTTTGGATGCTCCTCCTAATTGCTTGTGTACTTGCATTTTCAAATTCCCATCAAATATTAAGATAATTAAAAGCACATTTTATCTCTTTATATATTTTTGCTACCTATAAATGGGTAGACAGCCTTATATTTGTATGCATTCTTGTAAATCCATTCACATAAATTTATTCGTATCAACAAAACTTTAGTTTTATGTTTCTCAAATTATTCCTCTATTTCTAAAGTTTACAAAATGTTATTTCATCATTAACATTTTCATATTTTATGTTAGAGTTAATCTCTTTTATTTTGAGGCCAAACCAGTGATTCTCAAAGTGTGGCCCATTATGTTTCATCTGGGAGTAAAATGCAGAATCAAATTAATGAGTGAGAATCTGTGAGGGTGGGTACAAAGAATCTGTATTTAAAGAAGGTTATAAATGATTCTATGTACGGTAAGGTTTAAGATACGCTGGTCCTGGTTTTTAATTCTCCCAACCTCACATCTTTTTTTTTTTTTTTTAGCATAAGCCCACAATTTATTTGAAAAAGGATCTTAGGTATAGATATTCTTTGAAAAATAAATGCTACAAAAATATGAATTTCACAGTGTCCATTATTAATGTTACTGTCATATGTCAGTATTTAACACATTTTCTTTTAGGAGAATTAAAATGATTTTATCTGATATGCCATCAAATTCCACTGCAATTTCTTTTTTTTTAAACGTATTAATTATTTTTTCAAATTGCAGTAACATTGGATTATAACAATATATAGCTTTCAGATTACATCGTAATATATTTCGAATTCTGTGTAGATTACATTATGTTCACCACCCAAAAACTAATTATAGTCCATCTCCTCACATATGAGCCTAATCACCCCTTTTGCCGCCCCACCACCCCCGTGGTAGGCACCAATCCAATCTCCGTTGCTATGTGTTTGTTTTTCGTTTTTATCTTCTACTTATGAGTTAGATCATATGGTATTTGACTTTCTCCCTCTGACTTATTAAACTCATCATAATACCCTCAAGGATGATCCATGTTATCATTAAATGGCCGGATTTCATCATTTCATGTGGCTGAGTAGTAATCCATTGTGCATATATACCACATCTTCTTTATCCATTCGTCCCTTGATGGGCACCTAGGTTGCTTCCAAGTCTTGGCTATTGTGAATAATACTGCGATGAACATAGGGGTGTGTGTATCTTTATGCCTTTGCATTTTCAAGTTCTTTGGATAAATGCCCAGCAGGGGCAGAGCTGGATCATATGGTAGATCTATTCTTAATTTTCTGAGGATACTCCATACTGCTTTCTATAGTGGCTACACCAGTTTGCACTCCCACCAGCAGTATATGAGGGTTCCCTTCTCTCCACATCCTCTCCAAAATTTGTTGTTTCCTGTCTTGTTAATTATAGCCATTCTGACCAAAGAGAGGTGATACCTCATTGTAGTTTTGATTTGCATTTCCCTGATAGCTAATGATGTTGAGCATCTTTTCATATGCCTGCTGGGAATCCATATATCTTCTTTGCAGAAATCTCTGTTCAGATCTTTTGCCCATTTTTTAATTGGGTTGTTGGTTTTTTGATATTGAGCTGGATGAGTTCTTTGTATATTTTGGATATTAACCCCTTATCTGATATATGGTTTGCAAATATTTTCTCCCAATTATTAGAATGTCTTTTAGTTTTGTTGATGGTTTACTTTGCTGTGCAGAAGCTTTTTAGTTTGATGTAGTCCCATTTGTTCATTTTTTCTTTTGTTTCCCTTGCCCAGTCAGACATGGTACTTGAAAATATGCTGCTAAGACCGATGCCAAAGAGTGTACTGCCTATGTTTTCTTCTAGAATTTTCATGGTTTCGGGTCTTACATTCAAGTCTTTAATCCATTTTGAGTTTATTTTTGTGCATGGTGTAAGGCAATGGTTTACTTTCATTCTTTTGCATGTAGCTGTCCAGTTTTCCCAACACCATTTATTGAAGAGACTCACCTTTCTCCTTTGTATGCTCTTGGCTCCCATGTTGAATATTAGCTGTTCATAAATGTCTGGATTTATTGCTGGGCTCTCGATTCTGTTCCATTGATCTGTGTGTCTGTTTTTATGCCAGTACCATGCTGTTTTGGTTGCTATCGCTTTGTAGTATATTTTGAAGTCAAGGAGTGTGATACCTCCAGCTTTGTTATTTTTTCTGAGGAATCCTTTGGCTATTTGGGGTCTTTTGTTGTTCCATATAAATTTAGGATTATTTGTTGTATTTCTGTGAAAAATGTTGCTGGAACTTTGATAGGGATTGCTTTGACTCTATAGATTACTTTAGGAAGTATGGACATTTTAACGATGTTAATTGTTCCAATCCAAGAGCATGGAATATCTTTCCATTTCTTTGTGTCTTCTTCGATTTCTTCCAACAATGTTTTATAGTTTTTGGTGTACAGATCTTTCACCTCTTTGCTTAAGTTTATTCCTAGGTATTTTATTCTTTTTTTGTGATTGTAAATGGGATTATATTCTTAATTTCTTTTTCTGCTACTTCACTGTTAGTGTATAGAAACACAACCAATTTTTGTATGTTGATTTTGTATCCAGTGACTTGACTGCATTCATTTATTATTTCTAAAAGTTTTTTAGTGGATTCTTTAGGGTTTTCTAGATATAAAATCATGTCATCTGCAAAGAGTGACAGTTTCACTTCTTCTTTTCCAATGTGGATCCCTTTTATTTCTTTTTCTTGCCTTATTGCTCTGGCAAGGACTTCCAATACTATGTTAAATAAGAGTGGTGACAGTGGGCATCCCTGTCTGGTTCCTGTTATTAGAGGGATAGCTTTCAGTTTTTCTCCATTCAGAATGATATTTGCTGTGGGTTTGTCATATATGGCCTTTATTATGTTGAGATATTTTCCTTCTATACCCATTTTATTTAGACTTTTTATCATAAGTGGATGCTGTATCTTGTCAAATGCTTTGTCTGCATCTATTGACATGATCATGTGATTTTTATTCTTTATTTTGTTATTGTGGTGTATCATGTTGATAGCTTTGTGGATATTGAACCATCCCTGCATCCCTGGAATGAAACCCACTTGATCATGATGTATGATCTTTTCAATGTATTGTTGTATTCGATTTTCTAGTATTTTATTGAGGATTTTTACATCGATGTTCATCAGTGATATGGGCCTGTAATTTTCTTTTTTTGTGTTGTCCTTGTCTGGTTTTGGTATCAGGATAATGATTGCTTCGTAGAAGGAGGTAGGAAGACTCCCCTCCTCTTCAATTTTTTGGAAGAGTTTCAGAAGGATAGTTATTAAGTCTTCTTTGAATGTTTGGTAGAATTCACCAGGAAAGCCAACTGGTCCTGGACTTTTATTTTTTGGGAGGTTTTTGATTGCTGTTTCAATCTCCTTACTGGTGATCGGTCTATTCAAATTGTCTACTTCTTCTTGGTCCAGTTTTGGAAGGTTGTATGTTTCTAAGAATTCATCCATTTCTTCTAGATTATCCAATTTGTTGCCGTATAGCTTTTCATAGTATTCTCTTATTATCTTTTGTATTTCTGACGTGTCCATTGTAATCTCTCCTCTTTCATTTCATATTTTATTTCTTTGAGCCTTCTCTCTTTTTTTCTTGGTGAGTCTAGCTAAGGATTTGTCAATTTTGTTTATTTTTTTCAAAGAATCAGCTCTTGGCTTCATTAATTTGTTTTATTGTTTTTTAGTCTCTATTTCATTTATTTCTGCTCTGATCTTTATTATTTCCTTCCTTCTGCTGATTTTGGGCTTTGTTTGTTCTTCTTTTTCCAGTACCTTTAAATCTACTTTTAGATTGTGTATTTGGGATTTTTCTTGTTTGTTGAAGTAGGCCTGAATTGCTATAAACTTCCCTCTTAGAACCGCTTTTGCTGTATCCTATAGATTTTGGCATGTTGTGTTTTCGTTTTCATTTGTCTCCAGGAGTTTTTTGATTTCACCTTTGATTTCTTCATTGACCCAATCGTTGTTCAGTAGCGTTTTGTTAAATCTCCACATTTTTGTGGCTTTTCTGGTTTTCTTCTGGTAGTTGATTTCTAGTTTCATACCATTGTGGTCAGAAAAGATGCTTGGTATTATTTTGATCTTCTTAAATTTATCGAGACTTGTTTTGTGGCCTAATATGTGATCAATCCTGGAGAATGTTCCATGGGCATTTGCAAAGAATGTGTATTCTGTGGGTTTTGGATGGAATGTTCTGTATATATCTACTAAGTTCATCTGGTCTAATGTGTCTTTTAAGGCGAGTGTTTCCTTATTGATCTTCTGTTTGGATGATCTATCCATTGCTGTAAGTGGACTGTTAAAGTCCTCTGTTATTATTGTGTTACTGTCTATTTCTCCTTTTATGTCTGTTAATAATTGCTTATATATTTAGGTGCTCCTGTGTTGGGTGCATAGATATTTACAAGTGTTATATTTTCTAGTTGGATTGTTCCCTTTATCATTATGTGGTGCCTGTCTTTGTCTCTTGTTACAGTTTTTGTTTTAAAGTCTGTTTTGTCTGATATAAGTATTGCTACCCCTGCTTTCTTTTCTTTGTCTTTTGCATGGAGTATCTTTTTCCATCCTTTCACTTTCAGTTTGTGAGTGTCTTTAGGTCTGAAGTGTGTCTCTTGTATGCAGCATATACGTGGGTATTGTTTTTTTATCCAATTGCCCACCGTATGGCATTTGATTGGAGCATTTAGTCCATTGACATTTAAAGTAGCTATTGATAAATATGCATTTATTGCCATTTTGTTACTTTTTTTTCTGGGTGTTTTAGTAGTTCTTCTCTGTTCCTTTCTTTTTCTCTTACTCTCTTCCCTTGTAGTTTGATGGCTTTCTTTAGTAGTATGTTTGATTTCTTTCATCTTACTTATTTGCTTACTTATTATAGGTTTCTGATTTGTGATTACATGAGGTTCCTATATAATATTCGATGTATATAACAGTCTATATCGAGTTTATAGATGCTTTAGCTTGACCTCGTTCTACTTTTTCACTTCCCTCTTCCCATATTTTATGTTTTTGAAATCATAGTCTCTTGTTTAGTGTGTGTCTATCCATTACCCTCTTATCATTGAAATAGGTGATTTTAGTACATTTGTCTTTTAACCTTCATATTATCTTCACCGGTATTTGATCTGCTGCCTTTACTATATTTTTACCTTTACACGTTATCTTATTGCCTTTTTTGTTTTTTGATAATTTCTTTATCTCTATTTGTGGTCATTGCTTTCCCACTTAAATAAGTCCCTTCAGCATTTCTCATAGAACTGGTTTCTTGGTGATAAACTCCTTTAATTTTTGCTTGCCTGGGAAGCTCTTTATCTCTCATTCTGTTCTGAATGACAACCTTGATGTATAGAGTATTCTTGGCTGTAGGTTTCTTCCTTTTAGCACTTTAAATACATTGTGCCATTCTCTTCTTGCCTGAAGGGTCTCAGCTGAGAAATCCACTGATGACTTTATGGGCTTTCCTTTGAATGTCACTTGTGGCCTTTCTCTTGCTGCTTTTAGGATTCTCTCTTTATCTTTAATTTTGGACATTTTAATTATCATGTGTCTTGGTGTGGGCCTCTTTGGGCTTATCTTGTTTGGAGCTCTCTCTGTTTCCTGTACTTGGATGTCTGTTTCCTTCCTCAGGTTAGGAAAATTTTTATCTATTATTTCTTCAAATAAATTTTCTACCCGTTTGTCTCTCTCCTCTCCTTCTGGGCCACCTATAATCTGAATATTGGTGTGCTTGATATTGTCCCAAAGTTCCCTTAGACTGATCTCATTCTGTCTAATTCTTTTTCTTTTTCCTGTTCAGCTTGGTGATTTCCTCTAGTCTTTCATCTAGCTCGCTGATCCGTTCTTCTGCATCCTCTACTCTGCTATTGAGTCCCTCTAGTGAGTTTTTCATTTCCAGTACTCTATTCTTCATTTCTGATTGGTTCTTTTTTTATATTTTCCAGTTCTTTGCTGATGAGCTCACTGGGTTCATCCAGTCTTCTCCCAATATCTGTGAGCATCCTTATGAGATTTTGTTTGAACTCTTTGTCAAGTAGGTTGCTTATTTCTATTTCATTTAGTCCTTTTTCTGGGGTTTTGTCCTGTCCCCTTGCTTTGGATGGATTCCTTTGTCTCCTCATTATGCCTCTTTTTCTGTGCTTATTTCTATGTATTAGGTGAGTTGGTTATGTCTCCTCATCTTGGAGAAGTGGCCTTATGTATGAGATGCCTTATGAGGCCCAGCAGTGTGTTTTCCTCTTGTCACCAGTCCAAATGATCCAGCAGTGACCCCTTTGTGGGCTACTTGTGTCTTTCTGCTGTGGCAGGGCTGCTCTTACTGCAGGCACCCAGGGAGTCTAGTCTTTCTTTCCCTGGCCAGCTGTTTGTAAATCTGGTTTAGGGAGCCTCAGCACTGTTGGCTACAAAGTCTATCAGCACACTCCTATTGCAGTTTTCCTCTTAATTGGGTTGGTACCCAGTGTAACTGGTTGCTAGGCTAGGGGGCTTACAGTTGCGATAGGCCTCAGGCCTACAAGGCTGTTGTCAGTTCTCATAGGAGTGCAGCTGAGTGGGGCTGGCCCTATGCATGGGAGCACCCAATTGTTTTAGGCTTTGGATGGTGGGGCTGATCCCTTTTATGGCTATTTGTGAAGCACAGGTCTTCTGCCCTGATAAGGCTCAGCCCCCACAGGACCACACACGCCGTCAACACAGTCCTGGTCTGTGCACACTTCCCAACCCCCTGGAGCATACCCTGACGCCTCACTGCAGAGGTCCCCACCTCTCCAACAATGCCCCCCACAGTTCACCTGGTCCTCACATAGGCCCTGCCCCACAGATGTGGACGCCGTCACCTGCCTGTAGAGGATCAAGGCACCCTGTCAATACAGGCCAAAAAGTAGTCTGTGGGCTTGCTATTGGGTGGGGCTGGTCCCTAGGGTGGGCTGCCTGCCCTGGCTGAACTGGATTAAATCTGTGCTCTAGTGTGTGTGGCAGATCCCTGGGCTAACAGACCAAGGGAAGAAGCTCAATGGTACCCACCAGGGTCTGTGTCAGCAGCCTGGACAAGGTCAGAACAATGGCCCCTCCCAATGTCTCAGTCTCCAGAGAAGTCCCTCCTCTCACCAAGATGCCCCCAGAGCCCACCAGGTGAGTCTCATTTCACCAAAGGACTATCAGCCTTCTCTCTGGTGATTTTAGGTTGTTGCAATGAGTGAGTTTGTGCATAGGCCTTTTAGGACCAGGGCCTTTTAGGACCCAGGTCTTTTCGCCTTTTGGCCAATAGCTTTTCTGGGGTAGCCTTGCTACAGTTAATAGCCAGCAAAGACAGGAACAGTAAGACCCCTGTCTCAGTTGGGCTGAGTCTTAAGGATGCTTTTAGCAGTATTGGCCCTGCTCCAGAGCTCACCCCTCCAGGGAGGGCTGCATACCTTAGGGTGGCTCCCGCCTGGCCAGCTGAGAAGCTCTGCTGCTCCCAAACGTGGCTTTTTTCCTCTCCAGCGGGAATTTCTGCCTCTTCAGCCTTTGCCAGGTCTATCTCTTCTTGTGGGGCTTATTTTTTATCCAGTTTTCAGTTTTCTATCCAGGATAATTTTTCCAAAAATAGTTGTAACCTAGTTGTGTTCGTGGGAGGAGATGAGTTCAGAGTCTGCTTATGCCACCATCTTGACGAGATCTCCTCTGGAATTTCCACCCTCACATCTTGATCAATCTATTTTTTATGCTTGTGAAAATCCTCATGAAACAGTGAGTACATCACTGCTACCACCAGTATACTTACTAAATAATGTCAGTGGTTTTATAGTGCCTATTTTTCAAAATATTTAAATCTTGTTATCAAATCCTTATGACAACATTCTGCGAAGGAAGAAAATAACATCCTCAGAAAAATTTGCAAATGAGAATCAAAGTCAAGACTAAAATCATAGACATAAAAGAGAGTTTTCCCATTCAAAGTATTTTCATAATCTTTATTGTGTTAATCTGCCACAAAATGGACCATATTTGTATCCCAAATCCTCAGAGCCCATTATTGTCATGATGGACTCTTATATCTTATAGTGGAACTACATGAGACTGCATTTCAGGCTTCAGGTTAATTCTTTGAATTGCTACTGGCACCTCACATAGCCAAACCAGAATTTAAAGTGAGAAATGTTACGGAGGAAATTGTGAGTAGATTTATATCTTTGTCAAAAGACTTTTCTAACATTTACAATATTCTAAAGGTAGAATTTATTGGCTTGGGAGGTACAGAACTCTCTGCTAATTGAAATATTGGAACTGAAACTGTATATAAGATTTAGTGGAAGGAATCAATGTACTGGTTAAAAAAACCAAACTATTTGATCTTTAAGGCCTTTTTAAATTCTCTTCTTAGTCTCAAAGTATTTAGATTTGCCATCTGTCCAGCCAAAGTTATTACTGCTTTCCCATTCAATTATTAGTCCTTGATGCTAGTTATAATTCATTTGAATTTCACATTTTGTGGACCTAAATCTGTGAGAGAATATTAAATGAAGTATTATGCCTTGAATTTCCTTGTTCTAAACATACACAAAACAAAAATAAAAGTTCTTATAACTCTCTCTTTGCGGAAGTTAATATAGAGTTTAGTAAAATCTTGTAATTGTTAGGTCATGTAAATCCATGAGTAACTTGTAGGCCCTTAGGCTCCTCAAGAAAATTTTAAACCTGGAATTATCAATGGTATGTTTCTATATACAAAGTTTTCCCCAATAATTTGCCAGTGATTAGTAGTTTAAAAAATCTGTCAGATGATTTTGTATTGAGTTTTTAATATATTTTTTTGTTAAGCATTGTTTGGACAATTTGGTTGAGTATTAATGATGGTAAAATATCTTGAAAAAGATAAAATTTTGGTCAATTGTCTGGGTACATTGTCTTTCTAATGAAAAGCACCCTGGAGGTTCCAAATGTTTGTGTAAGCACACACTTGATTTTCCCACACAATTGTGCTGCATGAAAAATTCTCATTCAAAGGATTGTAAAGGAACAGATCTTTCTTTCTCTCTCTCTCTTTTTCTAGAGTAGAAGCTGTACTTTTTCTTTATTAGCCATTTTGACAGATAAAAATCATTTGGCACATTTTTATGATGCTTTGTGTCATTTACTTGAAACTTAGCCCTTGCCCCTTGAGAAACTTTCTAAAGAGAGCATTTGACAGCTGCTTAAAAAAATGATTGGATGATATTCTCAACATTTATCTATTGCCCATTTAATGTTTTGCCTAAGAAAGAAATGCATTGATGGTAGACTAACCTATGGTTCAAAAGAAACTCTAACAGAAACAATTACTTTGGCGGAAAAACTCATTATAACTTCCTGAATTAATTGATTTGGGAATCAGCAAACTGGAACTCTGATTCTAAGTTCTAAGAAATAATGCCATGTACATTACACAGAGAATCTTGTCCTGAAACTTGTGGTTAATGAAATAAAATATTAAAAAGAATGCAGCTTTGGAAAATATTTTAAAGGTAGTATTGTATTCCACTTATCTTTGCAATAAACTTTTTTACCTGTTAGGCTGAGGAGAATGTGTTTGATTTTGAAAGTGTCACTCTGACAGAATAAAACTGCCTTGGAATACAGATGATTGTCAAGGGCAAGTAAGTACTAAAGAACTAGCTAGTTCTAAATGTGGAATATTCGTATCATATATGAAGTCATAGAAAAATTTCCATGTTTCCCAAGTAAATACTTTCCAAGACTCATAGTACTGCACAACTTGTATGTGATTTTTATAGTTAAACTATACACAATTTGTTTCCTAATTTGTCAGAAAGTTTGTGGCAAGATTTAAGTCAGGTATTTGAAACTCAGATTAAATTTTCCACAGAAATTACATTATACATGGCGATTGGATCTTTAGGTCAGTTCATAATGTGTTTGAGAAATCTGTATCATTCAACCAAACACCAAAAAAAAAATCTAACCTTCATCTACCACACTCCTTTAAGGGCAATGATTTAGAGTTTGACTTAGTTTTACAGAAACACATCTGTTCCTTGCAGTAGGATCCTAGATTGTCCTTGTGTTCTGCTTTTCCACTTAAAACACAAGAGAATGGGATAACAAGGTGGCTGAAGATCCATTGGAAGGAAACGGGTGAAATGGAATAAAAGAGGATACAAAATGGAAGGAAAGGAAAATGTTTTTGGAGGAGTTAGATGACCTGAATAACAAGTACTGAGGCTGCTATTCCATCCATTGTTCACGGCATTTGAAGGTTTAGAAATTTTGGAGTAGGGGAAATTGTTCTCTAGAACTGTGCTGTCCAACATGGTAGCCAACAGACAGATATGGCTATTTAAAGTTGAATTAATTAAAATTAAATGCAGTTAAAATCCATTTCCTCAGTTACACTAGCCACATTTCAAATACTCAATAGCTAAATGAGTTTTATGACTACCATATTGGGACAGCAGAGACAGAACATTTCCATCATCACAGAGAGGTCTATTAGACAGTGCTGCTCTAAAGGAAGGGTTGGCAAACTTTTTCCATAGGACCATTTAGTAAATATTCTAGGCTTAGTGGGCCATACATGGCCTATGTCTCGTATTCCTTTTATTCTTTTTACAAACTTTCAAAAATATAAAGACCATTCTTAGGTCATGGATTGTACAATAACAGACTGCAGGCTGGACATAGTTGGTTTATCCGTGCTCTAGAGCACTGTATTCCTTTCTTCTGATGAATAGCAGGATAGGAGGTCAGAGGTACTTCATGGCTAAGAAGTTTTTCTGGGTCCTAAGATAGGTACTTATGCCTCATGTTGAAACTTCAACAAGATCGGTGGCATGGCCCCCTTCTGCCTCTAATAAGGAATATGACTGGGCCTGTAGAGGTCCTCTACTGTGCCCTGGTAAGCAAGGCTGTATTCTTTATTTCAATGATCCTGGGTGGTAGGACTTGAGAAAATGTATTACAATGTTATAATAGGATCACTCTGGAAGCATCAATCTTTTCATCCATGGCAGTTTTATATCAATAAATTACTGAAAATATATATTGATGAAAGGTTTCTACACTCTGTAACAATCTCATTGTAATTAATCTGAAAAGACATCCCATAAATGTTTAATGTGGTGAAGTGGAATCTCTTAAAGGGTATTTATGTTCCTTTAAAAAAGATATCTTTGATATTTACAGTGATGATTGAAATTCAGGAATATATTATGCATCTTGAAAATGTGATCTATTATTTTTTTATTATTACATTTTAAAATATTTGATTTTATAGTTCTCCTTCAGCCATCACTATTTATAATAGTAACTTTGGGGTTTTAAATCTTAACTTGCTTTAAAAACAGGAAAGTAAAATTTAGGAGTATTATTCAAAATATTTATGCATTCAGTTCAACGAGATTTGTTGAACATCAACTATGTGCTAAGTACTATAGATACGAAAATCAATTATGTAATTTCTGATCTCAAGGGCCTAACATGTAGCAGGAAGGCAGGTATATAAACCTGTAAAGCAGTGTATGAAATGCTACATCAGTTGTTCAAGAAAAAGATGTAGAACCCTGGAGCAAAGACCTATATTAAAGTAATGTCTATAAAATCTTCAATAGATCAGAGACATCTCTTTTGGGCTTTTTGGGTTGAGTGGGTTATATTAGAAGTGTGAGAGACAGCTAAGATGTTATGCATAAAACAAACAGCATGAATAAATATAGCGAATATATACTTGGAATGAGTACTCAACGAAAGTAGGGTAGTACAGTTAGGCTTAAGAAGACGGTGTGAAGGTAGGATGAAGGTAGGATGGTAAGATGTGTGGCTAGATATAGGGTTAATCTGTGCAGCTTGCTAAAGTTATTGAGTGGTATAATAAAATAGATCATAAGGTAAATTTAAGCATAGTCTTGACTTCAGTCAGGAAATGATTCTGGCAGCAGGATATAAAGTGGATTGGATGAAAGAATAAAGGTAGGGAGATACCATAGAAACTCTTTCCATAGTTAAGGAAAGCAGTATGAAGAACATAAATTAAAACAAATAGCACCACAAGAGAAGGAGTAAGTAGGATTGTAGAGGATTTGGAAAGAAACCTGGGCAGGATTTGATCAATTGGTTTGGTGTAAAGGAGAAGTAAAAAAGGTGATTCCCAATTTTATAGCTTGGTGTATAGATCAGTTTTGAAACTGTTAAAGAAGAAAAGAAATAGAAGGAAATAGGTTTAAGGAATGGAGATAGAGATTTAATTTTGGAGAGACTGGTTTTGAAGAACCAATGGATCATCTAAGAAGAAATGTCTAATAGTAGTATAGATATTTGTTTAGAGCACAAATTCAATTGTGATATGACTGTTGTCTCAAGAGCACATTTCATGTTTGTGAAACGTTTAAGTACTGTATTAAGTGTTTATCAATCACTGCATAGTTTATTGCTTACAAAAACTCATGAGGGGGACACTATTATTACACTCAATTTAGAAATGAGACAAATTTGATTATTTCTACCAGGATTATCTTTTCCATTATGATTCAGAAAAATGTGACAATATGTATGAAAACATCTAACAATGCCTGGTTCATGGTAGAAACTCAAGTGTTGAAACTCAATCCATTCAGATAGTAGAGTATGATAGTTAAGAGCATTGGTTACGGAATCAGATTATGGCTTCAAAATGCACTCCAGTGCCAAAACTGAACCAAGACATTGTAAGGGAGGAAAACTACAGACCAGTATCTCCTATGAACTCACATGCAAACATCCTCAACAAAACATTAGCAAATCAAATCCAACAAAGTATAAAAAGAATTATACACCATGACCAAGTGGGATTTATCCTAGGTATGCTAGGCTGGTTCAAAATTCCAAAATCAATTAATATAATTCATCATGTAAACAGGCTAAAGAAGAAAAATCATATCATCATATCAATAGATGCAGCAAAAGTATTTGAAAAAATCTAACACCCATTTGTGACAAAAAATCTCAGCTAACTGGGACATAGGGGAACTTCTTCAACTAGATAGACAACATCTACAAAGAAGCCTACAGCTAACATCATGCTTAATGATGAGGAACTAGAAACTTCCTCTTTAAGATCAGGAACAATGCCAGGATGTCCCCCTCACTACTTTTATTCAACATTGTACTGGAAATCTTAGCTAATGCAATAAGACAAGAAAAGGAAATTAAAAGTATACAGATTAGGAAAAAAGAAGTAAAATTGTCTTCATTCATAGATGACATCATTGTTTATGTAGAAAATCTCAAAGAATCAACAAAACAACTCCTGGAACTAATAAGCACTTATAACAAAGTTGTGAGATCCAAGGTTAATATACAACAGTCAATTGCTTTTCTATATACCAGCAGTGAACAATTGCATTTGAAATTAAAAAGGCAGCACTGTTTATATGGAAAATAAAAACACAACACCAATTGTGTTTCAAAAAATGAAATAGGTATAGATCTAACAAAAATTCATACCAAAAGTATATGAGAAAAACTAGAGAACTCTGAGGAAGGAAATCAAAGAAGGTCTAAATAAATGGAGAGATATTCCATGTTCATGGATAAGAAGGTACAATATTGTTAAGATGTCAGTTTTCCCTAGCTTCAGTTATAGATTCAAAGCAATCCCAATGAAAATCACAGCAAATTATTTTGTGGATATTGACAAACTGATTTGAAAGTTTATGTGGAAATATAAAGACCCAGAGTAACCAAAACAATGTTGAAAAAAAATAAAGTTCAAAGGACTGACACTATCTGACTTCAATACTTACTATAGAGTTACAGTAAAGAAGACTGTATGGTACTGGTGAAAGAATAAACAAATAGTTCAATGGAACAGAACAGAGAGCCCAGAAACAGACCCATCAAAATTAGTCAACTTGTCTTTGACAAAGGAACTAAGACAATGAAAAAAATCTTATAACCATCCATGAGAAAAACTCAATGGAGAAAGAATAGGCTTTTCAACAAATTGTGATGGAACTATTGGACATCCACATCCAAAAAAAAATAATAATCTTACACTTTTGACAAAACTTTGCTAAAAATGGATCATAGACCTAAACATAAAACACAAAATCATAAATCTTTGAGAAGATAACATAGGATAAAATCTAGGCGATCTTGGTTTTAGTGACGACTTTTTCTATACAAACCAAAAATCATGATCCAAGAAAGAAAAAAATGATGTTAGACTTCATTAATGTTAAAAGTTTCTGCTTTGTGAAAGAAACTGTTAAGAAACTGAAAATATAAGCCACAGATTTGGAGAAAATCTTTGCAAAATGCATATCTAGTAAAGGACTTGTCTCCAAACTATACAAGGAACACTTAAAAACTCAATAATAGGAAAACGAACAACCCAATTTAAAAATGGGCAAATGATGTGGACAGATACTCAGCAAAGAATATTTATAGATGGCAACTAAGCATGTAAAAAGATGCTCAACATCATAATTCATTAGGGAATTGCAAGTTAAAACAACAATAAGATACCACACTATTAGAATGACTAAAATCTAAGACACTGACAACACCAAGTGCTGGTGAGCATGTGGAGCAACAGGAACTCACTCGTTGCTGGTGGGAATGCAAAATGGTGCAGCCACTTAAAAGACAGTCTGGCAGTTTTTTCAAAAGTTAAGCATAGTCTTACCTTATGATCCAGAAATCACACTTATTATGTGCTGATTTATGTTGCGCCAGAAAGATATGTTGAAATCTCAACCCCTGGTACTTCAGAATGTGACCTTATTTGGAAACAGAGTCTTTACAGAGGTTATCAAGTCAAAATAAGGTCATTAAGGTGGACCCTGATCCATTATGACTGGTGTCCTTATAAAAGGGGAAAATTGTACACAGAGACAGACATGCACAGAGTAAAGATGAAATGATGGCACAGAGGAAAACACCACATGAAGAAGAAGGCAGAGGTTCGAGTAAGGCATCTACAATCCAAGGAACACCAAAGATTGCCAGCAAATCACCAGAAGGTAGGAGAGGAGTATGGAACAGATTCTCCCTCACTGCCCTAAGAAGGAGCCCACCCTGTTGACAGCTTGATTTCAGGCTTCCAGCCTCTAGAACTGTGAGACAATACATTTCTCTTGTTCTTAGCCACCTGGTTTGTGGTACTTTGTTATAGCAGCCTCGGGAAACTAATAACGAACCGCTGAGTATTTACTCAAATGAATTGAAAATTTGTGTCCACACAAAAGCCTGTATATGACTATTTATAGCAGCTTTATACATAATTACCAAAACTTGGAATTGACCAAGATGCCTTTCAGTAGGTGAATGGATAAATAAACTCTGACACATCTAAGCAAAGGAGGATTATTCAGTGATAAAAAGAAATGAGCTATCAAACCATGAAAAGACACAGAGGAACTTTAAACGCATATTGCTAAGTGAAAGAAACCAGTCTGAAAAGGTTATATATTGTATGATTCTAGCTATATGATATTCTGGAAAAAGCACAACTATAGAGACAGTAAAATCATCAGTGGTTGCCAGAGGGTTGGCAGGAGGGCAGGAGAGATGAACAGATAGAGCACAGGTGATTTTTAGGGAGTGAAACTATTCTGTATGATACTATAATGGCAGATACATAACATTATGCATTTGTCAAAACCCATGGAACTGTGCAACACAAAGAATGAACCCTAATGTAAACTACAGAATTTATTTAATGATAATGTATAATCAACTGTAACAAATGTACCAGAGTAGCAAGATGCTAATAATAAGGGAAAGCGTGTGCAGGGCTGTGGGGATGGGTAAAAGAGGGTATATGGGAATTCTCTGTACTTTCTTTTCAATTTTTCAGTAAACCTTAAACTTCTCTAAAAACTGAAGTCTATTAATTAAGAAAAACACACTCCAACCTTTATTAGCTGTGTGTCCTTGAATGATTTATCTTCCCTGTGCCTTGGTTTTCTCTTCTGTAAAAAAGGAACTAAAAACAGAACTACTTTATAGGGTTGTTGTGAGAATTAAATGTGATAATACATGTAAATTGCTTAGCACAGTGCCTCGTACTTAGTTGGTACTCAAATATGTTGCTAACTATTTAAAGAGAAGTCAGGGTTTCATAGACGTCATGTATTCGTATTTGTTTTTGAAATGGAAGTTTTTGACATGCCTAGATGCTAGCCTGTTGGAAATTTAATATATGTATATAGAGAGTTTAATTTTATTATGTTTCACATTTTGCCTGTGACTGGTACATAGTGTTGAAACAAGCATTTTAAATAAGAGAATCTACTGGTAACATGTTTTCCCATAAGGGCTAGAGGACCTTATACAACTCCTTGACCTTATGCAGCAGATGTAAACATTGTATGAAATTTACCAAGTGGAGTTACTATGATGGATAACTGTGGACATATCTTAAAAGCCTCATCTCTAGGGCTCTATTAAAACAATCCTGTTCAGACAAACAATAGTTTAGAACCATATTAGTGCACATATGAGATCTTTAGGGACATTTAATAATAGCTTATCTCTTCTTATTTTATTAGAAATCTTGCCTTTACTAGAAGGTGAGGTTGAAAATCAGTTTTATGTTGTCTAATTCAATTTTAAAACCCAGCAACATAAAGCTCATAGGCTGGTAGCAGTATTTGTAAATTAAAGATTTCTTTAATCTTCAGTGACAGAGATTTATGAAACATTGCTTTAAATTGAGTTTCATGTGGTAAAGCAAATTGAGTTTATTTTATAGACAAAAGCTATTTGATGAAACCCATAGATTACTTTGGCCACTGAAGGGTATAAATTATCTCTAACTAAATTTTGTCAGTACTGTATGTTAAGCTATTTAGATAAAACATGTTTTTGACATTTATTGCAAAATGATACCTTCTTCTAGACTCCTGAATTCTCTGGAGTTGAGTATAGAATGAATCATTAAGGGAATTAGTAATCCTTCTCTTGACATGAATTGTATTATCCAAGGATGTGAAAATTTGAATGTATTTTTCTAAGTAAATTATTGTGAAAAGGTATCCAAACTTATTATGATGAATTTGAGGCATGCCAAAATATTATACAACCCACATGCATAATTTCTAGGAAAATTCACTGTCATTATTTAGGATTTTTAATGTGTATTCTTTCCTACAGGGTGTAATCCCACGTAGAGGTGAAGGGAAGTAAATCATTGTGATGATGGTGGTGCTTGCTCATATGAAGAAAGCAGTTCTTACAGAGAGTGAGGCTTTCTAGTGGACACCCCACCACCAAAGTTGGTGTTGCTGTTGTTATTTCCCTCTAGCAACAGCAAAAAGGCATTCATTATGAGCAAAGCTCTGTGCTAGAAAGAAACAAAATATTTTTTAAAACTCCAAGGAACAAAACATTTAATGGGCAAAACAGGCTAATGTGTATGTGTGTATAAATATTGAAACAGACAACCAACCACAGGGCTTGACAACTGGGGAGGTATGAAAGATTAAGAATGGGTGGATGGTTTTAAATAAACCCACTATACCTGGACCCAAGAAAATCATTATTTGGTAATATTTGTAATCCATTTAGTGCAACATTCAAATTTTTCTGTATAGCATCTGTCATTAAACATTTCAATTTAATAATTTAATTATGAATTATATTGGCTGCCACTAATTGGGAAGGAGATAATAAGCTTCTGATTAATAGATTTTTTTTTGCTAAAAAATGCTTCTGTAAACAAACCTAGCCCAAAACATTGCAACTTTTATTTGTGTTATTTATATAGAACCATGGTGGCCCTAACACGCATGGCACATAGCCTTCCATCCTAGCTAACATAATTTAAGCAAAATGTCATGTCTCTGCTTCAAGAACACCCTGGTAGAGATGTTAGAAAAGAATATATTTCATGAATTCATTGACCAAAGCATTTTCCACTCTAACGATTGTTGTCTTTTCACAGCTAATATTAATCTATTTACATTTGTCTATTAATTACATATGTGGACTTTTTTCCACCATATATATTTTTTCTTGTTTACCATGCTCTTCCTTAACTTGCTTTCATTTTCTTTCCTACCTTCTGTTAGACTGATGATCTTTGCCTTACTTTAATTTTTAATTTCATCTGCTGGTTTAGATGCTACAGATTCTATTTTCTTTTAGTTATCCTTACATTCTTTTAACAATCAGATTTAAAAATAATATTTTCTCTTAAAGTCTACATTTGTCTACAATAGCACTATTCTTCTCCCCAAGATGAGAATTTATGTATACTTTTCACCAAGACTTTCTATTTTCCTTATTATTTGGTTTTAAAATATTAGCCCTACTTTTATTTTATATAATTTTACAATCAAATGTTAATTAAATTTAATAAAAAATTATTTATTTATCAGTTTTTTTTCATTCCATTCTTGGCTAGACCAATAGCAAATATTTGATATCATTATATCTCACAGGGATAATTGCAAAGTCTACTCCTGGAAAAGGTAGTCTATGTGCAAAAGGAGTTGTAGCGTCCTGCCAACTCTATTGTAACTTATGAACACATATGGAAAATTTGGGAGCACATATGGAAGTAGATTTTAATGGTCTTAGACCAAAGACCAAAGAGTATAAAATATATGATTATATCGGGTTGAATTTATCACTATGAGTGTACTCACTGGAGTTCAGGGTCTGTTGGCTCTAGCAGCTTGGAGTGGGATTAGCTGTACTAGGTTGGTTAATTGAAACTTGGACACAACTGTTTCTTACAGTAGAGTGAAGTGAGATGCCAGAACTTCTTTTATATATTTTAGAGGAAGGAGTCCTATGGATTAGTGAGATAGAAATATGAGAGTAGACATATTTATATTCAACTAGTTCAGTCAGTCCCTAACTATGTATCTAGGAGGGTCTGGAGGACATACACTTCACCAAGGCATTAAGAAATACATTGGTGAGTGGAGCACCGTAATCCTTGAAAAGTTTTGCTTTTGTTACCCTCTATAGAGGGTAAATAAAAATATGGTGGAAGATGCACCTATTGATTGAGTTCCCTAATTTCAATAAGAATAATGGGCTTAATACTTCAAAGATGATGATTTTTAAAACATCCATATTTCAGTCCTCTGTTTGGTCGTTAAAAAGCCACATAGGCCCTGTAGAATGTCTGTATAGTATTGATTCAGTGGTGACTCCAACCACAATTGCAATTGTTATGATGTCTTTATTATGTCAAATCAACACAGCCCCTGACAGTTATACAACTACTGTCTTAGCAAAAATTTTCTGTTTCATAATAGCCGGTAAAGACAAGCAGAAGCAATTTGCCTTTGCCTATCATGATCAATAGTACATTTTCATTATCTTGCCTCCAGGATAGTCAATGCTCCTGATTTTGTTCATAATATAGTCGTAAAAGTCTACAGGGTTCTTAAACATTCTACCTCAATGAGGTCCATTACATGTATAACATTATGCTAATTGGATTTGGTGACCAGGAATGAGCAAGCACCTAGATGTCTCGGTAAGAAACATCTAAGCCAGAGGATGAGAAATAAAATTTCAGGAGGTAGCCACATTTGTGAAGTTTCTAAGAATTGAATGGTCTCAGAAATGTCAGAATAACTCCTTAAATGTAAGAAAGAACTGGTTCTACCTTGTACTGCTATACACAAAGAAAGAATCACAACAATTGGTGGACATTTTTGTATATTAAAGTTAACAAATTTCATATTTGGAGATGCTCTTTCAACCTATTTACTGAGTAAACCGCAGATTTTGAGAGGAGCCCAGAACAAGAGAAAGATCTGCAATAGGTCGAGGTTTCAGAGCAAGCTTCTTTGACCCAATAGATCCAATTGCACCTAAAGCCTAGACAAGCATGCTGCACAAAGCCTCTGCTTCATTCCAAAGAGAGCATAATGCATACCTCTAAGATTTTGGGTAAGTTTCTCTTGCGTGCTGCACTCCAATAAGGAGCATGATAATAGATCCCATACCAGAACTAGACTATTGTGTTTCCAGGTCAGTGAAGGGTGTTTTGTGGTTTGTTTGGATGATAACTGGGTATTCCAATGGTAACTAGAACAATAACTCAAATGCTTGAACTTTATTGAAGTGGATAGGCAATGCTTCTGCAAATCAGAGGCCCCTGGCTAGTGACCCCTATTTTCTAGCAAGAGGCATAGTCACACAGGCCATGTGTTTTAGGACTTTCCTATTTTCATTTCCATTTAAACAGAACACATCGCACCCTAACATGCTATCCTGTCTTGGACTAGTATACTTAGTTTTAGAAGATCAAGGATGAAATCAGAAGAGCATCATTCCTCCCATATAGGTTCAGTGTAATTCTAATCTCCCTTTCCCACTCATGGAGCCTGCTTACTTCTGGGAATGTCCCCTCAAGACCATTAATAATAATAATAAAAAAAAGAATGTTATCTTTGGTCTCTAGTTCATGATACAGTCAACATAAGAGATAAGTCACAAATTAATAACCTGCAATTCAAATCCTTATCATTAGTAGATGGTACCACTCCCAGGAGACTACTTTCTTAACCACCCTTGGATATATTCTTTACTTTCATTTAATATTTTATAAAACAGCAAATATCTCATTAAATCAAAGATTACCAATATGAACCATAATACATGATTGTGGCTCCCTGTCAGTTTTGAAGGATATTCTTATAGTGATAAGAGACTAAGAACCAGTAAAATGGAAAGACGGTTTGACTATTGAGTGCTTACTCGTAGGTATGTCATAGAGCAGTTAAAATACGAGGTAAAGGTAGAAATACATGTTGTGTCTCTATTAGTCTAATAAGCTATAGAGGGATTTAAAAAATGAAGATCTTAAATTCCAGGAAGTAGCCAAGGTAAGTTAGTAAAGATTCAAGCAATGAGGTCATATATACAACCATAATTCTATATCTTGTCAACTAAAGTGCCTCACTGTAGCCTTACCTTGGCCAAGGTCATATGCATTAATAACTTACGTGTGTATAGTGCTTTTAAACTTTTAAATCCTTTCACATCTATTAGTCACTTCATCCTCACAACAACCCTGTGAGGTAGGCAGCTCAGGAGTTACTATCTAGCCCACATTTGACAGATGAGGAAACTGGTGTAGAGCAGTAAACTAAATTGCCTCACATTACTGACAAAGCCACGGCTAACTAGCTGTCTGGACTTGGCTCCATCTATTTTCTTTTAGGCCACCTCTTACATATCTGAAAGGTCTTTCAATCAGCGGAGAAGCTTGGGAAAAGTAACTAGCATATATATTCCTACCACTCTGCATATTAATGGTTCGTCCATTCTTTTTTTCCTGAGGAGATAGAAAAAGAGCCAGGGTACCAGAAGAAAGATGTTGGAACTGGGCTTCTATTGGTTTAGGAAACACAACCTTTTGTAATCAGTTCCTAACTTTTGGTATTCGAAATTAACCTCTGAAGAAATTTTTCAAGCCCTAGCTGAAAAGCACTGGTGGCCTCTTCCACTGCTGTCGCCAAGCGTCTGACTGTGATCACGGCATCCCTGCGGAGCTCGTTGGCCATATCTTGCTGAGCACTGGCCTCCTCACCAATAGCAATTAGCCTGTCCAATTTTTCTTCCTCACTCTTGGAAAGTTCTCATGCCAATCTCCTGTTTTCTCCCAACTCAGCTGCAATAGTCCTGACTACTGACCGCCTTCTTTGCCTTGCCCACCTTGGAGGGGGCTCACTGGTCAAAGGCCTGTCCTCACCAGAAACAAAAGGAATTCTGGAGGAGGAGACTGGAGGTTGCTGTGTGGAGGCCACCCCAGGAGTGTTTCGGCTGGTGCTGGTGCAGGGACTGGGCTCACCGGACACAGCCAGTCTGGTCATGGAGCTGCTCTGACAGGAAGTAACTGCACCTCTGAAAAGGTGGTGGGAGCTGCTGCAGCTGGGAGTCCCTTGAGAGCACCCTGCACCCAAGGATTCATCCCAGGAGTCCTCAACGTCACTGGTTTCTTGCATTTGCTCAGTGATTCTCAGCTGACAATCCTCATCTGAGTCCTTAACTGTTTTCAAGGTAGGCTGATGATCTACTGCCTGAGTCCTTTTTGCTCTCAGAATGCTGGTTCCCTCTTCCCCTGGGGTGTCAGAGGCCACTAAGTTCTGATCACAGTGCTTGGCCCAAGCAGCATCCTCCAGTAAGTTGTCTGGGTCAGTCACTATCTGATTTTGGAGAAGCTGATCCAATGTATCATAAAATGGACAGTGTGGTGGATCACCCATACTTGTGGCATGGGCAACATATGCCTTTAAATACAATACCTTCAGAACTTTAAACTTGGAGTGGCACAGACGTTTGGTGCGGCGGAAGCCTTCCTGCTGCATTTGTTTAGACACAGCCTGATAGACATCTGTATTATCATGCACAGTCTGGATGTGCTGAATATACTCTGCCTCACCTAGTATGGAGAGAAGAGTTCGTGCCTCCTGTGTGGACCACTGGATGACCGCACTGCTATTGGAACTGCCCATAGTGGACTGGGAAGGAAGGCCAGCTGAAGGAAGCTCCTGGGCATCAAGGTGCAAATCTGAAGGTGTGGGGAAGCTCTCTGTGCTCAGTGTATTTCCAGGAGCCAGCAGATTCTTCCCTCTCAGGGCTAATTGCTGAGAAGCCAGGTCCAAGGACCGAATTTCTGGCTGGAAGGCCACAGGGGAATGAGAGTTACAGGCAGGGTGGAAGGATAATTGCGGCAGCAAGTTAAGTGGTGCTACCTGTAAGTAGGTGGCAAACAGGTAGGATGCCAAGACTGAGAAAGCCCAACTTTGGGAGTTTACCCAGGATGGGTACTGGAGCAGGGGCTAAAAAGAGCCTTACTGACTTGATAACAAGGGGACTGGCTCCTCCGCAAAGGGCAGAATGCTTCCAAGGCTGAGACCTGGTACTACTGTGGATCTGTAAAAATCACCACTGTCTACTAAGAAGACAGACCGAGGAGGGAAATACCTGGACCATGAGGCAGCTCACTCTGGAGAAGTGCATGCAGGACCATGGTGTAGCAGGACGTCTGAAGGGTGCTCATGCTTTAATAACCTTGGCCCAAGTAGCACGCTGTGGCTATACATTAGCATCTGACTGTCACCAGTGCATTCCTTTGTCAAAAGGCAACTTTCAGGGCCAGAAAAGAGAGCTTAAGTTGTTCCTGCTGATGCAAACTTTTTGCATAGTATAGCAGAAGACAACCACATCATTACTTGAACCATCTGCCCTAAAACAGCAAGCAGGGGATAAATGTATGGAAACGTTCTGCATCTTGATTATATCAATGTCAGTATAGTTTTGCAAGATGTTACCATTGGGAGAAAGTGGTAAATCCAGTAATACACTGGATCTCTCTGTATTATTTCTTACAATAGTATGTAAATCTACAATTATCTCAAAATAAAAAATGTAATTAAAAAATACATATTGTTGGCTGCTTACAGTGAATCTAGCTTCCAAAACTATCTTCAATTCCCTGCTTTTTTTCAGTTTATAATTTGAAAATTTGACACCAACTGATTTATTTCCAACATGCTCAATACTAAATTTTGTCAACAGGTAAATGGATATGGGAGTACATTTAACATCACAAAAGTCTGAATTCTCTCCAAAATACTACAGTTTTTGGCTTAATGCATAGATATCGTTCTGCCAAGGATCTGCTTTACTTTCCTTACTGTATTTGAAATATTTCTTATTCTACTTTGTTTTGCTGCCAATCCAACAACCTCTTCATTTTCTGAGTAAGCAAAAACAGCTGGGGTAACTCGGTCACCTACATCATCTGCAACCACATTAGCCCGGCCATCCTTATAAATGGCCACGCAGGCTGAGGTACAGCCTAGGTGAACTCCGATGGCCGCCATGAGGCAGCAGAGACCTCTGCAGCAGAAGTGAGTGGGCCCCCAGCAGCAACAGCTCCGGCTTCGGAACAGCCCCATCAGGCACCGCGGAGACTTCACGTTCCCGCCCGTCCCTGCCTCTGGGCCGACCACCGTGGCCTCCCGCGTCGCCGCCAATCAGCGTGAAACGGTTGTATTCTCGATCTTTGGCCCTTGGTTCCCTTCTTGAAGGCTATGGTGGATTTGAGGACAAGATGTCTAGCTTTCTGCAGCAAATTATCAAACAAATGAGGACGAATGACGAAACAACACATGCATCAGGCCTGGGATGAAGTTTATAATGAGGAACTTCTGATATGAGACGATTAGTAGCTTTGCAGTTCCCCCTGAAAAGGCACTGTGGAGAAGCATACAGTAAGGCAAGGCGGCTAGATATCAGAGTCTGAGGGCTGGCCCCTGGCTAAAGAAGCACCATCACATGACCTGGAATGTCGGCCCAGTGTTGTAGTCACAGCTCTAGGATTTGATAGAACTTTGGCTGTTAGCCCTGATCTACCACAGCAGTGTTTTTGGTTAGGAGAGCACAAACTCCTCTCTAATGATCAGGGATTGGGGTCCACGCCTTGCAGTTGTAGATATATGACAGAACAAATCCCTGGCTTCCGACTCTGATCCACTACTGCCTTAGCATTCTCACAGAGTTGAATTCCTTAGTACTTGTCTGTACCTCTTTTCTTTGGAGCAGTTTGAGTTTCCAGTTGGTCTTGTTCTGCAGGCAGCTAACACCCTCTCGAGAAGACTAGCCTGCAGGGGATCAGCCTTAGAAAAGTTCACTCTTCTTACCTCTTATTCGAATCTGTGGAAAGAAATGCCGAGAAACATTATGTGATTCGAAAGAAACAACAAAACAAACTTTGGAGATGACATATTCACATGGTAGATGAACCCTTTGTAAAAAATAAGATCGTATTGAAACTCTGCAGAGGTTTGTGTATTGATGGTGCTGCAGCAATGATAGGAAGGTATAAAAGCTTTACACATTAAGTTCAATTTGAAAACTCTGAAACTGAAGTAATATATTTTTCTATTCACAGAGAATCTCTTATATGTAAAGGTTTACCTGGAGTTCTGGAATCCACATTAAATAATGTTGTCAAAATGATAACTCTATTAAAATTCAAGCCTCAACATTCCAATTCTATTTTCAGCTTTATTTAAAGAAATAGGATCATAATACCACACTCTACTGTTTCATGATGAAGTATGCTGATAATAAAAAGAAAGAGATTGATCAGGAGTTTGCAAACTAAAAGAAGAATGGTAATATATATGTATGTGTGTGTGTGGTAAGTGCATTTGCATGATTCTCACTGAGGAGATATTATTGAAGGAGAGTGATTGGCCTACAAAAATTACTTATGAATTGGAGATTTTGGAACATCCAAATAAAATTAACAGAAAAGTGCAAGGTCAGTAATAGATATATATATATGTATACTGAAAAGGTTTGCAAATTAACAGTCAAAATTCAGATTCAGCTTTGGAAAAATGATTTAAAAAATGCTTTCTAGTTATATTTAATTTGGGTTAGAATTTGAACCCTGAAGAAAAATTATTAAAATTCATAGAAAAAAAAATCTATGTAAGATATAGGGAAAGACTCAATAGTGTGTGTGCATTTTTAGTAATTTTTTTATATATAATCTACGTATAACATTGTGTGAGTTTAAGATGTGCAACATGTTGATTTGATACATTTATGTATTGCAATATAATTACCACCGTGGCATTAGCTAATGCCTCTATCGTGTCACATAATTATCATTTATTTTTTGTGGTGAGAATATTTAAGATCTTGTCTCGGCAACTTTGAAGTATATAATACATTATTGTTGACAATAATCGTTATGCTGTGCATTAGCTCTCCAGAACTTAATCACTTTCTAGTTGCAAGTTAGTACTCTTTGACCAAAATCTCAAATCCCCTCTCCCCTGGTAGTTACCATTCTACTCTCTGTTTCTATGAGTTCAGCTTCTTTAGATTCCACAAATAAGTGATATCATACGGTGTTTGTCTTTCTCTGTCTGACATCTCACTGAGCATAATGCCCTCAAGTCTCATCCGTGTTGTTGCAAATTTCCTTCTTTCTCATGCCTGAAGAATATTCCTTTGTATGTATACACACGTGCACACAAATATATATACACACACACACACCGTATCTTCTTTATCCCCTCATCCACTGATGGATAATTAGTTTGTTTCCATATCTTGGCTATTGTGAATAATGCTGCAATGAACATAGGAGTGCAGATATCTTTTCAATAATCTTGTTCTCATTTCCTTTGGATATATACCCAGAAGTATGATTGCTAGATTATATGATAGTTCTATTTTTAATTTTTTGAGGAACTGTTTGCCAGGGTGGCTGCACCAATTTACATTCCCACCAACCGTGCACAAGCGTTTCCTTTTCTCCACATCCTTGCCAGCACTTATCTCGTCTTCTTGATGATAGCCATTCTAACAAGTGCAAAGTGATATCTTATCGTGGTTTTGATTTGTATTTCCCTGATGATTAGTGATGATGAACATGTTTTCATGTATCTGTAGGCCATTTGGATTTCTTTGGAAAAAAGTCTCTTTAGTTCCTCTGCCCATTTTATATTCAGATTGCTTTTTTGATATTGAGTTGTATTAATTCTTTATAGAACTTAAATATAAGACCTTATACCTTAAAACTCCTAGAAAAAAACATAGGGAACAAGTTCCTTGACATTGGTCTTGGCAATAATTTTTTGGATATGACAAGAAAAGTAGAAGCAACAAAAGCAAAAATCAACAAGTGGGACTACATCAAACCAAAAAACTTCTGCACAGTAAAAGAAACAGTCAACAAAATGAAAAGGCAACCTATGGAATGGGAGAAAATGTTTGTAAACCATATATTGTATACAGGGTTAATATCCAAAATATATTAATACTTTAAAAATTTTAGAATAGTTTTAGACTTTTAGAAAACTTGTGAAATAGTATAGAGAATTCTCATATACCTCACACCCATTTTCCCCTATTAATAACATCTTAAATTAGTATGCAATATTTGCCATAATTAACGAACCAGTATTATACGTTATTATTAACTAAAGTCTATACTTTGTCCAGATTTCCTTAATTTTTCTGCTCTGAGATCTCATCCAGGATACCACATTGCATTTAGTCATTATGTCGCTTTAGGCCCTTTTGGCTGTGATAGTTTCTTAGGCTTTCCTTATTTTTGAAGACCTTGACAGTTTTGAGGATTACTAGTCAGGTATTTTATAGACTTATCCTTAATTAATTTTGTCTGATGTTTTTCTCATGATTAAACTGGGGTTATGAATTTTTAGGAGGACGACCATGGAGGTAAAGTGCCGTTCTCATCGTATCATATCAAGTGTACGTACTATTGACATGACTTTTCCCTGTTGATGTTAACTTTGATCACCCGGTTGAGGTAGTGTTTCTCAAATTTTTCCACAGTAAGTTACTTTTCCAGCCTCTTTCCATATTGTGCTCTTTGGAAGGAAGTCGCTGTATAGCCAGACTTAAGGAGTAAGGAGTTATGCTCCAGCTCGTTGAGTGTACAGTATCTGTATAACTTATTTGGATTTATCTATATGAACTATTCTCCCCCATTTATTTCTTTATTCAATCATTTATTTTTATTAGTATGGACTCATAGATATGTATTTTATACTTTGAGTTATAATCCAATAATACCAATATTGCCTTATTTACAGCAAAAATTATTCTATCTTTGATTATGAGGAACTCTTTTGCTTGGTTCCCATGCACCATTGACATACCTTAATCACTGTATTTTCCTTCCTAACCTGTGTATTTACCTACATCTATAACAATTGATATTTGTATCTGTCTGTATCTATATTAAGTTAAACATGAGTTTATACTGGTATCTCCAACTCTAATCCAATATTACATGGATCATTCTAGCCTTCATCCTTGCTTACTTGTAACCTTCTGTTCCAATATTGAGAAACTTGGCTTCCACTATCTGCAATCTATTTACTTAATTATTAAAGTGAACTATATATTTATAGTGGTTTAATAATTGTTAATCTGTGCCCCTGTGGAGGGAAAAAAAAAGTTTGTCCACTATAGTATAGTGCTCATGTACTGTCCCTTTTGATTTTAGTCTCCATTCATTTCTAAATTACTTAGGTGAGCATCCTTTTTCCCAATGTACTTTGGTGAGATTGTTTCATACACTTGTGATACAGTTAGATTATTTTGTCACCGTCTGTATTCCATCCTGGGATTCCCTCAGCCTCCTAAAAGGTTTAAATAAAATGTGTATCCATTTGGGTTCACTCTTTGTGCGGTGAAGTTCTATGGGTTTTGACAAATTCATGGTCATGTAGCTGCCAGTACAGTACCACACAGAAGAATTTCACCATCCTAAAAAATCCCCTGTGTTCTATATATTCATCCCTTCCCACTTCAACTCAACCTGTGCAAACACTGATCTATTTACCATCTCAATTGTTTTGCCTTTTCCAGAATGTCATATAAATGGAATCGTACAGTATGTAGCCTTTTCACACTGGCTTCTTTCACTAGAAATATGTACTTAAGATTCAACCTTGTTATTTACATGGCTTGATAGCCTATTTATTTTAATCATTGTCAATGATCTTAATCATTGACTAATATTTCATTATATGGATGTACCACATTTTATCCATTGATCTATTGAAGAACATCTTGACTGCTCCTAATTTTTGACAGCTGTGAATAAAGCTGCTATAAACATTCTAGTGCAGGTTTTTATGTGGAAATAAGTTTTCAGAACACTTGGATAAATAACTAGGAGCAAGATTGCTTGATCATATGGTAACGATATGTTTAATTTTGTAAGACACTGTTAAATAATCTTCCAAAGTAGCTGTACCATTCTGCATTCCACTGGCAAGGGATGAGAGTTCTTGTTACTCTACATCCTCTCCAGCAATAGGTTTTGTCAGATTTTGGATTCTAGTTAGTCTAATAGTTTTTTAGTGCTATCGTATTGTTTTAGTTTGCATTTCTCTAATGACAAATGAGTTTTTTTGTATCTGTTCTTTGTGAGGTGTCTGTTCAGATCTCTTGCCTATTTTTTAATTGAGTTGTTTGCTTCCTTATTGTTGAGTTTTAAGTACTCTTTTTATATTTTATATAGAAGTCTTTCATCAGATAGCTGTTTTACAGATATTTTCTCCCAGTCTATGGCTTGTCTTTTTATTCTCTTACAGTGGCTTTCACACAGCAGAAGCTTTGGTTTTAATAAAGTCCAACTTACAAGTTTTTTCTTAATTGGATTGTAGTTTTGGTATTTTATCTGAAAACTCATTACCAAACCCAAGGTAACAGATTTTCCCGTATGTTTCTTCTAGAAGTTTTATAGTTTTGTGTTCTACATTTAAGTCTAAAATTTAGTTTGAGTTAATTTTTGTGTAAGGTATAAGGTCTGTGTCTAGGGTTTTGTAAAATTTATTTATTTATGGACGTCCAATTGTTCCAGCACCATTTTTTGGAAAGATTATCCTTTCTCCATTGAATTAGTTTTATTTCTGGGCTTTCTCTTCTCTTCCATTGACTTATGTGTCTGTTCTTTCTCCAGTAACATGCTGTCTTGGTTCCTATGGCTTTATAGTAGCTATTGAAATCAAGTAATATAAGTTCTCCAACTTTGTTGTGCTTCAGTATTATATTGACTGTTCTAGACCCTTTGCCTTTTCATATAAAATTTAGAATCAGTTTGTCAATATCTACAAAGTAGCCCACTGGAATTTTGATTGAGATTGAATTGAGTCTACAGATTAGGTTGGGAAAAACTTAGCTATCTAAGTTGTAGCTATGATGTGATATCTTAACAATATTGTTTTCCAATCCATAAACAGAATATTTTTCCATTTATTTAGATCTCCTTTGATTTCCTTCTTCAGTGTTTTTTTTCACTCTCTATACAGATACTATACATATTTTATTAGATTTATACCATCATACTTCAGTTTTGGGATGCTACTGTAAATGGTACTGCTTTTTAAATTTCAAATTCCAATTGTTCAGTGCTGGTATACAGTAAAGCAATTGACTTTTTTATGTTGAATTGTATCCTGAGATTTTGTGTTCTTGCTTATTAGTTCCAGGAACTTTTGTAGACTTTTTGGAATTTTCTAAATAAACAATCGTGTCATCTTTGAATATGATTTTATTTATTCATTTCCAAACTGTATAATTTTTATTTCTTTTGTTGTCTTAATGGACAAATGAGGACTATTCGATTTCCAGCAGTTTATAAAAATTATCAATATACGGCTCCAGAGGTTTCTGCTTTATGTCAGCAGGCATAGCCTGTGTCCCTGGGTGCGCATATCTCTTCAGATGTTGGAGTTTTAGTTTGTTTTATGATGTCAATTCTCTAATGGACCCAAAGAAGTCATTGATTTTCAGTTTGCCCAGCTTTTTCTTGTTGTTAAGAATGGGAGTGATGACTTCCAATCTCTGCACGTCAGAGTTGATCCTGGAAGTCTCTTCATCATTGCTTTAAACATTTGATATGAAAAACTTCTATTGGAATTTAAATCTGTTTTGAATTATCTCAAGATTTTATAACATTTCATACATCAGTGAAAGACAAGGAAGAGCTATTAAGGTTGAAGAATGATCACACTCTAAAGTACAATGGTGAGAGATTGAATTATCCAAAATCATATTAATGGAGAAAAAGAAGGATTCATAAACAAAGCAGTAAAGCAATAAATATACTTCTGAAATTTGCTATCATGTGTGCAGAAAAGTTTCTCATCAACATTGACTATCAAGAATCTGAAGGTATCATTATTAAATATCTCAATCAGGGATTTTGTGTAGATATTCCAAGCATTAAAAAAGTTAACATGAAAACAATCTCAAGTTCTTCATTAAAATTGAATTTCTTGTAAGATTTTCTTTTCAAGTTTTATATGAATCCGAAGCTTAACTTGTTTATTAATTATTTATAATGTATTTTTATTAATCATTAGATAATATAAGGAACACATAATTAATTTTTACACCAAGCTCCCTCTACCTATCACAAAATTCATCCCGATTTGGTCCAGTGTGTGGTATAGCTATTGTCATTTTCTCTGTGTGCCATGGAGCAAACTTGTTTGTGAAGGACTGCTGCTGCGATGAAGCATCTGGGGCAGAAAACAGTGATCACTGTTTATTGCAGTATGCATAGGCTCAAAAGTTCATAACCTCTTGGCATTCTGAAAAATGTCTTTCTGTGAGAGAGACCAACATCAAGAAATAACTTTTTCTGTGGTCAATAAAGCGACTCAACAGTGTTGAAACTGAGGAGTCTGAACATGGTGGGGTTTTTTTTTTTAATTGGGGTAGGATAGTTATGGATTTTTATGTTCCACAGGAGAGATTCGTCTTTAGTCTCATTGGCCATGGATCTCCCTTCTCATCATTTTATTTTGGTGGCTTGACAGTGTTGTTTAGGAAGCAAAGCAAGGCTTTTGGCTGATGTCAGCAGTGTGGACATCAAGAGATCCTGAGAAACCTTGAGGAGATATGAGACCTCTTGTTATACAGAAAATTGGATGTCCCCTCCTCACTCCTTAGCTAGCTGGTACACATGTCAAGTGGTGTGGAACTGTGTTCCCTCCACCAGCAGGTCCAGCTCTGTAGCCCTAGTACCCCTCTCAATGGAACAGCAATGAGGGATCAGGGGATCCTTATGTTGCAGTGTTGAGTTGTTGTTAGTGAATCTTATGAGAGCCAACCCTGTGTGTTAGTGGTGTGCACTGCAGTGTATCCTGCACATTTTCTGAACCACAGCAGCACTGATGAGGTTAATTTTTAATAAGATTCCATCGAAAGGTCTGATTTCCTATTTCTTTCTTTTCACTTGAATTTCTGATGTAGTAAAGTGAATAAGGATTCTGTGAATAATTCTCTTCTACATTCTTTATTTTTGTTATCCTAATGATTAGCACCTCACTGAAATAACAACCATATTCAGAGTCCTAGAAAGCTTTGATGACACATCAGAGAATACAAAAAATAACAGATATTCTGATGTAAGGTGTTTAGATTTGGAATGTTCCTTGGTGACAGATAATTTACTATTTGCAGAAGCAACCTTGATTACCAGTTTTTCGTAGGTTGGGCATGATTAATAATTTAAATACATTCCTCCTGGGAAAATAGAATACTTGATTGATTATAGCCTGTGGACATGGTTCACATGTAAGAGCCTTATTTGAAGTTCACTCTGAGCCTTTACTATATTCTCACAATGTCGCTATGATGTGACTGTACTTGGAAAGAACAAAGGATTAGGAGCCTCCACAACTACAACATCGAATGACTTTGATCTTTTTCTCCTAGTCATTGATGGACACATCTGCAAATACTCCAGTTATCTGTTATAGCTTACTCTGTACTCTTTGAATATAATGTAGCACCTAGGCATTACTCTACTGTGAAAAGCTTCATCATCTGATGATTAAATGTGGTACAATGCCATGACAGTTTCTTTATTTTGTAAGAAGTTTTAAATGGCACATGTCTCTCTAAGTTGACCTTTGAGACTCTATATTCCTGATTTTCAAGCTGGATATTAGCATATGTTTATACAGTGTATACCTATCTTCTAAAATAGATTCTCCATGTTTTTTCCTAATTGGAGTCTATTCATGTTATCAGATGATGTTATGTTGAAGTAAAACAAAGAACATAGTCCAAGAAGATTTTAACAAAGGAAGCTCTTTAGTGCTACAACATTTCTTTGGATAAACCTTTGCAAATAACAAGTGAAACCAGAAAATAAAAACCCAATAATGCCTACTGACATACATTAATCTACTGAAAACACGAAGGACGTTTCACCATGAAATGAAAATGAGCATTAGGGTTGACTCTCAGGTCTCATAAAAAATCATACAGGAGGCAGGCTTATCTTACTATGCAACTTTGTCCAGGAAGGATTGGCCAAAAATGAATCAAAAATGACAATATTATGTGGATGCAGGAGGCTTTAACTTGATTGCTTAACTCACTGAGGTCTCCATCACATTCCAAAAACATTCTAACCTTAGCCCTGACATTTGTCCTCCTGGGTATACAGAGGGGGCCTTCACTTCCTCCCTAGTGGAAGGACCTCAAGCAGTTTACTTGCAGTCATTTGGCCCAACAGTACAAGGCAGGCAATGGACAGATTGATTGCTTGATCTGTCTATCTATCTATTCATTCATTTCTCTATGTATCTATTTCTAAGAACTGAAGGACTAGAAAAAAGATCTGAATACTCATTTTGAAATGAGTTCAAGACACTGCACTTAAAATTCATTTAGTTTCAAATATTCAGGTTGATTAAAAATATGAGGGCAAGTGATCAGCAGCAGGTCTTCTACGTAACTCTTTTAAAAACCTCTGTTCCTTTCAGTGTTAATGAGTGTGGGCTTTAGAAAGAACAGCAGGAAAACAAACCCAAGTGGTTAGGGACAAAGATTGGAATCTCACAAATACTTTAGTTGACACTGTGATATTTCTAATTGTTCTATTTATTGTGCTATACGTTAGCTGGCTTATTTGAGTGGGCTTATTAGTAACAGGCTCATGCACAATCACATCGAGTGTATGAAGCCAGTAGCGTTGCACAGATCATCCACATGCAGCAAATTCTGCAGGAGGTTATCACACATTGCTTTCTACCTTTAACTGGAATTTGTATGAAAAATTCCCTGTGAAGGAAATATTTAGCCTCAACTGGACAGACAAAAGAGAACCACGCCAATGCAATTTTTGTCCTTACTGCCCACTCAACTCAGATTCATTTATTTATTCCAGAAATGTTGATATAAAATTTAAATAATTGTTAATATATATAAATTAATTTTGATATAATGTATGTATGTATATGTGTGTGTATATACATACATATATATATCTCATACATATAAACTTAATATAAAGGAGTGACTATGGATGAATTTTTTAATAAGTAACATTGAGGAAATTTGCTTCAGAGATCTTAGGGTAAATTTTCACAACATGCCATACACTAATTTCCAGGTAAATGAAAGAGCTTAATGTAAAATTTTAAATCATAAAATACTCAGAGAAAATATAGAAGTGGTGGATAAAATTTTAAAGCATAAATTAATAGATTTGACAATATAAATTGTATTAGGTACTGAAAATCAGAGCATAAAATTTTACATATAGTATGATACCCACATGAAGATGTTAGCCATGGAAAACATGGGGAAAGAAGTTTCTAGTTCATTTTTTAAAGCATACTTTTCTATGTTTTAAAAATTTCCTAAAACAACTTGCATAACCTTTTAGTCCAAAATCTCTGTAAAATCCTGTTTAAATGTTAAAATAAAAAATAGTAAAATGTGGCCTTCCTTAAACCTTAGAAGAGTTACAGGTTAAAGACTCACTGACTATAAAAGAAGGTTATCTTTCCAATGCTTACTCTTTGTTTATTTGCCCACTTAGGTAGGCTGAAAATAAGAAAAAGCCCTAAGTCCATATCAGTTACATTTGACTCACCAATTCAGCAAACACTGACTGTGGGCATTTTACATGCCAAGCATTCTTCTGGGCGTATTGCAGCAACCAAAAATACAGAAAGTTTCTCCTCTTGTGGCATATTTATTCTAGGAAGGAGAGACAAACAATAAACAGACAGGTGATAAACAAGGTAGAATAAAACAATAATAGGACTAGAGGTTTATGGGGAATAGTATTTTTATGGGATAGTTAGAAAAAGACATCTACATTAAGTGATATTTATGAAAAGACAGAAAGAAGTAAGAGAAGAAGGTATCTAGGGAAGAGCATTCCATACAGAGGGGACAATAAGCAGAAACCCTGGGGTGGGAGTGTGCTTGGTTTGCTGGGAGCAGCAAGGAGGCAATACGGCACATGTGAAGTTAGTTAGGTTGGGGAATGGAGAGAAGGCTGGGGACAGAGGCAATCTACGTAGGGCTTTATAGGGCATTTTTAGAACTTTGCATTACACTCTAAATGAATGTGGATTTTGACCAGTGGAGCGACAAGATCTGACTTAACTTCAAAAGGCTCATTCTGAATTTTGGGTGAAGAAGAGATGCTAGTAAGGCAAGGATGGAGGCAGAAAGGCCAGTAAGAAGACTATTGCAGTAGTCCACATGTGAGAGAACTGGAACTTGAACTAGGTTCATACATAGCAGTGGGGAGCATGAGAAACAATCAAATTTAGAATAGATTGTAGAAGGTAGACCTAATAAGATCTGCTAATGGATTGGCTATTGGGTATAAAGAAAGAGGAAAGTAAAAAATGACTCTAGAGTAAGAGAAAAAGAATAAAGTTAATTTCACTTATGTGATATAACACTTCTCGCCCTTCTATATCAGTGTCCTGCCTCCTTTTAGTCCTGCCACTGTCTGAGGCAACATGGGGAAGTGCCACCCCTTTGTGATTCCCTAGCATCCTGAGTTATTTGTTTGACGAATCTTTGAGCCTCTTGAGGAGGGATATTGTCCTATTGTTGTTTCTATCTTCAATACCTAGTACAATGCCTGGCATGTAGTAGGTGTTGCATGTAATATTTGTTGAATGAATAATATTTGCTTAAACGAGTGATTAATTAAATAAAGAAATAATTATTAAATTTTCTGTATAATTTATCATGACTGTTTATTCTCTTCCTTTTCCAGAGTAGAATCAAATTAATAAATGTATTTATGTGTTTAATAAGGTTTCTTTCATTCTAGGCAGTTTTGGGTTCAGTTTTTCAAGTTGTTTTCCTAAATTACATATACTAAACAACATGTAATTATTAAGCTGGTCTCCAGATCCTCTGGCAAAGGTCCCAGAACCAGAAGCTGGGCCCAAATCAAAATACTAATTCAATTCAGAGGTGCATAAAGCCTGTTTGGTGGGGATGACTAAGATGTTATATATCCTGAGTGTTGGCAGCTTCATAAATATTTCTTATGACTTGATTTGAAAACCTATTTTTAACTTTTTCTCTCTTTTTTAAGCAGCCATAATACCTGCCAATTCTTCGTTTATAGATAAGTAGGCCCACCTTCTCCATGTCCTCATTCATGTGTATCAAGGCAATCATAACCTCAAGCCCAGATTTCTGTGATTTTCTTCTAACTGATACCTAGGCAGCCATAAGGGCCCCCTGCCCTTCTAATTCCTTCCTATATATCACTTTCTGATTCTTCTTCCTAAATTTCAGGGTTCATTGTGTCATTCCTCTTAGAAAGAACTTAAGAAATCTCCCCTTTAGCCAAAGGACACTGCCCAGTTTCCTCAGCCTGATTTTCTAGGTGTCTTCACTTCTGACCGATATTTATGGAATGACTCCCTGTGCAAGACATTTCACTATATCACCTCGCCTCTCTTCTCCAACTGTATTACTCACGCTCTCCTGCTCTAAGTAGAGTATCTTCTTTGTCATTTCCCTTCTTCTCTGCACTGCAACTATCTATGATTCTCACTTCTGTCTTTTATCGGATATCTTGCCTGATGAGCAGAACTTCTAACTCCCTTTTGTCAGTGTGAAAGCTACATTACCTTTCAGACTGTATTTGAGAACTGCCTCCTGATACCACCAGCCGTCTCAAGCTGTCCCCTACTGAGCTCTCTCCTGAAGTAATGCTCTACTGCATGCATCTCAAACCTTTTAAAAATGTATTATGTTGTAAAGTTCTTATAATTTTCATATGAGTTTTATATTTTTGACTAGACTGTAAGTTCCGTGAAGGCAGAGGATATATATCTTCTTTTCTTTCTATCACAATTTTTCAGTTACCTCACATAGTTTAGTGTACCGTGAATTGTTAATAAGCGTATAGTGCCTTGATTTGATTTATGAAATATCACAGCGGATGTTCAACATCTTTTACATCAAATTCTTTTATTTTTATTTTTACTTTTAATTAATTAATTTTTTTTTTTTGGTGGAAGATTAGCCCTGAGCGAACTGCTGCCAATTCTCCTCTTTTTGCTGAGGAAGACTGGCCCTGAGCTAACATCCATGCCCATCTTCCTCTACTTTATACGTGGGACGCCTACCACAGCATGGTGTGCCAAGTGGTGCCATGTCCGCACCCAGGATCCAAACCAGTGAACCCTGGGCCGCCGAAGTGGAACGTGCACACTTAACCACTACGCCACCAGGCCAGCCCCTACATCAAATTCTATGTAACACTCAGGAGCAGGTTTGTGGCTTACAGGGTTGGGGATTGGCGACCATTACACATACATTCACCTTGTGACTACAATTTCTATTTTTATTGAGCTTCTTGTCACTGATTTAATCTTAGCCTTAGCCTGAGACCTAATGTATTAAGAACCAAGCTTTGTAAATTATATAAAAATGCATTTTTGATATCCATTGTCCATTTATGCCGTCTATTATGCTTTGCAAAGTCAGTGTAGAAGATAAAGGGAAAACAGAGACTGTTGGAGTCAATCAGAGTAGAAGTAAAATCTTAAGATTCACATTTCTTCACTCTATAAACAGGAGATATTATTTCTCTAGTCCTCTGTTTTCTTTTCTGTACAATAGTACAGATAATAATACTAACTCCTTTATAAGATTGTAGTAATACATTCATGTAAGACACTTAAAATAGAGCTTGACACTCAGTAAACCCTCAGTAAATTTTAGAAATTATTATTACTACCATTATCCTCATCATCTTTGTTATTGTTATTAAGGTACCACAAGGCCTCATTTCTTCAAAGAAATTATTATTGTAATAATATCAATCATATTAAAAATAGTTGCCCACCCATAAGCAAAAGAGGAAACATTGAGGGCTATTGACCTCCAAGAAAGTAACTATCAAAAAGCTTTTAAAAATATTTTATTCCTTTGTAAAGTAGAGCTGGTCTAGCCTTCAACATTGAATGTGTAAAATAAGGTAGAGTAGAAGCCACTAATTTGTCCTATCAGTAATGAGATACAAAAGTTGATTAAAAATAAAACAAACAATTATAAAAGTATAAAACTTAATAAAGATTTGGAATCATTTAATGTAAGGTAAGTAACCTCACATATTATGAAATAAAATCCTCAGTGTATCATTTGTTGTACCAAAATACTATAATTGATTAATCAAATTACCATAAATTACAAAAAAGATAAAATTATATATGATAAACACTAGTTAAGAAAATAAAGAAAAAAGAATAGATATTTCTGCCAAATAGGGTAAAAACATTTTATTAACTTGGAAAACATGCAGCACATCCAGCTAAAACTGTCACATCGAACACGCATATTTATATCACCTCCTCCTTAAATACCACTAAAATGATAGTGATGGGATTTTAAAAGTGGTATAAGGCACATGAACAAAGAATTGGGAGAGGAGAGAGGAGAAAGTAATAAAATCTTGTTAACTAGAAAGCAGGGAGACAAGTGATAAATAACCCAGCAGACCCAAGAAAGCTGAATTCTGTATCAGCAGTGGTGAAGATACCTGATTTACAAATAAAATCTTCCCAGAGGCTCAGGTTTTAGTTGCCTCTGGTTACCAACTTGTTACCTCTACTTGTAGAGGTGAAGGAGGGACTAAAACCAGAATGATTAGTTGAAAGATTCTTTAAGAAACAGTTGGATACACAAGATACCTTCTCCCATTTCACCCAACTGGGTCACTGCTCCTCTCCCATTCTAGCAGAAAAGCATAGTCTTATTCTCTTGAGATAGGAAAACTAAGAATTTCTGCCTTGTCCAAGTGAGACACTCACTTTCCTTCCTCTACTCCAGTCCAGAGCACTGGCAGACAGACTTAACCATTTTGGGCAGGAGATGACCAACTCTCTTATGCTGATTCAGGTCAGCCAAAGGGAAAGTGTCCCCACAAAACGACCAACCTGGTTACCTTAGAGAAAATTTCATAGACAACAAACACAGTCAGCTTTCTAGCTCTTCAAAATGAAACATGAAAGAGACAGATAATCAATAACAACAATAGCTTTGAGGAGAAATTTCAGGGAGGGGAAAACAGCCTCTTCCTCCATTATTATTATATGCAGAGGGATAAAAGATGATACAGAGTCCATAAGTAAATCACTTAGTCACAGTGACATAAAAAAAGGATTATTCAGAGAACAAAAAGAGCTCTCAGAAATTTAAAATATGCAGTAAAAACTAAGACTTCAATAAAATAATTACAAGATAAAGTTGAAGAACCCTCCCAGAAGATAGTAATTTTTTCAAAAAAGAGATGAAAATAGAAGAGTACTGCAAGGAGAACTATAAAGAAACTAGAAGATTATTTTGGAAGTCCAGAATCTGTGAAATAGGACTTCCAGAAAAGGGGAAAAAAGAAATTGAAGAAAGGAAATCATAAAAAATTGATTCAAGTCTAAATTCTGTAGAACAAGAATATGAGATTCCAGAATTTCTATCAGTTTCCTAACTGAATGGATGATAATAATGACCAAACACACCACTGTGATATTCGAGAACACTGAAGAAAAAGGGAAGATCCTGTAACTTTCCAGAGAGGAAAATCAATTTAATACAAAGTATTAAGAATTAGGATGGCATTGGATGTCTTAGAAGCATTATCAGAAGCCAGAAAACATTGGAAAATTTCTCCAAAAGTCTAAGGAAAAGGTTTCTCAGGAGACTATTGAAGGTTATGTCTGTCAAAAAGAGGGTAAAACAAAGAAAGAGAAAGGCAAGGACTCCATAAAACACAGACTCCAACCCAAGGGAGAGGAGGAAAAAATCTCCACAATGATAGTGAAAGGAAATCCTGTCTTAGATTGCATTCCCTCAAATCACAGCCTGCAACAAGGAATTGGGAACAGTTTATGTGTGAGATAATCCCAGAGAGCAGGAGTGAGGGAAGAGGTGAGTGGGACAAAGAGGAAAAGCCAATATAGAGAAACCTTTATTAGGGTTATGATGTAAGCAACCACGGCTTAATTCCAGAGGACCTCTGTGAGCACCATCTATAATGGCCCTAAGAATTGTTCCTTTGCAGGAGAGGAGACTGCAACACTAACCCAGTGGCTACCATCTGGTTGTTCAATATTACCCCTGGAAGGTTAACTCCTCTCTTCTGGGCTGTATTTGGGAGTAGGCTAAGGAGCTGAGTTAGAGGGCAGAAAGACATACAAAAAGAGGGCTTGAGATGGGATGGATGCCAGAACAAGGGAAGTCTGACATTGTGGGGCGCAGTCGCTCTAGCATTGGCTGACATCAGAGAAGTGGAGAGAATTTGAGGTGAGACAGCAAAAGTGGCTGCTATAGATCCCTACATTTCGGGCATACAGAGATGTTGGCTGAGATTACAGCAAGTCATACTTCCTCAGAAGAGTTATTTCAGAGGGTAAACTAGATAGACTATCTTGGCTTTTTAACATACTAAGTGGAGACACTACTGAGAGGAGAGTATGGGCTTAGGTTACTGATAAGTAAATGGAATACTAAATAATAAGGACAAAAGAACATTAATAATTCCAAGGAAGACTATTATTGTGCAGTAAAGGAAAACTATCATAGTCTGTTGCGTGCTTGGATAGTGAATATAATTTATATGGTAAAAGTAATATAAATACTGAATATTGAGCTAACTAAAATTATGATATTACTACATTGAAAGTTGTGGGTGCAGGGAGTGTTCATTTGGGGGTGTGTGAAAGAGTGAGGTGCCAGTAGTAGTGACTGAAATTTTAAAAGTTACAATTAGCAATATAAGTATATCATTTAGAAATGTGGAATGTATCAGGAATCAATGTGAATATTTTCATGTTTCTGCATGGTCAAGGCTTTCTGAACAATGGAAATTGACATGCTATAAAGATAGAGAATGTTTCCTTTTTTCCCCAAAACCATTTGTTCTTCACACCCTTAAGGATGGCAGACTCATAACCACTTGTCCTTCTTTGTGGAGCCATCTGCTCCCATTCAAAGGGCGATAGGATAATAAAACATTTATCTCCCCCACAGACAAATATTTACATTTGAGGGCAGACACTCTCTCCTGTTCTCCTAAGACAGGCTCTCTGTCTCTGTCTCTCTTTCTCTCTCTCTCTGTCTCTTGATGGAGGGGAGGAGGGGTGAATGGGACATCTGTATAATCTCCCAATATCATAATTCTGGAATCAGACATACAGATTCCCTGCAAGTGATGTGATATCTTCCATCTTCTTGTTGCCCTGTGGATGAAAATGGAGTGTGGAGAACTGAGGCAAGATATTCAGTAAGCATTAATAGGTCTGCCTCTGAAACAGAAACCTAATGTTTACTGTTAGGATAAAATGTGTACATATAGATATAAAAATTTATCAGAATTATATACTAAGGAATCATCTAAAACAACTGAATTTGGTTATTTCAAGATTGGGAAACAGGGATGGAGTTAAGCAAAGCACTGCTGCTTCTTATGTATATCTATTTGACTCTTGAAACTATGTATGCATATAAATTTTGATAATAAACTTTGAATTAAAAATTTAAATGACCACCTGTAAACCCCACTATCACAAAAGAAAGACAACTATTTAGCATAATCCAACCAATTATATTGACCTTAAAATTTGCAGTGGTACAGTATCTTTACATAAAAGTTGGATTTTACTTTTACTAAATTGTTTGCTATACTCATTAACGGTGTGTTAACCTACATTACACACTGTGATTCAACACATAAACTCAAGAGCTATACGGTTAAAGGAGCTGGGCTCACACTATAATTATTTAAGTAAGGCCACAAATGGCCTTCAAAGAGTGCCTTGGGATTTTTTCATTTTCACTGGGTCAATACCTTTCCTCTCCAGGACCTTTTGCTACAAATGTAATTGCCGTTTATCAAGGCAGTTAGTCATACACAAAAGATTTCTGAGATGCCAGTTTGAGGTCTGCACAGTATTTTTCTAGTTGCTATCAGCTATATAACTTGGGGACACAGGTTTTATCCTTGTCCCACGTTTTTTCCTTTTGACCTTGAAAAATACTTCATTGTATCTTACAGTTATCTCAATAGCTTTTGTTGAAAAATAGATGAAAATGGTCTAAGCAACCGTTAATACATTTTGATATTAACATGAAATTTGCCATTTCAAAGATGATAATGCTAAATAATAAGTTAAAATGTGAATTTCTAAAATGTGTTGCAGATCTGAGGTTATTACCTGTACAGACCCTATTCCTTTTTGCATAAATGCTGTTTTTTTCTATAGCTAAGATATTTGATAGACTATTTATTTTAGGGCATCTTGAAGACTAAAGTTTTGGACAGTTTCCGTCAGTGATATATTACTTTCTCTGCATAATTTAATATTTTAAAAATTTATGATTTATATTTTCATCTAGTAGCTTAGTTGCCTTTAAAATTCTTCTGAGAAAAGTTCGTTTCAAAACATAGTATCATCATTACCATGAATTATTTGTCAGATGGAGAGTGGGGATAATAGGTAGAGGGGAAAGTGGGATAAAGTAACTTTTAAAAATAAACTTTTTATTTTGGGAGTAATTTAAGATTTACAGAAGAACTGCATAGATGGTGTCGAGAGTTGCTGCATCTCCCCCTCATCCAGTTTCAGTTTCATCCAATGTTATCAGCTTACACTATCATGTACATTTGTCAAAACTGAGAAACCAGAATTGGTACATTACTATTAACTAAATACTTCACTTTATTTGGATTTTACCAATTTTTCCGTTAATGCCTTTTTTCTCTTCTAGAATCCAATCTAATGTATCATATCCCATTTAGTCATCTTGTCTCCTTAGTCTTCTCTGATCTTTGATAATTTCTCAGCCTTTTCTTGTCTTTGATGATCTTGATAGTTTTGAGGAGTGCTGATCAGGTATTTTGCAGTTTCCTTTATTTGGGTTTGTCTGATATATTTCTCATGATTGGACTGGGGTTATGTGCTTTTAGAAAGAGTATTGGAGATGATATGCCTTTTCCATCACTTGATATCAGGGGTGCATGATATCCACGTGACATCATTAGTCAGGTTAACTTGATCACCTGGTTAAGGTAATGTTTGCTAGAGTTTTTTCACTGTGAAGTTACTATTTTTCCCTTTCCAGATTCTATTCTTTGAAAATGAGTCACTAAACGCAGCCCACACTTAATGGGAGTGGGGGTGGGGCGATTTAAGCTTCACTTTGTCAGGAAACTTTGTCTCTTTTCCTCCCATTTATTTATTCAATCAATCATATATTTATTTAATCAATACAGACTCAGGTGTACCTATTTTATACTTGAGGTTATAATCCAATACCACATTATTTATTTAGCAGTTCCAGCTTTCGCCATTAAGGCTCTTTGAAGGTTTATTCCTTTGTCTCTTTGACATGGCCCTATTGAATTTTTTTGAGCACTTCCTTACTTTTTGATACTTCAAGATACTCTAGGCTCATCTTGTACTTTTACTGTCTAATCCTGCACTCAACCAAGGAGCTCTGGTTCCTTTAAATGGAGAATGATGTTAGAAACCAAGATTTAGGCACTGGATGTAAAGTGATTTTTTAAATATGGAAGATATGTGCATGTTTGGTTATGAGTGAAAAATTCCAGTGGAGAAGAGAAGATTGAAATAAGAAGAGAGAATGATATAACTGAAAATGGAAATAATTGATAATAGGGATTAATAGCAAAAGTAGTCAGGTAGACATAGTAAGTAAGATGCACACCCATGTTTCTGATATTCAAGGGAAGATTGAGAGAAAGAAATAAAGCAGGTATGCTTGAAATGGAATTGATGGCAACAACAACAGAAAACACATCAGCTCTCCTTTTGTTTAATTTTTTTTTTATTAGGAAGATTGGCCCTGAACTAACATGTGTTGCCAATCTTCCTCTTTTTGCTTGAGGAAGATTGTCACTGAGCTAACGTCTGTGCCAGTGAACTTCCTCTATTTTGTATGTGGGAGGCTGCCACAGCATGGCTTGAGGTGTGGTGTTAGGTCTGTGCCAGAGATCCAAACCTGTGAACCCCAGGCTGCCAAAGTGGAGTGCACAAACTCAACCACTACACCACTGGGCCAGCCCCTCCTCTTGTTTAATTTTATTAATTTAATTTAACTTAATTTAATTTAATTTTGTTTATTAGGAGGTGATGTCACCATCCAAAACCAGTGTGGAATATGGAATGAAGCCTTGACTCGATTAGAAAGGATTTTGAACAGTTGGTGGAATGAACAACAGATGATCAACTAGAGATAAGTAAAATTATACCAGTAGCAGGGCAGGGATCATCTATCTGAAGTTAGGAAAACTAGTAGTGGGTCAAGTCAACTTCTTGTTTTTCTAGGAATGCTCTGTAATGAAAGATAAAGAAGGAAAAGGTGAAGTTACTTGGCCAGTAATGGTGTGGTTTTGGTAATGTTAGATAATAAGTGTTTGTAAACATAATGAAATCTTTTCCAACAGGGAACTTTTAAAAATCCCCCACTGTTACATTTTCAGAAATTTTGTGAGCTGGTTTACATCACTTTGGTAGCTTGAAATTGGTCCTTGTGGGAGGGTTTATATCATGTGCATGGGAAAACACAACAAATCAGGACTTTTATTTTCCCCAGAGATGGTTGTTGAACATTTATCAAAACACCACTGCTCCTTCTCTTCTCATGCTGTTTTTAGAGAAGGCTATCTGAATCTTTTGCTCAATTTTGCCAACTTAAAAAAATTATCAAGGCAGAGCAGTGGTACTCTAATGAAGCAAACGGCCAATTTGGAACTTAATGTCCCTCTCAGGGGGGGATGGATGGACTTGTTTGTAAATCATTATTTGCTTGGAGCACCAGATGGAATAAGCCTTTGAGGGGGAAGGAGCGAAAACTCCAGGATCTGGGTATATTACAACATTTGTATAGCCCCAAATTCAAGGGTCGCAGTTCTGAACTTCTGTCAGATATTTGAGGTGAAGATAAAAACTGAGAGTCTGGTACAGGCAAGGGGATGGAGAAAGGGATTGCAGTGGGTCTCCCTGGAAACTGGGAAGCAGTTGTGTCTGCACACGGTGAGGATCATGTGTTCCTCGTGTGAAAGGAACATTTCCCTGGTAGTAAGAGTGGTATCATCTTCATAGGTGTGATACTAGATGAGGGTATTTGAGGAGGATGAAGGTATGAGGTACTGAAAGTACGTGATTAGGATGAAGAGACAGACAACTTGGGAGCAGAGATGATTTCATGGGCATATGACCTAAGCAACCACACAGGGCTTCATGTTCAGAAGGAACACATGCTTGGCTTAATGCTTTACTGTTGCCATCTTGACATTCTTAATAATTTTATTCTTGGATTTGTGATTTGTAAGAGAATGATAGGAACACATGTTCACTATGTCCCAGGAACACAGAATTCCAATGGATAAACAATGCATGGGAGTTCAGCAAGACTCAAAGGGAATACAGGGCAAGGATGTTACTTTTACAATTGTGTAGGTGGGTAATTTATAATCCTGAAAGGCCACACATTCTGTTCGGACCAGAACTTGTTTCAAATACAGATAGAAGGCAATGACATTCCAATACAAATGGCCGAAAGACCAACGGACCCTATCATATACTTTCTTACTTGTGTTACTTCCACATGTTAACCAACCACTTCAAGATGGGAGGAAGCTAATAACCAATCCTTTCACACATATGTAACTTTTGATAGGGGAGGAGGACATTTTAGAGTAAGTGAGATATATAATGACCACTAGGTGATTAAATTGCACCCTGACTCTTCACCTATACAGGAAACAGAGGCCTGTATACATATTACAGGAGAACCATGACAGAATACATGGTTTGTGATACAAGTTTACTTTTCCTTAACACAGGAATGCAATTTGGACATGTCTACCCACATTTTTCATCAATGATTTGGGGAAGCCCCAGGTAACCCTATTGATTCTCAGGCTCCCTTTCTAGATATATATAGTCAATAGAGAATTTTATAAAGATTGCTTTTTCTTTTATTAGGGTAACTAACATTGGTTTATATCACTGTATAGGTTTAAGGTATACAACATTATAATTCTACATCTGTATGTAATACAGTGTGCTCACTACCAAAAGCATAGTTTCCATCCTTCACCATATAATTTACCCATGTTACCTTTTTTGCCCTCTCCCCACCCCTGGTCACCAACCACCAATCTGTTGTCTTCTTATATGAATTTGGTTTTTTTTTGATTTGTTTGTATTTTGATTTTGTTTTTATCTTCCACATATGAGTGAAATCATATATTTGTCTTTTTTCATCTGACTTACTTCACTTAGCATAATAGTCCCAAGGTCCATTCATGTTGTCAGAAATGGAAATATTTCATCTTTTTTTATAGCTGAGTAGTATTCCATTGTGTATATATCATATCTTCTTTTTCCATTCATCTATCACTGGACACATGTTGTTTCCATATCTTTGCTGTTGTAAATAATGCTACAATGAACATAGAGGTTCATATCTTCTCAAATTAATGTTTTCGTAATCTTTGGATAAATATCCAAAAGTGGAAGAGCTGGATCATATGGTAATTCTATTCTTCATTTTTTGAGGAGTCTGCACTGTTTTCCATAATGGCTGTGCTAATTTACATTCCCACCGACAATGTATGAGCATTCTCTTTTCTTCATATCCTCTCCAACACTTGTTATTTCTTGTCTTTTTGAAAATAGCCATTCTAATGGACATGAGGTGACATCTAATTGTGATTTTGATTTGCATTTCCTTGATAATTAGTGATGTTGAACATCTTTTCATGTGCCTGTTAGCCATTTGTATGTCTTTTTCAGAAAAATATCTATTCAGATCCTATGCCCATTTTTTAACCAGGTTGTTAGGTTCTTTTTGGTGTTGAGTTGTATGAGTTCTTTATATATTTCAGATATTAACCCCTTACTGGATATATGATTTGCAAATATCTTCTCCCATTTGGTAGATTGTCTTTTCATGTCAATGATGATTTCCTTTGCTATGCAAAAGGTTTTTAGTTTGATGTAGCCTCATTTGTTTATTTTTGTTTTTGTTTTCCTTGGCTGAGGAGACATATCCAAGAAAATATTGCTGAGACTGATGTCAAAGAATGTACTGCCTATGTATTCTTCTAGGAGTTTTATGGTTTCAGGTCTTAGATTTAAGTCTTTAATCCATTTCAAATTAATTTTTCTGTATGGTGTAAGATGGTGGTCTGCTTTCATTCTTTTGCATGTGGCTGTCCAAATTTTCCCAACACCATCTATTGAAGAGACTTTCCTTTCTCCATTGTATGTTCTTGGCTCCCTTGTTGAAAATTAGTTGTCCATAAATGTTTTGCTTTATTTCTGGGCCTCAATTTTATTCCATTTATCTGTGTGTCTGTTTTTCTGCCAATACCGTACTGTTTTGATTACTATAGCTTTGTAGTATAGTTTGTAATAAGGGAGTGTGATACTGCCAGCTTTGTCCTTTTCTCAGGATGGCTTTCACTATTTGGGATCTTTTGTGGTTCCGTATAAATGTTAGGATTCTTTATTCTATTTCCATGAAAATATCAGTGGGATTCTGATAGGGATTACATTAAATCTGTAGATTGCTTTAGGTAATATGGACATTTTAGCAATGTTAATTCTTCCAATCCATGAGCATGGAATATCTTTCTATTTCTTTGTGTCTTCTTCAATTTCTTTCAGTAATGTGGTATAGTTTTCAGTGTACATGTCTTTCACCTCCTTGATTAACTTTATTCCTAGGGAACTTAGTCTTTTTGTTGGAATTGTAAATGGGATTGTTTTCTTAATTTCTATTTCTGATAGTTAGTTTTTAGTGTATAGAAACACAATTTCGTACCCTACAACTTTACTGTATTTGTTTATTATTTCTAATAGTTTTTTGATGGTCTTCAGGGTTTTGTATATATAAAATCATTTTGTATGCAAATAGTGACAGCTTTACTTCTTCCTTTCTAATTTAGTTGCCTTTTACTTCTTTTTCTTGCCTAATTGCTCTGGCTAGAACTTCCAGAACTATGTTGAAAAAAAGTGATCCCTGTCTTGTTCGTGATCTTAGAGGAAAAGCCTTCACTTTTTCATCATTGACTATGATATTAACTGTGGTTTGCCATGTATGGGTTTATTGTGTTGAGGTACTTTCCTCCATATCCATTTTATTCAAAGCTTTTAACATAAATGGATGTTGAATCTTGTCAAATCTTTTTCTGCATCTGTTGAGATAATCATATGACTTTTATTTTTTAATTTGTTAATGTGGTATATCATGTTGATTGATTTCCATATGTTGAACTGCCCTTGCATCCCCAGAATAAATCCCATTTGATCATGGTGTATGATCCCTTTTAATCTATTCTTTTTTTTTTTTTTTTAAAGATTTTATTTTTTCCTTTTTCTCCCCAAAGCCCCCGGTACATAGTTGTATATTCTTCGTTGTGTGTCCATCTAGTTGTGGCACGTGGGACGCTGCCTCAGCGTGGTTTGATGAGCAGTGTCATGTCCGCGCCCAGGATTCGAACCAACGAAACACTGGGCCGCCTGCAGCAGAGCGCGTGAACTTAACTGCTCGGCCACGGGGCCAGCCACTTTTAATCTATTCTTATAGTGGGTTTGCTAATGTTTTGTTGAGAATTTGTGCGTCTATGTTCATCAGAGTTATTGGCCTGGAATTTTCTTTTTTGTCTATTGTCCTCGTCTGGTTTTGGCATCAGGGTAATGCTGGCCCCATAAAGTGAATTAGGAAGTGTTCCCTCCTCTTGAGTTTTTGGGAAGAGTTTGAGAAGGATAGATATTAAATCTTCTGATGAATGTTCGGTAGAATTTACCAGTGAATCCAACTGATCCTGGACTTTTGCTTTTTGGGAGATTTTTGGTTACTATTTCAATCTCCTTACTAGTCTTTTAAGATTTTTTGTTTCTTCTTGATTTAGTCTTAGGAGGTTGTATGATTCTAATAATTTATCCATTTCTTCTACATTTTCTGTTTTGTTGGCATAAAGCTGTTTGCAGTAGTCTCTTATAATCTTTTCTATTTCTGTGGTATCCATCGTAACTTCTCTTCTTTTGTTTCTGATTTTATTTATTTGAGACTTCTCTCTTTTTTTCTTAGCAAGTTGAGTTAAACGTTTGTCAATTTTGTTTATTATTCAAAGAATCAGCTCCTAGTTTCATTGATATTTCCTATTGTCTTTTTAAGTCTCTGTTTCATTTATTTCTGCTCAGATGTTTACTTCATTCTTTCTACCAACTTTGGGCTTCATTTTTTCTTTTTCTAATTTCTTTAGGTGTGAGGTTAGATTATTTATTTGAGATTTTTCTTGTTTGTTGAGGTAGGCCTGTAGTGCTATAAACTTCCCTCTTATTACTGCTTTTGATGAATCTCATAGATTTTGGTATGTCATATTTTCATTTTCATTTGTCTCCATGTATTTTTTAATTTCTCTTTGGATTTATTCATTGACCAGATAGTTGTTTAGTGGCATGTTGTTTAATCTCCAAATGTTTGTGATTTTTTGTTTTCTTCTTGTAGTTGATTTCTAGTTTTATACCATTGTAGTCAAAAAAGATGATTGATATAATTTCAGTCTTCTTCAATTTATTGAGAATTATTTTGTGTCCCCAATGTATGACCTATCCTTGAGAATGTTCTATATACACTTGAGAAGGATGTGTGTTCTGCTGCTTTGGGATGAAATGTTCTGTATATATCTGTTAAGTCCCTCTGGTCTAATGTGTCATTTAAGGCCAATGTTTCCCATTGACAATCTGTCTGGATGATCTATCCATTGATGTAAGTGGGTGTGTTAAATTTCCCTACCATTATTGTTTTGCTATAAATATCTCCCTTAAGGTCTGGTGATAGTTGCACTATCTATTTTGGTGCTCCTATGTTGGGTTCATATATATTAATAAATGTTATATCTTCTTGATGGATTGCCCCCTTTATCATTATATAAAGTCCATCTTTGTTTGTTGTTACCATTTTTGGCTTGAGTTTTGTCTGATACAAGTATACCTACACCTACTTTCTTCTGCTTACCATTTGCTTGAAGTGTTATCTTCCATCCCTTCACTTTGAGCCTATGTTTGTATTTAAAGCTGAGATAAGTCTCCTGAAGGCAGCATATAGTTGGATCTTGTTTTTCAATCCATCCAGCCACTCTGTTGTTTTTGATTGGTGAATTCAATCCATTTACATTTAGTGTGGTTATTGATATATAAGGACTTATTTTTGCTATATTATCTTTTGTTTTATGATTGTTCTATATTTCCATTGTTTCTTTTCTCTTGTGTTTCTGTCTACTATTTTTGTTTGGTGGTTTTCTATATGTTTTTCTTAGTTACCTCATTTTTATGTTTCATGTCTCTCCCCTAGGTTTTTGTTTCATAGTTACGATAAGTGTTGTATATAATGTCTCATAAAGTAGCCCTTTTTATGCTGATAGCCTCTTATGTTAATTTGCTTATACAAATTTCATCCTTTTTTATTTTGTGAGTTCATTACCATATTGAAGTAACTTTACTTATTTTTAATGTTTTTCCCCCTTTAACCTTTATGCTATAATTAAGTGTTTAACACCCTATTCTGTAATAATTCTGCAATTTTCTGGTTCTATTTATTACCTTACTTAAAGTTTTGTATACTATAGTCTTTTTGTTTCTGGTAGAAGTCCTTTTGATATTTCTTATAAGACAGATCTAGGGGTTGACTCCCTCAGCTTTTGTTTGTCTGGGAAAGCTTTTATTTTCCTTCATAGCTGAAGAAGGATTTTACTGAATAGAGTATTCTTGGGTGGTAGTTTTTATCTTTCAATATTTTGAATATGTCAGTCCATTCTCTCCTGGTCTGTAGAATTTTTGCTGAGAAATCTGCTGATAGCTTAATGGGGTTCACTTGTGGGTTACTGTCTCTTTTTCTCCCTGACTGCCTTGAAAATATTTTCTTTGTCATTGATCTTTGACAGTTTTAATATAATATGTCTTAGAGAAGGCCTTTTTGCATTGAGATAATTGTGTTCTATTAGCTTCATGGACTTGGATATCCAATTCCTTCTCCAGATTTTGGAAGTTCTTAGCTATTATTTCTTTAAATAAGCTTTCTGCTCCCTTTTCCCTCTCTTCTGCTCCTGGGGTACCTATTATCTTTATGTTGCTTTTTCTAATGGAATTGGATATTTCTCATAGAATTTCTTAATCTTTTTAAAGTCTTAGTTTTCTTTCCTCTTTGAACTGAATAATTTCTAGATTTCTGTCTTTGAGCTCATTAATTCTTTCTTATATGGAATTCTTTCATATGGAAATTCTTTCATATGGAAATATGGCCTGCTCTATTTCCAATGCTTTGTACTGTATTCTTTCTTTTTGTTTTTTTTAAAGGAAGATTAGCACTGAGCTAACATCTGCCACCAATCCTTCTCTTTTTGCTGAGGAAGACTGGCCCTGAGCTAACATCCATGCCCATCTTCCTCTACTTTATATGCAGGATGCCTGCCACAGCACGGTTTGCCAAGTGGTACTATGTCTGTACCTGGGAACTAAACCTGTGAGCCCAGGGCCACCAAAGCAGAATGTGTGCACTTAACCACTGTGCCACTGGGCTGGCCCCTGTACTGTATTCTTTATCTCATTTATTGAGTTCTTCAGTTCCAGAATTTCTGTTTGTTTCTTTTTTAGAATTTTAATATTTTTGGTGAAGTACTCCTTCTGTTCATTAATTTTATTGTTTTTTTTATTGAGTTAATGATAGATTACAATCTTGTGTGATTTCAGTTGTACATTAATGTTTGTCATTCGTGTTGTAGGTGCACCATTTCACCCTTTGTGCCCACCCCTCCACCCCACCTTTCCCCTGGTAGCCACTAATCTTTTCTCTTTGTCCACTTTTTCAAATTCCTCATATGAGTGGAGTCATACAGAGATTATCCTTCTCTAACTGGCTTATTTCACTTAACATAATTCCCTCAAGGTCCATCCATGTTGTTGCAAATGGGATGATTTTATTCTGTTTTGCAGCTGAGTAGTATTCCATTGTATATATATACCACAACTTCTTTATCCATTCATCTGTTGATGGGCACTTAGGTTGCTTCCATCTCTTGTCTATTGTAAATAATGCTGCAATGAACATTGGGGTGCATAGGACTTTTGGAATTGCTAACTTCAAGCTCTTTGGATAAATACCCAGTAGTGGAATGGCTGGATCATATGGTATTTCTATTTTTAATTTTTTTGAGGACTTTCCATACTGTTTTCCATAGTGGCTGCACTAGTTTGCATTCCCACCAGCAGTGTATGAGGGTTCCCTTCTCTCCACAACCTCTCCAACATTTGTTACTATTAGATTTAGATATTTTTGTCATTCTAATGGGTGTAAGGTGATATCTTAGTGTAGTTTTGATTTGCATTTCCCTGATGATCAGCAATGATGAGCATCTTTTCACGTGCCTATTGGCCATCCATATATCTTCTTTGGAGAAATGTCTGTTCATGTCTCCAGCCCATGTTTTGATCAGGTTGTTTGATTTTTTTGTTGTTGAATTGTGAGAGTTCTTTATATATTATGGATATTAAGCCTTTGTCACATATATGACTTGCAAATATTTTTTCCCAGTTAGTGGGTTGTTTTTTTGTTTCAATCCTGTTTTCATTTGCCGTGAAGAATCTCTTTAGTCTGATGAAGTCCCATTTGTTTATTCTTTCTATTGTTTCCCTTCTCTGAGAAGACATGGTGTCCAAAAAGGTCCTTTTAATACTGATGTCAAAGAGTGTACTGCCTACATTTTCTTCTAGAAGCCTTATGGTTTCAGGTCTCACCTTTAAGCCTTTGATCCATTTTGAGTTTATTTTGGTGAATGGTGAAAAAGAATGGTCAATTTTCATTCTTTTACATATGGCTTTCCAGTTTTCACAGCACCATTTGTTGAAAAGACTCTCTTTTCTCCATTGTATGCACTCAGCTCCTTTGTCGAAGATAAGCTGTCCATAGATGTATGGTTTTATTTCTGGGCTTTCAATTCTGTTCCATTGATCTGTGCACCTGTTTTTGTACCAGTACCATGCTGTTTTGATTACTGTAGCTTTGTAGTAAGTTTTGAAGTCAGGGATTGTGATGCCTCCTGTTTTGTTCTTTTTTCTCAGGATTGCTTTAGCAATTTGGGGTCTTTTGTTGCCCCATATAAATTTTAGGATTCTTTGTTCTAATTCTGTAAAGAATGTCATTGGGATTCTGATTGGGATAGCGTTGAATCCGTAGATTGCTTTAGGTAGAACGGACATTTTAACTATGTGTATTCTTCCAATCCATGTACATGGAATGTCTTTCCATCTCCTTATGTTGTCATCCAATTCTCTCAGAAAGGCCTTGTAATTTTCATTATATAGGTCCTTCACTTCCTTAGTTAAATTTACCCCGAGGTATTTTATTCTTTTTGTTGTGATTGTGAATGGTAATGTGTTCTTGAGTTCTTTTCCTGTTAGTTCGTTGTTAGAATATAGAAATGCTACCGATATGCAAATTGATTTTATACCCTGCAACTTTGCTGTTGTTGTTGATTACTTCTAAGAGTATTCCAATGGATTCTTTGGGGTTTTCTATATATAAGATCATGTCATCTGCAAACAGCGAGAGTTTCACTTCTTCCCTCCCTATTTGGATTCCTTTTATTCCTTTATCTTGCCTGATTGCTCTGGCCAGGACCTCCAGTACTATGTTAAATAAGAGTGGTCATAGAGGGCATCCTAGTCTCGTTCCTGTTTTCAGGGGGATGGCACTCAGTTGTTGCCCATTGAGTATGATGTTGGCTGTAGGCTTGTCATATATGACCTTTATTATGTTGAGGTAGTTCCCTTCTATGCCCATTTTGTTCAGAGTTTTTATCATAAATGGCTGTTGAATCTTGTCAAATGCTTTCTCTGCATCTATTGAGATGATCATGTGGTTTTTATTCCTGAGTTTGTGGATATGATGTATCATGTTGATTGATTTGCGGATGTTGAACCATCCCTGTGTCCCTGGTATGAATCCCACCTGATCCTGATGTATGATTCTTTTGATGAATTGCTGAATTCTGGTTGCCAAAATTTTGTTTAGAGTTTTTGCATCTATGTTCCTCAGTGATATTGGCCTGTAGTTCTCTTTTTTTGTGGCGTCCTTGTCTGGCTTTGGTATCAGCGTGATGTTGGCCTCATAGAATGTGTTAGGAAGTGTTCCGTCCTCCCTAATTTTCTGGAATAGCTTGAAAAGGATAGGGATTAAATCCTCTCTGAAAGTTTGGTAGAATTCCCCAGGGAAGCCATCTGGTCCTGGGGTTTTATTCTTTGGGATGTTTTTGACTGCTGTTTCAATCTCTTTCCTTGTGATTGGTCTGTTCAAATTGTCTGCTTCTTCTTGAGTGAGCTGTGGGAGTTGTAGGAGTCCAAGAATTTATCCATTTCCTCTAGGTTATCCATTCTGTTGGCATAGAGTTTTTTGTAGTATTCTCTTATAATCTGTTGTATTTCTGCAGAGTCTGTTGTTATTTCTCCTCTTCCATTTCTGATTTTGTTTATTTGAGCTTTCTCCCTTTTTTTCTTTGTAAGTCTGGCTAGGGGTTTGTCAATTTTATTTATCTTCTCAAAGAACCAGCTCTTTGTTTCATTGATCCTTTCTACTGCCTTTTTCGTTTCAATAGTATTTATTTCTGCTCTGATTTTTATTATTTCTCTCCTTCTGCTGACTTTGGGCTTTATTTGTTCTTCTTTCTCTAGTTCAGTTAGGTGTAGTTTAAGATTGCTTATTTGGGATTTTTCTTGTGTGTTAAGATGTGCCTGTATTGTGATGAATTTTCCTTTTAATACAGCTTTTGCTGTATCCCATATGAGTTGGTATAGCATGTTATCATTTTCATTAGTTTCCAGGTATTTTTTGATTTCTTCAATGATCCATTGCTTGTTCAGTAGTGTATTGTTTAGTCTCACATCTTTGTGCCTTTCTCAGCTTTTTTCTCGTAATTAATTTCTAGCCTTATAGCATTATGATCAGAGAAGATGCTTGTTATTTCAATTTTTTAAAATTTGTAGAGGCTTGCCTTGTTTCCCAACATATGGTCTATCCTTGAGAATGTTCCATGTGCACTTGAGAAGAACGTGTATTCTGCTTTTTTAGGGGGAAGTGATCTATATATGTCTGTTAAGTCCAATTGTTTTAGTTTTTAGTTTAGCTCCAGTATTTCTTTGTTGATTTTCTGTCTGGATGATCTGTCCATTGATGTGAGTGGGGTGTTGAGGTCCCCTACTATTATTGTGTTGTTTTGACATCTTCCTTTAGGTCTGTTAATAGTTGCTTTATGAACCTTGGTGCTCCTATGTTGGGTGCATAGATATTTATAAGCATTATTTCTTCTTGATGAAGTGTTCCTTTGATCATTATATATTGTCCCTGTGTATCTGTCTTTACCTGTCTTATTTTGAAATCCACTTTGTCTGATATAAGAATTGCAACACCTGCTTTTTTTCCCTTGCTATTAGCTTGAAGTATTGTCCTCAACCCCTTCACTCTGAGCCAGTGTTTGTCCTTGGGGCTGAGGTGTGTTTCCTGGAGGCAACAAATTGTTGGATCTTGTTCTTTAATCCATTTTGCCACTCTGTGTCTTTTTATTGGAGAGTTCAATCCGTTTACATTGAGAGTGATTATTGATGCATGTGGACTTAAAGCTGTCAATCTGTTGCTCATTATCTGGCTTTCCTGCTTTTCTCTTCCTGTGTGCTTTATCCTATCCATTTGATACTGCAATTTCTTATGCTGGGTTTCTTCGAGTTTTGCTTATTTATGTTTTGTGTCTCTGTTCTGTTGTTTAGTTTAGTGTCTACCCTGAAGTTTGTATTTAGAATCTTGTGTATAATATAGTCTATTCTCTGGTGGTCTCTTACTTACTTGGCCTAGACTAATTTAGTTCCTGTGCTCTTCCCCTCCTAAATTATTGTTTTCACTTCTTGTTCCAACTTGTGTTATGAGTTTGTAGTTAGAGTGATAAGATCGTCTTTGCTTTGGTAGTTTCCTTAGCTTTATCCTAATGCTATAGTTGAATATTTGCTATCCTATTCTGGTTCTATTTATCTGTCTCCCTACTCTGTGGTTTGTGACCCCTTTCTCCCTTTTTTCTTTTTTCAGGTATGAGAGCCTTCTTGAGGATTTCTTGTAGTGGAGGACTTTTGGTTACAAATTCCCTTAACTTTTGTTTGTCTGGAAAAGATTTAATTTCTCCCTCATATCTGAAGGATATTCTTGCTGGATAGAGTATTTATGGCTGAAGATTTTTATCTTTTAAAGCTTTGAATATGTCACTCCATTCTCTCCTAGCTTGTAAGGTTTCTGCAGAGAAATCCTCTGAAAGTCTGATAGGGGCTCCTTTGTAGGTAATTCTCTTTTGTCGTGCAGCCCTGAGTATTCTTTCTTTGTCATTCCTTTTTGCCATTTGTACTACTATATGCCTTGCAGTAGGTCTTTTTACATTGACAAATCTAGGAGATCTGAAAGCTTCCTCTACACACATTTCTCACTCAATCCCTAGATTTGGGAAGTTCTCTTGTATAATTTCATTAAGCACACTTTCTGCTCCATTTTCCTTTTCTACGTTCTCGGGAATTCCTATGATCCTTAAATTCTTTCTCCTCATTGTATCTGCTATCTCTCTAATACTTTCCTCATTCCTTTTAATCCTTAGTTCTCTTTCTTCCTCTGTCTGGAGCCATCCAGCCTGTCTATCTTTGATTATGCTAATTTTCTCCTCTATGTTGTCTACACGGGCATTCAGGGAATCCTTATTCTGTTTTATCTGGTCTATTGTGTTTTTCAGCTCTAGTAATTCTGTTTGATTCTTCTTTATAATTTCAATCTCTTTTGTGAAGTAACTCCAGAACTTAGCTTGTTTCTCTATCTTTCTCTCTACCTCATTGAGTTTTTTGATTATAGCTGCTCTGAACTCATTTTCATTTAGTTTACCTAATTCCAAGTCCTCAGGACTTAATTCTATGTTTTTATTGTTTTCCTTCTGGTCTGGGGCTTTTATAAGTTCCTGGATGGTAGAGGAGCAGTTTTTTCACATGGTGGTAGAATTTGGTTGCAGTTACCGCCTGTCGCCACTAGATGGGGGGTCGAGAGCCACGTGTTCTGAGCTCCCCGCCTTAGGGCAAGATGTGGGCACCCAGTGTGCTTTGCAGGGGGGGCGGGGGCGGTTTCTCTCCCGCACCAATCTGGATTCGATCAGTTCTGTTCTCTGGTCTCCCGGGGCCCTGCGTTTATGGGGTCCCCGTGTCCGGAAGCTTTCCCCCCTCAACGGGTTTCCACTGTACCAGTGACGGGAGTCCTAGAGGATCCCCTGGTCACACGGCCCCTCTCCCGCTCCTTCCCGGACCAGCCCGGCGATCCTGGTTTCTAGGGGATGGAGCGATGTTCTCTCTTACCCCATTCCAGTTCCTCCGAGGTGGGCAGTAGGGGCTCCGTCTTCTGTCTTTTGATACTGTAGGTCTCTGAGTCCTGGCCTTAGGTTCATTAGCTGAAATTCAGGGGTTTTTTTTCAGTCCTTTGTTGTACTTTGGAGGGGAGAGAGTCCCTTGTCAGCTCACCTCACCATTTTGCTCCTCTTTAATCCATTAATTTTATTCTTGAGTTCTTTGATCTGTCTTTCTAAGTTTTCTTGTAGCTTATTGAGTTTCTTCTTGACAGCTATTTTGAATACTCTATCATTTAGATTACAATCTTCTGTGACTTCAAGTTTGGTTTCTGGAGAAGTGTCATTTACTTTTTGTGATATCATGTTACTATAATTTTTCATGGTACTCGTTGAGTTGTTCCTCTGCTATTACATTTGTGGTAGTGAACACCTTTCTTATTTAGATAAGGATTTGTTTACTTTGATTCTGAGCTGTTTCTGTTTGTATTTGAGAACCAGTGCTTTCCACCTTCCACTGCCTCTGCCAGATGTGTGGTTGGTGCCCTTGTGCCTCCAAGGTTGGTGGTGTCTTGCTGCTACCAATGTTGCTGTGGTGATGAGCATTGCCACCAGGGTTACCAGGCTGGTAAGTGCCTCTGCTGTTTTGGGGTTGCCTGGGTCATGGGTTCCCCCACCATGATGGGGGGTTGGGGAGGGTGGGGCAGGAATGTGATCCAGGGCACCTCCATCACATCCAGGTTGATGGGTTTGCAGGTGCCACTGCTGCGAGTCGGGACCTAGGATTTTGAGCACTGCTGAAGCTGAGGTGGTAGGGGCCTTGGGGTCATGGGCTTGCTGCTGCTGCTACCCAGCTCTCTGAAGTTTTAGGACCAGTGGAGCTGGGGGACTGGAATTGTGCATGCTGCTTCTGCTGCTGCTCCCAGGTTTTCTGGGTATGCTGGCACCACCTCTGCTGGAGGTGCTGGGTTTGCAGGTGTCACTGCTGCTGCCAAGTGAACCAGTGTTATGGGCACCACCACCACCACCGTGAGGGGTGTTACTTGGGTCATGCTGTGATTCCTGGAGGCTTTGGTCTTGGGCATTGCTGTGGTTCCTGGAGCTTCAAGTCATGGCTGCTTCTACCACTGCTGGGAGTGGGGCAGGGGTTGGATCATGAGCACTGCTGCAGTTTCTTGAACCTCACAGATCACAGGCACCACTGTCACTGCCAGGGGCACCAATGTCTTGGATGCAGCCCCTGCTGTCAGGAGGACTGGGGTTACAGGTACTGCCACCACTGCTAAGGAATGTGGAGTGGGCTGGGTTTTCGGAGCTGCCAGGGTTCCTGAAGCCTCCAGTCATGGGTGCCATGGTGGTTCCTGGAGCTTCTAGTTGTGTGCACTGCTTTGGTTTCTGGGGCTTCCCTTTGTGGGTGTTGCTGTGGTTCTTGGAGCTTCAGTTCACATGAGCCACCTCAGCTCCTGACATCTCCAGTTATGGTTATTGCTACAGTTCCTGGAGCCTCTGGTCTTGGGAGCCACCACAGCTACTCTCCTGCTTCCACTGTGTCCATGAGGGCCAGTACACGTACCCTCAGTTTGTATTTCTTAGGAATTATGGTGTGCTGTGCAGGGTCCGTTGTTGGTCTACGGATGTCTTACTGGTTGTAACTTAGAGGGGACAGACAAAGGGAACAGCTCACTCTGCCATGATACTGAGGTCACTCCTAAATATTTCTTAATATTAATTTATAATATATATTATTTAAGTAGCATTTATTTAAATAATTATAAAAATTTAAAATTAATTCAATTTAATTATATATATTATGATTTGCTTAATATTTATATAAAATCAATATTTATATCAGAATTGAAATTATTTAAATATATTTAATACAATTTATTTAGTGTTTATTTTTAACTCTGGATGCCTTGTTGGATATTCTGTATGTCTTAGTTTAGAACATATTTTAGGCAAACCTACCTTAAACTTTATCTCAATATCTCTAAGGTCATGAATGCAAATCAGCACAGCATTATGAAGTTTATGAATCAACTTGACCCTTTAATTTTATAATTTAAATATTTTTGAACCAGGAAGATAGCAGAATGCATCTCAATTGAATTGGTGCTTAATAAAGAACTAAATCAACTCCTCAAATTTACAACCGTCAGTTAGCAATCACCCTGCAAGTAATATGCCTGGTAAAATTTCGAAACTGGTGTAAATTTGAAACTAAAGATAACCTTTGATATGTGTTGAATGGTGGCCTCTCCAGCTTCATATGGTTAAATCCCAACACACAGGATCTCAGTATATTTGGAAATAAGGTCTTTACAGATGTAATTAGTTAAGTTAGAATGAGGGCCTACAGGAGTAAGGTAGGCCCCTAATGCAATATGACCAGTGTTCTTATGAAAAAGGGGGCATTTGGACGACGACAAGAACACTGGGAGAGTGCCATGTGAAGACGAAGGAGAGACTGGGAATGCTAAAGATTGCCATCAAACACCAGAAGTCTTCCTAAGGAACCAACCCTGCAGAAAACTTGATCTCAGATAAGCCAAGAATAATTTCTCTATTTTAAGATCAGTTGATTAGCAACCTTAATTCCATCTACAACCTTATTTCTCTTTTGCTACGTAACATAGCAGGTTCCAGGGCTTAGGATACAGACATCTTTGAGAGGGACATTATTCTGCCTATCACAAAGCTCAAGGAAGGAAATAATAATGATAAAGCAAAAGTTAATGAGGTCAAGAAGAGAAAAACAATGGACCTGGTTAATTTAAAAACACTATTTTTTAAAAAGAATGAACAGAAGTGACAAACCAGTAGTTTACTTGATCAAGAAAGAAAGAAAGGGGGCTAACTGGGTGACATATTGGTTAAGTTTGTGCACTCCACTTTGGCGGCCTGCAGTTCAAAGGTTTGGATCCTGGGCGTGGATCTATGCACCGCTCGTCAAGCCATGCTGTGGCAACATCCCATATACAAAATATAGAGGAAGATTGGCATAGAGGGGAGCTCAGGGACCATCTTCCTCAAGCAAAAAGAGGAAGAGTGGAAATGGATGTTGTCTCAAGGCCAATCTTCCTCACCAAAAAAACCCACAAAAAACAAACCAAACAGACAGACAAACTTCTATGTGAATATTTACAGAAGCTTTATTCAGAATTACCCAGTTATAGGAACAATACAAGTGTCCTTAACTGGTACATGTACAAACACGTATGGTACATCCATATAACGGATACAACACAACAAAAATGAATGAACCAGTGATACATACAACAGCGTGAATAACTTTAAAAAACTTTATGCGAAGTTACAGAAGCGAGGAAAGGCAAAACTTATACAGGTAGAATCAGATCAGTAATTGAAAAGGGGTGGAGATGAGTTAATAATTGATTAAAAACAGGAGCTTTTTGAGGTGATGGAACTATTCTATGTCTCAATTGTGGTGGCAGCAACGTGACTATTTATGGTTGTCCAAATTCACAGAACTGTACACCTAAAAATGGTGAACTTTACTGTATGTAAATTATTCCTCAACAAACTTCTGTAAACTTAATAAAAGATGAGCAAAGGAATTCTAGGTGAATACAGGTCAGAAGAAAGCAGGGCTCACAATCACACCTCTCAAGGGCAGGAGTCAGACCAGAAATCATCAAAGAGATAAATAAGTATACTTTAGAATCTTAAAGGCTATAACTCACAATAAGCTTAACAGAGTTATTAATATTTATGTGCACACCAACACAGCAATAATTCTCATAAAGCATAAAATGCAGGAAATTCAAAGTAAAATATACAGGGCTTTATAAAACACTTTATAAAACTAAAGAATATTGAGAAAAAAAAATAACAACCTCCAGAAAACAAAAATCAAATAGACTGTCCACTTTTAAATGAAAGAAAAAAAATGTTAAGAAGCTTTGGGTCAATTAAAAATAAAATTATAGGGGCCGGCTCCGTGGCCGAGTGGTTAAGTTTGCGTGCTCCGCTGCAGTAGTCCAGGGTTCGGATCCTGGGTGCAGACATGGCACCGCTCGTCAGGCCACAGTGAGGCCACGTCCCACATCCCACAACTAGAAGGATGTGCAACTAAGCTATACAACTGTGTACGGGGCGCGGGGGGGCGGGGTTTGGGGAGATAACGCAGAAAAAAAAAAAGATTGGCAACAGTTGTTAGCCTAGGTGCCAATCTTTGAAAAAAAAAAAAAGGAAGATTGGCAATAGTTGTTAGCGCAGGTGCTAATCTTAAAAAAATAAAATAAAATAAATAAAATTATAAAATTCTTTCAAGTTAATGATAGAGTATGATATATAAAAATCTATGGGATGACAGTAGAAAAATCACCAAAGAAAAATGTAGACTATAAATACCCAAATAGGTAAAACATAAGAGAAAAGAAATGAATTAAACACTCAACTCAATAAGCCAGGAAAAGAGTAAAATAAAAGAAAATCAAAAGAATTAATAAGGATAAAACAGAAGTTAATCAGTTGGAAATCATAAAAACAATAGAACTAATGAATAAATGAAAATGCTGGTTTCTTTGGAAGAAAAATATACAAAATAGGTAAACCACTAGCTAATCTAATAAAAAAGAAATTGGAACCAAGAGGAAGGCAAGCATTAAAATCCATACTATCATAAAATTTTCAGGACAAAAACTCAATTTCTACTGAAAAAAATAAAAAGAATTGTAAGGAGAAAGCAAGGTGGGGGTGACTAGAGACTAAATGGGACATATTTGCCATTTAAAACACAGGGACTACATCTGGACACTGCTTTAAGTCAGCAGCCAACCAACCAAACAAACAAAAAACTGGAGAAAATGAGAAAAGTGGGATATGTGAACAAACACAAACTGGAATACTGACTAAATAAATAAGAATTCTTTATTTTTAGGTGTGGTGATAGCACTGAAATTATATTTTAGAATGAGTCCTTGTTTTCTGAGTTAAACACTAAAATATTTATAGATATAGTGATGTTGAGTATTTAAAAAAATAATTCCACACTATGTAGTGAAGAAGGGGAGGCAAGTGGAATTGCAGATGAAACAAAAATTCCCCGAGTTGATAAAATTGTTGACACTAGATGTTAGCTTGGAGGTCTAGTAGTTAAGATTCCCTTCTCTTGCAGCCATGGCCTGGATTGATTTCTCAGTCAAGGAACCACACCACTCTTCTGTTGGTTGTCACCTGTGGCAGCTGTGTGTTGCTGAAAGCTATGCCATTGGTACTTCAAATACCAGCAGGGCCACCCCTAAAGGACAGGTTTCATTGGAGCCTCTAGACTAAGACAGACCAGGAAGAAGCTCCTGGCCACCCCCTTTTGAAAAAATTGGCCATGAAAACTCTATGAATAGCAGTGGAGCATTGTCTGATATAGCGTCAGAAGGTGAGAGGATGGCACAGAAAGATCTACCAGGGTTCCAGGCAGGGCTCTGCTTTGCTGCACACAGAGTCTATAGGAGTCGGAACAGACTTGACATCACTAATAAGAAAGATGATAGCTACATGTGGGTTCACTATTTTTGTCTCTCTACTTTTGTATATGCTCAATAATTTCCATAATAATTTGACAATTTGACAGAATTCAAAGCTATTACTCCACCGATTTGAGCATTCTGTATGGATATGGCAGAATTGGAGTGCCCACCAATTTGGGAGGAAGAAAACACAGATTTATCCACTACTATTCTTATGCCTGAGAGGAGAATGAGCATATTCAGCAACATAGATAAAGCTCATAAGCCTAATATTGAGTAAAATAAATTGTACACAAGAGCATATACTCTATGATTCCATTCATATAAACTTCAAAACAGACAAAGTGAACTTATGGCTTAAAAGTTTGGGGGCTGGCCCCGTGGCTGAGTGATTAAGTTCACGCACTCCGCTGCAGGCAGCCCGCTGTTTCGTTGGTTCGAATCCTGGGCGCGGACATGGCACTGCTCATTAGGCCATGCTGAGGCGGCGTCCCACGTACCACAACTAGGACGACTCACAACAAAGAATATACAACTATGTACTGGGGGGCTTTAAAAAAAAAAGTTTGGATAGTGGTTATTCTTCTGGGGAGGAGTAGTGACCAGAACAATCGTTCACAAAGGGCTACTGAGGTGCTGGTAATTTTCTCTTTCCTGCTATTCCACAGACAGGCTATAGTTGTGGTGAGTCACTGAATTATATACTGATAACTTGTATTTTTCTCTGTATACATGTTATACTTCAATAACAAGGTAAAAAAATGGCAGAGGTGGGAACAAATCTTCTAAGAAATCTCATAGTCTGCCTTGGCATTGATATTATCTAATCATAGTTCTATTAGCTCATTTGAACCAGGTTCAGTGAACAGGTCCCCCTCTGCTTTTAATAACACCATTTAAAAGCAGCCTAGCACCATTTTTGGCAAATTGTTTCTAGTTGGAACTTTGCAAGCTTATTGAAATAATGCAAAGTTTATTTTTCTAAGAAATTTATGCAATCAAATTGTTGGATATACTTGAGAAAATAATTTACACAATGAATTTGTTATTTCCGTCTTCCCAAGATAGGGAGAAACAGTAAATGTATTCTGGGTATTAACAGGACTTGAAGGCTTAGAACGGAAATTGACCAAGAATCTTATGAATTGGAAATACAGTATGGAGGGAAAAATTGTGAGGCACAGAATTCCTGTCCTCAACAGGTAAAATTGTAATCTGATTAGAAAGGAGAAGTTTAAAAATTCCCTATTTAGAAAGCAAAATCTTGGCATCAAATCAGTACTGTCAATAGACTTTTAGAAAAGATCTATACAAAACACACAGAAACTCTTACACAGCAATAGTCTCTCTTGAAAAACAAAAAATACAGTATTCAGACCAAATTAAATTTGTACCTCCTCCAAACTTTAAGGTTTGTAAAGAAAGCCTGTGCCTGATGTCACCTCAGATTTGCAACCAGGCAGCACCATGAAAACATACCAATTTATTACAGTTAAAAGCTTTCTCTCCATCAAATGATGACAGTGATCCCAGACCAGAAAAGTAAAAGATACAAGGAGGATTATCAGAAAATGTTATTAACCCAGGATCAATTATTTAAGAAATTCCATAGTGAACCAGACTTCCCTGAGTGTCTAGCATATTTTCAGTTTCAACGCTGTTGTTCAACTAAATGTAATTTTCACATTTTTGTATCTGATTAATTTCTATTCTTTATTCCTTTTCCCTGGAAAAATATTGCAATTTATTGAAAATAAGAGCCAATTAAGTTATTAAAATTTTCAAAAATAGATCTAAGAGACCATGGATTTATTCTTAATTTTTTTGCCCTTTAACCTAGATACATTTCTGACCACCCTACATGATGGTGATACTTTTCCTATAACTCAATACATTCCCATTTGTTTACATATTTTGAAAAATTCTATTAGATCTTGATCCTTGCTGATCCGTGTGTTTGTCGTTGATATTACTTCTTCATTGAGGAAAAACAATTCAATCAAGCACTTGCTTTTCATATTTTCTCTGATTTGGCAGCTTGCAATACCACAGGGAACTCTCTCTTACTATTTTTCCTATGTCTGTCCCCTTTCATATTTATGACTGAAGCTGAAAAACCACAAGCAATTTTATGTCCTTACATACTGCTGACTATCTGCCTCTGCTCAACACAATGACATCCCTATTGTCCCACATTTCACTTCAAAGACATTTCCAGAATCAGGGATATATGAAAGGAGTGGCATCTGGAAGGCAGGGAAAAATATTTATTGAGTGTGATGGGCATTTTATACCTGGCATCTCATTTCATCCTCATACCCTCATTATTTCACAGAAGAGAGCACTGTGTCTCAGAGAGATTAAGTAAGCTGTCCAAGATCAAACTCCAGTTTATCTCACTGCAAAGCCAAGAGGTGTAAGGATCTTGACCGAACAAAAGCAAGAGAATTCTATACAGTATTGTAAATTATTTCTAAACCTGATCAACCCAGCCTTTCCTATCCTTATGTTCTTTGACATTTGGCATTTTGGGAGCATGTTGAAGGTGGCAGGAAAGTAGTTATAGAGTTATCAGTTCTGTTTTGGGAATTACAAAATAATGAAGTTACTAATTACAAAGTAGAGAAGGAAGAGGATCTCTGTGAACACTCCTCCTTTAGAATGTGGTCTCCTAACCACACTGAGTTCTCCCTTCCTAACCACCTTTAGCAACCATGATGTGAACTAAAAATCTTGGCACCAGTCTAGTTGGGTTTATATTTGCCTTGTCTCCCCAAAAGAAGAAAAGGACATGTCAGTTCTTTGAAGGCGGCCATCTTGATAAATATTTTCCTTTAGTATCCCCAAACTCCCAAGAGGAGAGTTAACTAAATAGAATGGATTTTTGTTGAACTAAATTGTCCCTGGTTTCAACCTCTGTTCTGATTTTCACCTGCTTTTACATTCTCTGTTGTGGGCTGCAACAACATTATTTTTGTAAGTTGTTCTTTTACTGAGTTGATGCTGTGCTGGAAGCAAGCAGTTGTAATGTTTGCAGGGATAAGGCACCATTTTCTTGCAGCTTTTGGAAGGTCTAGACACAGTTGAGAAGGAAACATTTAAAATTAAAACTTTTGACTTGCCAGTGAAAGTTCTTCATGATCTGACTCTGTATCAAAAATCTGAAGGTTCTGAGATAACTGTCCCTTGTATATTTGTATATCTATACATGAATACTGTGCATGAATATATGCATTTGATTTTTTAAATGGGTTGGAAAATATTCTGGCTTCTCATTCATTCTAACTTTTTGGAATATAAATGCATCATCCCAAGGAACAAGCCAGCCCTGGGGTCTACAGATTTATGACCTAAAGATGTAGGCAAGGTCTGGGCTTCAACCCTTTTGAATTATAAATTCCTAAGGAGAGTGTCTTCTTGATACCTTGATGCTTAACCTGTGGACCTAATCTAGACTGTAACCATTTGGCTTTCTAGGGGGCAAAAGAGAAGTTTTATCATATCTTTGGATCAGAGCAATTAACTGTACATTAAGTCCAGATTTAATCCTCATGGTATGTGAAAAGTAAAAGTGTTTCCACGGGAAGTGAAAGTAAACATTTTTATATTTCCGTGTCTCAGGAGGTTAGGGCTTTTTACAGCAGCGCTGAGAAATCCAGGAAAATTTTATTCCCATATGCTGTCTCTCTTCCCCTACTACTAGCACTCACGTTTCCCCTTCATATATAACACGTTTGTCGATGGAGCTATTCCCTGGACTTGGTATATGTCTCAGAAGTTCTCACTTCTGCAACTTTGCTTATGGTATTCCCTCTACATAGAATGCCCTTCTCAGCTCCATGGGTCCTAAGTCTTCCAAAGACTTCAGCACACAACTGAAATACTTCTTTCCCCCTGGAAAATGGCAGATTCCCTAACTGGATATCTTGTCTTCCTTCTTTGAATCACCATCTCATACTCTGGCCCCTTCTTATGGCATTTAGTCATGTTCTGTCTTGTATTAGAGCTGTTTAGATATCAGTTATTTTTCCTGATAGACTGTACACTCATTTGAAGCAAGGCTTATGGTTCTGATTTACGGTAATACTGAATATTACCTTTTTTTTCCAAGCTGAAGAAGTCTCATTTGTTTATGTATTTATTTTATCCCGTGACTATTATGTTTGACAGTCTTCCTTACTATTTAACTTAATATTTCTATTGGAAGATACATTTTTTAATTTTGGAGGATATGTTAATTTTGGTAATTCATTCTTACTTTTTTACAGGTTAAGAGCTAGACTTGATAGAATAGGTATGTAGGATCTGCAGACAGAGCGTGGCAGCCATGACCACCATGTGTGTGCTTCTAACTAGAGTTCTTATGTTAATAGCTTCTTGAAACCACGTAGAGACTTATTAACATGCCATTCTTAATATAATATACTTGTATTAATTAATATTCTTATGTTAATATACTTAATATAATTCCTGGCACATTGAATCGTGGTTTAATAATATTGAATGAATAAAAACAAAGTTTGGTTTCACTGCTAATATTACCTTTTGAATCACTTGTTATAACATTATCAATCATTTTTAAGGAAAATTAACATTTTGTGGGGCCCAATTAAGTGTAAGATTATAACAAGAGTAAGGATTTGAAAAAAAATTTCTTCGTATTATTTTGATTCTTAGCTGTTCATTTTGAATATTGCTAAGGTTAGTGGGCTGATATTAGCAGCCCATATTTAATTTCCTCATAGAATATAGGCCAAACTTGAACTTTCCACTTTTGTATCATTGCTCGAGACTTTAATTCGGCCTTACTTTTGAGGGACATTTAGTAGTGGATATTCTCTCATTGGGATCTACATTGGGCTTTCTGCTCTAATTCTATTCTACCCTTATTGCAAGTATATTCCTAAAATCCTGGATTATAGACTTTTCAGAAAATATGAAATTGGATTTCTAAATATGCAACACTGAGAGAACAACATTTTTTTGAAAACTGTGAGGGGGAATTTGTGCATGTAAGGCCTGATCAACTGAATGTGTGGTATTAGACAACCTATTTTTTTCTTAGAAATTCCATAGAGAAAACTTCAAAATTCAACCGTGTAACTATTTGGGAGATTTTTGGAAAAGCTTTTGTCACCCTCTGAGTTAGAGGAAAAAAATCTGTGTCAATGAGATCAATTAGAGTTCAAAAATTTGAGCTAGGGTTAATTGCATCAGAAACACATGAATACATTTCTTTTCAAATAAATGAGTTTAAAAATTATAGAACAATGATTTTAAAAATTGTTTTGTGATATGCCAAAACCATCAAATATTTGAAAAAATAAATCACCACACTTTCTCCGTGAATTCTAAAATACTCAATCATGTTCATGCTAATATTTATTTTTAATAAAAATAATAAAAATTATTCTTACTGCAGATTTTTCATAGCTGTGAAGTTTAGAGAAATTTCACTCATAATTTCTGACCAATTTGAAAAATTGAACACTTGTCTGTGCTTATGAGAAACATACTTCACTTATATAAATAGACCTTATGGCTTTTTCTTTCAAATCTTCTAATCTCTTTGTTGGTTCATGCATTGGCAGCTGTGATGATATAGCAACAGTAAGCACTGCATATGTACCTGTTAGAAGAGAAAATCTTTTGTGATTTGCCATTTTGAGTAGGTCGAATTATATTGTTCTCTCGTATTATATTCAAGAGGAGGAGTATTTGGAAGGGTTCTGGTATATGTAGAGATTAAAGTACTGGACAACAATCTTAGATGAAGCTTATTTACCTTGGGACTCTAAATGCTTGCAATTACATATCCTATCTTTTACTTTTAGAAGTCCTCTTGGAGACAATGTGACTCTTCATTGTCTAATGAATATTTACTTTAGATTATGATTAAATTTTCTTCTTTTCTGCATAAGAAAAGCAAACAACAGCAGCAACAACTTTGTTGATTCCTTGAAATGGAAAGCTTTGATGGATACACATGAAGTATTTTTTCCCCTAAAATATATTTTATACAAAGTCTAAGGCAAGTGAACCAAGCCATTTCTGAGGAGAATATCACAGTTGGATGATGGTAATAAAGTTTGTGCATTGTTCTCCAATCCTGTGACTTTTGTCTTGAAATATTTTCAGAATCTTCTCTCTTTCTTCATTTAACTCCATCTATTCTAGATTATTTCTCAGTCCCTCCAGCTGGATTACCACAAGTCATTCCTAATTTATCTCTCTGAATCCACAATCCCTTTCATTTATCCCGTACTTCCTAATTTACTGTTCTCAAATATGTTATCCATTCAAATATTTGTTTGTTCTTTTTCTACTGTTTAGTCACTCACTAATTTTCCATATATCAAACTTTTATTGACTACCTTCTAAATGCCATAAATTCTGCTAAGGAACTGAGGTTACAATTCAGTTGCTGCTTTCATGAGCTTAGTAATTCATTTTTCTACTCAAATTTTAAGTAGCTACTCAGTTTTCCTAATGCATCAAGTCAATCCAAATGCTCCCATTTCTATGAAAGTTCTCTACACTATAGCCCCTTGAGTCTACCAAATCATTGAATCAGTCATAAGACATATGTTTATTAGACAATTATGATATTCAAGCTATTCTGATCTCTGATATTCTTTCCCAATCACTCAATATATTCACTTTAGAGTTGTCAGATAAAATACGGGATGCCCAGTTAGTTTGAATTTCAGATAAACAACAAATAAACTTTTAGTATAAGAATATCCATGCAATATTTAGGACATACTTAAATAGTAAAAATATTCATTATTTATATGACAAAATTTAACTTGGCATCCTGTATTTTTATTTGCTATATCTGGTAAAGAACATTTTGGAACTTTCCTTTCTTCTAGTGAGATTGAGTGCTTCTCTCTGGATTTCTTGGTCCTAATATAATTTTCTTAACAACTTGCACATATTAACTAAGGTAATCTTCAGAACTACCCAATGATGTAAGAACCAGTGTTATGCCCATTTTCAAAATAAAGGTGTCGAGATGCAGAGGTCAATGAAATTGCCCCAAATCACTCAGCTAGTAAGTAGCAGTTCTGACTATAAGCCAGCAACTTTGGAGCCGGAGCCTGGAGTCTTGATCATCACATATTACATCTTCTGAGAGCAACATCCTTTTACTTGTGCCTAAGGTTGCTCCAGAAAATAACACTTGATAGTGACGCCTTACATGTGACACTTTCATAATCATTCATTCTTAGAAATGTAAGTGTATTTTTAAAGTATTGGCATATTTATTTTGCCCGGGCATTTCCAGACCCTGAGTACATGGACACTACAAATATTATTAGGCACCTCTGTCGCCTGATGACTCTGAAAAGAAAACAACACTGACCTATAAGAAGGAGATTGGCTTGTTTCAATGACCATCTCTCCAGACACTGAGGGATTAGGACATGCATTCATTCTCTGTCCTGCAGGTACACCTTTTGAGACCCACTGAGAGAAATTCCATTCCTCCTTCCTCTGTAAAGTTGGGCCAAATCCCCACAGATCCATCCATCGAGTATCAATCCACCCTTCTGTACTTTTGGTGTGTGCCAAATTCTTTTGCAATGGTCAGAGACTGTTTCCTTATCTCTGTCATTTTGGCTAAGGATCCTTTCTTTTCTTCTCCACTGGGTCCTTGACAAGGCATTAATAACCCTTGTTATATATAGGCGATCTCTGCGAATCTGTGTCTCCATACAGAGGTGTTATGGGCTGAATTGCATCCTCCTAAAATTCATGTATGGAAGTCCTAACTCCCAGTACCTCAGAAGGTAACCATATTTGAAGGTAAGGTCTTTAAAGAGGTGATTGAGTTAAAATGAGCTCTTTAGGGTGGGCCATAATCCAGTATGACTGCAGCTCTTATAAGAAGAGGAAATTTGGGCATATGGAGAGACACCAGACATATGCATGAACAGAGAGATGACCAAGTGAACACACAAGAAGGCAGCCATCTGCAAGCCCAGGAGAGAGGCATCAGAAGAAACCAAACCTGCTGAAATTTTGATCTTTGACTACTAGCCTCCAGAACTATGATAAATTTCTCTTGTTTAAACCACTCATTCTGTGGTATTTTGTTTTGGAAGTCCTAGAAAGTGAATAAAAAATGCTCATTCATTTAAGGGGAGAAAAAAGCAAGCTGACACTAGCTCTATTTCTGAAAATAGACATCAAACTAATGCAGATTAGTGTTTCCATGAACATGTCATTTCCATTTGAGCCCATAAGATTTAAACTATTCAAAATTTAGCTGCCCAGTACTACAGATGCTGCTCTCATTACTGGTAGAACTAACTACTATTTATTGCGCTCCTGTTATGTGCCAGGCAATGCACTAGTGATTTTCATACTGTATTTCAACTAATCCTCATAACTCTGGAAGTTAGATATACCTACAGATAAGGAGCTTGAGTCCAAGTCCCCAAAGCAGAAAACCATATTCATTAAAACAATATTCATCGTTTTATGGGAAGAGCCTTGAAATTTAATTAAATTGAGGGTTGGTTAAGATCAGATTCAATATCTTAGAGTACCCACAGACTGAGTACATAATTTGTGCTTAATATGTGCTGCTGATTGATTGCTGATTGGATTGCAAGAGGAGGCTGGAAGGGGTAGCAAGCCACTTACTTCCTACACATCTTCCCACAACATCCCTCCTGTGGAATTCTGTGCTTTTTTGATGGAGAGGCTGCACATCCATGTACTCACATAAATGATACCACAGTGACCACCTAGATCATTTAAGCTTGACCCAGGAAAGACCATTTTAAGGCTTTGATCTAAAATTCTCTGTCCTTATATGAGAACTTCGGGTAGTAGAAAGAACATTTGACAAGAGGTTTCTAGTACTGGTTCTATTCCATGATCAAAGGAAACCATAAGAGCAATTTAATGTTTCCAACTCAGAGTCTTCAGAGTTCTAATCAGAACAGTTGTGGAAGCTTTACTTGCCTCATAGGATTGATGGAAGAACCAAATAAAGCAACATGGGTATGCTTTGAAACATTTGCTTCCTGGAACTAGAACAAAGTGAGTTCTCTTCCTTTTTCTTTCCCTTCCAAATTTTGCTATCCTTCCCATTTTCCACAATTTTTTGGTGACTGTTGGATCATATGATAGACTAGCTTAATTACTAATGCTCTGTTATGTTGTGTATACTAGACAATATTTCATTTTTAGAGATATTTTAAATTTTCTAATTGAAAACAGTAAAAGGGCTTTGTTGATGTTCTAAAGTCACTTTTCTTTGGTGGCAGCTGTTACACCTTAGAATTTGTTGTCAAGATTCAACTGTTTTTCTAGCAGCAGGGAATAATAATATTGGCAAATAATAGCTAACATTTATTGAACAGTTATGAAGCTAAGCTAAGAGACCACTATGCTAAGCTTAAGACCACTTAAGCTAAGCTAAGCTTAAAACCGCTATGTTGGAGGTTCTTTCAGCTAATGGTTTCTGCAACGGAGCTAAGCTGAGATCTATATGTAAATTATTTTACTTAATCCTCTCAATAACTGTATGAGGTAGATATCACTATCATCCCTATTTTAAATATGAGAAAACTGAGGACCCAAAGGTTTGAGGAACTTGCTCAAAGTCACAGAACTAGTAATTATGGAGCCAGGATTTGAACACTGGTGGTCTGACTCTATGCTCTTAACCATGACTTTATGTTGGAGGAATAGAAGTTTTCCAGAAAATCAAAATGAAGGAGCGTCCCAGACAGAAGAGAGAGAGTGAACAACAATGAGATGCATTTCAAGCACTGGTTCTTCCACCCTGTGGGCATTATTATATCCTCAGCATCTGGCATATTTACTGACACAGAGTAGATATTTAATAAATATTTATGAATTTAATGCTTAATAAGTAGAGTCTTGGAGTGTCCAGGAACTGCAAGGAGATTGATGTGCCTGGAACTTAGAATATGAAGGGGAAAATAGCAAGAAGACAGCATACGCTAATAAATGGATAAAGATTTCTGGATGAAGTATTGTATGAAGCATATCTATTCATTCATTCATTCATTCATTCATTCATGCTTTAAATATTTATGGACCACCTGCCTTATATAAAATATTTAGAAATCAGAGATACATAAATAACAGGGCCAGTATCCCTGCTTGCAGAGATATACTTTAGATATTTCAAGCAAGAGCTTTGAAGAAGATAGACACAGAAATTATTGTGATTATTGATACTATTTCTAGAAGTAAAGGGTAGTAAACTGACACCTAGATAATAAAATCAATCAGTTATCTCTGTTGACATACTGTCAGCATTATAAATAAGGGCATTTTACACCAATAAAAATACCATTTTTATAATATTTGCATGCTAGGAGTCATTATCTTTTTAATAAGATAGATGAAGAGGTTTCACTATCATTTGGTGATAATGTATATATGTACATATGAGTCAATAGATTTCATAATTGAAATGTGACTTTTTGCCCAATCAGTAATAATGTCTTGTCACGATGAAAGTATTGATGAGATTAAAGTTTATAATAGAAAGAAAACACATGGCAATAAACAAGTAGTAATAATTTTTGCATATTAAAAAACAACAATCAATTTCATGTTTGGGGCTAGATATTAGATAGAAAGCAGTCCATCCTCGACGAAAATACAAAAATAAGGGAAGAACAAAGTGGAGCACAATAAAGAGAAACCCATGTTAAGGAAAGAGAATTCTATTGTCATATGTATTCTCTGTTTTACTGGCCAATTAATCATTTGTTGTGGACTACATTGAATAAATCATCACTGGTACTTTTCTAGCCTTTCAGCTTGCATTTATCAATGCAATACCTGCACAAAATGGTTATCATAGGATGGGTTTCCTGGAAAGCAGATTCTGAAACAGAGCTTGGCGTATAGATTGTTTATTACTGAGCACCCTTGAGATTAACCTTTGTGGAGGGGAATGGAAAAAAGCAGAAATGTGCAGAAGGAGAAGTCTAGCTATGACAGAGGCCCAATGACAGTATCAGCTGACCTTCTAGAGCTAGAATCACCCTTAAGAGTTATCTGTCCCAAGTTGGGATGAAATGAGCAAGCCCATCTTCAGAATCAGTCAATCTTTAAATGTGGGCTGTCTGGTAAGCTGCATCACTTTTGGAGAAATGGCTTTCTGCAGCTGAAGTAACTGCTGAAGGGCCTGACAGCCAAAGGCAGCCAAGACAAGTCTGTCTCTGAAGGGGCCTCATACCGGTTTCTGCCACGTGACCTGTTAGATATTACAAAGAACATGTCAGGAAAGGGAGCAGCCTCCTTCTCCACCACACCTCTCCATCACCAGTGCTATTCCCCACAAGCAACCTTGTTCTACGGTTTCTGTTGTGGTATTTTCTAGTGGTTACTTCCCAAGTTCTAGGATATATAGTTTTACCTCTATTTCCTCAAGGTCAGATAAGTCATGGTCAGGTTCCAGACTTTTAGTATGGATTTGTGTTGAAGGGATAATTATTTGCCAGAGAATAAAAATAATCCAATATCCTAGGCAGAGGAGAGAGGGTGAGCAACAATGAGATGCATTTTGAGCATTGGCGTCCCTCTCCTGTTCCTGTGTGCGTTATTGTGTCCTCAGCAGCTGGCATAGTGCCTGGCACAGAGTAGGTATTTAATAAATATTTATTGACTCCTTCTCTGAAAGGTGAGGGTTTGGCTCACTTTTCCCCTCCTCTTCTTAAATATTTATAGTTTAGTTATTTTAAATATTTCTATTGATCCCCCGTGCAATTCTACTGCTATGTTTTTACTTCTGTTTCATGCATGTGTGCTCTCAACAACCAGCAGCATCTCTTGGCTTCCCCTCATGAGATAAGGACTCAATGTCCCAACCCTTTCCTTCACCTTTCCCCACCCTTTGCTTTCCTTCATCAATCAACTATAGCTTTACTTATATATTATTAAATGTGTTGACATTTATATTCTTTTTCTGAAACCACAACCATGTTATTTATGCTTTTCCTCTCCTGCTTCATTCTCAGAATCAAATGTGATAATGGCTAAAACTCCTCAAATAAATAAAACTTTTGAGAATCTCTGGCTTAAAACCACTATGTTGGAGGTTCTTTCAGCTAATGGTTTCTGCAATGGTTGCCTACTGGGACTTGTGGCCTAGGCTCATCTGGCATGTGTGTTTTATTTGGCCTATGTCATATTTTAAACATTTGAGCCAGCATTTGAAGCTAGATGACTTCAGTTTGACTCTAAAAGTGAAGAATCAGTGAACAGCATTTATATTGTTATGTTCATTGTCAAATACTGTGCTAGGATCAGATTTCTTTTCTATAGGAACAGTGTCACCATATGTGGGTTGCTCTTAAGAGAAATGTTTCTAGCTTCTTGAGTTTCACATTTTAACACCTGATGTGTGGAATTCGCCTTTTCCCAGAATTTTCTCCTTGTCGAGGCCCTCTATCTCCCTGCTCCTGTCTGAACTGGATGCTCTCTGGGTCGGCTGCATTTGAGGGTATTCTCTTATTCTGGAACTCCTGCTGTTTGGAGGCAGTATCTCTTGGATCGGTCTTTTATTTGGCTTTATTCGTTCATATTTTTTTATCCATATTGTCTTCTCTATACCTTAAAATATTTATGCTATTTAATTTTAGCAATTTTAATATAAATCTCTGAGAATACTTTCATGCTCTCTAGTTGACACTTTTCTCAAGAATTCTTGCTTTATTTAATCTCTCTGATCATGTTAGAGGTTTCTATTCTGCTTCCTGAATGATGTTAAATTTCCTGTTTTCTTATTTTGGTCATTATTCTCTTTCACAGTGTAGGTTCTCCTCTTATACCTGATGATTTCTGATTGTCCTTCATGGTGATTAGATGAAGGGATGAGTACGTGGTGTGTTTTTTTTGCTATTGTGCACATAGTTGAAATTTCCTTTCAGGTTTCTGCCCTGATTGGCATTCTGACTGGGAGCTCTCTGTGGGATAAGGCATGGAGTGCAATGTGTGAGGCTCTTTCATGGGGGTGAGTTTGTGGTTATGTTCTAGTTGCTTTCAGCATCAGGATCCACCTCCTTCTGGTAAGACTTATTTTTTGCACTGACTTGAAAGCTAGAAACTATATATTCCCTACATTTCCCAGCATCCAAGATTATGGGAGTGAAGTAGGTTCTATACGTTAGAGAAAAGACCTTCTTTCTGCTGTCTTTTGGCTGTTTTCTACCAACAATAAAGATGTTGGAGATGCACCTCTGCAAGGAGATTCCAGTCTCTCATCTCCAGCTTTCTGGAGCTTGTCAGGATGTAGGCAGCAGCTCTTTCCTGATCCCTGTTTTCTGACCTGTATGTTCATGAGCTCAATAGTTTCCACAGTTCTGCTTCTTGTAGAAGCAGCATCTGTTCTTGTGGATCAGTTCTGTGCTATTCTGAGTCATGTCTGAAGGTTGACTCTCCATCCTGCTGCTCCATCACTACCGTTGATTTTATACTCACCTAATTCTTGTTATTTAATCCTGTGGTGTTAAAGAAAAAAAAGAAACCCAGAGTGGTTTCTATTTCCTGCACTGACTCTGGAGAGACAAAATGAACAAGTGGGGAGTTAGGGATCACGCTGCAGACCCTCAAATGCCAGAATGGGGAGATTGTTATTCTGGGGAGCTGATATTTACACTAGCTTTCTTGATAATGTTTTGGGAGAGTGGCCATTTAGAATTGAGATAAGGCTAGGGTACCTGCCAGATGCCTGTGTCCTGAGTTGGGATGAGGGAGAAGCGTGAGGGGATATCTACCCCAGTTGTTCTGTACACAGATCTTCAGTTCATTTCACTGTTTTCAGACTCATATCTCACCCTACCCTCCATTTCATCTGCTGCCTTTGGGGTTTCAATGGACAGATTGAGCAACTTTGGCTCTGTGGTTCCTATGTAGTATATTCTCTCTCCTGTTTTTATCAAGAAAATACTAGAATATGCTTTCCATCTTCCAGAAGTCCGTTGAACCTTTTGACCTACTAATGACACCCTACACCCATATTCCTGAAGTTTACATTGATACTAGTATTTCATTAGAATCTCTGGAGACAAATGCTTGTTCACAGTCTGGATCTTTAGCCAGAGCCTTATCTGAATTACCTGATTCACCAGTTTCAGAAACAGGATGAAACAGAAACGCTTTCTATCATAAAAGTGATGTATCTTGCCGCTTACTATTATTAATGACTTTTCTACATTTTCATAAGAGTTGCAAAGTTTTTAAGGCAATCTTTTTTAAACTTATACTCTTTTTTTTCCCTTAGAAGGAAAATGTCTTAAACATTCTAATGTTCTGTTAGTGGCAGCCAAGCAAACATCATCATATTCTATTTAAATCTACTTATCAAAACTGGGAAAGCATAACAATTTGAGTTAAAAGAAAACTTGTATGTAAATTTTGATGTAGCCGTTTATAACTTTGGAAAGTGCGTCAAGTTACTTAATCTCTCTGAGCTTTAGTTTTCAAAATTTGTCAAAACGTGCATAAGAATATTTACTACATAGTATTCAAATGAGAATTAAATATTATGAGGTGGACAAATGAAGATGACTTATATAGTGCCTACTACATAGTATTTGTTCAACTGAAAAACTAAACTAAACTAAACTAAAGCTCTTTGGATAACTAGGAAAGTTCCCGAAAGCACGTTCCTTTAATATTACCTCATGGACATAAAGATGTCAGTGATGCAGAGGGAAAATCAGGTATACAGAAAATTCTGCACAAAACTGAAGAGAGAAGATTCATTGTTTTGCTCCCAAAAAGTCATCTTGATAATATAGGCAGAAGATAATATGGTTTAATATCTTTAAATTGTGCTAAGCAATAAAGACAACACTGCATTAAGAGTTATGAAGTGTATTTCAAACGTCTAGTCGGAAATTTTTAAAAGACTATTGTCAATAAAGCACATAAAATATGTTGAATCTCCAAGATGTGTCTAGTTTATCTTCCAATTTATTATGCCATGCATTAATTAATTCATGTAGCTTCTGAAACCATGTATAAAATCCCTAATTTCGGAGATAGAATTGAGGAATGGATGGTATAAACAAGTATCCTTTATCTAGGTGGGCTTCTTTATAATTCCTTTCTGTGTTTTTTAGAAGTCATTTTGAATATTTCTTTTTGGGAAAGGGGGCACTGAAAGTCATCATCAGCGTATTGTGATTATAATGATTTAGAGATAATTTTTTATTGGTCATCATGACCTAGCCACTTAAATAAAATGTTAGCTTCCAGTATTAATAAGCTTTATTGTCTCTAAGCACAATGAAATGTTCAGCCCTGAACAGATGGACCTCTATCCCTCTGATTGGGTTTTAGGATTAAATAAACCCCTGAGAGTCAAGTCCCTACTCCCAAAGTAATGACCTGCTGGGAAGTCGACCAATGAAGAACAGGCCATGGTTTTAATGGTGAGGAGAATTGGGGCAAATACTAATCAGAGCCCTAGCCAGGATGTGTTGCTTCTGAGATCACTGCTTTTTTGGCTTATGAGTTGGTTTTGTTTATGAGATATTTAAGACATGAATTAATGCCTTTGGTTTCTCCCTTTAAGTATATAAACAATTTGAGGTGGCCAAAATAGGGTCACAGAGAGCACTGATATCACATATGCTTCTCGTTTCATCTGTCCAAGTGAGAACACCTGAGCCATGCGGAGATGTACAAGTTTCCAGAGAGAAAGAATACATGTTTTCCTCAAGAGATTAAGAATCAGAATAATATTGGACTTTGTAGCAGTTCTAGGAGCTAATGACTATATTGAAAATTTCCAGTGAAAATTATTTCTAATGTAGAATTCTATACTATCAAGCAAATATAAGAATAGAAATAGGACCTTTCAGACATGCAAGGTCTGAAAAAATCTCACATGCATCCTTTTCTAGGAAACTATTGAAGGATGTGCTCCACAGATTTCTGACATGTGTAGATATATTGAGTGAAGATTTACATAATTGAGGCATTGTTTGGAGATGAATAGTGACAAACATATAGAATATTGTTAGTTCCCTTGAGTTGATCCTAACCCTTAGAGACCCTATGTCAGCAGAGTGGAACCCTGCCTGGTCTTTTTGCACCATCCTTTTACCGTCTGGTGCTGTATCAAACAATACTGCACTGCTATTCACAGGGTTTTCATGGCCAACTTTTTCAGATGTGGGTGGCCAGGTTCTTCTTCCTAGTTTGGAAGCTTGGCTGAAACCTGTCCACCATTGATCACCCTGCTGGTATTTGAAATACTGGTGGCATAGATTTCAGGATCACAGCAACATGCAGCTGTCACAGTATGACAACTGACAGGTGGGGTGATGTGGTTCCCTGACCAGGGAAACGAGTCCAGCAATGGCAGTGATGTTGTCAAATCTTAACCACTATCCTACCAGAGCTGGCTATATATGCAATTAGGCCAGTAAAAAACAATATTTGGGGAAAGAAATGAAAAGTAGATATAGTATACTACATAGATCAGTCATGAATAGCACTCACCTAATGGCAATAAAATACTGACAAAACGACTCAAGAAATGATGACATACATCAACCTGTCATATTTTGATTTCTTAATAGGTCAAATTTTACTACTAATGGTTTGCAAAATGCTGAGCATATTTCCATCATCTCTATGTGTGAAATAATATTTGCATCAGTAATTACTCATAAATTGTTCCTCAAGAATTAAACATGATTTTTAGAGATATGAAGTCAACGACCAATTTTTCAAGAATCTGGGTTACGTATGCAACATGGAAATTATAATTATATGTATATATAATAAACAATTACTGGTGGTTGAAAAAACATATTTTAAGTGGATGGTCATAAACACAAAAATAATGCATGCTTCTATTATACATCTTATAAAAATGATTTTTCTTTGAAAAGCCAAAGGATTTTCACTTTGCATGTATATAAATATTGTCATTTGCTATGTCAGGAAGCATAAAAAATTTCAAATAATTTTCATCAAGGTGCTAATTTAAGGGGGAAGTACTATAATGAAATCCTCTCCTGACTCGTGAATGAATGAGTAGCAACCACATATATCTATGTGTGGGGTTTGGTGGATGGAAGGTAAAGTGGATAAAATCTCGTTTTCATGCCTGAAACAATCTAATCATTAAACACAATGCTGCTACTATAATAAGAAAACTTCTTTTTCCTTCTATTTTCTAACTAAATTTCTTTTGACTACTCCACCTGTTTTTAAAATGTAGTGAATTAAAGCAATATATGAAAAGTGGATTTAGGATATCACAGTATCATAATTCAGTTCTAAATCTAAGTGATTTGGCCATTTTCATTATAGGCAGAAGACTGTGTTGGTCAATCTTCTAAAAAAACTTTCATTTTTGACATATAAAATGAAGCAGAGATTTTTTTCAGGCAAAAGTTAAGAAAGCATTTACTGGAGAATGTGCAAAAATAGTGTGTTTTTGAGTAATTATATACCTAATGCCTCTTGAACTAAAATATCAAAGGAAAATGTGTACATTTCCTTCGTTTAAGGGCTCATCTATGGTAAAAATGTATGGTTGTTTTCAAAGCAAAAGCAGTGGGAACATGGGAGAAAAGTGCCATGTTTATTGCTGAAATACACATTTCCAGTGGTTATGTTCCTAAGAAAATCCAAAGGCTGTAATGCATTTGGTGGTCCTTTTTTCTTTTTTTAACTGTCCCATGATAGGAATAAAATGGCAGCTCAGCACGAAGCAACTACTGTATACCATATCAGATATATTTCAGATATTTGAAAGCTGTAAATTTTCTCTCTGATGGGCTATGATTTCAGCTTCCTAACTGCCTTGCTATGTGATATTATCAAGTCGTTTAACCCTTCTTCACCTTATTCCTCCATTTTGTAAATGGTAATTATAAAACTCAATACCATTTTATCTATGCATATACTGTGCTAGTCCATATAGAAATGTCACTATTCATGGTACTTCCTGCAGATCTGTCTAGAGTGCTCACTGAGTGACCTATAATCTAGCCCTTTGTTTAGTGAATGTCATTCATACCTGTGGAGTCTTTATTAACATGGTACTGATTCTGCCCCTTAGATTGCCTGATATTTATAATCAAACAGAGCCACTCAATCTGTAGTTACTACTTGTCAGTGTGGTCTATTAGAGCAACTTTTATGAAACTTCTAGCAGCCATCTTAGTGGAATCAAGTGATTCTTTTGTGAACTTTTAAGCTCAAGCAGAAATATAAAGTTTCTCCATTGACCACATTTAGGATAATCCTTTTTAATTCATCACTTAGCAGGTGAGTGTCGTCACATTATGCTCCTTCTACCTTACATTAGTATCTGTAAGAGAATTTTTTTAATATGGGATCTAAATCTGATGCAGAAAATCACAATGGCCTAAAAATTAGATGGAAATCCATTGATTATTTTCAAAGACAATTTGAAGTTGCTGACATATGGGAGATGCATAATACAGGCATGGATGACAGCACTGCATTCTTTTCTATCAGCTTAAGCATGTTTTTATTTTAAATCATTAATAGTAATGTATATTAAAATTATTTATGGTAGAATTATAATTTTCCCATTGAATAAGTACCTTAGAGTCATGAAAAAGTTGCATGGTCTTGATTTCCTACAAAGTTATAGGGAGGGCCTGAGTTATTACTGAAGCTAATATTATGTTACACTTATATAGCAGGTGTTAATATGCTCAGCACTTTGCAAACCATTGGGAGTGAAATTTGATGTCAAGAAATCATAGTATGACAGATTGATCTATGTGTTTCTTTCCTGAGGTCTTTCAGAGGTTGCATATATGTCAGGCAATTATCTTTTCCTTAGAAAAGTAGAGATTGCCTTATAAAAACTTTTAAGTTCTAGAAACACCAGAAACATTTGGTTAACCTGTAAGCCTTAGTGTCTTGTCATTGATGCTGAATTTTCATCATTTTACTACAGTAGGAAATATCAGACACGACTCTGGAATAGGTATACACTAATCCTGTGTGAGCAACATCCTCTTTGGGAAATGCAGTTGCCATGCATAACACCCCTAGAAAGAAAGAAACATTGTGAAGATGCTCTATTTTGTCCTTGACCACTCTGAGAATCAGACTTCTACCTACTGTTTTCAGGTAGATGGTCACCCAAGCCAACATCCAGACGTACCAATAATAGGCTAAATTCTCTATCTTGGGAATTTATTAAGAGAACAAAAATAGTAGTTGAGAACAAACATGCATTTAGGAATAAAACCATGCAATCTTTAATATTCATTGATACCTATGAAGATAAATACAATAAACTATGAATATTATACAGTGCTGTCTGACATCAATAACCAGTTATCCTCTTAGCTTTCAAATATGGTACTGCCAGAGTGGTACACTCTATTTTCTTTTCTTTTTTTTTTTTTTAAGATTGGCACTTGAACTAACAACTGTTTCCAATCTTCTTTTCTTTCCCTGCTTTTTCTCCCCAAATCCCCCCAGTACATAGTTGTATATTTTAGTTGTGGGTCCTTCTACTTGTGGCATGTGGGACACTGCCTCAGCATGGCCTGAGGAGTGGTGCCATGTCTGCACCCAGGATCCAAACCAGCGAAACCGTGGGCTGCCCAAGCAGAGCACACGAATTTAACCACTTGGCCAGGGGGCCGGCCCCTCTATTTTCTTAAATGACTTTTTCCTTGTATTATTCTGTCCTCCTCATCTCACTTGTATGTGTCCCATGTCATTCTTGTACTACATTTTGATACTGTGATAGTTATTTATATGATTAGTTGTCAAAATTTCTCATTTTTTGCATTAACAAGTATTCAAAGTAGACTCTAAACAAGGGTAGATTAGATAAATTCTGCAGTGATTTTCCTTTCTGCAAATATGTTCTACAAAATGCTGGCTGCGTGGTTTGCAGGACTGGCTTCTATTTGTCAAGTTCTGCAGCTTTCAATTTATCTTAAATGTGTGCTCTTTTGTTAGCTTCTAATAGACAGATGTGACCAAAAAGATCCTTTTCTTTGGAAAAACTGCTTTTGTGTTGGGATCTCAGCTGAGGAATAGGTGCAAAGGGCCATGTTGCTTCTGTAATAATACTGTTAAAGACCATTGATCCTTCTGCATTAACAAAAGTGTTTCAGCAGGGTTACTGTTTAACATGCTACTTACTGTTCTTTTCTCACCTTGATTTAGACACTGATGAGAATAGAAAAGATTTCTGATTCAAGAAATGTAATAAGCATTTCTTAGGTTCCCAAGGGGTACTAGATGCTATCCTAGGTCTTTCACCTTCTTTATCTTCAATCCTCAAAACGGAACCCTGGTGATAATATTATTATCTCTAATATGAATAAACAACTTCTCAGAGAAATAATATGAACTGCCCAACATCAATCAGCTGGTAACTGGCTGAATTCAGGGGTTATGGGTTTTTTTGACTCCCGGTTCAGTGATACATCATTTTGCAAAATTTGAGACTTGTTTTACGGCTTTTGGCTTCATTTATTTTGGAGCTCTGTTGTTAGGCACATACGTATTTATGATTGTTATATCTTCCTGATGAATTGATCCTTCCATTGTTATGACACGTTACTTTTTATCTCTGATAATACTCTTTATTTTGTAGTCTATTTTTTCTCGTATTAATATAGACACAGCAAATTTTCTTATGCTTATTGTTTACATGGTATGTTTTTTCCATCTATTTACCTTCAGCCTATCCATGTTTTTATGTTAGAGTGTATCTCTTATAGATAGCATATACTTGGGTCTTGCTCTTTAAAAAAGATCCATTCTGATAAAATCTGCCTTTTAATTGGCACGTTTAGTCCATTTGTTTCTGTTTGTCCCTCTCGATTTTTTGTTCCTCTGTTCTTTCCCACCCTTCTCTTGAATTATTTGAATAATTTTTGCATACTATTTTAACTATTGACTTTTGGGCTACACCTCTTGCGTTAGATTTTGTGGTTTCTATAGAGATTACCCTATGCATTTACTTAGAAATAATATTGTATTGTGTAATGTAAAATGTTGTAAACTTGAAACTATATAGGTTTCCCTCTCCCTCCTTTCATCATCTATGCTGTGGCTGTTATGTATTACGTTTACATACATTATAATCCCACAAGATAATGTAATAATTGCTTTAATTTAATTTAATTTAATCCAGTCTTATGGATTTTAATGAAATTAAAAGAAAATACAGCCTTTTAGATTTGCCTCCTTTGCTGTTTAAAAAAACCTTTCCAAGGCTTTTCATTCCTTCCCAAAGGTCTGAGTTTTCGTATAGTATAATTTTACTCGAGCGTGAAGGAAACCATTTAATGTTTCTTGTCCTAGTGAATTTCTGCTGGCAATGAATTATCTTAGTTTTAGTTTATCTTAGAATATTTTGTTTTACTTTTGTTCTGGCAGAATATTTTCACTGAATGAGCATTCTGGGTTAGTAATTTTTCTCTTTCAGTACTGTAATGATGCAGTTCCACTGTTTTTGGCCTCAGTGGTTTCTGATGAAGTGTTATTGGCCATTCAAGCAGTTGTTTCTCTATCTCCTTTTCTCTGTCTGCTGTCAAGATTTTCTCTTTCAGAACTTTGACGGTGATGTGCTGGGGCCTGGTTCTCTTTCTATGTTGCTTGGGATTCACAGAGCTTCTTCAATCTATAAATTTATCTTTTATCAAATTTGGGAAATTTTTATCCATTATTTCTTAAAATTTTTTTCTGCTTCATTTTTTGTCACTTCTTCTTCTGGGACTGCAGTTACATGTATGTTAGAACTTTTGCTGTTGTTCAAGAGTTTCCTGAGGTACTGCTCATCTTTTTTCAATCTTTTCTGTTTCTGTTCTTTACATTAAATTATTAGATCTTATTGATCTACCTTTTGCTTCAATGACTTTTCTGTCATTTCTGTTCTGCTTTTTAGTAAATCCAGTTTTTAAAAAAATTTCAGGTATTGTCCTTTTCAGTTCTAGAATTTTCATTTGGTTCTTTAAAGACTTTTTTTATTGTGGTAAAATACACATAAAATAAAATGTGCCATCTTACCATTTTTAAGTGTACACTTCAGCGGTATTAAGTACATTCATAATGTTTTGCAGCTGTCACCACCATCCACCTCCAAAACTCTTTTCATCTAGTAAAATTGAAACACTATACCCATTTAGCAATAAGTCCCCATTTCCTCCTGCCCCCATGCCCTGGCAACCACAATTCTACTTTCTGTCTCTGTGATTTTGACTACTCTAAGTACCTCATGTAAATGGAATCCTATAGTATTTGTCTTTTTGTGCCTGGCTTATTTCACTTAGCATCATGTCCTCAAGGTTCATCCATGTTATAGCATATTATCAGAATTGCCTTCCTTTTTAAAGCTGAATAATATCCCATTGTATATATAAACCACACTTTGCTAATTCATTCATCTCTTGGGGGACACTTGGGTTGCTTCTATGAACATGTGTGTACAAATATTTCTTTGATCTTTTGGGTATATATCCAGTAGTGGAATTGCTGGCTCGTATGGAAATTCTATTTTAAATTTTTTTAGGAACTCTATACTGTTTTCCATAGTGGCTGTACCATTTTACATTCTTATCATCAGTGCGCAGGGGATTCAATTTCTATACGTCTTTGCCAACAGTTGTTATTTTATGGTTGTTTTGATAGTAGCCATCCTACTGAGCATCAGATGGTATCTTATTATAATTTGGATTTGCGTTTTTCTAGTGATTACTGATGTTGAGCATCTTTTCCTGTGGTTGTTGGCCATTTATATATCTTCATTGGAAAAATGTCTGTTCAAATCCTTTGCCTGTTTTTTAATTGGGCTGTTTTGTTGTTGTTGTTGAGTTTTAGGAATTCTCTATTTTTTCTGGACATTAACCCCTTATCAGATATATAATTTGAAAATGTTTTCTCCCATTCTGTGGATTGCTCTTTTGTTCTGTTGGTAGTGTCTTTTGATGCACAAAATTTTTAAATTTTCATGAAATCCAGTTTACTTTTTCTTTTGTTGCCTGAGCCTGTAGTGTTGTGTCCATTCATTGCCAAAGCCAAAGTCATGAAGCTTTTACCCTATGTTTTCTTCTAAGAGTTTTATAGTTTTAGGTCTTACCTTTAAGTCTTTGATCTATTTTGAGTTAAGTTTTGTATATAGTGTTAAGATGTGGTCCAATTTTACTCTTTTGCATGTGCTCATCTACTTTTATCAGCATCATCTGTTGAAAAGACTGTAGTTTCCCCATTAAATAGTCTTGGCACCCTTGTCAAAAATTGTTTAAACATATACGTGAGGGTTTATTTCTGGGATCTCAATTCTATTCCATTGGTCTGTGGATTTGTCTTTATGCCAGTACCACGCTTTTTTTTTTTTTTGAGGAAGATTAGCCCTAAGCTAACATCTGCTGCCAATCCTCCTCTTTTTGCTGAGGAAGACTAGCCCTAAGCTAACATCCATGCCCATCTTCCCCTACTTTATATGTGATACCTGCCACAGCTTGGTTTGTCAAGCGGTGCCATGTCCGCAACCTGGATCCAAACCCGGCGAACCCTGGCCGCTGAAGTGGAACATGAGAACTTAACCACTGCACCACGAGGCCAGCCCTACACACTTTTTTGATTATTGCAACCTTGTAGTAATTTTTGAAATCAAGAAGTGTGCGTCCCCCAGCTTTGTTCTTCTTTTTCAATATTGTTTTGGCTATTTGGGGTCCCTTGAGATTCTGTATGAATTTCAGTATAGGTTTTTCTATTTCTGCGAAAGATGTCATTGGGATGTAGATAGGGATTGCATTGAATCTGTAGATTGCCTTGGGTAGTATTGACATCTTAACAATAGTAAGTCTTCCAACCCATGGATATGGGATGTATTTCCATTTATTTATATCTTTTAAAATTTCTTTCAGCAATGTTTTGTAGTTTTCACTGTATAAGTCTTTCATCTCCTTGGTTAATTCCTAAGCATTTTATTCTTTTTTATGCTATTGTAAACATAATTGTTTTTGTAATTTCCTTTTCAGATTCTTCATTGTTAGTGTATAGAAATCAACTGATTTTTGTGTGTTGACTTTGTATCCTCCTACTTAGCTGAATTTATTAGTTGTAACAGTTTTTTTAAAAGTGTGGAATCTTTAAGGTTTCCTACATGTAAGATCATATCTGTGAACAAAGATAATTTTACTTCTTCCTTTCCAATTTGAATACCTTTTATTCCTCTTTCTTGCCTAATTATTCTAGCTAAAACTTCCAGTGCTATGTTAAATAAAAGTGTTGAAAGTAGATATCCTTGCCTTGTTCCTGCTCTTAGAGGAAATGCTTTAAGTCTTTCACCATTAAGAATGTGGGTTTGCTGTGGGTTTTTCATATATATATGTATATGGCTTTTATTATATTGAGGTAGTTTTCTTCTCTTCCTAGTTTATTGAGTGGTTTTACCATGAAAGGGTATTGAATCTTGTCAAATGCTTTTTCAGCATTTATTGAGATGATCATGTGTTTTTTCCCTTCATTCTGTTAATGTGGTGTATTACATTCATAGATTTGTTTGTTGTTAATCCATCCTTGTATTTCAGGAATACACTCCACTTGATCATGGTGCATAATCCTTTTATAGCACTGCTGAATTTGTTTTGCTAGTATTTTGTAGATGGTTTTTGTATCAATGTTCATAAGGGATATTAGTCTGTAGTTTTCTTTTCTTGAAGTGTCTTTGTCTGACTTTAGTATCAGGGTAATGCTAGCCCTCAGAATGACCTAGGAAATTTTCCCTCATCTTCAATCTTTTGAAAAAGTTTGAGAAGGATTAGTGTTCATTCTTCTTTAAATGTTTGGTAGAATTCCCCAGTGAAGCCATCTGGCCCAGGGCTTTTCTTTGTCCGGAGATTTTTGATTACTGATTCAATTTCTAGTTATAGGTCAATTCAAATCTTCTATTTCTTTGTGATTTAGTCTTGGTAGTTTTTCTATCTCTGGAAATTTGTCCATTTCATCAAATTTATCCAATTTGTTGGCATACAGCTATTCATAGTACTCTCTTAGAATCCTTTTTATTTCTGTAGAATAAGTAAAAATGCCCTCAATTTCATTTCTGATTTTAGAGATTTGAATCTTCTTTCTTTTTTTCTTAGTCCATCTAGCTAAAAGTTTGTCAATTTTATTGATCTTTTCAAATAGCCAACTTTTGGTTCCATTGATTTTCTTTATTATTTTTGTATTCTCTATTTTTTTAACCTGTGCTTTAATCCTTCTTATTTCCTTTTTTCTGCTAGCTTTAGTTTGTTATTCTTTTTCTAGTTCCTTAAATTGTAAAGTTAGGTTTTTGATTTGAGATCTTTCTTGTTTTATTCTTTTTTTTTTTTTTTTGAGGAAAATTAGACCTGAGCTGACATCCGCAACCAAAATACTCCTCTTTTTGCTGAGAAAGATTGGCCCTGAGCTAACATCTATGCCCATCTTCCTCTACTTTATACGTGGGGCACCTACCACAGCATGGCTTTTGCCAAGCAGTGCCGTGTCCGCACCTGGGATCTGAACCGGTGAACCCCTGGCAGCCAAAGATCGGAACGTGCGAATTTAACCACTGCGTCACTCGGCTGGCCCCAAGAATGTCTTCTTTAATTTCCATAAATTTGTGAAATTTCCACTTTTACTTCTGTTATTGATTTCTAGCTTCATCCATTGTGATTGGAGAAGATGCTTTCTATGATATCTATCTTTTAAAATCTGAGATGTCATTTGTGGCCTAACATATGATCTATCCTGGAAAATGTCCCATGTGCACTTGAGAAGAATGCGTATGCTCTGCTTGTTGTGTAGAGTTCTATATATGTCTATTAGATCTAGATGGTTCATTGTGTTATTTAAGTCCTCTGTTTCCTTTCTTAATTTCATTCTCGTTGTTCTATTCAATTTTGAAAGTGGGATGTTGAAGTATCCAGCTATGATTGTAGAACTGACTATTTCTTCCTTCAATTCTCTCAGTTATTGCTTCATATGTTTTGCTAGTCTGTTATTAGGTGTGTAAATGTGTAGAATAGCTGTACCTTCTTGCTTTATTGAACATTTTATTAAAATATAATGTCCTTCGTTGTCTCTTGGAAACTTTTTTGATTTAAAGTCTATTTCGTCTTATATTAGTATAGCTACTCTTGCTCTCTTTGGTTTCTATTTGCATGGAATATCATTTTCCATCCTTTTACTTTCAATCTATTTGTGTCTTTAGATGTAAAGTGAGTCTTGTAGACAGCATATAATTGGATCATGTGTTTTTATCCATTCTGCCAATCTCCATCTTTTGACTGGAGAGTATAATCCATTTCATTTAATGTAATTACTGATAAGGAGAGACTGACTTCTATCATTTCTTTATTTTCTATATGTCTTATAGCTTTTTTGTTTTCATTTCCTGCATTACTGTCATTTTTTTGTTTAGATGATTGTTTTTGTAGTGAAGTGCTCAAATTCCCTTCTCATTTCCTTTTGCATATATTCTGTAGCTATGTTCTTTGTGGTTGCCATGGAGATTACATTTAACATCCTAAAGTTATAACATCCTAAATTGAATTTATACCAGCTTAACTTCAATAACATACAAAAACTCTGTTCCTTTAAAGCTCTATCCCCACCTCTTTCAGTTGTTGATGTCACAAAATTATGTCTTTATATATTGTATGTCCCCAAAATAAACTAATTCTTTTAAGTACATTAGTCTTTTAAATTATATACAAAACAAACCAATGTATGTGGAGTTACAAATCAGTGTTACAATAATACTAGCTTTTAGACTAATAGTTTTGAAAATATATATTAGCCTCTTAAATCATGTAGAAAACAAAAAAAGTAGAGCTATAAATTGTTGTTACAGTAATACTAGGTTTAATAATGGCTCATTTATTCACTTTGATTGAGATCTTTCTTTTTCATGTGGCTTTGAGTTACTGTCTAGTGTCCTTTCATTTCATCCTGCAGGGCTCCCTTGAACATTTCTTGTAATGGATCCCTCAGCTTTTGTTTATCTGGGAATGTCTTAATTTTACTCTCATTCTTGAAGGACAGTTTTACCAGATATAGGATTCTTTGCTGACAGTTTTTTTCTTTTAGCACTTTGAATATATCTGCCCATTGCCTTCTGGCCTCCAAAGTTTCTGATGAGAAATCTGTTGATAGTTTTATTGAGGAATCCTTATATGTGCTCACTCTGGCTCTCACAAGGTATGTGCTGGCTGCTTCAAGAATACGTGCACAGCTACATACTGTGGGGCTGTGGGTGGGAGATAGGTAGCTGCTACTGTGCTAAGAGCTAAAATTAACTGCAATTTACTATTCAAGGCTTCCCTTGAACATTGCAAGCTGTCAACAGACTCTAGAGTTCTACATCATTATATTAGACACATTCTGCCATTGCAATTGTTGTCTAGTTAGTGAGACAGATTCCTGGTGCTTCCTATTTCACCATCTTCCCAGAATCCACTCCCATTTGGCTCTCTTTTATAGCTTTTTATTTCTTCTCCAAGTTTTGCTTTTTTTTAATCATTGTGATCGTATTTTTATTGAGCATAGTTATTAAAGTTGTTTTAAAATCCTTTTCTAATAATTACAGTACCTGGCTTTTCTTGGGATGGGTCTCAGTTGAATGTTTTTTTCTTGGATCTTGGTCACAGATTCCCGATTCTTCATGAGTCAAGTAATTTTTAACTATTTCCTGAGCATCATGGTTTTTGCGTTGTGGAGTCTCTGGATTTTATTATATTTCTCAGAAGTGTGGTGATGATTTGTTTTAGTAGGTAATTAATCTGCTTGGAGTCAAATGCAAACTCTGCTTCTTGGCTGACAGCTTAAATCTCAGTTCAGTTCTTTTATCTCTAGCTGTACATCTTTGAGTTTTCCCAGTGTATATGTGTAGTTCAGGGGTTAGCAAATATATTAATAGGGTATGTAAACAGAATTTTGAGCTCACATTTTTTCTTTCCTATTTATTTGATTTTACCTTCACATTTGAATATCTATAATTTCCCTGAATTTTCTCTGATCTCCTAGTATAGAAAGACTATGGTTTTTTAACTGAAATTTTAGCCGGTTTTATGGTGCCAACTTCAGTCCGCCCTGAGGATAAGAGCCATAATAACTGAAAACTTACTCCATTCTGGTCTCTTCTGGTTCTGTAGAAACTTAGCCATTTTGGAAGTCTCATTTTATAGTATTTTCTAAAATTTTGTGGACTTTAAAAATATTTTAATGTTATAATTTAGAGTTTTACGATATCATTTCATTTTATATTCCAATGTAGAATATTTCATGATGATTAAATCTTCCCAAAGACTCCTTCAAACCCTTTCCAAAATTGAATTTTTCCAGATTATATTCAGATACTGATAGAGTGCTTTTACAATTACCAAAATAGAATGTTTTTCACTTTGGGCATTTAAATTAACCAGCCATGTGATCAATCTCTATTAGGATGCTAAATATTACAAAGAGAACTAAAAGTTTATGAAGCAGGTATTTCAGTATTCAGAAAGCTTCAATTGGAATTTTGTCTCTGTAAAGACCAAAGATTTGTGATCTATGTTAGTGGTGACCTTAGAAGAAAAATCAAGGGAATAAATTATTGTGTCAAAATTACCTTTATAGGCAATGTTTCTGATGTCATAGGGCAATCTCTGCTTCCCTTTCTTCTTATAATTGTATCAGTTTCTCATTGTTAAAGAATTCCTCATTCCAAGCTACTCTATTATTTCTGGAATTTGTAGAAAGGTCAGTGAGTCTCAGGAGTTGTGATTACTTTTTCTAGCTGACATTTATTGATCTCATTACCTTCATGCTCATATTTCAAAAACTTTTTTTCATTCTGTTACCATTTCAAAGATGACAGAAATGCTGCAGTGCTCACTGTATTAGAACTGTGTGTAATTAAAATTTGTACTCTGTGTTTCATCACAATTTCAGTCAGAACCACAGCATGTATTGTTTATAATTAGATTATTATAATTAGAACAATGTGCATAAAATCAAGGCTGAATACATATTCTGACATATATTTTATTTCTTTTCATAGAAATAAATGTTGTAAAATCTTTGAGCATAAACCTTTTGCTAGTACTGAATAGTTCACTTGACTCTCTCCATTGCCAGTACTTAATTTTGAGTAACTGCTTTCAAAAAAGTTTACGTCATTTTTGCATAAGCAGTTACTACTTTTTTTTTTTTTTGAGGAAGATTAGCCTTGAGCTAACTACTGCCAATCTTCCTCATTTTACTGAGGAAGACTGGCTCTAAGCTAACATCCGTGTCCATCTTCCTATACTTCATACATGGGACACCTGCACAGCATGGCTTGCCAAGCAGTGCCATGTCCACACCCAGGATCTGAACCGGCAAACCGTGGGCTGCTGAAGCAGAACATGGCAACTTAACCACTGCACCACTGCACCGGTCCCAGCAGTTATGTCTTATAAAATCCTAAAGACAAAGGATAATAAAGAGATGTGAATAAAGATGGTTAAGCAAAATTAGACATAAACAGCTTTCAAACCTCCTTACTAACTGAATTATAATTAGACAGATTTAGCAAAGAAATATGTCTTTCCAAATATTTAACTCTTCAGTTCTAGCCCAAGTTCACTTGTCTACAATTAAATAAAAAATTAAAGGGATGGCAAGTTTTCTTTTTTAAAGTTATGTTTGTTTGGGGCCTGCCAGGTGGTGTAGTGGTTAAGCTGGTGCACTCTGCTTTGGCAGCCCGGGGTTCACATGTTCGAATCCTGGGCACAGATCTAGCACTGCTCGTTAAGCCATGCTGTGACGGCATCCCACATGAAATAGAGGAAGATTGGCATAGATGTTAGAGCAGGGACAAATTTCCTCAAGCAAAAAGAGGAAGATTGGCAACAAATGTTAGCTCAGGGCCAATCTTCCTCACAGAAAAGAAAAAAACCGTTATGTTTGTATGAGGGTAGGTGTCGAAGTAGTCTTGTCTTTTGTCTGTTTAAACCACAATTGTACTTAGTGAATGTGTCCTTCCTATTTTCCAAGAGTCTATTCAAGCAGAAAGATTTAAGGATTCTCCCTATGAGAATCAAAAACAGAGCTAGGACATTCAACTGTTGTGATGAATCAGAAATCTAATCTATGAACCATTTTCTAGATTATGTTTTAGATTGATTAATTTACAAAGGCCCCTAATTTACAGAAGTTAATAAATTGTAGTTGATTGCTATGACCAAAACCATTATTGGATTGGTCTCTGCCATTGTTTATGTATATAATCTTAGTCCTTTTTGCCACAGATTTGACTCCTGTTAATTCATTCCTGGGGCTTACTACTTTCTTTATTCTTCCTCCTAACTTGAGGGATAAGATCCAGAGAAGCATGGTCTGCATCTCACTGCCATTCATGGATTTGAAGGACCTACTGAAACCCCTAATTTAAAATTTTGTCCATGTTTCTGTCCAAATTTTCACTCTCTTGCTTTACTCATGTCTATATAAAGATCATTGACACATTGTGTTCACCAGGCAAACTCCAACCTTACAGTTTGCCAAATACAAAGATATTTATTATTTTGACATCCCCATTAGGCTCAAAAAAATATCCTAGATTGAAATCTCCACTAGCCATTATAGAATATGCTAATTCCTGGAAATAAGTGTTTCATGGACCTTTTTATAGGGTAAGCCTGGTATTTCCTGAAGAAAACATCTCCAACTCTTTTCTTGTAAAATATAACTTTTTATTATTTTTAATGACAAGCATGTTTTATAATATATGAATAACATATGTAAAGTTCAGAGATTCTCTTTCTAATAGTTTACTTTGTCTAGGTGGGATATAAACCAGTTAAAATAAGAAAAGAAATCTGTTTGAATGACATCCATGTCTTCTGATGTTGGTCAGAGACCAGAGCTTTCCTTGTCATCACAAGAAGCTTTTTCTTTGGATATTGTTATGGCTAAAGCTCATTGTTTGAAATCAAATCAACATATTTACTGATAATATCATAGCTTAGGCACCATGCTACCTTTAGTGGAAGATATGAGGAAAGTACTGGTACCAAATACTGGGTTATTGAGTTATAGATATTATTTTATTTATTCCCAGCAACATTGAAATGGGTATTAGTCCCATTTTATAGCTGATGAAATAAGCTCTTGGTTAGTAAATAGTATGGCAATTATTAGATCCCAGAAAGGACAAAATCCAAACCCCCTGCTCCATGGTAATGCCTTCAAACTTCTTTGGTCATATCCCCTTTGAAGGAATTGTGAAAAATATGCTCCTCATGCAGGTTTGAGCTGATAGCTAAATTAATTTTTAATTGAAATTTTAAATAATCATAAAAGTGCTATTTGATATATCATGAATATTTTCACTTAAAAATTAATACTCAGATCTCTCTTAAAAGTGTCCAATTGAGCCTAAATTTCACAGTGATTTGATGCTCAAAATTATTTATTTTTTAAAAAGTACACAGACATTATTTTTATGTTTAGGACTTTTATACACGTTTTTCTCCTAGATCCCTGAGTTTCATTCTACAACCTTCACAAAATTTTATTTTAATGTAATATTTGTTATGCTTGACATCTCTTATTGATCACCCTATTATACTATTCTACAAAAAAAGTGTGTATAATTCAAAATTAATTTTTTAAATTTCCTATAATCATGAGGCTCTAAATACTAAGACATATCTTCATAATTAATTTGTTGATACAATTTTTATTAGCTCTTATGTAGGTAGGACAATATAAATGTATCAAAAGTCTGATAGTTATTAAACATGAAAAATAAAATTTATTGGTCATACATTTCTAAGTGAGAAAGATGAAGCTTTTTCAATTCTTCTCTCTATAGGTGAATATTCAGAATTGTTAGAATCAGATAAAGTTCAATCCTGTCTGTTGATTTTTGTTTTATTTTTATGACTGTAGTTGCTGAGAATCCTTTTCACATAATTAAGTAGCTGGGAATGGAAGTAGCAATGGTACTCAGTTCTTCTGAAGTTTTTATAGCCATATGCCAAAAGTCACAAAAATTATTTTTAATAATGTAAGTTATTTTTTCAATTGGGCATTCCTTCAATTTTGTTGAAAGCATAGAATTTAAATCCAACTGACTTGCAAAATGAGTTGTTAAACAGTCACTAGAGTCACTCATTTGTCAACATCAACACCAATGTTTCAATCAAACTGACCCTTCATTTGATGCCCAGGACAGTTTTACTGGCTAGGGACACACTTCATAGGAGGATTCTGAATGGTGACAGATAATCATTTCTTCTGTAAAGTAGGAAAAAGGATTATGAAAGGGGAGTTGGGAATGAAGAACCAGCCAACCCATTCTTCCTCGGGTCAGAATTGGAAAAGAATCCACATAGAAGCTAAGGGTCTGAAAATCATCAATGTCCTTTGGAAACTTTGACTTTTTGGAATGTCTTTGTGTACCCTCTGCTGTATTTATACCCAACCCAGTATGAAGACCATAGCTCCATGCCACACTGTGGACTTTGCAGTCTAGTTAAAAAGAGTGAACAGGTGAAGAATTTAATTTCAATAAAACAATAGAAATTTTAACAAAAGTAGTTCAAGTCCACAAAACACCAAATCTCACAAGATTCAGATTAATTGCAATCACGCTGTATGTATTTTTCATTCGCTATTTTGTCAATAATGTTCATCCAAACACTGATATAACTATATGTAAGCCAGGATAAAAAAAGTATAAAATTAAGTCATAGAAATGTAAGAGTCTGATTACCGTTTAAACACTCAAGTTTTCAACATATTTTAGTGAAATATGGGTAAAAGAGCAAGAAATAGATGTTCCTTCAGGCTTTCACCCCAGAGGTTGCCCTTGAACTAAGGGTAGAACTGACACTTAGCAGAAATTATCAGCAATAATCCCCATCCAGCTGTTTCTTACCTGTTCTTGCGGCCACCAACCACCTCCTGCTCCCTTAAACACACAAACTCTGTGAGCCCCATCTGAGATTGACAAAGATGCATTGCAAATTCTCACAAACATCTTTCTGTCAAATCCTTCTTGTGCTTCTCATGTTTTAGTTTATGTATTTTATGTAACAGACACACAGAAGTGCCTGGCTATTATAGCTATATGGTAGAATATAACCCTTTGATCAACATAAACAATCCTTGTTTTTTTTCAATTTTGTTTTCTATCTACTCTGTTAATGTTGACACGTCTGCCTTTTCTAGGGTTTTTTTTTAATTTGGCCAACTTTTATTTATTGTTATATTTTTAACATTTCTACAGCACTTTGTTTTAGATGTATGTTTTCTAGGTGTGACATATTTCTTTAAACCAAATAAGACACATTTTTTTTTCTGAGTTAATTTAAATGAATTATATTCATTGATATAACTGAGATGCCTGTAGTATTAATTTTATATTGCTGAGTAAAGAAATACTACAAACATAATGGCTTCCAATAATACCAATTTATGATTTCACAGTCCTGTTGGTCATAAATCCAGGTACTGAGAGGCTGGGTTCTCAGCTGGCTGTGTTTTCATCTGAAGCTCAGGGTCCTCCTCGAAACTAATTCAAGTTGCTGGCAGAATTCAGTTCCTTGATGGATACCTGCTGAAGGATCTTCTGCTCTCTGGTCCATGTCACATGACCCCCTCCATCTTCAAAGCCAGCAATGGAGAACTTCCTCCACATCAAATTCATGTTCCAGAATTTGAATCACTTTTCCAGAAAGAAGGCTCACCTAATTTATCCTCATATATTCTCAGGCCCACTGAGGATAATCTCCCTTTCTTAAAGTCAACTGGGCAAAGTAGCATAAGCTAATCACAGGAATGACTGTCCCATCATATTCATAAAGCCTGCCTACCTTCAGTGGAGGGGATTATACAAAAGTGTACACCGGAGACCGGCCCCATGGCCAAGTGGTTAAGTTCGTGTGCTCTGCTTTGGTGGCCCAGGGTTTTGCTAGTTCAGATCCTGGGCATGGACATGGCACCACTCATCAAGCCATGTTGAGGTGGCATCCCACATAACACAACCAGAGGCACTCACAATTAGGATATCCGAGTATGCACTGGGGGGCTTTGGGGAGAAGAAGTAAAAACAAGAAGAAGAAGATTGGCAACAGAGTTAGCTCAGGTGCCAATCTTAAAAAAAAAAAAAAAGTGTACACCAAGGGGCAGAAATCTTGGGACCATTTTGGAACTGTACCTACCATACTTCTCTTTACTTTTGTAATCAATCTTATTTTACAACTTATTTGGGCCTTTAATTTTTTTCTAAAGAAATTTTTTAAAAGAATATATTTTTAGAGCAGTTTCAGGTTTACTATAAAATTGAGAGGAAGGTACAGAGATTTCCCATAAAACTTCTGCACCCACACATGCATAGCCTCCCCCATTATCAACAGTACTTATCAGAATGGCACTTTGTTTTCTTTTTTTATTACCAAGGATAAACCTAAGGAATTTTACTTTGTGAACAAACCTTAAATTACAGAGATAGTTTGGATAATAGTTGAGTATATCGGTCAGGGAGATAGCTCTGAAAACATCACTTAGAATGAAATCACAGCTCCAATTCTATACAATTTGAGGCAAGCTCCTTAACTTCTCTTTGCCTCAGTGTCTCATTGGAAAAATGGGAATAATATTACCTACTCCCTAGGGCAATTTTGATCATTAAATGACTTCATGTAAACAAAGAACACAGAGTCCAGGAGAACAGCATTCAATAGGTGTTAACTATTAATATTTATCTTTCACAATTACATGGAAGATACTTATTCTGTTTTAAAATCTACTAGATTCCAAGTATACTTTGCAACTATATTTCTCTAACTATATACAATATCTAATTCTATGTAATATCTAATGATGGATTTAGCAAGCATTTACTATTATATGTCTCCCAGTCTTTATCAATATTCTATTTTATGTCAGGTCTCTATGATAAGTTAACAGAAAATTGAAGAAAGTGAAGAAGCCACAGTGTTGATCTATGTGGAAAGGAGATTCATAGGCAAAGGAGACACAGGCTCCTGAGATGAGTGAGGGCCGGATGTGTTCTAGAAAATAGAAAATATGCCAGTGTGACTAGAAGTGAACGAGGAGGGAGTGGTAAGAGATGAGATCAGAGAGATCTTGTTGGGCTAGATCATGTAGGATCTTGTAAACCCTGGCAAGGACTTTGGTTTTCACTCTGAGGAAGTTGGAAAGCCATGGGAGGTGTTTTTTCTCTTTTGGTAAAGAAGATTGTTTTTTCTCTTTTGAAAGAAGATTTCTCTGAGTTAACATCTGTTGACAATCTTTCTCCTTTTGCTTGAGGAAGATTGTCACTGAACTAGCTAACATCTCTGCCAAACTTCCTCTATTTTGTGTGGGATGCCGCCTCAGCATGGCTTAATAAGCAGTGTGTAGGTCTACATCTGGGATCTGAAACTGTGAGCCCCAGGCTGCTGCAGTGGAGCACGTGAACTTAACCACTACTCTATCAGGCTGGCCCCCATAGGATGCTTCTAAGTAGAGGCATGACGTGATCTGACTTTTGTTTTAAAAGGATGGCTGTGGCTACTCTGTGAAGACACTGAATGGAGACAAAGGTGGAAGGAGAGAGTGCATGTAGTTGAAGTGAACGACAGAGTGATAGTCAAGGATATAATTAGAATTAGATTATCCAGAATTACTAGATAATGAATATATTTGGAGGAGAAAGTTGAGAGTATTTGGGTTGGTTGTATATAGTTACAAGGAAAAGAGAGAACTCAATTATGCCTTGACTATTTTGATCTGAGCAACTGGAAAAAATGGAATTGCCATTTACTGAGATGTGGAATCATGAGAAGAAAAGATATAGGGAAGATCAGGAACTCAGTTTTGAATATGTTAAATTAAAGATGCCTCTTAGTTATGTAGCTGGAGATGTTAAGTAAGCAATTTGAATATACTAATTTAGAGTTCAGGAGTGAGGTTGGCTTTGAGATGAAAATGAGCAAGTTGCAGGAGATTGAGAGTATTTGAAGTCCTGTGTTAGTGGATGTAGATCAAGATGAGAAGAGTACAAGGACAGGGCACTAAGGCCTGCCGACATTGCATATAGTGATACAAAAGAGAAAGAAAAGAACAGCCACAGGAGTTAATTCTTTGAGTAGACAGTAGTGGGTGGCATCCAGTGAATAAGTGGAACCCTTGAATTAAGGTAACAGCACTGACAGTTCACTCATTCTAACAGGGAGAAGGCCAAGCATAGTATTTGACATAAGAATTTTGCCTGGGTTGGTATGATATGGATAGAGAACATTTTTTTTATAGTATAAAATATTATCTTTTTAGGCATAGTAATTAGGGCAATAGTAGTCCCCTATTCCTTTAACAGGAACTGGAAGGAAATAAAAAGAAAGTTAAAGCTGCCCACTTTGAGTGGAAAGGGCTCAGCAGTGGCTAGAAGCTAAGGAGGAGGGTCACAGAGAGAAAAGACAGGGTGAGGGATATACCACTGCCACAAAGTAGGAAGGCTGAGTGCACATATCTTGTTTAGACAGTACTTTAAAACTTAAAAAACACCTCAAGGCTTCCCCCATAAAAATCAAATGTCTAAAATGGTTTCAAGATTGTCATGCATTTGTCTAAGTTTGTCATCTCATACCAAACAGAGGCTAAATGATGTACTTAGGATGTTAGATTAGAAATTTTTAATTTTATTATTACATATTATGGGTGATCATAGATAAACCACCCTACTCTCATTCCTAAGTAAAAGAAGAGGAATATGGTTTCCTGGAGAAGACATATGTCTTTGGAAAATATCATACTCAAATTAGAATAAAACTATTGGCACAAGACACCAAAGAAACTATTGGCATTATTTCTTATTGACAAAAATACAAATAATTTATTGATGAGCCAGTGAGAGTTTTTAAGTGTAACAAGACAGAAATATCCAAACGCATTCAACTAAAGAGGCTAAATAATCAGTCTTAACAAGACTGATCAAACTTAACAAGCTGCATAATTTTAATAGACTCTACTTGAATATATTAAATTTTACTTATATGTTTGTGAGACTGCCTTTGTGACATACCCTTCACCTAAACCCAAATTACACACCATTATATAGTCAGGAGAATTTTCAGAGAGGAAAAAATTAAAAATGGTTGACAATTTATGCAAATAAATACAATTTGAAATAAAATTAGATATCACATTTGAGTTAACAAATTTGTAAAAATTAAAAATATTCATCTTATTCTCTATTGGAGAGAGTATGGAGAAAAGATGTTATCATTTATTCTTGGATAGAGTTTAAATTGACACAAGAGTTTGAAGAGCAATGTGGCAATATATGTTAAAATTTTAAATGTGTCATCAATTCAATTTCTAAGAATTTATCCAAACAAAACATTCCCACAAGTGTGCAAAGATGAGTGTTCAAGCATATTCAGTGAAGCATTATTTGTGCTAGAGAACATTGGAAATAGCTTAAATACATATCAATATAGGATTTATTAAATGTTATGATGAATCCTATAACCTCTAGACAACAGTTAAGGAATATTTAATTCAGAAAAATAGCCAAGCTATGCAGTTGTATTTTCCATTTAAGATATAGAAGAGCAGTGGAAACCCATGAGCCTGGGTGCAGTGGTAGCAGTTTGCCTTGAGTGTGGGCAATACGGGCAATAAAGATGATAGAGAATTTCAGTGCAAGAATAAAATTGGCTAAGAGACAGCCTGCCCTTTATTGTTACCAGGAGCTGGCAGTTTAAACAACATCAGTCAAAAAATACTCCTCCCCTCTGCTTTACTCCTATTGCACATCTTGACCCCTGCCCTTGGCTGGCTACTGCAGAAGGAGAGAGGAGTTGAGAATAAAAGAGGGGGAGAAGAGGGAGGAAGGGAGGGAGTGAGAATATGAACAAGTAGTAAATTCGGGAGTGGCCACATGTTTCAAATGTAGAAACTTACTGTAGTTTTCGCTATATTTTGAAGAGTCTTATATGCCATAATATGGGACTTGGCAAACAATGATCTATGGACCAAATCTGGGCTGTTGCTTGCCTTTGTAAATAAAGTTTCATTGGAACACAGATGCATTCATTCTTTTATGCATGTCTATGATTGCTTTCACCCTGCAACAACAAAGCTGAGTAGTTGCAGCAGAAATTATAAGACCCAAGAAGCCTAAAATGTTAACTATCTGACCATTTATGGAAAAATTTTATGGACTTCTACTATAAATAATGGAATATTTTAGTTATATTCAAGAACAGTTATTTCCTATTGGGTTGAATTACTTTACTCAATTGTTGAATTGTATGTTGATGGCTATTTGGTCACTACCAATTTCTATCATATTTAATGAGTGTTGTGTATTAATTCCTAGTTTACATATTTTATCATTTTTGTGTTATTTATGGACAATCTATAGGAAAGTTGTCAGCTTTTCAGCTAAATAATTGAGACTTTCCATTTAATAAATTGTCCTTGTATGTAGAGCCATGTTTGAATGCTTGGAGTTTCCACGTCTCCTGACTCTAGAAAGTAATATAAAATATAAAAATAAAATAACAAATACTTTATTTCTGCTCCTTTCCATAAATTTATGTAAATTGCATGGGACCAGATTGCTTACATAGTTTTGGTGAATATATCTTACCTGGGCCTGCAATATAGTGCTCATTCAGATGCAGAAACAGAACTACTGTGTTTATTCAAAAATACATGACAATTTAAATTATGGAATTGTCCTGTGACAGAGGTCTAAGTGGTTTACACAAGGCCACATTTATAACACATGCTTAGATTGGGCTCTCACTTGAAAGTCCGTTATTTTTCAGGAACCGCAACCCCCCCACCCCCCACCGCCCCGGCCTCAATGATCCAAAGGTGTCTTACACATTTTTAATAGAAAGTCTGCCAGTAATAGGCATTTTATAGACTTTAATTAAATGAATAGTGTTTTCTTCTGATCTCACATGGAAGTGTTTGTTGAAAAGAGTGATAGGAAACCACAGCTCCCAGAATATAAGGAAAAGGAGATTGTTGTTATTTGGTAGCATATTCTCAGAGAAGACCAAGTCCCTAGCGTTTTACCAAACCCGCCCTGGAGTTAGGCCTGTTGAGTCCTGCTCTATTTTACCCATTGGAGATTCATTTCACTACTCAGTCTTATAAACGGCACATGACAAAACTGGTTTTTTTCCTTTTAAAATTTTTTTCTTTTTAAAATTTTTTTCCTTTTAAAATTATTGTCTTCCTCTGATTAGTTTATTTTACCATTAACTACTGCACACTTAACATGCAAGAGGCTGTTTTCGAACCACAGAGGAACATTGAACAAGACAAAATCTCTGTCCCCAGAGGAGCTTATGTTCTACATTCAAATTAGATATTCTTGTTCATATTCTCTCTCCTGTCCCCTCCCCCTCCCCTGCTCTCGTCTTTGAATTTTACGGCTAGTAAACTAAACATTTTGCTCAGGGATTCTGAGGAAAATGGCAGCCTGAGTGCTTATGAACTCTCCACCTCCCAATTGTTTCTTTGTTGAAGGAGACAACAAGAATACTCTGCTACTCTCCGAGGGGCTCAGCCCTTGCAGACCTGTGATTTCCAAGGGGGGAAAGCAGTGCCCACCTGCCTGTGCAGAGTCCTGGGAGGATCAGCTATGCCCTGCTAACCTTCAGGACTTGCAGGAAAGTTGAAAGCTGACACACGGCTGCCTCTTGAGCTTAAGAAGACCTGGACAGATTCTCAGTATTTGATATCTGGTCTATAGTTTTGTTCTACAAATATTTTGAGGGTTGTTTCAAAATCATATACCCTAGTAGAAGATGTGTGGAGAAAAATGAAACAAGAATAGCAACATTGGGGGATAAAGTGGCTGGTCTTATAAAGCAGCAAGCACATACATGTAAAATATAATCCCAAAGAGAACATGTAAAGAAATAAACTAACAGATACAAGGTGTCGTTAAGATCTCTGTGCCTTAATCAGGCATATATATGACTTGAGAGGGCATATTGGAAAACTAACTAAATTTGCATGAGATTTAGAATGATCAGTTTAATGAGGAATTGTGTTTAGTTGAACAGAACATGAAAAAGATAATAATTTGAATGAAGCTAAATTAAATTTCATGAAAAAAGTTCATGTGTTTTATACACAGACTCAAACTGGACAAAATTGTGGTGTCAGCATTTACCAAAAAACCTTCCTACCTCAGATGGAAATTTAAAATAAACTCAACACATTTGCTTCATTCTAAATATTAGATTTAAATTTGATTCAAATTATATTTTTCATACTTTTTATAATACATATCAACTAAGGTAGATTTTACTCTCATAAATCACAAATATATATAATGATGATTTTTGCATAAAGTCTAAATAAAAATTGCATTTTTTATACACACAAAAGAAGGAGATTTGATCACTGTCTTCGAAATGTCCACCAAATAATAAGATCTTCTCTGGGGACTTTAGAAATAGGTCAATTGAATGAAACAGAAAAGATGCATTGAAATGTGGAACATGTTCTTCTTGAAAAGATTGATGTATTAAATATTTATGCAAACACATTAAATTGGCAAGTGTATGAAAACATTATTACATATTCATCACCTTCACATCTCATCTTTTTGAAAAGAACTTCTTTCCTATAAAACTAAAATGGATGACTATAAGTTTTCCAAAGTCACAGTTTAAAAATTTCATAAGATGGAGTAGTTTGTCTTTCAGAGTTTATATTAATTCTTGTAAATAACAAAATTAATGTTGAGACTAGAAAAGGTTAATAATTTACTCAAAATAGAAGCAGTCAAGTGCTGTTTCATCCTCAGTCTTTCTCCATAAAACATGAACTGGAGCCTCCTAATATGAAAGATGCTCCCTAAAAGTGAATATTCACTTTGAGAAATAAATGAGCTCTTGTAGGTCATGGAGTCATTTAGCAAACAACCGGTTCTGTGGCAAAAGCCAAATGTCATAAGGGAATTAATGCAATTCCAAAGTACCTAAGTTCTCCTGGGTTGTAATGAATCCTGACTGAGTCCAAAATTTTATGGTCTTTGGAAAGTTTTATTTAAATTGACTACACTTCTCAGTAAAAGCCAGAAAGTTGAAATGATTTTACGTAGGCTCTAACAATATTCATGTTTAATATAAACTGCCTTATTATGATGATATGGTGTTCTGTATTCAAAACTTTCTTTCTTCCTTCTCCACTTCTTCTTTTTTTCCCTGCTGAACTCTTTTCCCATCTCACAGCTTTTCATTACCTCATTCTTATTTGATTTTTATGACACTTCCATTGCTGTTTTATTCCTATATCATCCTATCTTGTCATCCCATTTCTACAAGCTACTATTACTTTACTGCTCTCTTCTGCCTGTACCTCTTTTCTTTTTCACCCTGCCTCCTGTGTCTTTGATGTTTTAAAGACTGCCACCTTAATTCCTTATTTTTCCTCACTTTGAGTTCTCATGATCTCTGTGCTTTGAAGTTTGTTCACGGTCACAACCCTGGGAGGGGTGGGGGTAGCACGTTGTTGGTGTTGACTCTATGTAACTTGACTATTCCTACCACATGTCATAGTAAGGAAAATCCATATCATGACATGGAAGAAATGGAGGAGGAAGAGAGAGAAAAAGAAGGTCAGAGATGTGGCTGTAGGTCGCGGATTTTAAAAGAAACTTGGAATTTAACTCTGGCAAAAATTGACCTATCCTTCTGTAATCCAAACCTCTTTTTGTCTGTGTGTGGCTATTCGGTAACCTTCAGCCTCCAGACTCTGTGGCCATTTTTCCTTTGCTATCCAAATGCACTCACTGGAGCTCCATCCCGTGTACTGTGTAAGAAGTCTCCTGCCTCCTCCAAATCCCAGAAGAGTGCAGGCGTTTGTTTCTCCTGCTCACTACTCAGTACTAGTCCCGTGCTGCTGACCAACTCTGGAGGCCTTTTCTGTTTCTCACCTTCCCTGCACTGCTTTCTCTTCCCCTTCCTGTTTCTCCATAGGCATGGAATGCAAACCCTGCTCATTCGATCCCTAAAGCATCATTCTTTTAAGTAAAACTGTTACCGAAGAATGGGGGATAAAGGTTAGAGATTAAGCTCAGAACAGCACAGCACAGTGAAAATATCAAAGTAAAAGTAAGTTTTTAGTTTGACAGCTTCTTGGTCATACCCACCTCAGTTCTGTTTGAATTTGCCAGATTATTTTCTCCCTAGACATTGTTTCCCATATCTTCCTCTTCTCCCCATTCAGGGACCCCCAAGCATGTTCTCCTGTGACCAGGAAAATATTCTACATTCTTGCTACTTTATTACATGGAGTGATTTGTTTCATTTTGTGTAACCACTCTGTGTTAGTTTCTCATGGCTGCTCTAACAATTTACCACAAACTGTGTGGTTTAAAACAACAGAAATTTATTCTCTCACAGTTCTCAAGGCCGGAAGTCTGAAATCAAGATGTCAGCAAGGCCATGCTCCCCATGAGGCTCTAGGGGAGATTCTTTTCCTTGCCTCTTCTCAGCTTCTGCTGCTTCCAGGCATTCCTTGATATTCCTTGGTTTGTGGCTGTGTCACTCGAATCCCTGCCTCCTTCTTCATCTGGTCTTCTGAGTCTTCTCTTCGTCTATCTCTTACAAGGACACTTATTGGATTTAGGGCCCACTTGGGTAATCCAGGATGGTCTCATCTCAAGATCCTTCACTTAGTTACATCTGCAAAGATGCTTTTTCCAAATAAGGTAACGTTTACAGGTTTCGGGAATTAGGGCATCGGCATATCTTTTAGGGGGGCCATCATTCAACCCATTACACAGTCTATCTAAGCAGACTTGGGTTTTCTCACCTTTGCTGACAGATAGATAATGAAAGTATTTTCCCAATTTAACTTAAAGAAGAAAAGTAATTCTGTCCCTCAGGATAATTATGTAGTCCTTCTAGGGATTTTAGAGCAAAGTGCGTTTTGATTTAAAATGATGTTTTTTTTCTCATTAAAAGACCCTAACCAATTAAAAATGGTTAAGATAATGTAACATTGTAAAATACAGGAAAATTATTTATAATACCAAATACTTAAATAAAAATTTGTATATATTTAAACAAATGCGTTTATAATCTATGTTTTTGTATGTGTTTGTATGCATACATGTATATGTAAAAATACATATTTGTAATCATAATGTACTTACGACTATATGCCATGATTAATCTTAACATATAATAATCCTTTTCAATATTTTAACTTATTTTTATTTACTATTTTTAATTTTAATTATTTAAGAAATGCTTAGTCATTGTAGAAAATACAAAGGAAGAAAAAATTAATCATGCAAAATTGTACCACAAAAAAAGTAACCAATTTGCGGACATAGACATCCTTATTTTCTCATGAGGTTATGTGCATATGTATGTCTAAATCTATACCTGTAACTACATCTACATTTATTTGTGGTTTTGTTTATAACAAAACTTGAATCATACCATATTGTTTTATACTTGATTTTTTTCATTTTTCCAGTTAATATTGTACTATCCTTTTTATTTTAAATTGTTTTATAATAGTATCATTATTCTCTGTACAATATATATGTATATATAGTACATCATTGTTTTGATATTCTATAAATTATCACTGGAGATTATTTTCACTACTAACATGAACACTGTTGAACATACTTTTGTCATAATCTTTATAAATGTGTATAATCATTTCTCTAGTATTCTTAAAGATGAATTTGCTGGATCATAGAACGTGTATGTTGTGGCAGAGACTGCTAGTCATCTAGCAAAATCTCTGTTCTTCTCTACTTCCTGGGCACCAGGAATCTCATTTCCCAGCCTCACTTGCAATTGGGTGCGGCCGTGTGACTCAGTTCTGGCCAAAGGAATAGAAGAGTGTGACTCTTTTGTGCCATCTCTGGGCCAAGGTTATTAAAAAGCCAATCTACTTCCTTCAGGTCCTCCTTCCCCTGGGCTGCCTGGAGGCGGCAGAGGGAGAGGTCTGAAGGACAGAAGCCTGGGCCCCTTAGCTGCCAGGTGGAGGGAGCTACCCTTTGACTAGATTGGGAACATCTATCAGGGGTTAGTCAACTGAAAAATAAACTTCTATTGTTTTTGAGCTGTTATATATTTTAGGGTCTTTTAAAAATTACTGTTCTATGCTAAGTAATACACTTGGTTTTAGAAGTTTTGGTACATATTACTATACTACATTTCTCAAAATCATAGTAGTGAGGATATCCCTGATGCTTTTTAATCAGCAGTATACTCAAATCTTTACAAGCAATTTTAATATTTACTAGAAAAGTCCTGCCAAGACTTTCTAGAGATTCTCCTACATTTATTCTTCCTCGTGACCGTTATAATCATGTTGCCAATTTTTCTACAAAGTCTTAAGACTGTTAAGGTTGTTAAGGCTGAAACTGATACAAAATTATTAATTTTAGCATTCTTTCATTGTTAAACCTTATATATTCTAATTATTTATTTTTATGTTGCTGTGATGAACTGTTTTCTACATATAGATTTCCAAAGTTAAATCATTTCCCTATATGAATTTCCAAGAAAGGTGGGAATTAGAGAAACGGTAGGAATAAATCTACGATTCTTCATATGGATTTTAATTTGTCTTCTATAAGGAGTATGTAAAGACAGTCTCATCAGAGTAAGCCAATTTGACCCCGAAGTCATTATCATTGTGTTTGGATATTAACGTTAATTTTTTTTTTTTAATATTGGCATCTGAGCTAACATCTGTTGCCAATCTTCTTTCTTTTTCTTCCTCTTCTCCCCCAAGCCCCCCAATACATAGTTGTACATTTCTAGTTGTGAGTGAGTCTGGTGGTGCTATGTGGGACTCCACCTCAGCATGGCCGATGAGCAGTGCCATGTCCATGCTCAGGATCCGAACCAGCAAAACCCTGGGCCACTGAAGTGGAGCACGTGAACTTAACCACTTGGACATGGGGCCGGCCCCCTAACATTAACTTTTTTCAATATCAAGAAAATAAAATGTTACCTCAGGGTTAATTTAATTGCATTTCTTCTGTGTCAACATTGATGTTCGTATGAGTTTCTAAATGAGTTTAAATTCCTTTAATGTAAATTATTTATTATCTTTGTCCACTCACATGTTAGGGTCTTAATTTGGGTAACTGTATGTATTGCAGATGGATCATCCTTCTAGTGATCTGTATTGAATTAAATTTTCTATGATTTGTTTTTACTTAATTCAACAGTCCGTGAGGAACTTATATTGATATAGGGTGTGTGAGCTGTGTATCTTATATTATTTTTTCCACAAATTGCTAATTAATTATTGTCATTTATTTATTAACATTCCCTCCTCTGTCACTTCCATAGGTTACCTATGTCAAATAAAAATTCTGTTATAAAGTTTTTCATACATTTTCACTATGCTCTATTTCTCTTCATACTACCTTTGTTTTAGCAGCACACTGTTTAATTATCAATGTTTTAAAACATAGCTTGATATCTGACTGAGTTGGCAACCCTGCCTCATAGTTATTCTACTAAAAATATTTTTGATAATCTCTCATTATTTTTGATTTTTAAAAAAGTTTTGTTAGAAATCACAGGAAAACAATTGCGAACTACTTTAATGGGGATTGTACCGACTCCTCAGAGCAACTTATGTAAAAATATCTTTTAAAAAATATTAGTCAGGGGTTGGCCGAGTGGCATGGTGGTTAAGTTCGTGCACTCTGCTTCAGGGGTCTTGGATTCACAGATGAGGATCCTGGGAATGGACCTGCACACTGCTAATCCAGCCATGCTGTGGTGGCATAACACATACAAAAAATAGAGGAAGATGAGCACAGGTGTTAGTTTAGGGCTAATCTTCCTCATCAAAAAGAGAAAGACTGGCAATGGATGTTAGTTCAGGGCCAATCTTCCTCACCAAAAAAACAAAAAACAAAAACAAAAAAATTAGTCAGTAAATCACTATTCCCATTATAAAAGAATCATAAAATATTTAAGGGGTATTTTGCTTAAAAACAAGTATTTTTTGGGTTGGCCTGGTGGTGTAGTAGTTAAGTTTGCATGCTACGCTTTGGTGGCCAGAGGTTCATGGTTCAGATCCTGGGTGCAGACCTACACACCATTAATCAAGCCATGTTGTGGTAGGGTCCCACATACAAAATAGAGGAAGAATGGCACAGATGTTAGCTCAGCAATAATCTTCCTTAAGGAAAAAGAGGAAGATTGGCAACAGATGTTAGCTCAGGGCCAATCTTCCTCATCAAAAGAAAAAAGTATTTTTTTATTGAGGTATAATTGACATAACATTATATTAGTTTCAGGTTTACAATGTAATGATTCAATATTTGTGTATATTGAAAAATGATCATCACCACAATAAGTCCAGTTAACATCTATCACCATACAGTTACAAAATTTTTTTTCTTGTGATGAGAACTTTCAAGATCCACTCTCCTAGCTACTTTCAAATGTACAATACAGTATTATTAACCATAGTCACTATGCTGTACATTACATCCCCATTCATTTTATAACTGGAAATTTGTACCTTTTAACTTCCTTCACCTATTTTGCCTACCACCCGCTCTCCCCCTCAGGCAATCCCCAATCTGTTCTCTATATCCATGAGCTCATTTTTGTTTTGTTTTTTGAAAAATAGGCATTTTTTAATGAGAACTAAGAAACATGTGATTACTTGCTGCCAGAAATAAAATTAAAATAATACTATATGAAGGGCTCTCCATTTTTAAAAAAATTCAAATACACATACAGTCTCTGTGGCAGGGATTTTGCCTCACTTCACGTGTCACCAGATGTGTGGCCATGGTCCCTGATAACTGTATGGGTCTTACATTCTGCATTTCCTTTAATATGGGAGTCTAGGAACCTTCAAGAAGACTAGATACTATGTCTCACGAAGCTCGGGGTTTGAAACGATAAGCTTGATATTGCAAGAAGTCAGGAAATGAAGGTTTTTTTTGAGAAATGGAATTATGTTTCTATATGGAAGTTAATTAGATATTATGCCTTATAACCAATATGATCTAATTCATAATGAACGTATTTTATGAAAAAAATAAAGATTTGAATTTTCATTAAGACCGTTTTGTGGCGGTAGTGTGCCTGTTCAGTAGATTTGCATGAAGCGTGATTAATGATAGCTAAAGAAATAGTCTTACAGGTAGAGGGAGATGAAAAATTATTCTAATAAAAGAACATTTTATAGGATAAGCATTTCAACATCCTTCCCCCCAATTCGTTGAAATTTTGTGACATAAAACACCTATGTGAAATGGTAATGAGATAAACCTATTAGCCTGTGCTTGTTAGTGTGATTCGTTTACCCTGAGCATGAGTTTTCTACGACAAAAGCTCACAGTTCCACTTTCTAGAGACTGCATAAGGCATGAAGCAAATAACTAGTTCAGCACAATTTGACAGCACAAATGCAAACATTACTAACCAATTCATCTATAAATAATTGAAAATGTGAAAATAACTATAGTAAAAACTAATGTTTCCCGGTATGTTATTATTGTTACATTGCTAGATTACATTCTCAGTTTCCTTCCCTTTGAAAGCATGGACACCTCTGAGAAGACCAGATCCATTTTACAACTCACATAGGACTTTTCATGCGGCTGATGGCATAACTGTTTTTACATGTCTTCCGTCTAATTTAAGATATAAGATCCTTGGGTCATGTGACATGAATGATTAATATATGAGTTCATATTTGGAATAAAAAATATAATAAATACTATTAATGCAAAATAATATTAATAAAATTATGGAACATGCATGGAATGAATGCATTGTAGAGCTTGTTTATTTCAACTATGGTTTCTGACACAGGTATAGTGGTTAGTACAATCTTTATTCTGGTTGAGTGATTATGGATTTTTTTATAATTATAGGAAGAAAACTGTGACATATTCAGCATTTTCTTACTTGAAATAAGGGCAGGCTTTATGGGCATGTGACCTGTGTGGTCACACAGGGTCCCCACTGTGAAAGAACCCACATTTGGTTTAACGTTCTGGTATTGCTTCCCTGAAATTCTTAATGTTTGAACAAGAGGGCTCTCCTTTTTATCTTGCACTGGGCCCTGTGAATTATGTAGCTATCCTGCCTGTAACCAAGTGCTGTAACCAAGACTCCCTTGTATTAAAATTATCAATTACTTTTAATCCAAAAACTTTACTCCTCTGCAAAAATATATGTTATTCTTTCTTCTATACTTTCTTATCCTTAAAGTTCAAAAAGAGAAATTATTAAGGGTGAAACTGTCATGATTATCTTACTGGTCACATGACTTTTGATTTCAGACTAAACTCTTGCAGTTTTCTTTTTTTTTAGAAAATGTGACTGCTGTTGCAACTGCAAAGTGCATTATATACCCTCGTAAAACAAAATACAAAAGCACCCTTATATACTTCACTTGGATTCAGTGATTATTAACATTTTACACCATTTGCTTTGTCTCTCTATATATTCACACACACACAAACAGTTTTCTTCTGAATCATTTGAAAATTTTACAGTCATTTTGACATTTCACCCTGAAATAATTCAGCTTGTATCTCCTAAAAACCATTCTCCTGTGTGAGCTCGGTACCACCCAAGATATTTTAACCTGATACAACTATATTATCTAACATTATTCCAATTCAAATTTCTCTAATTATTCCCTAATGTCCTTTACAGATTTAAAAAAATGTAGCATCCAATCCAGAATCACACATTACATTTGGTTCTAATGTCTCTAATTTAGTAAAAACATGCATATTTGCTGTTTTTCCTTTAGAGGATTTTAAGCTTGTTGAAAGTTTTAGCTCCTGTGGCTTACCCTTCCTTGATCATTGAAGGAGGGTGAATGATACAGGATAAAGGACAGCGTGCTGTAAAGAGTCTAGGCTTTGAGTCAGACATGCAGTAATTCTGGCTCTATCGCTCAGCTCTGTGGCCTTAGATATAGTCTCTGAATTCTCTGAGCTTCAGTTATATTAGTTATCTTAAAGCGATTGTTGCAGAGATGAAATGGCAGAATGAATGTAAAGTAACTGGCATGTGTATGCCGCTCCACAAACATTTCCTCTTTCCCTCTGTCCCTCAATTCTTGCTGATAGTGAGTTAGGATATTGTTTCTTTTTTTCAATATGTAGAGTGGGATTGAGAGGAAGAAAAAAAGTAAATTTCTATCTGCTGGTCTTAAGAACCTATATGCCTTATATAACCTCAAAAGTGGTGCGAACAGATTTTATATTTCAAGTATACTGAGATTCATTTTAAATTTGAAGAGAATACACAATAAGGTTGTATTTTGAAAGTTTGGCACCTGGAGATCAGAAAAGTAAAGTTGGGAACATGATGGTGACCACATTTCTTGGCATTTGCTGGGAGCCAGGCTCTCTTCTCTCTACAGTTTTGTCAAACTGGCACCATAGCTTTGGAAACAGTGAAATGAGAATGCCAAAATGCTATGTAAACAGCAGGGACTCCTGCTTCCCTTCCTTTATGATTCTGTCACCTGAAGTCTTTCTGAACCTTCTGTGCCTTGGAGACCCTCCCTTGAGGAGAGGTGGAAGTGTGTAATGGGACTGGATAGTCTACGATTGGGATAACAAATGTTACTTTTGGGTGTCATGTACTTAAGAGTGCTAAATCTCTACCCACCAAATAATAAAGACTTTAGCGCCATTGAGTATAGAGATTTTACAATAGTTTTTCAACAATCAGAATATAAAGCACCAAATTTTGGATGAGATGCTAGGAATTCAAATAGCGTTTATAATAATGGAATTATTTTAATTGAAGTAGAAGAATTTGTGGAATTTGACGAACTGTTTCTTAGGAGGTAGACCTAAAAAAACTAAAATATTGCAGCCCAAATTTCAGAATTTCTCATAATAACTGTATGTACACACAAACACATATAATCAGACAGAAATAATCTCTGTTATTAGTAGGTTAAAATAGGAAGCACTTATTCACTCACTTCCCAAATAGCAATTAAGAACTTCTGCATTAGCAAGGTATTGCTTTCGGTGTTAGGACCAAAGAAGTGAACAAAATGGAGAAAGTCTCTGCTTTCATATTTGTCATTCAAGAATGAGTCAACACAGAAATACATAAGAAAAATTTTAAAATATATGATGGTTTACAGTGGTAAAAAATAGGTTCTTATAGTCCTCAAAACAGTGTAGTATTGGTGAAAGAATAGACAAATAGGTCAATGAAACAGACTACAGAGCTCAGAAATTGACCCACACAGATACAGTCAACTGATCTTTGACAAAGGAGTAAAGGTAACTCAATGGAAAGAGGATAGTCTTTTCAACAAATGGTGATGGAACAACTGGACATCAATATGCAAAAAAAATGAATGTAGACACAGACCTTACACCTTTCACAAAAATTAGCTAAAGATGGAGCATGGAACCTAAATGTAAAGTGTAAAACCATAAAACTCCTAGAAGATAACATAGACGAAAATCTTGGTGACTTTAGGTTTGGTACTGACTTTTTAGGTACAACACTGAAAGCACAATTCATGAAAGAAAAAATGATAAATTAGGCTAAATTGCAATTAAAAACTTCTGCTCTGCAAAAGACACTATTAAGAAATGAAAAGACAAGCCACATATTTGGAAAAAATATTTGCAAAACGCGCATCTGATAAAGGAGTGGTATTCAAAATATACAAAGAATGCTGAAAACTTAATTAGAAAATAAGTAACAATTAAAAAATGGGCAAATTATGTGAACAGACACTTCATCAAAGAAGATATACAGATGGCAAATAAGCATATGAAAAGATGTTCAACATTGCATGTCATTAGCAACAATGTGATACTGCTACACACCTATTAGAATGGCTAAAATCAAAACACTGACAGCACCAAATGCTGGTGAGGATATGGTGCAACAGAAACTATCATCCATTGTTGGTAGGAGTGCTAGATGGTACAGCCACTCTGGAAGACGGTTTGGCAGTTTCTTATAAACTAAGTATAAGATCCAGCAATTGCATTCCTTGGTATTTATCCAAATGAATTGAAACCTTATATCAACAGAAAAACCTCCTCACAAATATATATAGCAGTTTTATTGATAATTGCTAAAACTTGGAAGCAACCAGGATGTCCTTCAATAGATGAATGGATAAACTGTGGTACATCTATACAATGTATACTAGTTTCCTACAGCTACTGTAACAAAGTACCACAAATTAGGTTGCTTCAACAACAGAAAAATTGTCACACAGTTCTGGAAGCTGGAAGTCTGAAATCAAGGTGTCGGCAGGATTGCTTCCTTCTGAGGGCTGTGAGGGAGAATCTGTTCCATGTCTCTTTCCTAGCTGCTGGTGTGCTGGTAATCTTTTGCCTTCTTTGGCCTGTGGTGGCATAACTCCAATCTTCACATGGCATTCTCCTTGTGCCTCTGTCTCTGTGTCCAAATTTCCCCCTTTTTAAAGAATGCAGTTATATTGGATTAGGGCCCACCCTAATAACCTCATCTTAACTTGATCACCTGCAAAGACCCTATTTCCACATAAGATCAGATTCAAGGGGGTCAGGACTTCAAGATTTTTGGGGGGAGAGGGGCATAATTCAACTGATAATGAAAATACTGTTAAAATGTTCCATTATTCCATCAATAAAAAGAAATGAGATAGCAAGCCACTAAGAGACATAGAAGAAACTTAAAATACATATTGTAAATGAAAGAAGCCAATCTGGAAAAGCTGTAGATTGCAACTATATGACATTCATGAAAAGGTGAAAATAGGGAGACAGTGAAAAGGTCAGTGGTTGCCAGGGATTTGAGGGGATAGAAGGAGGGATGAATAATGGTGCACAGGTGATTTTTAGAGCAGTGCAGCTATTCTGTATGACACTGGATACATGTCATTATACATTTGTCAAAACGCATAGAATATACACCACAAAGAGTGAACCCTGATGTAAATACTGACTTTAGTTAAAAATATTGTATCCATATTGACTCATCAACTGTAACAAATGTGCCACACAAAAACAAGACATTACTAGGGAAAACTGTGTGTTGGGGAGGGGTGGTGAGCTGTATGTGGGAACTCTCTATACTTTATGTTTGATTTTTCTGTAAACCTCAAACTTGTATAAAAAATAAAGTCTATTAATTTACTTTAAAAAAGGGGCCAGTCCCGTGGCCAAATGGTTAAGTTCATGTGCTCCCTTCAGTGGCCCGGGGTTCGCTAGTTTGGATCCTGGGTGCGGACCTATACAGGGCTCATCAAGCCAGCTGTGGTGGCATCCCACATAGAAGAACCAGAATGACTTGCAACTAGGATCTACAACTATGTACTGGGGCTTTGGGGAGAAAAAAAAAAGAGTAAGATTGGTAACAGATGTTAGCTCAGGGCCAATCTTCCTCACCAAAAGAAAAAAAGAGCATAAAATAAAAAGAACCGAAACCTCATCAAGCACCAAGAACATTTAGCTGATGCCAAATCAAATTTCAAAAAAAAAAAAAAAGTCTCCTGCAGTAGAGAGATCCCAGATAGCTCCATTAGCTCGGGTGGTTAGGAAGGGCCTCTCTGAACAGATAACATTTAAACGTGACCAAGAAGAGGTTTCTCTTGCGAAGCTCAGAGAAGAGCATTTCTAGTAGAAGGAAGAGCTGGAACAGAGACTCTCCATTGGAGAAACTGAATGTGCTTGAGGAACATGGTGAAGAGCAGAGGAGGAGGGGAGTGCAGTAGGAGAAGGTGGGCAAGGGCTTATTTTTTTTTTTTAACAGCGTATAGTTTGAGTTTTATTCAGAATGTGATATGAAATCATCAGATGGCTTAATAGAGATGTATTAAGATATGATCTATGATTTCAAAACATCATTCTGACTGTTGGATATCTAGGATAAATTGTATATGGAGGAAACATTAGAAGCAGGGAGATTAGTTAGGAGGATATTGCAATGGTCTGAGCAAGAGTTGATGATGGTTTGGACTAAGGTGGGGCAGTGGATATGGCAATAAGGGGATCGGTTTTGGGTGTGTTGATAAAGGTAATGGAAGAGAGGATTTCTCACTGTATCAGTCATCTACGGCACAGTCATAAGTCTGGAAATGCCAAATTAGTTTTAGGCTGAAATCCATGCCCTTTGCCATTCATATCCCCTTCTTTAGGATGAAAACTCATCAGCTCAGCTATTGCTTTAAATAAATGGGCCTTGTAAAACTGCACGTTTGCTTTTCATAATGTTTGTTGTAAGAGAATTTGACCTGCATCTAAGACTCATTTAATATAGGCTTATTTTAAAGTGTTTTATTTTCCTCTCACTTTCTCTGAAAATTTTTAATTACTGGGGTTGGAAAGAAAATATCTCCTTTAGTAAAGAGATGAGTTAATACAACTAAGTTTATATCTATAGGAACTCTGCAAATAAAAACACATATTTCTGTTATTTAGATTGGACAGACCACATCTAAAATATAGGCCAGCAGTGATGGGGAGCTGTTGAATATGATGATATCACACTGATAGCTATCAATCACAATCTGGCAAGGAAAAGAAGGGAGTTCTTTCTTCATTTTAAAAACTATTCTTAAGATTGGCTGAGAATAACAAATGCACCAATTTTTGCCTCAATATTTAAGATGAATGGCAAAAAATTAGAAAGCAAAGAACAACCACAATAGATTTCAAATACGGCAAATTAACAGAATTGGTCTCACTCATTTCTAAAGAAGAAAGACCTCAAAAATTAAATAGTTTTTAGAGAAATTTTTAGAAAACAACTTCTAGAGAAAATTTAGAAAAATTATTATAGTATTTGAAACATTACTTCAAAAAGGGATTACTTTTTTTTCCTGTGGGAAAACTCACATAGGGTAATAGTCAAAAGAACAAGAATGTTAGGGTAGCCAGCAAATACTCTGAATAAAAACAATAATACAATAGGATGGTATATTTGAATTGTATACTTTTTGATTAAAGTCAGTCTTTTCATTTTAGAAAAGTTTACCTGATTCTTAAAAAATAATTAAGCATTATTAGGAATTATATCTGCTTAATGAAGAAGGCGTAGTATCCTTGGAACTGTTATTCACAGCATACGACATCATTCATTTTTCTAGTTCATTCTAGGATGCTTACACTTAAGTCCTCAATGCTGTTTGCAATTTTCATTTATGAAGAGTGAAATAGTAGTTATGGACTAAGACACACTATGTCCTTTTAAAATTCCATTTTATTCAACTTTCGGCAAAGCTTTCACCTGATTTTGAAATTTCACTATTTGCAAATACATTTGTTTTCTTTGTATAAAATCTATCTAATGTCTATACGTGAGTAATATTACTCTCAGCTTCATTAAACATTTTACAGCTCTAAGTTAAATGAACACAACATTGTTAAACACGTCACGTCTCAATAGAAAGGAAAAGTGGATGTGTTCTATCTAATGTCACTACTCTATAACTTTTTATTTCAAATGTTTTTACCAAGAAGATAGTTACCAAATAATTAAGCAATTCCTACAAGATTTACATTGCACTATCTCAGTTTCAGTAATTCTCAACTCGAAGGTCGCAGGGAACTGGCATTTTCACCTTATGAACTAAGATGCTTTCTTGAATATAAACACTTTAAAAATCCTTGAAAAAGACTATCTAAAACTTTGAAAATGGGAAATACATCTTTGTGTTTCTTAATAAAATATTAAGGATATAAGCTATTGTAACAATGTAAACAAAAAGTCAAGCCTTTATTGGGTAGTTACAAAGTTATATTAATTAGAATATCTTTTTGCTTAAGACTTTTGAGTTGCCTGAATAGGAAAAATTAAATTACCTGTTTCTGTCATTTGTGGGAGATCCTCAGTGTCAGTCAGGACGTGAATGGGGCATTGTGGGACACAGAAACGCAGAACGCTGGGGAGAGGACTGGGAGCATTAGCCTTAACCTAACTATTAATTCCAGCGCTAAGGCAAAAGAGGGAAAGGAGGCGACCCTTCCTCTTCTCCGCAGCGCAGACGGGCGAGGCGAGGCGGAGGGATTGCAGAACCCCTTAGATCAGCCACGGAGCGAAGTAGAGGTCATCCTATCTCCTGACTCTAGAAGTGCTTCCTTCTCTTTTCAGAGCACATTTCTGCACGAGTCTTTTATTCTCAGTGCAGCTCACTCCCTGGTGGCTTTATTTACAGTAAATGATACAAAGTCGGTTAAAAACCGCGTCTGAGGAGTGATTTTGGGGAGTTGTGAAGACACAAACGTCCTATACAGACCAAAGATATTTGCCTAAGGATACAGAAACGCTTGAAAGTGAATTTTTAAAACTCTGGATGCGCGCACACATACACACATGCATGTTCCATTTCTATTCCTTATATAAATTTTCTATCTAAAACTTACTTCCCCCTCCATCCATTACCTACCTACCATAGCGCATCTAATCTCTGCCCTATTTGGGGCTGCACAGCTCATCCTTACAGCCGGCTGGGAAGCTACCGCTTCTGCCAACGCCGCTGAAGAAATGCAGATCGCGAAAGAACGAAGAAAACGCTATCCTCCTGCTCCTCTCCTCCACCGCGGGCCTCCCCAGTCATCCCGGGCCCCCGCCCGCAAACACGGTGCAAAGTTGGCCCAGAGACAGGGCAGAGGGACCACGGTGCTAGGGCGGCTGATGGCAGCAAGGTGCAGCGGAGCGTCCTGCAGCCGCGAGAGCCTCCCGCCGCGGCCACCACAGCTGTCGCCCCCTCGCCCGGCTGCCGGGCGCGCCCCCTTCTCCCGGGCGGCCCCGAGCCCAGGGCTCCGAGCGGCGGCGCTAACAGCTCCTGCTCACAAGTCGCCGCGTCTCCAACTCCCTGGCCTCACCCGAGCCGGGCCGTCGCCTCCTCCGCCTCCTCTCCCGCCACTGCAGCGGGGACAGGATTTGGCGCTCCGAGGGCTCCCCAGCACCCTCCCCGCACCGGCTGCTGCTGCTGAATCCCGGAGCCGCAGCCCACAGCCAGCCCTCAGACGCCCCTGCCAGACCATGGGGACGCGCGCCTGAGCATCCCGGGGCCTGCACTTCGTGCGAAGGCGGGGGGGCGGAGAAAAGGGGAGGGGAGTTCTTGATTCCCAGCGGACCCAGGAAGTTCTCCTTAAAAAAAATATATCGCCTGCCCGCGGTTGAGCAGCCACGTCGTCAGAGCAGCATGTGGACTGGCTCGCCGGGTCCCTTAAGTGCTTTGTGGCTGCCGCTGCCGCCGCGGTCAGAGCAGCCGCTGCCGGCAGCAGGAGCCCCGCGCGGGCCGAGGAGCGGGACGCGCGGCCGCAGCGTCCCCTGCTTACTGCTGGCCGCTTCTTCTCGGGAGGTGGCAGTCACTGTTGCTGCTGAGAAACCAGCCCGCATTTCCAGGGCTAGTCGCCTGGTGAGGAGTTGAGACTCTGCGCCTCCCGTCTGGACCCACATGGCTTGTTACCTGGTCATCAGTTCGAGACATCTCAGCAATGGGCACTACCGGGGCATTAAAGGAGTCTTCAGAGGGCCGCTCTGCGAGAACGGATCTCCTTCTCCGGTAACCTGCACACACACACACACACACACACTCACACACGTTCAAAATCAGCATAAACAAAAAGAGAGATTGTCCTGGTGCAGTGAGTGGGTGGTGGGTATCTACCTTACCCATAGGTATATTGGATCTGTTTATACAGTTTATTGACAGACTGTTACACAGTGAGGGGTGTGTGTTTACATGTGTATTTTCAACACAGTCATTAGCATCTACAGCGCTACGGATGCAAATGTTTACCGAATGCAGTTAACTGCAGGGCTCTGAAGGTAGTTCGTGTGTGCTATGTCAAGTTATGAATCTGCTGATTTGGGCAATGTAGGAAGTTTGAGTGCCACTTTATAACCATGCTTTGTGTAGTCATCCATCGGGATTAGCTTAATGCTGCTGTTACTTTATAAGAAAAGAAACTCTTTAAAGATTTTGCATCAGGGTCCTGGCAAAAGGAAAAGTGTTGGATGACGAAACTTGATCAAATCTAATGCTTAACTGTGTAGGTTCTTTAAGGAAAGCCAAAGAGTTCTTTGTGAAAATACCAGTTGGATGGCTTGTTGTACTATATACAAATGTATTTACATGCAATTTGAGTGATTGCTATTTAACGTAGCAAACTATTCAATTTAGTTTACTATTTGATTTATTCAAGCATTTTTTATAAAATGATTTTTTCCAGAATCTGACTTCAATATATTACTAATGCATTCTTTGGTACATACTGTATGCTAATATTTTAAGGGTTCAAGTGCATTTCGAGAAAAAAAGTCATGATATACCAAAAATAGTTTTGGGTTATTAATAAGCGACTAAGTGTTTAAACTTAAGAACAACCTTTCTAGTTTAATGTAAAAACCAAGATTTTGTCTGTATGATATAAAGAGGGCAAACTTAAGTTGCCTGATTTTTATTTATTTTTGCTACTTTCCATCATGGTTTAATGCTTCATTAGCATAAATTATTCAAAACTGAAATATATTATAAAAACCTTTGATTAAGTGCTATATGTGTTTTGCATGAGAAATCTAAAATCACAAAGTGCAAGTACCCAGCAATATCACTAGGATTACTAATTATGGCAAAGTATTGACTCACATGCTTTTATGCACTGTATAAAGTGGGTCATTGCAAACCCCCTTCCCAACTATATGCTACTGAATTAGAAGTGTTCAATGGAATGTACTGTTTATGTTGGCACTGACAATTAAATTCATTGGGTTAGTAGAATATTGGAGAGTTTTTGTTGAATAAAGTCCATGGTCAATCCTTCTGAGCAGCTGGTCTGAATCCTTCCTATTTTTAAAGATTCTCTGGATTGGAGTTTCTGCAGTCTCAGCAAACCACCTTCATGTCTAACAACTCACAGTCTCACAATCTTCCTTATTGCAAATTTAAATACTTCAGATTCTTCTTTAAGCTCATTTCATCTTGAAAAACCTAGAATGCTCTGCCTTTCTGATAGGAATTGTTTTTCAATCCTTTTATAATCTCTGTGGCTGTCTTCCAAAACCCTTTCTTTGGTTATGGAAGTCTGAATTGGATAATGTGTTCTAGTATACGTGCCTTAATAATTCACAGGATAAAGAGAGAATTACTTCATAGTTCCTACATTGTTTAGTTCTATTTAAGTTGGTTAGAATATGGTGTTAATCTTCCCAAATTTAAAGAGTTTGCAGAGGAAATATCTGTCACATGATCAAAAAGTGTCCTTCCTTCCCTGCTATGGTCAGTCATCTCTGGGGATCCCAACTGACCCCACAGAGACTGGACATACCAATGTGGATTTGAGAAGGCAGCCCATAATCCACGTGGTTCTTCTGGCTGACCAGGCACTCACTTCACAGGATACTATTCTTATTCACTACTTGGCTGGTTTTTACTAAATACTAATTCATTTACTTTTATCTAGGAACTACACTTTGACTTACTGGACTGTTCTCTCCAATATTTAATATTCGAGTGTGCTTAAATTACATTTACCTCATTTAAAAAAGATCTAAATTAGTCTGTATATGTATTTCCTAAATCTGATTTGTCTTCTTTTACATTTTACTATAGAATTTGAATGACTTTTTCAAGGTTTGAATAGTTTCTTACGTGAGCCGGGCAGTATGTGAAAAAATGATGTTCATTCATTCATTCTCTGTCACAGGCAGGTTGTTGAGATAAGTCAGAATTGCCTTCACATTACATAACACTTAGTCTTTCTCCCTAAAGTGAAATAGGTCACTACCTTCTGGATCCTAGAGCCTTGACCATTTAAGTAATAGTTTCTTGGTCTAGATGAGTTTGTTTTCCTTCTTTATTAATGAGTTGTGAAGCATGAAACTAAAAACTCTGGTTATATATCATTTCTTTTTTATTTTCAGCAATACAAACCCATAGTTCCTTTCATGTTGACATAAATTTATTGTTTTTTTTCCATCAGCATAAATATTAAACTCACAAATCCCAAAGATACAGTCATTTGTTTTTTCTTAAAACACATAGCTACTCTCTGGGCTGGCCCCGTAGTTGAGTGGTTAAGTTCGCGTGCTCCGCTGCAGGCAGCCCAGTGTTTCGTTGGTTCGAATCCTGGGCGCGGACATGGCACTGCTCATCAAACCACGCTGAGGCAGCGTCCCACGTGCCACAACTAGAAGGACCCACAACGAAGAATATACAACTATGTACCAGGGGGGTTTGGGGAGAAAAAGGAAAAAAATAAAATCTTTAAAAAAACCAAACACATAGCTACTCTGAAAATACCTCTTTTTCAAATTTAATGCCCAGAATGGTTTTAAATTGACATCAACAACTTTAATTATTTCCACTTGCTATGACTCCGTTTATCTGGGCCTGTGGATTAGGATACCATTTGTTGATTTAAGTCACTCTCACTTAGTGCTACAATACTTCAACTTTGGTTCTCACTCTTTTAATCGAAGAGTCTCTCCTTTCTATTTTAATTTATATTTTTCTGCTTTAATAGATATAGCTATTTAAAAGAGGCACATACAATTATTGAATGAGACTATTTTGTAACTTCGTTATAGAAAAGAGAAAAAGCCACAGTTCTTTTTGATGTAATAAGAGTTTCTTCTTTTGTAGTTCTGATATAAATACACTTGGATAATATGAATTTAACATTTCAATATCTTATAAATATAATTCTTCAGTTATATATTTAAAGTAGTTATATATATTTGTCATATTCAAATCATGTGTCTGTAGAATCTGAACACATGATGTTAAACTGACAGTACAAAAGGGAATGATTATATTTATATACATTTTTATTTCAAAAGATTTCATTTACAAAACATTGAGTCATTATACGGAATTCTTGTAATAAATACTTAGGGGGATACTTGAGAAATATATAAAGTATTTTACCCCAAACAATTTTTACAGATCAGTAAACTGAAAATCCTAGAGTGAAATTCAGCTCCTAGCTTCTGCCGGTGTCGCAATCCAATGTACAAATCAGGATAGATGCGGAGAGGGCTGATGGCCACTCTGAGTTTATTATACCCAGCATTTCAATATATACATAGCTTACATCTGTTAAACATACACAGTTGTTCTGGACAATGTAATTAGCGAATGCCAAGAATTCTTAGTGATTTCTCAAGGAGCCCTCCCTCGGCCTCTGTTTTGATATTATCATGTTATTGCTGTGCTCCTATATTTTATCTCGCAGCATGCAAGGCCTCCTAGGCAATGGCCCCTCTTGCTCCTGATATCGTGTCTCCATCTGTGCCCCCGGGCGACCAGTGCCTGGCTTAGGTTGCCTCCCCCTGGAGGTCTTATCCGTCATTGGCTAACTGGCCTTCTCACCTCCGGGTCACAGTTTGTTGGCAAGCCTTTTCTGGTGCTTATTAACCCTTCCTACATCAGGGGCAGCTACAGCTTCAAGGTGAAAACATGTAAATGTCTTGTCTGTTGCATCTCTTCTTTTTGGAGACCTGGTACGAAAAAATAGCATATTACTTTTCATCCTAATTAGAATGTGAATAATTGATTTGAGGTAGTCGATGTTACTTTAAATCCAGGAATAGATTAAAGAAAAGAAAATGACAGACAGTATTGTATAGTACTTGATGGTAAAAGTGTTTAATTTTAGAAAATAAATTTGCATCCTCCCACATTTTAGGATATTTAACCCCCCATCACAACTCTAAAACAGTATGACTGAATGAAGACTGAAAATCAGCATGAGATGCACACACACACACACATATAGATACACACACACAGACATAGATATAGATATAGATACACACATTGCTATCAGTGCTCAAGCATAAGAAGTTACCTATATATTACATCATAGAGTCTTTTGCCATTAAAGATGTTAACAGTAAAACTTTGTTACAATAGCTGAAGTATTCGTTAAGAAAACAGTCTATAGGTGAATTCATTTTCTCGTGAAATTCTAAGTTCTTCTATAACTATGTTTGATTTCAATAAAACTAACAATATCCTCCATGTAGTGTTGAAAACATATTTTAATAGATTCTTAGTTATTTTATGTAATGTAAAATATTGTCTCAAATTTAGATTTGAATATGGTTTGTTATAGTTTACTTAATCTGTGTGTGGTTAATAGTAAGACTATCATTCAAGATGTCTATTGATCAAATGTTAATAATAATTATAGCTGTATATTTTATCTGTGGTATATGTTCAGCTTGTTGCCACTCTTTTGAAGCTTAGATGGAATGATTCTTCTTAAGAAGTGCTTCTTCCTGAGAGCACCATAGTCAGACGTCCAGGAATATCTGTTTCTGGAAATGCCTATTGTTTCCCTGAAACATTGGATGTGAAGGAAATTCCAGGGATTTTGCTCTGAGCAACAGATCAGGGCCTTGGATTTTGTTATTTTGTTTGGTTTAATGATCTTATCCTAGGTTATATGTATGACTAAATTGCCCAACAGAATGAAGTGACATACAAATAAGCAAGCATTTTAAATGGACTAAAAAATCCTATAAATATCCCTTTTAAAAATTACAAATGCATATTTATAAATGAAAAAAGTTCTAGAAAAGGTTAATTACCTTGAGAGTACATCTATTCAGAGAACTCCTTAAATGAGTGCAGTTACCACCTTGTTCTTTTTTCTAATGCCTATAACTTCAATTGTATGTATTTTCATTATGCTTAATAAGTACATGTTAAACACATCCAAAAATGCTCTCAAACTGATGCACTTTTCATGTGCCAGATATAATTATGAAGATATGCTCTCCCATAGAGAAGTTACCTGCCTGCTCTTCTTGAATCATGAATACATAATACTACCTTTCGTAGTGAAACTTTTAGATATTTTCAGCGACGAAGACTCAGTCACTATTCTTGTAATACGTTTACTTTGTTATGTCAGATATTGTATTAAGCAACTTCATTCTTCTCATTGCCTTTTCAACCCTTTTTTCTCTCCCCCAATTAACTGGTTTCAGAAACTTGTGTTTGGCATTTATGTTTTCAAAAGTCAGTATCAAATTTCTAGAACTTAAATGTGTGTTTACCTGAATTCAGAAAGTTTCTATGATAGGAAGAATCAGATGAGTATGTGAGTGCTATAATTTCTGAGTTTTATTAGATTATATTACATTTATTTAATAATTAAAATTTGAGGGTCAAATTCCTTGATTTGTTTATTTTGGACATAGAATTTAGATAAACTATTTTAGGTTTCTGCCCCATGCTTTGGAACAAAATCAAAATAAAACGTATTGGCATCATGTGTAGGATAAATGGGGATGGTATTTACATAGAACGTAATCGTCTGTAGTTAAAAATAAAAACAGTGTTAGCTGTAACTGTGAAATCTTTGTTGTACAATGTGTATGCACTAAGATACATATTTTTCATGTGTTGAGTATTAACAGAGCTTGAAACTCAGTGGGTTTAAGGCTATATTGGGAGCAAGGAGCAAGAAGAGTAATACATATTTCAAATAACTTTCTGAAGTGCATTTCAGTGTGAATTTAGTTTGTTCAAAATACACATTGTCAGAATAATTCTTTAGTATATAAGTACATATTTTGTAGAAAATAATTTGGACAAAATTGAAATAAAAATGCTACTGCTTGAAAATGTCTTTTGGTTTTAACAAATAAGGTTTTTCAAGTAATCCTTATAAAATGACAGGTGACAGCCTTTTGTAGATAGATGTTGTAAATCAGTTTTACTTAGTGGATAAGATCTGGAGAGAGAAATTAACTATTTGATATGTTTTTATGAAAAAGTATAGTTGTAATGATGATAGGAATACTATCCCAATTGCTAAGTTCCATAGTCTCTCTTGTGTTGGAAGTACTTATTGGACTTGAAAAGAAATTCTGGAAAGATGAAGTACATCATACCTTAGTCAACATTCTCACTTGTAACTAAGACCGTTTTAGCTTATTTAAGACAAAAAATGTTTACAAATATATTATATAGTATTTAAAATGGAAAAGACTGTTTAAAATATTCACTAATGATCTTACCTTTCCTGAGATGGACCTCTGATACCATGCATGGAACTAAACTCTTCTTCCATTCAAATATGATAACCTAAAATCTAAATATACACTTCTGAAAAACTAATAGTATATTTTTTCTTCACAGATAAAGGGAGCCATATAGTTAATTATTTTTCTTTACTTTCTTGGGTAAGAAACCCAGAGACAAATCTGTGGGTCAACAAAACAATGGGGATTAATGTTGGCTTTCAGAGCAACATGTTTCTCCACCCTGCTCATCTCCTCTAAGAGTCTGGCTCTTATTTTAATTTTATTTTCCATGGTTCTCATTCTTTTAAACTTGTATTTTATTGTTTTAATGTATAAAGTTTCATATGACTTAGGTCTGTTGTGAAAGCAAGTCAAGCTATAAATAAATAGTAAAATATAGAATATCCAAATATAGGGATGCCACTCAGGATGTGGTCCTGGACGGCTTTGAGAACGATTCATAGAGAGTATTCATTTTGTTCACTTGTAGCAAGTGTAATTAGGGCTGCCAAGTTTTGCTTTGACAATTGGCAAATTCCTTTTGGCAAATTTTACCTCACTTTTGTGTGGGTGTAAGAGGCAGGATATAGCTTATTTTGAAATGGATACTGCCAGCTTGTTTTTTTCTAAACAATCTTTTCCCTCTCTGGCATTCTTCTTGCCATTGATCCCTATTCCTTTCACTAACATGATTATCAATTTTTTCAATATCTTTTTTGGTTTGTGCATAAGTGTTGGCAAATACTTCTAACTCTAGAGGCACAAATCTCTGCAAATGGTGAGAACCACCCCTTTCTGTTTCCTCCCCCACCAAAGCATGCAAGTTGCTTCTCTGTTCACCAATCACACATAGCTTTCCTCTCTAGCTCAGGATTTAGAGCTTCCCCCCATATCTCCATTCAAAACCCACCTACCAGTATTCTTCCCCTGCTCTCCTTCCCACAGCTATTACTCAGCACTTCACTTGTCCCATGTACCTCCCCAGCAATAGACAAATACAGTCGGTAACCCCCCCACACACATATGTCCTTTCCAGATCTCCATTTTGCTAAGAATAATTATATTCCCTAACATCTTTCTTGGCAAGCAAAGGCTATATATATGCATTTCCTCTTTGTGAATGAAACAAATACCATATTCTAAACAAAAAATAACCATTGGATCCCTTTTATGAATGATGGAGGTGATGGATGCTCCACTTAAGTCTGACCCTTCCTGTTGATTTGCTTCATCTGAATGTGAAGTCATGAGACGTAGAAGTGGCCATATTAATTACATTAACATTATCTGAAAATAGTCAAAGTCCTTGGGTGATATCTAAGAGTCATCATGATCCAGCTGCTAACTACATCTTCAGCTTTAACTCTATTCTTCCACCTGAACCTATGCTCCTGCCATACTGAACTACTCAGAATTCTTGACTATGACGAGTGTTTATAGACCTTTATGACATTGTACATTCTGTTCCCTCTGCTGCATGTTTTGGGCCATGTCTTACATAATCTTTCAGACTTAATTAAAGAATTGGGTCCTCATGTGAGTCTACACTGAGTTCCCTATCATGGGTCAAATGTTTCTTTTGCAGGCTGCCATCACATCCATTGTTTGCCTTGATTATCATTGAACTGTATTTGCTTATTGATCTCCAGTTCAGCAGGAGATGTGAGATCCTTGGGGTCATGTCTGCCTTGTTATCCTTACATCCCCAAAGCTGAGCAGAACTTCTGGTTTATTATGGATTTGAATAGAAAACAAAAGGATTTCAATAGAAATTTAATTGGTATAAATATGTTTCCTTTGGTCTTGCTGGTAGCTCCCTGAGGAAAACTTTTCCTTAGAGAATTTTTTTCCCATGTTAATCAGAATCTTTTAGAATGCAAATTGTTCTACTGATGGATTAAGTGGTCACTGTTTTCATGGTAATACTTCTCACTTTAATATCTACCAAGATCATTTGGCCGATTGCTTCAAGTATAATTTAATACTTCCTATTAATCGAAATTACAGAGTGCTTTATTCCATGTAAGCATTTTAGAACATCTTTTGTTAAAGTTCACAAGAGACTGAAGATTGGCTATATATAAATGGATGAAATTCGTCCTTGAGTTAGTTCGGCCATATTTTTCATTGGCACATATTTAATAGCTTCTGAGAAATGAATTATAAGTTAGGAACTTGATCATTCCCTTCTTGTTTAGGAATGTGTAGTAAGGAAGAAAACAGTGGTGCTTACACTTTTCCTTTCTTTCTTTTTCTTTCTCTTTCTTCCTTCTTTCTCTCTCTCACTTTTGTTTTTTTTTCTTTCTTTTGAAAGAGAGACAATCATTCTCTGATCAGTGGTCACTATAGTCCTTGAGAAAGCATCATCCTGGAGTAGCCACAGGGTGGTTGTTGCATAAATGCCACCACTCTCCAATTGCCTGAACTTATCAGTCACACACTTTCCAACAAGGCGTTTTTAGCACATGCCTTTCTTGAATCAATCAGGGTGTGGTCGCTGTCCACAAAAGAAGCTTGGACTTCTTCTAAACAATGAATTTTAGCTAAAATATCTAGCCGTCTAGGGTGGACATGCAGGGAGATAGTAGTACTCTCTGGAGTGGAGAGAATCAGGTTTATTTTATGGTCAATTTCTTAATACGAATAAACTTTTGTTACAGTTGTTAACAGGTATTTGGGTTTTTTGCCTTATTTATAAAATATAAATTTTGGAAAGGCCCTTAGCAATCTAGTTTAGCCTCCTGCTATATAGTTTTGAATATATCACTGTGATAGGCAGAATAATGACTCTCCAAAGATGTCCACATTATAATCTTCAAAACCTTTTAATCTGTTATTTTACATGGCAAAAGGACTTTGTAGATGTGACTAAATTAAGGATGTTGAGGAGATTATGCATGTGGGCTCGGTGTAATCACAAGGGTCCTTATAAAAGCAAGGCAGAAGTGTCAGAGTCAGAGAGAGAGCTTTGAAGATGCTATGCTGCTGGCTTTGAATATAGAGGAAGTGGCCACAAGCCAAGGAGTGCCCGTGACCTCTTGAATCTGGACAAGGAAAGTAAATGGATTCTCCTACAGAGCCTCCAGAAAAATCATAGCTGTGCTAACACCTCGATTTTAGCCCATAAGACTTCTGACTTTATGGACTCTAAGACAATAAATTTGTGTTCCTTTAAGCTGTGGTAATTGGTTAGAGCAGCCATAGGAAACTAATTTAACCACTCTTAACACGGTGAACATTTCCAATGGTGAGGGGCCTCTCTGCCCACCAAAGCGACTGACCCTCTTTTGAGACGAATGTAATTAATGCTGAATCTCCTTCTGCTTTTACCCAAATGTCACTGCCTCCTTCTTCCTTTACTCACTGGGCCTCAGTTCGCCCTTTAGAAGCAAGAGGGTAGATCTGCCCCCTCTTCAACATGACATCCTTTCAACTATTCATAGACAGCTAATGATTTTTGTTGTTAAATCATGTAGAGGACTGAAAAATTTGTTGAGAACTCACTAATTTTCTTCCACGTATGTCACTTGCATTATTTTCTTATATATTAATTGAACTTTCTGCAACTCAAAATGCTTTATTATACTTTTAATGTGATATAAGTTTTGAAACATACTGGTGGTTTTTGTATGCTTGAAAGTTGGTAAATTTAGTAAAACATTATCATATATTTAGAAAAATACCATCCACACTTTCAAATGTGCCTACTTTTTCCAGATATTTCCCTTTTACATTGTATACATCATCTATACAGAAGATAAACTTAAGACCACAAAGACCAGATCATTTGAAAGGCACATCTTAAGGCTATCTTTCTTAATTTGTTTAGACATTTGCAGATGCCTAAATGGAAAAAAGCATTAGTTTTAAATAAAAAGTGATGGGATCAATGGAAGTAATAATTATACTTTCATGAAATTCTCTAAGTTTTCTATGCTAGACATAGTGGTATTTAAACGGAATGTTATTTCTTAACTTTTGTATTGAAGAATAATGTAATATATAAATTTTCAAAAATCATAAGTGTACAGCTTTTTAATGCCCCACATGTAGATCTAGAACACTACAACTCCCCGGAAGCCCCAGGTGTGCCCCTTACCAAGCACCACCCACCCCAAAGGCAACCAATTGTCTGAACGGCAGATTATAAACTACCTTTTTAAAAAAATGTTGTTAAAATGAGTTTTACTAAAAAATACATACACTTGCAGCTCAATTGACAGCAAAGGCCCTCCTTTTTGGGGGGGATAGGTAACTAGGTAGTGTTTCAGCTACTTCCCTTTTCTACTTCACTTTGACCGCAGCTAGCTTGCTAACTGTTTGAAACAAATGAACAAAAGAATACTGATTAGGTAAGAATGAATGGATTTGTGCTAATAAAACACATGGATTGTATCCAAGTGACATCTCCGAAGTATTTCATTATCTTTTCCTTAATATTACAGGTTGAAATTCGAAGATTTGACCATAATGTAGATTTAGAAATCTTGCAAGTGGTTAGGAATGCCTGTTGAGTTTTCATTATTTGAGAGGAAATGTGAATTATGGATTTAGTGGCAAGATAAAAATAAATTATTAAAGGAAAGAAACCCCTAGCTTGGACTTCTCATAAGAAGTGAAATTTATGTGCAAATGATATGTAAACTTTATTACAAAAGTTGTTATAATTTCACATGCATGCAAAGGGATAAAATATGTTTCTGTTACTATGGAAACAGGATTATCACCAAGATTATAGATAAAACCCAAACACCGCTTATATTAATCAATCCTAATTTAAATGAATTTAAATGTATTTAAAGAACTAATAATGTATTTTCAATCAAATTTAATGCTCATCTTCCAATATTCATATGCCACGTAGTATGAGCTGAAGAGTTCTATATGATGTTGCTGGAAGAATCTTTGGTGACAATCACTGAGGAGTTGCTTTCTTACTATTATAGAAGAAAGATTTGTGAGACTGCATTATAAAGGAAGAGTAGTGAAGAATAATAAGTCTTTCTATGTACTCCTTCCAGTAGTAGGTAACTTTACTGTGAATTTTTTTTTAAATCACAGGGAATAGAACAGGTGAGAAATTATAATTGGCATAGACATATTCATAGGGAGTGGTCTTGGGTGGATTTACGTAGTATATAAACATTACTGAATCTGAAGATATTAAAATTAGACCCAATAGACAGTAACTAGAACACAATATATGATCTGCTTGAGTGACAAAAATTCAGGTACAAAAAGATTTTAGATTCTTCCTTGTCATGAGTATAAAGCTAGCCCTAAGATTCAATTTCTGATCTTGGTGAGTGCTGTGTTTGGTGAAGTGTGGAAAGAGTCTGCAACCTCAAATTTTTTACCACCCTGTTTGACCAGTGGTTTTCAGCTTGTCGTTGTTTTAGTTTTTAAGCTATGATATATATGCTTTGTTCAAAGGAAATCCTAGGAGCCAAGCAAAATAGAAGCAGCAGAACTGCTTTGGCTAAAGGTGCGAGGAAGTTCTTGGGTGGTGAAAGGCCCCTCCTTGTATCTGGGCAGGGAGGATGAGCAGGGAAGCTACATCTGGGCATAAGCCCTGGAGCTTTATGGTTTGAATACCTTTTAGATGGACCATGAAACGTAAGTACCTGCTCTTTCCAAAACATAGTTAAACTGCTTCTATTTTACCGGAGTAACTCAATTAGCCATTTGACACATTGCCAATTAATTCCATCACTAGACATTGATTATATATTTCACTCTTTGTTTTCAAGTTTTATAAAAAACATTAAAGTGACTTTGGGAGTTCAAGAACACCTTAATGGATAAGCTCAAGGAGGCTCAAGAAGTTTTCCCCTGAGCTGAGTGCCCAAGGAGGTGGGGAGGCTGACTTTAAATAGGGTCCATGGGCATTAGTCAGTGTAGGGCAGAGACCGGGATAGGGAAGGCTGGTTTTGGAGAAACCCAAGATTTCTAGAATTGAAAACAGGAAAACATTTCGGTTGGGGAGTCAAAGTCATTCATTCAGTCATGTATTTAAGTATTGCTAAGGGTCTACTATGTGCCAGGCACTTGCTATAGCAAAACTGAAAGGTAAATCACACTGTGGGAAGAGAAGACATACTTCTCATGAACTAAGCTTTGCTAAGTGACAAAACTCCTTTGTGTAACACAAGAAAAAAAAACAGTGAGGAAAGCATCTGAAATGGATGAACTGAGATAACTATCCATGTTAATGTGGTTCAATTGGCCCATGGCACTGAGCACTTAGGTCAGAGTTTAAAATTAACTTAGACCTAGACAATTCTAAACTTTTGTAGGCTTTTCATTTTGTCCTTTTGATTTTGTTTTCTTTTGGATTTCTTAGAAAATTTTTTAAAAACTGTAGCCACCTGCGTGAGACCAAGGGAATGACAGCAGTTGAAGGTAGGGTTCCTGTAATCCTGCTGGTCTGGTGTGGGATGCAGCCTAAGGGGCCAGCACCAAAAACAGGATCAGCTGAGGACTGAAGGGATATAGTAGGTGTGGCGCCTAGGAGAGAGAATATTAGAGCACTAGACTGGGCTTCTTGTGGCATGAGGGCCTGAGTGCCCCCTTTTCCTTGGAGATCTGTATGTGGGGGAGGCATGGTTGGCTACTACACATAGAGAAGGTTCTGTTTCTATTCCTCAGGGAATCCTCCATTCCTAGTGGCCCATGCCAGACATTTCAATTTAGATGCTGCTAAATGCATATATACATAGAAATATCTCTTCATCCTGTTAGTTATTTATTCTTCAATGTGAATAAAAGATCTGGAAGACATTCTTCTTTTAACCTAATACCTCGGGTGTTAGGTCCCTAAAAGAAAAGGAAGGAAACCTTTGAAGAAGATAAGGAAAGCATAGTATGGGAGCATGAAAGTGAGTTTTAATTTAAGGGTCTGCTTTGGAAGGACTTTAGGGCTCCCTAGAGAGTAGAGACCACAAAGAGGAAGCTCCTAAGTGAAAGATGAGGATTTTTTTTTTTTTTTTTGAGGAAGATTAGCCCTGAGCTAACTGCTGCCAATCCTCCTCTTTTCACTGAGGAAGACTGACCCTGAGCTAACATCCATGCCCATCTTCCTCCACTTTATATGTGGGACGCCTACCACAGCATGGTGTGCCAAACGATGCCATGTCTGCACTGGGGATCTGAACCGGTGAACCCCAGGCTGCCAAGAAGCGGAATGTGTGAACTTAACTGCTGCGCCACCGGGCCGGCCCAGAAAGATGAGGATTTAAAGGACCTTGGCTGGAAGAGCTCTGTGTTACTCTGCTTGGAAGATACACACACCTATTACTCCAGGTTCTTGGTGGAAAATTCTCAGGGAAACTATGGCTCTGCCTCAAAGCTGGTGAAGTTCAGATCCTAAGTTTTCACAAACCATTTTGGGGTCCTTACTACATCCTGGGCACTGTACCAAGAGCTGATGAAACTGAGTTAAATACATTGACATGGTATCTGTCCCAGTGGACTACAGACAGGGATTGAAGATAGGTGATAGACAGTTTTTTTTAAATTTGATAATATCCTATTTATAAATGTACAAATTCTTGTGAAGAAAAAAGTAACCGATGTTAAAAAGAGATATAATAGGGTTAATCTAATTATTCCTAGAAATGGGGAAGACTTCCCAGAGTAAAGGATGGCTAATTTGAGACAAGAGGAATGAGCAGGAGTTATCCTGGCACGGAGCCCTAAGGCAGGACCCAAGGAAAGACTCCCAGGCCTGGGATGTGGGTGTGGGCTGAGGAGATGAGGGGATGTAAGATGAGGCAGGATTGGCAGGTAATGGCCAGCCAGGTGGGATCCTGTAGGCCATACAACAAGGAAATTGTCTCAGGTAGAAATATGGCTTTTAATCTCACTACAAACTAAACACTCTGTGGTCCTGACATGAGATCTTCTGATTACTTCCTATGGGTTGTGCCAAATGAGACACTAACCATGGCTTTTTTGTGTTGTCGTTGTCATTACAAATAAAAATCAGAAATGATTTATAAACAAGAAAATAAGAGTACCAGAGTTGAATCATCCTTAATCTTAGTTACTTGTGCAATAAGCTCATTATGAACAGGCCCTTATAAGGAGAGAAGAACTGAGAATTAACTTTATAGATCTATGCACAAGAATGAAATCAGGATTTAAGTTTCACCCAAAATATTCCTCTTTGCTGTTTTTGGATAATCTGGGGTGGTCTGGCCAAATGAGGGCTTTCTTGCTTTGAGGATATATAACATTTCTATCCAGAAAACAGGAAAATGGAGGGTGTCTGGGATGTTTTGAATCAATTATAGAAACTCATTTTGCCTTTGTGAAGGAAGTTGGATCAGAAGGTATTAGACAGCAGTAATATAACAACACTGAAGATCCAAGGTAATAATCAATTACTTCTTTAGATGAGACACCTCTCTGGATCTCTGAAATGCGTGTGTGGCCACTAAAAGACGAATTCCTTCCAGTGTTGCTTGGTGACAAATGTTGCATGTTTTGATATTTATTTAAAAGTTTATAATAAAACCTTTGATGTGTGTAGGGTTTTTTGTATTGTTTATGTACATATTTTACCTTGTTTTATGCATTTATTCTCCTGCTCCTACAATTTTAAGGTGGGAGCATGTATATTTTCCCTTCATGTATTAAGTATAGAGAAGAGGTTAAGCGTATTGATTTTAGAGTTGGACTGAACTGGTTTGACCTCCCACTCCAGCTTTAACTAGCTGTGTGACTGCTTCCGCACTCTGAGCCTCAGCTTGTTCACTGGTGACGTGACTTGCCTGATAGGGCCACTGTAAGAAATGAAGGAGCTAATGAATGTTAAGTGCCAATGAAAGGCAGCTGATGGTTACTCCTACAGTAATTGGCTTGTTCTGTCATGAGCAGATTTCCTTGACCCCTTAAAATGTCCTCAGCAATAACTGGGAAATTAGCCCTTTTATATCAAATTGTTGAAACTGTTGCTCTTTTGGGTGGCCCTATAAGATTGCTCTTTACTGTACTTGTGTTTTCTTGGGAAGAGAAGCACAGGCATGGAGGACAATTATCTTTCTGTTTAACACAACCATTGAAAATAGCAGCCCTGTGTTTTCACAACTTTCATAATGAAAATGCTCAGTATGCCCTACTTTCTGGATGCAGCTTTAACTCAAGACGATGACACATTTGAAGTGGCTTTTCTATTTTTCCTATTCCTTTTGTCAAAGCATATTGAGTTAAGTAGATGAGTTGTTTTTATGACCTTGCTGCCATGTGGAAGGAATTTTTCTCCTTTTCTATTAGGGATAGATATTTAATCTAAAACGACTGGTTTTGCTGATAAGCATCCAACCTCATTACTGTGTTTAAATATCTTTCATTGCCTTTGGAAATTCTAATGAACCAATCGGATGTTTTTCTCTCCATCACTTTCTCTCCCCAATGAAAACCTACTTTAACAGTAAAATATTTGAAAGGAGGAAATATTATGTGACTAAGGGTTGTATATGTTATGCATATGATCACATTATGAGCAAATATTAAGTTCCACTTGTAGATACAAGCTTTTAATGCATACATTCTGCTCTTAGTACATGCAGAAAGTATTCCATCAATGTATATCATTTGCACTTCATGTTGCAAAAAGCATTGGTATCAGTGTTTAGTCAGGATAACAGAAACCATTCTCAGCTTTTCAAACAGAGGGAGTACAACTCGTGGAATTGTTTACAAATGTGTTGAAAAGCCTGAGGGAGAGAAGAGGAAGGTGCTATTACCCAGAGATTAGTAACATGTAACTGCAGGAAGCCACTACAGCCCCCCGGGCTGGAGCAGCAAAGGAGAAAGTGGTATTACTTGAACCCTACTTACTCTGACGGCCCTGCTGCTGCTGCTGAAACCACTTTCACTGCTCCTGCTACCATCTCTGATTCTCTGCACCTGGGAAAAACTCTTTGTTTTAAAGGATGCAAGTGATAAGATTGAACCACCTGGATAATCCGGGATCCCCTCCTCATCTGAAGGTCCTTGGTTTTAATCCCATCTGCAAAGTCCCTTTTGACGTGTAAGATGGTATTCACAACATCTGAGAATTCCATCATGAGCATCTATGGAGGCCATTATTCTGCTTACTACACCTCAGAATTTTAGATTCACATACGTCTGTGGTTAGTCACTGGTTATTATCTCACAAAGACATCTCAAACACATAATCTCCAAAACTGAACTAATCTTTCACCAAGTGTGTTCTTCCTTGGTTAGGAACATCACCTTCATGCAAGAAGCTAAGGTTGAAGCTTCAGAGTGTTTTTCTTGATCCCTCATCAAACTGGTAAATCTGCTAATTTTAATTCCTAAATATTTCTCCAATCTACTGCTGCCCTGAACCTCTCCTACCTCCTGCTAAGGAATGCAAGCATTTTCCATTTTCCTGAAACTAAAATACTTTTTGATTAACTGTGTCTGGCGTTGTGCTAGCTGGTGGAGCTACTGAGGTAAATGAGGTACCTATGTTGTCTGCTCTAGTGGAATTTACAGTCTGGAATGTAAAACACACATTAAACAAATACACCTGTATGATAAATGTCCTGGAAGGGGACATTTCTGATTTTTCTGATTATGATTCGTTTTTCAAAAATTGGAGTTAATAATTTGTGAATATTCGAGAAAGGCCACCATGTTGGCTGATTTAAATGAAATCAGTAGTAAGTGCTTTTTTGTGTGTATATGTATCACTTTCACCTGATTCTAGAATATAAAGATGGAAAATAAGACTTGTAAATTACATGTCAAATATGGCAACTTAGTTCCTTGTAATGAAATCAAGGTAGAATGGCCTTTAGAGTTCATCTTCATCACTTATTGTCTAAATGGGGCCAAACTGCAGTTTTGAGGCTCCTACACCAGACTTAACAGAATCAGAATGCTGGGGGTGAGGCCTGCGATGTGCATTTTAAACAAGCAGCCCACGAGTTTGTCATATGTACACATTAGCATTGTGAAATTATTGAACCAATGTCAACTCACCAACACTCCCTTGATTTGTAACTCAGAGGCCAGAGGCTGAGGAAGGTTTTATGACTTGCTCACTCTCTGTCCCCTCCTTTTTTCACTGGTAACTCCTGTGGGTATCCTCCATGAAGCTTCCCTGATGTTCTAAGCACCTCCTAATGCCCAGGTCACAGTCAAAGTAACAGGCAGGAAGCACTCACTCTATGTCACATACTATGCCAAAACAAGCCTTTTGTACATTGTCTTATTTAATTCTCAAAACAATCTTAAGATGTAGGTGCTATTATCTTCCATTTTGCAGATGAGATGGGGCTCCACATTTCACAACTACTCAGTGCAGAGAGCTTGGGCTTGGCTCCAGGACCTTCAGATTCCAAAGGTCAGGTGTAAAATCACTGAGAATTAATTACTTTCTCTCTGTGCTACCATGACAATTTTCACATTCCTTTATTACAACATAATAGCATTTTAATTCTTGGTTCACATATCTGTTTCTCTTTCTTTGAGTCTCCTGGCAGTAGGATCTGTGTTTTCTTCATACAGGTAAATGACAGTACCTGGGTGCTCCAGTCTGTAGCTTAGTAGGCACTTGATAAAAACTCTGTCCACTTGGTCATTCTTTTTTATTCATTCATCAGTCTTAGTCAATTAGAGTGAGTCAAAATGAAAAAATTAAGTAAAAGTAAACGTAAAATTTGGGTTTCTACACATATGGCAAAATGAAAAGATAAAATTTTTGGCAAAATATTCATATACACAGCAGTCAATGTGTAGGTATAATAAACTAATGTTCAGACTTTAGTAAGAAACTAATGGTAAAAACACTTGTTGCTGGAAATTATACAGACAATAAAGGCACTTTCCAAGAACCCAAAGACACTAAGAATACAAAACAATTCAAAAGTGAAGCCAACACTTCAAAAATTTTATCTCACATAACTTGCAAATAACGTTACAATTTTTCAAGGTGAAAACTCCAAATTATCTCTTTACAGGAAGAAATAAAAAAATATATTTTGCCTCCCTTATCATTATGTACTTTTTCTTATTTTTGTCATATACTGATTCTGCTCATGGCTGTGATTATTAAAAATTGATTTATGTACTTCAGGTGAAAAGTGAAGTAGTGTTATTACCTTATTCCTTCAGGTACATATATAATTAAGCAACCAATTTCTTGTTAGAAACATATAATGGAAGCAAAAACCCGTAAGACTGACATAAGTCCATTTTCATCTTAATAGAATTTGAGTTCTTTGAAATAATAATAATAAATCCCTTCATAAGTATATTAAGCCATTTAATTACAATGTGGGATGATTTTCTCATGTTCCTGTTCTTACTGAAGAATGTAAGTAGGGTATTCATAACACATATTAATAAAAGTCAATTAACTGATCAGGGTCCAGTTGCCTGAATTGGCATTTAAGCCAATTGGGGGTAGCTCACGTTCTTCCAGAGTATATTAAGAGCAGCAGCCAAAGCCTGCTGAAGGATACTCTGTGCTTTACCCTGCTGGGGGATTTTCCAGACTATCTCTGGACTAGAGGATCCTCGCTGCAAAAGCATTATCTATCAGCAGCTTGACTAATTGACCTGATGTCCCTGAGGTCTCCCTGGGCTGCTAGTCAGAATTCAAACCATCTTATGTCCTTGTCATGAAGCTTATTGTCATAACTGCATTATGGAAACTGCAACCTTGCAGAGTGTACCTAAACTCTGATGACTTCAAGAAGCATTTATTGCGTTGCTGGTTATCCTCATATATGATTTATCTCATTTAATATTTAGGTGCTCATTCAATTTACAGGTGACAAAACTGAGGCCCAGAGAGGTTAAATAACTTTCTCAAGGTCACAGTTAGCCAGCAGAAAATATGAGATTTGAACACAAATCTTCTAATGTGAAACCTAGAGCTCTTTGCACTATGTCTTAAGTTGCTTTGAAAAATGTTTGTCAGGCTGCTAAGGAATTGTTTGCTTCAAGAGGAAAAAAGCCAACAAAAATCCACTTCGACTGACAAGTAAAAGAGAAGAATTGTTATTGGAAGGATTCAGGGGTAGAAAATGCTACCAGGCCTTGGTCAGGGCTGGGAAATGGAATCAGGAGCTGAGGTGACTCTTTGTATCTCTGGTATTGCTAGATATCACATCTCTGTTGCTTACTTCAGCTTCATCATTTGCTGCCTTATGAATGAGCTTTCTCTGCCCCTAGTAGACAATGACTAGTCCAGCCTGTGTTCTCTGTGTGTGTATGTGCATAGAATAGGTCAGGAGGGGGAAGAGAGAGGGGACGGGGGTGAGGGTGACAGGGTCACACAGTCTGTGGCCCACACACAGAACTATGGGCATAGGTATTTTGAGGAAGCTGCATGGACAGCTTCTCAGAAGGGAGTCAGAGCAGAGGTGGGAGGAGATAATTGGTGGGGAAGTGATCTGTATTATTTATACATAGCCTTTCTTGTACTGCACTGTTAAACTTTGATAGTTAAATCCCTGGTTCTCCTACTTGTTTGGGAGGAGTTTTATGAATCTTAATTGGTTCCTCTACTTTGGGTTACCAGAGTTGTATATATATTCACATGTACGTATATATATGTACATACATACCAATATCTCTATCTATAATTATGTTCCAAATATGCACATATAATTCTATTTATGCAAGCATTTTTTCCTATTAATCAACTGGGAGTCATCTTCATCAAAAGGTGTTTTGGTGTCTTTTCTATAATACAAAGGGGAAATCATATTCTTATTATGTTGTAAACTAATTGTGCTTATACAGCTATCATTTGATTAATATTAGCAAGAAAACCAGCTAGTGCTGGAGAGAAGAAATAGCAGTTCTGTTAGTAGACTGTGCCTACCTGTGAGCTGTGCTTTCCAGCTCCTCTGACATGGTACAATACCCTGAGTAAACATCTTTAGCAACAGACATGGGTGAGTGGCCCTCCTAAGAATTATCCCACAAAGCAGTTTTTATGGACAGGAGGACTCCTGAGGAAAACACCACACTCATTTCAGCTTAATATTATATGAAAGCCCTAAACATCTTACAGTTTACAAAAACACTTGCTACTTGTGCAAGAAGGTCAAAAGTGAAAATGTCAAACTGGTGATTACCTCTCCTTGTATGTGGCAAAAGGAATATAAGAACTGCTGAGATCATCCCATTAAAAAAGATAAATATTGAGTACATTCATGGATGATGTCCTGGCTAAAAAACATCCAAGGTAAGAACTTTATTTATCTTTCACAACCTATCATTCAGCTGTTCACCCCTAAAAATTCAACCCAATAATCTTATGGCTAATATGCTAAACTTTAAAACACTTCAAGTTTTTGCATGTTGTTTGTGCTTTGTAAGACTGTGGAAAGTAACATTTCATAATATGCGGATTTTTGGGAAATATTCTGTACCAAGAGTAAGGCAATAGAAGTGTCATTTTGATTTCACCAGAGGGAATAAGAAAGATGTGGGAAATGTCCAGCTCTTGCCCTGCTCTCAATCAGCACCGGCCTTTGTTAATCTACTTGCTTCATTTTCCTCATTGAAGGACTAGGCTGCAATAGACAACATCTAAAGCTCCTTTTAGTGCTAGCATTCGTGTGCTTTCTTAATCTATAATATCTTAGAAAGATACCAATCATGTCTCTTAACAAAGATTACATTTTAAAAAGAGATGCTGATCATTGTTGAGGAGGGTAATGGATACGTGGGTTCCTTAAACAATTCTCTTTACTTTTGTGAATGAAATTTTTCAAAAAGACAGAGACAGAGAGACATAGCTATAGAGAATGGTGGCAATAATAAGGAAATGCTACCAGAAGTAGATGAAACTTATCTTCTCTATCCTAAAAAAACATGATATGTGAGTTTATTTTAATGAGTCATCTAAAGAGGAAAGGTGATATAAGCAATAGGATGTAGTAGAAAGCAGAAGTGGAGAAATTGGAAAACCTTGCAAGTCCTCTTAAGTCACCTCAGTTGAAATGCTTTATCATTTTGGTATGAGTGCTACATAAGATGTACTTATAGTCAAGTTTAATGAGTATACATTACAGAAATAAATGGTTCATGAATTCACCATCATTTTGGATTATGCATTGTGGCTCTTTAAAATCATTAGTTTGGAAAATTCAGATTTGATTGTAATTTGCAATTTCCTATCATGTCCTGGCTGGGCAAAGAAGGAAGCAATCTGGAAAAGGGCCAGAATTCAGAGAAAAATTTACAAATGCAGTGTGGTTGGTCCATAAAGTAGATAATGCACATGGCATAATCTGCAATCAACTATAAAATTTGACCATGGAAATAACAATGGAATAACCCCAAGTTTGAACTGTAACTTCAGAGCTCACACATATTCTGAAGTCACTTTCTGCACAGCTAGGTTTCTTCTAGGGATAAGTGCAATTATTTATCTAACAAATGTTCATTGAGCAACCTTTCTTTTCTAGAACTGTACAGTCATTTGAGGACCTTCAAGGTACAAGACCACATCTTTGCCATTTGAAACTGGGTAGAACTTTTTTCCCCTTGGGCCATGATTGGATGTTTAATCTCACATAAAAGGACAGATTCCTTCCTGAACCAGAATAAATTGGTGGTCTTCCTTTTAGTAAAAATTTTAGAATCTTAAAAGGGACCTTTACATTCCAAAATTGACTCTGCATATTCATAACAACTAGCTCAACGGCCAAACTTTTAGAAATATTGTTTATACTTGTTCCATTTCCTCACCCAACCCTCATTCCTCAACCTAGTGCATCCGGTTTCTGCCTCCACTAGACTATGTAAGTCACTCTTTCCAAGTCGCCTCCTTGACATTAAATCTACTTTTTAGTCCTTTCCTTACTTGACTTTGAGACAGCAGTTCATGCTGTTGAGTACTCTCTTTTTTAGGAAATCTTTTGACTTCCATGACACTACCCTCATCTGCTTTTCTTTCTCTGTTCCTCAGCAATTTAAATTAAATAATGTCTCCTTAGACTTCTCTGTAGGTCCCTGTTCTTCTTCCCTTTGCATTCCTCAGGGTTTTGAAGTAGGCTCTCTTCTTTGTTCACAATATATTCTTGCTTTAGGTGATAGCACTACTCCTGAACCCTCAGTCATCATCTATGGTGATCTCCAAATCTCCCTCTCTATACCAGACCCATCTCCTGAGCATCAGGGCAATATATCCAACTCTCTAATGGATAGTTTAACGTTGTTTCTCAGACACTTCAAATTCAGCATGTTCAAAAAACAAAACTTCATCTCACTCCCTGAACATCCCCATCCTGCTGCTCTTCCAGGATTGTCTGTCTCAAGGAACGGTACTCCCACCTGCCAGGTATTTTGTCCTTGACTCCTTTCTCTTCTTCACACTCTGGACTTTCAATCAAATACCAGGATGTCCAACATATCTCTTGATTTTTGCCATCTCTTCTATTCTTGTTGTCATTATCTTTGTAGAGATTTCCTATGATCTTTTCCCCTGATTACTGTAATAGCCTCCTAACTAGTATATCTATCTAGTCTAGTTCCTAGTTCTCTCCCAATTTCTTCTCCCAATTCAAAATGGTCCTTCTATAATGCATATCTAGTCATGGCATTTCTCTGATTAAAACAGGACTGTGTCCCATTTCACTTGAGATGAAGTCATGGTGTTTATGTAGCTTTAAGTGTCTGCATAATCTGGTCCCATGCTTAACCATCCAGTCTTAGCTCTTATGGTTTCCCTTTGTACTTCAGGTCCTTCCTTATTGAAATTCTTTTAGTTCTTTCAGCACAGTATGGCTCTTCTTGCCTTCAGATTTTAGAATATCCCTCTACTAGAGTATATATATCTCCTCTGGCAGGAACACTCTCCTCCTACTCATTGCCTATTTTTTGGCTCACTTCTATTTAACTTTCAGAAATCCTTGTGTGTTTCTTCCATCAAAGGCATCCCTTAATCCTCTAAACTAGATAAAGTTAGGAAATCATTGCAACTTGTATATCCATGATCATAGCAATTATTATAATTGTTTAATTTTCTTTTATGTGTCTGGGGTAGAGGGAGACAGAGACTACATACCTTCTCAAGTAGAAATTATGCTTATTTGCTCATGATTGCATTGCACCCCTGAGTTTCCTTGCTTGACAAAGTGCCTGAAATAGTTTTTCAGTTCATTACTAAATGCAGAGAGAGAACAAAATTCAATGTGTGTCATGTTGTCCCATGACCAATTGAGAGAAACAGGGAGAAAGCCTTTTCAATATAATGCCAAAGGATATCTTTTCACCTAAATTTTTATTACAAGTGGAATAAATGATATACTAATGAATTTGGGGGGCCCTATGGAGGCTTTTTTGTGTTTTTGTCTCACGTGGCCCCAACACATGACTGTACAGATAGAAGGAAATCAATAAATAATTATTGAATTAAGGGTTTGAATGACTTTGAATTGATTAGGGGAATGCATTAAGCTCAATAAGCTGTGCTGATTTTAATTATGGTTCCACAGAATGCAGATATAAGATTGAGGGGAGCTTTGATGGTGAATATCAGACTCAGATGATCTTTGGGAGAATTTCTCCTTTAGCTTAATTTATTTTAACTTATCAAACTGTTTTCACTTTTCTTTCCTAAAAGTTACTTACTTATATCAGAAAATACATGTTAGTACTTAGCCATTTCAACAAAGTATGAGATTTAATATAATGCATGTGCTCTATACCTCATCCAAAGATATTGATAATGGAAATATCAAACAAAAATTATTCCAATTTGATGCTGTAGCTATAATATGGCAGTAGTTAAAAACATAATCTTCCCCTACAAACTCCATACTCCTTGTATATTTCCTACCTCAGGAATGGTACCATCATGTTGGAAAAACTAGGAACCTAATATATTTTACACCTTTCTCTCCCTTATAACCTATGTTTACTTACCTCCTAATTACCTCTCAAATTGATCCCCATAGATCCATTTCCACAGTCTTTAATCTAGTTCAAGCTATTATCATCTCCTGCCAGAAAATTTGTAACCACTTACTAAGGAGGCTATCTGCACCAACATGTCCCCTGCCAGCCCATTCTCTACTCAGCAGCCAAACCAATCTGATTGTGCCCTGCTTAAAATCTTCAATGGCTTCCCATCAGCCTTAAAGAAAAATGCCTCACTCTTGATTGTTTTTTCTGAAGCCACAGTGCTACCAAACTTGCTATTTAGATATCATAATCTAATATATAGATTTCTGGCTTTTTAGTTTCTCATCCATCTTTACACTAAAATGGATGCAATCAGGATGAATTTTTTAAAGGAAAATGTTTGTATTGCCCCCAGATGTTATCTGATAAGGTTCATTAGTCATTCATTTAGACATTTGGCTTCAAAATTTTAATTAAAACACCTTAATCCTGTCCTCTTCCTGCCTGGTTGTTAAAATAACAGTCTTTCCTTTCAGACACATTTTTGAATAACAGTTCAGGGGTTTCATGGATTGCTTTATAATGTTCATAGAGTCTATGATGTAGATGAACATAGACCCCAAAAAGAATAAATTACATGTTCAAGGGCACGTAATGAGTTAGTAATAGAGTACATAACAAAGCTCAGTCATCTCACTTCAATGATCTTTTCATTTTTTCATTTTGATTTTTGGCTGGAATAGAGTACGTACTCAAGAATTGCCACTGTATAGGATAGAAAGTGAAGAATCAAAGAATTAAAATATTACAAGGTATGTAGTTTTAATCTATGATAAAACAAACCTTCTTGTAGAATGTTATATTATTTTTAGCTGCAAAAAGCAAAGTATTGTATAAACTGGGAAGAGACAGAGGAGAAAGGTGAGACTTGAGTGAGAGATATCCCTGAGGAGGTCATTACGCTAGAGTGTATTTTGGTGAAATGTAAATATGTTCAATACTCAGACATTTATTTCTTCCTCCATAAACCAAGGCTTTGCATTTAATGCACTGTTTTTTAAATAGTGTCTTTAAAAATGGCTTAGTATTTTAAAAACAGATCAGAAATGTGAACTATATAATTAAAATGGAATCTAATTTACACTTTAATAATAACCAAGCAAATATAGCTAATAGATAAATATTAGTCTTATCAAGCGTACATCTCAAAGAACAGCTAAGAGTGGCTAGTGAAACAAGGACTTGCAGAACACATAGAAAACATCTTTAAATATTGAATAAATGATGTGTACCTTACTAACAGCTTGCTCAGATGCTCCAACAGGAAAGAGTATTTTTAATCCAATGAATTGAGAATAAACTTCTATCCTTGTCTCATTGAGTAGCAATACATACTGAATCTCTTCCAGAAAATATTGTTGGTATCCTTCCAAATTAGAGTGGAAGAAATTATTATGTGGGTAAAACTGAAGATTTCAGATGTGGTGCAACCGTTATATTTTAACTTGCTATTTTAAAGAGCTTTGTAGACAATGGCCAAAACCCAATCAATCATATAGGAACATTTTAATATATTGAAATTCCACAACCATTTTGATAAAAGTAAAATTAATGTAAAGAAGAAATTCTTACAGATATTTTAAATGAATTTCTCTAAATGAGGCACTAAAGATACAAATACCAAAAAATCCTGCGGTAATTGCTTACAAGTTGCTGGTGGGAAAATGAATGTGAAAATAAACAACAGCAATATGACAGGAGAATTGCTAGAATGTGGTTGAGTACCATGTACAATGAGGACAGAAAAGGATTTCTTGAGTTTGCCAGGCTTCGCAGAGGAAATAAAATTTGATTGATAAACAGAATTTCGCTAAGAGAAGTACGGAAGGAAATTAAAGGTGAAGAGCTTGGAAATAGTGGGAAACCTTTAGAGAACAAAGTGTGAAGAGAGATAAAATAGTGGACACAAGATGAGGCTGGGATCAGAGAATCAAGGCTTTGCAGATCATGATAGAATTTTACTGCTTTGTCCTGGAGGTGAGGTGGAAGCCACTGAAGAATTTCCATCAGAAGAATAACATTTATTGAGTGCTTACTGTATGCCAGGATCTTTACACCATTATTTCATTAAACACTCATAACCAATCCTATAATGTAGATAATGTTATCACACTCATTTTGTAGATGAAGAAACAGGTACAGAAAGGTAAAGAAACAAATTACAGATCTACAAAGTTGCAGAGCTAGGTTTCAACACAGCAATTTGATACTGGAAGTGGTTCTCTTAAAACTTATGCTTACTGCCTGTAATTTTGATAGAATAATATTATATAGACCACAAAGAGAGAGAGGAGGCAGAGAGGATTGGAGTGAGGGAGCTCCATAATGAGGGCACTGAAACAAGGCTGGACACTAGAAATACTTACCATGAGTAAGATGGACTGGGCTTGGATTGATTGGTTGTCAGTAACAAAAAGGAAGGGAGGAAATTAGGACAACGTCAAAATTTCTGACTTGGCAACTGTGTGGGGAATGGTCCATTTTATAGAAACAGGGAGTACAAGTGGGAGAGCAGATTGAAGGAATAGTGGTGGCAGAGAATGACACATTCTACCTAAAGCCCCTGGAGGTGGAGATGCTTGTGGAAATCCAGTGGGAAGTCTCAAGAAGGCACTGTGTAAGAACTGGAGCACAGGAGGGGTATTAACACTTAAAATTAAATCCAGACCCCTAACTCTGACCACAATTAGTTATGTAAAGTGCTGAAATGGAAATAGGGGACTACTGTTATCAACTCTTGCTTTTCCTATTCACAAAACACTTAATGTCTTTGGGTCTCATAATCATTATCTGCAAAACAAGGGTAGTAAAGCAGATATTTGAAAGGTACCTTTGGAGGTTCTCTTTATATTCTCTTAAAATCTATGCACTATATTTATTATATAAATCCTATCAGCAGGCAATCTGGAAGTTTACGTAATTGACCACAAGGGGGAGAACTCTAATTCTACATTAAGTTATTTTCTACAATTTGAAATAATCTAAAAGTACTTTGCTATATGAAGTTGGTGATAGGCTGTCTCATTTTTACTTTCTCGTGGAAGTTGGGGGAATTTTACTGCTAGAGATAGGTTTGGCTGAATCGAAATGTAGTTTTATGTTGCTGAAGTTGACAAAGTTACTGAATGTAAAAATCTAAAGCAATTACTCTCCATGAAGTAATATAGATGCCTCTTTAATTAAAATGAAGACAGTAGAATTTTTAAATTCATCCTGGAAGGGTTTTTCCTTCAAAATAACATGATTTCAGTTATCCTCCATGAAAACTATAACCTCCCTGAAAGTCCTTGGTTACTCTGAAATAAGCATAAGAGCATCAGCATGTCAGTCTATTGTAAAGGTACCTGTATCGAAATAAAAGGATTAGAACGGCGCTGGCCACACATTTAAATGTTACGTGTTTATTGAATATATATGAGTATATAAGTTATATGAACATTAAATGTTATATGTTCAGCGTTAAAATATTCATTTTCTGTTTGGGTTAACTTCTGTACTCTGGTTTTATGTAAAGTTTTATTGAAAGGAAACTATACTCTCATTGGTTGAGAATTACCTTATGAGGCTTTCTGAGGTTTGGTGAGTCACATTTTTGGACTTGATCAAATTAAATTACATTTGTAAGGTATGAATACAATATTTTTGCATTTTATCAAAAATACCCAAATATACACAGCTAAATGAGTGTTATCACCTTTAAAGACATAATATTAGTGAGCTATATAGGAAGCTCAATCATGCAACTGTTGCTGAAAACATGTGTTTTTCCTTAGAGGCAGTTCACATCTTTTTAATGTATTTGGTGACAGCAGAGCTTCCTTTGAGAGTGAGTGCAGTATTTAAATCAGCAAACATTTCTCTGAATGAAGATTGAATATTAAGGTCACCAATCAAGTTGAAGTGTATATTATTTGTGGAGCAAAAGAGTAGATGTAACTGAAATATTTAAACTCCCTTTGATTTATAAACCTCCTTAATTCATCTGCCGTAAAAGAGTCACAAAATGTTTTCAGCAATGATGTTGTCACTGGAATAAGTAAAAACTCTCCTAACGTGACCTCTAAGAAGGAGGACTTTCATTGACTAAATTCATATTAGTGTTTTAACTAAAATAAATAACTACATAAGTAGTTGAATTTATTTGTAGTCACCTTGTGCTTATTTTCCACTTATTTTCACAGTTGACACTTCGTGAATCCTTTAATGTGAAATAACAGTATACTAGTAATTCACTAATATTTTCATTTGGATATTTTCTCTAATTTCCTCTAAAAATGACTCAGGTTTTCAATGTTTTTCTTTGGCTTAATGAATTAATTTTCTATCAATATTTCTCACACCAGAAAGTATTATAAACCAATAAAAGATTTACGCTAGGCAGTGTGGAGAATACAAACCTTACTGCTGCTTGTATACCCAGTGACAAGCACAGGGCTTGGCCCCCTAGTAAATATTTACTAGTAGATATTTAGTAAATATTAGTGCATAGCTGAATAAATAAATAAATGATATGAAATATATATATATATACATATATAATTATTCCTGTTACATATCTGTTATTTTTTTCAGACTGCTGCATAATCATCCACCCAAAATTTAGTGGCTTAAACCAACAATAATCATTTATATTGCACACAGATCTGCACTTTGGGCAGGGCTCAGTGGGAATAGCTCCTCTTTGCTTCACTGCTCCACACAGTGTCAGCTGGGCTGGCTTGAAATCCAGGGTTGACCGGAAGGCTGGAGTCTGCAATCAGCTGAAGGTTCACTCATTCATGTGTCTAGTGGTGATAACTGGCTGTTGGCTGGGACCTCCACTGGGGTGTCATCTGGAAAAGTGCTTGGGTTGCTCACAGCATATTGCTTAGATTTCGAGAACTAACGTTCAAGAGATCGAGGCAAAGTGTGTGGCATTTTTAGGACCTAGCCCTGGAGGTCACTTGGGATCACTTCTGGTGTACTCTGTTGGTGGAGGCAGTCACAAAGTCTGACTGATTTCAAAGGGAAAGGATTTAAAAGCCACCAAGCCATGGGAGCAATGTAAAGGTCACATTGAAAGAAGAGTGTCTGGGCTGGGATGGGATATAATGCAGTGGCCATTTGGGGAAAATATAATGTACCATTCTTTTATATATGTAAATATATAATGTTATTTATAAACTGTACTTCTATTCACTAGCTAACTTTAGGAAATATTGTTCCCAAACAAAATTTACCCTGCTGAAGGGTCCAATGAACATCTATTGTTTATTTTCTCTTTCTTGTTCTGCTTGTTCTCTGTTCTTTTAAATATAGTTGTCTGCCCTCCCAAACGTCTTCTCACATCCATTCAAAGCCTAGACCAAGACTTACTTCTTCATCAAGTGTTTTCTCTTGGTGTGTGTGTGTTGGGGGGAGGGGGCGGCTGGGAAGCATTTACTCTTACCATCACTCATTTTGTCACTAAACATTTAATAACCATGGGTGCCTGTGTTTTTCTTATAGTTCAGAGTAAAGAGCACATTGCTTACTAATACTAGGTGTTTAATATGTACTAAATTGATAAAATGTTTGTAAATTATGTGCTCTTTCTTAACCAGAAGTATTACTTCTCATTTTATCTAAGTTTTATACTCTTTCTGTTGCTAAATTTAAAAAAGCAGAACTTCAAGTTCAACTAAAGGGAGAAAATGCCATTCTGTGTTTAAATCTATATTACAAAATTTAAAAATAGGAATGGGCTTTCCTCAAATTTGATTCAGATGTGCAACAAATGATGACAAATTATCTGCATATCACAAATTTGAGGTGCATACTGGGATTACTTGTTTCCCCAAAGAGACTGAAAATCGAATAAACAATAATGAAACTAAAATGATATAACAGTATTTCCTCTACTAAATCCAAAGTCTGTTTCATAAGATATTGAAGTAAATTTTGAATAAATATCACTGAAGTATTCAAAATATTAATGTCATTTAATTGTTTAAACAATTAGAAAGTTTTAAATAAAAAAAGCATTAATCCTGAGTACAGAAAGGGAGAGATCAACTTGAAATAGGCTATAGAGAAATTGCATAGAATTAATTGCTTTATAGGAAGTCAGTTGAAAAAATAACCAATTTGTTTATAATCATTTCGAAATGTTTTATAAGTGAGCAGGAATCATGTCTTCTATGTACCCTGACAAATCCTTAGCACCGGGCAAATGTCTGTCACATGAAGGGTACTCAATAAATGTTTGACATGAAAGAGTACAATGCTTTCTGACAATGTATTTTCTGCTCATTTCAAAAAGGTATTGTGTTCTTTAGCTTTATAATGAACTCAATTTCTTGATTATATTGTCTAGAATATGTGAGCTTTGGAACTATTTTCAAAGTTGAGGTTTTATTTTCTGAATTCAGGAACCATATAGAGATTACTCCAGCACTTGTGCTTTTAAAGTCTTTCCTCCACATTGCTACAGGAAGAATGATCACGTTTTATTATATTGTATTATGTTATCATATTTACTTTTACACATACTTGCCTCCACCCTTAGGTTGCAAGGAACTCAAGAATACTTTTCCCCTAAATGCTGTATTCTCTGAATACAGTGCTGTGTGAGGATAGCTGCTCATTGACTGTTGAGAGAATGAATGGGAATATGAAGCAAGTGTTTGTCGTTTTTCATCCATACTTTTCTTTAAAAAATTAAGTCATTCCATCAAAGCGATGTTAGCATTTGAGAACTTATTATGAACTTATTAAATTCCTCCATCCATTAAAATAATGCATTGAACTTAATATCAGAACAGATAAATTTTCAAGTTTAGCTCAACATACTCTGTCAAGATTAATATATTACCTTTGTACATATTGTGGTGTTCTGTTTCTTTCCTTTTTAAAGAGAATAGTAACTTTAGAAATATTTTCCTTTTATTTAAGTAGCAAACATTTCTTAAGAGATTTGACCACATCGACCACATCATCACTCTTAATCCTAGAAACGGGAGGGAGCGGGCCATACCACCTCAGAATCCAAAGTGATATGTATGGGTTTATTATACATGTTTATGAAAGTTTCTGGGTCCATGAATTCCTCAGATTTGCACAAATACTTTATTATTTGTTCTGGGAGGAGTAATTCCGGTGCAACCTGGTGCAAGTTATCGCCTGGTCCTTTAGTGCCCACTTTGACGGTCTTAAAAAGATGGAGTGCCAGTTTATGAGTTTGAATGAGAAATTCTGTTATGACCTCTTCTAGGGACTGTGACTGTGTCACATCATCAAGATACATGACTGGCACTTTTATTACTGAAACATGCCATTGCATGAAGAGCCTTGCTGGGATGTTATGAGACACGACTATAATTTTCATTCCTTGGATAAAAAATTCTGTTTCATTCTTTCCTCTGTTAATATAATCTAGGAGAATTCGGTAAAGAGTACCATTGCAGGACTCAAGGATATGCAAAATGGAGGTAGGATATAGGAGTAATAATCCTGTCACTGCTTCTCCTAGGTGACGCTTCAAAATTGACTGAAACACTTGATCATAGTATTCAGCAATATCTTTTCTTTCTGTGTTTGCTGTTATCTTGGCCACTAGAAACATCCTATGGAGAAGGAATTTTTTTAGCTGTAGTCTTTGCTTCTCTTCCTGAAAATGTAAGTAGTTGCTACGTGGAACTTGTGGCATTAGAAGAGATTCCAATGGAAAAGGTCTTTTGCTAGTCTTTCGAGGATGGACTGAGAAGGACATGATGAGTCCTAGTTATTCTTCTGGGTGATTCCAGTTTTTAGCTTATCACAATATTTACATTATCAGGATACCTCTTCAGTGATGAACTCTAGTTTCCATTTCTTCTGAAAAAAGAGTTTACTCAGTTCGTCACATGCTACTAAATAGCAAAATCCCTTCCCTGTGTTATCAATAAACAATGTCTTTGAAATGAAAGAGAATGTTAAAACAAGACTCAAATTGTAGACTTTTTTTTTAAGTTTACACGGAAATAACTAACACTCATGTCCTAGGGAAAAACTCTCCAATGAACTGGGGAGTGGGGAGGAGAGAGAACTTAATCTAGAGTAGCTTCACTCTTTTTCTGTTTACATTAGTATTTTCTCCTTCAATTTATAGTACATTTTTCCTCAACCCCCATCCATGGATCACATACACACACACACACACACACACACACACACACAGAGAAAAAGAGAGGAATACATCTGCGGGCAGTCGCTCACAGTAGCATTGGCATCACAGTAAAATATCTTTTCCTTTATGTAATGGTGATTGCAGATTGTCCTTGATTTGTCAAATTTAAAAATGGTATTTTTATGGTAATTCCCCCAATTTCTTTTATAAATTTAACTAGTCAATAAATTTTTAAAAAAATCTGAGGATCTCAAATCCTAATTGGCTTATTTAACCTTTACTCAGTACACTAAAAGTTAATAGTGTTGCTTTGATAATAAAAGTAGATTTCTGAAATAACTAGTTTCAATTCTTTGTTTTTTCTCCTATCAACTAACCTCAAAAATGGTTCTTTTTTCTTTTCTTTTTTTTTGTTGTTGTTGCAGAGGTCAAATAAAAAATTCTGTTACTTTTAACTCACTCTTCTTACAAATCTCCTTTTCTTCCCTCCGGATCAGCTTAACATATCTTTCTTCAAGTGCGTCTATCTTTACCTTTCCTTGAGGCCCTGCTTGTCCTCCATCACTCTTCCAACTGCCAGTGTCTTGGGTGCTCTCAGCTGCCCTGTGTTCTATTCTGATTTCCATAGTACCTCAGTGAATCAGAATGTCAGTGGTTTTAAAGGGCCAGAGGGCACTGGCAACTCCCATTTCTTAATTTAATGAGGATTTCTTAACATCATGGTAGAGGAAATGAGGCCTTCTTTTCTGGAATGGCTTGTTTTTAGCCAGGTGCCTTTGTGAGTCAGATAGATGGTGGGCCTTGACATTTTCCTAGACATATTCCTTTTCTTTTTCATTTTTGTCCACAATTTATAGACGAGGAAACTAAAACGTGGAGTAGTTGAGTATCTTGTACACCATTTAAACATGCTTTCAACAATCTCCCTTCTCTGTCTACCTAGGTAAAGAGGTACTTATGCAGTAAGTAACGACTGAAAGAACACATATCTGATTCTGTGTAATGGTGACTCTGTTATAAGAAAGTTCTTCTGTAGGATTTGATTTTCTTAATTTAATGTGAATTTAGGTTAATCTTTAGAATAAAAAATAATATCGTATCTTAAAATTGTATTCATATGAACTTTAAACCATAATTTTAAAGCAAGATTGGAAAACACTTTCATTCAATTTTTAAAAATTAAACCTTAGAGTACTTTTTTCCTTCCTAAGATTTGTGTTATCCAAACTAATGATCTGATTTTAGTAATAAACAGTGACAAATTATCCCAGAAGATGGAGGCTGAGAGGTAACTTAATTCCTTAATTGTGTGGTACATAAAAAGTGACTATAATTCCTCAGTGTGGTTCACTTCATCATTCCCTGAAATGATGTAGTCTTTCCCAACATGCAAAGAAACGTGTTATTGCCCAGTCTAGGGATTGTTCTCACACTCATTCTTCTTACTGCTTTGCAGAATGTTATTATGTTGGTAATAACCTCCTTTATGTCCTTTTCTCTTCCCTTGGTTTCTATGACTCTGCACTTCCCTGAATTTCTCCCCAAATCTCTATTTCTGGCCTAGCCCAATTCCTTCCCACACCCAACTCCAGGAAATGCTGAGGTTCTCTGCTTATCATGCAGCTCTTCTCTCATTCCACCTCCTTGCCCGATTAGCTCAGCACCATCTATGTCTCTCTTTCGTGAGATTCTTGATGTTATGCTTGCCTCCAAATCACATGATTGACATTGCTGACTGACCACAGAGTCTTTCCTGCAGAGCCCAGATATGGACTCCTTCTCAGTCTAAGGCTCAAGGCAAATGCAGCTAGTTTGTTGGCATTGACAAAGAAGAAAACACTGAGTTTTCATTCCATTATTGTCTCTGTACAGAAGATTCTCAAATTGTAATCTTATGTACAGTTCTTCTCCTTGGATGTACCTCTACCCTTTCAAATTGAAATGCCACCATTTTAACTATTATTTACTTTGTATTTCCCTTCATTAATATCCCATTTTGTCTCAATTCACATTTTCTCTCTCATGTCCCAGACCAGCATCCTTAGTCTTATCTTTTCATGTTTCCTACAAGTTATCCCTCAACTCTATCCCATTACTAAGTCTTTTTACTCACTTTGAAATGTATCATGGGTTCTGGATTTCAACTACCTCCTTTATAGTCCTAGCTTTTTTTTTTTTTTTTTTTGAAGTTTGGCACCTGAGCTAACAACTGTTGCCAATCTCCTTTTTTTTTTTTTCTGCTTTTTCTCCCCAAAGCTCCGGGGTACATAGTTGTGTATTTTAGCTGTGGGTCCTTCTAGTTGTGGCATGTGGGGCACTGCCCCAGCGAGGCCTGACGAGCGGTGCCATGTCTACGGCCAGGATGCGAACCAGCGAAACCCTGGGCCGCTGAAGCGGAGCGCGCGAACTTAACCACTCAGCCTTGGGGCCGGCCCAGTCCTAGCTTTTTATTTGGATTATAATAAGAGTCTTCTACTCTCAGTATTTTTTTAGATTTTGTCACCTCACCTTTTCAACTAGGATCATGAAACTGTAAGATCTTATGATGCACCTGCTTTGTAAAGTTCACAAGATATTAACTTTACAAAGTCTTCCCCTCTGTAGAATGCTAGAAGAGGAGCTTCTGCCTTTACCAAGTCCAGAGTGATTTCTGGTATTTGTTTCCAATCCCCAGTAATGAATTATTCCAGAGAGAAACTGGGGACATGCAACTGCAAGGTTTGTTACCTAACACGGACGTTGATCAAAATCACTGGGAGAATTTATAGAGCATTGCTATTTGGAAACCCCTTTTGAGTGCACAAATTCAAATTAATCTTTTATATATAGGTAAGATTCTTTCTTTTCATGACACCATTTGTACCTACAGCACAATTTTTCTTCTCTTTTGCCTCCATAACAAGGAGTTCAATTGTAATTTTTCTCTTCACGTGTGCTTTTGTTTCCTTTTTCTTTCATATATCTTGGGTCTTCCAATATAAACCTAATATAAAAATGATGATTTTTCGTCATTATAATTCCTCATATAAACTATACAAAATATCACTAAACCATGCCTCTTTCAAAAGGCTCTTAATTGATGTTGGCTTAACACGCGTGAAATTGTCATTTCTATAAGTTAAACCTGTCTGATGTTGAAAATTTTATGTGGTTCAACCTAATACATTGAGAAACTATAGTTTTTACCACCACACATAGATAGTTCCACCTACATTTTCCTATGTATTTTTCCATTTTTCAATACGTTTTTTGCTGTTGAGTTGCTTCTTCCAAATTTTAGTTTCATTGTCACATTGCTATCTGAAACATTTAAAGGCAATTTACCTTGTTTTCCTGCCTGTTATCAACCACACTCCGAAGTGTCAAGAGTAAAGTTCTCAACAGATAGGAATAGAAACAACACATAATTTGGACAGTTTTTGATTGCGTGTTGTATGTAATTATAATTGCACACTCTTCCTTCAATGGATACTCAGCATTTGAGTTCCCAGATGCCACAGTCCTTGTCTTCATCTATTAAGAGCCAGTAATTTACCCTCAGGTGGGACTCAAGCATAAGAACTCTTCTGTCTATCCAATGGGATAAAGAAACATCAGTTTTCCCTGCTAGAGTGATCTGTTTAGATCTTTAGGTATCCAAGTTCAAACAACTGACAAGTGGCAGAACCTGAATTGAAACCTGTGATACTGAAGAGTCCTTTTTCAATTATTCTACTTATCCACCCTTGTTATCCAATTTATATCACATAAATACTAACGAATGTTTATAACTCATGTCGAGCAGTGCACCTTAATGGTCTGCTTTATACTTTATGCTCTGTTTCTATTCTCTGGAACCAAATGTTTCTAAAGAAACAAATTCCCATCCCAGTGCCCTTTTGTCTTAGTAAGGCAGATAGAAAGGATTAAAAAGATTCAAGTCCGTTAATTGATTATTTACCGTGTGTCATTCACCATTACCATGTGTCAGATGCTTTTACCCATATTAATTAATTTAATCTTCACAACAACCCTGTAAAGTAGATAAAAATTTTGTCAACAGTTAATAGAGGAGGAACCTAAAGCGTGGGGTATTTAAGTACCTTGCACATAACTCAAACGTGCTCTCAACAACCTCCCTAACTCTCTCTACCTAGGGTAAAGAGAAGATAAATTATCCCCTCTCTCTATCTGTGGTCACAGAGTCATTCTTTGCTTTTTCTATGATATGACAATTCCTCTGGAAATGTAGAATAGCTTATGGTTTGGATAAAGTAAACTGAACAGAAAAATCTTACATTATACCTGTGATTCAACAAAATTGATATACTGTCTTTATCTACTCATTCATCTTGGATTTATCTATACCTTTGGTGTGCCAGGTAACATCATAGGCACTATAAGAAATGTAAACATGGAAAACACCTGGTCCCTAATTTTAAGAGTTTAAAGTCCAGGGGGTGATGAGATGTCCATGAATCACCACAGGACAGGGAAAAACATAATAAACACCATGCGTACGATGTTCAGTAGAAAGAGTGGCTGGGGTTCCTTGGAGAGCTTAATGGAAGAGTTCTTATCTGGGCATGGCCTTCAGGGAACAGAGTTGGGGAGTGGCTTTGTGAATTTCTTCTTGGATTCCTTTCTTTAGAATGTGAGGCTGTGCATTAACTGAACTTGATTTCTACCTGGAATACCAGATCCTGCTCTAACCTTTCACTTGTGCTCATGTACAAGAGAAACAGAGAAAACTCCAAATCACTTCCGCTAACTTTTTCTGTGTTTTGGCATATCTAAGTAATCAGTGTAAGAGAATTAATGGTCTAAATAAATGGCTAACAACTTTGGTAGAGCCATTCGCTAAGAGCACAAATATAAACTATCAAGTAGACAAAATTCACTTGATTTAGCAGAGCAAGCCAGAGTGAGTTTAGTTACCAAATCACTGGCTATTTGAAGATTTATAAAGAAATAAAACCAGATTACCTTGTCCAGCATTGCCTCTCTTTGCCAAAAACATTAGCAGTGTTTGGTAATTCTTTATCAAGGAGAGCACAGGCTAAGAATAGTTTGTTATTCAATTCAAACATCTAACATATGTCTACTATTTGTAGAAAAATATGCCAGACACTGTGGAGATATTCTTATGAATCAGATATTGTATCTACACATGAAAAATTCAATTCTATTAGTAGAGCTTAAATTCTGTACAATTATGTTCACTAAAGGGCTGGAGAGAAGAAATATTGTAATAAAGACATAAGCAATAAACACTGAAAACGCAAAATGCTCAAACAATTAAACCTGACTGGACGAATGAGCATTTCAACTAGGCATAAAAAGAGAACTGATTTGTGTGTGGTTGTGGGGGAGGCAGGCCAGAAATGGGGATCAGGAAAGGTACAGAACAGACTCTGTAAGCTTGAAGCATGAAGGACAGAGGGCATACGTTACAGAGTTAGGAAACGTGGCACTTTGTTAAGCAAATGGCAATAGTCTGGTTTGGCTAGCATGTAGTTCTCAAACCATAGAATCTGGATGTTTGTTAAATTGCAAATTCCTGGACTCCAGCCCTAAAGAGTCTGAGTTAGCGCACTTCAAGTGAGGTCCAAGAATTGGCATTTTTGACAAGTGGTCTCCTAGTGTCTCTACCGATTTCACTTTAAGGAAAAATAGGCTAGCTTAATGTGATTTAAGCCCTGGCTGTCTATTAGTATTATCTGGTGGAGAATTAAAAGAAAAAGCCAGTTTATTTTATCTAATTGGCGTGGGATGGAACTCTAACATACATATTTATGAAAGTTTCTCCAGGTGATTCTAAGTGTAGCTTGGAGTAGGACTGCTGGCACAGGCTGGAGGGTGAGCAGAGGGGAGGGATGGAAAAGGAGGAAAAAGGAAGCTGCATCCAGTTTGTGGAGGACTCGGATACTAGGCTCAGAAGTTTGAATTTTACTCTGTGGGTAGTAGGGAATACTGGGATTTTTTGAGCCCCTCTACTCACAACTCTGTTTCACAAAGTTGCCTGTGAAGTGCAGAGGAATTAGAGATGGGAAATACTGGAGGCAGCCAGAGCACTTTTAAGAATTTTCGGTTGACAAATGAGAGATCTGATCTTCTGCCAGTCAAAGAGTAAATTGGTTCAACTTTTCTGGAAAGAAGTTTGATGATATTGTAATCATAAACTTAAAAATTTCATACTCTTTGACTAAGTAATACGTCTTACAGATATACTTCATAAAGAAATAAAACTTCTGACAAACATCTTAATGTAAAGACGGTCATTATAGGAATTAAAAGAGAACTTTGAAAAATTGTATAGATATATTAATTATGGAGTACTATGGTGCCTGAACATATTTTTGAAGAATGTTTTAAACGCATGGAAAAAGTTATTCTCTAAAGTAAATAATTTAATGCACAAAATTATTTATAGCATGTGATCCCAATTTTATTTAAAAAAGACGTAGAAATCAGAGTAGAGAAAAATCTAGCCAAATGTTAAAATTGGTGGAATTTGGTGGTAATATTTGTTTTCATTTTCCAAATTTTCTAAGCATTTCTACGTTATTGTTCTGTTCAGAAAAAAAAAGTAACATTAAAAATACACATTAACGCTGTGGTGATGCTTTGGTCAAAGGTAATGCATGTGTTCCTGTGTTTGTGAGTCTGGGATAGTCTAGCTTGAGAGCCTGCTGATGGGTAGAACTTGTAAAATTGCAGATCCTGGCCCAAGTTGAACAAGGAGGATCAACACTCAGGGCTGTCTGGACCTTCTGACTTGAAGTCAAGATAGGAAGACATGAAGATAAAAGATGAAGCAGTTATCAAGACACAACCCAGAGGCCTTAGTTCAGAAAATCCTTTCATGAAGTGAGATCTTCTTTGTATGACTAGCCTAAAGCAAAAGAAATAGATTCAATAAGATGGCTGAGGGAAGGCAGGTTGTAGTTGTTGAGTGAGTCAATGTAGAATAAGTGGTCAAAGAGTGGCCCACTCCTCAAAACCTCTGTCAGTAAGAAGAGTGAAATCACTCTGATAGTAAATTATAGAGGAGGAAGATTTTGGGTAATTATGCGACAGTGATCCTAGGTTTTTCTCTATTAAAAGCTAGCGTGCTGGTTTTTTTCTAAACTGCCATTGTGTCCAGCCGGGAAGGTGGAGTGTGAAAATGGAATATAGTATTCTATGCTTTGAAAATATTTTAAGATCATCAGTTCAATGCAGAAATTTTGGAGACTGCAGATAACAGCTAAACTCTGAATTGTGTTTATTTTCCCTCTTTTATCAGATTTATTTTCTGCTTCTTTGGCAGACAGAGGAGTCTAAAGACTATGACTTGCTAACACACTGGTGCACATTGTGTCAGGTGACAAAAACACAACAATTCTTAGTTTTTCCTGACTAAAAATCTTTGAGTGATGGTAAGATTGCTTTTCACATACAAAGATAGTTATAGTTGGAATAATATCTTCATAATTTAGGTATAAGTATCTACTCTGGTCTTTATAATCTATTATGCTGAAACACATTATCAATAAGTTAATATCTATTTTATTCCTTGCTTTTGGTTTAACTTTGATCAATGTGCTGTGCAGAATGGAGAAAATTGAACTAATAGAGGTTTAAAGTTGGAAGGGACCTTAGCACCATTGATATAACAGTCCTTTCACAGATAAGGAAAACATGGCACAAAGAAGCTAATTGATATTACTGCCCTCAAGTTGCTTACCTTATAGCAGGGTTGACAAAAACATATATACGTGAAATACTGAAACAGTGAGATCATAGTTCTTACTAGAATACTTTTCAGGAAATATAATAGATATTTCAGTAAGTAAAGTGATGTTAGAGCTATCCAAAAAGCTGTTATGGCAATCTGAACTTTGTGTTGCTCAATAGAGAACCGTTAAATGTTTTTTACAGAGAGAAGTAATATGATGGGTGACGTGTTTAATAGTGTTAATAACTGTATTCAGGAAATTTGGAGAGACAAAAATCTTACGGTCAGAAATGCCTACTAAAATATTGTTGTATCCCATATATGAAATTAGGATTTAGGCTAGAATTTAGCACTTTAAAAAGTATTTCTTTTTAAAATGAGAATAATGTTCATCCAAGTCTAAGTAACTATGTCATTTTTATTTCATGTAACCAGAGCAGCAATATAGTAAAACCAACGTAGTAAAATATTTTTTAAGATAGGATATGTTCTAGATATATTAACAGACTTTCTTTGATTTATCCAACAAGACTTTATTATCCTGCAACCTTTCCAGCTTACACTAAATTTAAAGCCCTTTTGCCCTTCCTAATTCAGGACAATTCCATATTTCTTCAAAAACTACTTTACACCCACTAAAATGAGCAGTTGTGGACATTTCAGAGCCTCATGGAATACTAAATATCACTGTTTTAATATATGATCATGAGGACAATCACTTTTTTTTGTGAAGTGAGTTATAATATATTTGGATGACTACTTCATTTGGGAGAACAAATTCCCAGAGTCTACAGTAACATCAGAGTAGGGGAGTATAAGCATCTGGTCTTCCATCATCATCTTTCAGTGCTGGCATCTGCTAGAGATGCATGAATGCCTTTCTGGCCCATGCCTCATCTGTCACTCTAGACCCCTGTCTCTATGACAGGCACCTCTCAGCTATATATGTGTCACAGTTGACCTCACGAAAAAACGATTTCAGCATGGTGCTTGTTCCAGGAGGGTTCCTAGGCAAAGCTATCCTGGACTCTGTGTACCTTTGTGTGCTGAAATATGGATAAATAATCATTTTGTGCCTCTTTTAGCCTTGAGAAGTTCTAAGTATCTCATTTTATAAGATATTGGCTGAACCAACAGAAAAGTCATAACTCCTAACCCGATAATCTAGCTAGTAGAAATAACTATGATTTCTATGTGAATATTTTGTATTCTTGTAAAACTTCTCACTTGTCAATCAGCTAAACCACTTCTGTTCAATTGTGATGTAATCAGAAAAAATCCAATAATACAAGATGAATAAAAGCATAATCATAAAGGAAAAATTCTGAGTCATATAATAAGTTACAGAGTCAAATACTAGGATAGTTTGGATCTTTCACTCCTTAGAATTATCAACTCTTTTAACCAAACAACTTGAGGGTTGATTGCACTTGCTGTGATTATATTCGTTTATGATCATAACTTTTATTAAGGATAATTTGGTTGAGAGGCTACACATTTTTGGTTATGGTTTGATGTGAACTTAACTTTTATCATAAACAGAGCGGAAAGTGTAAGAACTTTCATATTTGGCAGTTATGGAAGCTTTTTACTAGGTAGAAAAATAGCTTGGGCTAATCATTGCTTGATGGGTTAAATCTCTAATCTACTTCCCCAAATACGGTACCTAATTACCATGGGGCCATATTCAATCTCTGTCTCATTTGTGTGTGTGTTTAACTTTTTAAAAACAAGATAACACCACGGTAAAAAGAAAGCATACTTTTAAGCCTTTACTCTTAACTAAAGACCTATTTTGGATCCCAGGCTCAAAAAGTTGTGGAAAGTGATATTTAATGATCTTCCAGAGGTGAAGGCCAATGGTGTGACTTGTGTTCGGTATCTCATCCTTACTTGTCAGAAATTTGCCTCCAGTGATGTATTTGAGAACCAGGCTAGTCTTACATTCTTTATAAGGTCCCTCTCCAAGACCTATGCCTCATAAAAAGAGGGGAGTTCTTCTTGGTCATGTTTTTATTATATTGGAATTCAAGCACAGGTCTCTGGCCTACTGCTGATCCTCTTTGCTGTTTTCTTTGCAAACTGAAAAATAAGGAAGCAATAGCTTTTTTTGACTAAAGACAACTTTACACTTATAACCTATACTTTTAAAAAGGTAATCTTTAGAAAAAATAAAATCTTTTCAGAGAAAACTATAGTATAGTCATGCAATGCAAAGTTTTAAAAAATGATAATTGGGTTGTGATTGTTATTCTCTATTTGGTCTATTAATTTGTTTTAAGTGGCAGGATTTAACTGTCATGTTTTATAGTTAAGCCATTTTTATATAGTGAAATATAAAGATGGGCAATGAAAAAAATAAGAATATGTTTATTTTATGAAAATTAAAATTAAAGAGGAAGAGATTTGTATTGGTAGGGTGACAGTAAAGTGAAATAAAATTCAACTACTGTATAGGGAGCCAGATTAAATCTTGAATGCTTTGTGTTACGCGAGTAGAAAAGAACTATCCCTCTGAATACTTTATAATGTCTGAGTGGAGAGTGTTGCTGCAATGGTATCTGGGAAATACAATCAGTGTGTCTGAAGCCAGCATCTATTTATCTTAAATTAATTATTTTTTTCTAAGTATGCAGATGATAATCCCGGTGCTCGATGCCAATGCCTCTTTATTCATGACGCACATGAAGCTGGAGCTCCCCTAGACTGGTGAGAGCTGTACAATATGAATGATCTCCAGTTGCAACTCTTCTGTAAGATTATGGACTGCTTTTTAGATTTTTCGATAGTATTTTGAGGTTGAGAATCAGTAAATAATTGCTTTTAAAATAAATCCTTAAGCACAATTAAGACTATTTTACCTTTCTGCCTTCAGGAGGGTATAAGCAAGGTACTCTAAATATAAGGCAGCATTGTTTCTCCTTCATTATTAGATTCTCTACTCAATGGAGTTCCTATACTTGAAATGAAAAAGGCTCCACTACGGGGCTACACTCTCTGGGTGTTGGGAGTCTGCTGTCAGTGAGCTATGGAGTGAAGGGCAGCATGGTGGCTCTGATGCAGCTAACCTCATATGCCTGTATGACACCACATCATGGGCTGAGCAATTGAACTCACACTTAAGTGCACTCTCTTTACCTCTTCCTAAAGGAAGACTAGACAAGTGGTCTGGCTCTTTAAAAACAATAAATAAATAAATAAAAATAAATTTTAAAAAAGTGGAACTTATTTCCTAGGATTTGTCAGTAAGTGTTATATTATCAACTTGCCTGGGATAGAAGGTAGGGTAGCAAGAAGACACTGAGGCCTCCTTGCCCCAAAACTGAACAGTTTACCAGTGACTTAACCATCTTCTCTTTCCTCCTCTCTGTCTGCAAAATTCATGTGCTTACGTACATATTTGTCAGGAAAAAGACTTTTGACATTGTGACTGCTGGCTGTGAGAAATATATAAAAATTCAATCAAATATTGTGTAATATATATAGGAATTGTGGTCCTTTTGGAAAGAAAGAATTCAGAACTGAATTCAACATGTTGTATTTAATTGTTTTCAATTAAGTGGTACAATTTGCAGGATGAATGTTAATCTAACTTAAGAACGTAGGTAAGGGTATGAATAAATCTGAAATATGGGCTATGTGGCATTCAAGGGTTTTGAACCCAACCCTCATTAAGTTATGAAGTCTCTCTTATAGACTATGAATAGGGTTCAAGGTAACCCTTAGTGGCACTGAAAAAATCTAGTCAGCAACTAGATCGAAATCCCTGATTGACATAACAACTTCAATTGGCTGAGAAGGTAACCTCAAAGCTGTTTGTAGTGACAACATTGCTTCTTTGGTTGATAAAGATCTTTTAACCTTGGAAGATTTACAATTTACATTAGAAATATTTAAAAGAATTAAATGTTTAGCAGCAATATTTTTGTTTTAAGAGATCTGTGAACACTTGGCATTGTAAGGATTTCTAATGTGTAAGAGAACCTGTCCTTCCGAGTAACAAGTTAGCCTTTTAATTCCATCTTAAAATGTGTAATTGAGTAATTGGTTTAGATTTGTAAATTTCTAATCGAGTAATTGATTTAGATTTCTAACTGATTTACTTTATGTTGGAATCTTACCCAGTTGTATATAGTATTGGAACATTTAGGATTTTATATATGGATATGTAATCTACTATAATCAATCTGTCTACCTACTTACCAACTTATTTCATCTATTTAATTTGTCAGATGGGAATTTTTCAAGGAATTTCCTTTAAAGGAAGGAATCTTTAAATTGAGCCCCTGATCAATTGAAGTCTCCTTATAAGGTACTATTAAAATACGTAGAGGGACAGGCCTGGTGGTGTAGCAGTTGAGTTGGCGAGCTCTCTCCAGCGGCCTGGGGTCCATGGGTTTGGATCCTGGGTGCAGACCTACACACCACTCATCAAGCCATGCTGTGGAGGTGTCCCACATACAAAATAGAGGAAGATGGGCGTAGATGTTAGCTCAGGGACAATCTTCCTTAAGCAAAAAACCAAAAAAAAAAAAAAATGTACACTAATAATTTGTAAATTGATGATAAAAACTTAAGGGTGAGTTAGGTTTCTGAATTTGCAACTTTAATAAATTTAATACTAAGCTTTAAAACCAAAGCAAACCTATGAATGGTCATGTTCTATGCATAAAAGCTTCTCTCAAGGACACAGAAATACTTTTTATTGACAACATTCATTTGTCTTCTCTCTTAGAAAGTGAGGAGATAGCAGTCAACGCTCTTAGTTAGTTAAGAGGGAAAGCCTCCTGCCCAGGTGTTCTTAGCTTCTCAGATCGGTTGCTTCCTCTGGCAGTGGAAGGTTGCCATCTTCAATAATGGTGGTTGGCCCTGCCTCTCAGAGAACAAGGCTAAGCAGTACGGACCAACCTGAGAAATGGCTTTCGTGCATTCTGGACTTTCTTATTTTATATGACACTGTTGGTATACATTTCTTATAGGAAATTCAAAAAACAGAAATAACGAACAAGAAGATGATATTCACTTCAACCTCATAATCCAGAAAAATTAACGATTATGCATATTCTGTGATTTTCTTCTATAATTGCAATTGTATATAGGGATGTGTTTAGTTTTACAAGAACAAGTAATGAGTTTTACTTAACATATATCACTCATGATGTTACACACACACACACACACACACAACTGCTTTTTGCACCTTGTACTATAGTTATGGTTTTCTACCTTACTTGTACCACTTAATAACACATTATGAAAGTCTTCTAGTGTTAATAAAACATAAGTAAATACTAAAAATACATAAAATGTATATTAAAAAGCCTGTGTAAACGTATGTAAACAGCATAAAAAAGTGTTAAATAAAACATAAAACAAAGCAATAAAATTATGTTAACGCATGCATAGGTTCCAATGTACAGATGCATTTATTAAGGAATCCCCTACTCTTCAGCACTTTAAATGGCCTACTTTTTTGTTAAAATAGGAAACACTATGTGAATATCTTTGCATCTTCATTTTGTTAATTCACTTCACAATTTCATTAAGATAATTCCAGATGTGAACTATCTGGAAAAATGGTTAGGTATTTTGTAAGAGTTTAGACAAATTGTCAAGTTACCCTCCAGAAATATGAATTGGCTAATGCCCAGCAGTTGCTTTAATATTAAATCCTGAATTTATTCAAAACCAGGTATAGCAAAGAAATTACTAACTCTTGGCATAAACTGAGAAATCCGTCAAAATTAGAATGCCACATCTCAGAAGGTTTTTTTTTTAACATTTTAAAAAATAAAAACTGATATTAGCTTGTTACCAGAAACAGTTGAGTTTAAGATGTGAGGTGCTCTTGTATTAATTGGACCAAACTTAGCAAAGGACCTACCATTAGGTCAGGTCTTTACATTGGGGCTGTCAGAAATACCGGTTTGAAAGTTTTTTGATTATCATATACTAGGCAACAATGTCTTTTGTTGATACATTCTCATACACACTGAAGAGCTCTCTCTCTTTCTGCACTGCTCTGTTACAGTAGATTTTACTAGAGTGATTGAAATTGGGGGGACACAGCTTTCTTTAACTCAGCAAAGATAGATTTCATAGTATAATAGTTGGGAACATGGGAATCAGCCAATAATCCCTCCCTATGAATCTGAGCAAGATTGACCTTCATCCATTCCAGAAGGTGTTTAATTTTTTCTATAAGATTTCCAGTAATATGGTATCCACTACGTATAATAAAAATAAATGTGCACCTTATACCCATTAGGATGGCTACTATAAAAAAAACAACAAACCAACCCACAAAAAAAGCAACAGAATATAATGTGTTAGCAAGGATGTGGCGAAATTGCAACTCTTGTACACTGTTTATGGAATTGTAAAATGGTGCAGCTGCTGTGGAAAACAGTATGGAGGTTCTTCAAAAAATTAAAAATAAAACTATCATGTGAGCCAGCAATCCCACTTCTAGGTATATATCCAAAATAATTAAAAGCAGGACCTCAAAAAATATTTCTTCAGCCATGTTCATAGCAGCATTGTTCACAATAATCAAGAAGTGGAAGCAACCCAAATGTACGTCCACAGATGAATGGGTAAACAAAATGCGGTATGTGTATACAATGGAATATTACTGTCTTAAAAAGGAAGGAAATCTTGTCACATGCTGAAACATGGATGAACCTAGAGGACACTAGGCTAAGTGAAATAAACAGGTCACAAAAGACATATATTATATGATTTCACTCAAAGGAGGTATCTAAAGAAGTCATAGAAACAGAAAATAGAACGATGGTTACTAGGGCTGCAGGGAGAGAGGGAATAAAGGGCAATTGTTGTTTAATGGGTACAGCTTTTCAGTTTTGCAAGATGAAAAAGTCCTGGAGATTGGGACATATGTACTTAGTGCTGAACTATACACTTGGTAATATCCTTAGTACTGAACTATAAACTTAAAAATGGTTAAGATGCTAAATTTTATGTTATGTGTTGTTTACTACAATAAAAAAATTGGTCAAATGTAATGTGAATTATATTTCAACAAAAATCTCCTGAAAGTAAGTGTTTCCCACAACTATTATCATATAGGATTTTTAAAAAGCATCTAATTCCTCACGTGAAAAGTTTAAAAATATTTTGTAAATGTTATTTTGTAATGTTACTGCATCCCCTTATTGAGACTAAATAAAGTCCCTTACCATAGCCATTTTTACACAGGGTCAATTTCTTCATGTTTTTGATATAAGTCTTTTCCCTTTAGCAGTAAATGCTATCCATATTATTCTGTAGAAATTCAGCACAACAAAACGTGTCTTGGACAAAACTAGGTGTAGAAAATAAGCTTGCTGTGTTAAATAACAGAAACCCAGTACAATTTTTCAAGTCAAAATCTTTCCTTTTTAGACTCTGTTAGAAATATTCTCAGGATGCCCGTAAATTTATGAACTTTCTTATCTACAGAACACGTTATCATTTAAAGACACTAAATGAGTTACAGAATTGTTATAAATACGTCTACGCTAAGTCCCTGAGCAAGAGTCCTATATGAATGATTGCAAGGGTTTCTAAGTGTTAAATAGGGATGGTGACTGCACAAGGCTTTGTACTGTACTCGACCTGCATAGCTAATGCTCCTACTGCTCAGAAAAAAACAAGAAGTTCTCTGGATATGTGAAGATTCTGATTTGAAGGAAAGGTGTGCAGAATTGATGCTTACAGTACTTATTTTGGCTCTAATGTTTTACATACTCTGCTCTTGGATATTGGGTAATATAGCTAAATGTTGTACTTGGGAAATTTGTCAAATGAGTTGGACATTTCATGTTTCTTAAAAAAAATAGCGTACGTACTTTTATATGTTTCCTAAAATCAAACAGTTTAAAGTGTACATTTATTATTATCTAACCAGACTGACTAATAAATAAAAGAATATAGAATTCACAGAATAATGTATTACAGATCTTCCTCAGCTTAGGATGGGGCTACAGTTCCAATAAACCTATCGTAAATTGAAAATATGGTAAGTCGAAAATGCCTTTAATACACCTCACCTACCCAATGCCCTAGCTTAGCCTAGCCCATCTTAAACATGCTCAGAACACTTATATTAGCCTTCAGTTGGCAAAATCATCTAACACAAAGCCTATTTTATAACAGAATGTTGAATATCTCATGTAGTTTATTGAATACTGTACTAAAAGTGAAAGACAGAATGGTTGTATGGGGATAGAGTGGTTGTAAGTGTATCGGTTGTTTAGCCTCGAGATCGTGTGGTTGAGCGGGAGCTGCGGCTGCTGTTGCTGCCTAGCGTCACGAGGGAGCATCGTACTGCATATCGCTGGCCTGGGGAAAGATCAAAATTCAACATTCGAAGTATAAGCCTTACATCATGAATTTGAAAAATTCTAAGTGGAACCATTGTTAAGTCAGGGACCGTCTGTATTTTAATTCTTATATGACTCTGTTATGGAACAAATTTATTTTTATTCTGAAATATTAAGTTTGGCGTGTAACCTTCCTGGTTACATGTATTTTTTTAGGTTTATATATGTGCATGTTTGTGTGTGTAATGCATTTAAGTTTTTATATGTATAACCCTCCTGGTTATACAAACATATAAATCAGTCTCTCTCTTTGTTCACTTACACAAAAACACACACCCACACACACAGGTTAATGATGAGAGCTCTTGCTTTTTCCACCTTATGAGATTATGGTGAAGATCAATAGAGTAATTTAGTTCATTGAAAAGACCATGGATTTCATGTGAAGACAAGTTTGGATTCAGATCCCGCCTCTATTTTTTACTACGATTGGATGCTTAAGATATGAGTTAAATCTCTTAGACAATTGTCTAATTTTTAAAGTGGGAATAGATGGCATTACCTACCTAGAATTGTTATATTGACAAAACACAGTAATATTAAGTGCCTCGTGTTATGCCTGACATGCAATAACAGTTGCATTTCTCCTCCTTCATTCCCTACAGACAGGGTTGCAGTTTTCACTTCTATTTCCCCTTGCTCTCCTTTATGCTGCAAAAGAGACTGTCAGGGTCTTAAATGAAGAAAGATAAGAAAAAGTTTCAGCAGTAACCTGTTTTTCATCTTCATCTTTTAGTGGAATGGGTTCTGGTTACCCAGTTGGGAATTAAACTTGTCCTGCAAGTTTATTGGTAAGTTTTACACAGGGCAATTTTTTCGTGTTTTTGAAATAAGCTCATTTTTCTTTAGCAATCTATGTGATCCTTGCTATTCTGTAGAAATTCAGCATAACAAAATATAAATGTAACTTAGACAAAAGCTAGCCATAGAAAATAAGCTTACTGTGTTAAATACCAGAAACTCAGCAGATTTTTCAAACCAAACTCTTTCCCTTTTTTTTGAGGGAGATTGGCCCTGAGCTAACTGCTGCCAATCCTCCTCTTTTTGCTGAGGAAGACTGGCCCTGAGCTAACATCCGTGCCCATCTTCCTCTTCTTTATATGTGGGACGCCTACCACAGCATGGCGTGCCAAGCGGTGCCATGTCCACACTCGGGATCCGAACTGGCGAACTCTGGGCCACCAACAAGCAGAACATGCGAACTTAACTGCTGCGCCACTGGGCCAGCCCCCCGTTTATTTCTTTATTAATTTATATCACTATGGGCTTGTGGATTCCTCTTTTATTCATTACTACTTTATAATTTGTTACCATCCCACATTTGGCCATAGCAGCTTTTGCAAGCTGACTCCTGTATTTTTGACATTTCCCCCTCATTCTTTCTTTCCAGAACACTTTCTTGCTTTCTGGAACAGTAGATAGTTGTTTCTTCTTGTACTTTCCCTGCTCCAGCTCTGTTATCAGCCATTTCTCCAAAGAGCCCTAGTTTCTTTTAGTTGAGAATGATAATCACAAATTAGTATTCGAGCACTAGGTCTACCAGTTGCTATTGAGGTGAAACTGATTCCATGTCCTCCTCAGTAGACAGTTTACACACGTGCACACTTACATTGATATTTGTGTATTTAGGCACATTGAAAACCATCAGTTCAGGCTGATACCTCCAATTCCAATCCATCAGCACAGGGTGTGTTTTAGTTTTCTCTCTTTCCATATTTGTAACTAGTTTCTTTAATAGCAAGAAGCTGGCCGCCTTCTCCTGTGTAGAATGCCTGTATTCACCACACAGAAGCTCCATTTTTCCCTAATAAACTGCCCTCTTCAGAGGCAGTTGTGCTGCCCCTCCTGATGGCTTTATGACTGAATTGCCCATGAAGGGAAAGGGAAAGGGTAAAGAGAAGATTATTAGGGACATTTTGTTTTTCTGTTTAAAACGCTTTTTATTATGATTGTCTTTTAAGAAACAGACTTTTTACTTTAGAGTGGTTTTGAGTTTACAGAAAAATTGCCACTATAGTACAGCGAGTTCTGGCATTACCCCACACCCAGATTACTTGTTGTTAAGATTGTTGATTAGTATGATACATTGTCACAACTAAAGAACCAACACTGACACATTTTTGTCAAATAAAGTCCATACTTGATTAACATTTCTAGTAATATTTTTAAAGGAGAGAGAAGGATTTTATCCAGGTGTTTTCAATTTACCCTTCATCTTCAGTGCTCTTTCTCCCACAGGACTCAGCTGGTATTCCAATAGAGGAACAGTGAAATTGCTGGTGTGTTAGGAATTCCCTAGGAGGTCATCCTCCTTGTTTATGGGGTTTTGCTACAAGAACCTATTATCTGTAGCCCAGTGTGCTGAGTCTTATGAGATAAGATCTGCAAGGTGCCTGGCACCGTGCCCAGGCCACTTTGTGTTTCAGGCACCAGAGGCACAGTGTTAGGAAGCTACAGGATTTCAGTGTCCTGCAAAAAAAAAAAAAAAATTGAGACCAAGAAAAAAATTATTCCTTGGCAATTATGAAAAGAAAATGGCAAAATCTAAATGAATAGATGTTTTATTAAATGTCTATGAAGCATAACATGTCAACTTCATGAGCTGTTAAATTTAGTATTCATAAAAAAGTTATTATATTTGAAAACAATCTATAGGTTAGATTTTCTACAAAATGATTGCTGAGAAATCAGAGCTTATCCTAATTAAATGAATAACTCATAACCAATAATTTCAAAAGCAAAGTGATAATAGTAATTATGTCTAATTTTTTCCCAGCTGAAATTATTTTAATTTGGGGTGGGAATGAATTTTAGTACACTTGTCAGGATACCTATGACGATCATAAAAATATCCCACCTAGCCTATCATGAGTGATCAGCCAATGTTACTTCTCTTTCCTTCTTTCTCTCTATTTAAACAAATATTTTGTACCATGGGGAATAAAGAGTGATAATGTAGAAAAGATACTCACTGGCAAATTCCAATAAGAGATTTGGTGATTTTAATTCATTTTGAGGGGATTCTGCAGTATAGGATATAGTGAGAATAAATCTAGACTTGTTGCTAGAAGTGTTGGCTGACTTTCTGCTCTGCCATTCAGTTGCTCCTAAATATCGAGATGCTGTGTAATGTCTCTAGCTTTGGACTGCATTATCTGGAAATGGGCATACTAATTCACCTGTACATCTGCATTGAAGTGAAATCAATCACTTTCACAATTGTGAAATCACTTAGTGAACGATCAGGTCTATTAATTGAAATTACTGATCACGATTGTTGTTGGTACCACTATGTTTTTTATTTAGATATATGTCAGAAACAATGAGGTTGACATAATCAAAACATTTTAGGCTCCTCACATAGTTTTTAATGTCAATTTTTACAAAAATACATATTTTTAAAGTAAACATCTACAGGAGATACTAGAGTGTTTGGCTGTAGTCTCTCCACTGCCCATTGTGATACCCTGTGGAAGTGCAGCCCCACTTTCTATGTTTCCTTGATCTATTTTTGGTTCGAGTGGAGAGTGAAGTACCTGAGGCATTTTAGGGCCAATGCCAGATGTTAAATCCCATCAATTTCTGCCTGCTGTGTTAGAAGATACACACTCATCTAGAATGCTTCTTCCTTACTGATTTATCCCACAGACACAAAAGGCATTTGACTATATACTTTCTCATAAGTTTTAAAAATCTATAAAGATGGAAAAATCTATTAAAAATTCTTCCCCTGAACAATTATATGAAGAACATGAGTTTATAGGTAGAAAGTTATTGTAAAAATCTATAAGTTAAAAAAAAGGGTCCATTCTCCAACAAGTTTAGCAAAATTGCTCTGAAGAGTAGAAGAAATTATGATTCTCCTGCTTAATTGACAACTTGGCATTTATTGAAGATTCCTCAAAATGGTTGACCCATATTTTTGGCAAGGTCAAGAAACTGATCCAAGTTTTGCTCAGGAAATATAGTTTGTCCTGTTAACCTTTTAAAGGTAACTTTTGAAGACCCTCTGGATATTTTTAATCAGTTTTCTGAACTTAGTGTCATTTTAAATTGTAATGAAAGCTCTGTGCCAAATGTTGTATGGAAGGACCAAGTCATAAATAAGGGATTTTTTTTTGACAGTGCAGGCAAGATCTGAAACAAAGGACATTTTTCTTTTAGTTACAAAGTAATTTGAGAACTCTAAGGTGGGCATATGGATTCGTAATTGATGACATCATTTGCAGGACAGAGGCAGTCCATACTTCATTACATAATGCATTTTTGAAAAATATGTTTGAGAGATCAAATTCTGAAAAACAAACAAAATACTTGATCTTTTAAATAGAGTGGGTGTGCTCCTCCATGGTTTTCCCCTAAGATTTGCCCTGAGCTAACATCTGTTGCCAATTTTCCCCTTTTTTTTCCTTCCCAAAGCCCTAGTACATAGTTGTATGTTCTAGTTTAAGTTCTTCTAGTTCTTCTATATGAGCTGCCACCACAGCATGGCTACTGACAGACGAGTGGTGTGGTTCCATAGCTGGGAACCAAACCCAGGCTGCCGAAGCGGAGCATGCCACTTTAACCACTAGGCAATCAGGGCTGGTTCTGGTGTTCCAGTTTTGGAAAGCTAAAAATTAGTTCCATATTGTTAAATACCATCCTGCAGGCATTCCAGTGGGTGGGTGTGTGTGAAGATTTATAGGCACAAGAGGAAGCAACTGCAGAATGGGATCCTGCCAGTTCCCTCCTGGAAGAGATGTCAAACCGTGAACCTCCCTCTCACAGGGCTATTGCCTCTCTTTGATCCCTTCTACAGGGTTTTGATCTGAATGTTGGGTCACTTTCAGTCTTTAAATAACCTAGACTAGTTGTCCATAGTGTTTTAGAACATGGTTAAGACAAAAGGAAGTGGAGCATATATCCCACACTTGTGCCTGTGGCCACATGGGTAAGGAGACTCCCAGGGGCACTGCCAGTTGCCTTCTTTTCTTACTGTAACTCTCATGTCAGGGAGTTGAGTTAGGAATGAGGAGGAAGAAAGGCTTTGGAAGGAAAGGGGAGATTGAGTGGGGGAAGGGAACACTAGCTGTGGATGATGATAATGTATGAACTGATAACCTGAGGTGTCCTATAGTCCTAGGAATCTGCATAGGACCCTTCAGCATGGAAGAAAGAGGGAGGATAGAAAAGACTGTGGCTATGCCATGGTGAAGATGGTCAGAGAGCATTTTGATTTTTCGGCTTGTCTGGTCCTGCAACAAATAAGAGTCTACAAATGCCACAGCCACATCATGAAAGCTGATCTCTCTTTTCTTGTCCAAACCTCCACGGGTTTCTTTAAATCACTCTCAGTCAAGTCTGGTGTGAAATTTTGAATTTAGCTTATCAAAAGTGGTTTAGGGCATGGATTTATAATACACAAAAGTAACTATTGTGTAAATGTCAAGAACTACCTTTGTAATGTGAGTTTATAAAGAAATTACAGTAAACCATAATTCCCTCATCACAATAGCTCCAGCAAAGTCAGATCAACAAGTCCAGGTCTAGTGGGCATTAATAAGTGCTCATGGTAATTCCAAGACTGCAAGTTATATTTGTTGAAATCTTCAATGAAATAATTATTTAAAGAAATGACTAGATAAAAAGAATCTATATCTGACTATACCCAGTATTCTCAGTTGTTTTGCTGTGTGTTTTCAACAACCACAATGATCTTCATAAATCTCCAATATTTCTGACACAGATTTACTTTAAATTTTGAAATGTGTCTCTTGTATATGCAACACTATGGGAATGAGGAAAATACAGTATTGCCAAAGCTGGTGCTACAAAGGGGTTGCAGTTCCAAACACAATGACCATGACTCAGTGATAACTCTTATCTCTAAACAATATCCTATAGTCACATGCAAGGTTACCAGGCACTTGCAGAAATTCAGAATAACAGTCTCACAACTAACCCTCGTAGGTAATTCTGAAGGAGAAATACCAAAGTCAAACATTCTTGCTGGAAAATGTTGGTTTCTTTTCTTTCAAAATTTTATTTCTAATTAATAATACTATTTTTATAAAAATCAAAGAAAAAAACTATAGTTCTTAAAGAAAACATCTATTTTTTTTTGCCAGTGTGGAAAGTGACTTACTAAAACAACTCACGTAACATAATCTACCTTAATATATATGTAGCATTTAGATCACTGTTCTACTACTGATTTTAGTCTGCCATAATTTATACTATTTGTGCTTTATTTGAGGCTCTTTTTATTATGAGAAGGAATGCTGGAGCACCATTGGCTTTTGGAAACATTTTAGTTTGTTATTATATAGTTTTTCTTTCTCTCTCTGGTATTCTATATATAGTTTGCTATAAATGGAACTCCAAAATTTTCTTTATGATATGGTTGCTAGTATGAACTGTCAGTGATTCATGTCTGAATCAAGCTGCAACACTGTGTAGAAAGATTATGTGAGTATAAGACCAACTAATTGTATTATATTTATTCATTTTCTTTTACTGTAGTGATACTTTAATCAGAGTTATCAAGGCAATGGAACCATGCAGAAAAGTTCTTTTATTGGCATTAGCTGAGACTTTTGAAACAGCCTCAGTTGTATGAAAAAGAATGTTTTTACAAAAGTGAAACAAGAAAAGCAAATTTTATTTTCATGGGAACCAAAAAAACAAAGGGCCACTAAACACTGATTAGATAGCCTCCTGATGATCTATCTGCAAGTAATCCTGGTTTGTTCAGTAGTCATTTTCTCTGTTTAAAGTTCATTAACATTATTGACACCCCTATTTATAGTTATCACTAAATGGAACCCACAGGCCAGCTGGTGCTGAAAGGGGAGGCCTTTTATCCTAAAATGTTTAATTACCTCTTTCAGCCTAGGAAAGTATGGGCAAAAAGATAGTGAGCTTTAGTGAGGAACAATTGAACAAAGTTCTATTTAGTCTGATTCTTTTTCTCAATTGTGAAATTGATCCTCTTATTCAATACTGTAGAGAGAAAAAGAGGTAATCTCACAGAGAAGCAGGGTGGAAAATGGTACAATTCGATGAGGCTTGATAGTAGCACCACAATTTTGAAGTGACATTAATTCCAAGAATAGCTCTGTTCATGGGCTCTTGTAAATACAAATAAAATAAGCAAATGCAGAATACGTGGTTTTCCATTTTGATTTAGCCACATCGTTGGTTCTGTTCATTATCTTGAGTAATCAAGAGTCATCTAATCAAGCACTTACTTGGCAGAAAGAATTGTGTAAGAGATGACAAACTATATTATTAGAATTACCTGTGTGAGTCTACTTACAAAAGTTCAATCAAAACACAGTGTATGTACACACTGAAGTTTTGCATCAGAGTGAAAAATCCTCAAAACAAAACATCCAAAAGCCGTTTCCATGATGGCCATTGCAGTTACAGCCCAGGCGAGGCAGTGCTCCTTTTTGGAGATGTAAGAATATGCAGTCTATCCACACTTGGAGTTCAGAGATATACTGACGTGTTTAGCAAATTCACTATCCCCTGACTAAAGACACAATTCAAGATGGCACAAAGAAGTTTCTAAGAGCAAAAGGTCACGATGAGAATGTTAGAAATCTGGCAGAGGGCGCCATACTCAGGATGAGGGCATGAATGGTGGGCAGGAAGGGAGCAGGGAGGAGATCCTGGTGGGCAACACCAGCGGTTTCTAGTGCAGTGAGCTGAATACACTTGTCCACAACCCTTCTCAGTCCCCAGACACCGTGAGCTTGTGGAAAACTGAAAAGTGCTAGATGGACAATAATAGCTTCTCTATTGGGACCCACACACTCGCTGACAGCTGGACACTAGTTTGTGATAAAGGTGAGAAGAAAAGGTCTGTGAACAAGAAAACTACTCTTAGAGGCGTTAAGTCCCCAGGGGTGACAGAAGCCAGGAGTTCCCACAGTGGTGACCCCAGAAAGAATGAGCAGCAGCCTCAATGCCCTGAAAGGAAAGGAGAGTGAGGCAGCTGCAGGAGAGACCGCCACACTGACTCAGAATCTGGTTTAGTCTATGCATGGTAACCTTCTCCACAGACCCCGTTTTTCTGAGAAAGTTTGAAAAGTCAAAGGAAGTGGGAAGGCTGAGTATCTGATATGTGAAGACTACTAATTCAGTGGATGTAGGAATCCAATCTTATCTAGCACTTTCAAATTAATAGTTTAACCACTTTTTGATCTATTCCTGGCCCCTTGCTTTATTTTTCGCCTGCTTCTTTGCAGTCTCCTATAAGCCTGATGCTGAACACGGCCCTTTTGCATTATCATTGGCTTTCTGCCTCTATCCTTAATTAAGTTAGTTAATTAATTATTTTTTGTGAGGAAGATTGGCCCTGAGCTAACATCTATTGCCAATCTTCCTCTTTTTGCTTAAGGAAGATGGTCCCTGAGCTAACATCCGTGCCCATCTTCCTCTACTTTGTATATGGGATGCTGCCACAGCTTGCCTTGATGAGCGGTGTGTAGATCTGCGCCCGGGATCCAAACCTGCGAACCCTGGGCCACCAAAGTGCAGCATGCGAACTTAATCACTACGCCACTGGGCCAGCCCCTCTGTCTTTAATTTTAAGATTGCATCTGACCCATCCCAGAGCCTAGAACCCTCTCCCAGAATTCAAGTTAAGTTTGTCCTATCCTTTAAGTGAGTGGATTTGCCAAAATAAGATAAGCCAGAGATTTACAATCATCAGTACTGATCAAATAGTCTGTGAAGGAAGCTTGGGACAAATAGCCAGATGATTAGGAAAGTTCTTAGTGGAGAAGGCAAGGTGAATCCTGTATGGCCATATCACTGAAGGAAAAATCAATGGTCATGGTTTGGACAAAGGCCTTAGAAACTCCCAAGCCTAAAAGGCAATGACAGATTAGAATTTTTTTTGTCCTTAATCTAGTTCTGTGTTTACAGGGTTTCCATTTTAAAAAGGCAGATGGAAGGCTGGATTAGGGATGAGCTGAGTAGGATCCTGTGAGACATGATCTTATTGCAGAAGTGAAGATATTGATTTCATTTTGCAGAATCCCATTTCTCAGAATGTCAGGTACTTTACGGGTTTATCTAGAGGTCTTGGCATTGACGATTGTGATGACACTACTATGCACTGTGGACTCTCTCTCAATCATCTCCAGCAATCAGCTAAGGAAGAGCAGATTGCAAGAGAAAGAAATGACTTTAATTTACGGAATCCAAAGAGCACAGGGCACTAGCCTCTGAGCATCTGGTGTATGGATAATCAGATGCACTAATCAGACACTCTGGGATCCCAGGGACAGTCTCAGATCACAGCCCAGATACTCCCTGGCCTGTTACTGTATCACTGACTTCTCTACATACGTGATGACTTGCAGATACCTGTGTCCTCTGGTCTCCACGGTGTGATGAGATCAAACGAATCACTCTATTAGAACTCAGGGGACTTGGCCTCTAGCCCTGACTCATCCACTGACCAGTATAAAACCCAAGTAAGTCACTTTTCCTTTCTGGCTCTCAATTTCCTCATCTTTTTTAGAATAAGTCAAGTCTATATGATTTCTCATATTTCTTCCAACACTGTGGATCTTTGATGTTATGAGTCTTTTGAGAAAGTCTTGCTCAGTCCCATTCTGTACCTAAACAATGACGCTTCTCAGTTAAGCCCTTTCTGTGTCTTAGCCAATATCCACAAAGTTCTGTTTGACTTAGTTTCCTCTTGAATCAACACTGACCTGACTCATTCCTGCCTCATCTAAGACAGAACAATATAGGATGAAGAGCATTTATTCTATTTGCTTATCTCCTTTTGGAAGATTCAGTTTTGAACTGCAAAGTCAGCAAATATTTTGTTGAGAAAAAGTCAGCTTGCTTTTCAATAAGATAGAAAGATTTGTCATACCATAGAGGATTCAAGATTCCTGCAAAAGTTAATCATCTATGCACTTAAAGTTATCATAAATGAACTACGTTGAAAAAGAAAATACTTGGGAATGAATGATACAGTGTGTCAGAAAATATTGTAGTCTCAGCCATCGTAGTTAATTCCATTGAGTTTAGAACTTTCATTTCTTTCCTTTTCTACAACTTATTTTATGTATTTTATTGGAGGAAATATTTTGTAACATTTCAAAACCTTTTAATTCACACAATGTACTCTAAATACCTATAATAAAATTTGATTTTGAAGCTGCTTCTAAGCGGGTCACTTGACCTCATTGGACCTCCTTGTCCTCATCTGTAAATTGAAGAAATTGAAATAGCTAATCTCTAAGGTGCCATACGGTTTGAAAATGTTATGATTTGATGTTGCTTCTCACTTACTGTACACAGTGAGAACAACTATTTTAGCCGCCAGGCACAATAGAAAACCTAATGATCATGACTTCAACAGAGGTCTAATTAGGACTTTTAGATATAAATTCAATTTATGCTAAGGTCTTTCTCATGAGCCTTAGTTGGCTGGTGGCTTTCAGGAATATTACTAAGCTTGGGTGAATTCCAAAGCATCTTTATTCCATGGCTCTGATATTTCTGCTTTGCAATGAAGTCATACTAACTTATTGATATAAGTTCATAGTGTAGAAAGACTTTAGTAATGAAGAATTTTTTAAAAGGGAGAATAAGGAATATATTTTTCATTGGGTTACATAATTGTAGAGCCAGAAGTGATCCTGGAAAATTTATGCAGACCTACTGGTACAGAAACAATGCTAAAAATAAGGAAATATATGGACCTAATTCATTAATTGTAAGATTTTGTATGGAGAATTTTCTAGCAGAAAGAAATATTTGGGGACTGAATAATAAAAGTGAATCTGTTTCCAAGATAAAACAGTTATCCCCATTATTCCCCAGATGTCGTGTAGAGAAATGAGCAGCAAAACAGAAAACAATTTTGAAAATTGTAGACATTAATATTTTAAAAAATTATATTCTGTGAATATTAGGTCCGCAAAAACCCATCACTCAAAAATGTGCATTGTATTCAAATAAACGTGAGAAACGCTTGTTTGAACAAAATTAAGTCACATTTTAACTACAGCCTTAATATTCTAGTGTGATATATACTCCTAGTCTCCAAGAGAGGGATACAGTGCAGTGTTTTCATAAACTTATTTTTTAAATCAACTTTTTTGAGATATAATTAACATACAATAAAAGTGCAACCATTTTAAATGCACATTTTGCTAAGTTTTGACTAATTTATATACTTACGTAATCAGGATATGGAACATTTCTATCATCTCAGAAAGTTCCCTTGAGCCCCAACCCAGTCAACATCAAACCCCACCCCAGGTCCTTTTGGTTTCCATGATCCAGAGTTTTTTCTGTTCAAATGGAAGCTTCCTTAATCTATTCCCGGGATGCAGGGTCTTCCTCAGCGTTGTTTCCTCTGCCTGGGACATTCCTCCCCACTCCAACTCCAAATGCCTAACAAATTGCCCACCCACTCTTACTCATCCATCCATTTTTAGTGTAAACATCATTGTTCAGTCATTTAGGTGTGTGCCTACCCATTTAGCCACTCAATAAATATTAGTTATTATCTTAATGTATAATAAATTTGTAAAATAGGATGTTTCTGTAATAAAACCATAGAAAAATGGATAACAGTTCTGGCCAGTTTTCAAAAAATAGCAGTACAAAGTAAGACAGTTTTGAAGAGGATCCATTATTCATTCTAACAATTCCCTGAAATCAGAAGAAGAGCCATCATTTTCCTTTTTTTTTCTTTCTTTCTTTTTTTTTTTTTTGAGGAAGATTAGCCCTGAGTTAACTACTGCCAGTCCTCCTCTTTTTTGCTGAGGAAGCCTGGCCCTGAGCTAACATCCATGCCCATCTTCCTCTACTTTATACGTGGGATGCCTACCACAGCATGGTGTACCAAGCGGTGCCATGACTGCACCTGGGACCCAAACTGGCGAACCCCAGGCCGCGAGAAGTGGAACATGCAAACTTAACTGCTACGCCACCAGGCCGGCCCCACCATTTTTCTTTAGATAACTGTTAGTCAATGAGTTTCCTAAGATGTCATCAAAGGTAGGACTTAGGAAAAAGAAAAAACAATTCAATCATGTGACAGATAAACTATTCTGTAGTTGTAGGAGTGCCCTGTGTTCCCATTACTGCCCCACTGAATAAGCCTGTCTTTATTTAGCTTCGGAACTGTTTTTGGAGAGAAGAGCAGGAGGTCATTGTTTTGCTGGGATTTACCCATTATCTTTTATCTATTATCACATATCTTTTGTTGAGAGTAGATGTCTTTTCTTTTTTTTAATGATCTATGAGGTCACTGTAAGGACTGTGTTGACCAGACCGTAGTACTGAATGCATTCTGCCAAAGCCACATGGGCCGGAGCTGCTTCTCTACTTAAATATCCCTCGTTATTTCAGGAATGCTTCCTCTGTGAGACATCCCTTCTGGCCGGAATGAATCATAAAGCTCCAGGAAGAGAGTTGAAGGAGTAACTAGAGAATGATTTTAGCCAGAATTTGAGATTAAACTTTGCAATTGATGGTTTAAAATTTCCTTTTCTGAGGAAACTTAAGGAAGTTCCATATAATAAAACTGGCTAAGATTCCACAGTTTGTTTTAACATAACAAAAATAAAGAGAAGAAGGTGGTGGTGTATTATTTTAGTGACTTACGTGACTTTTATTCATGAGTTCCCCAAAGAACTTCTTGTAGCCTGGAAGCAGTCATCTGTTAAAATGTGAGAGTTAAGGCATTTATTGTTTTATAGAAAATCCTCTTTGAGATGAAAATAATCATAAATTGTGCTGTAACATTTTATGCTGAATATGTGTTATTGCGCTAATGATTGTAACAGTATCATCAATTACATTGTTGGTTGTAATAATCTTAATTGACCTTGCATCTAAGATCTAAGTTTTTCTAACATAGCAAATGTATTGGTAAACCATATATTTGAGTTGTTTGAGGAAAGTTAGTTAAGCTACTCTTTCATCACTGACTGATGATTTTATTATCTCTCATGTGCTCACTGATATTTTGGCACAGTGCTGCACTGGTGTGATTTGTTTGATGAGGGTGCTCTCATGGGGCTAAGACGGAAGAAAAAAAATTGCAGGTACTTCTGGAGAATTTCTTTCATACTTGATTACTAAAAAGGAATTAGACTGAGGCTTGTGTTGCCAAAGGGCATAGGGAATTCAAATTATGTAATTAAAGTCTTTATGCTGATCAAATTAACCAGAGCACAAAGTGATTCATAATAGGGATGAAAAGTTATATTTTTTAAAAGGCTTATAAAATTGAATGATGTGTAACAGGTTTTCTCTGAAGTAGAGTTTTGGAAATAGAACATCAAAGTCAGCTATATGTTATCTTATATGTAAATAAATTTCCTTCTGGAAATTGCAAGCTCTGATTTGTCTAAAAAATAATATGCATCGCTTGGTTTATTGTAGAATTGTAGAGAGATAAGTAAAAAAACAGGTGCAAAAGGCCTTGTTTAGTTCACTGAACTGCTCTCAGGCAGGTAAACTTATAGACACAGCATTTATTGGATTTTTCTTCTATTATTTTGATAAAGATTTCTCATATTACAAAAATGTTCAAGTTAGAGATTTCAGAAAATACAGAAATATCCACCCATGTACGCACACACACATACAAATCATTTAAAATTCAATCACTTAATATCGTTTTTTATTCTGCCTTTTGTTTAGTTTGAAGCCTATGTTTTTCAACATATTGGGATCCTATATGCATGCCTTTTTATGACTTTACTTTTAAACTCAATATGTTATTAATATTTCATTACATCTTTTAAAAACATTTATTTTGAAATAATTTTAGATTCACATGAAAGTTTAACGATACATTTTCTGTGTATCCTGTACCCAGTTTCCTCCAATGATAATATTTTATATAACCAGAGTATAATGATCAAAAGCAAGAAATGGCCATTGGTACAATACTGTTGACTAAACTACAAACCTCATTTGGATTTTGCCGGTTTTTACATGCACTCACTTTGTGCATGTGTATGTGTGTGTGCGCGCACGCGTGCATATATGTGTGTGTTTCTGTGACATTTTATCTTCAGTGTAGCTTTTATTTTCATTTCTCTTATGGTGAATTAAGTTAAATATCTTTTCATGAAGTTAAGCACCATTTTTACATCTTTTTATGTGAATTGTCCATTCATGTCTTTGCTCATTTTTCTATCTGATTTTCAGATAATTTTCCTCAAATTTTAAGTTATTTAGGTATTATGAAGGTAGGCTCTTTATTTATGATATATATTGCAAGTACTTTAGCCAGTTTGTCAGCTGTCTTTTGATTTTCTTATGCTGGTTTTTAAATAACAGCTTTATTGAAATATAGTTCACATACTATAAAATTCACCCACCTAAAGTGTATAATTTGGTGTTTTTTCAGTATATTCAGGGGGAGTGTTAAAACTATCATCACAGTTAATTTTAGAACATTTTCATCATTCCCTCCCCAAAAAAACCCATAGCCATTAGCAGTCACTCTCAATTTCCCCCCCAAATCTCCTAGCCTTAGCCAATCACCAATGTACTCTCTGTCACTAAAGATTTGCCTATTCTGGAAATTTCTCCTTAATATTATAATTAGTCTCATACAATATGATATTTTTAAATGGCTGCATTGTATTCCATGGTAGTAACACTTGAATATTTATTTAAGCAATCAGTGATTATTAAGTAGTTAGGTTACTATATCCAAATTTTCCATTATAAATGTTACAGTTGACATTCTAATGGATTTCTGTTCATGTCTTACAGATAAATTTTAAGAAATCAAATTGTTTGGTTAAAGTGTAGGCACATTTTTCAAGCTTTTGTCACATTTTGCCAAAAAATTTTTGAGAAATGTTTCCAATTTAAGTTCTCTTCAAGAGTGGATGATAATCTTGAACCTTTACCAAAACCTAGAATTAGATAAGAAAAAAATGGTATCTTATTTGAAAAGTACCTCTAACACTTTGGTTAACAAGAATTCTAAACTTTTCTTCCCCACATTTATTGTATATTGGTATTTTTCTTATGGTGGACTGCCCATTCATTCTCTTTGCCCACTGAAAATTGAAATGATTGATTCTTATTGATTCCTAAGAGCTCTTTATATTTAAAATATATTATCAAATTTTTCTGTCATGTATGATGCCAGTTTTTCTCTCTGCTAGTTTCCTGTCTTTTAATTTTCGTTTGCTCTTTATTTTGTATAATCTTAAAACATGTATAACCATCTTGTCAATCTCCTGTGTTTTAATATTAAAAAGTACATATATTACATATACACTTGAAAGAATGTTTGTCTTTTATTTCTTTCCTTTTACTCATTAACATATGAGGAACTTACTGACTTGCTATGAATATTAGGTAGAACTCTGTTTCTCCAGTTAATCAATTCTCACATGTACCTTCTGTTGGAGGCAACAGTGATGAATTTTAGCCTAAATGTGTACTATTCATGCTCAGAAAACACATCAGTGAAAATTGTTCAGTCTTCCCATCCCATAAATACAGAAATTTATCTTACGCATTCACTTCTGCTTAAAGTTATTTAAATCGGTACATTACTTAACATTTACTAATTTAAGATCTCATATATTTTTATTTGTTTTCCCCTTCTGCTCCAGGTCTATAATTAGACCACAAATAGTCTTGGTGCCACCAAAAATAATCAAGGGAAGGATTATTACTAAAAATAGTGTTGATTGTCTGGCATTTGTTAAATCAGTCATTTTAAGTGTTACTGATTTTAGTCGTTGCTGTTTGAAATTTTCTGTAGGCTGGATCCAGCACAGCTCCCCAGCTGCAGTTTCACCCTGTGGGGAAGGCAGAGCAAAGCAATATTGACCAAGAAATCAACCTCTCCCTCCATATTGTCCTCAGCAACAGATCTGATGGCCACACTGAAGAAGCAGAGCTGTTTTACATCTATCTGGTCTAGCTATTTCTTTTCTTGTCCTTTTTTAAAAAAATTTATCTTATTGTAGGAAAAACATTTAACATGAGATCTACACTCTTAACAGATATGTAAGTGTACAACTTAAATAAACTCGGAGGAATTTATCCTGTACTGTCAGTTTGAAAATAAATCAATATTACTAGTACAGTGAGGCCGGGCCAATTTGAATGGTCTTTTTAATGCTAAACTCTGATTATTTTTATTTGATGCTTTTATTTTTTTAATCTGATGTGAATTTATACTTGGATAGTGCAAATTTGCAAATTTAAAATTCCTATCCTCTTTTAATGCTTCTTTGCTGCTGCTTCTGCTTTTCCTATCTTCCTCTTTTTAAGAAAATATTTTATTGATGTTAAATGAATCCTCTTCAAGGATTACAAGGAAAAAAGGTTTGCCTCTGTGATTAGAGTTATCCACCTTTTCTAACTTTGGAAGAGTTGACTATGCAATCTTAGCTCTGTCATTTACAATCCATGGGATTTTGAGGAAATTACTTAACCTTTTTGATCCTATTTTCCTATTCAGTAAAATGGATTGAAAACACTTTGTCCTTTATGGTGGTAGTGAGCATTAGCTGAAGTATTTCAGTTGAGTTATAAAAAAAATTAAGTAATTACATGTGCCTGGCCTGTTGCTAGGGTATTACAATATTAAAATGAAGAAGGTAGGAATTTAGGAATTCAGCCCTCAAGAAATTTTAGGACCAATAAAGACAATGGAAGTTTAGAGTCTGAGGGTTTGAAAAAGACTGGTTCTACGAGGGCATCATAGTTCATAATTTAGCAGCAATTTAATAATTTCTGCTAATATAATGGGAAAAAAATCTGTTGTCATCCTATTCAAAGGTTTGTTTCATCATTAACTTAATGGAGAGCTTTAATTCTATTGACCTTGTTTGAAAAGGCCAAGCTTTTCAAATAGTCTGTGCTAATTGTAAAGCAAAAATCTAAAAGAAAAAGCAATCTTTAAGAATAACTGATTCTGTATTCGTGAGTTTATTTCATTAGGGTGAGGAAACTGAGAACCAGAGACTTGAGGTGAATTTCTCTGGGTTTTAGTGGCAAGAACAGAGCTAGATCCAGGTTCCTAGTTGACTAATGAACTATAAGACATTTCCACACTTACGCCCAAATTGTTGAACTTTTTTCTATCAGAAGCACCATTGAGAAAATGAGATCAGACATTTTTCATGTAAATACCACAATTTAAAAAAAATACAGAGAAAAAGCTCTCCTCTAGGAATGGGAGAGTTTTGAACATCTATTTAGTTTTTATTAGATACCAGTGAACTCTAGCCATCTGAAGTATAGGTTCAAATGAGGTGCTATAATCAGAAATAATTTGAACTTCAGAAATTAAAGATACTTTGAGAGTAAGTGCCAGTTCTGTGTGAACAAATAACTTTCTTGTTAAGAAAAATTGTGCACAAAATCCTCTCTATAAACACTATTATTTTAACCAAATGCAATTGAGATAACATAAAAATGACAGAGGAATATAGGCTATATTGTGAATTATTTTTTAATTGTGGCTATGACAGATATTATATCCCAGAAATTTAGCTAAAGACTAGAACTATGTATTCAGACAATAAACCAATCACATACATTACTTGGTGTTTCAGAATCCCAATATAGTCTATATGAGGAAAATGAATTAGTTCTTTGTAATTGATTAAAAGACAAGTAATTCTAATAATCCTGAGAATGCAGAATTGAGACGATACGTGACAATGTAGTTAAAGTAATGGTAATTTCTTAAAGAACGTTGCAATCCCCTTGGTGACGTTTACTTTATAGTAGTTGATAGATTCTCTTGATTGGAGTTGTAGTATTATAGGCTTTTATATTTAAAACTTATTGAACTGTACACTTAAAACATATAAATTTTATTGTATATAAATTGTACCTCAATAAAGTAGATTTAACAAAATGTTAAGTTGAAAGTTGTTGTATTGATGTCAGAAGCTCTGTTTATGAAACAATTTATTTTTCTTCATTCAGTCACCTAGCTCCTTACACGTTGATTATTAGAAATGTAGCCCTTGGGAAATAAATACAAATAATAAATTCTTAATGAAATGGATGATGAAATACTTGCGGAATGTCTTAGGACAATACATAATACAATTTTGGTTATCTATGGAAGGCATCAGCTCTCCATGGAGCTCAGCAGCAGCATTTTGTACAAGGTGCTACTCAGACTCTGGTCCTTTAGTGTTGTTCTTGAGTTCCCCTTGTAACTTAAAGGGATACTTTCACAATGTCTAGAGCTCTCAATGTCCTGAAAATGAAGGAGGAGGATGTTCTTAAATTCCTTGCAGCAGGAAGCCACTTAGCTGCCACCAACCTTGACTACCAAATGGAACAGTACATTTACAAAAGGAAAAGTGATGGCATGTACATCATAAATCTTAAGAGAACCTGAAAGAAGCTTCTGCTGGCGGCTTCTACCATTGTTCCCCTTGAAAAACTGGCGGATATCAGTGTCATATCCTCCAGAAATACTGGTCAGCAAGCTGTACTGAAGTTTGCTGCTGCCATTGCTGGTCACTTCACTCCTGGAAACTTCACTAGCCAGATCCAGGCAGCCTTCTGGGAGCCACGACTTCCAGTACAGAATGTTCAGTTAACTGTATCTTTTGTCTTCAATGTCTGGTAGTTGGGTATTTTTGAAGTTGTTGTAATTGTAATTCTCAACTTGTTTGTTAGCCTTAAAACAAAAAAGTTGAGCAGATGGATTAACCTAAGCATGGCTTATCACTACTCTTTCTTTGGCAGGACTAAGTCCCATTTATGTTTGTCTGTTATTTAAGGAGCTTTTATAGAAAAACTTGGGTTTCTAGCACCAAGTTTATGATCAGTTTTAGTAACAGAGTCCCTTATATTTGGTACCCTGAGAAGCTGCTGAGCTGTCTCACACCTTAATATCAGGCACTGTGCTAAGTGCTTTATTTGCATTTTCTTGTTTAATTTGTACAGCAAACTTGTGAAGTTCTTTATGTTCTCCTAGTTCATTTAGGAGGAAATCTCTTGTTACGAGAGTTGAGTAATATGCTCAAAGTTGCACAGCTAGTAAGTGGCAGATCAGAGATTTGAAGCCAGATTTGACCATCTTGTTCCCTGAAAGCTACTAGCATCTCTACCCTTCTTAGCCTCAAGGAAAAACATTGAAATAATTAGATCCATTAATAAGGCTATTCACAATACTAGATCCAGAGCAGTTGGGTGTGATTCTGCAAGAGTTGAGACAGAGTATGGGAAGAACACAGTCTTTGGAGTATTATAAAGTGGGATTTGAATCCTTCACTGGCCACTTTAGCAGCTTAACCTGGGGCAGGTTCTTCAACCCTTGTGTGCCTCCTTTCTTCATTTGCATATAAAAATAGACATCATAATCTCCACCTTATAGGATAGTCAGGAAGAGTGAATTAAATAATCTATACACAGCACATGGTGTATAATAAGCATTCAATATATATCTTACTTCTTATACTGGGACTATTTTTAGTTTGGCTACTTGGGTCCTAGCCATTTTCCATAGAAGAGAATTTCCAAAGAAACCATTTGTCCTCAAGATTTCTGAAATTGCTGGTTCCTATGTTGGCCCCTTCATGATGAATTCTAAAACATTTCATATAATCTTATGGAGAAGTGTAATAGAAACTGATATCCACATACGAGACATACTTTAGAAAAAAATATTCCTACAGGCTAGTACTAAGTTCTGGCACAAAAGCAGCATTGCTGCAGCCTTCCATGGACACAGGGGTGTTTTTCAGCCCCATTCATGGCAAAGTTATGCTCTGGCCTCAACCCTGCAGTCACTTGTTCATCTAAAGTATTTCCTTCCTAATGAACATTGTCATGAAGGTCGTTTGCTTGATTGACAGCTTATTCTTTCCTATTGCTGGGTCCTCTGCTAATGAGTATTCCCCATCTGGATAAATATATTCCAAATGGAACTTTTCATGGAACAGCAATAATACACAGTTTTCTTTATACAATAAGTATTTATAAAATAATAATGCCTTATATTTTATTTTCAGAGTGGCACCAGATAATCTTGTTAGTTTTGAAAATATTAATCCTTATGAGTAATTCTTTTAAAAATGGGAATATGTATTAGTAATCATGTATTAGAATTTGTCAGACTCAGTAACCAGGATTCCTAAAATCTTTAACTCAGTTCTATATGATGGGCATTAACTCTTTTCTATCAAATTAAATTATCTTCCCAGGGATAGTTTTAAACTAAAATGAGACTGAACCGAATAAATTAATTGAGAAAAGTCACTGGATTGGACAGAGGGAGAACCAAGAATTAGTATTGTTATATTTGTATTGGGAGAGGTGGGGGAAAGTGGAATGTGGTTTGATGAAAAGCTTTCTTAGTGAGTCAGAAAACAGCTCAGGATAGACATGACTCTATAAACAAAATTGACCGACTAAAATAAAATGACTTGAGGTTAAAATGCTTTGATAAGTCAGGAGAGTGGAAGGGTTATGTATCAAACTACATAAACAGAATAGTCATTGACTGCTAGGGAATAGAATATTTACTAGTGGATGATTATAATATCCTAGTTAAAAAAATCACAGAGGGTAAAATAGAGATATCACAGTACACATATATTTTAACTCCACGCTTAGATGTAAAATGATCATTACTATTGTATAGTAAGGAATTTGGCCTTGCTCAAAGAAAGATCTGGCTTTAGCCCTAGGCTGCTGGGAGGTAGTCTATTTCATACCTGATAGGAATGTCTTTGTTTAGAATGGGAGCTAGCTACACTGGATCTTAGGGTTGGGTCATCCATACACAATAGCTTAAGGGTGTGGGCTGGCCCCACCAAAAAGACCAACAATGGGACCTAGGGTGGGGGTTTTGGGTCATGTGGTATCAGTTGAGTTAGAGACTTGAGTTCAGCTATGTGAGCAATCAATCAATCAATTATGCTTATGTATCAAAGACTCCATGAAAACTATGGACACAGAAGCTTGGATGAGCTTCCTTGTTTGGCAATAGTTTGTGCACATTGTTACATGGCAATGCCAGGAGAGGACAATAGAAGCTTCGTGTTTGGAATCCTCCTAGACTCTGCCCTATGTGCCTCTTCCTTTGGCTGATATTCATTTGTACCTTTTCCATATAATAAACAGTAATTACAAGTACAGTAGCTTGCCCGGAGTTCTATGAGTCCTTCTAGGAAATTATCGAACATGAGGGTAGTTTGGGGAACCCTTCAAAATTGTAGTTGGTGTCAGTAGTTAGGTCAGCATTGAGGACTATGCCCTCACTCTTAACAGTTTGGCTAATTCTGGGCATTCTTAATAAACATTATAAGCATTGTTAAATCCTGAATTGCTTTCTGAATTTTCTCAGCCTAAATTATTTTTAGTAGAATTTTTCTGTGATTTTGGGCAGATAGAAATATGCCATAGTTTCAGCCATCCTGTACATTTTGATTAGACAATATAAATGATACACTTTTTCATTAAGTGATTTAATATAAATGTTTGGGTAGAATAGTCATATCCTATTCCAAAGCCATCTCAATTTTTATATTTTTATGATGGGGAAGTCAAACAAGAGTTTGGAACTTTTTCTCTGTCTGATTTTCCCTAAGGTTGTCTTAATGACCTGAGAACAGCAAGACTAATTATTTTGTTGTGTCCTCATCAATTGTACAAATGAACTGAACCAGCCAAGTAAGTTGGTTCCATTTTATTAGCTCCCACTCATTCTACTTCAGCTATTGTCATTTGTTGGGTAGTGAGATTACAGAAACCAGCTCGCCCACGAAGTGGAACACTGTGAACTCTGTTGGGGGAACATAAATTCTATCACAGTTATATCTCAAATCTGTTATTAATAAAATCTTGCACTGTGGCTTCAGCCTGCAGCAGACATTTATGAACAGTTCAGAAAATGAAGAGTGGAAACTGAAACATTGGGCCTTTAATTACAGCTGCACAAATGATAGCACTATAGTTACAGAATTGTTAAAAATCAATTGACGAAGGTTGCCATCTGATCCCCCTGCACAGAACCTGTTTAACGAGGTAGGCTGTTTCTGAAATCAAAGGTTTCTGGACTCAGACTTTTTCACAGCATGCCCTTTTACTTAGAAAGTATAGTCCAGAGATACCTTGGGCCCTGTTGTTTCAAAAGAACATATCTAAGAAATAATTGTGCTGCTTTGCACCAATGATCTAATCTCTAATTTTAGCTTGTTGGGGAAACTCATCAGGTACCCTTTCAAAATGTAATACAATTTTTGCAAATTAGTCCTGAAAACTCTTGAGCATTTTATAATTTTTATTTTACATGTTCACTAACAGAAATAATCTTAATTATTCTTCAAGACAGAAAAAAAATTTTTCATTGAAATGTGTCCATACTCATAATTTCTATGATCTTTAAACTATAAGGGGAATTTAGAATTTTGATTCGACTTTTTAGAAAACAACTAATCTAGCACATGCAGTGAAATTTGCCGTGATTCTTCAATAGGAGGACTGTTTAAACAGACGATGCTGAAGGCTCTGAAGAGAATCTTTGGGAAAATAGTCTAGTGAGCCATTTCATAATTATGTTGTTGGCGTCAGTGACACCACTGTTGATGATAACTCCACCATTCACTTAGATATCATTGAATTCTAGCACTTTATACTTATTAGGTCATTTATTCTTCATATAATAATAGAAATTTATTAATATTCTCATTTTATAGATGACAAAATTGAAACTCAGATGGTTTCAGCAATTTGAGCAAGTAGATCTATGGGACATCAAAATTTAAAAATCCAGTGATTTATGGAGAATTATTTTTCTGTGATGCCACTCTAAATAGTTTGTTGAATGAGGAGAATAAATGAATGAACAAATGAAGTCAATGTCAAACTCATTGTATCTTACATCTAAATTACAATAGCAGTTATAAAATTTGGGGGTTTTTTTGGCTATTTTACAAACATTTTTATATAAAAAGAAGATTCTTATTGATGCCATTCATCCATTTAAGGATAAAAAAAGCAAAGGAACTGTTTAACAATACAAGTTAATATCACAAGTTAGTATCACACTTATAGGTGCATCAATGAAGAAAAACCTTTCAGGTTTCTTATGAAAACTTTCAAATATGTGGAAAAACATAGGTCATAAAATGACTCTCATACACACATTACTTCGATTTAACAAATGGTAACGTTTTTGCCACATTTACGTTTTTCATTTTTTTGCCGGATAATTTTTAAGTAAATTGCAGATGTGACTTCTAAAACCTAAATATTTTTGTATCAAACCTAAAATGAGACATTTTCAATATGTTACAATACCACTTAGTATCATTATTGCACCCGACAAAATTGACAAAAGTTTCTTGATATCATTTAATACCCACTGCATTTTTAAATTTCGCCAATTAACCAAAAAAAACTTTTAAGTTAATTCCTTTAAGCTAAAGATCCAATTAAGGTAAGGCATTCTTTTTGGTTGGTGTATTTCTTTGCTCTTTTTAGTCCCAACACCCTTGTTCCTACTCTCTGCCTGTCTTTTTTGACATTGACTTATTGACGAGCAGGTTCCACCTATTTGTCTAATTGCTTCCTCTGCCTCACAGTGTCATCTGACTTGTTCCTCTACTCCTCCCATTACTTACTGGTCAACAAGAAGTTAGATTTAGTGGCTTGTTTAAAATCAGGTTAAAGACTTTTGGGAAGAACACCTCATAAGCAGTGTTGTAGACTCATTGCATTTCTTCTGGATGCACATAAAGTCTGATTGTCCCAGTATTCATTTTGTTGTGAGTGGTCTGTGGATTCAGATGGTGACAGCCTGGATCCTCCATGGTAGATTGTGCTTCTCCCTTCCCGATCTGAATGTTTATGTGGAAAATGCAACTGGGGGCTATGCATTTTTAATTTTGAGTTTCATGCTAATCACTCCAAATCACACCATATTCATTCTATTTTATATTTTCCCTAGCTTGACACATAATTCTGAGATTTATAATAGGAGACATGGAGAGTTAATCCTCGATTGTTTTTGGCCATATTCTAATTTCATTAGACTTCTAAAAAATATGAAACTAGTCATAATGTTTGTGGTTTGCAAGCTGAAAGCTCCCTCAGCAAAGCAAAACCATCCTAGAAATCTAGAAATCCTTTTCTCGGGCACAGACCTGACACCACTTGTCAAGCCATGCTGAGGCAGCGTCCTACATAGCAAACTAGAAGAACCTACAACTAGAATATACAAATATGTACTGGGAGGCTTTGGGGAGAAGAAGAAAAAGAGAAGATTGGCAACAGCTCAGGGCCAATCTTTAAAAAAAGAAAAAAATATTTGAACCAAAACTGTTTCCAACACTCTATTAAGAAATAAACAGATTCCTTCTTTCAATAAAATTTTTCTTTTTTAAAAAAGATATTTAACATTTGAAGCTATTTTAAACCATTTATCTTTTTTGCAGAAACAGATTTTTAAAACAATTTTTAAACCACCAGTATTATTAAAATTATAAAATAAATACTAAAAGCTCTTACTTAGCTTCCAATAATGTGTGCACATGTTGTCTGATCAGGAGACTCAATGGAAAAGGTAATATTAAATGTTTTCTTCAATATCTATCTAGTATATATGTGCCTGGCATGGGGCTATGGAGATGGTTTTGATTCATATTATTTTCAAAGCACTTACATTTTATTAGGTAGATTGATTTTAAGAAAATAAATTATGAGGATGTGTGATGAGTGCAGCAATAGGAAAATGCACATGATCTAAATGAGTAATAGCAACAATAAGCGAAAGATAAATTCTGCCTAGGGACCCAGTTATGCTTTCTCAAGATAGTGACACCTAAACTATTGTGGTTTTTATTGTGGTTTTATTGTGTGATAGTTTTTTGGTAGTTGCTTTGTTTCATTGTTGGTTCATTTTCTAAGAATACAAGTTCTTCAAGTTTTCACATATAGGAAGAACATAAAGGAGAGAAGGAATCATGCTGACAGACACATGAATTGTTATATAGAGTTTGGAGAATTATTACTAATTTGGTATGGCTGGAGCAGTGGATCTCAATCAAGAGTGATTTTGCCCCCACAAGAACCTTTGGCAATGGCTGGAGAAATTTTTGGCTCTTACAAAGTAAGGGGTACTATAGCATCTAGTGGGAAGAAGCCAGAGATGCTGCTAAACATCCTATGAAACAGACATAACATACCCCACAGCAAAGAATTACTTAGGTCAAAATGTCAATAATGACAAGCTTGAGAATGCCTAGTATAAAGCATGAAGGCTGAGGTGATAAGAGAGGGAAAAGGGAAAGGAGATAAGGCAGATTATGGGGTAGCTTTAATATTAGCCTCAGGAGTAAGTGAATAGCATGAGTATTATCAGTGTTGAAGAAATAAAAGGGAAGTTGCAGGCCCAAACATACAAATGTTCAAGTGTGCACGGGCACAAATCTAGGGATTGCATTCACACAAATTACAGTGCACAGTTTGCCTTGGAGTTGTGCAAGGCACAACTGTGAAAGCTAGAATGATGGTAAAGTAGGTTTAGGTTTAGCTGTAATTTAATATGAACAATTTTTTTAAAAGGAAGTTTGTGCCTAATTTTAGAGATTATCGGCATGATTAACAGAAAGGATTGGGAACGGCATGTAGATGGGTAAAAAAAATGGGAAAAAGTCTTGGAGAAAAGAGAGGTCAAGAGTTATGCCATTAAAAAAATTTGTAACTATGTATGGTGATGGATATTAACTAGACTATTGTGATGATCATTTTCAATATATATGAATATTGAATCATTATATTATACATCTGAAGCTAATATATGTCAATCATACCTCAATAAAGAAAAAGAATTATGCCAAAAACGTGTGGCTTAAATGGAGGGGCTAGTATGGGAAGTATTGAGCCATGAGGTAGAAAAATATAACATTGTGTAACGGAGGACTTTGGATGCTAGTCGTTGGAAGTTTAGATTTGATGCAGTGAGTTAGAAAGTGTCCTTGTAAGCTCCTGAATAGGAGAGAGATGAATGAAAATGACCTTTGAGTTATATTGTTTTCCCAGCCCTATGTTGGATAGATCATAGCATGAAGAAAATGAGGCATGTGACAGGGCGATCAGCTGGGAGACTATTGAAGTTTTGCCCTCAATTTACAAACAAAATAGCTGCTCACTGCCACCCATAAAATATTCTCTCATATATATGAAACGTGCTATTAAGTTTCCTTTCAATTTTCTTGGGTATATACACTTAGTCTTTTAGCCTTTCCTCATCAGGCACATTTCCCAACACTTCAGTGATTTATTTTGCTCTTGCCTCTGTACTCTTTCCAATTTTGTTTTTCCATATCTCACTTCATTTACCATGATTTAAATTGAACAGAGTATTCTAATAAAGTTCAGATCAAAACTGATCAGAAGGAAAGGATATTGTCTATTCAAAAGGAAATATTTGATATATATTTGTCATTTTTAAAAGTAATTAAAGGTTAAGGAAAATGAGAAGGGTAAACTAAATCCAACGGTTTATATTTTTATCATAATTCTGTATAGGTAACAAAATGTGAATAACCGATAATCAAATATGAACACAAGGAACAGTACTGTGGTAAACATTGTTTCTTAAAAATGTAAGATTGTCTTTAGTCTTCATTCAAAACTTTTTCAAGTAAAATCTCACTTTATAAAAATATTTTAAAATAATTATTGCAATTAAGCAAGGTTATTTTAAATTTGTAAAGTTAAGTTCTCTTCATAGTCTTGCCTAGGGAAAAGAATCTGACATCCTCTTACCTTCCATTATAAGTATAATAAAAATGTACCAGCAAAATACCTGAGTGTAAATCAGTGCAAAGATTTTTCTCAAGCCCAAAATGATTAAGTTATAAAAAAAGAAAGAGACTTGCACTATAGACAATAGACTGACTTTAACCTCCTGTCTGAAACAAATTAAAAAAAAAACAGTCAAAATATTTAAAACAATGATTCTCAAGACATTTTATAGTAGGCAATGAAGACAGAGATCTCTATGAGGTAGGAAACAAGATGAGCCATGTTCCATATGAGTGCTCCAGTTTACTACCTGGAAAACTTTTCTAGGCGCAGCACAGAAACCCAAGAAGAGCTTGACAGTTTTCCTGAGCTAAAGAGATAGAGCTGGGAGTCCAAGGAAGCCAGAATGGCTAAAGTTTTGCAGGACAGAGTACCTGAGAGGAGAGAGAGACTCAGATAGAAAATTCTGGAGACATGCTTAGGGTCCCTTGTAATTATTTAGCAGACTTCTGATTGCTTCCTATATGTATGGAAACTACCTGAGACTCAGGAAAGAATCACTCAAAATAATTATAAAGAACATCTGGGAATAGTGCCTATTCCCACCAACCAGAGTGGAAAACCTTGTAATTCATAAGAGGGAGTCCTCAGAACCCTCTTGCTTCAGTGTAAAATTTACCCAAGACAAAATGGTTAAGAAGCTTAAAAGCAAGACCCCAAAGTTCAAACTATTTCCAGGAAACTCAACCATGCCACAGACCAAGGATCAAGAATATTTATAGGAATAAAACATATCCAGTGCCCAATAATCCAAAGTTCACAATGAATGGCATCCAAACAAAAATTAAAAGACATGCAAGAAAGCAGGAAAATATAAGAAAAATCAGTCAGTCAAAACAAACCCAGAAATTTCAGAGATGGTAGAATTAGTAAAATATTAAAACATTTATTGTAACTATATTTTGTAGGCTCAAGAAGCTAGAAGAAAATTGAGCATGCTAAGTAGAATCATGAAACACACAAATTGAACTTTTAGAGATGAAAACTTTAGTGTCTGAGATTTAGAAAACATATACTGATTGGAATTAACAACAGATTAGACATTGCAGAAAAGATTAGTGAACCTGAAAACTGAAGTAGAAAATATTCAGTGGGAAACAGAGTAAAGAAAACTAAAAAATATGAGAAGAGCATTAATGAGTTATGGGACAACTTCAAATATCCTAATGCATACATAATTAAAGTTCCTGAGTAGGGAGCAGATGTATAAAAATATTTCAAGAAATAATAGCTGAATGTTTTCTAAATTTGGTAAAAACATAAACCCACGTATACGAGAACCTCAACAAGCACAAGAAGCATAAAGAAAACTACACCAGAACACATTACAATCAAATTGCTTAAAACCACTTTTAAAAAAGAAAATCTCAAAAATAGCTAAAGTAAAAAGGCACAATATGGAGCAGAAGAACAAAGATAATGATGAAAGCAGATTTCTTTGGAAACAATGCAAGCTAAAAGACAGTGGAGCAGCATCTTTCAAATACTGAAATAACAAAACCATAGCTTAGAATTCTTCACCTTGAAAAAAATAATCTTTCATAAACAAAGGTGAAATAAAGCCTTTTTCAGACATACAAAAGCTAAAAGAATTCATCAATGGCAGACTCACACTCCAAGAATGGAAAAATATTAAGAGATGGGGGCTGGCCCCATGGAGCAGTGGTTATATCTATATATCTATCTATCTATCTATCTATCTATCTACATATCTATCTATCTATCTAGCCAGATGAAAATGTGGATCTACACAAAGGAAATCAGATCACTGGAATGGCAACTATATATGAGTAAGTATAAATATGTTTTTCTTATTATTTAAAACCCTTTTAATAACTGTTTAAAACAACACTAATAATAACGCATCATGGATTTTATAACATGCAGAAGTGAAACGTGAAAACAATAGTACAAAGTTTTGGAGGAGAGAAATGGATGCATACTGTTGTCTAGTTCTTATACTGTATGTGAAGTGGTATAAGGCCACTTGATGGTAGACTGTGTTAAGGATACATACTATAAACCTCAAAGCAACCAGTAAAATAACACCAAGAATTGTAGCTAAGAAGATAAAGTAGAATTGTGAAAAATACTGAACCCAAAAGGTAGAAAAAGAGGAAAAACAGAACAAAGAAGAGTTGGGACAAACAGAAAAAATGTAGCAAGATAATATATTTAAACCAAATTATATCAATAATCACATTAACTGTAAATTTTAAAAGATATATAAAGCAGACATTGTCAGGTTGGATTAAAAATAAAGACAATTATATATGCCTACAGAAAAGCTACTTTAAAAGTAAAGGCACAAATAGGTTAAAAGGATGAATAAAAAAGTAAAAGGATGGTAATAAACGCAGTATGTTCATACAATCAATGTGAAGACCCACTGGGTGTGTGGACTGTGGGAAGGCACCAAGCTCCTGCAGGCTGGCCTTGTCTGAATCTCATAACTGACCTGCATCCCCCATCACATTGTGTTTTTCAACGCTTTCCTAGGTAGCTTAGAGATGCTTCTAGAGAACTGTGCTAGATTATGGGTGCAAAGGCCACTAGGTAATTTCTGCATAACTTTATGTGCCATCTGCCTATAAACTGGTTAGTATTGAAGAAAGCAGAGCTTAACAATCTCAAAAAAAGATACTTTTTCATACTTTTCAGAACATATTTGACTCTATGAAATTTGAAAGGAAGGAAGCAGAGGCCAAATAATAGAGAAAAATCATATGAATGAGATATTTTCCTTCTTACTTTCAAGTATCAGGAGAAGGAACAAGCTACTTTGCATCCTTTTAAATTGTGAGTATACAATTCTCTCAGAGATATTCTAGGAACGAGGTTACAGAAAAACATGGAAGAAAAGAGAATACAACTAGAGAGGCAATATCCCCAAGTGATCGTTCCTATTTGGTTCCTTGGAATGAGCACCATCCAGCATAAAAGGTCTCAGAGATGCAAATAGCTGCTGTAAATAAAGGAACATCTCTTATTTTCCACTGATAGCTTCTGCAAGTCTCATTAGCATGTGGTGGTGATGGGAGGGCAGGGAATTCATCGTGGTAAACCTTGTGGAAGAATTGAGTCCTAAGAGGAAAAGAGAAGTTTGGAAAACTCTATCTTAAATAAGGAATGCAAAAGTCAAGAGAACAATTCAGCATTTGGTTCTCCTTGCAGGCAGGAAGAAATTGAGGCTTGGCATCCATAAGAGTATGCATCATGATGTAAAATCTGGGGGTCGGTAAAGCACGATTAGATCTCTATCTTTCCAGTTAGCACATATATCCTTGTTGCAATGTAAAATATATTTCTTACTGTGAGTCATGGTCAAAATAGTTTGAAAGCCACTCCTCTGAGAGGAGTTAAAATCTTTGACTTGATTGTAAAGATCAACCAATGCAAATTGATTGCAGCATAGCAATTTGAATTTATACAACTAAGCTATGTTTGAAAATAAGCATGCAACTAATTTTTAGCTATGTTTAAAATTTTTTTTCCTGCGGAAGATTCACCCGGAACTAACATCTGTTACCAGTGTTCCTCTTTTTTCTTTTGCTTGAGGAAGATTCACCCTGAGCTAACATCTGTGTCAGTCTTACTCTATTTTCTATGTGGGATGCTGCCACAGCATGGCTGACGAGTGGTGTAAGTCCACTCCTGGGGTCCAAACCTGCAAACCCAGGCCATGGAAGCAAAGTGCATTGAACTTAACCACTATACCATGTGGCCAGCCCCTAAATTTTCAACTAATGTATTTTCTGGGTAAGCAGCAAATTCTCAAGGTCTAAAATTTAGAGTTTCCAGAGGTGTACAATAAAAATGTTCTCTCCCACTTCTTTCCCTTCAACTTTTAATTTCCCTTCCTAGAAGCAAACAATAAATAGTTTCTTATGTATTCTTTCAGAGATATTCTGCTTATTAGCTATGTTTCAAGGCAACTTGAGGGAATTTTTGCCTAGAATGATCAAGTCCCTGAGTGACTGACTACCTTTCTTTTGCTCAGGCGGCTTGACCTGTAAGTAGGTAATACTCATGCTGTAATTCTGCTGCTCAACTCTTATTAGCTGTCCACTCCCAACAAAACTCAGATTAAACCTGGCTGACCTTATGAGAAAAGGACTCACTGGCCAACTCTCCAAGAAACACACTTGACTTATGACATGTTCTCATTGGGATCCAGAGGAAACTTCTGATAACAATGGCTAACACTTAGTGAGTGTTTACTCTGTTCCATCGTGATCCTAAGCAGTTTACACATGATACATCACTTTAATTCTCACATACACACTAAATAATCCCTATGAGGCCAGTACTATCACTGTTGCACAGATGAGGTGACTAAAGCACTTCAGTAACTGTAAATTCACACTGCTAGAAAATGATGGAGCTTGGATTCAAACTGGGTAGTCTTTCTCCAATGTTATGCATCGCCTCTTGTCTACAGTGATAAAACTGTTCTCTTCTCTTGGAATAGAAGGGATATAGCTTTTTAGGACTCATGGCTATCATTGAACAATGGTTTTCCTTTCCTCCAACCGGTTTATGTGCCATAGCAGTGACTGTTTCATTCTGGAGGGATAAGAAGCTATACCTCTTCACTCCTCTCTAGCTGAACTTAGGAGGAAGGAAAGACAATATTAAAAGGTGTGTGTGTGTGTGCGCGCGTGCATATGTGTTATTAGCCATATTCTGTGAATTGATGTGTCTGTTAAAACACTCAATTATCTGGAGACAAGATAACCTGCTTTACCCTCTGTTAGAATTAGAAAATTAGTCTTTCACCATATGACAAACATATGTGGGACAAGCTAAACTAGTGTCCCTAAGACTATTTTAGATTCCTTAAGACAAGAGAAGGATGAATAAGGAGGAACACAATTGAAAGCAGAGCCAACAGAGAACAGAGTTGGCAAATGAGACATGTAAAAGATTTATTTAGTTATGTGAGGGGTTGTGTGATGTCAAGTCTGTAAAATCTTAGGTAGAACCTGCATTGCTCTCCAGGAGTTCTTGGTAAAGTGGATTTATTCAGGGGAATGCAGAGAGGTGCCAATTTCAAAGAACTGGTGACTGAGAGATATTTGGGTTATGCTAACGTTAATTTTTCACAGTCTATCCAAACATTTACTGTGCTCAACAGAGCCCATTTCTGTCTCTAAAATGCTTAGTTCAAAATATAGGATAAGTAATTTATCAGATTATAATGCACTAACCCAAAAGATATAAAAATTTAATCTTCTCAAATATTTTATAAACATGTGTAGACATTTTCACTGAACTAGCAATATATCACATTTCTCAAATTTTAATTTTCGGCCAAGAATTTGACCAATGTAACCCTCATAAAGATGAAGAGGCACAGAATCATAGCTATTAAGTTTAGTGTGACGTCCTTGAAAATAGATTGTTCTAATTTAATTCTAACTTTCAGAGCTTTAAACACACACGGGGACTTAATAAACGTGTGTTTAATGGTGATGATGATGAAGAGATTAAAATGTTTTGAAGGCTGTTGCAATTAGACCCAACACATTTTTTAAAAACATCAAATCCCGTGAAGAAAATATTAAGATACATAGTTAATAATAGTAATTTTTTGGTTTTATTCAACTGCTTTTATTTTTAAACTGAATGTGGGATTTAACTTTTGAGTATCTTGATAAGCCTTTCAAATCCTCTACCCCAGAAAAGTACACCACATACCTCTCTAATTTAATCTCTACATGGGCAGCTGAAGTTGCAAAAGAAAAACCCTAAAATTGTGCCACAATTTTATGGTTTCCATAATTCATGGGTCCTCTAACCTAATAATAACAATAAATAACATTTATTTATTTTTAATGTCAGGCAATCTGCTAGACACTTAAGATTTATCTTATTCAAACCTCAAGCAACTCTGTGATGAATTAAATATTTTCCTCCATTTTATACATGCAAAACTGATGCTTAAGTGTAGTTTTATTTGTCCAGTTTCACATTCTTGGAAAATACTGAGAACCAAGCTTAAAATCAGGAAGTCTGAGTTCAGAAGCTGTGCTCTTAGGTACTGCATTTCTTTATCTCGAAACTATTCATTACTCCTGAACTATAATCTCTGTAATTCATAAATAGCAAGGTGATCTAAACACTCCCTTTTCACATTAGGCTGATCTCTGGCCTTTTCTAGGTGGGTATTACCCACTTAAGTTGCCTTTTTCAAGGTTCTTTCTTGAGTATAAAGCCTCTGGTGGAGTAGGAGTTAAATTTGATAAACTTTCTATCCTTTCTTGCAGAGATATAAAGTAACATTAGCACACACAAACAAAATTGAAGTTAACCACTCACATAACCTGAAGTCAAGGAATAGAGATGGGGTTATAATTCCTTCTGTGGGGTTAAAGCTGATCACTTTTTATTCAGTTGATAATAGTTAAGATGGGAGAGAGAGGAGAAGATATGAAACTGAATTTGCTGAATATTTTAGAGTAGGTGAAAAATGCAGAAAATATTTAATAAATGCTGCCAAATTATGAGCTGGAGTATGGGTCCTGAAGTCCTAGGACACAATGAATACAATGAAGGACTTTGAGGCAAGTACAGATAAGATAAAGAAAATCATTGACAGTAAGAGACCTCAATGAATTATATTTATATTAAAATAAGATTAATAATGCATCCTTTGAAAGACTTTTAGAGATGCTATCGCATAAGGAAATATGGTGATGTTCCAAAGAATAACGACTTTGAAAATAACTGTTAGCATTATGCACTTGGGAAAACATGACAACAGCAACTGTGGATTTAGTGATGCCAATATTTTCCAGCTCTATTTCATTTTTCTGGTTCTACAGCAATAAGGTGGACATATTTTCAATAGTAATTTCAGGAAATAAAAGAACTTGAGATAGAGATTATTAATGGGGAGACATCAATATTTCCTGTATGTCTAGGGAAAGATATATAAATGAACAGTCTTATGAAATCGTTAAATATTAATATTGTCATTTAAGTATATATTTTGCTTAACATTGAGCCTCTTTGTCCCGATGAACAGATAGGCTTTATTGGGTTTATTTTCAGGCAACACTCCTCATCAATAAGATGAGGGGGAATATGGGGCTGCTTATGTCAAGAGCTGAGCGTGTGTGGGAGAGTATGTTTCTGTGTAGGTCATATAGAGTTTTATCTATAAATATTTGCAAAACACCCCAAGTAAATGACTTACCAAAATCAATGAATTAAGCATAAAAATTGAGTCAGGCCATTTTTTCATCGGTTTTGCAAAAGTTAATGTACGTCACGCATTAGTAAAAAAGCACAAACTTTTCTCTAACTGGTGCTATTGTCACACATTTTTAAATTACAGCTAATTCAATCTATTTTTGTGAGCAGACATGACTTAGCAAAATTTTATTTGGGGAGTAAGAATAAACGTACTCTTCTCTTTAGTGTTCTCTTTCACTAGTTTGAACAACACATTGGCACCATAATTTACAGATATATAAATAATGTAAATATTTGTATGTAGAGTAATATATAATAATATTAATATATTAATAATGTTAATATTGTAATAATGTATAAATTGTAATAATGTATAATATATTAATATATAATAAGAATGTAAATATATGTATATAAATAATTTTGGCTTAGCCCTGATCATTTAGATCTGACAGTTCATAAAATAGTTTGTAAATCATCAGACCCACTAAGACAAAAATATTCTCCACAAGCAACTTATGTGCAACCAAGATCCCAAGGAAGCATTCGTGGATGTATCCACATATATGCACATGTAAATATAGTTTTCTTAGGTATAAAATAATATCTAGTAAGTAAACCAATATTATATAGTAGATAATTGAATAATCAAATCAAGAAAGTGTTTTTACAGTCCAAAGGATATTTTATAAGGTTTATTGCATTAATTTTTAAATAATAAACTAACATAAATTTTCTAGTCTACCCCAAAAAGAATAAAGTTATCATAGAACTAAGTATGTAAAGTTCTCTATTAAGATCAATAATTTATAAATATTTAAAATTGTAGAAAAAAGTAAGATTAATATTCGATGTTTTATATACAAACTCTCTAAATTATAATGTTATCTTATGTTCCTATTTCTTTTAAAATCTTGTTATGCTGACTTCTTAAGATACAATTATCAGCTCTACTTTGTTATTATTTGGAAAATCAAAATTTACCAGATTTGGTCTGACAGGAAATACTCTTGCCCAGTGAAATATGCCTTTAGCTTATTACAGTATAAAATATTCTGGAGAATAATGTTACATTTGACAACTTTTTCTTTGAACAACTGCAATAACAGGTATAGAATTAAGCTTACAATTTACACATGTGGCATTTAGCAGATTTGATATTTTAATTTTTTATTTGTTTGCTTAACATTGGAATATATCTTCTTCCTCTGAAATACTACAGGTGATATATTTATTGTTGATATAAAAAGTGAATTAAAGTAGGCTTTATTTGAATATTTTTATGTATACCCTGGTGGGCAGCAAAACTATGTTTGGAAATCTCTGGCTTCAGTAAATGTTTTACTTTTCATGTTCAGAAATAAATAATCTCCTTAATTAGATCAAAGCAAGTTACACAAAGTTCGTGTGAACTCTATCTCAGTAGGATTATTGAGTTATGAGAATCTAAATTTCATATTTATAGGCCTGTGTCTGAAATAATTGGATTGTTTTAGTAAAGAATTGTGTTAACAAAAGAAAAATGAAAAGGGAGTGAGAAAAGAAGAAACTTGGTGCATATAAATAGGAAGACAAAAATGAAAGAAATGTTAGTCACTATATTAACTAACGTCAGATAGAAAGGAATCAGAATATTCAATTTTTTTAAAACAATGGGCCTTCAAAATTTTTCTGGACTTTAGTTGGCATCTTCAAATGCCAATTTAAAAAACATCACCATAATATTGATTACGTATTATTCTTTTCAATGAACTTTTACACTTTTTATTCCATATTCAACGTAAATTATTTATTCCTGGCAGAAATAAACGTTGGGGGAAGTCTATCACAGACTCACACTAGTCGAGCAAGCTAAATTGCTGTCCAGGGTGCTGACTGCCTTGGATTGAAGGACTGTGAGTCTTTAACTCATTTACAGGTTCCTTTTCTTCAATAAATGTATATTAATCTGCCAGAGTGTTGCAGACATTTGTTTTAAGTGCCAGGAAACACAAAGATGGGTAAGATGCAGTCTGTCCCAGTGGGGATGTCAGTCTACTGAAAGAGAAATGCTCTACATGAAAAACAACGGATCTTTTACTCGAATAGCTACCATGTTAAGCATTAGTTATGTACCAGATATTACTAAATGATCTCATTAACTCCCTTAACATTTCCATAGTGTAGGTGGATACAGAGTGCCATGAAATTAAAGAAAAAGGTGGGGCCAGGAGGCTTTGGAAAGAAGAGTGGTATGCGGGAGAGACAGGACTTTGCCAGCTGAGGACTTTTCCTGCTGAGGAAAGACATTTAAGCCAGATTGTGGAAGGGCATGGAGACTGGAACCCGAATAGTGCAGATATGAGTTACTATCTAATTGTAAAGCATTTATTAGATGATATTAAAGATTTTAGACTTGATCCCTAGCGTAGGTGGGAGGCCACTACTTATTTTTCTTTGTATGGGTGTTGTAGATCTCTCAGGTATATCTGTCATGTTTTCTACTGTGGTTCCTAAAATCTTTGACACTCACAGTCTCTAGCATATTTTCATTGTAATAATAATGCTTCTTATATCTTCACTCTGTACTCATTCTTTACTTATTCAGTATGCTTTCAAATAAAAGATCTCATTTTATTCTCACCAGATTCTGAGGTAGGTACAATATACTTTTATTCATTTTGGAAAAGAGAGAACAGAAGCGAAGTGTATCAGTGGCCAACATAATATCCTTTGGGTATGTATCAGTGCAAAAAGATGAGAATTATGGGAACAAGAAGGAGACACAGCAAAGTGTTATGAGGGTGAGTCAATGGTGTGTTAGGAGAGAAGAGACATTAGGAAGGGCAACTTAGAATTCCTTCACCATCTCCTCCCATAGGTCAACCTCACTCAAACACAACATAGCTTCTGTAGCAAACTGCTATCTTGCATGGTTTAGGGAATGGAGTGTTTTACAACATCAAATATTCTGTGTAATATAATAGTTAGATTGAATTATGTGCTTTCAAATAAGTGGATAAAAAGACCCAATATAAAATTATACAGCCCATATTTTAAACTTTCTTTGATCATTCAAAATCTACTTCAGGGTTACTCAGTCCCTCAGGATCTTCATGAATTTGAAAAAACAAGCTTCATAGATTCAACACACTATGTCTGGTACTGGGAATGCAAAGAATGTAAAAAGGAAAGGCCTTTAAAGGAGCTTGCCATTGAGCCAATGATGCAATTGTCCCACTGATTAGAGATCATATAATTATTCATGACAAGGTGAACGAAAGACCTGAGCATAATGATGAAAAACCCAAGAGGATAGAAGGAAAAATTAAACCCAATGAACATAAGAAACAATGTTATGAATTGTACCTACACTGTACATATGCAGAGACTGAAAGCAACAGAATGTTCTGGATGATAATTTGCTGCATGGGTCTTAAAATCATACCTTCATAGATTACTTGTTATATTACTTCTATTATTTTTATGAAGTACATAATCACTGTGTAATTTTTATGTGGCATTGACTAGGACAAGATAGTAATTTCCTAGTTAGAGAGTTTTTCATTATTTATTTTTATCAGTTTGTTTTGGGCCTAACCTACCCCTTGTACTCAGCAGGTGCCAAGTATAAAACCAATTTTTTTTGTTCTTGGTTCTTAGATGTTTACACTGTCATACTTTTTTCACCCTTTTCTCCTTGACATTGTTAATTATACTACTCACTACTGCACACTGCTTCTCATTTTGCTCCTACTCCTGTGTCATCCTGAGAATCTACCACCCCACACTTGGATGAATGCAATGGTCTCACTCATCACCCTACATCTTCTCACTGAAGTTAAAAAGTAATCTTTTTGAATGGTAAATTTGACCATGTCATTCCCCTTCATGATGCCTGTCAATGGCCTTATCTGATAAAAGCCTATAACATGACTACAAGGCCCTTGAGTGGCCTGAGCCATGCCTCTCCCTTCACCTTCATCTCATCCTATTTTCCCCTTGTTCATTGTGCCCCTGCAAAACTTGCCTCCTTTCAGATCCTGGAATGCATTATTCTGCCTCCTGTCTCATGACTTTTCACACGTTATTCCCTCTCTCCGGAATGCTCTTATACTCCTGCCCCTCTGCTCCCCACCTCTTGACTTCCTTAAGGCTTATTTATCCTGATGTCAGCTCAAAAAAAAAAAACCTTTCCTCAGGAAACCCTTTCCTTGTCTTCCAGAAAAGGCTTGTTGTCTTTCTTGTCTTTGCCATGGCCACTCATAGTTTGAATCCCAATTTGTAATTATTTTGTCATTTTGAAATAATTTCATTCATTCATTCAGCAGGTATTTATCCAGTACTTTACTATGTGCCAGGCACTGGAGTTATATTGAAGAATAAGACAAACAAGGTTGTTTTTCACAAAACTTACATTTTAAATGTTGGGAACAAGAAATAAAATAATTAAAAAATACAATTTCACATAGTCATAGTTGCTATACATAAAACAAGGTAATTTGGTAGAAAGTGGCATGAGGTAGATTAGAGAGCCAGTGATACTGGGATTAGGTTGCAGAATTTCCAAGCAGAGGGAAAGGCCAGTGCAACATCTGGAAACAGAAACAGGCTTAGTGGTTAAAAGAAGTAGACCAGTGTGGCAGATTTAATTAAAATTGACCATCATATGCCTCCCTCCTCCGCTAGACTACAAGTGTCTGGAGGGTGGGCTCCATCTCCTTTATGTCTGAAGCTTATTGTACTCAACTATATTTTATTTTATTTTTTTATTTTTTTAAGATTGGCACCTGAGCTGACGACTGTTACCAATCTTTTTTTTATTTTCCTCTGCTTTTTCTCCCCCAATCTTCCCAGTACATAGTTGTATATTTTTAGTTGTGGGTCCTTCTAGTTGTGGGATGTGGGACGCAGCCTCAACGTGGCCTGACGAGCGGTGCCATGTCCGCGCCCAGCATCCCAACCGATGAAACCCTGGGCCGCTGAAGGCGGAGTGTGCGAACTTAACCACCCAGCCACGGGCTGGCCCGAACTATATTTTAAAACTCAGCTCAACAGTTATCTCCTTTAGGAAAATTTTGATGTTTCCCCTCCTGCTTCCTGCCCATCCCCACCACGTAGAGACACACCTACCCTCACCCTGGATAGAACTGATCACTCTCCCTTTGTAATTCCATGCTACTGCATTCATATTTTTTTCTTAACATGAAGAATACTTTTTTGATCTTATTTGTTTTTATACTTCTCGCCCTTCTAACATGTCTTCAAGGTAGGGACTTTTTCTGATTCACTTACACGTTTCAAATGGCTATCTTACATGCCTGGCATAATAAGATAATACGCATTCAATAAAAATTTGTTGCAATGAATGAGACAATGAATGTATACATGCCTTATCTCTGATATAGATATTATTTTTGTCTTGGTTGGGGTTTCCTGGAAAACAGAATATGAGGTAAGACTTAAGTGGTAATGTGGTTATTGAGATGTGTCATCTCAGTTCCAGGGAAGTGGGAAGTGAGGCCAGGCAGAAGGAGAAACAAATATGCAATGATGTCAGACAGCTGGATGCTAGAGAGATGAACTAGATGCTTGGCCATATGAGAGAGCTCCTGACAAGCTGTACAGAGAATCCACCCTGGGGGAATATTCTTCAGGGGGAATGGAGAGGGAATTTGTCTGTTGGTGTCCTCCTTCCTCTTGTTTCCTATTAGTCAATGTATCGATGTTAACACTCCTGGATCACCTGTCCTCCTAGGTTGCCTTTGAGGAAGTGGATGCTGTGCTTGTGCTCCAGCTGAGATGCAATGGGAAGAACCAGAGATTTGGTGTGGGTATCAGGCAGTGGGTCCATGTGAGCCCACTCAGGGTCAGTCTTGTAGTGGCAGCTGTGGTGGAGCAAATGGCCAAAGGCCTGATATACAGGTGAAGCTGAGAAGCTCTGAGAAGTTGCATAAGAAATGACTAATGAAATCTTCAAAATATTTCCTTCTAGGCTCTCTCTTCTCAACCCATAAGAATATTTGTCAACCTAAAAAACAACAACAATAAAAATAAAAAACAAAAAACAAACTCCTATGACCCTGAATTGTCCTTCAATTTTCTACCTTATTTTTCTCTCTCTTTTCTGCCAAAATTTAGGTCTAGCTTCTCTGTGTCTCACACTTGACACACCATGCAGGGCCAGCCCGCAGTCCCCTTTAGATCCTAAATTCCCTGTGCTTTTACATGGCTCCAGTCTCTTTGATCCTGCTGTCACCTTTACCTTGGATGACTTTTTCTGCTTCTTTCTCTGTCTCTTTGTGACCAGTCCAGATGGCATCTATGCTAGAAAACCTTTGCTGATCTTTTCCCCAGCTCAGACTGAGTGTTGTGTGTCTCCACTGAGTTTCGTGGCATCCTGCCCTTACTCAAATCATAATACTTATCACACTGGTCTAATATGGTATATTTTATACATTACCCTAAAAATATTGTAAGATTGAGCTCTCTCATTTTTTTCATTCATCTTTATATATCAAGTGTTTGGCTCAATGTGTGGTCCATAATGAGCAGTAAATAAATGTAGGTTAAATAAAGCCAGACTAGTTAGACTAAATAGTCCAAAAATATTGGTGAATAATGTAGATCTTTTTATCTTATCCCCTTTTAACCTGGAAAAAAAAAAGCCAAGAAATAATATGTCTAATTTCATCTTATCACTAATAAATTAAAATTTGGCTTTAACTGTTATAATTAAAAACAATATTCTAAAAATCTATCGAAGAAGTGATTATCTATGATAGAGTCTTTAAAGATGAGCCTGACAGATTATTTCCCTTCCTATGTATGTTGCTTTTCCATCACGAGGTGGTGTCTGTTTCCTCTCCCTTTAAATATAGGCTGGGTTTATGATTTGTTTTGGTCAATAAAATGTGAAGGAAGTAGCTGTAAGAAGATTCAAAGCTTTCAATTTCAACTTTGAGACATTTAGCGACAATATAAGTGGTATATCTACCCTGATACCATCAGACCAAACTAGTCATATGGAGAAGAGGTGGCCATGTGAAGGAATACCAAGGTACCAGACATGAGAGTGAAGCCCTTTTGTACTTTTCAGCCCAACCCTGCAGCCAAGTGAAATGCATCTAAGCATATAATGCCAGCCAGTGCCACCTGGAACAGACTAACCATTCAGCTGAGCTCACCGACTCCACAGAACCATAGGAAATAACAAATCATTGTTCTAATCCACAGAATTTTGGGTGGTTTGTTGCACATCAATGGATTACTGCATTATCATTTAAAAATGGTACTTCATTTCCTTTAAAAATTTATTTTAACTTTACAACTTAGGACCAAAAAGGTTAGTTTCTGATAATGGCCCTAGTTTTGACCAGGTCAAGCATGGTCATTGGGTTTAGAAGAGTCCATTGAATATGTCTGTCAGTAGAACATTAGAGGGTGCACTGTGAGATGGGCACAACGGAACTGGGCACTTCGCCCAGTGGCGATATGCACACAGTAGACCATGATTAGTTGAATAATAAGTACAGAAAAAATATGAGAAAAGAGAAACTGGTTGAGGAGACTGAGTAAAGGAAAAAGCACTGAGATAATTAAGAATAAACTTAATAACTTGAAATTATGTGACTCCCTAACAATTTGTCCAATATAATGATAGTAATGATAATAACCATAACAAAACACATTTTTATTGTCTTTATATGTGTCTAACAAATAATGTCTCATTTAGTACTCAGAACAGCCATATGAGACAGCTACTTTTATTAAATCCACTTTATAATCAATGAAACAGAAACATAGAGAAGTTAAGAAACTTGTGCCAAGTCACACAGCAAGAGGTAAAGTCTGACTGAAACTAGTCCGTCTGATAGCAGAGACTTCACTGTTAACTGTTAACTATTGGCTGTGCTAGTATGTAATTTTTGTTTGTATAATCACCTATACTATATATGTATACATATATAACACATATATATAACACACGTATATATAACACATATATAACATATATACATATATAACACATATATAATATATATAATATGGATAGACCTATTATTTATGTATACATATATAAGTATATATTATGCTTTTTTTTTCTTAGCCATGTATACTGCCATTCCAAGATGTTCTCGAATGTTGAGGTAGTGATTAGCCTTGGTAAATGGCATCTTTTTACTGATAGCCTGACAACACCACCCTTTCATTCCTTATTTGGATGTTGTAATTAGAATGAACTTCTCTAGTATCTCTCACTACTCAATGATCAGCTCATGAACCAACCTGGCCATGTATATCCATTATTGAAGAGCAAGAATCGATGTTAGGACAGAATAAAGACATTCTGAGTGTAGTGAAATCTATTATTTGCTCATTACTACTATCCAAGTTAATAATTATTATCCCCTAATTTTCCAAATAGGAAAAATTATTTTTACCTTTTTTTGTGATCTCTTGTAGAAGACATGCAGGGACCAGAACACTAGGAGTTGGAAAAGTAGATTTTAACTATTCAGGCACATATACGCATATACACATACCAAACACTTTTCCATCCATCAGCTCAATGCCATGGCAATTTATTTGACTCACACCATGGCCAGCCACTGCCACCTTCAATTGGCTGACTGCGTTTATTGATGTTTTCAGGACCCAAGACCTTTTTATTCATGTTTCCCATTAATCTTAGGTGCTTTACAGCATATCTAAGGACAGGAAAACATATTGGGTCAAATTTAGAGCTATCTTTGAACTCAGTGGTTGAATCTGCTAAGCGAAATCTAGATTTCAGCAGCAAAGTAGCTTTGAAATGCTGGTTTGAAAAGAACTCGAAAGCTTTCTTAGATGTCAGTTCCTTGTAGGAGAAAAAAGAAGGAAATCTCATTTTAATTATTTAGGTCTAGGTATATCACAAGTGCAAGATGCTTATTTTATTTTCTTTTATCTTTTTAGGGGAGTGAGAAGAATCGCCTATTGAAAATGTTTTGCTTTATACACATATTTAGTTTTTCTTCTTTAAGTTTAACCCTATCACATACTGGAGAAGCACGGTATTTGTAAAAATCACATGCTTTCATCTTACACAATGTTTTGGTAACAAAATAATTCTTAGTCAGGATTATGAGACAGGAGCATATTAAGGTGCTCATACTCACTTATGAATATTTTTTAAAGCTTTTCACCATAATTCCTTGGAGAATAGGGCATTAGACACAACTGTAAAGTATGACATTTATTTTTGATGCACTTTCACCTTTCTTCCAGGCCCTTTCATCTCCACCAGATAAATAAATGTTTCCCGGGACCCAGCCATCAGTTTTTCAGTTCACAGCAATGACCCATCACTTTTAACGTGAACAGTGTTGACTCTGGGCAAAACTAAGAAGTTAGTAATCAGCCCTCCTTTGATTTTTATGACACTTTTCAACAGCTCCCTTCTCTGGTGACTTTCTCTTCCTTCATATGTTAGAAAACCTCCTGTTTTTTCTTTTTTAAACACCCCTCTCACCCAAGAAAGCAAGGAAAACAAATATTGATGATCATTTATTTTTCCACTGCCTAATCATAAGGCAAAACAAATAGACTTTAAACAAAATATATACTTTACCAGAATTTGCACTTTAAATTCTCTTTCTGAGTTCTAATTGTGGCAATGTAAGGTTTTATCCTCTCTTAAATATAATTTTTGGTATGAGAAAATGTGTCGGGAAGTGTTTTGAGGATAAGGGACCCCTGGAATTGCATGTTTAATCCCAGGTAGGCCTGAAGGTATTAATGATTTGGAGGCAGGAGGGGTATTATGGGGAAGGCACAAACTTGCCATGCCTTTCTAAGGAGAGAAGCAAGTTTCAGGGTCAGCCAAGGCTTTTCTTATTATCTAGGCTTCCCTTGGATTTGAGGACTGCATCAGGCAGAGTTCAACTATAGATAATTGAAACTAGCCAGCATTTCTACAAATAAATGGCTTATAAATAGGAATACAGTAATGTAAAATAGTTGGAAGAGCTGAAGAACCAGGCTCTAGCCTAGTCTCCATAACACCAGAATAGAACAGGTTCTCTCTGGATGTTGCCAAATGTCACCACCAGAAAGCTAGGCAACTAGAAAATGGCCACTTCCTGTTTGTCCTAGCTGAGATTCTGAGATCAGAGAACTGCTCTGCCTTCTTGTTAGAGTGACATGAGCTGAAAATGAAGGTGTCAAGGCCACTGCCTCCATTCCCAACCTTAATTCAAATCCAAGTAAAAATCTTACATATGATTGTCAGAACCTAAGTCACTTTCAGAGATGTAGCTGCAAGGGAGTCTTGACAATGTAGATTTTAGCTTTCTGTGCCCTGTAGTACAGAAAGCTATTGGAAGAGATGCCAAAGTCAACCTTGATATTTTGTTCAAAATGCAAGTGCTTAAGAACCATTTTTATCTTCCCTGATCTAAACAGTTACACATTGAAAAAGAAAGCATTCCATATATAAACAAATGTTTCTGAATCATTTGTTGTAAACTAGAACATTATTATGGGACTTTATTTTTAAATTTTTTCTGTTTATATTTATTACGGATGATGATGATTAGATACTAATATCTAATGTTTGCCAATAAGGAAAGATATTAACTCTTTTAGTAAGATTTAGTAATGAGATAATAATTTAATATCTTTTGCTTCTCATTATATTAAATTCCATATTAACTTCAAAAACTTTCCTTTGAAAGAATTGGCAATTCGAGATCAATTCTGCAAAGTCAGGAAATCAATATAAACTGATTTTTTAATAAACACAGGAGGCATTGAAGAATAAATAGTTGATATATGGAATTGGCACTTGCAGTGAGGTAAAGGAGCCTAAGAAGTAAAACACGCTATCTTTCATTCTCAATGAAATGATTAAGTAACATCAAGTATGGCAATTTGAACCATCTCTGTGAACTCTAATGAGCTATGCAAATACAAAGGAATTTTAACTGAGGCATATGACAGGCATATGAGAAGTTTCCTCAGTCTAGTACAACTAATGGGGGACAAAAAGGGGGACATATTGCTATTAAAATAGAAAAGTAAAAGTGCAATTTACTTTAGTAAGAGAAGGCAATATAAAAATCCTGAAAACAGTAAAGGAAATATGCTTTTTAAAATTTTCAATTAATCAATAGCAATCAAATCACAATGTAAATTGCATGAATGGTATATAACAGAAAAATTATACTATGCTCTAGTGAATCTGAGAAACACTATAAAATAGGTAAACACATTTACTTGAGCTTCGGGGAGCTTAAATAGGCAGAATCAAATATTATCCAGATAACAAGTAGTGGATCTAGGCAAAATTGAACTGGTGCCTTAAAAATCTATGCTCTTTCCACCATGCTACCTGCTAATTCCTGCTGGGAGGAATTGATTTGCATGTTAGCTGATGAAAATTGTTTCCATTTCTTATTTTCTGCAAGTCCACGTATTTTTCTTCTTTCCCACTCTACCAGGATAGACCAAGCTTAGCTTATCATAACAACCTCTTGGACTCAAGTCTTTTTTCTTCTATTCTGTCTTTGTGGGCCTGTCAGATCACTGCTTTCTCTTGAATAGGTCCCATGAGTGACTCTTTCCTGTCACATTAGTTCTAAACTTCTCATTCTAAGCCCTCTACAATATGGTTGCATCTAATTTAGCTGAATTTATTTTCCACTACTCTTTCTTAATGTACTCTTATTTCCACTAATGAGTCTAGGCTCCTTGAATTCAAATGAACCAGTGATGTTATTCCAGTATCTATGCCTTTATTTACAATTATCCCCTGTACTAAGATATCTGTCTCTCTTTCATTTATATAGTGACCCAATCCTAGGAATTGCTGGTGACCCCAGGCCAAACCTTACCTTCTCTATCAATGAGTTCTCTGACCACCTGGTCTACTCTAATCCACTGGCCTCTTCACTGCTTTACTCTCTAGTTGCACTGAGCAGAATTCTATCTTACATTGTTTGCCATTAAGTTCATGTTTTTGATCATCTCTCCTTCATAAAGCTGTAAGCTCCTTAAAAATATGAACTACAGTTTCTTCTTCTTAATTACTTGCAATGCCTAGCACATAAGCCAATTTCCAGGATAAGTCAATATGGTACTTTAACTCTAATGGAATCTTTAAAAGAGAATATAAATAATCTAGAAATGGTAGTAAACAATACACCATTTAAACAGTATTTAAAATGGAATGAGGAATAAATGTTGGTTACAGTGGAATGTTAGAGATATGAATTTAAAAAATAATTTAGACAGTATCACAATGAGTTTCACCTTGAAAACCTCATCTGAGGTAGTATGGGGAACTATATAGAGGATATTTGGGAAGATGTGATATTTAAACAAAACAACATGACTAATGAAATTCTGTGTAGATATTGACTAAGACTGAGAAAGTACTTAAATGTATCAAATTTAATGATGTAGTTCACCCTCTTTCCCAATTAATCTTTTGTCTGTACTATGTCCTAAATATACCATTTAAATTCCTGTTTCCATATCTTAACATATGCAGTTGTGCTCAAATACCTTACCTTTCCTCTCCACCAGTCTCAATCATACTCATGCTTCAATGTATCAAGGCCAAATGGCACTGTGTTGACTGTATCCAGGTAACAGTATGTTAGGACAGAGAAAAGGAGATGGAGAAATGTGGCAGATTCCTGAGATAATCAGGAGGTAGACTAGAAAGGACTGAGTGGTTTGGCACTCGGGTTTAGGGAGTGGGGGATGGTAAAGATGCCTTCCTGCCTTTGGTATCTGATTTGATGTTAATGCCATTTACTGGTATAAAAATCCTTAGAAGGATCTTGTTTGAGGAGCAACAATGATGTTTGTTTGGGACATGTACAATTTAAAGTGCCCATGATACAGCTTATTCATGTAGTCTCAGTGGGGTGATATAACCCCCAAAGAGGTGAAACAAAGAGGTGAAAATTGTTTCTTGGGTGGTGAAAAATATCTTATTCTTTTTATGCACAAAGCACAAAAATGCATATAATGCATAAACAGACACAGTGTATATATATGGTACTAAAATTTTATGGGAGGCAAGTAGGAAAAAAACGTTTATAAGGCTCTTGGGAAAGGTGGGAAATGAGAAAAAAGATTGAAGCTGTTGAAGACACATGGAGCTCTGAGAATGGGTCTGGAAGATGTATTTATATACTGAGTCCCCTCAATATCTATTTATGTGCCTATCTATCTATCTATCTATCTATCTATCTGTCTATCTATCTATCTATCTATCTATCCATCTATCTATCTATCCAGGAGTCAGTGCACAAACGAATTCAAGGCATCTGTATAGATGAGTTCACTAGGTCCAGTGATTTCCAACTCTGTGTTCACATTAAGATCATTTGGAGAAGTTTAAAAAGACTTTCTGGGCCCTACACCATGGAAAGTCCATTTTTAAATCTTCTAAGTCTAAAGAGTAGTCAGGGTCAAAAGCTGCGGACCTGGGAAGAGGCGTATATAATGAATAAGGGTTCCGTGACTAAATCTTGTGGAATTAGCTCCCAATTCTAATTCGTATAGAGGACAATTCAGAGCACCAACTATTATGGTGTTTTCCTAGCACAGGCAAGAAAAAAGTCCAATAAGAAGCTGAATTTTACAGTTTGTGATTATGCTGATGATTTGAAGAATATCAATAATATTCATTGAATTTAATAAAATGGAGATGGCTGGTTTCCTTAAAGCTGTTTTCATGAAGCAAATCGGATATGGAAAACAGAACAGAGTGGGTTGCAGAGGAATTGCACTTAAAAACTGGAGACAATAAACATAGGCAACTCTTGCGAATTGAGACATAATTTGTAACATATTGTTGTACATACCATAACAAATTGAGAATTTGTAACATAATAAATTATAAGGAATTTCCTAATAAAATATTAACATTTGCTTAGCTTGAGACATCACCATCAGGAAGGCTCTGTCCTTCTTCTCTTACACCTTCTGGATCTCTGTCCCTACCTAGCAGGAGAACTGGACAGATCAGAAGGAATGACTGACTGATAAACCTTGTGGTACCCTACAAATAGGACACAGAAAGAGGCAGGACTGTGGAAGAAGAGGGGCTCTGGAGAGAAGAGGATTTAACATGTCTTAGGAGTAGAGGATGAGAAGAAAGTGGAAATAAACCACCAGGCAATTCTGATATGTGTGATTCTGGGTCTATACTTTGAGAAACACTGAATGTGTGTATGTATGTGTGTATTTAAGTAATATTCAGTGTTCTTAATGCTGTCAATTATATATCACCTATCAAACTATATCTATATCTATGTCTGTATGTTTACTTTAGAAGAAAGTCTCATTATAAATCACAGAAAAAGGAAATTGGATCTCAAGACATCATCTAGTTCAATTCTGATTCTAATGAAGACAGATGTCTAATCTGACTCTTTCTTAGCCACTTAATCTCAAAGTAAATAATACCAGCTACTTCAACCATTCATTTCCTTAAGGTACTATTTTAAATCTCTATAATGACTTCTTGTGATTTTTTTTTCTGAGTCCTCTCCCTATTCTATATGTCCTTTAAAAAATAAAGAGAGGAAAATACAGCACCATGATAAATGTTAACAATGCAAAGTACTACAGAAAAATAATTCCAGGGTTTTACATAAATATACTTTATTTGTATCATATATTTTAAACACAGGGCACATTATTCAATTTCCTAAACATATCAGACTTTCAAATGTGAAATGTATGTATACCTTATTCATTTACATGCCTGATTTAAATGAATTATTTTTGCATCTTTTAAAAAATAACTTTCAGCTTTTTTATCTTTAAAGTTAAAAAAAACCTATGATACTATATGCATCTATATTGACTTGATTTCCCTCTAGTGGTTTCCTGTTTGCATGTTGTGGAATTATTGTATATTCAGGCAAACAGCTTGGTGTTTTATATAAATTTAATATTTGAAATAGCTATTTATATTTTACACCATACGACAGATGAAGAAACAGGGTTTAGATGTAATAACCAACTTGCCCAATATCATTCACCTGGTAAATTACATTGCAATTTAACATTGTTTTGTCTAAAAAATATTAAAGCTTGTGAGAAAATCTCTTATAATTAACAGCTTTCTATGGATACTTCTTATTTTACTATGAAACGAATTTTCATCAGAAGTTGCGCTAGTGGCTGTCGACAATCATGTATATTAGTCTTATCCATTGAATCAAGGTGCACGCATTTCCTGCCTAGTAGGATAGTAATAATAATTTTCTCTTAATGCTTTTCGACTTTGAACTCAAAAGTGCTGCTGAATACATTACCACACTAAATCTTCCATCAACCAACGCAAAAGAGAAAGCATTTCAATGCAGATATAATTGTATCCTTACTTCAAATTCAGCTTTCGATTTCTAGTCACCCCGTATTTGGAGATTTTTATTTTTGAGTGAAATCCAGAGTTTATGTTTATGTACTTAAGATCCTATCATCAAAGTGAAAAGAGTGGGGAATCACGTTACATTACCTGCCATCTTTCTCAGGGCAGGAATTTTCTATTTTAGATACAAATTGTCCTTTGTTTTTCTTCAATAGGGTATTGAACTATTCATGGTTCAGAGTCAAAATCTCTAAATGAGATTACTAGCCTGCATTTACTATGCTAGTTCATCTTTTCTTATAAAACAATACAGATTTTTCTTAGTGGCTGCTGCTGTTTTGATGAGGTATTGATCTGATTCTGCTTGAACAATACAATATTACCAAAATCTGGTTAAAAAGAGGACCATATCAGATGATTCAGTACAACTGCATACCATTTCCTATTAGAGAATTTGTGTTTCCTCCTTGGATAGCCTTCCTTTCCTAAGTCGGACTATATTAAAATGCAGAAGTATGAAAAGCAACCACGGGCAATTTTATAACATACTAGATACAGGCAATCTGTTAAAAAGAATAAATCTATTACAAATTATCTCTTGTCTGCCTTTTTCAGAAATTAGATTTTTACTTTTCATAAGCTTTCTTAAGATTACTTACCTTCGGAATATCTAAATTATTTTTTTCATTTGTAAATCTGTAACATATAAAAGTCATCTAATGTGCATGTATTTACACCTGATGAAACACTATAATGAAATTGGAAATTAATCCTCATAAATTGCATGCAATAAAATGATGTGTTATTAATTGTATTAGCACTCGGGTCACTAAAAAAATAAAATGTTCTTTATTGAATTTCCAAGTTAAGCTTTTGCTCTGAAATTTATTACTGGAAAAAATATTTAAACGGAAAGTCTAAATTTAATGGTCTTGTGTCTGACTTTCCTTCTCAGGAATTTGAGACACTTTTGTTAATTTCCCATTAACCACAAATATATACATGTCTTACATTTGACCACAAAATATTACAAGAATTTAGAGGATGGGTTAGTTCAAAACAATAGAATATATATTTACAGGATTTTTAACACAAATAAAAAAGCAGTTATAGCATGCGTTTATTCCAAAATCATAGTTAAAATCTGGGAGGTTTTTTGTTTTTTGTTTTTTGTTGTTAAATTCATCTCCTCAGTTGTATTAACCCTTTTCTTTTTTCTTTTTTTTTTTAAAGATTGGTACCTGGGCTAACAACTGTTGCCAATCTTTTTTTTTTTTTTCTTTTTTTCTGCTTTATCTTCCCAACCCCGCCCCCTCACCCCCCTCACCCCCACCCCCACCCCTACACAGTTGTATATCTTAGTTGCAGGTCCTTCTAGTTGTGGGATGTGGGACGCGGCCTCAACGTGGCCTGACGAGCGGTGCCATGTCTGCGCCCAGGATCCGAACCCTGGGCCGCCCCAGCGGAGCACGCGAACTTAACCACTAGGCCACAGAGACCGCCCCTCTGGGAGGTTTTTGCAGTGAAGGTAGAGGGATCAGAGAGGATACTTCCCTGTTTCAAGGGAAAAGGGATTTGCAAGTGTGAGTAGGTGTCCGTGTTATTCAGAGGCCCTGCTTGCTAATACACACTTGGTGCTGGGACCATTTGGCAAATTAACCTGGATATTTGCCGTTGTCTTCCTTATGAAAACCCAGCTTTTAATTGGAATTCTTCTCTCCTTTGACAGTTGGATAAATTTTGGTTTGAACTACATTAAATGAGGGTCTCCTTCTAACATCTCAGAGAGCTTTCGAGAACCTTAAATTCCTGCTGGTCTCCTCTGACTGGAAGTTTCTCCTTGTACTTACTTCACTTACCTTGTCTCTTCTGTGACTCTTCTTGTTTCTGGTCCACGTAAATTCAGAAAAGAAATATGATTCCATCATTCCAACTTCACGGGAACTACTCACATAGGCATGTTTTTGTATGATAGTCTTATTAAATGTTCTTGTTTTTAGAGTTTGAGGCCATCACAGTCTTTTCATTGACACTTTCTTTAGTGTCAATTGCCCTCCTTTCTCCACACCCCCATTTGAAGTCACTTTCTTCCTCTTCCTCTTAAGTTGCTGCACTTTCCTCACCTATCCATTCTTTCTGATGCCTTTTGCGTGTGTGTGTGAGGAAGATTTGGCCTGAGCTAACACCCGTGCCAATCTTCCTCCATTTCCTATGTGGGATACTTCCACAGCATGGCTGATGGGTGGAGCAGGTCCACCCAGGTATCCGAATCTCGTGAACCCTGCCATGATGAGGAGTACATGGAACTTTAACCGGTGGCCAAGGGGCCGGCCCCCAGTTCTCTCTGATGCTAATCAGAGATGGTTAGCTCTCTATTTTCTTCCAAATTCTATCCTAGGAACCATAAATTTGAACTCAGTGAAAGATAGTTTGCCAGACAAACGTCAATCTGCTGCTCTCAAAAGAAATATTGCTATCCCTTAACAGAAAAAGAAGTCACTTTAATTAGTCGTGTCAAGCGGTGATAAATTACTTGGGTATGGCCCTGAGTTCTATTTCCCTGAAATTTAAACTCGTCAATAAAATGGGCATTATATCTGTTCCCATGGGTTTATAGTGCAAGTTAAGCGAGCACATACCCAACCACATCTAGCACAGTCTCCTGCACACAGGCGCTGCTCAGTAAAAGTGAGTTCCCTTCTCTTTCCCATAGGTGTGAAGCTCCTCCAGCTTCCGCTTCCACCCTCTGACTCCTCATTTTGCTGCTAAGTAAAGAGTTCCCACATGGTTCTCTACCCAGTAAAGGCACCGATGTTACACGTCATCGTGTTTCACCTCTTTGCTTATGAACCTCCACTGATTACCTGTAAATCTAGAGTCCAAATTTCTTAGTATAGACTTGAAAATCTTTTATACATAGATTCCATTTTATTGACCTCTTTATGTTCCTTTTCTCTTCCCCTTCGCACAACTGACTGTGCAGCCACCATGTACTATCAGCTGTTCCTAGAATGTTCCATTCACTTTTATGTCTCTGGACTGTTGTTTATGCCATTCCTGCTTTTTCTCTCTTGTCACCCGCTGATGGCACCTTCCCACTTTACCTTTCCTTAATACCCAAGAGCATATTGATTGCTGCTTTATCTGAGTTTTCAGAAGGACTCTTTACATATAGCACTTAGCATATTGGGTTATTATTTACTTAGTTGTCTGTCTCTTTCTATACCATGCCCTTTCTATACCATCAATATTAAACTATGAATATGTTTTTAGTTATTGCTTTAGCTTAACATTGAACCTCATAGAATTGTATGCAGCCATTACTAATTGACATTATAACTTGGAACAAACAGTGAGTCGTGATTTAATAATATTCCTGATAGGTGTTCTCACATGGGGTCTATAATCCCCTCCTCACCACAGATCTGAGGTGAAATGTAATCCTATTTCTGGTGACTATACTTCCTTCTGTCATTGCTCTCTCACCTCAGGCAGCACTGGAAGCTCCTGCTCTTCTGGGCTCATTGGTGAGTAAACATCTTTATGTCTCACAAAATAGCAAGGACTCTCAAGTATAATGTAAGCCACATACCGTATAATTGAGTGACCAAACTACTGATAGTACCCTACAGTTAATTAATCATTAAACCCATCTCTTTATCTCAAAGTCATGTGATTGATTTATAAACGACTATACTCACAATATCTAAATATTATGATGAGGCAAAATATTTAAACTCTCTTTACTATTGCCATTTCACTTTCCACCTCAAGACTGATATTAAAAAATAAAAGGTCAGCATATGCACCAGCTGGTAAGCCTGTCTCACCCTGATGTTTTTTGCCCACGGATGAGCATGGTGGGAACCAGCTCCAGGCCCCACTTCTGAGGTGCTCATTCCTTGGAATCCCCTGTTGAGCCTTGCTGATGAAAGGCAGCAGCATTATTACACCACTCCTGGAGAAATGTGAGCCCTTTCCACAAACCCCAATTGTGAATATTGATCAGAATTATATGACACCTAGTTTACATTTTAAAGAGTATAAAATAAACTCTGCATATGCTCATTACAAAAAAGAGTACAGATTTGTCTTCACCTCACACATATCCTCTTCCCCTTTCTCTTCACTATAATCTAACTCAGTCTCCACAAACATACACATGGCATTGATATTGTTTTATATATACATATGTATCTGCATATTTCTTTAAAAATACAGGAACTATTTACAGATACATATATATCTGAGACTTGCTATTTTAGTCAAAAATATGAAAAATTTCAGTGCTGGTACATACATATTGTCACATTTTCTTTACCAGTTCTATTGTAGCCCTGTTGAAGGACACCATATCATCTAAATAGCATTTAAAAAAATTTAGTTTTATGATAATCCATTAATTTATAAAATGAATTAACATTGCCAATGATTTATATTAATGATAGTTTTACACTTTACTTTCTGTATTTATAGAGACTATATCTAAAATTTAGCTCTGAAAGATTATTAATACCAGAAACTGTAGAGCAGCTAACACATACAAAACATGTTATTTCAAATAGAAAAACATTATAAAAAGATTGATTGCCTACAATACATACCATATGGGAAAACTGACATATTTTTCTGTTGCTATCGCTGTTTGGTTGTTTTATGATGAAAGAGATTTTATTGTTTTGGTCATGTTATGCTATTTTGCTTATGAATTATAGTATTACGGAGAGGTTGGATATTGATCCCTGACCCTGTCTTTAATTGGAGAGAGAAAGAGAATGCTACTTAAAATGTAATGAAAACTATTCATTGTAACTTACTATTATAAAATAAAAAATCAAATTTTACAGTGACAAGTTATTTTACAATACATTTTGAATTAGGAGTAATTTTAGAAATTTTGCAATAACACTGCCATACGGTACAAAGGTACTCTTCACAGATAATTACTGTATATCTATATATACAGTATATATATTTTGGTGAGGAAGATTGGCCCTGAGCTAATATCTGTTGCCAGTCTTCCTCTTTTTGCTTGAGGAGGATTGTCCCTAAGCTAACATCTGTATTAATATTCCTTTATTTGGTATGTGGGATGCCACCACAGCATGGTTTGGTGAGCGTTGTATAGGTCCACACTCATGATCCAAACCCATGAACCCCTGGCCACCAAAGTAATGCACGTGAACTTAACAACTACGCCACCTGACCGACCCTGTTTCTCTGTTTTAAAGCAAATCATCAGAATGTTCAACCAGTTGTCCATATTGTTAACTCCTTAAAAAAATGCTTTCAGTGAATGTTGATTTCAAACTATATGATGGGCATTGGGATAAAAATTAGAAATAGCCGTGTAATTACCGTTTCTGCCATTTTACAAGGTTATTGGAAGCTATTGTCTTTTATGTTCTTCAAGGTGTCTCACCATGTAAAGATCCATGTGACACAGCTTTTCAGCTAAATGCCAAGAAGAGTGTGTGTCTGAGTATTTTCCCCTGTCATGTTTCTTTATTTCTATTAACCTTTGGTGGCCACAGTTTTAAGTTGGATTCTATTAAATTTAACACTCTGTTTTAACATATATTCTTTGTGGCAGTTTCTAGTATGTTAATTTACTTTCTACTAAATAGCTTTTGATATTTTAGAGATATTTTAATGATTTTATAGTTTATATGCCTTTTTTGAAACTCGGAGTAGAGAAAGTATCTATTTAACAAATACGTACATCTCATTTTAGAATTAACTTTAAAGAGGTTTATATAAAATAATGGGTTCATCATTTCAAATTAAATTTAAGGGGTAAATAATAAGGCAATATGGATGAAAAACGTTCAGATTTATCCACTTCAGATAAGCATATCCCAAGATGATAGACGACATACTTTTGAAATGCCCTTTTAAATTCTAGTTTGGGTGGTGAGAAAGCAACTACATTCCTCCGAGATCAGGACCTATAGTAAAATAGTAAGCTATATGGTAAGCAAGTGCTAGAACTGGCATTTACCCTGAGGGTATCTTTCGATAGCAGTTTACCTAGATTCTGGAGAAATATGAAGCAAAACCTGGAACCTAAGCAAATAGGGCAAATCTGAAATCACTATTGAAACCCCATATAAATCCCACAAAAAACAACATCTTCTGCAAACAAACTAGTCTAAAAAATTACCCTGACCAAGGAAAACAATGAGAGAAGTAGAAAAAAATATTTCCTTGAAGAATTTCTGACCACAATCCTACATCTAAACATGTTTGAGGCTAGAAGTAACAATACCTATATAGTTCAAAAAAACTATTCTATTTTCATTGATCTCAAATTAATGTTCCCACTAATATGTGTTGCCAGGAACAAAGTGACAAAGAGATAGAAGATAGGAAAGTTTAAAAGACATACAGGAGAAAGAGATAGCATTTCAGAGGGAGACAAGAGAAAAAAATTAATAGTGAAAGAAATAATGGCTAAGACTTTCCAGAACTGATGAATGATATTAACTTACCTAACCCCAAGAAGGATAAATCTTTTAAAAAGTCTACAATTAGACAAATGACAGTGAAGCTGCGTAACTTATAAAAGAAGCCAGAGAGGAAAGATGTTACAAAGAAAGGATGGACACTTAGAATGACAATGGCTTTCCAGCAAAAATAATGGAAGGCAGAAGACAGTAGAATGAGAAAAAATTGCTATTAAGCTAGAGATATACATGCAGCAAAACTATTTTTTCATGAATGAAAGTGATATTGAGATATTTACACAAAGGTACAAACTGTTTATGAATAAATCTGAAAAACTTTCTAAAGCACCAGATAATGTCTGTACTTCAAGAATAAAGAAAACTTTCTGAAAAGGAAGGCTTAAGTTGCTAGAAAAAAATAAAGATCAAAAAAGTTTGAAAAATATATGTAAATCTAAATAAACACTTATAGTATCAAACAATAACAACAATGAAAGCATTTAAGTTATTAGTAGAGTAGTTCGATATTATACATTATAAGGACCTGCAGTTAAGACAGATGGTGAAAATATGATTAACTTTAGACTTTGGTATGTTAAATTTGTACATTAAAATATCTATAGTAAATATTAAAAACATAAAATTATTGAATGATTATAAAACTGTTAGAGAGGAAGAAAATGGAATAGAAAGGAGTTTAGAAAGAGCTAACCAAAAGAAGGCCAAAAGTTTAAAAAAAATCAGATTAATGAGGACAAATAAAAAATTAAAAAAGATAATATGGTTGTACTCAACTAAAGCAATAATTTCTATATAAGTAAAAGCAATACATTCTTCAGATAAAAGTCAGAGATTATTAGATTGGATTAAAAAGACTTATGTGAATGTTGGAATAAGGAACAAATAATGCATGATACATGTAAAGTCTGAATAAACTATGTGTAAAATGATATAATTGCCAAACAATAAAATAAAAATGGGGGTAGCTAATATTAAATATCAGGCAAAACAGACTAACTAAAACTTTTGTTAGGAATAAATACAGAGTGATTGAAATTTCAATTCACTGGGAAAAGAGAATAATTACAACGTGTATGCCCTTATAAAGCAGCCTCAACATACTTAAAGCAAAAATGGATATATCTATCATCAGTGGAGAGAATAGAATAAATAAATGTTATCACGGTTATTACATATAAGGATCACATGAAAAAGCCCAATTATATTTCCATACCATTTCACTAAATATTTATTGATGTTCTCTTACGTGCGAGACACTGTTGTAGGTGGTTAGAGATACACTAGCAAACAACACAGACAGCAATCCCTGACCTTGAGAACCTATTTTCTATTGGGGGTGGCAGACATAAATAAGTACGTTAGTTGAGAGAATTAGAAAAAATCTAAAAGGCACTGTTTTCAGTGACAGCAAAAGGTCACTATAGGAATAAATCCATATATGAATGACTTATGTGGAAATATGTGTTGTGAATGAATGGAAAACTGGAAACAACTCAAATGTCTTCAATAATAAAAGGGATAGATAAATTGTGGTGTCTTTTATGCATGGGAATTTTATATGGTGGGACAATATGGAGTAAGGAAAAAGAAGGATCTACAATTATATCCACCAACCTATATGACTCTGCAAAACATGTTGAAGCCACAAAAACAAACAAAAAAAAACCAGAAGATTACATAAGCAACTAAAGAATAAATTGCTAATTATACATCTTGTGTTGTAAAATTGCACAGAAATCTATTACATTCCTATTAGAATTATTGAAAACCTAAAACTCTGACAATACCTGGTGCTGGTGAGATTGCAGAGCAAGATAAACTCTCATTCATGGTTGCTGGGAATACAAAATGATATAGCCAAATTGGAAGAAAGTTTGGCTTTTCTTACAGAGCCAAACATAGTTTGATCATATGACCTAGCTATCATGCTTTTAGATATTTATATAATTGATTTGAAAACTTATATTCACATGAAACCTACACTCAAATGTTTATGGCAGCTTTATTCATAATTACCCCAAACTGGAGACAACCCAGATGTCCTTCAATAGGCGAATGGATAAACAAACTGTGGTAGATCCATATAATAGAATATTAACCAGTGATAAAAAGAAATGAGTTATCAAGCCACCAAAAGACATGGAAGAAGCTTAAATGCATATTGCTAAGTGAAAATAGCCAGTCTGTTGAGGCTACATGTATGATTCCAACTATACGACATTCCGGAAAAGGCAAAATTGTAGAGATGGAAAAACAGATCAGTGGAAGATGGCGGTGTGAGCAGACATTGAACTCGTCTCTTCCCATGAACACAACCAGGTTACAACAATTTTTGGAAGAATTACCCTGGATTGAAAACTGAAAACTGGGTAAGAAGAACCCCCACGGCAAGGGACAGTCTTGATGAAGGCAGAAGAAGCAGTAATTCCTGCTGGAGAGGAAAAAACCACCTTTGGGAGCAGTGGAGCTTCTCAGCTGGCCAGGCAGGAGCCACCCTAAAGTACACAGCCCTCCCTGGAGGAGTGAGGTCCAGAGTGGGGATGATACAGCTATAAGCATCCTTTGGACTCAGCCCAACTGAGACGGGGGTCTTACTGTCTAGCTTTGCTGGCTATTTACTGCAGTGGGGACACCCCCAGAAAAGCTATCGGCCAAAAGCTGAAAAGACCCAGGTTTTAAAGGTCCCATGCACAAACTCACTCATTGCAGCAACCTAAAATTACCAGAGAGAACGCTGACAGTCCTTTGGTGAAACGAGACTCACCTGGTGGGCTCTGGGGACATCTTGGTGAGAGGAGGGACCTCTCTGGAGACTGAGACATTGGTGGGGGCCATTGTTCTGAGCTGGTGCAGGTGTGCTGATATGGACACTGGTGGGGACCATTGAGGTTCATCCCTTGGGCTGTTAGCCCAGGGGTCTGCCATGCCCACTAGAGCACAGATTTAATCCAGTTCAGCCAGGGCAGGCAACCCACCCTAGGGAATGGCCCCAACTAATAGCAAGCCCTCAGGCTACTTTTCAGCCTGCATTGACTGGGTGCCTTGATCCTCTACAGGCAGGGAAGGGTGTCAGCCTCTATGGGCAGGGCCTGTGTGAGGACCAGGTGAACTTTGGGGAGCATTGGTGGAGAGGTGGGGGCCTCTGCAGTGTGGTATTAGGGTATGCTCCAGGGGGTTGAGAAGGGTGCATGGACCAGGACTGTGTTTACAGTGTATGTGGTCCTGTGGGAGGTGAGACTTATCAGAAGCAGAAGACTTGTGCTTCACAAATAGGCATAAAAAGGATCAACCCCACCTTCCAAAGCCTGAAACAATTCAGTACCCCCATGCCAAGGGCTAGCCCCACTCAGCTGCACTCCTAAGAGAACTGCCAACAGCCTTGTTGGCCTGAGGCCTATCACAACTGTATGCCCCTGAGTCTAGCAACCAGCTACACTGGGTACCAACCAAATCAAGAGGAAAACTGCAATAAGAGAGTGCTGATAAACTTTGTAGACAACAGTGCTGAGGCTCCCCAAACCGGATTTGTAAACAGCAGGCCAGGGAAGAAAAGATTAGACTCCCTGGGTACCTACAGTGGGAGAAACCCTGCCACAGCAGAAGGACACAAGTAGCCCACAAAGGGGTCACTCCTGGTTCTTATGGACTAGTGATGAGAGGGAAGCACACTGCTGGGCCTCATAAGGCATCTCATACATAAGGCCACTTCTCCAAGATCAGGAGACTTAGTCGACTCACCTACTACAAAGAAAATAGCATAGAGAAAGAGGCATAATGAGGAGGCAAAGGAATACTTTCCAAGCAAGGGAACAGTACAAAACCCCAGAAAAAGGACTAAGTGAAACAGAAACTAGCGACCTATTTGACAAAGAATTCAAACAAAATATTATGAGGATGCTCACAGATATGTGGAGAAGAATGGATGAACACAGTGAGCACATCAGCAAAGAATTGGAAGATATAAAAAAATAACCAATCAGAAATGAAGAATACAATACTGGAAATGAGAAATTCACTAGAGGGACTCAATAGCAGAGTAGAGGAAGCAGAAGAATGGATCAGCAAGCTAGATGAAAGACTAGAGGACATCACCCAAGCAGAACAGAAAAGAGAAAAAAGAATTAGACAGAATGAGAACAGTGTAAGGGAACTCTGGGACAATATCAAGTGTGCTAACATTCGGATTATAGGGGTTCCAGAAGGAGAAGAGAGAGACAAAGGGGCAGAAAATTTATTTGTAGAAATAATAGATGAAAATTTTCCTAACCTAAGGAAGGAAATAGACATCCAAATACAGGAAGCACAGAAAGCACCAAACAATAGAAATCCAAAGAGGCCCACACCAAGACATATTATAATAAAAATGTCCAAAATTAAAGACAAAGAGAGAATCCTCAAAGCAGCAAGAGAAGGGCCACAAGTGACATATAAATGGAAGCCCATCAGGCTATCAGGAGAATTCTCAGTCGAGATCCTACAGGTGAGAAGAGAATAGCATGACATATTTAAAGTGCTAAAAGGAAAAAATCTACAGCCAAGAATACTCTATCCATCAATATTCTCCTTCAGAATAGAAGGAGAGATAAAGAGCTTACCAGACAAGCAAAAATTAAAGGAGTTTATCACCAAGAAACCAGTTCTGCAAGAAATGCTGAAGGGACTTATTTAAGTGGGAAAGCAATAACCACAAATAGAGATTTAAAAATTATCAAAAAAATACAAAACAACAACAACAACAAAACTACTCAATAAAATCACTTGTAAGATAAAAATATAGTAAAGGCAGCAGATCAACTACCCATGAAGATAATATGAAGGTTAAAAGACAAATGTACTAAAATCATCTATTTCAATGATAAGAGGGTAATGAATATAGACACACTAAATAGGAGACTGCCTATGATGTGAAAAACATATAACGTGGGAGAAGGGGAGTGAAAAAGTAGAGCATTTAGAAAGAGCTCAAGCTAAAGAGCCTATATAGTCAATGTTGACTGTTATATGCATAGTATACTAAATAGGATCCTCATGGTAACCACAAATCAGAAACCTATAACAAGCAGGAAAAAAAGTAAGACAAAAGAAATCAAACATATTACTAAAGATAGCCATCAAACCACAAGGGAAGAGAGCAAGAGAAAAAGAAAGGAACAGAGAAGAACTACTAAAACACCCAGAAAAAAAAGTGACAAAATGGCAATAAATACCTATTTATCGATAGCTACTTTTTTTTTTTTTTTTTAAAGATTTTATTATTTCCTTTTTCTCCCCAAAGCCCCCCGGTACATAGTTGTATATTCTTCGTTGTGGGTTCTTCTAGTTGTGGCATGTGGGACGCTGCCTCAGCGTGGTTTGATGAGCAGTGCCATGTCCGCGCCCAGGATTCGAACCAACGAAACACTGGGCCGCCTGCAGCGGAGCGCGCGAACTTAACCACTCGGCCACGGGGCCAGCCCCTATCGATAGCTACTTTAAATGTCAATGGACTAAATGTTCCAATCAGAAAGCAGAGGGTGGACAATTGGATAAAAAAACAAGACCCATATATATGCTGCATACAAGAGACACACTTCAGACCCACAGACACTCACAAACTGAAAGTGAAAGGATGGAAAAAGATATTCCATGCAAATGGCAAAGAAAAGAAAGCGGGGGTAGCAATACGTTTATCAGACAAAATAGACTTTAAAACAAACTCTGTAATAAGAGACAAAGATGGGCACTACATAATGATAAAGGGAAAAATCCAACAAGAAAATATAACCCTTGTAAATATCTATGCACCCAACATAGGAGCACATAAATATATAAAGCAATTATTAACAGACATAAGAGGAGAAATAGACAGTAACACAATAATAGTAGGGGACTTTAACACTCCACTTACACCAATGGATAGATGATCCAAACAGAAGATCAATAAGGAAACACTGGCCTTAAAGGACACATTAGACCAGATGCACTTAGTAGATATATACAGAACATTCCATCCAAAAACCACAGAATACACATTCTTTTCAAATGCACATGGAACATTCTCCAGGATTGATCACATATTAGGCCACAAAACAAGTCTCAATAAATTTAAGAAGATCAAAATAATACCATGCATCTTTTCTGACCACAAAGGTATGAAACCGGAAATTAACTACAGAAAGAAAACCAGAAAAGCCACAAAAATGTGGAAATTGAACAAAATGCTACTGAACAACGATTGGGTCAATGAAGAAATCAAAGAAGAAATAAAAAAATTCCTGGAGACCAATGAAAATGAAAACACGACATGCCAAAATCTGTGGGATACAGCAAAAGCAGTTCTACGAGGGAAGTTTATAGCAATTCAGGCCTACCTCAACAAAGAAGAAAAATCCCAAGTAGACAATCTAAAAGTGCATGTAAAGGTACTGGAAAAGGAACAACAAAGAAAGCCCAAAATCAGCAGAAGGAAGGAAATAAAAATCAGAGCAGAAATAAACGAAATAGAGAATTAAAAAACAATAGAAAAAATCAATGAAACCAAGAGCTGGTTCTTTGAAAAGATAAATAAAAATGACAAACTCTTAGCTAGACTCACCAAGAAAAAAAGAGATGGCTCAAATAAATAAAATCAGAAATGCAAGAGTAGAAATTAGAACAGACACCTCGGAAAAACAAAAGATATTAAGAGAATATTATGAAAAGCTATATGCCAACAAATTGGATAATCTAGAAGAAATGGATAAATTCTTAGAAACATACAACCTTCCAAAACTGGACCAAGAAGAAGTAGAAAATTTGAATGGACTGATCACCAGTAAGGAGACCGAAACAGCAACCAAAAACCTCCCAAAAAATAAAAGTCCAGGAACAGATGGCTTTCCTGGTGAATTCTACCAAACATTCAAAGAAGACTTAATACCTATCCTTCTCAAACTCTTCCAAAAACTTGAAGAAGATGGGAGTCTTCCTAACTCCTTCTACAAAGCCAACATCATCCTGATACCAAAACAAGACAAGGACAACACAAAAAAACAAAATTACAGGCCAAGATCACTGAGGAACATCGATGTAAAAATCCTCAACAAAATACTAGAAAATCGAATACAACAATACATTAAAAAGATCATAGATCATGATCAAGTGGCTTTCATTCCAGGGATGCAGCGATGGTTCAACATCTGCAAATCTGACAACGTGATACACCACATTAACAAAATGAAGAATAAAAATCACATGATCATCTCAATAGATGCAGAGAAAGCGTTGACAAGATACAGCATCCATTTATGATAAAAACTATAAATAAAATGGGTATAGAAGGAAAATACCTCAACGTAATAAAGGCCGTATATAACAAACCCACAGCAAGTATCATTCTCAATGGAGAAAAACTAAAAGCTATCCCTCTAAGAACAGGAAACAGACAAGGATGCCCACTGTCATCACTCTTATTTAACATAGTATTGGAAGTCCTAGCCAGAACAATCAGGCAAGAAAAAGAAATAAAAGGGATCCACACTGGAAAAGAAGAAGTGAACCTGTCACTCTTTGCAGGCAACATGATTTTACATCTAGAAAAACCTAAAGATTCCACTAAAAATCTTTCAGAAATAATAAAGGAATACAGTCAAGTCGCAGGATACAAAATCAATGTACAAAAATTGGTTGCGTTTCTATACACTAACAACAAAGTAGCAGAAAGAGAAATTAAGAATACAATCCCATTTACAATTGCAACAAAAAGAATAAAATACCTAGGAATAAACTTAACCAAAGAGGTGAAAGATCTGTACACTGAAAACTATAAAACATTGTTGAAAGAAATTGAAGAAGACACAAAGAAATGGAAAGATATTCTGTGCTCTTGGATTTGAAGAATTAACATCGTTAAAATGTCCATATTTCCTAAAGCAATCCATAGATTCAACGCAATCCCTATCAAAGTTCCAACAAAATTTTTTACAGAAATAGAACATAGAATCCTAAAATTTATATGGAACAACAAAAGACTCCGAATAGCCAAAGGATTCCTGAGAAAAAAAGACCAAAGCTGGAGATATCACACTCTGATTTCAAATTATACTACAAAGCCATAGTAACCAAAACAGTGTGATACTGGCACAAAAACAGACACAGAGATCAATGGAACAGACTTGAGAGTCCAGAAGTAAACCCATACATGTATGGACAGCTAATATTCGACAAGGGAGCCAAGAGCATACGATGGAGAAAGGAGAGTCTCTTTAGTAAATGGTGTTGGGAAAACTGGACAGCCACATGGAAAAGAATGATAGTGGACCATTCCCTTACACCATGCACAAAAATCAACTCAAAATGGATTAAAGACTTGAATGTAAGACCCGAACCCATGAGACTTCTAGAAGAAAACATAGGCAGTACGCTCCTTGACATCGGTCTCAGCAGCATATTTTCAAGTCCCATGTCTGACCGGGCAAGGGAAACAAAAGAAAAAATGAACAAATGGGACTACATCAGACTAAAACGCTTCTGCACAGCAAAAGAAACCATCAACAAAACGAAAGACAACCTAACAATTGGGAGAAGATATTTGCAAACCATATATCAGATAAGGGGTTAATATCCAAAATATACAAAGAACTCATACAGCTCAACAACAAAAAAACCAACAATCCAATTAGAAAATGGGCAACAGATCTGAACAGAGATTTCTCCAAAGAAGATATACAGATGGCCAACAGGCATATGAAAAGATGCTCAACATCATTAGCTATCAGGGAAATGCAAATCAAAACTACCATAGGTATCACCTCACTCCGGTCAGAATGGCTATAATTAACAAGACAGGAAACAACAAATGTTGGAGAGGATGTGGAGAGAATGGAACCCTTGTTCACTGCAGGTGGGAATGCAAACTTGTGCAGCCACTACGGAAAGCAGTATGGAGTATCCTCAGAAAATTAAGGATAGATCTACCATATGATCCAGCTATTCCGCTGCTGGGTATTTATCCAAAGAACTTGAAAACACAAAAGGCATAAAGATACTTGCACCCCTCTTTTCATTGCAGCATTATACACAATAGCTAAGACTTGGAAGCAACCTAGGTGCCCATCAAGGGACGAATGGATAAAGAAGATGTGGTATTTATACACGATGGAATACTGGAATCAGCCATAAGAACTGACGAAATCTGGCCATTTGTGACAACATGGATGGACCTTGATGGTATTATGCAGAGTGAAATAAGTCAGAGGGAGAAAGTCAGATACCATATGATCTCAATCATAAGTAGAAGATAAAATCAACGACAAAAAAACACATAGCATTGGAGATAGGACTGGTGGTTACCATTGGGGAAGGGTGGAGGGAGGAGGGCAAAAGGGGCGAATAGGCTCACATGTGAGGGGATGCACTATAATTAGTTTTTGGGTGGTGAACATGATGTAATGTACACAGAATTTGAAATATGAGTACATCTGAAAATAAAAAAAATTAATAAGTATTAAAAAATAAATAAAATTTAATTTTCAGGCAACATTACTCTAGCTCTTTGGTCTAGCATTGGGATCTTTCCCTACACCCGGCACACTTATTTTTCCAGCCATAACTCTCATTGTGCCCTATGTTCTAGTCAAAGTAGATTTTCATTCTAAATAAATAATAAAAACTCATGGCCTCCTAAAAAAAAAAAAAAACAGATCAGTGGTTGCATTTAAAGAACAAAAGGTAATGAGAGTGGGTGCATTGGAGAAATCTAACAAACACTACCTCAGCCAGGTGCTTAAGCTTAACATCTTTAGTGATAGGTGATGTTGAAAGAATGGATGCTTTATATGATGTGCTGAGATGACACTTTATCTCAGTGGCCTTCCTCCCCAAAATCCGCTATCCCAGTCTAATCATGAGAAAAACATCTGAGGAAATCCAGATAAAGTGTGGAGTTTAATGTCTAATCATTATCAAGATTGATTCATTAATTGTTCAAATAGATCTAACTAATGTTAGATGCTAATAATATGGGAAAATTGATGTGAGGTATATGAGAACTCTGTACTCTCTCTGCAACTTTTCTGTAAATTTAAACTATTCTAAAATAAAAAGCTTATTAAAACTGCACAGAAAATCAAAGAAATATTGAAACCAAAGTTCAGGGTAGTGATTGCCTCCGGCAGTGAGGAGGGAGAAGAATGAGGTACATGGAGGACTTAACAAGGACTGGTGATATTTTGTTAAGTGAATGATATTTATATTTTTATTTTTAGTATTCATGTATACTTCACATACCTTTTTGTATGTATATTTGATGACTTTTAAAAAAGTAACAATCACTTTAAGAGAGATGGCACAGAGAAGGAGGAAGTTTTAAGCGGTAGGTTAATCAGAGAGGTTTTTCTGGGAGATAATACTGACTCAATTGGCCAATGAGTTTAATTAGACTGCCATAGCTATAATTGATTTGGATTTGAAGATGGAGTATGAAACTGCAATTATGTGTTGTGCCCAGTACTTTTATAGAAGGAAAGTTAGAAAGGCCATCTTTCAGATGTGAGAAATTTATTTGGCAGGGCATTTGAAAGGGTATGCTCTGAGAATTATCCATATTAATTCTCTTCATAAAAGTGAATAATAGTGCTCAGAGTGATAATAGCTACAATTTATTTATGCTACTATGAGCTCAATCACGAGCTGACTGCTTTCCAACTCCTGTCAAAGGCTGTGCATAAGATAATCAAGAGAGATGTTCAATAAACTTTTATTGCTATCATTGGTATTAATATTATTATTACTTGTGTTCTACCAGCCACTGTACATACATTGTGGTAGGCTGGATAATGCCCCTTTAAATATATGCATGCACTAGTCCTTAGAACTTGTGAATATATTGCCTTATATAGCATAAGGGACTTTGTATATGAGATAAAGTTCAGAATCTTAAAATGAGAGATCATCCTGGATTATATAGGTGAGCTCAACGTAATCACTTGGGTCCTTATAAGAGGGATGCCAGATGAGTTAGAGTCAGGAAAAGGAGATGTGACGATGGAATCAGAGGTTGAAGTGATGTACTTTGAAGATTGAGGAAGGGTCTGTGAATGCAAACATGCAGGAAGCATCGGCAAGCTGGAAAAGACGAGGTGACAGATTTTCTCCTAAAGCTTCCAGAAGGAACACAGTCCTGCTGACACTGATTTTGGACTTCTGACATCCAGAAATTTAAGGGCATCTATTTGTGCTGTTTTATACTGCTAAGTTTCTGGTAATTTATTACAATGACAATAGGGAATTAATAGATTATGTCATGAAACTCCACCAGAACTCTCTAAGTTGGCATTCAGATTCCTCAATTTGTAGATGAAGAGTTAGATTCTTAGCAAAATTAAGGAGTATGTTCAGCTTCTATTAGCTAGTGAGTGGCAAAGCTGATTTGAATCCAGGTTCCTCTTTCTCTGAAGTCTATACTCTTTCAGCTCTACCACCCACAGCGTAGTGCAGTGCAGCTAAGCTGCCTCAATCATTCCCTAGGCAAAGTTACTCAATATCTTCGGAAGGAATCATAACTCCTTTTTGCCTAGGTTTCCTCATCAACAAAATGGGTAGAACAACAGTACATAACCTACAGTTTTCTCATGGTAAATAAATGGAATAATATTTAGCAACACATTTTCTTATCCACCTAAATAGCCTGAAGGTCTTTTACACCAAAAATGTCCAAGATTTAATTATTATCCAAACTCTCAAAACTGCTCCCTCCTCCTATATTCCTCTATAATATTCTCATAGCTTCCTCATCCACCTTATATTTTTTGTACCTTGTCTTTTCTTCCAACCTCCAGCTAGGAACCTTGTCATCTGTGACTTCCCCTTCTGTTGTACACACATCCTGGAAATCTAATTATTCACTTGTAAAATTCTTTACTTGGAATCCAAATATGGCCATCACATCTGATTTATATGGTCATCTTCCCCCAATTCTTCCATCTAGAAGCTGTTGACCTGTTATTACCAGTATTTCCAGTATCTCTCTCTTCAGGTCTTACCTTCCCATAGAAATTATGAAAGAATTCCAGAAACTGATTTGGTTCAAAAAGAGTCACTTTTTCCTCCAAATGCAGATGTAGCTTCTCACTGCCCTTGATGTTGTTGCTAAGGAGAGGCCTGGGTGCTTGTTTACTCTGCTTTGATGTCACTGCTGGTCCAGGACCCAGCATAGGCCACAAGTGCCCATGGGCTCCTGTTCCATGTTGTAGCTCCCTTGATTCATATCATCATGCTTCGATGTTGTTTCCTAGATCTGTACACAAAGGCCGAGGTGGTGTGTCCTAAATGTATGCAATCTTAACCTTAGTCTTTCCCAGAACCAGCCAAACCCAACTTTTGAGTTCCAGTTCTGAGCCCAAGTCAACAACTCAGATACACATCTCTACCCGCCAACTTATGGTGAGTTCTATTTTTGGGGCCCTTTCTTTCCTCCAGACACTCTCCTGGTCCGTAATGACATAGCTTCTGATATTTCAGGAGTAGAAGAAAGTTTGGGTTCTTCATATATGGTATCTTAAATTTTTTCTCACACCAAGAAATATTGGAAAGGAGCAGCCAAGATAAGTCACGTAAATGATCTTATCAAAACTTTCTGAGGACAATGATTACCTAGTCACCTTATGTAACCTCCCATAATAAGAAAAATCTGATCCAAGGTTACATACATATCCATATAGAAACAAGACAAGTGACATAATTTCTAAAACTGTGCCTCACTAAGCATTCTGTGTCATCTTGTCACTGGATCACATAGCTCTGATCTCTTTCTCTCAAGGCTGACTTCCCCTGTTCCTCTTCAGTGTCATATTCTTCGTTGAAGCCTACACCACCTTTCGCCTGAGACATTGCCTCAGCTCCTAACCAATCCTCTTGCCTCCAGACTTTCTCCTTCTCACTCTGTCCACTACTTTGACAGCTCTCTTCAAAGTAAACGTAACAGATATTTGCTCTTTTGCGTAAAAACCTTTTTTTAAATTTCTCATTACATGGAATCAATTTCAACGCAATTCAACAAGTTCCAAATAGAAAGTCCTCTAGACATGAGCTGCAACCTAACTTTCCAGTCAGAACTCCCAGTACTACCATTCTCAGTTACCCAAATCTACTTCTACATATGTAGAACCCATTGGTCCAAAGGATGTATGTTCTAATAAACATCTGTTTTTTAAAAGGAGAAAAAAAATGTGAGTTCTTGCTTTCTACATTTCTTGCTTACATATTTTATGTGATTTAGTTAACATATGGCTTTCATATGTTTATTAAAATGCACTCAAGTTGAAACAATGAATTTTATGTTACAAAAAGGTATTATGAATCCAGCATTTCTCAAAATTCAAATTTCATGAATAGCACAATGAAACAATGAGCTTGTTTTCTAAAGCTAAATTTAACATTGTAGGTTGAGAGTTCCAATTTCTTTTGAAATCACAACAAGATACAGGTTTTGAAAATCGATTTTAGAGCAACAAGAATAGCTGGCGCACTCACTTTTCATGTAAAGATTTGGATTTCTTTTTGATTTATGTGATAGAGCAACAAAATAGTCGGAGAGTAAATAAAGATGCATCCTGAATAGATTTACAATACCTTAGAAGGTAGATTAGGAAATAAGCCAAGTGTCTTGCCTATGGAATTATTCACCCAAGTAACAATATATGGATGTTGTGTCTTGCCTATGGAATTATTCACCCAAGTAACAATATATGGATGTTAAAGAACTTGTTGTTATATTCTTCACCAAAAAGGGAATTAATCCAAAATAATTCATTAAAAATAAGTTAAAATAAAGAAAATGCATCCTCAGAGTAAATGTTGCACTAATTAATTGAACTTTGTTTCTCTTATGAAACATTTATATCTCATAAACTTGAATATCTCAGACAGAACATTTTATTTTCCTATAAAATATAAGCTATTTAAATACTAGTGACTTGAATAGATAGATTGATAAAGTCATTTATGCTAAGTTTAATGAATGTGTAGTACATATAAAAACGTCGTGTGTTGTCCGATGTTGACGAAGGTTAGTTGGGACAATAAATGGCAAAATATAGGCATTACTATTTTCATTGCCCACAAGAATAAGGCCAGAAATCATTCTTAAGTGAAAAATTCAGATACACTAAAATGCTTTTTTAACTTTATTAGCTTCTGATCTGCTTCCCTTCCTTCCAGAATTTTTAGCTGAGAAACAAATAAGTAGGGAATTATGTAAACACAAATTATAGTTTATCCATCCAGGCTCATTTCCTCATCTTCTGATGATAGTATTGATAGCAGGAAAATAGCCCAATTGCTAGCAGCAGTAAGAAGGAAAACCAGAAGCAAAGAAGCTGGCAGGATAAGTCATGTGTTGGATAATCAAACCTGAACTCAAGTCGTGATAGATTAGAATGCTAAATAAAACTGCAAGTGAAAATGTGGAGAATATGTAGTTTTGATATTTGAGACTTATTTGAGGACTGAGGGTTTCAAAATAGGCCTCCCCAAGATGAGCCACTTTGCCATGTGAGGTACTTTGAGCTAAAGGCAATTGAGACCCTGTAGGCTCAAGACAAACTTTTACCCTTCCTTTAAAGAATTTGAACTGGCAGCCTTGCCTATAAGAGTTATTGCCAGAAATAAATTTTTATGACCTATCTGTATGGCAGCTAGCCCTGGTGGCCTAGTGGTTAAGATTCAGCAGTCTCACTGATGTGGCCCAGGTTTGTTTCCTTGTCAGGGAAACACTCCACCTTTCTGTTGGTTATCATACTTTGGCAGCTGTGTGTTGCTGTGATGCTGAAAGCTATGCCAGATGTCACCCATGATGGACAGGTTTCAGTGGAGCTTCCAGACTAAGACAAACTAGGAAGATGGATCTGGCCAGCCACTTCCAGAAAAATTAGCCTTGAAAACCCTATGAATAGCAGCAGAGCTTTGTATGATATAGTGCTGGAAGATGAGAGGATGGTGCAAAAAAAACTGGGCAAGATTCTGCTCTGCTGAACACAGGGACACTGAGAGCTGGAACTGACTCAACAACACTAACAACAACAACGAATCTGTATAGTAGAGCAAACCTCTAATTACTGAACATCTGGTCTTCCTATCATCGTCTGAATTACCCTCCTCCCCTCTGAGACCTCAGGCTGCATTCCATTCCTTAGCTCAAGATAGCATATACAACTTATTTACCTTTTTGTCTTGAACTTCTCATGTATGGGAGGTTTCTGACTCTCATCTATGCAGAGTTCATGTGTGTACAAAACTAAATTAGATTTTCTCCTGTTAATTTATCTCATGTCAATTCAATTCTTAGACCATCCAGAAGAACCTAGAAGGGTAGAGGAAAATTTCTTCCTCCCCCACAAGACTATGGCTCGAAAAACCAGTACAGTTATGAAAAACACTGTGATATTTGGTCAGTTCAAATAGTATGCCTGGGAAATAAAACCAGTTGTGTGGACCTTGTGGTCCACAACGTGGTCCAAAAAAACATTTTCACATGTTTTGTGTCTCTGTATCTCACTTACCTGATTACTTTGGTCTAATCTTACTAATATAGCATTACTAATATACTGGCCCTGCCTCCCACCCCCACACCCCAGTGAAGCCGCCTGTGAATTTTCTCAGTTCATTGTTAGCTCACTAGTGTATATCTGAACACATCATGTTGGAATTGTGAGCTCATTTTTATTTCCTTAGTGCCTTTTACATGGTCTAGACATTTTAGACTTTCAAGAAATATGCAAATGTTTGTTGAATCAACGAGTGCAGGAATAAATTAATATTTTTGGAGATAAACAAGTAGAGAAAATCTGTGCTCTTAGTGGTGCTCTAAGATAGACATAGAGAAGCTCATCAGGCATAGGAAAAAAAAAAAACATTTCACTCTGTGTATCACACCCTCTGAGCAGGCTGGATACTTGTAGCAGCAGGAAGCAGGAAGAGTGACAGATTGTGGCCACAATCACCAGTGATACAAATCAGCAGGCAGAAACCACCTAGAGAATGAGCCTTGCTGTCTCTCAGCTCAGTGGTTTCTTGACACAAGAGTCTGGACAAGGGCAGTGCCATTGATGTGAATCTATGAGCACCTGGTTTATTCACTGTCCTCACCACCTTGTTGCAGGGGAAATGACGTGCCATGCGGTACAGAGACTCAAGCTCAGTGCAGACCTTCCCCACAGCATCCTGCTTGTTGTTCTTTCCAGAAGTTCTTCCCAAACTCCACTCTCTTTCCCTCTTTCCTGCAAACAAACGCTTCTGAAACATGTCTAATTTTATTGGCTTAGTTCTGTAACTTTCTGCCAACAAAACAGGAAAATAAATATACTAGTAACTAACACGATCACAGAGAACCTCTTACCAGGCACATTCTTACACATTGTAGCTTAACAACATATTTCAATCCTTTTTGTAGTCCTACCTGTCACTTTCTCCCATATGTTGGTTTAATCCTCAAAATTTAGTACTATCTATAATTTGGTGATTTTTGTGACAAACTACAAAGAATCATTAAGCATAATTCTATAAGAAATTATACAAAATTTATTAAGTATTTAGTGCATTATGTATAGAATTGTTCGGGGCTGGCCTGATGGTGCAGCTGTTAAGTTCGCACATTCCACTTTGGCGGCCCGGGGTTCGCTGGCTCCAATCCGGGGTGCAGACATGGTACCACTGTTAGCTCAGGGTCAGTTTTCCTCAGCAAAAAGAGGAGGATTGGCAGCAGATGTTAGCTCAGGGCTAATCTTCCTCAAAAAAAAAAAAAGATCTATTTGATTTTTTTGTCTGAGACTTCTGGTAAGAATGCATTTTATATTTCAAATTATACATATTTCTATTTCTTATATATATATATATATATATATATATATATACCATGTAGTTGAAACAATTTTCAACGTTAACCTATATATAATAAAATAAATCCAAAATTAATATAAAATAGTTATAAAATATAGTTGTCATTTAAATATAATCCAGAAAGTAAAGTATAACTGGATCTAGTATATATATTACCTAAGTATAACCTTAAGTTAGTTAACCAATTCTGAATTATAGTGGTTTCATATAAAGGGAGGTTAAAAATGCTCAGCTTGTACCTTTGATGTAGAGTTTCTAAGCAGATATAAATCACTTGGCATGTCATGTCCTCATAAACGTGAGTCCCTCCTTCTTTGGAGAAGTTTTATTAAATCTTTGTTGGCATGTTGGAATGGACTCATAAATTACCATTGCCATAGTCTGATAACGGAACTCATTCAGTTATGTAAGGAGGATGGAGTGTTCTAGTTAAATGTTACTGAGGTGACATGGGTCCACAGCAGACGTTGTCTTAATCATGTGCTCAAACTTGACTTATTTTTACCTTAATATAGCATCTTTTTGCAAGTTTGTTTGAATTCTATTAAAATTTAAAACTAAATAAGACCAAGTTGAGTAATTTTTCTTTTAATTATTCCTGGTTAATATTTTAACCCTTCCCCTGCTGAGCAGTAAAGATGTGTTGCTGCTATGAGTATAGAGTGAAGTTTGCTATCAAACAACCTGTTACCCTGGCTATAATATAATTTTATAAGGTCTTGAAAAATGCAAAATAGCAGCCTTAGATCTGCTGGGTCTGTGCTCCTGACTGTAGGGCCGTGTGGAGCCACGATACTTTTGTTCCACTTAATACTATGTAACTACGAGGACATGGATATGGAGAAAGCAATGATAGCTGGGATTGGCAGAAGGATAAAAAAAGATACAGAGAAAGTTATATTCCTTCGTAAGTTATGCCCTTATGTTTCCTCCATTCCTCCTACTCAACCTAAACATCCATTCCAATCTTCTTGCTGAAACTGTTTTTTCTTATGTCATGATTAGTTTTGGTCCCTGATTAAAACTGAATGTAAAAAATGTCCTTCAAGAAGGTGATATAAGTCACTTACTCCTCAAAGTAAAAAAATAAATCAAATGGCTTCGTGAGAGCCAAGCTCAAAGGTTAAGTAGCAAGGACATGAGAAGGTAGAGCCCTAGTGGGAGAAGCTATAACGAGGAGAAGAAAATGATGCAGAACAGGGAGACTTGGTGGGAGTGGGAGTATCACGTCATTGAGATATGTCCATCATCTGGAACGGGCCTGCACACAGTAGGAATTTCATAAGTATTTGATGAATAAGTAGGAATTTCATAAATATTTGGCGGAATAAGTGAAAGAATGAGCATGACATTCTAGATTTCTGTATTTTTCCTATTGCCTTTGAAGGCATAAGGATCATCTGTACCCTATAAATCTGTATATCCACTCAACCACTGTAAATGTAATAAATCTATAACATGTAGGACAATATTTTTAAAGGCTTGAATATAAATAAAGGTTTTTGTTACTGACTTTAAAACCAATGTGTTCAGTAATAACTGGAAAGCATGTGCAAAATGATCTAGGGTATCTTTGAAACTTATGCAATAATAAATATCAGTCAACTTGACAACTTTCCTTACCTTTAGCTTTGTGTACATTTTTATTTAGATTGTTTTATTTGATTTTTGGATTAAAAATAATTACACATGATGAACCATTCAGATATCTTAAAATATATTCAAAATAAAATTAATAAGGGTATGGGTATTGCATTTCTATTAGATTTTACCGACTTTAAAAAAGGGTATAGAACACAATACATTCAAAGATTTATATAAGCCAGAGTACTCAAGAAATAGTTTGAAATTAAAGACTACTACACTTGGAGAATATTTTTCCATTTTCATCTATTGAAATCTCAATAATAAATTTCAATTAAATCTGGCCATTCCAAGAGCATTTGTTAAGCACCTAATGTGTACCAGGTATTGTACTAAATGTTGGGAAAAAAAGAGAACAATCCCCTTGCTACTGAGGAGTGTGCAATATACTCCCCATGCAGGTTTAGACAAACAGATGAGCTAATAATTACAATACAAAGTAGCAATTCCTATAATAGAGTTATATAAAAAGTGTTTATGCAATGTCTTTTGTACTTTAGATAGTCATCAAATCTTTCTTTCCTCTTTATTAAGCTAACGGTAATAATTTAAATTGTAAAAGAGATTAGCTGTGTTATCAGATTGACCCATGAAGAAAAACTTTCTATAAAATTGTACTACTTTTTCTTTATGTTTAAGGAAAAATATATGTTTAAAATAGCCATTCTATAAGATTGCTCAAAAAATTAATTTTAATTATAAATATCTCTAGAAGTTTGTAACCTCCTGTTTTCAATATATCATCTATATACTATGTTTTCATTTGCTTTTTTCAAGTAGGTAGTGGCTTTTTCAGCCTTTGTTAAGACTCATCTCTTGGTACTCAAAGTTATAATCATATTTAATTAGTGGATTTTTTTTCTTCAATAGAAAAAAGAGTTGAAATTTTGAGCTATCTTTTAATATAATTCACTAGAATTAGAGCTCAACATTTTTATCCCTTGTCAATAGTTTTTCAAAGTTATTATTTAAATCTAAAATAAAAGAAATAAGCATTTTGGATCATGTACATTAATCCCATTTACTAATCTGAAACAAAGGTGTATAAACCCAAGGCTTTAAAAGAATTATTTTTCATTCAGTGTATTAACAACTCATTTTCTCATCTCATTTACTCATTGATAAATTTCCAGAATTTTTAAATAATTCATTTCTATAGAATTAACCAAATCTTGGAATTAGTGTTTGTTCATCATTCTTTAAAATGTATAACATTGCCAGCAGAAATCAAGCCTGCAAATAAGAGATGGCAGAAATGACCTCACTGTTTACATTCCATTCTCCTTATGCTTGGCTTCAGCCTTAACTAGGAGAAGATCTTTACAATTCTCTTGATAATTCTATTTTTCTACTATTGCCCATCTAGATATTTATTGGTATTTAAGTGGTTATATAGACTAAGGGCAGAGGTTCGTTCTCGATTAGACTTGGTCCAAAGATAAATTTTCAGGAGATGAAGCTGGAAGCTACAGGTCTTAAATTGGCTGCTCAATACATGTTTGTTGAATTGAGTTAGGTTGCAAATATCCAGACTTTGAAATCACATAATGTATCTAGTATTGATGGGGAAAATATACTGAATACTTAGCAATATGTGATATGTTTTATTCGGGCAAGCTTTTCTCATTTATCCCGAATAACGATAGCTTAATATGATACTAAAGCCTAAAATAACTTATTTTTGAGCCTGTGTTCTTATTGCATTTCTAGAGGAAGTCTCATAAAACATGATCAGAACACAAAATCATTTAGCTAATGGGCCAAAGCCACTCAAAGAAGGGGATGATAAAAAAAAGATATCAGCATAACTTAGATATTTTAGTGTTAATCATAACTGAATGAATGTTTCTACATTCATCATTCTTTCTATTTAGATCTAAGGTCTTTCTCTGGAGTTTAGGGAGTCCGCATAGACTTTCATGGCTAAGACACTCCTCTCATATATATAAGTTTTCAGTTTTGATTTCTCTAAACTGGAGTGGGATAAAGATCTTTGAGAAGCAAACTTAAGATATAATTCTAACTTTTTATTATTTTCCAAAACACTTCATAATTGTGTCACCTACATCTATTTTGACACATTTTTAGCAACTCACTTTTGTAGAGTCTTCCCAAAGCATTCAAATGAATTCCATGGCACTGTAACTCCTTTTCTCAACCTAGTATATATTTTTAATTTTTAATTTAATTATATAAATACAATAAAAGAATAAATGGTTAATTATCTGGGGAAACAGAGGCTACTGATTATGGACGTCCATAACTCACATGGTAGGAGCAAAAATGGGTGGGCACTAGTCAATAACATTACAGTTTTCTCTTTCTTCAGTAAATTGCATTAAATACAGGCATTTTGATGTTGAGTAGAGGTTGATGTAGTGAGTCCATTAAGGGAAGGGTGATCAATTTTTTTTTCAAGAGCTTAAATTAAAAACTCTATGTTTATTAGAGAAAAAACAATTTCTTACATCTTTTCTACCTTAAATTTCATCAGTTCTGAATGTAATTTATTTAAATATTCTATGTTGTAACTGAAAATATATGTTAGTACATGGGAGTATGGTTATATTCTTTTAAAATTCAGAAATGTGTTTATTTCTGAGTTTCAGTTAAAGCAAGAAACAAAAGCAGTAAATTCCAAGATGACATTTGCTATCTTTCAACACAAATAAAACAAAGTGAATTTTCTGTTCTAAATTTGGAATGCCAGTTTGTAATTTTAGAAGAGTCATTTGTTTTTTGTATATTAATAAACTATTGCTACTGCTATAATAAGAATATTAACAACAAAAGCTAACACTTCTATGCCATTACTTTGTAGTAGGAGTTCATTTAATCCTTAAAATAGCTCTGTGTGTGAGGCGCTATGATTACTGTCCGTTTTGTAGATGATGAAGTTGAGGCACAGACATTAACTAGCCCAAAGTTATAAGGTCTTTGATCTGGTAAGTGGTCAAGGCAACATTTAAAACCAGGCAGCCTGGCTGCAGAGTCCATGCTCTACAGCGATACTCTTTTACAAATATGAAACCAAATCCCATATGCTTGAATTTTAGCCTTCAATTCTCTCCTGCCAAACCCATGTGGTAGTTAAGAAGGTAAATTTTAATCACCTTTTAAATAAATCCATGTTAACTGACAATTCATTCAGTCAGAAAAATTGGTCTGTTCAAAGAGCTAGTTTAACTTTAATTTTTTTTTAACTGTATTGACCATTTGACTAAATTGGCTGGAACTATATGTAAAAACAGCCTGTTGTGAATTAGAAGCTTAGGAACAAACAATCTTGGTGAGATCCTTAGTTAGTCAGTTAATCAATAACATTTACTGAATGCCCTCTGAGGGGTTGCGAAGGTAAAAAAGATATATAAGGCATTTGGTCCTGGATGCTAAAGTAATTGCAATCTAGTGGGAAACTTAGAGTCTTGATCTCCAAATTTTTGAAACTGATGCTTGATTGGTGATATTATTCTGAGATCTTTATGATAATATGCACAGGCCATATTTTTATAGATATTTTCTGTAGTCTAAATATAACGGATATATGTGTTATACTCTGGTTGATTTTCTAGTTTTTCAGTCCTGTTTCTCTAGTGAATTAATTCAAGAAAAATAATTAATGTCTGCCTGTTACAAATTGAAAAAAATAAGTCACAGTTTCTCTACACATAGCTAAAAACAATATTAAACTTTGGCAAGCACGTCTTTTATTATCTGAATAAATATTGTTGAAAATATGTTTCATATCTACTAAAAACACTTCTACCATTGTTCATGTATTCATCCATCATTTTCAAAGAATATCTGTTAAAACTGAGAGAATCTTCAAGGCTTTTCTTTTTCTGTGTTGCACAACTCTTTATTTTAATGATGACATATGTTGCTAATCCTCCTCTCCCTCAATTGATTTTGTTGGGGAGGAAGAAATTTTCCTCTACCCTTCTAGGCTCTTCTGGATGGTCTAAGAATTAAATTGACATGTCACAGATTAGCAAGAGAAAAACCCAATTTAATTTTGTACGTACAGGTGTTCTACAAGAAGATGGGGGCCCAAGGACAAATTAGGCAATTGAGGCTTATAAGGCCATCTTGAACTCAGGAGAAGTGGGTAGTGATTTGGGACTGCAAAGAAGGGGAAGGCAATTCACACAGAGATGTAAAAGCAAATGTTTGGTAAACAAATGATTCCTGGGCCACACAGAGACAATGGGATGCAGAGCAGACTCTGGTCTCCCCACCACACCTGGCCTACATTCCCCATTGTAGATATCTCTGGCGATAGCACTATTCCAGGAACAAGTCCTTTATCTAAATTATTTTAAGCAGTTAACGGAGAGGTAACAAGAAAGACTTCCCAAGTCTTCTGTTTCTTAGAGATAATCAGCCTAAATTAATCCTCATACTAAAGAGACACATTTAGAGGTGGCAAATTTTGCTCCCCTACAACTTTATAGAAGACTTTTGAGAAGAAAGGGAGCATTTTCACTCACTATGAATATCATGTGATAATTTATTAAAATGTATTCACCATTCATTCAAAGTAGCATGACATGATGAGAATAATACTGGCTTGGAAATAGGGAATCTGTCTCATCCTCCATGTGCCACTCTTACAGTTTAAGGAGCAATTCTGCTTCTCCCTGAACACTTCGATTTATTTTTCTAAAAGATGGTGGGATTTGGCCCATCATCTTTTATTTATTTATTTATTTTTTAAAGATTTTATTATTTCCTTTTTCTCCCCAAAGCCCCCCGGTACATAGTTGTATATTCTTCGTTGTGGGTTCTTCTAGTTGTGGTATGTGGGACGCTGCCTCAGCGTGGTTTGATGAGCAGTGCCATGTCCGCGCCCAGGATTCGAACCAACGAAACACTGGGCTGCCTGCAGCGGAGCGCGCGAACTTAACCACTCGGCCACGGGGCCAGCCCCCCATCATCTTTTAGATAATGGTATAAAGTATAGAATTTTATGTTGTTTGAAGTATTTGTTGAAATATATACTACTGCAGGTATGGGAAACACCAAGATGTATATGGCAAGTATTCTGACCTCAAAAAGATTATCATTCCAGTGAAAGTAGATGAGAAAAAGAATCAATATTTATTTTTAAGAAGTTACTAATTCAAACAAATTAATGGCCAAGTATACAGCAGGTATTGGTCACAAAATAAAGCCAGACATTCCCAGAACAGTTAAGAACCCTAGACCAAATTTTTCCCTCCCTCTATTTTCTTCAATTGCAGTTTTGCTCATAATTAGGAAGATCACCATGATTTAAGACATGCTCATCTGATGAAAATGTCTCTTTCCTCCTCTACATGAGATGATTAACAAGGGTGAAGAATACTGTTTCTTTGACTCTTGTGGGTTATTATATTCATATTGCTAATTATTTCCCAAAGTTGATGGAAAGGATAGTGATGAAAGAGCGTTTCATTTTGCTTCAATATGCACTGAAAAGGCAGAAAAAGGCAGGGCAGGCCATTAAGCAGGTGATTTTCTGTCTTCCTCTTCTTTCTCCTTCTCCTAAAATTACAGAGCAGGCTTCATTTCATTTCCTAGAGAAGATTCTAATACCATGGTTAACTCATGTTTTGTTATTAAGTCGTTCACCAATTCTCTTGTTCCACTCTCTCTAATTCAGAAGAATTTATGTCGCACAGGCTTGAAGTTGCATGATTGCCTTGTTAATGCTCTTATTCCCTAGCAATCAATTTAGTTTGATTGATATTTGTTATGCAGCCTGGTAAATTCCCTTCACTTGCATTCCATTTACATTTTTTTCTTTACTTCCTAGCAATCAGTTTGACTTGATTGCTATTTACTTTCTGACCTGTTGATATTGCAAAATTGCTTAAGTGTGCTAATTACTTTCATGTCCACATTCAAATTTTGTTTTATCCACATATCTGCATTTATATTATTAAACGACCTTATATAAATAACTTCCTCTTTGATGAAGTTTTATACATTTGCTGTCAATGTAGACAATAGTTTGAATTTATATTTGCTTATTTCTAACTTGGAATATAAAAAATATATTGTATTATCATGAGATACATTATAACTATTATTTAAAAAAATCCCCACTAGATTGCAAAACATAACCAGTGTTAGTAGATACACATAGACTGTGGAGACAGCCTTAGGCTATCTTAGAACGCAGCAGGCCTAACCTGCACATCAAGTTTATCTCTCACTATTGAGAAGTTTTAAAAAAATAAACTAGGTCACTAAAAATGTTTTCTGTTTCTGAAAGTAATTTCAGATAGCACTGATAAACTGAATACATTTTTCAATGTTTCAGAGATTCTGAAGCAAGGATCCCTCAGTTTAAATTCTATCAAGGTGACGTAGAAACTTCTTTGGAATACCATATTTCTAATAGCTGTCTGAGAAACTTGATTGGATGTTTGTCTATTAGATTGGAGAAATGCTTGGCTTGATTCCATGAACTGCTGTACTCACTTTAATAAATATTCTCACACTCAAATAACCCTACAATATCTTAAAAACAGAAAATTAATTCTCCAAAGGGCTCCATTCAATGGCTGGTAAATAGCAGATGCACATTCAATGTAGATAAACTGTTCTTGGATCCATTTCACAATTTAAGAGAGTCAAACTGTGAATCTTTACACTTTTCTTTCCGTGTTTAGGTGAGTGTGTTTCATCTGCTCTCTACCTTAAGCAGACTGTTGTATGCTCCTCCTTTCTGCTCAATATTTATGGAGACAAGGTCCAACACAAGTGTGACAGAAGAATAAGGACAGATGTTCTGTACGATGAGATCAGTGTCTCACTACATCTGGTAATCCTATCAGCTATGAAAACCCATGATATTCCCTCAACAGTCCTTTCTGCATGTCTGAGTGTTTCAGGTGCCATAAGAGTTAAAAAGTTTGAAATCTAGAAGAGTAATAAATACTGTTTCACTGAAATATCTTTGGAGTAGAAGCAATAGTTTAACTGGCATTTATATTATAAAGCAGTAGAATGGTCAGCATGAAGCTCAGATAATCATGGAAAATTTAGAGGATGAAATTTTTGGTCTTAATCCTGGTCTTGAAGAATTTTATGGATGCTTTGGTGAGAAAGAAGGAAACAGCAAAACAATGTTAGGATAACTTATTTGGAGGCAGAGAGGTTAAAAGAGAGTTAGAGCCTAAAAGGGAGGAACTTACATAAGTGTGAAAGGACACTTGCAGAAATGTTCAAAATCATAGCCGAAGTAGAATTTTACCTTAATACACATTAGGAAGATGGCTTTGGTTTTTTTTATGACATGATAAGCTTTTTAGCATCTGAATTTTTCTTAAATCCTTACTCCCTTGAAGAAGGCCTTCTGCCTATATTCCACCATTTAAATTCTGTTTCTTCTTTAAGGCCCAACACAAATGTATATCTCATTTTATATATAGATATATCTCATTATATTTATATGTATATATATTTAGAGTTTTTTTCTACTTAATAAATTATAAAGCTACACCACTCAACAGTGTATATTTCTCCTGGTTCACTTAACAATTTATCCATTACTGTTTTGAGGCAGACTTTTGGTTTTGCTCTTATTTTTAATTGAAGTATAATTTGCATACAAAAGAAAACAAAGATTTTGTGTTCAGTTTGATAAGTTTTGACAATTATTCACATCCTTGTGACCACACCCAGATCAAGATTAGAATATTTTCATCACCTCAAAAAGTAGCCTTTTCTAGACAGTTCTCCACTCTCTAACTTCTACCACTATAGAGTAGTTTTCTGGTAGATAGAATGTATTTTGTGTGTGCGTTTATCTGGTTTCTTCTAAACAGCATATTGTCTTTGAGGTTCATCTTTGTCGTTATGTTTCATAGTTTGTTCTTTTGTATTACCAAGTAGTAGTCTATTGTATGAATATACAAAAATTCACTTATCTATTTTCCTGTCACACATTTATGTTTTTCCCAGTTAGAAAATGGTCGATGTATGTTAACTTTATGAGAAGTCACAAAAACAGTTCTCCAAAATAGTTGTGCTATTTTGCGCTCCCACCAGAAATGTATGAGAGTTCCAGATGTTCCACATTCTTGCCAACATTTGTTGTTGCTAGCCTTTTTGCTTTTAGCCATATTAATGGTTGTGAAACAGCATTATCTTCTTGTAGTTTCCATTTCCATTTTCCTGCTGGCTAATTATGTTGAGTACTTTCACGTGTGCTTCCTAGTCCTCTTCTTTTGTGAACTGTGTGTTCAAGTCTCTAGTCTATTTTTAATTGGGTTTATTTCTTTTTCTTTGTCAATTGTGTGTGTGTGTGTGGAAGATTGGCCCTGAGCTAACATCTGTGCCAATCTTCCACCATTTTGTATGCGGGATGCCACGACAGCATGGCTTGATAAGTGGTGTGTAGGTCTGTACCTGGGATCTGAAACCACAAACCTCAGGCCGCTGAAGAAGAGTGCACGAACTTAACCACTACACCACTGGGCCAGCCCCCATTGTCAATTTTTAAAAGTTCCTTATACATTCGGAATATAATCCTATTTCAGATATATACACAGAATATATTTTTCCCAATCTGTGGCATGTGTTTTCATTTCTTCAAGCTCTTAAGTTTCTTAATGTTGTTTTTGTTTTTGTTTTTTGGTGAGCAGAAATTTTTAATTTTGATGAAGTATAATTTATCAGTGTGTTTCCTTTTATGGTTACTGTTTTATGTGTCCTGTTTAAGGAATCTTTGCTGACGTTAAGGCTACAAATATATTCTCCATTGTATTCTTCTGGAAGCTTAATGGTTTTAAATTTCACATTTTATCTATATCCATCTCAGATTAATTTTTGTGCATGGAATTAGATAATGGTCAAAGTTCATTTATCTCCATTATGCCTTGTGGGTGTTTTTCTAAAACAAATTTGTTAATCAGCTCTTCATTCTTTGTGTTAGTCAATTTCTTTTCACATGAAAACCTTATATTCTTAACATTATGTATCTTAACATTATTGTGAACCAAGGTTATTTTTTCATATTTCTGTTTATCTTCATGATGTAGATTTACATAGGAGTTTTTTGCTTTTGTAAAAATGCAACCTGTATTTGAAATGGTGATTCTAAATGCTGTGAGCATTAATATTATTATTCTTATTGTTGCTACTAGGCTTAATGTGCTTAATTTTACTTAGATTTTGCATACCTAGATTCATTTATTAAACTAAATCACAAATTGTAATAGGAGTTGTAGATGGAACAAAAGGAGAAAACTACAGAAAAGGCAAAGGTCTGTATTTACTAAATGCTTTCTCTCAGAAGCTATCAGAAGTAAATTTTTGGATTTGGATTAGCCTTGATATTTTCAAAACATGAGATAGGTTGTCTGCAACATCAACAACACAGGTAGTTTTGCCATCAATGGAGGCAGCAATCTTCTTTTATTTACACATAAGAAGTGAGCTCACAGGCAAACTGCGGTGTCTGGTGGCGTTATCTGAGTGCTTTGACTGCATATATTGTCATTTATTTGGGTTTCATGGTGCTGTATGATTCTGTGAGAGATGAGACTAGAGTGTAGAGAGTTAAATGAAATCATTGAAATATCAAAAAATATTATAACTCTCTTTATGAAAAATTGCAGATATAATTATTTAGGAAAAGTTATTACTTAAATTCATTATTCTGCCAGTCTCTGGAAATGGCACAAACAGCAGTATCACTTCTATTCTTAAGGAGCTTAGAACCTGATGCATTTTTAAGCATCATCTACACTCTTAAACAGTGTATTGTCCTCTGGTCTATGTGACACAAATGGATTTGCTGATGAAATCATTTAGCTAACTGTCAAAATGGTAATTATTTCTAGTAAAAATAGTAAAAGATAACCTGCTTTCCAAGGAATCAAACTTTACTTTGTGCATGCTCAAGGATTGCTAAGAGGCTATGATGTTACAGTATTGCTAAAGTGGTGGACTGTAAATAGAGCTGACTGAGCAAAGTTGCCATGGGAAACTTGCAGACTTCTCCAAAAAGGGAAAGTAAACCAGAGGCACTGATTGTAGTTAGGTCTAAGTTCTGGGAAAAGACTTTACCTATTCCCATTGACTGTGCCCACGAGGCTGCTAGATACTGGGTGGTTTGTGGGCAGACGTTCTGCCTATTTATCTCTCTACTGACACACTTTACACCAGCTCCTCTTTAAATTCAGGACTTCAAGTAACTGAGGGTGAAAAATTAAACACAAGTTTGAAAATAGAAATAAGTTCCTCTCATGCAAACTTTGTCTTTGATTTTGTTCCATTCAAGGGCAATCTAAAACAGCTTAGAGAGAGGACTTCATAGGACTTTTTAGTTATTGGAAGGGTCTATTTTGGCATGGCCTCTCCATTCTTCTTTGCTTTTTTTTTTCTTTTTCACTAATATCCCTGCTAACATTCCTCCTCTAGTTACAAATGAGGTAAATGCGGCCTCAAAAAGGTTTTCTTTTCTGTAGACAAGTGACCAACACCAGATGCAGAACACCAATGTTTTGACCCTAGTCAGTGCTGATCAGTCTCAGATATTTTAGCAATAGCTAAGATATTTAGCAGCCTCTGCCTGCTGAACTACCAACATAGTAATTAGTAGAATCTTACATGTAAATAGCCAGAAAATGTAAAATTTTTGTTATTTGCACAATTCGCTAATATGTGATTTAATGATTGTTTCACATTTAAATTATATAGACACTTCTGAGAACTATTAATAGATAAAAAAATGGAAACAGTGCACTTTGTAAATTAAATGTATAGGTTTACTTTTTCAAAATACATTTTTGACAAATGGATTATATTTTAACCTAATTATGATTTTTATTTTGGTCTCTATCTGTGGTTTCTTTATTAAGCACTATAAGCTGAGGAGGAAACTATAAATCTAGTGGTATCTGGTGGAGTTATCTCAGTGCTCAGGGATTTATTAGCATACAAAATATTACACTCTATGATAAAAATGCTGTACTCTTAAAATTTAAAATGTTTCCAATTGGGAACCTTACTTCTGAGTTGTATATCGATTTAGATTTAACCCAATCCATTTTTTAAAAACTGGAATGGCATGTAGCACATTATCTTTCCCCACCCTTTTTAAGCAAGCAGTTATTATTTATTGATCCATTAACAAGACTTGGATTAGAAATACTCTATCTATACTTTCAGGTAGCTGGGTTTCATTTTGATAATATCAATCAAGTATTACGAGAAAATAACTTGCCTATCTTTAGTGGGAATTTCTACTATCACCGATTTTTACTTTAAGAACACAACGTCCTGAAAACACAAACATTTTCCAGATACACGTTCTTACACTAGACACTGCCAATAATTTTATCTGCTCTAATTAGAAATGTTGGTTCATGAATTCTAAATTCCCAAAGAACATATTGTCACAAACAGAATCAGTGACATATTAAAACTCTCTCTGGTTATGCATGAAATGTTTTTGGACAAATGTTCCCAATAGAGATTCTGTTCCACCTTAACCAGAAAATTAAAAATGAGTACTTATTATGAACAAATTACATAGCTGAATTTAATGGCTGAGATGTCCTACACTTTTACAAATGGAAAGAAGGGTAATGGACTAAAATTATATTGGGTATTTATTTATGAATTTTTTAAATTTTCAGAAATAGATTTTTTGTTTCATATTTACCTTTCTGGCTTTAGGACCTTAAAGAAGTTGAACCCTGAAGTGTAGGTTAATTATTTTCAATAGCTAGAACTTAGCAATATGATCCAGAAAAAAAAAAATTTAGAAAAAATTTAAATATAGTCTTACATTGGAAATAGAGAAGAATTGGAAGAATGGAAATGTATATATATTTATTTAATGGTAGTAGTTAAGATTCATTACCAAAAGTTAAATAGACATTTTCTTAAATTTGTAAGTTCATCATAAAAATATGAGTACTGCAGTAATGCCTATGATGTAATATATTTAAAATGACATACGAAAACATGTTTCGAAGGAATTTGTGCCCTAGAGTACAAAATGTTTAGTTAATTAGTGATATCAAAAATAAGTCAAAAGTCTCTGATAACATATATTTTGCATGCATACATTTAAGATTATAAATCATCTTAAACTTATTTTGTAAAGAAAGCAAAATAATTCTGTGGGCTTCAAAAAACCTATTGGTCATCTAAAATGACAGCTCTTTGCAGGGGGACATTTTTGAACTATATTCACTTCAAAGACCCTTTGACTTTCGGAGGAAGAATATGGGAGGCTATTGAGTTTGTGTTTCGTTATTTATTTCATAATTAATGTATAGAACTAAATCTCAGGTTCTTTATGTGTAGAGTGGGTCAAATATTGAGTCAAGATATGCACAACTCAGATTTGAACAGTCAAACTCACTTGGTAAGCGTGAATGAATAATAATCATTAGCTCTCACAGATGCTCAAGGATTTCTCAAGTAAAATGATGTATATAAAGTACTTTTTAAGAGTCTTGTACATTTTAGTCTGTCATAACGATATCTGTAATGGAAGTAATGCCTGTGGTTCCAGTTGGCAATAATTGTCGTACTCTATTGTATTGCTACTGAACTTCTTAGGAGTTGCCATGCATATTGGAAGCCTTACTTTGACAAAGAAAAATTAATGATTGGTGGCAATTATGTCTTTGACTCTACAGAAAAAGATGCAAACATCATGTGCTGTTGATTATTTCTTTTTCACTATTTAGAAATCTAGAGGAATGCTTACTCAATATACACAAGTTAGATTATATCATATTTCTCTGTGGCCTTTATTTCTGTCATAATAGCATTGAAATGTTATAATTACAGAGTCCTTTATCTAGTAACACTTTAGTCTGTTATAAAACAAAATACTCTATATTTTCAGACAGATATTATATTATGAGTCACCAACGTTTAATCAAAATTTAAGAAAATTATGCAGTATGGTTTTGGAAGGAATAATATAACTCACTTAAGGCTGTATATATTTATTTATGTTTCAACAATATCATTTTTAGCAAAAGATTTTTTGTTCAAATATGCAGGCCTAGATTCTTCAGCTGACAAAAGTAGCTGAAATATACTGTGCTTAAAAAATTAATGTTTGAATTATCTGAACACATTGAATACAGTAGTGGCATATCTTTTGTTGGAATGTGTTAAATGCTAATATTTGTACATAGGCTGCAGTTGCATATATTGAAACTAATGAAAAATATAATGATTCTACAGAAAATGCAGCTGCACATTTCTGTTATGAATCTTCTACAGTTTTGTATAACATTTTTGTCTGGCATGTTATTTGATTCAAGTGGAAATAAGAGAGATTCAACAGCTTGCTCTTTTTAAGTGTATCTTTGGAATCAGGAGACCAAGATTCTGTTCTCAGAATAGAGTGACACCCATTATACAATCCTCATAGACACTCAACTATTTCTTTGGAAAATGATGATTATGATATTTTCTGAGAATCTTGCAAATTACATCAAGATTGCCAGGCTACATGTAAGGCCCAAGTACTAACTTTTGATTACCTAATACAAAAATGGGCGAGTGAGTAGTTCCTTGCCACATGATTCTGGCACTTCTTCTGATGCCACTTCTTCTACTCTTTTTTATTTTTTAATTAGAAGAAAGTTGTGAGCAAATTGAAGGAAATCCAGAGAAATTTTAAAGATGAGAGTTGAGAGAACATACATAGGTCAGAAAATGAGTAGGAAAATTCAAAATTAGTCAATATCTGAAAGAGAGGAAAGTATCATTTAAGGAAAGAGATGATTAATTTGAGATTTACCTAGAAATAATAAAAATAAATTAAGATTAAGAACATGGGGGCATTATTGTCGGAAAAAACTACCTTGGTAATGAAACTTGAGCAATAAAATAGAATAATCTCTCATGGAAAGATAATAGACTTTCTCTTCACTTAGAGAATTTTGAAAGTCAGCAAGCTAAACCATCAGCAGTGCTGCTAATGTAATGAAGAAAGGACAAAATAAGCAGTTAAGAATCTTAGTTCTAGTTCCACAGTTAAATAAATCCTCTTAAAGAAACAATGGAATTCATCGGCATGTGCTTTAAAGAAGTATAAAATATTAGAATCATTAGCAATATTTGAATTATATAAGCTATTGTATCTGTGGTTTTTTTGGTTCAGTTAAGTTATGATTGGGGTCTTTTTTCTCGTACTAGCAAGTCAAAATTCAGGAGCGTCACTGGCTGATTCATTCAAGGGACATGTCTTACATTAAATTTCATAAGGATTCTTTGCATGAGTTATTGTTCTGTCTGCTGAACAGAGTGGAGAAATGTCTTATTCTACTAGAATATTTAATTTTAAACATTTATGGGAAATGTCTACATTACAATAAACTTGTACAATAAAATTTAAAATCTCATAACGGAGAATGAAATTGTATAGTGTCATTTATGCCTCTTCATATTCAAAAGTTAATGTAATTAATGGTACCATTCTCAAATATTATGTAGGAGTTTCCAGAATGGGACTTCAATTGGTTGTACATATATTGCTAAATCAAAATGAATTTTTATTTCAGTAAAATGCTCCATGCCTTCAATGTGTAAGGTGTAGGGAGAAAATATAGACTCTTCCTGATTCTGTAGTAAAATGAGTGCTTTCCAGTGAGCTTGGATTTATGCGCATCTATTTTTCTAGTGAATTCTCCGACTATATTTCTTATATACAGAGTGGAAAGCATTGAAATAATCAAAGGAATATATGGAACTCAACAAAAGGCAAATAGAAGAGATCACAATTTTCAGTTGACTTGGGCTAGGAAAATCCAGTTAGTTAAAGTAATGCTTTATTTTGGGAGGGGAACTTATATTGCTCATTTTTCAAATGTTAATCATATTTTTATTGTTTCTGGATATGTCATATTTCACTTTAGATCTTCATGTTTAAATATAAATGTGGAGATATCATCATAAGCTGTATTTCTAGATCCTTCTTTCTGTGCTTGGAGAGACTTAGAACTTATTCTCATAAACTGTTGATTTTTTTAAGCCCAAATTGTTCACTAAGAAGTGTAATAAAAATTTTAAAATATCTTAAAATAATTGGGATTTAGTTATTGGGTATTATGAAACAGATTCGTTCATTGGAATAGAGAGGACAAGGAATTTTAAAGATGCATGAGAAAGTGGAAGTCAGGCTCAACTGTTAAGCAGAGAAGGACACTGTACTCTGGAACAAAGGAGCCCTGCTAGCCTATATATTGAAGAAAGACAGTATTCTTAAAGCAAGACATTTTAACATCCATTAGGCCCCTTTCAAAGGAAGCACTCTCCATTAATATAAAATTTAAGATTATGCTAAGTATATACATGGTAGGAGAATGAATTAATTATTTAAATACTTGTTATATTGGCTCACAAGTAGTTATATTTTTATTTCTGCCATTGCAAAATTTGAAAACTGAATGAAATCGGTTTTATTATAGTCTATTTCCTGTGGTCACATAGATCTGGTTGTAGACCAACTCAGAATCCATGATCCAGATACACTTCTATGGTCACATTACTTAAACTGTGAAAGTAATAGATTCCCCTAGTGTAATAATTCTGATTTACAGCCTAAGTTCTGAGACAAGTCTGATTCTAAATGTCAGTCATGACCTCTTATATCCTAATCATTTCACAGATCAGTAGAGAAGAAAAATAGTTGAATTCGTACTCAGACGTGTTAAGTGCAGAACCCACTGGAGGTGAAGGTCTATCCCTCAAAGCAGTTCAAAAGAGAAAACATCTAAGAGCTCTGAGCCTGCATGTTATGAGGGAGGCCTGACAGATGTAGAAAGATGAACTTTAGGTAAATGCAATTCAAGCATAGTAAAGGATGACATTGCTTCTTGCCACTAAAATGCAACCACCATCAGTACTGAAGTTAGTACAGAAAGTTTGAAACAAACTCTTTAAAATACAGAACTATTTAAAAAAATGATCATAAATCAGACCCTCCTTCACAATTGTCTTGTAAGTTGGAAAGTGTAGTCTATAAAAGTCTATTTTTGTTGAGAAGCAAATTAGCTTCTGGTTTTATGGTATTAATTTTACAAAACTGGAATCATGTTAGAGATTGTTACTACTAACATAACATTACTACTAACATTTCCCTGGTAACTTTCAAGGTAGGTGTACCATCTTTCTACTTCCAGCTTTTGATCTGGTGGAGGAGGTCCATGTTCTGTAGGCCTGAGTGACAAATGAGCTAGATTGCAGTTCATTGTGACAAGTGAACGAAAAGTTAATTTTTAGATGGTATCCAATAGAATCCTGCAATAAATGCATTTATGAAACTATGAATTTATTTATTCTTATACTTTTCTAATTATTTTGCAAAACTATGTCCACTAAATGAGAAAAAGTAAGTACATGAAGAAACCTAGGGGAGACAAGAATGTGGTTATAACAATTAAAATGAAGCCAGGAGTGAAGTCAGCAAACCAAATGCATGTTGTAAAAGTGCTTACCCTTGCTTGAGGTGAGCCTTAAAGTTGACTCTCTGCTCTCTAGGGAACAATGTGAATAAGAAACAGATCAGTCGTTTTACTCTACCCATTAGATAAAAACAAACCAGTTATCTAGAAATACTGAAACACAACAGATATTTCTCTTATGGGCCTAATGGAAAGGAAACTATAATTTTAACAAATTTTCAGCAACATTCTCACAAGAAATATACTCCATATGTTCAGATATGCCAAAGATCAAATCATTCCCAACCCTACATACAGCAGATTAAGTAAGAGGAAAAGAGTGTAACGCGACACTTTTTAGGAAAAATTTTAATCCTAATTGACGGAAACTCAATATAACATAATAAAGGTTTATATTGCATTTCTTGCTGTAAATCTTAAAGCAAACATATAATATAAAGATGGTATTTCTAACCTATTTCCTATGGGACATGCGCATTTAAGGTTTTATTTGTAATTAAGTTTGCTTATGCAATTTACCTGAAGATACTCATGAGTAAAATACACTTTATAAATTGTTGGAGAGTAGAATAAAACCCTATAGTGATGAATGGTTCTTTCCATAAGTAGATTAGATAAATCTCATATTTAGACTTAGAAGTCAGTTTTTTGAATCAGGTAGTTCATTTGCTCTTAAACTGGGTTCATCACCAGAATATCCTGGGGTATTATAAAGTAAGAGAGATTCAGGTTCTACCACTAATCTATGGAATCTGAATCTACTTCGGGGAAGCAGGTGTGAGTGTTGCATGCAGGAGGAGGAAGTTGGAAAGAAAAAACTGGAAAATTGAACTTTAAAGGAAATCACTAGGGGTTTTGATGATGATTTAAATATGTGGGCAATAATCTACTGTAAAACATTTTATAGATACAGAAAGTTATTAATTCATTCACCCATGTGCATATTATTGAGTATTTCAATGTAGGTATATAATTGTCTGAAAATAATTAAAATAAAGATTGAGGTAGTTCTTATCTCTAAGACTTGATAACCTAAAGACATGAAAATATTTGCATGACCACACAAGTAAACAGAAAATAAATCATCAAATTCAGTGGCTTAGTTAGCAAGAGATACGATACGTGAAAGGCTATGAATTTGAAATTATTATCATAACTCTCATAATTTTTCTGGTAATCGGTATCCTCATTGATAAGATGAGGGAACTGAATTAGATTATCTCCAAGGTCCTTTTTGGCTCTGCAATGTTAAGATTCTGTTATTTCAGAGAACGGTGAGTGTGAGGTGGAAGAATGGAGGGGTTATGAATAGGTGGCACTTGAGACCTGGTAGATGGATAAGGTAAGGATAGACAAAGAGGGAAATATATAGCTGGTGGGAGAGGAGGAATGAGTTAACACAAAGAACTGGATAGTCAAGTATTAAGGTTTGCTAATAATTTCCAAGATATAAGCAACTTACAGACATGGGTGAATCCAGGAGGCTTCTGGGACTCCCAGCTTAGCTCTCAAGGTCCTTCCTTCTGACATCAGATGCATCTTCTGGCCAAGAATAATAGAAGAGGTGTCTGTGAGCGATGTATGGGTTACTTCACTCAGCTGGGAGCATTTTAGATGATGAAACATCTCCATTTTATACACAAATAATTGCATAGCTTATGTGACATTTGTAGGGAGCCATACTCTGCAAATCCATAGATTCTAGGTTTGTTTCCTGGGAGAAATCCAGAAATCTCAAATCACAGACCACCTACTAAAAGAGTTTCACGGATTAGGACTATCTTATTAGCAAATGCCATTTGTTTGTTTCATGGGAGGTTGATTAGCAGCATGTTTACTAGAGATTAGACCAGGTCAACACACTTTCTTTCATTCTCATAAGTGTACCAAATTATGGGTAGAGAAATAGATCACACGCTAGCTGCTAAAGTCCTTCCTTCCTAGGGAACAAGATATAACTTTAGGAATAAATGTGATGCAGCAAGATGACAATGAGGATATAATTTGGAGATAAGGCTCTATTTTAATAGCAACAACATTTTAAAATTTGCTTGGGGTTGGTTTCCACCTATTGGTGGAATATAATTAACTGCTCTTTACTGAGTAAAGAAGAGTATACATTAAAGTTTAAAAAACATGCCAAACATTCTGAAAGAAAATACAGTTTATTCAAAGTTGACACGTCTTACTTACTTTCAGAATGAATGCTTAGATGGTACCTCTGGGAACAGTCTGTAATGGGAAGGAAATGGCACAAGATTACAACAGAGCTTCAAGATCAACAGTTTTCAGAATTTCCTCACCCTGTCTATTCTTCCTGCCCTGTTCCTGTCTGTTTGTATGTTAAGATTAATATCTAAAGTTCCTTTAGAACACATTTTATCATTGTTATCCTTTACCTCTGGAAGAGTTTACCCACAGCCGTTACTGGGGACTGTCATATTTCTCAATTAGATGTAATGATTTGAAAATGTTTCTTTTTATGAGATTTTAGATAAGAGACATCATGTCCTATCCCTTTAACTTTATGCTGGGGTCATCTGAACTCACAATTCTGAAGTAAATTTACCGTTTGAAAGTTGCACATTTTATGACGTACGGTGAGATTAATGTTTACTAGATTGTTGCAGTTCTAAAATCATCATGATGAAACTGTAAGAGAATTGATATCTCTGTAATTCATATGTATACACATAAACTTATAAAATGACATTTATGTACCCAAAGTAATTCCTCTCAAATCTTACAAAAGTTTGCACTTACTTTAACTTTGACTAAAAGTTAATTACAGGCATATTGATATTTTCCTGATTTGCCTCATGGATAAACACATTGTATAGTTCATAAAGGATGCAAAATGGGGGTGGGGGGGGTTAGGGAGATAAAGCAGGAAAAAAAAAAAAAGATTGGCAACAGTTGTTAGCCCAGGTGCCAATCTTAAAAAAAAAAAAAATTGCAGAATTTTAAACCAAATCCAATTCTACTAATAGATTAAGTACTTATTGAGGACAGAATACCTCACAGAGAAGCACTTCATATTCCATATCTTTCCTGTCTGTCATTTTATATTCTTATTTAATCACAAGGTTAAGCATATTAGAATCTAGTTACTGGTATCTGAAAATAAAGATACAGTGAATACAGGCTTTCTGTGATGGCATCATGGGTGACATGAGTTAACTCACATCATAAAGAGATTGGAGAGAAAGAGTGTTTATTACGGAGTTTGTATGTAAGAGCCCACACAGAATTCTGTAAGACTGTTTTGGGGATCTACGTCATAGGACTGCCTGATAGTAATTTCCCATTAGTGGACAAAGATACCATTAAGTCCCTTTCCATGTTAAAATCTGCTTATTGGTGAGTTTTATTTAAAAAATTAAATTCACACCCATCACTTCTGGACATTTATCTTTCCGTTGTCAGAATAAATGGAAAAGTCTGTAATGCCTTCCCCCTCCATTCCTTCTATTTACATGATTAAAGTTGTGTTTATAAAAGACAAAGTAACTGATTCAACTTGTTCAAAATGGTCAGTTCACTGAAATGCTCAACCTAGGTTTACGGTGCTGTGGAGACAAAAATACGGTTGATATAGTTCCCTTCTCAAGTCTTGAAAGGATATGATGTGGGCAAATATTTCTTTCTTTCTTTCTTTTTTTTTTTTTTGAGGAAGATCAACCCTGGGCTAATTACTGCCTATCGTCCTCTTTTTGCTGAGGAAGACTGGCCCTAAGCTAACATCCATGCCCATCTTCCTCTACTTTATATGTGGGACACCTACAACAGCATGGCTCTTGCCAAGCGGTGCCATGTCCGCACCCGGGATCCAAACCCGCGAATCCCAGGCCGCCTAGAAGCGGCATGTGTGAATGTAACTGCTGCACCACCAGGCCAGCCCCCAAATATTTCTTAAATACATGCTTTTCTTTTACTTAAAAATGTTAGTGGTTAATTCTATCATCTTCTTAATTTTTTCCCTGAGGTAATAAATATTATCAGCGTGGAATATATCTTTAAAAACCTTACTTTTTCTCCATATAAACATATAGAAATTAAATATAGACATATATAAGATGGAGGTGTCTTTAAGTTTATTTTACAAAAATAGAGTTCTAGCAGATAATTTTGCTTTCTGTGTTTAAGATATCATATATATCCCTCCAGGTCAATATAAATAATTGAAACGTTATTTTAAACAGTTGTATAACATTTCATAAGTTGAACGTACTATGATTTATGTGACCATTCTCCTAGCAATAGATACATGTTTATAATGTTTCTAGTTGTGTTTTGGCTTTGCTACTACAAACAATACTTCAATAGACACCTCCCAAGTGGTGCACTTTTTCCCTCTAGGGTAGATTTCCAACAATTGAGTTGCTGGGCCAAAGAATGTGTGTAGTTTCAAAATATCTTACTGGATTGTCTTCAAAAATGGGTAAAGCAGTTTACATCTCTGCCAGTCATTTGTGAGACTGTCCATTATGTGCATTCTTGCCATTCTAATAGTGTCAATTTTTTTTTTAAAGATTGGCAACTGAGCTGACATCTCTTGCCAATCTTTTTCTTCTTTTCTTCTCCCCAAAGCCCCCCAGTACATAGTTGTATATTCTAGTTGTAGGTCCCTCTGGTTGTGCTATGGGGGGTGCCGCCCCAGAATGGCTTGATGAGCAGTGCCATGTCCATGCCCAGGATCCAGACCTGCAAAACCCTGGGCTGCCGAAGCACAGCACGAAAACTGAACCACTTGGCCAAGGGGCCGGCCCTTATCATTTTTCAATCTTTCCTTTCCTACAACTTTTAAAAAATAATCTGATTGGTGAAAAACTATCATATCCAATTACTGTTTGAATTTGCAATTACTTGTCTGCACAATATCATGAACATATTTTCATGCTTTCTTTGACCTATTAGATTTCCCTGTCTCTGACTTGCCTACTCTTATGCCTGACTTTGTACTTTTCTCATCAACTTATAGGTGCTCTTTATGTATTATAGACATCAACCATTTATTTGTCACATGCTTGGCAAATATTTTTTCCCTATGAGTCCTTTCATAATAAGGCACTAGCTACCTCTTCTATATCATGCCGTATCTTACCTCTCTATTTCCAGCTCACACTTCCAGCCACTGATTTCCTGAGTATTCCTCAAATAACCAAAACTTTGCTCCCTCTAAACCCTGGAAAACTCTTCCACGAGAGGTTCACATGGCTCCATCATTTTATTCAGGACTAAAATAACACTACTGTAATTCTGTCTTCACATTCAGCTTTATTTTTATTCATAGAAATAGTATTTATCATTGCTATGTATTACTTATCTACCTTTTAGCTCATGGTCTCCTCTGATATACAACAGTCTTTGGGAGGACAGGGATGTCTTTGTTTTGTTCACTCCTGTGGCCCCAACATCTAAAACTCTGCTTTGCACACAGTAAATACTTCTGATTTGATAAATAAATTATTTGTTTTTTATCTTAATTGATGATGCCTGTAATGTTAAAAAATATGTAGAAGTCACTGAAATCTTTCAAGTAGCTTGTTATAAAACTTCTGACCTAGGACTATGTTGTGGGTGTACATTTGGTTAAAACACTTCCTTTTTCCAAATCTTGTGTATAGTGATATAGGCACTAGTCAGCATTAGTTCCCAATTATCTGCCAGTGAATTATTCTTTACTTACCATTCCTAAGTCTAACACCAGTAAAGTTTTTAACAATAATTAGGTTTTATAGCTAAGCATAAGTACCCCAGGCACTGCTCTCCTCTGAGACTGTCATCGCCTACACCTGGATAGTTCCAAGACCTATGCCACCGGTGAAGAGACTCATGCTTCCTACCGTTGGGAGCTGAATTATGTCCACAACACCTAGTCCTCGGCACCTCAGAATGTAACGCCATTTGAAGATAAGTTCTTTAAAGAAGTAATTAGGTCAAAATGAGGTCATTAGGTTGGGCTCTAATCCAACCTGACAGGTGTCTTTATAAGAGGAAATTTGTAAACGCAAAGGGACACCAGGGATGTATGCCCACAGAGAAAAGGCCACGTGAGGACACAATGAGAAGATGACCATCTAAAAGCCAAGGAGAGAAGCCTCAAGGAAAACCAACCTGCCTAACCTTGATCTTGGACTTCTAACCTCCAGAATGATGAGAAGATAAATTTCTATTGTTTAGATATTTCTATTATTTTATTATGGCAGCCCTAGCAGATAATACACTACCACATCTCTACTCTTTCACTGGACATAAGCCATTTGCCTGAAGTTATATATGGGCCTCATTCTCATGACTCTGATTTTTCTATGATATCTATGTCCAACGAAGCTTAGTCATTTTTAAGTATGCAATGTTGTGGGGGTAGCTGTGGCACCTGAGGGTAGCATAGCCTCCAACGGTCATGAATAAAAGGCAACAGGTACAGCTGGTTTAGACACTGGTGATGCAGCCAGGAATCTATACCTACAGTTTAGTTTCCTTAGGGGTTAAATGTTTTGGTTAGTACATAATAAATAGAAGATATGATATAATTACTAATTAAAGCATTGTTTCTGAGACAAAAGTGCATTCCTAAATGACCATTCTGAAAACAACCCATCTTTGAGTTTAGGATTGCCTCTATTTTGTTATAATTGGAAACGACTCATATAGGAAGGATACAGAGCTTAAAAAAAACAAGGATAATAGGAAAGAAAAAAACCTTATTGCTGGATGGTCTTCTCAAAGAAGCTGAGGAAACCATCCTGGCTGCAGCAGCTGACCCCTGCAGGAGCTGCTGTGCCATTGAATGCACAGAATAGAGAGGACGGGATAAGTTAGCTAAGAGCAGTCAGGTTTCCATGGCAAGGATTCTGATCCAGCAGGCAAGGCAAAGCATGGTAGGAGAGAAAGCCCTGGAAGTAAGAAAGACTAAAATCAGAGTAAGTGGCAAGGTTATGATTCTCGGTGATCTTCACAATCATGGTGTGATCCCTATGAGGCACAGTAAAATAGGAGGCATGAGATGGAACATCTAGCCAGGATGTTAAGGGACCTGCCTTATAGACTGGGGTTGCAGAAAGAAATGGGTTTTTTAAGCCCAAACCTTAACACAGAAACTCCTTTCTAAAGACCGGGTCATCATGGCAGGCAGCAAGTAGGTAATACTGTGACTACGGCAATACGTGACAATTTAGAATTTATTACTGCATTTCAGGCAGCAAGCTGAAGCACCCGGTAAGCCTAAGGCAGGCACAGCTTGAAGAAAGAGATGGAGACTATCTGCAGTTTCAGTCATGAAGATCTGGTAACCTGAGGAAGACATATTTAGCTCTGCTCTATTCTTTTATTTAAAATCAAAGGGAATTGTCCACATCATATGATTTCTTTACAGAGCCCCAAATGGGAGTGGGAGGGGATTGATATTATACCCCACTCTTGTTAGCTAGCATTTGCTAATCCGTTGTGCCCCCTATCCAACACTGTAACATACATGATCAGCTGCTGGGTGGTTTTCTTCATTCCTGCTTCAGAATTACCTATAACGCCAATCTAAGATAACACCAAATTGCATTTGTGTAGAACTTGTATTTTTGCTAAATGTTTTTGTGACTCTGATCTCATTTTTTTTTAACATGCTGCTTTATTCTTATGTCAGGTTCTACTAAATTACGCATCAGAGCTAGATGTCTGCTAGGAAAAACAAAAAAGAAAGAAACAGCTGCTCTGCTGTTTGTTACACAAGTGCAGCTCTCTTCAAAAGAATGAAAAACTGAGTGGCAGCTCCTACATTCTGGGGATTTAGTGAAGAGGAACTAGGTCCTTCAAAATCTTGTTGGAAATGTTCCTGTACTCCCAGGTGTGCCCTGATCATAAAAGCTGTGCCAAAATTGACAGATTTGTTTTTAAGAATTTTTAGAATTTATAATTTGGATGTGGTAAATCAGAGTCAATTTTCAAAACTGTCCTATTAAAAACAATCATTGGAGCAGCCAGGAGTAAATATTTGTTCTGCAGAATCACATGTTGTTAACTACCTTGATTAAATTAGATGTAGAAATAAAGATTTTTTTCAAAAGAGAGTTTCAGAAAATCAGATGCATTTCTGAGAAAAGCAGACTCATCTCAGTAAAGGAACAAATGGCTAGTGCTGTTACTAGAAAACAATATTATAGTTTAAACTGAGAGAGATTTTTATTCCATGCTTTCAACCCATGAAGAAGAGCATCACTTTGTTGAATGCCTGAGACACCACACTCACTTGGAATCATAACTAAGCACGCGGAGAGAATTGCTTGAATCCATGACCCTATGTATTTCTTATCTTATTGGCAGCCTGAAAATTGACCTTATCCTATCCCAGTTCTTGAGACAAGTCCTGTCACAGGACACAAGTTTATTGACTCTGCAGAATTTCTCTGTCTCTTTCCTTCCTCTTTCCTTTCCCTTCTCCCCTCTCCCTGGTTCGCTCTCTGATCTAGACATCACAGTTTCTGGTAATTGATTTCTAGCCTTTTCCCAAATGATCACCATTTCTCTTTCAAGCACACATATTTCCTAGTAAGTTTTGCCCCCTTTGATGGTTTCATAATTATATTCTCATTACCTGCTCATTTACGGTAATAGAAACTGTACCCTGTCTGAACCTTGTACTTAAATTACCATGCATTTAAATTTTTGTTATGCATACTTAATTCTCCTCATAACTGAATTATTTTGTGGACCAGCCTTACACGAGCCTGTATTTTCTCTCCCTGAACCCCAGTTTATCCATGACCATATCTCCTAAATCACCAAGCAAATCTCCTCAGTGTTATCATTACCCATTTGCACATCTTCAAGCTGCTAGGTGCACTCCGGCTGTAATAGACAACCTAGTCATTAGGATTCTTTTGGAAATTTGGCTAATTGAGTCCCTTCCGTCTCTTCATTCTTGTACAATGGTCTTACCTTTTGATACCTTCCTTTAGATTGACACAATCAGTTCTCTGTCCTAAAATGACTGACTCCTCACTTTATTTCTATGTTCAGGGCATTTCTTGGGTTTCTTGCTCTGACCTTTTCCATTCTGAACCACCCTGCTTCCACCTGAGCTCTAATTATGAAAGTATATTCTGAATAAACGATACTTGGAAAAACAATCTTTGCCTTATAAAGTAGCAGTCTATAGTGTAAGTATTTTTAGCTGCCAGCTGTGCAAGCAGAAAGTGGGAGACTTTGAAGTGCTAAAAATATTTGGGATGTGTCAAGTGGGAGTTGGCAAATACCCTGGGGTGAAAAAAGCCCTAGATATGATACATCTGGCACACATTTTTAGGATGTCCTATTTTTAGTCTACATTTTGATTTCTAAAGAGATCCAGGGGTGTCTCCCTAAAAGAGAAGCAAAAGTGACAGAAATGACTCGTGAACAAGGTAATCTGTGAAGTTTTCTCTCTCCCTTCCCTCTGCCCTTCAAATTAAAATTGTCGTGATGCCTGACTTTAGTCTTGAATCTTAAATAATTGGAAATCTTTGGAAGAAAATGGTACATAATATCCAATTATGAGTGATAAAATACAAATTATTGCAACATTAAAATATTTTGTTTTTCTGGTTGCAGTTCTGAGTATTATTACTGCTATTATTATTTTTTTTAGTTATTTTTATTGAGTAATCATTACAAACCTTCTGGCCAATTCTTTTTGCTTAGCTCACATGTGGCACCTGTATTTTGTATAGTATATTCAATTGAATTCTTGTCATAAGTAGTTCAGTGAATAAAAAATTCAATCCAAGGAAAAAGAAAATTTTGAGATATGTTTATCTTTTGATTCTAGTCCTAATATTCACCCAAGTCTCAGAATATTTCCTCACTTCTATTCTCCACTTGAATTAGTATTAAGCTCCTAGATAATGTCCGTTTGCTATATACTAAGTCCCAAGCTGAAAATTTTCTGTAGCCGTCAGTAGAAATTCAACCCCCTAAACCTCCTAATAGGTACGAAGATGTGGGAGGGTCTGAGTGTGGGGGTGAGTGTGCTCCCGTACAGAGGTGGGGGAACAAGGCCAGATATGTTAGTGAATCCTACTTTTTACTATATCATTAGAGTCTTGAGAAAAAGAGAAAAATGATTAACTTGTGGGTTAAGAAATGTCTTAAACTTACACACTTACCATAAAGGTTTGTTAATTAATAGAGTTTTTTTGCTAAAAGGTGAGTATTGATCCTCAACGGATCTTTATACAGTTATCACGTCTGACTTCCACTAGTGCTATGGATTTTTAAACCATGACTTTCTTGTTAGCTCCATGTCACATCTTTTACAGTTTGTTCAGGACTTCCTTAAGGAATCTGACACCTTCTCTTCATGTCCATGAAATTCTCATTCTCTCCTTGTGATAGTACTGGGTTGCTGTAAACATTTCCTGATACTATCTACATGTCAAGAGAGTGTATTATTTGACGAAAATATCTCTCTTTTGGAAACAATCTATTTGAAGGATTCTATTGCAATTATATCATAACTATATGAGTGATCTTAAAATACTTTCAAGATATTACAATTTTGTGATTTGTCTTTTTTTCAGCGATTTAAGTTTACAAAAGTTTAACTTATAAATACATCCTTAATATATTTATGACTCCAAAACCATTTCAAGCTTTTGGTGATCCAAGATTTTTTTCTCCAATTTTCAAAAAATGCATTTAATTTAGATTCTCTTTAAAGAAAGATGGTTCAGGAAGTGTATGTTTGGGTTATATTCAGTGTAGGTGTAGAGTGTTCATGGAAAAATTTACAGAAATGCTAGATTTGTCATATTTGTTGTTCTTTGCAGAACTTATTGAAAGGTTCATAAAACCAAAGGGTTACGTTTCAGAATTCACTAGGAGATAAACTGCAGTTCTAGCAACATTCAATACTACCTACATATTTTTCTTAGTTTTAATTTTGATATTTTGTCACAAATGTCTCAAGTTTTAAAGTTTAAAAATTCAGTTGGAAGAGAAATTTACTTGAATGTCTGCTGGGATGCAATTGCAGCACTTAGAATCTCAGCAATATTGGCATTCGGTAAGTGATCTGTAACATGAAATGGAAAGCATTTCTGTGTCAGATTTCATCACAAATAGCCAACTAACCCTTTGACAATTTAAAAGGCAACCTGTTTGATCATCTCTAAGACAGAGAGATAGTTGGCAGGAAAAACATATCTTAAAACATCAGTCATATTTTCTATTTGAACAAGTACTTGAATATAAATCTAGACTTGTCTTCCCCAAAAATGACCCAGGTTATGCTTGAAAAGTGCTTCAATTCCTGCCTCTTGAATTATCTTTATGATTCATGTATTGAACTTTCATTATCATTAAAGAGAATTATTGGATGTGTATGCATGGGTGAATTAAGACACTACATTTTGTGGTGGTTGATAAAGGAGAGAGGGAGAGTTAATGGCCCGGCATGCTGGCCTTATGGATTATTCAAGAGAGCATTCACTAGGAAAAGGAAAAGTTTTGATGCTTCTAGCACTAATGACTCATCAAATAAATTAAGGATTATGAACTATTCCTCTTACCACCACCCAGAATCATAGAGGTGTTCCTTTATTTTGTAACTATAACTATGAGGTTATACTGCAAGTGCTGAAATAATATAGAATTTTCAAAGGCTTTTTCCCTACAAGAAAATGTCCTTCCTGTACTCAGGAGATAATACAGTCCACCCATCACTAGCCATTACATTGGCCTTCTCTTTTTGGTCAATAGCTTAGGAATTGAACCATAACATTTATAATTCAGTAGTTTCTACATACCTGTCTACTTTGTCACTGGCTCACTGGGAATTTGATGTGCATGTTTTGCCTGAGCGAGTCAGGTTTATTGATGCTCTTGTTGTCGGAGTTGCATACACAGTATAAACTTTCCTGGGAAAGATGCTTCTTTACCACAAGACAAAACTATTTATAATATTCCAAGTTTAGCCTAGAAGATTTAAATTTAATAATGAAGACCATAAAATCAAATCTATGGTTACTTCATGCACGATAATAATTCAGAGAAGTAGATAATTGGTATTTATATTTGAGACAAGTTCAGTGTTTCAGCACAAAGATTTTATGCATGTATCTGTAAAAGCGGGATTATTCTTACTGCGTCTTTTTTTTTTTTTTTTTGAGGAAGATTAGCGCTAACACCTGCTGCCAATCCTCCTTTTGGCTGAGGAAGACTGGCCCTGAGCTAACATCCATGCCCACCTTCCTCTACTTCACACATGGGATGCCTACCACAGCATGGCGTGCCAAGCAGTGCTATGTCCGCACCTGGGATCCTAACCCGTGAACCCTGGGCCGCCGAAGTGGGATATGCAAAATTAACCTCTGCGCCACTGGTCTGACCCCGTTACTGTTTCTTGAATTCACTAGTGTCTCCTGTTTAATTGATGGGCAAAGGATCCTTACTTATTATTTAGATGATGATATAGGCAGAGCGTAAAAGAAGACCATTCCACCATCATAGAAATAAATTTTATGAACATTTATACTACGTTAATTGTTAATGTATATTTTCTTCATGAAAAAATAAATGATACGAGAAAAGGACAAGTCTTCATCATATAATCTGGCATAAACTTTCAACAACGCTGGCTGCAATTATAATATGTATGTATAATATGTATTTACTATATGATTACCTATCTTCTACATCTGTTTATAGTAAGCTCTACATAATCAAGAGTTGAGTTTTGCTCATCATCATCCCTGAACCTGTCTCTTTTCCTGGAATCTAGTAAATGCCCAGTGAATATTTGTTGAGTGAATTAGTGAGTAAATAAAAGGAACAGGAATCCAATATTAAACAACCTTAGCACACTTGACCATACTTGGTCAATTGAGATATGTTAAGAAAAAAATTAGACATGATAAACTCTAATTTATTTACAGAACTATTGATACTTCTCAGAAGGAAAAGGGAAAAAATAAATATATGTGAATTCACTGTAACTTTCCATTTTCTTAGTAGGTGCTATATGCTTTTATGAAAATTATTTTAAAATTTGTTCTTTTCATTCTATTTGGAAATTAATTCAACTAATAGTGGTTTCAAAATTTTAATCCTCCTGAGAATTTGCAATATTTATTTCCTTTTCTCTTTCTTTCTTTCTTTCTTCCTTCCTTCCTTCCTTTCTTCCCTTTCTTTTCATTCTTTTCATTTGCTTCCTAACATCTCCCTGTGGTCCTAGAATACTATTATTGAAACAATTTTGGAGGCAGCAACCTCACTTAAAGGATGAAAGGTTAGGAGCAGTGATATTCCCAGTATCACACTATCATTTTGGTAGCAGAATAAAAACTCTGAAATAGCTAATAACTCCTCATTTATGTTCGTTATATTTAAGCTAGGCTGGGAAATGTAGCCACAGAAATTTTAGTAAATGATACAGAATTAATGAGATCTGTGTGTCTGTAGTTATGAATAGAAAGATATATTGGAGTGATTAGGAGAATTCTAGAAAAACAGGAGTAGAGGTTGATGCAGATAGGGCCTTCTTCCTGCCACAAATACATAGAAATCCTGGAAATATTATAAGAATAGCAACAAAAATAATATTTTTATTAATGTAGCTGATTTTGAAAGAGTCCCCAAGGGCCAAAAAATCCCCAGAAAAATTTAAAAGAGAATGACCTGGGAAGGCCCATTCTGTGATGGTCCCCTAAAATTCTTGCACTCGATATAGGCCGTAAGGACCGAGGGCTGGAGAGCTAATGCCCTTTTTTAGATAAAGAAATGTTTCATCTCAAACAATGGACTAGAACATAGACCTACATATTAAGCAAAATGCCTGAGATTGTTCTCTGCTCCTACTGAGTAGGAAAACTCTACCCAATGACTTATAAAATGGCAAGGAAGCTGTTTAATCCAGGAGTTTGAGTCAGGGGAGAATCACCGATAATCAACCAAAATCCCAGCTGCCCTGTGCATAGATGAAGAGTTTGAAGTTGTATTAACTACAGGGTACAGAAATCTACAGATCAAATCTTCCTACAGGACAGGAAGTGATGTAAAAATGGGGCCAGCATAATTGATAGTATTTGAGTACTGGGCAAACTGAGTCCCAACTTCACTGTAATGGCATTTTCATAATCTAGGGCCCATGAAACTTCTAAACATAAATACTTGAATATACCTGGTAAGATGTCTGAAGGAAAAAATAAAAGAAATAAATAAGAACCAATAGTCAATGAGATAATGGTCACTAATGTTTCCAGGAATGAAAAATCAATATGGAAGTTTATATTGAAGAATCAAAGTGTGTTCCAAACAGGATAATCCAAAGCCCCACCTAAATTTAACTGCAGAACATTAAAACAAGGTAAAAAAAATTAATTTAAAATCTTTTAGAGAAAGAGAGAAAAACACCAAATGGTTATCTAAAAAAGAATGATGATTAGAACAAAAGCAGAAGTCTCATAAACAAAATAGTGGGAAAAAATACAAAGTACTCAGAGAACAGAATCAACTCAAAGTTTATACCTAGCACATTACCAAGGAACTCAGTTAAAAAATGGGAAAAATCTTGGACACTTCACCAAAGAACATAAACAGAGAGCAAGCAAGCATATAAGAGAGAGCTTAACACATATATCAGTAGGGAAATGCAAATTAAAACAACGAGATATCACTACACAACTATTAGAATGGCCAAAATCCAGAGCACTGACAACACCAAATGTTGGCGAGGATGTGGAACAACAGGAACTGTCATTCCTTGCTAGTGGTAATGCAAAATGGTACAATCACCTTGGAAGATAGTTTTTACAAAACTTGACATACTCTTACCACACAATCCAGAAATAGTGCTCCTTGGTATTTACTCAAATGAGTTGAAAACTTATTTCCACACAAAAACCTGCACACAGGTATTTATAGCAGCTTTATTCATAATTACCAAAACTTGGAAGCATGCAAGATGTCCTTCAGTAAATGAATGGATAAATACACCATGGTATATTTAGATAATGGAATATTATTGAGAGTTAAAAAGAAATGAGCTGTCAAGCATAAAAAGACATGAAAGAAACTTAAATGCATATTATTAAGCAGAGGAAGCCAATCCGAAAAGGCCACATACTGTATGATTCTAACTATATGACATTCTAGAAAAGACAAAACTATGGAGACAGTAAAAAGGTAGGTGGTCGCGAAGGTTTGCAGGGAGTGAGGCATAAATAGGCATAGGATAGAGGATTTTTGGGGCAGTGAAATTATTCTGTATGATACTACAATGGTGGATACATGTCATTATTTATTTGTCAAAACCCATAGAATGTATAACACCAAGAGTGAACCCTAATATATAAACTGTGGACTTTGGGTAGTAATGAAGTGTCAGTGTGGGTTCATCAGTTGTAACAAATGTATAACTCTGGTATGGGATATTGATAGTGGGGGAGGCCATGTGTGTGGAGGGGCTCAATTTTGCTGTGAACTTAAAACAGCTCTTAAAAAATAAAATCTATTTAAATTAGAGCACATCCACAAACAAAATAGAAAAATCTTGGGCAAACATGAAAAAAAGAAAGGATAAAATTTAGACGTAAAACAGGTAATATTATTTTTAAAACTATGGAAAACATGGTTGCTGATGAGAAACCCACTGTCATTTAAATTGTTGTGCTCAGGCTGGCCTGGTGGCGCAGCGGTTAAGCGCGCACGTTCTGCTTCTCCATGGCCTTCACTGGTTTGGATCCCGGGGGCGGACATGGCACTCCTTGGCAAGCCATGCTGTGGTAGGCATCCCACATATAAGGTAGAGGAAGATGGGCACAGATGTTAGCCCAGGGCCAGTCTTCCTCAGCGAAAAAGAGGAGGATTGGCAGCAGTTAGTTCAGGGCTAATCTTCCTCAAAAAAAAAATAAAAAGTAAAAAATAAAAATAAATGGTTGTTCTCTTATATACAGTGTGTCATTTTTCTTTTGCTGCCTCAGTTTCTCTCTTTGCTTTTAGTTTTTGAAGTTTGAATATGATGCATTTTGGTATTTGATCTCTTTGGGTTCACTCAGCTTCTTGAGTCTATGCCTTTATGTCTGTCAAAATTGCAAAGTTTTTATCCATTATTTTGAACACTTTTTCGTCCCCTCTCTTTCTCATCTCATTCCAGGATTTTGATGACATAAATGTTAGATCTTTTATTACAATCCCTCACGTTCTTGAGGTTCTGTTTTTTTTTTATTTCTAGTCTATCTTCTCTGTTATTTAAATTTGGTGATTTCTATTGCTCTGCCTTCCAGTTCACTGATTATTTCCTTTCTTCCCTCCATTCTCTCATTGAGCTTATAAATTGAGTTTTTAAATTTTGGCTATAATTTTCAATTCTAAATGTCCATTTGATTATTCTTTGTATCTTCAGTTTCCTTGTCGGAAGTTCCTATTTTTTTGTTTATTTTGACATGCTCGTAATTGCTTTTTGAAGTACATTTTTTATGATGGCTGATTTAAAAGTTTGAAACATAATTGTAACATCTTTGTCATCTTAATATTGTCATCTATTGATTGTCCATTTTCATTCAGTTTGAATGAAAACAATTGATTTTCAAATGAAACCTGGACATTTAGGGTATTATGTTATGACACTCTGGATTTTATTTAAAGCTTATAATTTGGCCACTTTTCTTTGCCACCACTTTGGCAGGGAGGAGGGCTGTGCACCTTATTACTGGAGCCCCTTGAACAGGCGGTCCTCCTTACTGCCCGGCAGGGATGAGAATTCTGGCTCCCCACTAAGTCTCCTCCGACTCTACTCCAGCAAGAAAGAGGAGGAATGAGCACCTCTTTGCCATGTTGGAAGTCAGGTTTCTCTCTCCACTGACACTGAGAGGTGGGGATGGTGGAGCAAGGATGGAAGTCCCAACTCTTCTTAACCATTTCTGACTCTGCCTCAGCAGAGGGCTCGGGTGCTTTTGCTGGTATGGGTGTGAGTGTGGCCGTAGTTTTTTCTCCAATTTCAGCTGAAGTGGAATAGTCATTGTTTAAGATTTCTGTCTTGGTATCCTGCTTCTTTCTTGGTTCTTTGGCTAGAAAGAACTGGCTTATGTTGTGGCTTTTCTCTTGGCACTCATGGGCATTTCTGAATAGCCAACTTGCAAGCTCCAAGTCTGGAGTATATGAAACAAAAAGAAAACCCAGGTAACTCACCCACATGTCATTCCTTGGGTCCTGAGGTCTGTTGTCAGTTTCTTATCTCCACCTTTCAGGGTATCCTTATGTTTACTTCATGTATAGTGCCTAAGGTTTTTAGTTGTACTTAACTTGAGGAAACTCTTTGATTTTCCAAGAAGCAGAAATCTTGTTGCTCACTTACTGAGAAAATTTAAGTAATTTGAAGAGAACCTCTATGAACTCCCACAAAATATTCATCAATCTTTAATTATCTTTGCTTGTATATGCTTATTCCATAAATTAGACTAATTACCTGTGCTCTTGTCTAAAAAAATCTCCCAGCTTTGCATTACGTCCCTGACAAACCTCCCTGTTCAAGGGGGCTGTTGCTTCAGCAATCCCTTCTATTTCTTTCATCATCAACTTTTCATTTTCTACTAGATCATTTCCTTCAATTGCTTCTTGACTCAAATTCCCTTGCCAGCAATCAATCTTTTGCAGCAAGCGATGGTTAATAATAATGTGTTAGAAATTTCATGTGATGAACTACGTTTACATATACCAATTTAAAAAACTATGTGAAAAAACTAATTTGCAAAATACTTGCATGATATGCTATGTTTGTCTATACATTTTAAATCCTCCAAAAGAAGATTATATGTATATGTACGTGTTTGTGTGTGTGTGTGTTTATAAACTAGTATATGGAAACATATATATGTAGTAAAAGCATAAAAACAATAGAATAGTGGTCACTTTTACCTTTTTTGGGGTCATGGGGAGAAATGGAATGAGGATGGTTTGGAGAAGCTATAAAAAAGGAGCTTTGGCTATATCCTTAATATTTAATTTCTGTAAAAAAGTGAGGAGCAAAACATTAATAACATTTGTTAAATTTGAGTAAATTTCAGGGGCTGGCCCCGTGGCCAAGTGGTTAAGTTCGTGCACTCTGCTGCAGGCTGCCCAGTGTTTCGTTGGTTCCAATCCTGGGCGCGGACTTGGCATTGCTCATTGAACCATGCTGAGGCAGCATCCCACATGCCACAACTAGAAGGACCCACAACTAAGAATATACAGTTATGTACCGGGGGGCTTTGGGGAGAAAAAGGAAAAAAATAAAATCTTAAAAAAAAGTTTGAGTAAATTTCAGCTTGACATATGTTTGAAAATTTTCATAATTAAAATGTGTTTACTCATGTGTATACATATTCCTTAAAATCCATTGTGCAATAGTCACAAAGTAGTCTTAAAATGGAAATTAACAATTTCTGTATGTTTTTATCTGTAGGTAATCAGTTCACATCAACAATCACGCATTCAGACCTCATATTTAAGTAGAGGTTATTTTTATATCTTTCATCCTGGTCTTCTGTAGAATTCTGTGCATTTCTCTATTGTCTTGTCAACATTTTGGAGTGATCTATCTGTTTCTGCCTCTGCATTAGACTCTGTTTGTCTTATTCTTCATTGTACTTCACCAGTTAACATTCTGTCAGTTGCACAGTTGGTGCTCAGTAGATCATGGCACAAACAACCAGTAGTGCTCTGATACTTTCCCTAATACATGAAAGACTATTTAGGAGTTTATTTTAAAATTAGTAACTTGATTTCATTGTAGAATGTGTGTGAGTAAAAAGGATGAGAGAAGTAGAGATTGAAGTAGAGTGAAGAGAGATTGTGTTTTGGGGTAGGCATTTGCACTTTATTTTGTTTGGTTTTTGTTTTTGTTTTTGCATTGAATTATTGTAGGGTCTTCGTCTTAGTCACTGATGTATCTTTTCATGCTGGAAAAAAGCCTAGCATATGCTAGGTGCCCAGTTAACAATTTTGAATGAATGTATGAATAAACAAAAAAAATTGCATGAAACAGACCAGTGGTATTTAGGTTAGACCAGGTGTTACCATCAAGTAAAAATATAAAGAGGTCTTTTCTGGTCTTGAGCTCTTATATATTGTGTTTATTGGTTCTTTTTGACTTTTTTTTCCCCTTAAACATTCTTCTCTATGTGTGTTTTTCACTGCTCTTTTTATATTCACCACTGAGTGTCTTACAGCACTAACTACAGCAGACCTTGTTTCGAGGGGCAATATTAACCTGCATTGATTTGCAGTCATGTTAACATTTAAATGCAATTAAGTTCATTAATGGTATTCTTTCCTACAGACCAGAATGACAGTGGTAACATAAGTGCATGTTGTCATGCATGCTGATGCATTCTACACTTGGTATGTTTGCCAGCTCCAAACAAAAATCACAGAAAATCCTGAATAATTCTAATAGAGCAAATTACAAAGAGGAAAAATTTCTTTCTATCTGCTTTAACTTACCTTTATTAAATACTGAATTTCAAAAATAATTTATCAGGGTTAATAAATTTTTCTTTTTTCAGAAAAGATATTTCTGTATTTTACATATTTCAAGTAGGAAATAATCTCTGGTGGAGCTCATTATCCAGCAGCAGTCCCCTCCATCCATCTCTGGGCCCTGAAAATTGTGGTGTATAAACTACAGGAGTGTGGTTACCAGCATAGGTAGTGGAGGAGTAGAAATAATAACGTTTTCTTCCTGAGGCCATGTTTCTTCATACTGAGCCAAGTAGATTCATTTCCATGATTTCAGAGTCAAACAGTGGTCTTTGAAAATGCACAGGCAGTTTACATAACAGCAAACATGTCTCAGGAAAGATAGGAAGAATCATGCTTTCTATATCACACCATCTTTCAATACAACTTTGTTTCATGTTTCCACGTTGATGGAACTTTTATTCATACCCCAAAAAGTCAATATTTACCATATTTCACTGTATCATAAGAAACAGAAGAGAAATAGGACATATTGTCCCTGCCACTATGAATTCTACAAGTTCTGCTGTTAAGAATTTCAATTTTTTAAATTAATTATTTAATTGAAGTAACATTGGATTATAACATTATATAGCTTTCAGATGTACATCGTAATATATTTTGAATTCTGTGTAGATTACATCATGTTCACCACCCACAAACTAATTATACTCCATCCCCTCTAATGGAGCCTAATCACCACTTTTGCCCTTCCTCCTCTTCCCCTATGGTAACCACCAATCCAAACTCCATTGCTTTGTGTTTGTTTGTCTTTGTTTTTATCTTCTGAGTGAGATTGTATGGTATTTGACTTTCTCCCTCTGACTTATTTAACTCAGCATAATACCCTCAAGGTCCATCCATGTTGTCACAAATGGCCGGATTTCATCATTTCTTATGGCTGAGTAGCAGTCTCTCATGTATATATAACATATCTTCTTTATCCATTCATCCCTTGCTGGAAACCTAGGTTTCTTCCAAGACTTGGCTATTGTGTATAATGCTGCAATGAACATAGGGTAGCATGTATCTTTACGCCTGTGCATTTTCAAGTTCTTTGGATAAATACCCAGCAGTGAGGTAGCTGGATCATATGGTAGATCTATTCTTAATTTTCTGAGGATACTCCATATTGCCTTCCATAGTGGCTGCACCAGTTTGCACTCCTACCAGCAGTGTACAAGTGTTCCCTTCTCACCACATCCTGTCCAACACTTGTTGTTTCCTGTCTTGTTAATTTTAGCCATTCTCATATCTCATTGTAGTTTTGATTTGCATTTCCCTAATAGCTAATGATGTTGGGCATCTTTTCATATGCTTGTTGGGCATCCATATATCTTCTTTGGAGAAATCTCTCTTCAGATCTTTTGTCCATTTTCTAATTGGATTGTTGGTTTTTTTTGTTGTTGAGCTGTATGAGTTCTTTGTATATTTTGGATATTAACCCCTTATCTTATATGTGGTTTGCAAATATCTTCTCCCAATTGTTAGGTTGTCTTTTCATTTTGTTGATGGTTTTCTTTGCTGGGCGGAAGCTTTTTAGTTTGATGTACTCCCATTTGTTCATTTTTTCTTTTGTTTCCCTTGCCCAGTCAGACATGGGACTTGAAAATATGCTGCTAAGACCCATGTCCAAGAGCCTACTGCCTATGTTTTCTTCTAGAATTTTCATGGTTTCGGTGCTTACATTCAAGACTTTAATCCTTTTCGAGTTGATTTTTGTGCATGGTGTAAGGGAATGGTCTATTTTCATTCTTTTGCATGTGGCTGTCCAGTTTTCCCAACACCATTTATTGAAGAGACTCTCCTTTCGTCACCATATGCTCTTAGCTCCCTTGTCGAATATTAGCTGTCCATAAACGTGTGGGTTTATCTCTGGGCTCTCGATTCTGTTCCATTGATCTGTGTGTCTGTTTTTGTGCCTGTACCATGCTGTTTTGGTTACTATGATTTTGTAGTATATTTTGAAATCAGTGAGTGTGATACCCCCAGCTTTGGTCTTTTTTCTCAGGAATCCTTTGGCCATTCGGGGTCTTTTGTTGTTCTGTATAAATTTTAGAATTCTTTGTTCTATTTCTGTGAAAAGTGTTGTTGGAACTTTGATAGAGATTGCATTGAATCTGTAGATTGCTTTAGGAAGTATGGACATTTTAACTATGTTAATTCTTCCAATCCGAGAGCACCGGATATCTTTCCATTTCTTTGTGTCTTCTTCGATTTCTTTCAACAATGTTTTATAGTTTTCAGTGCACAGATCTTTCACCTCTTTCGTTAAGTTTATTCCTAGGTATTTTATTCTTTTTCTTGCAATTGTAAATGGGATTGTATTCTTAATTTCTCTTTCTGCTACTTCATTGTTAGTGTATAGAAATGCAACTGATTTTTGTATGTTGATTTTGTATCCCACAACATGACTGTATTCATTTATTGTTTCTAAAAGTTTTTTAGTGGATTCTTCAGGGTTTTCTATATATAAAATCAAGTCGTTTGCAAAGAGTGACAGTTTCACTTCTTCTTTTCCAATATGGATCCCTTTTATTTCTTTTTCTTGCCTGATTGCTCTGGCTAGGACTTTCACTACTATGTTACACAAGAGTGGTGACAGTGGGCATCCTTGTTTGGTTCCTGTTCTTAGAGGGATAGCTTTCAGTTTTTCTCCATTGAGAATGATACTTGCTGTGTGTTTGTTATATATGGTCTTTATTATGTTGACATATTTTCCTTCTATACCCATTTTATTTATAGTTTTTATCATAAATGGATGCTGTATCTTGTCAAATGCTTTCTCTGCATCTATTGAGATGATCATGTGATTTTTATTCTCATTTTGTTAATGTGGTGTATCACGTTGTCAGATTTGCAGATGTTGAACCATCCCTGCATCCCAGGAATGAAGGCCACTTGATCATGATCTATGATCTTTTTAATGTATTGTATTCGATTTGCTAGTATTTTGTTGAGGATTTTTGCATCGATGTTCCTCAGTGACGTTGGCCTGTAATTTTCTTTTTTTGTGTTGTCCTTGTCTTGTTTTGGTATCAGGATAATCTTGGCTTGGCAGAAGGATTTTAGAAGACTCTCCTCCTCTTCAATTTTTTGGAAGAGTTTGAGAAGGATAGGTATTAAGTCTCCTTTGAATGTTGGGTAGAATTCACAAGGGAAACCATCTGGTCCTGGACTTTTATTTTTGGGGAAGTCTTTGATTGCTGTTTCGATCTCCTTACTGGTGATTGGTCTATTCAAATTGTTTACTTCTTCTTGGTCCAGTTTTGGAAGGTTGTATGTTTCTAAGAATTTATGCATTTTTTCCTGATTTTCCAATTTGTTGGCATATAGCTTTTCATAGTATTCTCTTATCTTTTGTATTTCTGAGGTGTCCATTGTAATTTCTCCTCTTTCATTTCTGATTTTATTTATTTGAGCCTTCTCTCTTTTTTCTTGATTAGTCTAGCTAAGGGTTTGTCAATTTTGTTTATCTTTTCAAAGAACCAGCTCTTGGTTTCTTAATTGCTTCTATTTTTTTTAGTCTCTATCTCATTCATTTCTGCTCTGATTTTTATTATTTCCTTCCTTCTGCTGATTTGGGGCTTTGTTCTTTTTCCAGTACCTTTAGAGGTGCTTTTAGATTGTTTACTGGGGTATTTCTTCTTTGTTGAGGTAGGCCTGAATTACTGTAAATTTCTCTCTTAGAATCGCTTTTGATGTATCCCCCAGATTTTGGCATGTCGTGTTTTCATTTTCATGGGTCTCCAGGAATTTTTTGATTTCTTCTTTGATTTCTTCATTGACCCAATCATTGTTCAGTAGCATTTTGTTTACTTTCCATATTTTTGTGGACTTCTGGTTTTCTTCCTGTAGCTGATTTCTAGTTTCATGCCTTTGTGGTCAGAAAAGATGCTTGGTATTATTTCGATCTTCTTAAATTTATTGAGACTTGTTTTGTGGCCTAATATGTGATCAGTCCTGAAGAATGTTTAAAATGTGCATTTGAAAAGAATGTGTATTCTGTGGTTTTTGGATGGAACGTTCTATAGATATATACTAAGTCCATCTGGTCTAATGTGTCCTCTAAGGCCAGTGTTTCCTTATTATTTTCTGTTTGGATGATCTATCCATTAGTGTAAGTGGAGTGTTAAAGTCCCCTACTATTATTGTGTTACTGTCTATTTCTCCTTTTATGTCTGTTAATAGTTGCTTTATCTATTTAGGTGCTTCTATGTTGGGTGCATAGATATTTGCAAGTGTTATATCCCCTTGTTGGATTGTTCCATTTATCATTATGTAGTGCCCATCTTTGTCTCTTGTTACAGTTTTTGTTTTAAAGGCTATTTTGTCTGATATAAGTATTGCTACTCCTGCTTTGTTTACTTTGCCATTTGCATAGAATATCTTTGTCCATCTGTTCACTTTCGGTTTGTGAGTGACTTTAGGTCTGATGTTTGTCTTTTGTATGCAGCATACACATAGGTCTTGTTTTTTTGTCCAATTGGCCACCCTCTGCCTTTTGATTGGAGCATTTAGTCCATTGACATTTAAAATAGCTATTGATAAATATGTATTTATTGCCATCTTGTTACTTTTTTTTCTGGGTGTTTTAGTAGTTCTTCTCTGTTACTTTCTTTTTCTCTTGCTCTCTTCCCTTGTTGTTTGATGGTTTTCCTTAGTAATATGTTTGATTTCTTTTGCCTTACTTATTTACTTACTTATTATTTCTGATTTGTGATTACCATTAGGATCCTATATAATATTCTATGTATGTAATAGTCTGTATCGAGTTGATAGACTCTTTAGCTTGACTCTTTTGAAAAGCTCTACTTTTTCACTCCCATCTGCCCACATTTTATGTTTTTCAAACCATATATAGTCTCTTCTTTAGTGTGTGTCTATCCATTACCCTCTTATTGAAATGGGTGATTTTAGTATATTTGCCTTTTAAACTTCATATTATCTTCACAGGTAGTTGATCTTCTACCTTTAAAATATTTTTTTTTTTTGAGGAAGATTAACACTGACCTAACTACTGTCAATCCTCCTCATTTTGCTGATGAAAACTGGCTCTGAGCTAACATCCATGGCCATCTTCTTCTCCTTTATACATGGGATGCCTACCACAGCATGGCTTTTGCCAAGCGGTGCCATGTCTGAACCCGGGATTCAAATCGGCAAAACCCGTGCAGCCAAGAAGTGGAATGTGCGAACTTAAGTGCTGCGCCACTGGGCAAGCCCCATGTATTTTGACCTTCACAAGTCATTTTTTGCCTTTTGTTTTGTTTTTTATAATTTTTTTAATCTCTATTTATGTTCATCACTTTCCCACTTAAATAAGTCCCTTCAGCATTTCTTTTAGAACTGGTTTCTTGGTGATAAGTTTTTATCCTTTATCCTTTAATTTTTTATCCTTTAAATTTTGCTTGTCTGGGAAGCTCTTTATCTCTCCTTCCATTCTGAATGGCAACCTTGATGGATAGAGTATTCTTGGCTGTAGGCTTTTTCCTTTTAGCACTTTAAATACATCATGCCATTCTCTTCTTGCCTGTAGGGTCTTGGCTGAGAAATCCACTGACAGCCTTACGGGCTTTCCTTTGTATGTCACTTGTGGCCTTTCTCTTGCTGCACTTAGGATTCTCACTTTATCTTTAATTTTGGACATTTTAATTATAATATGTCTTGGTGTGGGCCTCTTTGGGCTTATCTTGTTTGGTGCTCTCCGTGCTTCCTGTATTTGGATGTCTATTTCCTTCCTTAGGTTAGGAAAATTTTCATCTATTATTTCTTCAAATAAATTTTCTGCCCTTTTGTCTCTCTCTTCTCCTTCTGAGACACCTATAATATGAATGTGAGCACACTTGATATTGTCCCAGAATTCTCTTAGACTGTTCTCATTCTGTCTAATTCTTTTTTCTTTTATCTGTTCAGCTTGGGTGATTTCCTGTAGTCTTTCATCTAGATCGCTGATCCGTTCTTCTGCATCCTCTACTCTGCTATTGTGTCCCTCCAGTGAATTTTTCATTTCCAATATTGTATTCTAAATTTCTGATTGGTTCCTTTTTTATATTTTCCAGTTCTTTGCTGATGAGCTCACCATGTACATCCAGTCTTCTCCCAATATCTGTGAGCATCTTTATGAGATTTTTGTTTGAACTCTTTGTCAGGTAGATTGCTTATTTCTGTTTCATTTAGTCCTTTTTCTTCAGTTTTGTCCTATTCCCTTGCTTGGAATGTATTCCTTCGTCTCCTCATTATACCTCTTTCTCTGTGCTTATTTCCATGTATTAGGTGAGTCAGCTATGTCTCCTGATCTTGGAGAAGTGGCCTTATGTAAGAGATGCCTTATGAGACTCAGCAGTGTGCTTCCTTCTCATCACCACTCCATATGATCCAAAAGTGACCCCTTTGTGGGCTACTTGTGTCTTTCTGCTGTGGCAGGGCTGCTCTTACTGCAGGCACCCAGGGAGTCTAGTCTTTCCTTCCCTGGCCAGCTGTTTGTAAATCCGGTTTGGGCAGACTCAGCACCATTAGCTACAAAGTCTAACAGCACACTCCTGTTGCAGTTTTCTTCTTAATTGGGTAGGTATCCAGTGTAGCTGGTTGCTAGACTCAGGGGCTTACATTTGCTATAGGCTTCAGGCCTACAAGGCTGTTGTCAGTTCTCTTAGGAGTGCAGCTGAGTGGAGCTGGCCTTAGGCATGGGAGCACTCAATTGTTTCAGGCTTTGGAAGGTGGGACTGATTCTTTTTATGGCTAATTGTGATGCACAGGTCTTCTGCTGCTGATAAGCCTCGCTCCCCACAGGACCACACACATTGTCAACACAGTCCTGGTCCACGCACACTTCCCAACCCCCTGGAGTGTACCCTGACACTCCACTGGAGAGGCCTCCACCTCTCCACCAGTGTCCTCCACAGTTCACCTGGTCCTCACACAGGCCTTGCCCCACAGAGGTGGACATACTCACCTGCCTGTAGAGGATCAAGGCACCCAGTCAATTCAGGATTAAAAGTAGCCTGAGGGCTTACTGTTGGGTGGGGCTTGCCCCCAGGGTGGGCTGCCTGCCCTGGCTGAACTGGGTTAAATCTGCACTCTAGTGGGTATGGCAGCCCCCTGGGCTAACGGGTCAAGGGAAGAACCTCAATGGCATCCTCTGGGGTCTGAGTCAGCAAGCCTGGACCAGATCAGAACAATGGTTCCTACCAATGTCTCAGTCTCTGGAGAGGTCTCCTCTCTCACCGAGATGCCCCCAGAGCACACCAAATGAGTCTCTTTTCACCAAAGGACTGTCAGCCTTCTCTCTGGTGACTTTTGGTTGCTGAGATGGGTGAGTTTGTGCGTGGGTCCTTTAAGACCTGGATCTTTTCAGCTTTCATCTGATAGCTTTTCTTTGGGTATCCTTGCTGCTGTTAATAGCCAGTGAAGCCAGATAGTAAGACCCTCATCTCAGTTGTGCTGAGTCTGAAGGATGCTTATAACAGTAGTGGCCCCGCTCCAGACCTCACTCCTCCAAAGAGGGCTGCATACCTTAGGGTGGCTCCTGCCTGGCCAGCTGAGAAACTCCGCTGCTCCCCAAGGTGGCTTTTGTCCTCTCCATTGGGAATTTCTGCCTCTTCTGCCTTAGTCATGTCTGTCCCTAGTTGTGGGAGTTCTTTCTATCAAGTTTTCAGTTTTCTATTCAGGTAATTTTTCCAAATAGTTGTAACCTGGTTGTGTTTGTGGGAGGAGATAAGTTCAGTCTGCTTAAGCCACCATCTTCATTTGGTGAGTAAATGTTCAACTTTATACAAAATGTCCCAAAATATTTTCCAACATAGCTGTATAATTTTGCAATCCCACCAGCAACAATGAGTGTTCAGGTTGTTCCACATCTTTTCCTTGGCAGGACTTAGAATTTTCATTAAAAAAAAAAAACAGTTTTAGCAATTCCAACAGATGTGTAGAGTAGCACAATGCAATTTTTGTTTGTATTACTCTAATTACTAATAATGTTGAATATCTTTTTATATGTTTATTTAGCATATGTATCTTTCTTTATGAAGTGTTCAAATATTTTGCCTATTTTTGTTATAGATTTTGCCATGTAATTATTGAGTTACAAGATTAATTTATATATTTTGGCTACAGTCTTTATCATATATTGTTTACACACACTTTGTTCCTGTCTGTAGCTTGTCTTTTAATTTTCTTGAGTATCTTACAAAGAGCAGAGGTTGTTTTTTCTTTGGTTTTGTTTTTAATTTTGGTGAAGTCCTATTACTGATTTTTATTTTAGGTTTGTACTTTCTGAATTCTATTTAAGAAATTTTTGCCTAGGGGCCGGTCCCATGGAGGAGTGGTTAAGTTCACATGCTCTACTTTTGTGCCCAGGGTTCACAGGTTTGGATCCCAGGCGTGGACCTAAGCACCTCTCATCAAGCCATGCTAAGGTGGCATCCCACATACGTAATTGAGGAAGATTGGCACAAATGTTAACTCAGTAACAATCTTCCTCAAGCAAATTGAGGAGGACTGGCAAGAGATGTTAGCTCAGAGCCAATCTTCCTCACCAAAACAAAAAACAAAAAGAGAAAAATATTTGCCTAACTGAAGATCACAGAGGTTTTATCCTATCTTTTCTCTAGAATTTTGTAGATTTAGATTTTACATTTTGTGCTATGACCCATTTGAATTAATTTTTTTAAGTTATTTTAGTATATTTTGTGAAGTATGAGTTGAGAAGGCCTTGGCACTTTTTTTTGAAAATTAGCTAGTCATACATTTATGGATTTATAATTGGATTTTCCATTCTGTTCTATTAATGTCTACATCAACCTTTACACAAATATCACATGGATATCAGGTAATGTGAATCATACAAATTTATTTTTCTTTTTCAAAGAATCCTGGGCATTGTAGGATGTTTAGCAGCATCCCTGGCCTCTACCCACTACATGCCAGTAGCAGCTTCCCTGGTTGTGACCACTAACACGTCTTCAGACATTTCTAAATGTCTCCTGGAGACAAAATTGTCCCCTGGTTTAGAACCACTATTCTAGTCCTTTGATATTTCACTTAAATTTTGGAATTAGGTTCCAGAGTTTTGCAAAGAGGCCTGCCTGCTGAGATTCTGACTGTTAGTGCCTTGAACCTTTTGATGAATTTGGGGAAAACGGACATAATAGTAGTCAGTTTTTTAATTGATAATCATGGAATATCTTCCCATTTGCTTATATCTGCTTTAATTTCTTTCTTTTGTAATTTTTAGTACAGGTCTTGCAGATCTTTTGATCAATTTATCCCTAAAAACTTTGTATTTTTGATGCTAATGTAAATAATGTTTTAAAATTTACTTTCTGATTGTTTCTAATATATAGAGATGCAATTGAGTTTTGTATATTGACCTTGTACCCTGTAACTTTGTTGAACTTACTTATTAGTTCTAGTAAATTTCTGATAGAGTCTTAGGATTTTCTGCATAGACTTTCACATCATTGATCAATAAATTCCTTTTCAACCTTTATTCCTTTCACTTCTTTGTCTTGTCTTATTGTACTCTCTAGGACTTCCAATACAGTGTTGAAGAGAAATCGTGAATATATACATCCTTGTTTTGTTTCTGATTTTAGGAGTAAAGAATTTAGTTTCTGATCATTATATGATGTTTATCTGTAAGATTTTTGTTTGTTAGTTGCCCTTCAGCAACTTGAAGAAGTTTCCTTTAATTCCTAGCTTGCTGAGAGTTTTAAATCAGAGATGAGCTTTATGTTTCGTCAAATAATTTTTCTGCATCTATTCTCTTCTGCATTTCTTGAGACTATGGTTCTGCTGTTTTTTGGTCTCTTAGTAAGACAAATAACTTTCATTAATTTTGAATGTTCAATCAACGCCACACCATTTGTATAAGATCATTGGTCATAATGTATTATTCCCTTCGTGTATATATTGCTGGATTTTATTGCTAATATTTTGAAGATCTTTTGAGTCTATATTAATAAATATAGGGATTTTGGCCTGTGGTTTACTTTTCCAGGAATGTCTTTATCTAATTTTAGTATTTGAGTAATACTGGTGTCATAAATTGAGTCAGATAGTGTTTTTTCTTCAAATTTCTGTAAGAGTTTATATAGAATTTGTATTATTTCATCCTCAAATTTTTCTTTAGAATTCACCAGTAAAGCCCTCTGGATTGGATCTTTCTTTATGAAAAGACTTTCAATTTTTTTTATTTATAGAGATTTTCAGTTTATTTGTTCCTGAGTGAGGTTCTGTCATTTTGCCTTTCAAATAACTTGTCCATTTAATCTAAGTTGCCAAATTATTGGCACAAATTCACTCGTAATGTTTCTTTATTATAATTTTCCTTATCATTAGTGATGACTCTCTTTTATTCTTGGTATAGGTAATTTTTTGTTCAGTGTAACTAGAAGTCTGCCAATTTTATTGATCTTTTTTGAAGAACCGGCTTTTTGTTTCATTGATTTTTCTCTATTACAATTTCACTGATTCCTACTCTTACCTTTATTATTCACTTCCTTCTGTTTAAATCATATTTAATTTGATTTTCTTTGTCTAGTTTCTTAAGGTAGAACCTTTGATTATTAATTTGACACTTACTTATTTTTCCAAGGTTAACATTTAATTCTATAAGCTTCCAAGAATTGCTTTATAACGCATCTCACAAATTTTGATAAGCTGTGTTTTAATTTTCACTCAATCAAACATGTTGTAATTTTCCTTTTGATATCTGTTTTGACCCATGGGCATTTAGAGGTGTGTTATTAATTGCTAGCTTTATTTCCAATATGATAAAACATGTTTTGTGATTGCAATTATTTTATATTAATTGAGCAATCTCAGCTTTCTTATGAGCTTAAGAAAAACTTATGATTTTTCAAATTACCCAGATTTTTCTTATTGTCAGGGCAGGAGTAATATTCTCTTAGAGCTTTCTAAATCTTAAGCAGAAGAACAACTCTTCATGCAGAGTTTTAAAATAATTAATAATAATACATATTTATATAAATAGAGAAAATACATTTGTATGTTACTAGTGGGGACATTTTTTCCCCCAATGAGCAGACCTACTTTGTATCTGGGGTAGTAGAAATATTTCCATGTTATCTGTTTAATCCTTATGTCTAAGTTGTCTCCCCCATCAAGTAATTTTCAATAAGACATTTTGAAAAATAAATCATCCAATAAGACAGCTTACTCAACTCTCTTTTAAATTATGAGATTTAAAACGTTTTCTATCCAAGTATTTATTATCTTATTTTGTGTTGGACTCTAAATAGCAATCACTCGACTTTGAGTCTGTGGAAACACAGTCAAGATACTTTATCTTGTCCCAGTGGCTGACGTGTAGATTGTAACCCTGTAGAACATTTGGGACTTCATGCTCTCTCCTCAATTTGGAACTCTGTGCTGTTTGAAAGTCTTTGTACGCCAACAGAAGTTCAGTCAAAGTAGTTAGAGAATTATGTTATATGTATATGAAAAAACAAATTTTATGTCTTAATCTCTTTGCAGGTTTCAAGAAATTTCTAGCCATATTTGATGCTTTATATTTGTTATAAGGGTAAAATTAGATTATTATATGAAATCATATTTTGAGCTGTAAGGTGAGAGGCAAATGTTAGTAATATGGCTTATGCATGCAGCATATACTCCATAAATATTTTTTGAATTGGCAGTGCTTCTAAAGATGAAGAAAATTTCCATAGAACCTTCAAAGCTTGAGGAAGAAAGTGAGCTGTTTTTGCTTCTATAATTTTATTCTAGTTATTGTTACATAAAGTACCTTTGAAAAAATTACTAAGCAATTAGGATTGTGTTGCTTTTATGAGATTGAGAGTGTCATCTTTTAAGTGCCATCCACTCAATGCAGGTAATAGTCAAGGAATTTTATACATTGGAGGAATTTGTGCAGGTTTTCTTGAATAAGAAATACTTGGAGGACCTAGTATGGCAAAAAGACTTCAGTGGATCTAAAGAGTCTAGGACCACAGACAGGAAGGATGATGCTTCTTTCTTGTGTTAGTGTGTTCTTTCTTGTGCTCAGTCTTTGCTATGCCAGCTTTAATCCTCCCTCTGTCTTCTCTCAAACATTTCTGAATAAAAAATTAAGAAAAAACTGACAAGTATGCACGTGTGGATGTATGTTTCAACATTTAGTATTAAGATAGAACTTTGATCAATAATCTGCTAATTTGATGTGAACTAGAAAATGAATTTTAATCCTACCCATTACATTACTGCTTCAAAGGGCAATGGATATTGTAAACACACACACAGAGTATCTATATCTATATATTGACATGTATATATGTATAGCATCTATTATCTTTTGTCATCGATTCTCTCATGATAGCAATAATGCTTTTTTATTGATCATCTCTTTAAAAATATTTTAAAATATTGAGATGCACTTACTTTCTGTGACCAAAATTATTTTTACACTCAAAAAATTCAGACCAGCTTTTTGTTATGAAAAGCTTCTGAGGAAATATGGAACTATATAAACATAGATGCAGGAGGTCAGCATTTTGCGATAAGCAGCTAAATGACCATCAGGCACTCACCAACTGCAGTGACCGCAAATATTTTTAAAAAATACTAATTAATGCAAATGTAGGCAAATCCTTTACTCTTTAACATATTCCTGAATAACTTCTAAAAGGACACTTAAAAAAAAAACAAATGAAGAAACTCCAAGTTTAAAATATATAAACACTAAAAAATTGATTCACTATCCAAGGGTAAATTTCTCCTTATTTATATCTGTACCCAGCTGGTGGTGGGTGGTATCTCATTCCTGGAAATTCATATCTTGAAAAGCAAACGCTTAGGGGAATATTCATTTAACTATGAGCCATGACATTTCCAGCCTTGAAATGTCATTTTGAAGAGTCCCTGAGTTCAGGAGAGAGAAATGTGGCTGTGCTTTGGCAGACTCTCTGAAGCTCAGTTCTCAAATTGATGGGTCTTATCAAGTCCTGATGGTTTTGTTGACCGTGCTGTAGATAGAAGCATGATTTGACTGGGCTTATGCCCTATCCATAATGATAGAATTATTGTCATTAGTATGCATGCATTCCCCTTGTTCTCTGGATCTATTTGGATCTTTTAGAGGAGAAGACTACTGGCGAGGCCTCAAACTGATGACTATGTCCATTTTTATTTTTAAAACAAAAGCATTTTATTCATAACCATACTTGGGATCAAATTGGAGAAATAGGAAGGACATATTAAAATGATGTGGTTCATAGAAAATTCAATGTGTTTTCTGGATGTGCAGTTTTCGTTTGTGATATTCTTTATTCCATTTGTTACACTCACTTCTTATATTATAGTATTTTGACATAGCAGATTATAATGTCATGTCCAAGCTTTTATGAATCTATAAATCAGGTTAAAGAAGAAGGAGAAAGCTTTCCTTTATTGATTGATTTTTAAACAGCTTTTATTCATAACTACCAACAATAAAATATCATGCCAGGAAGCCTGGAGAGAGACACTCCAAACAAAAACTACATATAACCACTCACTCCCACAGATATTTTTGATATTTTGTATCTGTCTCTCCCGGTTTAAGGAACACTGTGGCAACAAAGTTGCGTCTCTAAAGTGTGAGGACTTGAACTCTATCCCTAGGTTTTTGTTGGACCGAGTCCTCACATGGTGAGTGGATAAATAAACAAGTGGCAGATACATTAAGAATACCATTCATTAGGTACAACTGAAATTTCACAAGGTTGTAAACTATCATAACCTCAATTTAAAAAAAGTATTCTTATCATACAACTTAAAAAAAGAATACCATTCATTGATGATTTGCAGATGATATCTCTGGGAACAGACAATGAGAGGTATCTTGCTAAGCTATGAAATAAGCTACATTGCTACATCATCCCTGGACCTCCATTCTTGGATATGGCCTCTTACTTGTGCATGCTTCTGATGCTCCTGGCAATGTTCATCTCCTGGTCCCCTGGTCCCCTGGTTCAAGCACTTCTCACTGCCATCTATGGACTCTACATTGGTGTCAGGACTGAGTCCCATGTCCAGTCTCCCAGACTTAGAACTTCTCTGAGTCTTCCTCTCCCCAAGCTTCTTATCTGGAACCTTAAAATGACCTACAAGGCCCTACATGATTTGGCTCCCGGCTTCTACTCAAATTCATCTCCCATCCTTCTCTCTTTTGCTCAATAAGAGTTTGTCATATATTCCTTCTTTCTGTTTTGTTCCTTGAACATGTCAAACTCATTCCTGACTCAGGGCTATTGGTCTATGTCAACACATCTGGAATGCTCATTTCCTTGATCGTTACTAGTTCTCAACCCAAATGTCAGCTTGTGTCTTCCCCGACTATGCCCTCTAAATAACTACCCAGTCAACGCCTTCACTCTCCTTGACCTCGTTTTTATTTTCTTATAGTACGCGTTGTTTAAAATTGCCTATCTGTTTTATTCACCTCTATATTTTCATTGTTTAGATGAATCTAGCACAGAGAAAGTGCCCAGTAAGTAAATGTTAAATGAATGATGGATAACAGAGCTTGGTTATCCTATAGGATGAGAGTGACTATTAGAAAAGCTCTAGATAACAGAATCTCAAGAGTCTTTCTACATCCCCTCAGGACAATGAAGGCCTAACTCTCAGATGCAAAAGGCTGTCCATCTTCTCCAGAGAAAAGGAGGGATAATTTTCATTCCTTCCTCATGTAAATATATATTATACTACAACACATTTAATGACTGCATCATATTTTACTATATGGATATAGCATAGTTTTAATCATCAACTCATCATTTTTGGTCCTTTGATTTCCTTTCATCTTTTCTTTATTTTGAGTGTCACCTTCATGGATGTCTTTGCGCACATATCTTGTGTACAATTCTGATTATTTCCTTACGCTACATTCCTTGAAACAAATTTACTATATTAAGATGCACACTCCTCTTTGAATATTTTCCATACTGTTATTTGAATCTGACTGAAAAAAATATTTATGGTTTAGACATTTATAAGAAAAAAGATAGATCTTTTCAGAAGAGTTTAGAATTTTTGGACCCATTTGTATAACTTTCTGATTTTAATTTTGATTTAACTACATTATTAAAGTGAATAAAGATTGATTTTTTCCAGAAGAGCCAGAGAAAAGTAATTTGTCTCTCTCACTCTACAGCCATTTCAGCCAAAATAGGAATGTGCACTGTTTGTTGTCAATCTTTCTTGCTCTTGTTTACTATGTAGCTCTTAAAATAAATGAAGTTCATCAAAAAGGGGCTCAACACATACCAGTAAGAAATAGTGTCTATATTGCTCTGAGTTTTAATGACTGGAATCCTTTGAGGTTACTTAGAGAGATGTGCCTCTCTTTTCTTAAACTTTATGTTTTCTGTCAGAAGGATGACCATTTTATGCTATAAGAACCCTTTTAAAAGCATCTGGGTCATTTTTTTTTCTTCAATTCTTGGCATGAGCAAAGCCCTGCAAAAACATCAATCATACTGTACTCCAGAAATGTCCAAGTTAAAAAAGAAGGAGGGCTTAAAATGTTTGGCTTTTGTGGTTGTACTCTTACCATTCAATCCAGCAGTCACACTCCTAGGTATTTACCTAATTGAGTTGAAAACTATGTCCACACAGAAACCAGCACAAGAATATTAATAGCAGTTTTATTCATAATTGTTAAAACATGGAAACAACTAAGATACCCTTCAATAAGTGAATAGATAAACTGTGTTGCATCAGTACAATGGAATACTACTCAGTGATGTGAGGAAATGAGCTACCAAGCCACCAAAAGACATGGAAGAAGTCTAAGTGTATATCATTAAGTGTAAGACGCAAATCTGAAAAGCCTACATTTTGTACACTACCAACTATACAACATTCTGGAAAAGGTAAAATTATAGAGACAGTAAGAAGAACAGTAGTTGCCAAGGGTTTAGTGGGAGAGACGGAGGGAGAATAGGTGGAAAACAGGGAATTTTAGTATGGTGAAACTTTTTTATGATACTGTAATGGTTGATACATGACATTAGGTATCCAGTAAAACCCATAGACCTGTACAGCCCAAAAAGGAGCCTTAAGGTTAACTCTGGACTTTAGTTATAATAAGTGGTCAATATTGGTTTGTTAATTGTAACAAATGTATCACACTAAAGCAACTCGTTAATAATAGAGGAAACTGTGTGCAGAGGAATGGTGGTGTTTGGGAACTTTTGGTACTACCTGCTCCATTTTTCTATAAATCTGAAACTGTTCTAAAAAATAAAGTCATTAATTAAAAAAATAAACAAGAAATCAAACATGGCTTTTTCCTCCTTTATCTATCTCTTCAGTACTGTCTAGTGACAGCTTATCTGTAATCTACTTTTTTAAGGTAAAACCATTTCATAAATTTGATATTGCAAACCCTCTGACATTGACTTTCTCAGTTAGATGATTGTATCAATCAATCATTTTATTACTGTCAAGCTATCTCTTGGTCTTCTGGACCCCTGGATTAGAGCCTCAGAATGATTATCTGAGTCAATATTTTTTTTCTTTGTTTGGGCTTGTATTTCTGTAGCATGGCTGTATTGGATATAGTTCTTTCTGAAAAGTGGTAGAGAGTATGTTGAGTCTCTAGACCCTTTCAGTCTAGGATGCTGAATCATCTGTATTATTTGATCTGATGTTAAAGAGAAAAATAAAAGGAACATTTATAAGTCTATGGTCCAGATATCTTTCACATCAATCAAAGTATATTGTTGACCAACTGTTATCACCTTGCCTGTAAAGCTTAAATTAATGACATAATTTTCATTACACTCTTTCTATATTATGAAATTTTGGCTTTGTATTTAAAAGTAAAAAAAGTGATATTATCTTGAGTTTTAGCGAAATGTCTGTCACTTAAATATTTAATTTCCTAAGCTAAACTAATCTGACAGCAGAGAAAATGGCTTCAAGTGGGCTACCTGTAACTCGGATATAGTTCTTTATTGTTATGAACGAAGGAAGAGAAGGAAAAATATTAAATGTAGTTGATTTCACTTCCCTCTGTAATTCATTATGAACATGTTAACATAAAATTAATGCTACTCTCTATATTTTATCTCATACTGTGGAAATCATGTTGGTAAGACTCCATTTACCAGCCCTGGTGGTCTAGTGGTTAAGATTAGGCGCTCTCACTGCAGTGGCCCAGGGTTCGTTTCCTGGTCAGGGAACCACACCACCTGTCTGTTGGTTCTCTTAATTTGGCTGCTGCATGTTGCTGTGATGCTGAAAGCTATGCTACCAGTATTTCGAATATCAACAGGGTCACCTATGGTGGACAGGTCTCACAATCTTCCAGACTAGGACAGACTAGGAAGAAGGACCTGGCCACTCACTTCTGAAAAAATTGGCCATGAAAACCCCATGAAGAGCAGTGGAACACTGTCTGATGTAGCACTGGAAGGTGAGAGGATGGCATGAAAATACTGGGCAGGATTCCATTCTTCTGTACACAGGGTCACTGGGAGCCGGAATCCACTGGTCGGCACTAACAACAGCAAAGACTCCATGCCACTCAGTGTTTTCAAATATTATCTATAAATGCTCATGGCACTGTGTTCACTTTCTTGCACCAGCTTTTGTCATGGCATGAAAGTTCAATTTCAGATGCAGCAAAATATTTGTATTATCTTATTCATGCTGCATTAATTAGAGCAACTTCTTTTCTTCCGTAGTTGATGAATATTGCCTAAAAAATGAGAGTTCTGATATTCTTTCTCTCATTTGATGTGCAAATTCCTTTGAAACACTTTGAATTGCAAGTGAATGAAAGTCAGTAATTGGACTTTTAACAAGTCACCTTGGCTTTTCTCATCTGTGACTCAACACTAATATTGCATGTTTATGGAAGGAAACCCATTTGAAGTCAGAAGCTTCTGTTCTCTTTGGTGCTTTGTTTCCTTTCTCTTCAATAAGGTTAGTGTTTGTCTAGAAGACCAATTTTTGTAGTAAAATAAGAGAACATACTCAAAGCTTGTGTTCATCGAGCTATCCTAAACCTTGCTTTCTTCCAATTTAATACTTAAGAAACCTTTGATTAACAATGACTGCATTATAATTTTCTACGAGAGCAATAACTTTTTGCATCGATGTCTGCTTATTTATGGGCAAAATAAAGAGGCTAAAGACAACTTATGTACATATCCTCAAGCACAATTATAGATATAGCATTATTGTATAAATATTACCTGAAGGGTAATATGTCTGTGTGTTTCTTTAATGCAGAAGTTATAAAACATATGAATTAAGTAAAGAAATAGTCAAGATCTGTAATAACTAGATAAAAATTTCTCTTCAGGTATTCTCAAATAATGTATGAAACAGAAATGTGTCTACATTTTTCAAGAATTTTAGACCATTCTCACTGAAAGAATTTGGTTTTTGTCAGATGGGATTTTGAGGAAAAAACTCTATTATTTTGAACTAAGAGTTTTCCTAACACAATATAGATGGAACAATTCAACTCTAAACTATTATTTTATAGAGTTACTTAATTGGTCTTTCTTCTCTGGGTCTCTAAATTTTCTTCTTGGGCTTAACTCTTTAAAAAGAATTTCTCTAAGCACAGAAATATACCTAAAAGGAAATTGTAATTGGTAATTTACTTCTAAAATATTGAGCTAGTCTCTGCATTCATATAAATATATATATGAATGTACATATATATACATATGTAAATATACATATCCAGAGGGAGAGAGTGTGCTACTTATATTATGTAGTTATAGGTTTACTCAATTTGGATTGGAAGAACAGCTGGCAACATTTCTTGAAGGAAGATTATGTCCCACAGTAGTGAACAATGATATCAGGATATTGCATTCTAGATTTCTTACGGGCAGAAGCAAGTCAACAACTCAAAAGCAGGAACCATGAATATTTATCATGGAAAACACCAGCTAAACAACTGAAGGCCATTGGATCTGAAATTTTCCTTAGAAATTCAATTGATGATGACAGTTGGTAATTTTTCTTCACATGTTTTCTTTTCTCTCATATGAATATTTTATTTTGTAAATTCAATGGATCCAAACACAGAAATATAACTAAAATGTTTATCACCCTAAAAATTACTCAAAAAAATGAACACCCCCTCATACATATGACAAAACACACATTTAAAAAATAATTCTGAAGCTCATGTTATATCTTTTATTCAAAGACCAAAACCTTTTCATATATCTTATTTTATTTATATAACTATTTTTTGGTTCCTTGCAAGAGAAAATAGCTAGATGTGCAATACACAGAGCCATCACAGAAGTCACCAAGAAATATTGCTGGCTTTTGCTCTATTCTGTTCACTCTGGTCATTGTAAAGATGTATGACACTCTTAAAATGTATTGGCCACCTTGTGGCTTACCATTTGTCTAATCACAATATTTTTGACTTTGACTTAAGGTTAGAGACACACAGTATGGCCTTCATTTTACCTCTGGAGACTTTCAGATTTAATGTCATATCCAACAGTAACTTTTTGCATTTCAGATTCATAGTTTCATGATGTAGAGTGCCTACATTATTCATTGTCTTTCCCTTGCCCAAGACAAATACAGATTAATGATGGTATTGAGAGGAATTATACTTCATCCATTCCACTGAGCATTAATTTCAAAAATGGAGAGGTAGACATTCTCTCATTTTTATTGCCTGCCTATAGAGGAATTATGATTCCAGCCAAATTCCTGAAAGTGGAAGCGTGGTTCCTAGAGAGAGATGCAGTATCCCCTCGGAGCTTACTTCATCTATGACTACAAAGAAGGTGTTCAATCTCTTTTGTAGTGAGAATTGCTCACCTGTCTGATGTGTTCAGCTTTGTTCTCTGTTTCATGCACTCCATCACTCCAGAGATTGCCTGGTTCCTGACTTCTCATTTACATACTAAGATCATTCTCTCTGAAGTGTTTTCCTTCAATCTGGGTAAGATTCATAGGTTTTTCTTGTTACCTAGTACACAATGTTTCATTTGTTGTCACTGTTTATGGCAAGTTTACCCTTTCAAGTGTGCTTTGAGAGAGGACATTTCAACTTTTTTATATTACCTTATTAATACATTTTATATATCACTTTAGCTATTACTCTAACAAATATGTGGGTTTAGATTGTTTGCAGGAATGCTTGGTAATGATAAAGTACTCTCCAAGACATTCAAACTTTTCTCAGAATAGAAGCTTTTATGTATTTATAAGATAGGCTTGCTGACCCCAAAACTTTCAGTCTTCTGGGAACTCTTATTTTTAATATTCAAAGAAAATAGCTAGAAGTTCCATTTACTTACTTGAGGATATCCACAAAAATATCTGCAAGAGTTCTCTGAGAGTTGTCATTTCTCTTCTTCAACTCCTGTTCTGATATCCTGTTTCTGCCAGTTTCTCAGTCCTCACACTGAGTCTCTTCTTCATCTACTTCTTGATAGCTTCATCCCACGTTGTATACTCATGAACACATTAATCTCCTCCCACATCTAGTGACAAAAATTCACAATAATTGTATGTAGTCAAAGTTTTACTCAATATTTTGGGTAATGGGAGTGGTTTACAACACTATACAATATGGGCAGCAACTTAAAATTTAATAGTAGCTCTCACTCAAAAATTCATCCATTCCATGCCAGGGTGAACCTCTTACAATTCATGCTCCCCCTTCACCCCAGTTTATTGCCATCTTGCCTTCCTTCTTCTCTAGTTCCAAGATTAGATATAAAAATTGTTGATAGCTCCTTGCACACAAAAATTAGCTCACTTACTCCTCTATAATGGAAATTTTGACTTTTAACTTACTTGTTCAAAACAAAACAAAAAAAAATTAAGGTGTTCTCTTAGACAAAGGGCCATTTGTTTCTTCTCTCTTTCTATAAAACACGTCTTTTGTACAAATTATTATGTCAGTCCTCTCCTACTCTGCTTTTGTTTGTTACATATACATTCTTGGAGTAGTTTATTTATTTATCAAGTATATAAAAAATATATTTGTTGGTTGTCACTAGCTGAAGATTATGGGCAATGATTTGTGCTAGGTTTGAGAGATAGGACCAGCAATAAGACTCAACTCTACCCTCAGAATGCCTACAGTCTGCTGGCACAGAGGGAGCAGTAAATAGACAAGCATGATGTCGTGTGACTTGAGTTGTGCCAAAGATAATGTGAGAACACCAGTGGTATTATCTAACCTGGAAATGAAGCAGAGGGGCCACAGAAAACTCCTTAGACAGAGATAATCTGGGACATTGGGGCATGAGAAGGAAGGAGAATAAGGGAATACAAGGAAGAAATGGAGAAATGGAGAATGATGAGAAAGGAACTGAAACGCTCTCTTAGGTGACTCTTGGGTGAGAGCTAGGTTAAAAAATACAGAACATTTTTAGCTTTCTTATAGATGTTTTTATTTAACATACTACCTTTGTGATTTTTTAAAGTTGTTTCTTATATTACTCCCATGAAGTTAAGATATCCTTTTCCTTTCTGAATATATTCCGTTGAAAAGTTACCCATGCAGTGTAATTTGCATGCCTGAGCAGGACTGCATCTCCTTCAGACAAGGAGTAGTTGATTTTTAATGATAAATGCCTATTAAAAAACAACAACGTTCAATTAGATGTCAGTTCTCTGTTTGGATAAAAGGAAACAAAAATTTTGATACTTTTTTCGCTTCTGAATGCACCAATGATTTTATCATTTACTAATAGCCTTAGATGATTAAGATTTATTCAATATAATAATAATGAATAGATGGTAGGGTCAGCTAGTTTTAGTGTATGAGATATATTTTAGACATTAAAGAATCAAGTGTGAATCAAACTCTCGAGTTCTATCACGTGTGTTCTAAGGCACACTCAGATAATAAGAAAAGGCCAAATTCTCTTCCAAAGAGCTTTTGGCATGAAATTAAAGTTCAAATGAAGTTTTTCTGAATAAAGAACAATTACATTTAAGTGTTTATACATTTATTTAAAAATTACTCTTATAATATATTATATATTACATATATAATATATATTATATATTATATATATATATATATAGTATATAGTGTATAATGCCTAGTGTCTTATGATTTTAGAAGGACAGTATCTTCTTTGGTTGTGTGGGATCATCCTTCACTGATTTTAAGGTGGTTGCTTGTTAGTCTTCTCCAATTGTGTCTTACAGATTGTGTGAATTATGAATGTTTATATGCTAGATGAAGACTGATTGTTGTCCTGAACTTGACTTTGAAGTACCCACAAGGAAAGCATCTTTGAGGATGTCTTTTTTTTCCCTAGATGACTATTCTGTTTGAAGTCTTCAACAATATGTAGCCTTGGTTGCAACAGGGACCTCTTTATAGCTCTTATAATGAAAAAAAGTCAAGCACTGGTTTGCAAAGTACTGAGCTGAAATGAAATTTTTCAAGAGGAGCTCAAGTATTTAGTTTATCCCATATGTCCACACAGAATTTGCTGTTACAGAGGAAAAAAAGTAGATTTTAGTGCTTCATAATTAATGCCAGGGAACTATGATCCTGGCATGACACAAACTGTATCACCAAAAGAAAAGGTAAAGAAAAATGATGATTGCTTAGCAATTTACACCAGAGGATGAAAGGGAAAGGCATTTTAAATGAATAGTCCTAAAGCCTTGATGCTGCCCTGCCATGGTTCATCAGTCTTTTCTGCGTTGTATCTCCAGTGAAAAGGGGACTTCACAGTCACTAAGGGAATACCAAACAGTAAATTTTTCAAAAGAAGGCGGCTTTCACATTTTACTTTAGAATTTTCTCTATAGTACATAAGCTTTTAGTATGGAATTTGATTAAACATACTCTGCTGCCTGGAAAAGCTTTTCCTTATAAATGCTGGCTAGTTTTATTGTCAAAAGCATATCCAACTGCAATATCTTTAATTGCATTGAAGAAACTTGTGCTTACAATTCCCTGTCCTGAGGTTTTTATATACATGAAATGTATTGTCTCTGTACTCACTTCCTTAAGGACCAGAAAGTTGGCTTTTGTAGAATTTGTGCAGAACATTGTTATTACTAGTAAATTGTGGTCTCTTTTCTTCATATAGCATCTGTAGGGCTCTTTTCTCCACTCAATCTACCATCACATCCTTCAGTTTCCGTAGCAAGCAGATGACCAGGTGAGGATATGTAGCTATATCAAAATAACAGTCATACATCACTATCCAGGTCCCTAGAAGGGAATAATGATGTGGGCTGTGGTCTGATTTGAACTTTCTCCCCACTGAGTTCAATATTGCTCCATTTTAGGTCAGTTTTCAAAAGCCGCAGAAGGAACAGTGCCTAGGAAAGTGGTCATATATTGATACTTAGGAGGAAGCATTATTCATGAATGTCCTGTTTTATGAATTATGTCTGAGAGATTTGAGCTAACTACAAATATGTAAATCATATTGTTGAACTTTTTTTTAATTTATAGATGTGTGCAGTTAACAAAAGTGGCTTAGTGGCATTACCTGCTTTTCAGAGAAGAGTGTTGAATGCTTTTAAAATTATATTATATATGTATATATAATTTTTATACATACATATACACACACATATATATAATATACAAAGATGGGGATAGTTCATACATAGAGAAACCTCAGCTTGTGTTGATTATACATCAAATTTTATTTGCAGTCCTTGGTTTTGTATTATTTATTATTATTTTTTATTAATTGCAATAACATTGGATTATAACATTATATAGCTTTCAGATGTACATCGTAATATATTTTGAATTCTGTGTAGATTACATCGTGTTTAACACTCAAAAGCTAATTATAGTCCATCACTTCACATGTGAGCCTAATCACCCATTTTGCCCTCCCCCCCACCTTCCCCTATGGTAACCACCAATCCAATCTCCATTGCTATGTGTTTGTTTGTCGTTGTTACTATCTTATACTTATGGGTGAGATCATATGGTATTTGACTTTCTCCCTCTGACTTATTTCACTCAGCATAATACCCTCCAGGTCCATCCATGTTGTCACAAATGGTCGGATTTCATCATTTCTTATGGCTGAGTAGTATTCCATTGTGTATAAATACCAAATCTTCTTTATCCATTCGTCCCTTGATGAGTACCTGGATTGCTTCCAAGTCTTGGTTATTGTGTATAATGCTTCAATGAACATAGAGGTGTGCATATCTTTATGCCTTTGCGTTTTCAAGTTCTTTGGATAAATACCCGGAAGTGGGATAGCCGGATCATATGGTAGATCTATTCTTATTATCATTTTTATCAATGTCTAATGTCTTAAATAGAAAGAAAGCCTTCCATCTGAACATTAGCTTAGTAGTTTTCTCTGTAATAGAGAAATTTTTAGAGTGCTAATATAAAAGTGTGCACCCAACAGTTACAGCTACTTTTATGGTCTTTTTTTATTCTCACAGAGGAAAAACAACAACAAAAAACTAGACAATTACCATATTGACTTTTGGGAATTACAAGAATGCAGGTCAACTAGAAAGCTAGTGTCTGGGATGATCTAAACAACAAAGAGGTGGGGAAAAGGATATAAGGATGTTCATGAATTGGAAGACTTAATAGTATTCAGATGTCAATACCAAAACAGATCTGCAGATTCCACGCAATCTCTATCAAAATACCAATGATGTTCTTTTCAGGAATAGAAAAAGCCATCCTAAAAGTGTTGTAGAATATTAAGGGACCATGAATAGACAAAACAATCTTGAAGAAGAAGAACAAAGTGGGAAGACTCACACTTCCTGAATTTAAAATTTATTACAAGATACTGGCATAAAGACAGACATAGAAACAAATAGAATAGAATAGGGAGACCAGAAATAAATCCTCACACATATAGTCAAATGACTTTTGACAAAAGTCTCAAGACAACTCAGTGAGGAAGGGAGAGTCTTTCAACAAATGGTGTGCTGGGACAAATGGATGTTCATCTACAAAAGAATGAAGTTGGACCCTTACTTTATACCCTGTACACAAATTAACTCAATGAGGATTACAGACCTAAATATAAAAGTGAAAACAATAAAAATCTTAGAAGAAAATGTAGTAGAAATCTTCACAACATTGGATTTCTCATTGATTTCTTGGATATGACACCAAAAGCACAGCAGAAGAAAAAAGTGATAGATTGGAATTCATCAAAATGAAAACCTTTTTTACATCAAAGCACACTGTCAATAGAGTGAAAATGCAACTTATGGAGTGGGGAAAATATTTGCAAATCATTTATCTGACAAGGCAATAATATATAGATTATATTTAAAAATTCTATAACTCAAAATAAAACGAAAAATAATGATTAAAATATAGGCAAAGGACTTGAACAGACTTTTCTCCAAAAAAGCTAAGTGACTAGTAAGAACATGAAAAGATACTCAACATCACTAATCACTAGGAAAATGCAAATCAAAACTACAGTGAGATGCCACCTCACACCTATTAGGATGGCTATTGTACATATATATTTGTTGTATATGTATCTATTTATATATTTATATGTGTATGTATGTACATACACACTACTTTGGGGCAGATAAATGCTCTCAGAAGCTTAATTGAAATTTGAGGAGAACCGAATTCCATAGATAGAAGGAAATTCTGCATATAGAAGAGAAAATTGTATAAAGCTTTAACAAATTGACTACCATGATATGCCTAAGTATCCATCACGGTACAGAGAGGACTCTTGGGCAAGATTTTTCTGTTTGAGAAGTTGATTTTATAGGATGTGAAGATTTGTAACATGCAAGGTTACAAAATGCAGAGTGTCAATATCTGAATAGAATCTTGCTTTAATAACCCAAGAAGGAATGTAAGCACTTGAATTCTTAAATGTTAAAGGGTAGAAATCATAAATAGAGGTGATTTTCTTTCCTTTTTTTGGCTGAGAAAGATTGGTCCTGAGCTAGCATCTGTGCCAGTCTTCCTCTATTTTGTATGTGAGTTGCTGCCACAGAATGGCTGCTGATGAGTGGTTTAGGTCTGTGCCCAGGAACCAAACCCGAACCACTGAAGTGGAGCTTAACCACTAAGCCAAAGGTGATTTTCCTGATAAGACTATATCTTCATTCTGCCTTTGTTTCCTCATGCTGTCATCACAAATTTCACCTTGACTCAGCCCTTGTTTTCTTATAGATATAACTTTTTTCCCTCCTATATTGTAATGGACTGAAATCATGTTTTCAGAGGACTTGGAGACATTATAGATCAGGGAGATTCTCTATTGCTTCTCTATCTACTTTAGAAGCTGCAATCAATGGAATTTCCCAACACTGTTATGCAGCATCATCCTGTATGAATCAGTATTAAGTCCACACAGAGACTAGATGTATGAATAGAAGGTATTTTCTGCTCTTAGAAGGTTGAATACTTTTCCACAAGAAAATTTAACCTTGAAAAGGAGACAATAAGAGATGGCAACCCATATATGGGCACTGCCTCTTTTCCCCTTTATGTTTGGCTATCAAAAAATATGTCTAAGCTATAAAGAGATGAGAAACTTGAAAACAGACGGCCCATCTGTTTCTGTCTTTATGAATTGTGGAGCATTTGAGAGAAATGTCAATCATGTAAATTGAGGTCTTAGAGAACTCTACCATTCCATACAAGCCATTTGTGAACTGCTGCCATATCTTTTCCTTATTCCACTGAATTGAGAGTATTTGCTGCTTATTAGTATAATTTTGGTATCTAGTAGCATGTAATTTATCTTTAAGTAATACAAGGCAAACAGGGATTGACGGGGCAATCAGCCAGAATCATTTGATCTTTCTCAAATATCCATAATAAATGAATAATCCCAAATGAAGCACAACTATGAAGTAGAAGAACTAGGTAGTTAAGATCACAAACTTTGGAGGCAAAAAGTCCTGAGTTTAAATCATCTTAAGTTAAAATATTTTAATTTCTGAGTTATCTTCTGTTAAGTAGGAAATGTGGAATTCTGATATGTATATATCTAATTCATAAGCCTGTTCCAGAGAAGAGATAAAGTCTTTCAGAAGTTATTTTGCATAGATAAAATCCTGATGACAGCCATACAACAACCCAGATCTCTCCACCATGTTCTTTAGAGGTTTCTTGTTAACATCATCATGTAACAATAGCTAGTATTGTGTGTGTGTGGATGTGTTATATATACAGACCTATAATATAAATAGCAGTATGTGTAATTTTATTGGATATACATTTTTATAATGTTAATGTATGTTCAGTAAAACTTCCAGTTTTTTTGTTGGTGAGGGAGAGAACAAGCATAATAATTAACTGAAGTGATTCTACCATTCAGCTATAACTATTATAAACAATCAGAACCATAGGGGTAGCTGGCGGAAAGACCAAGATGCCCTGACCTCAGTTTTTGAAACTGGTTCAGTAGGTTTGGATTGAAGTTAAGCATCCTTTGTATTTTTAAAAGAACTCTTCCTGGAAATTCTCATTTGCTTCCTCCAGTTAATATTTATTTATATACAAGAGTGATGCATCAGCATTTCTGTATTTGATAATACCCCCTAACATACATGTTATTATTTAACCCATAGGTAGAATAAATGAGACAAGATCAGTTTATTTATTTCCCTTCCTGTCCTTCTAAACTCATGCCGAAGCGCTATTCGTTTCCTAACTGTGTGTAAGTTCTGGGTAGTCTCCACGAATTTTAGAGTTATTTTCAAATAAAAAAGTTATCTGGTTACACACACACAACACACAATATTCTCAGTTCACTTATTAATATTTCCAGATAGTTGTAATACTGTAAATATCTCTAAGTGAGCTTTGGTCAAAGTGAAAGCCTCCTCTTGCCCTGGCACAGTTTTAGTGCTTATACTGCTGGTTGTTGCACAGAGAAGCCTGCTACCCACAGCATCCAGCATTCTAGGTTTTTCAGGTGTGAGTCAGGCACTAATCCACAGTGTCCTTCAAAGTCCAGGGGACACTTAACCAAGCTTCTACATGGTTACCTTGGAATCTCTTTCATTTTTACTTGCATATCCCTTACAGAATAAAATGTAAAATTTTCAGCTTCAGTAGTGAATAAGGAAAGATACAGCTGATAGATTTTGAGTGGAGAATTGAGGTGATGATGGGCAAGGAAAGACAACTTCATGTTAGTGTCTAAAGTTGATGAAATAAGAAGCAGAGGTTTAAGAATGTGATTTAAATTGCAAAGGTAACCAGTAATATTACTAATAAAAGTAGTAAAAAATTGTGAGGAGGCAGGAGACAGCAGTTGATGAATGGTATAAATGGACACATTCTTATCTTTCAGAATGGGGAGTCATAAATGATGACTAGAACTGATAAAGAAAAGTGTGTGTAAAGGTGGGATTACAGATAGGCAAGTTAACAACAGAAAATTTTAAATGTTCAACTACCCTCACCCTAATATGTTTCTGAAGCTAGAAGAGTGAGGCAGAATATTGTAGCCCTTCTCTAATACTAACTTTACTATAGTTAATCAAAACATTTAAAAACAAATAATATGACTTTATTATTCTGGGCTTTCTAAAATAAGTTTATTGGGTGAGTCCTTTCTACATATACTGAAAATTTAATCATAAAAATTAAGTTAATGATAACTTAATTTTTCCACCAGTGGTAATTACCAAAAAATGATGTTAGATATTTGTCATGCTAACGATATTTAATAAGACAATAATTAAGTTGCTAGAGACCTTACAAGTATTGAAATTTACTAACATCATTAAGTTTTTTAAGCAATAAGTTTTATTAAAGCAGCAACAAGGCCCTGAATGGTCAGAAATCAGTACACAAATTGTACTTTCCATAATGCAAAAAAAAAGTGACTCATCATCTCCTTTTCTAACTGCATCTTCTTTGCTCCTGTCACTCATCTGTATCCTTTTGTTAAGTGTGAACGCTCTTCAGTGTTCCCAACTTTTTACTCTCTTATTATGCGGCTGGTTCTAGCCACTTTCACGGTTTTATACACTTTGATATATTGTCCTTCGATATCTTTCCTTACCTACAAGATCGTTTGTCTAGACTGATATGTTAAGTGCCTGGAACATGGTGTCTAGGATGAATGGGGTGGCTAGAAAGGGCTATGTTTTGAATGAACAAGTGAATTCATTAATTTAAAGAAAGATAATATGTATAAATTGCTTTAAAAATGCAAGGAGATTCTTCACACAGGAACTGTTGCTCCATAACATTTAATTACAGCAGTAGGACTGGATTGATAAGGATTCAACTATTTCCTAATCGAGGGTGGTGACAAGAAGCACTGGGCTAACTTGGGTAGTTGACTATATCCTGTGCAGGTCTTCAATCCAGATTACATGGGTTAGATTTGATTTCTTAATCACACAGGTTTTCTTGGACATATATACTTTTTACCTTTGTGTTTATTGTTAAATATACATTTTATATTTTTATAATTATATTGTCTCATACATACTGTCTATATTAACCCTTTATCAGATCAAGTCTTTCTTTTCTCATTATCACGTGAAAATTTAGTTTTTGTTAAAGCAGCTGATCTTTTTCCACTTCATTTAGTTAGGTTAAAAAGTGCCCATCTCTTCGTTTTACGGATAAAAGAACCTATAACCCCATCGAAGCAAAGCCTATGTGCTACTAATTACTTTTGGTGTACAGTGACATGAAATTCATTTTCCATGAGAACTCTATTACTGAAGCTTCATTTAGCTACTTGTAATGAAGATTCTGGCAGTCTTAGTCACCCTCTTGTTATTACAGCAATGTGCAGCTTTTAAAAGTGAAGGGCTTGATGTTCAACTCAATTTTATAAAACATCAAGGTGCATTTACTTTGCCCTGTATAAGAACTGATGAGTATGCAAGATGAGGTTAATGCAATGGGTAAAATAAATCAATTCCATGTCTCAACTAATAGCCTTAATAGTTCAGCAAACCACATAAAAGTTTGCTTTTAAATGAACACTTAGCCTAATTTGACAGCATGCTTGCCATTAGGCAACAATTACTGTCATTAGAGAAACATTTTTTCTTCTATCCCTAGTCAAATCTAGGAAAAACAAGAGGTAGGAAGAAAGGACGACAAACTGTTTACTTCTAACATTAAATTGTGGTACCTGTGAGTCAAACTCATTATGCTTATGTAGCTGAAATGACTAATAAATTTTCACAGCCAGTAATTTGGACCTGAAACACATTGGGTTTATTAGTTAAAATTAAATGCCATGTACGTGATTGCTTAGAGAGAAGGGAGATTTTTTTTCTAAAGCTGTGTTTTGTCTTACAGCGTTAGTCACTTTCTTCCAGGTTTTGCAATCAGATAGAAACTTTCTGTGTAAATTGCATACATAGCAGGCTTGCAATTTTTTTTTAGCTTTAGTCTTATAATAGAACATTAAATAGAGTTATTTCTGAAAATGTGAATCTTCATAGGCAAATACATTAGAGTGTGGATATAAAATCTGAAGCAGTAACTCTCAATTGGGCTCTTCCTCCTCTGTTCTTTCCCTCCTTCCTCTCTTTCCCTTCTCTCCTTCTTCTCCTGGCTTCCTCACTTCTGCCCTCCATCCACTTTTCTGCCACAATGCAGTAATACTGAAAAGCCTCTGCTGTTTTTGGCAAAAACAGATATTTAAGCAACATAATTCAGTGGTATGTTGCATAATACTTTTATGATATACTCCTCCAGACCAAAGGAGCAGGTGAATAAAAACTTTATATTCCAAACATTTTATAATGAGCAAACCAGTTTTTCTGAAATTTCTTTTTGTAACTTTGTAGATCTAATACTAATGTTTCATTTTGGTTTTTCAAAATCCAAGGAGATTTTCATGGCATAAAATTAAATATTTTAGTTTTATTTCTTACCCATATCTTTAAGAAAATTGTACAAAATGAGTTGGGGTTGGGAATCCTGCCCACTGCTTGTTTTCGTAAATAAAGTTTTACTGAAACACAGCCACATCTATGTCTTTATCTATTGCTATGGCTGTTTTCACACTACAGTGGCAGAGTTGAGTAGCTGCAACAGCTACCATCTGGCCCTAAAAGCCTAAAATGTTTACTATCGAGTTCTTTATAGCAAAAGTTTGCCAACCACTGCACTAGAGCATACATTTGGCTTGATATTTTGAACTTCTAGTGAAAGACTGAACTGAACTGTCATATCATTGGTTGGAAGACTGCTGCCTCATAATATGTAAGATAATTCATCATTTAGGCATTTATTCCTTTATTCAACCATTCTTAAATGTCTCCTGGTACCATTCTTAAACACACCAGGTACTTTGCTAGGTGATGAGAAGACAAAACTTGATAAGATAGCCCTTGATGATAAAGAAACAGATACAAATGTTAATATAATGTGCCAAACTCTAATAGAGATATGATCATTGTCAGTCTTATACAGTTTGTAAGGTATACGATGAAAGACATACTTATCCTTCCCTTCTAGTTCTCCAAAGTAATAATTCTCTAAAGAGTAAAGCAGGAGCCTTTGATTTCTGAAAACCCCGTTCTTTAAACCTTTTGAGATATGCAGAGAAAATTCATAGCGAATGGGCCACATAGCTATAAGTTAAGAATAATATTGGTTTTACTGCCATAATTATTCCGATTTTTCCATTTGCTTCTTCCACCTGTATTCCTTTCACATATTTTAAAAATAAAACTCTAGATACATGTTTTTCATTTTTGTCTTAATATTATCCTTTTATTCTGCTTTAAATGGAAACTATGTTGCACTAAAATATTTTTCTAGAAGCATATGCTTTGACTCTGTGAGGACACGGTCAGCATTAATTAAATTAAAGGGGTACTTTGGGGGCCTGGAGTAGAAGAGATTAGATAGAACTCCTTTTACTCTCCCACCTGGCTTATTTTTTACCTCTTTCGTAGTTCCCATGGATTCAGAGCTACAGGTTTTTCTAAAGGAGGTCAGATTTTGTGGACAGATTCAAGTACAGGATGAGAAATCAATATTTCCTTATCCTTCTTCCCCTGGAATCATCCAGTCATCAAGTATTTATTGAGAAGCTATTTCATGGCCAGCACTGTGCACACTGATGACATGAAGCCTAAAGCTTCAGCAAAAATGGAATTTAAATTGTGTGTTTTTCTGCATTTTCAAATCACTCATGTACCGCAAACATGCTCCAATCTACCTGTGCAGTCTCCTTTTTTTCCAGTTTAAAATGTCTTCTACTTTGAAGTTGTTTCCAGTTTCTCCAGGCAATGTTAATTGTTCTAACCTCTGTGTCAAAATAACCTATTATTCCCCTCTTGGTAACAATGCTTAACTTATTTTACTGTGAATTATATATTTACTTGTCAGACTCTCTTCCTAAATTGTCAGCTTTCTGAGGTCAGGCAGTTTGGTTTTGCACATCATGTTTTTCCCCAGCCTCCAACATAGTGCCTGCCTGGCATAGCATAGGTGCTTCATAAATGCTAGTGGGAGAGTATGATTGAAAAAAAAATCCCCTGTTCATGATCCGTTTTTCATAAACACACATTCAACTAGAAAATATAACATTCTTTTCAAAAGAAAAAATATTGATCTAAGAGGATACTTTTAGATAAAAATTTAATCATTTTTGGAACTTATTGTCATTTAAAAATATTTGGTTATAATTAATAATGTCAACAATATTTAATACTGCTGAGTCTGACAAAAATCCGGACCTCCGAGGTCTCTATAATACTCCTTACTGGTAGTATACCCCACCTCAAATCAAAAAGAGGAAATGTGTTGGGAAAAGGAGATATAGTTAAGTAAAATAGTGTTATGAGCGATAATTAGAATTGTAGCTTGAATTTTTATAAACTTCTAGGTTAATCAGACCTTATTATATAATATGAAACTGTGTTACTTTACTTATGTTGTAACTGCTAAGAGATAAATATTTGTATCTTCCAAAGACATGCCTGACAAGTAGATATCCCCCAGCAAGAGATTAATGCAAATTACTGGTTAAGTGTTGAAATAACTATTGGTGTTTTAATGCTTTTCACCTAAAAAAAGTTTTGCCACTCTTTATTCTCAACGCAGTTCCTTCTCAGATGACATCAATTTCAAGCATTCATTGAAATAGTTTGGAGGGTTTTGCTACACATATTGTAATCCATCATGTCCTTTAGCAACGTAAAGCCTTCTTCTCCAGGGAGGGGCCTTGTAGCCTTGTGAATAAGGGTTAGTGCATGATGGATCACACCAGGCTGACTCACTTCAGAGCTTGCGAGATACGAAATAATAGGAATCAAAAGCCACAAAAATATGCTGGGGAAAACAGGTCAATCCTGGTATAATTACTTGTATATCTTTTTTTATTTTAAACCTGGAGGATGATATGTTTTGATCAAAACCCAACATATGTCAATAAGACCTGCAAACCTATTTAATTGTGCTTTTTAATTTCTTAGTAGGCAGTATTCTCTTCTACAACACTTTTAAATGGAAGTTTTTCTTTTTTAAGAAAAAAGTTATTGACTTAAAGCTACAAAATACAGATATGCTGTTAACAGGAGACTTCAAAATAAGTAATTTGCACCTTTCATGCTATAGTAACCTACTCTCTTCATCTTGGGAGAAAATGTATATTTTATTGACTATTCATGATGGCATGATAAAGTTCAGTGTTACTTCTAAGATCTGACTTTTATTTGTCAGTGATTTAATGATCAGTGTTTTTTATTTCTATCTTGAGGAAAAGAAATGCAAAGACAGTGCATACAAAACTTTATACAACGCATAGTCTTTGTATTGAACAAGCAGGACTCACAAGATGCCATCATGACATTGACACAACTATCTTTTTATTCCCCACAGCCCCTTTCTCCTGTTCCTATAAGAAAATAGTGCCAAGTTCATGACTTTTCTAGACTTTCTTAGAAATAATAAAACCTTAGATTTACTTTAAATCACAATCATAGTCACAATACAATGGCTCGTTTAATCCTCATAAAAATACTAAGAAAAGGGTATTATTATCTGCATTTTCCACATGAGATATCTAAAGGGAAATAACTTGCCGAAGGTCCTCTAACTAGCAAGAGAAATCCAAGGATAGGTTTGTCTGACTTCCATGTCCATGCTTTTCCACTTCACCATGCAGCCTACGCTCTAGCACAGTGATAGGCAGATGAGTGTTCTTATGAATTATTTGGACCCATCTGCTCAAATTTGTATAAGTTTACATCTGTAGGAATTTCACGTAAGAGTAAATATGTCTAGCAGCAGCTCATTGTTGAACAAGGCAATCATTTCTTCTTAATGGAGAACTCTAATTCTTCATGTTGCAAATTCTAGTACTTTTCAATGCGTTGTAACATTATGATTGTTTTTTGCTGATATGTCAACTCAGTTCTGTTCTCAGACCTGGTGTACCATTGGCTAGGTTGTATTATTATTTTGATAGTTAATATTTGATAGAAGCACATTCATTCTATGTAATAGAACTCTAACTTTGGCTGTTTCTTCTATATTTGTATCAGACTTCTGATTAGCCCTTTTTTCATCTGACTTCACGAGTGGTCCAAATACAAGTAATAGTGAAAAGCAACAGGTAGTGTCAATGGCAAAATCGTTGGCAATTGCACTCCAGGTCAGCTTTCTGGATCTAAATGACTCAAGTCAATGTACTCCTCTGTAATGCTTTCCATAACAAGTAGGCAGTATTTTTCTCTTCTAAATTCCTATGACTTTTCTTTTCTGAAGAAGATTGGCCCTGAGCTAACATCTGCTGCTGATCTTCTCCTTTTTGCTTGAGGAAGATTGTCTCTGAGCTAACATCTGTGCCAATCTTCATCTATTTTATATGTGGAATGCTCCCACAGCATGACTTGATGAGCAGTGTGCAGGTCTGCGCTTGGGATCTGAACCTGCAAACCCTAGGCCACTGAAGCAGAGTGCACAAACTTAACCACTATGCCACTGGGCCAGCCCCAACCTTTTTTCACTCAATATTTCTGATTATATCACTTAAAAATTTTATTGACAATGCCCAATGCATATCCATCTCCTTGATTAGAAGGTGATTTTCTTGAAGACAGGAAATATATGTTTTTTCCAGGACCATGTATGCGTGCAATAAATGATCTTCCTTGAGCTTAACCTGATGTTGAAATGGCTTTAAATCCATCAAAGAAACGCCTTGCCTTCATTCATAGTTTTCACTTGACTGTCAAGTTGAGTACTCAAAGCTCTATCATATTAAACTTTTATTTTTCTTTGGGATATCTGAATATCTCTATTTAAAATTCCTATCGTCTATAGTAGTGGTTTATAGGTATATGGATTAAGGGACTAACACATTTCCCCAAAATATTGGAAATTAGATTTTTATACTGCTATGCAAGACCATTAAACATTTGTGTCTGTTTAACAAACAAAAAAAGAGTGGCCATCCATTATCTCTGTCATTTTATCAAGAAGTTATTTTTATTTATTTATTTTATGGTGGTATTTTTGCTCTTTATTTCTGATATGTGAAGACAGAAAGACAGGAGAGAAAGAACTGGTTTTCCCCAAGGGCATACAGATTCTCCTACCACTTCACTTTCTTACTAGGAATTCAGTTCATCACATGCATTGAATACCTGCTGTGTACAGAGCACTGTGCTGATTGCTAAAGGGATTGACTTTCTTTTGGTCTCTGACTATAAATGCAGGTGACACTGTCACTTTCCTCAATTTCCCATTACCTCTATTTTTTCAAATTTTTAAACTAAAGTGTAGAAACGATATAATCTCAGAATAAAAACCAATTTTTGAAAATATAGACTTACTTTTATTTAAAAATTCAAGACACTATCCTCATCATGCTCTTTTTTCCATGGATTCTACTTGGCAGTAGTCTGTGGACTAGAAGGAGAGAACTGCTCGTCTGAGATGCAAGGCCATAGAGTAAAGGGTCTGGAGAGCAGTGAGGGGAGCCTCATGACTCCCCTTCTGTATACAACACTGAGCAGAAGATCCCGGTGGTCGGTTCATGTGTATGACTCAGCCAGTCTTATATCTTTGGCTTAGTAAGACTTCCATTATATGAAAAGTAAGAAGCACAACAATTCAAGCTCTAAAAAAATTAGATCCCCCTTTGATGGAAAGATGTGAATTGACGTGCCTTATATGTAAAGCAAGGAACAGAAATACTAGCAGATTGTAACAGGCACAGGAACCACAGACCCTTTCGCAGGACATGTTCTATGCCAACCATGGGTGACCTATGGTTCTTCCTCATTGACAAACTGATACTTGCCAAGACTAATGAAGTAGAAGCAAAAGTAAACTCAGATGTAAACAATACCATTATGGGGGGATACACACTCTTCTAGCAAGGAAATAATAAACCTAAGTGTTCCTTCAAAATGATGCATTCTGTTCCTCAAATATTCCCACATAACTGGCAATATAATTTCTAATAATTTATTTCTTTGGATGGGTCTTCCATTTATAAAATGCTAACAGGGCATATGCAAGTTCTGGCAGACATAAAGGTTCTAATAGTCATAAAATATATTAACGTAATATTCAAAGCAACAGAGTCAAGACAGACTGCCTAATTGTTTAAATCCCTTCTGTCTTTTCATAGTCCTGTTCTAATAGTAATTGTTTTCCAACATCTTCACTTATTTATTTCTTCTCATACCTCCAGCCTCTTTAGAACAAGATGGAGCTGGTCACTACTGATGATTTGTGATTCACCTTAGTTTTAGTAATTGTAGAACTTCCTTTCTCCTCACAGTGCAAATAATACCAATCTATTTCCTTGCTTTTGCTATGTTTACTTTTTTATCCAAAGAAATAAAACTGCATGCCTTCCCAAAGTGCTTAATGCTTACTGCCTACACAAATGCTAAGCATTTCATTTCACCTGATACACTAAGAACCATGTATTCAGTAAAAATAAACTCCAAGGACCCCAGTACATTAACAAATTGCAGCCCTCTTTTTTGCCCTGCTCTGTAGCTTGCTCTCTTCCCTGTTGCTGACATCTTAAGTCTTACAATACTTTCCCTATTTGCCCCCATCCTTAGTTTCCCTTTTAGTTGACTCACTTCCTGTGACAGTCACCTCTGACTCACCTTAGATACCAATCTGCACTTGCCCTTATCGCCTCCTATTTCTGGATCCTTGAGTGTCTATCCTCTCTTTTACCTCCAAACCTAGTTCTGGACCTTGAGACCCTGTCAGGCCTATTTTATCCTACAAAAGAAGAGTAGGCCCAAAGCTAGCAAAGTTGAACAAAGCTGAACCACTTACTAAATGCACAAACTTTATTTTTTTCACAATACCTCATTTCCTAGCAAATCAATTTTGAGATAATGATGATAATTCCTTAACTTGAAGCAATTTGAATCATTCTGTTGCTTGGGGTCTATTATTCAAATCTTCTATCAATAGCTCTGTGTAATGTAGTTTGCTTTTTTTCATGCTTTTCCCATAAGATTGGTTACTTATGTGACCCTTAACTGCTTGACTGCTACATTTGTATGCCTTCGTCTTTCTTACCAATGCAGTTTTATATTTCTTTCAAAACATCCTTCAGCTCCAGCTCCCTTCATAAAGCAATCAAGCGTATCCTGCCCACAACAGCCACATGACCTCACCTATTTCAGAGTGCACATGCTAGAGTTTGGTTTGTACAAAATTTATGTTATTACTTGTTCTTCAGTGTAAGGTTTATCTCCCAAACAGGACTCCAAGCTCAAGAAGGAAATCAACTGTGTCCATAGGTCTTTGCGTTGCTTAAAAACTCAACACATTTCTGGATGTCGCCTGATAGGGACATAATAAACATCAGCAGTCTGGCTTTGTAAAGAATCATTAGTCTGCCTTTTCATGCTTAAATTTTATTGTGAGAACACAGTTCTTGTTAGGGTTTCAAACAAAATTTGTTTGTAGCCTAAAGAGTAAGAACACACTGAAAACCTCCTTACCACCAACAAAAAAGAAAATGATAAAATCTCTCTGTGTCATGAGAGTATGGGTTCAAATGGCGAACAAATGAGATGTGGAATGAAAATAAAGTGTCATCAGGGAGAGATCAAAGCTTTATTTGTTCTTTTGAAAATGTGGACATTTGGATGTTCAGAGTTATTGTCTGAATTCTTTGTCAACAAGAAAGAGATTTGTTGCTCTATTTTGCATATAATGATATTTGATTTAGGAGCATATAGTTTAAACACCAGGGGCAAATAGGCAAGCAGCATGATGCATTTAGTGATGTGTATACAGTATAAATGCTTAATTATAACAATAGTTATTGTAAAGCTTTATATAATACCAGAAGTGGCAATCAGACAAGGGGAGTAGAAAGTTCACAGCTAATCTTTTAAGAGGAATTATGTCAATCACAGGGGATTATTTTATTACCAGTTTTAGTATTCTTGGAAAAAAACAACAACAAAATGATGTGGAGCTTTAGAAATTGATTGTTTGAGCAATTGATTAAATCTCCGTGAAAATGCGATTTTGGCAAATGAGGAAAATAAGAATGACACTCGATAAAGAAGGTTCTCTCTACAGGAAGAAAGAAAGTTGCCTAACTGTACAACTAAAGGTAACTTGGGGGAGGGGGAGAAGAAAGCCTCTAACCCTGGTTCACACAACAAAGATCAATAGTGCTTGCTTTCTCTATACACATGAGTAGGCCTCCCATTAAATTGGCAGTTTCCAACTTTAAGTGTATCTTTTTTTTTTTTTTTTTTTAAAGATTTTATTTTTTCCATTTTCTCCCCAAAGCCCCCCGGTACATAGTTGTGTATTCTTCGTTGTGGGTTCTTCTAGTTGTGGCATGTGGGACGCTGCCTCAGCGTGATCTGATGAGCAGTGCCATGTCCGCGCCCAGGATTCGAACTAACGAAACGCTGGGCCGCCTGCAGCGAAGCGTGTGAACTTAACCACTCGGCCACGGGGCCAGCCCCCAACTTTAAGTGTATCTTAAAAATATCCTGAGGAACTTTTACAAAATACCAATGCCTAGGTCCCACCCTCAGAAATTCTGATTAAATTGTAAGTTCTCCAGATTTTACTGAATCTTCAGGGGAGCCAACCATTGCAATAGGCGATTTCAAAGGAAACTTTACATTTTTCACATCAAGAATGAGTAAACCTCAACCTGCATTGCCCATGAATAAGATGACTAAATATTGGGCCATCTTGGCCTTTGTGCATTAGTGTCACTCCATCAGGGGCACAGGAAAACTGTGAAAATTCTCCCCAAGCAAAACTTGGATTTCTCTCAGGGAATAGTCTGAGTTGCGGTTCTTGTTGCTCCACCCAAGTGCCACGGTATGTTCAGGCTTAGAGTGGCCATGCAAGAAGAACGATAAAGAATGCCATTCCTCCTCTCCTCTGATGTATTTAGAATTATGGCCCTAGCTGTAGGCAGATGCCTCCAGTGGTCATTGGCTTAACGATATCTTAAGATAACCTACAATTTTGCTCCTTTGTGGGGAGAAATCAAAGCAGTATTGACATGAACCATCTCAAAACAAAACACTAATTAATGACCTAGCATCATGGATATATTCAAACTAGAGCCCTAACTGAGCCAATCACCGAAACCTAAAATTGGTCACTCGACATTTCATTGTTCCTTATTCTTCCCTTTCCCTAATCTTCCCTCTTATGGATAATAGCACAAGAAAGTTTGGCATTATTCTTATCTCTCTCTTTCTCTCTCATCTATCAATCTTCTATCTATAATTTTTGTTTTGAACATAAGCTCATATTAGCAAATTTGGATAATTCAGAAAAATGAAAAGAATATAAATCATCCGTAATGGTTCCAGCCAGTGAAAACTATTATCATTTAGTTGTCCACCTTTCTAGTATTTAAAAAATATTATGATGGTTTAATATACATAGTTTTATAATGTATTATTTTCACTTAACAAATGTATAACAAATATTTTTCAATGTTCTAAAACCTTGATAATTCTCAGAATATCTATTTTAGAAGCATGATTTTCTTGAGCAGATCATGGGAACCATGAGATTTAATTCAATGACTATTATGAATTATTTTAGGTCTTTGGGTTTTTTCAAAGGTGTGCTGTGTTATTTTACAAATATATGAATTATAGATAGATAGATAGATAGATAGATAGTGATTTCCATCATTATGTTAAACTTTTTCTACGTATTATCTCATTTAATCCTCACAGAAATCCTTTAAGGCAAGCACTGTTATTTTAATTAGACAGAGAAAACATTGAGGCTCAGATTAAATAAGTTTCTGAAGGTGAGGTTCCTCTGATTCTAAAACTCACATTTCCACTAATTCACCACATTGTCTCCCAGATATTACTACTAAGGTTATTTCAACATTTTTGTGTGAACATATTCAAACACAGAGCAAAACTGAAAGATTTTCCGCTGAGCATCCCTATACTCACTATCTACATTTTACCATTTACTGTTTGTCTCTATCAGCTTTATCACATATCTATCATTTTCATCTTACTATCCATCCATCTATCCCTATTATTTTTGATGCATTTCAGTCCTTAATTTTTGGACTCTGTTATACCAGTGCCTGTATTAAGCCATGGCTCTGATAAGTGTATTTTGAAGTTGTTTTAGTTTTTTTAACTTTTTTTTCAGCCAGTTGTTCTTTGGTCAGAAGTAGGAATGATCAAACCCAAATAATATTAGAAATGTAGACAATCATAAAGCTATTACTAGTCGATCACTTTATAGGATTAGAAAAATTAAGAAATACTACACTGGGTGATGCCAGAAATCTACTTAAGAACACTGGTGTTGATTATTTACTCTGTAAGTTTGGGGTATAGAGGAAATGAAACTTTAAAAAGTTTAAATAACACTGATTTGTTTTTTCTTACGATTTTGGCCTGACTACAGAAGCCAAGCCCACTGCTGGTCCTTATGATGTCTTTATGTATATTAGAAAAAGTACCCCTTCCTTGAGACACTTGATTTCCATCTGTCAGAAAATTGTCATAATGAATGTACAGACCTACAATGTGATGGGACCCTCCTGGATGTGGTCCCCCTGTGCAGCATATAACCATTGCAAATTAATTCAAAGATCCTCCGGGAGCTTCCTTTAGCAGACTGACGATATGGATGCCCCCATTGACCTGACTTGGTGACTTTTTGTAGGGAATCCATCCCACAGCCTTGCTGCTAGGGCACTTGATTCTGCCTCAGCAGCCTGTCTGGCAATTTCCTAAGCCAAGCTCTTCATTCAGACTCTTAGAGGATCCAGGTTCCCATCCTATGATGTGGGAATCAAGAATTGGTCAAGAGTGCTAATATCAGGGCTTTTTGCTTCAACATTCCACACTACCCCGGCTCGCATATGATAGGGCCACAATTCATGAAGGGCTTAATCCATGAATGCCTCTTATTCAATAGCTTGAAACATTGAGCTAAACATAGAGAATCTTTAAGATGATGCCTGTAAAATGAGGAAAAAAATGAGCATACTGACATTTCTCTCTCTTTACCTTTATTTCCCTCTTCTGCCTCACTCTCCCACAATCTTCAGGGATCATAAGATCTTGGCCATTCTTTTACTTCCTCTATGTCAACTCTTCTTTCTATTCCAGCTTCAGGATTAAGCTTGAGGATAGACAGGTTGGGAAAAAATCCAACGTGAGACCTAGCCATTGATGTTTTAAGTTGTGCTAAAGAATTTTAGAAAATTCTCAAACACTTTTTCTCCTCTAAAAGTTTGGTTTTAAGCAGGTTATATTGCTTAAAAATCATATTTTGATTATCAATGGTTACACAATAATTTTTTTCCCTCTTTACAATGCTCTGTAACAGTCCTAATCCTCTCTGTCACCTGCGTCTTACCTGTCTTTTCTTACACCTTGGACTAAGGAGAGAATCGTGTATTTGTTTTGGGTCCCATCAGGTTTAAACAATCTACATTTCTATATTATTTTTCTATGGGCTCTTAACAAATTAACACAAGTTTAGAGACTTAAGATACTACTCAATTCTTATCTCATAGCTCTATAGATCAGAGATCAGAGTGAGCTCAACTGAGTGCTCCACTTAGGGTCTCACAAGATGTCAGCCCCACCTGGAGGCTTCGGGAAAGAATCTGCTTCCAAGTTCATTCAAGTTGTTGACAGAATTCAGTTCCTTGTGGTTGCAGGACTTAAGTTTCTGTATTCTTGCCATCTGTTGGCCAGGAACTGCTCTCAAGTCTTAGAGGTCATTCTTAGGTCTTTATCTCGAGGCCCCATCTATTTCAGCAATGGCTAAGTTCCCTGACTCCCTCTTCTGCCACCAGCAGGAGAAGACTCTGTTGCGAAATGGCACATGTGATTATTTTAGACCCAACCAGATAACATCCTTTTTCATTAGCTCAAAGTCAACTGATTAGTAACTTTACATCTACAAAATCCCCTTTGCGACGTAAGATAACTAATCAAATGTGTGGTATCTCATCATATTCACAGTCCCAGGGATTAGGGCACAGAATCCTGGTGGGTTGTTTTTATAATTCTGCCTAGAAGCATTTTTCATTTTAAATCAGAAAAGTAATCTTTGAGACTTGTATAACTCTTGTTTATAATAGCTTTCAGAGTGCTTCTCAGAGTTCATGGAAACTTGTGAGGAGATTATTCTAGTGATAAAATAATATTTATACCTTTTAAACTTTTGTGAAAATAAGGATAATTTTCTTTGTTGTATTTAATTGTTGGTGTTGTTATAAAGGCCATGTGATAAATTAAAAGAAGACAGAACAGCATAAGGAAATGCCTGAACTACTTATAAAATGCTAGTTTATAAATGTTTAGCTTTTTGGTATTTTTTACATATTTGCTTTTTCCATTGTGAAATGCCAGTGAAATCTGGCATTTAATTCTAATGCTTTCAAAATAGAGGAAACATATTGCTTTTATTTTTACTAAATATTCTCATTACCATCAGGAAGAAGGTATGAAAGAAGTAACACTATTTTCTTTGTATAAATTAGTTTATTCATTATTCTATTAATCACTTGAATCACCTTCTACTAAGAATGTTGAAGTTCAGAAAATTTGAGCCAGATTATGTTAGCTTTACCAAACCCTTGAGGATCAGATTAGTATTTTGCAAAGTAGGGATGAGACTAGGTTGACATTCACGAGAAAAAAAGGTAAGTGAAAGAAAAGACCATTTGGCTAAATTTAGAACCAGTAAAATGAAATCTTACTTTTTTATTAGCTACTTGGCCTGCAGAATTCAATGAACAAGAAAAAGCTCAATGATGCAAAAAGAATTGTTCCTACTTGCGCCAAATGTATGGCAGAACAGCTGTTTTCTCCCAAATATTCTTGCAAAGCCCCCCATGCAATTCCCCGAAAAAAGTGTTAACAAAGCAACCAGAAATAAGCATCTGCTCATTTCAAATGTGAAAATTCATATGATGCTAGAACCTTTATGTATTGCATAAATAGAAATATAAGGTCTCCCTAGAGGATTTTGAGAAAGGCAATGACGTTATCAGAGCAAGGTTCCATTTTATTCGTTTAAAAAACACTTGATTTTGGGGCTGGCCCCGTGGCCGAGTGGTTAAGTTCGCGCGCTCTGCGGCAGGCGGCCCAGTGTTTCATTAGTTCGAATCCTGGGCGCGGACATGGCACTGCTCATCAGACCACGCTGAGGCAGCGTCCCACATGCCACAACTAGAAGAACCCACAATGAAGAATACACAACTATGTACCGGGGGGGCTTTGGGGAGAAAAAGGAAAAAATAAAATCTTAAAAAAAAAAAAAAACACTTGATTTTATTCTTATTATAAAACTAAGTAGGGTTTATTCTGAGCAATGGAGAAAAATAGACAATTTGAAAGGAAACAAGTGATCATCCAGGCTCTCTCCCAAAAGCTTTCACTGGTAATATAATGTTAGATGTGTTTGTTCTGGGCTTTCTAGGTAGATTTTTCATACTTTTGATCATATAACGTATGTGTAGTGATTTATTCATTTAATATTATAACGAGTATTTTTCTATGCTATTACAATTTCTTCATAAAATCACTTTGCCTCATTGATTCTTCATCCTACATGAATTTCATCATAAATAATATAATCTTACACTTAATTTTCTCTGTGCTTGAGTTAATGTCTTTAAATCTGAGTGATTTAATTCTTTCATCATATGCTGACTCTTCCCCATTAATTTCTTTTATTCAGCTGCTTTCTGCCTAATGCACTCAGTTCTAGAAAATTTTGAAATATGATGTGACACAGGGTGTTTATGTAAAATTTAGTGTCATTATTATTATAAGGAGATATTTTTTCCCTATTTCTATAGCAGCACTTTCATACTCATGAAATGTGCAAAGATGATGACTCTGCACTTATTTTACACAACTTTGACACATTAAAACATGCAAGTGAAATTGTTTTTTAAACTATTTCATGACATTTACAATCAATTTGATTCTGGATACCTAATTCCAAAAACTGACCAATTCTTAGAGAAAATTTGGGGGAGCAATTTTGCTAAAGTTGTCAAAAACCTAGAAAATTTAAAAATGCCTAAAAGCTTATAGATGTTCTATTTCCCTATCCAAAGTTACTGTTTCTAAATATCTATTTTATTGATGATACAGAACATTTGCTGTAGAATTTCAGTGTAAACCAATCATGTGAACAGGAGCAAAAGAAAGCAGTCATATTGCTGTTTCCTGATGACTTGCTCTAAAAGGGCATGTCTCCAAAGATTGCCGGTAGGAATTCCAAAATCTTTAAAAATAATTTGTTTTCCCAAAGTGTCTTGAAGAGATGGGAAAGGGAACATTCCAACACACTGCACACAGTTACACTTTTCAAAGCTTCTCCAAATTCCAGCCCCAAATTTCTTTTCATCTAGACCACTGCCTAGCCTTCTCCATCTTTTAAAAATGTGTCTTGTCTCTGTGCTTTCCCAGACTTTCCACGCATATCATCACATGTATCATCATTCCATGTGTATCATCATGTCCCTACTCACAAGAATCAATCTTTCCCTTCTCTGTCCTACTTCTTCTCTAAGTTTGGTGCTGATCAGCTCAAGAAAAGCCTGATTGGACAACAAGAAAACAGCCTTTCTCCATGTAGGCAGTGGGTCCAATCAGGCATATCTGCCCTTAGGTGCAGTGAAATGAGATCCTCTCACATCCTCTCTCCTCCTCTATACACACACACACACACACACACACACATTACTAAGCTCTCTCAGTAGAAATTAGGTAATATAGATGGAATACCTCCATCTGGCACATACACACAGACACGCCAAAGTTTGTGATGGAAAGTAGAGCATGTATTCAAATACATCCTATGGTCTTCATACTCTGGAGAGGGTCCTATGCCTCATTCCTCCTCTTGACCCTTGAGTCAGCTCTGTTTGTGATACAGGGATGGTCTCGTGGGAATAAATTGAAAAACCTTTATTGGGCTCCAAAATTGCTATGTGAGAGTCTAAAACTGTACCAGCCCTGAACTCAGAGAAAATAAATAGGTTTTGTGTCTTCCTTGCTTACATTTGGTCTTTTTGGAATTTCTTTATGGTTCTGTAAATATCAAAGTATCAACACAGGAGGCATTGAAGGGATACTTGAATTATTCTAGTTCAGTGGAATAAGAATTTGTTCATTCATTCAACAAATATTTATTGAGTTTCTATTATTTTCCAGGCACCATTTTAAACGTTGGAGATACTACAACAAACAAAATAGATAAAACTCTCTGCTCACAAGGAGCATACATTACAATAGGGAGAGACAAACAAGAAGCAAACAAACAACTTGCCAGATGGCATACTAGTCTGAGCAGATACTAACAAAGTCCAAAAGCTGGCTCAATTTCTTAATGAGATCCAAGGCTTACCATAACACTAATCACAATAGCTAACAATAATATAGCTCCTACCTGGAAAGGCACTGTTCCAAATATTTCACACATATAAACTCATTCAATCTTCACAGTCACTGTAGGAGGAAGACACTATTATTACCCACATTTTATAGGGAAGACAACTGCAGTAACACAGAGATTAATTAATTTACCCAAAATTGTGCTAAGATAAAGGCAAAGCCAAAATTTAAGCCTGAGAAGTTTATTTCCTGAAACATTCCTGAAAGCATGTTGATGTTGAAGGCAAAGTACTCCAAACACCTGCCCTTCACTGTTGAGACATGCTGTAAATATCACACTGTGGAGTGTGTCTACGTGTTTTGCTTATGCTAAACCTATCATTACCAAAGGTTGTCTACAAACCTGTTACGGTGCATGGAAAAAATCTTCCTGAAAAAATGAGAAAATTAAAGACAATTCAGAAGTGTTTCATAAAGCTAATTTAGTTAATAAATGAACCTCTTAGGATCAAGAATCTTTTCGGGATTATATATAAAGGAAACTTTTAAAAAGTTTGCTTTGGAAAATATAGGCCTTGTACGCCATTGGTTTTCAATTTTATTTTTTAAGCATGGAAATATTTCTTCAACAAAAATCTTTAACAGAAGCCACATATGTAAAATTAAATAAAAATCCACAGGAAAAGCTTGAGTTGACTAAAGCAAGGGCAGCAAAAGTGCACATTTGACAGTGAGATAGGGAATCTTTCCTTAACATCAATGACACCAAAAGAGCATTGCATTGCATTTTATTGGTGTACATGTTCGTCTCTTCCATTAGACTGCTCACATATTTTTCCTCCTTGTTTGGTGCACATCTCAGTTCCCAGTATAGTTTTAATAAATTAATACATTTTTTCATTACCTTTTTTGTGTTTGTTTGAATGTGTCTATATGGCCTCAACAATATCTGGAGAAATATGTTTGGTTGAAAAAGCAGATAATGTTCATTGACATGGAAGTTTCCAAATGATAAGCTAAATGTTGAGCTTTTCCTTTGGATATTTTCAATGTTATCAGTATAGTCTTTGCCTACTTTTCTTCATTAGTTACAACTTTCAAGTAAGATATTATTATTTTGTTTATTCAGATTATATCTGACTCAAGTCTACATTTCAAGAGTCTTCCATAGAAACATTCTTGATTTTAACACCATCTTTCAGGAATAATGATTCTATTTAGAGATCTTCCCCGCCTTATTGGTTCATCACCTATTTGAAGCTAAAGTTTCTTGAAAACACTCATTAAATTGTTTTTTGCTTTGTTTTAATCACATTCATTTATTTTTATCACATTCATTAGTATAATAAAGTTAACATAGGAGAAGTATATAAAAACGTATCCTATTCATCAATTTCTTGTGGATCTATTTTGCACAGAGAAGAAATAAAGTATAAAAATTAATTCCAGGCTATATGCCAGCTTCCAGATTGGAATCAATTAACACATACATCAAGAAACATCTGATGGTCTGGACTAAATTGGTTTTCTTCTTGATAATTTTACTTATTTTGTTTTGTTTCCTGGAAGAAAAATGGGTACTAAGTGATGACTAGTCCTTCAAGAGCTTCAGCTTTTCAGAGATCTTTGTATATCGCCTGCTTTTCTATTGTTAGGGTTCTATTCTCCAAGTACCCACAGGTGTGGTAAACAGTAGGACAATGAATGAGAGAGGGAGGATAGAGGTGTCATAGAAGGAAGGTCTTTGATTTGCAAGTGGGAAAGTAGATGGGTCAGAGATGAGATTAAATAGTTAGAAAATTGAACCTATGTTACAAATAATTGTTATAAGTAGTTATGAAATTTAAATCACAAATATTTATGGAGCATATAATACAGATACTATCTAACTAGCAAGGAAGATTTTAATTTTATCAAATTATATTCCAAAGAGATCTCTAGGAAACATTATGAACAGAAATTATAACTAAAATGATCCACGGTGTTTGTTATTCCACTATCACAAAAAAGTGCATTGCATTCAAGATTGATTTTGTGCAAAGAAACAACTCATTGCACATTTCTTCCCCTAGGCAATGCTCTCCCTAAATCCCAAATACACCCACTTCCAGCTGGACTGAAGGTGTCAACTCCTGGCTAGAGCCTGGTTTGGTGACTCCTTGGGTCTCTGTCCCACTGTCTTTCTTTCCTCTCAGGAAGATCCATTGTATGCTGTCTTCAACTCATTTCTTCCATTTGGCACTGCTTATATTTATGAAAGTACATCTCTGATAATCTTTTCTTATAAATACACAGGAGTTCTCTGTAACACCTCTGTACCTTCTCTGTTTTCCATTTTCTGCCTGTTATCTTAGGAAATCCCTCTCACTATAAATGACTATAAAATACTTGAATTATGATGGAAAGGTAAGACTATTTTTTCTTCTAAACTTCTCTTCCTACCTTGTTCTGTGTCTTGATTAGTGGGACCAAAAGATGCCATTTTAATTTCCTCATGCCTCAAACCAGTAAAAGGGAAATCATAGAGGTTCATTCCTCCCTCACCCCAGTGACAGCAACTAGTCACTGAGAACAAGTGTCCTTCTCTTTATTATCTCTCATATTTGACCACTCTTCCTCTTCCTCCAGACTACTGGATTTATTGATTTTGTTCAGGCATTCATCTCTTGTTTTCACCATTTCAATATTTTCCCAATTGATCCTGCCTCCATTATTACTCCTTTCTTATACATCCTTAAGATTGTCATCAGAGTAATATTTTTAAGACACAAATCAGATCATGCCATGCCACTATGTATAATTAGCTTCCCATCCCTCTAAACTTAAATCCAATCTTCTTAGCATGGCACATAAAGCCTACTGTAATTAAATCATTGCTTGCCTGTCCAGGCTCATTAAAATCCACTGTACTCCACACCCTGTGTGTTCCAGCAATCTCAGAAGTCACCATGCTGGTTCACCCCTTCAAAGATGTTTTCTCTGCATTTAATGAACTTCTTACTCTCAACCCCTCCCTGCTTTGCCTAAGCATCTATATCTAAGAGGAATTCAACAGTACTTCTTACTTAATTGTTTTAATGATTTTACTCACTAATATAACTTTCTATTTTTTTTATTGCAGATACACACTCTTACAACTGTATTCTGGGTTAAATAGGCCTTTGTGGGCTAGCTTAGAAACTTTACCATTATTTATAAAGTTGTTTCAATTAAAACAAAGCCACAAGTTCCAAATGACTGACTGGAAAGCACAGATTTGGAACGTAACCTACCTGTAATTTGGTCCCGCTGGGTATATAACTAAATGAGGACAAGAACTCGTCTCAGAGTAAGACTTATTTGACTTTTTAAACATGTTGCTGGTGACATAGACATGGGAGAATGAAGGAAGGTCTATCTCTATTTAACGTAAATTCTATGTTAGATGCTATTTACACACAATACAAATTCCAGAAACAATAAGATTTGGCTCTAAATTTAAAAATGAATCAATAAGAATTGACGGATTAAGTAAATAACGGAAGGCAAATTGTGGGAGCCAGATTTCCTACTACTGGAGTGGGAGATTATAGATAAGCAAAGGGAGAAGTATGTTTAGTATAATATGTATATGCAGATATGTATATGTATATATACACACATACATGCACCTGTTAGGATACACACATATATTATCTTGTTTTGTCAGCTGACTGGGCCTAGAAAGCAATGATACCCCAGTAGCAATGAGCACACTTAGCATCCATATCTTGGTTTCTAATTTATTTATTCTCCAATAATTTTATTGTTTACTTATTCTCCAATAAAAGGAACCAAGGTTAATTAGAGAAATGCCTGAGTGCCTGATTCTAGGGCTGGGTAGGGAATATACAAGATTATCCTGCTATTTAGTTTAAAGCTGTGTTATGACTTTTTTTCTTATTAAACTATTTAAAACATTTACAACATAGAATGACAAAGGAAAAATTTAATCAGTGCTCTATCAAGTAGAAAACATGTGAATGCCTCAGGGGAAATTTGAAAATCTTGACATAGTGGATATAAAATACAGAGATGATTGAGACTGAGCCAGGACTGAGGTCCTTGCTACTATGACATTAGGTTGGAAGACATCCACATCTGTAATTTCCTTCCATCTGACTCAACAGATGGGCATGCCAAAGGTATGTGCACGTGGTGCGTGTGTGTGTGTGTGTAAACTGGACATGCTGTAGCATACTAAGTGCAATTCTTTCTTAGAAATGTTCTGCGTAACTTTTTAAAAGCAATGTGCTTTACCGTTACACACTTAGAATGCTTAAAGTGTGAGCTGGGGTCGAGTATCCCAAACTATTGACAAAATGGTTGTTTCATCCAACGTTAAATCTAGATTTGGGATATACCTTAAGTATCATCAAATCAACCATTAAATTAACATCTTTTTTTTTTTTACTGTCTATCTTCACTTATTTGTTTAAACTGATCACCTTATTTTGTGGTTATCATTACATCCAGTTAATAAGGGATGTGATTGAATTTCACAAATGTATTAATTTTGCAAGTCTTCTTTCCCTAGCTGTGGCTCAGCTTCATTTAGGGCTTCAAAGAAAATTGTAACATTTCTTTAAAAGGCATGGAGTTTTATTTAAACTGCTACATGATTTTTTTTTAACAATACAACAGAATCCTTATTAAAGAGATTGCTGGGAGTTATTCCTTGTTTTTAGATATTAACTAAAGTTCTATTTTTAATCATAACGATCAAAATAATGCTTCCAAATAATGTGTTCATAGGGAGTCCAAAATGCTTGCATGTGACATACATCCCTAGGAATCTTGAGTGAAATATTTGTATGACCTCATCATCTGTGTTGCTTTCAGGCGTGTCATTTCTACTGGCAGGACCAGCCATCCAGAAATCTGAAAAAAAATCACCTATCCAGAAGTGATAAGCTATATGCGTGTTACTAATATTTACTTTAATTAATTTCAGTTGTTCACAGATTGATTCACTCAGCCATTGATTAATTAATTCCCTCTGCCAAAATACCTTGGTCTCCTATTGCACATTTCAAAATTTGACCCATCTCTCAGAACTCAGATTAAATGCCATTTTACCATTAAATTGATCCTAACCCCCTCAAATGTGTATGATGGCCCCCTCGTCAGAATGCTAGTAACTTTGTAATTTTTTGAGGTTCTCTTATATTCGGCCTCGAATGACAGTTGTTTTTGTACATGTCTTATTGCCACTTTTAGCCCATCACTCCTGGAGCAGACCATCTGCTCCTTTATCATCCTTAGCCTTATCTGGCACGGGGCACTAGGCCCGCCATAACAGCATAACAACCTTATGTTTCCACCCTGTTTTGTAAACTTGTGTTCTTCCTGCTCATGTCCCTGCTCTGTCCCTGTCTTTCTCCTCTTGTCCTCTTGCTTTCACCATCTATTATTATTTCTAGTATGCTTGCTGTCCATATAATCCCAGCAAGTCCTCTATTCATTTCTTTTCAACAAACATCATAGCTTTGGAGGGGGATACTCTAATCCCAGAAGGTTTGGAAGAAAGCAGGGAAGTGGGATTTGTCCTACAAAATGAAAGCATATAGGTGCCAGCCCCAGGTACACATAAATGAGAAGAAAGATGGAAGAAAGATTGGATGGAAATGTGCCCAGGAAAGACTATTCTGGAAAGACTAGACTGGAATCATAGCGGGGTGAGAGATCATCCTCAGGACATAAGAAAAGCAGAGGAGTGGATATCATTTCCAAATTTACTCGATCATAAGAGGTATCCTATCAACTTGTTAAAATGTAGATTCAGGAGACCCAACCTAAGCTGAGTAAGTCAGAGTCCCCTGAGGTATAGGCCTAGAAATCTGATTTTAAGAAGCTCCTGAGTGATGCTTATGATTGGTTACCATTGAAAAACTTGGGATAAATTGATGGTAATATCCCAGAGACATAAAATGCCAAGAGAACCAGAGAGCAGGAACAATGTCCTTTCTCAACCCACAACATGGGATAATTGGGCTAAAAGCAGGGGCGCAGAGCAGAGTCCTAATGTGCAGAGTGCTGTCGCTTCCTTAATGAGCCTGCATTAACTCTGCTGGCTGCAAATATTTCTCAGTGAAGTAAGGGCAAAAAGGCTTTTACGATAAGATTACCAAGATTTTGTTAAATACGTTTAACCATTAAGGAAAACGTGGAAAACTGTGAGATATTTTCTTCTTCTGAAGCAATCATTTGCTGTTAGTACTTAGCCATAAGTTTACTTTATTCTCTCTTCTGTTCTTAGTATCTTAACCTACCACGGATGACTTGGAAAACATTATTTGAGTAACATGATATGGACAAATCACAAGATTTCAATCAGTTTTACAACAAAGCCAATAGTTTATGCTTTAGAAGCTGTCAATTTATTTTCAGAGAATCATACTAGACTGTTCCTTACTGATAAAATTTAAACACAGCACAATTTAACTAAAAGTTCTTGTAAAAATAGTACATATTTCATAATATTAGTATTAAAATGTCTCATATCAATGATATGTAAAGTCGCTGTCTCTATTGTAGCCTAAAAACTAGCACATTTAATGAAGATATTAAAATGAGGAAAATATTGCAATTTACTTGTTCATCATTTTTTGTTGATTTTTTTCAATTGGATTTATAATCTGGATATTGAAAGAAAGTGTAGACAATGGCAATTCATGTTTAAAAAAGTTTTCATAACCTATTTTTTAGTATCCGCTATTTTGATTATTATTTCTCCAATAAAGAATTCTATTTCTCATTCAGTGCAAGCAAAAATTAATTGTAATCAAAGCATTTTTGCTGCCTTATGCCTCAAACAGTTGATATTCTTCTTAAGTAGAAAATGAATAGCTGTTTGAAATTAAAAATAGCATTTTATGGAGAACAGGGGATGAATGAATCACTATATCAAAATGTTTTTCCTTTTCATAAAAAGTTTATTTAATTTTTAACATTCAATTAAAAAAATTACAAAGGGATAAGCAGAAGGGATGTTTGGCTGTGTGTATTCTGACAGTCTCTTACTAAATAAAACATTTATTTCCAGATAATTTCTCTAGGCACATAATTAAATATTCTACTTAGTCCAGGCCCTTTGAAAATTTGTTAACAACTAGATTCTTTATTTCATCTCCCAGGGATATGTAACTTTAAAATATCTTTTTTAAACTCATTGCATAAGTGAGAAATCCCTTTTTTATTCAATACTCTCATCATTTCCTTGAGTAAGAGTGAGAAATGTTATTTGCTAAGAAAGAATCCAAGGTTCTAGAAGACTCTTAGCATGCCACTGGTATTTAACACAATCCTATCTCAAGAGGACTCAAAACGGCATCAGGTTCAGCAACAATTTTTACTAAATATCCTTTCACTGATTCTGTCCTAATTCAGGATATTTTCATATGCATGACACAAACAAAAAAGTAGATTAGTTTTCTGCATGGTGGTTAAGATTATCCAGATTAAAAATATACTTGTCTCAAAATATATTTTTAAGAAATGTAGTTTTATCTACTATGATACGGATAGGTATCTGCCTTGAGGAAAGATATATTGTTAAAATTCATTTTACCTGTAGGCAAGATAATGGTTTCTAATTATGATTCATTCATACTTCATCTACAACAACAGCAAATTGTTAATAGATTGTGGAAGTGTAACGTGAAAATAATTTTGTTATTTTAGTAGATCAGTGTTTAATCACATTATCTGCAAGGTGATCCAAAGATAGGTCCCAAATTTCCTGATGAAATTCTACATAAACCTTTAAATTCTGCAAAGTTAAAAACAGCATCAAAAGTCATCCACTCCAATGATCTTGCTGGTCTCCCCTTCATCTTGTGGACAGACTTTTTGCAAAATAATTTTATACTTCCTGCCTTCCCTTGTTCAAGTCTCATTCACACCTCAGCCTCTCCCCATTCTAAAATGGTTCTTGGTAACAAAAGCTAGCTTCTAATTGGCGAAATCTCGTAGATGCTCTGTGGTCTCATCCTCCTTGTCCTCTGTAGCATTACCACTCAGGTGGCTTTCTTGTTTCTTTTTGTCACAATACTATTATTTCCCTTGGTCTTGTTTTGTTTGCTCAGTACTCTCTAGGATTCCAGTTCAGGGTCTCCTCTCTCCTTATTTTATAATTCTCTTCTTATAGAATCAGACATATGGCCACAGGCTGTATGCCAGTGACTCCTAAAACTCCATCATCAGGCTCCAAACTCTTGCATTCTAGGCATCTGATTTCTATCCAGTTCCTTATTCCTCAGTTATTTCAAGAAAGAGATGACCCAAAGAAATTTGTTATATTCCACACCATATCGTACATAGACATGCTCTTTTTAACTGCTGAATAATCCCTATCTCTTTAATTCCATCACCATCCACCCTGGTCCCTAAGCATCCCATGATATTCTTTCAGGATCTCTCCTCCCTGCCACCACATTAGATCTGTCATCAATTCCAGTCAATTCTCATTCCAAAATATCTCGTTATAAAGTAGATTTAAGAGTCCAGGTAAAACAAAGGTCACTGAGCATTTGCAGTAGGGGTATAAAAGGAAAAGAAGCCATTTCACTTACTGTGTAAAAGGAGAAGGAGAGGACAGATTAGATACAATTCTCTCTTACTATCCCACCATCCCTTCTTGATAAAAATTACTGTATATATCTCTATATTTCTTACAGAGTAATATTCAAAACCGCTAACAAGGCATGATCTTATCATCCAGTCCTTTTCATAAATACGTTACATTTTCATCCCTGTTGAAAGACTTGTTATTCATGAATATATCATCCACTTCCATACTGTTCTTCCTTTATTCATTCCATTTTCCTTTCCTGCAATGTCTTTTTTTAATTTTCTTCTGAAAATTGCTCCCTGTCTCTGCTGTTCCCTCCCCTGCAGGCTCCTGTGACAGCCCACAAGTACCATTCCCTCCTTTGTGCTTCCAGGACATTTTGTTTATAGTTTTAGTGAGGCCCCTTCTTTACTAGACAATGCTTGTTCCCTCATCTGTCTGTCTGCAAGTTTGTGACCTCCTCAAGGGTGGAGACTGTTAAGTACTAAGCACGTTTTCTTCCATAAAATTGATACTGAAAAATGATGAGTAAGTGAACAATTTCTTTAAAGAATATCCATATTGGGTAATTATAGGAGCAGTTATTCGATTCTTCGAAGTGTTTTTATATCAATAATAGTCACATAAAATTTTCTCATGTATAGTCACAGTTGCCTGTTTTTTCCACTTCCTGTAACGTAAACTGAGTAAAGTACTTGGTGATCTTTTAGTTCTATCTATCATAACAAATGGTAAAGGCTCAATTAATAAAACTTCAGCGGAAACGCAGTTGTTGTCATACGGGGGACCCCAGGTTTCTATTCAGTACTGGCTATTAGTCCTATGTAATGCTAAAAGTGCAAAAGCATTTGCTCAGTCATTCAGTAAATATTAATTGAGAACCTAAAACAGCTATAATACGCACAATATAAACTAAAGAAAAATACACAATGTATCTTGCAAAAGACCTTTTCTAATTTTTAGTTATAAAGTTCTATAAAGGGAGCAATCTTCTATTGCTAAAACAGTAATTGAGTGAGGAAAGCAAGATTCTATAGTTACTTCTCCTGGAGCACTTTACAGGGCCCTGTGGCCAATTCTGTTTTCTTTTGGTCCTCTGAAGATCCTCTTTGTGAACCGAGTTATCTGCTTAAATCTAGCTCTATAACACTCCCGGGGAGGGAGGGGGAATAGGAGAGAAATGCCATTCTAACAGAGCCCCACACACTCCAGAGACACCTGAAGTATAAAAGAGATAATTGCCTACTTCTCTGCTCTATTATGCCCATTTAAATGAAATGAGAAGAGAGAGAGCATCATTACTGCTTTACATTCTGCAAGGATGAAGCAAGTCCTGCTTTCATTTGTAAATGTGAGGGAAGAAGACTGATGTGATGAGAAGGATGGTTGTTCCAGAACCCAGAAGATCTCAGTTCTAGTACAGCCTGCTGTGGCCTTGGGCATGTCACTTCACTTCTCTGGGATCCTGCAGGTTCTCATGGTGTCATTTCATAATGGTGCAATTCACATGGTGTCCCAGAAAGCATGTTGCTACTCTTGTGAACTCCATTTGCCAGCTAATTCCAGGAAAGGTTAGCAGGTGTACCATGAAACATCAGGAGACCATTTCTGCACTGACACGAAGAAGTGGTAGTTTGGAAACAAGCCATTTCATTTGTAGACAAAGAGAAGACGAAAGCTGTTTACTCAAAAATACTGTTACAAACTGTTGTTCTTTTGATTAAGAGGTTGCTATGTCACCAGGCACAATAGCCAACTTCTTTGAACCCAAATGAGGATTTGAAAATGTGTAAGTTTGATAATATATTTAAACAACTAACATATAAAAGATTTTTTAGTGTAATGTATAGATAGGGTCCTAATGTTTTAGTTTATTGCTTAACTTAGTTAAGCTATAAAGCAAGCATAGATTTATTGAGCTTCGTACTAAACAACAGTTACGAATATTACTTCAGAAATTCATATAGAAAATCTAATATGTTATGCTCATGTATTTTCCTCAGTGATGTTTGCATTTTTCTTACTTTCCTTATTACTAAGCATTTACTGTGTTCAGGTCCTGTGTTAAGCACTTTATATATATTGTGCATTATCTCATTTAATTGTAAATCAATAGAGTAGGTATAAGTTTTGTGGAAACACTTTGTAGATAACAAAAGTGATGATACAGAAGATGAAGTCTCTTGTTCTAACTACCAGAGAAGAGGCAGGAATATTTACCTCCAATTGCCATGTTCTTAATCTTTTATTGGCATTGTCATTCATAGACTTGAAAGCCCTTGTATGGTATTCAGGGACCCAGTTCAGCTGTAGCCGCCTCATCTCAGATTAAAGGATATATTCAAGCTAGCTCTATGAACAACAAACAATCGGCTGAGAAAAAAGGAAAGTGAGCCAAATGTGTCATTGGGAACAATATAATAAAAAGTGAAGGTGAATGAATACAACAACTTTTAAAAATTAATGGATCAAACTGCTTTCTATGTAGGCGCAACTTGAATCTCTACTGATAGAGAAGTCAACTCAATTCTTGAATGTGAACTCAGTATCAATCTGAAGGAGTCTGCAATGGTGATATGGGGGGCATAGTTATTGCACAAGGTCACCAACTACATTTGCTTTCATGCTGCTTTCATGTACTATTTTAAAAATCCTTACCAATTTTCAGAGCTCAGGGTAATGGTAAGTGAATGTACTACTACATTTCAATTTCATTTGCAGAGTAATAGCTAACTATTTTGGGGAAAGTTTGCCTAGACTATAAAAGGACAAGAAGGGTGTATATGATTTAATCAGAGGTTCATTAGCTTCCTTAGGATGCAGCAATGTAACACAGCTCTCCAAAAAAGAAAGAGCCATGGTTGAATATGAGAGTAAGTCACTGCAGATTTAGCCCAGACTTTTGATTTTGGAAAGCCCAAATAATACCTTTAGTTGTTTTGCTGGTCACTGTGCAGATATTTTGGAAGAGTGTGTTTCACTTTGCCAAGTTCAAAATGCTCAGTGGGATAATTTGTGTTCTGGAACTTGCCCAATGCAGTAAAATCTGAGATAAACTGGCAGAGAAAAGATATTGGCAAAATTTTTGGATTCAATTCCTAGAAACTGAAGAGCTATGTAACAAGTATACAGAATTACTTTCAATCGTAATATTTGAGTACCGGAATGAGTTACTTAACACCAACTCTCTCAATTTATTGATAAAGAAGCTAAGGCTCAAGGAAGTTAAGTGACTTGCCTGAAGTCAAATGGGTGTCAGAATCAGAATGAAATCTAAATTTTCAAATTCAAAGACAAGTGCTCTATTGAACTCCTCATGCTAACTCTTACATTAAGCTACTTCTGCCCCACAAACTTAATGCAATTATTCAATTTCATAACCACAATATCAATCATATGGATGAAAACCCATCACTTTAGGTGCCTAGTCAATCATATCGATTCTCTTTAAACGTGTGGTAGAGTCCACTCTGATTACCTATGACTGCCATGGTCTCAGGAGGAGCAATTTTGTGTGGCTGCTGTCAAAAGAGAGTTTCGTGCATAAATTTGTCTGTTCAGTTTATCAAGTAACTAACAAGATGAGAGGACTTTTACAATATAATATGAAAATGCAATAGTGAATAACCTAAAAAAAGGACATTAAAACAAATCAAAGTTTATTTTCATTGTAGGCAAGGATTGGTGGACTTGGCATTGGTAAATATCTGTTTAGAGATTTTGTATTAGGAAAAGTAAGCCAATGAAAATTAAATGATCTATGAATAACACTTAGCCATCATTAATTAAAACAGTTGATGTTATAAAACTGACCTATTTAGGAAAAGGTGAAGTTTTGTTTCTCTTCTGAATTTGGTTATATCTTTTTGGAAAAATACTTTTTAAACTTTGGGCTCCTGTGAATAATTTAGTCATTATTTATATGAACTGTGATCATAAAATTAATGGGATGCATATAGAGCAGTTGGATTACTCACATAGGGAATGCAAGTTTATATTATGAAGCTTTGGGCCTTGTTGATTTAAATAGTTTCTGGGTTTTTTCTTTGTGTCTTTGTTGCAAGATTATTTTGCATTCTGTTAGGCTATGATTGTGTTATTCATAGGAATGAATCGTATAATCATAGTGTGGTGAAGGCATGCAGGTAACCATGGCTACTACTATTGTTCCATCAATTTTTGCATCTTTATGCGGTAGTGAATATTTTTAGTGGTTGTATTCTCTGCTTTTTTAAAATTTGGAGACTAAATTATAAGTCATTTCTATTAAAAAAAAGTATTGCATAATTTTATAGTGTCCCCTCCTTTCAGATACTTAGGTATGGAATACCAAGAAGGAAGCTTGGGGCAAAAGTCTTCTCATTTAAACAAAAAATGTCTATCAATAGGGCCACATCTTCCTCATTTCCCAGGCTATCATATTTGCATTTCTCAAAAAATTTTTATAGACTTTCTCTCTCTGTAATCATTAGTTACTTGGTACTCTTTATTATGAGATTTCTAAAAACTTCTCCTTCTAGCCCATTCACACAAACACCATTATTATTTAGGCCTTCACCACTCACACATGGGTTATTGAAATACCCTTCTGACTGGCCTTCATGCTGTTCTTAACATTATCCTTGACTTCATCTCTTGTTACTAACACTTTTGGACTGACTCCTTTCCAAGGCAGCAGTTTTTCAATCACAAACACTTTTCCAAAACTAAGCATTTCTCCTAGTGTCAGATATGTACAGCTCAATGGGAATGTAAACCGATTTATTTATTAAGTTGGGAGCATTGTTAGCTTTACAGGGACTCCCACCCGGTGGGTGCAAAGCACTGAGTGGCAGGGTACTCAGAGACTTTGTAGTGTACACCTTGGGTTTTGTTCTCGTTCTTTTGATAGTTTTGACATGTGCTGTAAGAAAAATTACAAAGGTCAAAGGTAATAGTACAGGTGAAATACTTCTGAGCATGTATATAGAAATGCAAATACATTATTGCCATTAATTTTGATGAGCCAATTTATTATTCTCAGGTAACATTAACAAAATACTCAAGGTAACAAATAAAACGCTTCATTGGTGAGACTTTCTACTGAGCAAAAATTACTTAGGTACTGCAGACATGAAATACTCTACTCCTTATAAAAACTACTTTTGTGAATCCTAGAGCCACTAGTTCAATCTGAAAACAGTGTTATCATCAAAGGAATAGAGTCCAATAATCAAAAGTTGGATCAAATAGTTCAAAGTGTTTACTTGCATGTCTTAAAAAGTGTGAAGAGTTTCCAAACACAACACTAATTTTTTCTTCCTTCTTGCAACCTCTATTCCATTCCAGACTGAAACCCTCCTCAGAAACTCACTCCTTCACCAGCTCTTTTTCTTTCTTTCTTTTCTGTCCCAGATTCTTTATTATGTAAATATACCTCGCAGTTCTCTACAAGGCATAATTATTCTTCTTTAGTTTAAGGAAGGAAGATGAAAACTGGACTAGATATTCTCTTTGGCAGGATGGGGGAGGGGAACAACTCTGAACAATCTTGAGTTAACTGTTTTCAGTCACAACAGTAACTGCTCTTGGAACTAGATTTTTGAAACAGACAATTTGATAAGAACGTACACATCATGCTGCAGTAGAGCAGACTGACCTGGAATTTGCCGACCAAGCCTTTGGATTTAAAGGGGGCTCAAGGCAAGATCACTTGGTTCTAGACAAACAATGATATTTGTAACTGCGCATCTCCTCCTAATTTCCCACATTATAGTCCAGAGAAATCTCAATTTCTTTCTTTTCTTGTTTTCTCATCTATTAAATTAATAGTTCTCCTCTGCTTAATTCCCTACATTTGAGATGTAACTGCAATATTATACCTTTCGTCCTTGATGGGCGAATCAGACAATTCATTCGTAAGACATCTTATATTTTATCTAGTCACACACAAACAGGTGTCCAAAAGAATGTATGAAATCTTCATATAAATCAGGCTGAAACCTCGTTCATCTCCAGCATTGTGAACCACCAATATTTTGCTTGTCTGATTTTCAATCTTGTATGGAATAATACTTTGAAAAATGTAGCAAAAGTTAATTAAAATAATTAGTAATTATTTTATTTGTAATATTAATAATAATATAAAATTACATATGGCTGAATGCCATGGCCATATCAAAGTTCCCAAACAGTTACTTTCAATGTCTGTGCATATCCAATGTGATAAGACTGAGATAAGAGGCAACAAACAGTTCTAACAAGCAGCTGTCTTGGACTGGCCCACAGGGCTAATGTGGACTCTGCAGGGAGGCACATGTTCAGGAGAGGCTTCTCCAAGCTCTTCAGCTCAGTTGAATTTAAAAAATGCAGCTGTATAGACGCAAATAAATAAATGAGAGACTCAGTAAAGTGTTAAGCTCAAAGGAGAAATTCAAAGGATATAGACAGTTGGGAATGTTGAAATGTCTGCTAATAAATGCAAAACTACTTAACCTATAGAACAATAAAATGTCATGTTTTCCAGAGATGAGAAATCAATTGTCTCTCATTTGTATCAGATGAAATACATTTGTATCGCTATGGAAAATAGTTATTTGCATGACAATCAGTTTTCTACAAGTTAACTTCAACTTCTACAATAGCCTAGGTAATAGAAAATGAATTAAAGGTACTCATCCCTATTCAATAAGATAATGCCCAGAAAATGTGCTAGACAACTTCTACCACTCCACTAAAATGCACCCAGTGACCTCTTTTGCTAATTTCCAAGTGATGGGCAATCTTTCCGACCACGCCAAACGTACTGCATCAAACAACCAGTCCCTAAAGTAAAAAACAATTCAAAGAAGAAACCACAGTGTTTCTCTCTATATAAATCTTTATTTTGGCAAAAACAGATTCTTGCAAGCCCTACCCTAAATCAGTATGAAATTAATCTATGGGAGCTCAAAAGGAGCAACCTACTCACAGTATGCCAGCCATTCAGTGGGAATTTCATAGCCAAGCCTTGCTTTCTACAAGCAAGGTACTATATCTGCCCATGCTACTGAGTCTCAGATCAATTCTGAGAAAAACAAAGAGCTGTGCTGACCTGAAAAACACAGATTGTTGACATAGATTTCTCACCAGGTCTTTCTTGATGCTTATTAAAAAAACTTCTTTTTTCTAATTGCTCACTGATTCCAGCACAGCCTGTACAGCTGGTGGACAGATTTGATTCTCTCTCATCAGCTTCCAACCTCTCTTGCTTGCCACATTCTCACCAGTACCAGATGACCTTTAGAAGAAATATTGAGACCTTCTGGCATGATTTCCTCTTGTAGTCACACCTTTCACTCAGACACTCCTCAAGAATTCCAGCAAGCCTGAGGAAAAGCTTTTCTTTTTCTTTCAAATAAAACTTTCTCCTCTTTGCATTCTCGTCTCCAAGTTTACTCTCTCATTCTTAACCATTTTAAATTTTCCTCCTCCAAAGACTATTTCCTTTTTTACCTTGAAACATGTTCAAGTTTTTCTCATATTGTACATTTTTACCTACCTCTCTCACTATGAAGACTTTTTCCTTCATACACCTGCTGAGGTCCTGGATATGAGTTCCTATCCTTGCTGTTTCCACAAGGTAATTGCTTATTTCGTTATTAAATTATTCTGGAATTTGAGGTTCCCCTTTGCTTGGCACGCTACTAAAATTCCTTTCTCAAATGTTATCCTCCAATCTCAGAACTCCTTTACAACTCCTATAGTATTGGCATTTTGATTCTCACTTTTCTGTCTTACATCTGAGATACAGCACTTACCTGATTCTCCATCTTTTCCTTACCACTCTCTTTGACCAGTTACAATGGCATTTGCTGTCAAGCCTCAACTCATATTCCTAATCATTCTCTAAATGTGAGCCATATTCATAATTTCATTATTTTCAACTCTTGAACCAAATATATGTCTCCAGGCTGAACCTCTCAAATTCCTGTCACATAATTCCTATTGCTCACCTAAGTATTTTCTCATGGCAGACTTAATAAATCTCAAGCTGAAAACACTATATTTCTTCACAAATAGAGTTCCTTTTGTACTAACCTAATTTCAATCATTGTTAACACGTTTCCAAATCTCGTGGGAAAGAAGTCTTTCCTTTAATTTCCTATAAACAATGTTATTGAACCTCATTTCCTAAATTTGTTCTCAGCTCCAAGTCTATCACCAAATCTTTCGATTAGGTTTATATTTATTGTCTTTTTTTGTGTGTGAGTATACATATCTTACTTTCCAACCAGATTATCAGCCACCAAACAGAAGGACTCTCTCTTACTTTTTCTCCGATGCTTAGAGCAACTAATGAATGATAAAAAATAATATTAATAATAAAGTGCAGAACTTTATAATTTTCAAAGCATGTTAACATTTATTTTTTAATTTAATCTCATGGCTGAAGCTCATAAAAGTCAGGGGGTATTGCTCAAGGTTTCATAGCCTGTAAGGGACAGAAAGAGAACAAGAAGTCGTGTTGCCTAAATTTACATTCAATCCTTCTTCATTACAACATTCATCAACTTCTTAGTCATCTAGAATGATATAAATATATCACCGGAAGAAATATAAACCGATACTCAACTGTTAAGCTAAAGCCGATAGTTACTAATTATTTCTTAGTATGGAGATTCTCTTTTACTATTCAGGTAGCATGAAAATTCCTGGGGACTGGGGGGAAGGGTTCTTAGAGTAAAGGAAGATTTCGAAACTTGAGAAGCTTCTTCATTAACTGGGCAACATTTGCTTCCTGAAAATATAGTCTCCGCAAAAGTATTTAATAGGCTTTTTTCACTTTGTTCTGAGAAGGCAAAATTTTCATTAGTGTTATTTGCTTTCTCTTTCCACCCAAACCAGTGAGAGCAGATATCTTTCTGCAAAGGATTACATCTTATAAGGCTCTTTTAAGGGCTGCATTTCTAGCCCACCATTAGAAGCTAAAATTATTGTGTGTCTGAGGCTGTTGAAAGGTCATATAAAATTTACAGCTTTTTTAATCCTCCTTTGGAACATGTTTCTTCTATAAAATGTTAGATTTTCATTGCTCTGCTTCTTCACAGGAAAAGTCCAGGATGTTCTGTTGTACAGAGATAATTTATTATTGGGCAAAAGTTTTTGATAGAGTAAAAATATAGTTATTTATTTCTGCTCTAATTTTTATTATTTCCCTCCTTCTACTGACTTTGGGCTTTGTTTGTTCTTCTTTTTCTAATTCTGTTAGGTGTTGTTTGAGGTTGCTTATGTGAGATTTTTCTTGTTTATTTAGGTGAGCCGGTATTGCAATGAATTTCCCTCTTAGGACTGCTTTTGCTACGTCCCAAATGAGTTGGTATGGCGTGTTTTCATTTTCACTTGTCTCCAGATAATATTTCATTTCTTCTTTAATTTCTTCAATAATCCATTGTTTGTTCAGTAGCATGCTGTATAGTCTCCAAATTTTTGCACCTTTCCCTGCTTTATTCTTGTAGTTGATTTCTAGTTTCATAGCGTTATGATCAGAAAAGATGCTTGATATTATTTGAACTCTCTTGTATTTGTTGATGCTTGCTTTGTTTCCCAAGATATGGTCTATCCTTGAGAATGTTCCATGTGCACTTGAGAAGAATGTGTAACCTGCTGTTTTTGGATGAAGTGTTCTATATATATCTATTAAGTCCATCTGGTCTAATTTTTCATTTAATTCTATAATTTCCTTGTTGATTTTCTGTCTGGATGATCTATGCATTGGTGTTGAAACAAAAAAGACAGTGGAAAGGATCAATGAAACAAAGAGTTGGTTCTTCGAAAAAATTAACAAAATCAACAAACGCTTAGCCAGACTCACTAAGAAAAACAGAGAGAAATATCAAATAAATAAAATTAGGAATGAGAGGAGAAATCACAACGGATACCAAAGAAATACAAGGGATCATAAGAGAATACTATGAAAAACTATATGCCAACAAATTGAGCAACCTAGAAGAAATGGACAAATTACTAGACTCTTACAACCTCCCCAAACTGAATCAGGAAGAAATAGAGAATCTGAATAGACCAATCACAAGTAAGGAAATAGAAACAGTAATCAAAAACCTCCCCAAAAATAAGAGTCCAGGACCAGACGGCTTCTCTGGAGAATTCTACCACACATTCAAAGAAGATTTAATACCTGTCCTCCTCAAACTATTCCAGAAAATTGAGGAAGATGGAGCACTCCCTAACACGTTCTGTGAAGCCAACATCACTCTGATCCCCAAACCTGACAAGAACAGCACAAAGAAGGAAAACTACAGGCCAATATCACTGATGAACATAGAGGCAAAAATCCTCAACAAAATTCTAGCACACCGAATACAGCAATACATCAAAAAGATTATACACCATGATCAAGTGGGATTTATACCAGGGACACAGGGATGGTTCACCATCCACAAGTCAATCAATGTGATACACTACATTAACAAAATGAGAAACAAAAACCACATGATCATCTCAATAGATGCAGAGAAAGCATTCGACAAGGTCCAACATCCATTTATGATAAAAACCCTCAATAAAACGAGTATAGAAGGAAAGTACGTCAACATAATAAAGGCCATATATGACAAACCCACAGCCAACATCATACTCAACGGACAAAAACTGAAAGCCATTCCTCTGAGAACAGGAACAAGACAAGGGTGCCCACTTTCACCACTCCTATTCAACATAGTACTGGAGGTGTTGGCCAGAGCAATTCGGCAGGAAAAAGAAATAAAAGGAATCCAAATAGGCAACGAAGAAGTAAAACTCTCGCTGTTTGCAGACGACGTGATCTTATATATAGAAAACCCCAAAGAATCCACAGAAAAACTATTAGAAACAATCAACAGCTACAGCAAAGTTGCAGGGTATAAAATCAACATACATAAATCACTAGCATTTCTATACACTAACAATGAACTAACAGAAAAAGAACTCAAGAACTCAATCCCATTCACAATCACAACAAAAAGAATAAAATACCTTGGGATAAATTTAACCAAGGAAGTGAAAGATTTATGTAATGAAAACTACAAGACTTTCTTGAAAGAAATTGATGACGACATAAAGAGATGGAAAGGCATTCCATGCACATGGATTGGAAGAATAAACATAGTTAAAATGTCCATACTACCTAAAGCAATCTACAGATTCAACACTATTCCAATCAGAATCCCAACGACATTCTTTACAGAAATTGAACAAAGAATCCTGGAATTCATATGGGGCAACAAAAGACCCCGAATTGCTAAAGCAATCCTGAGTAAGAAGAACAAAGCCAGAGGCATCACAATCCCTGATTTCAAAACATACTACAAAGCTACAGTAATCAAAACAGCATGGTACTGGTACAAAAACAGGTCCACAGATCAGTGGAACAGAATTGAAAGCCCAGAAATAAAACCACACATCTATGGACAGCCAATCTTCAACAAAGGAGCTGATGGCCTACAATGGAGAAAAGAAAGTCCCTTTAACAAATGGTGCTGGGGAAACTGGACAGCCACATGTAAAAGATTGAAAATTGACCATTCTTTTTCACCATTCACAAAAATAAACTCAAAATGGATCAAAGACCTAAATATTAGGCCTGAAGCAATAAGTCTTCTAGAAGAGAATATAGGCAGTACACTCTTTAACATCAGTTTCAAAAGAATCTTTTTGGACACAATAACTCCTCAGATGAGGGAAACAATAGAAAGAATAAACAAATGGGACTTCATCAGACTAAAGAGCTTCTTCAAGGCAAGGGAAAATAGGATTGAAACAAAAAAAAACCCAGCCCACTAATTGGGAAAAAATATTTGCAAGCTACTTATCCGACAAAAGGTTAATCTCCATAATATATAAAGAACTCACACAGCTCAACAACAAAAGATCAAACAACCTGATCAAAAAATGGGCAGAGGAACTGAACAGACATTTCTCCAAAGAAGATATAAGGATGGCCAATAGACACATGAAAAGATGCTCATCATCACTAATCCTCAAGGAAATGCAAACCAAAACTACACTAAGATATCACCTTACACCTGTTAGATTGGCAAAAATATCCAAAACATAGTGACAAATGTTGGAGAGGTTGTGGAGAAAAAAGAATCCTTATATACTGTTGGTGGGAATGCAAACTGGTGCAACCACTATGGAAAATAGTATGGAGATTTCTCAAAAAGTTAAAAATAGAAATACCTTATGACCCAGCCATCCCACTACTGGGTATCTATCCTAAAAACCTGAAATCAGCATTTCCAAGAGTCTCATGCACCCCTATGTTCATCGCAGCATTATTTACAATAGCCAAGACGTGGAACCAACCTAAGTGCCCAGCAACTGATGATTGGATAAAGAAGATATGGTATATATGCACAATGGAATATTACTCAGCCATAAAAATGACAAAATTGTCCCATTTGCAACAACATGGATGGACCTTGAGGGTATTATGTTAAGCCAAATAAACCAGACAGAGAAAGACAAACTCTATATGACGCCACTCATAGGTGGAAGTTAACATATAGACAAGGAGAATTGATCGGTGGTTACCAGGGGAAAGGGGGGGTGGGGGGAGGGCACAAAGGGTGAAGTGGTGTACCCACAACATGACTAACAATAATGTACAACTGAAATTTCACAAGGTTGTAAACTATCATCATCTTAATAATAAAAAAATATAGTTATTTAAGTATTTTTTCCTGAGAGTAATAAGATTTTTATCAGAGAAAGCTAATTTTCAATTAGTCATGCTCCCGAGAGCAATTAAGAGAGAATAAACATGGAAATTAGAAAGCTAATAATCACTATAAAAAAAATCTCTAGCTGAGGGATTGTTTACTTAGAAATGAAGCATTGAACCTACCAGCATGATCTCTGATTTTCTCATGATGGTGGACAGCTAGCATCTATGTACTATGAAGGCCCTATTCATGTAGAACATACCTTCCTTTCTGCACTTCAATCAGGATATCTGAAAATTTTAATTTTCAGACCATATCTTAGGATTGCTTTTGGTTGTTGTTGTTTTGTTTTAAGTTACTTGATTTTTTCTTAAATTTCCACATTGTTTATGAAAATCTACTTTAAACTAGTTTGCTTGTTTTGTTCTGAAAGATTACTGACAGGCACATACATCTGTGGGACAATGTTTTCTATAACTTCCTGAAGAGGAGATTTCTTGATCAGGAGTATGTCTTTTAGAAGGAAGCTTGTAGGTTGCTTCCTAATTCTTTGATAAAGGCAAGATATCACAGAAATGCTTAACTGTTGTTAATATCCACTTTTTACTCATGAGTGAAAGAAAACATGGGATACCATGTGTGGGTAAAGGAAAGCAAAATTAAGTAGAAGAAAACAGTGGTTAGATAGAGAAAGAAACTAGAAAGAGAATCTAGTATTTTATATAATAACCCACCTTAATTCACAAAACAAATTTCACGTACTCTGAGAGAAAAAAATAACTAGACAGATAAACATAGACACAAAAGAATTGACTTCCATAGAATTTTGTCATTAATGATATTGAGAGAAGTTAGCCCTATCCACACCTCTGTCTTCCAAATTCATAAATACCAAATATATATCACAAAAAGAAGGACTATAAGAATTTGATAGGAATATTTGTTCCTTCATTTACTGGAACTCCTTTGCCAGTTCTACTGTCCTGTCTTTAATATTCAGATGGGTAAGTCATGGCCACCCTAGATATTTTTTTCAAATGCAATTTCCAACAGTGAGCAGTGTAGTATGAGTTTTCCCTGTGATTTTGTCTTTCTCATTAGTGAACTAGATTGACTCATTTTGTTCAAATATCCAATGAGGAAACTAAAGACTTGTGTTTAAGTCTCTATTGGGAGAACAGATGGATCAAAGACCTAAAGATTAGGCCTGAAACAATAAGTCTTCTAGAAGATGATATATGTCTTCCCTTGCTGAACACAATGGTCAGTATTTCTTAACACAAACAGATTTTCATTCCTCTACTTCAGGGGATATACCTTAAAAATTCTGCTTTATTGATGATGCAGAAAAAAAATAAGATCTTACATGAAGTTCAGATAAACTAATAGAATACTTATGAAAAATGGCATTTTGGTTTGTACATTGATTAATTCATCTCTACTAACGATTTCAATGTACTTGAACACTTTATCAAAATTTAATAATTTCCTATTAGGCATGCGAGCCTCAAAGTCTCCCCAAATCACTAGATATAGAATCCATTTGTTCACACCAACGACATTCAAGATTCACATAGATTTGCATGAGAAACACACAGGAAATCCAAAGAGAGATAATATCCTGTACAATGCTTTTTTGTTAAATCTCCTGTCTGATCATGCTTGAATCCCATTTTAGCTCCTCCTTCCTTTCAGGTCTCAGCTCAAGTGCCTAGACTTTTCTTGGCTGTAGCACAGTATCACTCTTGCCTCATTTCTCATATCACTTTTTTTCCCCACGGAATAGGAAGTTGTAAACTGAGAATAAATTATAGTGAAACTGAGCTGACATAGGTTCTTAACTTTGCCAAATTGTGGGCAACACCCTGCCAATTGGAAGGTGTCTGGAGATGCACTTTGACCCTCACCATATGTCCTCTTACGCTGCATAACTATGTCTTTAGATGCTTCACACTTTACTTGACATTAAAAAAGTGAGGACTTTGCCAAGCAGCTGTGATTTTGCAGAATTCTCATGTCTGATAATATCCCATAGAGTAGATGACATATAACTTAGACCCCATGAAAGCAGACTATGAATAACCTTTTATTTGTGTTTGAAAGAAAGCAGGAATGATTTCTTGTCCTGATGGAGTCTACGCCATAGTTTCCTTTACAATATTAGATATCCATTTATTTTTCAGGCTAATATTTAGAGTGGAGACAAGTATGTTTCATTGCTTAGCTCTTGCCAAATTATTATTATGGAGTTTTAGCTTCTCCATATTGATTTAACAATTTACCTCACTAACTTAGAGCTTCCCTTCCTTTTACACTTCATGGCACATGCAGATAACATTTGTTTGGCACACTGGGGTAAAAATGTGATGTCACTAGTGCTCTGTCTACTCCAAAGTCTGGACAATTACTCCCTTCACACAGGTTTAGCTGTCTATAACTGGACTCACCTTATTCTACAATTCTGTCTTCTTCTTTCAAACTAACCTACCTATTAAGTTCATAGCAGGAATTCAGAGGTAGTTTTGAGATTGTAAGCATACAAGTAAGGAACATAGTACAGGCCCTTTGACAGTAGTTTGGAGGTTGACAACATGGCCAACTGGAGTTGAGTAAAATATGCAGTGTTTATTCACAGAAAATTTAACTCAAGGCTGCCTCAAATTTCTTCCTAGTTTCTGCTTCAAAGTATATAATGTTGGTACCTTCCCAAGTCAATGTTAGCATAGCCTTTTATGCATTCCAGTTATTATCAGCCCTGGGATCAGAGACAGAAACATACTGAGTTATACCTGAAATAGTTACGCTTCATATAATAAGTAAAAAATTAATCCCAAAGAAATGTTTGGGGGAATTGGGACATCCTGACGAACACTGATAACCATAAGCGTGGCCCTGGGCAGGATTATGAAAACACTACATTTGCTTTAGTTTGTATCTCCAAATAGCCACTAATCTCAGGTTTCTTTAGCCTCTGTACAGCAGGACCTATTTAGAATTGTCTTTCAAAGAAAGCCCTAAGTCTTGGTGGCAGGAAAAGTTAGGACAGATTCTGAGCTTTGGGGTCGTCTCTTGGGGAAATAACAAAAATTTCAAATCTCTGCACCATACCCAGTTATCGTTATCCAGCACCCGAATGTTTTGGTGATTAATACCTACAGACCCTAAAGTGTATACCCGTACTAACCCTATCAATGAAGAAGTGCATCCTAACAGAAACATATGGTCCCCATTTCAGGCCTGAAGGGAATGAGAAGAGATGACAGCTTTCAAGTGGCTAGCTACACCGTGCCTATTGAGGTAGTCACACAACCCGTTATATGGTTTGTGACTTGCCCACTTATACTACTTGTCAACTCTTTTCAATTTTCTTCTCAGTGCTTACTACACAATTTCAAGTAGTCATCTAGTGATTAGTCAAACATTTTCTTGACTCCCAAGTACTCATAAACTGAGTTTGAAATAATAGAACTCAAAGATGTTTTAAACCTGCAGAGTCAACTCAATCATGGCAATAGAGAGAGACTTTTTGCTTGTAAAAGAAATTTAAGTGGGTGAATGTTGTACTTGCCGAGTGACATAGACCTTGTTGTTTGTAATTAGATAAAATATAAATATAAGTTAGGCGTGTTACAGTTTGAGCCCTTAGCTTGTCATTTGCTGTGAAACTATTACCTACCTTAGAAACTGGCAGCCTACAAAGTAATTAAGGCAACGTCTCTATTAATTAAATTATACTACAAGTGCATGTGCTATTCTTTAGGTTTTCAAGATGCCATATATGGGAGACCATTCCAAAATTAAATATAATTTTCTTTAATGCATTATATATAAAATCAAGCTGCAATCAATGAGGTTATTCACAGGTTGAGTAAGACAGAAAAATATACATGTCTTCTCTCTTGGAGCAGTTTCAAACTACTGTTGTAAGAGGGAATCATATTGATTGCTCTGTTTCCTCATAGTTTATAAAAATGAAACCATTATTTTTTAAATTTCAAAAGCAATTACGTATATACCACATTTTCTTTATCCATTCATATGTTAATGGATATTTAAGTTGTTTCCATATCTTGGCTGTTGTGAATAATGCTGCAGTGAGCATGAGAGTGCAGATCTCTCTCTAAGTTCCTGATTTAAATTCTTTTGGATGTATACCTAGAATGAGGATTGCTGGATCATATGGTAGTTCTATTTTTGATATTTTGAGGAACCTCCATACCGTTTTCCATAGAGGCTACACCATTTTACAGTCCGACCAACAGTGTTCAAGGGTTCCAATTGCTCCACATCCTGGTCAAAAACTGTTAGTTTCTGGTTTTTGTTTTTGTTTTTTATATTGACCTTCCTAAGGTGCATGAGGTGACACCTCTTCGTGGTTTTGATTTGCATACCCCTAATGATTAATGATATTGAACATTGTTTCACACATCTGTTGGCCATTTCTTTCTTTTCCATCTTCTTTGGGAAAAAGTCTATTCAAGTTATTTGCCCATTTTTAAATCAGGTTATTTGGTCTTTTGCTATTAAGTTGTAGGAGTTCATTGTATATTTTTCATATTAATTCCTTATCAGAAATATGTTTTACAAATATTTTCTTTCATTCTTCATGTTTCCTTTTTACTCTGCTGATTGTTTCCTTTGCTGTGCAGAAGCTTTAAAGTTTGATGTAGTCTAACTTGTCTAATTTTGCTTTCATTGCTTGCGCTTTTGGTGTCATATTCAAGAAATCACTGCCAAGCCCAATGTCATGAAGATTTCACCTATGTTTTCTTCTAGGTGTTTTATAATTCCAGGTCTTACATTTGAATCATTAATCCATTTTGAGTTTATTTTTGTGTATAGTGTAAGGAACGGGCCAAGTTTCATTATTTTGGCTGTGGATATCTAGTTTTCCCTGCACTATTTCTTGACGAGATTGTCCTTTCCCCATTGTGTGTACTTGACACCCTTGTTGAAGATATGTTGATTGCATATGCATGAATTTATTTCTGGCCTCTCCCTTCTGTTCTGTTCACCTATATGTCTGTTTTTATGCCAAACCATACAGTTTTAATTGCTATTGCTTTGTAATATATTTTGAAATCAAGAAGTGTGATGCCTCCGGCTTTGTTCTTTCTTAAGATGGCTTTGACTATTCAGTCTTTTGCCATTCCATATGAATTTTTTAATTGTTTCATCTATTTCTGTAGAAAAATGCCATTGGGATTTTGAAAGGGATTGCAGTGAACCTGTAGATCACTTTGGGTATTAGGGACATTTTAACAATATTGTCTTCCCATCTGTAAACACAGAATGTCTTTCCATTTGTTTGTGTCATTTTTAATTTCTTTCATCAATTATTTGCAGTTTTCAGTATACCAGATTTTTACCTTCTTGGTTAAGTTTATACATAAGTATTTCATACTTTTTGAAGCTGTTGTAAATGGATTGTTTTCTTAGTTTCTTTTCCAGATAGCCCATTGTTAGTGTATAGAAACACAGCTGGATTTTGAGTGTAGATTTTGTTTCCTGCAACTTTATTCATTTGTTAGTTCTAATATTTGTGTGTGTGTATTCTTTAGAATTTGCCACATATAAGATTATACCATCTGAAATATCAACATTTGAGGCATGAATAAGGAACAAAGAGTTCACAAATGAAATAAAGAAAGAGTGACCACAAAGGCAGGAAGAAAGTGATGAGAAATTAAGAAAATCAATGGGACAGAGAGTTTCAAAGAGTGATAGATCAAATAAAGTAAAGGTCTGACTGGAAAGTGTCCATTGGCTTGCATAAAGAGCAAATCACTGTTTGCTTGTAAGATAAAGATAGAGTTTAACACATTTACATGCTCTAGGAAAGGAGCCAGGAAGATAAAGGAATAGAAAGAAGAATCTTTAGAGCTGGTTCTCTCAGGATATTGGATGGGACAACATTCTGCACAAAGGTGGAGTGATTGACCTTAAAATGGGAGAGGGATTTCTCCCATTGTAATAGAACAAAAAATAAGCAGAGATGCAGTTAGTGTTATAGGTTTAGAGCCTATAATTGAAAAAAACAACCTTAGATTTCTTAGCACTTCTTCCTGCCCCTTATGAGGTCAATTAAATTTTGTAATTTTGACATCCAATCACTAAAGCTACAGACCCATTTATGAGGGTGCAACAGCCAAAATAGAGAGTATTATGTGCACTACTCTCTTTTCTCCTTTTGTTAGATATAGGAAGAGAGGACATCTCCCAGATGGGTCTGTACTGCTGTGTGTGGACTTTCAGTGCAGAAACAGAGAATGTCATGGAAGATGTTCTCAGACAATAAGATATGTTTTTGTGTGGTAAGGCCCTAAAATCATTTTTCCAGGGATCAATTCAGGGCAGCTGCAAATGTTGGTCTCATCTCTGGGAGAGTTGGATTATTCTCCAGCCCAGTGGCTCTACTTATCCCACCTGGCACAAGTGCTTACACCATCCGTGTTCTGTTTCTTGTGTTGGCTAAGATTCAGCAGTTAGTCATCTCCTTGTTTGGCTTGTTTGCAGACGTGAAAGGCTTTGCCAGACTGGTCAATTTGTTAATCCTTCAACCGTTTACCTCTGGAATTTGCTTGTTCTTGCTTGTCTAACAAATCTCTTTTTTTACCCACTTACTCAAAGCAAAATTCCTAGGTTCATCATGGTTATCTAGTATGGGAACTTTGGAACCATTAGGTGGCACACAATTATACAGGGGTTTGTTATTGTGATTTATTTAAAAAATGCCAGTTTATAACGTAAATAATACAGGTAGTAAGGAATATCTGGAAGTGAGTATTTTCTACAATATCTTAACCTAAATATTTGCAGAAATTTGAAGTGGTTACCAAAAGTAACTTGATTAGCTCCTGTGAAACAGAAGGCAAAATCATGTACTGAGTGAGCAGGAAGTGGGGAATTTGGTGGTTTCAAGATGATGGAAAAGCATGAAATGGCATTGAAGAGAAAGACTTAGCAAAGGAAATAGAATTGCTGGGCAGCTTCACAAGCCAGTTGAGGTTGGAAACCAGTGTAATATAACGACCTGATTGACTGCATGCAATTGTCAAATGTGCATTGCTGTTGGTGCATTTGTAGTGCTATCTCTGTGGCTTTGAATGCCCTTTTCTAGTTCATCTATTCATTAAAAGAAGCTTGATCATTTAAGAATCAACTCACATGCTTCATTCTCTGTGAGGTCTTTCCTAATTGTCAAGCAAGGCTTGCCACACAGTAGGCATGCCATAAATGTTTGTTGAAAAGGTTAAAATTATGCTTGCTTTGTGCTGATTCTTTTACAGTGATTTTCTTATGTTCTCTGTGCTTCAATTTTCCTACCTCTCAAACATGAATAATAACAATGCCTATTTTATAGGATTGTTTTGTGGATTAAATGAGTGCATATAAACACTTTAAAACAGTGCTGGCACAATTTAGGTACCCAATTAAAATAAGTTGTGATTATTTTTATTGCTATTGTTATAACTATTATATTTAATTGCATTTCCTATCATTTATTTACAGGAATTGACCTTCTACTAGACTGCATATAACTTATCAAAGTTGTCTTTATATTTCAAGAGCTTAGTATGGGCTTGACACAGTGCTGTCACACTTGCTAAGTGCTTATTAAACAAATGAATGACAGTGGATAAACTAATAGATGAATTTTTGTTTGGTAAAGCTAATATTAACAGACAAAGGATATTCTGAGATGCAATGTGGGGTAAAAGGGAAAAAAGAAACGTACTCACAGGCTTTGGAATTAGACTGAGTTGCTAAATTTCCCTGAGCTTCAAGTTGTTCATTTGCAAAATCAATACAATGGTATTCAACTCATGGAGTAGTGGGGATGATTGCACGTACTTTTCACTGAAGAGGTAGATGTTTAGTTATTATTCTTACCACTACCACCAGCTTTATCACAGAGATCACTATTATCATTCTCATGGTCACTTTTTACCTTTCAATTATTAGACTTAGAATTAAAAGACAAAGCACCTCAGTGACAGTGATTTTTCTACCTCCTAAAATGTAACTTTCATTTTGATTAGATTCTCCATCGAGTAATGTAGTTATTTCGAGAGGTAGAAGTTGGAGTAAGGAGTGCTGCTTAGGAATTTCAGGCGGTGCTATGTTAGTAATATTCTAATTTTGGCCTAAGTAACAGCAGCAGCAATTCTGTACAAGAAGTTAAGGTTTGATTTTGATCTGAAAATCTGATGTATAAAGAGACTTATTTTAGGAGCAAAACAACCAAAAATATCGGGGTTATGCTTAAGTTACCAGCTGCAAGCATTAGTCATGACTGTGTTATAAAAGAGTTAATTAAGCTCTTTGCCTGAAGGAGGTACGGAAGGAAGTCAAACAGTCTTCTGATGAAATGAGTCACTGTGATCACATCAGGAAATTGAATAGGGGTTGAAAAAAGTTCTGACTCCTAGTTGGACGCTATGTTGCAAGATTAGCCTCTCTAAAGAGCAAGTGACCAATAGGAAGCTCAGAGGAAAATAATTTAGCACCATCTGAGGCCTCATTAATATTTAAGCAGTTTGACTTTTCCTACTAAATATTTTTAGTGTACTTTTAAGGACTAGAAGAAAGTGAACCAGCTCATGGATTCATGACATTGATGGCAGAGACTGAGGATTAGATATAGGAAGTCGTTTTACCCATCCTGAATCAAATTTTTAGATCAGAGAGTATATTGATTTACTAGTTAACATTTATCATTGGTTATGACAAAGAAAACAAGATGAAGAATAGGTAAATCCATTAATACTTCTCTTAGCCTCATGGTTTCCTGCATCCTTCTCATTTTTCTCTTTCTCCCTCACTCATCAGTCTTGTGTTCTGTGACTCTAACTTAAATATCCTACCCCATTTGGTCCAGCCTCATTTATTAATTAAATTTAGGAAAAAATGGTTTCCATTTCCCTGTCTTTTTCCTGAATTATTTTTCACAATGTATGAGAAATATTCTCAAACCCAAATCAGTCACATCACTCCTGTCTAATTGCTCCCTTGGGCTCCCAGGTTCACTTAACAGTAATGGCCCTTAGGGCCATTTGGGATCTGACTTTGACTCCTCTCCAGTCTTATTGGCTTGTGGTTTCTCCCTCCGACATTATGCTTCAGCTATAGTTGTAGCTGTTAAATATATCATTCAGCTTTTTGCTGATGTTCCTTTGTATATACTGTAAGCCTTTCCTGGAATGCCATTCCTTTGGCCTTCATCACTTGTCAAATGCTGGTTTTTCTGTCAAAACTCTGCTCAGCTGCCCCCCTGGAAAACTCTCCCTGACTATTTATCTCCAGACTCAGCTACTCACTCTTGCTTCTGTGCCACCATGCACAATATTCTGTCACCATAGTCTCACACTCTCTTACTACCATAGGTTTATGTAACCAGCTTCCTCAATAGACCCTGAGCTACTAAAGGGTGCATTTAAAGTCCTCTCTTTAATCTGCAAAAGACTTGACACAGGGTAGAAGACAAATAAAATTTTGTCAAGCTTAATTTACAAATTATATATTGTAGAAGAAAAATTCTATTAACAAAGTAGTATAAATAGTAGCATAAACAATACATCCTATTTCTTTTCTTTGCTCTGCCATTAAAATTTATAGGATGTAGAAGAGGCAAATCTTCTCTATGGACTTCTATTTTCCCCAAATTTACAGAAAAAGTTGAATAGATAATACCCAGATCCCTTTTTGGTAAAAATATCTTATGATTTTAAGCCTATATTGGGACTACTGGAATAAACTGAATAAATTATTTTTATGTCTCTCAAAATAGTAGCATGACCTTATTTTTCAAATAATTTATATCATGTCATACAAATTTCAGATTTCAGAGACTAGTCAGTTACTTCCTAGGAAGGACGGTTGAAGGTGAATTTATATCTTTAGGTAAAAGGCAAACTTTTTAATAATCAATGTGGTTCCAAGGCTGAGATACATAAAGAGAATGGATTTGTCTGGCATAGCTAGATTTTATTTCATTTTTCAAATAATTATAATATTCCTAGTCTATTTTTTTTTCCCTGATACAACTTGTTCAGTGGCTTGGAGGCAAATACTGTGTGGTCTTATTTGCTTGCCAGCTTTCCTTTTTGGAGCATGAATAATATATTAGCTAAGTTTCAGGCCAAGATCACACAAGCCAGTTTATTTTGAGTTGAAATAAACCCCAAGCTTTTCAATATGATAGGACTAGCTAATCTTTTGCAACATTTTCAGGATGCTGAATTTTTCCTCAAGTTTTATGTCATAGTGATTTGAATATTTCGAAGAAGGGCAGAAATGATTTCAAATCTTTCTGGCTTCAGTTGTGGGAGATGTATATTCTGAAATATCTTTGGAATATATTCCAGTGACCTGCAGAGAGAGAGAGAGAGAGAGAGAGAGAGAGTGTGTGTGTGTGTGTGTGAGAGAGAGAGAGAGAGGGTGAGAGAGAGAGAATAGACAGAATGTATTAAGGAGAAAAACTTAGATTCAATAAATACTTAAATATTTCTGGGAAAATTTGACTAGGTTATAAAGTAAATATTATATGTCAGGAACTAATAAATGGAAAATAAGAATAATGAGTTTTTCACTTTCTATGAGGCAGAAGATATAGATTTATTTGTTTCCTTTATCTTAGCTTCAGAATATTTTGAAAATTATAAGATCACCCTTACTTTAATGAGGGTGTTTACGTTTAAAAAGGTGTCGCACTCAGAAACATGATAGTATAAATAAAGCTGCGTGTTGAAAGCAGTGAAGATACATCCACGGTCAAGAAGGCCTGGGACTTCACAAACAGATCGGCCTTGTGTGTGAAAGTCAGTGTGAAAACAGGAGGGCCCTCAGTGAGAAAGGAGATGTGAATTGTTAGGATTCCCAAACATGACCCACCTGGGAATGCAGAACCCTTTACCTTAGTAGAAAACAAATATATCTCCTTTTACTTTTAACATGAAATTCAAGACACGAATTTGTGAAAAATCTACTTGAGTATTTTTTCAATGAAGAAAAAATTTGCCACCTTAGATGAATGACATAATTAAAGAGATCTGGAAAAGAAATATTGTTCCAAAAGCTAGTTAGCATTAAGTTTAAGAATATAAATAAAGAAATAATGAGAAATATATTAATGAATAGGTGAAAGGTCCTTCTGTTTTGAACTTTCAAATTTTCCAATCATATCATTTACGAAATTAACCATTAGCTAGCTAAGGAATTAATTATGAACATCATTGACTGCATCATTTTAAATATTATTTATCATTAGATGGCATCAGTATTTACAAGTACTTGTTTTCTTATTTTTTAAACACATACAAAACATATGAAAATATGTTAAAATAAATTATTTTTGAAGCGTATTTGATCCCTTCCTATATATTCGTATCTATGGTATTTATTTGGCATTGAATCCTAGCCAAATAGTTTAAAAATTGTTTTGTGTTTAATTTATGCAATAAGCTTTTATCGAGTACCGCATGCATAGGTCTTGTGGCGATTGGAAATAATAGATTAATAAAATGCAGTCTCTGCCCTATACTCATATAGAAAAGGTTTTCAGAAAAATACTGTTAACTACATCAAATCGCATCCACTGAACATAATGTAGCATCCTGGAACACATCTTTTCTTCTTTTGTTCTATATCATTTATTAGAAAAGTTAAAAAGTCCTTGCATAATTTACTGATTATTCAACCATCTACCTGCTTTCAACGTATACAAAAGTTGGAGCTGATAGTTTATCACTCTCTAAATTTTCTATTGAGGGAAGTGTAGGGCCTGAATCTCTACACTGCATATTGCACATTCACATATCACCACAGACAATTACATTTTGGGGATGAGATTATATGTGCATGAGCACTCTGGAGAAATATGATAAAGTGGTATTTTAGAAGACAAGATTTTACCCAAAGTTTCAATAAGTGTTCTTACCAGATATCACTTATTTTTTATTACACAGTCTATTTGGAAAAGACCTGCTCAGATAGAAAGAACAAACATGATGACGGTTTTAATAACCCATTCACAGGGGATGTTATGTGAGGGGGAGTATCACGAGCAGTTCAATAAAAAACTCTTTCCATAGGTTCCATCGCTAGCAATGAATAAAGTTTCACTTCATTTCCTTATAGTTCAAAAGCCCCCTAGGGTGTAATCCTGATTTCTTGCCATGGGAGCTAATTGTGTTATTAGAATAACAAGATGACATATTTTTTTAATCACCTACATTGGCATTTTGTTTTGACAATAGTGGAGAATTTGTGTATGCATGTTTCACATGTGATGGAAGAGATGAGTTTAGTGAGACATAAATCTTTAGAATTAAGGCCGGGAAGCAAAATATGTGTTCTGGACAAGACTTTAAATGACAAGCCTTTTATTAGGGTTTTTTTATCCTGAGGTGATTTCTTGATCAAATAACAATCAATTAGGCTTCCAGACATTGCTTAGCTGGCATGGTCCTATTTCAAAAATGTAATGAATAAAAAAGGTTTGGCAGGTTCCAAAATCTGAGAATATATCGATTTGAGCATACTGGACACATTCAAACTCTGTATTTTTGTTAGTACATTAGACGTATAGCATATGGGAAAAACAATACAATAGGATTTTTGAAGTCATTTCAAATATATATGACTCATTTGTTATTTACGATTTGAAACTCTTTTCCTCTCTACATTTGTTTAATGCAGATTGTAAAACTAAACACAGGATTCTAGTTAAAAGCAACAGAACAAAACAGCATGGGCACCTGCACTGCTCACTGCAATTGAGCACTCAGTTTTAACTCTGGATTTCTTGCAAACCAAAGCAAGATGAGAAGAATATTGGGATACGTAGTTCTTAGATTTCCTGGGCTGAAATTTTAACTCATCCACTTCATAGCTATAGGCAAATGACTTTCTCTATTCCTCTCTAACTCTCAAGCATAAGAAGGAATCATAATGGTACCTACCTCGAGGGACTGGTGTGATAATTGCAGGTATTACTCCATATAAGACACTTAAAAGAGTGCTGTACACATGCCGACGCTCAGTATAAGCTCCATGAATATTATCAATAGATCATCATAATAATATTAATATTGTTTGATAAATGAAAGTACAGATGTCCCCTGCTAATCCACAGTTTCACTTTCTGCAGTGTCAGTTACCTGCAGTCAACTGCTATATGAAAATATTAAATGGAAAATTCCAGGAAGAAAGAATTTATCAGTTTTAAATCGCTAGCCATTCTGAGCAGCATGATGAAATCTTGCACGTTTTCTCTGTCCTGCCTGGGGCATGAATCATCCCTTCATCCAGGGCATCCACGCTGTCCGTGCTACCACCTTATTGGTCATCTAGTAGCCGTCTGGGTTAGTAGATCCACTGTCCTGGTATCGCAGTGCTTTGCAAGTGTTCAAGTAACACTTGTTTTACTTAATAATGGCCCCAAAGTGCATGAGTGGTGATGCTGGCCATTGGGATATGCCAAAGAGAAGCCGAAAGTGCCTCCTTTCAGTGAAAAGGCAAAATTTCTCAACCTGATAAGGAAAGAAAAAATCATACGCTGAGATTGCTAAGATTGACAGTAACTTTTATTACAGTATACTGTTATAAATGTTCTATTTTTTACTAGTTATTAATCTCTTACCATGCCTAATTTACAAATTAAACTTTATCATAGGTGTGTTTATGTATATGTATATGTATAGGGAAACATAGTATATACAGGTTTCGGTACTATCCGAGGTTTTGCATCTACTGGGGGGTCTTGGAAAATATCCCCTATGGATAAGGAGGGCTACTGTGTGGTAATTTATATGAAGGGTTTCCTCCACTCCCTCAGCAATTAAATTCAAAAAAGCATTTATGGCCAGGGTAAACTGGGGGGAAATTGGTTAATATAATACTCTTATCTAAGTGTGACATTAATAAAAAGACATAAATATACTCTACAAAAGTATGTTTCTTTTATCAACTTACCACAGAAACTGAGACCGTAGCATTACTGCATAACGCAGAAAAGGCTTTTCCATGGCAAATTGTTAAAACGATAGGTGCGGACTTCGGATTTCCTGTTAATCTAATACAGGAGTAAAGCTTTGAGAAACCGGGGTGCTGAACATATTATGCTACCCCTTGCAGCCACTAGAAATCTAGAGTAGCCCATGTTTGGCTGGAGTCTCTTCCAAGCTGAATTCTGTTAAGTGATGAGGCACTATTATGTTTGTTGACTAATGCGAGATTTATACGCTTAAATTATCAGACATTAAAGAGTCAGAGTTGGCAGTCTGTTGCAAAGATGCGGGAACCAAAGTCATATTTTTGCTATGAAGTTTAATCTACTTTGTCACATCAGTGAGTCTCTGAAATGCCTGTGAGTACAGCCAATATTTTCCTGCAAAATGAGCTTTAAATCTATTTAATTACTTGCCACATTACATGGATAAGATTTTAACCTAAAGAAAATTTAAGGACAGATGTTATCAATAAAACATCCTAACCCTTGCAAAAAAGAAAAGAAAAATATTATGTGAGGCCTATGGACAAGGTCTGAATTTCAGTAGAACTATTTTTGAATTGGCCTGCTGGAATGAATTGGTTCTTTAAAATACCAGAGGAAAGTCAAGCTCATCATTTAAGATTACCAGTATAGACCACCTAAATGGTTGAGAAAGTCCTCTAAATAGTATAATTTTACTGTTGACATTGTTCTGTGACACTGGATAGTTGCTCTTATTTGTTGTAATTTACCAGCACATAATAAATGTCATCACACTAGAACAAGCTGTTGATTATCTGATACTTTTTGTATTTGTACCGAATCACTTGAACACAGGTATCAAATTTATCACATATAAATTTAAAAGATGGGATGTGAGTGTGTCTAGAACATAGTATTGTTATTTAGGACTTAAAGTTAAGATTCAAAGTTGTTTTTTGAACAAACTCTTCCTGCCAGTGGAGTCCAGGTGAGATAAAAGATCAAAGAAGGCTGAGAAACTTGTTACACTTTTTCTACTTCACTTCAACTATAGCTAGTAGCAAGACTGGTAAAGAAGACAAATTCTGGCCCTGGATTCAGACAGAGAAGGAGCTGGACTTTAGTCTCAGCTGTAATATTTACTTGCTAATATTTCTGTATGCAGACATATTAAAGCATTTCTGAAAGTTCTGTTCAAAGTCCTCGAACTTTGAGCTATGAGGAGTATCATGAGGGTTTTTCATAAAGAATATTGTTACAGTGTCTCACTTTGGATGAGAGGTCGGACATGCCTTCTTGGTATTGATTCAGACAGAGTAATTTGCCTTAAAATGTTTACCAAATGAGATTTTTCACTGCTGACACTGAGTCGTATTTAGGGGTTTGAATTCCTAATGATTTCTAAACTTTGTTTTCCTACTTAAGTTACAATCACTCTAAGTCTTAGGGAAAAAAAGTTTCCCCTGTGAAATGAGCTCTAATTTCAGCTATTGTAGTTGGGGACCAGTGCAGAGCTGGCCCTGCTCTGAAGGATAGGCTAGGAATCTGTTCTGCTGATCGAGTTCTTCATTCTCTCTAAGATTCCCCAGGTGAATCAATGATGACACTGAAATCTAGTTTCCGAATGAGTTTTATCCTGTCCTGCTTTTTAGGCAAAAATAGCTCAAAAACATTTGTTTTTCTAGACCAGAATATATGCCATTTGTATTGTGCGCATAGGAGATTATGAGATAGGAGCAGGTTTTTAAAATCTGGATAAGAAGTAACACAATGCTGCATACACTATATATGCAAGACAATTTTAATTAATGATTTAATTTTTCTAAAGAAATACAATAGTATATTCATTCCTATACTCCATTATATAAAATATACTTTTTATGGGCTTTTTTGCACAGGAATTTTATGTGCAAAACTAATATGGAAATCAAGGACAGCTATAAAATAAATCAAATTCAAAATGCTGAAGGAAGAAACTTGAGATGCTCCTTTAAAAAAAATAATAAAATGACTTATAAATCAACTGATGGTTGTCTGACGTTCCTCCTGATTAATGCCAAGGTTCTCTGAGGCATGCTAATAAGATAAACAAGGAAAAATTTAATTTCTTGACATAAGCTGAGGGTCATTTTAAAGATATGCATGCCCCAGCCTTATAGTTTAATTGCAAATATTTGCAGCCTGAGACGGAAATTGCTTCAATGTGCATTTTATGCAGTTAAACACAAGATTGTTTATATCGTTGTATGTCATCAACCTTCATTGTTTCAAATGTGAGCTAAGTTCTTCTTTTAATTATAAACATCTAATTATTTTTATGTTTAATTAAATAGAATAATTTCTGAGTGCATTATAGAGTACATTTAGTTATGAAAGTGTCTGAAACGATGTCACTGAGAAACATAATATAGCATCAGCCATAAAATGTCATGGTTGATAAGAAACTCAGTGAAAGCTATTCAAAGGACTTCTACATTAACTTTTGCAAATGCACTTTGAATCCATAAATCTTTATGGGAACACATTTTAACAAATGTACTGTGGTTTATATTTAAAAGCACTATGTGGTTTATAGTTAAAAGCAATTATGATTCACTCTGTCTGCTGATCTGGCTAAGGGGACGGTGCTCACTGAACACAAAAATTACAACATTTAAGAACAGTAAGGATTGTTATTTAAATTCAGGGCATCAGTTACCCTCCAACTGGTCATTGATCTCCTTGTAATAAGACCATCCTCACTGAATATATATGAAGGGATATATGGAGCTAAAATAAGTTAATAAAAAATATCAAAAGAGTGTGGCAGTACTGCCTAGTGCCCATATCTACCAGGATATGCTCACATGCACCCCACACTCAGAAAAGACTCAGTATCTCACCCTCTCCCCGCTACTCTGTGGGTTATTTCTTCTTTCTCTTATGCTGTCAGTTACTGGTGTCATCTTGCATCTGTTGTTTAGTTAGAAATCTCAGAGCCATCCTGAAGTCCTTTCTCATCCATCTTCCCCGACATCCAAGCAAATCTAGATCTTGAATTTATCTTGTACTTTCTATTCTCGTTGTCTCTCTTCTCTTGTGGTTTTCCTGTCTTCATTTCTATGACTCTCTCTTCAGTCTATCCTCCACACTCTGGCTAGAGTGAACTTTAGAACAACAGATTCAAATATGTCTCCTTCTGTTGTTCCATATAAGTTTTAGGATTCTTTGTTCTATTTCTGTGGAAAATGTTGGAACTTTGATAGGGATTGCGTTGAATCTATACATTACTTTAGAAGTATGGACATTTTAAAGATGTTAATTTTTCCAATCCAAGAGCATGGAATATCCTTCCATTTCTTTGTGTCTTCTTCGGTTTCTTTCAACAATGATTTACAGTTTTTGGTGTACAGATCTTTTACCTCTTTGGTTAAGTTTATTCCTAGGTATTTTATTCTTTTTCTTGCAATTGTAAATGGGATTGTATTCTTAATTTCTCTTTCTGCGACTTTGTTGTTAGTGTATAGAAACACAACCAATTTTTGTACGTTGATTTTGTATCCCATGATTTGACTGTATTCCTTTATTGTTTCTAAAAGTTTTTTAGTGGATTCTTTAGGTTTTCTAGGTATAAAATCATGTCGTCTGCAAAGAGTGACAGTTTCACTTTTTCTTTTCCAATGTGGATCCCTTTTATTTCTTTTTCTTGCCTGATTGCTCTGGCTAGGACTTCCAATACTATGTTAAATAAGAGTGGTGACAGTGGGCATCCTTGTCTGGTTCCTGTTCTTAAAGGGATAGTTTTCAGTTTTTCTCCATTCAGAATGATATTTGCTGTGGGTTTGTCATATATGGCCTTTATTATGTTGAGGTATTTTCCTTCTATACCCATTTTATTTATAGTTTTTATCATAAATGGATGTTGTATCTCGAATAGCCAAAGGATTCCTGAGAAAAAAGAACAATGCTGGAGGTATCACACCCCCGATTTCAAAATATGCTACAAAGCCATAGCAACCAAAACAACATGGTACTGGCACAAAAACAGACACAGAGATGAATGGAACAGAATCAAGAGCCAAGAAATAAACCCACACATTTATGGACAGCTAATATTCAACAAGGGAGCTAAGAGCATATGGTGACGAAAGGAGAGTCTCTTCAATAAATGGTGTTGGGAAAACTGGACAACCACATGCAAAAGAACGAAAGTGGACCATTCCCTTACACCATGCACAAAAATCAACTCAAAATGGATTAAAGACTTGAATGTAAGACTTGAAACCATGAAACTTCTAGAAGAAAACATAGGCAGTACACTCTTTGACATGGGTCTTAGCAGCATATTTTCAAGTCTGACTTTCAAGTCTGACAGCATATTTTCACCATGTGTGACTGGGCAAGGGAAACAAAAGAAAAAATGAACGAATGGGACTACACGAAACTAAAAAGCTTCTGCACAGCAAAGGAAACCATCAACAAAATGAAAAGACAACCTAACAATTGGGAGAAGATATTTGCAAACCGTATATCAGATAAGGGGTTAATATCCAAATTATATAAAGAACTCATACAGCTCAACAACAAAAAAACCTACAACCCAATTAAAAAATGTGCAAAAGATCTGAACAGAGATTTCGCCAAAGAAGATAAATGGATGGCCATCAGGCATATGAAAAGATGCTCAACATCATTAGCTATCAGGGAAATGCAAATCAAAACTACAATGAGGTATCACCTCACTCCAATTAGAATGGCTATAATTAACAAGACAGGAAACAACAAATGTCGGAGAGGATGTGGAGAGATGGGAACCTTGTACACTGCTGGTAGGAGTGCAAACTCGTGCAGTCACTATGGAAAGCAGTATGGAGTATCCTCATAAAATTAAGAATAGATCTACCATTTGATCCAGCTACACACTGCTGGGTACTTACCCAAAGAATTTGAAAATGCAAAGGCATAAAGATACTTGCACCCCTATGTTCACTGCAACATTATACACAATAGCCAAGACTTGGAAGCAACCTAGGTGCCCATCAAGGGATGAATGGATAAAGAAGATATGATATTTATACACAATGGAATACTACTCAGCCATAAGAAATGATGAAATCCAGCCATTTGTGACAACATGGGTGGACCTTGAGGGTATTATGCTGAGTGAAATAAGTCAGAGGGAGAAAGTAGAAGATAAAAACGACAAACACATAGCAACGGAGAATGGATTGGTGGTTACCACGGGGGGGGGGGAGGGCAAAAGGTGTGATTAGGCTCACATGTGTGGTGGTGGACTATAATTAGTTTTTGGGTGGTGAACATGATGTAATATACACAGAATTTGAAATATATTATGATGTACATCCAAAAGCCATATGTTATAACCCAATGTTACTGCAATTAAAAATAAATAAATAAATAAATAAAATTGGAAAAAAATTTTTCAAAAGACAAATGTTTCCTTCAACATTTGATTATTTTCCCATTTCACAAAATTAAGTCTAAGTTCCTTGGTGTGGTACTTAGGACTTTTCAAAAGCATTCTCAAATATATGTTGTAGCCTTGCTTCCAGTCTCAATCAGCTCTCTTCTCACTTTCTTGTCATATTGTTGTCTTTGATTCCAGATCTTTGTACATCTGAATGACCATCCCCCTTTGCTGATAATATATCCATTATTTAAATTCCTTCAAATTATACCTCTTTTTATTTTTTTTTCTTCAACTTTTTTGAGGAAAATTAGTCCTGAGCTAACATCTGCTGCCAGCTCTCCTCTTTTTTGCTGAGGAAGACTGGCCCTGAGCTAACATCCATGCCCATCTTCCTCCGCTTTATATGTAGGACACCTGCCACAGCATGTCTTGACAAGCGGTGCACAGGTCCACACCCGGGATCTGAAGCAGCAAACCCTGTGCCGCTGAAGTGTAACATGCAAATCTGACTGTTGTGCCACTGGGCCGGCCCCCAAATTACACTTCTTATCTACAGCTCTTTAAAGAGTTACTTGATCTCTTTTCTCTGTATTTTGTAGCTCCTTTTACACAAGAGCTTTGTATTAATTATCTCAATGCGTTATCACTTATTAATTTGCCTTCTGACTCTCCTGTACTCAAAATAATTATCTTATTCAACTTTTTATCTCAAAGGCTAACTCAGATTTTGCCCTATTTAACACATATTTATTGATTGAGAAATTAACTGACAATTAGGAGGCTTAGATTGTAATTCGGACTTTATGCTAATTTACAACTGGAATCTAAAAAGTGCACTAATTTTGCTAATTATCTATAGGATGAATGGTGGGACAAGATGAGTGGTTCTTAAACTTTACTAGGTCTTTAATACATTCTAAACCCAGTGCACATAGAGAATCTAACTCATATTGTATTGGCTCATATTAAGGGGAGCAACTATTAAACAGTTTTTCTGTAAAGTTTGCATGTCTTATTGTTTAACCCTATTTCATTTCATTTCAAGGAACTGAGGATGATTAAGATCAAGGTCATACAACTCAACAACGTAAAAACAAACAACCCGATCAAAAAATGGGCAGAGGATAAGAACAGACATTTTTCCAAAGAAGATATACAGATGGCCAACAAGCACATTAAAAGATGTTATCACTAATTCTCAGGGAAATGCAAATCAAAATTACAATGAGATGTCATCTTTTACCTGTTTGACTGGCTATCATTACCAAGACAAAACATAACAAATGTTGGAGAGGATGTGGAAAAAGGGAACCTTCATACACTGCTGGTGGGAATGCAAACTGGGGCAGCCACTATGGAAAACAGAATGGAGATGTCTCAAAAAATTAAAAATGGAAATACCACATGACCCAGCTATCCCACTACTGGATATTTATCCAAAGAACTTGAAGTTATCAATTCAAACAGACTTATGCATCCCTATGTTCATTGCAGCATTATTCACAATAGCCAAGACATGGAAGCAACACAAGTGCCCATTGACTGATGAATGGATAAAGAAGATGGCATATTTATATACAAGGGAATACTGCTCAGCCGTAGAAGAGACAAAATTGTTCCATTTGCAACAACATGGATGGACCTTGAGGTAGTCTATTAAGCAAAATAAGCCAGACAGGGAAAGACAAATACCACATGATTTCACTCATATGTGGAAGATAAACAAAGACTTGGATAAAGAGAACAGATTAGTGGGTGGTTACTGGACGGGAAGGGGTTTGGGAGGTGGGCAAAAGGGGTGAAGGGGTGGTGAGCACAATGCAGTCTGTACAGAAATTGATAAATAATAATGTACACCTGAAATTATACCATGTTATAAACCGTTATGACCTCAATAAAATAAATGAAAGAAAAGATCAGGGTCTCATTGGAATGCCAACATGTTACAATTTATAATATATATTTATAATATATATGATAAAAATAATTATGTTTTAGTTATTTTTGTTTTTGAGACTGAGTTCTGTTGACAGTTTGGAAAACATGAATAATTTAACAAAATAATTACTGCTTTGAAATCTTAGTCTTGTTTATTGAAGATTGGTTCCTTAAAACTTTTTCCTAAATGCCATATAATCCTAATTAAAGACATATTTATTTTTGCTTTTTGAAGAATGACCAATTTACCTGGGCCAACTTTATGAGATGTGTACTTTATGCATAAGTATTACGCATGGATATACATATTTAAAGCCGAGTTAACTAAGAATTCTGTAGGAACAATATACCAAAACTTAATGGAATGTAGCAAAAACAATACTAAGAAGCAATTTCATAGTAATAAATGCCTACATTAAAAATGAAGAAAGATCTGAAATAAACAACCTAATTTTATACCTTCAGGAACTAGAAAAAAGTTCCTTTTTCCTAGTTTCTTTAACTAAGCCCATAGTTAGCAAAAGGAAATAATAATGATAAAGTAAAATAAATGAAATAGGGACTAAAATAACAATGGAAAAAATAAACAAAACTAAGAGCTGATTTTGAAAAAGATAAACAAAATTGACAAATGTTTAGCTAGGCTAATTAAAGGAAAAAAGAGAGAAGACTCAAATAAATAAAATCATAAATTAAAAAAAGAGACATTACAATTAATACCACAGAAATAAAAGAATCATAAGAGACTACTGTGAACAGTTATATGCCAACAAATTGGGTAACCCAGATGAAATGGAAAAGTTCCTAGAAACTTATAACCTGCCAAGACTGAATCATGAAGAAATAGGATATCTGAACAGACCAACAGAGAGGCAGGAGATTGAATCAGTAATCAAAAACCTCCCAGCAAAGAAAAACCTGGAATCAGATGGCTTTGCTGGTGAATTCTACCAAACTAGAAGATTTAACACCAATGCTCAGCAAATTCTTCCAAAAATTGAAGAGGTGGGACCACTTCCGAATTCATTTTATGAGGCCAGCATTACCATTCTGATATTCTGATACCAAAGTCAAGCAAGAACACTACAAGGAAAGGAAATTGCAAGCCAATGTCCCTAATGAAGATTGATGCAAAAATCTTCAACAAAATATTATCAAACTGAATTCAACAACAAATTAAAAGGATCATACACCATGATCGACTGAGGTTTATCCCTGAGATGGAAAGACGTTTCAGCATATACAAATCAATGAATGTGATATGTCACATAAACAATATGAAGGATAAAAATCATGATGACCCAACAGATGCATAAAAAGCATTTGTCAAAATTCAACACACTTTCATGATAAAAACTCTCAACAAATTAGGTTTGGAAGGACTGTACCTCAGCAAAATAAAAGCCATACATGACAAACCCACTGCTAACATCATACTCAGCTGTGTGAAAGCTGAACAACAGGGTTTTGATGGACTAAATAAAGGCTTCTCTCCTATGATTACTTGAAACAATGTCTAAATAGGTGGATGTTAGTATGGCTAGGTAGATAGCTACATATATCGCCTTAAAACATTCAAGCTTGTTAGAATCATAGAGTTATTGTTGTCGCAAATGATTTAGAAGGTATGTTTCTGATCTTGGAAATTTCAGTTTGGATTTTCTGTTTTGACTAATTTTACAAAAGGGAACTGGGAAGTTTGAGATTGCCCATATAGTTCCTGGTCCTCCAAATCTTGGAGATATCCTGATAGTTGCTATTTTTTTAGTCCCCATAGAGAGTGATTCCAACACAAATGTACTCACAAGATAGAATATAATTAATTAGACCACCGCTCTTGTCTGTTTATTATGATAAATTACAATTCATTTCTTACAATCGATTATTCCTCACTTGCTTTAACAACTTCATATATTTGGACATCGTCATACATTCTTCAGACTGTACCCTGAATAACTTAATGAGCTTAAATTTTTACGTATGCCTGAAGTTATCTATTTTCTGACTATTGCTTAAAGCAGATAATTTTTATAGATGGCTGAATTTATCCTTTGGGGTTTAAAATTATGTTAAATTTCCGTGGTTAATCCCAAGTTTTGGATTGTACATTACATTAGCCACTTCTTTCCTTAGTGCAGACAAGCACCACACAGATAATTGCATAACAACAGTAAACATCATCATTGTAGGATTTCAAGTCTTGGTCTTTATGGTGTATTGGAAGCGATGTTGACTATTGGGGTATTTAGACAATTAAATGCCATTAAGCAAAGGCAAATCTCAGTAATGCAGAAAACAAGTTCTCTTACTAAAAAAATAGAAAATATAGAATAGACTATGAAAATAGACAGATCTGAATTCAGATCCTGGCAGTGATATTTAGTAGTTGTGTGGTTTTAAATGTTACTTAATCTCTACAAACTCCCATTTCCTCCACTTATCCACAGGGAAAATAATAATTGCCTGGCAGGTTTACCATAAATGTTAGAGACAATGTATATTAAAAGACCAGGAATAGAGATTGGCACTTGTTACATATTATTATTGTCATTGTTGTTGTCGTTATAATGAGTGATGATATAACAAAAGCAAGTCCTTAATTCAATTATGTTAAGGAGGTAATTTAATTAGAATATAAGCCTGCTACTAGGGTGAGCGATGGTCTTGAAATAAAAGTAATTGTGTAATGTAAAGATGATAGAGATAGAAAATTCTAATTTTTTTAAATTACAAAATGCTCCTTTGCTTAACTGATTATTTTACCTGTCTCATCAATCCCTAAGTACTGCTCTTAATTATGTTCTTTCTTTGGACTAGCTAATGGTTGTGCTTGACTTCTTCCTGTGAATTTTATGAGATAAATCAAGTCCAAGTTCAAGGTAGAATAAGGATTCCTTTTAGAGAAAGCAAACTAGGGTCTTAAATAGGGAATCTGTAAGACAAATTGCCTTGCCCTTTCCTTCAGTTTCAGGGGCATGCTTCTATATAAAATCCTTGCTGACAAAAAGTTGAAACACGTTTTTAGTTTACTAGTAAATAGCCAAACATATTTGTAGTCAGTTTTCCCAAGTGACTCCTTTTTGAATTGTACAAACCAGTTGTTATCTACCATTGTGATATCATTTAATAATCGTGTCTTGTGAGCACTTAATAATTATCTAGTCACATTCTGGGACTCCTTGAGGTAGCATAGATACAATGAGAATGTGGAATCACCTTAGTTAGTACAATATCAATGAACAGGCTATGTGGGAGACATTGGTAAGAATTGATTTTTCTCACCTAGCCCAATGTTCCTCCCAGTGGAAATTGCCATTTTGCTTCTTATTAGCATGATTAACAGTTGGAAAGTAGGGATGATCTCATGGTTCACTTTGGTGATGGGCTGGAGCTGGCTGGAATTGGTTTGCAAGAGCTGAGTGTTAAATTCTTAGGAAATTTGCCAGCTGGTTTTAAAATATTTGTTAGCTTGCAATTGGCATAATGTTAGTATTTATACCACACAAATTGGAAAATGCATCTCCTCTCTAGCCCCCAAAGATCCCGTTGTTAACATTTATTAGTGTATCTGGTTTACTTCCACAACTGCAGTACTCAGCTAAGATGAATGCTACTTAACCCTACATTTAATGACTATAGGTAGGGATGCAGACACTGGAAACTGATTGAGAAAATCTGGCTTCTGTTTAATTTAGCTATTACCAGAAGCAGCAAGGACCCTGATGAATGTATTTGTTCTTGATTATCAAGTTTCAAGTGAAAGAAATTTAAAAATATATTGCAGAAACTTCACTGCTCTGGGTACTACTTTTCAGTAGTTGAAAATTTCCTGGTAAGTCCAGAAATAAGCATATAAATGGTGCTTTCCAATAATGAGCTAGCTACCACAACTTGGCTGTTCCAGGTTCAAAGTGCTGATGCTTTCAATTAAAAAGAGTATTTTAGAGGATAAAGATTTAGAAAAATTTTAGAGGAGATGACAAGAAAAGATTTTAGTATTGTTACCAAGTGACTTATATATGGAATTTTATACATTAATGCAGCATCATGAACTTTCTATAAGACTTCCTTTCTGGTCACAGATGAAAGGGAATTATAGCTTATTGCCACATAAGAAATCACAGAATCAGAGTCTCAAAAATAAATATTCATGTAGTTTAAAATAATCGCTCCTGTAAAACAAAGTCACACTATGTTTAACGTATAATAAAATTCAAATGGAAAATTGGCAAAATTCCAACGTTTGCTCCACACTTAATAGTTGTACAACAAATTCTTTATATCATAAGCGCATGAGCCTTGGACTCATGTTCCTGATGAACAGAGAGTCACTTTATTAATTTTGTGTGTTCATTAGGACTCATTTATGATAGCCTATTCTTCCTTGAGATGTTTAATGTTTAATAGGGAATACAATACTGATGTTTTAAAGATGCATCAAATCTCTTCATCTACTAGGGAATTACTTATTAAAAAACCTTTCAATAAAATAAATAGTAAATTTTCTTCCCCTTCCTTCTTTTTCAAAACAGGGTTCATTTTTCATTTAACAAAATTTTCTTAGTATAACAAGTTAAATGATAGAAATGAATAAAGAAAAAGTTAACAATCCCTACCCCAGCACCTCTTAATTCTTACCTTTCTGTGGTAACAACTTTTGACAATGTGTGTATCACTTCACATTGTTCTTCAAGCTCATAAATATATATACAAATGTATATATTTATTATTATTTTGTTTGAAGTTTTATAAGGTGAAATAACACTCTGACATAAGCTTTATTCTTCAACTTTAATTTTTATTTAAAAATATGTGAGCATCACTCTTGGTTAATAGACACGGATTCTACTCATTCTTCTTAATGGCTACATAATGTTCCAAAACATAGATGTATCAAGTTTTTCACCATTCACCTTCTCACAGACCTTTAGGTTGTTTTTTCTCCTCTATGAGCAATCCTGTGTTACATATTTATGTGTGTGTGTGCATGTGTGTGTATGTATGTGCATGTGTACGTGCTTTCATCACAGTAAAAAAAATCCCAGAAGAGTTATTGCTATCTGAATTTTAATTTTAATAAATATTGCTAAATTGCTTTTCAAATACATTGTTTAGTTAAAATGAAATTTCCTTAACAAAATCATTTTTTCTATAGCATTAAAACATATTTTAAAATTACCAGAATTTCTGTTAGTACAAACCATTGAATTTAGATATAAATATAAGACTTTATAATGTGTCATTTTCATAAAATTGAATAGAATCTCTTTCTCTGTTTCTTGTGTAATAATTTTGTAAAAGACATTTTGGTTGTGGCTTCTATATTGCTAGCTGTCAGAAGGATTCTGTCAAGTGAATGAATAAGTGACATTACTCTAGTCAAAAGGATGCCCTTATTGCATTTACCTCTTCGTTGTCTTTAAAGCATATAGTCATAAATTCTAATTTGACAGACACTCTGAGTCTTGTTGCTGAACTCAGCGGTGTTTCTTGTCACTTTTCCTTTACCTTAGGTGCTCTCATTTCTGTGTTTAACTCCAGCACCTAGAAAACAGTATATAACGGCAACTTATGCTGAATAATAAAGTTGATTTGGGTGAATTCTCTCTTGAGCTATTCACTTTGAACTTCTACTGAAGTCAATATTAAGAATAATATTAATATTAAAAGTGAACTAATTTGTATTTGAACTTTCCAATAGGGATCAAAGAAGCATTTGTATAAATGTTACCATTTTTGACAGGGGCTTTACCTTTTTTGATGTTTTTCTCTATAATCATTGTTTTTTTCTGTTACAGCAATCATCCTTTTTAATTTCCTTCTTCCCTTCCTTCCATTGCTTTTCTTCTCTCTTTTTCTTTCTTTTGTTGAATGTAAAAGATTGGATGTTCGTATTGATTTTGAAAAAAATCCTAAGACCTGTGAACTGAACCTCTTTTATTGAAGACAGTAATATGAGAATTGAAGGTAGAAATTGAAGTCCGAACGTAATTGAAAGTTGGCTTGTAACTGGTTCTTTCTTGATACCTCTGTCATAGGTAAGGAGAGGGTCGGAAATAGGTTCTGTCTATGCTGAAGTGCTACTTACCACTCACTGTCCAACCTCAGCACCCACCTCTTTAGCCATGCTGCTACTTAAAATGTAGTTATTTGTCCTAAAACTGTTCTTACCCACCAAGTTACATGCAGAATTTGGAGCCCTATCCCCTAGGAGCTATGACTCACTTGGCAGTGGAGGCTTCCATACAAGTAGTCTTTATTGCCTTTGGTGTTCTTCTTCCCCTTGGCATTCATGCTGTCTTTCAGAAAACTAATTGCTACCTTATGTATGCTTACTATATGATAATAAAAGCATGCATGCCGCGGGGGAGAAAAAAAGTCAGACACCAGTACAGTGCCTAGCATATAGTACAAGACTGATAAATATTTGATGAATTGGTGAAGGCATAAATCACGGCAAATAGGTTTTCTTTTGCAAACTAGTTTCTTCAAGAAATTCCTGGACCATATCACTGCTAAGGAAGTTGTTGTGTCATAGAAATGTGATGAAGGAAACTAAGGGATGAGGAGCAGGAAGGCACGCACAAGCAATGAGTAAATCTGTTTTCATTTTTATTATTTCCCAACTGATAGAGAACACTAGGAAAAAGCAGCTCTTCTTTCCAGATGTCCCAATCTGCGAATAAACAAATGTCCTGCCTATTTTAACTGACCAGTCTTATTCATTCATTAGTTCACTTTTGCAATAGGGGATGAGAAGGCAGTCAGATATTTTCTGAGAGACTGATCTCTGCCTCATGCAATAACAGACCCTCAGATAGCCCTCCCTGCTAGCCCCTCTCCTTTTTTCTCTTCCTTTCTGCCATGTTTTCTTTATTCCTTGTTTCCTTCCTTCCTTCAATAACCACTTATTGAATGTCTACTATGCTTCAGACTCTGTTCAAGGCATTGAGATAAATCCATAAACACAATGGAAAGACCCTTGCTACCATGCAGCCTTATATCTTACAGTAGGGAGACAACTAAGATAAAAGAAGTATTTAAATGGAAAAACTTAAGATAGTGATTATTGCTATCCAAAATTAGGATGATGAGTTATAGAGTGATGGGGGTGTTCTTGAGTGTTAAGTTAAATAAGGTGGCCATGGAATACCTACCTGAGAAGGTATATTTGAGACAGGACTTGAACAACAAAAAAGAGAAGAGCCATTTGCGTGAAGATCTGGGTCAAAGGGACTAACACTTCTGAAAGGACTGAGCTGGAGGAAGAGGTCTTTGAGGTTGGAACAAGGAGAGTAAAGGAGAGAATGGTGGAAGATGAGTAGTGGGCAGGTCCAGATCTTCTGGATCTCGGAGACCACTATAAGTTCAATGGGAAGCAAATGGATTGTTATAAGCAGCAGATGCTAAGATCTGATTTGCAATTTGGCTGCTGTGTGGAGAAAGTGTTGTCGTAGTAGAAAGGAGAAGCAGTGGAAGCAGAGAGATCATTTAGGGGCAGAGTAAATGAATGAGCATTGGAATTAGGATGATCAGGTTCACCTCTAAAATCTGTGGTCCCAGGGCAAGAGAACAAATGGAGGGTCCTAGCCTTGTAACGTCCTTCTCTTCTGGTTCTGGACCCTCTCCCATTCTGTGATGAACCTCACACATGTAAGTGAATACTCCAGCCATTTGAGCAGGAATTTCCATAGTCCCTTGTATTTGGAAATGGATATAGAAATGGGATTGAAGGCTATTGGTGAGTGTGAAAGCTTGGGCCCAAAGATTCCTTGCCCTGTAGGAAAGGGTGAAGCTGGAGGTGGGCAAGAGTGTGGATCTAGTAAAGCTGGAAGCCCAGGGACAGGCACCCTGGTGGCTTGACTATAAGGGAAGTGCTCATGCTAACATTAAATGTGGAGAAAAGAAGAGAAGTACTATGCATGTTTTAGAAGCCAAAAGAGTGGCAGAGGAGGGTTTGAGGAAAATAGCATGTGTCATCTTAGAGCTCATGATATAGCTGGGGAAGTAGACATTAGATCAAGGGAAACTATGATAAAAACTGGTATCCCACTAAGGCTACAGCAAAGGAAATCCCTCTGCCTTCAGTCCCAGATGTCTTTTGCGTGGAGCATCTTTGTTATTACAATAGCGAATTAGACATGACTGAACCTCTGCAGGAAAAGCATAACACGATCTACAATTCAGAGACACAATCGATAAAATACTTTTCTTTAAATGAAATGGATGGAAAGTTAATTAGTTGTCAAAATGAGAGTGGATCTTACCAAATATGTCTAATTTCCTGAAGCCAACTAGACTTCTAAGGAAAGGGTAAGAGGGAGAAGATTAAAGAGAAAAGGAGGCCAAGAAACAGGTTGCACAATCCTAGCCAATGACTGGGGTTCAGAGTGAGAGCCATAGTTCTTTCAAGGACTAGGGAAGCAAGGCAGAAACCTCTTCATTTAATTTTTAAAAATTATTAATTAATCAAAAATATTTACTACCAGGTACACTTCTGGGTGCAGAGAAGTCTAAGTAAAATTTACATTATCCCTGCCTTCACGAACTTCCAGTTTAATAATAGGGCATTGAGAGGGGGCTGTGCAGGATGGAGAGAGATGAGCCTGAATAGAGGCAGGAAGGAGTCAGATGATAAAGGGGCTCTGAGGGAAGCAGCATGAGTGTGTCTGTGGAGTGCTCTTGGGGTGGGGGCAAGTGGTGATTCTTTTTCAGATGAATGAATGAAATATTGATTCTGTGGTTTAATCCTGTGCTATTAAGTTATCAGTCCAAAGCTTCTTGATTCCCTCCCAAGATTAAGGAATTTGGTGCCCACATTTGAGAGAAAACTCTACTTGGAGGATTAGACTAAGGGATCCTAATTTTGAACAGAAAGAAATGCGGGGGTCAGTGGAAAACTACATCTTTACAAAAACGAATCTTGACGACATAAACTAAGTGTCCAAGTGAAGGGAGGAACTGAGGCATTTATCAATACTCTGTCCCACAAAAGGAGAGAATTCTTGCAGAGTTTCTGGGAGGAGGTCAATTTTCAGGCTTGATATCAAACCCACATTAATAGAGCACACCATTGCGCAGACTTGATTGCATTCTTCAGGATGCTTACTTGCCCTTGTTAACTTGTAATAAGATAGCTTCCTTATATTTATTAGAAAAGCAACATTTAAATTAAAGATCTGCAGATAAAATAATGTGTTGAAATATGGGGACATTTTGAAACTGCTTAGGTATGGTACAGGTTAATGATTTCAGTTATATCTTAATAATTACTGTCACTGGGTTTCTAACTTTATAGCTTTTTAATTGTTCAAAGAGCATAAAACAGAAAATTTAGCACAAGCTTGGGAAAGATCCTTTATGGTATAACACAATTTTATATTGATATTATCACTATAAAATGATTCACCCAAAAAAAGCATCTTAATGGATTTTACTTTCTACATGTTGGATTAGTATTTTTACTCTAATAAACTGTGCACTCTACAGCATGTTACAGCATTTCTGCTAAATAAACATTCTGTTTTTATTTAAGGCAAGCATTTTACAGATTTAACTCTTACCAGGCTTACCTTGAGGATGCAAAATGAGGGACAGAGAGGTCTGACAAGATCAAGGAGCAAAGGAAAATTGTACTCCACTAGGAGAAGTCAAAATTATCCCTCAGAACTCTCACAGCTAATGGGTTCGTTTCAGGCCGGATAACTGTCTTTTGGCTAAATTCATTTGTTGAGACTATACTCATGAACCTCTCTGTGTGCGTGCACGTGTGTGTGTATTGGTTTGAGGGAAAAGGACATAGCAGCACTGTGAATTTGTTTTCCTATGTTCAAAGGTTCAACTCCTACCTATATATTTTATAATTTTGAAAGATACATATCCAAAACAGTCCATGCTCTCTCCTGAGATCCACACTTATTTCTGAGAGGCAGCACTATCGTGGATAAGAGCAGGGACTTTCTTTTTCATTATTTTTTTTAATAAGGCAAAAGAAAAGAAGGAGTTAGAAATGGGTGGGGAGAAACTAAGGTACATTACATGTATACTTTTTGTGCCCGGCTCTGTGTTTGGCTCCCTCTCAAATTCTGCTTGCCACATTGTAGCAAATGGTACAACACCCATTTCAAACAAGCCATGCCAGTTTAAAGCTGTGTTAACTTTTTAGATGAAGGAACTCATCTCCTCTTTGCAGTATTGCTCATGCAGCCATTTCTTTTCACACAGAGAGTCTTCCTTGAAAGCAATCTGAATATAATACATCTCCCAAGAAAAAGGGTTCAACAACCTCCAAGAGCCCTTGATAAAGTGTAATGTTTGCAACAAGACAGTTTTAGCCATGCTACATACCAGCTGTGTGAGCATGTGTGAGTTACTTACCTCTTTGTGCTTCAGTCCCTTTTCACAAGATTGTGTAAGAATTAGAAGAGTTAATATATAAGAAATGCTCAGAACACTGCCACATAAGTGATTATATTTATCATTAATGTTATTTCTTCTGCCTATTGTACATCTCCACTGGGATGTCTCATAAACACCTAAACCAGCATGCGTCATCATCTCTCTCTGCTCCTCTCAGTCTCCTTGGCATCTCTATACCAAGTGTTGACTATTACCCAAGTTGGTAACCTTGGTTTCCTCCAAACATACACCCCATCCAGTTAGTTCCTTAAGCCAGCAGTTATGCCTCCTATACTTATCAAAAGTGCCATCCTCTTCATCCCAGCTGCCAGTGCCTGAGCTGGGCTTGCCCCATGTGCAGGCTAGACCACCACAATAACCTCCTGATGAACTCTGCTTCAACCTGAGGACGTTTCTAGTCTATCCTTCATGCTATCACCAGAGGGGTCTTTCTGAAATACTTATCAGAGAAATGCAATCCGGTCAATCACCTACTTAGCAATCCTTACACGGTCTCCATTCTTTACATAAGAGCATTTGAACGCCTTGACATGAAGTGTGAGGCACTCTTGGTCACTTTTCTCTCAGCCTCTTGTGTTTTGCTCCTCACCTCCTGCTGGACCCTGTCATCTCCCCATTTTTAGCCCTCCCATACACTCTTGCCTTAAGCAATATTTATTGGAATACTCATATAATTAAATATACTGTGCTATATCAGGTTTCTGTGCCAATGTCTGTGTTGACCCCTTGCCAGAGTGTACTTCCTAGTCACTCCCTCATCCACCTATTTTCTGTTTATCCCTCAGACACAATTAAAGTGGCAGCTTCCTGGACTTCAACCCACCCTCTACTCTGCAAAAAAGTTGGTGTTCCTCTCTCTGCTTCTTAGCAATCAGTCTCTCAAATAGGGCATTTGTCTTATTGTTTTGTGATTTCTTGTTTGTATATTAATTTTTGGCTCCACTTGACTATAAGTTCCTTGAGGGTAAGGTTATACCTTATTATTTTAGTTTCCTGGTATCTAGAGCAGAGCCTGGAACACAGTAGGCATTCAATTAATGTCTGCTGAATTGGTGAATAAAATAATCTGAGATAATCAGGGAAATTAATTGGTGATAATTAAGATGGTAAAAAAAATTACCATCACCTGTCTCTTATGTTTTACTGAGTGGATATAATTAAACCAACTCTTAACTTCCCAGATTAACTTAATTGAGGCGAGTAGAATTAATAATAATTCAAAGCGACATGTAATTCCATATTCATATATTCAGATTTTTATTGTCTTTTTCTACTTTCTGTTATTCTGAGGATTCACTTATGAAACATCTGAAGAAACTTGCTGTGATTAGAAGTTAAGGATGGTCTGGTGACAGACTTGCTTTGAATCTTTACTTTTCTCTTACTAGTTATTTGATCTTAGGCCAGATACTTTAACTTTCTTGGACACATCTGAACATTTATCATAATAGTAAAACTTATTTCACATAGTTGTTGTGAGAAGATAACCCATTTACAGTACTTAGTACAGTGTTGGACATGAATGTGAGCACTTTGTAACTATTAGCAATGAATATTATTTGCTTAACTGCAGTAGACATGATCCTCTCTACAGGAAACAAGCAATCCAAAAGTGCCGGTCAAAATAGGCAACTCTGTCTATTCTTTACCATAATAAAGGGGGTTAAATTTGGGACATTTGGGGGACCAGCTATATGTCAGATGCTGTGCTAGACTCTGAGAGCATAAAGCTGTACGAGACTGAACCCTTAGTCATGGAGCTCATCATCTATGGTTTCACCCTTTTCAAAATGTTCATCCTGGAAAGCAGGTTGGAAGCAAAAAAAAAAAAAAGAAAGAAAAAAATAGAGACCTATCTTAAATGTAAATTGAAGTGAAATGTCAGCAGAACAAACAATCAACAGATATGTGTTAAGTATCATGCCATGGGGCCTCACAGGAAGAAGTTTCACACTATTCAGATAAGTATTAAGGAGGAAGATTGGTAGTGAACAAGGTGGGCATCAGGAAAGTACATGTAGACCACCCTATAATCTATACTTTATAAGAAATGAAAATAATGGTGAAGAGCTTCATGTGGAGAAAGAGGAGGACCATGAAAAATATTAAAATATTGACCTTTCTTTCAAATGATTTAAGTAAAATTGTTCGCATGTCTGGAGGAAGATCTTAATATTTCATTCAATCACCCATTCATTGTTTATTCATTCACTAAATATGTTCTAAATACCCAGGCACATAGAAGGCACTGAATCATAATTTGTTGAATGAATGTGTGAGTAGCTAGGTGCTGTTCTTGGTGCTGGTTATAGCTAATGAATAAAACAGACAAAGTTCCTGTCCTCAGGAAGACATTGTGTAGTGCTCTCAATAAACTTGTTGTTATTATGTACCATCAAGTCAACTCTGATTCCTGGGGACACTATGAATGAGTGATGTCCTCAATGTCCTGTCCTCAACAGCCCTACTCAGCCCCATAGACTCATGCCGACGGCTTCCTTTATGAAGTCAATCCATCTCATATTTGATCTGCCTCTTTTCCTGCTGCCTTCGACTTTTCCCAGCATTACTGTGTTTTCCAAAGGATCCTGGCTTCTCATGATGTTCCCAAAGTAAGACAGCCTCAATTTTATCATTTTTGCCTCCAGCAATGGTTTAGGCTTAATTTGCTCTAGGACCTACTCGTTCGTCTTTCTGGCGGTCCAGGGTATCCAGAGAGCTCTCCTTCAACACCATATTACAAATGAATCAGTTTTTTCCTGTCAGCCTTCTTTCTTGTTCAGCTTTCACACCTGTACATAGTAATTCAGAATACGAAGGTGTGGACAATCCTGGCCTTGGTTTCTAATGACATTTCCTTACACTTGATAATCTTTCCTAATTCTTTTATTGCTACCCTTCCAAATCTCAGTCTTCTCTTGATTTCTTGGCTGTAGTCTCCATTTAAATTGATGACTTAACTAAGGTAAACAAAATCTTTAGCAATTTCAGTGTCTTCATTGTCTATATTAAAGCTGTGTAGTTCTTCTGTAGTCATGATTTTTGTCTTCTTGATGTTCAAATGCAGTCCTGCTTTGGCACTTTCTTCTTTCACTTTCATCAGAGTCATTTCAACTCATTGCTGCTTTCTGCCAGTAATCTTAGATTGTTGATATTTCTTCCAATTTTCACTCCTTTTTCATCTGAGTTTAGCCCGGTCTTTGTATGATAAGTTCTACGTACAGGTTAAACAGATAGGGAGATAAAATGCACCCTTGTCTGACACTTTTGCCTACAGGAAACCATTCTCTCTCTCCGTATTCTGTCCTAACTGTGGCTTCTCCATACAGGTTACGCATCAAGACAATCAAGTGCTGAGGCATGCCCATTTCTTATAGAGCAGCCCATAGCTTTTCATGATCCACGCAGTCAAAGGCTTTACTGTAGTCTATAAAACATAGACTAACCTTCTTCTGAAATTCTTTGGAGCATTCCAGTAGCCAATGAATAACCACAATTAGGTCTCATGTGTCTCTCCCTTTTCAAAATTCAGCTTTAACACCGGGCATTTCTTGCTCTATATCAGGTAAAAGCTTTGTTGCAGCACCTTGAGCATCAATTTACTTGCACTGAAATTAGAGCAATGGTCCTATAGTCACTTCACTCCTTGGCATCTCCTTTTTTGGGGATTGGGATATATAGTAAGCATTTCCAGTATGTAGGCCATTGTTTTGTTTTCCATATTTGTTGGCGTATTCTTGTTATGATTTTGACAGATTCAATCTCTGTGGCTTAAAATAATTCTATCAATATCCCACCTACCCCTGGTGACCTATTTCTTCCCAGTACTTTCAGGTCAGCTTTCACTTCACTTCTAAAATTATGAATTTTTCTCATAGGAATCTTCTTCAAACGAATCTGTTATCCTTTCATCTCTTCTGTCTAGATCTTCAGTTTACTGTTTCTACCTTCCCTTCATTTTCTCCTGATCAGATAGTGTGCTTTCCTGTTGATTGTTCAGCATTCTTAATCTGGGTTTACATTTCCCTTTGATTTCTTGAATCTTCTGGAGGAGACCTCTTGCTTCCTTTTTTATCATTTTCCTGTATCTGTTTGCATTAGCCATTATGGCGCTTCTCTTTATCTCTAGGTGACAGTCGCTGAAAAGCTACATTCAAGATTCTACCCCTGCTTTTGTCACCTTTTACTTTTGCTTCTCACCTGTCCTTAACGATTTTTAATGTTTCTTCTGTCATCCATCTCGATTTTTCTTTTCTTTTTTATTACAGGCATTATCTTTTCACATTCTTCTTCCTTAACAATAATTCTGGTTTCAGTCCATAGTTCTTTGGTTCTCAGTCAGTTAGGTTTAATAAGGCAAATCTGTTTTTTAAGTGGATTTTAAATTTATCGAGAATGTGTTTTCTGTTACATTTTGGCACTACGATTCTTTACTGCTCTTCTTCAGCCTTACTCTGAGACTCAATATGAATGGTTTGTGGTCAGGACCACACTCTGTTCCTCCTCTTCTTTTTGCAGACAAAACAAGTCTATCCACTAATATTTACTGGAGAGTTTAGAGTTGGAGGTGTATCAGTGATACAGACTGAGTCCTCCAGGAAGAAGACTCTAAGAGAGAATCTAAAGTTCAGGATGTTCGTTAGAGAAGAAGGGGAAGCAAGACTGGGCAGAGGGAGAAGTACAGCTGCAGTGCAGGCCTGAACAACAGCTGTGGCAGACCCCACGGGGAGCTGTGGACCTTGAGTGACTACTCAGAGTTGTCCCACATTGGGTCTAACATCTCAGCCAGTCACTGGATATTGTCTGCTCCAGAAGAGCTGGACTGTGAGTGAGGCAGTTCTCTCTCTGCATTGGAAACAATCCTTTAAGGGTTTGACAGCTGACTATCCATTGACAGCACTCCCCGAAGCTGGGGAAACAAGTCCTTCCTTGAAGAGGAAGCTGTGCATTACAGCCCTATGTCTACCCACAGTTCCTTAGGAAGCTTTCAGAGGCCCTAACTGGAAAACAACTTAAATTGGCTTAAATAATGTTGGCTCACCTGACTGAAAATTCAAGAACTGGGTAAACTTTAAATGTGACTTGGGTTAGAGCTCACATCTGTTTCTTTATTATTTCTTTAGAGAAGTCTCTTCACAAAACTTTGGAACAAAAGTCCTGAATTTTGTGTGAATTTAAGGTTTCTGAGCTCTAAGGTTTCTTTCTTTCTTTCTTTCTTTCTTTGTTTCTTTCTTTTTTTGAAGAAGATTGGCCCTGAGCTAACATCTGCTGCCAATCCTCCTCTTTTTGCTGAGGAAGACTGGCCCCGAGCTAACATCCGTGCCCATCTTCCTCTTAAGGTTTCTTTCTAGTGGGGAATGTCCTGTGCGTTGTAGGATGTTTGGCCAGCACTCCTGTCCTCTATGCACTAGATCCCTATGGCAAACCAGAGTCTTCCTTATAGTCATCTATAATTCTCACTAAAAGTTTGTGGTGAATATTATTAGCCTCAGTTGAAGGTGGTTATGCTGAGGCTCACGGTACTTAAGCGGCAACACTGGAAGTGTCAGAAGCAGGATTAGATTGCTTGACTACCAAGATCATGCTCTGTTCTCTGCACCACGCTAGTTTCATCTAAGAGTCGTCCAAAAAGGCAAGAATCAGAGTGGGCATGGGTTTCCGTGATTGTCTCCAGAATAGAATTAAGGAGACAGCCAGAAGGGCAATTACCTGGGAAGGCAGACCACAAAAGCCACTAAAATATTACTGGAAACATAATGAGTTGGAGGAAAAAAAAATCACCATTATTTCTCTCAAGGGAAGATTATTATATGTGGTTAGAAGGAATACTTCAATGAGCCGCCTGACAGGAAGAAGAATCCTCTGAGAGGAGCTTGCTACAGCAGCTGTCTTCTAAGGCATGTCAGTAAATTAACTGCAGAGCACGTGTTTAGAGGGATGAGGCCAGCACACTAAGTTAGCACTAAATTGTTCAGGGTGTTATTGCCACTAGCTGCCTTTCTTCCCAGTTCTGAACACAGCCCGTTGGGGCCAGCACTGAATTTTCTTCTTATGTGTATTCTGAACAAAATGTATTGCTTGAAGGAGCACCGTGTTATTAGCTGGCTCAGGCACTCCTCCACCTTGACTATCTCTCAGGCCTTAGGGCTTCTTCATGGAAGCATCTACACATACTTTTCTCTTTTGTATCTGGATGCTACAATGAAGCTTAAGATTCAGAGCTCCTCACCAGCATGGGCCTCATTAAAGCCCTGGAAGGGGCCCAGCAACGCATACACATGTGTATTAGTTTCCTACTGCTGCTGTAACACATGACCACAGAGTGGGTTAGAACACAAATATATTCTCTTATATTTCTAGTGGTCAAAAGTCTAAAGCCAAGCTGTTGGCAGAGCTGTGTTCCTTCTAGAGGCTTCTTGAGCGGGGAAATCTGTTTCCCTGCTTTTTCTAACTTCTAGAGGCTGCCTGTATTCCCTGGCACATGACCCCTTCCTGACATCATTCTAATAGCTGGCTTCCGTCCTATTCCTCTGTTCCTTCCGCCTCTGTTCCTCTGATCTCCTCCGTCCCTTGTATGAAGACACTTATGACTTTATTGTGCCCACCTTCTCATAGTCTAAGATAACTTACCCATCTCAAAATGCTTAACTTAAATGCACCTGCAAAATCTCTTTTGTCATATCAGGTGACATGCACACATCTGGGGATTAGGAAGTGGACACACCTTGGGCAGCTGTTATTCAGCTTACCACAACATAATCATATGTTTGCGTGTAATTTGTAGAAGTAAGATATTTCATACACCATCAGTTAAGATGGTCATCTCTTTTAACTCCTGCGTCCATACTTCACCTGAAGTTTGGTAGGTTGAAGCTGCTACAGGAATTTTGGGTTCTAAGGGGAATTTTGGTTGAGGATACACTTGATTTGGTTTTAACAGGATGGCTTTATGTTTTCACAGTCGTGGCCATATATTTACAAGGTATAGCTGGCTACCTGGTGTGGGACTACCCTCCAGGAATAGTCCTACTACTGCCTGTTGTGCCAATTTACTCAACATTGTGCCTTGAAGGTACAATGCCAAAAGTGTATTGCCATGTGACTATGTCCTGTGGTGCCCAGCACTCTATGTATACAGGTAATGGAGGAGAATCAGGGCTCAAAATACATGGAACCTGCAGCCAGTCTGTAGAAAATGATTGCAGCCATCAAGAGGTTAAAATTGTAAGTGAGGAACTGGTTATTGTTGACATCTGATCAAAATTATCATTATCATTATTTAAAAAAATTTCTATCAACTATGCTAGAGGACAAACTATTTTTTAAATTCTCTTTTAGAAAATAGTGTTACTGAATTTTTGTCATATGGAGAGACAACTAAGGAGTTGCAGTTAAAAATTGTAGAGGAAAAATATTTTAAAGTGGTGCCAGGCACTTATTAATTAAAATATTAGATCATTATTCTAGGTTATGTGATGTTGGTAAAATTTGTCAGCTTTTAAAATTTTATTTCTTGTGATTCTTTTCACATCATAAATACTTACTTTTATACCTAAATATCAATTTTTTTTCTTAAACAGAATACATACAAACCAAACTACATGTTGGGCCCACAGGATCAGAATCTGACACTGATAAAACTTGTATTATTCAGGATTCAATCAGAGAAGCAAAGTTATCTACCTGTCTATCTATCTATCTATCTATCTATCTATCTATCTATCTATCTACCTGTCTGCATACATATACACCTGTCTATAAGGAGACATGTGTTACAAGTAATTGGCTTATGTAATCGTATGTGGAGACTGGTTAAGCAAGTCTGAAATTTATAGAGGGGATAGTGAGGAAGGAAAGATCCAGAGAATGAGTGGCAATTATAGACCAAACTGCTGTTCAGGGTCTTTATCACCAGGAAGAGTCCAGCTCCTTTTTAGTGCCCGCCCTGGTTAGGTCAGGTCCATCCAGAAAAAATTTCTTCTTTTAAAGTCAGCTACCCAGGAACTTTAATTATATCTGCAGAAATCCCTTCACAGCAGCACCTAGATTAGTGTTTAATTGAATAACTGGAATAAAGTCGTGGTATGAAATGACTACTATCCTCCTTTCCTTTCTCATAGCTTAGCCTAGCCAAGTTGACACATCAAAAATCCACAACAACACGCTTAGTGTTATTGACTAAAATTGTCCCTTCTTGGAATAATGAGAGTTGGAAGAGTGGTATCCGCTTAAAATTCATCCTTATTACCTTATTAGAATCGTGTATGTCCCAGCTGGTAAATTCTTACCAACAGAAACAGATTAACATCAATAGTTAACCACAGGAACTGTGAAGTCACACAATCTAGGTTCAAATCCCATCTTCATCGAATTACATATGTGTGACTTTAGGCAAGTTATTGAAACATAGTAACTTAGAGAATTTATGTTAAAAAATTAAAAACCTTAAATGATATAATCCATGCAAAAATGCCTAACCTAGAGTGGATAACAAAGTACTTAAGTGTTGTCAGTTAAGAGCATTTTAAATATCAACTATTTCGTGCTAGATAACATGCTAGCTTCTTTCATTTACACCGTTTCATTTAATTTTTATAGTTGTTGTAAAGTTATAATGGCAGGGTTGAGTGAATGATAAAAAAAACTGTGAGCTTTATCCTTTAAGGTTCTAGCAACATGCCCCATTTTGAGACTTTCTATATATTACATAAATATGGACTTTAGAATATTTTCTATATTACTGCGTGATACTATTTTTATTATATTCTACCTAATTAAGCATGCTGTTGTGTTAAATGAATATTTTATGAAGTAGAAACAATGTGACTAAAAGCCAAGTGTTTGCCTGCAGTTATTACTGATTTATAAATACTTCTATTCACTGATCTCTCTGCAAGGAGACTGAATGTGATCAGAAGTTTTAGCATATTACTAAAAAGAAACACTTGGTTTAAAAAAAGAAGCTATCCTTACATTTTTCTAGATGCTGTTGTGTGTGAGGCTTTAGTTGCACTGAATTGGGAATAGAGAACAAAGTACTAGAAGAGGAAGTAATCATGTCGTGCACTAGATATGTTATAGTACTGGAGTATAAGAGGTCTATCTGGAATCTTTTAAAATTTGTGATTTGCCATTTAAAAATATGCTTTGTGACTGAGAATCTCTCGGTGAAACCCTATATAAACAGATTAATTCCAAAATCATCCAAAAATGTGCAGTTGAGAAAAAAGCAAATGTCATGCTTGACTAGATCAGAAATTTTCAATTGCGAAGAACAAGTCACTTAGAGACACTTAGAAGACTGCAGACAGGTCTGGAAGCTGAGCTGGGTTTGTGCTTAGGGAAGAAGCCAGTGCCTCTGAAATAACTGACTTAAGTCTGGTGCTCAAGGCTGGTGACTAGGATTCATTGTCCATGATCTGTGATCAGACAACAGAAGGACGGGCAGGCACTTTCCTACAAAACCATGGGGAACTTACCAATCCCCAGTAGGCAGACGGCAAAAAGGGTGAGTCTCCAGAGTTGGCCTATTAGTTAATCATGTGGCTGTGCTTATGAAATAAGGAAATCTATATAAAGCTTGCCTGCCATAAGGACTATGGGCAAAGCAACAAGAGAAATCCTTTAAGCCTCTTTATCCAGAAGAATTCAGATAAACAGACAGAGTTTGAAGGAGGACAAAGGTATTGAAGGGCAGAACCTCCCTACAGGAGGAAAACTCACGTATCATTAAAGTCTAAATGTCTCAGACGAGGCTGTGTATGTGAAATTAAAAATTCACACCATTACAGGAGTATTATGAGCTCATTCAGGATGATTAGGAAATTTTAAAAAGTAGAAAAAAGAAATATCATGCATAGTCCAGTCATCCAAACGCAATCACTATTTGATTCATTCTCCTCAATATTTTTTAATGCAGAATTAATTTTTTTCATTTGTGTAATTGCATCACATAAAAGATTTTGTATTTTTTAAACTTTGGTATTCAGTAAGCATTTTGAGTGTTATTCTATGATCTTAATAAAATTATTTTAATTACTGCACAATATTCCACTTTGTGATTGTGTTATATTTGGATCTGTACGCAACAGTCTGTCTTTACACTATTGGAAATAATCACTTTACATCTTTTTGATAGCATGTTTTCAGTGTTTAGCATTATGCTTAAAGGCACAGATGCTAGAATTGGATAAAGTCAATTTTGAGCCACTTATCATTTGAATGACCTTGGAATGACTTTGTTAACCATTGTGATTGAGTTTATCCCCCTAGAGTAGAAGTAAAATAATTTCTAAAGAGTATGAATATTTTGTTTCTTGATACCTACGCCTCAGTATGTTTCCAAACACACAGATAATTAACAAGTAATCAAATGAGTAAACCAGATATTTTTTGATTGGGTTCTATACTGCGAAAGAAGTAAAATGGTAAAATTTTACTTTTAGCCAAGTAAAAATCTAAAGTGTACTGGAGATTAACCTTACCTGTGGGAATGTGTGGGGCAGACAGAAGTTATTTTAGTTACTATGATTCGAAATGCAAAGGAAAAAGAAGATTTTTTTTGAGGAAACTGTAAGTGCAAAGAGCTGCAGGTTGTGAAAGAGCAAGTTTGAGAAACAGAAAGTGAATGGGTGGTTGGCACACCAACGTGAATTGAGCCGGTGTGGGACAGGAGGGCTCAGTCAGACCTCGAGGTGCCCCTCGGCCTTGATAAGGGGCTTTGGATCTTGACCTGATTGCACTGTAACATCGTTGGAGGGTTTAAGCCCAAATATTAGAATTTGCCTATTGACTGCTAATTCCATCTCAATTATGTCTTAGCTGTGTGAGCAAGGAATAAGTTAACTAACTTCTCTAAACCATGGTTTCTTCATCTGTAGATTGATGGTAATTATAGGATCTACCTTGTTGGTCTGTTCTGAGGACTAAATGAATTACAGCATGTAACAATTCTTACCACTGTGGCTGTCCTATAGGAAGAATTTAGAAAAATTTAGCCTCTATGGCTAATTGTAGGTGCAACTTTTTTTTTTTTGAGGAAGATTAGCCAGTATCTGCTGCCAATCCTCCTCCTTTTGCCAAGGAAGATTGGCTGTGAGGTAACTTCTGTGCCCATCTTCCTCTACTTTACATGTGGGATGCATGCCACAGCATGGCCTGATAAGCATTGCGCAGCTCCTTGCCCAGGATCGGAACTGGCGAACCCTGGGCAGCCAAAGTGGAACCTGAGAACCCAACCACTGGGCAACTGGGCCAGCCCTTTAAGTGCTGCTTTTGTAAGGCCAAATAGTCTGTTAGCACTTTTTTTTTCCTCCAACCAAGGAGATGTTGCTCCCAAATTGATACTCAGGTCTCCACTTGTAGAGAAAGAGAAAAACTGCTTACCATCTTCTTACAGCATTATCCCAATTCCTAGTTATCAAGATTTCAAAATACTGTGACGACCAGCTCAATCAGGAAACTTCAGTGTGTAAACAATGCTTTGATAAAAAAAGATTAATTTTTAAATTTATATCTCTGACAAAAATGTTTTCAGTTCAGAATGTTTGCACAAGTTTATTTCACGTGCTTGAGGGGTCAGAGGACTCAGCAAAGGCATGATTATCCAAGAAAAAATATAAAGGAAACTGTGAGAGCAGAAAGCAGTGCTTCTTGCAGAACATTAGTCCCAGCAATGATCAGTAAGTGGTCGATTCAGTCACTAGCTTGTAGCTTGTTTTCTATCTCATTAGACGATAATTTTCTCATTCTCAAATTCAGGTCCATTTTGCTATAGTACCAATAAAAATATTTGACATTGCCACATTTTAACAAGAGGAAATATGCTTCTCTGTGAACTGATATATTTGCAATTATTTATTTAAATAGAGATTTTCAAGTATGCAGAAGAGATTTATGCGTGTGTACACACACAAACACACTCACACACATATATTTATCTTTCAAGAACATCCTTCTAAGAAATACTTCTTTCTCTCACCCTAATCGTGAAGTCCTTCTTGTTACTGCTGTGATTTTGCTACAAACTTTACCTGCTCTGGCCAATTTATTGGGGTTGAGTTCGGTCCCAAGCTGGGTCAAGGACCATAATTCCCTGGCTGCTGGTAATTAAAATGGGAAAAGAAGTTGACCTAAGCTAGCCAGGTCAGAGAACTTTCTCCAGAGTTTTGAACTTAGAAAGAAAAAGATGGAATTTTAGCTCCTATATAGGTGGAGACATGAGACTTTAGAGGAGTTATTTCCATGACCTAGTCTTTAAAATGATTCAACCTGAAAAAGGAAGAAATGAGATCACTCAGCAAAAGAGAGAAGACCACATAAATGATAAAGAGTTAACACTAGTGTCTTTCACGTTCTTGATTCCAGTTTTCTCCGAGGTCCTTGTACCATTTCCTTTCCCATGCTGGGGATGACTTGGGTAGCCAAGACTTGAAACATTAGGAGTCAAGACTAATAGAAAGTACTGTCATGGCTTCTTTTCCTTTTTTAGTTTTCACTGCCCAATAGATTGTATAACTACTCAATAAATGCCTTTTCAATGTAAGAATGAGCACTGGAATATACTTGAAATATTCTTTCAATAATTCTTAAACATGTGTGTATCTGATATAGTACGAACTCGCATTCACTCATCCAATCTGAGCTTCTCTTTGAGGCTAATACCTGAAATTTGGGGCCCTGCCACAGAGGGGACCAGATCATGTACTGTCTTTTCAGGTGTCTGGATAAGTGATTTAAAATATCGGTATGAATAAAGACTCTACTCAGAATGAATAAGGAGCCCTCAAATAAAGACGAATTCAGAAGAGTAGCAGGAGCCTACATGAATGCACTCAGGAAGACAACACATAACCTGTTCTTTAAGAAGAATATTCTTTCTTTCGTTTTTCTTGTTTTAACTATATTCAGAAAGTATAAAGGCTACTGCTTGGGAATTGCAGGTGTGACCTCTTTTATTTTTATCTTCTACCATATATCATGAAGAGAAAACTGAAGCCTCAGAAATTAAGTTGGGTAAATAAACTATTACATTCTTCAAATGCATTTAAGTCATGTATTCTGAGAGCTTGTTTAAGAAATTAGGAAGCAGTTAAAAGTCTTTAATCAGAGATTATGGAAAACCAAAATTTGAAATTATGACCGTACTGTAAATAATTGATTATATCAATTATTAAAAACTGATACAATAATAAAATCCGAGACTTTTATAATAATTTCTGTCAAAAGATTTTAAGTGAATTTTAACAGGATTAGTTGTTATTATCTTAAATAATATAGTGGCCACTGGAAATCAGCAAGGAAAAAAAGTTACCCAAGGACACTTTTGATTGAGTTCCTTATTGATTTGTAAAAATTATACATATTTTCTGAAAAATAGCCCTTAGTAACTACAGCTTGGAAAGCATCTTTTCGGCATGTACCTTGGGGAAGGCATGAATTCATAAAATGAGTCATTCCCTACATAGGGGAAGGGTTTTCAAATGTACTGAGTGAACAAAAAGATACTCACTAAAATAGATCTTCAGTAGAAAAAAATTTATTCTAGTGCTGTTCTACTTAATTTTTTTTTGTTATAGAAGGCTATTTATTTTTATCTAATGGGTTTTCTGAATATACTGAAATAATTATGTGATCATTTCCTTCATTTTCCTATGTTTCCTGAGTCAGATCATTCTTGCATTTCTGCAAGATTCTGAATGTGTTTTAGAACTTTTGCTATATTCGTAAGCGACATTAGTCTGTTGTTTTGTTTTACACCATCTTCTTCAGTTTTGTTGTATTGGTTTTGTTGGATTCATAATAAAATTTGATATTTTAAAAGCATGAGAATTAATTTTTCTTAGAAGTTATATGGAACTCAGCTGTAAAATAGCCTTTGCTTGTAGATCTTTAAATACATTTGATCTATTGATTTATGTTTAACTTCTTGTCATTTAATCAGTATTAGAAAGTTATCCTTTTCTTCTAAATTTTTGACTTTGCTGACAAAGGTTCACGTGATAGCCAAGATAGTGCCAGTCTTGGAATTCTCTCCCAGGTTGCAGATTCTGATTCTGAGATGATCACGTAATCCAAGTCAGCACTTAGCACCAGCCCAGGGCTTTTGCTAGTATTAACAGGATTATTCAGTTTGTAGGACTGCCAGGGGACACTACCAGGAAAGTACTAGTCTACAGGAAACAACACAACACAACACAAAAAATTAAAGAAAGTAAAGATGAAAAATGGAGAAATGTAGAATACCGATGATATTAAGAATCCGGATACAGCTATTCCTGGAACAAAAACTACCTCCTAGAGTGTTCATTTATGTGAGACAATAAATTCCCATTATTTTATGCCATTTGAATTGAATATCTTGTGTAGTTAAGAATTTGATTAAAATAGACTGCACTCCCTTTTCTGGAAGAAAAAAATACATACTCTAGGCAAATTAAAAATCAGTTATAAAGAACCTCCTTTGTACAAATAAGAAAAACTTTGGTCAGCAGTGCAACTAGTTAAATCCAAGTAAATTTTGATGATTGTGGAAATATGATGTTTAATGAAATTGTTATTGAAAGATTATTAGAAGAAATTTTTGTATATAAAAACTAGAGTAGCTAATAGAGTGATGTTACATCAGAAATTTTGTTAAAAATGGTAGAGGCTTTAGCATGTTTGCAAGCTGAGAGGATTGATAGACTTAAGTGTGAGTGGGTGGATGTATGAGAGAAAAGAAACGCTAAGGTGGTTTCCTGAGAATAGGAGGGGTTGAGAATTAAAGCACTACTGAAGGGGTGAGTCTGAGGGCAAGGGGAAGAAGAGCATAGGGGCAGTCCACAGAGATGTGTATATAGTGTGTTAGGTCAATGAGAATGGTCCCGTCTCATGGAATCAATTTCTCTACAAAATATTAGGCGAAATAATCCTCAGTCAGAGGATATGTGCAGGGACTGTAGTTAGGAGGAGAATGGAGGATATTTGAAATAGGGACAGTGAAGAGCTACCTACACAGCCTATGTAGTATGTTCCCTGATGTTGCTTTCTTTGTAAATTAATACTAAATAATTACTTCTATTGTGTGACTTTCTCCAATAGACTTTGCTGCTCTGGGGCAGGTAGAGGGAAAGCAGGTTCTTGGGATCATCAAGAGCTGGAGAAGGTTAGATGAGGAGGGAGGGAGTAAAAGCAGAGAGGTTAAGCGATTATAGACTTTTGGCAGGAGAATTATTGATTGAAACAATGGGTCATGGATTCTTAGTAAATTAGTGAAATGAAAAAGAAAGTTGACAATTTTTTTGGCTTTATTGAAGTACAATTGACAAATAAAATTGTACTATATTTAAAGTATGCAATGTGGCAACTTGAATTACATATAAATTGTGAAAAGATTTTTCAGAATCGAATTAACACTTCCATCATCTTACATACTTACCTTTTTCTTTTGAGAATGTTTAAGATCTACTCTCTTAGCCAATCTCAATTTTATAACACAGTATTATCAACCATAGTCACCATGTTGTACATTAGATCCTCAGAACTTATTCATCTTGTAACAGAAAGTTTGTACCCTTTTACCGACCTCTCCCCATTTCCACCAATCCCAGACCCTGGCAATCACCATTCTATCCTCTATTTCTGTGAATTCACCTTTTGTTTGTTTGTTAGTTTCCACATATAAGTCGTGCCATGCAGAATTTGTCTTTCTCTGACTTATTTCACTTAGTATAATGCCCTTCAGGTTCATCCACACTTTTGCAAATGACAAGATTTCCTTCTTTTTTAAGGTTGAGTAATATCCCATTTTGTGTATATTTCTGTGTGTGTTTATATATATATATATATGTATATATGATGTTTATATAAATGTATAATATATATATATATAAACATAGATCCATTCATCCGTTGATGGACATTTAGATTGTTTCCATACCTTGTCTATCACGAATAATACTGTAATGAACATGGAAGTACAGATATCTGCTTCAGATAATAATTTCATTTCCTTTGGATATATACCCAGAACTAGAATTGCTGGATCATATGGTAGTTCTATTTTTAATTTCTTGAGGAACCTTTACACTGTTTTCCAAGGTGATCGCATCAATTTACATCTTCCCTGACAGTGTACAAGGAAAGGTTCCCTTTTCTCCACATCCTCACCAGCACTTGTTATCTCTTGTCTTTTTGATAATAGCCATCCCAACAGGTGTGAGGAGATATCGCGTTGTGGGTTTTTTGCTATGTCTTTTATTTTTCCTTTTTTTTGGTGAGGAAGATTAGCCCTACGATAACATCTGCCACCAATCCTCCTCTTTTTGCTGAGGAAGATTGGCCCTGAGCTAACAACTGTGCAAATCCTCTTCTATTTTATATGTGGGACACCTGCTACAGGCTGGCTTGACAAGCGATGCATAGGTTCATGCCCAGAATACAAACCTGTGAACCCCAGGCCACCAAAGTGGAGCACATGAACTTAACTACTACGTCACTCGCCTGGACCCTTATTGTGGTTTTGATTTGCATTTCCTGACAATTTTTTTAATGCAGAAGTTTCTATGATCTGTAAGATAAAAACATCACACATTTAAAAATTAGAGCAACCTGTGTTTTAACTGGCTGTTGTTTTCAGAGAGGTGATTTAATGAAATGGATTATTCTTGAGTAAGATATTAAAATAACAGAAAGAAAGAGAAAGAGAGAAAACCTCAGGCTCCTTGGTACTATAGCAATTTATGTTCTACTCAAGTTTAAAAGATAACTTTTTTAAAAGTCATGAATTTGAAAATATTATTATATCCTACTTAAAAAAATTCTGTCTTTATAATTATAAATTAGAAACTCTGCTTCTTCCTAATCACATGTATTTTTTTAAGACAAATGTTATATTAGCTTCCTCAACATTCCCCCTTTCTTAAAGTTCTTTAAGGGGATTCAAGTGAAATTAAGTGAATAAACAATGAAAAATGTTTAACTATGTCAGTATCAATAGAAGCACCTGGAGTGCTGTCTACCTTAAAAATGCTTCCAAAAAGCCACCTTGGAAACTTTATTATATGACATCTAGTTAAAAAATTGTTCTCATATTTATTCATTAATTTCACGTTCTATTCGAACCATTTTTGCATTAAAGTAGTTTCCGTAACAAATAACTAAGGCTAATAAAAGCAATATCCAGAAGGCATTACTCTTTAAGGGAAACTTTCTATGGCTATTGAGAGTCAAGAGGACATGATTTTACCAGTTAACATTAAATGTTTATAAAACTGGTAATAGGAGAATGAGTTAGAATGTCTCAAGTGTCTAAATAATTTCCCATTAGTGAAGTGGATTTTACTATGAAGACTGACTAACTTTTTCAGACTTCACAGTACCTCATGGTATATTATTGCTTCAACGGCTTGAGCACTGAGGGGAATAAAGTTTAATCAGTACATTCTATGCTGGGAAAAACAAATCCCAAGTTTTATCTCTCTTTTGCATAGCATGAACTCACTGGAAATACTCAAATAAGAATCTTAGAAATTGTAGGTCTTGCTTCTAACTTGCTATATCCTCTAAAGATCAGTGCACAATAGTCTTTGGAATTAATAGATTGTTGAGAAAATAGAACCTTTTTCTAACTTGACTAGAAAATGTGTTGTATTTGTTTTCTTATCACTCTCAACCAATACACAAGTTTTCAGGACATTTTATTTTCATCAGTGAGGGATATTTACTATGACAGGAGAACCTAAGGGTTTTCTTCCTCCTACAATATTACTTAAATATTTTGCAATCAGAAGAATGAAATAAAGTGTTGGGGCATATAAAACAAAAGTATTGTGCTTTGGCTAAAGCTGTGTTTTAAGTTTTTTACCTATCTTAGATATTTTCTTTATAACTAAAACTTTTTCAATTGCCTCTAAAAGTATCTTCAGTTTTATTTGCACTTCTAGACAGAAATAAAATGACAATTGAAGAAAAAGAAATAGGGAGTCTGAGAAACAGAATTGATCTTTCTCAACTTTTCCTTATAATCCTTTGAAAAAATATTTTAAGTTTTCAAAAATTTCCATTGGATTTAAACCACGATTTTAGGAGATAGAGCAAGGCCAACTTTGTTTATTCAAGAGATGGAAGGAAGTAGAGTATGGGGCCACCTGTTTCTTATGGCAATTCTAAAGTCACAGTTGTGGCTCTTGTTGCTCTTTCCCCCCACTTTATTTACTTATTTTTAATTTATTTTTTTATCTGTAACTTTTTCAGCTTTGAAAGGCTCAAAGTGTAACAGCCACTTTCACCTTCAAGTGTTTCAAATACCCACTGATTTTCCAAAACACCCAGTTAGCAAAGAATACATTTCTGTAAAGGCCACAAGATATAGAGACACCATTTGGGAATGGAGGATAAAGGTATGAAGTGCAGTCCTGGCAGTGGTTCTGGAATATGACTATTAGAAGTTCTTGCTGGAGCTGGAGGATTAAATATTACCCAGTCATTTCTGTAGAGTCAGGCTCTAAGGTACATGTTTTATATGTGGACATTCCCTCTGCAGTTCTACATTTAGAAGGTAGAAAGTACAGCCTAAGAAAGTTAGACAGGTGTCACAAATTAAGAAGTAAAACACCGTAAAATAAGAAAGACCTAATTTGAATATAGGAGCCTTCAAGCTTAGCCATATGGCCTTCAGTAAATTATTTAACAACCAGGAGCTTTATTTATTCAACAAGTATTGATTAAGCTCTTCTCTCTGCCAAACATCTTAGGGGGGCTACAGATACCGTGGTGAATAAAACTGATAAATACTCTGCCCTAGTGAGACTCACATTCTAGTTGGAACAGACAGGCAATTTAAAAGGTAGAAAAATAAAATATATAGAAATTAGATATTAAGTACAAGAGAAAAAACTCACCCCCACTTAAAAAGGGGACAAGAACTGATGTAGCAGGACAGTGTGGCCAGAGAAGGCCCCTCTCAGAAGAGACTTGTAAGTAAACTAACCATGCAGATTTCTAGGAAAAACTTCTCCCAAAGAAGAAATAGTATATCCAACAGCTTTGAGATGAGATCACTACTGTCACTATGTTCACCAAGCAGCAAGAGGCCAGGGTGGCTGGTACAGAGTGAAAAGGTTGAGGGTGGTAGTAGCAGATGAGAAGAGGAAAACAGAGTCACCTGGGACTTAGATTATAGAGCCCTTTACAGGTCATGGGAAACTAGTGAAGGCTTTGAACATTGGCGTGACATGATTTGACATATTTTTATAGGATCACTCTGGCTATAGACTGAGTAGACTGAGGGTAGGCAAGTCCAGAAAGAGGGAAAGCAATTGGGAGGTATTGCAATAACTGAGGAGAAATATGGTGGCTTGGACCAGGGTGGTGGCAGTGGGGGTGGTGAAAAGTAATCGGTTTGGATTTATTTTTAAGGCACTTTAATCAAATTCTATTGAAATTAATTAAATTTGCAAAAAAGACCTATTGTGTGTGTGAGAGAATGAGAAGAATCACGCAGTTTCAGTCTATTTACCTGAGAAAATGAGCATATCATTTGCTCTTTTGCCTTGTGGGGTTGTTATGAAAAACCTGCTGTAAAAATTAAACAAATGCCAGTTTTTGTTATTTGGATCATTTGCGCTAGTTTTAATCAGACTATGCCAGAGACCGAACATGCTGGATCACATCACTTTTAGGAAGCAATATTTCCTTTTTGAGTGTAGGAAAATCTATAATAAGTTCTTTATGTCCAAGGATCATTTGTTAGGATTTTGGTTAATAAGGATAACGATCTGTAGAGATGCAAGTTACTCTTCATAGTTAGGCCTTTTGTCTGCAGAAGGCATCTCACCCAGCTACCTTTCAGTGGGCTGTGTCCTGAGGAAGATTCCCTCTGACTGGTGGACCAATTCAGTTCTGCTTCAGCATGCTCAATCGAGAAATCTCCAGCAATAGGAGAGGAGATCTCTGATAAGGAGCTGCCTCTTTCCTATAAATTTTGTGTATTTTGTAACAAGTCTAAAGAATGGTGTTGTGTGCTTTTGTTTTTTATAATAAAGAGCCCCCACATACACACCTTAAACGTATTGGGGAAACGTGTCTAAATCTTAAATACATACTCAAATCCATCCACAGTCAGAAATCTCAAACAGTCAATGAACTGATGATTTTCTCTACACTGAAATGTGAAAAGTTTGACACATCTTGAGTATTTTTGTTTAATACATAAAATTTAACGAAGGGATCTACAATCACCATAACAAAGCTAGACTTTCAGAGACAACAGCTATCCAAAAGGTGTTGGAGCAACAGATGAGCTGGGTTTTGCTACTCCGTATCTAATAGAGACAGGGTTCCTCTTCACGTTTGGGAAAAAAATCAGCCTTCATCGAGGACACTGGTTAACTCAGGGCCAGAAATTTTAAACAATCAGTCTCAGGAAAACAGGAAACAATAGACAAACTTGAAGGTAGGCCTGAGTCCATTAGCAGGTTAGCAGGGAAGGAACCCATCAAGGTCCTGAGTTTTTCAGAAACACGTTCCTAGCCTCTCGAGCTAGGTACACCCCTTTGAATGGATGTTCTCATAACTGTTGTACATTTCCTTATCAGAACGCCAAATTTACATTTTTTTAGTTATTTGATCAATACTGCTTACTTCCAATTCCCTGTAAGCTTTTAAGTTCCTCCAATTATAAAAATATGTACAGTGTTATAAAAATTATGAATCAGCATAGCATATGGTGTATGTATATATAAACTCAATCAGCTGTTGAAGGAAATGAGGGAGAAATGAAGGAAAATAGGTCATCAGAGGATCAAGATTTAAGCAAATTAATTTTGAATTAAATGAAAACCATTCTGGGATCTAGCTGCGGATTTACATGATCTCTAACAGGAACATCTTTGGAAATGGATTTTTCTTATAGTCCTTCACTATATAAAAAATTTCACTACTATTCTTCTTACTTTCCCTTCTCTACTGAGAAAATTGTTCATCTTGTTGTATTTTAAGGCTATGGATCATTCTGTCAGTGACCTATGAAAAGCATATGCTTCTACACTCAACTTTCTATACTTTATTTCATCACTGAAACATCCCTTATATCTGAAACTATTTCTTCTTTTCTTTAAATCCAAAGGGCCATCTTCACTTCCTTCAAACTTCATGAATTTAACTAACTGATTTCTAAGTTTCCTGTAAGCTCTAACATTATCCAGTTCTAAGAATTATTTCTTCATGGAGTAAGGAGTGAACTTTTCATCTATTTTTCTGCTTGTAAGTTTGGGATGTAAATTTTATCAATTGTTCCAGACTTATACAGCACTTATCTCACTATGAGCAATCAAATTATTACCCCAACTTCGTGTGAAGGGACAATGCTAAGTAGCCCCTGGAGATTATTGATAAATGCCAACTAATAATAATAATATTGAGCTGGTGAAATGAAATATGGGCTGAGTGACGATGTCATCCTAAATTATTTTAAAATGAATATAAATGCATGTTCAAATGCAAGATAGATCATTTAAATAATCAAAAATAGGATCGAGAATGTCTATTTTATCCACATATATTTCTTGGTTATGCTATCTTTAAGTTGAAATTATAAAGTAGGCGAAATGAAATCAGGAGGCCTTAAGCATTCCTTACTATTTTTTTCTCATAAGTACCTATTATCCTAATATTCTCTTTATATTTATCTGTTTAAATCTAAAATTCAAAACAAAATAAAATATCTTTAATCTTTTTCACACCAGGGAGTAGAAGTTTGTTGTATGACCTACGTAAAGTAAAAAAGAAAAAAAGTCTCTCTTCATTTAAAATGCAGTTCATTATCAAGTTGCAGATGTGGGAGGGAGTGGGGTTGAGGTTCCTAGACCTGGAACCTTGCCATACTTTCCTTCTAACTAAGCTAACTTGAAGGGCCAATCTAAGTGGTTAAAGATAAAGTAAATCACCAACTCATATGCAGCTCTTATTTGGAAAAACGTAACATCCAGGGGTCTTACATTACTCAATGGAAAATATTCATACTGACCTAAACAAGTGTAAAAATGGAAATTTTTCTGGGATATAAAAGAAATTTACTCTCTAAAGATAATTTCAGTTCTTCAACCAAATTAGCAGTAGGTGACAATTCCCTTGATATTCAACTTGTGGGTAATTACATTTATTGGCAATTTGGGGATTGATATTTACTATTAACATAAAAAAGTATTTTAATAACAACCTGTGTTTTGTTCAATGCTTCTGTTGTTCAATGCTATTTGGAGTCAAGAATTCCCAAGGGGTTTTTATTTTTCTAAACTCTTGACATAAGTATCCTCTTTACAACAAAAATGATTTTAAGGAGAAAAATTCTTTAGCTTGCTTCATAATTTGAAATTCTGCTAACTGGCCTAACAAGGGTGAAATATAATAGTGTAGCATGGAGCCTATTTGGACATACACACATGATAATGAAAAGTATAATATTACAAGGTTTTCCTGAATGAATACGTAAACTTGTGTGGACTTTCTGAAAGGTTGTGAGCTCTGTAAGAAATAGTATGTGTTTATAATCAAATTTGCTAATAATTTCATGATTGACTGCCTCCTCCTTTCCAAATAAACTCTCCTTGTTTTGGATTTCTAATCATTTAGGGGCAAACTCTATAAGATTAGAGGCTCAGCAGTGTTACAAAGAAATAAAAGACCAACCCCAAAAGAAATGACACTGATTGTTATTGTACACTGTAAGCACTCTCATTTTCCACTTCTTGCCAAATTGATTATTATAATACTTATTCAGAAACCCATGTATTTGATGGATAAGTATGTCTAACTTTATATGGCTGAATAAGATCTGTTCACACATTTCAAGCTTAGCAAAACCAATACAATTTTTTTTCCTTTTTCTCCCCAAAGCCCCCAGGTACATAGTTGTATATTCTTTGTTGTGCGTCCTTCTAGTTGTGGCATGTGGGACGCTGCTTCAGCGTGGTTTGATGAGCAGTGCCATGTCCGCGCCCAGGATTCGAACCAACGAAACACTGGGCCGCCTGCAGCGGAGCGCGCGAACTTAACCACTCCACCACGGGGCCAGCCCCCCAATACTATTTGAAAAGAACCACAACCAATATAACTACTAAGTTTCCTCCAAATTAATCCAAGCATAATAATAAAAGTGACACATATTGAGACATTTAACCTTTGAAGATATTTTTGTTTCCAGAAATTTAAAGCTGCAACCTATGAATCAAGTTCATACCTAGGAAATGAACTTATTTTTCCTGTTTGTTTTTGTGTTGAATCCCAGAGGATGGGAAGAGATAGTGGTTAAATGGCTCCCAATGAGTTTCATATGTGGGTAGGGTCTATGCGATGATGCCTGAGGCCCGGAGTCAGTATAGGACCATGATTTCAGCCATGCTGTGTCTTCAGTAGGTTTGATTACAAAGTCTGTGAGAAGAGTTGGGGAAATGACAGAAGCTGGGGATAGACGGACTAGGACAAGGATAACTAGATAGTTTGCAGGCCTAGCTGGTCTTTGCGAGCTGTCCAGGTGTTCAAATCACTGTGATCAAAATCTGGGTAATAAACACACAAAGAAATTTGATCTATAGGTAGACCACAGAAGATGGAGTAACTCAACTGTAGCAATGCCCTAAATTACGTGAGGAACATGGTCCAAGGAGATTTTCACAGCCAATGAGTCCCTGTTGCCAGTTTCAGAGAGTGAGATTGAGTGGGTGGAGGGTAGTTGAAGAGTGGGAGACAGAATGATAGAACCCTAGAAAGCTGACTAAATTTCAAGAGAAAGCTCAAATCCCAGGAGAACCAACTGTTGTGAAACTAAGATACTGAAAGAGAGGTTGGATGATGCAGCAGAAGCAGTGCTACAGGGTTAAGCAGAAGTCTACAGATCATGGGCCCTCATCTCAGGCACATTGGATACCAGGCTATACCACCTCTCCCAGGTGAAGGCTGCTAATATTTCTCACCATGGCAAGGGCTTAACAATGCTGAGCATGAAAAGTCAGTCTCAGTGATGCCAGCAAACAGACTTATTCCATCAATACTGGCACTCTAACCATTTCTTTCAGTACTGCTGAAACTGACATAGATTTTTGTATCAAAAATGTCACATAAGCAGAATGTATTACTGAGTCTGATTTCATAATGCATCAATAAATGCCATGAAATATTTAGATAACAAGTAGTTATATTTTAAAAAGCAATTTCTCTAAATGAAATCAGCTTTCTAAAATAACTTCTAATTTTTTAATGTGATTTCCATTTTACATATTGTTATTTTTCTTTTTCAGATCAGAGTTTTAAAACTTCTTTAATAAAACACAATTTACTAGTGGTTTCTAATAGATAAAAATAGCATGGTGAAACCTGGAGTATGGCAATTTCTGTAAATAATCACTTACACTATCACTTTATTGTAACAAAAAGGCAGATATAGGCTTTGAAAAAATGTACTATAATTTTTTTTCATTTCTGGGAACGAATTGATTTTGTACCCAATTTCATTTTCTTTGAACTCTTCTTAGGTTAATCTTCCCAAATCAAGTTACCCTGTTCAGCATTCATTCTGTAAGTTTAGAATACGCTTGTCCGAATCAAAGCTCTCTTGAAAAATCAATGCTGCCTTTGTTGGTGAAAATTTATAAATTGAGATGTCTCCATGTTTGAGAAGTTCTACTTTCTTCCTCTTTCTTCTGCACACTTTAAGATTTACAATAGTTTGCCAGAGAAAATGATTGAGTTTTTAGTTTTATAGTACATCAAATAGAGAATCTTGTGTATTGTTTCCCTTGGATACATAGTTACAGTTTCTGAATAGTTTTGGGCAGAAACTTTCTTTCCTCACCAAAGTAGAGATTTTCTAGTTGTGGAGAAACATTTTTGGAGTAGATGAATCGTAGTGTAATTATTTCCCAGCTTTTAATTACTTCCCAAATCTGCTATGTTCACGTTGCAAGAGTGGGTTACAGGAGCTTTGAAGCGTAGTTAATCGTGGGTTTGGTGGAGTCAATGCTGTCTGGATGTTTCACTTGGAAGCATGAACGCTCTGTGTACCACTCAAATTACCACATTGTGTATGCCCACCAGGCGTCTCTGTGACACTTTGCAGGAGCTTTTGTCTGTGTGCAATGGAGGCACACAGCTGTTAATTGACAAGGTAAGTAATCGTCTTCTGACGACAGTAGTTAAAAGCTGTTCTCTAATGAATTTTACTTGTCACTTTTAATTCTTTTTAATCTTTGTCTACATTTCATTAGAATGGCTTTATCATTTGGATTGCTGTCTTGTCGGGTATTTCGATAGATTTAATGGATTATCTTCAAACTATGACAATCCCTCATAAATATAATAGAGTGATATTCAGATTCTTTAGGGACTTTTTTAACTTGATTGGTTTTCCAACACATTTTTCCTCTTTTACACTTTACATTTTTGCAAATCAAGTATTTTGCATTTTCTATATGCCCTGAGCAAGCTTCTGCTTTAATCTTCCATGACTTAATCTACTGACTGAATATGAGACAGTTGGTGATGTGGCCAGGAAAGAGTCTGTTATCATTTCCTGTTTTGCTTGTCTGCTCTGATTTGATTTTTTTTTTTTAATTTAAGAGTAATAGGCTTTCACTGTGCAGTGTCCTAAGAGATGACTCAGGTACCGACAAAAATATTTGTAAGCCTTTTTAAGGTCTAGTGATAGCATAGAAGTGAAATTGTAAAAATGGTATATTTTGTATTTCATAATGCAGAAATGTAATGTTTAACTATTATTTACTCTATAAGAGAACGTTTTTATATCTTGCATATGCTCTCCTACATATGAAAATGACAATTTACATACAAATGTATGTCTTTAGATCATATCTCATTCCTCTATACCTAGTGCATTTATCAAACAGCTCTTTTATAAGTTATACTGTAATTACTAAATTAAGCCAATTAAAGTGTCTGGACAGAGGGAATAATTTATTGATATAAGAACAATATCAAAGTATGAAAGTGCAAAAAATTTGAGGGACAATGATAAGATAGAGTGTGTGGACCTTTATAAATTTAATATATTGGGATAAATTTGTCCTATCTTAGTGGCAAGTACAATTGAGTCATTTAACAATCATATCTGGCAATGGTTACATGATGTTGAACCATGCAACAGATGGTAGAATGACAGGATGCAAAATTTTATGGATGTCTTTTCAAAGTTTGCTAAAGTGAGATCTAGTAGATGGCTTTTATTACAAGTTAATTCTGCCTGGAAGCTTGTGTATAAGTAATTTGTCAATGTAGTTTTTTTTTTTTTTTGAGGAAGATTAGCCCTGCGCTAACTACTGCCAGTCATCCTCTCTTTTGCTGAGGAAGTCTGGCCCTGAGCTAACATCTGTGCCCATCTCCCTCTACTTTATATGTGGGACGCCTACCACAGCATGTCGTGCCAAGCAGTGCCATATCCATACCCAGGATCCGAGCCGGTGAACCCCGGGCCACAGAGAAGCGGAATGTGCGAACTTAACTACTGTGCCACTGGGCCAGCCCATTGTCAATGTAGTTATAATAGAAATTTGTCTTTGTATAAAATGGGATCCATGCCAAATTATTCTTTTTAGTGTTCATAGCATAAATTCTTCAAAAGTGAAAGGAAGCACAATTTTCAAAGAACTCAGTGTATTTATTGATTTCTAGAATGTACCAGTGAAGTAACAAGACAAAATTTATGTATGCTTAGAGGGTTAAATAGGTTTCATTTTGGTAATGTAACTAACAGGTTTAAAGCATAAGTATGAAAATGGGTAAGACAAACAGTGATCACTTTCAATTCTTGATTTGCCCTTATTTAAATTGCAGTTGTGCCAAAATGATATTATGACACTCACCCCAATAATTGTATATTTTATGATTATAAAAAAGGGTTTAAATTTTAAGTAGTAAATGTGACTATAAAATTTCAAATCCCAAAGTCACCTCAAATCCTTTAAGTAATCAGGTAGAGAAGAAACAGAGAAATATCAACATTAATTTAAAAACCCCACATTAGTATAAAATAAATATTAAAATTATTCACTTAAATAGACCTGATATATATTTAAGTGTTTTTTATTCATCTATATCATGACAAAATCATATATTTGATTCTAAATTTTGTTAAAATGTGGAACCCATTGGCATTGGGCATTTACTCTCAAGTGTCCCATGTTTGTCTTCTAGGAAACACACAACTGTGTGATTAGTTCCACTTTAACTTTTCCTTTTCCCAAGTCGTTTATTGCTTTCTTCTTCTTACCTACTACAAGACACACACACACACATACATATATATATATAATTTTTCTTTTTTGAGGAAGATTAGCCATGAGCTAACATCTGCTGCCAATCCTCCTCTTTTTACTGAGGAAGATTGGCCCTGAGCCAACATCTCTGCTCATCTTCCTCTACTTTATATGTGAGATGCCTGCCACAGCATGGTTTGATAAGCGGTGGGTAGGTCCCTGCCTGGGATGCAAACCGGTGAACCCTGGCCGCCAAAGAGGAACATGCAAACTTAACCACTGCACCACCGGGCTGGTCCCAAGACATATGTTGTTTATGTTGGGCAAAGTCCTCTCTACTTGGCCAAACTCAAAGTAGAAGAGATTGTAGAGGAGATGGCCATGTTCCGTTAGAAAATCTTCAGCAATAAAGATCTCTCCACAAATGTCTAGCAGTGATTAGTATAGCACATATGTTGTGTCAGGCCATTTTCTAAGCTCTTATTATATATTAACTTAATATATTATATATTAACTTTAATTCCCACCACAACTCTTCATGTTTGATATTGCAGACTAGGCAAAACAATTTCCCCCAGGATCACACAGTTTCCAAGAGGTAGAGCCAGGATTCCAACTCAGTCAGGATGACTTGAGAGTGTGCATTCCTACCAGTGCTCTGTGCTGATTCTCCATGATAAGTTTTATGGTTTGGTGATTAATCAATGTTAAAGCAGGAGAAATAAGACCAGAAAGACAGGAGAAAATATCTGGAAACAAGATCAATCAGACAAATACTGAACAGAAAAGGACAAATAGATAAATTCCCTTCCATAACAACCTGGGAACTCCTTTCTGCCCTCCGGGATGAAGTGTTACTGCAGAGGCTTTTGCCTCATGTTCTCTTCAGAGAATCTAAAGAAAGCTAAAGCACAGCATAATAGCTAAATGAGCTGTGATTCCTGTGAAGATTTCATGCAGAGCTTCAAGAATTTACCTTAATAACTGATTTTATTAATATTTTATGTAATAAATTATATTTCCCAGCTCAGTGCTAATTCTTGAATATGTAATTCTAAAAATGTTAAAATTACTGTCCTCTTGGTGTAACAAGACATAATGTTTTATTGTGTTGTGTTTGTTGCCTAAAAATGTGCTGTGCTTAGATGTTTGCTACCTTTGGGGAAACATTTTCCCACTTCTTAAATAGGTATATATAGAATCACATCCTAAGGATACAATGTTTTTATCTGTATTCTGGTATGATAGCAAATCATGTCTAGAAAATTTCCTAATAGCTCCATTTGTAAAGTGAAAATGAGTGGTACTCTAAGTCAAATACCTTTAATGCTTCATTAGAGCTAGGTAAAAAACTCTTTTTATTTTTCTGTATACACATGCAACAGGCATGTGCACATACATCAATACATACACACCCCCTAGCACATTCATCTATCACAAAGGCAGAAACATCTTCAGACAAAACATCTGAATATGTTGGAATGTAAATATTCAAATATAATTAAAATGGAATTCAATTCATTCTCAGGTCAATGTTACTTTAATTTGATACTACTTGCAAATGTGCAGGTGGCAAATGCATATTCAAAATGCAGATGTTGTATTTTCTGCTTACTGTACTTTCTAAAGACATTTTACATAGTTTCTTATGGAAAATGACCCTGAATAATCTTCAGCTAGACAGCATTTACGTAGAATGGATTATAGCCATGCTATCTGAAATTCATGGGGTCTAGAACCTTCCAGAGGTCTTTTTAGGAGAAAGATTGTTTAGAATAAAAATTCAAAGCCTGAGTTCTTTTTCAGATTTTAAAAGTAGTTGTTAAATTTAGAGAAAGTGAAACAAATATATCTGGTCATTACAGCTATGAATCATAAAAAGAAATTAAATACAAAGTATATTCTGCGATTTAAACATCTAGGGGGCAACTGGGCTTTCTATTCTTATTATCATTAATTAGTAATGGATGAGCGATTACATTTATGCCTCATGTACTGACCTTTTCTCATCAAAATTTCATTATTTAAAAAAGAAGAGAATAAAATCTCCACGTGAACAGAATTTCTGTTTGGTTCATTGCTACATCTCCAGCTCACAGAAGAGTTCCTGGCATAAGAAGTAGGGATGTGTCTGAAAGAGCCACTGAATTGTTTTGTTGGTCTTCTGGGGAGAATGCTCATCAGTGGACATAGAAAGGTCCACACTGTCCAAGGTTGGTCCTTTAATATTTCATGTATTGAAATATCTTTTAACTCAGGACCTAGGCACTCAACCGAAATGACCTCAGTTTGTCTGGAACTGAGTTATATCTTTGAGAATCCACTCAAATTGTTGTGGGACAGCTCCTTTCACTACTGTTGGCAGCTTACTCCAGTTCACAGGGCTCAGAAGCCCACCAGGGCAGGTGACTTACTGTTTGCTAGTTAATTCCATAAATATATAGGCAGATTTTAGTGAAGGACATTACAAGTTCTGTGTGATACTGTCAAACACATTTGGAAGAGCAGACAAGGAAAAGAAAACAAGGCTATATTTACTGAGAGCTACTGAATAGCAGCTATCATTCTAGGTCCTTCAGATCACATATTCTAAAAGTTCTAAAAATCTTACCAAAGATTTTACTTTGTTGAGCCAACATCATGAGGCCAATACAAATTTTCAACTCTCATACTCCCTTCTTTTCTTCTGAAGCAATATTGTGACTTACTTTATTTTCAAGTGTTTATTTTACCTCTTTTTAAATATATAAATGGTGACATCAGCAAAATGGCTGAATAAATGTCTCTCATAAGTATCCCCTCTCAACAGCAATACTTTGGCATCCATCTACAGACAAAAGTGCCTTTGTGGGAGCTTTGGGATCCAGGTAAGAGACTGTGAAATCATGCTGCAGTCCAAGATGGAAGAGAGCCATTTTGAAATGGCTGGTTGGCACTTAGGTGACTGACTCTGCAACTGCGGCCCCTGCTACAGAAATGGAGACAGTTCCATACCCCTGAGAATTCAGCTACAGCCCTATCTGGCTTTGGGTCTGTCACAGCACCACAGGCCAAGGAACTCAGAAGGAGTCACACACATTTGTGCAAGGGGTAAGAGACACACAGACTTCTGTTGGCTGTGCACCCTGAAGTGGTCTGTGTACCAGCTCCAGCCTCTCTCCCACCATGTGAGCGCCTGGAGTTAACCTACCAAACTTGGCCAGAATGTAGATTCTGAAAAGGTCCTGTAACTGGGCTCCAATCCATCCCAGTCACAGTCTGCAAAGAATCCTGTTGGCACAGGGACCTTGTAGGTAACACTCCCATCTGTGCCCCTAGAGATCTTTAAAGGGCTCTAAACTAGGCATCATCCCCCTCCTGCCATAGTCCCGTGAGTTGGTCAGCTGGCACAAGGAACAGACAGGAAAAAATTCCTGTCTCCCCCTCTGGAGATCTTGAAAGGGCCCTAAACGTGGCTCCAGGTTCCTCACAGCCACAGTCTGCCAGTGGGCCAGCAGTCCTGAGGGCCAGGGTCCCAGCAGGAGACACTGCCATATGCGCCCCCCGGAGATCCTGAAAGGACCCTATATTCTGCTCCAGCCCCTCTCAGCCACAGTGTGGGAGCAGTGTGGCCACCCAGGTACCCATTCAGTGACTGGGAAGCAGCCCTTCCACAGACCTGGCAGAAGCCACACTCGTTGCACGTCTGGTAATAGGCCTGTTCTCCGAGGCCCCAGCTGTGGACCCTGAAGACTTTGTCCCAGTGCCACCCTACTAAACAGGATACTAGAGGCAGTCCCATCCACCCAGGGAGCTGACAGGATCCACGGCTGCCTGAGCCCCTGGTAATAACCTGCCAACTGTGGACTCCACTGCAGACCCACCGACAGCCTCACAACTGGCTCCTACCCAGGAATACTGCGATTCCCCATAAACCTTTGTGCACTGTCAGTGGGAATGTAAATTGGTACAGCTGCTATTGAAAACAGTATGGAGATTCCTCAAAAAATTAAAAATAGAGCTACCATATGATCCAGCAATCTCACTTCTGTGTATGTATTTGAAAGGAAATGAAATCACTCTCTTGGAGAGACATCTGCACTCTCATGTTCATTGCAGCATTATTTAAAGCAGCCAAGACATGGAAACAACCAAAGTGTCCATGGACAGATGAATGGGTAAAGAAAATTTTGTGTATATGTATATGTATATGTGTGTGTGTGCGTGTGTGTGTGTGTATAATGGAATATTAATCAGCTGTATAAAAGAAGGATATCTTTCCATTTGCAACAACATGGATGGACCTTGAGGGCATCATGCTAAGTGAAATAGGTCAGGCAGAGAAAGACAAATATTGCATGATCTTACTTATATGTGTAATCTAAAAAAGCCAAACTCACAGAAACAGACAGTAGAACAGTGGCTGACAGGGGCTAGAGTGTGGGGAAAATGGGAAGATGTTGGTCTGAGGGTACAAACTGCCAGATGGATAAGTTATGGTGAGCTAATATGCAATATGGTGACTATAGTTAACAATACTCTGTTATATATGCAAAAGTTGCTAAGAGAGTAGATCTTTAATGTTCTCACCACACACAAAAAAACTTGTAGTCTTGTGAAGGGATGGATGTGTTGACTGATCTTATGTGTTAATCATTTCACAATATATGCGTGTATCAAATCATTATGTTATGCACCTTAAACTTACACAACATTATGTGTCAATTATATCTTAATAAAGCTGGGAAAAAACCAGAAATATGCCTGACCTCATTTAATCATGTCATGTTGGTGCCTCTTCCAAGTTTTCTAAATGATCAGGTCCCCCTTTCTCCATCCTTCGGAGCATTGAAGGGTCTTTTTTTTCCCTATGTTGGTGTCTCAGGAGACCACCTCCACTGCTCTCCTGCTGTCCATAAAATAATTATGGGAGGATATTTTGGGTATACTCAGGTATTAAAAAAAAATGCTTGGCATTTCAGTAGGTTATTCACAGAAAACATTTATACATTTATTTGTTTATACATTATACATTTTTTACTTGTTTGTTTTACATTGTATACTTTTTTATACATTTTGAGGCTGTGTCCTTTTCCCAAAACATAAATGATGATTGCTCTTTTATATCAATTCCAGTATAGTTGAATTCCTTATTTTATTTTGTTTATACAAGTATTGATTACATTAATACTCACATTAAAAGTCATTGCATATAGTAACAGGCCTAAAGAGATAGTTTGCCTTGCAGTCTCAAGTGTGATTCAATTTAAGGTGATTGAGAAGCTTTAAAGGAGAGCAGTAGTAAACAATATTTCCTTCAAAGTTAAGTCTCTAGCAATATCTATCAGGGACTATATTTTTTTCATAAATATAAAAGTTAAAAAATAAGTATCCTTCCAAAACATAAACATGAAAATTCTTGTAATGTGCTATTGCCACAATACAATGTGCTCTACTGTGCTTAATTGTACAAGAGACAATTATGCCAAATGACAGCATGTGTTGAAAGACACATCTGAGCCTTGCCTTGTATTAGATCAATGATTGTACAGACATGCACAAGTATGAAATAAAACAAAGATCAGTGTAAGTCATCAGTCTCTTTAATCAATGATGAATTTACAAAAGATTAAATATATGCTATAGGAAGGCAGGAAAAACTCTGTTACAAGTTTTGCATAGAACTGTACTATCAGATAACTACAAAAGTTACCAAATGAGAATTCCAACAAGTTTAAATTTGATATACAAACCATTTGCATTTATATTTATTTGCTTTCAAGTTTTTAAACTCTTAAAAAATATATACAAAAATATTTTTGGTCAGACCTTTGCAGTTCTTGTCGAACCTCTCTGTAGGACTCATCAAGAATCCACCTCTGTAGAACCCAATTTGAAAATCAATACCCCAGCAAATGAGAAATGGATTAATCTAAGGCTTGACCAGACAAGCAAATGTCAAAATTGAATACTGAGAGGAATTATAGAAGTTCTGGTGTGATATAGGCAAGAACAGAATGTAGGTTGGGAAATTCACCGTGCCACTAGGCAAGGATGAGAAAGGTTGAGAGAAAGTTTGACAGATAGAAAGGGACCATGAAAGTAACAGACGTTCAAGGTTGGAGGAGCACTTGGAGGGAGAATTGCCCCTGAGGCTGGGGTTGACTGATGGTTTTTACCAAATGCTCCTTTTCCTTGGTCTTGCTTAGAACCTACCTACTTTGGTTGTCTTTGTGGTCCTTTTTGGTCCAAAAGTCATCTAATGCATTGCAGTATGAGAAGTCACATATTTGCCTTGATTACGACCCAAAGTGTTCCTTGGATGGGTGTTTTTTTCCAGTTTTTGATTTTAAGATAATCCAGTTCAAAAGATAAGTGTGGATTTTCAGAACGATGACTTATTCTTTTCTGTATCCTTTAAAAAATTGAGACCACTTATTCCATTTGTATTTTTGAATGCAGGCTTCCTGTTGCACTCCTCTTCAAAGTAATTTTCATTATATATATACTTTTGCTAAGTTGATTGACTAGTTAATTTTAATCTAAATGGCTGGAAGACAGGCCCTTTTTAGGGAACTACATCTATATAAAATGAAATTAAGTTGAAATTGTGGAGTGAAACTGGTCCTTTGGTCAGCCACAGACCTTCCCAGCAAGCGCTGTCCTCAGATCCCTCTCACACCTACAATGTTGAACTGAGCCCTCCCTAGATCTCATCTCTAGCATTGTTGATCCTTAATCTTTGCTTATCATGAAAGTAACTTCAGTTGCAAGGACTAACTTTATGAAAGCCTCACAGATTGCTTCAGGATAAATCCTGTATTCAGGTTCATGCTGAGTCCCCAAGTACAATTAATGGGAAACATGCGGTTGCACCTCTGGGTTGACCTCACCTTCCCTCCTCCCTTCAATCCTCCCCACTTGGCTCTTAAGCACTTTGAGGACTTTTGTGACTGCTTTGGAACAAAGCACATACTCTGTTTTGATGACTCTTTCTTCCTGACTCATTTCACTTGAAGGCCGAGTTTTCTCGTACTTGGGCCACAGATCAATTTCAGCATCATTGATGTTTGTTATATACGTAAATGAATTGCATGAAGGCATTGAAACAAAATTTCTGAGTCTGAAAATGAAACTGGAATTGGAAGCACAGAAAATAATGAAAGGCAATGGAACCTGATTCAAGGAGAAGAACATTTGAGTAAGAGTGCCAAGAGGCACTCAATCAACTTAAATGAAGACAAATATTAAATAATTTAGGATCGAGGAATCAAACTGGAGACTATCTGTTAAATAAAATAATGAATCAGTAGTCCAATCAGTATATGGTGTGAAAGTTAGTACAGAAAATCACAGAAGCTATCAACTCAAATAAAACCCAACAAGAGATTAATAGAAACACAATAATGGTTTACATTTTGAAACAGATACAGTGCCTATCAAACAATGAAAAGTTACAACACAGAACCGTGATTATATCACTGTAGAAATATTTTCACTTACTTAAATTCATAAAAGGTTTTATTGAATTGGGAGTCCCACAAAGAGGCAAACTCTGATTTATTTTAGGATGAAACTTCTTGCAGGAAATTCATTTTATTTTACTACAAATGTACCACACACTTTTTGTATAAACTGCTTATAAAACTTTCCAGTAAAATTATCCATTTTGGTAGGGGCCGGCCCGGTGGCGCAGCAGTTAAGTTCGCACGTTCCGCTTCTCCGCGGCCCGGGGTTTGCTGGTTCGGATCCCGGGTGCGGACATGGCACTGCTTGGCAGCCATGCTGTGGTAGGCGTCCCACGTATAAACTAGAGGAAGATGGGCACGGATGTTAGCTCAGAGCCAGGCTTCCTCAGCAAAAAGAGGAGGACTGGCAGTAGTTAGCTGAGGGCTAAACTTCCTCCAAAAAAAAAAAAAAAATTATCCATTTTGGTAAGGTTGTGCTTGCTATATCATCTCACTGAGCTGCCATATACATAGCATTTAAAAGACATTCAGAAGTTATATTGTAATGTATTAATTATAGCTAATGCTTAGAGTAACTAGCTTGGACACTGACCCAAACACTGTAAATATAGTATCTAGTTCAATCCCTTAGAAAAATCCTTTGAGGTAGGAACAAGAAACAATTTATATTTCAATACTAAAGGGGGGGTACCCAGAAATTAAGCACCTTGTCTAAGGTCACACAGTATGAAACAGAGCCTAGATTCAAGCTCTGGATTACCTTCAGAATCCATGTTCTTAATCATTATGCTATCCTTACAAATTCTGTGCAAAGTAAAAAGCATTATAGTAACTTTTACTAGTGAAGAAACTGAGTGAGGTTCAGAGTAGTTAAATCACATTGCTAATATTGCATAGCTATTAAATGCCTTCAGATTCAAATTCCAGTCTGTCTAATTTTAAACTCCACACTCTTTCTATACAACATAAGCCTCATACTATCCAAAAACTCTTACTTTTCTACCTTTGTGCACAAAATGGAATGAAGAAGACAAACCAGTGACTCTAGATTGTAAATTGCCAGGATAAATAATTTAATGTGTATTTGTGTGTTTACTAGCTCAGATACCTGCCCAAACTCCACTGAACTTCCTAGTTTTACACCTGGTCATAATGAACACTGATAAAGCAATCCCTCCAAAAGCTTCTATGGTAAATAGAGTAATCAACTTTTCTTATAGTAAAACATGAAGGTAGCTGACACTCTTTCAAATGAGAGACCTTAATTCTATCAGCACATTCAGGAACATGTGAGGCAATATAGTGGCAGAGATATTTATTAATAACAGCCTGTGTTTTCATTAAAATATTTTCCAAACTGAGTACTTTGTTCAGCAATGCACTAAAAGCAATAGTCTGTGGTTTTGATCTATGATGAGAATTGCATATTGAAAATTAACTTGTGATGTTTTAAAAAGCAAACTGAAGTCTTGACTGAAAAATAAAATTCAACAGTTCAGTACAATTATATATGTTTAAATAGTTATATCACATATACACCTCTTAATAGTGGCATGGGGGAATGCTATGTTTAAGAAAAGTCAGGAGGCTCATGAGTAAGCTCATTTTGGCTTTGACAATTTATCCTTGAGGACTACACTCCCAGAAGATGAGACTGTAGAGCTAAGAGCTGTGAAGCACCTGCTCAACTGCTGTATCATAACCTGAAACCTAGAGTCCTTTCTTTAAAATGATGATCTAAAGACTGCTTTGTAAAAAAAATGATAAAAGTGGGGAAGAGAATACAAAGCAAAATATTTTCCCAAAAGTGTTAAATTACATGTCAAACATGTCTTTCATGTGTGGAGACATGTTTTAAAATCCACCTGCTCACTGGGAAGCAGCAACTACTAAGAAATAGACCTAATTCTAGGGGCTGGGGAAAGGTCCAGTTCAATGAAAGGAAAATAGTATTCAGATGTGACAAGCAAGAGGAGCTGGTAGTTTAGGCAGAAAATGGGCATCATGGGTATCAAACCACTACAATGGAAATGTTGCAATTGATGTGTGGGCATGGTGCTCAAGAGTTCAGGCCAAAGTCACGTCCATGATTTTCTGGTTGAGAGATCTCTGCATGGGGGAAAATGCTTGGTCGGGTTTGGGCTGGGATTTTGAGTTAAGACATCATCTCACCCGGGGGAATTGTCAAGAATAAGGCAGATGCCTAGTTTTAGAAGTGTTAAGCAAGTTATAAAGACAAGGGTCAGACTCAGAGATGCAAAGCACAAGAAGTCTGAGTACGATAACTGGGTTATAGTGAAGTCCAGACTGCACTAAGTGCAAGGATGACCTCATACAGATCCCCAGACAGAGATGCACAAAAGCATCTTTCTTTCATGTGGAAGAGGCTTCAATCTTTAGGTACTGGGTCATGTAGCCCATTTGAAAGAATAGGTAAATTCTGAAGGCTGGAATCAGGTGGAAGCTAACAATGTGCATTTAAATAACGTCAGATTAATTAAACCAATGTTTCAAACATATGTGTTTTATTAGCAGATTTTTCCCTAGGAAAACAACAAGAGACCATATTCTCAAGGTAGTTTCAAGGTTATATACCATACATATGGTATATACAGCAGATTTATATTGATATTAGATGCATATTTTACCTCTGCTCCATCAGAAAACTTCAAATGTGATTCACATTAGGCCACCTCCAGAAATAAATGAATACATTCCTCTTATTTTTATCATTTTTCTTCAAACCAGAATTCATTAATGGAATACAAAAAGCAATAAAATTTCAGAATGAAATCATTTAATGTAGCAGTTTTAGTGCACACAAACTGATTCAAAAGCATTTCGTTTCCTCACAGTAACCACAGCAAAACTTAATTATCTGTATTCATTATATACACCAGCTCCTCTAGCAGGCGCACTTAGCTCTGAGCTATTTGCACGGTGTGTGCATAACACCCATTTGGTGCGGCTGGCATTCAAACAGACATGTCAGAAGTGAATATTTTGCATTATTATCAGATATATTTCATTTATAACAATATTGCTGTACTTTTAAAACTCTCTTCATGATATTCGATAATCTTAGTGTAGTTTTAAAGGTTAACATAAATAGACACGCCACTTTAAAATATAAAATCAGATCTATTTACAATAACCAAATGTCTTAATTATTTTTCTTTTATAAAACTATAAGGAAGTTTACCTCACATGTATAAAAGGAGTGAAAAGTTCAGTTTCCCACAACAGGAAAAGGTGTATCAATTTTGTAGGTATATATGGTCAGAAGTAATTGATTTTAAGCAGCTGGTATAAAAGCAATGTGAAAATTATATTGCTTTTCACATTTAATTTGTATACAATGTCACAAATTTATTTAAAAGAAATATAAGTTCCAAGAAGGCAGAGATGATGTCAGTCTTATTCTCTGTCTTAAACCTAGAAACTAGCAGGGGGCCCAGCATATATAGGCACTCAAGAAAAACTTGCTCTATGCATGAATTCAAAGCAAATTTCATGTCTTTGTGGTATATAATTTAATGTTGCATATTTTTGTTTTCATAGTGACTGGATGTTAAAAGCATAACCATTTATCCTGAGGCATTCTGTGAAACTATATATAGTTACCTAAAGTATTGGGAACTAATGTTTCCACTACAGCATTACTAGTGACTTTTAGTACTATGTGCTACATCCTCAGTGTTTTAAATTGGATGATGCAGTGAGATAGTCATAGTCTATAGGCTCTGTGCCACTCAATTTAGCATTTAGAAGTCAGAGAAGTGATACTCAGTCTTTAAGAATACATGGGAATAGAATGAGGAAAAAAAAAGAAAAAAGCTTTTAAGGCAAGATAAATAACATAAGGTAAGAAGGAGGATGGTGAAATGATCATGGATGCTTTTGGAGGCTAGCCTGAGGCAGAGGGTGCATATAAAGAGAAATTGGAGAGTTAGATGAGGAAACTAGATCCTCATTACAGAGAGGCTTGACTATCAGACTTCTGAATGAACAGTTGGTAATACTTTTTTTTTTTTTTTTTTTTTTAAACTTTGAGAACATTTTTTTTTTTTAAAGATTTTATTTTTTCCTTTTTCTCCCCAAAGCCTCCCGGTACATAGTTGTGTATTCTTCGTTGTGGGTTCTTCTAGTTGTGGCATGTGGGACGCTGCCTCAGCGTGGTCTGATGAGCAGTGCCATGTCCGCGCCCAGGATTCGAACTAACGAAACACTGGGCCGCCTGCAGCGGAGCGCGTGAACTTAACCACTCGGCCACGGGGCCAGCCCCCAGTTGGTAATACTTTTAAAAGCTGTTTTAAATGCCTGTGAGGAGAAATAAAATTAGAAAAAAGCCTTAGTTTATGAAAGTCCATTACTTCTATCAAGAGGGGCTAGAAGGTAGAGAGTAGGAAGACAGGATAGAAGGTTACTGTTGCAGTGCAAGCATGGGGTTTAAGAAAGGCTGGACTGGGATGGTGGTAGGAGAAATCTGTGAGTGAAGAGTAGCTCAGTGCTATGTTTTACAAGATGAAAACAGGACCAATTGAATATGAGGAAGGATACGCCAGGTTTTTAAGCAAGAGATAGGTGATGTTATTGCAGGAAACAGGTGACACCATTGAACATACTGAGGACACCAGGATTTTGGAGAGAGTAAGATGATTACTTTGGTTTGGAGCTGTAGGGATTGGATGACTGTGTGACTCCTACTAGCAGTGTTCAACAGGAGTTGTAGATATATTCCTGGAACTCAGATAAAGAACATATGTGGAGGTAGGGCTAGAGTTGTTAAAGACATAGTTATTAAAAGGAAAGTAAAATGAAGAAAACGGATGAGTTTTTCAAGAACGCAATCCAAATGGAAAGTAACTGTTAGTTTTAATATTAGTTAACAAGTAAACCGCTTTTTATTTATAATTACCATCATAAGTTTATGGATTTCACTAGTGCAGTGATTTTCAATCCTTTTGCTACTAGCATCATTTTTTAACATCATGCATATGATGATTATTTTAATGTGTGTTAATTTAAGAATATATACTGATGGATAAATTCATTGATTCCTTTTCCATGAATTTATATTATAGTAATCACTGCCATTGAATGTTTGTAATATTTTGTATACGTGTGAGGTATCTATGTGTGAGGTATCTATGATGGAGTGATAGAATTATTAGTTGATGAGATTTTTCCAGTCTTTCTACTTCAGCCACTGACGCTCCCTTATTAGCAGCTTTATAGGACTCCTAGTGTCTTAGGAAGTATCCATAGCTGAGAACAAAGACTACATTTTTAAGATTCTAAGTTTAAAAGGCAAGAGTTATAAATTGATTAGGGAATATGAACAGACAAACCCCATCATTTTTCTTGCTGTCAGACAAGATATTTGACTCTCTGAGCTGGAGAGAAGTGGAGAATGAAGGCGGCTAGTTTGGGGAAGAAGAAAGACACAGTGTAGTCACATGCACTCTGTTCCCTACCCCATGTATCTGAGTGGTTGGAGCACATTTGAATTCCCTTGCAAGCATGAGAGAATGGCAGAGTTGTGTCTTATGTCTCTGACTTGATCTACACAAAAGGGATAAGCGGAGAGGGCCAGAGACATCTTCCAATCACTCTCAACTATTACTGTTATGACAGGAAATCTGTAAATTTCCTTTGGGCTCTATGTGGGGTGGGGAATTGAGATGAGAGAAAGAGTGGGTCCTTCCCAGGAGGTCCCCTGATTAGGGTGAAGAGCTAGCATCAAAAAGTGGTAGTGTGGGTCATTACCTGGAGCTAGAGAAGGAAACATCTCAATTTCCAAGGACTGTCAGCCAGGACGTCAGAGGTGGCTGGGTCAGCAGAAGGAAGAGAAGGCCATCATAAAGCATGTGAACTGTATAAATAATTGGTAATCAAATGTAATTTTTCTATATAAAAGACAGGAAATATAGGCATAAAAAATTTGAAATTAAAAGAACTTGACTATTTCCTCCTTTTTGCATATTAGTTGGCATTAGTTATCATAACAGTTATGGTATTATAAAATTAATTAGTTTTCTTTTTTTTCCCACCTGTACAGATCTGGGATGGATGTACAGAGCTGTACAGAGCTTATACCTCAGGCAGAAATTCCATAGGGAGAAGAGCACAGGTTTGAATGCTGATCCTTTAGGGGATTCTCAGTTAGAGAGTGGAGGAATAAAAACTGATGGGGTCAGTGGCTTCTAAGGAAGGATGAGGCATGAGGTAAGAGAATAAGGAAGGAAAGACTTTTAAGAAAGAAGTATCTTAAATACTTTTAATATAATAGAATAATTTCCAGATATTGGCTAAAAGGGGCCTCACTTTTAGAAATTTTTCCCTATTCTAGAAGGATTTCACTCTTTAAGCAATCTCAAAGGTCGTCTCTGGAAAGATGATCACACTTATTTAGAAACACAGTAACAACCCAGAGGACAATTTTAATAGTCTATCCAATGTCACTGAAGGTCAAGGAGACTCATTATATTGGATGTGGCAAGATCTAGGTCAATGGTAACCTTTTAGAGAACCATTTCTGTAAAAAGGCTGGCAGAAGACAAACTGCAGGGGGGTAAGTAAAAATAAATTAGGAAGGAAGGGGAGAAATGGCTAAAGACCAAGAAATGTGCCTACAAAAAAAAGTAGTTAGCAAAAGGGCAAGAGTTAAAAAGAGTAACCTATGTAAAATGTAGATTAGAAAGGAAAAAGCCAATAGAGAGACATTGCTTAAAAACACTGGAGGGAGAGGAGAAAACATAGTCTACGGCTGTTAAGTTTAAGCCACAAATACATTTAATAAATAAAGGCTTCCCTGCAGTTCTGGCATTAGTATTGGAGAAAAAAATATCCAACTAATAGTTATAATGTATTCATACGCATGAAGTAAATCATGTTTGGGTATAATTAGTAAGAGAGCATCAATAAAGGAGAAAAATATTTTTAATCTGCTAATAGACCAGGAGTAAATCATGCATTAGGTGTAATTACTGGGAGAATACTTGGATCATTGCAAATAACTTGACAACATGATTCTATTTAGTTTACCTACCTATTTTAAATGAAAACATGATGCTTGTGATGCATTTTATTGTCTGCTTGTTGTACCAGCACATTGAAGTAAGAATAAGAATACTGTGAGATAAGGGCTGGCCCAGTGGTTTAGCAGTTAGGTTCATGCAGTCTGCTTTGGTGGGCCAGGCTTCACCGGTTTGGATCCTGGGCATGGACCTAGCACCACTTATCAAGCCAGGCTGTGGCAGGTGTCCCACGATAAAATAGAGGAAGACTGGCACAGATGTTAGCTCAGGGCCAAGCTGCCTCAAAAAAAAAAAAAAAAAAAAGAATACTGTGAGATAGTAAACAGTTGCCTATTCTAAAGAGCTGTAAGAATAGCCAAAATGTTCTAATTTTAATTAAATTTTGTATCATGATATTAATTTATTTTAAGTTAAATCTCTCTCTGAAGGGAATAACTTTCTCTGTAAGTGCTTCTGCATGCTTTCAACTGGCCCAGTGCTGGCTGCTGCTCTCTGTGGCAGAATCTGGGTCTTAACACAGTCCCTTGGGCCCAGTCACCAGAACAATTGAATTTTGTCAGTCTTTTACCTTCTGATTTCATTTTCATGGTCACTTCCCTTCCACAGACTCATTGCCACATTTTTGCATTATTGCTGAAGTCATGGAATTAGTTTCTTGTCACATGTCTTTCTTTTATTCTCTCTTTTACTTGAATACCTAGTTAATCTTCTTTAAACACATCTTTAATCATTTTACTCTCTTTTTCAGAAGTCATTAGCACCTCTGAGCTTCTCCTTTAGTTGATTTTTTTCTGCTTCTAGTAGATGAAAAATAACATTTTGTCATTCTGCCCCAAAGAGAATTTATATGTCCTACCATTGCATAAGTCATTTATCTCATTGATATATGCTTAATTAACTTATCTATTGAAATTAAATTTAATTTATGCCTACTTGGACCAACCTGTGTTCCAGGTCCTATTAATATAAAGATGGATATGCAACTGAGAAAAAAGACAAAAATTCATGGCATTTGCCCTTGAGGAGTACACCAATCTGGTGTGGCTAGCAGATGAGAAAACCAATGATTCCAGCATAGAATTCAGAAGAAGAGCAAAGAGATGAGAGGATAAGTTAATGTTTCAGAAGAATTTAGGTGGTAGATAGGGTACTAGGTACAGGCGGATGGTTGAGCCAGGGGGATGTCACAAACCAATAACACAGCACAACAAAACTGTAATTAGTTCACTAATGCCAGATGATGAAAGACCACATGGGTTGAACACAGGAGTACCATGACAAAATTTGCGATTTAGAAGCAAACACTGGAAGCAGTGTGGAGGATGGATTTAAGCTGAATGAATTTCAGGCAAGTTGACTATATAAAGGGCTATTACAGCAATACAAGCGAACTGTAATGTGAGCCTGAACAAAGGTTAGCACCAGCATGGATAGAAGTAAGGGAACAGATTTAAGTGACAGCTCAGTGTTTCTTTTTTTAATTAATAGACTTTATATTTTAGAGTAGCTTTTGGTTTACAGAAAAACTAAACAAAAAGTACTGAGAGTTCTATATACCCTGTCAACTGCCACCCTAGTTTTCCTTATTATAAATATCTTGCATTAGTGTGGTACATTTGCTACAATTGATGAACCTAAATTGATACATTATTATTAATTATAGTCCATAGTTTACATTAAATTTCATTCTTTGTGTTGTATGGTTTTATGGGATGTGGATCAACAGGAATGCGCAATGTAATATCCGCCATTACGCTATCATAGAGAATAGTTTCTCTTCCCTAAATATACCCTCGTGCGTTATAGATTCATCCCCCACCTCATCAAATCCAAGGAAACCATTGATTGTTTTTTACTGTCTCTGTAGTTTTACCTTTTGTCATATAGTTGGAATCATACAGTATGTAGTCTTTTTAAATTGCCTTCCTTAACTTAGCAATATGAATTTAAGGTTTCTCCATGTCTTTTTGTGGCTTGATAGCTCACTTCTTTTTATTGTTGAATGATATTCCATTGAGTGGAAGTACCACAGTTTATTTATCTATTAACCTACTGAAGGACATCTTGATTGCTTCCAAATTTCACCAATTTTGGGTAAAGCTGCTATAAAACATCCATTTGCAGATTTTTGTGTGAACATAAGTTTCTCACTCATTTGGGTAAATATCAAGAAGGATCATTGCTGGATCATTTAGTAAGAGTATGTTTAGCTTTATAAGAAACTATCAACTGTCTTCTAAAGTGGCTGTACCATTTTGCATTCCCACCAACAATAAATGAGAGTTCCTCTTGCTCTAGAACCTTGCCAGCATTTCGTGTCTCAGTGTTCTGGATTTTAGCCATTCTAATAGGATAGTGGTGTCTCGTTGTTTTAATTTGCAATTCCCTAATGGCATATGATGTTGAGCATCTCTTCATATACTTATTTGTCATCTATATATCTTCTCTGATAAAATGTCTGTTCATATCTTTTGATCACTTTTTTTAATTGAGTTTTTGTATTGTTGAATTTTAAAAGTTGGTTATTTATTTCAGATAGAAGCCTTTTAGCAGATATGCATTTTGCAAATGTTTTCTCCCAGTCCATAGCTTATATTTTCATTTTTCAAATACTGTCTTTATCAGAGCAAAGGTTTCTAATTTTAATGAAATACAACTTTTCAATTTTTTCTTTCATAGATCATGCTTTTGATGTTGTATCTAAAAACTCATTGCTAACACAACAATGTGAATGTGCTTAATGCCGCTAAACTGTACACTTACAAATGGTTATAGTGGGATAGAGGGTCCAAGATGGCAGCATAAGAAGACTCTGAACTCACCTCTTCCCACAGACATACCAAGTCTATGCCTACATATAGAACAATTCCTCCTGAAGAAGAACTGAGGGCTGATGAACAGCTTTTACACAGCAAGCAACAGAGGGACTACTACAGATGGGTAAGAGAGATGGAGACGTGGTAACAGTGGGAAACCACCTCTAACACAGTGACCTGTAGCAGGGAGGGCTATCATTGAGAGGCCTACAAGTGCAGACTCAGCTTCCCTGGGGCACAGCAAATAAACAGCGATTTAAAGGGCACCTAACCTATACGTGAAGGAAATCCACTTACTAACACTAGACCATCTGCCAATTGGGCAAGGAACTGCTGAAACTCTGGGACCAGAGGCACTGGTGTTCGCCATTTTATGCATTCCCCCTCCACCTATAGGGAGAGTTTTAGCTGGCCTGCCAAGTCTGCCCCAGTGTGCCTCAGGCCTCTGGCCCACATCAGCTCCAGCTGTCTTTCCAAGGAGGTCCCAATGCAGAGAGTGCTGGGATCCACTGGCTCATAGCCAATCCAGCCCAGCCATTCTGCTATCATGGCCATGACACAGAGCACCCTAGAATACCCCAGCCCATGAGTGACCCAGTCCCAGATATCCTGCCAGAGTGGCCACAGCATGGAGTGCCCTAGAATCCCTTGGCTCACACTCAATCCAGTTCCAGCTGTCCTGCCAAGGTAGCCTGGTGCAGGACTGCTCAGAATCCCAGGCTTGTACCAGATCCAACTCTAGCCATCCTGCCAGGGTGGCACTGCTGTGGAGTGCACTGAAACCCCTGACCCATCCCAGATCTAACTCCAGCCATTCCACCAGGGCAGTCACAATACAAAGTGCCCAGGGACCTCTGGTCTGTATGTGATCCAGCTCCAGCTATTCTGTCAAGGTGTCTCGGGCACAGTGCACCCTGGGACCCCCTGGTTTGTGCTTGCTCAAGCTCCAACCAGCTGGCCAAAGTTGCTCAGCACATACAGCCTACATAGGGGACCCTCCTACAGAAGCCTACTTTTTTAAGGCCAGGAAAGTCATCTGCTTCACCTAATTCATAGAAGCAAACACAAAAAGTCAAACAAATGAAGAGCTAGAGGAATATGTTCCAAACAAAGCAACAAAATTGACAAAATGCAAAAGAACAAGGTAACACCTTAGGAAAAACCAGGAAAGAATTAACGAAATGGTAATAAATACTCACATATCAATAATTATCTTGAAGGTAAATGGGCTAAATGCTCCAGGCAAAAGACATAGGGTGGCTAAATGGATAAAAAAACCCCACCCATCTATATGCTGCTCACAAGAGATTCACTTCAGATCTAAAGACACATACAGACTGAAAGTGAAGGGATAGAAGAAGGTCTTCCATGCGAACAGAAATGAAAAGAAAGCTGGGGTAGTAATACTCATGTCAGACAAAATAGACTTTAAAATGAAGACAGTAACCAAAGATAAAGATTGACATTAGTTAATGAAAAAGCCATCAATACAAGAAGAAGATAATAATCACAAATATTTATGTACTTAACATAGGTTTATCTAAAGCCAATTTTAACAGACATAAAGAGAGAAATTGACAGTAATATAATAATAATAGGGGGATTTAATACCTGACTTACATCAATGGATAGATCATAAAGACAGAAAATCAGTAAGGAAATGTTGTCTTTAAATGACAGATTAGATCAGCTGTACTTAATATATGTAATATATGTATACAGAACATTCCATCCAAAAACTAGAGAATATACAATTTTTTTCAAGTGCACATGGAATACTCTCCAAGATGGATCACATGTTATGCCTCAAAACAAGTCTCAATAAATTTAAGAAGATTGAAATTATGTCAAGCATCTTTTCTAATCACAGTGGTAGAAATCATTTACAAGAAGAAAACTGGAAAAAACACAAGCATGTGGAGACTGAAAAACATGCTATTAGACAACCAATGGTCAATGAAGAAATCAAAGTAGAAATAAAAAATATTTTGACACAAATGAAAACGGAAACATAACTTTCCCAAATTTATGGGATGCAGCAAAAGTAGTTCTAAGAGGGAAGTTCATAGCAATATAGGAGTACCTCAGGAAAGAGGAAAAATCTCAAATAAACAATTTAATTTTAACCCTAGAGGAACAAGGAAAACAGGAAAACTCAAATTTAGGAAAAGGAAGGAAATAATAAAGATCAGAGGAGAAATTAATGAAACAGAGACCAAAAACACAATAGAAAAGATCAATAAAACTAAGAGCTGGTTCTTCGAAAAGCTAAAAAAAATGATAAAAGTTTATCCAGACTCAACAAGAAAACAGAGAGTGCCTAAATAAGTAAAATCAGAAATGAAAGGGGAGAAGTTACAGCTCATACCACAGAAATACAAAGAAACATAAAAGACTACTACAAGCAATTATATGCCAACAAATTAGACAACCTAGAAGAAATGGGTAAATTTCTAGAAACATGCAATATTCCAAGACTGAAACAGGAAGAAATAGAAAATCTGAACAGACTCATCATTAGTAATGAAATTGAATCAGTAATCAAAAAACTCCAAACAAACAAAAATCCAGAACAGATGGCTTCACAGGTGAATTCTACCAAACTTTTAAAGAAGGGTTAATACCTATCCTTCTCAAACTACTACAAAAAATTGAAGAGGAAGAAATGCTTCCAAACTCATTCTATGAGGCCAGCGTTACCATGATATCAAAAGCAGACAAAGACACTATTAAAAAGATTTACAGGCCAATATCTCTGACGAACACAGAAGCAAAAATCCTCAACAAAATATTAGAAAAGAGAATTCAACAATACACTTAAAGGATCATATATCATTATCAAGTTCGATTTATTCCAGGAGTACAAGGATGGTTCAATATCCACAAATCAATCAGTGCAATATGCTACATTAACAAAATGAAAGATAAAAATCATGTAATCATCTCAATAGATGCAGAAAAAACATTTGACAAAATTCAACATCCATTTATGATAAAAACTCTCAGCAAAGTAGGCATAGAAGGAACACACCTCAACATAATATAGGCCATATATGACAAACCCACAGCTAACATCATACTCAATGGCAAAAATCTGAAAGCTTTTCCTCTGAGATTGGGAAGAAGACAAGGATACACACTCTCACTCATTTTATTTAACATAGAAGTAGAAGTCCTAGCCACAGCAATCATACAAGCAAAAGAGATAAAAGGCATCAAAATTGGAAAGGAAAAAGTAAAATTGTCACTATTTGCAGATGACATGACACCATATATAGAAAACCCTAAAGACTCCATCAAAAAACTACTAGAACAAATAAATGAAATCAATAAAGTTGCAGGATACAAAATCAATATACAGAAATCTGTTCCATCTATATACACTAACAATGAACTTTCAGGAAGAGAAATTAAGAAAATAATCCTCTTTATAATTGCATCAAAAAGAATAAAATACATACGAATAAATTTAACCAAGGAGGTGAAAGACCAGTACTCTGAAAACTATAAGACACTGATGAAAGAAATTGAAGAATACGCAAATCAAAGGAAAGATATATTGTGCTCCTGGATTGAAAGAATTAATATTGTTAAAATGTCCATACTACCCAAAGCAATCTACAGATTCAATGTAATTCATATCAAAATACCAATGGCATTTTTCATAGAACTGGAACAGATAATCCTTAAATGTATATGGATCACAAAAGACCCTGAATAGCCAAAGCAATTTTGAGAAAGAAGAACAAAGCTGGATGTATCAAACTCCCTAATATCAAACAATACTACAAAATTGTGGTAATCAAAACAATATGGTGCTGACAAAAAAAAGACTCATAGATCAGTGGAACAGAATAGAGAGCCCAGAAATAAACCCATGCTTATATGGTCAGTTAATCTGCGACAAAGGAGGCAAGAATATACAACGGGGAAAAGATAGTATCTTCAATAAATGGTATTGGGAAAACTGGACAGCTACATGCAAAAGAGTAAAATTTGACCACTTTCTTAGACCATATACAAAATAAACTCAAAATGGATTACAGACTTAAATGTAAGACCTGAAACCATAAAACTGCTAGAGGAAAACATAGTCAGTAAGCTCTTTGACATCGGTCTTAGCAATATTTTTTTTGGAGATTTCTCCTCAGGCAAGGGCAACAAAGGCAAAAGTAAATGAATGGGACTTCATCAAATTAAAAAGCTTTTGCATAGTGAAGGAAAGCAGCAACTAAACAAAAAGGCAACGTAGTGAATGGGAGAAGATATTTGTAAATGATATATCTAATAAGATATAATAAGAACTCATACAACTCAATATCAAAGAACAAACAATCTGATTAAAAAATGGGCAGAGGACCTCAATAGATATTTTTCCAAAGAAGATGTACAGATGACCAAAAGACACATGAAAACATGCTCAATATCACTAATCATTAGGGAAATGCAAATAAAAATCATAATGAGATACCACCTCATACTTATCAGAATGGCTATTACCAAAAATGCAAGAAATATGTGTTGGAGAAAAGGGATCCCTCGTGCGTTGTTTGTTGGAATGTATTGGTACAGCTGCTGTGGAAAACAGTATGGAGATTCCTCAAAAAATTAAAAATAGAACTACCGTATGATCCAGCAATTCTACTTCAGGGTATTTATCCAAAGAAAATAAAAACACTAATTTGAAAAGATATATGCACTCCAGTGTTCACTGCAGCATTATTTACAATGGCCAAGATATAGAATCAACCTAAGTGTTGATCATAGATCTACGATCCATTTTGACTTAATGCTTGTGAATGGTGTAAAGCCAATGTATGGATTCATTTTTTGCATGTGGATGTACAATTGTCCCAACACCAGTTTTTGAAAATGCTATCTTTTCTCTATTGAGTTGTCACTGCCCCTTTGTCAAATATCTGTTGGCTATATTTGTGGCGGTCTATTTCTGGGCTTTCTATTCTGTTCTGCTGATCTGTCTATTCTTTCACCAATACCACATTGTCTTGATCACTATACCTTTATAGAAAATCTTGAGGGTGGGTAGTGTTAGTCCTCTGACTTTGTTCTTTTTCTTCAATATTGTGGTGGTTATTCTGGGTCTTTTGCCTTTCCATATAATCTTTAGATTTATCAATATAACACGAAGTAACTACTGAAATTCTGATTGGGATTATGTTAATCTATAGATCAAGCTGGAAATAAATGTCACCTTAACAATTTTGTTAATTGTTATTAATGTTACAATTATGAGTTACAGTTGTAAGTACTTCTCAGTGTTTATGTTGAGAGTAAAGAAACAGGAATTAGAGATTACGTCTAGATGTCTGAGTAGGGCAATTAGCCAGGTCTTTTCACTTAGTTGGCATAAGATTTTCAAATGATAATGATAAATTAGATGTTGGATCTTTAGAATTTAAGTTTCCACAGGGAAACCAGATACATACAAACAACATGCAATTGAATAAAGAGATCTGGAATACGGGGACTGGACAGGATATAAAGATTGGAAATCTTCAGCATACATACAATTGAATCCATGGGTATACGTGATGATACCTAGGGAGAACAGATGATGTGAGAAGAGCATGTTGGTGTCACAATCCAATGTACACATCAGGATAGATGTGTAGAGGGCTGATGGCCACTCTGAGTTTATTATAACCAGCGTTTCAATATATACATAGCTTACAGCTGTTAAACAAACACAGGTGTTCTGGACAATGTAATTAGCGAATGCCAAGAATTCTTAGTGATTTCTAGAGGAGCCCTCCCTCCGCCTCTGTTTTGATATTATCATGTAATTGCTGTGCTCGTATATTTTTATCTGGGAGCATGCAAGTCTTCCTAGGCAATGGCCCCTCCTGCTCCCAATATCGTGTCTCCATCTGTGCCCCCAGGCAACCATCCCTGGTTTATGTTGCCTCCCCCCTGGAGATCTTACCTGTCATTGGCTAACCGGCCTTCTCACCTCTGGGTCACAGTTTGTTGGCAAGCCTTTTCCAGTGATTATTAACCCTTCCTGCGTCAGGGGCGGCTACAGAGCAGATGTGAAATATTAGAAAATATGAAATTTAAGAGTGGATATAGGAAAAGTTGCTTTGGAAGGAACAACGGCATAAATGCCAAATGTGAAATGAAGGAAAACAATAAACAGGAGAAAAGATTGTTTTGGAGACCACAAGAGAAAAGAATTTCAAGAAAGAAACTTGTCAGTAGTGCAAAATGTAATAAAATAGTATAAAGAACAAAAGTGCAAGGGAAAACCATATTCCATGGACATGAATTAATAGAGCCACAAATGTAGAAAACTCTTAAAAAATGCTTACCTTGAGAGAGGGAGTAATATAATTAAAGAGAGATGTTGTAGGGGCTAGGGAGAGTTTTATCATCATCATTACTATTGTCACCACCATCATCATCATTATTTGGCTGTAATAAACTGGAGTATGTTTATATATTGAGGGCAAAGAACTAGTAGAAGGTTGGAAGGTGAGATGCAGGAATGTTTTCTCAAAGTGTTGAAAAGGAATGTGATTCCAAGTACAAATGCAGGAATTAAGCTACACAAAGGACAATTTTCTCTTAAGCACTTAATAAATGTATAGAGAGTGGATGAAGAATGACAGTAAGCTTGACACTTGGACTCTAGTGAAAAAATGAATATAAATTCTTAGCATCTAATGATCATTTGGCCAAAGTTAATATTTCTTGTCTGATCCTGGATAAACCTTCAAGAAAATATTAAGCTAACTTACTGCCAATGTTTTACTTTAAAACTTGGCATTGATGTGATGGGGGAAAAGTGTGCAAATTTTCAACACTTTCTCCCTGAAGTCGTGCAAAATATGCAGATGAAATTGAGACCTGGGTCAGTGAGGCAACTCATCAGGCTTTCTCATTACTGAGAGTAATGGTAGTGCAGCGATGTCAGACATTGTCACAAATTTATATTTCCCCCCATACTTTCTACAAGTCATGAACAGTCCAATTCTCAGATCAATGGATGGATAAGACATGCATTCTGGACATGAGTTTGTTCCTTAAATTAAATCTGGTGACACCGGTTTCCATACTTCTTATTGATGCTGTCTTTGCTTTGCTCTCTGTCATTTAAGATCCAGTCATAGAGAATTTAATGCAGAGAATTGATTATATAGATATTTAAAGGCATGAAAAAGCAGACTGAGACACAGCTTAGGTTTTAACTTAGGGATAAATGATCACAGCTGGAGGGAGAATAGTAGGCTATGAGGTTACCATTGATCAGAACCATGGAGAGTTTCCTAGAGCACAGAGAAGAGGTAAACCCCTGAAGGTGCTGGGAACTTCGACAGGCTCTGAGCACTGGTGCTTGGGTTAAGGATGAGGTTCTGTGCTCTGGTAGTAGAACTGCCAAGAAAGCATTGAGCACTTAGTCTTACCAGGTCTACAGAGATGGGCAGTGAGAGAGTCTTTTTCCTATCTTTCCGCCTTCCTTTTTTTTGTGATTTCCTCTAGCGGAAGGAAGGTGGCTAAGGAATTTGGAAAATGTAGTTTACAGAGGAGCCCAAGCTCACTTAAAATGCAGAGCAGGGCACAAAGTAGTGGAAAATGGAACTGAGAGTAAACAAAATTATGACTGGCAAAATGAACTTTTGATTAAGAATATTCTTTGACAAGATTCTAGGATGGAAGAAGGTTTTAAATGAAAATTGCCATCACTCCTGCTATCCAGTCAGCAGTAGATCTTAATTAATAACATTGAAAACATGGGCCAAAAGATTCAATTTCTAATGCCAGACTTCACTCTTAACAGAAAGATAAGGAGACATCTACCACATTCTTGTACTGCAGGAGGATTTGCAGAGACTGATAATTCGAGCTGGCCCATTGTCTGGTGTCCTGAAGTTTTTCCCACCTAAGGGAGAGGCACCATGTTAAGATAACATATAGGTGAGATTATGCCTATGATTGTACAGTGTGAGACAAGGTAATGCGGGAGAGGAGAAGAGAAAGACAGCAGAAGAGCAAGACATATTGACCCCAGATGCATTTTCAAGGAGACGCATTTTAGAAAAATTACATATGGAAGTTGAGGGTCTGAAATTGATTCCTGTAAAGATATCATAAACTTGTACCTCTTGGGAAGACTTTATGAATTTATACAAATATGTGTACTTCACTTTGAAGATTGCTATTGTAGATAACTTTTTAAAAAATACGTGTAGAGAGTCAAAATTTATACTCAAAGTATGCAAAAAAGAAAAAATGTTATTTTCTATAATGTTTTCAACTTGTTATGAATTCTTTTATTAATTCCTATAAATGTGAGTATGGGTAGCACGGAGCTTAAATGCTCAATTTAAAGTTCATCAGTTTAAAATTTGAATCGATCACTTTGATTCAACTTTCATATTTAGGTTATTGATCAATAATGGTTTTCCACTTGCAGAGAGTTTCTTTTCACACTCCTCCTTCCATGGGTGCTATTTGGAGGCTGAGGTAGGGATGTGTGTTCAATGGCTGTCTTCTGATATATTGCTGGCTTCCCTTAAGATGTCCACCTTCCCCTTTCGGGGTGTCCTGGAGGTTGCTTGGTGACCAGTTCCATCTTATAGGCAGGTTTCAAGCTGCTAAAGTTGGGACTTTTGTCTCTTTCTGACAGATCCTGTATCCTAGCCCTCTCTTCTCAACCTCTGGCATCTTTTCCAAGTTTAAGGTCCTCTCACCTCTTCTGCATCTCGAACTAGGGCCTCTAGTAAATTATCATGTTAGTTGGCACAGGCTGAGAGTGAGTAGAAATACGCCATCTTAAGCCTTCCCTCTGCCTCAACCTGCTATTCTGCCTTGACTACCATAATGACCCCATGCTGAGAGTGGAGGGTGCTGTCCATCTAAATATCCCAGTGGGAAACAGGGTGCAATCCCCCTCTGCTTAAATCACATACCCCACCCCAGGCTTAGGCCCATAAATGAGAGGTAGGTTGGTCTCAGTCCTAATCTCAATCCTTAATAATCTCATTTAATAATAATTTAACTGATTTGAGACACAAAACAAGCATTAAACCTTTTTGTTCTAGGGCTTATCTGTTCTATTCCTGAAATTTTAATGTTATGCATTGAATGGATGAAAGACCCAATCAACTAGTGACCATACTACCTCAAAAAAATTATTGTCTTTACATCTATTTTATGGGTAGAATGGATATAAATACTTGTTTTTCACACAATTTGGCCTTTAAAATAGCATGATTCTGCCTAACATAAGGTCAAACATCCATAGAGTATATTATTTTGAGAATATAAATTACACCACAGATATAAAATTGTTTTAAACTACTATTATAAATTTGTTAAGTACTCAGTGGACATGATGACAAAAAGAAGTTAAATAACCTGAAAGTCATTATAAGTTTATATTTTTTTTGCTAGAGGTCTTTTCAATAAGCTTATTTATTGAAGTGCAACATTCGTACAGACATGTGCACAAATCATGTCTATAGAATCCTTGCTATTAATACAGATTAACTGTTAAAATTCTCAGGAAAAATAAAGTATTTCTACTGAACCTGAACCACTATATTCCCATTTGGCCTCTGCCCATGCTGTACGGAAATAAAACTGTGTAGACAAAATGGATTAAAAGAATATATCTCCCTTTTTGAGTATATTACCAATTTGTCCTTCATTTAGGCTCTACTAGCTACCAACAGTGATGTATTCTTATCATGGCAAAATTTTCTTTCTCTATTTATAGTGTTTCAACTGTTTTAATATGTTCTTTAGGCTAGGAAATAATAGGTAAAGAATTTCTGAAATGTGTTTATTTTTCTAAGCCGCTGGTGTTCTGATTGTCTCAACTCTGACAGACTTCAAAGTATCAATAGATACTAGAATATTTGTGTTTTCTCTCCATTAGCTTTTTCATAGTTCCATGATTAGATACGCATTTGATTACATTAATAAATTGTGCATAGTTAAATAATGATAGAGTTCTAAGAAAATTATACTGTGACCTTAAGTAAGAAATAATAGTTCTTTGCAGGGTTTTACCTATTGTAAACATGTCTAATTTTTTAACAGAGGAGCAAACTTTTGGCTAACTACAGTCATCATTATTAGCGAGTATTAATTAAGCAATTATTAAAAGGTCAATGGAAAGGATTTTTTTAAAAATTGAGAACAGAAAGAAAAAACCATGACTCCTAAATAAAGTATTTGTGCTGTCTCTGGTTCAATATCTTTATGATTTATGACAGCCATGGTTATTAAAACCCTTATGCTATTATCTTTATTAAAAGACCTGGAAAACACAAGTAGTTTCATTATAACTGAATATTCTTCATCTCTTGCTCCACATGAAAAGATCTAAAAGAATGAGTCTCTATTTCTATATCGGCCCTTAAAGGCCCAAACAGAGTATTTTGAGTCTTCATAATCGCTGTGATTTAAAATAAAATTACCTACCACTATTTCTTGTATAACTTTGAAGAAAAATAAAATAAATTGCACCTAAAATTCATTTTAAGGGTTCAAAGAGTAAGCTTCCATTCTAGAGATAATAGAGCCTTCTTACCAACTATGCTGGTTAATAGTGTGGAGACTTCATTTTCATGAAAGTTAGTGACTTATACCCATAGTCTTCATTCCCAATTTATTTACCAGCGTAACTCCTTATATCTTCTTCTTCTAACAACAATATTTGGGGTAATAATAATTGGATAATTGGAAGATCTTTTTTTTTCCCACAAGAGTAGACTTTTAAATGGACTGGATTCTGCTAGAGCACTGTAGTAGCTGAATAATGGCCCCAAAGATGGCAGATCCTAACGCCTAGAACCTGTAACTGTTAACCAGATACGGCAAAGACGTTGCAGATATGAATAAGCTCAGGATACTGAGATGGAGATATTATCCTAGATTATCATGGTGACCCCTAAATGCAATCACATGTATCTTTATAAGAAAGAAGGAGGGGGAGATTAGATTACACAGGGAAGAGCAGGAGATGTGAAGAGGGAGTTGAGAGAGATTTGAAGATGCTGGCCTTGAAGACTGGAGTAATGTGCCAATTGCAGCAACTATCAGAAGCTGGAAGAGGCAAGGGGCAGATTCCCCACTAGAGCCCCCAGAAAGAGTATGCCCCAGTTGACAGTTTGACCTGTCTGGCATCATTTTCCATTTAATTGACTGAAAAGAAAGATGTAACAAGGTATAGAGTTACTAGTAAAATTCAACTAATGGCCCTCATGAAGCACAAGAGAGATATCACAAACAGAAAACTACTTTCTTAAAATAATACTGTTTCAGGTGAAGCTTTTTCTATCCTTTTAAGAACAAAGTGTAATAAAAACCTACCACTCTTCCCAAAGATTAAAAAAACAGAGCAAAAACAAGAAACAAATTCCTGAACTACCTTTAATCATCAGCACCTAAAATTCAATGAGTTGGATTTTAGTTTAGGATTTTTTTAACCTCCATTTTGTTATGAGGCAGAAGATAACATTTTTTTTTGATAACTCTATAAATATTTTGCAAAGGAAAAGAGTAATAATAGTAATAGTAATTATTATTATTATTTAAAAGTAGGCTTCTCAATAGAGAAAGATGTTTGAGTGTGTTAATGACCAACATGTTGAGCCAGATACTTTGGGACTCTGCACTGCTTTTTCAGGTAAAAATAGAGCCACTACTTATATGGCACCTACTCTTCAAGACATTTTACATATATTGTCTGATGCAGTCATCACAAAATTTGCTTGTTGCTTTCCCCTCTTGTAAGGGCAGCAACTGAGATCCAGAGAAGTTAAGGAACTTGCCTAAGGGGTGGCAGAGCCAAGATGTAAATCCACAGCCGATGTTGTATCTCATACCACCATGCCCTCTGCTCCTCAAGACTTTATGGCAAATCAGTAGAGAGCTAATTGGTTTGTGGTTAGGGCAACTACTTGCTATTTGCTTATAAGTTATGAAAGACTCTTTAGTTTCCCATGAGCTTTGGATCAATGTATAAGACTAATGAGTCCTTCCTATAATATTACCTGGGAAGACATATTGTATGCAGACTGTATGTAAGTTATTAAGATGTCTCCAGTATAATGGTATACCTAGCATACTTGGCAGCTCATTTTTAACGTTTTCCTGTATATTACAAGATCATTTTTAGTAATAATCATGGAATGAAATAATTCATGAAAATGGCCGTAATGTGGTTAAATTTTTTTAACTTTTTTTCTATTTTTTTTGTTTGTTTGTTTGAGGAAGATTGGCCCTCAGCTAACATTTGTTACCGATCTTCCTCTTTTTGTTTGAGGGAGATTTTCACTGAGCCAATCAATTTGTGCCAATCTTCCTTTATTTTATGTGGGATGCCTCCACAGCATGGCTTGATGAGTGGTGCTAGATTTGTGCCTGGGATCCGAATCTGCAAACCCTGGGCCACTGAGGCGGAGCATGAGAACTTAACCACTATGCCAAGGGCTGGCCCCCCAAATTTTTTAACTTTTATATAACTATATTTGTTTTAGAAAAAAATGTTATAATGCAAACAGTAATGTAGTATAGTTTTAAATTACATTAATGTATTTATAGAAAACAAAAAAATCTGCATATTGGTCTATCATAGTAATGAATTGTAACATTACAAGTTCTTTTTCTAGTCTAAAATTCTGTAAACTTCTAAGTTTTTAATACTTAGACTCCAAAGAGTTTTACAGAAGGATAGAATTATGGTATATACTTACTATACTGTAAGTTGACTCTCCATAATTTCTTCATTTTTATAATAATTACGTTATTGTCTTTTTATAAATTACTGTTTAAATGCAGATTTAGATAGTGCCACAGAGACATAAACTGCACAGGAACAAACTCCAGTGATTCCAAATGAACTTATTCTTAATATAAATCATGTGTAGTGGGGTCCGTGTGTGTTGGGGGTCATCTGTATAACTAGGAATTATCTGAATTAGCTTCCATGTACAGTACAGTGTTTACTAAAAGAGAAGTAATAAAATGTGCTATTAAAATGCATATATATTGTGTGCATATGTATAAATTAATTTATATATTTATTGTATAAAATAATATATGTATATTAAAATTTATTTGTTTATATAATTAAAACTTCACAGTAACCATAGCAGTGCTTTAGAACTGTGATGTCCAATATGGTTACCACTGGCCACATGTGGCTAGTTACATTCAATTTAAATGTATTAAAACTAAAGAAACTAAAGTTTCATTTCCTCAGTCACATTAGCTACATTTCCCATGCTGAATAGCCATGTGTGGCTAGTGAGTACAGTATTGGAGAACTTAGATATAGAACATTTCCATTATTTCATAACATTTGTTGGGGAACATTGATTTAAAACTCGGCCAAAAATTTTATTGATGAGAACTATTTATTACTAACACTGTTTAGAATTGCCAGTGCAAGGGGATGATAAAAATCAGACTGACTTTTAATAGATGTTGTTATTATACAAAAATTCTCTACGGACAATGTACCTTTCATTGCCTTCGCTGGGGTCAGTCATTCCCACTGGCCTGCCCTAAGTTTGCCACACTGCAGAGATCCATGAATGCTTCTACGGCTCTCATCTAAACTCTCACAGATATGTGCTGAGAGATAAACACTCCTCCTCCCCTTAATCAGCCTTTATGCAGGGCATGATTAGTATGGTTTGGATGCCAGGTTATCCTATCCCCTCAGAGAACATGTTCCATTAGCCATTCTCCATTTGTTCTTTCATACTGGCAATTCATTTTGGATCTAAGCAAGCTGTGTCTTACCCTTACAAAAATTCATACTCTTGTATCTTGGCTTTGTCTTATATCTCTAGTCAACTTTGAACCATTACATATCTTTTCACATTCTAATTTCCTGAAATTATATTCCATTGTCTGGTTTGTCTTCCATTCATTCTTTGATCCATTGTAATTTATTTTCCACAAAATCTGCTCTGGTTATAGTTACCCCAAGGACTACAGGAAGTCATACCTGACCCACCTCTGTGTTCCTATAGCATCCAGTACATAGTGCTTTCATACTACTTTTCACAGTGTACTAGAGATGTGGGTTTGCTTCTCTCTTATGGTCAAGAGAATATGAACTCCCAGAAGATATTAGAAGTGTGTTATTTAATTCCGAGCTTCCAGGACTGAGTTTAGTGCTTGTGTTGGTGGTCACTAAGTCAACATTTGAGGAAAGAAGGGAGGGCGTTTTACTATTATTTGGAATAACTTAGTTGTGAGTTAGTGGTACAGGAGGAGGATCAACAATTAAGATGAAGTGCCTGCATGTTAGCTACATGTTCAAGACTACAGAGCACTTAAGATGTATTACTGAGGCAAGTAAATTATTCTGCATGTGTCATTATCCTTTCTAATGCCCAGATTATTACATATATATTGATGATCAATTAAAAATCAATATTCTGAAACTCTTCATGGCTCTACTCAATTCAGGATAAAAAACTATCATAAAAGGTTTGCTGTGTGTTAAGCACTGTGCTGGAAACTGAGGATACTAAGATAATTAAGACATTTTATCAGCTCTTAAGTAAATTTATTTGTTAGGAACAAGACAAAAAATTAAAGATAATTATGATAATAATGATATTTAATGTTCACTTAGCCCTCATAATTTGTCAGCCCTAAGTGCTTCTCTTACATTTCCTCACTAAGTTATCATGACGTCCTATGAGGTAGGTATTACCATTATTGCCATTTTACAGTTGGTGAGGAAACGGAGACACAGATGGGATGAGTAAGTTGCCAAAGGTCACACAGATAGTAACTGGTGGACTTGGGAGTGTATAGAGGTAGTCCGACAATTTTTGATATTTGTAAGGATTCATAAGGCTCCACAGATCATAAATATATGACTTTCATTTTACACAAAAGATGTGGTGTGGTAAGGGAGAGTACAGGCAATCATTGAGGGTCTGAAGCACAGCAAGGCGCAAACTCCCCTCAGGACCTTATTCACATGCACACAGGCTTTGCCCCCAGATTTATTTTTTTTTAAGATTGGCACCTGAGCTTACATCTGTTGCCAATCTTCTTTTTTTTCCCTTTCTTCTTCTTTTTCTTCCAAAAGCCCCCAGTACATAGTTGTATATTCTAGTTGTGAGTGCCTCTAGTTATGCTATGTGGGACGCTGCCTCAGCATGGCCTGATGAGTGGTACCATGTCCATGCCCAGGATCCAAACCAGGGAAACCCTGGGCCACCGAAGTGGAGCACACAAACCACTTGGCCATGGAGCCGGCCCCTCGCCTCCAGATTGAACCACCAAGAGCTGTGCAATAAGTCTTGGCTTTGGGAATGCTTAAAGTAAAAGTGGTATATGTTATGCCCCTCTAGTCACTAGTCAAGCCAGGCTGTCTAACAGGTTATGCTGTGTGAAAAGCATTAGTAAACAAATTGGTTCTTGAGCTAGCTGGGAAGTTCTGAACTTAAACAGCACATCATAAATCCCACTGTTGCTACTGAACCAGGTTCGTTTTTGCCCACCCACCCAGAAAGCCAAACACCCAGACGACGAGATTGCAGCAGAGAGAGAATTTACTCACAGGGCAGCCATGCGAGGAAGCGAGAGCATGAGCCTCAAATTCGCCTCCCCGAGAATAGGGACTCAAGGATATTTATGGGATTGGGGGCAAGGTGGTCTGAAATATGGAGAGAGGTGAGTGGAGATGAGGAGAGGTGAGAGAATTGAGGATCTGCGCAAGCGTATTCAGACTCCATGCCTCCTCGTAGGACCCACGTTCACAAAATGAATAGCGGCGTTAGCATGATCTGAGGGGAGAGGTTTTGGCCTCTTGATGTCAAAAAGTCACCTATTGGACATCTGCATGGGCTCAGTTGATGAGTTGGTGGTGTCAACTGGCCTGAAATGGACAAGGAGTTCTACTTCCTGAAAAAGAGCTCACACACACATTACCGTGGTGACCCAGGCTCCAAGGAGATGTTATCTATAGGAGCCTAGTGGGAGTCAGATAGCACATTGCCTACACAGCGCAGTTAACAAGTGGATTAAACAGCTAAAAGCTATAATCAGTAATTGCAAAGGAAAAACACTTTAGTTCCTAGCTACTTAATCATCAATGGCTAACTCTCTGCCGGTTTCACTGTTCTTATCTTGAAAGAGTTAAGCCAGGTAACCAGGCATCCCCAGAAATAAGGGTACGCTTTCCGAGTCTAGCTGCAAATTAACTCTGTCCTACGCAGAAGGGCTGACCATGGTAGTGAGGATGCAAGAGAAGAAGCTGGGGTGGGGGAAAGCTTAGGGGAAGCATATTGGCAATTCATGAGTGAAAGCAAAAATAGCAAGAGTGAAAGATGTTTTCCTAGTGCTCTGCCCGGGCAAGAGGTAGACTTGAATGCCAATAATGGAATAATATTAGCCACTATGAAGGGCTTACTGGCACGCCAGTAATTGTGTTATGTACTTCACACATATAAACGTTAACCACATAACAACCTGTGAAATGATAGTGATCCCTCATTCATAGATAAGAACACTGAGGCTTAGTGAGAATAGGCAATTTGTCAAAGTTTAGATGAAGAGAAAATAGTAAAGCTCTACAGCCTATCTCAGAAGGCAGTGATTATACTTTTATAATGTGCTCTGTAGGTGAAGGCCAATAGGGATTTATGATTTTATTTAGGACCAAATGCACAAAAAGTTCTGGTTGGTAATTCTCATGTACAGTTTTCTGATCCTCAAGATTTTCAAGGAAGATTTTTATGAGCATTGTCAGCCCAGAAAGACTTGCTCTCATTCAAGCATCCTTCCTCTCTCTGTCCACATTTGTAAGAAATTCCAAGATTAGCTGGGTAGTTTTGTTTTTTATTGCTCCCATGACCAATGTTTGGCATCACAATTGACCTTCACACTTCTCAAGAGGAAAACTCTAGAGACAATGTTCCCTAGTTCTTTCCAGCTGCACTTAATTTTGGAACATCAATATGACATATGTCAGGGAAACTTATTCCTTTCTTCTTAATCTCTCAAGCTAAGTGGCTGTCTAACAGCAGGCCTTATTCTGGTGATGAGCTGGCTGTCACCTGTGTGAGTGCACCAAGGAGAAGAACTAAATAGATTTTTAGAACCTAATGGTATACAAGTAAAATTATTGTAAACAGAAGTAGGCCACTTCCTGAGGTGGTCTTATGAACATACTCTACTGTATCATACAGATATAGATAATGATATGAATATATACATATGATATATATACATGCTAATTAACTACACATTATATTTATTATATATACAAATAGAAGTTATCAAAATAAGTTATGCTTGAACTGACTCTAAACATCTTGCTCTTGTTATTCTCCCTGATCCTTTAGTTCAAATAAACCAATTTCTACCAAGATAAACTTCTATTTCTTCAGCTTCACTAAAAAAAAATCCTAACAGTCATAGTTAACCAATATTGGTTACTATCAAGCATTCATAAGTGTTCCATTAAGGAGAGAAGATACCTGGCTATGGGTTTTAGTTTAAATTTTTTCAATTTTAAAAATAAAATTTAAAAATTGAGCAGACTATTTTTGAGTACTTAAAGACGAAGTTTTTATTATTTTCAGTGTAATGGGTGATACCTCTTTTTCCTTCAGTGTGTGCCTCTAGGTCTTGATATGTTTGTTACTGAACAGCGTGAGTAAATTGCAACCATCAGTGGTTTGTGTATGCCACCTTTGTTCCCAAGTGACTGCAGCTTCTAATTTTAGAACACTATGTTGAAATTCCAATAATCTAACATAGTTTAAAATGAGTATCACATAACGTTTTTGATAGAACAGCATGTATCTTATAGCAGATATTTTTCTTCAATAATTTCAAGAATGGTTTGAGTTTCTGGGCAAAAATACACTCAAGAAACATATTGGTAATCTAGTTCCATGAGATGCTAATAGATATTAACTAAGAAATGAATTTTATGGAGGGGAATTTAAAAACTCTGGGCAATCCATATTGCATAAATTTCTTTATGTATTCATCTATAGTATGCTGATTTTCCTTATGAATGTATAAAAGAACAGTGCTATATACTGGGTTTTCCAAAAATATTCAACTCCAAATCTCTTCTTAAGAGGAGCTTCTTGACGATTCCATAGTCATGGAAGACCTTTTGGGAAATATTGGATTAGACAGTCTTGAGACTTCTGAGAAGTGGAGCTAAAGCCAGTTTGGGGTTAATGTCAATCTCCAGTCAATACACAAAGCAATCCCCACACTGATTGCTGAGTTTCTGTTTAATTAATGATCTCTACTTGTCTAATGAATAATACGTTTTGCAACTTATTCTTGTCAAAAACCAGAATACCAGTCAGGAGAATATAATTAGTTATTTTAAAAAAATGTATCAGAATTTTAAATCTCATTGTTGGAATTTAAAGCCTTTTTACTTCTGCTTTCTGCAAATTTTAAAATTAAATTTGGGTTTTTTTGGATGATTCTGTGGATTTTGGAACACACAAAGACCCAAATATTCATATCCGTCTACAGAATCAGAGTCCAGGGATTCTTTACTTATCAAGGTTTCTTGAGACTAAGATCTTCTGTCTCTTCTGTAAATTCTATACTCTGTGATCCCACACAAAGACCTGCAGGCTGTTAAAGCGAAACAGTCCCATGATAAACAGATCTCACACAAATAGCTTTAACTTTTGTAACTCAGATTTCTCCCAGGAAAATGATATCTGCTCTACCTACCTCACAGGGATACCAGAAAATAAAAATGAAAATAATGCATTGTGTGTAAAAGTGTTTTATAAATTGTGAAGCAGCCTACAAAGACAAGGAATTTCGATAATGATAATGACTATGATTCCCGACTGTACCTGATGGTTTCTGGAAAATAGAACAGCTTATGAGTTAACCAAAGACAAAACAGTCTCTGGCTCAAATACAAAGTGTGTCAAGGCAAATGTTTACTTCAAAGCACAATTCATTTTGAGAAAACACTAGAAGAGAGAAATATTGATATTGATTAAGAAGCTTTCTAGAAATTCAGAAATCTGCTCCTCAAGAAGCTGTGAAAGTAAAAGTAATTGAGTGGTGATTTTTTTTGTTTTTGGTTTGTTTTTCGGGCTATTTTTCTTCTTATAACAAGGGAAGAGCACAAATCCCAAAACAGTTTTTTAAAAGTTACTGTATTGTTCAAGGTAGAGTTATTTTAAGTGAAAATCTCTGAGGCAGTGAAGAAAATATACTGGAAGTGCCTCAATGATCAGAATGTTTCCTTCTTGGAAAAGTTATATACTACTTTTAAAAGTACAGGTCAGAATGTGTCTTTGCACTCAATTTTGATTTTTATATAACTCCCAGATGTTTCTACAACAGCTGGATCTCTAAGGAGATCGTTAAGAGAAGGCAACGTAAACCCAGCTAACATTTAGTTCTTTTTGGTTCCATAGGGAGGCCATACTGTTATGCTACTGAACTGTATATTTTGAGACTCACACAAATCACATATAAATGTGTTTTAAATATAATTAAAACATTTTTAAAAAGATATAATTGTCCCTTCTGATGATAAATTTAGGCAATAAAAAATGGTAAAGTCAAAAGAAAAATTATCTAAAATCCACTTTTATTTTATCTAAAAATATTTGTAATTACTATTTTGTTGTAAAACCCTGAGAATTGTTTTCTAGCACATGTGATCAGTTTTTCTTTAGAAAAATGGGATCATACTATGCATAGTCTTTTCTAACATTTTGGCACTTACATATTTTTTTGGACATTGTAGTTACACATCATAGTATTTAATATTTTCATAGCATTCCGTTGTAATAACTATTATAAATTTTAACCAATTGCAGTTGTTAGGCATTTAAGTTGTTTGATTTTTTTCCCAGTATAAAAACTACTATAATGAACATTATTAAACTAACATCTTCACACATTAGGCAATTATTTCTTCAGGTTCAAGCCCAAGATGTGCAATTGTTAAACTTAGTTAAAATTTAGCAACTTATAAAATTTTATACATATTGCTAGGTCTCCTTTAAGAAAATGCAGTAATTTTTTCTCCCAAAAAGTGTATGTGAATGCCCTTTTGCCCATCCTCTTATCGTTACGAAAGTGTTAACACATGTTTTTTCCTTCCTCAATATAATGGATTAAAATATGATGTCTCCTTATTTCAGACTGCATTTGTTTTGTTATGAGGTTGGACATCTTTTTGTATGTCTATTGTCCATTCCTTTTCTCTTGTGTGGAATATGTTAATTTCTCTTTCTTTCCTTTTTCATATTTTTCTAATAGGTATTAACACATAACCACATAGCATCATATTTCCTTTGGTCACTAAGGCTTCTATTAAGTCCAAAGTTAAAATTAATGCTCAATTTTAGGAAATTCCATTGGTTTACAGTTCTGATATAATTATCTATCTTAGTCAGTCGCATGATATGATAGCCTTAAACCGTATTTTAATGTTGCTGTTGCATATCCATAATTTATTATAAACAACCACATAGCATTTGGGAAACAGAGAAAGATTAGTAAGAAATGTATAGTACTCAAGTAACGTAAGGTAACAGAGTGTCAGAATGGGATCTGCTCTTTCTAGCTGGACTTGTGGCCTCCAAGGGTGAGAATAATAAAGGAGGTGCCAGAGTCTTATGTAAATAATAGGCAACACTTTTTGAGTGCTTAATACATAGCAGGAAGTGTGCTAAGACCATTATATTTGTTAACCCCTCAAATTATATGATGAGGTAAAACACTGGTACCTTTTAGTAGCCCCATTCACAGATTAGGATATTAGACACAGAGGGCATAAGTAACTTCCTCATGGTTATTTAGCAGGTTGGTGGCCGACCCAGGGTTTAAACCTAGGTCAACTGGTTCCAGAGCACGTGCTCTTAACTAACAAATCATACTAGCTACCTTGTTCATAAGACATTATGAAATCAGTTCCAGTGGTATAAGTCCACGAAGATGAAATATGTATCTGGGTAGGTACAGAGGTTCACAAGGCTAACAGTGAGGATTTATTTGGAGAAAAATAGTTATTCCCTTTAGCCCCTCACGGAAAAATGATGTGTAGATTTTGCCTTCACCTTAAACACGAAAAAGCTTTGAAGAGAACTTCTTGGAGACCTTAATATATACTTCCAACTGTTCGGGGGTTACAGAGATTAGTGCCTGATTCTCGCCAAGAGAAGTTGAAAAGCAAAAGACAAACTGGAATGGTTTGCCTGGCCACAGAGCAAAGAGAGAGGAGTTGCATCCCAATAAAAGGCAGCTGAGGGGCCCAATATCCTGGAGGCAACATAAGGGACTCATATGAAGAAGCTGACTGGGGTCCATCTGCCCTTCTGGAGGGATATGTTCCTGCAGGGTGACCTGAATAGAAGTGACCCATGAAAACAGGAGACAGCCCAAGTGGAACAAAGCTTGCTGGAGGAGGCAGTGATCACATCAAGAGAATTGCAGTACAGAAGACAACCTCGAGGAAGCGACTCTGAGAAAACCACAAATACACCCAGGAAGGAAATCCAGACTAGGCACCTGGCATGGAGAAGGCTCTGATGCAACTTACAACTGTACCAGCCACGTAAGGCTTTGTTGGTCTTGGCACCTTTTCCTCCTCCGTGGTTCTGACCTTGAGGGTCAAAAATAGCATCACAAGGAAGGAAGGAAGGAGGTGAAATGAGTAACAGAGAAGAAGCATCTCCAACTACAGGTTTACCAGACTGGGACTGGCCTAAGTTGGGGAGAGGGAAATAAAATTCTTTAAAAAGTACATTGAACATTTTTAATAACAAATAACCAGTTTCTTTCTTTTTCCTAAACTCAAAACCAAAAGGACTATTTATTTATTTCCCCTGAGTGACAGGAAAAACTAAGAAAGGTGAGGTGATTTCCAGCCCAGGGGGGAAAAGATTTTCACCTACAGAACAGGTAGAATGGGACAGTGAGGAGAGAGTCAGGTCTCTTTCTGCGTTCTCCTGACACTGTTCAACAACTACAACAACTTAGAGACACTGATACTGTCATAAAGTGTATATACCTTTTGAAGCACCTTTAAAAAAAATGTAGGGGGCTGGCCCTGTGGCCGGGTGGTTAAGTTTGCGCCCTCCTCCTCGGTGTCCCAGGGTTTCAACGGTTCGGATCCTGGGAGCGGACATGGCACTACTCATCAAAGCATGCTGAGGTGACGTCCAACATGTGACAACTAAAAGGACCAAAAACTAAAATATGAAGCTATATACTGGGGGTTTTTGGGGAGAAAAAGTAAAAAAAAAAAAAAAAAAAAAAAGAGGAAGAAGATTGGCAGATTGGCAACAGTTGTTAGCTGTTAGCTCAGGTGCCAATCTTTAAAAAAAAATGTTAAAAATTGTGATTCCAATGGCATCCCTGAGAGAAGTAGTCACCTGTTTCACTAACCCATGGAGCAGGCTTAAAACTCCTCCAAAACATCTAAGACACAATTAGATCATGACTGTGAAAAATGTGTAGCCCACTGCTTGGCACAGAGTAGCATTCATAAATGTTTGTCTTTGCCTTTGGAAATAGAGTGTTCTGGTACTAAAGAAACAAAAGCAAAAAAAATTTTGTTATGCCATGTTTCCTATATTTTAGGAAGACAGGGACTAAGTTTTATGAAATCCTTTTATGAGCCCAAATACACAACTCAGATATATAGCCCACAGCTTTGAACAACTCAACCATTTTTAATCTGACTCATTTTTATTTTCTATATAGAAACATTTCATATGTTTCCTCTTCTCTGGACTGTTATAAACTCAGTGCAGAAGCCAGAAGTGGTATGGCTTTGGATCACGCCTGCCCTCCGTATAAAGGATAAAGGCAAGTTCACGTATCTGTGAAGATCTTTGATTTGAGGGAAAATAGAACTGAAGTCGACTTTATGCAGTACTTTTTATAGAGAATTATAAGGAAAAAAACCCCAATATCTAAATCTGCTTTGTTCTAATTTAAAAGATAATCAAAATATCTTCAACACTGTGGGAAGTAGCTCGGTAAACATGGATTTATATTTAACATAATTTATTTGAAAACAAGGAAGCCTGCCAAAATAATTCAAAAATTAAAATATTTCCATTTTAGAGGGCAGATATTAGTGAGAAGTAGTACAATATTGCCAGGCTGCATAGGCACCTCATCATAACTACTAAGGACTAGACAAGATAAAAAGACCAATCATGGCCAACATGGGCAAATGTTGATTAAAGGATAGACTTCATAACTGCCTTCTAACATGTTAGAAGGCTGTAATCTCAGAGGAGGGGAGGAAGCAATCAGCACACCACCAAAAGCTGCAAGGAGGAGTCATCTGATGAAGGGCAAAAGACGGGAAATTTTAAAGAAAATGTCAGAGGAAATTGCTTGGTGGTAAGAGCCCTACTTATGTATGACTCTTACGGAAATTGTCTTCTTAGGAAATTGTAAGTTCTCAAAATGTCTTAAATAAAAATGGACATAACTAGGCATTCTTCAGATAAAGCTTAGTATTCTCAGACTTTAGAGAAATTGGTTTTACCTATCACAGCCCCTCATTCTTTTAAGGAAGACTCAGGATTGTTGGAGTTTGAATTAATAAATGAGTTCCAGAGAGGAACTCAACTTTCTTTCCATCCAAGTCTGATCACACCAGGGGTAAACTAAGACTCCATCAAAACCTAACTGGATAATTTTGTATGTGAATGATTACATGCAATTTCAAATGAAAAAGCATATATAAAATGCATAATACAGCACCATACAGGCAAGGTGATAGTAGCCATAAGATTATTATATGCAAGAATCTCCGCATATTCATTGCAAACTTATTGAAATGAACTCAATATCATGTTCTGCATGGGAAGGATAAAGAAATGTTAGCATTCAAGGTAATAGAAGGAGGAAAAAATAACACGCATGAGAAAATTTAAAAAGAAATACAATGCAATGTGTAATTAAGTACTACATTACGTGACAGGATTATGAGAGTTCAGAAAAAAATAAATGCAATAAAAACTGGAAATATTTTCTGGAAAAGGGGGAAATTGAAGTGGGGCTTGCAAAATGCTTACAATATGGAAATCCATGGAGTGAAAGAGAGGAAGTCTCAATAAAAAGGAATAGCAGCCCACAGATTCAAGGGAGGGGATGGCAAGGAGATTGGACTAGAGAACAATCGTAGCATAGTGACTAGGAAGACAGGCTCTGGAGCAAGATTTACCTGGATTTGAATCCCAGTTTACTGCTGTAAACTTAGGTATTGGGTGATCATTCTTTGCCACAGAACTGTGAGCAAAATGGAGATAACTATCATATCCGTTTTAAGGGAAAATTTTGAGAATTAATGGGCTAAAATATGTAATGCACTTGTATTAGGACCCAGTACCTAGAAAGCATTCAGCAAACGTTAACTATTATTATTATTGTTGTGCTCTGTTAGAAGATGTGATGTTCATGGTTAGAATGAAGCCAAATTTTGCAACAGCAGCAACTACCACTTGTTACAGACTGAGTGGTAGACACTGTGCTCACCTCTTTGCCTACAGTTTCTCTTTTATTCCTAACAACCATCCACCAGAGAGGGAAGTATCATTTCTCTCATTTTACAGATGAGGGAGCTGAGACAAACAATTTCTCAAGAATTCTGCAGCTAGTAAAAAGAGTCCAAAGTTTGAAGTCAGGTCTTTTGGCCTTCACTGCACTGTTTTAATGCCCTGCATTTCAATGCTTTAGCTTAAATTTTAGAGGGTCCTGAGATTGAGGCAGGGGTCAGATACAAGTTTACTAGATGGGTTCAAAGTAGAAAAGAGTTCAGATTCAGGAAAACCAGCCAGGGAGCAGTTGGTGGCAGCTGGAATACCCTAGGAAAGATGAGGTAGATGATCTTCTATTTTAAGATGGCAGCACTGAGACATGAGAGGGCAGAACCCATGCACTCTATTCGTTTAGCAGAAAAAAAAATGGATAAGACTTTATGCTGGGCCCTGAAAGTGAGAGATGTAAGCATGACTCTTGGTTATAGAACCCACATAACTAGAAGAATGGCAGCTTCTGGAGTGTTGATATGGAAAGAGGATGCAAAAGGGACCTCGCCTCCTTTCACATAAGGCCAGGGCTAAGAGTCTGCATTTGTCTCTGTATTTTTTACAACGCTAGCTGGGTCCACCTTCTATTGCCTCCATGAGATTGGAAATTAGCTTTCCTGTTACACTGTATTGCACTTCACTTGCCTGTTGGGAGCTCTTGCTCACATATTCTGAGCTGTTTGCTGTCCAGAAGTCATTTAAGGAAGGACAAAGTAGTCCTGGAAGACAATAGCCGCTTCTAACGCAGTTGGGAATTCTGTTTTGTAGCCTCAGACCCCTTACGAGCAAGGAGTAGGAATAAACATCATGGCTAATGCACATCGGCAGTATAAAAGGTTTCTACAAGGAAAATGCTGCTAACGGGAAACAACTTATGTAAAGCAAAGATAAATCATATTGGAATGGTAACTTGAGTTTATATTTTACCTCTCCTTGGGGAGCTCCAACTCCAAAGACACTATCTCATTAGTATCTTAAGTACTTCTGAGAACTATGCAAAAAGCATCATTTTCTCCAATTTTTGTTTAATGACCTAAGTCACAGGGAATTTGTATGACGTGTCAGTACGTAGAAGTGGATTATTCACTTTCATGGAAAGGATTGTTTCAGTGAAGTGGCTGATTGTCTCATGAAATTAGTCATTCAATTTAAGGGGGAAAAAAGCAACTAAAGTCCCTTGGAAAAACAAATAAGCAAACAAAAATATCCCTTAACCTGTTTCAATACGTATTTTGGCAACACTTTGTAGACTTGTTTGAACTTAATAAATGCCACTAGGAACAGAATATATTCTACTGACTTTATCCATTAGAGTAACTTCCCACATAGTTATTTGAAAGTTATTGGTGAGAAAGATGAAATTTTAAAGAGAAAATGTAGGAAACCTGAGGCTTTAAGGCAAACGTGTGACATAGTAGGAATGGAGCTTCTATTTTCTGGCCTCTACTGTCTCAGTTAGGTCACCCTGACTCGATGACAAACGGACATCGTCACCACAGCATGATCTCTGCACCCAGAAAGGACTCATGAGGACTGATAGATCGCTTCCTTAGGGTTTCTAAGGAAATGGCAGTGAAGCCTCCTAACTCTCTCAGGCTTGCTGCTCAATAGGGCACCTACCAGTTACTGCGCAGCTCTAGAGTCTGACCTTACTGCCTCTCCGCACACCTTTCCACCACCCTCTTCATCTACCCCAATTCCCTGCCTTGCCTCAGGTATAGACTCAGGAATCACTCCAGTCGGAGCATAGTTCTGGAAGATTCTAATGCTGTCTTCTTTGGTGATCTTCATGGGTAAGTTCTGTGTAGAGCAGCTTAGCTCAGTGTTTGATCTTTACTCTTACATGTAATATCCTACATTTTCATTGCTCTTAATTGCATATATTGCTAAACATACTATTCTTCTATTAATCCACTTTAAAAGGGAAAATATTTTTTAATTATTGAGTATGGTCTTCTTTATGAATACAGTTCTCTGACCAGTAATTCGATTTGTTATTTTTAAACACTTTCATCACCTTGACCTTATTTCTTTTGATACATATTTCAGTGGTGGGGAAAAGGATATTTGGATTGTAAACTCTACGTTAATAGTCTGTTAAATTATTCAGTGTGGACCTTTGATTTTAGCTACAAAGTGATTAGACAACACTGATTTTATTTAGTAATTAATGAACTACTGTGAAGTAAATCAGGACCGAATTTAAGCATTCATCACCTTTATTTTTCATGCCTGACCTCCAATAGAAATCTATAAATGTTAACCCCCAAGGTGTGTTGTCTGACTTGAACAACCTGAAAAGATTGGTCATTCTTTGGTGTGTATTTATGTAAGGCATGGAGCCATGTAGAAGTCAAGAAAGTAGCTGAGGTTTTTGCTGGTATTGGCTATTCTCCAAATATTGCATAAAGGTGTCTGTGCACCTTTCTTTTCTCTAAGTGAGCACCAAATTAGTCTGTTCTTTTACTCTTTCTCAACTTCTCTTGATAGTCAAATATTCTTCCTGTGTGCATCTGGGTTTAATTTGATTTGCCACATTTTTATTTTAAAACCTTATGATTGAATAACAGTTGCATTCGCTCATGTAGCGATTTCCTGAAGGGATTCATCCCACAAAGGGCTTTGTTAGTTTAAATTCTTTAACTGTACAAGCCATTAGAAATGTACATATTCTTACATCTATCTTGTACTTTCCATAAAACAAGTACCCTATCTGATGCACAGAGATGATATTAAGATGAAGGCTTTTTATTAGTCATTGTCATCTTACTCCCCCTATCAAACTTGATTTTAATATATTTTATTATACTTTAGTTATGAAAAAAGATATTATATATCTCCTATCTTCTTTTGATATCTTTCCACGTATTCTTGTCTGACAGGAGAAATGAATGTGCCTCTTGCCAGCTTAGATGTGTTTGCCACAAGAGAAAAGACAAGATCAGTGATTTTTATATATTCTGAATGTATTGAAACTGCTATAAATTAACAGAATATGAAGCTCTCATTTGGCTCTATATTCTTTATTGATAGATCATATCACAGTAAAAAGAAAACAGAAATATTAATTGCATTTTTGTTTTGGAATTATTTTATAATATTGAAAAATAGTTTAAAATTTACCAGCATTGAACTTATTTGTGGTTTGCTGACATCATGTCTGGAAATAACAACAAATAAGCAGCAGATTTTATGTGGAGCATTAGAATTTACATGTTTTTTTTGAAGTAGAACCACAAAGATTCTAAATACTCTTCATTTTGTTTTCCACCTCAGAACACACAAGCCCAGGCATTTTGGTATTTCCTTTAAAGGAAGCTTACTTGTCCTTTTTGTGTTTTGAGTGGGCTAATTAATATTCTTTTAAAAAGAATACATACCACATTTATTTTATCAGGTAGAAATGTTATATTCTTTCCTTGTTTTTGTCCATTTTTTGTGGTAAAATACTCGTAAATTGACCATTTTAATATTTGTTAAATTTTTGTATAATTTTTAATCTCTTCTGTAACTATATTATACGTTCCTAACCTATTCTTTTTTAATTTTATTTTGAACACTTAACATGAGATGTAGCCTCTTAACAAAATTTTAAGTGCACAATACCATATTGTTGATTATAAGCATAATGTTGCATAGCAGATCTCTAGAACTTGCTTATTTTGCATAACTGAAACTCTATGCTCATTGATTAGTAACTCCCCATTTCTCCCTTCCTCTGGCCCATCACAACTACAGTTCCACTCTCTGATTCTATGAATTTGACTATTTTAGTTACCTCATATAAGGGGATCATGCATTTAAATAAAAGTATATGTCTTTTGAGGCTGGCATGGTGGCGCAGTGGTTAAGCTCACGTGTTCCACTTCGGCGGCCCGGGGTTCACCGGTTCAGATCCCGGGTGCAGACATGGCACGGCTTGGCAAGCCATGCTATGGTAGGCGTCCCACATATAGAGTGGAGGAAGATGGGCACAGATGTTAGCTCAAGGCCAGTCTTCTGCAACAAAAAGAGGATTAGCAGCAGATGTTAGGTCGGAGCTAATCTTCCTCAAAAAAAAAAAAAGTTTACGTCTTTCTGTAACTGGTTTATTTCACTTAGCATAACACTATGCTTGTGGGTTCATTCATGTTGTCTCATATTGTGAGATATCTTTCTTTTTAACACTCAATAATATTATTTCGGATGTATACTTTTTCCTTATCCATTCATCTGTCAAAGGACATTTAGGTTATTTGCACCTCTTGGCTACTATGAGTAATGCTGCAACGAACATGGAAATACTAATATCTTCAAGATCCTGATTTCAGTTCTTTTGGATAAATACCCATAAGTAGAATTGCTGGGTCATTTGATAGTTTTATTTTTAATTTTTTGAGGAAACTTTATAGTGTTTTCCAAAGCAGCACATTTTGCGCTCCCACTAATAGCTTGCAAGGGTTCCAATTTCTCCACATCCTCACCAACACTAGTTGTCCTTTGTTTTCTTGATAATAGTATTTTAACAATTTTCAAGTTGACAATTCAGAGGCATTAAGGTCATTCACATTGTTGTGCAATCATCATCACTATCCATTTCCAAAACTTTTCCGTCATCCCAAACTGCAACATTGTACCCATTGAATAACTCCCCACTGCCCACCCCCTTCTCCCTGCTCCTGCTAACCACTTTTCTACTTTCTGTCTTATGAATATGACTAGTTAAGATCTCTCATATCAGTGGAATCAGACAATATTTGTCATTTTTATATCAGACTCATTTTACTTAGCATATTTTTAAGAGTCATCCATGTTGTGGCATGAATCAGAATTTCATTCTTTTTTAAGGCTGAATAATATTCTATTTTATGTATTTACCACATTTTGTTTCTCCATTCATCCATAAGTGGACATTTGGGTTGTTTCCACCTTTTGGCTATTCTGAATAATGCTGCCGTTAACATTGGTGTACAGATATCCGTTCAAGTCCCTGCTTTCAGTACTTTTGGATATATAACTAGTAGTAGAATGGCTGGGTCATATGGTAATTTTCTATTTAATTTTTTGGGGAACCACCATACAGTCTTCCTCACTGGCTATATCATTTTGCATTACCCCCAGCAATGCACGTGTTCTAGTTTCTCTCAGTTTCCACATCCTCACCAACACTTTTTTCTGTTCTCCTTTTTTTTTTTTGATAATTACTATCTTATTGGGTATGACATTTTCCTTTGCTTTTGAAATCAAGGATTTTAAGTACAAAAATAATTTATAGGAGATTTGCAAGAATACTTTTTCCTTCCAATTTCCACACAATACGTATACGTCATTCTCTTCCCATTATTCTAACATGAGTTGATGGCAATTACCTTAAATTAATTCTGGTATAAAAGTAATACTGGAACATACCATACATAAAAGTCTTGTAGATATATTCTTTCTAATAACATTAGATTCCACTCATCCTCTTTCTAAAGAGTGTCTACTCATAATTACTCCTGGTAAATGAAAAATATCTCGTCATCTCTCTAAACTGTTTGTAGAGTTTATGAAACCTCCACAGTTCTCCAATAGCAGAGAACATATATTTTAATTCACTTACCGAAACACAGAAACTTTGATTTCATTCAGAAACGTCACATGAACTTAATTCTGTCTTTATATTTTTCTTTATTTTCCATGGATAATACTATAAATGCATGTTATTTTTATTTTGAGAAAAAAATTAAATATCATACAAATAGTGTTCAGCTTTGAGATATGGACTAACATGCGTTCTTTTCTTTTTAAAGTAAGGAATAGATCAAAGTTAATCATATCCAGTAGAGAATTTACTATTATTCTACTCTTCTAAAAAAGAAATTGCAACCTTCAATTTTATTTTTCAAGCAGACTCTGAAGTCTAAAATGACATTACAGTTTTAAAAAAATCAAATTAAATTATACATGATCATATATTGAATATTTCAAAAAATATCACCAATTAACAATGTTACAGATAACTAAGAAAAGGAAAGGGAGCTATTATTCATATGTAACAAATAGGCAATTCATAATTAATGAGTGAAGCCATAGTTATTTCTTGATAAGACAATCATTTGAAGAATAAGAGATTGGATCACAAGTAAATGAATGAAGATTGTAACCAAATAGTGTGAGAGTTTAATCACTGAGTTTTTGATTGCTTTAATGACCTGCTTGATGTATTCATACATTAAATATTTACTTTACGTATACAATGCATCCAAGTACTGTGTTAGATAGGAGCAGACATGACCAATTCTTTGGTTTTCTAGTTGTAGACCATTCAGACTTTAAAACCATCAGATTTTGACTTAAAGAGTGATTTATACTTTATAAACTAATTGTAATCTTAAAGAAAATCATAAATTATAATCAACTTAATATATTAACTGATTCTTTCCACAACATATACTTATTTCCCACTGTGGGTTGGACCCTATGCTCCATGTCAGTGAACAGAGATGATGAATAAATGTGTTTCCTTCCCTAAGTTGCTCACAGACATTCATTATAATTGATCAGTGCACTAATCCAGATGATAAATCCTCTTTTTTCATTTTCAGTTAGTTCTGTAAAGCTTACGTTAGGGAATTAAATAAATAAAATCTGTCCCTTAACTTTTAAATTTAAAGTCACAAAAATTAGACATTTTCCATACATGAATTCTGTGCTGCATTAGCCACTCTCATAAGTTTTTGACACGATACCAAATGAACTAGGATCTTCATCATGCTGTGAGTTGGTCTCCAAATAAAGAGATCCTTGAGGTTCCAAATAAGTTTAAACTCATTACCCTCCAACAGGGAAGCATTAAACTATCATCCCCTAGAAACATTATTAACATGAACATCTGTAAACATCAGTACATGGTCAAAGATTTTGAGGGGATTCATTTTTTGTAAATTTAAATATGTAAATTAGTAAATTTTGTAAATTTAAGTTCATATAATTAGATATTAAGAGGATAAAGAAAATCAGTGATCATTTATCAGTAATGAGACAGAAAAAAGATCTTATAGCTTAAGCCCATTTTGTAGGATGCAATAATGTGCCCGTAAAACTACAGAATTTCTTAGGAACATATTAGGATGTGACATTAATCTAAATGTGGGGAAAATTAACATGGCAATAGAAATTGCAAGTCAAGAATTTCCAAGAGTGGTGGTATTGAAATTATAAGCATCTAAATTGCAATAAATTTAAAATCCAGCAACAGGTGTAATCAACAGGTCAGAGGTAGCTTCCTCATAGATGTCCTAGATACTTATGGAAAATAAACACGATCAGACATTAACAGAAAGTCAATTTCTCTTCCTAAAGTCATCCATCCAAGCAAGCAATCCCTAAAATGGTACACTTTAAAATACTTCAGAAGTAACTCTTGCACACTTTTGAAACTAAGGAAATCAGAATAGTCGAGGTGACTGTAATCAGGAGAGACGTATTCTGTGGGTCAGTTGAACCAGGATAAAATGAACTCTGTGTAAATTAAATTAAAAGTATTAAAGATAAGTAGTATAATCAAAGGTCTATATATGAAAATTTAGTGTATACAAAACTACATGACCACAAAGTTGATTGATAAGAAGTCCTGAAAAAAATTTATCATAATATAGACAATTAATGTGTATGCTCCAAACCATTGATTAATCAACATCTGAATCTCCAACCCAGATATTAGGGAGAAAAGACCAGATTCCTATTGGTTTTGTTGTCAATGAAGGGATGATGAGGATCCCCTTCCTCATCTTGCACCTGTGTCTGTTTTCCTACTAGCAAGTATTAGCAGGTGATATGAAAAGTGATCTAATATTGTCTAATAGTAAGGGAAAAAATGTCAAAATCATTGTCCTGTTGAAATAAATAGCTTTATTTTTTAAATTCTTGAATACAGTGACTAGCAATTATTACATTATTTTACATGTGTATAACAAGAGGAAATGTAGAACACAGAGAATATGCTCAGGTGTCAGGCTGACATAGATTCATATTCCAGCTCTGCAACTTTGGATGCCTGTAATCTTGGACAAGTCACTTAACCTCTCTAAATTTTAATTTTCCCATCTTCACAATTGGGATATAATATCTATGTTGTAGGCTTGTTATAAATTGTTGTTACTTCTTATAAAATGCTTAGCAGAGCACCTCATACATAGTACTTTTCCAACAAATGTTAGCTGTTGTTACTAATTATTATTCCATCATATTAGTTGCTAGTAAAAGTGTTCCCAGTGTGTGTAGTATAACTAAATACCGTGTGGCTTTCAGATACTTTCCACCATACAAATAGCAAATGAGAGTATATGAGCAGGAAAGGGAAGGGAAATAGGCAAAGTATTCATTCTCCTAGAAAATTCAATATCTTATTTTATTTGTATTTTAATTTTAACTTCCTCTGCTATAAACAGAAAAATATGAATTATATTACTGAAGCAATTCTAAGACAATGTTATCCATTTTAAAATATTAGTATCAGTAATCTTCTGAATAAAATAAAGACTAATTTGAAAATTAAATCAATATTTTCTTTAAAGAAATCAAAAGAACCTGGTTTACTCAAGAATACTTATGCTGTTGAAATGCAGGCACTTAAGAGTTTTATGAATAGAACTTTTAATAATCACATATCACAGCCCATTTTGTCAGACAGACAATACCTAGAAGAATCTAATAAATTATGTTGTATGGACTACATCTGTTGAATAGGCCCTCATGTGAACACACTCCAATTTTTTCTATTCTCTGATGCATATGTTTGTTTTAAAAAATCTGAATTTTCACCCCCTTTCTCTCTGTTACTTCCTTAAAGAAGGAACAAGCTAGCCATAAACAATCAAGTCGACAGATGACTATGAGAATTACATTGTTCTCTTTGAGTCACTCCCAGGGCTTTGGAAACTCTGAGTTTCTGCCCTAAAGACTTAGGCTGATTGTCTGCTTCTGGCTTCTTAACCTGTCACTCAGTGGAAAAAGGAATCAGAAGGTTACCACTGAGCTAAAATTGAAGTTAGATCCACTGACCCCACTGCATGAACCTTTTATTTTGTCTTTGGGACGGGTCACATCTTATTTGTCCATTGCAAATTTGTAATGTCTATTCACTGAATTCCCATTCAGTATTCTAAATCAATTTCCCAAGGGCTTCCTAGGAAAACAAGCCCAAAAGAACAGAATTTGAGTTGCTAGCCCTGAACTTACCCATCTTATCTTTGCAAGTAGAATCCATTCTAAATACAAGAACAAAATCTGGGTCAAGAATTTTTAATTTTTAAAATAATATATAGAGAAAGTCACAAATCTGTCATTCCATTAAAATTAACTATAGTTACCCTATGTTCACTAATACTGGTAATAAATTAATATTAATAATGGAGTTATTTTGTTTATTTGTACACAACTAATATGCAATGAATGAATATATACAGGAATTAACTTATGCCTTCTCAACTATTCTATGGCAAAATTGCCAAGGCACTTTTCGAATCTTAATGTCAAAATAGTCATTATTTAAAACCTGACATAAGAGTGTTATCATTTAACAGATAGTGAGAAAAATCCTAAATTCTCTTTTCATTGTAAGTTAATCTCAGAGATTTCACCCTCCCAAAAATTCATGCAGTCCTGGCACAAGGAAGCAAATAGGAGATCCCCATTTTGGAGCACCAAATTGGCAGGAGCAAGGGGCTTATGCAGGGGTTCTCAACATTATATGAAGGCAACATTGACATTTGTCTTGTCAATACTGCTACCAAACATCCCTTGTTGACAGCTGGTATCCTTTAGGACTAGATTTGATTCCATTCTAAATGGCCCAGATCTGTGGCATAATGATTTTTAAGTATTTTCAATACTGCAGACTGCTGTCCCACTGGAAAACCTTTTTCTATGATTCTGTGGTGGGGCTGAGGGAACTACAAATGTGTAAGCAAATATGTTAATTCTCATTGAGATGATACAGTGAACGCATTGAGAGAGACAGAGACGTTGTCTTGTTAGAAGAAGCGCAGGGCTAGGAATCTGTTGGCCTGAACTCCAGTCCTATTTTTTCCACTAGTTAAATCTCTGCCCTTAGGTAAGTTGCTTAATACTCTCTGTATCTCACTTTATCTGGAAAGGGTCAGGGTTTTCAGAATGTTTATAATATAGAAGAGTTATAGAAGTCATAGATCCCTTTACTATCCCTTTCATTTCTAGTTACATTTCTATATTAGGTCACTGTCAAGTAACAGTCAAGACATGGAGCTGGGAAATTGCTTCCCTCCAACAGACAAAATTGGAAAGCTTAAAAAGAGTCAAAATAAAAAGCGAGCGGTGTTCTGGAGGAGGTGGAAGGAAGGAGAGCCTGGCTCAGGCTTTCTGAGGGGCCGATCTTTCCCAGAGTGCATGGTAGGCTCTTTGGATGGTGTACAAATGTTGTGAGGTCTTTAAATATTACTTGGTGAGTTTCTACTTATAAAACTAGTCCACACCTTAAGCACTTGAGAAATTAGACTCTGTGCTTAAAGTGTGTTAGTCTAAAGAGAAAAGGACAGGTTATTAAAAATTCAATTGAAGCTAGTACATCAGAATTAGTATAACATATTAGTATTAGTACTAGAACAGACATTTTAGAGAGAAAAAAGGTTAGATGAAAAATATCTAGAAATAAAATTATCAGATTGTGAAAAAAGTTGTTTATTTTGATTGATTTTTCAAAGTAATTAAATTTAAAAGCAGAAGAATAAATCAAATCTATGCCTTCCCAACCACCACCAAGTCTGAAAGTTGGAATACTGCATTTGATATTCTGGTGACAATTTGGGGAAGACAAAACTTATTTTTTGCCTCTTGAAATTTCTTTATTACTAGTAAAGACAGAGTGTGAACTTTATTGTTTTTATTTTATTAGAAACTACTTGTCCAATTTATTTTATTAATTTATTTAATAACCTGATTTATCATTAGCACATCATTCAGCCATTCCCATATAATTATAAGACACATACTACGATCTAGAAATACACTAACATTAAAAGCACCTGTGGTCTCTCTTCTCAAAAACCAATTTAATCACAAAGGTAGAGCTGACTCGCAGAAAATAATTTGTTGCATTGAGAAGAAAGGCCACAGGTGTTTTTCATGATTACTGCTGTTAAGTTTCATCATTCTTAATGTGTTTCTGGCTGCAAGACGGTAAATGAATTTATTACAAAATGTGAAACTGTTAAGTATTCAGGAATATAGTCCAACATGTGGTAGAGAATGAGCATCTAAGTAAACCTCCTCAGACCTTGTGCAAAAAGTGATTTCTCTCAAAGTAAGTGGCACAGCCCCAAGAGCTTTGTCTAAAAGACAAAGATTAGAGCTATAAATCCAGGGCACTGATATGCAGGGGAGAGGGAGGTCTGGGAGAGGCCATCCTCATAGGCCATCTTTGCTGTGGAAGATCTGGCCCCAGGGAGGAACACTGTGTAAGGACCACACCACAAGACGCAGATGTGGTTTTGTTCGAATGGCTATTGGTTTGCTTGCTTTAGTTGTGTACAGGTGTCGGATATTATTGAATTATTTTTGCATCAATTTTCATGATCCTTTGTTGTTTTTTCTTTTTTTAACTGTTAACATATGAATTACTCTAGTAGAAGAGTCCATGTTAAACCCCCCTGGTGTTCCTGGGATTAACTAACTTGGACCATATTTTGTTTAGAGTTTTTCCGTATATTTTTAAGTAAGCTAAGGGAGCTAATTTCTTTATCTTTCATAGAAAGGAGTCAACTAATGCTGACTACAACACTTTTTTCTTTAAACTACCAATTTGCTTTACAAAAAATGTGTCCTTACTTTAAAGAGATATTTTGAGAACTCAAAGGTCTTATTAAGAAAACATTTGTCTTTCTCTGACTTATTTTACTTGGTGTGGAATCTAAAAAACAAACAAAACAAAATACAAGCAGACTCATAGATACAAAGAACAAACTGGTGGTTGCCAGAGGGGAGGGGAGTAGGGGGTTGGGTGAAATAGGTGAAGGGGGTTAAGAGTTACAAACTTCCGGTTATAAAATAAATAAGTCATGGTGATGTTATATTCAGCATAGGGAATATAGTCAATAATATGGTAATAACTTTGTGTAGTGACAGACGGTTATTTATCATGGTTATCATTTTGTAATGTATATAAATGTTGAATCACTGTGTTATACACCTGAAACTCACGTAACATTGTATGTCAACTATACTTCAACTAAAACAAAGAAAACCATTTCTCTGAAGCTCAGCAATTTGTGTTTCGATGTACTTCCTTTTTTCTGCTAAATTCAAATAAAATTAAAACATTTTTATTTAAAACTTGTGTATAAATATTATCTTGTTTTTCAATCCATTGAGCATTCTATCCATATATATGCAGAAAGTGGGGTCTAAAATAATGTTCACATGTTTTAAATGATTGTTATTTGTCAGTTTTAGGTGATTTAAAGTTTTATTCTGTCAGTCTTTTCTATTGCTTAAATTTTTTCATAAGCCTACATCATTCTTTCAACAAAAAAGCTGTTTTCTTTATAAAAAGTACAAGATATAGTTACTTATTTTCTTGCTGTTCTTATCAACAGAAATAAATTCACCTGGATATTTTCTTGTTCCTAAATGTAGTCTAAATTACTCCTGCTGCTCTTTGCAGATATCCTGAGCGTGTGTAGGCTAATGTTCAGATGACAAGCACCTGCGGGATATGAAAGCCTTGGTCTCTTCCATATCACTGGCCATCTATTCTTACTGGCCTTTGCCTATGTCCCTTAGTCTTTAAGCATTTTGAATATCATCTGTGAGTGTACGCATAGATTTCAACAACAAAAACAGAAATGTCATATCTCTTTTTAAATAAAGATTATAAACTATTTTAATATTATTAAATAACTACAATTCTATTCTATTATTATGAATGTGGCTTTATATATATATTACAAATATATATACACACAAATATATACATTATATACATATACAATATGTATGTACATATATATGGATATTTCACATATAAGTGAGATCACGAAACGTATCTTTCTGTGTCTGGCTTATTTCACTTAGTATAATGTCCTCCAGGTTCAATATTGGGTGTAAAGGTTACCAGATGATGGAAAGTGGAGGAAAAGGGGAGATTAAAAAAAAAGAAAAAGAGAAAGAATGGTGGTTACCAAGGGCTGGGGGGAGGGGGTCACAGGGAGTTACTGTTTACTAGATACAGAGTTTCAGTTTCGAAAGATGGAAAGAGTTCCGGAGATACATGGTGGTGATGGTTGCACAGCAATATGAATGTACTTAGTACCACTGAACTGGACGCTTAAAAATGATTAAGGCAGTAAGTTTTATGTTATGTGCATTTTACCACAATAAAAAAGATATGATGACAAAAATTATTAGGAACTAAGATTCGAAACCATACTATTTTGTAAATATCAAATCTTATTTTTCACCATAAGCATGAAAATAACATGTGCTCTGAAAGCTCATTTATCATTTGGTTGTTTGAAACCTGGGAAGGACTCACCCAGATGACCTGCCTTACCAGCTCCAGTAGAATCAGGAATATGGGAGGGGTGAAGAAAGGAGACTGAGCTTCCAGATGGTTTGAAACCAACAGGATCACAGAAAGGAAAGAGGGAGGAGTTGTTCAGCTTTTGGTTTGGTGTCTGACTGGCTAGTCCATGTTACTTCACACTGGATAAATCCAACACATTTATTTTATCGTCCAACCAGAAAGAAGAGGGGCAGCCCATATTTATCCATTCCGGAATTCCCATGTTCAAATAGTCACTAATTTTGTAAATGCCACAACTTCACATTCCTAAAACATCATCTCTCGCCTAAAAACCCACACTACTGGCTTAGCTGAATATCTTACCAGCTCTCGCGTGGATAATTGAGATAAACTCCTACCTGGTCTCCCAGCTCCCAGCCTCATATCCTCAGCTCCGTCTTCACTCTGCTGTCAGCAAGGATTCTAAATGCATACCTGATCGTTTTGTTCTGCCACTGTTCTTCTCCATTTTCTGCAGAATCAAGTCTGTCTCATGGCATGTGGGGCCCTTCGTTATCCGGCTCGATTCGATCTCTCCAGCATGTTTCTCACTGCTCCACTTTGCATGTGGTTCTTCAACCATCCCAAACTCCTGGCAGTTTTCTAAACGTGACAGTCTCTCTCGTGTCTTTATGCCATTGCTCATTCTATGATTTTTGCCTAGAATGCTTTTCTTTGATTATGAACACTTGCCTTTTTTCCACAACACTTTCTTTAAACATTGCCTTTTCTAAGACGTTTCCTGAGCTCCCCTCTCTCAGGAGGAATTTATTTCCCGGCACCGGTTCCCTTTCTGCGCTTTCCTGTTACTTCCTTTACAACATTTATGCTGTGATCTCACCTGTTTGTTTGTTTGCCTGGTCCCCTCTCATAGATTATAGTCCCCTTGCAGACAGTAAACATGTTTTTTATTTTTGTAAACCCCTGTTTGCCTGTGTATAGGAGGTACTTAAAATATAATTTATAATGAGTGAATAAACGTAAAGAGAATAGATGAAAAATGGTATTTCTTTAATAAGATGCAGTTTGGTATCTGCAGGAGAACCAGACTTTGAAATCTTGGCAGACATTTTCCAATTGCACAAACTCATAATATTACAATCCTTTCTGATATTCCACTTCACAGCTATTGAATGGGAGTAATAGAATGGATTGCTGAATAGTGCTGTGAGGGTGAAATGAGATAAGGCATGGGAAAATGCCAGGGACATAGCAGGGATTCCAAAAAGCATTGACTCTTTTTCTTTGTGTCTTTCTCTTTGTAGAAGCCTACCTCTTCTGGAGAGATTTTTATCATCATTATTATTATTGATTTATTATATTACTATTAATCTCTTTAATTAAATGCTTATTTTGTGCCATTTCTCTTAGACAACATAAAAGTATATTTCCTTTTGAAGTTATCTCTAAGTTTGCAAAAAAATGAGATTTATAAATAGTGGTACCTGCATACATAAAGACTGAAGCTCTACTCCTGTCAAGGATAACATAGGCTCGTGTGGTTACCTCTTACCTTTCTTCTCCAAAGATGGCAATTGCTGGGCATTTCATAGCTGCAGTGAGAATGATTCAGAACTTGATAACCAGTAAGCAAGGAGGGAAGAGGGAAAAGCAGTTGTGGGATTTGTCCTTCATCCTTTTTCCTTTTTTCTCTTACACACCTGACAGTAATTGCCCTCATGCACTTGAGACTAGCACAGATGTAGGAGGAGAGGCAGGAGCAAAACTTATGTGGGACAGGCTCTCTGCTGGTGATGCTGTTTATATTTAGGCCAAGGACACAAATAAAATATGACTCGCTGAAAACAAGTACCTGGGGTAGCTCCCTGCAAATATGGGATAGGCTTAGGTTATACATAGTTAAGTTCAAATTTTCTCCTATTCTTTCAAATTGCTCTAAGCCAAAATTGTGTTATCTGAAATACAAATTAATTAACACATCTTGTGTAATGAAAAGGAAACATCAAAATTTCCTAAGCTAATTAGTGATTCATCTTTCTCAGCTATCAATTTTCATCCACCATTAGTGAGAATAGTTTTGATTGTTGTAGCTGTCACTTTTCTTTTCATAAGCTGTAAAACAGGTACTAAAACACTTCTTTGATGAACATATTGTCACCTACTAAAATGTAATGGGACATCAGGGTTTTTTTCCAACAAAATGGTAAAGAATAAATCCTTTTGATAATAGTAGTCTTTGATGTTATAATAGTTATCAGACTTCCAATCTGGTGACTGCAATTTTGGAAAGGATTCACTAATCACAGTGGAGTAATTATCTTTGACAGTCATTTTTCTCTGAGTCATGAAGAGCCATTCCAAAGGTGAATGTTGTTATAGAGATAGGGTAATAGAATACCCACGATGTTTGGTGAAGAAAAATTTTTAAGTACAAAAAGCTGTATTTGAAAGTCAGAGTGTAGTGAAATAAGCATAGCTCTATACTCATGTCATGAAATCCAAAGCTTAAGACTATGTATACTATGGAATTGACATTTAACATGAACAAGTGACAGGGCATTGCACAATAGATTGGGTGTAGATGAACATCAAGATTTCCTAGACTTAACCATACGGTGCTTCACTCAGCTCCCCAGATGTGCCTCACTTTGCAAATGAGCTCATAAACCAAGTCAATGGGAGCTACATCAGTTCAAATGTTTCTCTAGTGTCTGGTTCAGATATTTTTCATTTTCTCTTGTTCGTGCCTACTTATATACAGAAAGTAAAAGACAAGTCAGGTGTGAACTTGACTCCAGACAGGAAAGCAGGTTTGATTTGAAAAATTCCTTTCAAAAAGGTCAGAGAATAAGTAATTGAAATTGAAATGGAAAATATACTGGATGTTGATACTGTGAATTGGATGAACTTACCAAATATACTTAGCTTAATGACAGCATAAAATACAGTTCATGGAAATTAATAGCCTATTCTTCTACTATTTTGGAATATATGTGTTAATTTCAGAAAGCCTCTTAGGGATGTTCTTATAACAACAATTCTAACTTAATCCTAACGCTAACTTGGGTCTTAACAAAAGGGTGTATCTCAACAAACTTACTGTATGACTCTGTTTGAAATACTTTCTTGGCTCTAGCGTCAAACTCATCTCTGAGCTCCAGACTCTGGTTCAAACATCTACCAAATATTCCACAGAGTTCTTCAATTCAAAATGTTTGTCACTGAATTTCTCATCTCCCAAAAGAAAATCATCACACAGTATTCTCTTCAAATTAAAGGTACTGCCCTCCACATAACCTTCTCAAAGGTTAAAAATCTAAAACTCTCAGTCACCCTTTACACCTGTATCCCCCTTTCACTCACCACACTCATTCTGCTGCCAAGTTCTGTCAGCTTCATCTACGAAACGCCTCTGGGATCATTTCCTCTTTTCTATTCCCAGGACCGTTGTGTCGGTTTCTGTTCTCATCTTCTCTAACTTTGATTATTGCTATGTCCTTCTGACTGGTGTCTTTGTCCTACTTTCACTCACTCTGATTCTCCCTCTAACTGCCACCAAAATAATAGTATAGAATATAAATTTTCTTCTGCTTAGAATGCCTACAAACTCCTCAGTGAATTATAGTTTATATTTATCAAAGCATATGTTGTCTTATAATATGACCCTAAACTATTTTCCTAAGTTTACCTTCTACACTTATTACTTCTCTTCTCCAGTTCCACTTTTTCTCCTTCATGTCTTTGAAAAAGATTTCCCTCTGTTAAAAATTCCCTTTCACAACCCTACATGTGTCTTTCTCCACCTGGGAATGGATAGTTATTCTTCAAGACTCTGTTCAAATGTGCCTATTCTGTGACACATTTCCTAAAACCACAATAAAGATTAACCACTTCCTTCTATGAACTTCGTCATTACTTTTTAGAAAATATTTATCTTATCATATAATATGTAGCTTATTCTTAAACTTACTGATTACCAGAATAACCTGAGTAACTTCTGAACAAAAGAGCTACATATTCCAGGGCTCCACTATAAATTTCTGAGTTATTTTCCTGGGGATGGTGTCCCAGGGGCTTCTAGTACCTTGAGTGCAATGGATTTCCTTGATCGTCTCTTTATTCCCAACCTCAAGGATGGTACCATGCGCAAAAAAGAATATTAACAAGTGTTGGCCAAATAAAAAATGAATGCCATTAATCATTCAGTCCTCCGCTTACATCTACAAGCTCACTCTGCCCTAGTTTCCAACCTAAATCTGGAGGTAGCTTGGGCTAGCGCATACTGAAAGAAGACCAAATGGATGAGCAATTGGAAATCCCTTGGCCCACAGATCTTTGTAGTGTCAAAGAGCCCATGGTACAGAGTGAATTGAGTAATGGCTTTGGAATTGAATAGAGCTTGGCTTTGCCATTTTCTAGTTCTCTGATATTGGGCATACTACCTAGTCAGCCTGAGCCCCAGTTTCCTCACGTGTAAATGGTTGTAACATTACATTGTCATGAGAACTGTGAGATGGTGAAGATAAAGCACAGAATGGAGTAGGAATGTATTAAGTGGTGGCTTCTATTATTACAAATCCTTAATGTTCTTCACTAACTTCCTAAGTTAACATCTGATAATATTCAATAAATGAGTACTTTCTTACTTCTAATACTTAACTCATGAAATCTTCAATTATGGGTATAGAATTATGCTGATGACTTGGAATAAAGTACTTAGATAGCTCCTACTCAATAATCCTTTAAGAGGAAAACATTCAGGGTAGAATAAAAAAATCTGCATCCCTCGTTTACAATCCTGCATCAGTTCAGGGAAGGTTTAAGAAGGAGAACCAATTATAAAATATTTGAAAACTTCCTCACACAGCCATCCTTCCTAAAGGGACATTGGAACACTTTATGAGCTCTCAAAGCTAAGAAGAGTCCAAATCAAGCTAATATCTGGTATAAAGGTTTAACTACCTAGCTGAATGATGACATAAAAGCATTTTTGTGACAAAATGATGCTGTGGCATTCAAATCTACTCATCACTTTCTCTTCATCTTGATACGTTTAAACAATGATAATTCCAGAGTTGACACTATCCTTTAGGATAACCCATTGTTACATGTATTTTTTAAGGAGTTCTTAATTGAGAATTAGTTATTCTAATTGAATTTGGCTTATAAAATCCATAATTTTGGCATGTGCACTTTGGGATGGCACTTCATGTGATATCTTTGTTACACTTTGTATGTGTGCATGTGTGCAGTAAATCAGGCTCACTAGGGTCTCTCCTGTCACATTGCATCTTCTCACACTAATAAAATTTGACATGCTCTGGGATGTGGTGATGAATAACCATATGTAGTGACATCTTGAAGAATGCTTAAAAATTATGCTCTGCAGTAGTTTCAAAACCTTATGTGTACTTCCAGTTTGCTGAAGTAACCCTTACAAAATAAAATTCTCCAGCTATAAAAAGATCAATTAAGGACTTTAGCATCAAAATCACTGAGAGAAATTCACATTAAGCTTATCAATGACCGTTAAATAACACAGGGTTGTAAAATGGAACATACCTAATATTGCAAAAAAGATGTACCATATTTTATATGAATAAGCAGACCAGAGCTATAAGACACTGAACAGAAAGATAAAGACATTTATCAAAGAGTAAAATAACCATCTATGTGGTTTCTTTTGGTTGGCTTTTTGATTATTCTGTCTCCTGAAATAGTCATTATTTATATAACTATTAAACTGGCTTCTGAACTAAATGCCCTCTTCATACTAAGTACATTATAGCACCCAGTCTTTACTGTCATCCTGTATCATTATCCCATTTGCTAATCAAAGAAACTGAGGCTGAGAGAGTGGAATTAACAGGCTCAGTCACATAGCTAATAAATAGCAGAACTAAGACTAGAATCTGGATATTTTGTGCTATTTACAAACACTGAAATTTTCAGGTCCTGCTACTCACTTGTGCCCCTTAGACAAGCTGAACATCCTGCCAGGACACTATATCCTTTGGCACTCGAATTTACCTTTCCTGAAGATTGACTCATGGTTGGGATTCCATTCACCAGGAGGGGAAGGGCTGGTGATTTCTGCCTACCTACGGGCTGAGGACTGACTCCCACAGCTGTGCAGAGAGACCTCTGCAGCCTGTGAAAGCATATTGTGCAATTCTGCTCTGATTAGTAACACAGCATGATTTCTGAAATCAAGCAGTTTCTAAAACCCAGTAAGATTCATCTAGAAAAAGCCCTGTCAACACTGTTCTTGAACCTATACATACTAAATTTGGTGCTAAACCCTGAAAGTGAAGCCCACAGAACATTTCCTAGGTGACATGAACTCAACACTTCACAATTTTATATTAAAAACAATTCTTCTTTTGGAATAAACTAATGTATGTAAAACAATGGCTAGTGCAATATAAAGTATTCATGATTTTATCAGTATTTAACTTGAAGGTGGTGAAAATAGAATTAAAATTAATGAAGAAACAAAAGTTTTATTGCTTTTGTTTAAAATTGTTATTTTCTGAATAGGAAACTGTTTTTGTAAATAATTTCTTGTCTTTTATGGAATATGGTAAATTATCCCAGTATTTGGGTAAAAGTGAGCATCATTAGTTCCGGTTTAAAGAGATATTAAATTATGAAAGCATTCACTCATATGTTTATTACTTTTCAGTACCTTTTCTGATCTAGGAAATGTATTATGATAGTGATCTATAAATGGTCAATTTCTATACCAATATGAGATTGTGAACTTCATCCACATTTATTACATGTAATATAATTTCTCATCAGTAATATGTTGATAACGGCTAGATAATGACTAGATAATGTGAAGGTTAAGAGGGACATTTTTAGGATTCAACACATGATATATTATTTTTGACATTCTAGTAATATCTATTATCCTGGAACCAGCTTAGTGTCTGTGTATTTTAGTCTGTAGCATATGGACAACATCCCTACTGGGGGAAAAGAGAGAAGTTGTATTGAATGTGAGTATAATTTGCTACAACTGGTCACCATTTTGAAACAAGAAATATAGATACATACCTCCCTAGCACACTTCCTTCTACTTCTACTTTTTTTCAAACATTTAGTTTGAAAAAATTAGTTCTGAAGCTTTATCATAAATTCATGTTAAGAACATAGGTAGGACTTTAAATTTGGGATTGGGAGTGACTGTGGAGATAACATCTAACCCTGTTGTTTTTCAAATGCATTTTAGCAATATGACCAAAGTCAAACTCCTAAGTAGGTTTTGAGACAAAAATAGAATCCGGGTATATATAGTGCACTTGTCGATTCAATGTACTGTAACATAGATCTCAAGTAAAATTTCCCTCTACTTTGGAAAAAAAATTCTCCTTAATTCTTTTCATTTATTACCACCTTTTATTTTTTCCTATAGTGAAACCACAGCTGCCAGAAGAGGCCACTAGTGGCTTTAAGAACTTTCATATTTGAAGACAAATATAGGAGCTCAGTATTGCTTAAGTCGAAAACTTTGTTTAGTGTGTGTTACTTTTTAAATTGAGAAAACTTTTTTCTCTTTTTTTGTGAGGTGGGGGGCTTAACGTATCAATTTGTTGTCTCTAAGATGGAGAAAGTTTTAAGGAATCAGCCAATGCAATGAGGTTTTACCCTTTTGTGAAAGTTAAGAAAAGTGATTAATATTAATGCTTCCACATCATTTAGTGTTGTCCTTCTTTTCTTTGCTTGTTTGTTTTATTTCCATCATTCCTGGGCTCTAAGTAATAAATATAGTCAACAAAAAGCAGCTATAACTGAAAGTGTTATCCAGTTATAAGATTCTTTATGAAACATTTATGGATTTTCAATGTATTATCTAGAGTAATCCAACACAGGAGTTTTAGCATGGAACTTACAGAAATATTTTATTTTCATATTTATTAAAGAAGCCAAAGAAAAGGTAATTTAACCTGAAATGAATGAAGACACCAAAAAGCAACGCTGGAAACACCTGTAGAGACATATTGAAATACCTATATTATGTGTTAGCCTATGTCCAGCTGAAATTAATACAAAGATTGTAAGTATAATTAACTTTTTCTATATAAAGTCGATAAGGGAATTTTGTACTCCAAACAGCAGATTCTGTTTAGAAAATGTGATTGTGAAGTACCATGCCTAGTTTAGATTCTAGAAACTCAGATTTAAAAAGACATGTTAACTTAATTCACCTTCTCAGAGGAACTATGAATTTAAACAACCCTAAATAAAATCACTCCAAGTCAGTGTTGACCTGTTGCATGTCATCCCATGTGTTTGTTATCAGAATGTGTTTTGGGTAGTTTTACGAAATATTTTCATTTATGCCTTCAAAGTTACATTGTGTTTGTTTACAAAATAACTTTTTTACTAGTGGTGACTATTTTGTGTTAAAGAAATGATTTCAGTATGCTACCATGGTTTGCATAATTCTTAAAAAGAGATTCTGGTCTACCATTCTACTCTTCGGTCCCCACAAATGCAATGCTTTCAGGTTATACAGCCTAGTATATCATTATTTTATTGAATATCATTTTTGTACATTGAGATTCCAGCGTGAAATGAATTTCTGTGCATCAAGAAAGTGTGGGACTTAATCACCAAATTATATTTTAAACAAAGCAACTCAATCCCAACAAAGGAAGTTAAAACATATGCAGAGTATACTTGCTTCTACAATAGTTTTAAAAGATTCTGAACAGTTGGGATAAGAGTTGCCAGAATTAAAGAATGACTTTTATGACGAGAATGAAAGAAAAGTCCTGCTATAAAAATAGTTTAGAGTTCACTGAACTCTGCATATTCCAGCTCAGGTACAACAGAAATTATGGCATTCATTATTAAACTAGGCTTGAATCTCCAACAGAAAAATGAGGGACCAAGTGGTGACCATTAAATTATACAACTTGTCATAAACTCTCCTATTATTCTAGGTAGCCTCATCTTTATTACCTCTTAAATACAAACTAAAGAAACCACAAAAAAAGACCATTTCCAGCAATAACAGTAAAGTAAAATAGTCATTACAGCACAGGCACAAAGATTTGATGATAACATACAGTACATATTCAAACATAATCAGTACATTGTGCTTAAAGTTGAGTACCAATAATCTATATTTAAACGTGATGTTCAATGAAATGATTAGGGAAACTAACCATCTTCTTAACAGAGATAGCCTTATCCACTGAGAAAATAACTATCCCATTACCTTCTCTCAAGATGGGCATTTTTTTAAAATTTCTCCCTTTTGTAGTTTGTATGGTATTTATACACTGATTAGCATAGCTTTTTCAGTAGTAAATCCTATTAAGAAAACACAAACCAGTGGCATGAAAATAAGTATTTGTTCAAAGACCTTCTGAAGCTAAATGAAATCCCTGTAGGGGTAATTTTTAGATACGTGGGCAAACTGTTCTACTCCATTATTTTAGCATATCTCTGAACAAAACTGAGAGAGGGAAAAGCTCAGTAAAGGACTGAGCTGTAGTTACGCTAATATCTCTTAATTTTTTTACCTTTATGCATTTCAGAGGGAATTTGATATTCTTTGCTTTGTGCCTCAAAAGTGCTAATGGGCAGTTGAAGCCTTCTTAGGTAACACTATTGGGAGCTGTGGTTGGTTGGTTCGTTGGTTGGTTAAAAAGTTATCCATTAAAGCCAGAAATTATGAGACATGATACGCACAGAGTTGACAAATTTTAATTTAGAATAGTCCTTCATCTTTTTAGCAGGGCTAAATATTTTTCTTCAAATATGGATCTGCTCACTGGAGTGAAGTTGTTATTGCCTTTTCTTATGTAGTAATATCCTATTTCATCATTCACAATTTATTTGGTTATTTGAAACAGAGTGAGAACTTAACTGATACTTGTGAAGCAATATAAATGCAAAATCTTTCTAAATTTGTGCTATTTTCCCCAAAATTTTAATGTCATTTTCCTCACGTGTGATTCAATAACATCGATTCTTGAGTCTTTCCAAATCATTGAATTTGGTTTTCGTAGAAAGAGCTCTTTCATTTCAAACTTACATTTTATCAGTATATAAAGCCTTCAGTTAAACAGCATAATTACAGCAACGAGAATAGGGGCCATAAACAGCTTGGGAAGTAAATAGGAGTAATTTATGTGAGCGCTCAGCTGGAGCGGTGAGAGGTCAGGTGCGCAGGTGTTGAAGAACGGCACAGCCGGCGGAGCCTCCACCACCTGCAGGCTTCAGAAGGTGTGCTTTAGAGGAGGCAAGAAGCTGCTGGGAAGCCTTTGAGTCAGTTCTTTGGAGACAAGTTAAGAGCGCTTGTAGTGAAAAATTTCAAAGGCCTCTGGGTAAAACGAGGAAGCAACTTTTAGTGCACTTCGAATATACTGCACCTTTCTCTTTGTACACATAGAACCCAGACTGAACAGATCTGTGAAACAGTTATTTAGAAGGCACTCTGTTTACTGACTTTAAAATGAAGTCACTAAACATTTTATTTCTTTTGTTAAGCTTTGCATGAAAATACCTATAGAGTTGAATTAGGTATGACAAGATACACAGAATTTTACTCTTCATTTAAAGATCCAGGAAAATGGACTATTTTATCTTTTTCAGGCTGTAGTAATACCTTAAGTTTCATGGTATGGCCCAGAATGATTTGCCACGTGAATGAATGTGCCCATGAATGTCCTTTAGTAATGGACATCTGGATGCAGAAACTATGGCTACACCGATGTCTTTGCCCCTGTTCTTCACAGTCGTGAACAAGAATGACAGATGACTTCACCTCTAGGCCTCCCTGAGCATGGGTTGATCATTTTTGTTAAGCCTATGAATTGAGAAACAGTGGAAGTTTATTTTTCAGTTTATATCTGGGGTGAGCTAGGAATGGAGAGGCTGAGCGAAATCGGGGGACAAAGTGTCAAACAGACCATCTTCTTCAGTAAAAGGATTCTTGAGTCCCCTATAGAACTAAGCTTTTTAACTCAAGCCCTTAACGAGGCTGAAGATTTTTTTTCTGAGGTCTTCACCGTAGTGGTAGGTTTGCGAAGGAAAAATTACATGAGCCCCATTCTATTGTTTAAAGCAAAACAGAATGTCCCTTTCTGCCTTTAGTACTTTCTCCCCTACAGGTACTACCTCAGCAGCACTCAGCCAGCTGGGCTTATCCAAGTCAGCTCTGTTCTGCCTACACATCTGTACATGGGTTTCCTCTGCCTCAGCAACTCTTCCCTCATTCAAGAGTCCAGCAATTTTTGACTCATCTTTCAACTATTGGTCCAAAGGCCAACACATCTGGAGTGTCTTCCTTTATTTACCCAGGAAAGTCTGGCATGATCAAATCCTGGGCTTATTCATAGTAGGATTAACACTATGGGACAAAATACACCAGGAGAAATGCTTAATATGATCAGTAAGGTTGGTCTGATTCTAGCCTAAATTGAACTCTAGTTTCTGGTTAATTTACAAGACGTGCTTATGCTGCCCATTTCTGCCTAAAGAAAAAACCCAGTAAAAATAACAATGGTAATAGATTATTTGTAGTTTAAAGAGTACAGTCACTTAGGGTGTTTATATCCATTATCTTAATTGTTCCTCATACTAACACTCTGTGGTAGACACTATTAACAGCACCATGTTATTATGTATAGGGAATCCAGAGCTTATGAGGTTAATTTACTCAAAGTCCAATAGATGGTAATGACAAAAATGGGATTTGAACTTGAGTCGTCTGATTTCAAAGTCTGAATCTTAATCCTAAAATATACTGCTTTCTCGAATTAATAGTTGAGTCATTTCAGACTTGAAGTAACTCTGAGATGCCAGATAGCAGGTTTTTAAGATCACAGAAAGATCTATTTGAAGGATAAACTCTGACCCTTTCAGAACTGGACTTACATAATTGACCTACCATGTGGGACGGTTGTAAAAGACTTCATGGTCTTGTCAAACCCTCTAGCTGAAGGGACATTTTGAGTTCTTGGCACCACAGTTTAAATAAAACTAGTCAAAGAAAGGAAGACTGATAAGTTAGGGACTGGTAACTGAGATATTCATAGACCAAATGAAGAAACAGAGGACACTAGATATCTGAACGAAGATTTAGAAAACGCTTTTGATTTGGAAAACATAATTTTTTGATGCCCTTTGAGAGAATAATTTTTGGAGAAGATAGAAGTGGGCACTAGTTTATAATAAGAGTAAATGGGAAGTGAAAAAGTGCCAGCAGTTAGTATGACCATCTTCCAAAATGTTTAGCCAGATATCCCAAACCCTTCAATTAAACAAAAATCATGTCTAGAGTGCTTGTGCCCATGTCAGTCCTTTCAGTCTATAAATCGAAGGTCACCTAGCATATTCCTTGTTGATTTATTTCCCTTCAATGTATTTTTTTCTTTTGCATTGTCAGTTGTTTTACTAACTGCAGAGTCAGTTTTCTTGTTTTCTTGCCACCTAAATAGAGTAAACTTGAGATTTCCTACCAGATATGTTTTATAGCAATGTAGCAAATTTAATGTGCTTAATTTACATTTGTACAACTTGGTATTTGAAATATAGGTGTATGTAAATAAACAGAATTTATTGTGGTTAAGCAAAATTCAGGAGATTGTATCTCACTCTTCGTTTAAAATTTAAAGTAAGCTTGTCTCCCCCCCAAATCCACCCCATTTTGAGTAATAAAACATGACATTAGCTTTGGAATTAGCCTTTGACTGGAATAAAAGTTTAAGCAAACGTTTTGACGTACCACTGGTGTATATTTCATCCTCATCTGCTCTCAAAATGAATAAACTTTGAAAAGTAGAGCTAATTCTGTCACAGTGTTTGGTGAAAATGCATTACACAGAAACTACTGACTGAGTCTGCTGGTACTATAGAGATCCAGAGCTTCTAGGAACAGCAATTCAAGGCACTGACTACAATTTGAGGCTGGTGCATGAGCCCTCCTGGGGCATCAATTAATCCCTTTAACTCTTTCTGTTCTACGTTATTTAGCAAAGGACCTAAAATTAGTGGTATTACTTCTTTGATTCAAAAAGTTAACCCCCGACTGTGTGAAACATATGTCTGGCTCTCTTTGCAAGTTGTGATTCAAAGTTGTGGAATTTTACTTTATATCCCACCCCCACCCAATCAACAGTAATCGCCTCTCTTTCTTGTATTTATTAATTATTGTAGAGGTACTTGTATCTTTCATATTACCCAAATTTTAATATTTGAGTAATTTAACTTATTATAGACTACTGAGTATCACGTAAGTATGAAAATAGTTACATTAAATCTATTCATAAAATATTTTTAAAAGCTGAACATATTGTACCCTATGATCTAGCAATTCCACTTGAGAAAATACCTTAAACATACTCATAGGGCCAGTCTTGTTGCGTGGTGAAGTTCAGCAGACTTTGCTTCGGCAGCCTGGGTTCACAATTTCGAATCCCAGGTGTGCACCGACACCACTCGTCAGCCATGCTGTGATGACAAACCAGATATAAAGTGGAGGAAGATTGGCACAGATGTTAGCTCAGGGCTAATCTTCCTCAGGAAAAAAAATTTAATAACAGTTCTATTCAATATACTCCAAAACTGGAATAAACTCAAATGTGCTTCAAGAATGGAATGGATAAATCAATGATGGTATATTCCTCAAGTGGGATACCAAACAGAAATGCAGATGATGAGTCTATCTATCTATCTATCTATCTATCTATACAGCTATCTACCTACCTATCTATCTGTTATAGACTGAATGTTTACATTCCCCCAAAATTCATATGTTGAGATTTAAACCTGCAAGAGGTAGTATTTGAAGTAGGGCCTTTGGGAAGTGATCAGGTCACGAGGGTGGAGCTCCCATGAATGGGATTAGTGTTCTTATGAAAGAGATCCCCTTTCCCCATGTGAGGACACAGCAAGAACTGTTCATAGAACTGTTATGAGTATTTTTAACATATCGTCTGAAGTGGAATTGCCTTCTATGAACTGGGAAGTGTGCTTTCACCAGACAATAAATCTGCTGGTGGCTTGATATTGGACTTTCCTGCCCACAGAACTATGAGAAATTAATGTTGTTTAAGCCACTCAGTCTATGGCATTTTTGTTATAGCAGCCCAAATGGACAAAGACACTATTTATCACAGGCAAAACTGGACTGTAATAGAGTTAGAAGCCAGGGCAATGATTATCTTTTAGTTGGAGGGGCCGTGAGATGGCCTAATGGATATTATGCAGCACTGGTGATGTTCTATTTCTTAATCTGGGGACTGTCTAGAAGGATGTGTTCACTTTGCAAAAGCTCTTCAAGCCTGTGATTTGTTCCCTTACTGTACGTAAGTTATATTTTAATAAAAGGTGCACTTTAAAAAATGTACTTGCTAAGAGCAATTTCCTAAAAGACCCGTTATGTGCCAGTTTATTCTCTATTAGCAACCAAATCAATAGAATACATTGTTAATATTTCAACCCATAAGCTTTCTGAATTGAGGATTAATTGAAATGGAAACTGCAACAAATTAACTTTGAGCACATGACATTTAATTCAAACAAGATCGAATAGGAAATTGCCCTTTCTTAAAGATGCTATTACAGCTGTGTGCTACCTAATTATAGATACTAAATCACTTGCTTTTATTCACCCTATTTTTAAGAAGCATAGTATTGTGGGTAGCATTTATGAATCAAAAATTGAGATAACATGTGAAAAGGCACTTGGAGGTATTGTTTAAACACATTCTCCAAAGTAAGGCTAAGCTAATTTGAACTTGACCTTATCAGCAATCAAAATTCAGCAAATGCAACATACTACGATGTTTGTGAGAATTATATGTTGCAGTAGAAGAATTTAGTGCAATAGATGTTAAGATATGCTAAGAAAGGACTAGTGTAGTTGTAGCTACTGTTTACAATAAGCACGTGCTAGGTAAAATCCCAAGAAATAGTTCCTTTTTCTTGTTGATCAATACTCCTGGGGGAATATGGTTTACAATTAGTCATCAGAAACACAATTTTGAAATGACATAAGAGGGGAAATAGTAAATTCAGTTTTTCTTGATTACTTTGTGAAAAAACAAGCTTGACTCTCCCTCCTGAGAACTAGGGGAGACAGCTTGCCTCTTTCTCTGCGTCTGTTTCCACAATGGTGGGTAGTAGAGAGAGTTGTGCAATGATTGTAGAAAGTTATTCTTTAGTGGAAGTTCTTGGAGTTGAACTGAATATTTTCATTGCTGATCCATATCCTCTGATTTGATCTACCAATTGTCTGATTCTGCTCAGGATTATATTTTGGCTACATCTAAAATTTCTCTTTCCATACATTAGGGGAAGACTTTCCCATTTATTTGTTCAAAAATATATACCTTGAATGTCTACTCTGATACCAGGAAAAGTGTTAGATCCTAGAAAAATATGGAAATGAATGCATAATCTGTGTTTTCAAGAAATAGGGACCAAGAAAAGGTATATATGCAAGGAAGAAAGTGATGCAGGACATATCATATCAAAAGATAAAATGAATGGGGCCTCATAGCAAAAGATTACTTTTGGCAAGCGTGACCATAGCTTTTCTTCATGGAAAAGACGTAGCAAATGAGTTGAGCCTTGAATGTTGACTGAAATATAAACATGAGGGGGCATGAGAATGGCATTCCAGGTAAAAGACAAGTTAGGGCAAAGGAACAGAGGAGCACTGTGAGGAACAAGAATGGAATGTGTACTGGAGATAGGTCACAGAGGAGTTAAGCATTTGTATTTGGTTCATTAGGCAAGTGACCCAAATGACATTATTTAATGGGTAACCATATGTAAGATACATTGGAGGACACAAAGGACCCCTGAAAACCCTGAAGGAATAGTCTAACTCAGTCTGCTCATCCACCCAGGAGAAAAGTCAGATTAAATACTGGTAGAAAAAAATCTATGAAACTCATTTCCTGTTTTTTTTTTTTTTAAAGATTTTATTTTTTTCCTTTTTCTCCCCAAAGCCGCCCAGTACATAGTTGTATATTCTTCATTGTGGGTCCTTCTAGTTGTGGCATGTGGGACGCTGCCTCAGCGTGGCTTGATGAGCAGTGCCATGTCCGCGCCCAGGATTCAAACCAACGAAACACTGGGCCGCCTGCAGTGAAGCGCGCGAACTTAACCACTCGGCCACAGGGCCAGCCCCAAAACTCATTTCTGTTTAAAAATTATTTCTTTTTTTCTATAATGAAGGGATGATGTAGGAGGTTTTCCTCCCGCTTAAACATTTTTTTTCTTTAGGTCCAACTACTGTGTTCATAAGCATATCTGCAAGCTCAGGTAGAGAAAATCTCAGATGTGAATGAAAAATGAAATGCTTTTAATTTCCCAATAATGCCTTCCTTACTGATAAAATGGCTGTGACAAGATTAGCCAGAATCATAGCACCCAATTTATGAAGAAAAATAAGTCAGTGGCAGTCATTTTATTTATACAGCCATCTGCACATTCGTGTCTAAATCCTTCTGGCATCGAATACGCAGCTTCCAAATTCAGGATCTTGTTAGGAGGCCTGAGTCATTCGGAAGCCAGCAGGAGTGACAGGCACTGACAAATATTTTTGTGGGCCCTTAATTCCAATATTTTATACAGTTAGCCTTTTTATGAGCTGCTGTCACTGTGAAATCAAGCAAATTCCAGTAAACAGGCAAACAGCTTTTTGGCTCTCCATCCTGCAAAAGCTGATCTGGTCTAAGATTGGATGTATGGAAGGTGGTTCAGACTAACATCAGGATAGGATGATGGAATCATTGAGTTTGTGAGTTGAAGGCCCTTAGGGATGGCCTGGCTGAGCATTTACATTGTACAGAGAGGCCCTAGAGTACTCTAGACAAGCCAGTTGCAGGACTCCAACCTCACATACACAGACATGCAGATGCACACACACACACGTCAATCAAAGCAGTGCCCTTTTGGTCTGCTTTAAATATAGTACTGAATTTTCCTCTAATAAACAGCAGTGGAAACTGCAGGTCTAGTACAGCAGTTTGTGGATTCATTTCATTGGATGATGTAACAGTTTAGAAAAGCATAAATGACTTGTCTTTTGCCTCTTCTTCCCCTAGTCTTCTCTTAGACAAGAGTAAATGGTTAATAATGTCATAGTCTTTATAAGGTATTTAACATTGGGAATGTTAACTTTAAATGTCAGTTCTTTCTCTTGTTAAATTCTTTTTGAGTTCTGTGTTCATGCCATTTCATGATTTCAATATTTATAAATAATACTTCTTTGTTGCTTGTTTGTTTTGGTGGTTAAAGAATACTCCTAACTCTCTCCTGTTACTACAGACATGGACTTCATCATTGAGTTCTATAATTTCTATACTCCGTGTTATCTTCCTCTATGCAACCACTCTGCCCACCCATTACCATCTGTAGAGGCTAAGATTCAAATTGCTCTAGAGAACCATATTTGAGATAAGCCACACATATATTAACTTAGATACCTATTTAGCATCAATATTATAATTAACATATTTTTCAAATCTAAAATTTGTTGTCCTAGGGTCAACCAAACAGGATATTTGATATTAGCACTATTTCAGCAAGTCTGGGAGAAAATTTCGAGTTTTTACTTTGATTAAAGTTAGTGCTATGAAAGCCTTACTGCATTCAAAAATATGGAAGTCCTGTGAAACAATTCTATTGTTAGATTAAGATTTATTGTGCCTACCTACATATATTTATATGTGAAATTGATCATTTGAACTTTGTACTCACAGAAAGAAAAGTTAACTATGGCAAAGAAATTATAAAAATTTGACAATCGATAAGAATATGCATATATTGTCAATTTAAATAGTGATAAAATAATTTCATAAATAAATTATAAAAACATCACCTATAAAGAAGGTAAAAGTATTTATAAAACAAATTACCTCCGCCACAAATGAGAATATCTCAGAAATATCATTATACAAAGTATGGCTAAAGTACCAATTCTTGCAAAAAAAAAGATGAACTTTTTAAGAGCAAGTTTACTTTGTGCCACCTAAGTTAGTCTTTGAGTGAATAAGAAGATATCTCACTATAAATAACAACATTTTTATTCTCGTATAGAAAAAAATCTTTGCTTGTTTTATATAGTAAGATTTGTATACTATTTTATAAGAACTACCCCCAAAATTAGGGGCAAAAAAAAAAGTAGAACAGAAGGAAGTAAAGTTATTCCATTCATGTAGCCAAATGCATAAAACCGAACACCTAAATATAAATGCTTTCAGAATTCATTTTTCCTTCTGTTTGTAGTCCTTTTGAAGGTTACACCCCCTGCCCCAACTCTTCTTTTGTGCATAAAATTGTAAACAACTTCGTTTGAGACATAGTTGTGGTACGCCCTATGCCAGCCATTTGACTTTGGAAAAAAGAACTCCCCCCACCAAAGTAATCTTTTCTTGATTATAAAAGATGTTTAGAAAAAGAGAACATTTGTCACCTACATGAGCCTTGAGTGACATGGCTTAGTAGTTGTGTTGCATTTATAAATTCATCTTTTGGCAGCAGAGAAAATCACTTTTCTTCTGCTCACTTTGAAAATAATAAAAGCCCTTTGCAATATATCACCAAGGAAACAATCATTCTGAGGACTTCAATGGCCAAATCAACTCTTTCGGCCCCTGCCTTTCTAATCTAAATCTTTCCCTCAAGATCTGATAGATTCTGTCAACCTTGATGACTGTCTTGGAATGTAATTCCAAAGTTACTCTCAGTGTTTTATTTGCAAAAGCACAAATATCAAAGTCCTTTGATTTTGGGGTGATTGGCTTAATCCTTTACTCCATACTTGGAATGTTGCTGTGTGGGGCTCCACATTTAAGATGCAAAGACATATCTCCTCTAATCACTGCCTTCACCAGCACTGGCAGGGAATTAACCTTAGTTAGCTCTTAGTGGTTGGGACTGATCCTCTCATTTTAGGAGATCTCCTCATTTTGAGGTGAACCCTTGTTCTCCTCAAACATACACTTCAGTATTTAAGAAGCTTCTTCCAAAAAGATAAAAATTAGTGTCACAGTCTTAGAGTTCAAAAGAAACTGTCAATTAACCAGACCCCTCTTTTAGAGACAGGAGAGCTGAGAATGAGAGAAGTCATACACATCGAGCTGGTAGTAAAGCTAGACATAGACCTGAGTTCTCCCTGGTCTCCTACCTCAAAAGAGGACTCACATGCCATCTCTTGCATTTTCTTCATATGAATGACTTTTTAAAATTATATATCCAATTTAGGTGAGATAAATATTTGCTAAACACAGACTTAAAAAAAAAAAAAACCTAAGTAGAACCAAGCTTTCAAGAATAACATAAATTAAATTTACATAAAATATGTAAAATGTTAATTTTAAACACCAAATTATCATGTGTATTTTACAAAAGTAAGTTTTGGAAATTTTAATATCAATGTTTATCAGCATTTTAATTTTTAATATTCATTGTGAACCTACAAAATAGGCAAGTGAATGGCTAGTTTCATTATATAATTCATCGTTGATTAGCCATCATGTTCAGCAGCCACTGTCAAGTGGCCAGAAGGTACAAGAAATTATCTTGTATAACACAAAATTGTCACCTGAATGCTGTTAATGCCTCATAAACACTGATAGAGTTAAAAAAATAGTCCACCAAATTATTAAATTTGCTTTCAACTAAATGCTGAAAGCTCATTAGCTGTTATGGTTATGCCAACAGGGTATGAATTAACTATCTCATCGACTGAACCACTTGTTATCATTCAGTAATATTTTAATCTGTCTGTAACAAATAATGAAATCTATATTTTAAAATATTATTTGAATGATCTTCAGGAATATTCAGATCACGAACTTAAGCATTCTCCCCCACCTCCATAGAATAAAGGTAAAATATACCACCAAGCCAAACATGGCAAAGAAGAAAAATAATTGCCTGAGGTTGTTACGTATGGAGCAGAATAAAAAAGCTATAGCCAAGTGGCAGGGGGAGAAATCTGAACTGGATGTTTTAGAAGTGCATCTCCTAAGGATATTTCCCAGATTAAGTGGTACCTTACTCATGGAAAGGTAAATGCGTGAGTGAAACTTTAGCTAGTAACAAAATTATCCTTGATATTTATGCAAAATTATGAAAATAATTTTCACTTTTAGAATGGGATAAAGAAAAAGTAACTAAATACTGGAAGAAAATATCTGCACTGATCTTTTCCCAACAGTGGGAGAATAGAGAATTCTGGTTAGGAGTACGGAAAATAAATTAGAAAGACTAATCATTAATATTTTAATGCTGCACATATTTAAAGTGTACAGTTTAATCAGTTATGACATATGTATACACCCAGGAAATCATCACTACAATCAAGATAGATTCACATATATATCGCCACCCAATGTTTCCTAGTGCCCCTTTATATTAGTGACTTCTTTCTACCCCTTCCACCTCTCCTCCTGTTCACAGAACCAGTGGAAAGAACCCAAATGCCCATCAACAGGAGAATGGATAAACAATTGTGACATATCCAAATAATAGAATGCCATCCTACAATAAAGATGAGCAAGTGATATACACAATGTGGATTAAACTCAAAATAATTATGCTCAGTAAAAAGTCAGACAAAAAAGAAGTATATACTGTATGATTCCATTTATATAAAATCTTAAGAGGTGCAAACTATTCTATAGTGGCAAATAATAAAAGATTAATAGTTAATTGGCTTTTTTTGTAAAGTGTATAAGTTGTTTACTTTAGAATTCATCTTCATATCCTTCAGGTCCTAGTGTCCAAACAAAACAATATAAAACACAGCAAAAAGTCCTCAGGCCTGACTGTAGCAAGTGGAAGCATTCTTTCGGAGCTAATACAGGTTCCCACAAAAATCTGACAGGAAGTGGGTAAAACACAGATGTAAAATATGTAAAAGTTTTAGTCGCATCACCAGCTCTGTCCTTGTAGCTTCTTTTTGCAAATTTGTCCTCTACCAAAGGACATGTCTGCATAACAGTCTTCCTTTTCTTTTCCCTTTTCTCTTCCATTGACTATCTGATTATAGCCATATTTTCCTTATGTTATGAGTTTTCACATATCTCCTTTTTATAACTTCAGCATTAAAATAAAAAGGGGAGAAATGGTTTTGAAATTTTACTTATGAAGAAACAGGAATCTTAGATCTCAATTTAACATACCTGTCACTTGGTTGCTCATTGGAATTCATATTAGAACACAGGTTCTTGACTTTTTCCCTTTCTTATTATAATAATTTATACATGAATTGGTGAAGTTAAATTTAATCTAGTTAAATGGAGACACAAGAGGTGAAAATTTTCCTACTTTTAGTTTTGAATATTGAAGAAACACAACCTCATTTCTATCTAAATAAGTTGTTCTTCAATTGATTATCGAATTGAATGCTTAGATGTTACTAAACACCTTTTAAAATAATGACATTTTATTCGTCTGTTTTGACAAACAGATCTGGTCATTAAAGATTGATGAACAGAAAACTGACCTTGGACTATCCAAGTTTTCATGAAAATATTCACTAAATGGACGACAGAAGAATTGACAAACATCAACAGATAATTAAACTGTTACAAATTCGTGTTTAATTACAATACTAGCTTGATCAACTAATGAGTTGATTTAAGGCACATAGGTTAAATGGTAATATTTTATGGGAATGCTACCACACAAACACATGTATACACAGAAGTCATTTTAAAGTTTTTACTTGCTAAACAGATAAAATAATTGGTGTGGGTCTGGGCAGCCTTTTTAGAGTCCATAAAAATTTATTCTTCCCATTTGTTATTAATAATAAAACGCATAATGTTCAAGCTTATTTCTAATCTTACCTTCCAAGTTTGTGGTCACCCTGAGTGCGTGCTTATTTCTGTACAATAATATTAACAGCATTTGCAAGGACACATTTTTTCTTCTTTTAATGAAAATATTATAGAATCAATCAGATCATAATGCAATTAGTGTAAAACTCTGTAAATCAGCACTGTTTTTTACTGAATAAAAAATAAAGTGACCTTGAAATTATTTGTCATGACACCTAAGGAATATTTTCACATAAGTGTTATAAAAGTTAACATGCCATTGCAGAATGAGTAAACATTATTTATTGTTAATATCTGAGGTAGATTCCTGTACATCATAAATTCATAAACTCTCAAATACAATTTTTATAGAGTCCTAAAAATGTAACAGAAAATATGTAAAGGTTTTTTCTAATAATAAAAAAAGTACTCAAAAAATTGTTTGTCGTACTCATGCCAAAGGTCGAAACGAAATTTGAAAGACACGGTTGCAAAAGGCCAGATCAGGAAGCCAGCTCAGCTCACCATCTGTAGTAGAAAGCAGAGACTGTTTACAGAAAAGAAAATGTATGTTTAATGCAAAGAACATTATTTCTAACAAGTAACTTATCTGTAGTATGGCGCCAAGGGGAGTTTGGAAATAAAAGAGTCCTCAACGAAGGGCACTAGTGTCCTCATACAGGCATGATTAAGTGTCTGACTGAGGCTTCTGCTTGTTTCTGCATTGGATTTTTATTTCCCTTTCGTGTGCAACACAAAGACAGGTCCCACAGGAAGAAAACTTGTCATCCGCATAGTACATCACTCAGTCGGGCACAGAAAGCTACATCTCTTCCCTGTGGGAAGAAATCTTTTTTATTGGACTTTGGGGGCCCGTTCTTTATTTACTTAGGTTGCTTGGGTGTCAGTTACGGAAGGCTCGGCTCCCCTTCCCTACTGGGGCCTGCATTTGGTAGTGCAGTCCTCAAGGACTCTCCCTCAAGTCTTCATTCCCAGCCCAGTCACTTCGGCTCTAACTGGTCCAAGGTCTGTCTCTGCCACAGCATACCGCACTCACATCTAATGCCATGTTTTTGTATTTGATATTAAGTTCTGTCAAAAAAAAAATGAAACAAAACAAAACCTAGAAAATATAAACAAAGTAACAAAACAAATAGCAATATTAGGCTGGTACTATGCCAAGTATTTCATTTGATTTGTTTCCATAGTCAATACAGCGGCCCTATGAGTTAGTTTCTGTTATCACACACTCCTATTTTACAGATGAAGACACAGATACAGATCGAGTTGCTGAGTGCCCCACACCCGTGAGGAGCAGAGCTTTGATTTATACTCAGGCTCTCTGACACAGAATTATAACTATACTCTTAACCACAGGATATATTGCCTCCTCATTTCTAGTAACTACTTTCAAAACTTAGACCTTCCTAGACACCATTCCTGCTGGCATATTTCCATTTTGGCCACTTCTTTAGCATTTAAGGTTGTAGTTAATATTATATATATTGCTATGTGACTGCTGTGTGGAGCCTGGAACTGTGTTAGGTGTGTTTTATGTTTGAACTTATTTAATCATTATAATCATCCTGTGAGAGTCACGTTATTATCCTCATTCTACAGCGTTAAGTGGAACAGTGAAGGTCATGTAGTTTGCAAGCATTTGAGTGAGCATTCAGACTCTTACTTCAATGTCTGTACCTCCTAAATGCTCTTACTCTTTATTACACGTAAAGTGCTCTCTTACTTTCCTCATATTTATTTCCATTAGCTAACTACACATTCTTTTTGTGTTGCACCTAGCACAGCAATAACAACACAGTAAGAGCTTAATAAATATTTATTTCCAGTTTTTGGATTCCTGTCCTGGTCTGTAAAATCTCCAACTGAGATGTTAAATTTTCTACAAAATACGTGGATTCATGAAAAATAGCCCATGACAAAGTATTTCCCATTGAGAACACTGATCTGATTTTGGTCATTCCTGGAGAAGATCAAGGTCAAGATGATTCATATGAAATTTAAATATTGTTGATCTTCCTGTACTTTCAAGTTTCCACAAATAAATGTCAAATTGTGGACAATCCTGAAAGAGATAAATCCCCCGCCCCCTCACAAATAGACTTTGGCTAAAAAATTACCAAGGACTGAGGAAAATATTTATGATTTGTTTCTTCTATCGCCTCCAAAATATTATTTTAAAACTCTACTTTCCAATGCCACAAACCTGATTCCTTCCTCCTCATTAGCTTTCTATTCTACTCCTCCACAAAAGAAATACAGATTCTTCTATTTACCCCGTGTCTCTTTTCTCTTTCTACTTCTGTGTCTTTCATCCATATTCCTCATCTAGGTTCTGCTTCCCCTTTTTTCTATCCCTTGGCATTCCTCCCTAGATGGACATCCAAAGTGAAGCCATTGTGATGTTTGGGCATGCAGTAAATGAAGGGAGATGCTCCTGTCTGAGCTTTTACTGCTACTCCTAGGGAATGCCTAATGGTATTTATTTAGAAGTTTAAAGGCATCATTGTTTCTTGTCAGTGAAGGTCCTCTTTTCTTTTTATACTATAGAAGAGACTTTTTTCTACTAAAAGGGGTATAAATACGCACTGCCATCACTGCAGCTAGTGCAGAATAGAGATTTGCTGACAAATGCAGCCACTAATGAGGATACAGATATCCAGCCCAGAGCTCTGTAACAGAGTATTTAAGCAGAGAGCACCCAGTCAGGATTTTCCATGGCATAAGGGACAGAGGCAAAAAATTCAATAGGAATCAATTTTAAAAATCACTTGTGCTTTGGCCATTTTAAGTGAACTCAGACTTTGTATAAAGACTCTGAAACAAGAAACAGCAAGTCCGTCCAAGAGAGATGTCCTGGGAAAATAATCATAGGAACTATACAGAGGAACAACATGGACAGGATTATAATTCCTAACTTAGCTACTGGTCAGAAATAACACCAGCTGTAATCTAAGAGGAAATGGGGAATAGGAATCACTTCTTCTCTGCAGTTTGCATGGCATTTTGTTTATTAGTACATCGAGTAAAATCTGTATTATTCTCATTACAAAAAGTAGGTTCATTCATTCTCAGCAATACTCTATGTCACTTTATTAAATTCCAGAATTAAAGAATTCATCAAGTATCATTAACTTGTTTTTTCTGGTGAGGAAGTTTCACCCTGAGCTAACATCTGTTGCCAATCTTTGTCTTTTTTTGCTGAGGAAGACTGTCTCTGAGCTAACATCTGTGCCAGTCTTCCTCTACTTTGTATGTGAGTCACCACTTCTGCATGGATGAAAAGTGGTGTAGGTCCGCACCTGGGATCTGAACACACAAACCCAGGCCGCCAAAGAGGAGCGCATGAACTTAACCACTACTCACAGAGCCTGCATTCATTCACTTTTTATATGAAAGAGTCAAACCCAAGGCCATTAATTTAGGCTCATTATAAAATTCTATCTTAATAAGTTTATTCTCCTTGAGTATGTACGCACATTACAGAGCAACATGACCATTTTCTTTCTCTGAACACACAGCACTTTAAATCCCCGCCACGTGATTATACATCCCTTGCTGTTTCCCTTGCAATTTGTGAATCCATCCTATCCCTGCAAGTGGTCTGACAGTCTTGAAAACAGGAATTATGTGTTATCTTGCACAGTAGAATAATGCAGTAACTAATCCAAATCTTCATAACACAACGAAATCCTTACCGTACACCAAATTCCTTCAAGGAAAGCATAGAAAGTATAAAAAAAAAAAAAAAGTCTTACATATAAATTCTTTTATCTTTTGCTTTTTCTTGCCTTTTATCTCACATAAGCCTCTAATATCAGAAAAGAAGGTAGCTTCCTCCTTTCCTCCTCCAGTCTTTAGTACTGGCTGAGTTCAGTGCTCAATCCACTATAACTATAATTCACAATCTATGGACTAGTAAAGCTCTAAACAGTTTTTTTAAAGCTTAGGGAGATAAAGGGAAGAGGAGGTCCTCTATTGAGAGTGATTCCGTCTCCTTCTGTAGAAGATGGTTTGAAAATGAAAATTTTCTATTTACGACATTCCAAGAGTAATAACATACTTTCTAAATATGCTGTTAAATAGATTTTGATTGTGTAGTTTAAGAAAAGAAAGAGAAAATCTTTATATATGTGTCTATGTCTATATATCTATATCAGTTTAAACACTCTGGATATTCATTTATACATCTCAAATTTCAGAGATAGAAAAATCTAATCCCTTAGATCAACCTCCTTTTCCAAATGAAGAAATAGACCTCATAGAATTAATTGCTTTGCCATTGGTCTCAAAGGTTGAAGTCAAGGTCTTTAATTCTCATCCCAGATCTGCTACTTATCAATCTATCTCTACCTGGGCAAAACAAAGAACTTCTGGATTAAATTTCCTTATCTGGAAAAGAATTTCTGAAGTTCTTCTCAATTACATGCCTGTATGATGATTCAAACTTTCCTATTCCACCTCTTTTACAGTGGAACCACCACTTCTGTTTTATTGTAGCTGGCTCTCTTTTGAGACTGGCTCTACGCACAGTACACACACACACACACATACACACACAATAGATTGTAGTATAGCTATATGGCTTATTGAGTTGGTACTAGTGTTGGCAATAAATAAGGATCTTCCAACTGCTCAAGCTGCTGTGAAAAATCTGTTTCAACAATAGACTGTTCAGCACAGTCTGTGTGGGCCCCACTGTCAATACTACTGTTATGACACATATTAACTTTGACCCCAGTTTCCATTTAATCAGTCTTTCTGACTTCAACTGACAAGTGATTTTAATTTGTTTTCAAAAAAGCAAGTGTGCATCCATAAAACTGGTATACAAGCTTTCTTTTTGGGTATTTCTGAACTCATTAATCCAAGTTTTGCAAAGTTCTATGAAAAAAATTAATAAAAATAAGTGACAAATGTTTCTTCCAAATTATATGACAAAGCCAAGCTTTTATACATTTCATGATCTTGAAGTGAACGTAATCTAGTTTATAGCATTTCTTTTAGCCCATGTGAATGCCCTTCTCTCAGAGTAAACTAGCATTTTAATAGATTTTCCCTACTTTGACACATTTTCCCAGCTTGAAGTTAATATTTCAAGACTTGAGACACAAAGCTCCTGTGTAGCATACTTCTTTCACAATTGCTAGTTTTCTCTAAGTTTGAAAGTAAATTACCTATTAGAATTTCAATGGATAGAAGCCTGGAGCAGCAGCCAGTTTGAAATAACGAAGTCCCTTTGTGAGCACAATCGCTTTTAAACATCTCTGGTTATAGAGCAAGTAAACCAAATGCAGCAGACTTTTTATCAAACATGACAGCAGACATTCAGGAGAACAGAACAATGCCTTTGGAGTTTGGGAATTTATCTGGTTTGCATGACTTTTTTTGAAAGCAAAGCCTTGGCTTTTTACTATTTTAGTACATCACTTCAGGAGTTTGCAGGCCTGTTTTTAGCACATGTAGAACATAAATATGGTTCTTTAGAGCTGTACAGGTTAATACCAGAATAACCTGAGAAGGCTTAAGAATGGGAACTTGCTTGAACGTTGCCTGAATCTATTTGAAGGGAACATATTTGCAGTCAATTCCCAAGCAAAGTTGAAACAATGTCTCAGTCAGCATCTCTTAATGGCCATTTCTCCCCTAGAAAGCCGTTACAAATGTGGAATTTTTAAAAAATGGTTTGTAATTGAGCAGGTGTCACTGGCAACTTTCTAAAAAACTTAGTTACCTGACATTTTTCATTGATTTCTCTTATATTAGAAAATGAAATGTCAGACACTATTAATTGCATTTTTACAGTAAGTAGTTACAGCAGGAATAATGGCTAAATGAAAGTACTTCCTGTCTAATGCACAATGGATGTATTCATTTCAATGTTTTCAATTTAGATGAATGCAATATGTCTATATTCATTACAGTGATAAATATCTGTGGGCTGAAGTGAAGGGGCGGTAATTACTACTTGTATGAACGGGACGGTATTGTCGGCCTGGAGGAAGAACACCTATTTTCTTATCATATTTTACACACCCACACAATAGACACATTCAAAGATCTTTCTTTCAAATATAGAAATTTTACCCTTGAGTTTCCAGTGGATCTTATTGTTGTGAAACTGAAGTGGGTCTACTTCCTGGTCAGGTGAAATCAGAGCCTTCACCAGAAGTAGTTGTCACACTAAGCAGACTTTATTTGCAGCAAATAGGAGACCACATGGAATCATTTCCAAACTTGCTGCTGTCCATGAGCGGGGACAGCAGGGGCCTGTTATTTCAGATGGGGAATGAATAGTCCAAAGGGAAAGGTGGCTCAGGCTCAGGTGCACAGGCTCAGTTGGAAAACATTCTTTCACATACATCAGGTATTATAGTAATAAGGCCTAAGTTCTTCCTGGGAGTGGAGATCTTAGTATTAAAATGAAGTAAAAGGCAATTTCAGGTCATCTCTCAACTCTTCTGCACAGGCACTGCTCTTGCAGTGGGGCTTGGTCTGGTCCAGGGTGGTTGGCGATTGGATCTCTTAACATAACAACAAAGAAAACCAATTTGCAGAAACAATTAAATGCTTCCAAAACCTCCCTTGAGTTCCTCAGGGTAATTAGTCGGTGACATAATGATTGTAAATATGATCTGTCAATATTCTTGCTTTTCTCAAGGATTGCAGAGGGTTGTTTTCTGTCTCATGGAAAGTGACAGAGGGGACTTGAGAGTCTCAGGATCTCTCCAGACAAAGGAGCTCTCATTTGTCATTTGGCATGCGTTGAGCTCAGCCTCATGCATTACGTAACATGGGTTAGGTTATTCTCACAACATACATTGTTTTTCTTTGAGTTCAACAAATGTAGGACTATTAAAATGTGATTTAGCTGTACACTTCTTTTTTTCTAAGTAATAGACTATTTTTTTAAGAGTAGTTTTGGGTTTATAGAAAAACTGGACAGTAAGTACAGAGAGTTCCTATAGATACTCCCCTACTTTCATACATGGTTACTGTTATTACTAAATTTTGCATTAGTGTGGTGGGTTAGTATGTTACAATTGAGGAACCAATGTTGATACATTGTTATTAGCTAAAGTCTATCTAGTTTACCTCAGAGTTCACTCTTTGAGTCATACAGTTATATGGGTTTTGACATAACCATACTTATTCCAGGCTTTCCGATTCTCTCCCATTTAGCATAATACATAACCGGGCAAAAAGTCAGAAAGAAATCAAATGTATTCCTTCCTTCATTCACTACACTTATTCATTCACGCATTCATGAATGCGTGTTTTCTGGGCATGACCTCTAGGCCAAGGACTGCTGTTTAATGGATTCAGCCGCTTCCCAACCCTGGGTAATGTTACGTATCTTTTCATGCCCTTTCTTTTTCTCCTCCACCCAAGGATATTGCCTGGTTTTACGGCTGAGGGCTGAAATGTTTTCTATTAGAGATTGGTGGTACTGGCATCTTGGTAGGCTAATATTATTTGGTGTCCAGTAAGGTTCACTGGTTTTACTATTTCACTGGTCGTTAAAAAAAAAAAGAAAAATATCCCAACTCTGTAACCAGTCTATGACCTTTGCAAACTTGTGCAGTGCAGCATCTGTATCTGATAGATAAACAACCTAGAAATTATATCTGCCTCTTTTTCCCTTCATGGTGGACAAGCATAATTAAGCAGTAAAGCAATAGCTATCGTTATGATTATTTTACAGTGCACCTGGGACTGCATTACATACTTTCTAAAGTGTTTTTCTGGTAGAAGAACTGTATATTAATTATGCTGAGGAAGATGAAGTTGATGGTGTAGAATGAACAGCGGTTCTAATAGAAATGCATGTGTTTTTCAAAAATAATCTCTGTTCAAATGTAGCTAATTAGGAAGGTTCTCCAAAATAAACAGTTATAGGAGAAAATTTTAAATATTTCTTTGTTGCTTCATGAACAGAAATGCAATCATCACTCTGGCATCTTGCTAGTAAGTCAGAAATTTGTCACTCTTTCCAAATTAGAAATGATGCTGAGATGTCCCCAAAGCATGTCACCAAGAGGTAAGTTCACATATTTAATGTGAGTGTATCCATCTTCTAATCTGGGCAGCTTGAATGAATCATTAATAAGAGGGGTAAGCCCTTTTGCAAAACCAGGAGGTGGCTGGCATCATACCTACCTGGGCATTGATGAAAACAGCCTAATTTTGGTCATGTCCTGTTCTAAATCTGAGAAACCAATACTTGATTCTCAACAAATTTTAAGGAAAACAATTGATTATGTTAAGATGGGAAGGGCACTGGAAGTCAATAATCTGTATTTCTGTATGTGAATCTGTATGTAGTTGTCACCTTCTGTTACTTTAGGATAATTCTTCAAAAAGCTCCTTAGACCTCAAATCTACATTCAAAGAAAAAAGCTGTTATAAAAGCTCCATATGTTTAGAATCATACTCATCTACTTATTCTACCATTATTTCAACCATGATATGACTTACATTGCCAGAGTGGGCCAAGCTATCTATTATGTAGTAGGAAAGTCATTCTCTTCTTTTTTATTAGTCAGTTTCACTTATTCAACAAATACTTACTGAATTTCTTCTGAGTAGCCATACCATGCTATATACTATAGAGTGCAAAGACCGTGCTTTTTATAAAAGAAGCCAGTCACATCTTTTGGAAAATCAGTATTAGTAATATTAATGTTAATCAAGCACATACGATGCTCTCTTGACACTGTGTGGAATTCCTAAGTAGCTCAAAAGTTTTTAAAAAATTATTCTGAGATCAAAACATCTGAAAACTCTAATTATGTAAACCAAATTTGAATTTACTAGCAGGAATTGTGATTTCATATGAGATTGTGGGTTGAAGATAAGGGTTCCCCTCACCTGCTCAGATTTTCATCAGAAAATGAAAGTTGCTTTGTAGACTCCTGGGGAAATGGTATAATTTTTAAGTGTTTCTAACGTCCCATGTATACAATGCGCACACATACAAAATATGCAAACATGAATTACCTACTATTACCATGCACTGTACTAAGTGCTGCTATAAAAATGATCTCATTGTATACTCACAACAATCCTGCAAGCTACTCATTGTTCCCTTAATTTCTACTGAGATAACTGAAGCCTTGCGAGTTTAAACTGCTGTAAGAGACAGGCTGAGATTCAAGCTAGTCAGTCTTCAAAGATTAATTCTTTTTTCCTGTCACAAAAATAAAATAAATAAATGAATAAAACCATCTAAAGCAAGTTTTCCATTACCCAATCTGTTACAGAGATGCAGAAGACAATGGAGACCAAAAGAGTTTTCTGAATCAGCGACAGCCACTTGATCAGAGGAGGGGGGAAGTGCACTCTCTTTGAAGCAGAATTTTATTTGGGGCCCATATAATAGAACACGTTAGAGAATATTAGAATTTTTAAAGCAATCTCTTACACATAGCAGTAAAAGTTCAAATGAGAGCTTTCACGTAAAGAATATGAATTCAATCCTCAAAGCTCTGAGCGCATATTGCCATCAAGGAGCTATGAAGAGCAGCAATTGATTTCTTCTCTTCCTTTTCAATAATCGGGGCACATATTCACAAGCAATAGAAACAGGACTACAACCTTAGATTTTCCTAGTGCCCATCTCTCAGCTTCAAGAGCTTCCTAGATTTTTAAAATTATAGTTAGTCCTCTTACTCTCTCTGGGAGCTAGGGGCTCCGTATCATCCCAAATCTACTAAGAAGTTAGCAGAGACAGCCTGCACTTATGCGGCATCTGGATAAAGGCTAAGTAATTGGGGCAGCCGTGAGCATGGTGATTAATAGCTCTGAAGTCAGCCAGATCTGAGTCTGAATCCAATCTCTGCTCTTCAACATTGAGTGAGTTTCTAAATGTGTTTGTGCCTTGCCTTCCATATCTTTATACTGGATAATAAGAGATAACACTTCGTAAGGCTATTGTAAAGATTAAGGGAGTTAAGGACTGCAAACTGCTTGGCGGATTTCTGGTTTACAATGAGAGCTCAGTGGAGGTTAGTGTGTAATCATCATTACAATAACAAAAATAATTTGGTAGCAAACATCTATATTTCTAATAAAATGTATTACTCTAGTAAGAATACTTGCCAGGTGCACCTGTTATATGCATGAATGTAAAATTCTTGGAGTGAAAAAGTACATTTTCTCTCCTTGCACCCAAAACATTAATTATTAAAAGTAATTAATTGCTACAGAGTTCTTGCTGAGCTGCAACATAAAATGCCCACTGGCGATACCTAATGTTTGAAAAATGACTCTTGTTAAGATAACTGTCATATTCAATTTATAATTCATTTTCAACCTTTTAATGAATCATTGAAAATAGTTGACAGGAAATTTTATTTCATTTCATAAATGTTATTTTTTTCTGTTAAATAAGCTTCCAAAGTCTCCTTTTCTAGGCAAACTTTGAAAAGAGAAATTTGAATAACTAGCAAATCAGTGAAGGAGTTGTAAGTCAAATTTTGTATATCTACTGTAATATGATGAATTCTATTCATTTTTTTATTTTTTAAATTTACTCATACTGAGAAGAGATGGCTATTTTTACTCCTTTCAAATTTACGCCATATTTCTAAATATATTTAAAAGATTGTGTGATTATTTCAGAGAGTAAATGTTACCCTAATTTCCCTTCAAGGCTATTTGACCACTTAAAGTATCCCGTCACTCAACAAAAAGGCAAGAAATTCTAAGTGCTGAGAGTGTCTCTAACGCTATGTGTGAAAGAGAGAAAGAGAGAACAAAAACCCTGACTTTTTCTTCCAATTATTCTTAACTAGTATGAACAAGGTAAACTCAGTAGCAACTTGTGATTATCACTCTATGGCAATTTGCAGTGTTTACCTCTTTACAGGTAATTCTCCCACACTGGACTGTAAAATTCTGAGGGAAAGAACCAGTAAGAAATTGACATTTAGGAGTTGCTTAACAAGAGATTCTTGAATGTATGAATGCTTAATGGTTAGGTGGATGAATGTATGGTTAGATGGATGGATGAATGGTTGGGTGGATGAGGTAGCATGATATAGTGAAAAGTATGCCCCTGCTTTACTAATCTCTGATTTTATACAAATCATGAAACTACTAGACATCAGTTGCATCTTCTTCTAAGTGGTAAGTTTAGATTATACGATACCTCATATTAGTATGAGACCTTACTCTTCAGCCTTCTGGTACATACTGCTGAACCAGTTCAACTCTATTGCCATAGATAATCCAATTTCACACTTAAGAACATGTCTACTTCACGCTGAGTAAATCATGGGTTGCTGGGCTATAGTTCTTTTACTAAAAGTCAGTTCCAGCTCTAATCTCAGTTTCCAAGTTTTGCCAAAGATTCTTAAGGAATCTTTGTTTTCTCTGTGATTCCTCTGACCCTACCAACTCTTGGCTTGTATTCTCCTCTGCCTGAGATTTCTACCCTCAAGTCTCAGCTTCCCCAGTTATGATCCCCAGTCACTTGCTGTTGGGTTTATGATCTTACTTCTGGCTTTGGTAGACATGCTGGATTGTGAACTTTGCATGTTTTGCTAATGGCATTTCTAGTCCACCTGTGCACTCTTCCTCTCTTAATAAGGAGATTAGGATATGCCCTGGGAAATATCATTAGTCCCTTAGAGGAAAGGGAAAGAAAAGTGAAGCAAAAAATGGGGGATGTAATTTAGTCTGATGACTTTGTAAAATGTGAAAATCCACAGATGGTATGTGACTAAAATGTTGGTAGAATTTTTATAATTATAACACTTTTCTTTGAAAGCCATATAATATCATAATTAAGGGATGTTTTAGAAATAAAAGATGTTTAGATAAAGACACCAAATGTAACTATAGAAACTTCACTCCTGGCCATTGAGCTATTGTCATAAAGTCCGCTACATAATCTGGAATAATATGAAAATACATTTTAACCACAGATTCACCCTGAATTCTCAGTTGCCTCCCCCACCACACTCTTAGTTAATGAAGTTGAGGCTTTTTCAAGTGCTGAGGCAGAGTTCTCAATATCCAGGACACAAAGTCAGTTTTTCTAAGGCTGTGGTTCCAGTATCATAACAAAGTAAAAACTATGGGTAAACCAAAGTAGTCTCTAGTTCCATTCCAGTCCCTGAAATTATACTAAGAAAGGGCATGGAAAAAATCCTAATGAGAAAGATTTGATGAGAAATAACAGTTTCCCCTGATTCTAAGCCTACTAAATCAAAAGATTTAGCTCTACCTTCAAGCTTTATGGCTGCCTCAATTCTCAAGTGACTACATTAGCAGGCCATTCTCTCAGTAGTTTGAGCAACTGGATTTTTGTCCTGAAATCAGAGTCCACATTCTCATTACTGGATACATCCTTTCCAGTAGCTTCTATGTACCCCACTAGTGTGGAATGTAACCAAACTCCTACTCAACTCTTTTAGACAGGCAATCCAGATATTTGGTCTAGTTTTGTCGTTTATTAATAGTACTCATCTTCTTCCTGCTTTTTGCCGTGTGTGTTAGCCTCTTATATTTGGACTTGAATGTTTCCGTGTCTAAATGAACTGCTTCATCACTTCACCCAACCTGCGAGAATCTACCTAAATTCCCTGTGCTTGCTTTCTTGTCTGGGTGTTGATGCCCCTATGATTTAAGTTTATGGCCTGATTTCTTTTTATAGAGCATTAATCATTTTGGAGAAACAAAGCTAAAATCCATTGTTTATTTTGTTCATCCATTTTTTGTACATATTTATTTGGTATCTTCTGTGTGCCAGTCATTCTTTTATTTAGGTATTGGGATAATAGAGAGGAACTTGCAAAATAAGAAGGGGCATGAATATCTAAGCCACCATTATCCATTAATTTATGTAATGCATATTATATAGGCATCTATTCTGGGCTAGACAATGTTTGGCATTGTGGACATAAAAATGACTAAAACAGTTCTGCCTTCAAAGGATTTATGGAAGAAATAGACATGAAAACAGATCATTTAATATCATGTGGCGTGTCTGGTAATAGAATTAAAGAGGGTTATATGGGAGCATGGATTGGTACAAGATGACACTGAAGAGGTAGAAAGGAGCTTGTATGATATATTAAGTGGATTGGCATTAAAGGGAGATTGTAAAGCACAGCTGTTTATTAACAAGGGAGCTGGGCATAAGTTATTTGAATTCAAATCCCTTCTCCACGTTCTAACTCAGTGACCATGAGTGTGTGATCTCTCTCTAAGTGCTGGTAGATACATCTGTAAAACTAGATTTAAATAGAACTTATTTTTATAGGGTTGTTATGAGGAACAAACAAGAGAATTCACAAACTTAGCCTAACACCTGGCACATAGTTTATTCTTAGTAAGTATTTTTCACTATTATCCTATAAGCAATAAGAGGATTCAAGAGAATTTTAAGCAGAGGAGCGATATGGCCAGAACTCTGTTTGAGATAGAGCATAGTCAAACTTGTAAGGGTAATAATTTTGAAAAATATGTGATAAACCTATTGGCAATTCTAGCAGGAACTGATGCCTGTGGAAGAAGCTTAGGCTGGAGTTAGAGATTATGGATAAATAAGGCTCTAGCTATAGTGTGAATGGGGCTCACCCAGGGAGAATGTGTGGAGTGAATAAATCAGTTAGCTAAAGATGGAATTGTATGGCCCACAAAAATGTAAAAAGTAATAGCCAAGGAAGAAATTTCTATGAAGGAAACAAAGTAGGAATGATCATAGATGTGCTTGGTAATAAGCAACGTAACGGAGGCTTTCTCCTCCTGGAAAAGTCATGGAAAAGGCTTCCCAGAGGGGACAAAGAGCTGGGTGTTGGGAAAGGATTATGAGTTCACCAATTTAACAAGGTGGGAAAAGTCCCCACAATGATCTCAGTGAGGCAAAACTACATGTAGCAGTAGGTGAATGATATAAAACAATGTAATCACATCCCGGTGACATATTGTAGTCGAGAGGCCTTGTGTGTGAGATGGGTCATTGGATAGGCAGAGGAAACGGTGGTGAGCACTCCAGTTAGGTGGGTCAGCAGAACCACAAACTAGGAAGAAGAAGGATGAGTAACGACCAGGCTGCTGCTGAGGGCTCCTTGGGACTAGTTCATTACATGTTTATTGATAACTTAGGGATAAAGCTGAGCTGAAAGGTACTTTCATAGTGCTATGAATTTCAAAAAAAATAATCAGCCTAAACACGTTCTTTCAGTCACAATAAAATTAAATACCAACTTGATTAATATGAGATCTAGTTACACTATTAGAGAGAAATATAACCAATATTTTTGCCTCTTTCTTTTTAAAAGGATTTTCCAGAAAAGGAGAAGTCCACATCAAAGGCCCTGGAAGACGTAAAGGCAAACTTTTACTGTGAATTATGTGACAAGCAGTATCACAAACACCAAGAGTTTGACAATCATATTAATTCTTATGATCATGCTCATAAGCAGGTAAGCCCAAGTGGGAAAAATCCTTCATATTCCTGGATTTATACCTTCGGAACAGAAAGTATGCATTCGGTCTTATTTATTGTCATCTAAGATGCCGAAGTGGAACAATTTTATATCTTTTTTTCTTGAAAGATTGTGTTTTCTGTTTAAGTGTTAGGTGAAATATTTTTTCATAGAAGTAGCATAAAACTGTAGGAGAACTTAGAGATGACCTAAGAATAGACTCATGTTTATTTTAGAGTTATTGTATGAGGAAACCAAGACCCAGTCAAAATAATGTCGTATTCAAAACCACCTATCTAGTTAGCGTCAGAATTAGAACACTGAACCGGCGCTAGGACAGAATCTCTTATAGACTTCTTTCAAGAGTCCCAAGGTATAGGGAAGACTAGGTCTTCAGGAAAACAATTCTCAGCAAGGGTTACCTTTTCCCAAGAATACCCTCTTAGCAGAGGCAAAGGGGTTACTAAATAATGAACCATTGCAAAGAAACAAACAAAGACACAAAAACTCAGAAAGGCAAGGTTGAGGGATAATGGCAGGTGGAAACATTTCATTTCCTTTTCTTAAAAGGTTGTGTGTATGTATGTGTATATATATATGATAAGTTAGATACTCTATACATGGTTGCTGATATTCTCTATTTTCATCTGTCTGTGAAAGAGGAGGCTATTGTTCTCATTCTTTTGGATTTTATTCTTGATGCAAATATTGAAATATTGGCCATTTAGGAATTAGGACTGTTAAATAGCACTAAAAAGGAAATTCCATGTGGCCAGAGGATTACTGCTAACAGCTGTGAGAAGGTGTATGCTGCTGATGCCAAATAGACCTGGTATCTTGGAATATGTGGATAGTCTTATATAATCTAGAACTAAAATATTTATTCAGTGAACAACAATAAATATTTTGACTAACATTACTAATATTTATTGAGTACATACAAAATATATCTCCTTGGGAGATGCAAGATACAGTTTCTATCTTTAGAGATATGGCGTGTGTATAATTGACTGTATTTCTCTGACAAGAGCAAGAACAAGGGGATACATTGTTTTAGGACTGTGACTCCCAAATCTTTAGTGTGCATAATAATCACTTCACTTCGGAAATTGTTAATAGTGCAGATTTCCAGACTCTTCTTCAGGTAGTCTAATCCAATAGCTCTGAGATGGAGCCCAAGAACTTGCATTTCAAAGTGATATAAAATGGAGTTTTTCAAACATCTATAAAAATGAACTATGTGCCTACCACCCAACTCCAACATCAATCAATCTTGTTTCATTTATACCACCACCACTCACCCCCAACCCCTGCCTCTGCCATCACTGTGCATTATTTTGACGCAAATTCCAGACATCCTATCATTTAATCTGAAAGTATTTTGAGATACATAACTATACTTAAACAACATAGCCATTATCATACCTAAAAGTTAACAGTAATATCTTAATGTCAGTTAATGGTCTTGTTTCCTTAGTTGTCTCACAAATGACATAAATTTGGGTTTGTTGAAATCAGCATCCAAAAATATTCACACTTTTGGTTGACATGTCTTTAAGTTTCTTTTAATAGATATTTAAACTATAGGTTTTCCACTCCCCCTTTAATTTTACTCCTTGCAATTTATGTGTTGAAAAAACTGGGTTGTTTCACACATTTGGGATTTTTCTGAATGTAGCCCAGTGTTGTCTTTTCACATTTCCTCTGTCATCTGTATTTCCTTTAAAATGATTGTTACAGATAGAGATCTAGTCAAATGCAGGTTCATATTTTTTTCTTGGGAAAAATATATTATAGGACATATTGTGTCCTTCTATAAGAGGCATAAGATATCTGGTTGCCTTTATTTTTGTGACTTTACTTCCATCAGTAGATTTAGGTACTTATCAGTTAGATCCATCCATCATTAAATATCCCATCAACTTTTTTCCACTAATGGTTTTTGTAGCCATAAATGATCATTTGCTTAAATCCGTTACTTCATTTGGAGTTGTAAAATGATGATTCTAATTCTGTCATTTTTTTGTCATTTATTAGATGGAATATGACTATAAAGAGAAACTTCAATAAGCATCACCCAAAGAGGATTTTATATAGGTGGTCTTCAGGCTGCATATTAAGAAAAAAATCACTCTGGGAATTCAGAGAAACAAGTAACCACGGAAGGTTTCATGGGATAGGGACATTTGATCCGTCCTTTAAACATGCATGAGTAGGTGTTGAAATAGAAGCTCAAGATAGGATAGCATTCTTGACTGTGGAAACACAAGTTGCTAATGTGAGGAAATGGAAGAGGATGAGGCATCTTTTGAAAAGTGTAGAAAGTCTTGGAGTACCAGAAGGTGAATTGTCCACGCCTGATCTGCATGCCACAGCCTCCCTTGTACTTTGGGATTCTGCCTAATTCGTTTCCCTCTTTGTCACTTTCTTCAATCTTATTTCCATTAGCTTTTCAACATGATAAGACAACCTTTCCTCAATCCTTCCATGTCATCTATGTGCCCATTTCTGTTTTTCTTTAGGCTTACCAGCATTCTAAAATTCCTAGGCATGCTCCATTCATCAAATGCTGATTGAGTTTCTACTGTGTGCTGCTGTGCTAGTTGTGGAAAACGGAATTTGATCCCAGCTTCAAGGAAACTATAATCTAATTAGAGAGATAGACACATCAATAAATCTTTAAAATATATTGATTTAAGCACTGTAGAAATTGTATACCTAGATACTAAGAGAGAATACAAAACTGATGTAAGAAAGAAGAGATGAGAAATGAACTGAAATTCTTTAAGAATGAATAGAAATGAACCATGTAGTCAAGAATGGCAGGTCCTATATGGTAGAAAACCTATATCAAGGCATGGGGGAAATTAGAAAGCATGACCTATAAGGAGAGAAGCTGCAAAAGATTCCCTATGGCCACTAAAGTCACCATGACTCTCCTGGGGAGCTCTTTAAAAATCTTTGAAACTGTATCTCATTCCTCTCATTCTTGTTTTGCAATGTATCTTATTCTCATTCTTCATTTTGCACTTTTCACCATTCATATTTAGTCTCACTCTTGAATCTTTGCCAGGGCTTTCTAACTGGACACGCTGCCTCCAGTATTTTCCCTGCTGCAGACCAAACTATCTATTTATGGTCAGATTAATCTTCCCAAATAACTGCATTTATACTATCACTCCTCCACTTGAAATCTTCAATGGATGATGACTGACTTTTAAAAGAGTCTGAACTACTTAGTCTGTCATTCAAAACCTCCACAGTCTGGCTTTTGCCTCCATTTCCAGATTTATCTCCTGCAACTCCAGAATTTTCCTACAGTTTCTCAAAATATGCCTTATGCTTTCCCACCTGCTCTTCTTGGCTCATAATCTTCCCTCTGCCTGGGATGGCCTCCCATCTTGTGGCTGTATTTCAACATATGCTTCTGCATATCTAAAGCATAGGTTGACAACTTATATCTGGATATTAAAAGAACTGAGACCTCACGGTAAGCTAATTTAACAGTATTTTTCAAATTCCTTCTGATCAAGGTCTATTAATATTGTGCACAATTTTGTACATGCTGCCCACTTTGGGAAACATCGGGATGATTACATTTGCTGTAGGTCTTGTAAGACTGCTTTCTTGGATAATGTTGAAATAATTCCATCTAAAAATTTACTTGGACCCAAAATATTTTGAAAATCACCTGAATTTTAAATGAAGCTGAATTTCATGTACAGAAAAAGTATGCACTAAAGTAAAATATGCAAAAATCTTTTTCTTTTCAAATTCCAAAGCTAAATACGTCTTGATTCAGTAAGGGCTCTTGATTGTGATGATGATTGTAATGATGGTGGTGGGGATTTGGCAGACAGCATTTTTTGGCCTAAGTAATAGGAACAGTTGCCTTAATTTTATTTTCCATGTGGATTCAGAAGAAATATCTGGCCTCTTCTGTTGAACTTCCAACAATATGGTCTTTTTAGTACACTTAGAAGTGAATCCAAATTCACATGGAATTAATTGTATTGCTCAACAAAAGAACAGATTTTTACTCAATATTTTACAATTTTCTCTATTACTCAATAATTGGAACTAGCATCAAAGTAATCTGAATTCTCTCTGCTTTTCATTCTCTCCTTTATAATTACTCAAGATCCTTGATCTAATAAGTGAATTCTAAGCTTTTATATTGTCTTGTATCTGAATAGCAGTATCATGTGTTTAATTTATTTTATTGCAAAGTTTATATTATTCATAGGTTTATTGGAATCCTAGAGAGATAAATCAACACATAACTTTAAAGAATAAAGTAAAGTAGTCTGAGATTCACAGCTTTAAATTAATTCCATAGGACCTTTAATAATATTTTTCTATAGTTTGATAAAAATTAGGATACTTTTCTTAGGTATTATTTGTACAGAAAACTTATCAGTAACAAACCTGAATTCTTTTTGCATTTCTTCAACAGGGAAAAAACAAGTTTCTAACTTTGACAACCTCGTTCTACATATAAACTCATGGTTTGGAAATAACTCGATTGTTTTAGCTGTTGCCCTGAACTTCTTATAATTCTGTGTAAATGTTGAGCATTACTAATAAAGCAATTTGAATGTGTATACAAATTACAATCTCTTGAATAAAGACGGTACTGTAACTGTTAATATAGCTAACATGTCAGTAACAATTAATTCCTTGTGAGACTACCTATAAGTCATAATCCCTTTCTCAAGGCTGGTAGCTGCAAATGTGCAATACCGGAACAGATAATACACATCCTCGCAAGAAGAAGTCTCTCCTGCCCCAGAGACATCCGGGCTCATCTCAATTTAGAAAAAAACAAATGAGCCAAATCCCCACGCAATTAGCCCATGAAAATGTCTTCAATAATAAAAAACAAATCCACTTTCAGATCCTCCACATGTGACGCTTAATCCTCCTAATCTTCGTTTGCTTCGCAACAGGATTTATTTTTCACTCAGGAGGAGCTGTTCACTTATCAAGCCTGGATTTAAACTCCAGCTGATTCTTTCTCAAAATATTGTTTTGGATTCTCCCTACCTCTGCCTGCTCAGGATAAAATAACGAAACTGTCTTTGTCATCTTGACTCCAGTAGGAAAAGACTTCTAAAAACCACCAAATGAATTCAATCAAATTATCTCTTGCTTTGTCCTTACAATTTAATTTATATTTTATCCAAATACTGCCCATATTGGCCCAATGATATATTTTAGCATAGGATGTTAAGCTACTAGTTCTCTTAATGCGGCAACAAAATTTCAAAGTTGAGTTGACTCGTAGGGTCAGCAAGATTGAAGAAATACAGACTGGAGTGTCTGAAATAAACACTCTCAAGACCATAAATGTTGGCAAAATAGCATAATACTTATCTCTTGCTATATTTGCATTCTATAAACCCAGATTTCTGGTAGATTATATATATATATATATATATGTGTGTGTATATATATATATATATATATATATTTTTATATTTTTTTTTTCCCTAGAATCACCCAGAAGTAATTAGAACCTCTATTAGCAAAGAAATACAAAGAACCAAAGCTGATCTAACTCAACTCTCCTAAAACACTGTTTCACCCTGGCTAAGAGACTTTGATCTCAGGGTTGTCTCCCAACTGACAAATAAATTAAAAATCTACATTCTGGCTTTCTGTCTCTCAGATGTGCCAGTGCTCTCCTGCCGTAGGGCACTTGCAATAGCTCTCTCTGTAATGTTCATCCATGTGAACTTTAACTTTCTGATTTTCTCTTATATGTGCCTTAGCTCAATATCACCTCTTCTGCAGGACGTTTCCTTTGCACACTAACTCAGGTAGTCAGTTGCCAGTTTTCCAAATCCTCGTACCCTGTTGGCACTATCAGTGGTGATTGGAGTCAACTTGTATTGGCTCTCTAGAGCCAACTGTACAATATTCAAGAATTCTGTGACCTGGTTCTTAAACCACTGGTAGCTTGAAATCGGTCATGGTGGGAGATCCACAAAGATCTTATATTTTGTTTGATTTTTTTCAGGGAGTTGATATACTCTCACACCATTACTTATTATTCTGTAAAAAAAAAGTTTTTGCTTATTTTTTGAATTTTTTCCTTCTCCATCCCCTTTCCTGCCTTTGACTCCACAAAGAGAAGAGCAGGGCTCTGTTGATTCACTTGACCACATATCTCTGTATTCCTAGAATGTACAGCAGCATCTGGCACACAGTAATAAATCAATAGATATTTTAGGAATGAATGAGTAGCTGAATAAATGAGTTTCTAGAGTTGGCCATGCCACTCTGTTCCACATCAGTATATTTACCCATCATTGATTAACAATTTCTTAAGTTGAAAACTATAGTAAAAAAGATGGGGTCCTTAATTTCAAGTTTTTTTAGAATTATTGAGTAAAGGCTGTCATAAAGACATATTTGTATAATTTAAAAAAATACTTGAGCTCATATTAATGCTAATGTGGTGTGCCACTCTAAGAATTTTAGACTTCACTCTATAGGAAATTGCTAGTCTTCAAGGTCTTTTAAGCAAGCAAGTGATATGATCAGATTTGTTATTTAGAAAAATAATTCCAAAAGCACTTTAAGGGTTGGTATACAAGTTGGAGAAGCTGGCTCTGTGGTCACATGGAAGGCTAAGAGCCCAAGAGAGATGGGAGGAGTTTTTATATCAGTGACAGGGAGAAGTGAGAAGGATGCATTCAGAAGATTGTCGGTGGCTTACGAAAGATGAACTCATTGTCTACATCACTAGTAATCAACTAAATACAAACTTGAAAAGTTTTTTAAATAGGTTATCAAATGTGAAAAAAGAATTATACTACCCAGTGTTGACAAGACATGAGAAAATAGACACTGTTAAACATTGCTTGTGAAGATATACATTGTTTTGATCTTTTGATGCTCAGCTTTGGATTATTTATCAAAAGCTTTAAAATGTGAATTTTTCCTATCAACAATTCCAGCTGGCATATATTTTAGAAAACTAATGAAATGAATTCCAAAGATTTATGTATAAGGATGTTAAAGTAGAAAAATGCTGGAAGCAATCTAAACATACGATGAAAAAGGTGTAGCTAAATTATGATGCACATAAACTGAATAATAGGTAAAAATTCAAATTATGTTTTGGATCTCTGTTTTATACAGAATTTAATTCTTAAAAAGAATGTTTGGATTCTTGTTTATATTAAAAATTCTGGAATACAGAAATATGGAACAATGAGTGAAATTAACAAAAATTTGTTCTATATCGTTTCAGATAAGTTTCTAAACACTTATCAAATTATAAACTTTCATATTAAAACATAAACATAAAATGTAATTACATTATTCTACCTTCATATGTTTTCATTTACATCTTGTCAATCCATAGAGATCTATATTTTATGGGGTTGTCAATACTTAGAATTCATATTATTGTGACATAAATATTTTTGCATCTGAACCTCATAAGGTACTATGATAAATTTATGATTAATTACACTTTTTTCTTGTAAAAATTTTTTATATTTTTAATTTTTTCCTGAACTTAGAAATTGCCTAGCACTTGTATTTGCTGAACTTTGTACCACTGCCTATTATTAATTCACTCTTGAGTCATTCACCATATATAAAAATAAGTCTCATTACAAAACATCAGATAAATGAAATAATAGGTCAGTTCTGGTTTTTCCTCCCTCCCTTTCTGTAGAGACTCCTTTGGTGGAGGCCTCCGTCTCTGTGCTCACATCTTGGCAGTTTGCCTGTCAGGCCTGCCACACAGCTCTTGTTCTGGGACTCCTTTTCACTATCATCCTGTGAATGTTTTTGCTTGTCTGCCTTATTTCCTTGATCTCATGACATCCTATATCTTATTTTATTTCCTCCTTTTGGTGGACCCTACTCTCCAGAAGCTTCCTAAGAAAGGGTACACACAAGGTAAAATTTGGGGGAACTTGTCTATCAGTAAATGTAAGTGTGTTTGTTCTATCCTCACACTTGATTTATTTTTCAAGTGGGTTTCAGATTTTAGTGCTGCTTGTGAAAAGTTATAGATCATTTTGATTCCTAATCCTTTCTTTCTGGAAACTTGTAGACTTTTCATTATTTCTTCTCGCAACAAGTATTTATTTTGTACCTGCTATGTGCCAGGTACTGTCCCAAATACTGGAGATACAGTAAGAAACCAACCAATCATCTCCATCCTTGTGGAAATGACATTATAGTCAGAGTGGGAAAACAGAAAATGAAGATATAAAATAAGAAACTATATAGGACACCAGATAATCTACTTGTTATGTAGGAAAATACAGGAGTACAGTGTATAGTGAGTGATGTGGGGTGAATAGAATTTTAATTAGAAGTTTCACTGAAGACATTAATGAAAAGGCAATAATAAACAAAGGCTTAAAAGGTATAAAGGAGCCATCAATTACAGCCATCTATCTGAGGGAGAGTGTTCCAGGCAGAGGGAATGCCAAGTATCTAAATAGGACCATGCCCAGTGTTCGAAAAATTCCTAAAATGCTAACATCCTACAATGTCTGGTTTTGTATGAGTTGCTTTTCAATTACTGTGTAGGTCATCCCATGCATTATTTCAATTTGGAAAGTCATGTCGTTTCTTTTGCGAATTTTTTTGTATTATGCATTTGATAAGTTCCTCCTCTACACTGTCTCTGTTCTCTTTCAAAATACTCTTATTTGGATATTAGACTTCCAGAGTTAATCTTCCAAATTTCTTATTTTTCTTACTATTTTCAATGCCTTAGTCTTCTTGTCAACATTCCTGGAGGTTTTCACTATTTTATCTTTCAATTTTTCTTCTGAACACTTTTTTTTAAATTGTGTGTGTGTGGAGAGAGAAAGAGCTAGAGCATGCATATTTGGTTTTAATTATGGTTTACTCGCTAGAGGCATTCCTCAAATATCTTTTAGTACTGGGCCATTTATTAACATTCTTTTATAACTGACGACCAAAAATCTGATTGGAAGATTTGCTGTGCATAGGTTGAGTTTGACAAATGACAAGCTTCACGATGGTGTGATAGGGTAGTAATTCATTTTTTTTCAGTGGGTGACCTCCAAGTTTCAACATCTATGGATCTTTTGGGAACCATGAACAGAAAGAAAACTTGGAGTCTTACTAGTGTGCAAACTTTCATTTAATCTCCTTATTTTAAATGGTTTTATATCTTAGCCATAAGCTGTACCAGATGTTCCTAAAACTAGATAATACCTAGTTTAGTTTCTCCAGAGAGCAAGCGCTAGTCTTCTGCCAGAGTAAGCTGGGGGACCTGCTGGGCCATGTTCTTTTTTATAGACTTTAGCCAGTTCTCCTGTTTCCAGCCCCACCCTCTGCTTTTCCCATTCTACTCCTCTAGCAGAAGTTTGCTGGATTAATTTCAGCTCATGCTCACCTCAGCAGTCTCATCTGCCTTGTCTGTTATGTCGCATACCTTTCCTCCCTCTCTCCCTCCCTTTCTCTTTCTTTGTTTTTTCCTTTCTTTGTGGGCCGATACCTCTTTCATTTCTCAGTAAAATAGGATCATTCCTACCTTCCTCAGAGAGTTATTGTGACAATTAAATGACAAAAATGAATGTAAAACCTAACTCAGTGCCCAGCATATAGTAAGTACTTAATAGAGCTGATGGAGGCATATTTCACAAGTTCTGCTTTTCAATAGAGATTAGGGAGCTATTTCTCAAGAATATTGTGTAACAAATTCTTTCATTAAATGGGAGGCTAGACTGAAGGATCTCCAATATATTTTATATCTCTGAAATTATAATTGTATAAACTTGTGAGTAAATACAACTTTCTCCCATTTAATTTGATATTTGGCCTATACTTGTTACTGCCATGGAGTTAATTCCAATTCCTAATGATCCGTTGTACCGCAGAGCAGAATTCTCTCCTGTCTTTTTGCATTATCCTCTTGCCTTCCGGTGCTATATCAGACAATGCTCTGGGGCTATTTATAGGGTTTTCAGAAGTGGGTGGCCAGGTCCTTCTTCCTAGTCTGTCTTAGACTGGAAGCTCCATTGAAACCTGTGGGTGACCCTGCTGGTATCTGAAATACTAGTGGCATAGCTTTCAGCATCACAGCAACACGCAGCTGCCACAGTACGACTACCGGCAGATGAGTCGTGTGGTTCCCTGACCAGGAAACAAACCCTGGCCGTGGTGGTCAGAGCACCGAATCTTAATCACTAGACCACCAGGGCTGACTAGGCTAGACTAGGCAATGATAAAAATAGATAAATAAATTGCTGCTGGTGTTAGGTCCCTGGAGTCATAACATCTAGTGCGTCTCTTACTTCCAGAACACAATTTAGCAACTTCACTTTGATATATGTCAGATGTCAGATACCACGGAAACTATATAGCAGAGTCTTGATTCTTTACCATGTATATGCTTTTTGCATTTGTAGATCCATAGGCTGACTTTCCTAACTTATTTTTTCATTTTTTGAACTTACATTCTAGCTTCTTGACAAAATATTTTAACATATTATGACAGCTCCATACTGAGTGAATTGTGCATGTAATTAATCTTATAATGTTAAATGATAGCTTTTATTATCCCATTGTTCAAGATTTACAAATGACCATATTATTCTCCTTATCTATTAAGTATTATTATCTGTTAGTATCTGGCACTGGATGAGCTCCTCTCTATAACAATCTAAATTAACTACTAGTAATTCAAGTAATAAATTTATACACATTATAATCAAATAGCCAAAATATTGCAGAGCTTTAGGTCAGACCTGAACTCACTGGCCACACATGTTAATCACAAGGCCGGGAGATAGAAAGAGGAGCGACACTTTACGTATAAATCAATTTTAATTCAGTATTTATCTCCTATTTCTATGTAATTATGCAAGTCATATATAGCATTCATTCAGTAATTCACTCCTTCAGTCACTTATTCAAAAATCATTTGTTCTGGGTACTGTGTATTCTATAGATATCAAAATAAGTAATCACTTCTAGTTTGTCTGTCATGTAAGGAACTTGGAAATTGTCACTCCCATCCACATAACCACAAAATAACTTAACAAAATGAAAATAAACGTCTTCTTAGATCCATCAGAGAACTGAGATTCCAGGGGAAATTGTTTCCCCCAAAATTGAAGGGTCAGAGAATCACAACTTACCAAAGCTGATGTACAGGAATTTTGAGGGAATCAGTAGCAGTGTAGGAAAATTTAAACTATAATTGAGAAATTGCTAGAGGCTTGGAAGGGACAAGCTTGAGTTAAAAACCCAGGGGGAGAGGGCAGTCTTAGGAAGGCCACCACTCTTTTGTGAGTTTTAACTGCAAGAGCCCTATTTGTTCTCATGGTGAAAATGTGAGAAAAAAAAAATGACGCTGTGCTTCCAGCAGGGAGAGAGAAAAAGTAGCTATTTAAAAATATGTACAGAGCATTCTGGTCCTCTTAACAAGATCTGCCCTCAAGAAAACTCTTTTCCAGCGCCTAACCAACCATGGGCAAGAGTAATGCCCAACTCCCTTATCTTGCCTTCCTGTCTTACCTAACAGTGATGGGGAAGAGGAGACCAACTCTAAGAAGCACTTGTGAAAGTCATAGTCCAGGAGATCATTAAAGACTGAGACCTAATCATAAGACCACAGAAATCCTCACCTCCTCTCTCTAACACTTTACTGCCATATCAATAGGGCTGCAAAATAACAGACGAATAAAACAGAAAGAATGGCCTATCTCCAACCTCATTTAATAATTCTATAGGAAAACCCAAAGTCAACAAGGGAGATAAAAATGTAGACACCAGATGAAGTTTTAGCCTCTGACAATTATAGCTACAGAAAACAGTAAACACAGCCAAACCTCTAGTTAGATAAACATAAAACCTTACACTGAAGGCATATTTGCTTCAGTTCCATTTACCCAGTATATCATGTCCAGTTTTCAAAAGGCAAGAAACTCAGTTTGAAGAGACATAACAAGACTCAAATGTGGCAGAGATGTTGGAATTATCAGACTGAGAACTTAGAACAACTATGGTTAGTACGCTAATAGCTCTAATGGAATAAGTGGACAACATACAAGAAGAGATGGGTAATGTAGGCAGAGAGATGAAAACTCTAATAAAGAATCAAATAAAATGCCAGAAGTTTAAAAAAAAAAACTGTAGCAGAAATGGAAAATGCCTTTGAGAAGATTATCAATAGATCGGACACAGCTAAGGAAAGAATCAGTGAGCTTGAAAAAAATGTCAATAGAAACAGCAAAAATTGAAAGGCAAAGAGAAATAAAAAATGAAAAAGATATAACACAATATTCTGTTCTGAATAAAAACTGTGGGAAAATTACAGAAGGTGTAAAGGGAAGGGAGGAAAGAGGGAAGGAGGCAAGGGTAAAGGAAGAAAGGGAGGAAGGAAGGTAGGAAGAAACAGAAGAAATATTTGAAGTAATCATCACTGAGAATTTTTCCAAATTAATTATGGAGAAAAAACTAAAGATCCAGGAAGCTCAGACACCCCAATCAGAAGCTCAGAAGCAAAATACGAAAAATCTACACCTAGCCATATCATATGCAAACAGCAGAAAATCAAAGACAAAGAGAAAATCTTGAAAGGCAGGGGTCAGGGAACACGTTAGCTATAGAGGAGCAAGGATAAAAATTACATTGGACTTCTCCTCAGAAACCATACAAGCAAGAAGAGTGGAGTGAAATATTAAAGTGTTTAAAGAAAAATTATCAGTCTGGAATTCTGTATTCCCCAAAATTGTCCTTTAAAAGTAAAGGCTAAATAAAGAATGTCTTAAACAAACAACACTTGATGTCACTTGTCACCAGTAGACCTGCCTGACAAGAAGTGCTAAAAAAAATTCTTCAGAAAGAAGGAAAATATATATGTCAGAAACTCAGTCTACATATAGAAAGGAAGAGCATTAGCAAGAGAATAACGGAGGTAAAATAAAATCTTATATTTTTCTTATTCTTAGTTGATCTAACAGATAACAGTTGGTTCAAAATAATAACATCAACAGTATATTCAGTCTTTATACCTTATGGATAAAAGACATAAATGAGAGTAATATTGTAAGTGACAGAAGGAAGGAATTGGAAATACTGTGTGATAAGATACTTGCACTACCCATGAAGTGCTACAGCGCTATTTGAAAGAAGACTCGATTTAGCTGTAAATGTTATTTGCAAACTCAAGGGCAACTGCTAAAAGAAGTATAATTGATATGCTATCAAAGAAGAAGAAATAGAATCATACAAATGCCCAGTTAAAACCAGAGGAGGCCAAAAAAGAGTAGAAGACAAAAAGAAAAAACAAAGAACAAGAACAATGAGTATAAAACAGTAATAAATATGATAGATATTCATCCAACCATATCATTAATCACTTTGATCTAAATTTGCCAATTAAAAGACAGAGGCTATCAGAGTTCATTAAAAAAAGAAGAGACCCAACTATAAGTTGTTTAGAAGAAACCCACCTTAAATATAAAGACACAGGGCCAGCCACACAGCCGAGTGGTTAAGTTCACATGCTCTGGTTCAGCCGCCAAGGGTTTGCTGGTTTAGATCCTGGGCATGGACCTACACACCACTCATCAAGCTGTGCAGTGGTCGCATCCCACATAGAAGAACTAGAACGACTTGTAACTAGGATATACAACTGTGTACTGGGGCTTTGGGAAGGAAAAAAAATAAAGGAAGTTTGGCAACAGATGTTAGCTCAGGGCCAACCATTAAAAGCAAAGTGATGGAGAAACATATGCCATCCTAACACTAATCAAAAGAAACTGGAGTAGCTATATTTATTTTAGACAAAGCTGACTTCAAAGTCAGGAAAATTATCAGGGATAAATATGGGCATTACATAATGATAAAGAGGTCAAATCATCAAGAAGACAGTGTGTGTGCACCTAACAGCAGAGTATCAAACTATGTGAGACAGAATCTGGTAGAACTGCAAGGAGAAATAGATGAATACACTATTATACTTGGAGATACCAACATTTCTCTATCAGTAATTGATATATCCAGCGGGCGGAATATCAGCAAGAACATAGTTGAACTAAACCGTACCATTAATTAACTTGATCAATTGACATCTATAGAATACTTCAACCAAAAGTATCAGAATACACATTCTTTTCAAGCTCACATGGAGTATTCACCAAGATAGACCATATTCTGGCCATAAACACCTTAACAAATTAAAAAAAACAGAAATCATACAAAATATGTTCATAGACAAAAATGGAATTAAACTACAAATTAATAATGGAGACAGTTGGAAATCCCCCAAATAATTGGAAATTAAACAACACACTTCTAAATAATATGAAAAGAAGAAAATCTCAAAGAGAAATTTAAAAATATTTTGAATTAAATGAAAATAAAATATAATTCATAAAAGCTTTTGAGATGCAACCGAAGTAAGGCTTAGGAAAAAAATTTATAGCATTGAATGCTATATTAGAAGAGAAGAAAGATCTAAAGTCAATAATATAAGCTTCCACCTTAGGGAACTACAGAAAAAAAGAGCAAATTAAATTCAAAGTAAACAGAAGAAAATAAATAAAAATTAGAGCAGAAATCAATGACATTGACAACAGTAAAGCAATACAGGAAGTCAATAAAACCTAAGGCAGGTTCTTGAAAAAAATCAATAAAATTGATAAACCTCTAGCCAGGCTTACTCAAAAGAAAAGAGACAGAAGACACAAATTATTAATAATAAAAATGAAAGAGGAGCCATTGCTATTAATCCCATGGGAAAAGGATAATAAAGGAAAATTATGAAAAACTCTAAGCTCACAAATTGGATGACCCCTTTTTTCTAAAAGATTTTTTCACCAATCCTTAATCCTCAGTATAACTATAGCAATGGTTTTCTCAAAAGTAATTCTATGGGAGAACCAGTAAAATTGTGCCAGGGTACAACGACATGTGATTGTATGACTTACTCCGAAAGTAATTCTGGGCGTAAAAATAAATGCACAGTGAAATATGCCTTTGATAAGTGTTGCACAACTATGAATTTGAGGATTTCTTGGTAAATATGAATATAACCATTTCATTTGCAGCTTAAAAACATACACTTGTGCTTTGGTCTAATTATGAGAGAAACAAAACCGAAGTAGGTCCATTTCAATGTGGAGATGGGCGTTTGTTTGAGAAACAGGCAGAAGGAACACTGAAAAACAGAGCAAAGATTTTGAAGTAGTTTTATAGCTACTCCAGTGCAAAGAGTAAAAACCTCAATATTTTATAATGAAGTGTGACTCATTAATTTTAGAGAGAGAATTGTTGGAAATGAGGACATACCTGTTTGCGAAAAGTGAACTGTATCTTTAACTTAGCTATAAAGTCATCTCAGAAAATATCCATTAGTACTCTTAACACAAGTGACACAAATTTCTGGACTTATATCCCAAGATAAACTATAAAACACTTACCTGCATAATATAATGAGCTTGTTCTCAAAATGGAATCAATAAATAAAAGCCAATTAATTGTTGAAGTATATAAAATTAAATTATTCCTCAGCTTTTGAATTATTATTCTGTGGTAGTCCTTTTCCTCTTCTTTTTCTTTTAATTGTGGCAAAATCCCTTTTGTTTTATAATAACCAACCTAACGGAGGAAGAATATTGAATTGACTATGACTTCTGCCCAGAATAATTACAGACTCTTGGAATCAGACTAGGTTCTAACTCTAGATCAAATAATCTCCTTAATCTCTGTGAGCAGTAAATGATACCTACTTCATAGGATTTCCATAAAATTAAATATCATTGTAAAATTGCTCAATGAAGTGCTAGACTCAATAAATACTACTTCTGTAATACAGCTTTTTTTAAAAAAAATCCATGTATAATAGATGTATAATAGAATCCTTATCTTCCTTATTTTCCATTGGGAGTGTCACTTTTCCAGCTCATCAAATATCATCAAGTGACAAACCTAGAAATTAAAAAGATAATCAAACCTTTCTTTACTAGAAATTGCTATCTGATCTGTCCAGAAAAATATAGAGGAGTCTGAATCTTAAAGATTTTTGAGGTATAAAACTTTCACGAGCATTAGCAAACAGAATACTATATTGAGCTTTCATTTCTTATACCATAGCCAAGTCTCCTTCATAGAGTCAAAAGCTAAAGGAAAGTAAACAAAAAAGAGATTTTTCCACAAAGTAATGGTGATAAATATAGGCTAAATCTATACTGAAATTCTGAACGATCCTCTGGCTTTATGGAAGTCCATATGTTCAATGTAACATTAAGAAAACTGAAATACATTTGAGATCCACTTTTGAGTAAGCTAATGTGCATAAAATTTGAGCGGTGTAAAAGCTGCCCTTTACAAAAAGCATTTTGGATCCAGACATATAATTGAAAAAAATAACTTAATTGGACATAATACTAACAGTGATAGTCACCAATGTTTTAGAACAGTTTTTTAAAAAACAATTATGAATAGCAAATGCTTTCTTCTTGTGGAGGAAAAACCTGATGACTGTCTTAATTTGGACCAAAATAGTTTTTTTCCGAAGAACTGAACAATTGGCTAAACTGAAATGAGATGGTTTTCTTTTAAGGCATTCCACAATGTCTTTGCACTCAAAACAAATGTTTAGTAATAGATAATAAATATTTTTTAAAAAATTAAGTTTAAGAAGTATTTTGATTCAAAAACACTTTCTTTCTGAATGTTTACTTGGGAACCACATATCTATTTTTAAAGCTCATTTCCAAGTTTTTATAGCTTCTTAAATACAAATAAAGTTGTAAAATATGGTGAGTCTAATTGCATTTGCCAATGCTCATAACAGGCAAATTCTTATTATTGCTCAGCCTTCAAATTTAATTAAATTAAACCAGTGTTTATTTAGCTGCTACCATTTGCAAATATCTGCCCAAAGTGATTCAAGAGGAAAATTGGAGTAAGACATGTCTCCAGTCTTCAGGATGCTTATATATGCATGAAGATCAACTCTCCTGGTTTAATTTTTTTTTTAAGTTTAAAAAATTTTTTTTATTAAGGTTATGAAAGTTAACATCCTTGTGAAATTACAGTTGTACATCATTATTAGTCATGTTGTAGGTACACCACTTCACCCCTAGTGCCCTCTCCCCACCCCCTTTCCCCTGGCAACCACTGATCAGTTGTCTTTGTCCATGTTAACTACCACCTATGAGTGGAGTCATACAGAGTTTGTCTTTCTCTGTCTGGCTTATTTCACTCAACATAATACTCCCAAGGTCTATCCATGTTGTTGTGAATGGGACGACTTTGTCCTTTGTTATGGCTGAGTAGTATTCCATTGTATATATATACCACATCTTCTTTACCCAATCATCAGTTGCTGGGCACTTAGGTTGGTTCCATGACTTGGCTATTGTGAATAATGCTGTGATAAACATAGGGGTGCATGGAACTTTTGGAATTGCTGATTTCAGGTTCTTAGGATAGACACCCAGTAGTGGGATGGCTGGGTCATAAGGTATTTCTATTCTTAACTTTTTGAGGAATGTCCATACTGTTTTCCATAGTGGCTGCACCAGTTTGCATTCCCACCAACAGAGTATGAGGGTTCCCTTTTCTTCACAGCCTCTCCAACATTTGTCACTCTTGGTTTTGGATATTTTTGCCATTCTAACAGGTGTAAGGTGATATCTTAGTGTAGTTTTGATTTGCATTTCCCTGATGATTAGTGATGATGAGCATCTTTTCATGTGTCTATTGGCCATCCGTATATCTTCTTTGGAGAAATGCCTGTTCATGTCCCCTGCCCATTTTGTAATTGGGTTGTTTGATTTTTTATTGTTGAGTTGTGTGAGTTCTTTGTATATTATGGAGATTAACCCTTTGTCAGATAAATAACTTGTGAATATTTTTTCCCAATTAGTGGGCTGTTTTTTTGTGTCAATCCTGTTTTCCCTTGCCTTGAAGAATCTCTTTAGTCTGATGAAGTCCCATTTGTTTATCCTTTCTGTTGTTTCCCTCATGTGAGGGGTTATGGTGTCCAAAAAGATTCTTTTGAAGCTGATGTCAAAGAGTGTACTGTCGATATTCTCTTCTAGAAGACTTATTGTTTCAGGTCTAATCTTTAGGTCTTTGATCCATTTTGAGTTTATTTTAGTAAATGGTGAAAAAGAATGGTTGATTTTTCACTCTTTTATATGTGGCTGTCCAGTTTCCCAGCACCATTTGTTGAAGAGACTTTCTTTCCTCCATTGTATGCCCTCGGCTCTTTTGTCAAAGATTAGCTGTCCATAGATGTGTGGTTTTATTTCTGGGCTTTCAACTCTGTTCCATTGATCTGTGCATCTGTTTTTGTACCAGTACCATGTTGTTTTGATTACTGTAGCTTTGTAGTATGTTTTGAAGTCAGGGATTGTGATGCCTCCAGCGTTGTTCTTCTTTCTCAGGATTGCTTTAGCAATTCGGGGTCTTTTGTTGCCCCATATGAATTTTAGGGTTCTTTGTTCAATTCTGTAAAGAATGACATTGGAATTCTGATTGGGATAGCGTTGAATCTGTAGATTGCTTTACGTAGTATGGACATTTTAACTATGTTTATTCTTCCAATCCATGTACATGGAATGTCTTTTGATCTCTTTATGTCGTCATCAATTTCTTTCAACAAGGTCTTGTAGTTTTCGTTGTATAGATCTTTCACTTCCTTGGTTAAATTTATCCCAAGGTATTTTATTCTTTTTGTTGCAATCGTGAATAGGATTGAGTTCTTGAGATCTTTTTCTGTTAGTTCATTGTTAGCATATAGAAATGCTACTGATTTATGTATGTTGATTTTATACCCTGCAACTTTGCTGTAGTTGTTGATTGTTTCTAATAGTTTTTCTATGGATTCTTTGGGGTTTTCTATATATAAGATCATGTCGTCTGCAAACAGCAAGAGTTTTACTTCTTCATTGCCTATTTGGATTCCTTTTATTTCTTTTTCCTGCCGAATTGCTCTGGCCAACACCTCCAGTACTATGTTGAATAAGAGTGGTGAAAGTGGGCACCCTTGTCTTGTTCCTGTTCTCAGAAGGATGGATTTCAGTTTTTGTCCGTTGAGTATGATGTTGGCTGTGGGTTTGTCATATATGGCCTTTATTATGTTGAGGTGCTTTCCTTCTATACCCATTTTTTTGAGGGTTTTTTATCATAAATGGATGTTGGATCTTGTCGAATGCTTTCTCTGCATCTATTGAGATGATCATGTGGGTTTTGTTTCTCATTTTGTTAAGGTAGTGAATCACGTTGATTGACTTGCAGATGTTGAACCATCCCTGTGTCCCTGGTATAAATCCCACTTGATCATGGTGTATAATCTTTTTGATATATTGCTGTATTGGGTTTGCCAAAATTTTGTTGAGGATTTTTGCATCTATGTTCATCAGTGATATTGGCCTGTAGTTTTTCCTTCTTTGTGTTGTCCTTGTCAGGTTTGGGGATCAGGGTGATGTTGGCTTCATAGAATGTATTAGGGAGTGCTCCATCTTCCTCTATTTTCTGGAATAGTTTGAGAAGGATAGGTATTAAATCTTCTTTGAATTTTTGGTAGAATTCTACAGAGAAGCTGTCTGGTCCTGGACTCTTATTTTTGGGGAGGTTTTTGATTACTGTTTCTATTTCTTTACTTGTGATTGGTCTATTCAGATTCTCTATTTCTTCCTGATTCAGTTTGGGTTGGTTGTATGAGTCTAGGATTTTATCTATTTCTTCTAGGTTGTTCAATTTGTTGGAATATAGTTTTTCATAGTATTCTCTTATGATCCTTTGTATTTCTTCGGTATCTGTTGTGATTTCTCCTCTCACGTTTCTAATTTTATTTATTTGAGACTTCTCTCTCTTTTTTTTAGTGAATCTGGCTAAGGGTTTGTCAATTTTGTTAATTTTTTCAAAGAACCAACTCTTTGTTTCATTGATCTTTTCTACTGTCTTTTTTGATTCAATATCATTTATTTCTGCTCTAATTTTTATTATTTCCCTCCTTCTACTGACTTTGGGCTTTGTTTGTTCTTCTTTTTCTAATTCTGTTAGGTGTCGTTTGAGGTTGTTTATGTAAGATTTTTCTTGCTTATTGAGGTGAGCCTGTATTGCAATGAATTTCCCTGTTAGGACTGCCTTTGCTGTGTCCCAAATCATTTGGTACAGCGTGTTTTCATTTTCATTTGTCTCCAGATAACGTTTGATTTCTTCTTTAATTTCTTCAATAATCCATTGTTTGTTCAGTAGCATGTTATTTACTCTCTACATTTTTGGCCCTTTCCCAGCTTTATTCTTGTAGTTGATTCCTAGTTTCATAGCATTATGATCAGAAAAGATGCTTGATATTATTTCAACCCTCTTGAACTTATTGATGCCTGCTTTGTTTCCCAAGATATGGTCTATCCTTGAGAATGTTCCATGTGCACTTGAGAAGAATGTGTAACCTGCTGTTTTTGGATGAAGTGTCCTATAGATATCTATTAGGTCCATCTGATCTAATTTTTCATTTAATTCTATAATTTCCTTGTTGATTTTCTGTCTGGATGATCTGTCCATTGGTGTTAATGGGGTGTTGAGGTCCCCTACTATTATTGTATTGCTGTTGATGTCTCCTTTTAGTTTGATTAATAGTTTCTTTACGAATTTTGGTGCTCCTGCGTTAGGGGCGTATATATTTATAAGTGTTATGTCATCTTGGTGGAGCATCCCTTTTATCATTATACACTGCCCCTCTTTGTCTTTCTTTATCTGTTTTGCTTTGAAGTCTACTTTGTCTGATATAAGTACGGCAACACCTGCTTTCTTTTGTTTATTATTAGCTTGGAGTATTGTCTTCCATCCCTTCACTTTGAGTCTGTGTTTGCCTTTGGGGCTGAGGTGTGTTTCCTGGAGGCAGCATATTGTTGGATCTTGTTCTTTGATCCATCCTGCCACTCTGTGTCTTTTGATTGGAGAGTTCAATCCATTCACGTTTAGAGTGATTACTGAAACGTGGGGGCCTACTGTTGCCATTTTATCACTTGTTTTCCAGTTCTTTCACATTTTGTCCTGATGGAGAGCTGTTACTTTGTGTTATTGTCCTTCTGCTTATCTCCTTTGTTCTGGATTTTGTAACCCCTTTCCTTCTTTTGATTTTTCAGGAATGAGGTTCTTCCTGAGCATTTCTTGAAGAGGAGGTTTTGTGGCGATGAACTCCCTTAAGTTTTGTTTATCTGGGAAAGTTTTTATTTCTCCATCGTATTTGAAGGATATTTTCGCTGAGCAGAGTATTCTTAGCTGCAGGTTTTTGTCCTTCAGAGTTTTGAATATTTCATTCCAATCTCTTCTAGCCTGTAAGGTCTCTCCTGAGAAATCTGCTGATAGCCTTATGGGGTTTCCTTTGTAAGTTATCTTCTTCTGCCTGGCTGCCCTTAGTATTTTCTCTTTGTCGTTGACTTTTGCTAGTTTCACTACTATATGCCTTGGGGTTGGTCTTCTTGTGTTAATAAAGTTTGGAGATCTATTGGCTTCTGTCACATGAAGTTCCATCTCTCTTCCCATGTTTTGAAAGTTCTCAGCTATTATTTCTTTGAACAGGCCTTCTGCCCCCTTCTCCTTCTCTTCTCCCTCTGGTATACCTATAATCCTTATGGTGCATCTCCTAATTGAGTCGGATAATTCTCAGAGAGTTTCTTCATTTCTTTTTAGTCTTAGTTCTCTCTCCTCCTCTGCCTGCAGCATTTCTATATTCCTATCCTCCAAATTGCTAATTCTGTTCTCCATATTATCGACCCTACTGTTCAGAGAGTCCAGATTTTTCTTAATCACCTCCATTGTGTTCTTCATCTCCAGTATTTCTAATTGGTTCTTCTTTATAGTGTCAAGTTCTTTTGTGACATAGCTCCTGAGCTCATTGAGTTGTCTATCTGAATTCTCTTTTAACTTGTGGAGGTTTTTAATAATGGCAGTTCTGAAATCATCGACATTTAGGTTATAGATTTCATTGTCTTTGGGATTGTTTTCTGGGTGCTTATCATTTTTCTTCTGTTCTGGAGATTTAATATATTTTTTCATACTGCTTGATGGTGTAGATTTGTGCCTCCGCATAGAGATAGAGTTTAGTCGCTGCTTCCACTTGTTGCGACTGGTGTGGGGGAGGCAGCTGTTTAGACTGCACCAACCAGAAACCCTGTCAGCTGCTACTGACTAGACCTGGACTCCTCCTCGTAGTCACAGTGGTCCTATGGGGTCCCTCGTCAGTTGTGGGGGCAATCGCAAGGGGACCTCAGGCTGCTGGTGCCTACTGTTGCAGCCCACTTAGACGCACTCCCTCCTTGTGGTCTGCAGTGGTGTTGTGGGCTTTCCCAGCAGCCAGGAGCAGGATCACCTATAATTGCCACTTTGTCCCTATCAGAGCCCACAAGACCACACTTGTCCACTATAGGTCCCAGCAGAGCTATGGGTATCTTCTGCAGTCTGTTGTTAGCTCACCTAGCTGTGCTACTTTTGCCCCAGGGCCTTCCCGCCTTGCAATTGCCAGTCAGGACCTCTCCACTAGTGCTGTGCAGAGGCTTTCGCTGAGGCTGCTGTAGGAACCTGAACTTCCCCCCTGGGCTACGTAGCCATTTCACTGGAGCTCCACTCTGCCCCACTCCACTCTCACGGGATCTCTGGGAGCCCCTTGCCTCGTCTGGGACATGGCCAGAGTCCGTGGGCCTGGCGGTGGCTTGTAAGCTGCTGCCTTGTGGGGAATTCTGCTCTAGGGAGCTTCCTGGTGTTCTGAATGCTGGGCTGGGCCTCCCTGCCAATGGTGAGCAGAGGCCCTCCCTGCTGGGGGGGGGTGTGGGACCCTGGAGCATACCCCCAGGCTGCAGAGCCGGGTGTTGGAGCTCCACTCAGTCCCCAAGCACGTCCATGGGAAGTCCGGGCACCCCTGCACCGAACCGTGTGCCAGAGACCGTGGGCCCAGCAGCAGCTTGCGGTCTGGTGCCGTGCCGGGGAATCCGCCCTCTGGGAGCTTCCCTTTGTTCTGGATTCCGGGTGGGGCCTCCCTGTTAATGGCAAGAGGAGGCCTTCCCTGCCGGTGGGTGCGGGACCCTGGGGATTCCCCCTGGGCTTAGGTGTAATCGCGGGAGGCTTGAGTAGGGCTGTTGTCACCTGTTTCCACCGTCGCTCCGCTGGTGAGTGCACACTCCTGCCCTTGGTGTGTAGCGATGCTATGGGGGAGTCCGCTGGAAGAGAGCCTCCTGCAGGAACTAGGCTGTCCGGGGTTCGGGGGTCGGGGGTTGGAGAGTTTTCACCTATTTCCATCTCCTCCTGTGGGGAAGTCTGTCTGCCTTCCGACATATAGTAGTATGAGACTCTTAGGCATCTTGAGATGCTATCTGGATATCCTTTGTTAATCGGTGAATGTCCAATTAGTTGCAGATTCGACGGGGGAGAGACAAAGAAGACCACTCACTCTGCCATCTTGGTCCCGCCTATTAGCACACTCTCATTGCAATTGTCCTCTTAATTGGTTTGGTACCCAATGTAGCTGGTTGCTAGGCTCAGGGGCATACAGTTGTGATAGGCCTGAGGCCAACAAGGCTGATGTCAGTTCTCTGAGGAGTGCAGCTGAGTAGGGCTAGCCCTTGGCATGGAGGCACTCAGTTGTTTCAGGCTTTGGAAGGTGGGGCTGATCCTTTTTATGGCTATTTGTGAAACACAAGTCTTCTGCTGCTGATAAGCCTCACCCACCTCTGGACCACATACACTGTCAGCACAGTCCTGGTCCGTGCACACTTCTCAACTCCCTGGAGCATACCCCACCACCACACTGAAGAGGCCCCCACCTCTGCCCCAATGCCCCCCACAATTCACCAGGTCCTCACACAAGGCCTGCCCCACAGAGGCAGACACCTTTGCCTGCCTGTAGAGGATCAAGTCATTCAGTCAATGCAGGCTGAAAAGTAGCCTGAGGGCTTGCTGTTAGGTGGGGCCAGTCCCTAGGGCAGGTTGCCTGACCTAGCTGAACTGGATTAAATCTGTGCTCTAGTGGGTGTGGCAGACCCCTGGGCTAACAGCCTAAGGGACGCACCTCAATGGCCCCCCCCCCCCCCCCCCCCCCGTGTCCATATCAGCACGCCTGGACCAGCTCAGAACAATGGCCCCCACCAATGTCTCAGTCTCCGGAGAGGATCCTCCTCTCACCAAGATGCCCCCAGAGCCCACCAGGTGAGTCTCGTTTCACCAAATGGCAGTCAGCCTTCTCGCTGGTGATTTTAGGTTGCTGCAATGAGTGAGTTTGTGCGTGGGCCCTTTAAGACCCAGATCTTTTCGGCTTTCGGCGAATAGCTTTTCTGGGGTGTCCTCGCTGCAGTTAATAGCCAGCAAAGCCAGACAGTAAGACCCCCCTCTCAGTTGGGCTGAGTCTGAAGGATGGTTATAGCACTATTGCCCCCGCTCCAGACCTCACTCCTCCAGGGAGGGCTCGTACCTTAGGGTGGCTCCCGCCTGGCCAGCTGAGAAGCTCCGCTGCTCCCAAAGGTGGCTTTTGTCCTCTCTGGCCGGAGTTACTGCCTCTTTTGCTTTCATCAGGACTGTCTCTTGTCGTGGGGGTTCTTTTTCTCCAGTTTTCAGTTTTCAATCCAGGGCGATTCTTCCTAAAATTGTTGTAACCTGGTTGTGTTTGTCGGAGGAGGCGAGTTCAACGTCTGCTCACAGCGCCATCTTGCTTATTCCTCCTCTCCTGGTTTAACTGTGGAGGTACCTAGAAAAGTGAGGTGAGAAGAGTAAGACAAATATACTCATAATTCTAATATAGTCAGCCAAGTATTATGACAGACAAGATTTTCCATGATGATTGAAAGAAGAGAGAACAAGGTCAATATTCAATTCACTAATGTATAGCAAAGTTCCATTCATACATACCGAGAGAAGAATTGATTTTCTCTCAAGATAATTAAAAGTGGAACTTTTCAATTTATCTGAAGCTCATGTGACATTCAACTGGTCACTTAGTATTATTAGAAATTTACTTATATTCATTTCTTGGGAAACCACAAGGCTTTCAGGATCCTAAACTGAAGTGATTTAAACTTATATCCATGTGTATAAGAATAAAATATATATATAACCAATATAGTTTTAGTTTTATAAAATAATTTTCTTGGATTTAAGGTTGGTACTGTTATGTAAGGAAATGAACTTGGCTTATATTAATAAATTATCTCTCACAATATATTTTTTGCAGTTCCATTGAGTTGTTCTGACAGTAATTTTATAGTCCTGCAGTCTTGTTTTTAGGCTTAGAATATTGTTTTCTAATTAATTAATTCCTAAAATTCAAATCTATTTTTCAGGCTTTCTATGTTAACATTAGGAAAGATTTTAACATTGTTAAGGACACAATGGTAACATAGAAAAGTGGGCACAAAGCCAGACCTAAAGCTAAAACTTGACTCCACCACTAATGAGCAGTCAGAATTTGGGAAAGTCACATCGTTTCTCTCAGTTTCAGTTCTTCATCTGAAAACTATGATAATAACACCTGTCACACTTATCCCATAAGAAAAGACTAATTGTGAAAAAACTTAGGAGAGCTCTGAAAATACAAGGTATTATGTAAACATGAATAACAATGACACTTATAGCTCAATATTAAAATGGAACTTGTAATTTTCCAAATGTATACATACGTAGTTAGTTGGTTAGAAGAAAATATGCTTGTAGTTAACTTATACTGTGGAAGAAGCCTGATATATGGTGAAAAGGCCCTGCTTTCACAATCAGAAGACACAGACCGGATCCCTGGCTCAATCACTTTTCAGCTTTGTCATTTTAGCCAAGTCTTTCAAGCTTAATGAATCTCTTCAGTTTCCTCAAATGTGAAGTGGGGCTCATAGATCTGCCCTGCCCCATCCGCCTGAACAGACTGATGTGATGATGATGAGTTAAGATGATGTATGTTAAAGTACTCCATCAATTTCCAAACAAACAAAACTTTATTTTTCTCATCTTGATTTTATAAACAAATCTCTTTGTACAATGTCTTAGCTCTAGACAGGAGGTACAGGAATGAGAACAACCCCAGAGCTGGTGTGAGGTAGTCAGTGGCTTCCAAGCCTGAGTGACACATGCAGGATCAGGTTCAGAGTGGGGTTTGCTCCAGAGAAGCTGGACGATAGGAATTGCCTGTCACAAAGTTTTCCAACTATTCCATTTATTCAGTGCATGCTGTTTGCTGCCAGCATTACACTACAAGATTCAGGGAAATTACCCACCAAAGAGCTATAATATGCAATTGCTGCTCTCAAGGCATTTACAATCCAGGAAGAGAAATAATAAACACAAAAAATTATAATAAGGATAAAGGAGTTAAAATCACTTATCAAGTTACACAAAGAATAAGCTATTAATTGACAAATGATGAGTTGGGAAAATAGGCACTTTCACAGAAGGCTGACTCAAAGGAATCTTTTATTTTTTTTATTTTTTTAAATATAAGAGGCCTGATGAGCATATCTGTCTAAAGAGGGGAAGAATCAAGTGAGGGGAAAAGAGATTCAAGATGCAAGGGTGATTGGGAGTGAGGAAAGTGGGGATAATAGAGCGAGAAGTTTTCAGTAGGCACAGTGGAATTCGATCAAAGCACCAGCAAAGCAGATTTGGAAATGAGGAGGGGGGCAGAGCTCTGAGAACAAGGGCATTAGTAAAAGAATGATTATAGAAATGCAAATTTTGAAATGTAGAAGAGGAAGATGAAGAACATTGTGTCTTATCATCTTGACTGTAGGAGTGATTTACTGAACATACATACCTAAATCATGAAACTAGTAGTTTTCCAAACAAAGGGTTATTATGACCCATCTGTGGGTCATGACTCATTATTGGGTCATAAAATCATTTCAGTGCATTGCAACTAGTATGTTCAAAAATAAAACAGAATTAAAGCAGAAAATGCTAGAGTGTACTACATTTTGTAAGGGTAAACTTTGTTTCAAGAAATTTTGTTGCAGTTAAATATATGTATATGAGTATCTTGGGTCATGACATAAAATGGATTTCTTTCTGTGGAGAGTAATAAAAAAATTCTAAAGTCATAGAATCTCTATGAACTGAATAAAAATGTTGCCAAGAGGCAAATAGAGCTGAGATACAGCTTGCTGATTTAGATTTGTATTGGGCTGGTCAGTACGACGTCCTGCCTTTCTCCAGCGGTTCCTAGGAAAACAGAAGCACAAATAGAGAAAGGAGCTAGGGATATTTATCAAAGGTCGGAAACTGGACCCAGGAGAGGCAAAGTTGTTAGGGAATTAATGATGTCCTGGTGGTGGCTGAGGCTGGGTTTAATGTGGCTGACCTATGTTTCCAAACTAGTGCAGGGTGATCGTCTATTTTTAAACATCATTAGCTGTTGGAAAATATCTTTTCCACTGAGTTTCAAGTTTACCTTCTTTTAATGTCTACCTGTAATATCTATGGTTCTCTCTTCTGGCCACACTAGAAATCTAATCCCTTCTGTACAATAAGGATTTTTATGTATTTGAAAATCACTGTTTTCATTTGGATCTATTTGGGTCTAAATATGGGCACTCAATTTCAGACTCTGAGAGGCCTGGATACTGGTAATGGTGGGTACAAGAAATGAGTCGAAGCTCTAAGCACGGTAAGGGGCTGGTTTGTGCAGGACAGAGTTGAGTGAATTTGGAGATGCCCGAGTGTATGGGATAGGGATAGGTATGTGGATCCGCAGAAGCCAGAACTTATCATGAACCAAAGTGGAAACCACAGCATCACTGTCTGAACTCTTTGCCCTTCCTGCAAGTGGCACTGTGCCTTGAGGCAGGGCCTGGTACGCCAAAGGTCAGGAGTATGACCCTTTTACATCTTTATTCCTCTTTGTTCTTCAGCTTTTTCTCAAATCGTGGTTTTTTTCAGCCCTTCCCATATCCTCAGGACAGCATAATGCTTTTCTTTTCTAAATCATGTTCTTTTTAAAATGCCTCAAATGTATATCACTGGCTGGTTTATTGTGCTTGTGCACATGTAAGGTACTTGGTTGAATTTCTAATTAAGCTCTTTAAAAGTATTCTACTGGGGGGGCCTGGTGGCATAGTGGTTAATTTTGTGTGTTCCACTTTGGCAGCCCCGGGTTCGCAGGTTCGGATCCTGGACACAGACATACACACCACTCATCAAGTCGTGCTGTGGTGGCATCCCACATACAGAATAGAGGAGGATTGGCACAGATGTTAGCTCAGTGACAATCTTCCTCAAGCAAAAAGAGGAAGATTGGCAACAGATGTTAGCTCTAGGCCAATCTTCCTTACCAAAAACCAACCAACCAACCAACCAAATATTCTACCATATAAGCTGTTTCTGAATGACTGATTCTGTGGTTGATAGTAGTGACAGTCTCATTTATCTGTAGGGGCTCCTGTACACAGAACACAGATGAGTTTATTTATACCTATAGGTACACTGACATGGAGAATAGAAATTTTGCTCAATTTTTAACAATATGGAATTTCCTGAAATGTGTAGAATTTAACATGCTGACTTTTTATTCCAGTAGTTTCTAAAATTTTATTGAAAATATTCAAGGTTTCATCGAGATTATTTTCATTACAAATGGTCTCTTCTTGTTCAATGAGTGTTTAATATTGGCAAGCGCATTCTCAAATTGATAAATCATATCTAAATTCTGAATTAAAATAAATGTCTTATCTTTGTGACATAAATTATTCATCAAATAGGGATGAAATAATACTTTGTTAATTAGAAATATATTGAATAAAATGTCTAGTTTCTAATTACTAATATGTTTAAAAAAGAATCACAGTAACTTACAAATCATTGTATGCAAATTGTCCTTTTGTTCATAGGAAACTGAGGCCTATAGATGTTTAATAATTTTCCAAAGTCATTTTGCTAGTTAGTAGTAACAGAAATTAGTCTGTATTTCCGCTTTGAATATATACTTTTTCTCCCTCCAATTTTTGTGAGTTAATTCTGAAGTATTTTTAGGAGAGATATGTCTATCAATTCCCTCATGGTTATGAGAGCTTTGCCTCTGCTTGTTTATACAAAGTCCTTTGTGGGGTGACTTTTTTCTTTTTCTGTAGAAAGTTTACATTTTGTGCCACTGACATTAAGTCTTATGGCTACTTTTTTTTGGTGAAAAATCATTACATAATTGACCACATATCTCATCTTTCCCTAAATAATCTTTGCCACTTATAGTTTAGAACTGAACTTTCTCCTCCCTGAGCTCTTACTTGATTTATAGTTGACATGGTTCTTATATTTTCTGCTTATTCTCTTCATTTTATATTTGGTACATCTCGACTGGTTTTACTTTTTTTTCTTTACCTTAGATTTTTTTCTACTTTCATTTTTATCTTCTTTGGTTCTCCACTCTAAGTATTAATATCAAACCATAGCCTCAAACCTTGGGGCAGAGTATAATTTCTTACTCAGTACTTAACATTTTCCTACTTCATTATAATCTATAATTGCTGTATCCAATGGTTTTAAGAACATAGGCCAACAGGATTCCAAAAGGTACTTGGAATATTGTTTTAAAGACAGGACAGACTCGCTTCATTTTAGCCCACTCCTAATTGCACTTTGTTCTTTATTTAGATTTTAATTACTATTCCAAACTGCACAGTGTCTGCAGCAGATGCCGACAGTGTCTCGTCCTCATCACTCAGATCTTTGAGTGTTCTCTGGCTTTCTCCCAGGTGCCAGTACCTACACCTTTGTGCCTGAGCCATTTTGTTTTTGTTTTCCTTCCTGAAACCACAGAAGGCCATTTTGTCCTTATGTACAAGAGATGAGAGGCTGGACTAACACCACCCCTCCCCTCCTGCCCCGAGAAATCCCTAACAAACGACCTTACTGAGCATAAAGGTCGCAGTCCCTTTCTCCATAGACAAGAGAATTTGGAGGCATGGGTTTCATCCCTTTCCTAGTGCTTTCCATGAGAGGAAGCTTAAGTTGCCCACTGGGGCAGCTGGTCTAATAGCACATCTTTTATTGGCCTTCTTCCCTGCTCTGACCCATGCCTTCTACTCCCTGCCAGTGTTTTTTGTCCCTCCGAAATACACTACTTGTCTCCAACCCTGTCTCAGAGTCAGCTTCACTAATATCCTTGGCGTTATAATTCTCACATTTACAAAGTAGTAAAAACACCTGAATTTGGGGAGATTTAAATAAATGTGCAGGTCCTGACTCATAGTATATACTCTAATACCATTGCATCTATTTAAAAGAAATGTTATCTTTTACTGCTGAGCCCGCTCTCTCAGATGTAATTTTGTTTCCTCTACCTCAATAGGATGAGTTATTTTACACTGGGTGGACAGGGCCATGCCAGTGGTCACTAATGTGACAAAATTTGAGAGTTGCATATGAAGAGTTCACACATTTCTTTGTCATTGATGCCTATGATTCCATCGTCAGTCATGAATTTTCATGCAGTGAGAATAGTGTTTTTCCTACAGTCCTGTTTTAATGACTGCAAACACTACAGGGAAGAATAATGTTCAGTGAAAAGATATGGGAGAGCCTATTTTTTTTCTTTTTCTTTTTCTTTATTTTACCTCTAAAGGAACAAAGTACTATGATCTGTCACAGTTTGTACCAACTTTTCTTCACCAGACTATTTCCTACTCATCAAACTCAATTTGCAGGCCTCCTTCAAAGCTTGTCCTGATCCTTCAAAATTTTTGGTCACCTTTGGTGTAACCTGCCGTAGCTCCTAATATGTATTCCTATCAGAGCATGTAATCTATTGAACTGCTAACTTCTTGTTTATCTCACTAGCAAGATCCTAAATCGGTTGGACTGCATTATTTATCATTGCATCTCTAGTGGCTGGAACAGTGTTCAGTACATACGGACACTCAACTGTTAGATAATGAATTCAATTTATGAATATTGTTGGAAATAAGTAAGTTATTGCTAGATCTTGAAGTGGTTTTAATAAAAAATAAATAGAGTTATTTGCTATTCCATTTCCTTATAAGGGCACAGTTGGTTGCCTGCCTCGTTTATCATCCCTTCTTTTTTTTTTTTTTGAGGAAGATTAGCCCTTAGCTAACTGCTGCCAATCCTCCTCTTTTTGCTGAGGAAGACTGGCCTTGAGCTAACATCCGTGCCCATCTTCCTCTACTTTATATGTGGGACACCGGACACCTACCACAGCATGGCTTGCCAAGCGGTGCCATGTCCGCACCTGGGATCCCAACCAGCAAACCCCAGGCCATCAGAATGTGCGAACTTAACCGATGTACCACCGGCCGGCCCCTATCATCCCTACTTTTATGTCATTATGCAATTAACCATATTCCTGACCCCATTTTGTGACCAAGATTGAACTTCCTGAGGGTTAATCTGTGAATGTTTTTGACTCCAGATACAAAGAAGCCTTTTGCAGTACCTCTTACACCATAAAAAAAAAATAATAATGACAACTTCAAATAATATAATATTTGAATTTTATTTATTTTATTTAATTTCTGCTTGAGTAAAAGCAGAGAAAACTAGATATCAAAAGGATAGTTTCCAAAGCAAATATGACATAAAACAAGTTTAATTATTTCATTTTATTATGTTTGTAATAGTTTATTACTTAATTTATTAAGTATTGTTCTCCTAAATGTTGGAATATAGAGCTTATTATTTTGATAAGGAGTTAAATAATGTTCTTTACTTGCTCATTAATAACTATGTATTATAGCAGTGCTGCAGGAGAAGAACTTAAATTATCAAATGCCACTGAACACAGGCCAGTGATTGCTTTGTCTTACAGCAACAAATTCCAGTTTTGAATGTCAGCTTACACAATTCTTTATTTTAAACATATACATTTATGAAGACAATTGGGCCTTATCAAGAAGTGCTGTACCTGCCACACTGGGAACTATTTTTTTTATGGCAAGGAAAGCAAATAAATCAGTAGTTTTAATATTTGGAAACAGCATGTTTGGAATAATGAGTTTGTTTTAGTCATTACTATCTTAAAAATATCTAGCAAACAGAGCAATGATTTCTTTAAATTTAAAAGCTAGAAAAGCTAAGTTTGTCATTAAATTTTGGGCACAGAGGAGTTATGTTTGCCACTTTTTAAAGTGAATGCTAATCAACATGCAAATGAGCAATTTAACCCTTTTCAAATTGGAAAAAACCCTTGAGACAGTTAATTTCATAGTTAGTGTTGGCTAAATCACTGTAAGATGATTCTTCCTATTTCATTATATAAGAAATTACAGAAACACATTATCAGACTTTTCTATGTCGAATAGAATGAATGACAATCCTGCCTGACAGAGAATATTTTATTATTTTGTTTGTGTGCTAATGTCTTACTTCTTCTGCAAGAGTAGAAACAAAAACCTCCAGACTGAAAACTGTAGATGCGTAGATGCAATGCTGTTCTGCGTTACTCTGGTGAACTGCTAAGATCTGGGGAAATTCAGGTAATGTTGTTACCCAAAGCACTGAGATTTTGACACAAACACTGTTTCTTTTCTAGACCCAAACGGCAGGCCTGCCCTGCTCTTTGGCCTTTTGGGTTCTTGTAGCTAAATCTCTTGCTGACAAAGTTCCCTGAGATTCTGATGTTGGCCAGCATCACATTTTTAGGACTAGAAAGAGCTAGAAAATCTGAGATGCCAGTGAGGTCACCACAGCAGTCTGTCTCTCAGGTCTTGATCTCTACTTGTATGCTGATTCAAGATCCCTGAACTGGTCAGTTGTTCATTTGCTAAATATTTCTTTCAACACATATTTAGTATGCATTTATAATGTTCTAGATACTTTTGGTCCACCCTCTAAGTCCCAGTTAGAAAAATTAACTTAGGGGCTGGCTCTGTGACTGAGTGGTTAAGTTCGCGCGCTCTGCTGCGGGTGCAGACATGGCACTGCTCGTCAGGCCACGTTGAGGCGGCGTCCCACATCCCACAACTAGAAGGACGTGCAACTAAGGTATACAACTGTGTACGGGGGGGTTGGGGGAGATAAAGCAGAAAAAAAAAAGAAAAATTAACTTAAACTGATAACTAATGGAAGCTCACATTCTGAGTGATCACAATATGTTGAGACTAGAATATTCTTCCTTGAATATCACATATATGCAGAAGATAGCTATATATATCTCATATATATATATGAAATGATACATACAACATATATGAGAGAAGTTTTTGTTTTCTTTTTTAATGGATCCTGAGAGGAATGTTTGAGAATCCTATTTGCAGACACTGCAGGATTATAAAATGCAATCTGATTTTCCCCAATTGACATTAATCTTCCAATGCAAGTACTTAGCCTTCTGTAAAATTATTTGGTAATTAATTAAAAACAGCCTTTTTCTTACTCTTGATATTGTAGAAATGAGCCCCTTTGAATAAACTTAAATATGTGACTAAAACATAAATGAGATCAGGTTGTTACAAATGAGAGAATTAATCATTTGAAGAAAATGTTTCTAAACATTTAAGGAAGTACATGGCGGCATAGTTTATTGGTACTTTAATAAAAATAGATAGAAATAATAGAGGGGCTCCCCAGATGTATATATATTATAAAATATAGGATGCTGCCATACTGGCAGGGTTGCTATTTTTAGCAAACTAAAAAAAAACCAATGCTCAACTCTATTTGAGTTTCAGGAAACAACAAATACTTTTTAGTATAGCATGTCCAAAATATTGCACGGGACATACTTACATTAAAAATATATTGATTTTTTAAATCTGAAATCCAAATGTAATTGTGCATTCTCTGCTTATCTGGCAACCGTACATACTGGGAAAAGATGTTTGAGTTAAAAAAAAAGCTGATTATTCTAATAATTTGTTTTTCCTGCAATGAAGGAAGCATAAAGAAGAAATATTTCTGAGATATTTTCAAAGGAAGCTTGGAATGCAATCTTAGCCATTGTGTTAAGCTAAACAGAGAAAAAAGTCATAGTTTTGCTTTTTTTTAACTTCGGCTTTCTATTGCTATTGAACATACAATATGTATGTATTTGAGAGTCAAAAATTCATATGGTAAATAAATGCTGTAGATGTAAACCAAGTATCAATGCTTCAAAAGCATTTCTCCAATATAAAATGTTAGGGCAGCTTTTTATACTTCCAAATACATAAAAAGTAAAATGGAAAGTGTTTACATTTTAACTAGCTTTAACACATCTATTGTATAATAAATTCAGAGGATAAAAGATTACTGCTCCTATTTTACCACTCTTTTTAAATTCCTTCAATGTTTTCATTTTTCCATAATGTAGTTAAAAAGAGGAAAATCAGAACTGACAAATTATCTAGTCAAACCATTTTAATTACGTAGATAATGTAAGTGGAGCAGAAGTCTGCACATTTATAATGCTCTTTTCAACATTGTAGAGCTTGTAATATTCAACAGTTGTGAAATGTGGAGTAATATATGTGATCTCAGAATTTTCTATGTTGCTTGTGAATAGAGGATTCAGCATGTATCACATCTCAATTATAATGATTGCATATAGATAAATGTTTCAAAACCTACTACATGTGAGGCACTCTGCCAAGTACTTTGCAAACATAATCTGCTTTATTACGTTGCAAATGAGTGTTAATATATTTGAAAAATGGCATAAGTACTTCCTTTTCAGATAGTACGTTTTGCTAGATTCACCATGTAACTCTTCTAATTATAATGCTGAATAAAATAAACTGCACAAAAATAAGAAATCTACCAAGGTCAAAATATGAAGAAATCTAGAACTCTGGAAAGCAAGGGTTAAAGAAAGTCTTCACCTGAAGAATTTTGTGAAATCCTGAAGAATTTGACCTTTTTAAATACAACTTCATGTGACATGGAGACAAAAAATAAAGCCCAAGGTATGGAGTCTAAATAAACCTGGAACATTACCATCCTCAGTGTGGTGGCGGTAGGGGTAGGGCACAAGGTGGAAAGAAGGGTGCAAAATTAAGTACTGCAAAGTACGGAACAAAAACATTCCAAAGAACTCTGTCCATCATGCCTTGATGCTAGGGGAGGGGAGGAAACCCTGAAAATTATGTCCTCCTCCTCAGCAGATTGTATTCTCAATTTTCATGATATGAAGAACTTCAAATTTACTTATTTTAAAATAGCGTCAGGCAACTAACACAGAAGAAATACAACTCTTCTCTCAAGGAATGGCAATTTAAACTTTGACCTCATATAATATCCAAGTTGAAGTTCTGAGGAGAATGAACAACTCAGAGACAAAAGTCATGAAGGGTAATAGGAAAAAGCCTCCATGAAGGAGAGAGAATCAAACAAACATTAGAATCAGACCCACAAAGATATAAGACTCTGAAAACTTCATACACCAAATTATAAACTTAATTTTGATTAGGTTATTTCTTTTTAGTGAAAGAGAAGCTTGAAAACACAAGCAAGCAAAAAGAGACTCAGGAATATTTGGAAAATAACAACGAACTTGAAGAAATGAAAAATATCTTAATTAAAATTTAAAAACAACACCTCAATGAATGATTAACCATGGCCTAAGAAAGGATTGAAAAAGATAGACTTGAAGAAATTACTCAGAATTCATCACAGACTCATCACATTTGTTCATTGCTTTTGTCTGGGAAATATGAAGAAAGGAGTAAGAGACATAGAGGAGAGATCGAGACAATATAAGGTGTGTCTATTTGGATTCTAGAAAGAAATGACATAGGCAATTGGGAAAAGTCTACATACAAAGAAATAAATTATAGCTGAAAAGTTTCCAACATTATTAAAAAAAAACAATTTTTCAGAAGTAGGAGCAAAGGAAATCCAAACGAAAAATAAAATCTACACTTAAAATCGTCAAAATCATCAGAAAGATGGAGAGAGACAGAAGGCTGAAAGAGTGAGAGAGAGATCATAAAAGCAAGCAGAGAAAAAAGGCAATTTACCTAGAAAAGGAGCAGCAATTTGACTAATGACTCACTTCTCAGAGACAAGAATAGAGGTAAAAAGCAATGGAAAATCATTGTTAATGTGTTGAGAAAAATAAATGTCAAACTAGAATTTCAGATGCAATAAAACTCTTTCAACAATAAGGGCCAAATGAAGGCATTTTTCAGAGAAAAATAAACATTGAGAGAATTTACTGCATATAGACTCTCACTAAGTTAAATTCCAAAGAATGAATTTCAGGAATAAGAAAAATGATAACAGAAGTAAAGTCTGAAGTATAATAACAAATTAGAAAAAAAGATGTTGAAATATGTGTAAGTAAATTCTAAAAAAAAAATCACTGTCTAAAATAGTAATGATGCAGTCTAAATGTGGGAATAAAACAACAGAACAAAAATACAAGGCAAAAGTAACATGTAAGGTGGGAGAGGAGTATGATTCAAGTCAAAATATATCTGTTTTGTTCTGGAGAAGAGTAAATGTACTAATCAACTTTAGGGATTCATTAAAGTGCGTGATAAAATAGCTAAGTTAATCACTAAAAGAATAAAATGTAAAGACTATAACTGTTTAAATAGTAGAAGAGGTTAAAATAACCAGTCTTTGATCACAGTGGAATTGTTAGAAATCAATTATGTTTTAACTGGAAAATTTCACATATTTGAAAATTTTTTAAATTACACCTAAATTCTTGTGAATCAAAAGAAACGTCAAAATTAGTAAAGGAAATGTTTATTTATTATTGAATAAATTTAAAATTGCTGCATTTCAAAACTTCTGGCCTGTACTAAGGTAGTACTTATAAGGAAATTTATAGTTTCAGAGCTTAATTTAGAACAGAAATAAGGCTAAAAGTTAATAAGCAAGGTATCCAAATTAAGAAATTGAAGTTTTTTTAAAAAAAAACCAAGAGGATAATTCAAAGAAATTTAAAAAAATGGAAATATAAAAAGTAAAAATTAATAAAAAGTGCAACAGAGAGAATCAACAGAGTTAAAAGACTATTTACATAAACTAATAAAAGATATTATCCCCTCGATAATTAGATAGAAAAGGTACCTCAAATACACTAATTTAAAAGACAAAATATATATGACTAGAGATGCTGTTGGTATTATGCAACTAATAAAAGAATATTATGAAAGCTTTATGCATATAGAAACTTAGATGAAATGAATACATTCTTAGAAGAATTCAACTCATCCAAACTGACTCCAGAAGAAATAATAATCCTGAATGGTTCCATCACGATCAAAATAATAGACACATTTAAAAAATTGTTTCTCATTGTGATAATACCAGGTTCAGGTAGTTTCAAAGGCAAATGTTTTTCAGGTAATTTCAGTATTACACAAACTCTACCAGAGCATATAAGAAAGAAAAGCTGACAACGAAAACAGAAGAGTATAAAAAATAAGAAGGAAAATTACAGGCCAAAATAATTCATGAACACATACAAAAATACTAAATACATTATTTGCATCTAACTCCAACAATTTGTAATATAGAAACATATAACATAAGCTAAGCTGGAGTTATCCCAAGAACACAAAGCCCATTTCTTACTAGAAAGTGAATTAATGTAATTCATTTCATTATTCCTGTAGTAAATGTAGGGGGAAAATTTAACACTCAATATCTAGTCAGGATAAAAATCCTTAGGAAACTAAAAATAAGAGGGAATTTCCATAGCACAGTGGATGATTTTTACTAAGATATAATAAACATCATGTTAATGGTATATATTGAAAACTCTGCCTTAAAACTACTAACAAGGAACAAGTCAAATGTTCCCACTATCACAATTTCTATTTAATGTTGCATTGAAGACCCAAGCTAAAGCAATGAGATAAGAAAAAAAGAAGTATAAAAATTGGAAAGGAAGAAACAATGCTGTCTTTATATCCAGATAACATAATTGAACTTACTGATTATTAGAATTAATAAAAACAAATTAGTCATGTTACAGGATAAATATCAACATTCAAAAGGAAATTGCATCTCTATATATCAGTAAACATCAATAGGAGAATATAATTGTATTTAAAAGATAAAAATTATAATGACATCAAAAATATAAGATGCCTAAAAATTAAACTAACGAAAAGTGAGTATAAACTCTTCCGATTTTGTTGAAAGATATTAAAGAACACCTAACTAAAAGGAAAGAAACATGTTCTTAGACATAAAACTTCAGTAATATACAAGTGCCAATACTCTATCAACTTAAAATATCTTCTCAAATTAAAAAAAACAGTTTCAACAATATTTTCTGTTTAATGTGGTAAAGTGATTCTAAATTAAAAAGTGAAAGACTGGGGTTGGCGTGGTGGTGTAGTGTTAAATTTGGCACTCTGCTTCAGTGGCCCAGGGTTCACAGGTTCAGATCCTGGGTGTAGACCTACACACTGCTCATCAAGCCATGCTGTGGAGGGGTCTCACATACACAACAGAGGAAGATTGGCACAGATGTTAGCTCAGGGACAATCTTCCTCAAGCAAAAAGAGGAAGATTGCTGATAGATGTTAGCTCAGGGCCAATCTTACACCCACACACTCACACACACAAATGAAAAACCAAAAATAGCCAGAGCTCTATTAAAGAAGAAAAACAAGGTGAGGAAATTTTCTTTTAAAAATCAAGTTTTATTAAAAATTATAATGATTAGGAGAGAGTGATGCTGATGAAAAGATAGACAAGTAAACAAGCAAATGAAATAGCAAGCTCAGAAATCATCCCATTGATGGATGCAAATTTGATTTATAGCAGAGTGGGCATTGCAGATCAGTCTGGAAAGGAGAGTCTATTCAATAAGTAATATTGAGAAACTTGGTCATCTATTTGAAAATAAAATGAAACTGGATTCCTACCTCACACTCTACACAAATAAATATTAGGTAGATTAAAGACATATGTATAGCTAAAGGGAATGTCTTTGTAATTGTGGTGAAGGAAAATTTTTAATCAAATCATAAAAAATATGGAGTCCAAAGGAAGAGGTTGATAACATTGATATAAAATATTAAGAACTTGTGTTCATCAAAAAACACTGTACAGATAAGGAAAATACAAGTAATCTGTAAGAGATATTTCTAGAATTTACAACTGACAGATAATTAATGTTCAGAATATAAGCAGTAAGAACAGATGATTCATAAAAATAGGTAAAAAACACAAATAGGCGTTGTGCAGAGGAGAAATAGAAATGTTCCATAAACTTATTTTTAAAAAGCTTAAACTTTAATAGTAATCAGGGAACTTGAAATTAAAACCACAACCCAATTTCAAAACATAACCATCAGATTGCAAAAATTAGAAATTTGTTCAACATTAATGTTAGGGTGAGTCTAATGATAGAAATCACTTTGTTGATTTTTACTAAAAACAATTTAGCTACGGGTACGCTCTGTCACCAAGCAAATCTATTCCCATGCATGTAGACTAGAGTAACTCTTGTACGTTTTCCTCAAGAGGTATTTGATATTGTCAAAATTATTTGTAATAGCAAGAGATTGGACACAACCCAAGCAAGCTATCAAAAGTGGCAGGCAAAATGTATTGAGGAAGCGTTATACAGTGAAATAAAGCATTTGGAAATAAACATTCTATCACTACTGCATCTAGATGGATGAATCTTAAAAACATAATAACGAGCAAACAAAGCCTACTCATAGAAGAATAAGGGTATGATTCCATTTGCATAAATCTCCAAAATATGTGAAACAACACCGTACTGTCCAGGCTTACAAACATAGGTGGTAAAATGATAATGCAAGTCACGCGGATGATCGGCACACAGATAACAGTGCAGTTGGGTAGAACAGAGGCTGCTATCGTGCTGGCAGCTGATGATATTCACTTTCTTAAGTCAGGTAGCGATTACATAGGTGCTTTTAAAAGTATTATTCTCTGAACTGCATATGTTTAATTTTAGTTTACTTTTAATTTATGATAAATATCAGAATTAATTTAAAAGATAGCATATGTATATAAAACTTAAAATTCCATTGTGGGCCAGGTGATTGAGTTTGACAAGCTGGTGCTGCTCCTAGAGTGTTAGTACTCTATAAAATGGCTCATTAAAGAACAAATTTTAGGTTGCTTTCTTCTCATCAACTGTGTTGAGTTTAATTAAAAACGCACATAATAACCTGAACTAAGAGGGAGTATTCTCTCCTGCAGCAGGAGAAATTTCCCTCAATTACACAGTGACATCAAATACTGCAATTAATTCCTGAAGGAAATTGTTGAATATCCTTCTATGAACTCTTTTAAAATTTGCTATGAAACTAGCATATTATATGTAAACTTCTGCATGGCTGTTCCTAAATAAAATGCTATATTTCATGATGTGATGGAAAAAAATACTGGGAGAGGAATCACAATTTCAGTTCATGTTGGTTTTGTCTCTTCTAAACCTAATCTCTGAATCCTAATTTCATCATGTCTAATGTCCATACCTAGTTGTGTTGTGTAAATAGTCATATGAGATTATGCTAACAGCAATTCCCTTTACATATGAAAGGAGTTACTGCTCTTCACCTTTAATCACTTTTTTTTTCAGCATGAAGCTCTACACATTTTTTCAGGTTCATTATATAGACTTCAATATCTCATAGTCACCCGGTCCAAATTTGCCAATCTTGAAAAATTCCCCGTCAAAATATGTCTTTTTTCTCCTTAATTGCTCAGGATCCTGCTCTCCTTGGCTAATGAAAATGAACATTTAGCCATGTCAGTGAGGCTGTGTGTAATTAAGGTCATGGTAATTAATCTTGGCTGAATTGTCGTGTTGCAATAAAATAATTTAGGAAAAATCAGATAGGCTGAATAAATAGTTATTCCATAAGCAATGCAACACTCTTTGTGGTTGGAGAATCAAATACAGGTAAAGATAGTAATAAAATTTATAGGTCAATTTATAATGAGGTATGGTACTTTATAGCTTAGTCGTTTGAATCCTCCTTGCAACTGAGTCACTCTCTCTGGGTCCATTAAAAGGTTTATATTCACTTTTTCATGTTGAATTGACAAGAAGCATTTTTGGAAAATACGAATCTAGGACTTAAGTACCTTTCTCTAATTAATCCTAATTTTAATGAAGAAGGTGGCTTTAGAAAAACCTTTTGAAGGAATAAAAACACCTGTGAATTATCAAAACATGCAACATTCTTTTCTCCTTGTCATCTTTGTTGATTAGCCTGGAACTTAGAAAAGAAAAAAAAAATTATTGAGTAGAGAAAGGTCATTTGTCATCTAGGTTTGCTTAATTTCTTTTATTGTTTATGTTCTCAGAAAAGTCGCATGTCTTTCTTCTGTTGTGGGAATTTCTCTGCTATCACTATTCAGTTATGCCTCCTGTCCATGTTTGTTATTTTCATGCTTTGGCAGTTTACCATAATGGTTAAGAGCTGCCTTCTGGAGCCTGGTTGCTAAGGTCCGTACCCTGACTTCTCCATTGACTAGCTATGTGACCTTGGGAGAGTTACTAACTTCTTTCTCAAAACCTCGTGGTGAGGATTAAACAAATTAGTACATGCCAAGCGCTTAGAACCGTGCTTGGTATACTTTAAGTAGTATGTAAATGGTTGCTCTTATTATAACTACAGTTACATTTATATAGATGTGCAAATTTTTCATGCATTTCCCATGTCTCTTTCGTGCTTTCCATCTCTGTAACCTTTGGAGTTACATTACGAGCTCATTCCTTGGTTTGGTGCTTCAGGGCAACTAGGTGCTCACCAACTGTGTCCATCTTCCTTTTTAGTCCATATAATCAGGGTGTGTTTTTTGTTTTTGCTTTTTACTTCAACAACTGTATTTTTACATTTCAAAATTCTCTAAACATTTCTTTTTTCACAATTACCTATTCTTGTTATGGGTATGATATCCTCCTGTATCGCTCTGTAGATATTAATATTAATATATGTTAAGTATATACTTTAAAACTCTATTCTGATTGCTGTTAACTCTCTTGACCCATGTAAATTTTCGATTAGTTTGATTTTCTGTCTCTCTTTCAGGGTTCTGTTTAATATTTGTTGCTTATTTGTGCACTTGTCTTTGTAGCTGAGATGTACTGTATGACTGTCTCCTCTTCTTGTTCAGAGAGATACATGCAAGCTGCTCTGTGGCTGTTCTCTTTTTTGGTGACTGAGAAAGCAGCATCCCTTGGCCATTGGTTTTCTGAGTGTGGGTACTCAAAATCAAATGTTGTCAGCCATTTGGGATACATTCATGCCTCTCTTTTGCTAAACTCCTTCACTTGCCATTTCTTCCTGGAGAACTTTCCATCACTGTTGCCAAGGGTGACCTATCTGCCTGCTTCTTCTGTGATACCATAACTAAATAACTCTGCTTCTTCCTCCTTGCCCCTCCCCTGTCCATGGACTCTACACCCTTCCAGCATGGACCATCAGGATGTTGCTTCTATATTGGCTCCTATGATTTGCTCCATGACGTTTTTCTTTTTGCTGTTTATTTCTCAGGGATTCTCTAGAGTTTCTGGGTTCATCTAGAGTGACTGCTTTTGTTTTAAAGTGGGGCTATGTATTTATTTATTTTTATATATGACAAAATCGTGTATATGAATTTGAAGCAGGAAGAGAAAACTGTATAATGTATTCAATTCTGCCTTCTTGAGACAGAATTCAATAGATATTTTAGTAGGTTGAATTGTTGACCCTCAAAAATATATGTCCCTGTCCTAAAGCTGTGAATGTGACCTATTTTTTTAAAAAGGGTCTTTGTGGGTGTTATTAAGTTAAGAATCTCAAGATCAGATTATCCTGGATTAACTGGATGGGCTCTAAATCCAATAAATGTCCTTGTAAGAGACATACAGGGAGACGGAGGAGAAGGCCATGAAAAGATGGGGCAAAGACTGGAGTTCTGCAGCCACAAGCCAGGGAATACCAGGAACCATCAGAACTAGAAGAGGCAAAGAAGGACTCTCCCTATGGTTTTACAGGGAGATCAGCCCTGCTGACATCTTGATTTCTGCCTTCTAGCTGCCAGACTATGAGAGAACAGATTTCTGTTGTTTTAAGGCACCAAGTTTGTGGTAATTTGTTATGGAAGACCTAGGAAACTAATACAGATATCCTCCTTCTTGAATACCCACAACATCAATATCAGAAAACAATATTGCCTCCTGCCTAACAGACAAAATTAAGACCAGTACACAAAAGCTTCCTCAATTTCCTCCTTGTCACTTACAAACGTATTTTTATTTACATCTATACGTACCTCCCGTGTCCCTCTTACTGTTCAGTTATCTTTATGTTAGTGACCCTATCCCACTTCTGCCTCTGCTTTACTAACTGACCCCACTTTATAATCTAGTGGAGATTGTCCTTTTACATATGAACATGGCTAAGCCTCCTCCAAATAAAAATTCCTTCAGATTTAGCACATCACCCTCTACCTTCTGCCCTCCACCCTGTCTTTGGTTCACAACCATCAGAGAGAGAGTAGCCTGCACTCACTGTCCTTTCTGTATCCTTTATCTCAGCCTAATACAATCTCTCCCTGGGGCCCAACACACCACTGAAAGCTAACAATGCCAGTGCCCTTCACATTTCCAAAGCTTATATACACTTTTGATTCTTATTTTAATTGACCTCTCTTTGGCTTGGACCCGGACCACTGCCCCCAGCTTGGAGATTTAATCTCTACTTAGCTTCTCCTGTTTCCTCTAATTGGCTAACAGTCCCTTCTTGATTTCACATACAGGCTTCTTATCCCCTGATCCCCATTAAATATCAGGAGTATTATCCTAGATTCTGCTTTTGTCCATCCCTTCTTCCCACATCTCATCCAGGTGACCTCATCCATACCCATGATTTTTCTTAACTTTTCACACTGGGGAATCTCAAATATATCCTCCTAATTTATAACTTGTTTTGGGGCTTCAGTCCTGAACATCCAACTGCCACCTACACATCTACATTAGGATGTTCCAAGGATAGTATAAACTTTAACATTTATCTTTGACATCCTCCAATCTCTACTCTAAACCTTTTACTTTGTATTATCTATTTTATTGAACACACTCTCCATTCAAACAATTAAAAAAACAGAATACTGTCAGCATCCCGAATCTCTTTGTGTGCCCTCCCATGTCATATTTTTGTACCTAATTAAGTAATTATTTTATTTCGGTGTATGACATGTAAAATTGGATCTAGAATGATAAATGGTTTTTAGCTCAAGCACCATATCCTATTGATTTGTAGAGGCTGCCTAATGCACAGGGTTAGGAGGATAGGGAGGTCCTCTTCAGAGTCACAAGGAAGACTGCTATGATTGATGCTGGATAGACAAAATGGCAAGCAGCATCTGGCCCTGAATTCATTTTCCAGGATCATAGATTATAAAAGTCACAGGACAAGTGTGTATTTGTATGTTTGTGATTTGTAATAAATTATTATAGCAAATAAATGAATGGGCACAAAAAGGATGTTTGAGGTGGTGGGAACAAAATCAGAAAGGAGTGGTGTGGAACTGAGAAGATGCTAAGGAGAAGCTCAAAACTTAATTGTATAGAGCTGAAGCTTGTGTCCAAATGTAGTTGATGGGAGAAATTTAGGTTGGACTTTTACTGGTTAAGGCCATTTATAGCAAGTTAAAGAGTTGAATTTAAATTAATATAAAAAGATAGAATCCTGTCCCTACTTGCATTGCTATAACTTATTGTTTTATTCTATTTAAGTTTTTTGGGAAAAAAAAACACTTATAGGGTAATCTGAAAGAATAAAATGATACAATGTTAATCAATAATAAGTACATTAAGAAAACAGCAACAAGATTATTTTTCTACGTTAAGAAGTAGGAGTAACAAGAGTAATACATCTTCTGCCTGCAGTGTCACCTGCCATCTGGTTGTCCCTTGATCCCTGGCAATAGTTCCAGGCAGAGATGGAAGTCGGCCCTGGAGTGGGTACAGACACTTTAATTTTCGCTAGGGCTTCAGAGTAAGTTTCCATACTGCAGTCCTTTTAGGGAGAGACCTCCGGTCACTCTACTTCAGAGCAGACATCTTGGCTAACGGAAGAAGGACAGCATTATGGATTCTCTAAAGCCATGAGCACAAGTAGTTGATGCAAGTATTCTACTGTTGTCTATGCTTAGATTTTTTTTCCCCTCCACTATTTGTCAGAGGATTTGAGGTTTGCAAATAGATTCTTGAAGATGTCATTCAGGGCTTTTACTGACCACTGGAAGTGGGTCATTTCCATTCTTCTTCTGAGCAACTTGCCTATTTGTCTTGAACAAGCCACCAAAATAGCTGCCCTAATACCCCTGCTATTGCTATTTCTGATATTACTAGTCCAGCTCCAGTGTTGACTTACCTTTTCTCTTTTCCCATCCTCAGACAGCTGGGAAGAAAGAACTGTTTTTCATGATAAAGGTCATATTTACCTTTCAGAATTTTGAGTGACTGCACCGCCAGATGTTAATGTATATGACAAATAACATGGACTCCAAAATTTCCAAGTAGTATTGACTATAAATAAATATACCTCAGTAAGAACTATAGAAGGGTTACATATCAATGATGCTTTCCAGTTACAAAGACAGAGATTTAATAATTATAGCATTTTTTCTGTACCATATAGTTCTACATATGAGACCAAGTGGCAAGTATAGTCCAAGTAATTCTAAAGTTCCTCTTGAATGAATCCCCTTCCCACAGATGCTGTCCTAACTTTGAGGTCTCGTTTAACTTCAAGGTGAGCTCTGTTTTCACACTGAGGAATCACACTTGGTACTTCACTTGTCACTTTATCCACACATCCTTCTTCGTTGTGTTTCCTTATTTGATTCAAAAACTGTTTGTGTTGTGAAAAGTAGAGTTTTCATCAAGGGTATTATTAAAACAAATATTTAGTTCTCCTTGCTGGGGAATTAAAAAGATGATAAAATGGCTCAGAAAACAGTAATATTACCGAGTGTGTATGTGTGTGTGTGTGTGTGTGTGTGTGCTTGGGAGGCATAGGCAGTGCAAAGAATTTTACTGAAGTTGCATATATTAAGTTGTATCAATATCTTGTGAATTAACTAGAATAAATACATGCAACTAAATGGTGCAACTTACCTATTTGAAAGGGAATTTTCCCAGAATTGAGGAGTTGACTGCTTGGAGTGATTTGTCCAACTGGTTATTTTATCATTCTGCAGATATTGATTTAAACCCTATTTTATATTCTTGAATTCACTCCCCTTGTTTTGTTGTTATAGATACTTTGTTTCATCTTTTTGTCCCCTCAGACTGTGAAATGCCCCTCCTCTTTTCAAGGATATGCTTCCCACCTGCCGGTGATTGGATCTCTTCTCTCTTTACTTACTGCATCTATTGCATTATGAACTTACTCCACCTATTGTAATTACCCTGTTTTGTATATTCTACGTTTTTTTATAGTAGCTATTCGACACCAGGCTATAATACCAGGGTTCTGGTGATGGAAAATGACAAAGCAAAATAGTGTAAGTGTATGTGGAAATTTATTGGTTCATAAATTTGAAGACCAAAAAAGAACTGGTCTTAGACATGAGTGTATCAAGAGGCCTAAATGAGAATATCTTTCTTCCATCTCTTCATCCTGACTCTCTCTGTGTGTTGGCCAAAGCTGTTTCCACCAAATGTGATCTAGTTCCACATGGGACCTGGTGAGGACAGAGGTAGTTCAGACCTTATTCCTCCAAGCCAGTAACTACAGAAAAGACAGGACTTCGGGTTGACCAGTTAGTCAGTGTGTCCTAGGTTAGAACTACCGCCAGAATCAAATAGAATGACAGTGGGAAGGAGTTTTTTCCCAATAGAAGGCAGGAAGGAATATGCAAGCAACAGGAGTCTTCTAAATGTGTTTGCTTCTTAATCTTCCTATATTACTCCTTATTTAATTAATCCTTTTTTCTGCAAATGAACTTCTCTCTCCCTTTGCTCACCTAAATGCTGCCCACACTTCATCTTGTTCTTGCTACTCATCTTGCTGCAATGGACCTTTGATTCAAATTACTGAAAGTCTTCTTCCTATCTTTATAAAGGACATCATCCTTCCTAAAATTAGTGACTGCTTTTCTTTATGCATAGCACTTGATCACATTGTCTTTGGCACTGTTTGGCTGCTTCCTTCTCGAAGCTGTCTCCTTCCTAGCCTTCATAATACATCTCTATCCTGCATATCTTTTTAACTTATACCTGCTTTTGAGTTCCTTTTCTTTGCTCCTCTTCTGCTATCTATTCATTAAATAAATGTTCCCTAGAGTTCTATTCTTTTATTCTAATATGCAATCTTCCTTCTTGTTTAATTTAATTTGTGTAGCTCTGATTATATCTAAATGGCAGTAAGAGAAAATTCTGTATTTTTCCCCTCAGAACACTATCTTGAAGTACACTGTATTTCCAACTGCCTATCAAAGGCACACATAAAAACCAGAATATATCAAAAATCAGAGTTTTTATAATCACCCCAGATGTCCTCCTCTTCCTGTGTTTCTGTCCTATCTAATAACTTTTCAAAATTCTCAATTAAAGTACCTATAGAAATCAGAGCTAATATTGGTTTCTCTCTTTCTCATCTGCACATGCAATATGTCAGCAAATCTCACCTATGTCTTAGATGTCTCTAGAATGTATTCTCTACTTTCCATCAACATTGAAACAATTTTATCATCAGAATTTCTTTAAACTATTCCAATAGTTTTGTAATGTGTCTATAGTCTCCAGTATCCACCATTTTTCAGTACCTGATTTATTTTTCTACTGGACAAATCTGTCTTTTAGGGAACCGAAGATCCTTAAAAACTTTCAATGTGTCCCTTTTGCTTCTAAAGTTAAGGTTCAAACTCCTTAACATCAAATTCTCCAATTATTATCTTTTCTTATAACAGTCCTACCATTGCACATTCCATATTTTAGCCACCTTGAAGTATTTGCCATTCTTCCAACACGTCATACTCCTTGACACCTTCAGATCTTTGCTCATATTGTTCCTTTACCAGGAACACTCTTCCTTACTGAACTCATACTCAATCTTCTAGGCCCTAGACCTAGAAAGTACCTAGTACATAGTAGGTGCCCAATAAATATGAGTTGAATGTATGAATGAATGACTGAGATAGTACTTAAAATTTTCAATTTCATATTTTCTGAGTAAGGATAATAATTTATGCCTTGAGTATCTCATAGGCAAAATGAAAGTTTTTTTCAAAATTGAATAAAATTTATTAATTAAAATACAATTAATAAAATTAAATAAAACAGTGTCTTAATCATATGGTAATGTGATATCTAAAGTGGTAAACTTTTTCTGTAAACATAAGTAAAACAGGAATCAAAAACACAATGTACACATTGATGGTTTAATTATTAGAGAAGTCTTCTTAATAATTCTAAATAAAGATAATTGAAGTTGAAGGCAGGGTTCAAAACAACAGATAGTTTCTCAGAGTATGATTTTTGAGTACATTCCAGAAAATAACTATTGAGGTTTGTGGCTATCCCTTTATGTTCCTGTTACTTCTTAAAATGATACTTTGCACTTTATTTGCAGCACAGCATCTCTCTGAGAGTTGTAGAAGGAAAAAAAAATGCTTTCATCTTCATCTTTCTCCCTCTCTGAGATTTCCAGGTGGAAAGTTTTTTTTTAAGAGACAGTATATAAGCCACACACCATCAGATCAAGAAAACCAAACAAGCATTTAATTAACTCTCTCAGACAGAACATTGGAAAGGCTAGCTCAAATTCTGTTTATCTCCTCCTCAGCTTTTGAACAAACATTCCCTTTATACTGCCTTCATGTTTTCTGACAGTGTTTGTGAAGCAGAGGAAAACAAATACTATTAAATTGATTTTCAAACACTGTGTAGCTTCAGGTTTAAAAAATAAAACAATCCTTTCTTGTGACTCTAAAACAACCCTAAGTACTGTGTCCTCATAAGAATGCACAGCCCTACAAGTAATTTTGAGGATACTTTACTAAAACTAGAGTTTAGGGGAAAAATTCAACTTCAAAGGACAGACTAAAGCAGTGACCTCACTACTCACCACAAAGAGGCAACATTAGACAATAGGGCCATCAAAGTGGAAATTATGCCAAATCTAAAGAAAGGAAGACACTAAGTTTCTTTTCTTTTTTCAAAGAAAGCTTTCATCAGGATTTCTAGTGACATCTGGTTACAGATGAAAGGCAAGTGCAAATGGGCTGGGGAGGTTATTGGCTAAGCGTTTCATTTTATTACAATTAATTTCCAACCTAAAATTATTTAAGGTGGTCAGACTCTAATTCAATATTAGAATTTTATACACGTATAGCCAATTTATAAATATTTACTACCAGAAGATCTCAAACAATTTGCTTTGTTTGATGTTTTCCATTTGCAAAGTATAATGTGATTAGGAAATTGACAACTGAAAAAGATAAATGGGAGTTAATCTACTATTTCTGGAATATTTTTCCTATTCATGAAGTTCTCTTTGTAAATCTCACTTTGACATCTAGTACATACTAGAGGCTAAAACATTTAATATTTTATTGATTTGCATTTGCATGGTAGATGTTTTAAATGGTAGATTTAAATTTTCCTCAGAACTCCCATTTAATTCTCTTTACTCGGGTCATCAGTAGTAACAACAAATAAAACACTGAAGAGGAAACAAAACAAAATATGGGCTTCTCTCTGAAGAATGATGAAAATGACTTGACCTATTTGGGGCAGTTAATTTCTTATCATTCGGGTTACATATTAATGTCAATAAAAGATTTTCGCTTTTTCTCAAGTCAGTCACCACATTCTACACCTAAGATTCCAAACAGGAGTCTTTCAAATCTGTGTCTTGGTCATAAGGCAATCGTACTAAAGTCCAGTCTTTATGTACTCTCCCATTCTGATAGATGACTATTAAACATGCTCTCCTCTTGACTAAAATCTCCAACACTGCCTCTCCAATCTTCATTCTCAGCAAGAGATTCTTTGTCCTATTTAAGTGAGAAAATGCACACACTTGGAAGAGAAATTGGATTCTCCAGACTCCCAACACCACACAACCCACCTGCCTGCTTCTGTGATCATCTCTTCTGCCTTTGCTCCAGTTATTGTGAAAAGTCTGTACATCCCTCTGAAGCCTTCTGTTAACTCCTCCATTTGCATTTCTATCCTTTCTTGTGTACTTACTCAATTTTCTCTTCCAGAAGGCTACTCAGCCTTGATTTGCCTCCACTCTCACTGAGCACTGTTTTTCAGTATCATTTGTGGGTTCCTTTATCTCCCAGCCTCTAAGTGTTGGAATATTCTGGGGTTCAAGTCATGGTCTCCTCGCTCTTTTGTCTTTATGTAGTCCCTTGGTGACTGCTTCTGGTCTCACTGAAACAGAGAATAGGAAACTTCTGAGTTGATAGCTCTAGAATGAACCTCTCTTCTGATTCCAGACTCTTATATGAATTAACAGTCTTGGATTTCTAAAGACATCTTAAAATTAAAATGTCCTTACAAGTGACAAAACAAACAAACAAACAAACAAAAAAACACCTTCTCTTGATCCTTCTTTGCAAAAGCCTGCTTTTCCTCAAGCCTTTCCCTCCTCAGAAACTGTCCAGCTTTCCAGTTTCTCAAGCCAAAAACTTTGACTTCTCTTTTTCTCTCCCAATTCACATGAAATCAGGAAAACATGTCACTATAAAAATATAGCAACTACTTACCACCTATTGGCAACTACCCTGGTCTTGTCCGAATAATTGCAATAGCCTTATAAACAGTCCACCTGCTTCTGCCCTTGAACCACTCCCAGCTTAGTCTATTCTCAAAAGAACTGTTAAATCATGCTTAGCACTGGGTCAAAAACCTCCAACTGTTGTGCATCTCTCTCAAAGAAGAAGCCAAAGCTGACAAGGGTTCACCTCTTCCAAGTACTTTCTTCTAACACATTGCTCTCTAGTCTCTAGGCACTTGCTGCTGTGTCCTCAGGGCTCTCACACTTGTAGTTCTCTCTGCCTGGAATGTTCTTGCCCCAATATCTACACAGCTGATTCCTCTATTTGTTTTAGATCTTTGATCCAATTCCATCTTTCTCGATAGAGTTTTTCTTGACTGCCTATTAAATTTGCAACCAGTCCCTTTGTTATTTCACATCTTTCATTTCCTGCTTTATTCTTTTTTACAGTTTTTAACATCTGTTATGCTATATATTTTACTTATTAATTAATGTCTTTCTCCTACAAGAAAGTAATCTCCATGAGGACAGAGATTATTCTTTGTCTCTGTTACTAATGTATCCCCAGCATCTAGAAAGTTTACCTGCACCTATTAGAAATTCAAAAAGTGATCTATTGAGGGCCAGCCAGGTGGCATAGTGGTTCAGTTTGAGTGCTCTGCTTCAGCAGCCCATGGTTGGAGGGTTTGGATCCCAGATCCAGGCCATGAACCTACACATGGCTCATCAAACCGTGCTGGGGCGGCATCCCATATACAAAACAGAGGAAGATTGGCAGAGATGTTAGCTCAGGGACAATTTTCCTCAGGCAAAAAGAGGAAGATTGACAACTGATGTTAGCTCAGAGCCAATCTTCCTCACAAAAAAAGACCACAAAAAGTGACCTATTGACTGTGCATAAATTACCGAACATGCAGTTATATAGATAACCTTTCTACATAAAAGGCTTTCTGGATATACACACATCTAGAGTATATAGGTTGAGTGTTATATTAGTCTAGAATGCAAATTCCCAGAAGCTCCACTATGTTTTTATGGGAGAAATTCACTAAAACATAAACGCTAACTTAATTTCAAATTTACAAGGAAATATATCTAGATTTGAGAGTACAGTAGGATTGGAAATTCTGAGATAAATTAAAGATATATTTTAAAAGCTATTTCATGCATATTTTGAGGGGAAATTTAAATACATTGTGACAATCAAAATAAAATCATAAAAATTTAACTCAGTAATTATAAACAAGTTTGAGATTCTTTGAAAAGACATTTGATTATAATCACAACGTGTCTTTAGCTGAACATTTGACCATATTTAAATTAATTTTGAAATTAACTGGTATTACAATAGATGGAGAAATTATCATTTTTAAACTTTATCATGCATTTGTACTTAGTATGGATTTAGGGATGTTTCATCATCCCTCAGAGTCTTTTTATCACATCAGTTTGTTGAACAATGTAGATAGCACTCTCTAAATCACAAAAGCAGTGTTTATAAGTTGCTTTTTTGCTTTCCCTGAAAAATATTATGTCTCTGTTTTTGAATATATGTTTGTATTTTTTGGGCTGTGTGTATTTCCTGAATTTACTTGCATAGGCACACTCAAATAATTTAAAACAATTTTGTGGGCCGACCCCATGGCCGAGTGGTTAAGTTCGCACACTCCACTTCAGCAGCCCAGGTTTCTCCAGTTTGCATCCTGGGTGCAGACCTAGCACCACTCATCAAGCCATGCTGAGGTGGTGTCCTACACAGTAGAACTAGAAGGACCTACAACTAGAATATACAACTTGGTACTAGGGCACTTTGGGGAGAAGAAAAAAAACCAGTTTTGTTGGTTGCCAAATTTCATTGACTTTTTCAGTTTAGTACTAATGTGTATGTATGTGTATATATATATATATGTATATATATATGTATATATTTAGCTTATCAGTCATATCTGTTATGAAGATCTACCATAAAAAAATATAAAGGAGGATTTTTTCAAGATGCTTACATTTTAATATCTGTGCTATAAAATCTAATCTTTGTTCAACCATTAGTATCTAGTAGTAAACTTCGGAAACATCATGACCATCTTCATCTTTCACTTCATGATTGATGTTGTGAATTTAGCAGCATAATTGCATCCTGTGGAACTGCTCATATATCCTAGTGCTCATGGATTTGCATTATAGAATATATTTCTTTAAGGGATACTTCTCTAAGAGTTGTATATTACTATGATAGCTATAAATGATAGGTTGTGTGGTTATGAATTTATTATCAAAATTCAAATGTTAATTAATAATCTTTTATTTGGCTCCCAGGGGAGGAAAAACAACTGCTTTATATTAATCATTTTATGTGAGAGTCTTAGCAAATTCTGGAGAACTGGATTTTCACCGGTATTTTCTCAAATGCTATGATAGCATTTTAAATGTTCATAACTAATGCTAAATTACAGTAGAACGCTTAAGGAAATATCTATCTGACATTAACATAAATGTATTTCAACCAGGATAATTTAGGATACTTTGTGAAAATTCATAATATTAGGGTTTTTTTCAAATTAATACAAGTAAAGAACACAAGATAGTAAAGATGACTAGAATATCTGGTCCAGAGGACATGGTAAGCCTCGGTTATGACACAACCCTCTGTGTCACAACAAACACATGGCAAAGTCAAGTACAATATGAACACAGACAACAACAACAGCAACAAATAACATATCAGGATTCCAAATGAAATAAATACCTCTGTAGACTAGATAGATCAGAAACACAAAGTATGGCACAGTCCTGATAGTTTCTGGATCCTAAAGCAAGACAAAGCATTTCCACCATTGTAGAGTAAAGGGCAATATATGTAATCCATTCAGACAGAGTCTAAAACTCTCTGCTTGAGATATGGCCCTGAGTTAGGCTTCCCCACACTCAAAAGAAAGGAGACAAAAAAATCTATCTTAAGCAATGGCAAACCACAAAGTGTGTGCCTACTGCTTTCAACAAGTTGCCAGGCATGGAGGCTACCAACCTTATGACTGGAAACTGTGCATGTGCCTGTGATGTTACAAATATCATAATGGGACAGAAAATCCAATTGCCACCGTGAGACCTGATTAGGATGAAGAAGCCAAGGACAGGTAACTTAAAAGTGGTGAAAAGGAAAAGTTGACATAAAGTTGAAATAAAGAAGAAAATAACAACGACAAAAATAAACACTCTCCATTCAAAGTGAGCCTTAAAATAAAATGCAAGACAATGAAGAAATTAAATGATAAGTGTAGTCGGCTGAATAATGGTCCTCCCAAATATGAGATCCTGATCTCTGCATCCTGTAATTGCTACCTTATTTGGATATAGAGTCTTTGCAGATGTGATTAAGTATCTTGAGATGAGGACATTTTCCTGGATTATCAGAATCGGCCCTAAATGCAATCATATATATCCTTATAAGGGAAGACAGAGGTAGATTTGAAGACACAGAAGAGCTTCACCATGGAGGCAGAGATTGGAGTGGTGCTGCCACAAGCCAATGAATGCTGGCGGTCACCAGAGGCTGGAAGAAGCAAGGAACACATTCTCCCCTATGCCCTCTGGAGGGATTTTGGTCCTATCAACACCTTGATTTCAGCTCAGACTGGTTTCAGACCTCTGGCTGCCAGAAGTGTAAAACAAGAAATTTCTGTTGTTTTAAGCCACCAAGTTTGTGTTAATTTATTACAGTAGACATAGAAACTGACACAGTAAGAGATGCAGCTAACAAAACCTATCAGAACATGAAATTAAAGGAAATTGGTTTTACTAAGGTTTTCTAGCCTTTTCTTCTGGTTGATGGGCACAATGACCTTGCCAAATTTGTACATTCTAAGCAGAAACCGGAAGTCTATTTTAAATTTTAATTCCAAATGTCACTGAAAATAGTTGTATTTTCCCCTCACATGTGAATACTAATTTAACCAAGTAAAAAATTTGAGATTCTAAATCATTTTCCTTCTGACCGTTTATGAGTCTGCTGCACTGTAGCCTAGAAACCAATTTTGATAATGAGAAGTGCGTTTCCTCAGGTTCTTATTTGTGAAGAGTTTCATGGCACTAGTTTTCCTCAACTACTTGACAATTCTTGGTAGTATATAATTTTGTTTTTGTGAATTCCTGATGACCAATATGGGGATAGTACTTCAACATGTCTTAGCCTGCCTTTGGTAATTATGTAGGAGATCAGGATATTTTATTACCTGGGAATTCTGGTAGTTTTTATTTTGAAGGTGAGGGCTTCTTGCCTCTCCTGAGAGCCAGTAATTATCTAGCTCATTTTTACATCTTTCTGCTCTCAATGCCTACATCCCATCCTTGATGTACAAGCAAATATCACTGCTACCCACTGTTCAGTACAAGATGCTGGATAGTACAATTGCTCAAAATGCTCAAAATGCAATTCTGCAGTGACTCACTCTTTGAATTGCCTTAAAGCTCTCCTGTTGACTCTGATTTTGCATATTACCTGGAAATTTTCTTACCTTAAAGGTGATCTTTTTCTGCAGATGTTTTATACCCTTATTTCCTACTGAATGGTTTCTCTCAGTTTCTCATCTTGCCAAAATGTTCAAATAATAGGTCCCTCAATTGTACTCTTTTTTGTTTGTTTTCCACTGTTATCAATGATTTAATATTTTATAAAATTATAATTTCTCTCATTTCATTGCATTTGGGGCAGAATGGACAATACAGATTATGTTAACTGTCTGCAAATTTGAATCAATCTCAAAGTTTTAAAAAATATGTTTTGTTTATTTACAGTATAAATAGAATTTTTCAGAACATTCTAAACTTCCTTGTTAAATAAGTCGGTTAATGTTGTAAAAGTAGACTATGCAGGATAAAACAAATAAAACTTTAGACCTCTTGATACCAAGCTCAGTTTATCTAGATTTACATTGTTTTTTTCCTGCCCTTTTTCCTTTCATCTCATTTTTAGTGTTATGAAGCTTTATGCTTGGTGATAGTGACAGGCTAAAAAAGAAGGTATAAATTAAGATATACTTACTTCAGATATGTCTTTAGTCAGGGAGTGTTTGGGTCCACAAAACTCTTTTTAACTTTTTATATCCACATATCTTTCTCCCTAATGAGTTTCTGGCCTGAGTCTCCTGTCTCTGGCCTTAAATGAGGAGAGCGTGGGCTTCTGTCTCAACCATTTTAACATTGATTTGTTATGTACTCACTTTGCTAGGAAATCATTTAAGAGTCAAACATGACTACTTGTAGCTTTTACTCCTTTGCATTAGTTAATAGCTATGTGCACAGAATTGTGCTAAGAGCCAAGCAATATTCACTTAACATAGCTCTTAAGTTGTTAATACTTTCAAGAAATTTAAATCTTTTAATACCATCTTAGTTAGTTTAGGTAAAAGTGCTGTGACTGACCAAGTCACAGTTTCAAATATATGAGGACTGTATTTTAATTCCCCTTCTCTATAAATCATTTTTAATGGCCTCCTGCTAAATTCAATTAATTGGACACATGCTATTCTGGAGTAATAAAATTAGAAATGCATGTGTTTCTTTATGTTGATGAAATGTTTTCTCTTTAGGGACTACCAGTCGTTCCCAGAGGGCACTGATCTTGATAGCTAAATAGATAAGAATCGCCTGCTATTAATTACACAAAGTTACAGTCATCATCCTTGAAAGCCAGTCTCCAAAAATAAACTGTTCATTTCAATCACATATCAGTTCTTGAAACTCAATCATAAGATTAAGCATAGTCCATAGAAGCTGGTCTGAGATTCTGCTATATCTATGATGGGTAAATTGTAAAACACTTTCCAAAAGGGATTAGGCCCAAATTAACTCTACTGTGTTTTATATACACATTAGAACTTTGAAATTTCAAATTGTGCATTTGTTGCTTTTATTTTTTTGATGTGGAGGGTACTTTGTATTTTAATAAAATTTCAAATTAACAAAATAGTACAAAGAACTCTCATATATCCCAGATTCACCAATTGTTTATATTTTCTCTGTATTCTTTGTTATTCTCTCTCTGTAGAAATATTGATGTAATTTTTTTTCTAATCATTTGAGAGTAAATTGGAGACCCCATGCCCCTTTAACTCTAAATACTTTAGTGTGCATTTTCTAAGAAGAATGACGTTATCTTACATAAACATAGAAGAGTTATAAAGTTAGGAAGTTTAAGACTGAGACAACTCTATTTTCTAATCCTCATATTCAGATTTCATCAATTGTATCAATAATGTCCTTTAGAGCTATTGTTTTCTGAGTCCAGGATCCAATCCAGGATTAGACATTACATTTACTTATGTCTCTTTAGTCTCCTCTCACCTGAAATCCTACTAACCCATGCCCCATCTGTTTACAGTGTATTTTTAAGGTAAAATTTCCATACAGTTAACTTCACATATTTAATGAGTTTTGATAAATGCCTAAAATTCTGTAATCAGCAGTACTACCAAGATATAGAACATTTTCATCACCTTAGCTCTCTTTATAAGTGAAATCATATAGTGTGTGCTATTTTGTGTTTGGCTTCTTGAGCTCGGCATAATGACTTTGGAATGCATCAATGCTCTTGCATGAATCAGTTGTTTATACTTTATATTACTTAGTAATATTTTATTATCTGTATCTATCGCAACTTGTTTATTCCTTCTCCTGTTGATGGCAAAATGAGTTGTTTGGAAACTGTTGATTTGGGGGGATTGTTATGAAAAGCTAATTTGAAATTTTGGCACAAATTTTATCATATTTTGTGTATATATATTTTTATTTCTTTTGAGTGAATACTTAAGAATGGAATTGCTATATCATAGGGTAAATATATATTTGATTTTACAACAACCTGGCAAAACTGTTTCCAAAGTGTTTGGTTAATTTTACATCCCTACCAGCTATGTGTGAGAGGTGCCAGTTCTAGAACAGGTAAAACTAATTGATGGTTAAAAAAAAAAAATCAAAGAAGTGGTCTGTTTTAGAATCGGGATAATTCAGAGCAACTACTTAAGAAAATCATAGATTTGACTTGGATACTCTTATGGTCTATTTTCACAGAAAACAAACTTATTTGAAAAGAGCACTAGTCAGATTTCTCAAATTTCATAATAAACATTCAGCCCTTCTTCCCACCTCTGTTTCCCAAAGCCTGTGATCTACCAGTTGTATACATTGTCAGCATGGTAAATTATTGTCCAAGATCTTGACTTAATTTTCTGCCTTCCAATTTTTAGCACAAGCTTAACTGAGACAATTGATATTCAGGGAAAATAGTCTATTTGACCACCTATTCATATATTACTCTAGAAATTCTGTTTATATTCTATTATCAGGTTAGACAGCCCAAATACCAGTTATTAGGGACATGTTATTTTGTCACTCACAGAATTCATTTGATTTTTCATTTACAATTTAAAATAAAGCCCTCATTTTTTTCTTGTTATTGTTGTTTCAAGATTGAAAGTTGATCTTTTTTTCCAGCTTCATTGAGATATAATTGACATATAACCTTGTGTAAGTTTAAGGTATACAATGTGATGATTTGACACACACACATTTACCACACGTTTACCACATTCAGATTTGTTACATCCTTCACCTCACATAATTAGCACTTAGTTGTTGTTACGGTGAGAACATGAAAGCTCTACTCAATAGCGACTTTGTAGTAAACAGTACAGTATTGTTAACTATAGTCACCATGCTGTACATTAGAGCCCCGGAATCTATTCATCTTATAATTGAAAGTTTGTACCCCATTTCCCCCACCCCTCAGACTTGCTGCTGCCAAGGTCCCTGTGTCACTCTGGTCGCAGGTGTCTCTATTGAGGTTACCGGGCTAACGAGTGTCTCTGTTGCTTCTGAGATTGCCATGGTGGGGGGGCGGGGAGACTGGGGCAGGAGCAGTGGTCATGGGCACCTCTGTCACATCCTGGGTTGTTAGGTTCGCAGCTGGGCGATCAGGGTTGTTATGTTCACAGGTGGGGTGCCACTGTGGTTGGGGGGGACTTGGATTGTGGGCTCCACCACTGCTGCTACCTGGTTCCCTGGGGCCTTGGGCACCACTGCAGCCAGTGGGTAGGAGTTGTGTGTGCTGCCTCTGCTGCTGCTCCATGTTTTCCGGAGTTGATGGCACCACTCCTGCTGAGGGCATTAAGTTTGGGAGTGTTGCTGCTGCTGCTAGGTGGGCCAAGGTTATGGGCACTGCTGACACTACTGCAAGGGGGGATACCTGGATCGTGGGTGCCACCACAGTTCCTGGAGCCTCTGGACATAGGCGTCAATGCGATTCCTGGAACTGCTGGTCTTGGGCACTGCCACGGTTCCTGGAGCCTTAGGTTACAGGCAGCATCACCACTACTCGGGGCATCAGGGTCTTGGACAAAGCCCCTGCTGGGAGGGCCAGGGTTGCAGGTGTTGCCACTACTCCCAGGTGAGGGGAAGGGGGTGGATTGCAGGCACCATGGTGGTTCCTGGAGCCTCTGGTCACATGCACTTCTTCATTTCCTGGAACCTCCATTTCCAGATATTGCTGTGGTTCCTGTTGTTTTTTTTTTAGGAGTTGTGGTTTCAAGTCTTACGTCTAAATACACAATCCATTTCAAGTTAATTATTGTGAGTGGTGTAAGATAGGAGTCCAATTTCATTATTTTGCATTTGAATTTCTAATTTTCCTAACACTATTTATTAAAGAGACTATTCTTTTCTCCTTGAGTATATTCTTGGCTCCTTTGTCAAATATTAGTTGACCATATATGTGTGGATTTACTTTTGGGTTCTCAATTCCAGTCCATTGGTCTATGTGTCTGTTTTTTATGCCAGTATCATACTGTTTTGTTTACTGTGGTTTTGTAGTATAGTTTGAAATGAAGAAGTGTGATGCCTCTAGCTTTGTTCTTCGTCTCAAGCTTTTTTTGGCTATTTGGGGTGTTTTGTGGTTCCGCACAAATTTTAGGATCATATTTCTTTGAAAAGTCCCACTGGAATTTTGATAGGGATAGCATTAAATCTGTAAATCGCTTTAGGTAATGTGGAGTATTCTGAATCTGACTATATATAGTCATCCCTCAGTATCTGTGAGGGATAAGTTACAGGACACACCATGAATATCAAAATCTGCAGTTGCTCAAGTTTCTCACAAAATGGAGTAGAATTTGCGTATAACTTATGCACATCCTCCTTTATACTTTAAATCATCTCTAGATTACTTATAACACCTAATACAATGTAAACAGTTGTTGTACTGTATTGTTTAGGGAATAATGATGAAAAAAAAGTCTGTACCTGTTCAGAGCAGATACAACCATCATAAGCCTTTCAATCTGCTGTTGGTTGGCTCTATGGATGCAAAATCTGTGGATACAGAATGCTGACTGTACTTGCCTTTACTGGTGTATTGTTTATTTTCATATGTTTTCATGTTACTAGTTAGCATCCTTTTGTTTCAGCTTTAAGAACTCTTTTGAGCATTTTTTGTAAGGCAGAAAAAGTGTTAATAAACTCCTTCAGCTTTTGTTTGTTTGGGAAAGTCTTTTTCTTGCCCTCATTTTTGAAGGACAACTTTGTTGAGTAAAATATTCTTGGTTGGCAGTTTCTTTTTTTAGCTCTTTGAATATATCATCCTATTCATCCCATTCTTTCCTAAGATCTCAGCTGAGAAATCTGCTCATAGCCTTATGTGGGTTCCCTAATAGGAGAGAAATTTTTTTCTTTTGCTTCTTTTAAAATTCTCTCTTTGTCTTTGATTTTAGGTAGTTTCATTATAATGTGCCTTTGAAGATAATTTTGGATTGAAATTTTGGGATGACATATTAGCTTCAGGAACTTGGATGTTCAAATCTCTCCTGGGTTTGTAAAGTTCTCAGCTATTGTTTTTAAAATAAGCTTTCTGCCCCATCTCCCTCTCTTCTCCTGGAAGTCCAATAATGCATACATTTTCTCTTAATGGTGTCCCATAGACTTTCTTTATTCCTTTTACAATCTTTTCACTGTTTGTTTCTCTGTCTGAAAAATTTCAAAGATCTGTCTTCAAGCTCATTAATTCTTTCTGCTGCTTGGTATAGTTTCTTATTAAAGGTCTACATTGAATTCTTCAGTTTGATCATTGTATTTTTCAGCTCCAAAATTTGTTTCCTTCTTCTTTGTATTTTCCATCATTTTGATCTTCCATTGTTTTCCTGATACTATTAAATTGTTTATCTGTGTTTTCTTGTAGCTCTCTGAGCATCTTTAAAACAATTATTTTGAACTCTTTGTTGGGAAATTCCTGAATCTCCATTTCTTTGGGGCCAGTTACTAGAAATTTACTATATTCCTGTGGTGGAGTCATATTTTCCTGGTTACTCATGGTCCCAGCAGCCTATGTAGGTGTCTGCACATTTGAAGAAGCAGTCATCTCTACCAGACTTTATGGACTGACTTTGGTAAGGGAAGATTTTCCTCTGCAGGCGGGGTCACACTGGAGCATGTTGTGACCCCAGGTCTAATGGTGTAGGTGCCAAATGTGAGGATACATGGTGGCACCAGGTCTGGGGATGGGGGGAGATGTTGTGGCTCATTGGTTCAGGCCACTGTGGTCCTCAGCATCAACAACTATGTGATCCTTGGTGATCAGTCAGAGGTCCATAGAGGCTGCAAGGGCTGTTTGGTTCCTCAACAGTACCTTCAGGTCCAGCAGCTAAGTACATTGCAAGCAGCAGTACTGGCCAGAGCCAGTGATGTGCACACTCTTGGCTTTTCAGGTTAGCTGCAAGTTTTGTGTAGTGGCTAGAACTGTTGCAAACACACAGTAGTGGTGGGGGTGAGGGCAGGTGGCAAGGGCCAACTGTGGGCATACTGGCGGCTATGGGATCCCTGGCTGTCATCATGCACTACCATGCCTCGAGTCTTTCCATGGGCACACAGCAGTGAAGGCTGGTGACAGGGACCAGGCTGAGGTACATAGCTGGATGGGCTAGCTTCATACGAGCACAGTGGTGCAGGCCAGTGACAGAAGATGGGTGTAATCCTGGCCCACAAGCAGTTCCAGGGACCCTGGCTGTCATTGTGCTCTCTCATGGCTGTACAGTCTCCCCTGGGAATGTGCACAGCAGTGGAGGCCAATTATGGGTGTCAGGCTGGCAACACACACAAATGCACAGCTGGAGGGGCTAGCCTCAAGTGTGTGCATGGGAATGGGGTCATTCCCAGGGATCTGGGCTGGTATCTTGCTCTCACACAGCCAGAGAGGTCTAGGCTGATTGCTAGTGGGGCTCCTGGGCTCCTTTGGGGGTGAGGAGGGAGGGAGCAGGGAGAGACTCAGGCAGCTGGTGTCAGTGAATGCATATCCCTGTGGGGTGAAAGCTGTTGAAATCTGCAGGGTGTCTGTGGTGGCTGTGTTGGCCATTGGTTTCTTCAGTGAAAGCTGCTGGGTTTGTCTGCAGAACAGGTCACTGGAAACCATGGTCATTCGTACTGTATGGCTGCTATTGGTAGCCCCTGGTTTTCTTCCTTCTTCCTAGCTGTCTCTGTATGTCTTCAAAATCTTCAAAAACAAACATGAACAAAAATTCCAAAACAAGAATAACTGTAAAACTCAGCTTCTTCCTTCAGAGTGCCTTTCAGCAATTTGCTCACTTTGGGAGTATCTAGTTTTCCTTGTGGATTAAACACCTCTGACATGTCTCACTGCTCTAAAATCCCCAGTGCCTGAAATAATGCTTTTTAAAAAAATTTTCCCTGTGTATCTGAGTGTTAACTGCTTCCTCCCATTTAGCTCTTAAAAATAAAATGTCTCAGTCTATTTACAATATCTTCCTCTCATTATAGGAATAGAGCTACTTGTTTAATTAAACCACTAATGGGCTTAACCAGAGGAAAACATCTTACTGAAATAAATGATTTGTTTTGGTAATAATAGTGTCAAGAGTACAAATAGATCTCTAATTGATGAGTAATTTCCCAACAATTAATTCTGCTGCCTAAATAATCCCCTCAGCTAGCTCCTCCCCACACTGCCTCTCATTTTAGGTCAGGACGCCATCATCTCCTGCTTAGTTTTCTTGCCTAACGTCTTGCCTGCTCCCCACTTCATCTTTCTAAAGTGCAATCATTACCTTATCATTCCTCTACTTAAAAGATTTCATTGCCTTCTTCTACACCACTGTGAGTGCAAAATAAAACCTAACTTCCTTATTTTGGCTGAAAAAACCTTATAGATATAAACTTACTTCTCCTATCTCATCTCTTACCTTCCCCTACTTTTCGTCCCAACTCTACTTGTAACTGTTCTAGCTTTATAGGTTCCCTTCTGTTGTGTATGGATCTTTGTGCATGTTCTTTCCTTGATCTGGTATACTCTACCACAGCTTTTACCCTTCCTCAGAGGGATAAGCCTCTATGACAGCATGATCCTTGATTCTGAAGCAGAAAATACATCAGCCATCTAAGGAGAAATGAAGATGGTTCAGCAAGGGCATGGTTCCTGAGTTGGGAAAGATTACGGAGTATTTGAGTAATAGAAAAGAAATAAGCATCACGGAAGTGCAATAGAATTGTGGGGGCAGGGTAGAGAGAATGATAGAAAATGAAGTTGGAGAGGTACAGACTGTCTAAATCATATATAGTATCACAAACAATTTGAATGCTTTTGGATTTTAGTCTCAGATCACTTCCAAATCACTGATAAGATTTGATCAAGCAAGAGGCTTACTCTGAAAAATGTTTTGAACTGATTACTTTGTTTGCTTTGTGAACAGTGGATAGAAGTAAGGAAGCGTAAAATTGGCAGGTGAGAGACCAGCTAGAAAGTTATTATGTTATCCAGGAAGGATCTGATGATGGTTTGGGTTAGGGTGGAAGCATTGGAGAAAATAAAAAAGTTATTAATATAGGCTATAATTTACAGGTAGAGTCAAATAGGACTTACTGATGGATAAGGAGTTGAGAAAAATTGTCTTGCATTTAGGCAGAGAATTTCAATGACCTGTACTTTCCAACAATTTTTTTTTCTGGAATGAAAACAAGTGATAGACAAGAAACAGTAATAGACACCCTAAGCTTACCATTCACTTATTTTGACAGCTTTTCACCTTATTAGATTTTAGCTGATCTCTTGGATACCCGTGTCCATTCGGGGATGGCTTCAAGATACTTATTATTCATATCAACTCAATAAAGTAGACTTCAGTAGGTGAGCTTGACAGGACAGTGTAATAGTCTCCTTGCCAGATTCTTATGACTCTTTATTTTCCCATCCCAACCTACCTTGTAAATCATGTTCACTACCATCATACTTTCTTCCCTCAAGAACAATTTCAATTAATTTTCTCTCCTGCTTAACATAATTGTTACAGCCCCCACGCTCAGGGGGCTTTCTTTCAGACTTGGTTTCTCTCTTCTTATACATCACATGTTTCAGCTAAAAATAGCTCCTCAGTCTTTCTTGAATACTCCAGAATTTTATCATCCTTTGCCTTTGCTCTTGTAGTTTTTCACAAGACATTAGAGTCCCATCTCTGTAACAGAATTCTACCATCATCAGGGCTTGAAATGATAGTAATGCATAGTGGTTAAGCGAATTAGTTAAAGAAATATGCGTTAGAATCCTGCCTCTTACTTATTAGATCTGTGATCTCTGGCAAATTCTTACCCTCTCTAAGAGCCAATTACACCTTCTCTAAGATGGAAGAAATAATAATATCTACCTTATAGTGTAACGCTAAAAATTAAACGACATGATGGATTAACACATTTCTAACAGGGTTTGGCATAAATTAAGCACTAAATTAATGATAGGTATCAATATCTTTACTGAGGCTCATTTTAAATGATATAACTATATATGAAAACCTCATGACAGTTTGAACTGCCAGCTTGAATGTGATGTTATATAATTGTTTGTATTACATATTTTGTGATATATAGATATATATCATACATATGCATGTACATATACACATAGATGACCTAAAATAATCTCTTATTACAATCTTTTACAACAGTCTCTCATAAAAATTTAGCTATATCTCTTGCATACTTCTTACATTCTGCTGTGAATTAAGATTGTGTATGTACCAAGATACAATAATTTTCTGTGCTGAACATTTTCTCTTCTGCCTTATTCCCAAGTCTTAGAAAATTTGCTTATGTCCTTTTTTCACAATGCTTGTACCTGAAACTCTTGTTAAATGAGAGTTACGCCACAGCTCTCACCCTCTCATGAGTAATTGGGACCTGTATGTACCCTTGGTTCTAGTTTTGCCAGACACATTCTTTCCCTCTGAGATTTAGAAATAAGAGTGAGAGAATCCATCACTTCTGAATATAATAAAGCCAGAGCTTGAAGTAGCTGTGTTTCAGTCTAATACATTCCAAAATATAGAAAGGCATGTAGAGAGAGATGGAGGAATGACATTTGTTTGCCCAGAAAAGAAGAGACGGGAGACCATGCAATCCTCTATTGACAGATAAAATCATCTCAGTTCATAGTGGTTTTGTTCCTGGTGTCGTTTCCTTTTGCAGCTTAGCTACACTTCTCGCCAGGTCTCCGAGTGAGATACCCTGTGCCCTTCCATGAAACTATCCCTAGTTTTAGTAGATTTCTGCTACTTACAAGTAAACCATCCTTGTTGGAGACCATGTCTGTATCCCCTTTCCCTTCCCATGCTCTTAGCTGTGTGAGCATCTTTTTCATCTTCTCTCATGTACAACACCTCGCTCAGTGCCTTGCACAGAACAGCATTAACAACTGAATAACTCTTGGTTGTTTTTCCACTTCTTGATAATCTTGAATTTAACACCATACTGCTCAGAGTACAGGATCAGACTTATTTAAAAGCAAATTTAAATTAATTTTCTTTGAGAACTTTGGTAGTATTTTATAAAAATCCTTGAGATTTTCTCTAAGACCCAGGATTGTGGCAAACCTGAGTTGGGAATTGCTAAATTGGACTGAAGTATAATAAGATACATAATGGGCTTTTCTTATAGTAAGTCACATGCATTTGGAAAAAGCAAAGAGACTTCCTGGCTTGGAATCTTGCTTCAGTAAATAATAATTTTTCTGAAGTTGAATTGTATCCCAGAAGCTTTACTTGTTAACTGAGGAGAAGGTAGATGTTTTTATGTTGTCGGCACAGAGACATTCTAAATTTCAGATGTAAAATCCCAAATGAACATTTCAAAACTTCCATAGATGCATGTTTTTAAAACTACAGTTTATGTGGCATGGAAATATAACTTTTGAAATATGATTTAAAAGCCTTGGTCTTATGAGGATGGCAATGTCATGATTCTAAGGGAGAGTAATGATGGACTGGAAAGTACGTAAAGAATTGATCTGAGAAAATAGAGTGTAGATGTTACCAGCCAGCGCTTGGGTATCAGGCATCTTAGACCTAAAACAAATTCTGTAAAATTGGTTGTTAATTGTATAATTCTGAGCAAGTTACTCAGCATCTCTTAACTTCAATTTCCTCATATAAAAACATGAGGTGGGTGTGCCGAAAGTACTTACAGGTTTTTGGAGAAAATTAAATCATTTTATTAAGTAAAGGGTTAGCATAATGCCTAACATGTAAAAATCTCATTGTTCATGTGGGCAATTGCTGTTTTGTTGCAGTCATTATAGACAAATTTTCATCTGTTTTCACTTGTTTCCTGGCCTGATAAGAAATGGATGGAAAAGACTATAAACTTGCGTGTGTGACAAAATTTATATTTATAGATAAGTGATACATAAACATTGAAAGGGCAAACACCAAAATGTTAACAGGGATCTTTGTTAATAAATAGATGAATGAATATTTTTAATTCTTTCTACTGGTGCACATGCATTTTCCAAACTCTCTACTGACCAAGATGGCCTTAATCTTCCCCTCAGCTTGATTAAACTTGAGACAGGTTTCTTCCTGACTGTATGTCCCTGACCTCCCTTTTCTCAGAGCATTTACTTTAGAAAACTTGCAATCGTAATTCTTTCTTTCCCTGTTTCAGAAATGTCTATCTCAAGACCGGGGAGTCATACCTTTGAAAGGTAATCATCAAAAGACATAGAGCCCCTGTCTTCCAGTCTCTGTGGGTGGATAGGAGCCTAACTTCAGTTAGGGACAATTAGCAAACACAGATGGCCTAAGCACATTGATGTGCCTCTGGGCAACATCCTTCAGTTCTTTTGAAAATCCTCCTGTCCTTTGTTTCTGCAGAGTTGTGTTCAATTTCTCTCCCCTAGTGCAATAGGGCCTCTCCTTTATTGCAATAGTCTTGAATAAAATCTTCTTTCCTTGTTTAACTTGTCCAGAGCAATTTTTCCTTTTACATTAGAAGCATATTTAGGGTAAAAATGAAAATACCAGGTGTGTTTTTGACTGTGATTGTGTGTACATAACAGAATGTTAGCTAAAAAATTTAAAAAAGAACTGAAGTTCAGTCTCTTTAAAGCATTTGCCTTCAAACTTGTTTCTTAATAGATAACAATGATTATATTTCAGAAAAACTTGGCAACTTCAAACATTCAGCTGTCAGGATGAGTTGGAGTGTCAGCCCCACAGACTTGGCAGCTAATGGATTTCTTTCTAAAGCATAGATATACAGTCTCAGTCCAAATCCCCATTGGCTATTGACTTACAGAGTGGCATTTGGCAAAAGACCTGGTCTTCATCCTACCTGGATCTCATTTTCCTGTATGTAAAGGAGAAAGGGAAAAGTTCTGGAAAGAAGCCCTGAATTAGAAATTCAAAAGGGCATAAAATATTTTCACCTAGAAAGAATTTTCCTCCATTGGTATGCAAGACAAATTTGCATTAGAGATACATATTGTGGCTGGTGAGAGTCACACTCTAAACTGTCCTGGCTGCCAGGTTCCGCCTTTGGCTGTCTTCACTTCGCCTGTGAAATGGGAATGATAATAGGTGTATCTACATCATAGATTTGTTGTGAAAACTGAAGGTATTAACTTGCATAAAGCACTTGCACTTTTAGCTGAGTCTTGTACATAGTACTTTGATGTCATCCTTGCTTTATGTATTTGCTCTTATATTGTGATTAAATATTTTAAAACATTGCGAGGAAGAACACAGTGGCCACTGGGCAAGTTGATTTGAACATGGAAACTGAGTTTGTTATGATTTTCTTTTGGCTAAATTGTAGGAGTTTATTTATAACCATGACAAGATCAGAGTCACATGTACATCTGAGGTCAAGGAATTGCTCCATGATACCTAAAAAACAAAAACAATATGTTGTGTGAGGAACTCAGACAACTCAATAGCAAAAAAACCAAATAACTCATTTAAAGAATGGGCAAAGGACCTGAATAGACATTTTTTCCAAAAGACACACACATGGCCAATAGATATATAAAAAGATGCTCAATGTTATTAATCGTCAGATAAATGCAAATCAAAGCCACAATGAGATACCACCTCATACTTGAAAGGATGTCTATCATCAAAATGACAAGAGATAACAAATGCCTGCAAGTATGTGGAGAAAAAAGAACTCTTATATACTGTTGGTGGGAATGTAAATTGGTTCAGCCACTATGAAAACCAGTATAGCGGTTCCTCAAAAAATTAAAAATAGAACTGCCATGTGATCCAGTAATCTGGATATGCGCCCAAAGGAAATGAAACTTCTGGGTATATGTCCAAAGGAGATCAAATCACTATCTCAAAGAAATATCTGTACTCCCATGTCCATTGCAGCATTACTCACAATAGCCAAGCCATGGAAACAACTTAATTGTTCATCAATGGATGAATGGACAAAAAGTATGTGATATAAATATGTATGTGTAATGAAATGTTATTGAGCCTTTAAAGAGAAGGAAATCCTGCCACTTACAAAAACATGTATGAACTTGGAGGACATTATGTTAAATGAAATAATCCAGACAGAAAAAGACAAATACTGTATGGTATCTGTAATACATGGAATCTAAAATAAATGAAAAAGAAAAAGTAAAACTCAAAAAAAAAATCTTGTGTTAGCAAAGAAGGAAGGGGGCAGGGTGTAATTTTGAGTGAACAGTGTGTCTGTCACAGCATACATTTCCAAGGTACTTAAGTGTTCTTCCTCAGTGTAGAATTTTTAGGCGACATGTGTTTTATCAAATATCTGTATCATTATTTAAAACGTTTTCTATAGTTAAAATTCTGCATTATTTTCAATATTTCATCATGATAATAAATATGGTAAACATAAATATTATGTATCCCAAAGGAAATAAAGTCTTTGCTGATAAGGTGTCAATCTTTAGCAGATTGTTTTGTACATTCATATTTTTCTTATTTCTGATATTAATTTTTGAAAGGTCATATTTTTCAGCCCACCTACAATTATTTGAAGGTTCATATGAAATTTATTCATTCATGGTTTCATATTTATTTACTTATAGCTGAATAACCCTGTGTGCTTTTTTGTGACCCATGTTTATTTTAATACTCTGTAAAGTAACTAATGGTTAGATGGCTTGGTTTAGGAAAATTGAAACGTATGGCCTTCTGAAGTTACCTCTTCTAATAGATTTAATTGTCCAAATTTTGAATTACTGTAGTTAATAAGACTTAGGAAATTTAATTAAAAATAGGCTAAATGAATTAAGGAGTGAATAAATAGCACCATTAAAGAGCTGTTGATAGCTGAGCTTTCCAAACAGATTTCATCTCTAGGTATAATTTGTCTCCAATCAACAACCAGTTCAGATGTCAAAGTGTATGTCTTTATTTGAATTACAAAATTCAGTTAATCACATTAAATATCTCATTTCATAATAGTTATAAATTTATGGTATTTTTCAGAGATTTGATGTGAAAGCAGATCAAATACTTCATCAAAAAGGAGATAAAAAGAGCCCTGTGATATTTTCACCACGTGCAAGAATCCCACCCTTGGCCTTGTCTGTATCTTGCTTTGTTCTTACTCTACCCAACTCCTGCAATCCTTATTTCTGCTTTGCTTTTTGACTCATAATTGTGAATTTTCATTTTTAATTGCTTAAAACACCCTCATTTCAACTGACACTGTATTTTATTTTATTTTATAGAAGTGTTAAAAGATGTGATATTATATGACTCTAGCCTTGAAATGGTAAAATTTTGAGGCCACTGATTCTTTAGGCACTGAGTTTGATGAATTTTTCTCTATACTCAAATATTTCTTAAGGCAACAAAAACAGTAAAAGTAATGTGATAGACTTTCTCTTTTTTTGTTTTAATTCAGCTAACTTCAGGATGGAGGATAAGGAAAAATGTACATACAAAGGAATAAAAAATAATACAGCTTATAGACATGGTTATAACTTGTGTACCATTCTTAAAAAGAAACTATGACAGGCAATTTTAGTATTGGTTAAGAACAAGAATTCAAGAATTATATACATATTTTTATAAACGTAATTCCATCAATATTCCAGGGAACAGTCTTTGATTGGATGTGTAATTGTATCTGAGGGATGCATTTCTAGAAGTGGAATTGCTGAGGCAGGGGGATGGTAGAAATAGAAATGTAATTTCTCTTGTCAAATTACCCTCTGAAGGGACTCCTCAGTTTATACTCACACCAAGAGTGAATGAATGTGCTATTTCCTCGTATAATCAATATACTGGGTATTATAAAACATTATGACTTTGTCAGTTTGAAAAGTGAAAAGATGGAGTCTCTTTGATGATTGCATTATATTTCTTTATGAATAAGATTATTTTTAAAAGTCAAAACCTATCTAAGCAGGTTTTAGTGCTTCTGCATTTCAACCTAAAATTTTATGTAGTAAACATATTTGGAGATATAAAACACATCGTGAATAATGCATACTGTGTCAGAAAAAGTACAGATATAACTAAAATATTCTTTGTTGTCATAGCATTTTTCAAATAGTGACTAGCATCCATCAAATTTTTAAGTCCTTTAAACCCTGGCCAAATTTTATACAGATGTTATAAATGTGCACAAAGGCACACATACGTTTATATTCTCCTTAAATGTCACACTTTACTTAAAAATCTGAGAATGGCTAATTTTGAAACAATGCAACTCTTTCAATGTTTTGAAAGTTTAAGATTTATCACGTATCTTGCCACTTCAAATTAAAGTATAAATTTAATCTTAGTGTTAATATATTCATTTGAAATACTTTTCCCAGAAGCTTTTGAAATCACTGAAGAAAAGAACATATGAAATGCTATTTTTGAATAGTAATAGCTATGGATGTTGATAAAGTTTTGTTCAAATAACTTCAATTTTAAAAATAATTCACTTCCAGGGCCGCCTACTGGTGTAGAGGTTGAGTTCGCGTGCTCCGCTTTGGCGGCTCAGGGCTCTCCCTGGGGCCGACCTACACACCGTTCATCAAACTCCTTCACCCTGAACTAACAAGAACAAGGCTGTTTGTCTCACTGGGGTTGGCAAACTTTCTGGAAAGGGTCAGATAGTAAACATTTTTGACTTTTTGAATCATGTCATCTCTGTTGCAAGAACTTAACTCTGCCGTTTCAACTCGAAGGTAGCCAGAGATGAGATGTAAACAAATCGGCATGGCTCTGTTCCAGTAACACTTCATTTATAAAAAACAGGCTGAGGGCCAGATTGGTCCCACTGGCCTTATTTTACTGACCTCTACTTCTAACACAATATACCTAAGTAGAAAATCAATTCCAAATCTTTCAAGAGAATTAGTAATTTTTAATTAAGGCCTTTATGAGGATGTAGAGTAAAATGATCTGGAAACTTCATATCGTGTTTTGCATCCCATTGACGCAGAGCTTGTGGAGGGGCACTGAAAGGAGCAGTGCATGTGGTTGAACACTGACTGCAGCCATAATTTTTGGCAACATTTAGCGACTTGAGTGGGGCTGGCACTGCTGGTTACCTACTCCAGGTCCATCCCACTCTCTCTCTTTAGTGACAAAACTTAGATTTGTTTGAGGGGTGGCGATATGCCTAGCTAAAAACCTTGATTTCCCACACCCCTTACTTAAATGTCAGTAGCATGTGATATCCCTCTGGCAAATAGTATGTGAGTGAAGTCTATCTGGTGCAGCTTCCCAAGAGCTGTTGTCTTTGAGATTAAAAAAAAAAAGAACAGCATCAGCTTTTGCCCTTACCTCTTCTTTCTTCCTACCTGGAATGCAGTTTGGTTACCTGATCTTTCTCAGGTCTGTTGCAACCAAGAGGATAAAGCCACATGCTCAAGTTGGAGGAAACTGAAAGCTGAAAGAAGATTGGGCCGTGGACTTCCTTGAATATAGATTCTTGGTTAAGAGTAAAATCAACCTTATTTGATTAAGCCACTGTGACCAAGTTTCTGCTACACAGAATGAGTAGCTTAACTCATTACTAACTGATATCTTTAGCTTTAAAATATCATTTCTATTTATTGTGTAAGATTAATATGATCCAAAATTCAATTTTACATCAAAATCTAATTTCATTAATTTCTTGTTTCTGTTTCTGTCTCTATTTTAATAGTTTCTTCCCAAAGACAGTTCTGTTTCAGAACAACATTTAGGTAGGAAATTGAGGAAATCTCAAAAACTCTTTCCCTGCACTAAGACAGTCTTGGTTGGCAAGTATGTTCAGATTAAAGACTTCTGCGTGCAATATTCTCAGCAGGCATTGCTGACCCTATAGTAGGGTATGAAAGAGTGGGAGGATGAAGTAGAAATTGAAAGAGCTTTTAAAAATCCATATAATGTTAGGTTGTACAAGATGCTGAAATACAAGAGATTGCTCTTAAGGAAACAGCAGGATAGCTGGGTCAGAGTGCATTAGGTCAAGTTTTCTTCATGAACTGAATGGAGAGAAGGTGGCCATGAAGGAGTCACACAGCTGGGAAAGAATGCTGCAGAGCAGATAATAACCTGCCAAGTAAAGATGGCATCATGACAGCAGCCACACAATCTGGGAGGGCAGAGGTTTGCCATGGGATGCTCTTAAGATTTCCTTTTTAGACTCTCAGGGCCTAGTGCAAACACAGTCATTTCCTAAAACTTTCCCACAAAGAATGTGATTCATTCCCTTGAGCTTTAAAAGGAAATAAGTAAAAGATTTCCTTAAGGTCTTGGTCTTTTCCGCACGTGGCTAGGAGTGCTGAAGATAGAAACGGACCTCACATTGGAAACTATCCTTAACAGTTCTTTTTTGATACCCATTCTAGCTCTACATTTTGATACTTGGAAGTATTTCTAAAAGATAGAGATTTGTAAAATTCAGTTGAGCAAATTTTGGGCTTCAATAACACTTTTTTAAGATGAACACTTTTTAAAGTGGTAATTTACATACTAGCTTATAAAGAAGGTATGAAACATTCTGACACTCTCCACTTTTTCTCCAAAGAAATATTGATAATTTTGAAACCCCGTTGCATGAGGAAAAGTGTCTGGATTTTCCTGGTCTGGAATCTTTCATATGTTTCTCACATTGAACTTATTCTCCAAGGTCTAAACTGTGATGGAATGCAAAATTATTTTTTCTGAGGCTTTATTAACTAGATATTAGTCTAATCAAATGTTTACTCAAGTCATAATCTTTAATTAATGAATTTCCATTTGCTCATTCTGAAATGCTGGATTTCTTCAAACCTAAAAACACTCTTTGCAGACACTTCATGGGAATTAATATTGTTCTGACTTGGCTGGTGTGTTCTTACCACACTGTGAACATGGCAAAGGGTGGAGATTAAAAGCCCTTTGACTTCTACTACTAAACCAGTCTGAAAAGCAATTTCCATTTATTCATCAACAAAGCACTTCCTTCGTAATGCTGTTAATAATTTCGCAACAACAATCACTAGAGATGTTGACGTTGATACAGGATTGGTTATATTCTTGCCTGATAATGTATGACTTACAAAAGCACTGCAAACTTTAGCTTTGGTTATACCATGGTGCAGAAAACAAATAAACCTTGCAATTAAACCAAATAAAGATTCATGCCTCGTATCACAGCTGACTTGGATCTTGACCATAATAGCTGGAGGATGGAAGGATCTTGGGAACTTCTCAGAAGAAATGGGAACACTAGAGCTGTCAATTTGCAATTTGAGGACTTCTCAGGGGATCCTGGGCCTTGGAAGGGAATGGCATGGTGGCTTGCCTGGGTGATATTCCTTAAGCACCTGAATATATGCCCCTCTCTAAGCCATGGAGGTGTCCCAGGCTACTTTGGGTTATAAAGAAATTTCTTTTACATGAACCACATTTTCAGGTTGCCCTAGAATCTAGAAACATCCTCAAACTAGCACTTAAACAGTGGTGTCTTCAGTCCTGGCTATATCTCTCCTGAACATTGGGCTCAGGCAGTTAAAGAGTCCAGAAATGAACCCAAAAGGAATCTCTAGATCCTGATTGTCAAAGCACAGAGCGGTGACCATCAGCAATCAGATTTAGAATTCAGCAATTCATTTTCCAGCACACATAGGAAGAATCCTCCAGATCTTATTGTAAAGTATTTAATTTAGCATATGTGAAGAAAAGGATGGAGGCAGGGTAACAGCCCCAGTTTCATTTCTTCTTACCCCTTCTTAGCTTGCTTGTGGCACAATTTATCCTTGGAGCAGAGAATCCTATCAGAGGCAAATATGCTCAGATGCACTAATTCTAGAACATGGTAGGGAACTTATCTTGGTTAGTAGCCCAAACCGTAGCTTCTAAGCCCAACTGTAGCTTCCTTACAAAAATCTTTTAGTTCATTTCACTATCTGTGTTTGTAAAGCTACTAGATCACATAAAGGATAAGGACATGCAAAAGAGCAGAAAATAAGGAAAATCCCATTTCAACATGGAGAATTTTTCTGAGAAATAATAAAGACTTTTTATATAATTTAATTCTTATATCTTGATCATATTGTTGTTCGAATTATACCCTCTCCTATTCTAGATTATTGTTAATGATCTATAAATGTCTTCCAAATCATTTTGATAAAAACATTTCCAAAAAATGAATAATATTTCAGAACTAGATAGACTTTTATTTTCACAAAATGAAACTATTATAAATGTCTAGGATTTTACATAAACTCTTGTGATTTCTCCTTATCCTCATGAAGATTAAACATTCTGTTTTCACGTCACAAGTATTTTCTTGATCTCTCTTTTGGTGTGAATCAAGTCATTTAACCTTCCATATGTTTATTTCTTCATCTCTAAAACGAGGTTAAAAATTTTGACCTGTTGCACTGGAGTTTTGCTCTGCTGTGAAGAAAATCATTAATGCTTGCAAAGTACCCTGGGATCTATGGATGAAAGTGCAGGAATGGAAGGAATTATTCTACTTAAGAGAGGAAATAGTAGATCCACTTGGGTAAATTCATTTCACTTGTGTGTTCTGCTTCAGTGAAGTTGAACGGAGAGTGCTGACTGGAGTGGGCTGATGTTCACATACATGTTCTGACTGGTAAGCAATAATCTTGGGAGTATTGCTATTTCAGACACATAGACACTCACTGACCTGATCAATTTGCCTCTGCACTTATTTATTCACAGCTGAATTCCATTTGCAAAGCACATGCCAAGCATTCTTGTTGGCAGGTAGGGAAATAACGATTGCTTAGTTTGTGCTTTTAAAATGAACCTGAGAAGAAAATTAAATTCCAAGTATTTCATAAATGCATTTTGGCAAATATATCTCCATAAACCTTATTTCACTTATTGCTGAGAGAGAATGAAATGCATCGTGAAACCTGGAGAATCTATGTGAGGATGACTTTTCTTTCTTTAGCTTGATCCCTGCATCAGTCCTTTTTGGATTGCTTTTGATATGGGCAAACACCATGGCAGGTAGCCTTTCTTCAGGACCAGGAAGAGCATCTGCTCTGCCATTTCTCTTTTAAATTTCTTTTAAAAATACAAGGAGATGACCTAGATGTCCCTATTTCCCTCTAGGAAATACTAGATTTCCACTCTTTTACCCTCTTTCCTGATTGAGGTCCTTTTTGGATAATATTAAACCCAAGGGCAAACTTCGGATAAGATTTATCAAAGAAAATTCTGACAACAAATCACACTGTAATCCAAAGTGTACAATTTTCTTCAGTAGTGACCTATGATTTTGGACTTACAGAAATTACAAATCTTTCAATTAAACATTATAAATTATTCAAGGCAAGGGTGAGGAATGCACCCAGCGTATTTCCTTTTTCTGTCTTCTCCTTTAGAAAAGGCTCCGTTTACCAGTCTTGTAAAACTGTCCAGATGAAAACCACTCAAACATTCTGTTTTCAATAAGAACATGAGACAAGTGCTCTTAATAGCTCCCTGTTGCCTGTTAAATCAAGGGTTCCTTATTCATCCTGCTTCCCAAAGTTCCATAAAAGCTAACCAATCCCTACCTCTAAAAGTGATACTAGTTCATACTTATTGAGCGTTTGCTATAGATGAGGTGCTATGCTCAGGGTTTTACATTTCCCAGATCAAATAATAATTCCAAGAACTCTACAAGGTAAATACTCATAGTTTGCCAAGTTACAAATGTGTAAAGTGAAGTTAGGGAAAATTGAGTAACTTCTTGGAGTCTCAAAGATAGTGAGTGACAGAAACAATATACAAACTCAGGTCTGACTGATTTCAGAATTCTTCTCTTAATCCCTACATTGTGTTGTCTACCATCCAAACACCTCTGGAAACCAAACACTTGGTTTTATTCCTCCTATTGTTAGGTGCTACTCGCCATTTCTTTTCTCCCCATCCCAGCGAGGTTCACCCTCTCACCTGCTCTAACGTGTTCGTCCTGAGTCTCTACTGATAAGCAACTGGTTATTGAGCTTTCTATAGTTTCTCCTGAAATGTGTTTGTCTTGAGCTTTTCTCAGTAAGAGCTGATCTGCTATATAACCTCAAGGAATTTTTTTTTTCCAACTGGTTTATTTTTTGTTTAAACTTAGAAGCATTACTGACAATTATAGTCTGTGCCATTGCTTAAATAAATGAATTTTTTTTTATCAGAACAAGAGAAGAAAAGTAGAAACTTGGGAAAACCCAAGCTAAAATAAGAGATTGGCAAAATTTGACCTCTGGATTCTTGGAAGTTCTCCTTATCTATCCAGTGCCAAACAGCTCTCTTGTTATTAGAAAAATCAACTCTTGGAAGAGTCTTTTATAATATGCGTGATCGCCTTGGTGTAATCTTTTCCGGAAGTTTGGTATTTGTGATTAGCATTTTGTTGTTGTTTAGTGGAGGGGCATTGAAAACTCCTATTATAATTGTGGATTTACCTTTTTCTCTTTGCAGTTTTATTCATTTTTGCTTTGTGTATTTTGAAGTTCTCTTGTTAGAGGCATAAATGTTTGGGTTTATTTTGTTATCCGGATTAAATTACTCTATTATCATTGTGAAATAACCTTCCTATTCCTGGTAATATACCTTTACCCTAAATTCTACTCTGTCTTATTGTGATAGAGCCCCTCCTGCTTTCTTTAGACTAGTATTTTAGAGTTTGCTTTGGTAATTAACAAATAGTTGAATCTTGGCTTTTTATCCAAACTGACAGACTCTACCTTTTTTTTCTTTTTGAGAAAGATTAGCCCTGAGCTAACTACTGCCAGTCCTCCTCTTTTTGCTGAGGAAGCCTGGCCCTGAGCTAACATCCGTGCCCATCTTCCTCTGCTTTATATGTGGGATGCCTACCACAGCATGTCGTGCCAAGCGGTGCCATGTCTGCACCTGGGATCCAAACTGGTGAACCCCTGGCTGCCGAGAAGCAGAACGTGCGAACTTAAGAGCTGCACCAACGGGCCAGCCCCCAGACTCTACCTTTTAATTCCAGTGTTTAGAACATTTGCATTTAATTTGATTTGTGACGTGTTTAGATTTTAGTTGTTATCTTGCTATTTGTTTTATAATTACCCCATCTATTTTACTTTCCTTTTTACTTTTTTCTACCTTCTTTTGGATTGAGTAAATTTAATTATTTCCTTTTATCTTCTTTGTAGTCCTATTGGCTAAAATACTTTGTTTTATTATTTTAATGATCAATGTAGGGTATATAATACACTTTAACATAATACAGTCTACCTTCAATTCTTATTATGCTATTTCATGTATAGAATAAGAACTTTCAACACTATATTACCATTTTACCCCTCCTAGCCTTTATGCTATTGTTGTCAAACATTTTATTTGTAAAATAGTTATAGACCTCAAAAAACATAGCTTTTGTTTTCGTTTAAACAGTCTAACTACATTTAAATAATAAAAAATATGTCTTATTTGTCCTGTAGTTACTATTTCTGGTGTTCATTCTTTTGTGTAGACACATATTTCTATCTAATATTATTTTCCTTTTGCCCAATGACATTCTTTAATATTTTGTATCATGTAGGTATGCCACTATGAATTCTTCCAACTTTTCATGTCTGAAAACATCTTTATTTCACCTCCTTTTAAAAAAGATATTTTCATTGGGTATAAAGTTTTATTTGACAAGTTTTTTATTTTCTTTCAGAAATTTAAAAATGTTGCTCCACTGTATTCTCACTTGTATTGTTTCCAGTGAGAATACTTTTGCTTTCCTACTATTTGTTCTTCTGTACAGAAATATGTCATTTCTCTCTGGATACTTTTAAATTGTCATTGTTTTCTGATTTTGAAAAATTTGTTTATGATGAGCTTTCGTGTAGCTTTATTCATGTTTCTTGCACTTTAGGTTTTTGGGGGATCTGTGGGTTTATAGTTTTCAGGAAATTTGGAAAATTTTCACTCATTATATTTGCAAATATTCCCTCCCCGTTCTTCAGTGACTCCAGTTCCACAATTGTCCAGCAGATCACAATCTGGTCTTTAGTTTAGAACATACAGGATACAGTTATACCTCTCTCAATGCACTTTTCTGCCAGTTCTAGCATCTGTGTTAGTTCTGTATAGGTCTTGATTGGTTGACTATTTTTCTCATTTTGGGCTGTTTCCCTGGTTCTTTACATGCCTGATAATCTTTGATTGGATGTCAGATGTCATTAATTTTTCTTAGTCTTTGCTGAATATTTTTGTATTTCTATAAATATTCTTGAATTTGGTTCTGAAATGCAGTTTCACTTGGAATTAGGTTTATACTTCTATTTCTTGCTTTTATAGCTTGTTAGGCAAATCCAAAGTATTGCTTAACCTATTACTAATTATTGTCTACTGAAACAAGCCCTCCCTGAATTCTATATTTAATGCCCCATGAGTTTTTTCAGCTTTGTTGGTAAGATCAGCCACTATTCCTGACCCTATATGAATGCTAGCCACTGTTGCCTTTAATTCCTTCAGGTGGCTCTTTTCTTGGCCTGGAATAGTTCTTCACGCACATGCACTATTAATCAAAATACTGAAAACTTGAGGGGAACCCTCTGTAGATCTCTGGGATGTTTTCTCTGTGCAGTATTGAGCACTCAGCATTGGCTAAACCAAATCTGTGGCTAGATGTCTTTAAACAAAATCTCTTCTTCCAGTTTTCTGTGTTCCTTAAAAGCGTTTTGATTTTTCTGACTTCCTTAACACAATGAATCTCCATCCCTACCTCCAATCTGTCTTAACTTTTCCTGTCTGCTTCCAAAGAATCTTGTGTCCACCCCTATTAAGAAGCTCAACACTATCCTAAAAAGTATTTGTTCACTTGTCTGTCTCCTTTGAAGGGAAAATAATTGATTTGTAAATTGCTATGTCGCTATTACATAGTAGGAGTTAATGGTATCTATTGTTGGATGAATGAGACAGAATTCTCAACGATTTACATAACTCAAAGATAGAAGTACAGTCCTGGAATCTGGGAGGCTGGTGGAAGAAACAGATATACCTGGAAACAAGATTCCAATAGTGAGAGTCAAGTATCAGATGTTGTCAGTAAATGAATGAATTTCCTCTCTTAGGCTATTCAGGTTTTACATACTACTAATATAAAATATTAATGAATATAATATAGAGTATTTTATGTTCAGTAATAATTGAGGGTAAAAAAAAAATCCCTCTCCTTTTTACCACAGTAATCATCTTCTCTCTTTGACACAGTTGAACTGCATTTTATATGGGTTCTTAAATTGCGTAGGACAATTTCCGAAATGTCTTTGCTTATAAGATAAGCCTTCACTCCAAGAACTGATTATTATGCATAAAGGGGCTGAGAAAGAGTGAGTAGGAGGACAAATAAAAATGGGGATTTTACAAGCCTCTCTTCTGTCTTCTGACCAAGACTATCCTTGAAGGGTTAAACCCTCTGCTATTTATCAGCTCTAGAGAACTGTTGATCCTTTTTTTGTTTTTTTGATAATACATAGGCCATAATTTTATTTCTTGAAATTTCCTGTGGCATAGAATTTTCTCATTCTATGAAACTCTTATTCTTTGTGCTTCGAATATTCTCCCTCTGAAAGGCTGGTCTGCCTCCTTTAGATAGTCTTGTAGCAGTTATCTGGCTACCATCTCTCATGATCATGTTCCTTTTCAAGAACAAAGCTAACGATCATTAAAGCTTTTAGCCATTGCTTAATAGATGGGAAATAGTTTACCAGAGCGTTATAACCTCACTTGATAGCTGTGTGGTTTTTGCCATTCCTGGCAAACATCTTTTATACTTAATTTGGGAAAGAAAAACAAATTAAATGGGTACAGATTTCAGGCAGTTTAAAATCACTTTTTATTGATTAAGGGAGACTAATCTTCAAATATACTCTCAATTCAGGTTTAAGTTCCAAACTTCAAAGATGCTCATTTGATTGTGGCTGTTTCTCAATTTGTTCAATATCAGTAGGTGTGTTTAGTGGCAGATTCTGAAGTAGAAATCTAAACAGGTGATGAGTGGCATCCAATTTGCACGTAAGCCAATTGTTTTAGAGAAAAGATTAATTAAAAGAGGTGGTAGGTTAATTTAAATCAAGCAAGACTGAGTCTCCAGCCTGAGTTTAAATCCTTGATCCAATTTTGTCCTCCGGGATACATATAGAAATCTGCACTGGATAAAAGTCTCCACCAGAAAAAAAGAATGAGTTAAGAATCACATTTAGAGCTTTGAACTAAATCTTCCACAATAACAGATAATCTTTACTGAAACAAGATCATTTCACCCAATGTATTTAAAAACATCAATTTTCATGAATAAAAATAAGTATGTTTTACAAGTGAGAGGGCTGCGGGCAGTGAGTGGAGGAAAGTGCATTCCGTCACCTCCTCTCCCTTCATACCCACTCATATATTGCACACCTTCCCATTTCTGTGTTTGCAGGCACACAGATGACTGTAGTTATGTAGCCAGGGTGGTCCCAGCAAGGATTGGGGTCAAGCTCCACCCCATGTTTCTGTAGTGCTTGTGACAAGCGCTGATAACTGAGTTGGCAACTAAATTGATCTTGGAGCAGACAATGGAGAAAGTGCTTTTACTTTCCCCATCTGGAAAGTTACCTCTGTGCCCAGGACAAAGTTTAATGAGGAGTCTTGAGAATGAAAAAGAATATATTACTTATTTATAGTATCTTTTCTATTTTTCTTCTTTGTCCACAGAGACTAAAAGAATTAAAGCAACGAGAATTTGCTCGAAATGTAGCCTCCAAGTCATGGAAAGATGAGAAGAAACAAGAAAAAGCACTTAAACGACTTCATCAGCTGGCTGAGTTAAGGCAACAGTCTGAATGGTAAGAACTGGAGGTTTCTTGGATGGTTCAAAACTCTCTTCAACCTGTGGGGAAATTTCAATAATAAATTTACTTGGTTCACTGTAACAATGTAAACAAATTATAATTAATCAACAGATATGTCTGAGGGCAAATGTTCCTAATAGTTAAAGGTTCATAAATTAATACTTTGGCATCTGACTTTTTTCCTTCCCAACATTTTTAATTTAATGTGCTCTTTAACAAAATGATCCAAGAATGAGTCTAACATACTAACGTTTATTCTACCCAGGTGATTTAAATGAACCTACATAGCTCTTTAGTAATTATTTTAAGTTTCGCAATAATAATTTTAAAAACCATAAATTACACTGCATCTTTTGGGGAGGAAATAAATCATCTGTACATTCCCTGTACACACTTGAATCTAGAATAAATGGTGCTATCATTGTCTGGATGCAAACAAGATGTAATTAATGTAGTTAAATTTGCCACTTAGTGCCATTTAAATTGATAATTATAATAAGCATTACACTAACACATTCTTGTAGCTGAAAAATGGCAGTTTTACAGAAGCTTGAAACTGCTGACTGTTTCGGAGTGAGGCAGTTGTTACCTGGAACTCAATTAAATTTGCAGATTGTGATTTGTGTTCATATGAATCATAATGTAGAACACTAATGTAGCTAATTTATGTAGTTGACAGTGAACTGGTAAATTGTGAAATTTGTAGCTCTGTGCCAGAGTTTAAACCCCTGTTATTTAAATGAAAAACAATAAACAATAAACTTGGGAATGAATGACTCAATTACAGTAAACATAAGATATTCAACCTCAGATTTGATTATAAGAGTTTTATTTTTTTAGGATCATTTATGAGTAAAAACAGTTAGTGTTCAGCTTGCATATATTCATTTGTTTGCACCACTGTCTTAGAATAATTTAATTAACTTATGAAAATACATGAAAGACATTAATATTAAAAATTAGTGAGGAATTTGGTATAAAGAAAAAGTAAATGTTGAAAAGACATGTAATCATAGGTGAGGTTAATACAAAAAATGCATGCTCTGTTGTACCGTACAATCATAGAAACAGGACACATATTTGGTGCTGAGATTTTTACCTGCCAACCTGTGGAAAACATAGTAACTAAATAAACAGAAACTTTAGCACATCCTTTATAGAGTAGGCAGGCTCTGTGCATTCCATCTGTTCATGTTGTCAGGGAAACAATCGGTGTTCAGCTTTCCAGATACAGAACTTGGAACCAGGAAAATTATTTCATTCTTTTCTACTATCCACCATCTGCCCTCTAATTATTCTCTCTGCTTAAGCAACCTCATGGCCTAAGGGAAATCACTTAATAGAATTATTAAATATTTTCATTTTGGCAGCTGAATCGACAAATGAAAGTAAGAAACAAAAGAGAATAAGAAAAATAATCATCTGTATTACCTCTCTCCCGGAAAACCCTTCTTTGTCCTTTTTTCTCATAATGAGGGCTTCTGAGTAGGATGATGCAGAAAACAAGAAGATTCTTCCATGACCCTATGGAGAAGGGAGGTGAAGTTACTACTACTAAGAATATTTAAATCAGATTAATTAAAAAAAATGATGGCAGGAAACTATTACTGGATCTTATAAAGGGCAATCAACTTTGGCCATCTCTTGGGTAGTTCAACCCAACCTGATTCCTCAGTAAACCAGTTGTTGTGTGGGGGAAGAGTCACTCTAGTGACTCTAGTTTGTAAACTTCTACTGTGTGTAAGTCTAAGTATGGTGCATCTTAATGTCGAGATTTTTCAAATTTTAAAAATTGTAAGATCATTGATAATGAGAATACGAAGTTCCTTATATAAGAGCTGGATAATGTGGAACATTAGGAAATAGCATCATTTAAAGAAATCATGTTGTTTTGATATGTTTGTTTCCTGTTTAGAAAGTATACTTTTTGCACAGGAAAGAATTAAATCGTGCATGTGTTGAGTTGACAAGACTTAGGACTTTTGGAGAACTATTGGCATGGACATTCCATTAACAAAAATTAATGGGTTACCTTTATAGTCACTGCACATCCGAAAAAAATAGAAATTAAAAAAAATTAATTAGGTAAAAAATACAGAAACTAAAGAAAGTTCTAGAGGAAGGAGTGAAATCACAAACGAGGAAATAACTATAAAAATTAAACTTTTAATTATGTTATAAGCATAAACTTGTATTAAAATTATAGAATTTAAAACACCACAGAGATGGAAAATTAGGATTTTCCAAAGTAATAAAAATAAGTTCGATTTAAGATAAGGAAAATTAAAGTTTATAAAGCAATGAAATAAAAAGTTTTAAGTATGAAAATAAGAGGTATAAAAGATTAATAATGAGGGTAAAATATGAAAAGCTGTGAAAAAATATCATCTAAATGTAGATTGGACTGCAAAATGAGAACAAGAATTAAGGACAAGAAGAGCAAAATAGAATACAAAAGCAATAAGAACCAAGAGGTTTAAAAACATTTACAAGAATATAAAAGACAGAAGCTTGCATATTAGAGAGATAAATGGTAAAATAAAACAGCAATACATAAAAGAACATTTAGGCTAACATAAATCAAAGCAAGAAAATGCACAAAACAGTGTCAGGATAATAAGCAAAGATACTATTAAGGAAAAAATAGAGAGAGGAAATATAAAAATAGTAAAATATCTGCATCAAGTGGAATCAGGCGGTGTAGAATGATAATATCCACACACCAGACTTTTGAAATAATTTCTGCTAAGATTAGTGCAAATAATTTCAGACGATTGAGGCTCCTGCAGAAGGGAACTTGATACAGAAGTGTAGCTCCCACTTAATTCAAAGTGCGGCTGCAAATATGGAAAAGAATCTCTTTGGTCCTGAGGCAAAATTCAAGGCTGAAGGTATTTCTGGACGTCATCCCTCTATCCTCAGGCTGCAGCCACTTTAAAGGACAAGTAACTATAGTAAACCTCTATGCTTCCTATTTTCCTTTATATTTGAAAGAAATAATCAATAATCCATATGCTATCATAGAGTGTTCCTCTTCATTCCTCCTATTAAATATTCCTAAAAATCCCCTCTAAAGAACATTAAAAAAATGATTCAAAAAAGGAGATTGATATGATGAATAAGAGGAAACTTTCATTATGAAACAATTGCTGTAAGGAACAGAAAAGACTTTTAGAAAATTTCTAAAGTGGGTTTCCACAAGATTCAAGAGAACATTATAACTCTAAGCCTATGCCACTAGTTTATGAAGAGGGGACAATGTGAAATTATTGGAGACTGAATGGTAGCTAAAAGTATTGTTTGTGAATTAAAATCCATATGGGCATAGTAAACAACGGATTGGACATTGTAAAAAATTGAATCAGTTAAATAGAAGTTAAAAAAAAATAAGTTTTTTCTGAACTAGAGAAAAAGACTAAAGATGCTAGAGCACTGAGATAAATAAAAGACCTAAAAGATATATTCAAGAGACTTGGGACCAGTCCCAGGGCTGAGTGGTTAAGTTCGCACACTCGCTTAGGTGGCCCAGGATTTCGCTGCTTCAGATCCTGGGTGCGGACATGCAACTGCTCATCAGGCCATGCTGAGGCAGTGTCCCACATAGCCCAAGGGAAAGACATGCAACTAGAATATACAACTAGGTACTGGGGGGCTCTGGGGAGAAGAAGGGGGAAAAAAAAACAAGACTGGCAACAGATGTTAGCTCAGGACCAATCTTAAAAAAAAAAAAAGAGAGCTAATAAATTTAAAATATAAGTACCAGGACAAGAAACTAGGATAGGGAAGAAGCAATAATCAGAGAAATCAGAGAAGAAAATGTATCTGAGGTGAAAAAAGTGGAATCGAAAGTGCCCAGAAGTATGAGCAAAAATTAACCAAAGAAATAAATCTATAACTATGGTCTGGTAAAATGTATATATGCATACATATATATATAATTTATTATATAGAATAAACATAACAAAAATCTTATATATAACAAGTATAACAAAAATATATATAACAAAAATATATATAAGAAAAAAGGAAAAATTACAAAATCTTATAAATACAGAAGCAGATTCATTTAAAAAATGAATTAAAGGAAACTACTTAAATATGTCTCTGCAGTATTACACAAATAAAGACAATGAAGCAAAGTACACAAGTTTGGTGGAGAAAAGGAATGTAACTCCAGAGTTCTACACTGATTGGCTAAATAGTCTCTTTTTAAAAATGTAATCTCTATTTTTTATTGCAGTAACATTGGATTATAACACTATATAGCTTTCAGGTGTACATCGTAACATATTTTGAATTCTATGTAGATTACATCATGTTCACCATCCAAAAACTAATTATAGTCCATCAACTCACCTGTGAGCCTAATCACCCCTTTTGCCTTTCCCCATCCTCCCTTCCCCTATTCTAACTACCAATCCAATCTCTGCAACTATGTGTTTGTTTGTTGTTGTTTTTATCTTCTACTTATAAGTGAGATCATACAGTATTTGACATTCTCTTTCTGACTTATTTCACTTATCATAATGCCCTCAAGCTCCATCCATGTTGTCACAAATGGCTGGATTTCATCATTTCTTATTGCCGAATAGTATTCCATTATGTATATATACCACATCTTTATCCATTCATCCACTGATGGGCATCTAGGTTGTTTCCAAGTCTTGGCTATTGTGTATAATGCTGCAATGAACATAGGGGTGCATGTGTCTTCATGCATTTGTGCTTTCAAGTTCTTTGGATAAATACCTAGCAGTGGGATATTTGGATCATATGGTAGATCTATTCTAAATTTTCTGAGGATACTCCATATTGCTTTCCATAGTGGCTGTACCAGTTTGCACTCCCACCAGCAGTGTACAAGGGTTCTCTTTTCTCCAGATCCTCTCCAACATTTGTTGTCTCCTGTCTTGTTAATAATAGCCATTCTGACTAGAGTGAGGTGATAGCTCACTGTAGTTTTGATTTTCATTTCCCTGATAGCTAATGATGTAGAGCATCTTTTTATATGCCTGTTGGCCATCCGTATATATTCTTTGGAGAAATCTCTGTTCAGATCTTTTGCCCATTTTTTAATTGGGTTGTTTTTTTGTTGTGGAGCTGTGTGAGTTCTTTGTATAATTTGGATATTAACCCCTTATCTGATATGTGGTTTGCAAATATCTTCTCCCAATTGTTAGGTTGTCTTTTCGTTTTGTTGATGGTTTCCTTTGCTGTGCAGAAGATTTTTAGTTTGATGCAGTCCCATTTGTTCATTTTTTCTTTTGTTTCCCTTGCCCAGTCAGACATGGTACTTGAAAATATGCTGCTAAGAACCATGTCAAAGAGCGTACTGCCTGTGTTTTCGTCTAGAAGTTTCATGGTTTCAGGTCTTATATTCAAGTCTTTAATCTATTTTGAGTTGATTTTTGTGTATGGTATAAGATAATGGTTTACTTTCATTCTTTTGCATGTGGCTGTCCAGTTTTCCCAACACCGTTTATTGAAGAGACTCTCCTTTCTCCAATCTATACTCTTGGCTCCCTTGTCGAATATTAGCTGTCCATAAATGTGTGGGTTTATTTCTGGGCTCTCAATTCTGTTCCATTGATCTGTGTGTCTGTTTTTGTGCCAGTACCACACTGTTTTGGTTACCATAGCTTTGTAGCATATACATACTGTTTTTTGAGGAAGATTAGCCCTGAGCTAACATCTACCACCTATTCTCCTCTTTTTGCTGAGGAAGACTAGCCCTGAGCTAACATCTGTGCCCATCTTCCTCTACTCTATATGTGGGACACCTGCCACAGCATGGCTTGACAAGCAGTGCCATGTCCACACCCAGGATCTGAACCAGTGAACCATGGGCCGCCCAAGCAGAATGTGTGAACTTAACCGATGAGCCGCTGGGCTGGCCCCAGCTTTGTAGTATATTTTGAAATCAGAGAGTAGGATAGTTCCAGCTTTGTTTTTTTTCCTCAGGATTCCTTTGGCTATTCAGGGTCTTTTGTTGTTCCATATAATTTTTAGGATTCTTTGTTCTATTTCTGTGAAAATTGTTGTTGGAACTTTGATAGGGATTGCATTGAATCTGTAGATTGCTTTAGGAAGTATAGACGTTTTAACTATGTTAATTCTTCCAATCCAAGAGCACCGAATATCTTTCCATTTCTTTGTATCTTCTTCAATTTCTTTCAACAATGTTTTATACTTTTTGGTGTACAGATCTTTCACCTCTTTGCTTAAGTTTTTCCTAGGTATTTTACTATTTTTATTGCAACTGTAAATGGAATTGTATTCTTGATTTCTCTTTCAGCTACTTCATTGTTAGTGGATAGAAATGCAACTGATTTTTCTATGTTGATTTTGTATCCCGGGTCTTGACTGTGTTCATTTAATATTTCTAAAAGTTTTTTAGTGGATTCTTTAGGGTTTTCTATATATAAAATCACGTCATCTGCAAAGATTGACAGTTTCACTTCTTTTCCAATTTCGATCACTTTTATTTCTTTTTCTTGCCTGATTGCTCTGGCTAGTATTCCAATACTATGTTAAATAAGAGTGGAGACACTGGGCATCCTTGTCTGGTTCCTGTTCTTATAGGGATAGCTTTCAGTTTTTCTCCGTTGAGAATGATATTTGCTGTGGGTTTGTCATATATGGCCTTTATTATGTTGAGGTACTTTCCTTCTATACCCATTTATTTAGAGTTTTTATCATAAATGGATGCTGTATCTTGTCAAATGCTTTCTCTGCATCTATTGAGATGACCATGTGATTTTTATTCTTCATTTTCTTAATGCAGTGTATCACGGCGACAGATTTCTGGATGTTGAACCCTCCCTGCATCCCTGGAATGAAACCCACTTGATCATGATGTATGATATTTTTAATATATTGCTGTATTCGATTTGCTTGTATTTTGTTGAGAATTTTTGCATCGATGTTCATCAGTGATAGCAGCCTGTAATTTTCTTTTTTTGTATTGTCCTTGTCTGGTTTTGGTATCAGGATAATATTGATTTTGTAGAATGAGTTATGAAGCTTCCCCTCCTCTTCAATTTTTTGGAAGAGTTTGAGAAGGATAGGTATTAATTCTTCTTTGAATGTTTGGCAGAATTAACCAGGGAAACCATATAGACCTGGACTTTTATTTTTAGGCAGGTTTTTGATTGTGGTTTCGATCTCCTTAATGGTGATTAGTCTATTCAAATTCTCTACTTAGTCCAGTTTTGGAAGGTTGTATGTTTCTAAGAATTTACCCATTTATTCTAGATTATCCAATTTGTTCACATATATCTTTTCATAGTATTCTCATATTATCTTTTGTATTTCTGAGGTGTCTGTTGTAATTTCTACTCTTGCATTTCTCATTTTATTTATTTGAGACTTCTCTCTTTTTTTCTAGGTGAGTCTAGCTAAGGACTTGTCAATTTTGTTTACCTTTTCAAAGAACCAGCTCTTAGTTCCATTAATTTTTTCTATCATTTTTTCAGTGTCTATTTCATTTATTTCTGCTCTGATTTTTATTATTTCCTTCCTCATGCTGATTTGGGGCTTTGTTTGTTTTTCTTTTTCCAGTTCCTTTAGATGTGCTGTTAGATTTTTTATTTGGGATTTTTCTTCTTTGTTGAGTTAGGCCTGAATTGCTATAAACTTCCCTCTTAGACTGCTTTGCTGTGTCCCATAGATTTTGGCATGTTGTATTTTCATTTTCATTTGTCTCCAGGAACTTTTTGATTTTTCCTTTGATTTCTTCATTGACCCCATCATTGTTCAGTAGCATTCTGTTTAATCTCCACATTTTTGTGGCTTTTCTGATTTTCTTCTTGTAGCTGATTTCTACTTTCATACCTTGGTCATCAGAAAAGATGCGTTTTTATTATTTTAATCTTTTTAAATTTATTGAGACTCGTTTTGTGGCCTAATATGTGATTAACCCTGGACAATATTCCATGGGCATTTGAAAAGAATGTGTACTTTGTAGTTTTTGGATGGAGTGTTCTATATATATCTACTAAGTCCATCTGGTCAAATGTGTTGTTTAAGGCCAGTATTTCCTTATTGATCTCTGTTTGGATGATCTATCCATTGGTGTAAGTGGAATGTTTAAGTCCCCTACTATTATTGTGATACTGTCTATTTCTCCTTTTATGTCTGTCAATAATTGATTTATATATTTAGGTGCTCCTATGTTGGGTGCACAGATATTTACAAGTGTTATAGCTTCTTGCTGGATTGTTCCCTATATCATTATGTAGTGCCCATCTTTGTGTCTTGTTACAGTTTTTGTTTTAAAGTCTAATTTGTGTGATATAAGTATTGCAGCCCCCACTTTCTTTTCTTTGCCATTTGCATGGAGTATCTTTTTCCATCCTTTCACTTTCAGTTTGTGAGTGTCTTTAGGTCTGAAGTGTGTCTCTTCTATGCAGCATATACATGGGTTTTGTTCTTTTATCCTATTGGCCACCCTATGCCTTTTGATTGGAGCATTTAGTCCATTGACATTTAAAGTAGCTATTAATAAATGTGTACTTACTGCCATTTTACTTTTTTTTTCTGGGTGTTTTAGTAGTTCTTCTCTGTTCTTTTCTTTTTCTCTTGCTCTCTTCCCTTGTGGTTTGATTGCTTTCTTCAGTAATATGTGTGATTTCTTTCATCTTACTTATTTGCTTACTTAATATAGGTTTCTGTTTTGTGATTACCATGAGGATCCTATATAATACTCTGTGTATATAACAGTCTATATTGAGTTGATAAACTCTAACTTAACTTCTTTCTAAAAGCTCTACTTTTTCACTCCCCTCCTTGCACCTTTTACATTTAGGAAATCATATCTAATCTCTTGTTTAGTGTGTGTCTATCCATTACCCTCTTATCTATGAAATAGGTAATTTTAGTACTTTTGTATTTTAACTTTAATATATCTTCATAGGTGGTTGATCTTCTACCTTTACTATATTTTTTATCTTTACCAGTGATTTTATTGCTTGATTTTTTTTTGATAATTTTTTATCCCTGTTTGTGGTCATCACTTTCCCACTTAAATAAGTCCCTTCAGCATTTCTTGTAGAACTGGTTTCTTGGCAATAAACTCCTTTAATTTTTGCTTGTCTGAGAAGCTCTTAATCTCTCCTTCCATTCTGAATGATGTCCTTGTTGGATAGAGTATTCTTGGCTGTAGGATTTTTCCTTTCAGCACTTTAAATATATCATGCCATTCTCTTGTAGCCTGTGGAGTTTCAGCTGAGAAGTCTGCTGATAGCCTTATGGGCTTTGCTTTGTATATCAGTTGTTGCCTTTGTCTTGCTGCTTTTAGGATTCTCTCTTTATCTTTAATTTTAGATATTTTAATTATAATGTATCTTGGTGTGGGCCTCTTTGGGCTTATCTTGTTTGGAGCTCTCTGTGTTTCCTGTACTTGGATGTCTGTTTTCTTCCTTAGGTTAGGAAAATTTTCATCTATTGTTTCTTCAAATAAATTTTCTGCCCCTTTGTCTCTCTCTTCTTGTTCTGGGACACCTATAATATGAATGTTAGTGAGGTTGATATTGTTCCAGTGTTGCCTTAGACTGTTCTCATTCTGCCTAATTCTTTTTTCCTTTATATGTTCAGCTTGGGTGATTTCCTTTAGTCTTTCATCTAGCTTGCTGATCCATTCTTCTATATCCTCTGCTCTGCTATTGAGTCCCTCTAGTGAATTTTTCATTTCCAGAATTGTATTCTTCATTTCTGATTGGTTCTTTTTTATATTTTCCAATTCTTTCTTGATGAGCTCACTGTGTTCATCCAGTCTTCTCCCAATATATGTGAGCATCCTCATGAGTTTTTGTTTGAACTCTTTCTCAGGTAGGTTGCTTATTTCTGTTTCATTTCATTCTTTTTCTTGGGTTTTGTCCTGTTCCCTTGCTTGGAATGTATTCCTTTGTCTCCTCATTATGCCTCTTTCTCTGTGCTTATATCTACATATTAAGTGAGTCAGCTATGTCTCCTGATCTTGGAGAAGTGGCCTTATGTAAGAGATACCTTTTGAGGCTGAGCAGCGTGCTTCCCTTTTGTCACCAATTCCAAATGATCCAAGAGTGACCCCTGTGTGGGCTACTTATGTCCTTCTGCTGTGGCAGGGTTGCTATTACTGCAGGTTCCCAGGGAGTCTAGTTTTTCCCTCTCTGGCCAGCTGTTTGTAAATCTGGTTTGGGGAACCTCAGCACTGTTGGCTACAAGATATAACAGCACACTTCTGTTGCAGTTTTTCTCTTAATTGGGTAGGTCCCCAGTGTAGCTGGTTGGTAGGCTGAGGGGCTCACAGTTGTGAAAGGCCTCAGGCCTACGAGGGTGTTGTCAGTTCTCTCAGGAGGGCAGCTGAGTGGGGCTGGCCCTAGGCATGGGGTAGCACTCAATTGTTGCAGGTTTTGGAAAGTGGGGCTGATCCTTTTTATGGCTATTTGTGAAGCACAGGTCTTCTGTCCCTGATAAGCCCCACCCCCCACAGATCAACACACAATGTCAACACAGTCTTGACCCATGCACACTTCCCAATCCCCTGGATTGTACCCCAATACCCCACTTCAGAGGCCCCTACCTCTCCACCAATGCCCTCCACAGTTCACCTGGTCCTCACACAGGCCCTGCTCCACAGAGTCAGACACACTCACCTGCCTGTAGAGGATCAAAGCACCCAGTCAATGCAGGCTGACAAGTAGCCTGAAGGCTTGCTGTTGGGTGGGGCTGCTCCCTGGGGCAGGCAGCCTGCCCTGGCTGAACTAGATTAAATCTGCACTCTAGTGGGTGTAGCAGACGCTTGGGCTAACAGACCAGGGAAAGAACTTCAATGGCATCTGCCAGGGTCTGTGTCAGCACACCTGGACTAAGTGACAACAGTGGCCACCACCAATATCTCAGTCTCCGGAGAGGTTTCTCCTCTCAGTGAGATGCACCCAGAGCCTACCAGGTGAGTCTCTTTTCACCAAAGGACTGTCAGCCTTCCTTCTGGTGATTTTAGGTTGCTCTCTGAGACAGGTGAGTTTGTGCATGGGTCCCTTAAGATCCGGGTTTTTTCGGCTTTTGTCCCATAGCTTTTCTGGGGGTATTCCCCGTTGCAGTTAATAGTCAGCAAAACCAGATCATAAGACCCTCGTCTCTGTTGTGCTGAGCCTGAAGGATGCTTATAGCAGTGTTGGGTCCCTGCTCAGGACCTCACTTCTCCAGGGAGGGCTGCCTACCTTAGAGTGGCTCCCGCCTGGTCATCTGTGAAACTCTACTGCTCCTGAAGGTGGATTTTTTTCTTTCCAGAAGTAATTTCTGATTCTCCTATCTTAGTCAGGACTGACTCTCATTGTGGGGATTCTTTTTATCCAGTTTCCAGTTTTCCATCCAGAATATTTTTTCCAAAAATAGTTGTAACATAGTTGTGTTCATGGGGGGAGATGAATTCAGAGTCTGCCTACACCACCATCTTGACAAGATCCTGGCCAAACAGTCTTAAATGATGGCCATAAGAAAGAATTTTTCAGACCACGGGCTCAGAAAGCACTCCTCTCCATTAGAATTTAAGCTACATTTGGAAAACATCAGTTGTTTTAGTGGTCTATACTCAAGTAACAAAAGAGTGAATAAAAATGAAATAAAAATCTAAAATAGAAAGAGCAAGCAAACACACATCCAAGTATGTAGAAAAAGAAAAAAGAGAAGGAAAAGAAAGCCTGCTCAAAGCAACAGTCAGGTAAATGATGTGATTTGTATTCCCTTCCCCCCAGTAAGGCCTTGCTTTATAGTAGAGATTGTATTGGAAGAATGTTGAAGAGACAATTTTAATCTTAAGAGTTCCATCTCTTATGTGTTGTATTGCTATTTCTAGTTTTCTGATTGAATTACCAATTAAGCTTATTAGAATGAATAATCTTTAAAAAAGTGTTAAAAGATTAAATATATATGCACAAAAGGTAGAAAGAAAATATTTCAATGAGTAAGAAGCAAAAGAAAAGATTTCAAAATAATTTAAGATATTGAGATGGCTTGTAAGTGTGTGTTACTTTATTATGAATTTATTATAATTACTCAAATTAGTGACAAATCATAAGGAAAGAACTAACTACCGTATTTCTAAAGGAACCAAACATGAAGGAATTTTCAAACTAAGGAAATAAAAATTATAAAATGCTAGAACTTGTACGAAAAAGCAAATTAAAGATGTATCTTTATAATGTGGGTGTGACTTTTAATTTCACTTAATTTCTTATTTAATGTGAAGGCACCAACTAGAAAATTGTTTGTGAGAAAATGTTAAATCTATATTCCAAAGAATTGATAGGTTCTGGAGAACCTATTTTGATGCAAATGTCATACTTTATTTTCTTTTGTAGCACTAGCATAAGATATTCGCCTTCTATTGCTTTTTGCTAATTTCAAGAGGATACACTTAAATGATGTACTTTAGAAATAGCCACTGTAAAACTTAGATACGCTGAGTTATATAGTCATGTGTCACTTAACCATGGAGATATGTTCTGAGAAATGCATCTTCAGGCGATTTTGTCATTGGGCGAACATCATGGAGTGTACTTACACAAACCTAGATGGTGTACCCTACTACACAGCTAGGCTATATGGCACTAATCTTATGTGACCACTGTTGTATATGTGGTGCATCCTTGACTGAAGCATTGTTATGTGATACATGACTGTATAAGCACAATGAAATGGTTATTACAGTAGACATAGTTCATAAATGGTAGCAGAATCCATCATAGAAACACTACAAAATGTTCACATGCAGATAAGATTTTAAATCTAATGTCTTAATCATTTAAATATTTATTGTATTTACAGTGTTTCTGGAATTGGACCTGCGTACAAAGCCCCCAGAATAGCCATAGAAAAACAACTCCAGCAAGGAATCTTCCCAGTTAAGAATGGAAGGAAGGTTTCGTGCATGAAGAATGCTCTTCTCCTTAAAGGAAAGAATCTCTCCAGAGCCATTGCCGATAAACAGCGGTCCACCATGCCAAATCAACACGAGTTACAAACGGACAAACGTTATTTGTCTGGAAGTCGGGTACCACAAACATCTTCACATCTCAGTAATGCAAATCACAGGACAGGAGTATCATTTTCCTTTTCCAAAAAAGTGCATCTAAAATTAGAATCTTCAGCATCAGTTTTCAGTGAGACCACAGAAGAAATTCATGATTCTAAGTCACCCATCTATAAAACAAAAACTGCAGAGAAATGCAAGTGCCACAGGTTTGCAAATGAGGATACACACCTCGCTAAGGAAAGAGACATAAACATCTCACCAAGCCATCTGGAAAGTGTTTTACACAATGCTTTCTCCATCAGCTCTCAACTTTTGCAAGACAAAAATGACTCTGTTGATGAAACTCTAGAAGATTCCACTGGCATTCATGCTTCATTCTCTAAATCTAACATTCTTCTTTCAGATGTGAATATTACTCCTTCCAGCAGAGAAAAAGGAACTAGAAATACATTGAAGAACAATTCAGAAAACTGCATTAATCACTCATGCCAAGCAAATGCTTTCTCCAGCCCACGAAACATTTACAAGCACAGTGATGCCAGGATATTTGAATGTCTGGATGACTTTCCATCACTAGAGCCAAGTGAGCAAAACAGTACAGTGCATCTGAATCCGAACTCCAGAATGGAGAAGACAGAAAAATCTTTAGATGAAACAGAAAGAGTTAGCAAAAACATGCAAAGGCTTATAAGAGAAGCATGTCCCCATGATGTGAAATCCAAACCATTGCCCTTTCTCCATGTACAAAGCAAGGATGGTCACACCACTCTCCAATGGCCTACAGAACTCCTGCTCTTTACAAAAACAGAGCCTTGTATCTCTTATGGCTGTAACCCATTATATTTTGATTTTAAGCTTTCTCGGAACACAAAGGATGATCATGATCCAGAGGACTTAAAAACAGAATTGATTAAGGAGCCGTCAGAAATGAAGACTACAGGAGAGAGCCAAGTCTCAGGTTTAATCAAAGACCAACAAAAATTGATCCAAGAAGATAATCAATCTCTGAAACCAAAGATGATGATAGCTAATCCAGATTGGGAAAATTTCCAGAGAAAATACAGTTTGGGCTACAATGATTCTGAGCCAAATACAAGTAAACATAATTTTACTGCAAGTGATTTGGAAATGAAAAATCCTGAAGTGCCTGCTTACCGTGATATCTCTCAAAAGAATTGTGTAGCAAACAATAATAATAGCGATAATGAACTTAAGGAACCTTCAAGGACCCATTGGCAAAGCTGCCAAAGGGTAGTTCTAAATAATGCAAATGAGGGCCTATCATTTTCGCCTTGTATATCGAGGACTAAAACACATAAACAGATTCCCTGTGATCCTCATTCGGATCTTGAAGATGGAAATCAATTCACCTGGAGTTCTAGTCCTTATACAGTAAGGGGTCACAGTGACCATGGGAAGGACATCAGTGTAGTTTTGAATAGTAACCACGTCAGCATGACCAGCAGAGTGTCTGGATGTGGAAACCGAAGTTACAAGAGAATTTCTGGAACATTGTCTCTGAACAGACATTCTAGCCTTTCAGACACATCCCTCAGCAGCACATCCAGCCTGAGAAATACTTGCTCAAGTCATAGGTCCAGTGGTGATGGCAGAGGTCATTTGCTCTACTTTTGTAAAAGAGAACCCAGCTCAGTTGAAAGGCACAAACTGAAACGTCGCAAGCACAGCTGCCTCTGCTTGTCCAATGAGACAGCGCAGAGTGCCTGCCTGCGGTCCGGAGCGCACAGAGACGGGGCCTGTGAATTGCGGGAATCGGAATCGTTTAAAAATGAAAAACAATCAAAACGTAGATATGGTCACTGCAGAGAAAGATATAAACTGGGAAAAAATCAACAACAATGTTCGGGGCCCAAATCCAGGAGCATCACCCATTGTGATACTAGCTCACAGGTTTCCTGTGCTGGGAACAGCGCAAAACCATTTAATTGCCAGGGACCTCAGTACAGCAGATCAGATTCTTACTCAAGAGAAAGAATTTATTACTTAAATAAAAGTGAAAGAACTCAATGGTCTTTGAACAGCCCTCATGTTTGTGATCTGGGAAAAGTAAAACCCATGCGGTATAAATCTGAGAATATCAGCTGCCTTCTAAGGAACTGTTCCAGCCACCGATCCGAAACCACAGGGTTGAACATTGCAGGAGAGAAGACCCCCCTGACAGCCAAAAGCCTTTTAGAAAGAGTACAAGCCAAGAAGTGTCAGGAACAATCAAGCAATTTGGAAGTCTCTTCAAACAGTTGTAAAAATAAATCAGAGGCTCATTCACAAATCCAATGCACAATTCAATTTATACCACCAGGCTGTAAGAGACCAGCATTGCCTTTGTCTGCAAAAATGCAGAACACAAATAAAAGAAGAAATTATAAAGGCAGTGTGGTTCAGAGAACTATTGAGAAAGGCAAAGTCAAAGGTTCACAGACAAATAATTTTACTGTTTTAGTAGACACTGATTGTGATAACCATCTTTCTAAAGGTATAATTCATGTAGTAGCTGAGTCTCAGTCACCAAACATGAAAAAGAACCCAACAACAAAAGAACAATCAGAATCTTTAATTGGTGAATTCCAACCTTTTATTCAAAACTGTGACCCAGAACTAAGTGATTTCCCTGGTGCTTTTCCATCTAATAGATATACTGGTGTTACTGATTCAACAGAGACCAAAAAGGAGCAAATAAATCTAGACTTAGAGGATGTAAGCATGCACATGAATCATGTAGAGGGGAATATAAACTCTTACTATGACAGAACTATGCAGAAACATGACAAGGTAGCAGATGAGTTAGAAGTATGTCATAAATCTTTCTCCCCCCCTATAATTCAACAGCCAATAACATTTTCTCCTGATGAAATAGATAAATATAAGCTCTTACAGCTACAAGCCCAGCAGCATATGCAGAAACAGCTCCTATCAAAGCATCTTCGGGTTTTGCCTGCTACAGGGCCAACTGCCTTTTCTCCAGCCTCAGCTGTGCAGACAGTTCCAGTTCACCAGCACACTTCTCTCACCACCATCCACCACACGTTCTTGCAGCATTTTGCTGTTTCTGCTTCCGTAAATTCCCATGGCAGTCACTTCCCTATAGCTCATCTACATCCTCTTTCACAGCCACATTTTGCTCCGTTCACATTTTCACCTCTGACTCCAGCCATCATCCCTGCACATCCCACTTTCTTAGCGGGTCATCCCCTGCATTTAGTCACCGCTGCCCCCTTCCACTCATCCCACATAACACTTCAGCCCTTGCCCCCTGCAGCATTTGTCCCTGCATTGTTTGGCCCTCACTTAAACCCAGCCACAACTTCCATCATCCACTTGAATCCTTTACTTCGACCAGTGTTTCAAGGTCAAGATCTTTGCCATCATTCTTGCTCCAGTCAGATGCAACAGTTAAATGGAGTGAAAGAGGCCTTAAATGTGTCAGCACATTTGAACTAATAGCTGTTAAAGCCCCTCTGCTGGATAAATAAAACAAATTGTCACTACCTACAAAAATGATATATTTAGAGTGGTCTATCTATTGTAAGATTTAAAATATATGGCAGTTCAAAATGTGACCAACATCTAAATGTGAACTGAATTGCCAATATTGAAATAGGAGCATTTTAAGAATTTCTTTTAACTTGAAAAAATAATAGAGTGAATTTAAAATAATTTTATGAAAAAATAGAGGAAAAAGTGTTAAAGATCTGTTTTAGATGAGTTCTCACATAATGTTACAAAATGTTACAGAAAACATTCAGGTAGATTATTAATATTACAAAGAAAATCATATGGAACATGATACCACATGTTCTAGGTGTTTGTTGAATGAGTGAATGAATGAATGAATGAATGCACATTTTGTTTTATTCATCAGATAATAATAAAACGTCAGTGAAATGAACTAATTATTAATAGTAATTCTTACAGTTAACTATTGACTAAACTTTCAATCAATATAATCCATTTCAATCAATATGATCTGTATTTTCATAGGAAATAAGAAATGGCAAGAAATTTTCCAATTAATTCAGATCGAAAACTACTCTTCAATGAAAATCAATCTTTAAACAGATTGCATTGTTGAGTTTCTGTGAAAAATCGGGTTATCTTCCTTTCATACACATCTATGTCAAGATAATTTTGTTATTGTAAGAATCACCATCTAAAATTAAGAATGTTTAATTTTTGTATAAGAAATCATATATAAACTATCATTAGTCTTTGATAACACAAAACAAAAACCAAAATATATTCAGAATAACATTTGGAATACATTGGTCAATCTTTCAAATATTGCAGGGACTTAAATATTGTTTTCTTTATTCTTTTACTCAGAAATCTTACCGTGTTCAGCCAACATATGTGTAAGTGGGGAGGTAAAGTTTTGGAAATGTCACAATTTTTACATGACATTTACTGAGAAAATCTTATGGCATATTTGATGTGTTTTATTCAATTGTACTAGATATTTATAAAATATAGTGAATGATGATGAATAAAATCACCGTTCATGCAATTTTGCAAATGATTTTAAGCATTCTTTCAAAATGTTTTCTCGCCCACAGAAGTTGCATTTCTTACATCTGTATTTCTAAATGGCCTTCCAGTTAGGTTTATTATTTTGTATTTTTAAAATGAAAGAGAAACATGTATGACTGCATATTCTCCAAAAGCATGAGTTTAGAGAAAATCAAACTAAACAGAAATGGAGGTAATCAGTCATCCACCACTGTGTGTATGACAATGCAAACTCCTCTACCATTAAAAGATGAGAGGGGTGACTTTTTCAGCCTTGGCTTCACAAAGAAGAGAGCTATACTTCCTGAAGGCCTACTGTGCATCAAAAGAGTCAGGCTGAGCACTTGGCCCATATTATCTCATTTAATATTCACAGCTGTATTTTGAGATCAGTATTATCATTCCTCTGTGCAGATGAGGAAAACGAAGTTGAAAGGTTAAATTCTTAACCGTTGGCAAACAGCAAGAAAGGACATCTTTGATGCTAGTGAGAGAGAGATGGAGAGAGAAAAAGAGAGAGAGAAGACAAAGTGAATTTGAAATTTTAATGTAAAGAAAAGACATAATTTCCTAGATGTCACCAGAACTTGTGGGATGGGAATTTTGAATGGGATATGGCAGTGAGAAAGTCTGGCTTATGTAAAATGAGTAGAAAAACAGAGGAAAGGCTTCAAATAGCAAGAGACTCTATACTTGCATGGAATGCCATAAATGTGATTATAGAAGAACATGGATAAACATTGATAGAATCTAAAAAAAGGGAAATAAGTGGAATATTTCCTATAAAAATAGAGGACAAATGGCCCACCACATCAAAAAAAGAAGGTAATGTGCATGACTATCCCTGAAAACAGATTATAAAGTTGGCGTAGAGCCAAGATGGAGTAATTATAGGAATTCACTAGAAGCATTATTATGAAAAAGACAATACCTGATTAAATTTATAGTCATCTTGGTGATAATTTAATCTCTCAGAAGGTTAGACCAGAGAACCTCTACTGGGTACTTAATTTTGACTAACAAGAACAGATTGATATGAATTGATGGTATGGAAATGACTATCCTGCATTATCAGTGATGAAAATGTTCACTGGATATATTATCTTGGACTATGAGAAGACTTCACCATAAATAAAAGAACTTATCCTCTAGAGTGGGAAACTACAAAAGGTGGCATCACATGAGGAAAGCTACAATTATAAAAGATTATAATGAGATGGGAAAATGTAGTCCTTTAAACAATCTGTATAAACTGAATGGGGAAAACATTCAAAGTAATCGTTAAAGTGCCATACATCCACAAATAGTAACACTAAAGCTATGGTCAAAATGAGCAGAAAGAAGGCTAATTTTTTTTAATATCCAATTTATTGGGAAAATCCAAAAGAAGTTCATCTTTTGGTTCTGTTCAGTGCTTACTGCTGGGGGCAAATGATTTAATGAAAAAGAAAATAGTGTTACCTAAATCTGATTTCATTTTACTTTCCCTATTAAGCAGAAAATGCTTCGAAGTGGAAATTGTAGAAGCAACATGAGTAAGAAATTTGGAACACATAGGGAAAATGATTTCCTGGCCGCTTCAAATGAATTTACATCTTCACATTTAGAAGAATTTTACCATAGAGTATTAAAATTGCCTAATCATGACATTGCTTATCTTTGAGAAAACATGCAGAATGGAAGAGAATTTAGAACAAACATCTCTACTTTTATAAAGAGAGGAATACTGAATACAGATATTACTGACTTAAAAGTTAGCTATTTATAGATAAAGTTTTAAGTGGAATGTTTAATGAAAAGAAAGACACAATCGCTGGTAACACAAACAAGTATACTAAAAAATAGTACAAAAATAAAATAATTTTATTTCTCCTTTATCCACTTTGTTTTCTTTCTCATTCAAAAATATTTATTAAGGGCCATGTGCTAGGCAGTAATCTGATTGCTGGGGATATAATGATGATCAAAACTAACAAAAAATAATGCCAGAATGTAGTTTAATTCTAGTTGAGTCATGCAGACAAAAGCCAAAATAGACAAATGAAATATATATACTGTCAGATGACGATAAATGCTATTGAGGAAAATAAATAGGGAAGGCAGATAAAGAGGCTCGGACTGGGGGTAGTGGGTAAAGTACAATTTCATAATGCAGTCAGGGGAAGCTTCACTGTGAAAGTGACATTGCAGCAAAGACCTGAAGGAAGTGAGGGAGTGATCATTCTAGGCTTAAGAAGAGCATGTTTCAACAACCTATTGTGTGTGCTTGCCATGCTCAAAAAATACTACAAGAATGCTGTGGATGGGAAAGAATGTTTCAGGGAGAGAATTACAGGAAATACGATCAGAGAAGTAATTGTGGAGCAAAATCATATAGGATCTTGGCCATTATAATGACCAGCTTTTACTGTGAGATGAGAAGCTAGTGGATAATTTAGGCAGAGGAAGAAGATGATCTGTCTTAGATTTTACCAAGGTCACACACCTATTGCATTGTGTATAATCTCTAGGGGAGTAAATGTAGGAGTGGGGAGGCCAATTAGTAGATTGAAATGTTTCAGACAAAGAGAATGCAATGACCTGCTCAGTGACAGTCTAGTGGAAATGTTGAGAAGTGGTGAGACTCTGGATTTATTCTGAAAGTAGAGCTTAGAAAATGTGCTTCACATTGGATGTAAGAGATGAGACAAAAAGAGGAATCAGAGATGACATAATAGTCTTTCACTAGCAACTAAAGGGTGGATTTACTGTTAACTGAAATAGAGAATGCTGCAATGAACAGGATAGGTGAGGAGGATCAGTTTAAATATTCTGTTTGAGATGCCTATTAAATGTTGAAGTGAAGATATTAGTTGGTAGTTGGAAATATGAGTCTGAAGTTTGAGTAGAGGTGTGAACAGGACATATACTTTTGGGAATCATCAATGTATAGAAAATATTGGAAGCTATTAGCCTGGATAATATCATCAGGGATAGGCTAGGGTAGATAAAAGTTTCAGAGACTGAGCACTAGATCACTTTAGGAGTGGAAGTAAGAGAAGGAACCAAGAAATGAGACAGTGATAAAGTTTCAAGTTACGTAGGAGCAAAATCAGGACAATGCGCGCCCTATAAGGCAAGCATAGAAAGTGATTCAAAGAAACGAGGGTGATCAATCCTGCTGAATTGTCACTGAGTCAAATAAGAAGAGGATAGAAAATTAAGTATTCCTTCACTTACATAGTGCTTGTTACCTTGATCAGAGACATTGTGATGGAGTGGTTGGTACAAAAGATAGTAAAATATGTCGGAAATTTTATAGAGACGTTTTACGATTCTCATAATTATCCTTATGGGCAATAGTAAACACTGTGTGATGAATGTGTTATTTATAGCTAGTTAAACAAGTATGCAGAAAGACTATTGAAAACTGGACTAATTTCAAATTGGAGGTAGGGTTGTAAAGACTGATTTTGAGGCTTTGTTCTGTACTCTGTTACAGTCAAACTGTCATAAAACATGGACAAAATCATGGAAGACATTCTATCAAATAAGGGAAAAACACAAACCCAAGAAGACTAGCAAATGTAGCCAATGGTAAAATACATTGCGAAAAACATTCAAAAAGCATAAAAATGGGACACAATTTGAAAGGTGAAATTTAGCATGAATACATGTTAAATCCCACATTTGTTTTTAATTTAAAAAATCTTATACACATAGATTGTAGGGGAGACAGAGTCTAACATCAGTTCATCAATAAATGGAGGGCTTAGTAGCTTACCAGCTCCATATGACCCAATGATGTGAAGAAGCTGGTGAAAAAGTTATGAAGCATTAGCTGGTGCTAAATGAATTATAGAGAGTTGGAAAAAAGATTCATTTTAGAACTTCGAAAAAATTATACCATTTGTGGAAAACTAAGTGTTGTTCTGGGACACAATTTAAGAGAGTTGTTGGCAAACTGAAGTGTGTCCATAAATGGCATGTTTCACTAATTAAAAGACCAGATCAATTTTATGTTTTTACACTCGTGAATAACTTGAGTTCCATGAATTAACAAAAATTAAGTGAAAAAAATTTCCATTTTCAAATGCTTCAGGGAAATGTTGGGTTAAATAGGTTTATTTCATTACTTGCATATCTCAGAACATTTGACAAGCAGTATCTACCAGACATTTCCAGGAGGGAGAGAGAATATATTAAATTTCCAAAAGAAATGATGACGGGAACATTTTTTTCCTGTGGACCATCTCATAGAATTAGTGTTCAGTAGGACAGAGTCTGGCAAATGCCATATGACAAATAAAGAAACTAATATGTGTATTCCAAAGAAAAGAACACTTGCTGAGGAAAGAAAAAGATGGGAATAAATTTCTAACTTTAAACATCTGATAGTAGCATGGAGCTGCGTGCTGTGGAAGATCGTATTTATTCTCCTTAGGGCAGAGAGCGTAGATGCTAGAGATAGGCAGATTTTGACTTAACATGAAGAAGACCTTGACAATTTGAGTTGCTTGTATAAAGCTGTAAAATCTCCATCACTGAAATAGTCAAGAAATTTTGCACATTTGGTTAAGCAAAAATCTTACGGATTTTCAGAATAGTTTCACTAGAACTTTTGCTTGTAATCAATGACATATCCAATTGTCCTCTAGAATAATTTCCAAATTTCAGATGGTTGATTCGCAGGGCTTAGTTTTGGATTAACATTTTTCTTCTGATAATACTCAAAATGCCTTTCCTGCTGTGAAGAACGTTATGAGCCATCTTCTTACTTTGCCCAAATTAGTGAGTGTGAGCTCAAACATTTTATTTTATTTTACTTAAGTGAAACACACTCTGGGTGGAAATGAAATAGACTTCTAAATATATATTGAACTCTAAAATAGGTCTTTTTTTTTAAAAATTGCCACTGTGATGGATTTATTTTCAGCATTGTTTCCTTCCACTTGCACAATTATTTAATGGTTGATTTTCAGCATTAAACTTCTTTTATGCCCCTTGTCTGGTATATATGGAGTAATTTTCTTTATGGGGTTACTCTTTCACACTTGGCTCATTGAGACACGTTTCTGTATCTGCCAAACTATAAATACTCAATTAAAAACTGAAAATGTTTTAAGAAAGTCTGTAAAATCTTTACCCACATATGTACACATACACACATATCTGTCTATGTATTTTTCTTAGGGATTAAGAACCAGTTCCCTATCAGATTGCTTCCCTGGATTCAGGATATGGTTAAACACAACAAATGCTTTGGAATAAGAACTAGAAATTTGGGAAAGTTCATCTTTTTAATTATTCCCTGCCAAATTCAGCAAGAAAAAATACAATAGGATTTAAAGAGTGTATTTCATTATTCTTTATGAGTTTACCTTTATATATGCTATGTTATCAAATATAGTAAATGACTAGAATAGAATACGGGGAATAATTTGGAAAGTTCCCAGTTCCCAAGGTGTTTTTCTTAGGCAGACATTTCACAGAATGATCTCTTGAAATTTTTAGTTCACTTACAGAAAATGGATTTGACGGTGACTCTTTTTCTTCAGTTTCTGCCAGGACTTAATGGAGTCTCCCTGTTATCTCTGAATAGGGATATATTCAAAGAAACTAATCCTAGAAAGCTTTCCCATTAAATGGAATATTTAATCAGCAAAATCACTCAAGATAATTTTTCCGGATCTGGCTACCTCCTCAGTGCATGAAGTTGTTGCTTACTTACTAAGTTCCCAATGATGGCAGCAACACAGTTTCTGAATCTTACCATAATACTTTCAGGCTGATCGAAAACACCACACATCTCAAGTATTTGGAGCTATAATTGGAGATATGGACATTACCTTCCCCTTCACAGTACCACTTGGTCTCCCAGTGTTCTAGATATATATGAATGCGACGCCCAGATGCCCTCCTCAGGCTGTGTGGAGAGTTCACTGCCTCCTTATTAGTGAAATAACATTGCTGACCACCTCAAACTAGTGGCACACATCTCAATTTTCTCTAAAAATTTCCCCACAAGTTTTCAGAAAGAGAGTTAAACGTTCTGAAGAAAACTATGTACATATCAGATCCAGTTTTCTAAAAGCACAATTGAAAGAACCCAAATCTCACACATTAGCGTGTACAGCTAATGTACTTAGGAGCAAAATTGACCTAGTGCTTGTCTCTGGCCTGGCGGAACTCATGGAAAGGTTTAATTTTGATTCTTTAAGTAGTGAACTCCTAAAGGGAAATGTGTTCTCATTGGAAAATAGAAACATTATTGAAGAAGCAAGTGGGTGACCACTTCCACGCAGCAGTCAGGGAAACAGTTTCCTGCCCTTTGTGTCTCAGACTGAAACTACTGCAACAAGAAGGGAGTTTCCTACTAAAATACGAGTTTTCCTGCCAATAAACCTGGGTCTAGAGGATTTTCAAAGGTTATCATTTCATTCCAGCAAAAATATTATCCACTTCTTCTACTAGGTAGACATTTAAAGATGATTGTCGTATTGCTTTGGATTAAGCTATATTAAAATGGAAGCAGTGGCTAAGTCGGTTAGGTTTAGAATAAGCCAATATTAGAGAGATAAGCCAAAGGATCTTTTAAAATTTTTTTTTGTCCATTTTATGAAGCTTTGTATCGGAGGCAGAGCTCTCAATCCACTTTCTTAATTCCCTTCTCAAAGTCACTGCCTGCTTTGGCACCCCACCACCTTTCTTAAATAGGAAGAGCAAGAGCAAGGGCATCTTGGTGGAAACATAAATCAGGCTAACTGGAAATATACAAAATAAGCGTGTATGTATTCTTTTTATGCTGTAAGTGTGTATTGTTAATGGATATACTTTTTAGTCTTTAGTTGTAGACCTTGATCTTTGTTCAAAATAGTGTTTTTCAAAATATATTCACATATTAAAACAATCAACTTCAAGAATAGATTTCTTTTCCATGATGCTAAATTGTCAGTTCCTTCTATTTGTGAGAAATTATAAAATAGTTGACAATGTAAATTGGTTATAGAGCTGTTTAAAACAAATTCCCACCTTACTCAATTCTATTTAAAGTATTTACTTTGCAATTAAACTGGATGATAGTCTGGCAATATGATACATAATCCAATAATTTTCTTTTGTTTTCTCTGTACAAAATGTTTTTTTTTTTTATCATACTGTGGCTAAGTAAATTGCACTATTGTACATGCAAAGCAGCTATTTTAGGTTATTCAATAAATTACTCAGACTGTAGTTCAATGCAATAATATTTTTTTTCAATAAAAAGCTTAATGGCATAAGAGTGTTAGTCAGATATTTCTAACAAAAAGCATACCAAAATAGAAGAGCAAAATCAAAAGCAAAATGGTATGGACATATTCTGCATTTTACACTGCTGAATTTAACATGCACTTAACATTTTATTTATTACTGTATATATTTATATTATATATTTAAAGGCTGGAATTTCTTAGACTATTTCTTAAAATTTTAATGTTGTAAAATAAAGTTGTTTCCTCAAACTGAAAATAAATATGAGTTTAAAATTCTACAGATGTATTCTTTGTTGAAACTTAAATGTATACTATGTGAAGTCCTTCTGTTTCTATTCGTTTGCTTAAAAAACTGTGATCTAACACTTTGTAATGATCTAACAATGCTCCACCAACAGTTTCCAGAAGGTATTCTTTAATTTATAATATAATATAGACATGGTGTCATTCTGCACATTTATAATAATTTTAATGTAAACTCTGAAAATACGTAACAACTAATAACCCCAACAAGCTGCTATTCTCCGAAGGACTCAATTTACTAGGAAATCTCTCTCTCTCTCTTTTTTTTTTTTTTTTTTTTGAGAAACATTAGTCCTGAGCTAACAATGTCTGCTTCCAATTCTCCTCTTTTTGCTGAGGAAGACTGGCCCTGAGCTAACATCCGTGCCCATCTTCCTCCACTTTATATGTGGGGTGCCTGCCACAGCATGGCTTGCCAAGCGGTGCTTTGTCCGCACCCGGGATCCGCACCAGCCAGCGAACCCCGGGCTGCCGAAGCAGAATGGTCGAACTTAATTGCTATGCCACCAGGCCGGCCCCAGGAAATCTCTTTAATCAAGCATGACTAATGGTGTGGGACTATGACTTGAGATTCCACTTACCTGTCACTCCTCCCTTTATTTTCTTTATCTCTGCACTCCCCAAGACAACAGTACAAACCCTCATCTGCTGGATTTTAGTATGATATAATCTGTGGAAAATCTCAGACCACATGTTCCTAAACATGACCGCTAGATGCTCTGTTGTTCTTGACTCACATCTATCCTTGTTCTTCTCTTTACCTTCCAATAAGTTTTAACCAAGTCCAAAAGCTCCTCGCTTCTGCATTTTCATCGGATTCCCTTTCACTATGTGTGCATTAATGGAACAGGACACTGCTGGGTACTCTAACTCAGCGGTCGACTCCAAGCTTTCAGTGGAGAAATGTTTCCAATGCCAATCATCTGCCTCTCTAGACTTCTCCCCTAGAGTCTCTATTTCTATGTTGGACTCTTTAATAGAACCCTGATAAGTAATCAAGAAGTACCTTTCACACAACACATACACACATACAAACATGCACACGCACACGTGCACACATACATTGACTGTTGGTGCAGTTATTACAGAAACTCTCATTTCTTAATTAATTAGTTAAATTGTTACCATTTATTGATTACGTACTATGGGTCAGACACTGTTTGGCTCATGCCCTTCGCACTAACTATATTCCTGGGTTCTGTCTGAGAAGGAAACTAAGTTTCTCTCGAAAATGAAAGGAGATATTACTACTTACACTGAGACATGGAAGCAAATCGCGACGTATGGTCTGTATCCTCAATGCCTGCGCCTCCATAATGTGTGAGTCTTCTGCCAGATCTGAGCTTTGTTTAACTCCTGTATCATCTTTGGCTCATCCTGGAAATTATTTTTTTCCAAGATTGGCCCTGAGCTAACATCTGTTACGAAGCTTGCTCTTTTTTTTCTTGTTCTCCCCAAAGCCCCAGGACATAGTTGTATATCCTAGTTGCAAGACAGTCTAGCTCTTCTACATGGGATGCCGCCACAGCATAGCTTACTGATTGGTGTTGTAGGTCCGCACCCAGGATCCAAACTGGCAAACTGGGCTGCCAAAGTGTGACGTGCAAACTTTACCACTTGGCCACGGGGACAGCTCCCATGGAAATTTTGGATCCTGACATAAATGGATGTTGCATACTTGTGAGGTTGTGTTCTCTTATTACATCTGGTAGAATTTGAGTCAATTCCCAAATGTCATTTGTTTATGCTTTGAACCATACAGATGAAACTTAGCAGAACTTTGTGAAGCTGCTCAGCAATAAAAGAATGAAGCCTATTCAGCAGACTGGCACACTCAGGAGAATACTATGCTACTTAAAGAAACTTTAGGTGAACAACACACAAATTAAACATTTTCTTTACATCCATTTTATCAGAGAGATAGTTCAAAGACATGCTATTTTGATTATTTGGCCCCGTTATAGCATGACATCTTCAGAGGAGAAGTTAAACCCCGATGTCTCTTAATGGGATTGTTTCATTCATGATCAAGACATTTTAATAGACACTTGTCCTTTGTCATTAGTTGTTTATAGTTTGTGAGAAAAGAGATTTCTTCGATGTTTCCAAGACTTTAGGATAGTAAAGAAAATTATTGTAGAAATAGTTCATTAGGAAACAACTGAGATTTAATTTTTCCCTCTTTAAATCACTCATTTCTTAAATAGTTTTTAGGGGACTACTCAACAATGACTAAAATAAAGGCAAAGTTAAATGATGTGTGAAAAAAGTAAGTGATGAGTGTAGTCATTTTGGATCAGTTTTTCATCTGGACATTTACTCTTATCTGTATGCGCTAACATTGAGTACCAAACTCTAAATTTAGGACAGTGAATTTACATTATCCAGTCAAAGCTCAAATTTCCTTTAACTCAACATGAATTATAATCTTAAATAATTTTTGGGATTGTACAAATTCTATAAAGCCTACTGACTTTCATTATTCCAATTCAAAGCCAATGGTTATAGAATTGAAGCCTCAGTGTGCCAAGTAGATGAAATGAAGTAATATTAGAAAGTTTGGCATTATTGAATTTCAGGAAATGAATTCAAATATATTGTATTTAAAATACTCAGGACATGAGATGAACGCATACCTCATTTTCTAGTCAGCTGGGGCATTCTTGATAAAGGTCGCTTTTAGACCCCAAAGTACTCAATCTGTTCTCAACAGCATTTGTTACTCTTCATATTTGAAACAATTTCTTTATTTGATTCTGGGACACTATGAGCTTTGATTTTCCTTAAGTCTGACTGGTTTCTTCTTTGCAGCTTTTTTTATCCAGATCTTTCTTATGCTCCCAACCTTTAAATGTTGAAGTAACCCAGTGCTTAGTACTTAGACATTGTCTTGTCTCTATTATAAACACTATATAATCTAATTCAGTATCAGGCCTTAAGAATCTTTTATAAACTGTTGATTCTCAACTTTATACCTTCAGGTATAACTTTCCTTTAACCTCTGCACTTATTTATTCAACAATTTACTCAAAACCTCCATTGAATGTCTACTAATCATCAAGAACTAAATGTCCAAAGAAGAACTCTTGGTTTGCTTCCACAAATCCAGTCCTTCTTTAGTGCTCCACATCTCAGTAAAGAGCTCCATCAGTCCCCTAGTTTCTCATGCTAAACTCATGAGCATCTTTTTGGATCTCTTTCTCTCTCACATCCCACATCCTTATCAACAACTTGTCAGCATGTCCCACCAGTTCTACCTTCACAATATACACCTAAACTCCTAAACTGACCTCTTTTCATCATCTCCATTGCTATCATCTTAGTACATTCCATCATTTGTCTCAACTGTAATATAGCAATAACCTCCTACCTCGTCTCCCTGAATCTCGTGTTCCTAGAGCGTAATCCACAGAGAGGAGACAGTGCTATCATAAAAACAAAAATCTCTTAAATACTTTCATGTTATTTTTAGAATAAAATCCAGTGTTCTTAACAATAGCCTTTAAGATCCAATGTCATCTGATCTCTGACAATCTCCTCAACTTCGTTGTCTTTCCTTGTCTCTTGATCACTCTGATCTTGCACTTCCTCAAGCAAACCTAGTATTTCCCATACAGAGCCTTTGCGTTTGCTGTTTTCTCTGACAGAATGCTCTGTCCTCAGGTACTCTCATGATGCCTTCTCGCTTTTCACTCAGGTATTTTCACAAACGTTTCACTCTCAGAGAGGCCTCTCTTAACTACCCAGTCTGAAAGAATCTCTACTTCACTATTCATACCATTAACTTTGAATTGTTTCTTACAATGATTAATAGTCTACTATTCTATTATACATTTATTTTTATATTTGTGTTTATATATTTTTAAATTCCATCTTCCTAGAAATAAACTTTTTGAGAGGAAGAATTTTGCAGGAAGAGGAATTTTTCCTCTCATTCAATGCACTTTTTAATTTCTTAGAATCATATTGGAAACATAGTAAGCACTATAAACATTTGTTGAGTAATATAATGAATGCATGAGTGGGATAAGATTCTCAGTTTATTGGTTGATTTGAGGCAATGTTATTTTACTGAGTGCTAGCATGCAAAATTTGATGCAAGTTAGTAAATGGATTATAATTTGGAAACTAAAGCTTATATTTTCAAGCAAAGAGTAGATGTGAAAAAAATCCGCTTGATTAATTGATAAAATATTTGTTGATCTTGAGGTGTTGCTTAATTGTTATTTTAATTTTTAAGTTATCCATAGGTCATGATATATTTCCTTGAAGATGTAGAATTTACAGACATATATAAAGTGTTAATATGTACTTTAAATTTTTCATTGATTTGTAAAAGTATTTATCGTATAACCTCTATAAATTCAAGAATTGTGTTTGATCCTGTTGCCCAGAGGAAATATAACCAATATTGTTTGGGTGCGTGTTCCTACTCCTGTATACATAATGCTTCCACTGCTTTCTATAAGTGGTAGGACAAGCTGGAAATTCTCTGGAGAGTTATTTCCTCAGTCATTCAACCAATATATATTAATCAGCTACTACATGCAAGACAGATGTAGCAGTACACAAACAGTCAAAAGCTCTGCTCTTGTAGAGCTTACATTTCAGTGGAGGAGCAAGAAAGCAAATAAAGTGTTAGAAGAAGTAACAGTAAGTGCTGGAGAAGTTCATGGCAGCCTGTGCATTACAGAAAAACCTGTATTTGTACCCAGGTCTCTGTATTGTTCCCAAAACCATGTTTGTTCTATTACGTGAGATGGTTTAAGATAGAAATTACTGTCTGGTTAGTTAATGATGCTTGTCTGCTTGGTTGCTTCCTTCAAAGAAGGGTGGTAGGTGAAGAAAAACCCAACTCTTTTGAACGGCATACAGAGAATCTTTATAAAATTTACCCTAATGTCACCCATGTTAAGTATATCTTGACTTTGAGACTGGAATATTGTGATTACACTAGTTCAAAATTTGTTACTATTGGATAATTTACAATGTGATGGATATGCATAGGAGAGATAACAGTGACATATGGACTAATAACATACATACATAGACATGAATGTGCTATGGTTAGAGTCCCACTGCTGTCATCAGCAAGTAGTGCATGTCCAGAAAGGGAAAAATCTGATTTCAGAGAATGACAGATGAACTTGTCTTTTGAGATCTCTGTTTTAGGAAAGCGATCTTGTATGAGGCAAGCTTTCAGCTTTGGGCAAACTCACCAGTGAAATTTCATTTCATTAAGAGGATAGGCACTCCAGTATTCGTTGCCACTCAATATAACTAGTTGCTGTATTTGTTAAGGTGTGACTGTTTCATGTCTTTGATGTGCAGCCATTTTTTATGTATCTGATAGCTGGCAGCCCATTAGTAGGCTTTTTTTTGTCTGTTACGTCAACTGTTTTATTTTTTCTCATCAACTTGAATAACAGCCAGATTCTTTTTTATCCTAAATCTAGGAGTAGAATGAAAATAGTAAAAGCACCCGTGTAAACCTCAACTACCTGGGAAAGGTCTCTTCCTGATTTCTGATTGGTTGTCTTTGCCAATGATAAAGAAACTTATTTATTATCAATAAAGTCTGGCTGATAAATGAGACTTTCTGGCAGCAGTGTTACACAGAAAATGTGTCTTTTGGGTTCATATCCAGTGTTTCTCCTTGGAAGATCATACTTTGAATTGCAGCACCAGCCTTGGTGTCTTTATTTCAAACTGAGCTGTCCCACCTTGATGGCAGCACAGGGTTGCTTCTGTCACTACTTATAGAGATGTTTTAGTGCTTCAGGCTGATTTCTGGCATGTCCTTGAAGCATTATACTGCCCATCATGGGCATGCCTCTAGAGTTTCCTTCTGTTTCTTAGAAATTCTGCCCTCATCAATTTTTCTCACATGCCAGTCCCGTCAGAGTTGAGTTTTTACAATCATTGTGTCAGATTGAAGAAGTAAATGCATCCTGAACCCTCACCAGAGGGGATTTTATTCTGCCTGCTGAGGTTGTGTGGGTGGTATTTGCATTAGAATTTAGTAAATGGTTGTGACATGGAGAAAAATTCTCATAAATTCTGTTTAGAGACACACAATTACTTTGTCTACTTGGGACTTGATGATATACTGTGCCAGAGGTCATGTTTATTAAGACACAATGAGTTCAGGTGCCAATTGAGGGACCTGTCTGTGAAGATTTCAGAGAGAAGGGCATTTAAAAATGTTCGTAGACAAGTTAGCTAATCCAAAAGTTGCTAGTGTTATTCTTGTTTCCTCAGTCAAAATGTGCAGATATATAGCAGGAAAGAGCATAGCAACCATAGGTGACCAGCAGGTTAAAAGCAATGACCACAATTAATTTGTCTCATCTAGACCCACGAGAATGATGAAAACATTCCTTGGCTATGCAAGGGTTGTCAAGATCTGGAGCAGTGGTGTACTTGTGGTTTTGCACTCTACTTTGTTTTGACTTACTATTATAACTCTTTCTTTCATGCTACATTGTTTTTAATTAGCATTTTAAATTACATGGAAAGTTGTACAGAGTAAATATGCCATAATTTATACAACTGTTCTCTATTTTATTGTTATTGAGACCCTTCCCCAATGTTTTGCTAATGTTAATAATGCTTCAATGCAAATTTTCATAGATATAATTTTTCCTTTCTTATTACTGACATAAGTTTGGTTCTTGGAAATGGGGATTAAAGCACAGACACATTAATGCTGTTTTATACATTAACAAGCTGCATTCCAGCAAGTTTTGTCAAGGTCAGAAATACATTAAAAATTTCACAGTAATATGCTATAATCCATTCAACTCTTCTTTCTTCTGTCAATTATTATTATTATTGCTATTATTTCATCTATACAATTATTATGCCATAATCATATGGTAACTTAAGATAAAAAGATGTGGATGTGTTTTTTCCTTATAATTTTAATTTTATTTTTGTTTGCTTTTCCAGTTTTATTGAGATATAATTTACATACAGTACTATATAGATTTAAGGTGTACAGCATAATGATTTGACTTACATATATTGTGAAATAATTGCTACCATAAATTTAATTAACATCCGTTATCTCATATAGATACAAAAAAAAGGAAAAGAGAACTCTTAGGATTTACTCTTTTAATAACTTTCATATATATCATATAACAGTGTTAACTAGTCCTCACGTTGTACATTATATCCCTTGTACTTATTGATCTTATAACTGGAAGTTTGTACCTTTTGGCTACCTTCATCAAATTCGTCCTCTTCCCACCCCCTTCCTCCAATAACCACAAATCTGATCCCTTTTTCTATGAGTTTGATTTTTCTTTCTTTTTAGATTCTACATGTAAGATCATACAGTATTTGTCTTTCTCTGTCTGAATTATTTTACTCAGCATAATGCCCTCAAGGTCCATCCATGTTGTCGCAAATGGCAAGATTTCCTTCTTTTTATGACTGAATAAGACTCCTTTGTGTATATATATATTATATATCACATTTTCCTTATTCATTCATCAATGGACATTTAGGTTGCTCCCATGTCTTCGTAATTGTAAATAATGCTGCTGTGAACACAGGGGTGCAGATAGCTCTTTGACATAGTGTTTTTGCTTCCTTCAGATGTATTTCCAGAAGTGGAATTGCTGGATCATATGGTAGTTCTATTTTAATTTTTTAAGGAAACACCATACTGCTTTCCATAGTGGTTGCACCAATTTACCTTCCCACTAACAGAGCACAAGGGTTCCCTTTCTCCACATCCTTGCCAGCATTTGCTATCTCTTTGTGATAATAGCCAGGCTAACAGGCATAGGGGGAACCTCATTGTGGTTTTGATTTGTATTTGCCTAGTTATTAGTGATGTTGAACACCTTGTCATGTACCCATTGCCCATGTCTAATCAGGGTCCTTTGGCCATTCCTTAATTGGATTATTTGGTTCTTTGCTATTGAGTTATTTGAGTTTTTTATATATTTTTGGATATCAACCTTTTATCAAATATATGGTTTGAAAATATATTTTCCCATTCTGTAGCTTGTCTTTTCATTTTGTCAATCATTTATTTTGCTGTTCAAAAGTTTTTTAATTTGATATAATCCAACTTGTTTATTTTTTTTTTGTTGCTTGTGCTGTAGGTGTCATATCCAAAAAGTCATTTCTAAAGCTCGTGTCAAGGGAGCTTTTTTCCCTGTGTTTTCTTCTAGGAGTTTCATGGTTTCCAATCTTACATTTAAATCTTCAATAATCCATTATGAGTTAATTTTTGTGAGTGGGGTAAGATGGGGTTATAGTTTCATTCTTTTACATAAGAATATCCAATTTTCCCAGCACCATTTATTGAAGAGACTGTATTTTCTCCACTGAGAATTCTTGGCACCTTTATCAAATATTAGTTGACCATATATGCATGGTTTTATTTTGGGCGCTTGATTCTGTGCCATTGGCCTACATTTCTGTTTTTATGCCAGTACCATACTGTTTGATTACAGTAGTTTTATAACATGGCTTAAAATCATTAAATGTGATACCTCCCACTTTGTTCTTCTTTCTCAGGATTGCTTTGGCTATTTGGGGTCTTTTGTTGACCCACATAAATTTTAGAATTATTTTTCTACTTCTGTAAAAAGTGGATTTGGAATCTTGATAGGGATTGCACTGAATCTATAGATAGTTTTGTGTAGTTTGGATATTTTAACAATATTAACTCTTCGAATCCATGAACATGGGATACTTTTCTATTTATTTCTGTCTTCCTCAATTTATTTTATCAGTGTCTTGCAGTTTTCAGTATAGAGATCTTTCACCTCCTTGGTTAAATGTATTCCTAATTTTCTTATTGTTTTTGATAGTATTGTAAATGGGATCATTTTCTTTATCTTTTCCAGATCATTCATTGTTAGTGTAAAGAAACACTACTGATTTTTGTATATTAATTTTGTATTCCACAACTTTACCAAATTTGTCGATTAGATCTAACAGTTTTTTGGTGGAGTTGGGATGGGAAGGCCAGCTCCAAGCACCCTTCCAGGTATTCCCAATTGGGTTTTCTGGTTGAGAGGGACCAGGAGCTACACTCAGCAGTGAGTGGGGCTATAAATTAGCTCTCCAACCTGGGCAAAGCAAAGGAAGCCTCCAAGCCCTGCAAGGCTTTTTGTTTATCGTCTTATTTCAAGCTCAACCCCACCCCAAGTTCCCTGGCCAAATAGTGCCACTGGCTTTGCTCTGTGGACATCAGTTCTGCCTGCCTTACCCTCTGCTCAAGGTTTGTTGAGATATGCAGCTTCAAGGTATTCCTGACTAGGCTTTCTCGTTGGGAGAGACCAGGAGCTACATTCAGCTACATTCAGCAAGAGGCTGGGTGATGACTCAGCAACATTGCCTGGGTAGGGGGCAGACCAGGCTCAAAGGCTGTAAAAGCTTTGTTTGCGGACCCAAATCAGGCAGACCTGCACCCTGCCACATTCCCTAGTCAGACTGTGCTGCCACCTTGGCTCTGCAGATGAGCAAAGCCAATGGTTGGGACTACTACTTGGGTGCTGCAGGTAGGAAATCAGTCTGCCAAGATCGGAGTGCTGGTTGTTGCAAGCTGCTCCCCACTTCTCTGTCACAATCAGACTTACAGTAGTCAGGTCCCACAGATTCCCCTGCAATCCCCATGGGGCAAGACCAGAGTGGAGGCTTCCAAGAAGTGACCCACAATGCTGGGGGAACTAGATGTCCACCCTAGGCTATCTTTGCCAACTGGAGGAACCATAGGCTCAGGCGAGACCTCTTAGCATGGTGCTGCATTGGCCTGAAGGAGGGGCAATGTGGTCACTGTGCAGCTGCTCCTCTTACCCTTTTAATTCGGTCTGTTTTGGTCTCTGGTGCAGAGGGGTGCTTCAGCCACACCTTCGTGTTCCAGGATTGTCTCAGTGGTGTCTTGTCCACGAATAGTTCTTATGAGTGGGAGCAAAGTCAGGAATGACCTATGTTGGCATCTTGGTGATGTCACCCTCTCCATATAAATTTTTTAAATTCTCCTAGCTATGGTTCTGATTTTTGTAAGTATATAACTATACAGTTATATTATAGATTTGAGAATTTACATAAAATGAGAATGTTTGTGAGAGCTTGTTGTTGCTCTTTAATGTACAACAAATAATGCCATGCCTTAATCGTTATGCTTCATGTTTTTACTCATTGACTTGCAGGCCTATATTTTATACTTCATCCAAATATCTAATTGCCTGACTAGGAATCAAATATCTTCTTCTAGGATCTTGTCTGTTGTCAGTACATTCGCCATATTTCCTTTAAGAAGGGAAAATTATACTAAAAATAACTGTCGCCTTGCCATTTTGGAGACAAGTAAATGATAAAAATGGTAAAATACCATTCCCATAAATTCTTGTTGTTAAGAGAAACTTTAGAGCTCATTTAGTGTCCAGAACAGTAGCTACAACCTCGTAGACACTAAGTAAAATTTTTTTAGTGAATCTAGTACTGTGCTTTTCATTTTATAAACAGTGATTTTAAAAGTGTGTCCCAGAAACACAAATGACTTTCCCAAGGTAACCTCATATTGAATACAAAAATTTGGCTCTTCGCTATAATACCGTGCCATCCAGATTTGAATTGATGGCCAGAGTTAAAAGTATTAGCAATAATAATGTAAAGAATGGACTTTAGGACCAAACTGTCCAACTGCAAAATTTGGCTCTTTGACTTGCTAGCTCTGTGGTCTGAGCTAAGTTCCTCAGCCACTCTGAGCCTCAGTTTCTTCATTTAAAAAATGTTGATAATGATAGCACACATCTGTGTAATAAGGAATTTGCCTGGGAGGTAGTCTCTGAACTGTTGGAATAAAGAATTTGGCTGGCCTTTGACCTGGGTTCCTGGGAAGTAGCTCCAAATTCTTGGAATTTCCTGAGTAATAGGTGTGCCTGGATAGTTTATTCTAATGAGGTGGGGTGACTCAGGGCCTGTCCCTAGGTAATTTAAACTAATGACTCAGAATAGAGGCTAACCATGCCATAAAGACCAACCATGTGACTAGAGGGTTGGGGCTTTGAGTCACATGATATCAACCTTATCTCCAGAAAGGAGAAGTAAACAGGAGGTTGAGTCACATGGCCAATAATTCAATCAATCCTGTAATGAAGCCCCAATATAAACTATGGACACTCAAGCTAAGAGGAGCTTCCCTGGTTGGTGACATTCTGTGTCCTGAATACATAAGAGGACAACTGGAACTTTACTTTTGGAACCCTCCCATTGTCTATATGCCTCTTCTTTTTGATGGTTCTGATTTGTATCCTTTTCGCTATAATAAAACTGTAATGATAAATATAGTGCTTTCCTGAGTTCTGTAAGTCATTCTAGTGAATTATTGAACATGAGGGGGTAGTAGGAGTCTCTGAATTTGTAGTCAGTTTGTCAGAAGTGACGATGGCCTGAAAACCCCAAAACTTGCAGCTGGTGTCTGAAGTGAGGGCATTGTTGTGGAGGACTGTGTTCTTACTCTGTGATGTCTGTCACAACTGTGGGTATCCGGTGTCAAGTCATTGCAATATCTTATAGAGTTATTATGAGAATCAAATGATTCATTGTGTATAAAATGCTTAGAATAGTAATTGGTAAGCAATAAATGCTATGTAAGTGTTAGCTGTTATAATTATTGTTAAAAGGTTCAGATTCTTCATGACTGATAAATATAGTAGCAATAATAATAAATAATAGTCATTGCTTGCTTAGCACATTTTTTTAAAGCTTAGAATCATTCTATAAGATGTTTCTATAAGATCATTCCTCAAATTGTTAATAAAGGTAAAAGGAACATTAAAAAAATCTATAATCTCTATTACAATGTAATATAGCTTATCCCATTTACTCAAACCTAAGGCTGGAATCTCCTTTTCCAGAAGGAACTATTAAAGGTATAGCCACTTAAAATTTTGGACTGATCTTTTTTTTTGGTAAAAGAAGAAGAATGGAAACTTCACCTCTAGATTTCCTTGTAACTGAGCCAACTGAGTCGATTCAGTGCTGTCTGGAATGTTTGGCTATCTGTCATAACAAATAGACCCCAGAAACGATAATGATGCAAACTTGGTAGAAGTTTATTTTTCAATAAACTTCATTAAAGTTTATTTTTAATAGAAGGACTGGGTGAATAAATACATCCATGGGGCTGCCACCTTGTGATATTCAAGAAACTAATCTGATAGAGGCTCTTCGGTCTTCAAGGGATGGCTCCCAAAGCTTCCTTGGGTGTCATCTCCAATTCAGCTGGACAGAAGTGGGGGGAAAAATGGGGAGAAAATATAAAAGGTTTATACGATGTAAGCCTAAAAGTAATGTCAGCTTACATTCCCTTGACTAAGTCTCAGTCACATGGACACGTCTAGCTGCAATAGAGCCTGGGAAATACAGGACAGCTGTGGAAGAAGAGGCAAAAATGTTCTACCAGCAGTTTAGTATTTCATTGTTAATTTTTCATATACTTTTTATGCACACCCATTAAGTCCTTGCAGAAAGTAGTCAATAACAATTAAGTGCCCACTGATTATTTCATTAAAGTCGCCCCCTTCAATGAAATATCTTTCTTGCCTACCACAGTTAAAAAAAAAATGTCTTTCTTTTTCGCTGGCTGGCCTCTTTTACCTAAAATTCCACTATAGAAGTTTCAAGCTTTGGTATTCAGTGTAGAAATTCATCATAGGCATTTCTGGCTTAATTCCCTGTCCAAATGCAAATTAGCTCATCTGGAATAAATGGTATCAGTCATTTATACCTTGGAAAGAATGAGTTTATCAGACATTTTCCTCCTGGCTCTAGTCCATTGAAAGGGCATTTTCCCTAGTGCGAGCAGGGAGAAACGTAAGTGGGCAGGCCACACAGTCAATGAGGCAAATGCAAAAGCTCCATCACATCTATGCTCACAGCTCTGTGTAGAGTGAGCTGGGATTTAGTTATAAATATTCCATTATATGTGCTGTGTGCCTTACTTTCCTTCTTAAAGAGGAGTGAAATCATAGTTCTGATTCTGGCAAATTTAAATATTCATTTCTTCTCCTGAGTGAAGGAAAACCAAAATGTTTAAGATTCCATCTACCATTGTCTTTTCTGCTTTCTATCCGAAACCCATCCAGTGGCAAGAAAAAAAGAGTGGAGGGATGGTATTTGCTAGTCTCATGGAAATGAAAATGTACAACTGCAGAACCCCAGGATTTTGGGATGGAAAACTGCTGTTCTGATAGTGTGATGTGATCGGGCCTCTGTGTTACAGCAGTACAGTTAAGTAGCCTGTGACTCCCAGCACCCTTTCTCCTGACATTTGCTCTCTTTCAGTTCCAAAATATTATTTTAAAGAATTCTTTTTTTTAATTTATTTGTTTACTTTTGGATTTACATCATAACATATTTCAAATTCTGTGTAGATTACATCATGTTCAACACCCGAAAACTAATTATAGTGCATCCCCTCACATGTGAGCCTAATCCCGCCTTTTGCCCTCCCTCCTCCCCCGTTCCCCTATGGTAACCACCAATCCAATCCCCAATGCTATGTGTTTGTTTGTTGTTGTTTTTGTCTTCTGCTTATGAGTGAGGTCATACGATATTTGACTTTCTCCCTCTGACTTGTTTCACTCAGCATAATACCCTCAAGGTCCATCCATGTTGTCACAAATGGCCGGATTTCGTCATTTCTTATGGCTGAGTAGTAGTCCCTCTTGTATAAATACCACAGCTTCTTTATCCATGCGTCCCTTGATGGGCACCTAGGTTGCTTCCAAGTCTTGGCTATTGTGTATAATGCTGCAATGAACATAGGGGTGCAAGTATCTTTATGCCTTTGTGTTTTCAAGTTCTTTGGATAAATACCCAGCAGTGGGAGAGCTGGATCATATGGTAGATCTATCCTTAATTTTCTGAGGATACTCCATACTGCTTTCCATACTGGTTGCACCAGTTTGCACTGCCACCAGCAGTGAACAAGGATTCCCTTCTCTCCACACCCTCTCCAACATTTGTTGTTTCCTGTCTTGTTAATTATAGCCATTCTGACCGGAGTGAGGTGATACCTCATTGTAGTTTCGATTTGCATTTCCCTGATAGCTAATGATGTTGAGCACCTTTTCATATGCCTGTTGGCCATCCGTATATCTTCTTTGGAGAAATCTCTGTTCAGATCTTTTGCCCATTTTCTAATTTGGTTGTTGGTTTTTTTGTTGTTAAGCTGTATTAATTCCTTGCATATTTTGGATATTAACCCCTTATCTGGTATATGGTTTGCAAATATCTTCTCCCAAATGTTAGGTTGTCTTTTCATTTTGTTGATGATTTCCTTTGCTGTGCATAAGCTTTTCAGTTTGATGCAGTCTCATTTGTTCATTTTTTCTTTTGTTTCCCTTGCCCGATCTGACATGGGACTTGGAAATATGCTGCTCAGACCAATGTCAAAGAACATACTGCCTATGTTTTCTTCTAGAAGTTTCATTGTTTCTGATCTTACATTCAAGTCTTTAATCCATTTTGAGTTGATTTTTGTGCATGATGTAAGGGAATGGTCTACTTTCATTCTTTTGCATGTGGCTGTCCAGTTTTCCCGACACCATTTATTGAAAGGACTCTCCTTTCTCCATCGTGTGCTCTTGGCTCCCTTGTCGAATATTAGCTGTCCATAAATGTGTGGGTTTACTTCTGGGCTCTCAATTCTGTTCCATTGATCTGTGTGTCTGTTTTTGTGTCAGTACCATGCTGTTATGGTTACTATGACTTTGTAGTATATTTTGAAATCAGGGAGTGTGATACCTCCAGCTTTGTTCTTTTTTCTCAGGAATGCTTTGGCTATTCGGGGTCTTTTGTTGTTTCATATAAATTTTAGTATTCTTTGTTCTATTTCTGTAGAAAATGTTGTTGGAACTTTGATAGGGATTGAGTTGAAATCTATAGATTGCTTTAGGAAGTATGGACATTTTAACTATGTTAATTCTTCCAATCCAAGAGCACGGAATATCTTTCCATTTCATTGTGTCTTCTTAGATTTCTTTCAACAATGTTTTATAGTTTCAATGTACAGATCTTTCACCTCTTTGGTTAAGTTTATTCCTAGGTATTTTATACTTTTTGTTGCAATTGTAAATGGGATTGTATACTTAATTTCTCTTTCTGCTACATCGTTGTTAGTGTATAGAAATGCAACTTATTTTTGTATGTTGATTTTGTATCCTGGGTCTTGACTGTATTATTGTTTCTAAAAGTTTTTTAGTGGATTCTTTAGGGTTTTCTAGATATAAAATCATGTCATCTGCAAAGAGTTACAGTTTCACTTCTTCTTTTCCAATGTGGATCCATTTTATTTCTTTTTCTTGCCTGATTAGTCTGGCTAAGACTTCCAATACTATGTTAAATAAGAGTGGTGACAGTGGGCATCCTTGTCTGGTTCCTGTTCTTAGAGGGATAGCTTTCAGTTTTTCTCTGTTGAGAATGATATTTGCTCTGGGTTTTTCATATATGGGCTTTATATGTTGAGGTATTTTCCTTCTATACCCATTTTATTTAGAGTTTTTATCATAAATGGATGCTGTATCTTGTCAAATGCTTTCTCTGCATCTATTGAGATGATAATGTGATTTTTATTCTTCATTTTGTTAATGTGGTGTATCATGTTGATAGATTTGCAGATGTTGACCCATCCCTGCATCCCTGGAATGAAACCCACTTGATCCTGATGTATGATCTTTTTAATGTATTGTATTTGATTTGCTAGTATTTTGTTGAAGATTTTTGCATCGATATTCATCAGTGATATTGGCCTGTAATTTTCTTTTTTTGTGTTGTCCTTGTCTGGTTTTGGTATCAGGATAATGTTGGCTTCGTAGAATGAGTTAGGAAGACTCCCCTCCACTTTAACTTTTTGGAAGAGTTTGAGAAGGATAGGTATTAAGTCTTCTTTGAATGTTTGGTAGAATTCACCAGGGAAACCATATGGACCTGGGCTTTTATTTTTTGGGAGGTTTTTGATTGCTGTTTCGATCTCCTTACTGGTGATTGGTGTATTCAAATTTTCTACTTCTTCTTACTCCAGTTTTGGAAGGTTGTATGTTTCTAAAAATTTATCCATTTCTGCTAAAATATCCAATTTGTTGGTGTATAGCTTTTCATAGTATTCTCTTATTATCTTCTGTATTTCTGAGGTGTCCATTGTAGTCTCTCCTCTTTCATTTCTGATTTCATTTATTTGAGCCTTCTCTCTTTTTTTCTTGGTGAGTCTAGCTAAGGGTTTGTCAATTTTGTTTATCTTTCAAAGAACCACCTCTTGGTTTCATTAATTTTTTCTATATATTTTTAGTCTCTATTTCATTTATTTCTGCTCTGATTTTTATTATTTCCTTCCTTCTGCTGATTTTGGGCTTTGTTTGTTGTTCTTTTTCCAGTACCTTTAGATGCACTTTTAGATTGTCTATTTGAGATTTTTCTTTGTTGAGGTAGGCCTGAATTGCTATAAACTTCCCTGTTAGAACTGCTTTTGCTGTATCCCACAGATTTTGGCATGTACTGTTTTCATTTTCATTTGTCTCCAGGAATTTTTTGATTTCTTCTTTGATTTCTTTATTGACCCAATCATTGTTCAGTAGCATTTTGTTTAATCTCCACATTTCTGTGGCTTTTATGGTTTTCTTCCTGTAGTTGATTTCCAGTTTCATACCTTTGTGGTCAGAAAAGATGCTTGGTATTATTTTGATCTTCTTAAATTTATTGAGACTTGTTTTGTGGCCTAATATGTGATCAGTCCTGGAGAATGTTCCATGGGCATTTAAAAAGAATGTGTATTCTGTGGTTTTCGGATGGAATGTTCTCTACATATCTCCTAAGTCCATCTGGTCGGATGTGTCCTTTAAGGCCAGTGCTTCCTTATTGGTCTTCTGTTTGGATGATCTATCTACTGGTGTAAGTGGAGTGTTAAAGTCTCCTACTATTATTGTGTTACTGTCTATTTCCCCTTTTATGTCTGTTAATAATTGCTTTATATATTTAGGTGCTCCTATGTTGGGTGCATAGATATTTACAAGTGTTATATTTTCTTGTTTAATTGTTCCCTTTATCCTTATGTAGTGCCCATCCTTGTCTCTTGTTACAGCTTTTGTTTTACAGTCTATTTTGTCTGATATAAGTATTGTTATCCCTGCTTTCCTTTCTTTGCCATTTGCATGGAATATCTTTTTCCATCCTTTCATTTTCAGTATGTGAGTGTCTGTAGGTCTGAAGTGTGTCTCTTGTATGCAGCATATACATGGGTCTTGTTTTCTTTATCCTATTGGCCACCCTATGCCTTTTGATTGGAGCATTTAGTCCATTGACATTTAAAGTAGTTATTGATAAATAGGTATTCATTGCCATTATGCCACTTTTTTTTTTCTGGGTGTTTTAGTAGTTCTTCTCTGTTCATTTCTTTTTCTCTTTCTCTCTTCCCTTGTGTTTTGATGGTTATCTTTAGTAATATGTTTGGTTTCTTTTGTCTTACTGTTTTTCTTGCTTGTTATAGGTTTCTGATGTGTGATTACCATGAGGATCCTATTTAATATACTATGCATTTAAAAGTCTATATTGAGTTGATAGACTCTTTAGCTTGACCTCTTTCTAAAAGCTCTACTTTTTCACTTGCCACCTCCCACATTATATATTTTTCAAATCATATATAGTCTCTTGTTTACTGTGTGTCTATCCATTACCCTCTTATCATTGAAATAAGTGATTTTAGTGCATTTGTCTTTTAACCTTCATTTTATCTTCACAGGTAGTTGATCTGCTGCCTTTACTATATTTTTACCTTACAAATGATTTTATTGCCTGATTTTTTGTTGTTGTTGTTTTGTTTTTTTGATGATTTTTTTAATCTCTATTTGTGGTCATTGCTTTCCCACTTAAATAAGTCCCTTCAGCATTTGTTGCAGAACTGGTTTCTTGGTGATAAACTCCTTTTATTTTTGCTTGTCTGGGAGGAACTTTAACACTCCTTCCATTCTGAATGATAACCTTGATGGATAGAGTATTCTTGGCTGTAGGTTTTTTCCTTTTAGCACTTTAAATGCATCGTGCCATTCTCTTCTTGCCGGTAGGGTCTCGGCTGAGAAGTCCGCTGATAGCCTGATGGGTTTCCATTTACATGTCACTTGTGGCCTTTCTCTTGCTGCTTTTAGGATTCTCTCTTTGTCTTTAATTTTGGACACTTTAATTATAATATGTCTTGGTGTGGGCCTCTTTGGGCTTATCTTGTTTGGAGTTCTCTGTGCTTCCTGAACTCGAACGTCTGTTTGCTTCCTCAGGTTAGGAAAATTTTCATCTATTATTTCTACAAATAAATTTTCTGCCCCTTTGTCTCTCTCTTCTCCTTCTGGGACCCCTATAATCCAAATGTTAGCACACTTGATATTGCCCTAGAGTTTCCTTAGACTGTTCTCATTATGTTTAATTCTTTTTTCTTTTTTCTGTTCTGCTTGAGTGATTTCTTCTAGTCTTTCGTCTAGCTCACTGATCCATTCTTCTGCTTCCTCTACTCTGCTATTGAGTCCCTCTAGTGAATTTTTCATTTCCAGTACTGTATTACTCATTTCTGATATTTTTTTTTGTATCTTCCAGTTCTTTGCTGATGTGCTCACTGGGTTCATCCATTTTTCTCCCCATATCTCTGAGCATCCTCATGATATTTTGTTTCAACTCTTTGTTGAGTAGGTCACTAGTTTCTGTTTCATTTAGTCCTTTTTCTGGGGTTTTGTACTGTTCCCTTGCTTGGAAAGTATTCCTTTGCCTCCTCATCATGACTCTTTCTCTGAGCTTATTTCTATATATTAGGTGAGTTGGAGAGGTGGCCTTATGTATGAGATGCCTTATGAGGCCCAGCAGTATGCTTCCCTCTCATCACCAGTCCATAAAAACCAGGAGTGACCCCTTAGTGAGCTACCTGTGTCCTTCTGCTGTGGCAGGGTTGCTCCCACTGCAGGTATCCAGGGAGTCTAATCTTTCCTTCTCTGGCCAGTTGTTTGTAAATCGGGTTTGGGGAGCCTCAGCACTGTTTGCTACAAAGTCTATCAGCACACTCCTATTGCAGTTTTCCTCTTAATTGGGTGGGTACCCAATGTAGCTGGTTGCTAGGCTCAGGGGTGTACAGTTGTGATAGCCTCAGGTCTACATGGCTGTTGTCAGTTGTCTTAGGAGTGCAGCTGAGTGGGGCTGGCCCTAGGTACAGGGGCACTCAATTGTTTCAGGCTTTGGAAGGTGGGGCTGATCCTTTTTATGGTTCTTTGTGAAGCACAGGTCTTCTGCTGCTTTTAAGCCTCACCCCCAACAGGACCACATACACCATCAACACAGTCCTGGTTAGTGCAGGCTTCTCAAGCCCCTGGAGCATACCCCGATGCCACACTGCAGGGGCCCACACTTCTCCACCAATGCCCCCCACAGTTCACCTGCTCCTCACACAGGCCTTGCCCCACAGAGGCAGAGGCAGACACCATTGCCTGCCTGCAGAGGATCAAGGCACCCAGTCAATGCAGGCTGAAAAGTAGCCTGAGGGCTTGCTGTTAGGTGGGGCTGGTCCCTAGGGTGGGTTGCCTGCCCTGGCTGAACTGGATTAAATCTGTGCTGTAGTGTGTGTTGCAGACCCTTGGGCTAGCAGGCCAAGGGATGAACCTCAAAGGCACCCACAGGGGTCCTGTCAGCACTCCTGGACCAGCTCAGAACAATGGCCCCCACCAATGTCTCAGTCTCTGCAGAGGTCCCTCCTCTCACCAAGATGCCCCCAGAGCCCACTGGGTGAGTCTCGTTTCACCAAAGGACAGTCAGCCTTCTCTCTGGTGATTTTAGGTTGCTGCAATGAGTGAATTTGTGCGTGGACCCTTTAAGACCCGGGTCTTTTCGGCTTTCAGCAGATAGCTTTTCTTGGGGTATCCTCACTGGGTTAATAGCCAGCAAAGCCAGACAGTAAGACCCCTGTCTCAGTTGGGCTGCATCTGAAGGATGCTTATAGCAGTATCGCCCCTGCTCCAGACCTCACTCCTCCAGGGAGGGCTGTGTACCTTAGCTGGCTCCTGCCTGGCCAGCTGAGAAGCTCCACTGCTCCCAAAGGTGGCTTTTTTCCTCTCTAGCAGGAATTACTACCTCTTCTTCATTCGTCAGGACTGTCTCTTGTTGTGGGGGTTCTTTTTACCCAGTTTTCATTTCTCAATCAGGGGTAATTTTTCCAAAAATTGTTGTAACTTGGTTGTGCTCGTGGGAGGAGATGAGTTCAATGTCTGCTCACACCACTGTCTTGATGAGATCTCTTCTCTTAGACCTAAAGAATTCTTTAAAAAGACCTATCATTGCTTTGTTGCAGAGTAGAGTTTCTTAAATGTTGCAGCCATTACTGAATTTCCCATACCACATCTTCCATTTCATTGAGGAATAGACTATTCCACTGCATAATTACTAATCTGGTGGATTTACTCCAAAAGCTTATACAGTAGACAACCACAGGCTTCATTCAAGTTCTTACCTGTGGGTGCCTGGTGATGTCCAATTGCTGTATGAAATTACATATTTATAATTGAAAAACACTGCTTATGGATATACATTTTTACTTTATAAAGTCCCTGCAAATGAGCAGATATGGTCAGGCTGAATTCCCTTTCAACAAAAAATTCCTCTCTCCTGCATTGAAGAAGGAAAGATTCACCAAAAAGAGAAGTTAGGACGTCATAACTACTGGAGCCCTTGTAGAATGTGACCTATTCTGAGGGTTAGCATATTCTAGGCAGAATGTTACTCAGAATAATCATTTCAGATCTCTTATGCCCAGGAACCAAGCCTACAGATGTGGTGTAAAGGTGATGACGAGAAAGGGTGGGAGGAGAGACAATTATTTCCCATCAGTGGTTTCCAGGATGGTGGTGTATTCTTAGATGATGAAATAGAGACATTGACACCACTTTTTCAGAATATACTTTAAGTGGTGGCTTAGAATTATCAATAAAACAAAAATTAATAGAAGGATAGATACATAAAAAATCAAATGGTAGGATTTTATGGCAATGAAGTTTCATATTGATATTTTTCCTCAAAGAGAAAGTATATATTTTAGGTGTCTTGGTCTGTCATAGATAATCCCAAATACGTCTTCCATTCTGTATGCAGTTATTTTGCTTTCTCACTTTGGTTTCTGTATCTACACAAACATGTATACACACACAGAGATATACTGTAAAGTATATCTTCTTTCATAACAGACTTGTTTTCAACCAGAAATAAAGATGGAAGGAAAGTTAAGGACCAATGGGAGAAAAAGTGAGTTTTTTTTGGTTTTAAAGAATTTGAATTAAACATATTCAGATCAGTTCAGAAAACATTTTGATGTTGTGTCTTGTTTTCAATCCAGCACTTTTATAAAACATATAGTTTGTTTCCTGTTCATTCTGGTTCATTTGAGAATTACTAAAATAACAAAACAAAGCAAAAAATGACTTAGGTCACATGTCAGAAAAAAAAACCTAGTCAGAACCATGCAAATTAGCATAATATGCTAATAACATATAAACAAGTTAAAATGGATACATTCAGGTCAAGCCATGGCTTATTTCAAGGCTGATCGGCCTGTGCCAGGTGGGTATTAGTCCTCAAGAAATTGTCTCTGCAATGGGACTGCAGGTGCTACAGGAAGCTCCAGAGAACAGTGAATTGTCTTGGATGCTCTATACACAATGTGACTAAAACAAATTGGTACATGATGGTTGGAAATTCTAATTTGTTTTGCCGTCAAAATTTGTATCTTATAAGGCGTAGCTTCATTGGGCCCGACCTGGCTGCATAGTGGTTAAGTTTGTATGCTCCACTTAGGTGACCTGGGTTTCGCAGGTTTGGATCCTGGGCATGGACCTATACAACGCTCATCAAACCATGCTGTGGCTGTGTCCCACATACAAAATAGAGGAAGATTGGCACAGATGTTAGCTCAGGGACAATCTTCCTCAAGCAAAAAGGGGAGGATTGGCAACAGGTGTTAGCTCAGGGCCAGTCTTCCTCACCAAAAAAACCCAAAAAGCAAAAAACTATAACTTCAGAGAGGCATGCTATAGAGTGTTAAGCAAGAACTTTTGACTTATTCTGCCTGAGTTCAGATTCCAATTCCGTCTTTTACTAGCTGTGGAAACTTGGGAAACTACTTAACCTCTTTGCACCTCAGTGTCCTCATCTATCAGAGAGTAATAATGATCATTTATACCTTGTGAGGTTGTAGTTTAAAGCATTCAGTGAAATTGTCTGGCACATCTAAGGGTTTAGTTAGTATTGGCTATTGGTATGATTGCCAACCTTCTATTTAAAAGCAGAATATTTTACCAAGGTAATGAGAATGGGGTAAAATCCTCAGTTTGAGTTTAGCATAAAGGAAAAAGACCATGAGCCTCAGTACTCCCGTAGATGGGCTCAGCTGCTCATTTATTCCCTGACTCTTAGCTATAGACCTTGGGCTGAGGTAAGAATGGAACTTCTGCTTTCCTCAACTGCCTTGATTGACCAGGCCCTAAACACACCTACTTCTGTAAACCAGACATCACATTGATATTAATACATAAAACAGCATCATGACATGTCCCAGAGAGTCAATCTTGATTATCTTGGGGAGAATTCCTAAATGGGACATCTTGCTATCTAAATTATTGATATCAACATGGATCACAAAATCTTATTGAAAATTATTTTATTGATCTCCACCTTGCCACTGATGTGAGTTAGGGTCTCCTGAGAGGCAGATACCAAATTGGGATTAGCCGTGCAAAAAATATATTGGAGAAAATGCCTGTGAGAAAAAATCAGGAGAGAGTCAGAAGAGGTTGGGAGAACTATCAGCCCAAGATGCAGGTCCAATTCTTATGAAAGAGAGAAAGAAGCCAGGATGGTTGAGTAGGAAAAGTCTCAGACTATAGTGCAGTTCCAAGAAAGTTATAGGAAAGCCAGCAAAGAGCCCTGGAGCCAAAGTCATCAGTCTTAGGCACCTCATATCTCCCAGGAATTGGCCTGGCTTGGTGTCCCTGTCACATTCAGTCTCTGGCAGTGAGCACCTGTTGGGAAGCAAGGCTCCTAAACTGCCAGTGGATTTCGGAGCACATCACCTGGGTCCATTGGACAACTATCTCCTTGCTGTGAGATACAGGAGAGGATACTTCATGGCCACCAAACCCCATGCTGCTTGAATCTCTCTCTTCTTCTGCACTCTTCCTCTCTGCAATGCTGGAATTCCACCACCTCCTCTGCTAGGCACTGTTTGACTCACTACCCCCCTCCCTCTCTGCCTTTTCTTTTATCTCAAATGATTTCCAGAACATCCCTTATGTCTTTGATTGTGAGAATCACAATAAACTCCAAAGACAACTGTGCTTAGGGTTAAGTATTAGGCAAACACTAGCAATATAGAATGTAAATAACAAGTCCCAGAGCAAGCACAATCTCCAGCTGTTATTAATCTTTGCCAAGACTGATAAATTGTGGTAGAGGACGACTTATTAAACTTTATGGACTCGGAGGCAGATCAGGGTGTTGGCAACAGTCTGCATTAATATCGTGCTTTGTTCATTGATGCTGCTTGGGATCCGAATGTAAAAATCAAATGAACATTCAAATATCCTGAAGTCTTTCCAAATCTATAAACAATACTCTTTCCCTTTAGTTTTGTTTTTGCTTTCATCAGTGTTTACTAATTTAACAGTGATGAAAAATGATGAACGATGCTGATAAAAAAGTCAATTACAAAACTGACTTTACAGAAAAAGAGTGTTAAACTTTAAATCAGTGACAATAATCAATTTACCAAGCTTCCAAATGTACATAGACCAAACTTTTCTCATTAACATTTCAAAACATTCAGAAGTAGTAGAATTTTGTAGTAAATTGTAAATAACTTATGAGAAAAAGAATTTGTAGTCAGGCTTTGGCTAGAGAAACAGAGAAACTCTGCTTTGCAGTTAGTTTTATTAATTTTGTTTGCCCAAATAAGATAAAGGATCACATTTTTCTTTCTCTAGTGTCTTAGTAAGCTGAGGATGCCATAACAAAATACCATAAATTGGGTGTCTCAACCTAGAGAAATTTATTTCTCACAGTTCTAGAGGCTGGGAAGTTCACCATCAAAGTGCCAGCAGGTAAGTTTCATTCTTAGGCCTCTTCTTTTGAGTTTGTGGGTGGCCACCATCTCACTGGGTGCTCATATAAGCTCCTTTTTGTGAGCATGTGAGGAGATAAAGAGAGAGCAAGCCCTCTTGTGTCTCTCCTTATAAGGGAAATAATCCCATCATGGGGGCCCCAGCCTCATGAACTTATCTAACCTTAATTACCTCCAAAAGGCCCCATCTCCAAATCTTGTTGCATTGAGGGTTAGGGCTTCAGTATAGGAATTTTGGGGAGTAGGGGAACAAACATTCAGTCCATAACATGAAGTTATTGCCATAGTCTCAGATCTCAATCTCTAACACAGCATGGTCAAATGACAAAACCTCCCAGGTTTGCTGGAAGTACACTCATTTCCTTCTGAAGTCTCATTGTAAATTTTCCCCATGTATGCCCAAGGTTCTTTGCAAAGATCAGTATTTCATTCCTCCTTTGTACTGAAGGTAATCTGGTATGATATTGGGGTTTCAGGGATGCTCCTCAAAGCCAGTTGCCACAACTGTGACCTCCAGGTCTGCTAGTCTTGGTTACTTCCTGGACTACCATAGCCAAATTGGGATCTTAGAGTTACTGATTAAACCATTACAACAATTCCCCACATGTAGTATAACATCACTGCAGTCCCAGTGCCATCTTGCTGCCTCTGTGCTACATCTCTGTTGACTCTCTCGGGACTCTGTGAGTGGCCCAAGTGTCAAGCTGTCAGTGAAATCCTACAGCAAAACCTACTTAATCACCAGCTATCACAGCTTTTTGTCACCCACATTGTCATGCACATACAACACACATGCACATACACAAACACACACACACAAACACAGAATTGTTTTCCCAACAATATGCCTAGAGTAATGAGTGGGTACTTGCAATGCAGAGACCAAACTGTCTCTGCCCCAATACTTAGATGGCATAGAGTATTAAGGACAAGTCTAGATGCTTCTTCCCATATGGTTAAGTGTATCTCAGAGGCCTCTTTGGCCTTTTAGCTCTGTATTGCTTAGTCAGGCTTCTCCTGTTTAATTATATAGATTTCAATACACATAAAATTTCAGAATCTATTGACAAAGCTGGTCTGATACTATGTTTAGCCAGAAGTTCCTGCTATATCCTTCTTCATAATGACATGGGTACATGCCTTATTATCAACATGGATAGCTATCCAAGGGTTTTTACTCTGAACATTTAATATGATAAGAAAAACATTACATCTTAAGATCTCAAAACTAACAATGACAGGGCCCCATTGTAGAGCTCAATGCCCTAGGGAAATAGCCTTGATACTCTGGAGGTCTTTACCTCCTGACTTCCACGTTCATGCTACATTATGAAGTTGAAGAACAATGGAATAAAAATTATGACATTTCTAATATGTGCTTTACACCAATTTGTTTTAAATACCTCACTCTTGAGGTGAAATGCTACAACTTTCTAAGTTAGAAGCAGTAGGGTCTGACTTTCAAAGAAAGCTCTCCCAGTGAAAGATACCCATAGGCAGGTATCTGAGCTCCAGAAGACTGTACTGTCCTAGCTCAAACTTCGGCTTGCAATGCCTCTCCCTAGTGTTTGAGGGGGTGCTGCATCCCTGCTTAGGGCCCGGGCACTGAAATTCCTTCTCAGTCCAAAGCCCAGTGAGGAGCTGGAATGTGTGGAGTTGAGAGGAAATTGAATTCTGGTGATGAGACGGATGAGGCAGTGTACTACGGGAGGCCATTGCACCTTTGGCCCCTGCCCCATGGAGCGTGGTAGTGAGAAAGATCAGTCTAGCTGCAGAACTGCTCTTCAGTAATTATTGCTTAAAGTAAAACACAGCTGTCTCCCTAGGCTCTTGTTAGAAAGCCTAATGTTGCATTTCCATCTTGAGTTTTATTTCTACCACCTGAACCATTGGCTTTTCTTTAACATCAATCAGGAGGTTGCTGTGAACTTCCTCCATTTGAACTTAGTTGATGCAGAATTTATTTTCTAGACAGTCTAATTTTATCATAAAAAACAGCTCTGAAATTAAAGCTGGGTTATATCAAGTCTCTTGGGAATTGAAATTTGTGTCATATTGACTTCCTCAAGTTTTATTTCTGAACATGAAAAACAATTCTCCTGTTCAAGTCTTTAGGAAACAGAGAATGCACAGACTTTGGGAATTTAACAACATATAGCCATGGAGGCAACACTCACAATAGCAAATTTGTAGATACAATGGTGTGAAAGTTTAACTGCCCATTACTCTCATAAATCTTTACTCCGTCACTCTTGCTGTTCCTTTGTCTCTTGACTGTCTCTCTGTCATGCCAAGCTAGGAACCAATTTCACAGTTGACACGTTGGTCTCATTTCCTAAATGTAGGTTCCTCCAGGGCAGAGACCACATCCTCTTATTTAGAGCAACTAGCAAGTCCTGGGACATGGTGGGTACTGCATCAGAACAGATCTTCCTCGACTTATGATTGGGTTATATCCCCCATAAACCCGTCATAAGTTGAAAATATCATAAGTAGAAAATGCATTTACAATGCCTAAACTACTAAACATGACAGCTTAGCCTAGCCTACCTCAACTGTGCTCAGAACACTCATATTAGCCTGCACTTGGCTAAAATCATCTAACACAAAGATTATTTTATAATAAAGTATTGACTATCTCATATGATTTATTGAATACTGTAGTGAAAGTGAAAAACAGAATGATTGTCTGGATACAGAATGGTTGTAAGTGTACTGGTTGTTTACCCTCATGATCACATGGCTGACTGGGAGCTGTGGCTCACTGCTGCCCAGTATCACAAGAGAGTATCATACTGCATATTGCCATCCCAGGGAAGGATCAAAATTCAAAATTCGAAGTACAGTTTCTGCTGAATGCATATCACTTTTGCACCCTTGTAAAGTCAAAAATTGTAAGTCGAACCGTCATAAGTTGGGGACCATCTGTATTTTATTAAAACAAAATTAAAAAGGGACTGCCAAACGCATTCTAACTGCTTCCTTTCAATTTCTAGTTGTATTACTGTGAACATTTAACATTCGTGTACCTTAGCTTCTTATCTGCAAAATGGAGAAAGAATATCTTTTTTTCTCTGGGTTGTTATGCATATGGTCTGAAATAATACCAGGAGAAAAGATTTGTAGATCATAAAATATTATCCAAATATAATACATCATTATTACTATCTTATCTGTAACAAGTTTATCAGTGGTAAAGCACAGGAATCTTCCATCAGATATTTCAGCAAAGTAGATATCTAAGTGTAAATTATGCAAGAACTGGATAATTTTGTAGTAATTTCTGAAATAAACGCAAACCTCTCTAGTTGTAGTTTGCATTAGGTTACATAATGAGATACAGTTGTAGAAGGTACTCTCAGCAAATGAGGCAGTAAGTGAGATCAATATTCAAACTGTCTGATTCTAGTTGGAAATACCGACAACTTAAAAGAAAAATCCTACCAGCAAAACCACAATTGCTTACCATAGGATGGCATGGCTTACAAGGCCATAAAATAAAAGCTCATATTTTGCATTTACATGTAATGAGAAACAAGAGTTGCAATGGGGGCAGCTCCAGGAATCTTACCCCTCAGAAGCATTCAGGAGGCCCAAATAATCACGGGTATTCTAAGACCCTACGAAGGGGACACGTCCTGATATAAAAGATGCTGCAGCCCTGTGGCAGCCCCAGGCTTGCTGATGCCCAGGAGAATCCTTCCCTCATCCAGGATCAAGCTTGCAGCAACTGCTGCTGGTGTTGCTGCTGTAATTAGGATTTGTCACAGCTCTCCTCCACTTCCCTTCACTCCTTTCTTACTTTCAATAACATTGTTTAACCCACCCCCTAATCACATGAATTTTTTTCATGAAGAAATGCCTATTCGAGATCGTGGCATATTCTTTGTAGCAAAGCATCCTCTGCATTTTCAAGTTGACGTGGTTAATAGAAAATAGTATTAAAATATACATGCCATGGAGAATTTATCAGTTGTGTTGTCACATGTTGATACCACAGACTGTTTAGTCAGAATGAGTCTTCTCTGTTTAGTTTAAGGTATGTAATTTTTTTTTTCTGGGGAGAGGGTTCTACTTAAAATGACAATGGAACTACATTAATTCCCCAGGACTAAAAATCTAAAAGTAAGCACAAAGTTCCATAATTTTGTTGGAAGGCATCTTTGTGCAGATTAAACAAATTGTCCAAATGCCTCTTTCTTTGATCATAAAAACATTCTTCATAAGCAAATTCCCTATGGAAGTCAAAATGTACATCCAACAAGAGTATCAATAAAGCATCTAAGAATCTAGGCTTCTGATGTGTGATTAGCTTTCTCTCCTGCAGTGGCTTCCTGAGCAATATTGTTTAGGAGAGCTGTCTTTGTTCCTGCTGCCAAAATCCATCACGTTTGTCAAAGTACAGCCCAGCCTTTCCCATAGTAGACTCCAAGGCGGTAGCTTTCCTTAGATTTCTACAAAGCATTTGGGTCCAGGCATTCATTCTGGTTCTTCATATTTTATTATTCAGGCATTTGCAAAGTATTTATTAGGTTCTTGCTAAATGAATATGTGAACAAGTAATATAGAGGATTATAATGAGTTACGAATTTGTATTCTTAAAGTTAAGACTTTGGCATCTAAAACTAAAGACAGCAATACACAGTGTGTTTTGCTCACCATCTTATCTCCAGAAAATATAACAGAATTTGGCACATAGTGAGCCCTCAGTGTTTATGAAATCAATGAATGAAGAAATAAGTAAATGAATCATTATACTAGAGAATGGCATGTGAAGTGTTTTAAGAGAAAAAAAAAGAAAACTTTCCAAGTCTTGTAATCCTTGACTGTCCTTATGATGGAACCATAGGTGACACTTTGGGTAAACTCTCTTCAATTAATACCCCCCAAGCACATCTGGGAAAATTTATAACCCAAAATTTACAACTGTCTTATTTTATACATTTCCAAGATAAAGTTACAAAAGCAGGTTATATGTACTGAAATACACAAGAAGCAGCATATCATGAACAAACAGCATAGGACTATTAAGAATCTTGATACACCACAGTCTCTTAACTGTAATCCTTATCACTCATAGTCTGAAAATTCATGGTGACAAGGAGAGATTTTTTCTCCTGGCATGCCCACTGGTAAACTCTGCCGCATCCCCTGCTGCTTCCTGAACATGGGCTTGGCTGGCCCTCATCAGTGTGCTCTGCTTACTGGACTCCGTCTAGTGAACTGGGTACAGCTTTAGCATTGGAAGAACCCAGAAGAGTCCACCTCTATGTTACTTCTCTGTTACACCTTTTTGTTGCTGTTGTTTTTGGTTTTCCATCCAAGCTCACTATCCAGACACAGAATAAAGTCCGAATGTCCCCTAGAGGCACTTTGAATAATTCTTGTTGATGCCAGAGTCACAATGCATTCTGAAAACAGGAAGAGCTTCTCCATGGAAAGATGCTTATCAGTAAACTTCTGAGGGGAACAAATACATAACACACTCGGGGAAAGGTGAGAACATATTTCAGTTTGGGGTTTGGGTTCTCAGTGAAGGAAAAATTGATGTCTGGAAGGATAGGTTTGGGCAATCCAGTCTTCTCCTATTCCTTAATTATAGAGAGGTCATCCCATAACAAGGTCTTCACTATTTCTTCTGTTTAAAATGTCATTTACCTATATTATTTCACGAATTTTTCCTTCAAAACTTTCAGATACTATTCAAATTTTCTTTTCTCAGAGATCTTTCCTTGACTACCCAACAGAAGCACCGTCCATGTCATTTTATAATGTTAGCCTATTTTATAGTCTGCATAGCACTGAGCAATATTTTATATTTCTTCATGTTTTCTACCTGTTTATGTCACGACATATCCACTCTTTCCAGTCACCCCGCTTCACCACTGCATCCATAGCTCCTAGAATAGTGCCCGGCCAAGACTAACTGTGTGGAGACCTAAGGGAAGATAGTAAAGGGCATTGGATGCCAGACTTTTTCAGATGGAACGAAGGGATCTATGGAAATTTTTTCAGCTATGGGAGGTCACATGTCCAGAATTGTGCCTCAGAGAAATTACGTTGATTGGTGGCAACATGCAGTCTGGACTGGAGAAGAGAGATCCTGGTGCAGAGAGTTCAGTAAGGACATTAGAGTTTTTTTGCTGTATGATGTGGTTAACATTGCTCTAAGTTATATTTCTTTGTACAATATGGTAGCTGTTCAGGCTAGAAACAGATTTTAAGCTAAAGGAAATCTATTCTTTAAGACATGTTAAACATCATAGATCATACATATTTCCCAAAGCAGCCATTAACTGTGTGTGTGTGTGTGTGTGTGTGTGTTGTGTGTGTGTGTTTACGAAGTCTTATTTGGTTGCTTAAAGCCATTAACACATCTCTATAAAAATGAAAGCAACTATTGACCAAAGGAACTAAGCATTTTAACCCAGACAATATAAAGAGTCTTGGAATTCAGAATTTGCTGTAATTATTGCAGTAAAAAAAAAATAGCAAAGGCCATTTAAAAAGCTTCCTGTCTTGAGATGGTATGCCCTTGTAGTCCAGGAACTTAATGAGGGATAATAATAATGATTATGATAATGATAATGTCATCAAAATCATGAAAGTATATTTAAAAAGCCTATAATGAGTTTCGTGCTGAGATGATAAAAAGGGTGTTTTGAGGCCAAGTTGAGAATTGAATGTCTACATAGTCCAATTAACTTCACACAGAGGAACAAAAAAAACACACAACAACTATTAGTCGGCTCTATGCCTTACTCTCAACTCTGTGTAGCAACTACAACAAATCAACAATATAATTATTGAGCATCTAATGTGTTGATGGTTGAAAACTATTTGCAAATATATGTCACCAGCCAAATAGGAAACTGGACAAAGTGTGGATGAGTTAGTGCAAACATCCCAACTACTGGCAAATGTCCAAAAAACCTCAATCAAAGCAAAATCATCTTTCTAGGTATTCAAGAGCTAGATGTTGTTATATCCCTTTATCTCTTATGACTTCTCTATATTAGATTGTAATAAATATTAAGGAAAAAAGAAATTAATTTATCCCCATATTCCGTTTTTATCACGAGGCTCTCAAACCTCCCTTTCAATTCCGTAGTGTTGATTTAAAAGACAGATCTGATTATGCCTCTCCTCTACTTATCACTTGTTAATAGCTACCAGAGTCAATAGAAAAAGGCCAACCATCTAAACATGGTATATAAGGTTCTCCATTGCCAGTGTCTTGCCTAATTCTCCAGCCATATTTCCCAATTCTCTTCACTTTACACTCAACAATGTGTTAATCCAAGCTGCTTCTACTCATTCGGCCTGAAATGCCCACCTTTCCTGCGCTACCTGCTTACTTCCTCTCCTGACTCACTCTTACTCAACCTTCAACCCTAAGTTTAAACATCTCCTCAAGGATGTTTTCCCTATATCCTGAGCCTTAGTTAAGTGCCCTTAATCTAGACTTCTACTGCACTCTGGATACTTGTATCATATACTTATCATTAACTTTATTAACACCCACTTAGGTCACTGTACCTAATTCCTCAGTAACATCTGTCCTCATTTCATTCCAAAATGTATCCATTCTCATTACTTCTTTCAAATGTCTCATGAAAGCATCACCAAAGTCATCCTCAATGTAAACATAAATGACTATGAACTGTTGCTATATTGCTTGACTAGTTGCAATATTTGACACAGCTGAACTTGCCAAAATTTTTAATAAATTATTTAATGAAGTATAATACATATAAATTCCATAAGTCATGGGTGTACAGGTTAAGAAATTTTTTTACAAATTGAACATACCCGTGTAATTACCACGCAGGTCAACGTATCAAGGTATAGAATATTTCCAGCACCACGGAAGCCTCATTCTGGACCTTCCTGTTATGATCACTAATTCCCATTAAAAGTTAATTACCAAAGTTTGATTTTGCCTGATCTTAAACTTTATATAAATGGAATAACATTGTATGTTCTCTTCTGCATTTGAACTATTTCCTTCAAGTTTTGGTTTGTGAGATTCACCCATGGCCTGTCATGTATAAATAGTTCATTGCCTTACATAGCTGGATAAAACTCCCTTCTACGAATATACCTCAAATTGCTTACGTACTCTTTGCTGGATGATTATTTAGTTTCCTTCTAGTCTGTAACTATTGAGAATAACTCTCTTCTGAATATCCCTGTACTTGTCTTTTGGTGCAAATATATATGCATTTCTATTGGTTATATGCCTAGGAGCAGAAAGTCAAATCACATGTATGCATGTGTTAATCTTTGGTAGACACTACCAAACAGCTTATCAGACTGGTTGTATCAATTAAATTCGCACAAGTAATATATGATAGTTCTTCTTGTTTCACGTTATTTCCAACAGTTAGAATTTCAGCTATTTATTTAACTTTTGCAGTTATTTTAATTGATAATTTTCTAATGACAAATATTTTTTCCCTCAGCTTTATTGAGATGTAATTAACATATAATATTGTGTATACTTAAGGTGTAGTGATTTGCAAAATGATTACTGCGTAAGGTTAGTTAAGACATCCATCAGCTCACATGTTTACAATTTTTTTTTGGTGGCGAGACCATTCAGGATCTACTCTCTTAGCAACTTTCAAGAATATAATACCATATTGCTAACTATAGTCACTATGACTATAGTGAATATTATATAGCTGAATATTAGGCCTCCAGAAATTATTCATCTTACAATTATAAGTTTGTACCCTTGACCAATATCTTCTCGTTTCCCCCACACCCCAGCCCCTGTCAGTCACCATTCTACACTCTGTTTCAATGACCTGGGCTTTTTTTAAGATTTGACATTTAAGTCAGATCATATAATATTTGTCTTTCTCTGTCTGACTTATCCCAATTAGCATAATGCCTGAAAAGTGCATCCATATTGTTGCAAATGGCAGGATTTCCCTCTTTTTTATGGCTGAATAATATTCCATTATATAGATATACCAAATTTTCTTTATCCATTCATGGATAAGTGACACACACTTAGGTTGTTTCCATATCTTGGCTATTGTAAATAATGCTGCAATGAACAAGAGAGTATAGATGTCTTTTCAATATCCTGTTTTCATTTTCTTTGAGTATATATCCAGAAGTGGAATTGCTGCAACATGTGGTAGTTCTATTTTAATTTTTTGAGGAGCCTTAATATTGTTTTCCATAGTGGCTGCACTAATTTACAATACCACCAGCAGTGCACAAGGGTTGCCCTTTCTCCACATCCTCACCAGCATTTATCTCTTGCCTTTTTGATGATAGCCATTCTAACAGGTGTAAGGTGATTGTGGTTTTGATTTTCCTGACCATTAGTGAAGTTGAGCATCTTTTCAGGCAGTTTTCAGGTACTTGTTGGCCATTAGTGTGTCTTCTTTGGAAAAATGTGTATTCAGGTCCTCTGCCCATTTTTTCATAAGATTATTTGAATATTTTTGCTATTGGGTTATATAAATTTCGTATATATACATGATATTAACCTCACATCTGATATATGGTTTGCAAACATTTTCTCCAATTCTGTAGATTGTTTCTTCATTCTGTTGATTGTCACTTTTGCTGTGCAAAATCTTTTTAGTTTGATACAGCCCCACTTGGTTATTTTTGATTTTCTTGCTGATGATTGGTTGTCATATCCAAAAACTCATTACCAACACCGATGTCAAGAGCTTTTTCCCTATGTCTTCTTCAGGTCTTACATTTAAACTTTAATCCAGTTTAAATTAATTTTTGTGAATGGTATAAGATATAGGTCCAATTTTACTGTTTTGCATATGTCTATCCAGTTTTCCCAACACCATTTATTGAAAAGACTGTCTAACACCCAGTGAGCATTCTTGGCTCCCTTGTCAAATATCAGCAGACCATATATGCATGGGATTATTTTGGGCTCTCTATTCCATTCAATTGACTTACATGTCTGGTTTTTTTTTTTTTCCCAGTACCATATTGTTTTGATTACTATAGCTTTGTAGTACACTTTTAAATCAGTAAGGATGAGGCCTCCAACTTTGTTCTTTTTCCTCAAGATTGTTTTGGCTATTCATACAAATAGATTCCGTACAAATTTAGGATTTTCTGTATTTCTGTGAAAAATGCCACTGGAATTTTGATACAGATTGCGTTGAATCTACAGATCGCTTTGTGTGGTATGGACATTATAATATTAATGCTTTAAATCCATGAACATGGAATACTTTTCCATTTATTTGTGTCTTCTTATATTTCTTTCATCAGTGTCTTATTTTCAGTGTAGAGATCTTTCACTTCCTTGGCTAAATTTATTCCTAAGTATTTTGTTGTTTTTGATGCTATTATATATAGGATTGTCTTTATTTCTCATTTATAATATTCCATTGTGAAGATATTCCATTGATATAGTACATAGATTTTATATCCATGGATATAATATAATGTATAATAATTTGTTTTTATATAGAAATGCAACTTATTTTTAAATGTTAATTTTGTATCCTGCAACTTCATTGAATTCATTCATTAGTTCTAAGTCTTTTGGTGATGCATTTAGTATTTTCTCTGTGTAGGATCATCTCATCTGCAAACAGAGACAGTTTTACTTTTCTTTTCTGATTTTGATGGCTATAATTTCTTTTTCTTTCCTGATTGCTCTGGCTAGAACTTCTAATACTATGTTGAATAGGAGTGATGAGAATGGGCACCTCTGTCTTGTTCCTGATTTTAGTGGAAAAGCTTTCAGCTTTTCACTATTTAGTATGATGTTAACTGTAGGTTTGACATATTTGGCCTTTATTCTTTTGAAATATAATTTTTCTATCCTTAGAGAGCTTTTGTCATGAAAGGGTGTTGATCTTGCCAAATGCTTTTCCTGTGTCTGTTGAGAGAATATGATTTTTAATCCTTCATTCCATTAATGTGCTGTATCATATTTATTGATTTGTATATATTGAAACATCCTTGAATCCCAGGGATAAATCCCAGTTGATCATGGTATAGGGTCCTTTTAATGTGTTATTGATTTTGATCAGGTAGAATTTAGTTGAGAACTTTTGCATTTATATTCATCAGGAATATTGACCTGTAGTATTCTTTTCCTGTAATGTCTTTATTGGCTTTGGTATCAAGGTAATGTTGGTCTCATATTGTGAGTTTGGGAGTGATTCTTCCTCTTCATTTTTTTGGGAAAATTTGAGAAGGATTAGCATTAATACTTCTTTAAATGTTTGGTAGAACTCACCAATGAAACTGTCTGGTCTGGGGCACTTCTTTGTTGGGAGGTTTTTGATTACTGATTCAATGTCCTTACTAGTTATTGATCTGTTCAGATTTTCTATTTCTTCACATTTAACTCTTAGTAGGTTGTGTGTTTCTAGGAATTTATCCAGTTTCCTAGGTTATCCAATTTGTTGGTGTATAATTGTTCATGGTAGCTTTCTGTGATCCTTTGCATTCTTATGGTGTCAGTTGTAATGTTTCCTCTTTCATTCACAATTTAGTTTATTTGAGCCATGTCTCTTTTTTTCTTGGTTAGTCTAGGTAAAGCTTTGTCAATTTTGTTTATCTTTTAAAAAACCAACTCTTAGTTTCACTGATTTCTATTTTCTTTCTAGTTTCTATTTCATTTATTTCTATTCCAGTCTTTATTATTTCCTTTCCTCTACTCAATTTGGGCTTAGTTTTTGCCTCTTTTTCTAATTCCTGGAGGTGTAAAGTTAGTTTGATTATTTGAGATATTTCTTTTTTTTAAATATAGGCATTTATTGCTATAAAATTCTCTCTTAGAACTGCTTTTGTTGCTTTCCATAAGTTTTGGTATGTTGTTTTATTAATTTGCCTTTCTCTCAAGATACTTTTTGATTTCTTCTTTGACCCATTGATTCTTCATGAGGTTGTTGTTTAATTTCCACATATTTGTGAATTTTTCAGTTTTCCTCCTGTAATTGATTTCTAGTTTTATAACATTTTGTGAAAATATCCTATATATAATTCCAGTCTTCTTAAATTTGTTAAGGCTTGCTTTGTGGCACAACATGCGATCTATCCTGGAGAATGTTCCATGTCTGTGTGAGAAGAATGTATATTCTGGTGCTGTTGGATGGAATATTCTGTATGTGTCTGTTAGGTCTATTTGGGCTATAGTATTATTCAGGTCTGCTGTTTCCTTATGAATTTTCTGTCTGGATGATCTATCCAATGGTGAAATGGAATATTGAAGTTATTACTATTATTGCTGTGTAGCTTTCCCTTCAGCGCTGTTAAATATTCACTGTAAATATTTAGTTGCTCCCATGTTGGATATGTATATATTTACAAATACTATGTTCTCTTGAAGAATTGACCTCTTTTTCACTATATAGTGACCGTCTTAGTTTCTTGTGACTGATTTTGACCAAAGTCTATTTTATCTATCATAAATATAGCCACCCCTGCTATCTTTTTGTTACCATTTAAATGGAATGTTTTTTTCCATCCTTTTGCTTTTAGCCTATGTGTATCCTTAAGGCTAAAGTAAATATCTTCTAGGCAGCATATTTTTGGATCTTAGTTTTTAATCCATTTAGCCACTTTATGTCTTTTCATTGGAGAATTTAGTCCATTTACATTTATGTTAATTATTTATAGGTAAGGACTTACTATTGCCATTTCATTAATGTTTTGTGATATTTTTGTTCCTTTCTTCCTCTCTTACTTCCTACTTTGTGATTTATTATTTGAAGAGTATGTTTTACGTCCTTTCTCTTTATCTTTAGTGTAACTACTGTAGGTCTTTTCTTTATGATTACCATGAGGCTTCCTTGAGACATCTTATAGTTCTCACAGTCTATTTTAAGCTAATAACAGCTTATCTTGATTTTCATACAAAAACTACATTTTTACTTCTCCATCCCTGATATTTTATGCTATTGACGTCACACTAAATTTTTTCATATTATGTTTCCATTAACAAATTATGGAGCTCCTGAAGCTGAGTATAGGACCCTTTCAAGATTTCCTGAGGTGCAGACATGAGTATCTCCCACCCGGTTCACGGGCCAGCAGTACTGCCTGTGGAGTGTGGCTGAGAGAGGCTAGAATCAAATATAGGGCACTTTCAGGCCCTCCTGGGGTACAGACAGGAGTATTTCCCACTGGTTCCAAAAAGGGCTAGCAATATTGCTCATATTCAGCAGTGAAAATCAAATTTTGAAAATGAACCTTGATTCTTTGGTTTTTTGAGCTTTGATTCTGCCAGGAGAGGAACGAGACAGTCAAAACCCTCGTTAGCTATTATTTGGTGAGGTAGACTGTAACAAAGCAAAATGTTCTTATTTTATAGCTACAAGAAATGTAATAATTACCTGGAAATATCCTGAGTCTACAAGTGAAGGGAAGAGAGTGGACTGTTGACAAGTAGCAGGACAATGAATGTCTAATGTTAATGAATGGTTATGGGGAAAAGTTTGAGTTGCAAAGCTGATTTGGTGCCTAGGCCTAGAGCAGAGCAGGTCTGGTAACAGACCCAATCATCCAATTTGTTGAAACTCTCCGAAACACAGCTTGTTCCACAGAATAGGTGTAGAGACCTCCTTTCTTCTTCACTCCTCATCCTAAACAGAGTGCCAAATATTGTAATCATCTTCACTTTCACACAGGAAGAACAAGATCTTTGGCTTTCTGCCCATATTCTAGTTAAATAACAAAAGTTGTCAGAATACCCTTTTGTATAATGGTTTCTATTGCTCTATTCAGAGAGCCTAAAATGGAAAGAAACCTTTTCTTTTAAAAAAGAAATTAAGTTGAGTTTAAGGTGGAGTTAAAATTGAGACATCTCAGAGATGTTTTTATAATTTCAACCCTGTGAAATGCAAAAGCTGAAGGAACATCAATAAAATTTAAAGAAATTATTAAATTAATTTCATTTTATGTAATCCCAAGGGATAGCTTTAAGTAAGCCCTCCTCTTTCTTGTCAATTACCTTGAGCAGAGCTCTTTATGAAATAACGTGTCCTTTACCAAGATCCTGTCTTAGTGTTCTGCTCTATTAGTGAATACCTTCCATTAAGGTTGGGCCAATTACAGAGTACAAATGCTGTTCAACTTTTTTTTCTTCATACTAACACAAAGGTCAAAGTCTGAGAAACCTTTGGGTGGGTTGAGGTTTCTTTTTGCTCCAAATGAGACTCTATACATGTATTTCTTGGGATGCTCCCAATTCTTGGAGAAGGCTTTTAAAGCTCACGACATCATCCCTACATCCCTCTTCAGGCTACCGCTGAGCAAGTAATGGATTAGCTGCAAGGATTTTTGCATGATATAGAAAATCCTCTAACTAGTGGTTCAGTGGGTAGTAAGAAAGGGATTTCGCAGCACAAATTATTGGTTTTGTTTTAATTTGCAAAATTAATTTAGGAAAAGCAGTAGCTAGTTAAGGACAATCTCTTATCTTACTACAGAGCGGACATTAATTTTTATTAATAGATTTTCATCCAATTTTATACTTAATTGCATAAGATCCTGTAAGATCCTGTTGCGATTTGACAGTTTTTCAGCTATAGTCTTTCTGATCAGAATATTTTATGGTACTCTGATCATATTTTTACACAGTGATTTTATGCAATCTCATGAACACCAGATTTCTATTACTATTTGGGTACTAACTTTAACATCTCATAAAGATAAACTTTTTATAAACCCTATCTGAGAAGATACAAAGGAAGTAATGAATAAAAGGGTCAACACATTTAATATGCTTCATTAGAGGTTACATTTCTATTGGGATGTGATCCCCAATAGGTTAACATTTCCATTTCCATAAAAATAAACCAGAACAACAAGAGTAGGGACACATTGAGTAACTGCTGCAGCTGGCTATTTACCATTACTGCTCTATTTTCTTATTCATTTGTGTACATACAAATTCAATATTCCTGTCAACAATGGAGAGTTAGATAACTATTCAATACAGTTTCACATTTGAGTGTAAATTAACATACCCGCAAATTTCTAAAGATAACTTTGCAAAGCTCCTTTAAAATCATGGTTTAAAATATGGTCTATGGGCAAGATGTGATTTCAGTCAGCTCTCCCAACCCATCACTGATGGAGTAGATTGATGGCAGAGTTAACTCTGAGCACAGGGATAATTCTATGTCATACAGATTTGACTTGAAAAACATTGTATTTTCTAAAGCAGATTTACTGTTCTGGTTCAGCTTGGTTGAGGCTAACATTCAAATGTGTTGATTTTCCCTTGGAGAGTGGAACCTGAACCATGTTGGGCCTCAGGGTAAATGAGCCTGTCGCTGCTATATTTGTGGCTCACTGTCCACAGAACTGATGGGCTGTATTTGTTCATAAAGGAGAGCAAACTATTCTAAATACCTTAGATGATAATAATTTTCATTAATTCCATTGTTCTTAATGTATTTTAAAGAACTTGAAAAATTAGCTCAGTTGGACTTTTCATAAATCATTGAGGATTTAAATTTGACCATTCAAATAGAAGCAATTTGAGAAAAAATTTAGTATATATTAATGGCCATAAAAATCACCTTTTTGTATATAATAATGCTTCTTTTTTCCCCTAAAGACTTATTTCAAAGATGATACTAGTAATGATCACCAAACCATGTGGCACTTTTAACATTTAATGTACTCAGAGTTTCATAATCTGGATATATAGCTTGCTTCCAATCTTTTGATGGGCATAAAAGTTATTTTTAAAAGAAATATAATTAATTGATATATGGTCTACCAATCTGTGAGTCTATAGCTTTTCAGTTCCTTGACTTCAGAATTGATTAATATTTTCTTGATGCCCTCCTTAAGGCCTTCAACATTTAACTTTTCCTTTATGAAAAGGAATTAAGAAAGGCTTGGAATTAAGGTAAGGGCCATGGGAAAAGTATCTAGGACTATGGCAAATAGTTGGAAAATTTATTTTATGTCATATATGTGCAATAATACAAGAGGGATATAATTGGAGTCTTCTAGTTACCTCTAGACTCTCATGTAGTCTTTCAGGATTAGTCTCTCATTTTTCATAATTTTTATATTATATTCTCAGTTCTGTTAATATTTGCTTTATATATTGAGGTACTCCAATGTGGGTTGTATATATATTTGCAAGTTTAATATCGTATATTTACCTTTGTCTCTTGTGGGGTCTGTTGTTGATGGGCCTGTTACCAGGGTGTTGAGGGTGTACGGATCCTGTCTGGCCCCTGGATGGATGGGGCTGCCTTTATGACCTGGGCCAGTAGGGCTGGCACTGAGACAAGGGTCTGCTTTAGTGTCTACAGTTGGATCTGCCTACCTTGTACTTGTTACCAGTGTGCAGATGGGTAGGGTTCCTGGTGGGGCTTGGAAAGGCTCCCTCCAAGTTACTGATTAGGACCATGGGTGGACAGGACGGGCCCTAGATCTTGGCTGAGAACAGGTGGAAAATAGTAAAAGAGCTGCTTCAAGGTTTACAGCTGGATTCCAAAGCTCCCACAAAGGCACTTTTGTTCATGAATAGCTGCCAAATTATTGTTGCTGAGGGGGGATACAAGTGAGGAGTCCCCTATTCTGCCATTTTGCTGATGTTACCATATAGATACTGTTGCTTTCATGTAATCCAATTTATCCATCTTTTCCTTTGTGGTTATTTTCATGCATATATGTGTGTGTTTGTGTTTGTGTGTCTGTATTTTCTTCTGAATGCTTTTAAGATTTTCTCCTTGTCTTCTGTTTTCAAAAACTTCCCTATGGTATGCCTAGGTTTGTCTTTCTCTGAATTTGTTTTATGTGTGTTTCATAAGACTTCTTGATTGTGTACCTTTATGCCTTTCAATTGTTTTGGAAAATTATTGGCCATTTTTACTGTGGGGGACTGGAATTTGCCACCCCAAGATATGTCTCTTTGGTATGAAGATTATTTTGGACTGGTTACTTTTAAAAACTGCAAACATGAGAGAAACTCTGAAAAGTAGAAGTTACCATTTGTTAAGAGAAATTTACATTTGTAAAGGAAATCTCCATCTGTAAAGGTGTCTCTCTCTCTGTACCAGGAAGAAGCGGGGATGACCTTATCTCTAGAAACTCTTTTCAATGTGGAAGGCAAGGACTTAAATCTGCATAATAACCTTACTCATGTTTACTGTGCTTTTATGGTACTCTCCCATAACTGACTCCCCCAACCCCCAACATCCTCCTTTGCCTTTAGCTGAGGATGGTATTTAAGGTGAGAGCTTCTGCCATTTTGGCTAGTTGCTCAGTTTGCCTGAGTCTCTCCCATGTATACACGTTACAAAGCTTTGTTTGATTTTCTCCTGTTATTCTGTCTCATGAATTTAATTCATTGTCCGGCCAGAAGGACCTGGGGTGGGTAGAGGAAATGTCTTCCTCCCCTACAGTTTGGCAATGAGGATGGGATAAAATTTCACTGGCTGGACACTGCTCACTCCTGGACTACTGCAGCTGAGAGATCCTGGACCCCTGACAAGAGCCGGCAGGAGGTAAGAGTTCTTACCATGTCAGTCTCCCAGATCTCTGCCTGTAGGGCCCAATGCAAGCAAGAGTGGTGAGTTGTTTGCTTTTCTAAATTTAGATTAGCACGAGAAAATTTTGATGAGGCTAGCTTCTTGGACTCAGCGACTCTAGGATATGGTTGGGTACTCTTTGGTTGTAGGTCCTTTTCCTCCCAAAGGTAACATTTTTCCTTGTCTCTGTCTTTCTTTGTCATTTGTCATAAGACACAAGCATCTCTATAAGCCTGTTGTCTAGGCCTTTTGTCTTGTTCTATGTCTTGAGAGCTTGTCTTTGTGACCTTTCTGCTCTCTGCCATCCAGAGGATGCATGTACCGGCACATATCTTGGTGACCAGTCAAGTAGACTGGGACATGATGTCTTTACACAGCTGTGTCAGCTCTCATGGGAGTTTGTCAGAAGGGGTCCCAATTGCTTTCATAAAGGGCCTTTGTGATCTCAACCTTCCTTGCTTGCTATGCAATGAAGGCCTTTGCTTTCTTAGACTGTTTTTGGGACTGAACTTTCTGTATATCTTTTGGGGATGCCTCTTGTGTCCATGGTTAAGCTTATTGGTATGAGTCACTGTTGATCCTACTCATCAATGTGGCCAGATGGTGGATCATTTAAATTGGAAAAACTTCTAAATTGGGGGAAAAATTTGTGAGAGCTCTCATTGTAATTTTTATTGGTACCTATGAAGAGGCCAAATTAAAAAGGAAATACAAAAAAAAACAAATAAGATAATGACTAGCCTTAAGACCTTGACCCGGTTTACGATTGAATTTAGGAAATATAAAAGTGATATAAAAATATAAGTGTTGATGAAATTATAAAGGTTGGAATGCTTGAGCTAATTTTGTATAGAGAGGTTATACTAACTTTGCCTGAGTACGTTTTAAAATGTCTGGCTGGTAATACTTCCCTATCCAATATTATAAGAATAAGACCTATTGATGAAGTCCTAATGAAAACTATAATTAGAGGTATAAAAGTTGATGGAATTCAGATAAAATTTTTTGGAAAATTGATATATTTATGGGCTTTATGTAAAGTGATTGTATCTGCTTTTGCTTGATTGTATTATAGATTGTATCCTGCAGATAGACATTGTCTCACTGGGGAATGTTTACCCTGCCTAATTGTAAGACTTTTAAAGGTGTAGATACATTGTCCTGAAAAACTTTAGAACATACAAATCTTTGATTCACCTCTTAAGTTAAAAATTTCCCTGACATAAAGAAGCAATTGGAAGGCTGTAGCTGCAGGGGTGAGTCAGCCTCATTTTTCATTATTCAGGCTGTAATCCAGTTCTTTGAGGAATTGGAAGCAACCGTCTTTGTCTTGCAAATCTCCGCAAGGCCAGAAGTACGGTTGTAGAGGGCAGTTTAAGAGTCACCTGTCTTTTTGCCAACCCCAGGGCCTACCCTTTTCTTCCCAAAATGCTCCTAGATATTGAGACAAAAGATTGAGACATTAGAAACAGATAAGGAAAATATGCCTCAGAAACTTCATCTTGAAAAAGATTTGACTGTTTTTTCTGGTGCCTTCATGATGTAAATTTTCAGCTCCCATTTTCTCTAGGACCTGAGAGAGAAATTTTCAGCTCCCATTTTTTGAAATGCAAATGTTTTTCAGAAACTAGTGTATTTTGTAGTGCACCTGATTCATAACAAAAATTTAACATCTCCGTCTGTGTCTACCTGTGCATTTATGTGTGTCCGTATGTGTCATATTTTACCCCTGGATGTTATGGCCAAAATCAAGAGCTCTGTTTAATTGACTTAAAGTAAGCACTTACATGTCTTTAAAGTTAACATGATATGAAATAATCTTTGGTAAATGAAAGCTTGTTTAAGTTTGTTGGTTTGATTAAAACAGACATGTCCTCAAAATTATCAGCACTGGATATGATGCAAATGTGCAGCCTGGGTTTACTAGTTAAAAAAAAACTCATCTTATCCTTGTTACAAATTTATCAGCATAATAACTTAAAATGATAACTGATTTTGTCTGATATCTCAAAGTCTTTATAGGCAATCTAAATAATTACTGGAAACAGGTAAAATAAACAGATGTGGAAAAGATAAGAGTGTTAGGTAAACTTTTAAAAATAATTATGTGTTATGACATGTGTATCTAAAATAACTTCCAAAATTTCTTTGGAAACTTGAAACTTTGAAGTTTTGCTAGGTTAATTTAAATTATAATATTCACTGAGTATCTAGATCATTTCCAAATAAGATAAGATATTAGACATTAATTATTAAATGTGAGTTTATCCACTTTTGGCTTCTTATTGCAGAGAGTCTAAAAGTGTTTGGGTCTATTAGTAAACATGCCTTGTGTTTTATTACTTGAAGGAGTGTGTTTCCTAGAAATTATCAAAAGTGTTTAGAATGCTGAGGTAAAAGTTCATAATGGCTTACTTTTTTAGTTTTTACTATTGTCTGTAAGTGTTAAAAATTCTAATTAATATATGTAATTAAAGTTACTGAAAATAAGGCAAACATCTTTGTATTCAAGGAAAGTAAAATGTAAGGTTTGGTAAAGAAGGTATAAAGAATGGAAGTATTTTTGTTTGTTTTATTAAGAAAGATAAATTTTTCCTAAAGTACTAGGAGGAAAAAAGAAGGGCATGGGACAAATTCTGAATGTAAAAGGAAAGTTATAGAAGTTTTGTGAAAGAGGAGATCTGAGAGAGTTTTTTGCTGGTCAAGTTGACTAAGATCAAAGTGAATCCAATTAAGTAAATGAATTTTTATGTCAAAAAAAAAGCTGGTGCAAAGGTTAAAATTTGGTTTTCTCTCTCAAAAGCATAATTTTCTTGAACTTTTGGTGTGCTCCAAGACTACCTAAAAGACAGAAAATCTATGTTTTGCTAAAATAATTTCCTATGTTCAGAAAGACTGAGGTCTCTCTCTCAAGATTTTTTGACCATTTTAACTGCTTTTGATTGCTGATGTTGTCACTTTGAATAGATACCTGAGCATTGTTTCACAGTGAGCATTGTTTCCTATCTAACCAAGTGTTTTCAAACCTTTTGATATTTTTGACAAGCTGTCCCCCACCAAAATATTCAAATCCTGAATGAAGGCTTTCTTTTGACCTGGAAGAAGGAAGAAGATTTCTCTGAGGATTTTCAGAGTGTCCCTGAGACTTCTCAAAGAAATTTTTTCTCTCTTCCTATAAGGAATAAAATACTAAACTAAGTAGGCTTATTTGGTATGTTAAATTACATGGGAAGCATTGTCAGATAAGTGATGATAACTTTCTTAGGTAGTATTATGTGGGTAAATGTTACTGATATAAATGTTTTGAAATTATATAACATTCCTAAAATTCTGATCTGTCCAGCTTATCAGCCACAATTCTGGTTATTATTTTAAAATATCGTATGTTACAAAATTAACCAAATCTCTTTGTTGCCATTTTGGGACCTTGTTGTTTACAGACAATTGTTGTTTTACTCTGATGCTTTTGCAAATATGTCTCATCTTCAGAGAGATTCATGGAAAGGATTCTGACATTTACTCTGGAATGCAGATTTCTGATAAACTTTCAGATCATAACACTGAACTGGGTAAGAAATTACAGAATTCTAATGGAGAAACTGATAACCACATAAATCTGCTAACAGAAGATTAAGACAAAAAATTGATTACACAGGACTCTATGAACTGATGAAGATGATTATGAACTGAGGAGGATGATTATAACTTTTTATGATTTTTGTTTGAAATTGTGTTGATTTTTTGATGTTTTGTTTTCTCAGATTTAAGGAAGACTTCTTCTCTTCTCTAATGCTAACTATGACATAGCAATTTGGTGAAATGATACATTTGTGAGCAAAACTGAAACATTTATATTTTTCTCCCTACCTCATCCCTCCAGAATTTGGAAACTTAGTGGGTGAATGCGTGGGCCTATTTCATGGCAATATAGTTATTTGTATAAATTCAATAAGAAGCTGTTCTCCTTGGGCCAGCCCTGTGGCCAAGTGGTTAAGTTCATGCGCTCAGCTGCAGTAGTCCAGGGTTTTGCTGGTGCGGATCCTGGGCACGGACATGGCACCACTCGTCAGGCCACGTTGAGGCAGCATCCCATCTCCACAACTAGAAGGACCTGCAACTAAGATATACAACTATGTACCGGGGGGATTTGGGGAGATAAAGCATAAAAAAAAAAATGATTGGCCACAGTTGTTAGCTCAGGTGCCAATCTTTAAAAAAAAAAAGAATCTGTTTTCCTTATAACAGGACATATTTGGAAACATTGGCTATATTACTGAGGCTTTGACTGGAATGTCATATTTGAGAGAAACGTACAGACTCACATACGACAACACAGCCTTTGAGTAATAAGGTTGACTTTCTGGAATAAAGCCACTTGGAAATATTGGCCTGGTACCTTGTTTACAGAGATTCCAGTAATCTTAACTGGCAAGTAAGGAAGCTCACTTATCTGGCAGGTGCAAGGAGCCTCAAAATATTTTGAGGGACCTCTAAAAGAGAGGAATCCACCCAAATCCTTAGGGTCAGATATGGATTTAATTTGGTGGTTCATATCAGATAGGAAGCCAGAGATATTTTGATGGCAGTCAGGAATATAGATGCAAGATTTGGTTTTTATAATGGCACAAGTGCCCCCATGTGTTGCTGTCAAGACATCCAGTGCCATTCGGTTTTGGAGGACTGTCTTACACATTTGGTATACTTCTAAATTGGTCAGTGAAAGCCTATGTTATGTATCATATAATGCTTTCATGGTAAATTTGTTTAAGGCTTCCATGTATAAGACTACACTTTTACAATATGACTCATGAATATAGAGGCAAATCCTCAATAAAATAATAGCAACTAGAATTAAATAAGGCATAAATATTGGAAAGGAAGATCTGAAACCATTTTTATTTGTGAGAGATATGATTTTATAAATATCAAATCCAAGAACATCAAATAAAATATCCATTAGAAATGAAATGAGAATTAGGTTTAACTGATTATAAGATTAATATATTTAAATCTATAGCTTTATTTCCTAAAAATCTCACTAATATAAAATATATTATGAATAAATATGCTAGTTACATTGTTAAAAATATGTCTCAGAATAAACTGAACAAAAAATTTCAAAGCCCATGTTATAAAAAGAATTCAAAACTCTACTGAAGTGCATTAAAGGCAACTTCAGGAAATGGAAAGGCATGTTTTTCTTAGATGAAAGACCAATATTATCATGTCAATTATTTATAAAGCAATCAATAAATTTATTTCCACCACCAATCGATGAGCTGATATGTATTTTTACCTCAACAAAATGATTATAAAGTAGTTCTAGAATAACACACACACAAATGCAAAAGGTACTGTAAAAAAATCTGATGATGAATTGGCAGTTGAAAGGATATTATAGCCCTACCTGTTATTAAAATATATGAAATGATATGTCACCATGTAAAGGAATTTGGTACTATAAAACTAGGCATATTGGGGTAGAGCTCATAATTACAAGGCTATTCAGCATGGAAGAGTGGTAATATTTCATACCAGTGGAAAAAGTAATCACAACATTCAACAAGTGGTTTTGAGGAACTACCCAGCTGCTTGGGAAAAATTATATAAGGACATATTCCTAACATCCTTCCAGAGTTAAAATGTAGATATTTTAAATAAAACACATGGGTGAACCTAAAATTAGACTAGAGAATGTATTTCTTAGTGTAATTCCAAAAAATGAAAAAAAAAAAGGCTGGCATTAAATAGATACTATTACAGACACAACTGGTTGTCTAATACTCTTCCTTCATAACATAAAATGTGAGTGAATTGAGTATTATGCCAGTTAAATGTTAAAATAATGTGTCATTTTTATTCCACTTTATACTAGATAAACCACAGCAGAGTGATGCTGCTGCGATTTTAGATTTACATCTTTTCTCTTTTCCCCTGCTTCCATGGTTTCTGTGGGGAATTTATTGATTACAGAAGACTTTTCCCTACTGCTAAGAAGCTTTTAATTGTTTGGTTGGTTTTATTTCGAAATAACTGAGAATATGTTTGTTTGGAATGAAAATGAGGAGCCCAGTGTTATAGTACGCGATACGAGCACTGCTATTCACAGCCAGGGGAGATTTTGCTCCTGTAAATCGCTGCTGTCAGTAAGGGAGGTGACTTGGGAGGTAAGACATAATATTTTGCAGGGAAAAGGGTATCTTACTGAAAGCTTGTTTATTTCTAGCTTAGTTTTGATCAAGTTTGTGAAAAAATATTCAAAAGGGATTATCTTGTAATACTTTGTGGTCTACTTATACAGTTTTTAAATCCATTTTAGAAAAAGAGACAAATTTTTCCTGCCTGAATCTCATGTTCAGGCTCAAGTTTGCTTTCATGTGATGAGTAACCAACACAGAGAAAACCACCCACACAACCTTATTCAAAGGAAAGATATGAAAGGCAAAGTCCAAAAGAGGAGAATTGCCAGGGAGATGGGGTTGCACTCATACTTTATATCTTTCACTAGGATACAGTTTAAGTTGATTAGATATTTAAATATAGAAAGTTAAAAAAATAAAGTTATTGAAGAAAACCTCATTTTTTATAATCTTGGAATATGGAAGATCTTTCTAAAAATGTTAAAATTTAATGAAAGTCATAAGAAAGGTGAGATATTTGAATGCCACACAGAAAATTAAAAGATAAAGGGCAAGCAGGAAAAAAGTTGTGACATTCACAATGTCCATTTCTATACATGATTTTATATATATATTTTATATATATATAAATATCAACTTCTAATACAAAAAAGAGCAAAGACTACTCATGGAAAGTATTTTAAAAACTGCAAATGGGGGGCCAGCTCCATGGTCTAGTGGTCAGTTTGGTGCATTCCACCTCAGCAGCCCAGATTTGATTCCCGGGCATGGACCTATACCACCTGTCAGTGGCCATGCTGTGGCAGCAACCCACAAACAAAATAGAGGAAGACTGGCACAGACAATTACCTCAGGGTGAATCTTCCTCAGCAAAAAACCAAAATAAAAAAAGTGAAAATGGTCTTTTAAAAAAATAAAAAAGAATTCAACATCACTTAAACAGAAATCCTGAAACTTCAAAAACAAAATTGAAAAGACATGTGTGATATAGTCAACCAAAAGAATTCTACATACAACATAAAAGAATGAATTACCAACATTTGCAGAAGCACTGTACTCATTAAAAGGTCAGAAACAAAAATGTTCATATTATATGATTTTATTTATATTCAATAATTTATTTATATTTAATAATTTACAATTATTTTCAAGAATAATCAAAACTACTCTGTTGTTATAGAAGTCATAATGGTGTTTATCTCTGGAGAGGTTGGATATTTATTTAAAAATGAGCAAGAGAGAGATTCTGGGATAGTGATTATGTTGTAAGTCCTGATTTGGGTAGTGGTTACACAGGTATCTACACATGTAAAGATTCACAAAGTTGAACACTTTTATTATAGTATACAATATAAGCCTCATTAAAAAACAAAATCTTCGATGAGATATAATATTTTCCCCCTTAGGTTAGCAAAGATAAAACAATATGATATTGAAGTATATGTCTAATAATTATATAACTTAATAATAACATATCCAGTAATATATACAATATAATAATATACAATATGATAGATTGATATATAGAAAGAAAGGTAACGTGCTATTAGGAACTGGAGGAAACAGAGACTCATAAACTCATAGTTGGACAGTAAATTGGTACACCTTCTGTAGGGTGGCAATTTATTTTATCTTTCAATATTACAAGTGGACATAATATAGGTCTAAATTGGACATATGAAGTGCTGTTAATAATTCCCAAAGAGTGAAAGAAATCTAATGCCAGTCATTCCACATATGGAAGCACAAACCATAACAATGAATGGGGAGGCTCGTTATGTCCCACCATGCAATAACTTCTAAGATACATTAAGTAGAAAAACCAAAGTAGAGAACAATGTGCATAATATGGTAGTATTTTATCTTAGCAGTAGGGTGGGCTAAATGACTATTTGCTTGGATATGCATAAAATATTTCTAAAAGGGTACATAAAAAATGGTAAGATTAATTTCCCCCAGTGAGAAATTATGTGACTGAGGACAAGGGTGGGAACAAAGATATTTTTTGTAACTTTACATTTTTGAACCACATAAGTGCAATATTTACTTGAAATATTAAAATTAAAAAAACTATAAAACAGGAAATATTGTTAATTTGGGTATAGACAAGAGTCTGAGAGCAGTGATTGCCTCTGGAGTAGGGTATGAGTGATTGTAAGGATAGAGGTGGGAAGGAGACTATTTTTACAGTAAACACTTGCTATATTGTGAGATTTGTCTCTGTATATATCACACCAATCAATATTTCCTATGAATAATCAATGACAGACATTTTGCAGAACACTGGAAGAAATAAATGAATTTGGAAACACAAATAATTAAGATGGTAATCTCTAAATGAATTTCAAGCAAGTTCCTATGGAGAACTAGATAAGGACCCTGGCAAAAGAACATTACTTCTCAAGAGAGACAAGAATGATGCAAGAACTGTGTAGAGGTCACCTAGAAGAGAATCAACTTGACAGGAAGAAGATGAGGAACTGAGACTTCTGACACTTGTCTAGAGCAAATACATTTTAATTCTTTCATAGTAAACAGGAACTGGAAAATAATACCAGCCACTCCAAGTAGCAATTTAATTTGTCTTTTTTTAAAGAATTTGAAATTCAAGGGACAAATTCTTACTAACTCTTGATCAAGCAAAGAAAAAGAAAAAATTTACAAAATATAGAAAGTCTTGAGATAAGCTTCATAAAATCAGGATTGGGCCTGGCATTTTGTTCCTCTCTCATTGAATCTGAAAGAATTCTTTCTCAGCTTCTCTGATTTTTGTCCATTCTCTTTTCTGTTCAGATCTGCCTTGTCTCACATACAGCACCCTGTGACTCTCATGGTCACTGTAAACCATTGTCAAGCATTAGGTCTGTATGGCTAACCTTTTGGGTCAGCTGTTCATAGAAAACTGACTGAATTTGTCAGTGGTCTAATTTATGGACCTTGGGGCAAAAGAATCATATTAATTCAGTCTATTCTATGTGTTGATTGCCCTTGAGATCAAAGGTCTATCCAAGTCCTTATGGCTGTGGCCAGCATGGGGTGGGATGGGAAGATTACTTTGTACAATTACAGCAGAAAGGGCTAAGAGAAAAGGAAGGTTGCTTTGTAAGGACAATGACTTGTATCCTAACAGCACTGTACATCGATGTGATCAAGCTGACTATATGGTTACACGGAAAAAAACTCTCATTCCAATACATAATTTATTTTGTAACTTATAATTTTTTCTTCATAAAATTCTGAATTTGAAAACAATAGCAATAATGCAACCTCTTCCAAATAAGATGTTTTTTCTGAGTCAACTGTACCTGTCTTATAGCCAAGATATCTGTGCTTTGGGCTCAGCCCGCTGGCATAGCGGTTAAGTTCACCTGCTTCACTTCAGCGGCCCAGGGTTCGCTGGTTCAGATCCCGGGTGTGGACCTATGCACTGCTTATCAAGCCACGCTGTGGCAGACATCCCACATATAAAATAGAGGAAGGTGGGTGTAGATGTTAGCTCAGGGCCAATATTCCTCAGCAAATGGAGGAGGATTGGCAGCGGATTATACCTCAGGGCTAATCTTCCTCAGAAAAAAACATATCTGTGCTTCAAATGAGTAAGTCATAAAAAACCTCTCACACCACACAAAATTATGTTTTCATTAGGTGTATGCAGTAAATGTACACACGTAGCTTTGAGAATAGGAAATACAGATGCTCAAGAACTCTTACTGACATCATGCCACTTAATCCACTAGAATGGAAACTAGGAGAATGAAATCTAGCAATTCTCCTGGCAGTTCATATTATCTTGTATCAGTTAATTTTGAGGAATAATCTGAGAGTGAAATTTAACAGCTATTTTATATTCAGAAGGCCTACTCTAAGATGCTTCAGGAAACTACAATATTTACAACAGTTTTTCTACATAGCCATGAGTACTAAGTGAGAGTTAACACAGCAGTGGTATTTCAAAGATAATAAAGATTTCACTTTTCTTAGGTCTTTTGTGTTCTTAAGGCTCATGTTTTCTTGAGATTATGATGATCATACATACTTGTGGCAATACAGTGAACATCCAGTCAGTAGATTCTATTATAGCACACAAAATAGTGGGCATGATGGCTAAATAGGAATACCCCTAAATGACTCTTGCTTAGGATGTATTTAATGATGCTACATCAGAAGTGTTTAGTGCTGGGCAAGGCACCATCTGCATTCAGTTAGGATACAGACCCAAAATGGTTCTTTCTGCCAAAGGGAATAGAATACATCGCCCCACTAATGGAGAGAGAGAATGCAACCAGCAGTGAAAGGCTGATAGCAGCAGACAACAAAGACGAAAAGGATAAAATGTAGGAAAGCATTCCAGGTTAACAAGAAAAGCATAAAACAAATATTTTGCAGAAAGTATTGGAGGGAGCATACTTTTATATAAATTGATGAAAAACCGTGAAGACCAAGAACTTTGCAAAAAAGTTCCTGGGTCTTAGTCTTGCTGTGGGTCAATAATACTACCTGGGACACACCAAAAAGCATCATCAGATCTGTGATAACACTAGGAGTCTAACTAAACTATCCATTCAGAAACATGGACAAAGCATTGATTGGGATTTTCAACAGACCATAAATGTATATATCACTTAATAGAACTGTTACTATAACCAACAATACACACCCACTTTTCCATGGAACATGACTACACATCTGACTAAAGATTCATACTGATTTTTCTGAAAAGAACAAAAATTACCACTTTTTTCAAAAATTCTTAATTTTTTTCCAGTATTATTGCAAGATATTGATATAACTAAGAGTCATCACTAGCACTCTATTTGGCTTTGATATTGAGCATGAGTTTGTTTGTTGGGCAAAAATCACAAGTGAGCTATATCTAATAAATTATTGCACTGAAAGGACTGTGCAGATTATCCAACAAAATTTTTCATAGCTAAAATATTACATCCTCTGTAAACTATTTTAATAACAACAACAATAATAACAATAAAAATACCTCACATTTCGGGGCTGGCCCCACAGCTTAGTGGTTAAGTTCGTGGGCTCCACTGCGGTGGCCAAGGGTTTTGCTGGTTCTGATCCTGGGCGCGAACATGGCACCGCGCATCAGGCCATGCTGAGGTGTAGTCCCATGTGCCACAACTAGAAGGACCCACAACTAGAATATACAACTATATACTGGGGGAATTTTGGGAGAAAAAGCAGAAAAAAAAAAAGATTGACAACACATGTTAGCTCAGATGCCAATTTAAAAAAAAAAACATACCTCACATTTATTACACAATTACCAGGCTCTACGCTAAATGTTGATATTATTTCACCAATTCTCAGGGCAATGCTATAAAGTAAATACTATCATTATCCCCATTTTACACATGAGAAAACTGTGGCTTAGGGAGGTGATCAGTCAGGAGACTGTCAGGAAACAACTTATGTTGAAAGGGGTAGCTGAAGGGACTATTTACAGAAGTGTGGGAGCCGTTAAGAGAACCAACAATGTACAAGACAAGCAACAGTGAGAAGCCATTATACCCCTAGACTTGAGTGGCCAGGAGAATGAGAAAGGGAACAATGTCATTGGAAATGAGTAAGAGCAGAAGTGGTGGAAGAAAGACCATACTACTAACAAAACAGAACTTTGGGTTCTTGATTCTCAGACTAATTACCTTTTTGCAGTAAAGTGCAATTAAGCAGATGACAATCTTAAAATGAGCTTAGTGGCACAGCTAAAACAAGGTGTAACAGATGAAAGACAGTATCCAGTTTAGCTATGGTTAGTTTTCTCTGAGTTCAGTACCTGTAGTTCCCGCAGACATGTAGGGTCTGGAGCACTAAATGCAGCTGAGGTATAGTAACATTAGCTCACAGAAATCAGATAGACCAGCCCAGAGGCCTTTCATCCCTAGAGGTTCATGGAGAGGTGGGGGGAAGGCAAATAAAGGAAAAGTGTAAGATATTTTAAAATGGGGAATAGAGACAGAGCCTGGTGAAAGTTCTAAGATAAGCTCATAATTATCTAATAAACGTCTTTTAAACTTATTTGGGAAAACCATAATACTCTGCACAACACTGATAACTTAGGCATATGTTCTGGAGGCTATATTTTTAAAGGGTGGCTGGCCAACATTGTGTGTCCAGAGGATGCCAGGTGGAAAATATGAGAGTCTTGAAACCCTGTTCACCAGTTAAAGAAATGGAGATATTTATCCAGGAAGAGAAAAAAAAGATCAGTGGAATCAGGTATTAGAATAAAACTTACCCTGTCTAGTTGCATTTGGCAGAAGTGGGACCAATAATAAAAAAGAGATCAGAAATCAATTTTAATTTTGATATAAAAAAACATGGTTCTAATTGCTAAATTATGCCTAAAAACAAAATGGGTTGCTTACAAGTTGGTAACTTCCTTGTCACATAAGATATTCCAGCAGGATGTCATAAAATAAATTCCTAAATGGAGAGATCAAACAAGATGATATCAAAGACACTTTTGAAGTTCAAGATTCTGTGCAATGTCATTGAACTAAAATATATACTTTAGCAGCATTTCTGGCCTCTCTATGGTCTCTTATCTTAGAGAGAGAGATTTGCCCAGACAATTCAGCTGGCTGAAAATGAGTTCCCAAAACTTTCCAGAAAAGCAATTTTAAAAATATACTTTCTCCTTCTAAATTACATTTTTATGAATTCTAAGTAAATAAAAAACTCAATAGGATATTGCCAAAATTTATATAGGTTTTATTGTTTTATTTTCACTTGATTAGCTCTCTGTAGTATAGATCAACTCTTTAGCCAGAATTCAAAGAGAATGAGATGTTTAACATTTTCCTCCCATTAGCATTCTACCATTAGCAGGGCTGAGCAAGTTAAATTTCTGCTAGTGCAATGTGCTCCGCATAAGATAGCAGAAATTTTCTGCATTGAGGAAGTTCTTCAGCGTACAGGATGGAATCACTAATGTATCACCCTGTGACTGGAGTCTTCATTTTAAAGTACAATGAGAGACTCAACAATTATGTGGGCTTGGAACAGATGACACATATCAAATTTTACTTGAACAAAAGGAATTGCATGATCACCTAATGAATGACAAGAGTTCTAAATACCATCTTATTTTTTTAGATGAAATTGCTGTATACAGATAGCCTAGTATAGGTTAGTAAATTTCAGCAAGTTGTTTTCCTTGAATGAGCTAGTGGCTCCCACAATTATGACCCTGACAGAAGGCTTGCTTAGCAAGCCTCTGCTTCCTCATTAGAGAAGTTCACGCCTTAAATTGTGGGTCTTTGTGGATTAAGGACAGCAGCCAGAGACAGTTGTCAAGTCTGGCTATGGATCGGCACCCCTTGAAATCTCCATAAAGACTGACATGTATCCTATGGGAGCAAGTTTTTTCCTGCCTTTCTGGTCAGCACTCATCTCTGCTTCCTTCCCATATGATCCTTAAGTGTCCAGAAACTCTAGGATCTCTCTACCCTCCTATAAAATCTTTCTGAAGAAGAAAGCTGAGATATTCATACAAGCTAATGATGTTTTCAGAGATATTTATATTTTAAAAGCACTCAAAGACTTAATCCAAAGAATACAAATAAATGGACTCTCAAAAGGCCATGTCAGGCACTTGCCAGGAGGCCTCCCAGGACACGGGCGACGTACCCAGAGTATTCCTAAGATCAACCCTGCTCGCACCTCTGTGCCAGCTACAGTATTTCCCAGGTTATCAAAGACAGAATATTAGTGCTTGAGGGAATCACAGCAAACATGTTCAAGTATCTCAGATTGTAGATTAAAATACAAAACCAAACAGAACAACAACAACTAAAAACCTGACCTCAAGGGGGATGAAGGCACTTTGACACAAACCAGACCTGTCCAGTATCAAAACCAAAATGAAAACTCAAGTCTTCCCTACTTGTATTCTGTGGAACACTCCCCCACCTCTTCAATCATTCTTTCATACTCTGTAATTTTTGATGTCATATCTCCATGTTATCCAGACATTCTTTGTATGTGATAAACTTTAAAGTAGAAAATGTGATTTTTAAAGTACACCTTTGGCCATGTGATATCTGAAAGTTTATTATTTTTAGGAAAATATTTTGATAAGTGTGTGTGTGTGTGTGTGTTGGTAGGATGAGGAAATTAATGTCTGAGGGTAAAGACATGTATCTTTCATGCTTTTAAGTAAGACTCTATTTAAAAGTTTGTATTTATCTTACTCTGATAGATACATCATTGAAATAGGTGGCCATCATTGTGCTATTGAGCTATTCCTGTGGTAAGAAAATGCCTAAGGTAAGGTAAATATAAGTTTTAATAGGCCTTATAATCTAGCATGCCTGCATGCATGCACACAGACATATATACACATGCAGCCAAAGAGAATCCGGCAACCAATTGTGTAAACATAAACTAAACCAGAATATAAAAGCATGGTGAAAAGTTAGAGACGTATTTCCAATATTTCAACCACATTTAACAAATTTGTAAAATATTCAAAATATTGTCCATCCTAGTTTAGTAAATGAAACTTCCTTCCATCAATTCTACATATTCAACAAAATACAACATTGTCATTCCCCGAAATTTTATAGGTCCTTCTATAAAGCATGTTAGTAAACATATGTCTTTCAAAACTATTTTAAATGAACTCTGAAAAGCTTAAAATGAAGCTATTAATGGAGAAGAAATTAGTTTTATTCCCCCAAATATTCCAGTGCAAGTGATTCTTAATAACTCTAAACAGAGACAACATATTCATTGTATTTCTAAATGAGAAGCTGCCAAATGATGCTTTCATGTTGATCTTACTTGGGAATTATACTGAGATAATTAGACAAACTCTCAGATATTTGTTCATGATTTCTCTTCATGGAAAAATAATAACAGGTTTGAAAGTTAAAATGAAAAGTGGCAAGAAAATAATAATTGTTATAGAGGAAGGCATTAAAGCAGCAGCTTATGATTAATTTCTTTCCCATTACTGAGGATAAGCTCTCTGGGAAGAAAAAGTTCAAGTGACTCAGTCTAGTCACCTTTTAAATTTGATGTTAACTGGACCTCCTGTTGTACAGACTGCTCTATCTATGGAATGCTTTTAGTAAGCTGCTCCTGTTCTAGGATTCCTTATGATAAATCTAGAATCCATGATACACAAGGCATAGCTCCATGGAAAATATCACATAAGCTGTGTAACGTATAAAATGTTTATGTCTTATAAGTTAAACACTCCTTGCTCCATCAGGTAACTCATATACCTCACTAGAGACCAAATTTATTACTCTGGGCCAGAGTGTAGGTCTGATATGAGAAGGTTTGGGGAGCTGTCCAAGATGTTCCAAACCTCTCTTTGCTTTGCTTGTGTGTCTTGATTGAACGTATCATTGCATTAATTACAAAATGATATTTCCAAGTAATATTGTATTCATATGAGTCTGATTTGATAATTTGATCTTTGAGAAAGCTTGTTCATTTTTTTCATATCCTTCCTCTTGGAACACTGTCAGTAATAAGCCTTCTTCCAAACTGAGTCTTACCACCACAGTCTCCTTTGATAAATCTTATCATAGCCCCAAAAGAAGCCCCAAATTCCCATGCCATTCCTCTTCAGACTCTCATCTCCATAGAGTTCTAATACTGCCTTACCTGATCTCATTCTATACCCCTCCTAAAATTCCTAATACTTCTATGGTGCCTCTCAGTACTCAGAGCCTATAATCAGCATGATCTTGTGTTTCTTCAACATTTTTTCTGATTATTTCTCAAAATATCCTCTTTGAACTGCAACTTGGTTTCCTACTGAAAATAATACCTCATGAGAGTCCTTTCACATGGAGGTCATTTTGTCTTTCATGTCTCTTGTCTCACGGAGTCTTAAGATAAATGCCTACCTTGCGCCTCATTGTCCTTGATCTCCATCGTTTCTCTATCCCTCCTTAAGTCCCACACTGACCACCCACCTCATTGGAGTCTTCTACAAACCTTTGATAATTCATTCCTTGGTGATTTGGGTTTTTGGCTCACTATATTGTGATTCATCAAGCTTAGCTGTTACTAGCAGGCATACATTGCTATGAAAATTCCTATTTATCCATTCATCAAAGTTTTAAATGGCATGAGGTCCAAAGAATGCCCTCTTATTTAGAACCTGAACCTCTTATCTTCACAGATGCTTGTATCCTCTGTCCAAATCTTTTCCACATTCATTTAGAAGATATTTCCAATAACCTGGCCTCCCTCAGTTCCTTGACCTCCTCTTCTCCAATGACTTTGGTTTCTAGTCCATCTCAGCTACTCATTCCTGTGTTTATACCTTAGACATTTAATTTCTAATAGTTCTTCTAAACTCTGAGGTCTGTCCTTATTTATAAAACTTTTATATAGGTATAGATGCAGATAAAAACATGAATACAGACATAGATAGGTAGAGATTTAGAAGGAAAATTTCAAGGACTTCCTATCTGATCTACAGTTAAGAAAACTGGGTATTTCTAAAGGAGGGTGGTAGTGTTTATTTAACTTTTTGTAGACACTAAAATGATTCTTCAAACTTTCCCATACAATTATTATGAAGACATTTTTCTCTCTGCTGACTTTTACTTCCACAGGCAGTGATACTAACGTGGTGTGGTGAAATGTATTCTCTCTGTTTCATACATACACATGCTTACACAGGCACAATATTATAAATCCAATAGACATGAATAGAGCCTTAACCTATAGTAGAAAGTGGATGGGGCAGAGTTGAAGAAAGTAAGGAAGCTTAGGCACCAGTCAGGGAATTTAAGGGGAGCAGATTCATCAGTGATTTGTAAAAATAAGGCTTCACTGAGTACAGAGGCCTGAAAAGCTAATTTTTTTTTTTTTAATGAGCCACATAACAGCAGTGATGACTTGGTAAAATGTCGCTGGCAAAATACCAACCTGCTGCACTCACGGAATGGTTCTACACCTAAATACTGATTTCACATTTATTCAAAAGTTTTTATTTTTATAAAAGAAAATATTACAGCACTGCACTCTGGTGTAGTTTACTAGTACATGACCGGAAACAAGTGCATAGAGTAAAGTACTTTGACTCTAACAATTCAACCACATCATTTCATATATCCTTGATTCTGATCCTTTTCTCTCCTGAAGCATATCTGTCAGAGACAACATAGATGTCCCAAATGCATACTGCCTTCTTTGCTGTGGGTTCATGCCCTATACTGGTTTTAATGTTCTAGCATAAACATGACAGCAGAATACCTAGTGGGATGTGGAATTCTCTAGAGTCCATGCAGTGTCTCTCCTAATTATATTCGTTGCCATGCTGGTTCTTGCCTGCAGCTTCTTGACAAGTGAAGGAAATCATTGTGCCTGTAGCAGCTGAAACCAGCAATTCCCAAAGACTGGTCCTCCTCTTTCCATAAGAGAAATCTCTTTTAAAGGGAGATCTCAAAGCAAAGCCTAACGGGACATTTTTCTTCTTCCTCCCTAACTCTGCTTGGTATATCCTCAAGGTTAGGAAAGGTTTATCAGCAAATTTAGCAGTGGGTATCTACAATTCCACATATTCTTACATATTTAGAGAAATTTAAAAAGATAATTACCAGTGTTATCAAAGTGGACGTCATACCTAAGGAGAGAGTTCTGTTTATTTTTATTGCTGTATCGCCAAACCTTAAAAAACAATCAGAATACAATAGGTGTTTAAAAATATGTTAAATTGTATTGAATTGATAGTCCATATTCCCATTGCCATTCTGATAGAAACTGTCTTAATTACTTTCACTTTATCATGCACTGACATTTTGTATCTCCATCCCTTCACCTGGTCTCCATTAAGAGTATCTTGGACTTGAGGCTTTGATCTTCCGGATACATTTGAGAGTTAGCTTTCAGAACTGTTAAAAAAATCCTGTTTGGGAAGTTCTTATTGAATCAACATACTAACTTGGAGGGAACTGAAATCTTTATTACGTTGAGCCTTCTTCTCCACAAATATTATCTCTTTCTTTGTTTTAGTCTTATTTAACCTCCTTCAAAAATATTTTATAATTTTGTACACAAAGTTCTTGCATACATTCAGCTAGTTTGTTTCTTAAGTTCATTATATCTTTATTGTTATAATGCATGGTAATTTTTAAAATTGGAAGTTTTCATGATGGGAAGTAAAATGGAAACATGCCCTCACTTTAGGACTGTTGTTTTCAACTCTCCTGCACATTTTAAGCACTCAATTTATTAAAAAAAAACTAACTGGGCCCTAACACCAATTAATTCAGAATCTCTGGGGGTAGGGCTCAGGTATTTGTATTTTAAAAATTTTCTCCTAAGTGATTCTAAGAAGTAGCCAGTGTTGAAATATGCTGTTTTAGGAAAGTAGGTCCCAGGAAAGCAACCATAACTATATTTAAAAGGACGTATTAACAGGCAACACTATTAGGTGATAATTAACACATTGAAAGCTCAGGCTTTAATTTTTGTATATTTTTGGATTTAGACCCTCCACATCCCATGGCTAATTAAAAGATCAAAAATTATATTTTAATATTAACTTCTCATAGCAGGTCTTTAAATGTATACAAAGAAACAAAATATCATTTTAGTTTTTAATTGCTTAAAATTGGACAAAGTATTTTGATATGAAAGGATGCGTGAACCAAAGTCACTAGCTAGTGTACAATGGAAAACAAAACCGTGTTCCAAACATCACAATACCCATCAAGATTAAAAAAACTTATGCAAGGACCTAATGATTTTTTTAAAATGTCCTAATTCTTAGAAAATTCATTAAAATGATCCACATAAGACAAAATTTATATTATTCAAAATATAGCAATAAGGGAAAATTCTCTGGACAAAAGTCTGCATTATTTCATCTAAAAACCAAAACCAAAACATGAAGAGTCATGAGAAAGAAAAGAAAAGTAAAACTAGGTAGACTAATATTGAGCATAAAGTTTAAACGGAATAGCTTAGGTAGGAAACCCTCTTGGGAAGACAACTCTTTTTCTCTAGGAAAATTTATGGAGGATCTTTTTGAGCATTAAATGTGACATTTCCACCTCTCCATTGACAGAATGAGGATAAAGAGATAATTGAATTACTATGATTAGGGTTGAGGAATTTTTGGTTTCTTGGGACAGCCTGAGAGAATGAGAGGAAAACCTGAGCTACACAGTACAACGTCAAAAGCAGTCCGAGGAAGCAGAGTGTCAGGATCTGATGTGCCCTGGGAGAGAAACAACAGCAAGACTACCTAGAGTAGAAAGAGGATATCACAAGAAGGATCCAGGGTTACACAAATTTCCAATGTGGAGTCCTATTCCATTTTATTTCATTTTAAGTTTTGAAAAGAATGTGACTCCTCATGGCTGGAGGATTTGAGGCTTTCTAGGCAAATGACCTCTGGGTTATGCACACATGGCAAGTCCTCTACGTAGCCTGGAAATAAACCTCTCTAAGGTCAAATACTTAAATCCAGGATTCTCAAATCAGGGTGCTTAAGAGTCGACTTTTATGTCTAAGAGGATAGATTAAGACACGACGTGGGATAAAGGCCATCCTAGAGCTTAGTCTTGAAATTAGGTTATGCATACTGTGGTTCCACAAAATCTTTATGAGGCAGCGGCATGACCACAAGGAGTAAGAGAATTAATATCCAAATTTCAATTTTCCATATTTACTCCTTCTTAAACACAACTGCAGTCTAGTTCTCTTGTTGCTTCTTTATTCCCGTTTTTCCTTTAAAAATTTCTCTTCTCTTAGTTTACAAAAGAAAAGCAATTTGTTCCCAGCCTGTCAGAACCTTTCCATTCTGCATTGTGAGGGAGAGAAAAAACTTCTGGAGAACAAAGTGACAGTTCCAATTATTTGTATTGAGAGTCCTCCTTTAATCAAGACATCAAAAACCTGTGTAGGCTTTGTGTCTCTCCATGCCTTTCACCTATTAATGACCAGGACAGTGGTGGTATTAGAAATAGGATATGCTGGGCTGCGTTGAGATAGTCTAAATGCAAGTGTAGTGTACCGCATGGTGGCAGGATTGATGACAATTTTCCCTTAACTACTTTCCCTTTCCTTTCCAATGACTGTGGTATAAGAATTCATTACTCTTGAGGGAGAACTCTGACATTTTTGGCAAAAAAAGTGTATAAAAGGTTTGAATTCATCTCTCTTCTGAATATATAATTTAAAAAATTTCTGCAATCTATAAACAAATCCATTTTTTAATTAGAAAAGATGAGTATTAGGAAAATGTAAATAAAACCAAAATTATGATGCAGTCAACATTATCTTGGAAGCCTCATCCAGGTTAGCTGTGCTCAACCGGGAAGCTAGAAATTATACATGATTGCAAGAAAGATTGTAATATCCTTCAGACTGTTGATAGTTTAAAAATATTAAATACCAAGTTTATTGTTGCAATTAAATTGGTTTCTCCTATTCCAACAGCACTATACCTTGTAAACATCAGATAATAGCAGGGAACACTGTTCAATACATTTTGACAAAAATTGCTGTTAATAAAAGAAACATGCCTTGGGTATTAAGGATTCAGAAATATTTCCAATCACTGTCAGTTAATAATGTATATCCAAAGGTACAGGGAAGAAAACCAGCATTAATAATTACAATGTAGTATGCAATCCTTGCCAAATAATATCTTGGAGACAAGATTTTCAGAACATGAGACAGTGCTATCTGAGTTGGTTGGCTGGATGGACAATGATCAGATACAAGAAATGTAAGGTTTACGCTTTAAACCTTATTTTGTTTTTGGAATGCTATTTTTTTTAACAATGTCTTTAAACTACGTGTCAGCTGGAATCTTTAGTAAGTATTGAAAAACAATAAATTCAAATATAATCTTAGAATAACAAATAGAATAAGGTAATGCAAGAATCTATGTAGTCTGAAGAAAACAAGTGTTACAAATGCTGTCAGTGAGGCACTCACAGGGTGCTAGCGAAGAAAAGCTGAACTAGTCAGTCTGAAAACTGTGAAATGTAGTTAGAAGGTTTTTTGGGGTTTTTTTAATTTTTATTTTTTTCAGATGTACATCATATTTCAAATTCTGGATACATTACATCATGTTCACCACCCGAACACTAATTATAGTGCATCCCCTCACATGTGACCTTAATCACCGCTTTTGCCCTCCACCCTCCCCCTTCCCCAATGGTAACCACCAGTCCAATCTCCAATGGTATGTGGTTTTTTTTTTTTTTATCGTTTTTATCTTCTACTTATGAGTGAGATCATATGGTGTTTGACATTCTCCCTCTGACTTATTTCACTCAGCATAATACCCTCAAGGTCCATCCATGTTCTCACAAATGGCTGGATTTTGTCATTTCTTATGGCTGACTAGTAATCCATCGTGTATAAATACCACATCTTCTTTATCCATTCGTCCTTGATGGGCACCTAGGTTGCTTCCAAGTCTTGGCTATGGTGTATAATGCCACAATGAACATAGGGGTGCAAGTATCTTTATGCCTTTGTGTTTTCAAGTTCTTTGGATAAATACCCAGCAGTGGACTAGCTGGATCATATGGTAGATCTATTCTTAATTTTCTGAGGATACTCCAAACTGCTTTCCATAGTGGCTGCACCAGTTTGCACTGCCACCAGCAGTGAACAGGGGTTCCCTTCTCTCCACACCCTCTCCAACATTTGTTGTTTCCTGTCTTGTTAATTATAGCCATTCTGACCGGAGTGAGGTGATACCTCATTGTAGTTTTGATTTGCATTTCCCTGATAGCTAATGATGTTGAGCACCTTTTCATATGCCTGTCGGCCATCAGTATATCTTCTTTGGAGAAATCTCTGTTCAGATCTTTTGCCGATTTTCTAATTGGATTGTTGGTTTTTTTGTTGTTGAGCTGTATGAGTTCTTTGTATATTTTGGATATTAACCCCTTATCTGATATACGGTTTGCAAATATCTTCTGCCAATTGTTAGGTTGTCTTTTCATTTTGTTGATGGTTTCCTTTGCTGTGCAGAAGATTTTTAGTTTGATGCAGTCCCATTTGTTCATTTTTTCTTTTGTTTCCCTTGCCCGGTCAGACATGGGACTTGAAAATATGCTGCTCAGACCAATGTCATAGAGCGTACTGCCTATGTTTTCTTCTAGAAGTCTCATGGTTTCGGGTCTTACATTCAAGTCTTTAATCCATTTTGAGTTGATTTTTGTGCATGGTGTAAGGAAATGGTCTACTTTCATTCTTTTGCATGTGGCTGTCCAGTTTTCCCAACACCATTTATTGAAGAGACTCTCCTTTCTCCATCGTATGCTCTTGGCTCCCTTGTCGAATATTAGCTGTCCATAGACGTGTGGGTTTCCTTCTGGGCTCTCAATTTTGTTCCATTGATCTGTGTGTCTGTTTTTGTGCCAGTACCATGCTGTTTTGGTTACTATGGCTTTGTAGTATAATTTGAAATCGGGGAGTATGGTACCTCCAGCTTTGTTCTTTTTTCTCAGGAATCCTTTGGCTATTCAGGGTCTTTTGTTGTTCCATATAAATTTCAAGATCAGGAGACATAGCCGACTCACCTAGTACAAAGAAAATAGCTCAGAGAAAGAGGAATAATGAGGAGGCAAAGGAATACTTTCCAAGCAAGGGAACACTACAAAACACCAGAAAAAGAACTAAGTGAAACAGAAACTAGCAACCTCCTTGGCAAGGAATTCAAACAAAATATAATGAGGATGCTCACAGATGTGCAGAGAAGAATGGATGAACACAGTGAGCACATCAGCAAAGAATTGGAAGATATTAAAAAAATTCAATCAGAAGTGAAGAATAGAATACTTGAAATGAGAAATTCACTAGAGGGATTCAATAGCAGAGTAGAGGAAGCAGCAGAACGGATCAATGAGCTAGACAAAAGATTAGAGGAAATCACCCAAGCCAAACAGAAAAGAGAAAAAAGAATTAGATAGAATGAGAACAGTGTAAGGGAACTCTGGGACAATATCAAGCGTGTTAACATTCAGATTATAGGGGTCTCAGAAGGAGAAGAGAGAGACGAAGGGGCAGAAAATTTATTTGTGGAAATAACAGAGGAAAATTTTCCTAACCTGAGGAAGGAAACAAACATCCAAGTTCAGGAAGCACAGAGAGCTCCAAACAAGATAAGCCCAATGAGGCCCACACCAAGACATATTATAATCAAAATGTCTAAAATTAAAGACAAAGAGAGAATCCTAAAAGCAGCAAGAGTTAGAAGGTTTAGTAAGACATGAGTTTTGTATTTATGCAGAGGGAAGTGTAGGAAATAAATACAAATTTATGAATTTTTTCTAGGCTGAACATTTTTAATCAAAAGGCAAAAAAAATTGAATGTATTTAATTTCCATTTCAAGATCAGAGCACTAAAAATAAATTGAACAGTTGAATGAAGAATGTTGATCATAGCAACAATAGGAATGTGAGTGTTTTCATTCATTGATACTTGATAAATTTACAGGTCTATAATCTCTTATGCTCAATTCCAAAACCCAAACTCTTCTGAAAACAAAAACAGTTATATAACTTAGCTGGGAACAAAACCTGATGTGAACTGATATGAGGCTATTTATCGTCTTTTTTACTTTATTTTACTGAGTATGATATTATGTGTTTCATTGCAGAAATAGTAATAGGTTTGATTATAGGGTACTCCCCTGGACTCAGCTGAGAATGTTATGTAATCTATGGTGTATGTACTCATAAACATTCTAATATCTAAAAATTCTGAATATCAAAACATATCTGCCCCAAAGGATTTAGAAAAGAAATTGCTGACCTGCTCATATTATTAATGTAAAACAAATTACAGGAATCACTAGCCATCTTTCTATGCTGAAAAGACCTTTGACCTGCATTCCCCTGAGATGATAAGAGAACCTGACTGGCTGATGCAGGACCACTTCAGCCATCATATGAGGCAGTTCATTTGAACTGAGCAAGAAGATGATACCTAAAACTGTGTTCACCAACAAGAACCCTGAAAACACCACTTTTCTACTTTTTCGGCAGTACTTTGGATCTCCAAAACACTGGGGAAAAAAAGGCTGTTGCTGTTTGGGCTAGCCTGGTGACGTAGTGGTTAAGTTCACGTGCTCCACTTCAGCAGCCTGGGATTCACAGTTTCGGATCCCGGGCACAGACCTAGCACTGCTCATCAAGCCATGCTGCAGTGGCATCTCACATCAAGTAGAGGAAGATTGGCACAGATGTTAACTCAGCAAGAATATTCTTCAAGCAAGGAGAGGAATATTGGCAACAAATACTAGCTCAGGGCCAATCTTCCTCACCAAAAAAGAGAAGCTGTTGCTGTATCCATAAATTTGTGTAAATTCAGCTTTCAAAATATTGTGACACCAAGGCAAAGAAAAAAATATACATTACCTGGAACATGATACATTCATTTATTCACTTAACAACCATTATGGAATGCTTCAAATGTGTTTGACACTATTTGGGGTACTGAAAATGCAGTGGTGACAAGGACACTTGCCTTGTTTTTTTGGCCCACCTAGCATGTTCTGAACAGCTTTCTTACATCTAGGGGATTTCTTCTGTTGAGAAACACACTTCTCGAGTTAGAAGCCTGAAACTTGCTTTTCTTGCCACTGCCCTTGATCTAAGGCTCAGCTATGTGACCTAGAATTTGCTAATCAGGATACACTCACTCAATACTTTGGTCCTGAAAGAAACAACTACAGGAAGCAAAGACAAAGGGGGTACTTTTGGATGTTTTACCTCTTAAGTCAGATCCCATAGCTGAGAAGGTGGGTTTCCAGAGGTGGCATGTCACCAGCATGTAAACTGCTATCTGACTCGGGGGGTGGTGGTGGTGGAGTTTTGTTGGAACATCCCCACAGCGAGGCTTCAGCAGTGTTCCTTACGGCTTAGCCTCCAAACCTGATAGTCTTGCCCTCTGGAGAGGCCATGAGCTTTTAGTAAATTTATTATTTTTTATGATAACTATGGGTTTGGTTCTTTTGCAATTAACAACCATGATTCATACAAATGCTGAAAAATCCCTGACATTATGGGGCTGGCATCCTAAGAAGGGACAAAATTAATAACTTAATCAGCATAAAATGTAGTATAACACTATTTTTTAAAAAGAACACGGGTAGAGGAAGAGGAGAAAATATTTTAGAAGGCGTGATAAGGGCAGGACTTCCAGAGAAGATAGCATTTAAACTAAGTAAAAGCTAACTGAAGAGAGGAAGTGAACCATGTGAATAGCAGGCAGAGAAACTGTAAATGCAAAGGCGCTAAGGTGGAAGCTTACTCAGAATATCTGAAGAACAGTAAGAAAGGAATGTGGTTGAACTGAGTCAAGAGAAATTATTGGCAATGAGGTCTGAGGAATAGCCAGGGGAAAGCATAAGTCAGTCTTTGTGATTGTGGTAAGGACTGGAATATCTATATAAATATATAGATATATAGAGATATATATACATCTCAGGAAGGAATGCTGTTTGAGTCTTTATTCAATCCATTTTACAAAATTCTTAGGATAAATCTAATAATATAATGCCCATTAATCAAGGTGACAAGTTAGAAAATTTAGCTGTATTTTTTATGAGTTAATAAAATTTTAAAATAAAGAAAAACATTACATAGTATGATGCAAATTTTGCATGAGTTATAAGGTTATAACAGGAAACCCCTAAAGATTGTTTAATTATGTTAATACCTTCTGCAATTGGGTTTAATTAGTAGGAAAAGTTTGAGAAGAGCTACATTGATAAGCAATGAACAAGTAGAGGAGTGAGACAAAATCTGAATTAAGTGAACATTTACAAAGATTCACTCATCTATTTAAAACAATGTGGTTTAGTGAAAGAGTAAGGACTTTCAAGTCACTCAATCCCAGTTTCTTTAACTTTTAACCTAGAGTTGTAAGTGAATTATGCACCACTATTACCATATTGCAGAGTCTAACTATGACTATATCTTTACCACTACCAGTGAGATTTGTATTACCCTTTTATGTTTTTATGATATTAATTAGTATTCCTATACTTCCATTCAAAGAAATCCCTTCAGCATTTCTTGTAAGGCAGGTCTGATGGTAATGAACTCCCTCAGCTTTCGTTTGTTCAGGAAAGTCTTTATCCCTTCTTCACTTCTGAAGGACAGCTTCACTGAGTATAGAATTCTTGGTTGACATTTATTTTCTTTCAATATTTTTAATATGTCATCTCATTCTCTCCTAGCCTGAAAAGTTTCTGTTGAGAAATCCACCAGTAGCCTTATGGGGGTTCCCTTGTATGTAACTTCTCTCTTTTCTCTTGCTACTCTTAAATTTTTTTCTTTGTTTTTGACAATTTAATTATAATGTGTCTTGGCACAGCCCTATTCAAAGCCAACTTATTTGAGGTCTCTTGGGCCTCATGGATCTGGCTGTCCATTTCTATCCTGAGATTCAGGAAGTTTTCAGCAATTATTGCTTCAAACGTACTTTCTATCCCTTTCGTTTTTCTCTTCTCCTTCTGGAATTCTTATAATACAAATATTTGTTTTCACTATGTTCCATAATTCCTATAGGCTTTTTTCACTCTTTTTCATTCTTTTATCTTTTTGTTCCTCTGACTGAATAATTTCCAATGTCCTATCCTCCAAGTCACTGATTCTTTCTTCTGCGTGGTCAAGTCTATTTTTGAAACTCTCTATTGGATTCTTTAGTTTAATTACTGTATTTTTCAACTCTAGGATTTCTGGGTTTTGGGTTTTTTTTTTTTTGATGGTTGCTATTCCTTTATCAAACTTCTCATTTGTTCATGTATTGTTTTCCTCATTTTATTTAGTAATTGATGTAATGTCCTTGGGCATATTGGACTTGCTATTATGGTCTATTTTGGGGTAAGGTAACTGTTCAAGCTCTGAGGACAGGGGTGAGTGTGTACACCACTGGCTGAGAACTGTCAGATAGGACTACTGGCATGGTTCCCTACCCAAGTGAGGCAGTAGGATGGGTTTCACAGTTGCCCAGATTCTCTGAGCAGGCTTACTAGATGGTTGGGACTGGGTACTATACTCAGTAGTAGATGGGGCCATGAATAAGTTCCCCTCCCCTGGCAGGGCAGCAGGACAGGACCCAGGGTCTGTATGGCTCATTGTTTGGGGACCTGAATTGGCCTGAGTGTGCCCTGAATTCCCTCATCAGGTGAGGCCACTGGTCTTGCTCTACAGATGGGAGAAGCCACAAACTGTTCTCTCTGTTCAAGTGCCACTATACATAGGGCTATTAAATGGGCTTTGCAGCTTCCCATGGCTCTGGTTAGGTTTTCTGTTCAGACAGGCTGAAGGCTGTATTTAGAGTTGAGCAGGGCTCTGATTTAAAGATACCCTGCCTGGGCACAGCAAGAGAAGGGAGAAGCAGCTCTAAAGCTGATAAAACTCTTTGTTTTTGTCTTAACTCAAGCCAACCCACCACCCAGGTTTCCTGACTGAACAGGGCTACTGGCTTTGCTCTACAAACTATTGGCTCTGCCTCCTGCCTCTCGGCTCAAGTGCTGCTGGGCTGCACAGCTTCTAGCAGGCATCTCCAGCCTTTCTGGTTCAATGGGGCCAGAAGAGACTCTCCACAGCACATGAGTCCATCTCTCAGCCTCCTTGCCTAGGCAGGACACTGTGAGGCTATTCCCTGGCTGCTCTCAATTTCCCAAATTGGCTTTCACATTGGAAGGAGCCAGGAGCTACCCTGAGCTTTGGCTATGAATTAATCCCCTGGCTTTTGCACAACATGGGAACATTCCACAGTCACTACTGTCTTTGCTCTGGGGGGGTGATCAGCACTGCCCACCTGCCTCTTGGTTCAGGTGTCACTTGGCCACATAGCTTCCTGGAGTTGATGCCAGCCTTTCTGATCAGATGGCACTGGAAGGCAGTCTCCACAATGGGTAGGACTGTGATTCAGCTCCTTGTCTGGGTGTGAGCAAACTGGACCCAAGGGCCAGCAAAACTCCTCATTTGAGGATCCAAACCAGGCAGATCTGCACCCCACTAAGTTCCCTGGTCAGAGTGTACACGCAACTTGGTTCTGCAAATGAGCAAAGCTTCTGATTGGGATTCCTACTTGAGCACTGTAGATACAAAATAAGTCTGCCAAGTCTGCTGGTTGTTTCAAGCCCCTCCCCCTTCTCCCTCACAGTCAGATTCCCAGTGGTTGAGCCCTGCAGAATTGCCTGCAATCCCGTGGTGGGAGATCAGAGTAGGGTCTTCTGTTTAGTGGGCCACAATGCTGGGGGTGGATGGGCTATTTGTCCCCCCTGGGTTCTGTTTTCCCACTGGAGGAGCCAGAGGCTCAGGGGAGACCTCTCCATGCGGTGCTGCACTGGCCTGGGGAAGGAGCAATGCAGTCAACATGTAGCCGCCTCTCTCACCCTTCTAATGCAGTCTGTCTTGGTCTCTGTGGAGCAGGGGGGTTGCTTCAGTCTTACACCCATGTTCTGGGATTCTCTCACTGGTGTCTTGTTTTTCCATAGATGTTAGTTACTCTTGTGAGAGGGAGCAAAGTCAGGAACAACGAATGTCGCCATCTTGGTGGTTACTCCTCAATCCTGGTTTCAAATTTTGATTTGCCCTTACCACCCATGTGACCATGAGAAAGTTACTTAAGGCTCAGCACTTTAATTTCCTTATCTGTAAAGTTAGGGAAAATAAAACACATTATACAAAATTATTATAAATATTAAATTAGGCAATATTTCTAAGGAGTAAACTAAGATACTTCCCATAAATTACACAAATATATATGTTAATATTCTTCATTTTTATTTTTATGTTTCTATTTGTTTGTATCCAGTTTGTTTTACAGAATAGCTAAAGAACTGGATGAGGAGTATAAGGATAAAAAGGTGCTTAGAATAATATTTTATCCTAACAACAACAATAAACACAAAAGAATTGTTTAGTAAAAAACCTTTCTGTGAGATTCTATATCATAATGTATCTTGAGAGTTTCATGATTGTTGATAAAACCCATAGATTTTGCGTGTGTGTTGAACATGCCATCACCACTTTAGTGCTCCCTATCTCTCCAAAGCACGAGGAGATAGAAAAGCTGATAGGAATAAATAAGCACACTTACCTCATCTGAATGTAGTATGGAAATAAACTCAAGATATTGGCTTTTAGGGGCCAGCCTGGTGGCGCAGCAGTTAAGTGCACACGTTCTGCTTCTGTGGCCCAGGGTTCACCGGTTCGGATCCCAGATGTGGACATGGCACCGCTTGGCCAGCCATGCTGTGGTAGGTGTCCCACATAGAAAGCAGAGGAAGATGGGCACAGATGTCAGCTCAGGGCTGGTCTTCCTCAGCAAAACGAGGAGGTTTGGCAGCAGTCAGCTCAGGGCTAATCTTCCGGGGGAAAAAAAAAAAGATATTGGTTTTTAATATAACTGGTAGGTAAGTTTAGTAGACATTATAAATTTTTGGAAAAATACCAGTGAGGGAAAGGCTCAGAAAGTAGCAATGACATATAGTACTCCAGAACAAACTAGGAAATACATATTTGGATATATGTTGGCCATTATGTTGGATATATGTTCTGGCCAGAGCTAGAACCAACTAGATACCAATATAAAGATACAACCATTAGGAATCTAAGGAATTCACAAAGATGTGTGTAGAGCAGAGGTCACAATCAGAAATGTAAAAAATTAAAATTTAATTATGTAATAAAACAATAATGGATGTGTAAAATATTTTAGCACTATAGGGAAAATGTGAGGGACTATAAATAAAGGGGACATTGCGTAAACTAGTGTCATCAATGGACTTTTCACATCAAATGGCGAATGTTACCAGCACAAGGAGATCCTGGGGAAAAACATGGGCTTTGATAATGGCTCATGTTGCAAACAGCAATTTCTTAGTGCAACACAGCACCAGGGAGTTATTGGTGGCGGGTTTGGAGCCATGCATATATGAGCATCCAACAGGCCTGGCAAATTTGTGTTGGATTCAGTTAATAAAGTGCAAATAGTGAGCTCATGCTGCAATGCAGAATTTACAATATATTAGCAACATTGCAAGTATGGGTGCAAATTCTGCCTCTTCCACTTAACTGGGCAAAGACTCTTCATCTGTAAAGTGGAAATAATTTCTATCTCATAGCACATATGAAACAACTGATACGTTTCTTGGTACATAGTAGGTACTTGAAGTGATATCATTAGTATTACTATTTTGTTATTGAGATTATTTTTAAAAGTCAGTATAAACTTCTCTTTTCCTACTTATACATACAATCAAATTTAGATATCTTTTCATCTCTCTAAAACTTTAAAATAATATACATTGTTAGATGATACTGTATTCTTCTACCCACTTTTCAAGAATAAGGGAGACAATCAAGATTAAGATATCATATTACCATATTATTAGCTGTTTTTATTTCTAACTAAAACATGAAACATTAAGAACATCAAACTATAAAGCCTCAGGAAAGGATGTGGTCTTTAGTCAAAAGAAAGAAGATATTACTAATGTTTCTGCATGAAATGAATAAGACCTTAATATATTGTTTCAAAGTATTTCCATTTAAGTTTAAAGGTAAGTATTATTTATTTTCTTTTCCATGAGCAGGTACCAATTATCTGTTGCTCTAAATTCCTAATAGTGCCCAGACATTTCAGGAGCTATTCTGAGTATTAAAGAACTACTAAGGTTTATCTAGTCTCGGTTAAAGGAATTATTTCAAAAACATCAAGTTCAGAAGAGAGTTTCCCTCAGGAGAATTTAAAGGATGCTGATACTAAAATATGCAGTATCGACAAGGTTCCAGGCCTGCAAATTTTTCATCAGCTTTTTCAGAGAATGGAAAGATTTTATAATTTCATATTTCTAGCTCGAGTTCTCTCTGTAATAAGAACTGTGGGTCCTATTTTTGATCAATCAACCTCCCTAGCAGTTCATGTCCAGGTACCGAGGATAGCTGCTGCATGGACAAATGCTCTTGCGAGTTGAATTTGGTGAATACTTACTTCCTAACAGAAAGAACACAGGTACTAGATCCAGCTCCCATTTCCTGCTCTTGATCATATGCTAGGAACATTTTTAGCTTCTGAGTTATATAGTGAATTAAATATTTTTCTGTCCAAGTTGACTGGCATTCTGGGGAAAAGCATATTTTGTGTCTGATTTTGGGCCAAGCTGTGAGTCTGCATTTAAAAAGTGGAGTCATCTTCCACATCAGTTTATTGAACATGTAGCAGGAATGACAGCCTGTGTGAAAACTGAATGGCAGACAGTGTAGTTGGTCAGCTTATATGCCCATGGCCTTTTAAGTAAGTGAAAAAAAAATTAATTTTGCCAAGACTTGTGATAATGTCAACTGTCTAATCCTCTACTATATGAAAATAGAGTCAGTATTCTGGCTTTTGAAAACTTACTGGTGTTTAGATAGTTATCGAAAACAACATGACTTTTTCATGCACAGACAATTCCTTGTAGAGTTACAGATGGCCCAAGGACACACAAAGTCTTTTGTCCTAAAGGGTTATTTCTCAAAAGTGGAGAAATAACTGTCATTTTGAGGACTAGTGCCATAGCAGTAGAGTTTTCTTGCTGGGGAAGAAATTGAGAACAGCTTTAGGTGAAGAAAGGTAAACAGCCAGGGCAGCATTATTTGGTTATGTTGACCCAGCCAGCAAAAAGCAATTGTTTCAAAGGTGTTTTCTAAGCATATTTAAGTGATCATCTCAATTCATCTGTTTTGCAGAATGGATAGATTTCATAACAAATTGCCATTTGGATACCACTGCTTGTAGGACGAGCACAGTCTAGATGCCAAGGAACAGGTGGAAAGCCAATTGTTAAAATTACTCCTTTGCTACATGTCACAGGGTGTATGTCACTATGCCCTCTGAATTTTGAAAGCTGCCAAATTGGGCAACAGTGATAAAATGTTAGAAGCAGGCCGGCCTGGTGACGCAGAGGTTAAGTTCACACATTCCGCTTCGGCGGTCCAGGGTTCACTGGTTTGGATTCCGGATGCGGACATGGCACCGCTTGGCAAGCCATGCTGTGGTAGGCATCCCACATACAAAGTAGAGGAAGATGAGCATGGATTTTAAATCAGGGCCAGTCTTCCTCAGCAAAAAGAGGAGGACTGACAGCAGATGTTAGCTCAGGCCTAATCTTCCTCAAAAGAAAAAAAAAAGTTAGAAGCTCCCTCAGCTTCATGACCAGGGGAAAATGAACATTCCCATGCCAGACAGAAATGGCATAGTTTGAATAAGCAGCTTTAAAAAGTTAGATGAAGTATCCAAAATTCACAAACCACTGAACTCAAGGGAATTATGTAGCTGTGCTCATGAAAAGAATCTAATGTGAAACACTTTGCAAAGCTTTTCACCATGCTTTGACATTATCAATCACTCTCAATCTACTTCAGGAAACTAATTCTGGGAAAAAAAATAATGAGAGACAGTACTTGAAGAAACAAGCTAAAACATTGTCAAAAACCTGCCTAAATAGTCTACACACTTTGAAAAATCTAAAGGTTCTTGGCTTTAGCACTGGGCAATGCTCTTGTCGGATGAATAGACATATATTGATATTCTTAATGGCTGAAAAGTTTATGTTACTCAATTATCAAAGAATCGATTATTTTTGATGTTAGCCAGAAGACTGTTTACTTTTTGACATTTTTCCAAGAATTCCCCCATTAACTTGCTTCCTTGAATTTGCCTTTTATTTAAATATTCTGAATAAATGCTGCCACAAAAGAAAACTGTTCATTTCAATTTTACCCTAATGGTGGCTGTTCTACCAAGAACACATCAGAGCAATTTCTCAGTCTCAGACTTCTATGGAATAAGCCTCTTGCTCTTCCTTATCTTATTTTTTAAATAAAGCATAGCAACAAAAATTTATGAATGTAAGCTGGACCAAGGCAGTAAGTGGGAAAAATGAACCAGCCATGCTGGGCTCTAGCCCTGACTCCTAATCATATTTCGGGGCCCCATTATTCTTTTATATAAAATAAAATCTAGTTTAAAATGGCATCTAAAGTCCTTTTCAGCTATAAAATCTTAGGAATCTTTTATCATACTTTGATCACCTGTGTGTACATAAAACACAATAATGTTTTGCATTTTGGAAGCTCTGTAGTTTTCAAAATTTTATTAATAATCCTTTAGTCCACCTTCATCTTAAAAAATAGCCACTTTTAAATTACACTAACATGGATTAATATCTTACTTATACCCCAATGACAGAAAAAAATCACAAAAATATTTTTTAAAAGAGAGGAAATTAAGAGAAATGCCTAAATATAAATATATGTGCATATAGCAATAAATATATAGATATGATATAGTTCTATATATCTGTCTGTAAGGATAGATAAATCAGGAGATACAGTTTACTGCTAAACAGAATGAAAATACATTAATATTATAAAATTTAAAATGAACTAACCTATATAAAATCAAGAACTACTGACTTGTGAGAAATAAATCAAATATTATGAGTGACTTTGCGTTGTTCTAACTGTATCAACTATCTCCACTGAAAGTCTGACATTGATTTAATATTGGCCAGGCCAAGGTTGGAAGAAGAATGTGTTGGCCTGAATTTCTGAGAAAACAGAACCTGAGACAAAAAGTTATACCCTGATATTTTAATAAGGGTAGTCGAGGGGGCAATCCCTGGAAGCAAAAGTGAACGATAAAAGGAAGAGAGACTGTAATGGAAAGAGGGCAAATACGGGATGGTTTGTTACCATATGGGCCACAGCTTCAAGAGTAGCACATTTGTGATAGTTGTGGTGAAAATGATGGCAGTGGAAACGACCTGGGCTTCATGATTGAGGCAATAGTATGTCATCCCTAAGACCATTCTGGCCAAGCAGCAGAGAAAACTGCTGAGATCTGGGGATCAGGTGAGGTCAAATAGATTCAGAAGGCAGAAACTTGTATTCACTCACAGCCTTTAATGATCTTCAGATCTCACATGGGAATACTTTGCATTCAATTCTTCCCTAGGAAGGGAGATGTAAATCTAATCCTTCAAGCTGATGGTCAGTGCACTCTCCTAAAAAGACTTAAAGAGGATTAGAAAACAAAGTCATATTCAAACTATTGCAGGTGATATAGAACTGATATTTCTCATCATCCTTCTTCACTCAAACTTTCCGGTTTTCCCTTAACCTCTCCTAGCACTTCAACAGGTCAGGGTTTCTTGTTTCAGGAAGTGACACACCATTCATTCTTAACGGGTTTGAGATTTTAATTTGCCTTTATTGGGTCATGGCTGTGGAAAGTTTTCATTCGCAATTATCAATGAGTATAGAAACATCAAAAGACGCACCAGTGAATCTCCTAGGACACAGACATACTCCACTCTGCCTTCATTGTGTAATGATAAATGTAAGGCCCAGCCTTACATTCCTGGGCCATAATCTTTAGTTAGATCCACACCCACATTTGGTTCCCTGGTTCCTGCTGGCATATTGTAATCAGGCCTTTAATTTCTTTGAAATTTAGGCTTTTTCTTCCCAGAGCAGAGCCTATGCCTCTTTTCTGGGACTATAATGAGACTTGATTGGCCAGGATCCAAAGAGGCATGTGAGGGACAGATTTTGTGGAGAACAAAGATTATCTTTTGAGACCTCTGTATTAAGTCAAATTAGTACACAGTCTCTAGGAAAGGGCAGGTTGTTCTCTTCTTAAAAGTTATTTTAGAGCTGTCTCTATTGATCAAGAAGATTAAGGAAAGTTCAACAAGTTGACAGCTTCAGGCTCATTCATCCGAATACAATCATCACAGGTTTTAGGATCCCATCCTTTCCCTATCAGGACCCTAGTTTAACATATGAGACTTGTTAAGATGACATTTTTAGTCTCCTTTCCAGATTTACCATTCTATATTCAGACCTTAGGCTTGATTTTCAGCCCAATCTACCAGAGGAACAATATATGAGAGACTTTTTGAAAGATTCCGTAAAAGTCTTTTGATTTACATGGGAAATAGCTGCTGTAAGCCTATCGTTTTTGTTTTTCTCAAAGTTTCCAAGTTACCAAAATCTCAGTTATCACTGACCTCATAGTGATCAATGCAATAGCCACCTGATCTTCCAATGCCTTGCCTTCTACTTGTACTCAATTCCAACTCCAATTAACCATAGGTCAAACATTAGTAATTATGATATCTCTGAATATCAATATTTCCCTCCTTCACTTACCATGAGCTACATGGTCACTACTGCTTTCAAACAGATAGAGAATTCAACTCCAGACTCCCATCCTGAAGGGTATGTGCTGTCTCAGTCCGGTCTAGGATTCCCTCAAAAACAGATCCTGAGGAAAAGAGCAAAGCAAAAAGGAAAGTAAAACAGAGAGTGCTTTGGGCATATTTTATAATGATTAATCTTCTCCTTCTACTGCCAGAGCCAGAGGGGCTCTGCTTCCTAGAGCTACCACCCCCTAAGATTGGAACCTCAGGAGTTTCTCACTCTCAGGCTAGTCTACATTCAGGCTCTAGAAGTTTGTCAAAATTACCACTTAGGTGTTTCTGCCAGTTTATAGCTCTATGAGCTTATATTCCAGGTAAATACTTCTCTTCTTTGACTCTGAATTTGCCTTGTTCGAGACTTTGGGGTGACAGTTTGCCCTATGACATCAACTCTCTGATGAGTCCAAGAAAAGCCAATGATTTTAAGTTTCTTCAACTATTTTTTGTTGTAAGGACGAGCTAAAACTGGAAGTAGAACTCATATTCTGTTTTATTCCATTCACTGTTGAAAAGCTAAATACAGTGTTTCCTTGATAGACGAAATAAAAACAATAACCAGTGATCTGTCACTCATTTTTAGATATTTGGGTCAATCTAAGGAAGAGTAGTTTAAGGATTCCATTTTCTTTTCCTGTTTTCCCTGTACGGTGGAGCAAGGAGATTGGCAGGTCAGCGGAGTGTCTAGATTTAAGACTTCAGGTGACTCACGGCTTAGCTTTCATTTGCTCCCAGCACAGATTTGTTCCCTCTCTGAGAAGTAGTGTCAGTTCTTACAAATATGCCAAACTCAGATATGGGTCCACAGGCAGCACCTTTTCAATGATCCTCAGACCTGAAAGATGGAAGAAAATACAATATATTAAACAAGATAATTATGGCTGCTGCTTTTTCTTTTTTACCATCCTTATCTCTCTCTTCCTTTTCTTCTCCCTTTCCTTCATGTAAAGTTTTTTTATAGCCTTTGATAACTGGAAAGAAATGTAACAGCAATATATTTTATCAAGAGTTCAGTTCTTTCTACTTTAAATTATAAAGCTGGTCAAACAAAATTGATAATATTCATCTCAGTTAAGTTAGCTATTTTAATAAAGACAGATGGAAAAAGGAGTCATTATTCAACACTTTAGTTAGCTTCACACACCACCTGTTACAACCAGAACAGAAGAGTCTCTCAAGGGAGACATTCTCTCATTCCTTCAAAACCCAGAGGTCTTCATATGCAATGCTTTGGTGTCCTCATTTCCCTCTAGCTGGGTTACACAGTTCACTGACATTCAAACATAATGAAAGAAAACACTAAAATTTGATTGTGGTACTAAAGCACAAGGATTCCTGTGAATGGGGAGAGATTTCTGGAGAGTGTCACTTGTCAATACTAATCCCAACATGCTGACAGAATGAAAATACCAATAGCTAACTCCCTGGTAAATATGTACTTTCAGTAGAGAAAAAATAAGCCTGTCTTCTGCTGATTGAGAAAAAGTAGTTAACATTCTAAAGTGGAAAAATTATGGTTATTAGAAACAAAATTACCTGAATTTGACTCCTGCACTAGCTATGTAGCTTCAGTGAGTCACACAATCTCTCTAAGCCTCAGTTTCCTTACCCTTACAATAGATGTACTAATACTTAACTGGCAGGGTTGTTGAGATATTTAATTTGATTCATCAATGTAAAGAATGTAGAATGGTAGATATCCAATAATTGATAGCTATAATTATTATTAATATTTTGGAATCTTCTCACAGGCATATCTTTCTTTAAAAATAACCATTACAACTTGCAATTTGAAATGGATAGAGAGACATGTTACTCTGTTTCTAACTTTGTATGTCTAGATAACATGATCCTTCTGCCTGGAATGAAAATAAGAAAAGGAAGAAGATCAGGAGGAGGAGGAGGAGGAGAAAGAAGAAGAAAGAAGAAGATTAAGATGGCTTCACTCCAGAATATTTTATGTAATGGATATTTAAGCACTTCATCCAACCCCTTTAAGAGAGAGTAAGTAGCCTCCACTATTTTATTCATGCCTAGGGAAGTCTGAATCTTGATCAAATTTGATAATAATTAAGGTTTGTTTTCATGTTCCTCAGGACTCTATTTTAATGCTATTTCCTACTCCACATTAGATTCTCCCAACTACTCTTAGAATTTTCAGGTCTTCTCCACTCAAATTCTGTTCTCTAGAAAAGACTGCTAGCCTTTGTATATTACCATTCTCAGATAAATTGATAGTTGAGGTCTTATTTCTAAGCAGGCAGTTATAGCTTAGGGATATTGTAAGGAATAGGATAAAGACACTACAACAGGGATATCATAAAGGATCCCAAAGTAAGGGATCTCAAGCATCAATCAGAAGGGGAAAAGTGTATGTTTGTGTGTATGTGTATGACCCAGCTTGTGACCCTATGGACCTCATATAGAACATGGTAGGGATGCTTAGCAAACTGAGACTGTAGACATTGTTAAATTTGGCCATGCAAGAGGGTGTCTTTTTTGTTGAACACTTGTTCTCAGAAATTCTTACACATTAGATATAAAGAAAGTTCAACAGAAAAAGAATAAATCACTTTCCCAGTTTGTTTATTTCATAAACTGGTAACAATTTGTGAATGTTTGGAAAGAGTTTAAAAATGTGTTATTTATTCCAAAGAAACTCATAAAACATTGAGAATGGAAAAAAATCCTATGCTTAAAATACATTCATAAAAACAAATTGCAAATATTAAATAAGCAAATCTTTTTCAGCTTTCAAAACTCAAGGTTTTTAGTCATTTGTGATGGTGCTGGTGGTGGTGATGTGTTTGTGTGTACGTGTGTGTGTATTTTAAACTATAAATGACTTGGAAATCCTTGCACCTTAACTACTAGGACTATAATCTTTGCACGTGGAGTTTCACCAGCCTATGTGTGAAAGACTGGTAAGAGGGTCAAAAGACTTTGGAGTTTTCCAAGAAAAGGAAATCATGAAATAAATCCACTATTTGATTCTAAATGGTACTGCAACCTCATTGAAATAACAAGGAAATTATAACTTTTCCAAAGAATAAAATGTTTAAAGCAGCTTAAAAATAGATGTGAGTGAATACATGGCAACCAAAGCAAAGGTGAAGGAATAGGAAGCTCAGCTTCTACCTTATCGTGAGGAATTTGAAGTCATCGGCCCCCGTATTCTGTTTCTGCAGTGGTTCCTCAGAATCTAAAGATATCCTCCAAAGCACGCGCAGTTTTCACATATAATCAAGCCTCCGTCTAACAGAAACAATCATTTTCCTTTCTTAGGAAACATCATAAGGGCCTTCACGAATGAAAGCAATCATTGAACGCAGACAAGAATAGCTTTCCATTTGCTGTGGATAAATTTAGCTAGAAGTTGCTGGAACTCCCAGTCCATTATGCTGATATTTACAGACTAAGAAATAGGTTGAAAACAAACAAATAAAACTGCACCTGTATACAAATGAATTTTTTAAATTACGTTAAATTGTAAAGTGCCAGTTGAGAGAAATTTTCAGAGGAAAAAATATCTTCCTGCTATTCCTTTGGGATAAGCAGAAAAGGAAACCAAGGATTTGAAAAGAATATTCGGCATCAGAGAATAGGAAAAAATTGTATAACATCTAGCTAATGGTAAAATTCCTAATGAAATAATGACTGAAGCAGATAGTTTCCAACCTCCTCCTACTCTACAGACATATGAACACATCCACCTTCTCTCTCTCAGTCTCTCTCTGTCTTTTTTCTCTCTTTTTATTGCTATTGCTTTGGAATGTGCCATGTGATGTTAGTAGCATAACTACCTTCCCAGTTGTATTTGTTAGTAATATAAGTATCAGAATATGCTCTCTGACTGCATACTGACTCTGTGAGTCTACTGTGAGATAAGGGCCATCAATCCTAAGAGATTTTTAAAATGGCAATTATTTGTTAATTTTGTCACCAATTTGATGCAACTTCAGATTTGTGTTATCCAGAGCTCTTTACACATCAGTATATTATAAAAGTCTATATGCGAATATCTTTACAGAGCCAAATTTAATTTCTGGTTTATTCATGTTGTCAATTTAGAGATGCTATAACTTCATTTTTTTTGGAGGAAGATTAGTCTTGAGCTAACTACTGTCAATCCTCCTCTTTTTGCTGAGGAAGACTGGCCCTGAGCTAACAGCCATGCCCATCTTCCTCTGTTTTATACGTGGGACACCTACCACAGCATGGCTTTGGCCAAGCAGTGCCATGTCCGCACCTGGGATCTGAACTGGTGAACCCTGGGCCACCGAGCAGTGGAACATGCACACTTAACCGCTGTGCCACCGGGCCAGCCCCTACCTTCATTTTTAAAATCTTCTTTAAATCAACTTTATTGAGGTATAGTTTACATATATTTAAATGCACCTATTTTAAGAATAAGGTTCAATAAATTTTGACAAATTTATATATCCATGTAGCCATCACCACAATCAAGATATAGAACATTTCCATGACCACAAAAAGTTCTATTATGCTTCATTCCAGTTGCTCAACCCCAGTCCCAGGGAACATCTGAACTGCCCTCTTAATTAATATATTAGATTTGTATTTTCTAGAACTTTATATAAGTAATATCATATAGTATGTTCTCTCTTGCATTTGGCTACCTTGGTTCAATGTAGTGATTTTGAGATTAATCCATGTTGTTGAATGTATTAAGACTTCTTCTTATTGCTAAGTAATATTTTCATTGTATTGCTTACACATTTGCCAGCTGATGGACAATGTTTGTTTTCCGGCTTTTGCTGTAATAAATAAAGCTGCTATGAATGCTATGTACATTTGAGTACATATCTTTATGTAGACATGTATTCTCATTTTTTAGGGTAAATAGTTTCATTGGTAACCTATATTATGACTTTGCCAAACATTTGAAAATTTTCCATATATCCGTCTGTTTTTTATTTATGGTTGAATTCTGTTGTATTAATAGTATATGCTTTGTGGGATTTGAATTTTTAACATTTTTTTGAGTCTTCTCTTATGGCACGTAATATGATCCATCTTAGTGAATCCTCCATGTGCACTTAGAAAGAGAGTGTGTTCTTTTTTTTGGATACAGTTTTCTATAAATCTCAATTTGAACAATTTGGTTGATACTGTCATTTAAGTCTTCTATACTCAGAGATTTTCTGTTTACTTTTTCTATCCTATCAATTACTGCAAAAGGAATGTTGAATTCTTCAAATATAACTATAGGTTTGTCAATTTCTCCTTTTAGTTCTATCAGAATTTTAATGTACTTTGAAGCTCTGTTATTAGTTCCACATATATTTGATATTTTTATATCTTCAAATAGATCTTTTATTGTTATGAAATTTCTCCTTATCCCTTGAATAGTCTATTTTGAAGTATGCTTTGTCTGACATTATACAGTCCTCCAGCTCTCTTTTATTTAGTATGCATGTTATATCATTTTCTATTATTTTACTTATAACCTTTCTATATTTTTATATTTAAAGTGGATTTCTTATAGGCACCATATTTTTGGTCTTGCTTTTTTTTCATGCAATATGACAATATCTACCACTTAATTGGGATATTTAGACCATATAGGTTTAAGGTGAAATGATAACGTATGTGGTAGGCAAAATAATGGCCACTCAAAGATAATCACATCCTAATCCACAGGGCTTGTGAATATGTTAGGTTACATTGCTAAGGAGATTAAGGCTGCAAATGCAATTGAGGTTACTAAGCAACTGATCTTAAAACAAAGAGATTGACCTAGATTATCTGAGTGGGTTTGATATAATCACAGAGTCCTTAAAACTGTAAGAGGGAGGCAAAGGAGAGAGATGATAGCACAAGGATCTGCCCCAATGCTGATGGAGGAAAGGAGCCACAAACCAGGAAATGTAGGTAGCCTCTATAAGCTGGGAAAGTGAAGCCTTCTCCTATAGATTATCTGTAAAGAACATAGTCCAATGACCCCTATTTTAGCCCACTGAAACTTATTTCAGAGTTTTGACATCTAGATTTGTAAGATAATAAATTTATACCGTTTAGACCACTAAGTTTATGATGATTTATTACAATGGTAAAAAGAAACTAATACCATGTGTCATAGAGACTGCTCATCAACTAGAATTTTTTTGGGCCACACTACTTTGTCATAACCAAAGGTATGCAGGAGGAAGTAATATAAGCCACGTCCAAGTCTGGCCATCTAAAACATCCCATGGCGTCTTCCACCTCTATCTTTCTCTGTTCCTAGTGACTTTTGTGGCCCTGTGTTTCAGGTAGCATAGCTACAGATGGGAGAAGCTTGACTTCATGAACCATCACTTGTAAGAGAACCATTTAGGAGAGCTGCTCTATCCACATTAAATGTAACTTGAGCAAGAAATAAACTTGTATTTGTTAAGCCACTGATGTTTTAGGGTTTAATTGTTGCTGTATCATAGCCTACCTTATTTATAGATATTGAAATAAGTTTTTGATAACTCTTTATTTAAAGTATGGAAATGCTGATAATATGTTTTGTACTAATAAATCACCCTTAAACTGGAAACCAAAGAAACTAGATTCTTCGCTGTTGATACATTGTGACCTCTTACAAATGTAGCTCTACTTTCTCTACTGAAGATCTGACTAAACAAATAAAGATGTCTTTATTTGATACAACATAGAAGAAATACCACCTATGACAAGGTGAAAACATCAGTTAGTTTCAGTCTTAACGACAAAATGTCACTCAGAGTGTCATGGTTTTCATTGCCTTTGATCTTCTGTCAAATGATTAATCAAATCTGACATTAAGTCATTAGATTTTTATGTTATTAAGCCCTAGAAGTATATATTCTTATATTTTAAAATCTAAACTGTCAACTATTCGGATAATTCTTTGTCCAAATGTGTCTATAAGTAGGAATTTATAACTAGTTGTTTTTTTAAAAAAATTATGCAATATCTACTTTGTTATTTGCCTAGGGCAGCTAGATTCAAAAGGAATTTGCAATTCATTTTGGGAAACCAAGCTAAAATTACACAAAACAATTAATAACAATCAAGTTTAAAGGAGGGATAAAAAATTAAGAGTAGTTAAATATAGGTTTTGGAGTCAGACAGACAAGAAATAGTGTCTGTTGGTGATCTGAGCACTTATGAAATCACCCTAATCATCTGTAAACTGAGATAATATCTGTATCATCCTCAAAGCCCTAATAATGAATTAAAATATAATGGCTATAAAGTTCTTAGAACACAATAAACAGTCAACAGATAGTGTAAAGGGTAGTATCTATCATTTCCATCATTATGTAAGCTAAGAGAATCACAGAAAGTTTGTGTAGAAGATGAGTCTTAATCAACGATTTAGCCTCTAGAATAAAATTCAGAGTAGTGACAACAGAGTGGAAAAAGGTAGAGAACTGAAAATAAGAATGATGTGTATGTGTGTCAAGAGGAGGAGAGTGGAAGAAGTAGCAGAAAATGTTAAAAAGAGTGTATGCATCATGCAGAGAGCATAAGCTTTGAACCCAGAAGAATGGAGGTTCAAATTCCACTTCTGTGACTTGGGCAGTTATATATCCTCTCCAAGCTTCAATTTCATTATCTATAAATGGGAATAATATCTGTTTTGGGATTGTTAGGATAATTAAAGTAGAATATATATGCAAAATATTGTAATGTACATATAGCAAAATATTGCATATATTATCTAATGTAATGCCTGGAGCATATTGGGTGCTCAATACTTAAACCAGATTATTAGACATTGGTAAATAAATGGGATGCAGGCCCTTAAAAAATAGAGAAATTAAATCCTGTAATTTTGACTGGTAATTCTTATTTGTAGAAACTGATTGTAACATCACCATGGGGAACAACCTCATCATAAGTCACAAAAAAAGATTTTTAAGCAATTATATAAACAAAACATGAACATTTATGATTGATAAATGAATATAATTCTGGGAAATTATATATAAAAGTTAAAGTTACAAAGATGAAACTTCTCACACACACACGCACAAATTCAATCATGTTTTAGTACCTTCAATATGTAATTTGGTAGATTCACAAATATCTGTTCCTAAATAGGTTATATTTAGTGGGAATGGTATGTAATAACTAAAGTGGTTACAGTACAAAGTGTCCTATGATATTTGACAAAAGTAAAACACAAACTGAATCAAAATGCTAAATAAGGGATAAAATTAGTAATTTATTGTAACAAGTGGGGACTGCAGATGTCTTTATGGAAAAGTTCGCATATGAAGTAGATATTGCAAAGAGCTCTTAAATGCCTCTGCTAAGAAGTTTGGACTTTAGTTAACAGCTAATGGGAAAGATAAAATTTATTTTTTTATCTTTTCTAAGCAGGGAAGTCATCTGACACCTATTTTAGAAAGATTATGTTGTTGGTGGTAAAGGGAGTGGTAAGAACATGGAGGAAGGGTATCTAGTTAAGAAGCTACTGTAATAAAGGAATGAGCTCTGTAGTGGTGGAAATACAAAGGCAAGACAGATGTGAACATTACAGAAGTGGGATAAATGGAGTGTGAAGACTGTAAACTATGGGATGGTGGGTTGTGGTCCTTTAGGGAGGGAGCAAAATTCATCAGAGAAGTAAACATGAGTCCAAAGATCTCCCAGGCTGTTCCGCCCTAGCACAATACCTATGTCTTGGGGAAGAATAAAATCATGATATCCCACATATTCATCTCTGTTAGGTGACAGCTAGAGATGCTATCATAAAGGATAGCTAAATAGTTACATAATTCATAAATTGAATCTCTTGGGTTTTGCCTTCAATGGTTAAATTCCTTATCATTCAGTTCATGTATTATTATTTACTTACATTCATTCCCTATTGCCAGTGTCCTAATAACTTGATTAATCATTTTTATGTCCACTAGATGGAAAAAAAGAATGGTAAAATGGAACTCAAATTAGTTACCCTTGCTACATGCCGGCAATATCCTGAAAAAGTTAATAAGGTGTAGGATTATAAATAGGGTTTAATATATATCCTCTGTTAATATACAATCAAGAGGGGGCCGGCCCCATGGCCGAGTGGTTAAGTTTGTGCGCTCGGCTCCAGTGGCCCAGGGTTTCGTCAGTTTGGATCCTGGGTGCTGACATGGCACCACTCATCAAGCCACGCTGAGGCAGCATCCCACATGCCACAACTAGAAGGACCCACAACTAAAAAATAGTCAACTATGTGGTAGGGGGCTTTGTGGAGAAAAAGGAAAAATAAAATCTTTAAAATATAAATATACAATTAAGAGATGAATATAAATAGGAGGCCTACTGTATTTGATCTTTGGAAACCTTAAGACTTTGGTTCACCTGAACTTAAGATTTCAACATTAACAAGCACGAGAACTTTGCGAATTCTCAGTTACTCACTGCATGGACTTGTAACAATAGAATTCCTATATATGTAAAGGTATGAAATTATTCTTTTTTTTTTTTTTTTTAAGATTTTTTATTTTTTCCTTTTTCTCCCCAACGCCCCCCCGTACATAGTTGTGTATTCTTCGTTGTGGGTTCTTCTAGTTGTGGGTTCTTCTAGTTGTGGCATGTGGGACGCTGCCTCAGCGTGGTTTGACGAGCAGTGCCATGTCTGCGCCCAGGATTCGAACCAACGAAACACTGGGCCGCCTGCAGCGGAGCGCGCGAACTTAACCACTCGGCCACGGGGCCAGCCCCTGAAATTATTCTTTAGAGTCAATCCTTTTGTGATGTCTCACCTGGAAATTATGCCCTGACCTCAGGAGAACTATTACAATATTTGTCAGCATTATATTCATCACCGTAATGGAATTTTACCTTATAAATCAATTAAGCATTGCCTACTTAATATATACTACAGAAAGGGCCTGTAATTTTTATTTTCCCTAATGGATTATTTGTAACAAAAATAAAAATTTTGTTTGAAAAACACTGTTATTTATGGGTTTAATATAAAGAGAAATTAAGTTGGAAGTTAAGCAGTTATTTGCCACCAAACTTCTTAGAGGTAACTCTACGTAACTTGTAGAATTGTTGGTCCTTCAGGATGAATCACAAAGGTAACTTCATGAAGGATGATTCTGTTAGCTCTCTGGTTTATGACAATGTTAATGGGGCAGTGGATATAAGACCGAGTCCATAAGCTGCTCCTTCATGGATTTTTGCTATTGCCTCACAGACCACCACTTATTGAATTAAAAGTCTTTATTACTTCAGGGAGCACATATTTGCCCCAATGATAGGGAGATAACAAAATAATCTAGTAAAAATGAGCAAGTTAGCTGAGATTCTAAATGTATTTCTTATACCTCATAGAAAGATACCATTCTTAAAATCTTTTTTGGTTTTTCAATCATTGCATACATTTTTGAGGGGAAAAAAGGGAAATTTTATGAGTTTAAAAAGCTTGGCTTGGAATATCAAAAGACGTGGGCTGGTAGGTAATGCTTAGATGACAAAATAGGGATGTGTATTGATACACAATCTGACTTTTCTTCCCCAAAAGCAATAAAGTAGATTGATTGGCAGGATGAGCGACAGCTGGGAGCTGAAGAGTAAGAATGAAAGATTATGTTTTAAATTTTGAGAAATGACCTCATCGCTACTTGCTTCTGCCACTTTGATCTATGACAAAAATTTATAACATCGAATATGATGTTATAAACAGGAACCTGTAGGAATCAAAGCTACCTGCATTGCATACTTCAAAGATCATATATTCTGATAAGTTACTTTCTAATAACACATAGAAACAAGACTTTATTTTTTAAAGATTGGCATCTGAGCTAACATCTGTTGCCAATCTTCTTCTTAGCCACTCTGCCATGGGGATGGCCCCTGAAACAAGACTTTAAAATGCAGCTATGTTCAAATTTCTGTGCTGATAAGTTAATGTCCCTTAAACTTATTAATCACATTATTAGTGAATTTAAAAAATGAAAAAATGACTTATAGCTGACAACTTCATAAGCAGAAGAACTCCAAGTTTGGGAGAAAACTGAAAATCAGTTCTCAATTATTTCTGCAATTTATGTCAACAGTAAAACCCGAAGTTTTCACCCCCTATTTTCTAAAGGGGAGACTGAAAGAAGAGATACACACTGCTCATTCATTAACAAGGGGACTGACAAGAAGCAGTTACAATGCAAAGATGAAATTTCCTCCTGTTGAAATTTCTTCCTGAATGTTGTTTCCACATGCAGATCTTTGGCTGCTGTAATATAATAAACACTTTTAGAACTAACATATAACTGTAAAATCACTACCAACATTGACTCAGACTTCAACTCAGGGTGGCAAATAGAGCGATAATTCTTGTCTCCCAACCTCCTAATAACACATGCAGTTTTGTGTTTGAGGCAGAAGGGGCAGGGAGTGGAAGGAAATCGCAAAAGGGAAGGAGAACCAAAGGGGAAAAAAGGGAAAGGAAAATGTGCGAAAACAAGAAAATGGGAGTGTGAGCCTGTGTTTAATGGCTGCTTCTGCTCTCTGGTTACATGCATTCTCAAGAGTTCTAAAGATGGTATATACAAGCAGCAATGCAATAATACCAGAGGAGAATTTCAGTAATTTATTAGGTCCACAACAGCTCTCATTTTCATTATCATCATATTACCTTTTACATTCACTCTTCCCAACCTGGAGTGAAAGATGCAGATTGTAAGTTCCTTTGAGAAAGCACATTGTTTTGTTGCTTAATGTTTCAAAATGAAGATGTATAATGAATCATGCATAACACAGAATTATGGCTTATTTACTGTATTTAGCATCGAACCAGATGCAAGTGTCTAAAGAAAGCCAGGAGAGTCTCTTAGTAGGCACATGCTGTAGCACATGTAGACCTAAATTTATAAACCATAGATATAAGCATTTTTGAATGGAAATGCTAATTGATATTTGACTACAGTGACAAAAAAAAATCATCACTCTAATGATAAATTTCAAAAGTTCCATCAGGCTGAAGCTAGACAAGAGTAAGGCATGCAGAATTTTGCAGTTGCTGCTGGGTTTTTATATTTATTTTTCATTAGAAAAAAAGGGAGAAACAGTAGTATCTAGCCTCATGGAACACATTTCTGGAAGCTGTTTGCAAAGAATACATCAGCAAAAGAACTAACAAATTCTAGTTACATTGTAAAACATTAGATGTTTATATTTTCTTCAACTATTATTCAATATAAAACATTGTTCATAGTCAAAAGAAAAGTCATCCTTACGCCTTTTATCAGAATTTCTCACAATGTTATTTAGACACACTGCCAGCATGCCTTTTTAAGATTGCCTTACAAAGCAGATGTAAAATTCTAGACTGTCTTTGAAATAGGGTTAAAAGAGATTTAAGTTTTATTCCGATAATATACACCTCATGGAAATGGACTCCTGAGTCTTGCCTATATGGCTGAAAATAACTGAACATGAGAATAATCCCATCACTTTCATCCACCTCACGCTCATAAGAAAAAGAACAAATATTTCTAATTATTTGATGTTTGAGAAGAGTACACAATGGACCTTTCATTTTGTGGATATGACATTTGGGTAATTTTGTGGATATGGCATTTGAACAAGTTTGTTACATGTAAAGAAAATCTTTAAATGAGGTTCATAGTATTTACATTGTAATATACCTACTTTAAAAAAAAAAAAAAACATTTCTTTATACCCTCTTTAAAAATTTTGTTGGGCCAGCTCTGGTGTCCTAGTGGTAAAGTTTGGTGTGCTTTGCTTTGGTGGCCCAGGTTCAGTTCCCTGGCATGACCTATACCACTTGTCTGTGGCCACACTGAGGTGGCAGCTCACATACAAAAAGGAAGATTGGAGAGGCTGGCCCAGTGGCATCATGATTAAGTTTACGTGCTCCACTTCGGCGGCCTGGGGTTCATGGTTTTAGATGCCGCCGGAGGTGGACCTACACATGGCTCATCAAGCCATGCTGTGGCGGCATCCCACATACAAAAGGAGAGAGATTGGCACAGATGTTAGCTCAGCAACAATCTTCCTCAACCAAAAAGAGGAAGACTGGCAACAGATGTTAGCTCAGGGCCAATCTTCCTCAGCAAAATGTGCCACACACATACATCTGCACACGCACATTCTTAACTCTTGATAGTGTTAGTAATATAAGAAAAAGTCATAAAATGTCCAATACTTTATTTCATTTTACTGGAAGAACAACAACCACTCATGAAAACTCCTTGTTGTCAAGGGTCAATTGAACAAGTTGAACTGAATTGATTGTGGCCTTAAATCACATTTCCCCTGAGTTCCAACCTTGTATAATTTCTACTCAGCATGCCTACTAGGCTGGATAACTGGAATATTAAACTTTAACATGGCCTAAATAGAATTCTTGATATCTACTTTCTTTCTTCCTAAATTTACTTTTCTTTGAGGCCCCTGCCACTTTTTCAGTTCATGGTTTCTTTCTCTCTCTCTTTCTTTCCTTTTCTTTGCCCTCTTTCCTTCCTTTCTTCCTTCCTTCTCTCTCTGTCTCTCTTTTTTTTGTGTGTAATTGCAACCTGAGACACAATATAAAGCACTATATATGTGTATCTTCCAATACACATTTGTTAGAGTTTTGTCAGGGTCTATTCCAGGGCTGTCCAATAAGAACTTTCTGTGACACTGGAACTACTCTAAAATCTGTGCTATCAGATAAGGTAGCCACTAGCACTCGAAATAGATCTAGTGAGACTGACAAACTGAGTTTTAAATTTTATTTATTTTAAATAAATATAAATAATTTAAATAGTCACATGTGGCTAGTAGCTACTGTATTGGAGAATGCTGGTCTAGTACAAGGAATGGAATTGCTAGGTAATCGTTTATACACATTTAAACATTAACGAATGTCGAATTGCTCTCCAAAATGGATTTCAGTGTTTGTATGCAATACCTTATATATGCAATTATTTATTTCCCCACCGCTTTGGCTACACCTAGTATTATTAGGCTTTTACACTTTCTAAATAATTCAATGGGTGTAAAATAGTATCTCATTAATGGTTTAATTTGTATGTCCCTACACCTAGTATTATTAGGCTTTTACACTTTCTAAATAATTCAATGGGTATAAAATAGTATCTCATTAATGGTTTAATTTGTATGTCCCTGTGTAGTTGTATAATACCCGTTTCTTTATTGGCCAGTGTGGTTTCCTCTTCTTTTAGTTACCTGCTTATTTTTCTACTGAAATATTTACCAGTTTCTCATTAGAAGTTATGCTTATATTATGTTTTTCCAAATAGGAGGTAGGGATCTGTTAGTTTGAGTCCAGCCTGATGATGTTTGAACTTGAATCCACTAAATGAATTTTAAAATAATTTTTTCATGATCCATGAAAAACTAAAGATTTGATCCTGGTTTCATAAGCATACAAATAATTTGAGGCTGAGTCTTCTCATCAACAAAAATTATAACTGTTCTAAATGATGAACTTTTCATGTTCATGAATAGCATTTTGAACATTTCTCCGTTTTATTTCCCAGTTGGTATAGATATGTGTGTATGTATACACACACACAGATACGTACACTATTGTAGATCACACCTTTTTCACCTACTATATTTTTAATTGATTATTGTTGGTGAATAGAATGATGCTCATTTTTAAGATGTAGATCTTCAATTCAATATACATAGCGAGTTACAAAACTGTGAGCTAATCAAGAAGTATTGTGTTAAGCCACTGAGTTTATGACAATTTGTTATGCAGCAATAGAAGACTAATACAATTGACTTATTTTTAACTTTAACGTGAACATAACTAAAGCTCTACAATTAAGTAAGGTATTTTCTTTGTGGTCTTAGCAAGTATGTTTTATCAAATTAAGGAAGTTCCTTTCTGTTTCTCATTTATGATTGCTTAAATTAAAAATCAACATAGAAATATATTTAATGTTTTTTCTGTAACTATAATATAATTTTATGGTGTTTCTCTATGAATATGTAGCTCTGGGTGTTAGTATTGTCAGATTTTCTCATACTGAATTTTCACATATCAGGACAAATCTTCCTCAGCAAAGGAAGATTCCTTGCATTTATAGATCATGATTACTTGTTTCATTATCATGTTATATTAAGCTAACAATTTGTGCTTGTCACTAACTGGGAATCTAGCTATGGTGCATGTTTTCCCTTATTTTTCTGTTCTACTGGACAATACTCGAATCATCTAAAGGAGATGAGCAGAGATGCTTAGACAGGTATGCTCAGGGTGATATCCTATCCAGAAATTGTAGCTGTTTGCTTTTGAAATACCTCCCAGCCCAAGGACCTTGGAGTAAATAGAAAGATGGTGAGATATTGTCATAGACCCAGGAAGCAGATTCAGAGAGAGTTGAGCATGCAGTTTAGTATAAACTAACACCTGTGAAAGGAAAGGGAAGAAAGCAGGACTGGGCAGTGGGAGAAGTGAAGCTACTGTGCAGTCCCAACAGCAGCGTCAGCTTGGGGAGCTCTGGAGTTTGAGCGGCTCTTCAGAGCTGTCCTGAGCTGGCAGGAGGTGACCAAACTTTCACATACCTATGTTGTTTAACCATTGCGTATGGGTCACCCCAGAAAGGGGCATGCCCTTGAGTAGGGTGGCTCTCTGCAGCTGAGACAATCCCTGAAGGAGCTGACAGTGGAAAGTCGCCTACTGTCAACACTCCTGTCAGCTGGGGCATCAAGTTCTTCTGTGAAGAGAGAGGTGGGTTGAGCACCGACAATATCCACCACAGATGTGTATGAAGAGATACTGAGAAAACTTCTTCAGGCCTGAATGACCTCTTTAGACAGGGGCAACACTGTTTTGGGCTGACTTATATGGAATGACCAGGTACTCCAGAACAATCTCAGGTACATTGAAAGGGACCTAGCATGTTACAGTAGATATAAAAATACTATGCATTGTTTTATAGACCATATCTCTAAATTATTTAACAGAGGCATTTGCAGAGTGACTGTTAGACATTTTCAGTGTTTAGAGTTTCTTTCTTCTCTAAAGCCTGTTAGACCTATCATTGGCCAAAATAAACTGGTGATAAGCAGGGAATTAGCAAATATCCTGAGCCAGAATTACTCAAACTGCAAATTTTGAAAAAAAAAAAAAGGTAAGTATCTTTTGCTGCCTGAGGTTTCAGTTGCTACAATGCCTGCCTTCCTCCAGTGCCGTGCCACCTGGGTGGTGAGGACAGGACAATGTCAAGTTTAGCCCCTCACTTCTCTCCTAATCTTCACTTTCTCTTTGGTTCAACCTCAAATGCCTACTGGATAAAGAGGTTGTTTATTCTGTTCAACCTAAGAATTTGATTTGAAGAGAGGAGGAGTAGCCAGGGAAAATTTGATTTATGCTAGACCTACATTCAAGGACCCTATTGCAGAATAATATGCTTTTTTTAATGAGATAGCAGTGACATAACTGGGGGTACAAAATGGGCAGGGTTTGTGGTTTGGCCACAGGCTTGTAGTCCACAGGCCAATGCCTTAAGTCTCTGCTCATTTGTTAGCAGACTTCAGATCAACTCATTTCACCTGTGTTGGATTTATTGTTCCAGTCTCCCAAAATGGAAATAATAAACTATATTGTTGAGACTTATATCACAATTTCACAGTTTCTTTCATTCATTGAATTCAAAGAACTTTCCATATATTATTTCACTTATTTGTATCTCTATAGAAGGGGCATGTCTTTCATTAAAACGTTTTATTGATGGATACATCTGAAGGATGAGGAAGTAAATGAATTACCTAGATTCAGCATTTTAACAGTTAATGTGGCCTAGATTGAAAACCCAAGTCTTTCAGATTAAGGCACACTCATTTGCCACATTGCCAACAGACATATATTCTGTTAACTATCTGATTGACAAATGGTTATATCCTTAATAGGTAGCCCAATTCCAAGAAAAAGTTTAGCTCATAAACCTTATTCCATCTCTTGCTTTTATGGTTTTCCTATCAGTTTAAAATAGTTTTGATTTGGTAAGTGATAATTTCTTCCTTGCCAGAAACTTTAATCCTTTCTATTTAGCTCTCAAATTTCAATATAAACACATCGAATGCAAATCTTACCTAAAGTTCACGTTGCTGAAAAGTAGAGACATTCTCTTTACTCATGTAAAATAACTCCTGTAAACATCTGAAACTATTGAGTCCCATAAATTTTATCTTCCAAACAGAAAGACTGTACATGAATTAGATTGCTAAAAGTATAAATAGGTAATAAGTTAAAACAGGCTAAGTTGTTATTGATATCCATAGCCTAATTTAGAATATGACAACAATGATTTCTCTTATATTTCTTTTTGAAGACAAATAAATAGGATGTAGAGGAGATTCAATATTTTTTAATAGTCAGAGCACCCTTAGATAAGATTTTTTAAAAGACAAAAATAAGACTGTAAGAAGACCACTGATCTAGAAGACTCTTAGAATAAGCAGGAATTTAAGTCATGCTATTCTTCCTTAGATTAGTGTACTGATATACTGTGTATTGAGAAATGCCGTGATATGATGTAGATTAGAGTTGAAATACTCTCACTCCTGGGTATTTGGAAGACATTAGATTCTAAGTTTCTGTTTAACTAAACTTAAGGAATCATATCATTTTCTCTGGGTATTATTTGGCTTTAACACTAAGGTAAAGTAGCCCTCCCTAATCTGCAGTTGTGCCTTCCGCAGTTTCAGTTACCCACGGTCCTAAAAGTATTAAGTGGAAAATTCCAGAAATAAACAATTCTTAAGTTTTAAGCTACACACTGCTCTGAGCAGCGTGATGAAATCTCCCCCAGTCCAGCTCTGTACCACCTGGGACGAATCATCCATTTGTCCAGTGTGGCACACTGGATACAGTGCCCGCCCGTTAGTCAGTAGCTGTCTCGGTTGTCAGATGGATTACCACGGTATTGCAGTGCTTGTGGTCAAGTAACCCTTATTTTACTTAATAATGGCCCCAACGCACAAGAGCAGTGATGCTGGTAATTTGAATAAAGAAAGAAAAAGCTAGTATGCTGAGCTTGCTGAAATCTGTGGTAACTTTTATTACAGTATATTATTATTTTATTATTATTGTTGATCTTTTACTGTGCCTAATTTATTAACTACACTTTATCACAGGTATGTGTGTATAGGAAAAAACTTAGTATATACAGGATTCAGTACTATCCAAGGCTTCAGGCATCCACTGGGGCTCTTGGAAATTATTCCCTGTGGATAAGGGGCGGGGGCGTGCTGCTACATGCAAATCTCCTCCTAGTGTTGCTTCACTAAACGGTGGCCTCAACCATAAGACTCAAATGGGAGAATGCATGTGAAAATGCATTCTACGCACAAATCCACCATGCCAATGCAGGGATTATTTTTTTTTATTGTCCTTACATATGATGCAATCCTGACAAACCCATTCAGAATGGTATGTTCATTAATAACACATAATTCTAGAGACAAAGACTCAAACTTTATTTTTGCCTTAGAGAATTTCTTTGATGCTTGGCTGCTCGCCTAGATTTGTCTACCCAGAAGTTAAAACCCTGAAATTCACAGAAAGGAAAACAACACTATTCTTTTTTTTTTTTTTTTAAAGATTGGCACTGAGCTAACAACTGTTACCAATCTTCTTTTTTTCTTCTTCTCTTCTCCCCAAAGCCCCCCAGTACATAGTTGTATATTCTAGTTGTGAGTGCATCTGGTGGTGCTGTGTGGGCCTTCACTTCAACATGGCTTGATGAGCAGTGCCGTGTCTGCATCCAGGATCCAAACCAGCAAAACCCTGGGCCGCCAAACCGGAGCGCATGAACTCAACCACTGGGCCATGGGGCCCGCCCCAAGTATGATACTAATACTCACTGAGTATTAAATTCAGGGAGATTACTACAAAAACTGATAAGAACATGTGCCAATCCCTTGCTTCAATTTTAAAACACTATGCTACTTTCTATGCTCATTACCTATTTTCCTTTTGTTTTACCTAGCTTTATGTATGCCCTTACTTTACCATAGGATTTATTTCCATTTGTGGAATTTTCTAAACTATATGGAGAAAGCCTATTTCTGGGCCTTCATCAGAGTTCTTCCCTAAGACTATCAGAATGGGTTAAAACTGGAGTTTGGAATCTCTGTTAGTGGAGATTGGCTATCCATTTTTTACAGTGTAATCTAATACTAATAAAATTAATCGTTAAGCTTGAGTACCCTCCAGCTCACATCAAAAGCCTCCAGCCTACCATTCCAATGGTAAACTTTCAGCATGGTGTTCCAGTCGATAGTATCTAGATATTAATTAAATCCATGGCCATTTCTTTCTCCAATAATAACCAGTTTCTAACAGCAGGTGCTGTTTTTGTTGGTTTGTTTTATTTTTACTTTCTGTGTTTATTCTTCACACTCCTTACCTCTGATTTCAATTTACTAATTATCACAATTTAACAGTTCAGTTTTAAATATTTGAAGCATACATATCTAGAAATTAATTAAAGAACATTCTTTATTTCAAAAATATAAGCCTACGTTTAAGAAGCTAAAAACATGGCCGTGCTCCCAGTTTAAACCGTCTGACTTCAGGGACATAATTACAGGCAGAAGCTGTGACTTAGGTCCAATTACACGCTGGGCCCGAGCTGGGTGCCTCCTGTTTCTTCAGAGATGAATAGCCAGATTTAGAATTTAAATTGTCAGCTCAAAGAAAACCAGAGTATATTTGGTTTCTTCTAGTTAAAGCATCATATGGGAAACCAGAGGGGCAGACTCTCATGTCATTCACTTTTTGCCCGGAGCTTGACCCTAGCCTACATTCCCGAGAAACTAACACACTTCTTCTCAATTACTTATCTTTGCATTTTATGAAAATACCTTATTGCCAGAACATGTTTCTGTTCAATATAAATGAATGTAACTCTTCTCCCACATTGCATATATGGGTAGGATGTGGAGAGGGGGAGGGAAATAGAGGGGAAAGCGAAAACCCCTTTGAAATTATATAGTAATTAGTTTCTCTATTTGAAAGCTCTAAGTTTCGTTAAACAGCAATGGTAACCAGCAGTAAACTGCCACTCCTGGGAGAGGGAAAAATGTCAAATTTCATTCTGAAAAGACTTTTGCAAAAACACAGACACAGTCAATTCAGTTTTATACTCAAGATTTATTTCATACCAGTCAAGCAACTCAGGATTAATTCAAACCTGTCTCCCAGATGCAATGAGTGTGAAGAACTAGAACTTACTGTCATCTGATTTTGCAACATCTCACCAACTCTAAATATTGTATACAGATGGCAGAAACAATATTATCCAAAAACCTGTGTTCAGGAAGCCTCAGCTCAAGAAAACACATGCTGGTATAACGTTGTAAGTGTGTGTGTGTGTGTGTGTGTGTGTGTGTGTGTGTGTGATTTTCTTTTTGGTGATCCATTTGTGTGTATACACATCTCCGTTTCTTTATGACATAAATGTAATAAAATGGGAAAAAAAAATTTAGCCTTCTTAAAAGGAAGGTCTTACTGCCAAATTCTATGTGAAATGATTTCACTTACCACTACAAGAGGTGACATATTTGAAAAATAGTATGAGTCCTTTGAAACTACGCTAAGAAGTCTCAGAATTAATTCAATGGATAATTAATTGGTTAAATCACAACATGCATATTACAATTAAAATAGTAAATAATTTCATTCACTATCTGGCTTTTCCTTGTGAACTGACAAAGATCCATTGTAGAATACGGAATCAGGGAACCTACTACATACATATTTACAGATATTTATAGTCCCTCTAATTCCTTTCAAGGTGAATTTGAATAAAATAGTTTTAAAAAAAGTCATTACTTCCCAGAGAAGGTATACAGATGGCAAATAAATATATAAAAAGATGCTTCATATCATATGTCATTAGAGAAATGCAAATTAAAGCAACCATGAGATGTCACTACACACCTATTAGAATGGCCAAAATCCAGAACACTGACAACACCAAACGCTGGTGTGGATGTAGAACAACAGGGACTCTCATTCATTACTAATGGGAATGCAAAATGATAACAGTCACTTTGGAAGACAGTTTGGTCTTTTCTTATAACACTACACATATTGTTACAATAAGATTCAGCAGTTGCGCTTCTTGGTATTTATCCAAAGGAGCTAAAAACTGTTGTCCACAGAAAACTTGCACATGGATGTTTATAGCAGCTTTATTCATAATTGCCAAAACTTAGAAGCAACCAACATGCGCTTCAGTAGGTGAGTGGATAAATAAACTATGACATCTAGACAATGGAATATTCAGTGCTAAAAGGAAATGAGCTATCAACCCGTGAAAAGACATGGGGGAAGCTTAAATGCGTATTACTAAGTGAAAGAAGCAAATCTAAAACGGCTACATACTGTATGATTCCAGCTATATGACGTTCTGGAAAAAGCAAAAATTTGGAGAAAGTAAAAAGATCAGTGATTTCCAGAGGTTAGATGAGGACAGGGGTTGAGGGATGAATAGGCAGAGCACAGAGGATTTTCAGCATAGTAAAAATGCTTGTATGATAATACAATGATGGGTAATGGTCAGTATACATCTGTCTAAACCCATAGAATGTACTGCATCCTAAGAGACAATCCTAACGTAAATTATGGACTTTGGGTGATTACCATGTGTCAATGGAAGTTCTTCCCTGGTGAAAAACATGCTATTCTGGGGAGTGATGCTGATGATGGGAGGCTATGCACATGTGGAGGCAGGGAGTATATGGAAACTCTCTGTACTTTCCCCTCAATTTTGCTGTGAAGCTAAAACTGCTCTAAAAAAATAAGGTCTTTAAAAAAAAAGATCAATAACCTTTCTTTGATAAGGGAGGTACTAGAGTTGATATGTTATAAATTAGGATCAAACACAAAAATCATGGAATGATGTGATTCATATAATGTTATAATAGATAATAATGATAGTTAAAACGTATGCTTAATAATCATCTGAACCAATTCCCTTCTCTTGTCTCCCACCCAGCCAATAACAACAACCAAAATTAGTGAAATTTTACTAGCATTATGCATTGCATTGAATGAGTATCTGGTTGATATATATAGAGAAGTGCTTTCAAGTGAGTGTGAACTACCCTTGTTTGGGGCCCTAGAACATCCAGACTGACAAGGTGGCACATACTTGACCTTTAAATATTTGTTAAATATTAATTTATTATAAAATATGTAAAATTTTAAATATATAATTATAAAAGATTATAAATTAATTATAAATATAAAAATATTTTATATTTAATTATAATTTTATATTTTAATTATATAGCATATAAAAATAAACTAATATTTATTAAATATAAAAACTGTTAGTTAATTTCTTCTTACTCTTTCGTATGGCAGCCAGCTCCTTCTACACTGCTCCACCAAGGGTGAGACATGTTGCTTGTCCTGTATCTCCTCAGAAAGGCTTGTCCATCTTTGGAATCAATAAACCTGACTTAGGTTTATTAGCCTCAGCTCTCTGACGGGCTCAAGAAAAGTTATGATTCTACAGATTGTCTGGATTTTTCTTGTTGTAAGTGACGAAGAGACAGTTTGGGCAGTTTTCTACATCCTATGCAGAAGTGGAAGTGACCTCATAAACATTTGCCCATATTTCTTGTTGTTGTAAACATTGTTTTCAACGGGTATGTAATATTCCATTGCAAATATTTGCCACAATTTACTTGACTATTCCACTGTTGCTGAACTTGCTTTTTTCCCAGTTTTTTTCTTTTTTATCATTAAGAGAGAATATTGTGGGGCTGGACCCCATGGCCGAGTGGTTAAGTTCACGAGCTCCACTTTGGCAGCCTGGGGTTTCACCGGTTTGGATCCGAGGCACGGACATGGCACCACTCATCAGGCCATGCTGAGCTGGCATCCCACATAACACAACTAGAGGCACTCACAACTAGAATATACAACTATGTACTGGGGGTCTTTGGAGAGAAGAAGAAGAAAAAAAAAAGAGAGAAGATTGGCAACAAAAGCCAGCTCAGGTGTTAATCTTTAAAAAGAAAGAAAGAAAGAATACTGCAATAAGCATATTTATGTACACAATTTATTTTTTACTCAGGATAATATCTTTAGGACATGTTCATAAATGCAAAATTACTTGGTTAAAAGAGAATAGGGTCAAACTGCAGTCTGAGGGTTTGAATCAAATTCCTCCATTGATTTCCTGTATTGCTTTCAGGTAATTAAACCCTCCAAGCATATTTTGTAAAGTATTTTCACTTTTTTAAAATAAGAATAATAATAATATCTATCTTATAAAGTTTCTGTGATAAGTAAATGAGACAACCCACATGCAGTGCCTGGGAGTGGATCGTCATAGGGTAAGCATGCAGTTATTGTTAGGTATTATAAAACAATTATGAATTCTTTTACAGATTTTGCAAATGACTTTCCAAAATGATTGTAGAAATTCGCATTGTACTAACAATACATAACAATAAAATCCTGCCTTTTTAAATACTTGATTTTTTATTTACCCAGGAAATACAGTTCTCATATATACTTTGTTTTATAATCACATATGTAGAATGATATAGTCAAAATGCCATGGCTACATATGAGGACAAATATACTTGGGTTCAAATCCTCATTCTGTATTTGCAACCAATATGGACTTGGGAATTTTTCTTTACTTCTCTAATTTTTCAGGTTCCTCAGTCTTAAAGCGGAAATAATTATTTTCTAGTCATTGCAGGGATTAGAAATAATATAGGCAAATAACTTAGCACGTATTACATATTCAAAATGAGGTTCATTTTTAAGCACATGTTAGAAATGCCTTGCGATCTGATGTCCAGCTGCAAGCCAAACTAATCTCATTAGAGTCTTTGGGCATGCCCCCTAGGCATCGATATTTTTTACAGCTCCTTAGATGATGTAAACAGCCAAGGTTGTCAGCTATTGGGTATTATATCCTTATCCATGTTACATGGCTTAATAACAACTAAAATGTATAAATGACTTTTACAATTTACAAATCACTTTCATAACTGTAATTTTGTTTGGCTGCTACAAAAGCTTTGAGGCATTTTTATTGAAAATTCCTACCTTGTTTTTAGAAAGCGAGTGGATTCTGAGCTATGATAATGAGTAATGTTAACAAAAGTCCATTGCTCTATCTGAGATTCAGCATATTGCATATGTTGGTTCACACAATTGTCGCTGAATCTGTTTGCAAATCTCTTGTTACATTTATACTGTGTATGACAACATTCCTAACACAAATTCTTCGTGCCAGGGCCAGTCAAATCCTTCAACAAAATCTTTGAAGATATTAAGTTTTGCTTCCTAGTCGGTGACATGATCTTATACCAGCAAGTTGCAAATACTCCAGTTTTGTCTGTAAAACTTTCCCTTCACTTTTCTTATGAACACCAGGAATCTAGGTCTATAGACATTAAAAACATTTAAGAATCTTGCAAAGAGGAAAATAATCGGGTGGGATTTCAGCGACAGAGATCTTCACATAGAATCCAAGAGAAAAGGCCCTGTTGATGAGTGAAGAGGTGGTTTCTGGCTTCTGCCTTAATACAGGGACCAGGCTTAAGGCACTTTGACGTAATTCCAAAATCAAAGAAATGTTTTCTCTCCGCTAGTGAATAAGTTAAATCTCTTTTTTTCCTCTAACCTTCTCTGTGCTATTCTATGCACCACTAACGTAATCAAAAGGAAAGATTTTTGTAAAACAGTGTCATATGCCACTTCTCTGCGCTATCTGAAAAGCTATAGTAAGCTTCTCCTGACCCCTCCATATATGACTGCTTGATTTAGACTTGGTCATATTGCCCTGTAAGTTTTTACAGCTCGGCTCTCAAATGGATTTTGCATCTTTACCTCTCTTAGCTTAGAAAAAGCTCTCTTTCTGACTGCTGAAAAAGTACACGTTTGAGGCTCTTTCAAAGATATATGGGGTTCCAATATACTTGTTAAAATAAGGATATTGGTGACATAATGATATGGCTTGAAAGGAAAACCATATACGTTTAATAGAAATATTATACCTTTAATAGAATAAGATACATCAACACCACTAGCCAGTTTTTTAATATCTATAATGTAAAACCCCTGGCTGTGTTTTGCCAATAAGTATGACTATTTTGATTGATCCTTATCATTCCTACCCCTAAGTGTCCTTGTATCCTATTTTTAAATAAGATAATTTCAAGAAACATAAGACACATACAGAATAAAATTCTGCTGCTGATTCAGTTTCCTTTACATCTTAACCCAACAGTGATGTGTTGAAAATTAAGACTCTGCACTCTATAGTATATATTCTAATTATACTTTCATAAATCTGAGTGAAATGTAATTAAAATGGACTTATTATAGAGCTACAACATGAAAGGTCTATTATGTTAAGTGCCACATTATAGAAAATGTAATTGACTTCTTAACAAAACCAGGAACTCTTCTGTAAAACCAAGAAAATTAGCTTATATGCTGGGTAGATTTATTAGCAGTTAATCTTATCCTAGGCTAAGAATTTGGAAGAACATTACTAAATGTACAGTGATTTCACTTCCTACCCCAGAATTGTTTCTACTCATAGTTCACTTAGGGAAAAGCAGGCTGATTGTTTTATTTATTTCAATACTTTGTTCTCACTCAATCTGTATTTTGAATATACCTTGTGAGTATTGCTCTGATGTTTCATGCTGGTACATTGTAGCAGGATTATTGCTGTAGACCTAAGGAAAAAAAAATACCAACACAGAGCACAAGATGGTGCCTCATGACATTGCACTTCCGAAAACATAAATTTTCCTTTAGCAGAAGCACAAAATACTTTTTGTTATTGCGGCTAAATTCTCATTGACTAAAATAAGGACTTAGCCTGCATTCAACACCACCTGCAATTAGTTATTCAAGCTTCCTATGCAAGGCAATTTTTTTTATAAAGACTAGCACAAGCAAAAAGATTACTTTATTTCTTCGTCTCTTTCACTCTGTCATTGAAAATCCAGAGAAGGATTAATAGTCCTTCAGCAAAAGTGTTCTTCATAAGTCAGACACTCTTGGTTAAAACAAAAATTTTGATGAAATATTTAGTATGATTCAATAATAATAATATCATCATGCACCACAAAATGACATTTTGGTCAATGATGGACCACATACACAATGGTGGTCCCATAAGATTAGTACCATATAGCCTAGGTGTATAGTAGGCTATACCATCTAGGTTTGTGTAATACACTCTATAATGTTCACACAACATTGGACAAAATTGCCCAACAATGCCTATCTCAGAATGAATCCCCGTCCTTAAACAGCACATAACTGTAAAAGCTAATGTGTATGTAGAGTTGTGTTTTTCTTCCCAAAATGTGCAACAATCATTTGACGTCAAAAGCTGATCAACTGTTTTTAATTTGGGGATAAAGTAAGATGAAGCTAATTCTATGCTCAAAATAGGTTAAATCATGGGTTAGTTTGCTCAGGAGAGATAGTTGTTTATCAGGATTATAATTTCTACATCTATAAATATCTTAACTGTGCAAACAAATTAATCAAATAGTCTGCCTGTACTTTTTACTGTAGATATGATAGTTTACACTTGACACTTTCCAGTTAGTATCAAGCAAAACGTTGCTGGTCAGGAGTCTCTAGGGATATCTGAGTTCAAGCTTTTATTTTCCTTTCTAATATCTGACAATTTACAATATGGGCTTTCTCCTGGACACCTCTTTGTTACTGCCAGAATGGCTGCCCCAAGGAACATGGAGTGGCTAACTCACAGTTTGCCTTCAGTAAATTTACATGATCTGGTTGTTTTCAGCAAAAACAACGATGTGTGCAGGATTTAGTCAGCGATGGCAGCAATGTGCTAATTCGTCACTTTGTGGTCAGAATAATTGTATAGGCTCCAAAGTAGATGTTGTAATCTCAGTGAAAATTTGCCATAATAGGAGAGTCTGGTCATTTATGAAGAGCTAAAAGCCAGCAAAGTGATGACTAAGATCTCAGTGGTGAGATGATAAACCCTAGGGACTCAACAGGACATTTTCTCTTCTCTCCAAAGACTTCCCTCCAGGTGAAGAAAGAGTATTATTTGTAAAAACTATCAGTTTGTCCTCAGTCAAGGTCATGAGCATTTCAGCAATAAATGCACAAAATGGATGTACTGCGTTCTTAACATTTTCATGTGCTAGAGACACAGACATAATTTACTTGGCAGTAATAGCAAGCTATCACAGACAGGGCAGAAGTATTTTCAAGGAGATTGAATCCATGCTCTGCACAATTAAGCAGTGCTACCCACTCAGTGAGAATGCTTTATAGTGTCTTATATTTTCGTAACAGACTGACTGTTTGGTAAATTTAAATGAAAGGTTTAGTGGGTACAACAGTGACTGACCTGGCTAATGAGATGTTAAATCAAAGAAATAAAGAAAGAAGGAAAGAAAGGAAGGAAGGTAGGAAGAATAACTTATTTAAATACAAATCACAATTATAAAAAGACAGAGGCTACATAGTGGTTTAGACTAATCCAAGGCTGTGCTTTGACTTATAAAAAAGGAGAAAAATCTATTAGATAAGGACAATAAATATGTCTTATGGCTATTGGGATATAATGTTGCAGTAGCTTTGCTATAGTTTCAAACTCAAAATGCACAGGATTAAGTTTTTAATTTATTGTTCCAATAGAATTCTTGCAAAACATTTGAAGATATACAGTTGCATTGGCTGGAATTGCCATCATGAACCCAAGTTTGAAAACCATGATACAATATTAGCATAAGCTAGCATTTAAATATTATGATTAAAGTCTTTTCTTTTGCCAAAAGAAGCACTTTCTGTTGTAGATGTATTTTTCAAATTAAAGAGTATAGGAAGGAAAGGAAAGCAATAATATTTTTGCAGTGCCTACAATGTGCTTTGGTGCAGTCTATATTTTATCTCCTTTAAGCATCACAGTGATTTTACAAGGTAGGAATTAACGTGCCTAGTTGATACAAACTGAGATTCAGAGAAATGTCTAACTTTGCTACTAAGTGAGAGAAGTAGGATTTGTCCTATAAACTTGTTTTTCCCAAGTCTACTGAATTATTATGAGTAGAACTGCCATGCATCTGGTCAACAAACCAAGATTAAACATAAATATATTAATCCATGCAGTGCTTGGTGCAATACCTAATACAAAGTGAGCTTCCTATAATTTTTTGATGATCATGATGATCATATTGGAATTCTCCTTTGCATCCAAGCAGTGCTACGCTTCTCTTCATATTATCTACCTAACATCTCTCTTAGAAGTTCCTGTCTTCAGGCCATTATCACTAAGTCTTAATTCAAGCTCCTGCCATCTCTGGTTTGATTATCATAACAATGTCCAAATGGTTTCTTACCTTCTAGTTTTGCCACATCTCCCCAAAGCCATTTCCGTTCTTCATATTACTGTCACCACGGATTTTATAAAATGAAGCTTACGTTATGATCCACTGCTTAAGACCTCACAATGGTTCCAAATACAGGTCCTTCCTTTCATGATATAAATGCTCTTATTTCATATATATATATATATATATATATATATATATATAAAAATTATAAAACCTATTATAATTATTATAAAAACTATTTTATATATAGTATTTATTTATTTAGCAGACTAAAACTATGTATGTATATATAAAATCTGCCCTCTTGTTAAACATGATCTCTTAGCACTCTCATTTCTCAACAGAAAAGTTAAAATTCTTACATGGTATAAATGGTTCTGCCCTGGGTTTACCTATTAAACATTATCTCTTACCACTCTCATTCAGCTTATATTCTAGCATCCTAAAATCCAACTTTCAGTTCCTCAAATCTCCCATAATATTTCATGGTTTCATGCCTCACAGAGATTCCTTTGATAAATCTACTTATTGAAAATATACATATATATTTAAATATAAAATATAAACATTGCTTATGTGCAAAGGCCTGCCTGAGAGGTGAAATTCCAACCCAGAAGAGTTATGGGGAAAAAGAAAGTGAGGAGAGGAGGAGGGAAAGCAAATACTTTGGAGTATGATACCAATCTGGCCATAGAGGTATATGAAAACCCAATTGATTATTTGTCATGAGGAATGTCTTCTAGAAAAGCTTTGAATCACATTACCTCAGTATAGTTTATTAGGAGGAGGAAGGGGAAAATATTTACCTGCTAGATCCTTAGAGTTTCCTCTCTCTCATTTTAAAATATTCTCCCTGTGGGCATTAAATCTCTGCTCTTCTGGATTGTCTTCCCCAGCCTGTCCAGGCAATTGCCAGACAGGGTAGATGGGACATCCTGAGGCTGAGCACTTCCAATGAGTCAGAAAGAGGTTCAATAGAACAGAGTCTATGTGCATCCAATTCATGAGACTTCAGTACTAGCAGTACTCTGTCATGAGAGCAATAGGGTCTATGCTAAAATTTCAGTTCTTACCCCAAGGCAGGCTGCCACCATAGGTAGTGTCAGGAGAGGAAACGAAGGCAATGACATCCAGTATTCTTCAATAAGTAAAAGGCTGAGACTTAAAGAGGCAAACAAACTCAGTCTGCTACACTCCATCTCTTGTGCCTTTCAGATCATCTTGTAGCCTCTTATAATGTCTGTATCTCATATGAGAACAGAAGGCCATCATAACTTTACTAACAGGGAATGCATGGTTCTCTCTCTTTAAAAATATTAATAAACTTTAGCAAACTAAAACTATAGTCTACAATACTGCATCTAGCCCCAGAGCCAAAACTGATATTTGTCATTTCCCTCTTCCACCCACCATTGAAGATTTCCCCCTTAATTGGCCATCATGTTCTCTCATCTTGTTTGCTTGCTTTCTGGAGTGACCTAGATGTTAAATTCAAACTCAGCGAAGTTTCTTAGTTGTGCAGATATCTATTCACAGTTTTCACTGGTAGCGGGAGTACCAAAGGACATCCTGGTGAATTACCTGGGTTCCAGATCTACTTCTCTCTTTCTCCATTATGTAATCGTAACTGTAGGTCTTTCTAGTAAACAAAGTTAATCTTCCTTTCGACTAAAGTAACTCCATTCTTTGCCTGCTAGTCTCTTAGCACGAGAAATCAAAAGTAATCAGGTGATAGTTACAGCTATAAGTTGAATGAAATCCTTATTACATTCTCTGGTGGAAGTATTCTCCAGCTTGACAAAGAATCAAGGCCTCTCTCTAAGCTGAAATTGAAGCTTGAAATTGAAATACCATGAGTAAAGTCATTAGCTATCCTAGTGAAGAGGTCATTCTTACTTGTACTCATAGGTTTTAGATCCATCTATTCTAGCTGTCCCAGATGCAGGAAACTATATTGGCCATTGGTTTAGATCATATACTACATCCTAAAAGATAATATTCAAAACCTTATGTGTTTAAGCTAAGCTGATCCAATAACCGAGTCTCAGGCTTCATAGGCAGTTCCATCCATCTATCAATCTGGCTGCTTCTCCAGTAAATCCTTTGGCCATGTATCTATTGATGTAACTAATTTATCATTGAATCATCCTTTGAAATGAAACAGTATTGTAAGGTATTATGACAAAAATAAATCTGGTATTTTGTTTAGTCTCAGTTTCAGGTGCTGATGGAGGCACTAATGATGGAATATGCATTAGTTTCAGTAAAGAAAAAGTGTTCCATCCAGCAAGGTCAAAATGGTCCAGCGTAATCAACCGGCCACCCGGTAGCTATTTGGTCTCATTGGAGAACTGTACCAAATCAGGGGTTCAGTATCAATCTCTGCTGCTGGAAGTTTGGGTATTCATCAGTTGGAGTAGCTAGATCAGTGTAGGTATGGGAGTTCATGTTGCTGGGTCAGGGTATAGCTTCCAATTTTGTCACAATGATTACTCTGTTCATAGATCCATTACATAAACACTAAGGTGCCACGTAGTAATTTCCATAGGAAAAGTCATTTTGTCTACTTGGTTGTTGAGAATTTCCTCTGTGGTGGCTGCTTTCTTGTAGTCATCTACACAGGATGCAAAGATCTAAAGACTTAGTGCCTATTATTGTAGGTCTATCCACATGCTTCTTCCTCAACCTCTTTTCCTTTACTATTTCAACGTTTTTTTCGGGCTTCTGACCAACTAGCCAAGGTATTCATTATTCCCCAGAAGTGTATATCTGTATCGATGACCATTACTTCCTCCATATGAAGTGGATGTTCAAGTGGAATGCTCACATATCTAGCCACTGGAAGAAAGTTTCCTTACCACTGTTTTTAAAATCATCCTTTATTGTTACTATAATGTAGCAACAGATCAATTCCAGCTAGTATCATCATATCATGCATAATTACATGTTGTCCCATAGTCGGGTATATTGTCTCTACTAGAACACAGTAGCTGCAGCTTAATATATTAATTTAATAAACCTTTTTAAGTAAAAAACACACTAGTAAATAGCCCATGATTAAAAGATGAAGTCTTAAGGGAAATGTTAAAAATATATTGAAGTGAATATAAAGGAAAATACACTATAACAAAATTTGTAAGACATGTCACAAGTCGTGTTGAGAGGGAATCTTACAGTATTAAATGCATAAATTAGAAAAGAAGAAATAATCCTAGCTTCTATCTCAAGAATATAGAAAAGCAAAATAAACCTAAACCAAGTAGAAGGAGAGAAATAATAAAGATAAGAGCATAAATCCATGAATTTGAAAACAGGAACAATAAATAAAACAAATACAATAAAGATCTAGTTTTTTTGAGAAAGGTCAATAAAATTGGCAAAACTCTGGCAAGACTGAACAAAAGAGAGAGAGAGAAAATACAAATTGCCAATACTTTCAATGAAACAGAGGATATGACTACAGAACCTGCAGACATCAAGAAAATACGAAAATCTCCATACACATAAATTTGACAGCTTGGATGAAATGGACCCTTCCTTGAAAAATACAAATTATTACAACTCATTTAATATGAAATTCATCATTTGTATAGCCCTATAGCTCTTAAATAAATTTAATTCATATAACTACTTTTCACTCCCCCCTCAAAAATGTCCAGGCCCCGGGTGGTTTCACTGGCAAATTCTACCAGCCTGTCATAGAAAAGCTAACATGAATGCTCCACAGGCAAATATTCTATATTGTCTTTCAGAAAATAGAAGAGGAGGGAAATCACTCCAATTTATTTTATGAAGCCTGCATTATGCTGAAACTAAAACTAGACAAACAGTACAAAAGAAAAAGAACAAAAACAAAAATTATAGACTAATATGCCTCATGAATATAGATGCAAAAATCCTTAACAAAGTATTAGCACATTGAATTCAGCAATATATAAAAATAATTATATACCATAACCAAGTGGTGTTTATTCCAGGATGTAAGACTAGGTCAATAGTTAATAGTCAGTCAACTACATTAACCAGCTAAATAAGAAAAAAAATCATATAATCATATCAGCTGATGCAGAAAAATCATTTGACACAATTCAATACCCATTCTTGATAAAAACTCTCAGAAAAATAGGAATGGAGAGGAATTTCTTAACTTTGATAAAGAACATCTACAAAAATCCTACAGCTAACATTTTCCTCAAAGGTGAAAGATCAAATCCTTTCCCCATAATATCTACAGCAAGGTAGGTATATTTGTTCCCGTCACTCTTATTCAACATAGCACACGTTCTGCATCAGCGGCCCGGGGTTCACCGGTTTGGATCCCAGGTGCAGACTCATGCAGTGGCTTGTCAAGCCATGCTGTGGCAGGCATCCCACATGTAAAGAAGAGGAAGATGGTCACAGATGTTAGCTCAGGGCCAGTCTTCCTCAGTAAAAAAGGAGGAAGATTGGCGGCAGATGTTAGTTAGCTCAAGGTTGAGCTTCCTCAAAAAAAAAAAAAAAAAAGAGAGAGACAGAGAGATACTGTTTAAAAATTGGAAAGCTCAACATAACAAACACGGCAATTATCATAAAGTTGATACACAGGTATAAAAACTTACTAATCAAAAACGTTGCAAAAGACAAAAGTCCAGGACCAGATGACTTCTCTGGTAAATTACACCAAACCCTCAAAGACAATTTAATACTTATCCTCCTCAAACTATTCTGAGATGTTGAAGAGGATAAGATGCTTCCTAACTCATTCTATGAGGTCAGCATTACCCTGAGACCAAAAACAGGCAAGGACAACACAAGAAAGGAAAATCACAGACCAATATCACTGGCAAAGATAGATGCAAATATCCTCAACAAAACGTTAGCAAATTGAATACAACAATACATTAAAAGGCTTATACACCACAATCGAGTAGGGTGAATTCCAGGGATGTAGGTATGGTTCAACATCTGCAAATCAATCAGTGTGTTACACCACATTAACAAAATAAAGAATAAAAATCTCATGATAATCTCGTTAGATGCAGAGGAAGCATTTTACAAGATCCTACAAACATTTGTGATGAAAACCCTCAAAAAAAATGGGTAAAAAAGGAAAGTACTTCAACATAATAAAGCCCACGTATGACAAACCCACAGCCAACATCACACTTAATGGTGAAAAATTGAAAATCTATTCCTCTGAGAACAGAAACAAGACAAGGGTGCCCACTCTCATCACTCTTATTCTACATAGTACTGGAAGTTTTGACCAAAACAATTAGACAAGAAAAAGAAATAAAAGGGCTCCAAATTGGACAGGAAGAAGTAAAATTCTCACTGTTTGGGGATATCATGATTCTATATATAAAAAAATCCTAAAGAATCCACCATAAAACTATTAGAAAAGTTTCAGGGTACAAAATCAACATACAAAAATCAGTTGCATTTCTATACACTAACAACAAACTAGCAGAAAGAGAAGTCAAGAATACAATCCCATTTATAATTGCAACAAAAAGAATAAAATATCTAGGAGTAAATATAACCAAGGAGGTGGAAGACCTATACACTGAAAATAAGAAGACATTGTTGAAATAAATCAAAGAAGACATAAAGTGATGGAAAGATATTCCATGCTCATGGATTGGAAAAATAAAAACATAGTTAAAATGTTCATACTACCTAAAGCAATCTACAGAGTCAATACAATCCCAATCAGAATCCCAATGACATTCTTCATGGAAATAGAACAAAGCATCCTAAAATTTATACAGAACAAGAAAAGACCCTGAATAGCCAAAGCATTCCTGAGAAAAAAGCACAAAGCTGGAGGTATCACACTCCCAGACTCCAAAATATACTACAAAGCCATAGTAATCAAAACAGCATGGTACTGGCAGAAAAACACACACAGATCAATGGAACAGAATTGAAAGCCCAGAAATAAAACCACTTGTCTATGGACAGACAGCTAATCTTTGAGAAAGGAGCAAAAGTGTAAAATAGAGAATGGAAAGTGTCTTCAATAAATGGTGTTGGGAAAACTGGCAGCCACTTGCAAAAGAAGGAAAGTAGACCATCAGCTTACAGCATACACAAAAATTAACTCAAAATCACTTAAAGAGTTGAATATAAGACTTGAAATCATAAAACTCCTAGAAGAAAATATAGGCAGTATACTCTTTGACATTGGTTTTTGTAGCATCTTTTTGAATACCATGTTTACTCAGGCTAGAAAAAACAAAAGAAAAAATAAACAAGTGATATTACATCAGACTAAAAAGCTTCTGCAAGGCAAAGGAAACCATCAACAAAATGAAAAGATAACCTATCAACTGGGAGAAAATATTTACAAATCACATAACCAAAATATATAAAGAACTCATACAACTCAAAAATAATAAAATGAAAAATCCTATGAAAAAATGAACAGAGGGTATGAACTGACACTTTTACAAAGAAGGTATAGAGATAGTCAACAGGCACATGAAAAGATGTTCAACATCACTAACTATTAGGGGAATGCAAATAAAATTTACAATGAGATATCACCTCATACCAATCAAAATGACTAAAATTAACAGGACAAGAAATAACAAATGTTGGAGAAGATGTAGAGAAAAGGGAACCCTCATATGCTGCTGGCTGGAAGGCAAACTTGTGCAGTCACTATGGTAAACAGTATGGAGATTTCTCACAAAATTGAAAATAGAAATACCATATGATCCAATTCTCCCACTACTGGGTATTTATCCAAACAACATGAAATCAACAATTCAAAAAGATATATGCACCCCTATGTTCATCGCAGCATTATTTACAATACCCAAGATGTGGAAGCAACCCAACTGCCCTTCCATGGATGAATGGATAAAGAAGGATGTGGTATATATATACAATGGAATACTACGCAGTCATAAAAAGACAAAATTGTGCTATTTGCAACAGCATGGATGGACCTCAAGAGTATTATGCTTAGTGAAATGTCAGATAGAGAAAGACAAATACTATGTGATTTCACTCATATGTGGAAGATAAACAGACAGATAGATAAGGAGAATAGATTAGTGGTTACCAGAGGAGAAGGTGGTGGGGAAGGAAGAGGGGTTAAGGGGTACATATGTATGGTGATGGATAAGAAAATCTCTGTTGGTGATGAACACAATTTAGTCTATACAGAAACTGACATATAGTGATGTACACCTGAAATTTATACAATGTTGTAAGACAATATGACCCCAATAAAGAATCTTAAAAATTTTTTTTGTAGATATAGAAAAGATCAGTCTAAAATTTACAGAGAAAGGCAAGGGAATTAAAATAGCTAAAATAATTTTGATAAAGAAGAAAGTGGAAGGAATCAGTTACCCTGGGTTCAAGACTTAACATATAACTACAGTAATCAGTGCATGATTATGCGACTGTGTGATTGTGATAAAGGAATAGACACATAGACCAGTGGAACAGAATACAGAACAAGAAATAGACCCACACAAATATGACCAACTGATTTTTTATTTTTGACAAAGGCACAAAAGCAATTCAGTGAGGAAAGATAAGCTTTTCAAAAATGATGCTGGAGCAATTGGATTTCATATGGTAGAAAGAAACAAAAAGACCATGTCAAGATGGTTAACAAACATAATGTAAAATGTAAAACTATAGAACTTTTAGGGAAAAAAAGGGTTGGAGAGTATTTTTCGGTTATAGAGTTAGGCAAAGAACTCGGACTTGCCACAAAAAGCAGGATTATAACAGGAAAAACTGTTAAATTAGACTTCATTGAAAGGAAAATATTTACTCTTCAAAGAACCTATTAAGAGGCTAAAACACAAGCTACAGCCTGAGAGAAAATATTTGCAAACTACATATCCAACAAAGAACTAATATCCAGGACATATAAGAACTTTTAAAACTCAACAGTAAAGGACTAAACAATCTAAGTAGAAAATGGACAAAAGATGTGGAGAAGTCATTCACCAAAGAAGATATATAGATGGAAAATAAGCACATGAAAAGCTGTTCATTATCATTATCCATTAAGGAAATGCGAATTAAAATAGCAATTAGATATCACTACTCACCTATCAGAATGGCTAAAAGAAAAAAATGACAAGACCAAATGCTCTGAGGATACAGGGAGACCAGATCACTCATATACTACGTGTGGGAATATAACTGATCCAGCCTCTCTAAGAAACCTTTTGGCATTTTCTTAAAAATGTAAACAGGTAACTACCATATAACCTAGCAAATGCACTCTTGAGCATTTATCCCACAGAATCGAAAACTCATGTTCATGCAAAAACATGTACATGAATGTTTGCAACAGCTTTATTCAAAATAACCCCAAACTGGGAACAACTCTAATGTTCTTCAAGGAGTGAGTGGTTAAAGAAACTTGTATATCCATACCATAGAATACTGCTTAGCAACAAAAAGGAACAAACTATTGATATGAACAATAACCTGAATAAATCTCCAGAGAATTATGCTTAGCGAAAAAAGCCAATCCCAAAAGATTACATAGTGTATGACTCTACTTACATACCTGTTAGGGGCTGAATTGTTCCCTTCCCCCAAATTTGCATGTTGAAATCCTAACCTTCAGTACTTTCAGAATGTGACTATATTTGGAAATAGGGTCTGTAAAGAGGTAATTAAGGTAAAATGAGGTCATTAGGGTGGGACCTAATCCAATATGACTGGTAACCTTATAGGAAGCAGAGATTAGTACACAGACACACACACAGAGGGAAGACCATGTGAAGACACAGGGAGGAGATGACTATCTACAAGCTAAGACAATTTGGGCTAAGACAATTTGTGCCAGGCATATCCCACAAATGCAGATCATCAGAGTGAGATTTTAGTGTTGGATTGCTCAGCTGTCTGGTTGTAAGGAAGATGACAATAACCCTTGACAAGCAGTGGATGGCACCACAATTATTGAAATTTTGTCCTGTGGTTAATTTTGATACATGCAAGTGGAATCCAGGCTTAAGGAGATCAGATGGGTAAATTGCTTGATCACTATGGAGACAACGACAAATATGAAAATTGTGATTTGGGATATATGTTTTAATGAAATCAGAGACCTTGCAAAATAAAATTATAGGATCAATGCAGCTAACTTAAGAGATGCCGTGGAAGCCACAGATCCTCTATGGTTTAAATGAGTCCAATATACTACAGCTACATAGCAGGTTATGTAAAGTCAGGCCCATGTTATGATTATAAAGGTATTGGAGCCTCCATGTATATTAAATTAGGAGCCCCCAAAGGTCTTTGATGTCAATGCCAACATCTTGACATAAAAATTGATTAGAATGGGAAAATTTGAGTGATAAGCCCAAGACTATTGAATCTTCTAATTCCTCTTACCTCTCCTGCCTGGTACAGACAGAGCTTCCCTTTTGCATGGAGACAATGCAAAGAGCTCACCTGAAGCAGATGTCTAGTAAAATGTTGCTGTTTCCCTACCACCATCTGTTGCCTCCATGGCAATAACCAGAATCAGGTTTCAGTCCACCCCAAATGAACTGAAAAGCAATTCTATAAATGGGAAAAGAAGAGGACACCTAGAAAATATGAATCAACAGGCATCGAGTGAATATGCCTGGTCATGAATCTTAAAGGTGTTAGAGCAAGAGATGCAAAAAATAAAGCTAAATAGAAGAGAATTCATTCATCTGAAGGTACTTAGCCATGAATCAGGGTTCAAAAATGTTAACAAAAATAACCAAAGAGGTGAAAGAACTGTATACAGAAAATTATAAGACATTATTGAAAGAAATTGAAGAAGACATAAAGAAATGGAAAGATGTTCCATGTTCATGGGTTGGAAGAATAAAAATAGTTAAAATTTCCATACTACCTAAAGCAATATACATATTCAACCAATCCCAATCAGAATTGCAATGATATTCTTCACAGAAATAGAACAAAGAATCCAAAAATTTATACAGAACAACAAAAGACCCTGAATAGCAAAAGCAATCCTGAGAAAAAAGAACAAAGCTGTAAGCATCACAATCCCTGACTTCAAAACATACTACAAAGCTATAGTAATCAAAGCAGTATGGTACTGGCACAAAAATAGACACACAGATCAATTGAACAGAATGGAAAGCCCAGAAATCAAACCACACATCTATGGACAGTTAATCTTCAATAACAGAGCCAAGAACATACAATGGAGAAAGTTTCTTCAATAAATGGTGCTGGGAAAACTGGACAACCACATGCAAAAGAATGACAGTAGATCATTATCTTGCACTATACACAAAAATTAACTCTCAACAGATTAATTATTTGAATATAATACCTGAACCCATAAAACTCCTAGAAGAAAGCATAAGCAGTACACTCTTTGACATTGGTCTTAGCAACATCTTTTTAAATATCATGTCTACTCGGGCAAGGGAAATAACAGGAAAAGTTAACAAGTGGGTCTAGATCGAACTAAAAAGCTTCTGAAAAACAAAGGAAACCATCAACAAAATGGAAAGACAATCCACCAACTGGGAGAAAATAATTGCAAATGATATATCAGACAAGGGGTTGATCTCCAAAATATACAAAGAACTCACACAACTGAACAACAACAACAACAACAAAAAACAACCTGATCAAAAAATGGGCAGAGGATATGAACAGACATTTCTCCAAGGAAGATATGCAGAAGGACAACAGGCGCATGAAATCATGCTCAACATCACTAATTATTAAGGAAATGCAAATAAAAACCATGATGAGATATCACCTTACACCATCAGAATGGCTAGAATCACCGAGACAAAAAAACAGCAAATGTGGGAAAAGATGTGGAGAAAAGGGAACACTCATACTCCGCTGGTGGGAATGCAAACTGGCGCAGGCTGTATGGAAAATAGTATGGAGATGTCTCAAAAAATTAAAAATAGAAATACCATATGATCTAGCTATCCCACTACTGGATATTTATCCAAAGAACTTGAAATCAATGATCCAAAGAGATTTACACATGCCTATGTTCATTGCAGCATTATTCACAATAGCCAAGATGTCAAAGCAACACAAGTGCCCTTCTACAGATGAATGGGTAAAGAAGATATAGTATATAAATACAATGGAATACTATTCAGCCATAAGAAACACAAAATCCTCCCATTTTCAACAACATGGATGGACCTTGAGGATATGATGTTAAGCAAAATAAGCAAGACAGAGAAAGACAAATAGTGCAAGATTTCATTAACATGTGGAAGATAACAAATACATGGATAAAGAGAACAGATTAGTGGTTACCAGAGGGGAAGGGTGTTGGGGGGTAGGTGAAAGGGATAAAGGAGCACATATGTATGGTAATGGATAAAAATTAGACTACTTGGAGCGAGCATGATGAAGTGTATTCAGAAAGTGATAAACAATAATATACACCCGCAATTACATGACGTTATAAACCATTATAATCCCAATAACATTACTCGAAAAAAAATTTGTATAATAAAGAAAAAAAAACTAAAAAAGAAATACCTGTAGCTGGATCTAATAATTTTATGAAATGGCTCCTTGGAGCCTGAACACGACAATACTCTTTAGTAAATGAGGTAGAGATGCTGAACATTTATCTGACATAGTATTGAAGAATGACTCAGAAGGCTTAAAGAGTTGGGAAAGTTAGAACGGATTTACTCTGTAATGCCTAAGAACAACCAATGTTTCTATTTTTATGAAGTAGAGCAAGAAGACACTTTTTAAATTATTATTAAGGTGGTAAGGAATGCCTTAATAAGGGAGGCATCTGAGCTTTGAGCAGGCTGTCCTCTGTAGTCCAGAGGCAATGGGAGATGTTGCTATGGAATTAGGGTACCTAATATCAATGGGATGATGGGATTCCAGAATGGCACAGCACAGGGACCAGAACTTACCCGTGAGAAGCAAAGGATGCATAATTACTGCAGTAGGCAACAGTGCTTTTTCCTACAGGAGACTAAGGTAATAACTAATAAATCATGATGTTCCTAGGAGTTTGACAGATGAGTATCTGACAAGAATACTCCTCCATTTATATAATAAAACAATCGAGTTTTGACAAGCAGAAAGTTGACAGTCTCCACTGGAAATTATAAAACTTTCAGAGTACATAAACTATTAAAAATGTTGTGTAATTAAGTAATCAATACTAGTTTCATCCTTGAAATAACTCTTTAGGGAGCAAAAGTGGCATTATTAAATACAAAAATGTGATGTTTTTATGGCCATGGTTATATACTAAAGTTTTTTTCAAATTGCTTTTTTTAATGGTCAAATTTAAAGCCTCTCCTATTTATTGAAAGGTTAAACTGAGATAATTTTGAAAGTACTTTAAAATGCATTAAGAACAATGGGATTAGTGAAAATTATTACCATCTAAGGTATTTCGAATAGTTTGATCTTATTTATGAACAAATACAGCCCATCAATTCTGTAGACAGTGAGCCACAGATATAGCAGTGACAGGCTCATTTACCCTGAGGCCCAACATGGTTCAGGTTCCACTCTCCAAGGGAAAATCAACACATTTGAATGTTAGCCTCAACCAAGCTGAACCAGAACAGTAAATCTGCTTTAGAAAATACAACGTTCTTCAGGTCAAATCTGTATGACACAGGATTATCCCTGTGCTCAGAGTTAACTCTGCCATCAATCTACTCCATCAGCGATGGGAAGGGAGAGCTGACTGAAATCAGATCTTGCTCATAGATTGCATTTTAAATCATGTTTCTCAAGGGCCCTCACAAAGTTATATTCAGAAATTTGCAGGTATGTTCCTTTACACTCAAATGTGAAACTGTATTGAATAATTTTCTAACTATCCATTTCTAACATGCACACTGAATTTGTAGGTACACAAATGAATAAGAAAATAGAGCAGTAATGGGAAATAGCCAGCTGCAGGAGTTACTAACCGTGTCCCTATTCTTGCTGTTCTGTTTTATTTTTATGGAAATGGAAATGTTAACCTATTGGGGATCACATTACAATAGAAATGTTAAGCTCTAACCAATAATATTAAGTGTATTGACTCTTTTATTCATTATTTCCTTTGTATCTTCTCAGATAGGATTTATAAAAAGTTGGTCTTTTTTTTTTTTTTTTTTTGGTGAGGAAGATTGGTCCTGAGCTAACATCTGTTTCCAATCCTCCTCTTTTTGCTTGAGGAAGATTGTCCCTGAGCTAACATCTGTGCCAATCTTGCTCTATTTTGTATGTGGGATGCTGCCACAGCATGGCTCGATGAGGGGTGTGTAGGTCTGTGCCTGGGACCCAAACCTGCAGACCCCGGTTCACCAAAGCAGAGCGTGCAAACTTAACTGCTATGCCACCAGGCCATCCCCAAAAGTTGATTATTTTAAGATGTTGAAGTATCTCCAAATAAGAAATAGAAATCTGGTATTCACTGGAGTACATGAAATCAGCATGTAAAAATCTGATCAAAATACTATAAAATATTCTGGTCAGAAAAACTCTAGCTGAAGGGCTGTTGAAAGTAAGGGAATCTTATGCAATTAAGTACAAAACTGCATGAAAATATTTTAATAAAATTTAATGACAGCTCTGTAATTAGAAAAGAGATTGAACTTAACTAGCTGCTGCTTCTCCTAACTTAATTTTGCAAATTAAAACAAAACCAACCATTTGTACTGGGAAACTCCTTCATACTACCCACTGTACCACTAGTTAGAGGAGTTGCTATATCATGCAAAAATCCTTGCAGCTAGTCCATCGCTTGCTCAGCTGTAGCCTGGAGAGGGATCCAAGGATGATGTCATAAGCTTCAAAAACCTTCTCCAAGAATTGGGAGCATCCCAAGAAATACAGATATAGTCTCATTTGGAACAAGAAGAAAACTCAACCCACCCAAGCAAAGGTTTCTCAGACATTTGACCTTTGCGTCAGTAAGGAGAACAACATTTTATGCACGATTTGTATGCTGTAATTGGCCCAACCTTAACGGTAGATATTCACTAACAGAGCAGAACACTAAGACAGGATCTTGGTAAATGGCAAGTTAGTTCATAAAGAGCTATGCTCAAGGTAATTTACAGGAAAGAGGAAGGCTTACTTAATGCTACCACTTAGGATTGTATAAAACCAAATCAATTTCATAGTTCCTTTAAATTGTATTGATGTTTCTTCAGCCATTGTATTTTATACAGTTGAAATAACAAAAACATCTCTGAGACGTCTCAATTTTAACTCCACTTTAAACTCAGGTTTTATCTTAATTTCTTTTCTAAGAGAAAAGCTTTGTTTCCATTTCATGCTTTCTGAATACAGCGATGGAAACCATTTTACTAAAAAGTATTCTGAGAACTTTCGGCATTTAACTAGAGTGTGGGCAGAAAGCCAAAGAACTTGTTCTTCCTCTGCAAAGGTGAAGATGATGATAAAATTTGGCATTTGTGTTTAGGATGGGGAGGGAAGAAGAAAGGAGGCTCTCACTCATTGTCTGTGGAACAAGCTGTGCTTGGGAGAGTTGCACAAATTGTATGATGGGGGTCTGTCACTGACTTTGTTCTGCTTTGGACTTTGGGACCAGATCAGCTTTGCAGCTCAGATAGTTCCTTGTTTCTCTATTAACATTACACAATTGCCCTGCAATTGATATTTCGCTCATTTTCTTTCAATTGTAGGTTGAAGGTATTTTTCCGGTAACAATTATATTTATTAAAGCTACAAAATAACATTTTGCTTTCTCAGAGTCTAGCTCACCGAATAATAGCTGATGAGGGCTTTGACTGTCTCATTCCTCTCCTGGTAATATCAAAACTCAGAGAAACAAAGTAATAGGGTCTATTTCCAAAATTCGATTGTCACTACTCAGAACAAAGACCCGTATTACTTTGCAGTGTTTTTTCTACATGGATTTATAGTTTCATATAACAGCAATAATAGATTATCATCAATTTTGTACTCTTAAACTAAAGATTATATGTTAAATATTTTCCAATGTTTTAATAAAACAGTGCACAATGGTCCATTGTATTCATATATCATAATTTACTTAACTGTTCCTCTGCTGTTGAACATATAAGTGATTTATAAATTATGCTGTTGCATTGAAACATCCAGGAAACACATATATTGTCTTTGTAGACTTTGCTCCTTTTCTTCTTATGAATAACTTTTTTAGAATAAATTGCCAAGAATGGAATTGTTCAATCAATGATATGAACACTTAAACAACTTCTGATATATATTTCATCATTGCTGAAGCTATTTTAATTATCAAACATTTAAAATATAGAAATATGAAAATAATAAAATAGTACCTAATGCACACCAATATGATTTGATTTAATAAATTGTAACATTTTGCCATATTTAATTCAAATCTTTTTTTCTTTTAAAGTAAATGTTAGGGACACTAGGTCCATGGTTGCAAACATTTCATCTTCCTGCCTTCATCTTAAGTTTTACCCTGAAGATGTTGTGCATAATTCTCAGGCATGCTTATGTGCTTTACTACATTTGTATGTGTTCATAAATGACATAAATTACTGTCTAAAGAGTTTAAGTCTGCATAAATGGTATATTATTATCATGTTCTCTGTATCCTTAGCAACTTACTCCCTTTTTCTTTTTACAAAAAATTATTTTTGAGGTGTATCCGTGTTGGTGCCAGCAGATGTAATTCATCAGTTTTAACTACCAGGTAGTAGTTATTGCATGTTTTATTTATTTTCATACAAATGCTGCTGTTTTGATTTTTACTCTACTGCAAAAAAAGATGGTAATGTATATGTTTTTATACGTCAATTTGGGCACTTGTGCAAGAGGTTCTCTATGATCCACACCTCGCAGTAGAACAGTTAGTTCCTTTTTAGCCATAGTCACCCTGGATATAATAGGAACTATTGTACTTTGCCAAATGAAAGGATATTAAGTTGTCCTCCATTTTAGCGTTCTTTTACATTTCCAGTATTACTGTTGAGGTTGAGCTTCTTTTTGTATAGTGGGCATTTGGTTTACTCCTGTGTACATCGAACGGTCATAATTTTGCTGAGTTTTCTCTTGTGTTGTTTTTATTTTTCTTAGTGATTTCAAAGACTTGTGTAAATTATGGAAACTATTTTTTAGCATTGTGTTTTGTGGCTTGTTTTTTCACACTTTTATTCTGAATTTCATTGTAAGGATGTTTTGATTGTAGTATAATCATAGTCATAAATCTTTTTTTAAATTTGGTTTATACTTCTTGTTTCTTGTTTAAAAATTATTGCCCCCCAACATGATACAGATATTCTTCACTTTTTTCTAGAAGTTTTCAGTTTTGCATTTCACATTTATGACTTTATTCAATAAATAATCAACCTTTTTACTTACTCAATTTTGCCAAATTTTTGTGTTTGTTATTTTTTCGAATAAAGTGTTTTGGAGTTTTGTCTTTATTTTTTTGTTATTTTCTATTTAATTAGTTTTTGCTTGTTTTTAATTTTGTTTTATTTTGATTACCTTCTTTACGTTTACTGTTTTCTTTTTCCTAATTTCTTGAGTTGGGAAACTCATTAATCCTCAGTATTTGCTTTTTTCTGATATAAGCATTTAAGACCAAACAGTTTTGTAAAACTATTGCTTTATCCACATTTAACAAGTTTGGACACATTGTATTTTCATTGTCAATTTAGTTCTAAATATGTTTCAGCCTCTATTATAACATCTTATTTGGTCCATGAGTTATTTGGAACATTGTACACGATTATCTTTTATCCAAATATATTAGGGAGTGAATGTTAGCTTTTTATTATTGATTTCTAACTTTTAAATTTAACCTACTTTTGGTCAATTCTATGTGATTCAGATTCTTGGATATTTCTAATGATACGTTGTGCAATATATTACTTGGTAAATTATTTTTATGTGTGTCCCTGGATGCAGTAGTCAGTAGTGCTATTTAACAAAACATTTCCAGTTCTTCCAGTTGACGTGAAGCTTATATTGCACTGTATCCCTATGTGTCTATAATGGCAATGATTCAATGCTTAATTGCATTGTTTTGTAGCACCAGCATGAAATACATTTTTGCTGTGTTAACCCACTGAAATTTTGGTTCTTTTTGTTACTGCGGGATTATAATCCAATCCTAATATTGTGGATATGAGGGTGATAATGTTAGCATCTTGGCAGTGAAAAAAGTCATAATTCATGTTATACATTAGCAAAACTCAATAAAGCTATCACCTGCTATAACTTGAGTGCCCAATGATACATCTAATGAATCTGTAACACTAAGAGAAGTGGTTGAAAACCCAAACAGTATTGGCATATATTGGTGGGTATTAGCTGTGTTTAGCAAGCGACTATGAAAGAGACTCAAAGAATGTATGCTTAAAAAAATATATGTTTTCTCTGATCATTTGGCACAGAGTTCTATACTAGTCCATCTGATCAACTTGTTAACTACGTCGTTGGAAACAGCTGTATCCTCACTAATTTCTGTCTGTTTGAGCTGTTGCTTTCTGGGATGATTATTTAAAAATCCTTCACTGTGTGAATAGGTAAATATTTCTTGAACAGAACCTAAAAAGTATTAAGCAAAAACAGACATGACGAATTGGGTGTTAATAAAATTACCAACTTCTCTCAATTAAAAGATACCATTAAAAGAGTGAAAAGCAAGCCAGAGAGTGGGAGAAGATATTTGCCATACAAAGAACAAACAACTCAGATCTAGAATACACAAGAATTTCTTCAAATCAATTAGAAAAAAACCCAGTCAAATCAAAAGAAAAAAAATACATGAAAGACTTAAAGACACTTCACGAAAAAAAGATATCCAAATATTGGTAAACATTTGAAAAGATTTTAAAGATATTAGTCATTAGGAAATGCAAACCAAAATTGCAATAAGATACTACTATAACCCAAAAATAGTTAAAATGAAAAAAATACTCTCAAACACTGCTGCTGGGAGTATACATTTCTAGAATGTCTTTGCAAAACTGTTTCACAGTACCAATTAAAGCTCAAACTGTGCATATCCTATGACCTGGCTATCCCAGTCTCACTATGAAGATCCTTGGGGATCCCAGCTTTCTGGAAAGGAGCCCCTCTCCATGCAGTAAGCAAGGCCAGTCATAGGGCTCATCTTATTTGTTCCCCTCTCTCAGGCAAAACTCTCCTGCACTACCTGTCGTCCAATATTTTAAAATCATTGCATGAAATATTTACCCAGCTTTTAGTTATTTAAGGCAAGAAGTTAAACTGGTCCATGCTACTCATCCCTCTGGGCTGAAAGCTGATTTTGTGTGTGACTTTCTGTTGGCTAACCTGTGTGGCCATTTCATCTTCCTGCTGGGTCACAGCACATGTAGATACAGTTACCCTGGTGGCATACCTGTGGTATGAGGTCTGTCTCAATTCCAGAAATTTTTGCCAATAATCTGAAACACTTTTAACCCATACATGGTTGGTTTGTTACTTTTGATTTTTGAATCTGTCTTTTGTTCCCAAGAGGTAGACAGGAAATTGAAGAAGTTTCTCCTTCTCTATGTTTGATAAAAGCTATCTCTTTATTATAAATGTGTTTACATTGCCCCCAAAATGGAAATGTAAATTCCTAACTGATAATTGAATTTCAGTTTTGAGATTTGCAATGAGACTACATATCTGAACTTGCTTTGTGTTTTTATATGTTGATGACACCAGAAAATGCTATTCTTGTGTATTATTAAATTTTATTTAAAAAAACTCTCTAAAATGCTTTGGACTACTTATGAAGATGCAATAAAACTAAAGCTGTTCTTTAGCTTAAAATTTTTATGAATGTGAGTAAGCTAATAAAATATGTGATGACCCAAATGTAAAACAACAGTGGTTTGATTTCTCTTTAAATCAGTTTTTTGTGTCGCTTTTCAGCCTGTTGGCTAAGATCAAGTGTAAATCGGTTTTTTTGTATCTTACTTTATTCAGCAGAGAATCAAATGGTGTAATCCTTTTATTAATTTGTAGCTGTTTTTCTTAATGTGGAAGCAGTGTGTATGTAATCAGGGTATCATTAAACAGCCATAGTAATTAAAAGTGACTGAGATAGAAACTTACTAAAGAACCTGCCTTTACTTTGACTTCACCCCTTTGTTTAGCAAGGCACTGATTACTGATTGAGTAGGGAAAGTTGATTTGTAGTTCACTACCATTGATTTCAACTCTTCTTCCTCATTTTAGCTTTGAGGTAGCCTGTACCTCATGTGCCTCTCCAGGACTCTCTGTTGTATCACCCAGGGCCACATAAGTAGACATTATCCTTTTATATTCTCTCTTGCCTTGCTTTCTACAAAGTGGTAGATCTCATAACCATAGTTAATTTTAGAATTAGTTGTCACTAATGGTGAAATATAGGGTCAGCAACTTTTCCTATAAGGGGCCAGATGGTAAATATTTTTGGTTTTTAGTCCAAACAGTCACTGTTGAATCTACTCAGTTCTGTCATTGTGACACAAAAGCAGCCATAGGCAATATGTAAATGAATAGGCGGGGTGGTGCTCCATTAAAACTTTATGTACAAAAATAGGCAGCGGGCCAGATTGTGCTCAACATTAGCTTAATAGGTTATCCTTCCCAAAGTAACATGTTAGAATTTTAATACAGACATCTGGGAAACACTATAACTCAAAATTTAAAGGTGGGCTTTAATATGACAATTTCAGGCACATTAATAGAATTGTAAGTCATATATTTTTAAGCCATTTAGCTTCCAGAACAAATTGTATTACTAAACAGATACATATGCATATGAGGAGTACCTCACCAGAAAAACTGTGCATATTTACCAAGAGCACTATACGAGAGTTTAATGTCCACTGCAATTAAAGCAATACAAAAAAAGAGCAAGATTGATTTTTATGAATTTTCCAAAGCATTTTCAGCTGATGATTCATTGTGGTAGTTGAGAAATGTTAAAAATAATAGAAAGTGTGTAATGGTCAGAATTGGGAGTTTGGTAAATTAGTTAGTCTTCCATTTAAAAGGAGTCTCATTATTTTCCAAAGTCATTGTCTAATATGGATGTATAGTATCCATGTTACCCAAGTGGAGAAATGGTCTACCCTAAAACGTTAACATGAAGAGGAATATATAAGCTATAAATCTCAATGAGATGGAGGAACACAGGAATGATTTTCTGTTAACTAACTGTGAGGAATAATAGTAATTTTCTCCCTAACAAAGGAGCAATTCTCTACTGGTTAACGTTTTTGTATGTCTGGCTATATGAAGACTGTAGAATTGCATTTCTTTTTTTCAATTCTAGCTTGAATAGATTTCTTTTTCTTTGGAACTTGTCAGAAATACCATGGGTTTTCAAATAAGACTGAAACTGTTTTCAAAAAAATTATGTGATAGATTTGAAGACTATGTTCAAAGGACAGATCCATGGTTTCAGATGGGAAAAAAATCAGCCAACCAATGTTTTCTGCCATACTGTCACTTGTAGTTCTTTAAGTCTCTTTGTGTGTGTTGCTTTTCAGTAAAGTATTCAAGCTGAGATATATTTGGCCATTCTAACAACATTCTTTTCTTGGCTAAATCCAGGTAACTTAATGAGTTTCTTGAAACTGCATACAAGAATTCCAAGTATTATTAAACCATTTAGAACATTTTTTAAAAAGCATATTCACAGATTACAGTGGTCACTAAGCAGGAACATTCCATTTCTTATGCCAGTAAGAATTCTATGAGGTTTTACAATACCAGGTAGGTCAGGATCTCAAGTAATTTTTCAAGCCATTTCACAGTAATTCCAAAGTTATACATTTATTCTTGAAATTAATAGCATGTCATAAATCTTGACTTTCATTTTTGCTTAATAAATTATGCCTTCGTTAATTCAACAAATGAGTCTTGAACCTACTACGTGCTAAGATTTGGGAAGTCAAGGATGAACAAGTTAGATGTAATCTCTGCCCTGTTAAAATTAACATTCAAGTTGGAGAATCAGACACTAGACAAGTAGAAACATAAATATAATAACTTCAGAATATGATGAATACTATGAAGGAAATGAATATGTGGCATTAAAGAATGTGACAATTACTGGACCCAGTACCACTCAATAAATGAGGAGACCAGCAATACCTCTGCTAAGAAAAAGTGCAAAACATGAAGCAGTATGTTGTTGTTACTCTATTTTTCTAAGGGGTTTTCCCAAGGAACAGGAATTTCCTAAGAAGTTAGAACTATTTCATGAGATCAATAATGTTTGGGAGAATAAACAACTATTTCAAGGTTGTAAACTCACAAAAAAGGATTTATAATTTCCTTTAACTTTAGTTTCTAAAGTTTCCAGCTCTCTAATCCTATGGACACTCCCACAATAATCCCTTATTCATATTTCAACCTTGAGAAAACCTTAGGTTCCTCACCCCGATGCTGCTCTGAGTGGGAGGCTAAGAATCAGTGGGAGCTAGGCCACGCAACCTCTTCATCCCTCAACACCCTGGTATTGTTCAGATTGACAGATGGTAAATTCCTCTATCAATCTGACATCAAGAGATGGAACCTACGCCACCACAGAATTGTTTCTTTTGGAATGTCAGGCTTACATACACCCAAGTCACTCTTCTGAAATGGAGTCAAGATTCAGGACTTTTGTCTCACTTCTGATATAACAACGTTCCATATTAGTCCATGTGTGAAAAATGGTAGTCACACTAGAAAGCTTGTTCTTACTGTCCCCTTGAATACCTAAACTCCTGCATGGCACTTTCAAATCTAATTTACTCCTTAATTTAACAGCTGAAAGAGGGAAAGACTGAGCAAGTCACACCTCTGCAATGGGGTGGAATACAGAATGGCAGGTGTATCAACTAGGATTGCATTTTTCTAAGTGACAACCTGGAAAATGGTAGCTTAAATTACTAATCAGTTTATTTTCTTCTTGTAAATAAGAAGTTGGCAATCCATTGTTGATATCATGGCGCCATCAAAACCCAGTTTCCTTCAAGCTTTCTGCTCAGCCTTCCCTAGTATTTGGTTTTTGTTCTCAAGTTTTCCCCTCAATTATTTCAAAATTTCAAAATTTTATGCTGACGTTAAACAAAATGCAACCAGCATTTGAGAAGACTCATTCTCAAAAAAGTAAAATGCATTGTAGGCTATATATAGTCACAAAGCTTTCTAATGATGGGAGTTAAGGGGGCCTCCTAGGCCTCTTCTTCACACCATCCCACCTGTAAGGGAGAGGGATACCTCATTACTCCCAGATGGAAGTGGACATTTAGGACCCCCACATGATTGACACTGACATTGTGGGTGGTTGGGAAGCCTCATCATCAGCCCGCAGGATCGATCTTGCTTCCCTACTTAACCACCCAGCGGTTACGGGGGCCCCTTTTACAACTATGTGAGGATTGGAATCTAGGCTACCACATGGCCTTTGCTGGGGTGAGTAGGGGTGGGGTCAGGTGTTGTCGGCAGTGTTTGGCTGGAGTAGAGTGGTTATTGTCTAAAACTTTTCCATGTTCCTAGACTGCCCCAGCCTGTTCTTTTGGCTGAAGAAAGCAGACTTTTCTTGTGCTTTTATACTGTGCCCCTGTTGGCATTGCCAGATTGTCGGCTTCTTCAGCTCCCACTCTGGGATGTGTGAGGCAAAAATAAAACCCAGGGAACACAGCACAGTGTTGATCCTCGGGTTGCAAGTTTCCAAGCCAATCTGCTTGTTTCCTTTATCTTTTATAGAAAGATATTTAGAGAAAGAAAGATAGAGAAAGAAAGAAAGATTTTTAGAGAAAGATTTTAGAGAAAGCTTTTAGAGAAAGAAAGATTTTAGAAAAAGATATATCTTCTTATGATTGTTTTACATATAACGTCCAAGATTTTCCATTGTACTTAGTGAGATGAATAGGGAAAAATACGTCTGCTACATCTTCTTGGAAAGAGAAGTCAGCTAGAGTCATGCACATTTTTATTTCTGGGAAGTAGACATTAAATATCGAAAAAAGGTTTTTTTACTTTTTCTTTTAGAAGTCCCTTTCATTTAACCTAATATATTCAGAAAGCCCTCAGAAGTTCAAAATGTTGTTAATTTCAATACACTTTTCCCAATATAACTTGCATTCTATATAAGTGGAAAAACTTATTACCAAACTATAATACTTCAACTCTTCAAAAGAGTTTTTTTTTCTGAAGCTAAAGGCAAGTCATAGAGATGAATATTGAGAATATCTGAAACAAATTACTTTCACTTAAGTACATGAAAGAAGCCATTTTTAGTATTCAGTATTTATTACAGATTATCTCCTGTTTGCTCTCAAGTTGACTCCCCCCAAGTGGAATTCTTCGTCATTAGGTAGAGGATGGAAGAGTTGAGGTTAAGTTCACTAAAGGAAATTTGCCATCATTCTTTTGTATACTTGCTGATTTCAGAATGTTTCATTGAGGGCCAAAATGTCCCAATTCAAATGTCATGCTTAACCTTTAAAAGGAATGATGTATTTTATTAGTTCTGAAGTACATTTTTTTCCCAACATATTTCTGTGTCTTGAAATCAAATGCATCCTACAATTGTGGTGGGGTGATGATTGCCATTGCTTGCACATGTGCAATGCAAGATCAAAATGTGCAGATTGGTTGTCAGTGGCTTAGAAGAGAATCTCAGAGACAATACTACAGCCTTCTTTTATTTCCTAGAAACCAAATGGCTGTGAGATGAGGTGGAGCTTGTGGTGGAGTAGAAGGCTTGTGCTTTATTCCCAAACCAAGAAAGAATGCAGGCTAACTTTACTCAGTTGCAAAGTCACCTTAGGAGTCATCTCTAATGACTTTTAGTGCTTCTATAGATTATTTTAAGAAATTCTGTTCCACTGATTTTTTTGGAAAAATATGGACATCTATGACTCTAGATAGAAAAGTGATTCCAAATTTCAAACTCTAAATATGAAGAATTTTTTAGGAAGATCTTAACCAATTTATCTCACTTATATTTTTATGCATGTACAGAAGTAATATGTGATAAAATTTCATGAAAATATATCTTTCAATAAGTATAAAGTAAAATTTTTGTGATAAGAAAATATATGTCATAGTTCAATTGGCAGTATAGGTTTTTTTTTCATAGTTCTTAATAATGGGCATTTTCCTTGATAGCATTTTAGAATATGTATATATATATACATATGTGTGTGTGTGTATTAGTATTTTAGAATACCCTAAAATATCTTGAGCTTATAGACCCTTGTTATTCAAGGAGTCTTCTCAGAAAACAATAAATCCCTTTGTTTGGAGTCCTAGAATTGTTTTGTATCCCAGGGAATATATATATTTAGATTTAGATTTATATATGTCTTATATATTATTTTATATATTTTTATATTATATGGTGTGAGCATATTCCATACTAGAAATTTAAGTTACAAGTATTAAAAGATTATCTCTCTGGAGCAATTCTCAAAGGCTTTATCATGTGAGTGCATGTGCTGACTTTCAAAAACTATGTTATAGCGTTCAGCTTTTCAGCACATATTTGATCATAGAACATTTTTTCTTATGGAGACACCTTGGAACATGGTTTGGATAATATCACTCTAGCTTCTTCCACATCATAGTGCTCTCACATATTTCCTAATTTTCTACAAACTGTAGTATTTATTTAAAATAAAATAGCCAGCTATTTTACCAGCAAAATGCGTTTATTTGGGAATAGCAAAAGAATCACAATTTGACACATGTAAACTATGGTAACAGAGGACATATTCTTCATTAATACTTTTATCAATGTATGTCATTTTCCTCAACAGCTGCTATAAATTGTCACTTACGTTAGAAATGTTTTTTAAATATTTAGATATACTTTTTTTTTTTTTTTTTGCTGAGGAAGATTCACCCTGAGCTAACAGCTATTGCCAATCTTCCTCCTTTTGCTTGAGGAAGACTCTCCCTGAGCTAACATCTGTGCCAATCTTCCTCATGTTTTATGTGGGACACTGCCACTGAGTGGCCACTGACAAGTGGCGTAGGTCCACGCCCAGGAACTGAACCTGAGCCGCCAAAGCAGAATGAGCTGAACTTAACCACTAGGCCATGGGTCTGGCCCTGAAATATATTTTTATTAATCTATAAGACCTAACTAAGCCTAGATACATAATATCTGTTCAATAAACACCCTTTGACCTGAATCACACAGTAGCTTCATTTCCACAATGCTCAAGAGAGGCAACCTAGTGATGGTTTGGGAGTGGGGGTCATTGCTGGGGCTATTACACACACATCATACTATATATCACAGTTCTATATTAATCACTTCATTAAGTCTATGAAAAAAATCAGTCCTTGTATCTAAAATAACCAGTAGAACAAGAATTCAATTTGAGGCCCTTTAAAGTACATATCTGATTCAAGTGCCTATTCTATTCCTCTTCACACACAGGCAAAAATCTATATTCTTCCTAAATCATATTGATTATCAATATTGTAATCTAGCACTTTTGTTTCATGTTGCTAAAGTATTCTGAATCATGCAGATTTATTTTCTTCTGACTGTCAACTTTAAAATAAAATAGCCAGCTATATTACCAGCAAAAGGAGTTTATTTGGGAGAAGCAAAAGAATCACAATTTGACACATGCAAACTATGGTGAACCGCAGGCAAGTCCAGAGAACAAAGAAGGGGAGCTTAGTTTTAGAGAGAAAACGGGAGAGTTGGGAGGGGCCATTCTAAATGAAACTTCCCTGGAGGAGAGTAAGCAAGGGCTCCTCATTGGCTAATGCTAACTGCAGCATTTTCCATTGGCTGGGCTTGTTGCTGGGCAAAAAGAACTTCCTTCCTCTTGCTGCAGTAGTAAAGTAATAAGAAACTTGCTGTTGGAGATGCAAGGTATGGTCTCTTCCTGTTTGGGGTAATTGACAACAAATAGTAGAGCATGAGAGCTTCCTCTGCAGGCCTTCCAACTCCAATTTTAATTGAAGTTTCCTTTATTAATTTTCACATGACCTTTCTGTTGTTATTGCATTCTATATTAGGGAATAACAAGCATATCTAAAGAAATAAGTTGAAGTATCATCATCCCCAGGTGAACTTCTCTTTCAGCCAAATGTTTATTTCCCTTGGACCCAAATTCCCAAGCAATTGAATCTGCAGTTTATTCTTGCAGCAGGGACCACAGACTCACTGAAAAGCCTGCTACATGCATGTTGAACAATGAAAGGCAAATCTGACATATTTATCACAGAATCAGGAGGAGAGAAGGTGAATACTTAAAAAGAAAAGTTTTGTTTGCATCAGGTAGGTATCTATCAGATGCTCTCCAGCATCATAATTAGATCTGTCATATTCAAAGAAGAGTGAAAGGGACTGGACAAGAAATGTTTTATACAAGGAAATAGTCACCTCTTTGAAGCACTTTTAAATGGTAAATTCTTTCCATAAGTATCTAAAAGAAATTCACAGAAAATACAAAATTATGTGATTCACTTTTTGTTATTATAAAAAGGTACATTTAGTTCAGTAGCAAAAGTGTCGGCCTTCTTCCCCCTAGAATAATAGTTAATTCACCATATAAAGTATTTGGTTTATTCACAGGGACTCATTATGGAATTCAAGCTATTCAGCTACTTTTTCCAGAAAAGTTGAACAATCACTCATTTAAAACAGGAATTTGAGTAGGTTAAACATAAAAAAGAAGGAAAAATATACCAGCAAGGAAGCCCTCAACTTTTAAAGCACTGAGGGGTTTTTTGTTGTTTTCTTCTCTCTCTCTCTCTTTCTGTGAATTTCTACTCCTTACCTTTCATTCAGCACTGCTCATTATTCTTGTTTAAATGACAAGGACCATTTCAGCTTTATTAGGTAAAAACTTGACCGATAGCAATGAAAAGGTCACCTGTAATTCAAGCTACAAGTGATAAAAATTTAGGGGTTAAGATCAACAGAGACTGGGAGGAAAATTGAAAAAATGGAGATAAAGATTTATAGACATGAGGCTATTCAAAGAAGACCACGTGCTGCCAGTTGCCGAGAAATCAAATTGATGACCAGAAAATAAGATCAGATTAAGAAATATGAGGTTGGTAGGGCCTCCTGAGGCCCAGGCAGGGGACACTGAAACATATTTTTAGCCGATTATGAAAGGTCTGGGAATGGATAACTCTGAAATCCTTTTACACTACATCACGATGTGTCACATTTTCCTTGAGAAACTCAATTACCAAATATCTCAGACAACATGAGTGGCTCTTGTTGAAGTGAGAAAAACTTTGAAAGTGACATGAAATGCTAAATTGGCTTTCAGGGTTCAGGAAAGTACTTTATAAGTAGGCATAAACCCTGATTTTCTCCAGCACAGGAAGCTCCTATCTATAGACAAGTATCCGTTACCTGTGGAAGATAAGTAAGTAGATAAAGAAGGTTAAGATTGTTCTGAGCTCTTAAAATGAGCACAGACATGCATTTTTATTTATAATTATTTAAAGTGTCTCTTCTTTAGTTTATCCTTCCTCAGGTCTAATCACCTGCAAGAGGTGCTGAGGACTCATCAGAAGTAGACACTGTAGGAGCTGCATACACAGAAGGGTTGCTTATCGAGGGGAGCATGGAAGTTTTATTTTTTAAGAAATGGAAAAAAATAGAACTACTAAAATAAGTATTAGAGAAAAGGAACTAATTCACCCTGAGAGCAGTAGTGTACTGAAATAAATTAACACAACAACAAATGCTTATTCTTCAAACCGAATTGCTTGAAGGGGTAATAATAGGTAACACGTAAATTTAAAGCTTAGCATGTGATAGAAACTAGTCTAACTTTTGATAAGGGACTTTCATTATTATACCCACTGTACCTATGAGGAAACAGAGGAATAGAGAGAGAGTAACCTTCCCTGGGTCTGAGCTGGGCCAGGCTTTGACTCCAGGCAATGTAGCTTCCGGGCCTTTAACAGCAACATTGTACTGCCTCCTAAACAGATACTTCCTGTCTTACTTAATAAAAATAGACTAAAAACTACTAATTATAATGAAAATAGCTGCTAAAATTTATTATGCCCTTACTATTTTCCAAACTTTACCTGTTACATCGTTTAACTCTTCAAAGTACTCTAAAAGGCAGTTACAGTTAGTGTCTCTGTTTGGCAAAGGATGGAACTGAGCTTCTATATAAGGTTAAGAAGCTTGATCTAGAGCAGTGGTTTTCAATTTAACATGCATAAGAATCACCTTGCAAGGTTAGTGAAACACAGTCTGCTGGGTCTCAACTCTGGTGTGTCTGATTCAGCAGGCCCAGGGTGTAGTCCAAGAATTTGCTGATGCTGCTGGTCAGGGGGTCATCCTTGACAAGTACTTTTCTAGGTAACTGTGTCAGCAATGGAAGCAAGACAGTCTTTCTGAGGCCTTAATTTAACCAACACATGAGCCTGTAGAAGTTTTGTGATGTTTATTAATCATGTATTGATTGATACAACATCTAAACCTTGTCAAAGTAAATTATTCAGACACCATAACCAACAGGAAGAACTAAAATCATTTTCATAAAAGATATTTGCCTCTACTCCTTAAAGAAAGACATACTGAACTAGCACAGTTCAGTATGCAGAAATCAAAGTTCAGTACAGATTTCCACTGATTTTTCTCAAATCATATTAAATCAGCAAATGGTTTTTATCAAGCATCATTGTGAGGTGAATTAAAGCTGTTTTGTTTTAAAGAATAATAAACTTTTAAAAAATAGATTCCCAAACTGATAAAGCTAATCAGTGCCAAATTCTATGTTCAGTTTTCTTGGAAGAATATTATGTCAGAAATCCTCCTTTGTTAATATTCTCTCTCCCTAGATTTGATTTAGGTACATGACTGTCCAGAATTAACAATGGATTTAAGTTCCCCAGGCTTGCTCCCTTTCATCTAGGCATGGGATCAAGGCTAAGATCCAGTCAATGGCAGTAAGCAGAAATGATATGCACAACTTCAAGAATTGGTTTTTAAGAAATGATTTGCTCTTTCTTTTTGCTTTTTTGTCTCTAATAGCATCTTCATCCCTTCTAGACTACCTGACCTGCCAATTGACCCCTACATCATGCTCCAGCTCTCACTGGGGCTCCAGCTGCTTCCTGGCTCCATCACTTATCTTCCTTCCTTAGTCCCTTTAGCTCTCAAGATGATAAATCTTACCACTTCAGGATGATCTGGGTGCCTCCCTATTGTTTCTTTGTCGTATTTGTCTGCATTACTTGTCTGTATTAAAATATGTTAGTTTGAGCCATCCTTTTCCTGTAGAAATCCTAACTGACACAAGAAATACCTGCTTCACAGGTTTTTTGTAAGGTTTAAATAAGTTAATATATATGAAATGCATGGAACTGTGCCTAGTTTATAGTAAACCTTCAATAAATGTTGGTAATTTCTCCATCCGAAACATATAAACAATAAAACCTCCTTCATGAGGACATTCTGTGGACTAAAGATGCCATTCTATAAAGTGTTTTTCAGAGTCTCTGACATAAAGTTGGTGCTGTATGCTATTATTCTTATTAAAGAGTTTAATTGATTACACATACACAGAGTTAATTTTTGTGAGCTTTAGCAAGATAACAAATTCAAAGCAGAACAGTGAAGGAAAGTGTTTGTTACACAAAGCAAATATATGTTGGTTCCTGTAACCAGGCTGTGAATGGCAATTAAATCAAGTAAACTTGCTTTTGCTCCCAGGTGGATGCCTGAGAACTTGCTGGTAAACAGTAAGTTTACTAACTCTGCTCAGAAAATGGGAGACTCATTTCCATGGGGGCTGGGGGGAGGTGCAGAATGAGGGATGGTGGACAAGAAAAAGCACAAAGCAGCCCTTGATCCAAGTGAAGAGCAGGGAGAGATCATCAAAGGAGCCTTAATTCCCTGAGGGCAATTGCGAGGGAAGGGGGTTTGAGTTTGAAATCTTATTCCTTCACAGGTAGAATTGATTTCCTTGAAAGTCCATATTCATCTGATACAAAGGTAGTTAACGGGCCTCAAAGCAGAGGTGTTACATCAGAAGGGCCAGCTGCTGAGGCTCACTGAGCAGTGGGGCCCAAAACTCAGTGCAGGCAATATGCCTATCTGGAACTGCTGACAGCAAATCTCAGCAGTAAGGGACAGATGACTGAGAGGAGCCAACATGGCAATGAGAAACAAAGAAGGCAAAATTATAGCCAAGGAGGGAACTCAGGGTAAGAGAGTCAGTCATTCTCAGGTACATGTCAGAGCAGAGAAATTGTCTCTTACATCTGGATTTGGAAGTTCCAAATCTAGGCTCTGGGCGTCATTTCTACCTGAGAATGGGGTGTAGAGGGTCTTGGAAGGGACACGGTAGAGGAATTCCAAGGGGCACAGGCAACTTTTGGGGATGTTGGATATGTTCACTATCTAGATGGTGGTGATGATTTCACAGGTGTATACCAAATTTTACCAAATTATACACTATGAATATATGTAGTTTGTTGCATATCAATTACACTTCAATAAATATGTAAAAAAAGTGTTAAAGGGAACGGCCCAGTTGGGTTTCAAGTTGGAAGCTGTTATGGGTTGAGTCATAGTCTTCCAAAATTTATATGTTAATACCCTAACCCTCGATATCTCAGAATGTGATAAGGTCTTTCCAGAGGTAAAGTTAAAATGAGGTCATTAGGGTGGGCCTTAATGCAATATGATGGGTGTCTTTATAAAAAGGTGAAACTTGCAGATGGACAGACAAACAGGGAGAATGCCATGTGACGATGAAGGCGGACATTGGAGTGATACTTCTACCAGCCAAGGAACAGCAAAGATTGACAGCAAACGAGCACAAGTTAGACAAGAGGCTTGGAACAAACTCGTCCTCACAGCCCTCAGAAGGAATCAACCCTGCTGACACCTTGATCTGGTGCTTCTAGTCTCCAGAACTGTAAGACAATATATTTCTGTGATTTAAGCCACCTGATTTGTGGCACTTTGTTTCAGCAGTACTAGCAAATTAATAAAGAAGCTGACAACACGGTCCCTATATTTGCTGAGCATTTTTAAAATAAAAGTGATCAAAATCTCTTACATTACCCATAATTCTAAGTAGGAAATTTATGAAATCAGGTAAATGAAAAGTCCAAGAATGTGCAGGTTCCAAGCACATCTTGATTCAGGCAGATAAATGATGCTATTAGGAATCTGACTCGAACTCTCAGTGCTGCTGCTTCTGTGTTGGCCTTGTTCCGTGACAAGCTCTGTTCAAATGGTAGAGAAGATGGGACTTCACCACACCAGGCTTAAGAGACCTTCAGCTATGAGCAAAGAAAGTTAAATAATCTCTCTTTTCCAGGACTCATAGCAACATGTCTTTTATCTGCCATGTATCCAGCATTATTTAATCATTCTCTGTTATTTTATATGTAGTAGGCATCTGAAAATTACTTAGCCAAAGAGGTAAATTGATGAGAATTTGTGGAAAAATTAATAATTTGTTCAGTGTGATTTCACCATTTAGTATGCTATCCTCTATTATGAAGACAAGTATAGACATTTTTGTTTGAGAATGAAAATTAAGCATAACAAAGGAATAATAGGTAAGATATGAAATACGAATTTTTTATTAACTTTACTAAAGTTGTCATCGTGTTCCTAGAAGTAACTCCCTCAACAAGAGGACGATTTTATTGTGTAAAACCTCATGTTGAGAGGTTTGGAATCCTAGATCCAGCAATTGAGGCATTGGAAAAATCATTGAACATTTTTGGGACTCACTCTACTCATCTGTAAAAAAAAAGAATAAAAATAGTTTTGTGGCCTGATCTCAATACGCTATGATTTATTTGATTTATGTAGTAGGGCACTCTAAAGAATTGACACAGCCAAAATGTTTTTGTAGTTTTTAGGTGAACTTTCTTTCTCTCAAATAAGTTTATTTAAATTTTAAATAAAAGTTTTTATTTTTATTTATTTATTTTTTAGATTGGCACCTGAGCTAACATCTGTTGCTAATCTTGTCTTTTTTTTCTTCTTCATCTTCTTTTCCCCAAATCCCCCCAGTACCTAGTTGTATATTCTACTTGTAGGTCCTTCTGGTTGTGCATTATGGGACACCACCTCAGCATGGCCTGATGAGTGGTGCCATGTTTGTGCCCAGGATCCGAACCAGCAAAACTCTGGGCTGCTGAAGCAGAACGTGCAAACTTAACCACTTGGCCACAGGGCTGGCCACCCAAAATTTTTATTTTTAAAATATTGTTCATAAAAGTCTTTCTTACTCATTGCTGAGCATTGTATGCAGAAATTATAGGGAAGTAAAGTAAAATTGTTGACATTACTGTGGTTCAGAGAAACTGCTGTTAATATTTTTATGTATTCTATTCAAGCTATTTTTTTAGATATATCTGTGCATTTTAGGAAGAGGACATGATATTGATTTATTATTTAACCCTTGTTTCAACATCTCTTTGATTGTGTGTCTTTTATTTTGAGTTGAAACAGACTTGTTTACAAGGAAGCAGGGAATTAATAAATATACAAGGACAATTCTTTTGGAACATGAATTCTGCAACAACTTTATCAGATTCAATTAAATGTACAGGTCACCTTCCTTTAAATTAGAGAGTTGCTTATCTAATGTATTCCCACAAGAAAGTCATTCATGCAAATTAAATTATTTATTTCTACAGGTCTTGGGGGTAAAAAAATAACACATCTTATCAATCACATAAAGATAATGAGAAACAGGTAAGGAGAGTATACTTACAAAGGAAAATTGTAATCTTCAAACAACAGTGACCACCAGAGATGCACAACTGTATACAGGCACTCTGCCCAAAGACAACCAGATGGAAATGACAGACATTTCAAAGACAACTGATAGACTAAATAGCTGATGACACTACACAGTAACTTCTCCGCATAGCCACTGCTTCCTCTTTTAGATGAACAACAAAAGAACCCTTTGAATGTGCCACATCTCTCCACTTATGAAAAGAATATAGCTCTAACATAAACTAAATTTTTATTGAAAATAGTATTGTGTTCCTGTTTCTGTATTTGAAGGCAAAGGTTAAGTGATACTTCTTTTAAAGGGCACCTATGCACACATCCACACACACCCCTCAGGAATGCTCAGACATGAAACAATTGAAATCTAATGTAAGTTAATTGGGAAAATATATAGAGCAATCATAGACTCCCACTTAAAATCATTTATATGCAAAAATATTCACAGATGTGGACAATCTATAATAGCTAAGCCCTTTTCTGATTACTTTTCAATATGTAAGAATTTATTTGTATATTTTCTTCAGCCTCCTACTAGAACCTGCATTGCAGTTGTATAGTAGAGATCTAAAGGAAAAATGCTTAGTGACCACTCACTATTCCTACAGTGAAATTAAGTTCTGATGACAGAGCAATGTGTCATTAGCACTCTTCTAATGAAAAAGAATCTGTCTGCAACTTTCATCAACTCATAATAGAAAAGGAACTGGGATGGCCATAGGGACTGAAACACACTAGTGTCTCTTCAAGTGAATAAGAATAGAAAATTAGGGGGAAATAGCAGCTTCTAGGATAGTACTTATAAGAACTGAATTAAAAGCTTCAATGAAAGCAATCCAAGCATACTTGAGTCCTTAGAGAAAAGAAACTATATAGAAAGAAATTGGCCATCAGGATTGAGTAACGTAGGTTGGTATTTGTATATGGGAACTAGGATATTTCAAGGCTTTAAGATAAGGAAAAGCATTTCACTGATCACTAAACAACTGAACCCATATCACTTCTAGAATCCAGTATGTGCTCCCAAATTGTCCCTGAAACAAATCAGGAATATGTTTCACAGAGACGGGGAGCACTCAAGTTCTCTTAGGCCATAGAATTATCCCAACTCAAAAAAGTACTGTATTTTCATTTATCTACTACAAAAAGACTAGGGAATATGGATGCAAAAGTGAACAGATAACAGTCGTATTTGACCATTTCAACTTAAATTTTTATGCAAAAATGAAACTTTTTACTAATGCAGAACATGGATAATTAACAGAGACTCCAAAACATTTTGCCTTCCCTCCTAATTCCCATAGCTCCCAGTCCATCATATTGGTTTCAGAAGACCTACCATCTAAAGATCAAAGTTTCAAAAGAAATATTACACCCAGGATTGCTCATGAAATATTAGTGATATTGACTGAGTGGATTGTTCTTGAGCGAGAAGTTGTAAGAGACAGAGGTGGGAAACATCTTGAATCATGTTTAACAGTTATTAAAGCATTTTCAGACTAATTGCGCCATCCTCACAACTATGCTGTGAGCTGATGGAACAAGCATTATGACCATTTCAAAAGCAAGAGAAATAGGGGCCAGCTGCATGGCTGAGTGGTTAAGTTCATGTGCTCTGCTTTGGCGGCCCAGAGTTTCACCGGTTCGGATCCTGGGTACAGACATGGCACTGCTTATCAAGCCTTGCTGAGGCGGTCCCACATAGCACAACCAGAAGGACCTCCAACTATGTACTGGGGGGCCTTGGGGAGAATAAAAAGAAAAGAAAAAAAAGAATATTGGCAACAGATGTTAGCTCAGGTGCCAATCTTTTTTTAAAAAAAAAAAGCAAGGAAACTAGACTGTGAGGTTAAATGAAATAAGCCAGGCTAAATTTTTTTTTTCTGCTTTATCTCCCCAAACCCCCCCTGTACACAGTTGTATATCTTAGTTGCAGGTCCTGCTAGTTGTGGGATGTGGGATGCCGCCTCAAAGTGGCCTGATGAGCGGTGCCATGTCCATGCCCAGGATCTGAACCCTGAGCCGCCGCAGCAGAGTGCGCAAACTTAACCACTCGGCCATGGAGCCGGCCCCTAAATTTTTTTAAAATGGTAATATTGCAACACTCACCCAGATTCAGTACTTTCTTAAACATTTATATTACGTATTTTATATATAGTTATACAAGACAGGCACAAATCCTCATTCTCTACTTCTTTTGTTAAATGAAATACACAAGGCTATTTTATGTTAGTATACAAACTATTCTACTAAAACTCAGGAGATATCAATTCTTTGTTTTCAAACATATCACATTAGTGATCAAAACCTAGTGCCAATTGACTACTTGTACTTTTATCAGAGACATATCATGTTTCTCTGGAAACTTTTCACAGTCTTTTGTTTCTTACCTTTGTGAAACAAGGAAAGTTCAGAAGGTTATATCGATATGTGGGATTTTCTTCATTTGTCCTTCAGGCCCCTGCAGGACCATATAATCTAAAGATTTTTGTCTTTCTTCAACTGTGAGAAATTAATTCAATTATTTCTTATAAAATATTCCCCTCAATATTTTTCTGATATTTTTAACTGGTTGTTCTCCCTCCTGGATTAATCTTCTATAAGATTTTATTCCTTTTTTTCAGTCTTTGCAGTCTGCATTCTGCCAGATTTCTTTCTCTCTCTCTCTGTTTTAATTTCACAGGACTCTTTTCTGTTCTCTGATTGTTACCTTTTTGTAGCATTTGATTCTTACTTTATAAATTCGTCTGTGTGTACCAATGAGAATTTTTTAAATCTCCTCTGCTTTCTGAATTACCTCTATAATTGTTGGTCTTTTAGGTCGGTGGTTCTGTTAGTCTTTGTCTTCTATGCTGTTGATTCTCCTCATGTGTCTAATTATTCTTGACCATTCATTTATAGTTTAAGAATTAGATATTGGGTTAATCTAAATAGCAGGTATGTGTTTCCTCCATTGTTACGTATAGATGTCTATTTCTCTAATCGGCTGCACACCAAATGGGAAATTTGGCAGGACATACCAGAAAAATGGGTATAGTTTATCAACTATTAGGCTTTACTTGAGGTCTAAGTGGTCAGGATATTAGTAGGAAAGTCACAGGTGCCAAAATACGTAAGGTTTTAATTAAGGGTGGCAACAGCCACATCTACAGCCCGATTTCTCTTTTAAATATGAGTTGAAACTTCAGTTAACATTTCAAACAATTTTAAAGAGGTAAATAAATGCCTACAGCTATAACATTTAGACTTCTCATGTCTATAATTCCGTATCTTCAAATATTGGTTGGAGAATATCTTAGAAATCAGTAATCCTTTCAAAATCTGTTTGGTATACTGCTCTAAGTTTTGTGCATAATAATTATACTCTCAATAAAAAATTAGTGGACTTTGGAAAAGTGCCAGTGTTCAGGTTGAGTTGTCTCAATTTCATATGTTGGCTTTATATTGGATTTTATATACTTGCATGAAGATTATTGCAGGAGACTCGAGCCAGTGAGACTAACCACAACACAGCTACTATCAAGACCGTGATTGCTTCAGTACAGTGGAGTAAAACCACAGAGTGATGTTTGGGAAGGGAGGATGATCTACAGCCAAGAACAAAACTGAGACTTGGGAGGAAGTATACCATATAAATATTGAGTAGTCAATGGCACATGCACTTGAAGGAAAATTGTAGCACCTGCTGTGAAAGGATTCCACGTGTATGCAATTGTCAAATGGGCTATGTACAACTCGGGAGGATGTTGTATGACAGGAATCATTAGAGGAGAGAGGAAAGAAAGAGAAGGTGATAGTGAACCAAGCAGAAAGAAGGGAGTGAAATGAGTTGTCTGCATGGTACCTCCATAGGTGTCTAAATGAGGGTTGACTGGGGAAGTGCAGTTTGGGTAACCTCCTTAGTTGAGCCTAAGATAGATTAGAACAAATGTTTTTATAGAATACCAGCACGAGGGGCCAGCTCCATGGCCGAGTGGTTAAGTTCTCACACTCGGCTATGGTGGCCCAGGGTTCAGATCCTGGGCATGGACATGGCACCGCTCGTCAGGCCACATTGAGGCGGCATCCCACATCCCACAACTAGAAGGACCTGCAACTAAGATATACAACTGTGTACAGGGGGGTTTGGGGAGACAAAGCAGAAAAAAAAAAAAGATTGGCAACAGTTGTTAGCCCAGGTGCCAATCTTTAAAAAAAAAACAATACCAGCACAAATATTTCCATTACTGACATAACCCTCTTTATGAGAGACCCCATCAACTGTGAGATGTGTTGGGAGTGCTATGTGGAAGTGATTTGGTGGCAGGGGAACAGGAGATGCAAAGGCTTTTACGTAACTTAAAATATATTTATTTGCTACATGATACTAGTTGCTTTGTGAAGGCAAATTAAAGAAATTTCTGAATAAAACAAATGTGAAGATCTGTCAATGATGAAAGAACTTCCTCAAAACAGTATTTTAAAAATAGCGGATGTGAAGTTCATTATTTATGAGATTTACTAGCCAAGAGTGTGCAAAAAGCTTGGTTTTTATCTTTACCTCCATTTTGTGAAAAAGAGAGATCTTAGTCAATTCATGGCCCAGAGCAAACACATGCTGAAGTCACTGCAGAACAGTAAATAAATAAAAAAGGACAGCTTGGAACACTCTTATTCAGAAGTGAAATCACAAGATAGGCTTTCATTTGGAATCAAGACAACAGTTCTCACATTCCAGACAGCCTGGTAATGGTCCAAGCACATGATCACCAGAAATAAAGCACGAAGTCCCAGCCGTGCTTGCTGAAAGGCAATCAAAGGGCCCGGATGCCAGCCTTTGAGAGACCTTTCACTAGGAGCGGGATCTGACTCACTGGCAGGCTGTTCAAATAGTTTCCCTGGCAGTTTTGAAGTTGCCACTAAGGCAGTTATGTGATTAGACTCTTCAGCGAGCCCAAGTTTGCTTATCTCCCTCTATGCCATATCTTTAGACAATGCAGCTTCTCACAAAGGCAAGTAACTGCAGTTCCCATCAGTTTGCACTGCCATTTTTCCAAGAGTGAATATCTATTTTGTCAAACTAAATAAATCATCACAGTCAGTTTTCCAGAATATACATGCCTAAGCAAAAATCCTGAGTGGCCAGAGAAAACAGGTTTAAAATGTTTTGACTCTGGGTGCCTGGTCTTCCTGCCTTCCTGGTCCCCAATTCTATGTTAGAGTTTCCAAAGATCCTTCTTCACCTTCTCTCACCCTAAGTAACCAACCACTTCATCCAGGACCCTTCTAAAAGTATGTTTTATGGTATAATTAGGGAAGAAATAGAAGTTCAGAAGCGAAGAGGATAGAGAATGATTAAGAATGATAATTGGAAATATCTTTCTAGTTTATATCATCATAGGTGTTTTACCAACACATGGAAATTGAAGATAGATATGGTAAAAAAAAAAAAAGGTTTAAAATACATAAAATTAAGGTAATCAACAACAAATAACCCTTCTCAGTAAACATGCTAACTGGTGAAATAAGTCCCCTAAGGCCTACATTTTCCTTTCCACTCATACCTGTACACGTGAGAAATAAATGGAGTCATCTTTAGAAAGACACTGAAGTGTTCTATGCATCACACAAGAACTTGATCTCCTTTCTATTTTGTCAGAATTATAAATGACAGAATTTGAGTCATGCTCTAGTAACTTGCCAGGGAGATGCCAGAGCAACCTGAAAAAAATGGTCCAAGAGTCTACCAAAGAAACAACATCATATCGGTCCCTGACTGCATATTTAACATTACATGTGGTTTTCTATCCTGTTCTTATAATCTGTTTCCTAGTCCATTTTATATAGTCCATAGATAGTTTTTTTCTTTGCGATTATTTCATGTGAATATATATATACTTATATATATATATTTTTTAAAAATTGGTGGGTAGATTCACTAGAATCCATTTTGTCCTTTACTCAAAGCTCTGAGAGAATCAAACTTTTATGTGTATTATTCTAATTGTGTTCATTGAATGTATGATACATCTTATTTTAAAGAATTTAAAAGTAATGCATAATAATATATTTGGGATATAGGTTGTATGGCTTATTTTTTGCATCACTAAAAATTCAGAATAATATACCAAGGCTGTGTATGATAAAATACTTACCTAAATTAGAGTTTCACATTGATAACAATTAATTTATCATTGCTTTTATTAGTAAAAATGTCCTCCCCTACCTCCAAAGAGCCTTTCTACACTTTAATGACAGTGCATATTTGATTTGTTAAAGTATAGGTCACCATGAAGTTAGAAATAAAATAATATCATGTCATCTATCTTTAGCTCTCTCTACTGTGGCACTGAGTGGCTTTTATTTTTTTTCTGTATATTTTGCTGTCTATTCTCATGTGGCAAAGAGGGTCTGCCTAGTTAGAGCAGAGGTTGTTCTCAATGGGTTTAAGGGTAGAAGCAGGTGTGTTCAACCTCAGGACCCTTCCTCCTTAGCCAAGGGTAGTGAGAAAATTACAAATGAGATAAGACTTGAGCTTCAGCTAAGGCAGACAGTGCTCATCAATCTTAACTATCAGACCATCTCCTGGCTAAAGTTTTCAGTTAGGCCATCTTGACAGAAGGTTAAACAGAATTTTTCCATTTTTTTACCCCTCCCGAATTGATTATTTGCTGGCATTATAAGAAAAAGTAGGCAGGGAACTGAAATAGTAGGTCTTTTATTCAAATATACTTTTTAATTCCCAAAGTAAAGCATTCAGCACTTTAATTGGGAAAATAAACAGGAATATTTAACGTGTGAACTATAAGATAAGTTTAGCTTGTTTCTTTTAGAAAATCTTATTTTATCTTTTGGCTGAAGAGGGGATTTTGCAGTTGTCCTCTTTGAAGAGCACAAAGTACAGATACTGGGCCAGTATTTTAACATGGTATATTTGAATTGACATTCAGAGACCTAAATATTTAAATATAAGATCATAAAATAAGAGCAGACATTTCATATTTTAGAAATGTGGGAAAATAATTTTCTTTCATTTTTAAAGGCAAAATTCCATCCCATTTAGGTGGTGGCAACTTCAACAACAAATGTATGAATAAAATCGTGTTCATTTTCTTCCACTTCCATCCTGCGCAATAGGCATTTAACATTTTCCATACAGAACTTCTTTATTTTTAAGTACGGTTACAGCTCCAAGTTGCTCAGTTGCATGCAAACTTTGATAAATAAGTAAAAACTCAAATTATCTTTGATATTAATATCAAAAATTCATACAATGCTTCACTTTTTTATCTTTCACATACGTCATGTCATTTGGACCTCAGGTAGGGTACTGAGGGGAAAGGATTATCATCCAAGTCTTACAGATGTGGCAATACAGGTTCAGAGTGACTAGGTGACTTTCCCAAGCTAGTAAGTGATAGTGCCAGGATCTCATGCTTTTTAGATCTAAAGCCAGAGATCTCGAGGCAGCATGTTCCAAAGTTTTGATCTCCTCAGCTTTCAGGCTGCCAGGCAGAGTTTAGGTACCACTGATCGCCTCACTAGTTGCCTCCAGCTATGAGAAGCCTCATTTTTGTGCCCTATGATAGGAATATAGTAGGAAAGTATTGCTACAGGCTATCAGTGTTTCCTAGAAACATTTGCCTACATAGTTTAAACACATTCTAAGAGTGAATCACTAAATCTTATTATGTGGGTTCACCTAGAGTAAATGTTTTTCTTCAGACCACATACCAATCCCTGACCAGATATCTCTTACTATTTTTCAAAAAGAGAACAGATAAAAGCATGTATGTATGTATATATCAGAGAAAGAGAGATGTAGATATCGATATAAACTATGTTTGATGCTCTAAATCTGAATGTATTCAATTAATTGGCCATTTTCTTGTTAAGTTGAAGTTTAACATTTCTCTGGGAGCTATGACAATAACTGAGGTTCATCCTCAATCAATAAAAGTAAAAAAAAAAAACCACGTTTGAATATTGTTTTGCCATTCAGAATTTACCAGGTGCTTTTATGTTTTCACAAGAATTTTGTGAATTAGCCCTTATTGTTCCTGAGTTTCAAATGAGAAAGTGTGAGACATAATTTCTTCTCCAATTGCTTCAAGTTCATGTCTCAGCCTAGAACTTCCTGGAAGTTTGGAGAAGTGATCCTAACTCACCATGTTATTTCTGTCAAATGGATTCTTCCACTAATCCTTATCATTTCATTTCCTTTGTAACGACCTATGAAATTCTTGAGATATCTTTTGCTTTCTTTTTCTTTGACTGAAGTATCCTGAGACTCATATGAGTTGTCCAGTTCTCCCTAGCTAGGATCACTACTTCCTCCCACCTCCTCAAACCTTCAGGATCCTCATACTCACCTAAGATAAACAATTTTAAAGCAAGTTAGTTTTCAATAGCCAGCCCTGGTGGTCTAGTGGTTAAGATTCAGCACTCTCAACTCCACAGCCAGGGTTTGTTTCTGGTCAGGGAACCACACCACCCATCTGTCAGTTGTCATACTGTTGCTATGATGCTGAAAGCTATGCCACTGGTATTTCAATACCATCAGGGTCACCCATGGTGGACAGGTTCTAGTGGAGGATCCAGACTAAGACAGACCAGGAAGAAGGACCTTGCCACCCACTTCCAAAAAAATTGGCCATAAAAACCCTATGAATAGCAGTGGAGCATTGTCTGATATAGCACTGGAAGGTGAGAAGATGGCACAAAATACCAGGCAGAGTTTCACTGTGCTGTAAATAAGGTTGCAAGGAAGTGAAAGTGATTCAACGGCACTATCAACAAAATTTTCAATGTAAAGATAGCTTATTATCACAGTAGCATTAAGAGAAATAATCTCTGCCAAGGGAAGAAGATGGTCATTTCATCACGGAAAGTCTTCATAATTGGTGTTTCCTGACTTGCAGTGCATTTGCTAGTGGTTGCCCTTAAAATTAGAGGATAATAAGCTCAGAGGAGTGGAGAAGGAACACACAGCATCGTGTGGGAACTGGGAAGCCAGCAAATCACGTGACTAGAGTAGATTTAGAATCCCAGACTGCTTTATCTACTGCCAGAACATTCTGACTTTCGGCAAAAATAGTAATTTGCTCATAGCCCCAAAGGCACGCTCAATCCCCATTCTCACATAAATATTTCATATTAAAGAAACCCCATCAGAGCCCCAGAGTTCACACAGCTTCTTTCAAAATGAGAGATGACCCTGTGCTCCACGGAGACAGATTTCACTGACTGCCTCAACGTAAGTTTCAGACTGAGCGTTCTGTGATGAATTTCAGTAACAACAGTTATTCTGCTGCTCCCAAGCCTAATGCCAGACACCAAATTCCTAGCCTTCGGTTCAGCAGTCCAGATAGCAATCTACTTGAGTGTCTCACAGACATTTTCCCTGCCTTCCTGTTTGATATGTGGCAGATCATTAACTTCAGAATCGTCAGACTGACAAATAAAAGAAACTATCGTCTGAAGAGTGCCTGAGATTTGGAATAACTTGTTTTTAATGTTGGTTAGGGACTTTTAGGAGCGTATATTCTAACTGACCATTATGCTAAAGATGTTAACAATGCTGATCTACAAACACCAACAGTCTTAAGTCAGTTCTTTAACCAAAATGTCTCTATTCCTGGACAAAAGCTAAAAGCCTTTCATCTTCATAAGTCTTTTAGTTTCTTCAGCACTCCCAGACTCAGTATCAGACATGCTTCCACTCTGTATTCCATCAGACCCAACGTCACAAGAAAGGAGTGGGAGGAGGAGACAGTGAGTCAATGTTTACAAAGCATTTTCCTGTTTTATTCATCCATCCATTCATTCATTTCTTCATTCTATCATCAGTATTTATTCTGTGTCTATTACACGTCATCAGTGTTTCAGGCTCTGGCTAGAGAGTGGCGAATAAGATAAAACCAAGTTCTAGTGGCAGTTCTTCTACATTCTAGTGGAGTCATAGGGAGCGTGTGTGTGTGTGTGTGTGTGTGTAGCGTGCATCTGTCTGTCTGTCTCTGTGTCTTGTGTGTGTATAAAAGAGTTCTAGGAAACGATACTAATAGATATCCATGGGCCATATCATGTAGGACTTTATTGGCCATAGAAGAGAAATTGCTGTATTTCCTAAGTTTGATTGAAAGCTGATGAAGGGATTTCAGCAGGAAAATAATGTGATCAGATTTACTTTGTAGAAATATCCCTGTGAAGAATGTGAGAAAGTATAGAAGAAGAAAGACCAATTGGGAGTTTGAGGCAGCAGTGTTTGAGAGCTCGAAGCTACTTGGGATAAGAGTGATAGCGGCAAAGGTGATACAAAGTTGGCCAATTTTGAACCAATTTTGAAGTTAGACCCAAAAGAACTGAATAGGGAGTTTGATAAAACAATCTTGGAAGGCTTCTAAGTTTTTAGTTTAAACTACTTAGTAGCTGGTGCCATTTACTAAGATCAGGAGACCTGAGATGAGAAGCAGAAGCCAAGATTTTTGTATTTGATTTAAAATTATGAGATATCTTTTAGACATCCAGTGGAATTATCATGTTGGCATATATTTGGAATGCAGATCAGAGAGAGGTTGGAAATGAACTTACAAATTGAAGATGGATCTATCCACTATATAGGTGACATTTAAAGGTAAGGGTTTAGGTAAGGATCACTTATGGAGTAAGACTAGACAGAGAAGAAGGGGCTGAGGACTGAACTTTGGGGCACTCCGTCAGTCAGAAATAACGAAGAGGATGATTCACTATAGGGGACTGAGGCACGAATGAAGTAAGAGGAAAATCAAGATAGAGTGTCTCTTGTTCATATTCTTATTGGCCATAGGAATCACTGTGGGAAGAGCATGGTTGCATTATGTATAGGAAGAAGTTACCTTAGTTCATCTGGTCTAAGATGCACTTTCTTTTTCACTGTTTACATTTCTGAAATCAGGATGCATCTTATAATTGATGTCATCTTAGGACTGTGTCACAGTTTAATTGGCAGACTTTTTCTTTAATGTTGGTACATAAAATAATAGTGCATCTTCAATTGATGCTGTTTTAAATCTAATGTAATTAGTATGATGACTACAACACAGCACACACCCAGACAGATTAGTAACATTCTTTCTCTCCATCATTAAGTACTTAGTATTTGAATACTCTTTCTTAAGGATTCTTGACGATCCCATCAGGGAAATTTTATTTTCTTAATATAAAATAATCGGAAGCAGATTAATGAGTTCCTACATGTGATATTTGAGGAGGAGGATGTTATAAAGTCACATGGTATACTACCTGTATGCTTCCCATTGCATGAAAACTTTATAATTTGATGGTGAATATAGTATGCTCAGATTATAAACACATCCAATGACAATTCACTCCTCTATCAACCAAGCAAATAAATTCATATTATTCTTGTAAATTTCACAGCTAAGATATAACTTGATAGAAAGCTATTGAATACTTTCATGGCCATAAAAGAACACTAACAAGATTTTTATGGTAATTTTGTGACACAATTTTACCTTCAAACATTTAAGAATTGCTTTTTATGATCAAAATTGACACTGAAAATAGATTTAAATTATACAGCTATGCAAAGGTCTTACATAACTTGAAGTGCTAAACAACTTATTATTTTACCAGATTAATGAGTTGTACAGTGCATATAGTCATTGTCATTGTACATTGCTCATATACAGGAATAGTTTGTGCACTGTACCAAGCTGATATTAAATATTGAAAATAATGTTGAGATTAAATGTTAAAAAAATTATCAGCAAATAAGGTAGGTGTATGGACACAGAGCACACCAATTTATGCAACTTATTCCTGCTATCAATGACTTTTAAATGATGGCAATTGAATAGGACACTTTTTGATTGGGGCTGTTTTATAATTTTTTATGGTTTGTTTTCACCATTTTATTAAGCTGTTATTCTGTTTCAAAGCTGGAGATGAACTATTTTTCTGGCTTACTATTTTGTAAACAAGTATTCACATCAGTGTCACTAAGTTGTTCAGCTGCAGTAATGAGTCAAAGATCAATTAAGCACAAGCCCCATAATGGATGGAGGCACAAAGATTCTTTTTTCCTCCCAATCCATTTGAATTTAGAAAGAGACGGCCTAGTTTAATCTGTCTTCTGAAACGCAAGATCAGCAGACTGGAGGATATTGGCTGCCACTACTTTTGACATCTTCAATCAATCTACCTTGATTGGCCATGCAGTTGGGCTTTGGAGTGAAGAAAATGATGTGTCTCACCTCCTCTACTAATGTTTGAGATGAAAGAAAATGCATCTTAACTTCCAATTTTAAACAAATGGTGAAGCCTAGTTTTCATGTATTATTCAAGATTTATCTGCTAGACACAAACTCACGAAATTAAAATATATTTCTATGAAGAACTAGGTTGCTTTATTTTCCTTTGAAAATGGAATTAAATTTAAAAATAACTATAATGTAAATATAACTTAAAAATATATATCTCACAGAATCTCTTATTTTTTACCCAAACATCATATTTATATCTAAAGCAAAAATGAATTCTTGCTAATGAGACAAAATAGAAAAATAGCTTGTAGTTCAAGTTTCCCCAATGATCATAAAAACAATTTGCATTTCAGGAATTGGACTGTACATGTTCATTAGAAGAGCTATAGGTTCAACAGGATCCAGACAATCTTTGTTCTGCAAAGAAAAAGCCAAACAGAACAATGGAAGCAGAACTATCCAGAACTTTTGGGGTCATGCTCATATAGTATCAGAACTTGGAAACTAGTTACTTTGTTGAGATTGGAGTGTGAGGGTATGTAGGGTGCGTGACTAAGAGGGATTCTTTGTTTTATTTGGTGATGTTTTCCTTGCATGCCCATATTTGTTTTATGGAAAGGTTATGCAATTTACGATTGAGCATGGCAGTAACATCTCCTTCTTCTGCTCTTTCCCTCTTTTCATCCCTGATGTTTTTTCCATGGACACGGCCTTGGTCTTGGTTCATATGCTCGTAGGAACATAACCCACCAACATATTGAATGGGTTATTTTCTATGAGTGGATTGATTTTCTTTTGCTTTAAACCTCTGGTTACATCCCTTAACTCTCCACTTACCCTGGTCAAAATTTGTTTGCAGCACATTCTCCAGCAGTGCAATGTGTAGTCTTTTGGAGTCTGCGTCTGTATCAAAAATTTTTATATGTTTCATATTACTCAAATAAAGCATGCTTTCTGCTTTCAGATCTCATTTCTGCCAAGAGGTATGTTCTATTACCTGTCCACACATGTTGCCCATTTACTTCTGTTATTAGAGATGCCATGATTCCAGTTTTGGAAACTCTGCTTGCTGGAGACAACATTTCCTATGCCCTTCTTATGGGTGATTCCCAAAACACACAATCATAGTTTGCATGTTTTCAAAATTTTTATCCAGCTGTTTATTTGTGGCTCTACGTGCCAGATTCAGATTCATATTTTGCTTGTGAATTGCTTTTTTAAAAGTTATAGGCTGTGAGGACCTGGGGAGGCCCCTGGAGTCCCTGTTCCTTAAGATATCTATGGAAAAGTACACATGACTTCTCTAACATTGCACACACGATAAATAACCTGAAGCGGCAAAATGATGACAAGGATCTGAATAAGTCAGCACAAGTTCTGTTATGGCTGGGAAAAGAAAGGGAAACTTTATACATCCATATTTTTATGGGGTCATTTTCGTAGGAAAAAAATCACTTTGGGCTGTAATACTAAGAAGAATTGAGCAGTCAGGCTATGGTCAGTACTAAAAAAGATGAAGAGAAAACAGTCTGACATTAAGTATCAAAATGGGGTCAAAACCACAGAGACCTTGCTCTGGAGTAAAACATAAAGCAATCAAGAGATCCAAGAGAGGATAACAAGTCACGGTGAGAAACACTAGGAAGTAGAGTCAGATTCACTAAGCAAAAGTTAGCAAGGACAGCTATAGAGATTGAGGAAATTTAGGAGGAAGAAAGGAAGGTCACCAGCTAAGAGGAAAGAGCCTGGGAGCTTCAGTGACCTCGTGGGTGCTTTTAAGTCCACCCAACTATAACTTGTAAGTTAATTCTTGGAGATTCCAGGTCCCTGGGGATCTAACAGCCTATGGCCTCGCAAGCTGTAACTGTCTCATAGCGAAGAGAGAGAGCAATCAGAGCTCTTCCATCATTGTCTGAAGGTTTGCTATCAAATGCTCCTCTTTCAGATTACTAGCCTCTGATTTTAGTCATTAAGTCATTAAATATATTAAGCCTTCCCCTGAATTTGGCAGAATAAACCATGGACTTGGATATATATACCTCTACAATGGAATATTTCATATTGTTGCAAAAGTGGGAGTATATCACTGAGATGGAATATAGAGAAATAGAATACAGAGAAGAATAGAGAGAGAATATATAGAGAGAAATAGAGAAAACACATAGTCCTTTCCAAGATCTTGTGAGGTAGTGTGTGAGGCAGAAAAATAAGCAGACAACTACTAGTATAGTTATCATGCTATTTCATGTGATAATTTCAACCAGGACATATAAAGGGAAACTACTGTAGGTAGAATGAAACACTGCACTCAATAACTTCAAAGAAATAATGTATGCGTAAGAATAATACATGGCAAATGGGCTAAATGTCATGAGAGATGTATCCTTGGATATTCATAGGAGGAATAAAGCACACTTCCTTAGAGAATCAGGGAAGCTAGTTCATAAAGGCTGGGGAAAAAAAGAGAAAAAAACAAATATGGTGACCAGCGTGAGGTGTAAAGAGGTATAAGGGCTAGATATCACACGATTTGGTTATGGATGATTATGGTTTGGTTTGACTGGAGTACAGGATATGTTTGATAAAAAGGAGATATGGATAGAATTAAAAGCAGGAGAACTTAATATTTATTGTGAACCTGTGATATTTTGGCCATAGTGTATAGAAATTTACATATATTACTTTATTTATCTTCATAACCATACTATCAGGATGGGCATTATGACCACCAATTTAGAGATAAAGAAATTGAGAGCTAGAACAATTATAACTTGATTTAAATCAAACAGAAAATAGATAAGAAATCCCAGAATTTAAACACATGATATTGGATTCTTTTGACTACAACATGTTGCATCATAAACAGTCAGATGAGACCAAACTATCACTCTTAAATCACAGCCTTAGAGGTTCCTGGGTTGATGCATGAATTGCACAAATTCATTGCATCAATTGTCCCCAAAAGTAATTTAAGAAGCAGCTACTCAAAGTTTTTCATGCTATTCCACCTCATCCATCACATCTTCTGGCCCTGATAAGAAAGTACAAGTCAAAAATACTTCGGTTTTTCCTTCCAGAGTCAGAACTAAATGTGATAAGTCCTGTCCAAAAGCTTGCAATAGGGTGAGGGCGAAGTAGTCTCACATTCTGCAATGTTTTGCCAAAATCAGTGGTAGGCATAACATTAATTATTCTTCAATCATATATTGATTCATTAAAATCACTTAACAGTATTATATTAGTGATAGGAAAATAGCAATACTAAATGGGTTTGCACTCTTTCTCAAGTTTATTTACTTTATTTTTATAAAGTACGCAGAATTTCTTGTGTTTTCTGAAAACTTAATCATGAGGATTAACTAAATGATGTATGAGAAAGTGGCTAGCCCAGTATCTGACATATTTAGATTATTAAATGTACATTAATTCATTTATTCATTCACACATATAATGTAATTACAGTTCATTAATTGAAACAAGTCAGCTGTGGGGAGTTCGTTTAGATATCAAAATATTGTCCATGATACTCACTGCATGAATTCATCCCCTCAAAACATGTAAATGTCTTTTCAGACAAACCTGACAGTGTAAAGTGCCAGAAGGCAGAGTCATTTCTTTCTACACTTGCCTTGTAAGAACAATGCCACCAGTAAGTAGATACTGGATGCTCTTGACAAGGATAACTAACGGATCTTCTGTTTTGCCCTCTATGCTCCAAATAAACAGCCCCAATTATCTGTAATTTTGTTTCATCATTTATACTTCCTATCTTTCTGAGCATTTTGACTACTACTGACCACTCTCAAAACCGTCGCTGTGTTTGAGGATCGACAGGAATATTGAGGGTAAACAAACTTCAAAACGGTAAAATAATTCTCAGATGTAGTTTCAGTAATAAAAAAACATAGTTTTGGTGAAAATATGTTATCTTAGGTTGGGTTTCCTAAACAAAAACTGAGTAAGGTGTATTCTTCAAGTGGTTTACTAAGGAGACATCGGTAAGGAAGTGAGGGGAGTAGCACCGGGTAGGGGAAGAACCTTGGTAAAAATCTGGGACCAGTCAGAGTCTAGCCACAGCTTGATCTTGTGTGGATCTCTGGAGAATGGATAGCACCCCAGAATTGTCTTGATTTGAGACAAGGTGGTGGGACATTTACACTGCATACCAGTCAGTCATTGACTCTGGAGGGTAAAACCTCCCAGGAATCCCTGGGGGAGGTGACGTGTGTCAGTCTAGAACAGTTGTTCTCAACGCACGGTCCCCAGATCAGCAGGATCAGCATCACCTGGGAATTCGTTAAAAATGATTGTCCCTTGGGCCTCAGCCCAGACCTACTGAATCACAAACTCTGGGGGCGGGGCCCAGCAATTTGTGGCTTAACAAGCTATCCAGGTGATTCTGATACACACTAAAGTTTGAAAACCACCGGCTAAGGGCAGTTCTCCAGAGGAGAAAGCTGTGAGCCCTTAGCAGCAGTTCCTCACAGTACCGTGGGTTCAACAGCTCTGTGAAGGGAATTGGAGTGGACCACCAATAGCACCCACTACACATGTTAAACTGCTTCGGCTATATTTTGGTAAGTCATCTCTCTTGTATTAAACAGTGTTGGAGCTTCTGTAAGTTTGGTAGTTTAATATCTGCCTCACATGCATATGCCAGACATTCCTCATTCTAGAGAACCCCATAATACACCTGAATCACTTTGCCTTGGACCCTGCCTTCCGCATCACCCCACCCCCCTTCTTTGCAGGAGTGCTCCTCCTAGGGACCTATTTTTCAAAAACAAACCAGCCAATCCAGAGTTCACTTCCCCAACCAATTGGGCTCTCACACTCCAGGCCACTACACACCTGCCCTAATGACCCTAAGGGCCAGGTACTGGATAACTAGAGAGAGTCCCTTTGCCCCAGAGGCCATTGAAATTATTCAAACTAGCCAACCCTAAATCTGCTTACCCTGCCTTACCTGTTCCTTCCTGAGGACACCACAATAAAGACCCTCACCCAGATTTCCTCTCCCTCCTTCTGCCTCCTGAAGGACCTGACCCTCAGTGCTTCCCTGTGTGGCCCCCTGTGGCTTGGCATGGCTCCTCCCCTTGGGAATTGTAATAGTTTGTTACTGTTTTCAATGGCAGTCATTTTCTTGATCTGTTGGCCTTACTGTACCTCAAATTTTCTATTAATATGCTATAACTTAAAACACTTCTTTATCACAAGCCACTCCATAAGGGTGCACATGAGATTCAGAAGGTGGATTGAGGAGTCATACCGGTGTGTGTGAGAACAGTTGGCAACTCACGTCCATTGATTGGGAGCAAAATTTCAATTTGGGGTAGTTAAGGGAAAAAAGATTCCAAACAGACGCCATATAAAATTCTACTTCACATAACTCTCATAATGTGAATCCCCTTTCCTTTTACACAGAATTAAAATTCACAACAGAGATAGGGCAAATATTTGAGTTTTCTACATGAGACTTTGCCTAGAAAAGAAATTCAACTTGTCCTCTATGCCAGAATTTAAATAAACTTTTCCTTGAAACATCACACTTTGGTTGCAAGCATCCTTTTCATGCTCACATGCAAAACGTAGTTATAATTTTTATTATAAAAGCTGTAGTATGTATATTTATGATCAGAACAAAATAACAACAAATAACTCACTGGTTGCTTTCACAGTGAGAATGTGTATGCCAAGGCTGAAACAAGGTGACAAATAATAATAAACATTAAATAAAAATACTGAATGTAAAAAAGAATGTAATTATATAATGAAGCAATTTTCCTGCAGTAAGTAATGTGACATGCATTTTTTGGCATTGATTTTCATTAAGCATTTCTATGAATTGTTCAGAGTCAGAAGCAATACTTTATTAGATGTTGATTCTTCTTTATCAGTGTATGTTTCAATTCTGAGTGAAGATATTTTCTTTATGAAAGACGTAGATTCAAAAGCATAAACGCAGTCCCAGCTCTGGTGACCTTGTCTTTCAGGTATTCTCTGCTGTGCCAAACTGTGAAAACTGCAGGAGATCCGTTCATCTTCATCATATGTGTTTGATAGCAATTATTGAATTTTTAAAATTAAATAGTTTGCAGGCTATTTTAGAGTCCAAAATTTTCTGCCAAATTTTCTATCTTGTGAGTGATTTATTTGTAGGTCCAAAGCACCAGAGCCTATAAAGCTGTGGCCCAAAATATTCTCGCTCTCTATATAGATTAAAAGGTTTATCTCACTGGAGATGCAGCTAATTCTTTGCACTGATGCCAAAACCCAATGGTGTGTGACATGGACAACAGGTTATATAATCTCCAGTGGTCAAAGCTGGGCTGGACATTGGTGTCTTTCTCCTTTGTGAATTATTCTATGGGAAACAAAAGAGTTTTCAGTTACTTGAGTAATGAATCATTACCAGCATAACTCAAAACTTAATTTTACTTCTGATTTTAGCAGGACAACGGGAAGAATAATGTTCAATTGTTTACAGGGCTATTATCTTAGCTTTTAACCTGGAGGAATGTTTGATGAGCTTATCATTACCAGGCAAGCCTATCCCACACAGTGATGATATAAAAGAAGCCTATATTCCAAGACACATTGATTTGTTTATAAGCTTTAGTTTATATTTGGAGGAAAAAAGATTAAGAAATACAATTCAAAATCCACAGTATTTTAAATACACTACTCTCCCCACCTTGTAAACTTTTTAAGCATAGAAAATTGCTTTCTGTATGTGCACCTCCTGATTTATTGTTCCATCACTCTCCTAACAAATTCAACTAAATGTGATGATCGTGGTAAAACAAGGATAATGGTAATTATTAATAATGTAGCTGTAATTTCATAAATGTTTATAGGTGTCAGGTGTTGTCCTAGGTGATTTGGATATATATTATTTTACTTTATTATGAGAGCAACCGTATTGGGTTCCTTTTCCAGATGAACCTGAGTTGAGCTCCAAATCCTATGTATGGGATGCTGGAATCCGGCAGACTGAGTTCAAATCCAAGCTCTGCCACTGACAAAGTAGGTGACTATGGACATATTAGTCGACCTCTAACACACATTATTTGACCTTTAAATAGGTGACAATTTAAAGGACCCTTAAAGAAAAGGTTGTTTTATAATGTGAATAATGCTTCTGATATACACTATTAGGTTTACTGCTGTAATGTCCTTTGAAGGGGTCCTCACCTATCCATACCCACAGCTGCTTTATGAGTCTGTATCCTCATATATTTCACCTACATAAAGCCTGTTCTCTTCTTCTGCCACCAGTGGTATTCTAGAGCAATCTGTACTGGCTTGTGAGAACACAACTGTTAAATATTCAGGATTTCTGAAATCTGGTTATTAAACCAGTGGCAGCTTTCAATCAGCCATAGTGGGATTATTTACACCAGGGAAATCTGTAAATTCTGCAAATCAGGGCTTTCTCCCACCCATGTCCCACTGGAGATCCACTTGACAAGCACATCAACCTTTACACCGCTGGCAGAGGAATATTCAAAAACATCTAATCACTTCTTGATATACTACTTCTATTCACTTCCCAATTCCTAGGGTCCAAACTACTTAGGATTACTTACAATCATTTTCATAACCTGTATGCAATGAGTCTTTCTAGCCACTCCAACTCTCACTTTTTGGTTCACACAATGTGTTTACACTGTGTTGCAGCAACTCTTACCTCTTATTCCCCAAACATACTATGAACTGCATGTCTCCATATTGTCATTCATGCTGTTTTGTCTGCCTGGAACTCCCTTCATATAATGTATACTAGGTAAAAATATTTTCTTCATGGTTCAGCTTTGTCTTCTAATCTGTGTAACTTCCTTAAAGCCCCTCCTACTCCAGGAAACCCCCACATTAACTGTTTCTTATAGCACGTTTGTAAATGTGAACATTGCACTTATCACACTCATTTTTATTTGCTTAGTTATCTAGGTGAGTAGATCCAAGTTCTGAGATCATGGCTTATTACCTAGAGGAGGTGTTTGTCAAATAAAAATTGTACCAGAGGGAGTTAAACAGACAAAGATGACTTTACTCAAAACTATTGCACTAGGAGAGAGGGATTGAACTCAACTCCCCTAAAAGAAAACGTAAGAGAGGTTTTAAGCACTGAGGTGAGCTAGTGGAAAAGTGCTAGAGGATGTTGGAGGACTGTGGCTGGTCAATGCGATTACTGCCATCTGTGTTTGCTAATTGGCAATTATCAAATTTGGGCTTTTACTTCCCCACAGAGACTGAGATATAGAGATCTTGTCAAGATGGCGGCATAGGTGGACTCTGAACTCAACTCTTCCCACAAACACAACCAGGTTACAACTATTCTTGGAAAAATTACCCCAGAGAGAGAACTGAAAACTGGATTAAAAGAAGCCCCACAACAAGGGACAGTCCTAACTGAGGTGGAAGAGGCAAAAATTCCTTCTGGAGAGAAAAAAGCCACCTTCATGTGTGGTGGAGCTTCACAGTCAGCAAGGTGAAAGCAACCCTAAAGTACACAGCTCTCCCTGAAGAGGTGGGGACCTGGGTGGGGTCATGTTACTGCTATAAGCATCCTTCAGATTTAGCACAACTGAGAAAAGTGTCATACTATCTGGCTTTACTGGCTACTGACTGCAATGGGGAATACCCCCAGGAAAGCTATAGACATAAGTGGAATAAAGCCAGTTCTTAAAGGGCCCTTTCACCAATTCAGCTGTCTCAGATAGCAACCTAAAATCATCAGAAATAAAAGTGCACAGTCCTTTAGTGAAAAGAGACTCACCTGATAGGCTCTGGGTGCATCTTGGTGAAAGATGAGACCTCTCTGGAGACTGAGACATTGGTTTTGGCCATTGTTGTGACCTAGTACAGGCATGCCGACACAGACGCCATTGGAGTTCTTCCCCTGGCCTGTTAGCCCAGGAGTCTGCCACACCCACTAGAGTGCAGACTTAATCCAATTCAGCCAGGGCAGGCAGCCTGCCCTAGGGACTGGCCCTGCAAACAGCAAGCTCTTGGGAAACTTTTCAGCCTGCGTAGACTGAATGCCTAGATTCTCTACAGGCAGACAAGTGTGTCTGCCTCTGTGGGGCAATGTCTGTGTGAAGGACAGGTGAACTGAAGGGGGCATTAATGGAGAGGTGGAGGCCTCTGCAGTGGGTGACTAGTTATGTTCTAGGGGATTGTGAAGTGTGCATGGACCAGGACTGTGTTGATGGTGTATGTGGACCTGTGAGGGGTGGGACTTTTCAGTGGCAGAAGACCTGTGCTTCACAAACAGCCACAAAAGGGATCGGCCCCACCTGTCAAAGCCTGAAACAATTGGTGCCCCCTGTGCCTGGGGCCAGCCCCACTCAGCTGCAATCCTGAGAGAGCTGACAACAACCTTTTAGGCCTGAGGCCTACAGCACCTGTAAGCCCTGAGCCTAGCAACCAGCTACACTGGGTGCCTACTCATTTAACAGGAAAACCGCAACAAAAATGTGCTTTTAGACCTTATAGCCAATGGTGCTGGGGCTCTCCAAACCCAATTTACAAACAGCCAGCCAGGGGGTGGAAAGCCTACACTCCCTGGGTACTTGCACTAAGAGCTGCATCAGCAGAAGGACACAAATAGCCCAAACAGAGGTCACTCCTGGAACATTTGGACTGGTGACAAGAGGGAAGCACACTGCTGGGCCTCAAAAGGTATCTCTTACATAAGGCCACTTCTAAAGAAACAGGAGACATAGCTGACTCTGCTACTACATAAATATAAGCACAGAGAAAGAGGCAAACAAGGAGGCAAAGGAATAGGTTCCAAGCAAAGGAACAGGACAAAATCCCAGAAAAAGAACTAAATGAAACAGACAAGCAATCTACCTGACAAAGAGTTCAAACAAAAACTCATAAGGATACTCACAAATATTGGGAGAAGACTGGATAAACACAGTGAGAATGTCAACAAAGAATTGGAAAATATAAAAAAGAACCAATCAGAAATGAAAAATATAATACTGGAAATGAAAATTTCAGTGGAGGGACTCAATACCAGAGTAGGTGATACAGAAGAATGGATCAATGAGCTCGGTGAAAGAGTAGAGGAAGTCACCAAGCTGAACAGATAAAAGGAAAAAGAATTTAAAAGAATGAGAACACTCTAAGGGAAGTCTGGGGCAATGTCAAGTGCACTAACATTCATATTAAAGGTGTCCCAGAAGGAGAAGAGAGAGATAAAGGGGCAGAGAATCTATTTGAAGAGATAATAGCTGAAAACTTTCCAAACCTAAGAAAGGAAACCGACATACAAATACAGGAAGCACAGAGAGCATCAAAAAAGATAGACCCGAAGAGGCCCACACCAACACATATTATAATTAAAATGTCCAAAATTAAAGATAAAGAGAGAATCCTAAAAGCTGGAAAAGAAAGGCAACAACTGACATACAAAGCAAAGCCCATAAGGCTATCAGCAGACTTCTCAGTCAAAACCCTATAGGCTAGAAGAGAGTGGCACAACTTATTTAAAGTGCTGAAAGGAAAAAAACTACAGCCAAGAAGACTCTATCCAGCAAGGTTATGATTCAGAACGGAAGGAGAAATAAAGAGTTTCCCAGGCAAGCAAAAGTTACAGGAGTTTATCACCAAAAATCCAGTTCTACAAGAAATACTGAAGGGACTTATTTAAGTGGGAAAGAGAAGACCACAAATAGGGATAATAAAATCATCCAAAAAAAAAAAAAAGGCAATAAAACCACTGGTAAAGGCAAAAATACAGTAAAGGTAGCAGATCAACCATCTATAACAATATGAAGGTTAAAAGACAAAAGTACTAAAATTACCTATTTCACTGATAAAAGGGTAATGGACAGACACACACAAAATGAGAGATGGTATCAAAAACTTAAAATGTGGGAGGAGAGGAGTAAAAGAGTAGAGCTTTTAGAAAGGGGTTAAACTAAAGAGACCATCAACTTAACACAGATAGCTATAGATGTACGTTATTATATATGAAACTCATGGTAATCACAAACCAGAAACCTATAATATATAAACAAATAAGTAAGAGGAAAGAAGTCTATCAAACCACAAGAGAAAAGAGCAAGAGAAAAAGAAAGGAATAGAGAAGAACTACTAAAACACCCAGAAAAAAAGGTAACAAAATGGGAATAAGTACATAATTATCAATAGCTACTTTAAATGTTAGTGGGATAAATGCTCCAATGAAAAGGCATAGGGTGGCCAACTGGATAAACAAACAAGACCCGTATATATGTTGATACATGAGACACATTTCAGACCTAAAGACACTCACAAACTGGATGGGTGAAAAAAATTGCTCCATGCAAATGGCAAAGAAAAGAAAGTAAGGGTAGCAATACTTATATCAGACAAAATAGACTTTAAAACAAAAACTGTAGCAAGAGACAAGGCAGGGCCCTACATAATGATAAAGGGAAAAATCGAAGAAGAGGATATAACACTTGTAAATATTTATGCACCCCATATAGGAGCACCTAAATATACAAAGCAATTATTAACAGACATAAAAGGGGAAATAGACAGTAACACAATAATAGTAGGGGAGTTTAGCACTCTACTTTCACCAATGGATAGATCATCCAAACGGAGGATCAATAAGAAAACATTGGCTTTAAATGACACCTTAGACCAGACGGACTTAGTAGGTATATATAGAACATTCCATCCAAAAACTACAGAATACACATTGTTTTCAAATGCACATGGAACATTCTCCAGGGTTGATCACATAGTAGGCCAGAAAACAAGTCTCAATAAATTTAAGAAGATCAAAGTAACACCAAGCATCTTTTCTGACCACAAACGTATGAAAGTAGAAATCAACTACAGGAAGAAAATCAGAAAAGCCACAAATGTGTGGAGATTAAACAAAATGCTACAGAACAACGATTGGGTCAATGAAGAAATCAAAGGAGAAACCAAAAATACCTGGAGGCAAATCAAAATAAAAATGCGACATCCCAAAATCTATGGGATACAACAAAAGTGGTTCTAAGAGGGAAGTTTACAGCAATTCAGGCCTGCTTCAACAAACAAGTAAAATCCCAAATAAACAATCTAACAGGGCACCTAAAGGAAATGGAAAAACAAAGCCCAAAATCAGCAGAAGGAAGGAAATAATAAAAATCAGAGCAGAAATAAATGAAATAGAGACTAAAATGACAATAGAAAAAAATCAATGAAACCAAGAGCTAGTTCTTTGAAAAGGCACATAAAATTGACAGACCTTTAGCTAGACCCACCAAGAAAAAAAGAGAGAAGGCTCAAATAAATAAAATCAGAAATGAAAGAGGAGAAATTACAATGGACAGCTCAGAAATACAAAAGATTATAAGACAATACTGTGAAAAACTATACACCAACAAACTGGATAATATAGAAGAAATGGATAAATTCTTAGACTCATACAACTTTCCAAAACTGAATCAAGAAGAAGTAGAGAATTTGAATAGACCAATCACCAGTAAGGAGATCGAAACAGCAATCAAAAAGCTCCGAAAAAATAAAAGTCCTGGACCAGGTGGTTTCCCTGGTGAATTCTACCAAACATTCAAAGAAGACTTAATACCTATTCTTCTAAAACTCTTCCACAAAATTGAAGAGGAGGGAAAGCTTCCCAACTCATTCTACGAAACCAACATTATCCCGATACCAAAACCAGACAAGGACAACACAAAAAAAGAAACTTACAGACAATATCACTGATGAACATTGATGCAAACATCCTCAACAAAATACTAGCAAATCAAATACAACAATACATTAAAAAGATCATACATCATGATCACGTGGGATTTAGTCCAGGGATGCAGGGATGGTTCAACATCCACAAATCTATCAACATGATACACCACATTAACAAAATAAAGAAGAAAAATCACATGATCATCTCAATAGATGCAGAGAAAGCATTTGACAAGATAAAGCATCCATTTTTTATAAAAACTCTAAGTTAAAATGAGTATAGAATGAAAATGCCTCCATATAATAAAGGCCATATATGACTAACAAACAGATAATATCCTCAATGGAGAAAAACTGAAAGGTATCCCTCTAAGAATAAGACCCAGACAAGGATGCCACTTTCATCACTCTTATTTAACATAGTATTGGAAGTCCTAGCTAGAGCAATCGGGTAAGAAAAAGAAATAAAACGGATCAAAATTGAAAAAGAAGAAGTGAAACTGTCACTATTTGAAGATGACATGATTTTATATATAGAAAACTCTAAAGAATCCACTAAAATACTTTTAGAAATAATAAATACAGTAAGTTGCAGTACACAAAATCAACATACAAAAATCACTTGCATTTCTATACACTAACAATGAAGTAGCATAAAGAGAAATTAAGAACACAATTCCATTTACAACTGCAACAAAAAGAATGAAATATCTAGGAATAAACTTAACTAAAGAGGTCAACGATCTGTACACCAAAAACTGTAAAACGTTGTTGAAAGAAATTAAAGACATAAAGAAATGGAAAGGTATTCTGTGCTCTTGGATTGGAAGAATTAATACAGCCAAAATGTCCATACTTCCTAAATCAGTCGATAGATTCAATGAAATTCCTATCAAAATTCCAACAACACTTTTCACAGAAATAGAACAAAGAATCTTAAAATTTATTTGGAACAACAACAGACCCCAAATAGCTGAAGGATTACCAAGAAAAAAGAACAAACCTGGAGGTATTGTACTCCCTGATTTCAAAATATACTACAAAGCTATAGTAACCAAAACAGCATGGTATTGGCACAAAAACAGACACACATATCAATGGAACAGAATCAAGAACCCACAAATAAATCCACACATATATGGACTGCTGATTTTTGACAAGGGAGCCAAGTCCATCCAATAGAGATAGGAGAGTTTCTTCAATACATGGTGTTGGGAAAACTGGACAGCCACATGTAAAAGAATGAAAGTAGACCATTATCTTACACCATGCACAAAAATCAACTTGAAATGGATTAAACAATTGAATGTAAGACCTGAAATCATAAAACTTCCAGAAAAAAACATAGGCAGTATGCTCTTTAACATCAGTCTTAGCAGCATTTTTTCAAATATCATGTCTGACTGGGTAAGCGAAACAAGAGCAAAAACAAACAAATGGGGCATCAAACTGAAAAGCTTCTGCACAACAAAGGAAACCATCAACAAAACAAAAAGACAACCTAACAATTGGAAGAAGATATTTGCAAACCATATATCAGATAAGGGGTTAATATCCAAAATAGATGAAGAACTCATATGTCTCAACAACTAAAAAACCAACAACCCAAATAAAAAATGGAGAAAGAGTGAACAGAGATTTATCCAAAGAAAATATATGGATGGCCAACAGGCAGATGTTCAATATCATTAACTTATCAGGGAAACGCAAATAAAAACTGCAATGAAATATCACCTCACTCCAGTCAGAATGGCTGTAGTTAATAAGACAGGAAACAAGAAGAGTTGGAGAGGATGTGGAGAGAAGGGAAGCCTTGTACACTTCTGGTAGGAGTGCAAACTGGTGCAGCTACTATGGAAAACAGTATGGAGTTTCCTCAGAAAATTAAGAATAGATCTACCATATGATCCAGCTATCCCACTGATCATATTTATCCAAAGAACTTGAAAGCACAAATGCATAAAGATACTTGCACCCCTATGTTCATCGCAGCCTTATTCACAATAGGCAAGACTTGGAAGCAATCTAGGTACCTATCAAGGGATGAATGAATAAAGATGATGTGGTATATATACACATAGAATACTTACTCAGCTATAAGAAATGATGAAATCCGGCCATTTGTGACAACATGGATGGACCTTGAGGGAATTATGCTGAGTGAAATAAGTCAGAGGAAGAAAGTCAAATACCGTATGATCTCACTCATAAGTAGAAGATAAAAACAATGACAAACAAACACATAGCAACAGAGATTGCATTAGTGGTTACCAGAGGGGAAGGGGGGAGGGAGGATGGCCAAAGGGGTGATTAGGCACAGTGTGTGGTGATGGATTGTAATTAGTCTTTGAGTGGTGAACAGAATTTGAAATATGTTATGATGTATACCTGAAAGTTATACTATGTTATAATCTGATGTTACTGCAATAAGAGAAAAACGAGACTGAGATATGGGGACTCTGTCTTTCGTGATGATTACGTTTCAAAGAGAGAGTTTCCAGATCCTTTTTTCTCATTATTTTTACTCTTTTATGAGATATAATTGACATATAACATTGTATAAGTGTAAAGTGTGTAACACAATGACTTGATATGTGTATACATTGTAAAATGATTACCACAATAAGTTTAGTTAACATCTATCACTTCATATAGTTAAAACTTTTTTTGCCTGTGATGAGAACTTTTAAGATCTACTCTCTTAGCAACTTTCAAATATACAATATAGTATTGTTACCTAGAATCATCATGTTGTACATTATATCCCCAGAAATTTATCTTATAACTGGAAGTTTGTACTTTTTGAATACCTTCACCCATTTTGCTACTCTCCTTGCCACCCACCTCCTTTGGCAACAACCAATCTGTTTTGTATATCTATGAGTTTGTTTGCTTTGTTCTGTTTTATTTTGTTTTGTTTTTTAGATTCCTCATATAACAAGGGAGCTTGTGCAGAGTTTGTCTTACATGGACTTATTTCAGTTAGCATAATGCCCTTGAGGTCCATCTATGTTGACACAAATGGCAGGATTTCCTTCCTTTTAATGGCTGAATAGTATTCCACTGTGTGTGTGCATGTGTGTGTGTTTATCACATTTTCTTTATTCATCTGTCAATGGACACTGAGGCTATTTCCATGTCTTGGCTATTATAAATAACGCTGGAGTGACCAAGAGAGTGCAGATATTTTTTGAGATAGGTGACTCTGTTTCCTTTGAATAAATATCCAGAAGTGGAATTGCTGGATTGTATGGTACTTCTAACTCTTTGAGGAACCCTTTCTATTTTCCATAATGTCTGTACCAATTTACATTCCCACCAACAGTGTACAAATGTTCCCTTTTTTCCACAATCTTGTCAACGTTTGTTATCTCTTATCTTTTAACACTCGCCATTCTAACAGGTGTGAGATGATATCTCATTGTGGTTTTGATTTGCGTTTCTCTGATTACTGTTGTTGAACACCTTTTCAGGTACCTGTTGACCATTTGAATATCTTTGGAAAAACGTCTATTCAGGTCCTTTGCCCATTATTTAACTGGATTATTTGTTTTTTTTACTATTGAGTCATATGAGTTCTTTATATATTTTGGATATTAACCCTGCTATGAGATGTGTGGTTTGCAAATATTTTCTCCCATTCTGTAGGTTGCCTTTTCATTTTGTTGATCATTTCATTTGCTGTGCAGAAGCTTTTTAGTTTGATGTAGTCCCATTTGTGTAATTTTTATTTTGTTGCATGTGCTTGACATATCATATCCAAAAAATCACTGCCAAGACATGTGAGGAAGCTTTTTCCATTTTCTTCCAGAAGTTTTATGTATACAGGTCTTATATTTAAGTCTTTGATCTGTTTCAAATTAATTTTTGCAAGTGGTTTAAGATAGGAGTCTAGTTTCATTCTCTTGCATGTGAATATCCAATTTTCCCAGAACAATTTATTAAAGAGACCGTTTTTCCCCATTGAGTATTCTTGGCTCCTTTGTCAAGTATTAGTTGACCTTATACGCATGGGTTTATTTCTGGGCTTATTTCTACAGTCAGGAAGATACCTGTCTAAAGTCTAGTTAAGCTGAGGGGAACATTAACATAATCTTGGTCATGCTTAAAAAATGTCTTAAGAATTGTATTTGACCAATGATGTGAATCCCATTAGTCAATGCATTCTAACCATGTTTATGACTAAAAGCAATTAATATGGTAACCTTTCTATATAGACTGTGTTAGTAATTTTATTAAGGGTGACTACCAATTGATGTTATTTTGGGATGTTTTCCTAATGGTCTGCCTAAATCAATGTTCCTAAAAAGCTGTGTGTAAATAAACACCTTATAAATAAAATCATATTTTAAATGTAGTAAAATACTTGACACTTAAAGGACTCTTAAAGGGACAGTTATTTATCTTGGTGATAATACCACAAAATTAAACATTTTATAAAAATTTATTTCATATACTGTTCCCCCTTAAAAAGAACTGAGGTACCTCTGGTATGCTGGGGATATTCGAATTCTTGATCTCAGTTCTGGTTATCCAGGTGTTTATGAAATCTATTGAACTAGACCTTTACATGTACACTTTTCTGAATACGTATATAGTGTTTCAATAAGTGCATTTTTCTGAAAATTAATGTGCTTCAATATAAAAAGATATAGAAAATCATGACGTGAGATTTGGAGTTATAGGCCTTGGCTTATATACCTAAAGCAAGTTGCTTAATTACTCTGTGTGTCAGTTTCTGGATCTGTGTTGTAATTCATTATCTGACTTACTCATCCTTTAGATCAAAAGGGATCATGTAGGTAAAATACAGTATATAAATTACAAGTTAAATACAAATGTAAATTATTATAAGCATATTAATGTCTATAATATTGTATCTTATTTAGAGTCTATTACTTGCTCACATGACCCTGAAGTGGAAAATGATTCATGCTCTCTGCAATTGGTTTATGCTAAATTAATTTATTTTACTTTTGCCTTTTAACAGCAAATTTTTATCTCTTGGTCTTATCAAAGGATTTTGTTCTGAGGGGAAAATAAACTTGTTTCCAATTTGTCAACATTTTATATGAAAACTTGCTAACATAGAACAAAGTTGAGAAAAATGTACAGTCAAACCTGTATATCTGCCACTTCGATTTTCTGATTTCCTCTTACTTTATGATATATAATTTCACTACATAGAGTAAAATTCACCTATAAGTGTAAAATGTTATGAGTTTTGACTGACAAATATATTTATATAACCACCACCATAATAAAAATACACAAAATTTCATTACCTTGAAGATTCTGAGCGCCAGTCTGCAGTTGATCCTTTCCCCCACTCAGTCCCTGGCAACCACTGATAGGATTTCTGTCCCTATACTTTTGCCTTTTATAGAAAGTTGTATAAATGGAATCTTATAGTAGGTAGCCTTTTGAATTTGACTTTTTCACTTGAAATAATGCCATTCAGGTTCATCCTTGTTATTGCATGTATTAGTGGTTATCTCCTTTTACTTGCTGCATGTCATGCCATTGTTTAGCTCTACCACGATTTGTTAATCCATTCACCAGTTTATTAACATTTGGATTCTCTCCCGTTCTTTGGTCATTATAAATAAAACTGATAAAAACTTTCACCAATAGGTTTTTGTATGGAAGTTTCATCTCATTTCTCTTGGAAACATTTTCTCTTGGAGAAGCTTTCTGTTCCTAGGAGTGGGATTGCTGGATCACATGGTAGGGTGTGTTTAACTTGATATGATATTGCAAAACTATTTTCCAAGGTGGTTGGACCATTTTGCCTCCTCATGACAATGTATGAGGACCCTACTTGCCCCTCCCCTTTGCCAGAACTTAAAATTGTCAGTTTTATCTTTGTTTTTACTTTTTTTTATAGCCATTCTAATGGATGTATAGAGATATCACATTGTTTTAATTTTCTTTTCCATAATGACTAATTACATTGAGTAACTTTATGTTCATATGCTCATTTGCTATCCATGTTTTTGCTAGCATGTCTGTTCAAGTCTTTGTCCTTTTTTTTTCATAATTGGACCTTTATGTTTTCCTTAGCAAATTGTAAGAGTTCTTTATATGTTCTGTAAACATGTCCTTTATCAGTGTCCTTTGCAAATATTTCTCTATTGTTTTTATATTTGTATTTATATTCATGTTCAGTCCGATTTTTATTATTTCCTTCCTCTACCTTGGATTTAATTTTGTCTCCTTCTAATTTCTTTAAGGTACAGGATTAGATTTACTTTGGGATTCTTCTTTCCTAATATAAACATATGGTTTATAAACTCTCATTTAGGCACTATAGCTGCATCTCACACGTTTATATATATATATAAATTTTATTCAATCCAAAATGTTTACTAATCTCCTTGTGACTTTCTCTTTGACCTGATGTTATTTAGAAGTGCGTTTGCTTGAGGAATTTTCCGCATATCCTTTTGTAACTAGTTTTCTTGGTTTTTGTTTCCAATTCTTTGTCTGTTAAATTTTATTATAAGGTCTAAAATACAGTCACCTGGTGAATGTTTCATGAGTGCTTGAAAATAATGTGTGTTCAACTGTTGGTTGTTGGAGTGTTCAATTAGGTCATATTGATTGATGGTATTGTTCAAGTTTTATATATCCTTAAATGTTTTCCCATCTCTGGGTAGGAAAGTCTCTACCTGTAATTGTAAACTTGGCTCTCTTCAAGTTCTATCAGTTTCTTCATATATTTTGAAGGAAATGTGCATATATACATGCAGTCGTTATATTTTCTTAGTTGGTCTCTTCATCACTTTGAATTTCCCCTCTTTATCTCTGATATTTTTTGTTCAGATGTCTACATTTTCTGATATTGGTACAGCAAACTCATCTTTCTTCTAATTACTGTTTGCATTGAACATCTTTCCCATCATTTTAATTTTAACATATCTACATTTACATATTTAAAGGAGATTTCTTTTAGACAGTATATAATTTCTTGATTTTTAAAATCTAATCCACCAATCTTTTGTATTGGGTGTTTAGAATATTTGTTATAGCTTAACATGCTAAACTATTTGGTTTATTATAATTGCTATGATTGAATTTAAATCTACAATCTTGCTAGTTGTTTTCTGCTTGTCTCATCTCTTCTTTTTTCCTTTTATTCCTTATTATGAAAACAAAATAATTATTTTATGAGTCCATATTATTTCCACTATTGGTTTCTTAGTTTTATTTCTTTAAGTTTTAGTGGTTTCATCAACCCAAACTATACAATATTAATATATCGTAGTGTACTTTTAAACAATATTATATCATTTCACATAGTGTTTAAACCTTACAACAATATACTCTAACTCCTCCATGTCATCCTTTATGCTATATTGGTCATACATTTGAATTTTGCATATATTGTAAGCACCACAAGACCATGTTATTATTTTGTTTTAGATGGTTGATTATTTTCAACTGAATAAAACTAGACAAAAAAAGATGTTTTTACCTCCTTTTTTTTTTTTTATTACCATTCTAAGCACTCTTCTTCTATTTTTGTAGATCCAAGTTTTCATCTTGGGTCCTACTCTTTGTGCCTGAGGAATCTCCTTCAACATTTCTTACAGCACAGTTTTTCTGGCAATAAATTTTCTCAGCTTTTTTTTTTTTTTTGGTCTAGCAAAGTCTTTATTTTGCCTTTATTTTATTTTTTAAGATTTTTTTGCTGGGATAGAATTCTAGGTTGAAAATTTGTTTTTATTTTCCTTTAGTGCTTTATGTCTGGTTTGCATAGTTTCTGATGAGAAGTCTGATGTTATTCTTTCTTCTTTTATCCTCTCCTTCTGGATCTCTAATTATACATCTGTTAGATTTAATGGTTTAAGATTGTCTCATGAATGACCTTGTCTCTTGACTTGACAGTCTGATATTTTATTTTCACTCTTTTTCTCTTTATGTTTAATTTTGGATAATTTTTATTGACATAAATTCAAGTTTCCTGATTCTTAACTTTGTTTATTCTTCTGATAATTCTATTGAAAGAATTCTCCATTGTTGATATCATGCTTTTATTTTTAGCATTTTCTTTTTTTTTCTTTGAGAAAGATTAGCCCTGAGCTAACTACTGCCAGTCCTCCTCTTTTTGCTGAGGAAGCCTGGCCCTGAGCTAACATCCGTGCCCATCTTCCTCTACTTTATTTGTGGGACGCCTACCACAGCATGGCATGCAAAGTGGTGCTATGTCTGCACCCAGGATCTGAACTGGCAAACCCCGGGGCACTGAGAAGCAGAACATGCACACTTAACTGCTGTGCCACTGGGCTGGCCCCATTTTTAGCATTTTCATTTGACTATTTTCTATGGTTTTAATTTCTCTGATGAAATTGCCTATCTGTTCATAAATGTTGTTCAATTTTTCCATTAAATCTTTTAACATATAAATCATAGTTATTCCAAAATCCTAAACTGATAGTTTCACCATTTGGGTCCTGGTGATTGTTTATTTGTTGACAATGGGTCACATTTTCTTCCTTGGTTTACGTATCTCAATTTTTGATGGAATGCCAGATATTGTGTAATGAAGAACAGAATAGGCTAATGAAAATAAAGTTCATGCCCATTGATGGGCACAGCTCTTCTTCTGTCAGGCATCTAGAATAAGGTTTGAGGGGCTGGCCCCATGGCAGAGTGGCTAAGTTCTTGCACTCTGCTTCAGCGGCCCAGGGTTCAGATCCTGGGCACGGACATGGCACCGCTCATCAGACCATGTTGAGGTGGTGTCCCATGTGCCACAACTAGAAGGACCACAACTAAAATATACAACTATATACTGGGGGGATTTGGGGAGAAAAAGCAGAAAAAAAACCCATACAAGTTTGGAATAAAGTTTGAGTCTGTCTAGTCAGCTGAGTTTGGCTTAAGTTTTGTTGTTGCTATCATGATTCAAATTCCTCCGAGTGTTGGTTGCCTTTTACTTTGTTCTTAATGTATGCTTCGGTGCTGGAGTGTTTTTCTCAACATTCATAGTCACTTTGAGCTTCCAGCAGTTCCTTCAAACTTGTGCTACAGATAAGGGTTGCTACCTCCCTACTCCTCCCTCAGTGTTAGACTGGTGTTGCTTCTTACTCAGTGCTAGGTTCTTGTTTCAGGCAATGTATTTTGTGTTGGTTTAATCCAGCTTCTGTCTTAGGCATATCCTAAGAACCTAGAGCCCAGAGGTGAAACATTTTCAGCATTCCTGGCCTTTATTCTGTTGTTGTTCAAACTGAACATTGTATTTGTGGTCTTAGATAACAGTTTTCTCTCTCTTCCCCAGTGGGGTATAAATGTAGCTTCCTAGGCTAAAGCTGATTTCATACCTCTCCTCCAGATGGATCTTGCTTATATGTCTCTCTTGGAATAATGGATTTTTTTTCCTGTGTCCTGATAGTGAAAAGTTCCTCGGCTCCCCTTCCAGTTGAGTAAAAGTTTTTCTTTGTATGAAATGAAGGTCCAGAAAAGAGAATACATTTTGAGTCTGTCTCTTCCACCTCTGACAACCATGTCTACCTTCCTATGACTCTCTTTGAACTCCTATTCTGTCCCAATCTTCATTGTGAGTACCTGGTGGAGGCCACTAAAGAAGAGCTTACAAGTGAGTGCAAACTCCTCTTTTTTTCTGGGTTCCCCAGGTGTTTCAAACTTGGCCTTTAATTTTTCCCATGGCCTTTAAGATTGTGTTGAAATTTTAGCTGATTTCTTCTTACTTGCTTGAATGGCAGCTATATCTTTCTCCCACTTTCTGCCACAGGTGACAGAGTGGATTTTCCCTATCTTGCCTTGGAGGATCTGCTTCTTCTTTAAAATTTAGTTATTTATTTGCTTGAGTAAACTCAGAAAAGCTCCATGATGGTCTCAAGAGAATATGACAAATAATTTATCCTTCAAAAATATAGTCATGTGCTATTTTGATATTTGGGATTTTTAAATACTGTATAGATTGACATTACTGGATGTCATTTCTAAATAACAATGATAAACATGTTGACATATTCTTATTAAGTAGTTGGATTTCAAGATAAACTTTTAAAAAAAAAATTTTAAGGCATCCAGACATAATGAACAAATCACAAGGGAGAAAAATCTAGCTGGCCTCAGACTTCTCTATCAGCACACAATGTTCAAAAAGATTATATCCAATCAAAGGTGTTTAAGCTTCAACACAAGTAGGCATTCACAGACATGAAAGGAGTCAAGGAATGTAGTAGCACTTGTGAACTAAATTTCGAAGGAAATCTGTTTGATTGTTTTATGATTTATTGAGTATTAAATCCATTATAATATAAAATATGGTCCTATAAGAAACTCCAAATGCTATTTTAAAAAAATAGCTATATAAATAAAATATTTTAAATATCTTTCTATCCCTGGAGGAAGGGAGTAGACCGAGGAGGGTCTAAGAGTCTAATTTTACTATTTCCTCATATTTCATATCAAGAAGTCAACCAATTCTCTAAAAATTAACATGAAACTTTAAAAATAACACTCTCATCAATATTTTTAATATTTCCCCACTTGAATTTAGAAACATTTAAAAATAAACATTATTGTAAGTATCTATCTAGAGTTAAAAAATTTTCTCTAGCTTCACATTGATTGTTGTCAATATGTCTATCTATAGTCAATGATATTTACTTCTGTCTTTTCTGTATGACTACATAGAGAGATGTCTGCAGTCACCAATGCAAAGTTCAATTGTTTGTGGATGGTGCGTGTGGGATAACTTCATTAATAAATATGTACTTTGGGGTATTACTATATACTTAAAAATGATCAGGTATGATTTTACAAAATATTATTCTTTCAAAAAGAATATTATCAAATTAAATATATTCAATTCTCATTTAGGAACACTCTGCCTGTAAGAATCCTCTTCAGCTGGCTTTTGTGGTTGATGCTTTCTGAGATTTTAATCATTCCCCATAGGAAGAGTTTCTAGATTTATAACTGGTAAGTAATGTTTCTTGGTCACATAGGGTCTGTTTTAAAAAATGAAGACTCTACTCTTTTTCTGGACATAAAAGAATATTGTGAATATTTTCTCTCCCTGGATCATCTTAAATTGAGTTGCTTTATTTCCGGTATGGTATTCTGATTCTCTGTCTTTCATCTTGGCTGGGAAAGTTCATCTGGAAACTTGACTGATTTTCTTCTCTGTTTTGCTTTGCTAACCCTCGCACATTTCCATCCATCTACTCAACTCCCCACACGCTTCACCGTGAGAACTAGACACTGGTCAATCAATTCATACTTTTTACTCTTTAGGGCACTCCGTAGTATTTGAAATTATCCTAGATACATTTCTGTGTTTATGCTTCATTGCTTTGCTCTTCCTTACCTCAGAACACTTTTCAAAGTGCCTTCATTAGAATCCTTGTCCAAAAAGCTGAAAAGTAGTTTGATTGAGCAACACAGAGATTTCTCATGAAACATATGTACATATGTTTGTGTACTTAGTTTTTAAAATATTTGCTATTTTACAGAACCATTTTTATATTGTCCACAGTCCATTTTCAGTAAAGCACTTTACAAGATGAAATCTATCCCTGTGATAATATACAAATAGTGGCTAACTATTCTTTAATACTCACTGTGTCTTAGGAATTATTCTAAATGCTTTACACATATTAACTCATTTAGAATAACCCTATAAAGTGGGTAGTATTATGCTTATTTTGAATATAACAAAACTGAAGAATGGAACATGTAAGTAACTTGCCTAAAGTCCTAGAGTGTGAAGTGGTACCACCAGGAACACAGGTTTTGGTAAAATTTTCTTTATAATCATATTATCTTAATTCTTTGAATAATTGTTATTTATCTTTGTTTACATATATATATATATACACACAATGTCATAGCAAATTTGCATATAATACATAGAAAAAATGTAAAACATCTTTTCTTGTTTAATTACTAAATTTATTATACTTTGCTTTTCTACAAAATAAGGCAAAATATATTTTAAAGTGAATTTGGATCTTAGAATAATATGAAGATTGTTTAAAGAGAATCTACGCTCCCTACTTTTGAAAAATTAGTGAAAGGTATGGTAAATATGTTGCTTTAAGAACCGAAAATATTCGTGGATTAGTAAATTTAATAGAAATTATAATAGTGCTATGATTGTTGTGAGCTAGAAATACTTTTCTCATTCTTTACTTAATATGTCTGAATGATCATAGTTCAACTAAAAATTATGAGTTAATTTCCCTGATATTCTTTAACTATTGGTGTCAATGGAAGAAGCACTTCCATAAAAAGTTTGTTATATATGGAAACTGAGAGAGAAGACTTTTCAAAATGTGTAACTACAGGAATATGACAAGAATAATGTTATCCAGAATACATAATCATGACTAAGTTTTGTCATAATTTTTAAACAAAATAATAAAACCTATGATATGAGTTCCTTTACTTAAAAAAGCATATGAATCTAAAAGACCAAACAAGCAAACATGTTTGAAATGACACGTTGATTTTAGTCTTATATTCAAATAGCATCTACTATATATTAATAGTGACAGCTGCAAAATGCCATGCCATTTACTGTTCATGTGTTTCTTTTTAGTTCAGCTCAACATAAATCTGGAATGCAGACTATTTTAGATGTGATTTTCAAGGATTTAATCAGACTTGAAGAAATGAAGCCCTGGGGGAAAGACATCAACCTATTCTTAGAGGACATGAGAGAGAGAATTTTTAATAATTTTGAAACCCAGGTGAAGTCGAGTATTATCCCTGGACTCTTGATAGAAGTTTTGTGAATCATTTTGTTTATTCTTATGCCATCAAAAATGTCAGGTAAGTCAAGACCATATTATTAGCCAGTCATGGTGTCCTATTGATTCCCTCTCAGCATTTCTCTCTTCTCGTCTCCAATGACACTGCCCGAGTTCAAAATTTTGTCTTTATGATTTAAACAGTCTCCTTCTCTGCCTTTATTTTTCCTTTCCATATCACAACTCTCTCACCTAAAACCAATCCATTTTTAGTGCTGTCATAAGGATTTTCTAAAACTCCTATCTGATGGAATCACTCTTTAAAATCTTGAATACAGAGCCAGACTGCCTGGATATGAATCTTAGCTATTAGTTTTGGAAGCTTGAGAATGTCATTTAACTTCTTAGTGCCTTAGATTTGGATTTTTTCTCCATGTATACAATAGGGATAATAATGGTAGCTAACTCAATGAGGTTGTTACAGGAAGTAAATGAGTTAATGTTCATGGATTGTTAAGAATAGTACCTGGTACAGAGTAAGCAATATAGGCACTATTTTATGGAAGAATAAAAGAAAAATAATAAGTACTATAATCTAAACAAGTGTAGGCAGTCCTTATGACTATTATATACATATGTTATTTACATATGTATGCGTGTTTGCATATAAAATCAAACAGCTGGTTTAGTGTCTGTCCTTATTTGACACCAGAAAGTTTTACTCATTGCAAAAAGACAGGATTAGAAGAAATGTAAAATTGTCGGAGTGGGAGTCCAAAAAAACTTTAATAACTGGTTCCAAATAGATATAGGAATGAAAATGAAAGCAAAGCAGACATATTGATGGCAAGAGTGCCCTTTCTCTGGGATGTAGAGAACAGGGGAGATATAGACCTCAGAAGCTACCAACCAATAACAACATTCAGTTGAGGTTCACATTCTGAGCATCATCCAGAGGATAGTGCAGCAACATGGGACAGAAAAAGCAGATCTAAATACAAAGCTGGTGGGCAGGATATAGAGAGTTTGACTAAGGTCAGGGAATCTAACAGATATTTAGTGGAGATCTAACAGTGAGCAAGGACCCATGTGAGCATCTCAGGAACTTAATTTCTGCGGTATACCCTGCCTTTGATTTCAAATTTTACTTCTGTATAACTACAACTGTCAGAGAGAACTTTTGCCAGAAAGATGTTTGATTCTTTCTACACAATCACTCTCCAGTTGTTTGAAGCAATCAGAAGGAAATCTGACCATATTGTTTGAGACCTGGTTCTCAGATGGATGAAAGATATAAGGAAGATGGGATCAAACAGCAAATTGCCAACCAATATGGTGGTTCCTTGATTGCTCAGACTGTGTCCTCTGCCCCTGACCTCAGGTCACTTCATCTAAAGTCATTTAACTACCATTTTGACTCTATTCTTTAAATTATTACAGATTACGTAATGGCTGCCACTGTAAGGACAGTAGAAATCTCAACATGTTTTGATCTCTAGTTCTTGTGTTGTTTTGTTCCTTACTTTTCCCGCAAGTCCTTGCTACCCAGTCTTTGCATTAAGTGATCTCCCGTCCTTTCAAATAAGCCCACCACATAGTCCACAAATGAGGCAAGGCTCATTTTCAGGGATGGTGGGCTGGGCAGCATAGGTATGAGCAGATTCTGGGATACTACCGTGATTATTCCAGGCAGATTATAAACCACTCTGCTGTGCTCTTACTGTACTACATATTTATATGTATAATGTATATATTATATATATGCACACATATGTACATATACACACACATACATAATTGGTATACATATATCCATTGTAGCAATGATGGTATTATTGTGTAATGTTTGGTACATTTTTTAATCTTTCCACTAGATTTTAAACTACTTTTTGGCTAGAACAATATTTTTTGAGTGTGTATCCCCAGTGCCTAATCTTAAACGAATAATATAGAAAAAAAATAACCTAATAGGTGAAAGAACCAGATGGCAAAGGTCTGAACCAATGCTTGGCAGTGGAAAAGCTGAATCCATTGCTAGGCAAACATTGATAGGGAAGCTGTCCAAGTATCTTTCACAAAATGAGGCATTTTCTTGAAATATTTTAACTTTCCAAGATTTATTTGCTATGCCAACTTGTACAACTCTCCTCTTTAGATGGGAACAATATTTCTATCTCCATTATTCTGAAGACTAGAAATCAAGCAAGCTACAGAGAATCCATTTTTTAAGGCTGTATTTACTGTCTTTTCCTTTAAAACAGGACTCTATTTTATACATCAATTTTAAAAACTTGGAAAATTGAACACTTTATGTCTTAAATGTACCTTAACTCATTTCTGTGTTAAAATAATTCCCATAGATTGTAATTCTGATAAATCATCCTGACACTTTATAGTCCTTATAGGGGAATTATTTCAACTGCTAGAAAGGGACGATGTGATGTTTAGGATCTTAAGTGTGGACATCCAGGAGTAAGCAAAGTGTGTGCTCAAGAGGAATAAAAGTAGAAACATTTTAAACATAGTTCAGTATTTTACTTCAATATACTTTGGCAGTTAGAAAGTATGTTATCTTCTGTCTCCAATATTTAAGTGTCATTGTGATTTAATATGTTGAACTTTGCCATTAAGGAATTTTCAAAAAGCCATATATGGTAATGTTTCATGATGATAACTCTCTTTGTTCCCTTCCCTAAGCTTGACTTTCCTTCAACAAGCAAATCAGTGTATTTCTAAAGATACTTCAACAAAAGCAACATAACAAAATTTTCCTTCTTTTTCCTTAGGTTGTTCCAGCTATGATTTCAATAGAAGTAGAATATAAGTGTATGTTTGCACAATCTCAAAGTCTGTTTCTAAGCCTTTTCACTTCATTCATTAGTGGTAGCAAAGAAAATTAGTTGGAATATAGTGGAAAATAAGTATCATGAAGGGGGAAATATTGGTAATAGCTTTATTCATTAGAATTGAGAATTTTTGGAATTTTTATATCAAGAATAAGTCTATAAAAGTATAAATGCATGTGCACATGTATATAAAATTTCTCAAAAATAGTAGTATATTCTTACATAAGTATTATACTCAATAATCACATTATCATTAGGAGTAAGCAGAACATCAAAGTTACAGAATACCACTTTGAAATTGCCAATTCTACTACCTCAAAGTCAGAATTTTCAAAAGTATTATTACTTTGTTATTGAAATGAGCATGATAATAAGAACCTCTTCTTTCCCTAATTTTGCATATTTCATACCAATTCCTACAATTATTTCAACAAATTTTTATTAAGGTATGTACTGTTGTTAGTGCTTCCAATACTGTTGTTAGTGCTCAAGGTAGAGCTAAGAAATAGACAAAGTCAGGCCAGCTCCATTGGCCTAGTGGTTAAGTTTGGCATGCTCCACTTTGGCAGCCTGAATTCAGTTCCCTGGGCATGGACCTACACTACTTGTGGGTGAGTAGCCACACTACTTGTGGGTCGTGGCAGCCCACATACAATAAGAGGAAGATTCACAACAGATGTTAGCTCAGGGTGAATCTTCCTCAGCAGAAAAAAGAAATAGATAAAGTCTTTTCTTTTACCATGTTTATATTTGGGAGGTGGAAGGGGGAGGGAAGGGGAGAAAGATGTCTAATGAACAAACACACAAAAAAGATCATTTTAGGTATTGAAAAGTGTTGTGAAGAAACTAAATCTGGGCAATGAAATTGGACATGAGAACACAACATTAGTTATGGTTATCAATTAGGCTGCGTCATGAATGACAAGAAGGAGCAGACCAAAGGAAGATCTTGGGGAAAGAGTATTCTAGGTAGAGGGAACAGCAAATGCAAAGGTGTGAGGCTAGGACAAGGGTGCTGGCTTAGAGGGACTCAAAAGGACACCAGTATAGCTAAAACAAGGAGAAGTGGTTAAACAACCAGGCATCAGAATTTGGCAGGGGCTAGGTCATGAAACAAAATGATGTGTAGACCATGGAAATGATCTGGATTTTCTAAGTGCCCTGAAAAACTATACAAAGGTTGTCAGTAAGGGCTGAAATAATCTAATTTTCATATTCATTTTAAAAGATTAATTTGGCTACCATTAATGAATGAATTTTACCTGGCAGAGTTCACGTAAGTGGAAAACTCAGTTAAGATGTCAGTGCCATGGCTCAGTGAGTAATGATAGCATCCTAGACTAGGGTGATGGCAATGAAGAAATAAACAAGTGTATATTAGAGGTATATTTGACATGATTTAACACTGGTGTGTGTGTGTAGTTGAGAGGAATAGGGGTGTATGTGTGCATCTTGAGGGGAGGCAAAGAAAGAAAGGTATTAAGAATGCCTACAGGGTACTTCTGGCTTGAGCAACTGAGTGAATGATAGTGCTCTTTACTGAGATACAGAAGATTGACAAAAAATCATGTTGTAGGGAGGAAGGCACAAATCAAAAAGTTCTATTTTAGACATGTTTAATTTTAGATGTCTATTAGTCATTTAAGTGCCATTTGGGTATATGAATTTCGAGCTCTGGGAAAAAGTTAGGCATGAAGACAGGTTTGGAACTTGTTACCCAATTTACAGTATTTCAAGCGATGCAACTGGATGAGATTATGTAGGAAGACTGTAGAAAAATAATAAAATATAGCTTAAAATATAATAATAGACTTAAAAAATAATAGAACCTAAACCAAGTTCTAGGCCACCTCAATTTTTAAAGATTGGGTAGAAGAAGAGAAAGATCCAAAAAAGTAAGAAAAAGAGTCAAGAAAGTATGGTATCACACACACACACACACACACACACAAATAAAAAATAAATCAGAAATGTGGTAGTTGTCTATTGTGTTGAATTCTGCTGAGAAGAGTGGAGATCACTAGTGAACCTAATGAGAGTGATTTCAGCAAAGAAGAGAGGATAAAGCCTGATCAACGAGGATTTGAAAGAAAATGGGAGATAAGGACAAGGAGATAGCAACTATAGCTTACTTTTCAGTTATTCTGTGAAAAGGTAAGAAAAAGAGGCAAATGCTAGAATGTAATGTATCTTAAATGTGGTATTTTTAAATAAAAATGTATTTTAGGGGGTAAGATTAGAAATACCAGAGCACAGTAGTATAAATATTCAGTATAGCAGAAGAAATTGTTTGTGTGAGAGAAAAAGGGAGGGTGAGGAGAGACTGAAATAGTTAAGAAGACAAGAAGAGGTAGGATCCAGGTCACGAGTGCAGAACTGGCCTTTAGTAGGACCATGGACACATCTTTATAGTGTCAGGAAGAGAAACAGAGAATGGAGAAACCTACCAAATTAGGCAGGTTACAGGAAGATTAAATCATTCCTTTCGGTTTCTTTCTTTGTAAATAAACGTAAGGTGAGGTCATCATCTGAGAGTTGTTAGGAGATGTGAAAGATTTGAGGAGAGAAGAAATAGGAAATAGTTATCCCTAGAATTGGGACTTCTCACTTGTTATGGAAATAGAATTGTCTGGATAGTGTTGAGGGCCAATTTGAGACTTGTGGTTATGAATTGAAAGCTGGTCCACTTAACGTGATTATATAATTTTCTACAGCAAAATTCAGCTTCCCAGATAGAGGCATAGTATAAGTGTTGGATTACTTAGATTTGCAGCTGAGTCACGTAAACAAGAAATGGGGAAGATATCAAATGATAAGGATTTTTGCACGTAACGATTTTAAAAATGAAACATAGGACCTGGACCTGGAAGTTAACTTGGAAGATGAAACTAGTGATTGACCGTGAAAAAAAGAAGTAGTGAACTAATCCAGCTGAATTGAGAGGAAGAGGAGGACAAGAAGAAAGAGGAGAAGGTACGGGCTTGAAATTGGAATTTTGGAGGTGTTTTGTAATTGATGATGTCAACATAAGGGGTACAAGCTTAGTAGTGGGTGGTTGAGGTAGAATGGAGGAATTTCCATTGAAGATGAGGTCTGAAAAATTTGGATTAGAATGACTTTTCATAGTATCTCTATAATTTCACAATTCCTTTTCCACATTCATCTAATGAATAAATGAACAAGGAATCTATGTATTTTACTTACTATGGTTTTTCGTTCTTTTGCTCAGGTCAGAATTGTACCAAATGAACTCAATATTGTTCCTCAGCATAAGCATACTTTTAAGTAGTTGAAATAATCCATTTTGTGTTAATGCTGAAAAGAAATTAGCAAAGAATGCATTGTTCTAAGCAAGGTTGCCCTCCTAAGGAAAACAAGGAAGGGATGTATCAGTGAAATACCTCCTAGTGCTGACCAGGAAATTCCAGATGGCTGGTTAAAGGTCAAAGGTAAAAATGAAAGTAGGAACAGACAAGGTTGTGTGGTGGGGATAGATAATGAGTTCAGTTTCCATCATGTTGCATTTAAGGCAAAATGTCTAACAAGGAGGTAGCTTAAGGAGTCTGGAGCTATGGAGAGATCTAAGATAAGAATAGAGTTAGGAGTTACCAACTTCCACATAGTTATCAAAGCCTTTAGAGATACATGAGGTTACACAGAAAATGTGTGTGCAGAGATAACAAGAGGGGACCTAAAAAAAGCTCTGTGCAAAAATAACATGCAGGAAATAAGTGAAGGAAGATGATTACAAGGGAGACTGGGAAGAAAAGATAATGGATTTAGTATAAAACTCTAGCTTTGTTTCTGGTAAGCCTAAGGAAGGAAGCAAGTGTTCCAAGGTGAAGAAGGACTGTTAAACTTACATGAAATCTCTTCACCTCCAGCATCATCAACAAAGAAGACAAAGGAAAAACAAGAAAGCGACAGTAGAAAGTCTTACTCTTAGGTTGGAAGAATTCTTTCAATGTCTTTGACCCAACTCTTACTTACTTGAGGATAGCTGAAAGCAATGTTTTATCCCCAAACATACTGATCTTCACTATTTCCTTAAAAATAGTAATTCTTTATGTTTTATTCAACAAAATATTAAAGGAATAAAAGATATGTTTCAATCATATCGATTGGGAGACCCTAAAATTAACATGTTCTCCCAGTTTTTTCCTTTTACTAACTTTTGTTATTTTTCTGTAAGTAAACAAAAATTTCTTTGGATAAATTAAGCATAAAAATAACTTATTGGAAAGGTATAAGCTGGCTCACAGAATGAAAAAAAAAGAAAGTCTATAGAACCAGGCTCAGAAATCAATAGGAAACAGGGAAGCTTCAGAGTTCTAGTTATAGGAACTCATCTGTGATTTTTTTGTTTACTTTTTTGCTTTTTTTCCCCAAATCTGTACTGCCAGGATTAATAAAATCCAAGCATTTTCCTTCTCTTAAATCTCTTTACTTAAGACTTGATGCCTGGGAAAATAGAGTCAACTAATTCTGTTTAGGGTATATGCCTCCTCCTTACTGAAGGGAGGCAGGGAAATTTACTGAGGGTCACTTTGAGACTGAGCACAATGGGGTGGAGTCAGTTACTCACACAGAAATCAGTATACTATGACCTCTGGGTGGCTACAAACCATATTTTGTTCTTTATTCTTAAAGTAAACAAACTTTCTTATGTAACTGGATTCTATTCTTTATTTTATTTTATTTTTTAGGAAGATTAGCCCTGAGCTAACTACTGCCAATCCTCCTCTTTTTGCTGAGGAAGACTGGCCCTGATCTAACATCCATGCCGATCTTCCTCTACTTTATACGTGGGGCGCCTACCGCAGCTTGGCTTTTGCCAAGTGGTGCCATGTCTGCACCCGGGATCCGAACCAGCGAACCCCAGCCTGCCAAGAAGTAGAACATGCGAACTTAACTGCTGCACCACTGGGCCGGCCCCGTAACTGGATTCTTAAAGTAAGCAAACTGTAAATAATAATTTGAACTTCAGATTGCATAAACTCCATTTTTCCAGCTATATACTTTGTATCCTGTGATTTTTTTATTAAAATGGGTTTATTGAAATATATGCACATATGAAATACTGATCATGTAAAAAGTTTGCAGTTTGATAAGATTTACATTTGTGTACACCCTGAAATCATCTCCACTACTAAGACAAGAAACATTTACCCCACCTTCAAAGTTTCCTCGCGCCCGTTTGCAGTCCCAACCTCCCGCATCTCTACTCTTCCCCCTGCCATCCCAAGGCAACGGCTGATCTGCTGTTTGCTAAAACACATTCATTTCCATATACTAGAATTTTGTATAAGAGGAGTCATGCAGTATGTTTTGTCAGGATTTTCACTCAGCATAGTTATTTTGAGATTCATCCGTTTAATTGCCAGTATCAATAGTTCATTTTTTTCCACTGCTTAATACTTTATTGTATACTACCATTCACGTGCTAAGTTTTCAGCTTTCATCTATTCAAATTTGCTGTGAATATTCATATACAATTCTTTGTATGGTCATGTGCTTTTATTTCTCTTGGGTAAAAACCTAGAATTGGAATGGCAAAGTGCTAAGATAGGAGTATATTTAACTTTAAAGATGGCAGAACTGTTTTCAAAGGGTTCTTTCATTTTGCATTCTCATCAGAAATGTATATGAGTTTCACCTGTACCACATCCTTGCAAATAGTTGGGATGGTCACTTTTTTAAATATTAGGCATCCTATTTGGTATATATTAAAATCTCATTGTGGTTTTAATTTCTCTAATGACTGATGTTGAACATCATTTTTTTATTTGCCATTCATATAGATTCTTTGGTGAGTATTCAAATCTTATGCCCCTTTTCTTCTTCTGAATTATTATCACTGAATTTTGAGGCTTTATACATTCTGGATGCAAGTTCTTTATCAGATACGTGATTTGCAACTATTTTCTCCCAGTTGTGGCTTGGATTTTTATTCTCAACACCATCTCTCAAAGAGCAAAAGTTACTTTTTGATGAAGTCATATTTGTTGTTTTTTCTTTTAAGGATTATACTTTTAGTGTTGTTGTTAAGAAATCATTGTCTAAAGCAAGATCAAAAAGATTTTATCTGGGGCGAGCCCAGTGGCACAGCAGTTAAGTACCCACGTTCCGTTTTGGCTGCCTGAGGTTCGCTGGTCCGGATCTCGGGTGCGGACATGGCACTGCTTGGCAACCCATGCTGTGGTATGTGTCCCACGTGTAAAGTAGAGGAAGATGGGCACAGCTGTTGGCTCAGGGCCTGTCTTCCTCAGCAAAAAAAAAAAAAAAAAAAAAAAAAAGAGGATTGGCAGTGGATGTTAGCTCAGGGCTAATCTTCCTCAAAAAAAAAAAAAAATAGATTTTATCCTATCAAATTTTCTAGAAATTTTATCATTTTAGGTTTTACATTTGGAGTTCCCTGGCTCTCTCCTTTCTGAAATTCCTCTCTCCACTCTTCAGTGGTCTTATTTTTCTCCAATCCCTTTCCTATGGCTCCCTTAACCTGAAAGATGGTGAGCTTCCTGTCAGAGTTTTGTACACTGCACCTCTACAATAACTGGAGCTGCCCTCATGGGAAAATTACACAAATATATAGCATCCTATTCCTTCCTCTAAAACTTTTCTTAATAACCTTGTGTAAGGATTCCTACCATCTAGGTAATTAACATACATATCTATCACCTCACAAATTTGTCTCTTTTTTTTTAGTGAGAATATTGGTCTTTATTATATTGAAGTATATTCCTTCTATACCTAGAAGGTATAGAATTTGTTGAGAGTTTTTTTTATCATAAATGGATGTTGAATTTTGTCAAATGCTTTTTCTGTATCTATTGAGATGATAATATGATTTTTATCAAATGCTATATCAAATCAATCAGCTGTCATATAGATTGGTTATCACATCAATCAATGTGCCTATGTTGGACCATCCTTACGTCTGAGGGATGAAGCCTACTTGATCATGGTGTATGATCCTTTTAATATGCTGCTGACTTTAGTTTGCTAGTATTCTGTTGAGAATTTCTGCATCTATGATCATCAGGGATATCTTGCAGTGTCCTTATCTGGCTTTGGTATCAGGGTAATGTCAGCCTTGTAAAATGAATTTGGAAGTGTTCCCCTCCTCTTAAATTTTTTTGAGATAGTTGAGAAGGATTGGTGTTAATTCTTTAAATGTTTGGGAGAATTCACCAAGGAAGTCATCTATCCACTGCTTCACTTTGAAATAGTAATCAACAGCCTCCGAACAATCTTCTTACTCATTACTGGTCTATTCAGAATTTCTATTTCTTCCTGATTCAGTCTCGGTAGATTGTACATTTCTAGGAACTTTTCCATTTCTTCTGGGTTGTCCAGTTCATTGGTATATAGTTGTTGTTCACGGTAGTCTCTTATGATCCTTTCTCTTTCTGTGATATCATTTGTCACGTTTCCTCTTTCATTTATATATTTATTTGGTCCTCTTTCCTTTTTTTTTTTTTTTTTGGTGAGTCTAGCTAAAAGTTTGTCAGTTTCGATTATCTTTTCAAAGAACCAGCTCTTAGTTCCATTTTTTTCCCATTGTTTTCTTGTTATCTATTTTATTTATTTCTCCTCTGTTCTTAATATCTCCTTCCTTCTGCTAACTCTGGGCTTCATTTGTTCTTCTTTATCTAGTTCCTTTAGGTGTAAAGTTAAGGTGTTTGAGAAATTTTTCTTTTCTTGCTGTATTCATTTATAGCTATAAACTTCACTCTTAGAACTGTCTTTGCTGCATCCTATAACTTTTGGTAGGTTGTGTTTCCATTTTCATTTGTCTTAAGATACTTTATTTCCCTTTTAATGTCTTCTTAGATCCGTTGGTTGTTCAGAAGTTTTTCGTTTAATTTCCATGTATTTGTGAATTTTTCAGCTTTCTTCCTATTATTATTTCTAGTTTCATACTGTTGTGGTCAGAAAATGTACTTAGTATGATTTCAGTCTTCTTAAATTTGCTAAGATTCGTTTTGTGGCCTAACATATGATTTAGTCTTGCAAATGTTCCATGTGCACTTGAGAAGTATGTATGCTCTGTGTTGTTGAATGGAATGTTCTATATACATCTGTTAGGTCCTTTTGGTCTATGGTGTTGTTCAAATCTGCTCTTTCCTTGTTCATTCTCTGGGTGATCTATGTATCGTTGAGGGTGGGATATTAAAGTCTCCAACTATTATTGTATTGCTGTTTATTTCTCCTTTTTGTTCTGTTAATATTTTGCTTTTCTATGTAGGTGTGCTGATGTTGGGCGCATAAATATTTACAATTTTTGTATCTTCTTGATGGATTAATCCCTTTGTAATTATATGCTGATTTTCTTTGTCTCTTTTGACCATTTTTCACTTAAAGTATACTTTATCTGGTATAAGTATAGCAACCCCTGCTTTCTTTCAGTTACTATATCTTGAAATATCTTTTTCCATTCCTTTGCTCTCAGTCTATATGTATCTTTAAAGCTATAGTGAGTCTCTGATAGGTAGCATATGATTGGAACTTGTTTTTTCAATCCATTCAGCCATTCTGTCTTTTGATCCTTGCAGGACATTCGGTCCTGTCCAAAATGTCCATGAGCATACTTGGTCTATGCCAAATGCTTTTGGACAGGCCTGCATGTCAAGGACCTTCTGGCATAGACCCAATGTCTCCAAGGATGTTTGGGGCAGGACCAAATATGACCAAATAATCAAGGATATTTTGTCATGGACCACATGTCTGATGGATGTTTTGGACAGGACTAAATGTGAAGGACCTTTTGGAATGGACCCAATGTCTCCATGGATGTTTTGGTCAGGACCAAATGCCTACTAATCCTTTTGATTGGAGAATTTAATCCATTTATGCTTAAAGTACTTATTGATAGGTAACAACTTACTATTGCCATTTTGTCAGGTTTCTTTTCTGATTGTTTTGTAGATGCATTATTTCTTTCATCTTATCTTGCTGTCTTCTTTTGTGATTTGATGACTTTTTCTAGCAGTATGCTTTGACTTGGATAGCATTCCTAAAATTTACACTTTTATTTCTCACCACACTCACATTACATTTTAGGTTATTGATATTACAATTTATACATTTTTTAATGTTGTGAATCCAATAACAAGTTATTCTATTTATGGTTATTTTTAATGCATTTGTTTTTTACTTTTAAAACTAGAGTTGTAATTGAATTACACGCCACCATCCCAATATTAGAGAATCTAACTTTGACAACACATTTACCCTTACAAGTGAGTTTTACACCTACATTCATATGTTTTTATGATGTTAATTTTCATCATTTATTTCCACTTGAAGAACTCCATTTAGCATTTCTTTAAGGCAGGTTTAGTGGAACGAACTCCGTCAGCTTTTATTTGTTCAGGAAAGTCTCTATTTCTCTATTTCTGAAGGATAGTTTTGCTGGGCAGAGCATATTTGGTTCACACTTTTGTTTCCTTCAAGATTATTAATATATCATCTCATCCTTTCCTGAACTGTGTTTTCGTAGTTGACAACTTCTTTATGAGCATTCTTCTGAATTGTTTGAGACAGTTCATAGATCTCCATTTCTTTAAGTTCAGTTATTGGAGCTTTATTAGTTTCCTTTGGTGGTGTCATGTTTACCTGAATTTTCATGATCCTTGATTCCTTTCATTGGTATCTGCACATTTGAGTGAACAGTCTCCTTTTCTGTACTTTACTGGTTTGCTTTTGCAGAGACAGTCCTCCACCAGTCAGCTCAGCTTGGGGTTTTGAATGGGTCAGCTGGTAGCATCCTTGCTAGAGTGTGGCTTGCTAGCAGGGTCTATATTTTGGCAAGAACACTGCCTGAGCTCTGAAGTCAGGGGGAAGTGGTATACTGGATGAGAATAGTTGATAGGATGGGACTGCTGGCTTGGTTTCCTGCCCAAGTGTGGCTGTAGGATGGTTTCTGCAATTGCCTAGATTCTCAGGTCAGGCTCCTTAGTTGGGCAGGACTGTGTATACTATACTCAGCAGTAGATAGGCCCATGAATTAGCTTCACTACCTAGGCAGGGTGGTAGAATGGGTCCCAAGGCTAGCACAGCTCATTGTTTGGGGACCTGAATCAGGCAGAACTGTGTACTGAGTTCCCTGGCCAGATAGGGCTGCTGGCTTTGGTCTGCAGACTTGCAGAACTTCTGGCTGGGCTCTCTGTTCATGTGCCCCTGTAAGTGGGGCTGTAGGATGGGAAACACAGCTTCCCAGCTGCTCTGGTTAAGTTTCCTGGTCAGATCGAGCTGAAGGCTATTTTCAGGAGTATGTAGGGCTACAAATTATCTTCCTTGCCTGGGCAGGGTACAGAACAGACCCCAAGGCTGGCAAGGCTCATTGTTTGGGGTTCCAAGTCAAGCAGAACTGTGCACTAAGCTCCCTGGCCAGATAAGGCCTCTGGTTTGGCTTAGCAGAAGGGCAGAGCTGCTGGCAAGTCTCTCAGCTCAAGTTCTTCTAGGCAACACAGCTTTCTGAGTGCTTCAGCCACAGTTTTCCTGGTCAGGTGGGGCTGAGAATGCTAATCAGCAGTAGAATTAGCTATAAATTAGCTTCATGCCTGGGCAATGTGGCAGAACAGGCTCCAAGGCCAGCAAAAACCTGTACACCAAGTTCCATGGTCAGTGAGGCCACCCTCTTGGCTCTGCGGAAGGACAAAGCTACTGGTAAGATTTCTCCTTGGATGCGTCCGTGAGTAGGAGCTCAGTCTGTCTTAGTCCAAGTGTTGGTCCCCCTTCTCCCTCACAATCTGATCTCCAGTGGTCAAGGCCCACAGATTACCTCCAAGATCCCCATGAGGCAAGATCCAAGTGGGCCTCCCATGAAGTGCCCTACAGCTCTGGAGGACCTGGATATCCACCTCAGGCCCTCTTTTTCCCACTGTGGATACAATAGGCCCAGGTGGGCCCTCTTAGTGTGGCACTGTGTCAGACTGGGTGAAGGGCAATGAGGTCAGAGTATAGCCACTCCTCTTACCCTTTAATTACAGTCCTTCTAGGTCTGTGTGGTCCAATGTGTTGCTTCAGCCTTACTCCCAGGTGCTAGGATTTTCACAATGTTGTCTTGTCTATGAACAGTTGCTAGTTGGTCTTCTTGTGAGGGAGTCTAAAGTCAGGAACAATCTATGTTGCCATCTTACTGACTTCCCATCCTCACATCTTCTTTATCCATTCATCTGTTGATAGACATTTGTGTTATTTCCATGTCTTGGCTATTATGAATAATGCTGCAATGAACATGGTAGTGTAGATACCTCTTCAAGATCTAATTTTCATTTCCTTGGATATAGACTTAGAAATGGGATTACTGGATCATACAGTAGCTCTATTTTTAATTTTTTGAGGAAGTCCCATACTGTTTTCCATAATGGCTGTTCCAGTTTACATTCCCAATAACAGTACGCAAGGATTCTCTTTTCTCTTCATAGTTGCCAACATTTATCTGTGGTCTTTTTGATGGTAGTCATTTAACAGCTACAGGGTGATCTTTTATTGTGGTTTTGATTTGCATTTCCCTCATGATTAGTGATGTTGAGCATCTTTACGTACCTGTTGGCCATTTGTATGCTGTCTTTGGAAAATGTGTATTCAGTTCCCCTGCCCAATTACAAAAATATGAAACATTTCATTGCATCCTATAATCTTGACTCTCCTTCAAAATTCACCCCTTAAACTCTCTCTCTCTTTGTATTTTTTCCAAAGTTTGACTGTTATTTGTAGTAGAATCAGGTTTTGTTTTTATTATGTCTCCATACCAAAAGCTGAATAGCCAGAACTTTAAATATGTGTAATGTGTGACTGTCATGTTGGTTTTAGCCATTTTTACCAAAACAAAACAGGCAAATTCAAAATTCATACCTAATGTATTGGACATCTCCCATTAGGCATCTATTCCTTAAGCCAGTGTTAGGATTACTGGCTTCACACAGGTGAAACTTGATGTCCCCTTGCTTTGGACCCATGCTATGAACCTCTCATGCCCTGCTCTGAGACTTCCATTATGTTGTGAGATGCCTGTAGAAATGGCTCAATACTCACTTATAATTGATATATTTTTAAAATGTAAAGCCTCAGATGCATTTTAAAACCATCCTGAGAGGGTGCCATGGGACTATGTAACTGAGCATCATTTGCTTGTAGCAGTGGTCAGCTCAATATCGCCTCCCCTGTATTGGTTTTACCCCCTTCTCTGCTTTAGGACACAAGTTTGTCACTCCTGCTCCCTGGGATCATAGTTTGAAATTAATGATCTGCATGTAAATCTTTGTTTCCAGCACGCTTTCGGAGAACCCAAACTTGGCCTAATTCAGTTTATGCCCCAAGTGCCCGAGACCTTTAGGGTGGGATTATAGGAATTAGATTGGATCACTTACAGCCCACAAAGCAATGTTCACACAGTTCTTGTTGGTAAATGGGATGGCAAGATTTCCTGGTCTGCAGTAGCATCATAATTACCAAGATTCTCACCTATGGTGGATTGGGAAGTGATGCAAAAGAATGATGCGGTAGCTGTGGCCCTTGAATGGGAGAGGTGGTTATCATATGTATTACGAGTTGGCTGGCATTTGTGAACTAATATGGAAACATTGAATAAAGAAGTGTCAGGATCAAGTCATCCATCTATCAACTCAATGAACTCTGAGATCAAGGTAGTTTCTGTGGCAATCTTTTAAGGAGTGTCTCATCTCCTATATCTATATTTAAGATTATACTTAAACTCAGGTAAAGGATTTAATAGAAACTGGAATATAAACCCTAATATGGCATCTTGCACATTGGTAAAGTTTTTAAGGGTCCGTAGAGTGCCAGAATATCCCCCTTAAAGATAAAAGATATGTTGTTGTACCTCGTATCACCTGTCTTTCATAATGAGGCACTTCGATTGATGTTTTTGTTTTTTTCCAATTTTGGAGACATCATATCCTACATTTAGGAAACTTCTCTCTCTCTTCCATTTATTATTCTAGAAATTAGCAAACATTTTCTGTAAATGATTTCTGTTGCAACTACTCAACTCTGATATTGTTGCAAGAAAGTAGGCAGAGACAACATGCAAACAAATGCGTATGGCTGTGTTCAAATAACATTTTATTAAAAAAAAAAGTAGCGGACTGGATTTGGCCCACAGGCCTAATTTGTATTCTTCTCTATGAATGGGTGACTTGGAACTCCACTCCTTTAAAGTGGAGTCCAGAGGAAGAAGCTGCTTTATAATTCCAGGTCCAGGTCACAGGTCCAGACTGAGGTGAAAGTTTCTCTGTCACTCAGGCCATATGACCCAGCAGATATGATGGTACTAGCCTTATCTATAGTGTATAAGATGTTGAGTGCAGCCCCTGGGAAACTACAATAAAGGATGTATTACATAGACCAATAAGCAGATCCTTGCCTCAGAGCACACTGGCTACTTCTTGATTTCTGCTATGATACTTCTCTGACACTTTTGTTTATTAAATCGTACAGCATCCTGATCAGTCCTCCTGCATACGTACCTAGAAAGTCCTGGGTAATTAACGCCTTCAGGGCCAACTAAGCAGCACAGGAACTGATGGCCAGATGCTTTTGACTTTCATCACCTGGGTGGATAGTTGTGAGATGTGTTTTATACAACTTCTCAGAAGCAGCAGTGGGAGAGTACTGGTTGCTCATCTGGATGGCCAGCTCATTTACGCAGGCTTTGTCTGCTTTCCCATCTGCATTTTCTTCTCCTCATCTGTCAGTTTGGCTTTCTGGAATTACCTCTCCCAAAACACAATCTGTATTCAAGTATTTATCTCAGAGACTTAGTTCAGGAGAACCCAGTGTAAGAAACCCTGTTAAAACTCTTTAAATGCACAAGACAAAATTGCATTATTCTAATGTTCCGAGATAAGAACAAAGAAAGTTTTTCCTTTTACTGCATGCATTTATGAAGAAACATAATAGCCAAAAAAACCCCTAATTTAAAATACAACAAAAAATAGGGAATAATAAATCTCCTTCTCTTTCTCATATAAACGAAGGGGATAATATATTTGAATATAGATTTAGAAATCAAATGTAATCACACTAGTCTGTAAACTAAGATGGTCAGCAGTATTTGATATAATTTTGAGTTACTTAAATGATGCATCTGTAGCTTTGTGTAAAGAAATTAATTTCAAAGGCAATTTGGTCTTTACAGATGAAAACATAAATTAGATATTCCTTTGAGAATTTCTCTACTTCCTCTAATCTTTTCTGTGGCTTCTTCCTTTCTCTTTATTTGCGGTAGGGGAAACTTTGGCAAAATTGAGATAGAGTATTCAGAAAAGAGACAAAAGGAATGGATAGGGGGCTCCTAACCAAAAATATGTTTATTTTGAAACATACCTGGAGTCATAGCATGTAGGTTTGCTTTTATTTTCACTTGGATAGAGAGGCAAAAAATCAAGATAAATGTTAGTCTTCCCTCTTCTGCTTGCATATTTTTTGTCCTTTAATTCCCTAAACTAGAGATGTACTGAGAGTAACACAATGTGTCACTCTTAAGTGGATTGCTACTTCTGGCTGTCGCTTTTTATCAGAAGGCACCTAAGTTTGGGGCATGAATCTTGCAAATAAAAATCAGGGAAATAAAAACAATTTCCATTTTCACTTAAATATTCACAAACTGTGGTGCTCTGAGCAGCATGTGGTAGTTACAAAAACATGTCTTTCATTTGTCTTCCTTCTGCAGATAATACAATTTGGAGAAAAAGCAAATGCTGAAAATGTGTCTTTCAGCTTCCTGAGTGTTCAGGAATGCTGTGAAGATATCACTTAATTAAACAAAGCCTATGAAGTCTTGTTTCCCTCCTGTGTTGGGCCTAATGTAGCCAAAGAGGCCCTATGTGACACTTTAACTCATTGGTTGATAAACATTTTGTACTATCTGTCCAAACAGTCAAAACTTCCAAAACAAAACATGGCTCTTGAATTCCTCACTGTTTCTTGACTTGTTCTTACAACAGCTGCAACAGTGCTCGACAAAACAGAAGCTGAAAGGATACTTAAAATAAATCAATGATCAACATATAATTTCATGACTAGCAAATCTCAGTCTGTTTTCTCTGTAGAATCTTGTCTGCCACAATGACTCCTGTTAGAAATCATCACATTATTAGTTTTTGTTTTTTTCCCTCTGAATTGTGGCTTTTCACCCTTCTTTTGCTAGTAAAAGCTCCACGGAACAGAATTTTTCATTTTTTATGACTACAAATCCTCATGAGATATAACATATTTTATTATGTATGAAGCAATCATGGGCCTACTGATTCTACTTGTTTCAGAAAAAATATCACAAACTTTAAGTAATGTTAATCCTTGTAATGCTTTAATATTACTTTGATCAGTTTCAGGTGACTTGTGTATCAGATTAGTAGGTAAATGGATAAATAGACTATGGTACATCCAGACAATGAAATATTCAGTGCTGAAAAGAAATGAGCTACCACACCATGAAAAGACATGAAGGAAACTTAAATGTCTATTACTAAGTGAAAGAAGCAAATCTGAGAAGGCTACGTACTATATGAGTGCAACTATATGACACTCTGGAAAAGGCTAAACTATGAAGAAAATTAAAACATCAGTGGTTGCCAAACCCATTGAATGTACAACACCAAGAGTGAATACTAAGGTAAACTATGGACTATGGGTGATTATGATCTGTCAATCAAGGTCCTTCTTGGTTTAAAGAAAAAATGTACCATTCTGTTGGGGGATGTTGATAATGGGGAGGCCATGCACGTGTGGTGGCAGGGAGTAAATGAGAGATCTCTGTACCTTCCTCTTAATTTTGTTGTAAATCTGACATTGTTCTGAAAAACTAATCTTTAAAAAAAAGTGATGGGGCAAAAGTTGGGTATGGGGTAGGTAGAGGTAAGTATAAGAAAAGTAAGAATTTGGAGAGAAGATGCTGCTTTACCAATTAGTAGCTTGGCTTTCATGGCCAAATGTCTTAAAGTTCCTGAGATTTCACTTCCACATTTATAAGATGAGACTAATAATACTTATCTCACCAGGTTGATCAAGGAGAATATGAGATAATATATATGAATGTACATTTTATCTATTACTCAGTAAAACTGTAGAATTTTCAACGTAAATAAAGTACATATAATTATAGGACAGCTTATAAAATAATAGTGATATCTGGCAGATTTATTATGCATCAGAATCAGATGAGCTAACACCCAAGAGATTTTTTTGGTATTTCATAACTCTTCTATTTTTAGAAAGTTAGTCAATGGCTTTCTCTATTCATAATTTAGACTGAGATTCTTTTTTGAACTAAGAATTTTTATTCAATGCCATTTATTGATTTTTGCAACAAGTCACAAGAAAGGAAAATAAATACTGCTTTTCAACCTGAACATGCTGCCTTGAGGTCGTATTTAAACACATCAACAGAAAGCCAGTTTCTTTTGTTGGGTTCAAAGAATAGAATAATGGCCAAATATATCTATGTTCCATCCTCTCACTTTTGGGAAACTTTACTTTAGTTATGTATTAGTCTATGGCTGTTAGCCCAACAGATTCCTCTGATGTCCTGAGATCTGAAATAGCAGTGACTATAGGTCAAGAGTCCTCAGGAACCAAAAGTCTTGGTGATGATAAAAGAGAAGAAAAATAAAATTTTTCCAAACAGGGTTTCTGAAGAGGACTTTGGAACTAATCTAAACTGCACTGTACTCAATCTTGTTTAGAATTATATTTGAAAGACTATACTTGGATTATCATTTCAGTTTTAACTTCAATCCAGAAGTTGATTCCATAATTTTTTCAGGAAAAATCCATGTCTCTAACTAGAAAAGGAATGAGTGCATCTAGTGCTACTTCTCCATGGAAAGAAACATGGCTGTGACAGGGGAAAAAGAAGATGAACTCAGAACATCCTGGGCTATCCAGTAAAGAGGTGCTCAAATAATGATGGGACGTGTCAAAAGGATATAGAAGCCAGCTTGAGGAGGCCAAATGTGGGACAATTTAAAATAAAATAATATTAATGGATTATAACCCACTGAATAAAATAAGAATCCATGAGTCTATTCTGTCATAAATAAATGGAAAAACTGAAAATTTAATGAGAAATGGGATATTTACATTGTTTCAAAGTACCTCCTCACAAAATACATCTTAATTCCAAGGAGAAATTGAGCAACCTTATAGTGAAGAAGCCTGGTAGACACCATCTTAATCAAGTGATCAAAGTGAGCGTTAAATAACTATATAAATTAAAATACTTTTCCACTTTATAGGATGCAATGAGAAAAACACAGTATCCCATGCATTTCATGAGGAATGTAAGCCAATTCCAACTAGAAGGGCATGCTGCAAAATAACCGGTCAGTAATCTTCAAAAGTTGCAAGGTCATAAAAGCTAAGGAAAGATATAGGAATTGTTCAAGATTGATAGAAACTAAAGCAAAATGATATTTAGATGCACTGTGTGATTCAGGGCATGATCCTTCTGCTATAAAGAACATTAATGGGGCGACAAAGCCTAAATGACTTCTGAAGCCTAGATGGCAGTAATGACCAGTGGTAATTTCTTGGTTTTGATGTTTATATTGTGGTTACATAGGAGAATGTATTGTTTGTAGGAAAGACAAACTAAAATATTCAAGGGTCATAGGGCATCAGTTCAGCAATAGATTCTCCAATAGCATCAGGGAAAAACGTCTCTGCAACACACTTGTAACTTTTCTGTAGGTTTGAGATTGTCATGTATCTATGACTCTATCAAAAATAAATCATTACGGTCAGTAGAAATTAAGTCACAGAAAAGACTTTGCTTATTTTAATGACATTTCTTTAATTCAAATTATCAATGAAAATAATACAGAATTATATATGGTGAAAAATAAAGTCCCTCTCACATCTCTCCTACTTCACAATCTCACAATCTGTTTTCCAGGAAGGAACACTATTAGTGCTTTGAAATATCCTTGCTGGCCTTTTCCTGTGCAATTCCTAGAATGAGAATGGCAATATAATGAGCAGTAAGGCCATACCATGCAGCCAGCCAGACTGCCTAAGTTCAAATCCCTATGCTGCTGAGAAGTTCTGCAAATCTGAGGACATTACTAACTTTTTCTGGCAGTAGTTTCTTCATTTCTGCAATTGGGTTGATAATTGTTGGTTATAGAGATTAAGGGATATAATACTTGTGGAGACCATAGAACCATGCTTGACTGTAACAATCTTGCTTGGCTCTTACCATAGACAAGTGTGTCTAGTTATTCCACAAAAAAATGATATCACAGTGTCTATATAATTGTGCAGCTGTATTTTTCTAAAATCAATAGTTCACATTGGTTTTTCCTTATTTCAATAAAAAGTTTTATAATTTTCCTTACTAAAATCGTATTATAAATACATCTTTTCATCTCTGATTACAGAAGAGAGCTGATTAGATTATCATTCTTAGTTCAAAAATTCTGTAACTTTATTGGTTATCCATTTTTTTCTGGCACCCAACATGCTTTTCATTACATTGCAGCCTCATTCAGAATCACCTTTGAGGTAATTGCGACAGCACCAAGATGTTTGGCAATGTGAGAGCACAATTGTTCTGTCAGAGCTGGGCCGTGGACAACAGCTGATCTGCTTAACAGTCAGGAGTGGTAACAGGAGAGCCAGTGTTAGAAAGATGGGAAAAAGCTGTTCTTGAGTCTGGAGGTTGGTGGTAGTGGTTGAGTTAAGGATCAAGTACCCAAGACCAGAATCGGAATTGAAGTATAATAGTAGGTGCTGATAGCACCAGAAGTCGTTGATGCTCATGGTAGCCTGGCAGAGCTGGCAAGAGCAAGTGAATCGCAAAGGCCTAGGAAGAAATGCACCAGGCTTCCAGGTACTCAGCAACTACGGCAACAGAATCTGGACTGGGAAAGCGGGCCATGAAGACAAGTAGACATGAGCAGCAGCAAGAAAATTTACCCTTCTTATACTGTGCCAAGACTCTGCTTCATTTCAGGACATTTTCTATGAAGGCAAGAACCAAGTCCCAGCTTTTGTGACTTGAGTGTGACAGGAGAAAATGGCCATGTTTAGTTGGACGTGAGATAGGAACAAGCAGGTCCTAACAGCAGGAAGCCTAAAGCATATCATCAAAAATGGCACACAGGCTGATGTTTCAGGGGCCACAAGCCAGCTAGAAGTACTATGAAACTCAATGATTTCTAAATATTCTTGAATGCCTATAATATGAAGTTTGTAAGACAGAAAGAAACTTTATTGAAACAGCATTCCGTCAGGGATGTTTTTTACTTTTTTTGAGCACCATGAGCACCAAAATATTTTCCATAGTAATAAGGAAGCATTCTCTCTATCCAAGAAGCAATTTATGGCAATACGATAAGGAGTCTTTAACGTGAGGTTTAGTAAGAATAGAAAAATTATTTGTGGATATTTACAGCAACCACACTAGAGAATAAAGCATGTTAAAACATACCAACCTGAATAAAGAATGGAATTCTAATATCCAATTACAAACTGTTCTGGCAAATGACCAGTGGAAAACCTTTAGCCTGGGTGACAAAGAAAACAGCCACATTCTGTTCTAGATTCTGAGGCTTTTGGAATTGTGCTGGGGGACCGGGGTAGTAACTGCCAACTTGCATGACTCCAGAATGCCCCATTTGTAGTGTTGTATGTTAACGATGTCCCCTTGGTGTTGCACAGTGAACACAGCCTGCACTGGCAAATGTGGCAACCTTACTGCTGATTTTTTTCCTTAAAGTTTATTCCACAATCGTTTGCAGTGGATTTGGCTGCATCTATAATTGTATTTATGTTCTCGGTCTCCACTTTCACAGTTGTCCAAAGTTAACTTTAAGAACAGACTTTTTCAACTAATTTCCATAGCAGCTTTGATTCCCTCAACATTCTCTTCAAAATGCTTCCTGCATGCTCAGCCTTAAGAGCTAACTGTCCCTTAATACAGGATCTCTGCCATACCAGCATTAAGTTTCCTCCATGTAGTTTTGCTTCTTCACTATGAGGGAGGAATTTTATCTTATTTCCTTAAGCAGAAAGAAGCACTTTCCGGGTAGAGCCTTAGCTAAAACCATATCCTGACATGCAACTTCTTGATACTACTAGATGAACATTGGCATTGCCCTCTATTAATATCCGTCAATATTTTTAGACTTCACACTATTTTGCAATATATGGCATGCTACAATTGTCTGGTGATATTAACGTAAGACCTAGTCTCTCTCAAGTTGCTTCCAGTCTTGTAAGGGAGAAGGACAGGAGCACAGAAAACTAAAACGCAGTGAAAGTTCCCTGAGGGGAGTGTAATTCATCGGCTCCTGGAGGGCAAGTTCTCCTATTCTTCATGATCCTAGTCTCTAGCACATATTTACTATCTGGTGACTAAACAAGCGTTATTCTAGCATAAGAATAAAAGGCTGTATTAGCCTGGCACGTGACAACAACTCCTCTTGATTGGTTGAAATTGAGAAAGATTCTAAAGAGGAAAGAATATTCAATCTCAGCTTTGAAAGATAAGTAAGATACTGGTAGGCAGAGAAGACACAAAAGCATTCCTGGCATAGGCAATAGTGTGGGCAAACCCCTGAATCTGTGATCTCTCTGCCCGGACCCTCCCCCTCAGCCTTCAAGTCCCATTCCTCACTTCATTCAGGTATCAGACATCACCCTACCGGAGACTCCTGCCCTGATGCTATTTTTGAAAGTAGCGCTCCCTCCATTGCTCTCTTTCCTTTGCCTCTTTTAAAATTATATTTACTACTAACTTATACACGTATATATTTAACCTATTTTTTTAGTGTCTGTCTCCCCTACTTAAATATAAGCTCCATAAGACAGAGAAAATACTATCTATTTTGTCCATTGTTGAAGCCTCAGATCCAAGAACGATGACTAATACAGAGGAGACATTTAATAGTTTTTTTTTTCTTTTCATGCAGTGAGGCAGGTAGAAAGGAAATATAATTGACTGGGAGACATGACTATTAAGGACGGCTCTAATTCGGTGGCTTTCACCCGCTGGTTTAGCTCAATTGCAGCCAAAGTCAACACTTGGTCACCACATCTTCCACTTAGGAGATTGTTAGGGTTACCGTCATCACTACCCCATAGATGCCCTCTCAGCTCCCCTCTCCCCTGCAAATAAATGGGCACTTCCCTTTTGCTAAGTTTCCAATCCCTTCACATTAGCAAATTCAGTCACCTCCAAGCATACTTTTGTACTAGCAGAGGGATGATCTTTGCAATACGAATAAAAACTTGTGATTCTGGTTATATCTGAATGAATACTGCCATGTGAAATTGCCCTCAGTGCCACCTGTGAATGCTATTTTGCAGTTTCATGACCTGTATCTATAATCAGCAGCTCTGATGAGCTTTGCCTTCCTTATTGCTTTCCATTTCAGTGTTCACATCTTCATTATTCTTCTTAGGCATTACTTTTAGCAGAGCACACTCTACACCTCATTTCACCCGCATTTGCCCAAGCACAGGTGACCATTTCATTGCCTCAACCAGCAGCACTCTGAACCTGGTCATGTGCTGCTTTGCTTAATATAGTAACATCATGCCCATTTTATGTATGGATCATCTGTCAGTGCTTTACTTAAGACATAGTTTTTAATATATGCTGCGTTATCTTGAACTGTTCTTGATAAAGGATTTTATATACTGAAGTTCAGTCTTACAGGTTAGCAAAGTTCTCTAGTTATCAAAGTAAGCTGTAAATGACTGATTCTTAAACCTACCCTAACACCCAACTTGGTTTTCTTAGCAAACTTGGACCAGCTTAGAAATAGCACAGCAGAGGTGAGTGAAACGTGTCAGCTGCCTTACCTAGTATCTAACGAAGAAGAGCTACCAGCCACCTTTCTGGTAGCATTTTTCCTCCAAAATTTTTGTTCTGGCCTGGGGACAAAGCTTAGCTATGAAATCTCACAAAACTGACCAGTTTGGAATGAATTTATTCTATGGCAGAGTCCTTAAAACAAAATGCTCTACAACCACTTTATGAAAAAAATGCTAGCAAAAAAATATATATTTCTGAATTTTAATTGGAATTCCACTCAAACTATATGTCAATGAAATTAAAATTTATGTGTACCTATGTAGTCGTATGTTGCATAATGTCATTTTGTTCAGTGATGGACCATGTATATAACAATGGTCACAAAAGCTTAGTACCATATAGCCTGAGTATGTAGTAGGTCTGTGTAAGTGCACTCTGATGTTTGCACAAGGATGAAATCACCTAGGGAGGCATTCCTTAGAATGTATCCTCATCATTAAGTGACACGTGACTATATACAAGTATATATAATTCTAGATATATAAAACTTTCTATATAAAACTATATACATATACACATATATATAAACTAACTATATTGAGGTTTCCCTCCTAGAATATGGCATATCACTCTATTTATTTAACTATTTCAAAATGTCTTTCAATGAAGTTTTCACATTAAAAAAAATAGTGCCAAGAATCAGATATAGTACATGAGTGTGTAACAAGATCTGAGAACTTGTAAACAAAAATCTCAGAAACTAAGTTCCTCTTGGGATTTTTGTGAAGAATTGGATACTTGTGCTGATACATCTGATTAGACTGCAGTGAAAATGTCGCTTTTTCTGTTCCTCATGTGTTCAATGGAGCCTGAGCCATAGGCTATAGTTTTTAGGCTACAGTAACTGAAGATAGCACTGAGAGGTTAAAAGATAAGCCAAAATCAGGGCCCTCCCCATGGCATAATGTGTGAGTTCAGCATATTCTTCATTGGTGGCCCAGGTTTGCAAAGTCAGATCCCAGGCATGGACCTACACTGCTCCACAGCCATGCTGTGGCAGTGACCCACATATAAAGTGGAGGAAGATTGGCAACAGATGTTACCTCAGGGCTAAGCTTCCTCAGCAGAAAAAAAAGATTTGCCAAAATCAGACTTTTAATTAGAGACAGTGTTAGAAACCAAAACTCTTATGATTCAGTAAGTAATTCCAGCACCCAATTCACTGATGCTTAATAAACGTGTATGTATATCAGTGACTGAGTGGATTAATGCATCTAAATTTATTCTGCAAGTCAGTTAATTTTTAGCATGGGTTTTTGCAGACGCCACACCCATAATATGTAAAAAGTTCTTTGGTCCCAAGAAAGTTTATCCCCAAAATATGGCAGAGATCTAGTGGCTTAAAAATAAGTCTAGATCATACTAGTGATATCTTGAGGTAACTTTGCTTAGATATGAGGCCCTTAAACCTATGAACTATTCTGAGTTTCTTGGTCAATAAGGAAAGAGAATGTTTTATCTTTCCTTATCACTAAAATGAGGCAAATTCATTTTAATAATTTTAACCAAATACAATCCATTTTATTATTCTGCTTATTCAAGTAGAATTCTCCCAATTATTCTTTAAAACCCTCTGCGGGGAAATAGATTCAGGATTAGGACAGCCAGAACACACTAGCAGACCTTTGCAAATGCACTTTTATATTTACTTTACAATATAAAGAAAATATAAAGAATAGAAACTTGACTCCCCAACCAAGTCAAGAGAAACATCATTACATTCCTGTCCTTGGCCTGTGTTCACATCAGTGAGCGGAGCACTTTGCTGCAACCCTCTGCCTAGCAGCTCTAGAGCACATTAGTTTTGACTACATGATTTCAGGTGATGATTTAGAGAAGTCAGGAGTTAGGAGGCAAGGAAACCAGAAACTGTAGATGTATCAAGGGTCATGAAAATAATGTAGGATTTAGAGTTAAAAAATTTTGATTCAAGTCACATCTCTTTTACTTATTTGCTAAAAGATCATAGACAAGTTACTTAATTTTTTGACATGGAATTTGTCCAATGTAATGGAGATACATTTCTGTGAGGACTAAATTAGCACTTTCTGTATATTTCAAGAATACTCTGAGGTTCAATACAGTAGCCACCAGTCACTTGTGGCTATTGAGCACTTGAAGTATGACTAGTCTGAATTATCATATACTATAAATATCGATGCACCATGACTATTTGAAAACTTAGTGACAAAAAACCAAAATGTCTCATTAATAATACTATATTGATTGCATGTTGAAATGATATTTTAAATACATAGGGCTAAATAAAATGTATCATTAAACTTAATTTTACTTCTATTTACTTTATTAATGTGACTACTAGAAAATTTAAAATTGCAAATATTTCTATTATATAGCACAGCCCTATATATTTGCCATTTTCTTTCCCCACTAGACTAAAATCACCTTGAGAGGAAGGATTCTATCCTATTTGTATCTTGTTGTCCCAGTATCTACTGAAAGTCCTGACACAAATATATGTAAAATTTACATTGAGTAAAAATAGTAACTTTAATCAGGAGTTTTTTTAAATAAAATATTAAAATATATTTTTTATTGCAGTAACACTGGATTATAACAATAGATAGCTTTCAGATGTACATCATAATATATTTTGAGTTCTGTGTAAATTACATCATGTTCACCACCGAAAAACTAATTATAGTCCCTCCCCTCAGATGTGAGCCTAATCACTCCTTTTTCCCCCTCCCCCTTCCCCTATGGTTACCACCAATCCAATCTCCAATGCTATGTGTTTGTCACTGTTTTTATCTTCTACTTATGAGTGAGATCATATGGTATTTGACTTTCTCCTTCTGACTTATTTCACTCAGCATAATACCCTCAAGGACCATCCACGTTGTCACAAATGGCTAGATTTCATCATTTCTTATGACTGAGTAGTAGTCCATTATGTATAAATACCACATCTTCTTTATCCATTCATTCCTTGATGGGCACCTAGATTGCTTCCTAGTCTTGGCAATTGTGTATAATGCTGCAATGAACATAGGGGTGCATGTATCTTTACGCCTTTGCGTTTTCAAGTTCTTTGGATAAATACCCAGCAGTGGGATAGCTGGATCATGTGGTAGATCTATTCCCACACCAAAATGTATTATAATTAAAATGTCCAAAATTAAATATAAAGAGAATCTGAAAAGCAGCAAGAGAAAGACCACAAGTGATATACAAAGGAAGCCCATAAGGCTATCAGCAGACTTCTCAGCTGAGACCCTACAGGCAAGAAGAGAATTGCATGATGTATTTAAAGTGCTATAAGGAAAAGACCTATAGCCAAGAATACTCTAATCCATCATGGTAATCAGGAGTTTTTAATGCAGTTTCCTAAAGAAGCGTCATTGCCCCTATAAATAGACAAATTCAACCTTTTTTTAATTTCCTATCCTATTTATTACTCAAAGTTCCACATAGCATTTGTTTTGGTCTCACTGTTTCATATAATCCATGAGTCAAAGGAAAAATTACGAGCAAAATGAGAAAATATATTGAACTAAAGGAAAGTTAAACAACGTATTCAGATTTGAAGGATGTATTTTAATCACTGCCTCAAAGAATATTTACAACATTACATGAAAAAAATTCTAAAATGATATGAACTCCCACCTTAAAAAGGAGAAACAAGAACAAATTAAATTCAAAGTATGTAGAAGGAAGGGGATAGTAATTTTAAAATGAACAGATATCAGTAAAATAAAAAGGAAAAAGTAGAGAAAAAATGAATGTACTCAAAATTTTATTTTTTGGAAGATCAGGAAAACTGATAAACTCCTAGACAAAGTTCAGGAAAAGAGATCCTATAGACCCTAAGGTGATAAAAGCATAATAAGAGACCATTAGGAACAAATTACTGTCAATAAATTCAACATAGGTGAAATGGAAAAGTCCCAAACTACCAAAACACTAAAAAAATAGGAACCCTGAATAGTTTATATATATTAAATTAATTGCATTCATAGTTTAACACCTTCCCCAAAGACAAGTCCAGACCTATGCGGCTGCAATGGTTAATTCTATCAAAGAAGAAATAATATCGATTCCATGCATATTCCTTCAAAAACTAGAAAAGGAGGAAATGTTTTCCAACTAAATTTACGAAGCCAGCATTACCATAATAACAAAATTAGACAAAGATGTTACAATGTTAAAAAAGGAAATAGGTGATGGATGTGTTAATTAACTCAATGAGGGGAAATCCTTTCAGAATGGATACATATATCAAATTATCACACTGTATACATTAAATATCTTACAACTTTTTGCATCAATTATACTTCAATAAAGCTGAAAAAATAAAAGAAAGCACAAGTCAATATCCTTTTCGAACATAGAAACAAAATCCTTTAAAATTTTAGCAAATTGAACCCAGCAATATACAAAATGAATACTACTCCACGACCAAGTGTACAGTTCAAAGATTTTGACAAATGTATAATTTTAAGAATGCAAGTTTAGTTTAATACTACAAACAATTAGTGTAATTCACAGTATTAATAGACTCAAAAAGCGAAAACAAAAGTTATTTCAATAGATACAGAAAATGGTTTGTTAGAATGCAACACTCATTGATGATAAGCAACAAACATGCACAATGACTTGTGACAAACATTATACTGAATGTTGAAAGGCTAAATGTTTTCACCAGGATAAAGGGAAAGTCAAGTACAACTACTTTTAACGCTTCTATTCTCCGCTCTACTGGAGGCCCTGGTCAGTGCAGCAATACAAGAAAAAAGCACAGATAGCTTGTAGGTGGAAAAGCTGTCTTTATTAATAGATGACATAGTTCTAAGGAATCCATAAAAAGAAACAAAGTCAAAATAAGACAAAGAGTTCAGTAAAAATTTACAAATGATTTTAACTGAGACTTAACTAAAGATGATACATAAATTGCTTTAAAAATAAAAACATGAACAGATGCTCAGTATTATTAGTCATCAGGAAGATGCACGTGAAATCCACAAAAATATACTACTAGGCATCCATTAGAATGGTTAAAATAAGAAAGACTGACTACGTCAAGTGTTGAGGAATATGTGTAGTAACTGAATCTTATACATTTCTGGTAGGTGTTGAAGTGGTGCAACCACTTGGAGAAAAAATTTTTGCAATTTCTTAAAAAAAATACTTCTACCATATGACTCATCAATCCTACTCCTAGGCATTTACCAAAGAGACGTAAAAGGCCTATATGCACATAAGAACTTGTACATGATGCTTATAAAAGTTCTATTCATAACATTTAAAAACTAGAAACAACTGAATGTCCAAAAATAGGTGGATAGATAAATAAATTTTGGTGATATTATACAATGTAAAGTACAAATATTATACAATACAAATGTTACCAAACCAGGTAACATTTTTTTTGTGCCTGTCACCCGGAAAGCCAAACACCAAGATGAAGAGATTGCAGCAAAGAGAGGGTTTTAATCACAAGGCAGTCAAGTAGGGAAATGGGAGAATAAGACTCAAATCTGCCTCCCTGAAAATGAGAACTCAGGGATATTTATGGCGTAAGGGACTAGGTTGTCTGAAGGGTGGAGATGATGATTGGAGGTGAGGAGAGGTGAGGTAATTGGTGATCTGCACAAACATAGTCAGACTCCATGCCTCTTCATAGGACGCATGTTCCAAAATGGCAGTATTAGCATGACCTGAGGGTGGAGTTTTAGCCTCTTGAGATCAATAGGTCACTTATCCGGCATCTGCTTGGGCCCAGTTGATGGGTTGGTGATCTCAACTGGCCTAAACTGGACAAAGATGACCTAATTCCTAAAAAAGATCTCAAACACCCATTACCATGGTGACCCAGGCACCAGGGAGATGTTATCTATGAGAACTTAGTGGAAGTCAGATAGCATATTGCCTGAACAGCACAGTTAACAATGGGCTGATGAACATCTAAAAACTATAATCAGTAATTGCAAAAAAGAGCACAACTTTAGTTACTAGTTACCTAATCATCGATGGCTAACTGTTTACCAGTTCCACAAAGTAATGGGTCATTACTTAGCCATAAATAAGAATGAAGTACTGATACATGTAGCCACACAGATGAATCTCAAAAAACATTATGCTGAGCAATAGAGAGCAGATATGAAAGAGTAAATACTCTATAAACCCATTTATGTGGAATTCTAGAAAACACAAAACTAATCAATAGTGTCAGAAAGCACATTAATTTTTGCCTTGGATTCAGGGTGTGTGTGAATGTGTGTGGAGTTGACAGCAGATTTGATTGTAAGAATCATGAGTAAAATTTTGTGGATATGTCCTATAATTTGAATGTAGTAATAATTTGTCAAAATAATTGAAATGTACACTTAAAATGAATGTATTTTCTTGTTTGTAAATCGTACTCAAAAAAGTAAATTTGGTGAATACAAGTTGGTTGCTATGGAGACTGGATAAATATGAAAAAGATAAAATTGTAAGCAGAGGCACCTAGAGAGGAAAGTGTATAGCATGTGTGGGGAGCAGTGGTGAGTTCCATTTGACTGGAACAAAAGATAAATAAACAGGAATTGCTGCTGCACAAATTGAAAAGTTAAATAGAGTTAGAACATGCAAGGTCATGAATAACAGAACAAACATCTCAAATATTACTTGTTAATCAATGATGTGGCATCAATTTATTTTGTTTGCCCTGCTCTTCCCTTTTTTAATCTTTGGAGTGACATCCTCAGACAAGGGGATAGACAAGTCTCCAGTGAACCATGGGAAGAAAAATGCCGTGGATCCTTTTAAATGGTAGGATCTCTTTGGCCTCTGGGTTGCAAAAAGATCCTTGCCTATCAAATCACAATGTCCATTTGTTTATATCATGTCAGACTTACTCACAATTAGCACCAGCAGAGCTCTTAAACATGTGTGTTCACACAATCAAAATAGAAGCATGATGGTGGGTTCTATGAAAAATTGCATTGGGTAAATATAAAATATTTTCTCAAATATATTTTTATGCTATGCACTGCCTATTATTTTAGTCATGATTTCCAAAATAACTGTCTTGATATTTTGATGGAAACATGAAGGCTTTGTCAACTATTTTTTCCCAACTCTCGAGGTTAATTTATATTTGAAGAATGATGAGGATTGGTCAAATACACTAGCATATTGCAAAGGCTAAAACATGAAGATATTTTACAAACCAATAAATCTGTTTAGCTCAATATTAGGCAAGACAATGTTCTTCTATCCAGATGGCTAATTTGCATGGCTTCGTTTAACACTTGACTTTTCCACAAATATTTGCTTATTGTACAGACTGTTACAAGAAATATATTACTCAAATTTTAAGAGAAAAAATATCCTTCAAAAATCTGGCTGCCAGATTTGTCTCACTATTCATATTTCTAAAATGAAGGAGAAAAGAGGTTTAAAGGATTTGGGGCTTTGAAAAGGCGGTAGCAGTCTGCAATGAATTAGTCTCTCCTGGATTAACAAGCTGTTAAAGTTTCAGATAGGGACATTTTAATACAAAGTCTCACTGGAAAAGCCAAAATTCAGGTAGACTTCTCAGTAGACTGTTATTTCATAGTTAAATTACTATTTGTAATAAACCGCTTTTCAAAGGTTTTATAAGAAATAATAAAACATTTAAATGACATAAAATTATGTCAATATGTTAATATATTGATATGATATAAGAATATGTCAACATGTCAATATAACTATTATTTCCTTTAATTTCCTGTCAAGCAGAGATTCATAATTCTTGCCTTCAGTCTAAACACTACTAATAATGTTTGCTATTTGTGTGTGGCAATCCCTATAATTGTTATTTCTTCTTAATAATTATTTTAGCACATTCTCATAGTCCCATTATATCCCACTCATAAGTGTAGAATTGGACCTTATAAAATAGCTTGGAAGCACTGTCTAGGGTGGAGGCGAAGGTACTAGGAGTTGGTCATTTTCATTTTGTCTCCCTGAAGTCTTCATTCTACATTGCAGTGAAATTTGCACAATAATTCCATAGCTATCACAGTTGCTTTTTCCTTGGCAAACTAAAGAAAAAAATCCAGGCAGGAACAGAAGAAAAGACTTAACATTAGAAAATTATAGAGATTCACAAACAAAAGGCATTTGGGAAGAGGGAGAGCCTCAACTTCTATTCTGTCATTGTTCAGACTGAAGCCAGAGGGATTGAGACTGAGATTTGAATTCTGCTTCTCCACCTGAATGTTGCTTAGGAGAGTCACAAATTCTCTTGATCTCAGTTTTGTCACCTATAAATGATAAAAGCCTAACTATACATAATAGGGTTCTGTGAAGATAAATAAAAATAATTCTATGAGAGAATTTTGTAAAGTTTTTAACCAAATTAAATATTGCAGAATGCTACATAATAACATCAACAAAAAGCATGTATTATGTGGAGACTTGAACTTGGGTCCTGACTACAGCGTGTGTTAGTTATATGAGCTTAGCACGTTTTCTAAATTTCTGAGCGCCAGTTTCTCAATCACTGAATCAACGATGACGATCTCTATTTCTTAGAGTGGTTGTGAGGATTAAGTGATAATCTATTTATAACAACAAGCAAGTGGCTGGTTTTACTTCTGATAGTAACACCAGCCCCACAGATGAATTAGCTCCCTGTTCTATTGGTTCAAAATAAATGCAAGCTCTTCAAGCACAATCAAGGCAAAAAATACAGTCAAATGTCTGAACTTTTGTAATAACTATTTCCTCCAGGTTTTTGCCTTTTTTTTTTTTAGGTAGGAATGAATGCTTTCTCAAAAATGAGGCTAATGTTTTTCTTTGTAATGTTCTATAATGAATGCTACCCAAGTATACTAGACTAGTATGCAAATTTAATTCTATATGGCCCTCCACTACATTTTGAAAGATAATTTCCAGTAATGTGTCTACGTCCCTGAGTCAATCATTTCTTTTCCCATTTGCTTCTGTTTCATGTGCTCAGGATCATGATCTTTTTTTTCAACAGTTTAAAGATTGTATTCTACACACACTGAAAAGTAATTAAGAGGTCACCAGAAGACCCTTTTTTTTAATTGTGGTAACATTAGTTTATAACGTTATATAATTTTCAGATGTACATTATTATATTTCAATTTCTGTGTAGATTTACATCATGTTCACCACCCAAAAACTAATTACAATCCATCACATGTGACTAATCACCCTTTCTGCCCTCTTCCCTCCCCCCTTCCCCTCTGGTAACCACCAATCCAATCTCTGTCTCTGTTTGTTTGTTTGTTGTTGTTGTTGTTGTTATCTTCTATTTATGAATGAGATCATATGGTATTTGAGTTTCTCCCTCTGACTTAATTTGCTTAGCATAATACCCTCAAGGTCCATCCATGTTGTCACAAATGGCAAGATTTCGTCCTTTTTATGGCTGAGGAGTATTCCATTGTGTATATATACCACATCTTCTTTATCCATTCACTGCTTGATGGGCACCTAGTGTCCTTCCAAATCTTGACTGTTGTGAATAGTGCCGCAACGAAGATAGGGTTGCACATGTCTTTACGCATTTGTGTTTTCATGTTCTTTGTATAAATACCCAGCAGTGGAATAGCTGGGTTGTATGGTAGTTCTATTCTTAATTTTTTAAGGAATTTCCATACTGTTTTCCCTACTGGATGCACCAGTTCGTAGTCCCACCAGCAGTGTATGAGAGTTCCCTTTTCTCCGCATCCTCTCCAACACTTGTTATTTCCTTTCTGGTTAATTATAGCCATTCTGATGAGAGTGAGGTGATATCTCATTGTAGTTTTGATTTTCATTTCCCTAATAATTAGTCATATTGAACATCTTTTCATGTACCTATTGGCCATCTGAATATCTTCTTTATAAAAATGTCTTTTCAGATCTTTTCCCCATTTTCTAATTGGGTTGTTTGGTTGTTGAGATGTATGATGTATTCTTTACATATTTTGGATATTAACCCCTCGTCAGATATATGGTTTGTAAATATCTGCTCCCAGTTGTTAGGTTGTCTTTTCATTTTGTTGATGGTTTCCTTTGCTGTGCAGAAGCTTTTCAGATTGATGTAGTCTCATGTGTTTATTTTTTCTATTGTTTCTCTTGCCTGGTCAGACATAGTACTTGAAAATATCCTGCAAAGACTGATGTCAAAGAGCATACTGCCTATGTTTTCTTCTGGTAGTTTCATGGTTTCAGGTCTTACATGCAAGTGTTCAATCCATTTTAAGTTAATTTTTGGGTATGGTGTAAGATAATGGGATACTTTCATTCTGTTGTTTGTGGCTGCCCAGTTTTCCCAACATTGTTATTGAAGAGACTTTCCTTTCTCCATTGTATGCTGTTGGCTCCCTTGTCGAAAAGTACCTGTCCATAGATGTGTGGGTTTATTTCTGATCCCTCTGTTCTGTTCCATTGATCTGTGTGTCTGTTTTTGTGTGAGTACCATGCTGTTTTGATTACTATAGCTTTGCAGTATATTTTGAAATCAGGGAGCTTTTTTCCTGGGAGCTCTATATTTTTTTTCCCTCAGGGTTCCTTTGGTTATTCAGAGTCTTTTGTTGTTCTACATAAAGTTTAGGCTTCTTTGTTCTATTTCTGTGAAAAATGTTGTTGGAACGTTGATAGGGATTGCATTGAATCTGTAGATTGCTTTACAAAGTATGGATATTATAACTATATTAATTCTTCCAATCCAAGAGCACGGAATATCCTTCCATTTCTTTGTGTCTTCTTCAATTTATTTCAATAATGTTTTATAGTTTTTGGTGTACAGGTCTTTCACCTATTTGGTTAAATTTTTTCCTAAATATTTTATTCTTTTTGCTACAATTGTAAATGGGATATTCTTAATTCGTGTTTCTGCTACTTTGTTGTTATCATATAGGAACACAACTGATTTTTATATGTTGATTTTGTATCCTGCAACTTGACCATATTCATTTATTATTTCTCAAAAATTTTTAGTGGATTCTATAGGGTTTTCAATATATAAAATCATGTCATCTACAAATAGTGACAATTTCACTTCTTCCTTTCCAATTTGGATCTGTTTTATTTCTTTTTCTTGCCTGATTGCCCTGGCTAAGACTTCCAATACTATGTTAAATAAGAGTGGTGACAGTGGGCATCCTTGTCTGGTTCCTGTTCTTAAATGGATAGCTTTCAGCTTTTCTCCATTAAGAATGATATTAGCTGTGGGTTTCTCAAATGTGGCCTTTATTATGTTGAGGTACTTTCCTTTTATACCCATTTTATTCAGAGTTTTTATCATAAATGGATGCTGTATCTTGTCGAATACTTTCTCTGTATATATTGAGATGATCATGTGATTTTTATTCTTCATTTTGTTAATGTGGTGTATCATGCTGATTGATTTGCGGATGCTGAACCATCCCTGCATCCCTGGAATGTATCCCACTTGATCATGGTATAAGATCTTTTAAAAATATTGTATTATTCAATTTGCTAGGATTTTGTTGAAGATTTTTGCATCAATGTTCATCAGGAATATTGGTCTGTAATTTTCTTTTTTTCTGTTGTTCTTGTCCATTTTTGGTATCAGGGTAACGTTGGCTTTGTAGAATAAGTTAGGAAGCCTCCCCTCCTTTTCTATTTTTTGGAAAAGCTTGAGAAGATAAGTATTAAGTCTTCTCTGAATGTTTGGTAGAATTCACTAAAGAAGCTGTCTTGTCTGGACTTTTATTTTAAGGGAGATTTTTGATTACTATTTCAATCTCCTTACTGGTGATTTGTCTATTCAAATTCTCTATTTCTTCTTGATTCAGTTTTGGAAGGTTGTATGGATTCTAAGAACTTATCCATTTCTTCTAGATTATCCAATTTGTTGGCATATAGCTTTTCACAGTATTCTCATAATCTTTTGTATTTCTGAAGTGTCCGTTGTAATTTCTCCTCTTTCATTTCTGATTTTACTTATTTGAGACTTTTCTCTTTTTCTCTTGGTGAGTCTAGCTAAGGGTTTGTCAATTTTGTTTGTCTTTTCCAAGAACCAACTGTTGGTTTTTGATTTTTTTCTATTTTTTGGTCTCTATTTCATTTGTTTCTGCTCTGATTTTTATTATTTTCTTCCTTCTACTGATTTTCGGCTTTGTTCTTTTTCAATTCCTTTAGGTGCACTCTTAGATTGTTTATTTGAGATTTTTCTTATTCATTGCCTTAGCCCTTCCCTCTTAGAATCGCTTTTGCTGTACCCATAGATTTTGGCATGTCATATTTTCATTTTCATTTGTCTCCAGGTATTTTTTTTATTTTTCCTTTGATTACTTCATTGACCCAATCTTTTGTTTTTTCTGCGTTCTTAACTCTTTTTTTTAAATTTTTTTTTTCGGATGTACATCATATTTCGAATTCTGTATACATTACATCATGTTCACCACCCGAACACTAATTATAGTGCATCCCCTCACTGTGAGCTTAATCACCCCTTTTGCCCTCCCTCCTCCCCCCTTTCCCAAAGGTAACCACCAGTCCAATCTCCAATGCTATGTGCTTTTTATTTTTCGTTTTTATCTTCTACTTATTAGTGAGATCATGTGGTATTTGACTTTCTCCCTCTGACTTATAATAAAGAAGATGTGGTATTTATACACAATGGACTACTACTCAGTCATAAAAAATGACGACATCCAGCCATTTGTGACCCAATCTTTATCCAGTAGCATTTTCTTTAATCTCCACATATTCTTGGCTTTTCCAATTTTCTTCCTGTAGTTGATTTCTAGCTTCATAATGTTGTAGTCTGAAATGATGTTTGGTATTATCTCAATCTTCTTAAATTCATTGAGACTTGTTTTGTGGCCTAATATATGATCTATCATGGAGAATGTTCCATGTACATTTGAAAAGAATGTGTATTCTGTGGGTTTTGGATGGAAAGTTCTGTATGTATCTACTAAGTCCATCTGGTCTAATGTGTCATTTAAGACCAATGTTTCCTTATTGATCTTCTGTTCTGATGATCTATCCATTGGTCCATTGGTGTGAGTGGAGAGTTAAAGTCCCCTACTATTATTGTGTTACCGTCTATTTCTCCTTTTATATTGTTAATAATTGTTTTATATATTTAGGTGCTCCTATGATGGGTGCATAGATATTTACAAGTGTTATATCCTCTTCTTCGATTTTTCCCTTTATCATTATGTATGGCCCTGCCTTGTCTCTTGCTACAGTTTTTGTTTTAAAGTCTATTTTGTCTGATATAGGTATTGCTACCCCTGCTTTCTTTTCTTTGCCATTTGCATGGAGCAATTTTTTTCACCCATCCAGTTTGTGAGTGTCTTTAGGTCTGAAGTGTGTCTCATGTATGCAGCATATATCTCTGTCTTGTTTGTTTATCCAGTTGGCCACCCTATGCCTTTTGATTGGAGCATTTACCCCATTAACATTTAAAGTATCTATTGAAAATTATGTACTTATGGCTATTTTGTTACATTTTTTCTTGGTGTTTCAGTAGTTCTTCTCTATTCCTTTCTTCTTCTCTTTCTCTCTTCCCTTGTGGTTTGATGGCCTTCTTTAGTATTATGTTTGGGATCCTTTCTCTCAATTCTTGGCATATTTATTATAGGTTTCTGGTTTGTGATTACGATGAGGTTAATATATGATAACCTACATATATAGACATCTATATTAAGTTGATGGTCTCTTAAGTTTGACCTCTTGCTAAAAGCTTTGCTCTTTCACCCCCTCCTCCCACATTTTATGTTTTTGATATCATATCTAACCTCTTTTTTGTTTGCATGTATCTGTTACCCTCTTCTCATGGACATAGATAATTTTAGTACTTTTGTCATTTGACCTTCATATTAGCTTCATAGGTGGTTAATCTGCTAACTTTACTGAATATTTGCCCTTACCAGTGATTTTATTGGTTTTGTTTTTGGTGTTGTTTTTGATAATTTTCTTATTCCTTTTTGTGGTCTTTTCTTTTCCACTTAAATAAGTCCCCTTAGCATTTCTTTTAAGGCTGTTTTCTTGGTGATAAACTCCTTTAGTTTTTGTTTCTCTGAGAAACTCTTTATCTCTCCTTCAATTCTGAATGATAACCTTGCTAGGTAGAGTATTCTTGACTGTAGGTTTTTTCCTTTCAGCACTTTAAATATATCATGCCCCTCCCTTCTAGCCTGTAAGGTTTCTGCTGAGAAGTCAGCTGATAGCCTTATGGGGTTTCCTTTGTATGTAACTTGTTGACTTTCTCTTTCAGCTTTTAGGATTCTTTCTTTGTCTACTTCTTGACATTTTAATTATAATGTGTCTTGGTGTGGGCCTCTTTGGGTTTTTCTTGTTTCTTATTCTCTCTGCTTCCTGTACCTGGGTGTCTGTTTCCTTCTTTAGGTTAGGAATATTTTCAGCTATTATTTCTTCAAATAGATTCTCTGCTCCTTTGTCTCTCTCTTCTCCAGGACACCTATAATAGAGATTTTAGTGTGCTTGATGTTGTCTCAGATTTCCCTTAGACTGTCCTCCTTCCTTTTTTGTGAGGAAGATTGGACCTGAGCGACCATCTGTTGCCAACCTTTCTTTTTTTGCTTGAGGAAATGGTCCCTGAGCTAACATCTGTGCCAATCTTCCTCTGCTTTGTATACGGGACACTGCCACGGCATGGCTTGATGAGCAGTGCTAGGTCCATGCCTGGGATCTGAACCTACAAACTTGGGGCTGCCAAAGCAGAGCACATGAACTTAACCACTACACCACTTGGCTGGCCCTTGTCCTCATTCTTTTTAATTCTTTTTTCTTTTCTCTGTTCAGCTTGGGTGATTTCCTCTAGTCTTTTGTCCAGCTCACTGATCCATTCTTCTGTATCATCTACTCTGCTGTTGAGTCTTTCCGATGAATTTTTCATTTCCAGTATTGTATTTTTCATTTCTGATTGGTTCTTTTTTATATTTTCCAATTCTTTGTCGAAGTTCTCGCTGAATTCATCCATTCTTCTTCCAAGATCCCTAAGCATCCTTATGACTATTAGTTTGTGCTACTTCCAGTTAGATTGCTTATCTCTGTTTCTTTTTCTGAGGATTTGTCCTGTTGCCTTATTTGGAATGTATTCCTTTGTCTCCTTATTTTGCCTCTTTCTCTGTGCTTATATGTATTAGGTAGATAAGCTATATCTCCTGATCTTTGAGAGGTGGCCTTATGTAAGAGATGCCTTATGAGGCCAAGCAGTGTGCTTCCCTCTCATCACCAGTTCCAAATATTCCAGGAGAGTGTGGGCTACATGTGTCCTTCTGTTGTGGCAGGATTGCTCTTGCTACAGGTGCCCAGGGTGGCTAGGCTGTCCCCCTGGCTGGCTAGTTGTAAGTCTTAGCTGCTATGGACGCTTCAGTCACCTCATCAGGTGTAGGGGACCCCAGCACAGTTGGCTTCAAGCTCTAATAGTACATTCCTATTGCAGTTTTTCAGTTAAATGAGTAAGCCCCCAGCCTGGCTGGTTGTTAGGCTCAGGGGCTTACAATTGCTATGGGCCTCTGGCCTGTGAGACTGTTGTCAGCTTTCTCAAGAGTGCAGCTGAGTGGGGCTGGTCCTAGACATTCAAGCACTCAATTGTTTCAGGCTTTTGAAGGTAGGGCTGATCACCTATGTCTCTGTTTGAGAATTCTGCTATGGCTGACAGGCCCCACCACCGTCAGGGCCACACACCCCATCAACACATTCCTGCCTCATGCAAATGCTCCAAACTACTGAAGTGGACCTTGTTGCTCTGCTGCGGAGGCCACACACAGCCCACCAATGCAGGCCCACCCCTCATGCATGCCCTGCCCCACAGAGGTGGACCCACTCACCTGGCTGTGGAATTTCCAGGGACCCTGCCTATGCAGGCCCACATGTTGCCCAAGGGCTTGCTGTTGGGTGGGGCCAATCCCTAGGCTAGGTTGCCTGTCCCAACTGAGCTGGAACAAATCAGTGCTCTAGCAGGTGGGGCAGACCCCTGGGCTAATAGGCCTGGGGAAGAACTCCAATGGCATCTGCCAGCATCTGTGTCAGCAAGCCTGTACTAGGTCACAACATTGGCTGCTATGAAAGTCTCAGTCACTAGGGACTGAGGAGGGAGAGGTGGTTCCAATCTAGGAAGGTCTCATCTCTCACAAAAATGTGCCCAGAAACTATCAAGCAAGTCTCTTCTCACCACAGGCCTCTGCACTTTTCTTTCTGGTGATTTCAAGTTGCTTTCCAAAGTGGGAGAATTTGTGTGTGGGCCCTTTAAGGGCAGGCTTTTTTCCCCCTTATGTCTGATAGCTTTTCTGAGGGTATTCTCTGTTGTTGTTAATAGCCCGCAAAGCCAGGTATTATGACACTTGTCTTGGTCATTCTGTGTCCAAAAGGTTCTTATTGTGGTACGGCTCCCTTGCTCAGATTCCCTACTCCTCCAGGAAAGCTTTGTACCTTATGATTCCTCCAGGCTGGCCATGAAGTGCCATGCCTAGAAGTTGGCTTTTTCCTCTCCAGCAAGGAATTTCTGCCTCTTCCACCTCATTCAGCACTGTCCCTTTTGTGGGGGTTCTTTTTGTCCAGTTTTTGGTTCTCTCTCAGAGGTAATTGTTCCCAGAGTAATTGTAAATTTGTTGTGTCCATGGGAGGAGGTGAGTTTGGAGTCCACCTACACCACCATCTTGACACTGGATCAGAAAACACTTTTAAAAGTTCTATTTCAATTAACCCATTTTTCGGGGCCGGCCCGGTGGCGCAGCGGTTAAGTTCGCACGTTCCGCTTCTCGGCGGCCCGGGGTTCGCTGGTTCGGATCCCGGGTGCGGACATGGCACTGCTTGGCAGCCATGCTGTGGTAGGTGTCCCACGTATAAACTAGAGGAAGATGGGCACGGATGTTAGCTCAGAGCCAGGCTTCCTCAGCAAAAAGAGGAGGACTGGCAGTAGTTAGCTGAGGGCTAATCTTCCTCCAAAACAAACAAACAAAAAAAACAATTAACCCATTTTTCAATAGATGAGTTACTTGTAGAAGGTGCTATGCTAATGTCCATAGGGAATTCAAAAAATTATAGACCTCAATATGCTTACAATCTAATTATAGATTTAAAAAATATACCTACTTTGTTCTGGAAATTGTGTTAGACACAGTATACTTTACTTATTCTATCCTCACAATAATCCTCTAAAGTGTGCATTATTATTATACAGAGAGGGAAATTGAGGTTTAGAGAAATTCCATCTTGCCCAAGTTCATAGAACTAGGAAGCATTATACCTGGTATTTGATTGAAGATAATACAGCAGTTTGACTTCATACCTGGTTTGATTCTGTACCCTTTATTCTTTTAATTGTGCAAACTAACACATGACAAATATATTTTGAAAAAACTTCATTACTGATTTGACTTGTTAAATTTTTTTCAGGGACTTTGTCTATTTCATAAGTGATATTGGTCTCTAGTTTCCTTTTCTGATAAGGATTTTGTCTATTTTTGGTATCATGGTATTGCTGGCCTCATAAAATCAGTTGGGACATGCTTTCACCTGGACCTGAAGTTTTCATTGTGAGAAGATTTTTAAATGTGACTTCAATTTTTAAATAGATATGGAAATTCCAGTCACGTATTTTGCTCTTGAATGAATTTATGTATTTTGTGTCTTTCAGGGAATTACTGTATTGTGAGTTATCAGATTCATTGGTAAAAAAGTTGTTCCTAATATTTTCTTATTATCATTTTTATGTCTGTAGAATCTGAAGTGGTATGTTCTTTTTGATACAGGTAATTATTTTCTTCTGTCTGTCTCGGTCTCTCTCTCATACACAGACTTTTATTTGGATCAATATGACTACTGTTTTCAATCTTCCTAATCTTTTCAAAGAACTAGCTTTTATTTCATTGATTTTCTCTGTTCTTTTGATGTTTTATAAAGAACTGATTACAGCTCATATTATTACCACTTCCTTTATTCTGCTTATTTAGCATTTAATTTGCCTTTTTTTTCCTAGTTTCCTCAAATAGAAATTTTTTCAAATAAAAGTTCAAGTGATTTTAGCCCTTTCTTTATTTTTTTATGTTTTCTTAATTGCAGTAACATTGGATTATATCATTATATAGCTTTCAGATCTGCATCGTAATACATTTCAAATTCTGTGTAGATTACATCGTGTTCACTAACCAAAAACTAATTATAGTCCATCCCCTCACATGTGAGCCTAATCACCACTTTTGCCCTCCCCCCTTCCCCTATGGTAACCACCAACCCAATCTCCATTGCTATGTGTTTGTTTCTCGTTGTTTTTTTCTTCTACTTATGAGTGAGATCATATGGTATTTGACCTTCTACCTCTGACTAATTTCACTCAGCATAATACCCTCAAGGACCATCCATGGTGTCACAAATGGGCAGATTTCATCATTTCTTATGACTGAGTAGTAGTCCATTGTGTACAAATACCACATCTTCTTTATACATTCATCCCTTGCTGGGTACCTAGTTTGCTTCCAAGTCTTGGCTATTGTGAATAATGCTGCAGTGAACATAGGGGTACGTGTGTCTTTATGCCTTTGCATTTTCAAGTTCTTTGGATAAATACCCAGCAGTCTTTGTTTTTAATTTAAGCAGTTTATGTGTTACAGTCGTGTATCACTTAACAATAGGGATACATTCTAAGAAATACATCATTAGGCAATTTCATGGTTGTGCAAACATCGTAAGTTTACTTACTCAAATCTATAGGGTATAGCCTACAACACACCTAGCCTATATGGTACTAATCTTACTGGAGCACCATTGTATATGCAGTCCATCATTGCCAAAATGTTGCTATGATGTGCATGACTGTAATTTTCATTTAAGGACTCCTTTGGTTTAATCACAAAAACTTTGTGATACGTGTGTTTCATTTCCATTAAGTTCAAAGTGTTTTGTTTTCCCTTGTCGTTTCTTCTTTACCCCATCAAGTATTTAAAACTGTGTTTAATTTGCACATATCTAGATATTTTCCAGATTCTTGTCTCTTATTGATTTCTAGTTTAATTCTGTTATCGTCAGAGAACATATCTTGTATCATGTCTCTCCACATAATTTTTTAAATGTATTTTATATCTCAGAATATGTTCTATCATAGTAACTATTTCATATGCATTCGAGAAGAATCTGCCATTGCTGATATTTGGTGTAATTGTCTATACATACCAATTATGGTATTTTGAAAGTTGTTCCAGTATTCCATATCCTTACAGATTTATGCCTAATTGTTACATCAGTTATTGAGAGAAAAAATGTTAAATTTTCCACTTATAACTGTGGATGTATCTATTTCTACTTTCAGTTCTACCACTTTTTGTTTCATAGGTTTGAAGCTCTGTTATTAGATGTATATACATTTAGGACATTTATCTTTTCTTCATGAATTGTTTTCTGTCACTGTGTAATGTCTCTTTCATCCTTGACTGTATTTCTTGTTCTAAAGCTTGCTTTATCTGATGTTAACATAGCCACTTCAGCTTTCTTATAATTACTATTTGCATGATATATATTTTTCCATCACTTCACATTTAACATGTGTTTTTCTATTTAAAGTGAGTTTCTTGTAGACAGCACATACTTAAGTATTATATTTTACTGAATCTGATATTCTGTTTTTGAATTAGACTGTTTAGCTGGTTTACATTTAATAAAGAATTTTGATGTTTTAAATTAAAATTTATCTTGCTATTTGCTGTTTGTACTATATTCTTTCTTCCTTTTCTCTGTCTTTATTTTGATTAATTCAGTGTTTTTGTTAACCTATTTTATCTCCTCATTGGCTTTTAAATGACTTCTTTTTGTTTTATTTTTAATAGTTGCTATAGATTTTCTAAAATTCACTTTTAACTTATCATAGTGCACATTCAAATAGTATTTTACCAATTCACATACATTAAAAGAACCAGACAACACTATGTTTTTATATCATCCCACTCATTCTTGGTGTTATTGTCATGCATTTTACTTCCCTATATGCTACAAACCCTATAATGTATCACTACTGTTTATCATTACTGTTTATAATGTATCATTAAAATTATCTTTTATACTATTTAATCATAAGAAACATTGCATTTCAAATATAACCATATTTTTCCATTTCTCCAAATCCCATTTTATTGTGTGTGTTGATTCCTATTTCTATCTAATATAATATTGCTTCTACCTGAAGAACTTTCTCTGTCATTTCTTATAATTCAGTTCTCCTGGAAATTAATTCACTCAGAAGTTGTTCATCTGAAACTATAGTTATTTTTCCTTCATGTTGAAAGCTGGCTTGTGTCTCACAAGACTTCCATAGACATTCTTATCTTTATTCTGTATTCACGGTATGCCTTTAAGGTTTTCTTTTTATCTTCGGTTTTCAGCAGTTTGAATATTATGTGCCTAGGTATGATTTCCTTTATATTTATCCTTTTGAGATTTTGTCAATGCTCTTCAATTTGTGGTTTGTTGTTTTTCATTAATTTTGAAAAATACTGGGCTATTATCTCTTAAAATAGCTCTTCTGTCCTGTTCTTATTCTCTTTACTTTCTTTTTGGGGGGGTCGTAAGATTAGCCCTGAGATGACATCTATCATCAACCTTCCTCTTTTTGCTGAGGAAGATTGGTGCTGAGCTAACATTCGTGCCTATCTTCCTCCATTTCATATGTGGGAAGCCTGCCACAGCACGGCTTGATAAGTGGTGCATAGGTCCATGCCCAGGATCCGAACCTCTGAACCCCAGGCAACTGAAGCAGAGTGAGCAAACTTAACTGATACGCCACCAAGCTGGCCACTCTCTTTACTTTCCAATATACCAATTCTACATGTGTTAGAAGGTTTGATAATATCTCACTGGTTTTGCATGCTCTGTTGGTTTGTTTATCATTTTTTTCCTTTTGTGTTCCAATTGGGATAATTTTTTTGAAATTATCTTCAAGGTCACTGATTCTTCCTTGAAACATGTTCATTTTATTGGTAAACCTGTCAGTGGAATATTTTATCACTAATAACCTTTCCATTTCTTGAGTTTCTTAGGTTTTTTATAGTTTCTGTTTCTCTGATGAAAATCCCCATGCATGTTGTCCATATTTTTACTGTATTTTTTAATATATTAATCATGGTTATTTTAAAGTGTCTGATGTTTTGAATATCTGGGCTTTCTCTGGTTCTGGTTCTGTGGATTGGTTTATCTATTAGCAATGGGTCTTTTTTTCCCTTACATTTTATGTCTCAAATTTTGGAATAAACTCTAGGCATTTTAATTAAAAGAAAGACAGAGACTGAGTTAAATAATATTTACATACATAAATAGGCCTGCTTCTTCTTCTTTAGGCCCATACATCAGTGTGTAGGGTTGAGTTCATCTAGTCACTAGTTGGTTTGTTTTCATGAGGGTTTCTTTCACAATGACACATTTCAAATTTCTCCAACAGTGCTACTCTATGATTAGTGTGAGTTTTGGGATACAGGAATATTTTTCTTTCTGTTTCTGATCAAACCTCAGTTTTCAGTAGGCTCAGAATTTCTGACCCAAAGAAGTTGTCCGTGCTCTTAAGTCTCTCCCAGAGGTAGACTACCATTGCTTCGTATTTGGTTCATGAACAGGTTCAGTATGAGAATAAGGGAATTTTCCTCAATTCCCCTGCGGTTTCTTCACGCTTCCCCATACTGTGTGCACCTGACCCCCAGCCATAAAGTTTGCCCAACATTCCTACCTTTTTCCCTGTGCAGAACTTTGGGCATAAGAGTTCTCTGCTCTTTCTTCAGGATAGCAGAATTCTGCATCCTATCCTCAGAGAATCCTAGGTACAAATAGCTTCTAGATCTTTACACAGTGGAGTCTTTGGCTTATATTTGCCCCCAAGTAAGAGGAGGAGGAGGGAGAGGGAAGGAGAGTTTGTTGCCACTCCCTCAGCAATAGTCATTTTTTACTTCATATGAGAGAAAGGTCCAGGACACCAAGTAAGCTCTGGCTTATCAACCAACAGCACCCAATCACTATCTGTATGTCTATATCACTAAGGCATGCACTTAAGTCTCTTTTCTGTCCCTAATCTTCCTTGTCAGGCCCCACCAAAAACTGTCAAGTAGGTGCTAACTCCTCTTGTGTCTAGAACTCCCACTGATTCTCAAGTGTCAGGAAAGCTCACACTTGACCTTTAAGGAATTATTAATTTTTTTCTTCTACTTTCTTTTATGTCTTATATCTTCCTCTTCTGCTTTGTTTAATAGAGACACAGTTTATGTGCTCCATCTCGCCTCATTAGGTCTTATTTCTTTGAAATTCAGTTCAACTTATTCTTTTGTGTCCTTAGCTTGCTAATGAGCTTTAAAAGCATTTGATTGCATAAGTTACTCAGATTTGACATTTAGTAATGTGGAATCTTTCGCAACATTCTACATCCTAACCAGAAGTAGAACTTTGCACACAGGTATATTTGGAATACAGTTTTTGACTATCCTAAGACCAAAGATTAAAAAGTATTTAAACAAATATTGAATTCTAGTTATTGAGTCTGTGTATATTCTCTCTCCCTCTCCCCCACCTCTCCCCAGTGGAATTACAACTTATAAATGTAGAAGAAGTGATACAGTTAGAAAATTACATTTTGGCAATCAACACACTGATTGAGAAAAGGATCATAAATTAATGCTAAAACTAATGGGTGAAAGTTTGATGAGCAACAAGATACAGTTTCAAAATATCTCCCCCAAGAAATGCTTAAAAATTACAAAAGCAAAAATAGAAACACTTGGCAGACACCACCTTAAACATGTGATTAAAGTTGTCATAAACAGGATTAAGACAGGATATATGCCTCCTAACAAGATGCACTGAAAATGACACCACTTCTGTGATAATTCTGCCAAATGTGAATCACTTGAATCTGAACATGAGGGAATATTAAACAAACCTAATTATGGGACATTCTACAAAACAACTGGCTGTCTCTTCAAAACTGTCAGAGATGTGAAAGACAAAGACTGAAGAACTTCTCTAGATTAAAGGAGACTAAAGCAGCATGACAGTAAGTGAATCATAGATCCCGGGCCACAATAATTTTTCTCTTTTTTTGCTCTAATTTGACATTATTGGGATGGGTTTGGTTTAATGATAATAAAATCTATAGTTTGGATGATAGTTTAATATCAATGATAATTTTCTGATTTTGATCATGGCATGCTGGTTATGAAAGAGAATGACCTTTTTCTTAGGAAGTATACAACTTATTGGGATAATAAGATGTCTTATCTGCAACTTATTCTCCAATGATTCAGAGAAAAATATTCAATTATGTATATGGAAAGATGAAATGTATGGGAAAATCTTAACAAAAATAGGAAGTCCAGTTGCAGGCCACAGAATTTCATAGCCTTTCCTTGAAATTTTTCTGTAAGTTTGAAATTACTTTGGAAAAGTGTAGATTTCTAATATTTGACAGTAGTAGATCTCACTGAGAAATTATGGTCTATGTTTTTCTTTGCCCTTTTTTTGGTCTTTCCTCCCTAACTATCTTGTGATATAATCACAACATGTAACCTTTTTGTAAGTTTAAGATGTACCAAGTGTTGATTTGATACATTTATATATTGCAAATGATTACCACCATAGCATTAGCTAACACCTCCATCCCATCACATAGTTATCATTTCTTTTTGTAGCAAGAACATTTAAGATCCACTTTCTTAGGAACATTCAAATATATAATACAATATTATTAGCTCTAACAACTATGCTGAAAATTAGATCCCTAGAAGTTATTCATCTCATAAATGGAAGTCTGTACACTTTGACTGACACCTCCTCATTTCCCCCATCCCCAAGGCCCTGGCAACTGTCATTCTAGTCTCTGTTTCTATGAGTTCAGCTTTTTTAGATTCAACATATAAGTTATATCATGCAGTATTTGTCTTTGTCGGGCTTATTTCACTCAGCATAATGCCCTCAAGGTCCATCCAAGCTGTTGCAAGCAGCAGGATTTCCTTCTTTTTCATGGCTGAATAATATTCCATTGTGTGTGTGTCTATATATATCTATATAGATGTATATATATATAGACACACACACCACATCTTTATCCATTCATCTATTGACAGACACTTAAGTTGTTTCCATATCTTGGCTATTGTGAATAATGCTGTAGATCAGAATGCAGATATCTCTTTGAGATACTGGTTTTATTTCCTTTGGATATATACCCAAAACTGAGACTGCTGGATCATATGGTAGTTCTATTTTTAATTTTTTGAGGACCCTCTGTACTGTTCTCCATAGTAGCTATACCAGTTTTCATTCCCACCATCAGTACAAAAGGGTTGCCTTTTCTTCATAGCCTTTCTAACACCTGTTATCGCTACTCTTTTTGAGAATACCCATTGTAACAGGTGTGAGGTGATATCTCATTGTGATTTTGATTAGCATTTCCCTTATGATTAGTGATACTGAGCATCTTTTCATGTAGCTGTTGGCCATTTGTATGTCTTCTTTGGAAAAATGTCTATTTAGTTCCCCTGCCCATTTTTTAATGGGTTATCAGGATTTTTGCTATTGAGTTTCTTTACGAGTATGAGTTCTTTATATTTTGGATATTAACCCTTTATCAAATATATGTTTTGCCAATATATTCTCGCATTTGATAGGTTGCCTTTTTATTTTGCAGATTGTTTCTTTTGCTGTGAAGAAGCTTTTTATTTTGATGTAATCCCACTTATTTATTTTTGCTTTTGTTGCTTTTGCTTTTAGTGTCATATTCAGGCAGTTGCTGTTGATACCAATGTCAAGGAACATTTTCCCTATGTTTTCTTTTAGGAGTTTTGTGGTTTCAGGATTTAAATTTGTCTTTAATTCATTTTGAGGTTATTTGTCTGAGTGGTTTAAGCTAGGGGTCCAATTTCAGTCCTCTGCATGTGGTTAGCCAGTTTTCCCAGCACCATTTATTTGCTGAAGAGATTATCTCTTCCCCATTGAAGGTTCTTATCTCCCTTGCAAAATACTAGTTGATCCTGGGCTCTCAATTCTGTTCCATTGGAATATGTGTCTATTTTTATTCCAGTGTCATAATGTTTGGATTACTATAGCTTTGTAGTATAGTTTGAAATCAGAAAGTGTGATGCTTCCAGCTTTGTTCTTCGTTCTCAGGATTGATTTCACTATTTGGGGTCATTTGTGGCCCATACAACTTTTATGATTTTTTTTTTATTTCTGTAAAAAATGCCATTGGAATTTTGATAGAGACTACATTGAGTCTATAGATGGCTTCTGTAGCGTGGACATTTAAAAAATATTAATTATTCCAATCCATGAACAAGAGATATCTTTCCATTTGAGCATTTTTCTAGTTCTTTCATCAAAGTAATGTAGTTTTCAATATATAGTTCTTTCGCTGCCTTGGTTAAATTTATTCTAGGTATTGTGTGTGTGTGTGTGTGTGTGTGTGAGGAAGATTGTCACTGAGCTGACATCTGTGCCAATCTCCCTCTATTTCATGTGGGATACCAACACAGTGTGGCTTGATGAGCAGTGCTAGATCTGTGCCCAGGATCTGAACCTGTAAACCTCAGGCCACCAAAGCAGAGCACACAAACTTAACTACTATGCCACTGGGATGTCCCCCTATTCTAGGTATTTTACTGTTTTTGATGTTATAGCAAATGGAAAGTTCCTGGCAAGAGGAACTTTTTCCAGCTGGGAAGTTACTTTTCATCACTGAACAATTCCATCTTGGAAGATGTGATGATGGAGGCAAGATGAAGTTGTCTTTTTAGTCTTCTTATGTGATTATTCTCATTTTTTTTTTTTGTTTCATGATGTTGAATTTTTCCAAGTGGTCTCTAGAGATCTTCCAGAGCTGTTTTTGTTTGTGGATAGGTATACAATAATGATCTTTGTGAGGGTATGGGGAAGCTGGGTCCTCATATGTCAATATTTTTCCACAACCAACTTCTTTTGTGTCTTGATGAAAGTACTGTAATATTACCCTGTAGCAAAATAAAAAGAAAAATGAATGCTTATGAATTCATTGCTGTTTCATGGAAGTTTTGTGTATTTGTTACATTTAACTTATAAAATTATGTCTCTGTGAGATGCCCTCCACATCATTTCTTCCAGTATTATATTTACAGTGAAGATAATTCCTGTAGATAAAAAGTAGGCCCACCTGATACAGGATTTCATACAAGCTTTAGGCTTAAGTTTCTAGTATGGTGTAAAAGTTTCTTTGTACAATTAATGCATGATGTAGATACAATTCAGTCATGAAGAACCAAAGACCTGTGTTTCCATATGTTCTCATTTATTTCACTAAGTTGGAACCTCATGGATGAATTTCCATATAATTAGATGAGCATGATAACTACACAGAAAGACAGGCTTTTCTGGGCTACACTATTATTCAAGTGCAGGTGAGTCTGGAGAGGAGCAAGGATGAATGTCTAAATAGTCATACATGTATACTAATAAATGGATAAACTTGAAACAACCAATCACTTCAGAGATTAAAGAAATAATGAATGTAACTAAATGTAATCTGTTTATGTTTGGCCAAAATACTTTTTATGGAATGTTAGATGAAACTGAATAGAAGCAGTTGTGCAGTATAGCTGAATAAAGCTGTGCCTGCTTCAATCTTTGCCTCTCTGGCTTGGGTCAGTATTTAGATTCTTTAGAGAAATGTGTGCAACTCTCCAGACACAATGTAGGCATGCATATAGTTTTATTTTTGGTAAACGAAAGACAGAACAAATCTTTTCTATTCATGATAAAGTCACCAAAAACTTAATCCATGATCTTAATATTAAAAAAAGTTATGCTTTTTGCAAATCTGAAATATATAGTGTATCATAGCTGCCAATTTTCTTTTCATCTAATTAGATTTTACTGTTAATTAGCTGTTTTCAGAAGAATCAGAAATATACAAATTTGTGAAATACAAATGAGCTCTTGTATTCTGAACTATGAAATTAGAAAACTATAAATGATTGAAAAGTAAAAAATAAATGGTCTCTTAAAAAAAAAAAGGAAGAAGCCTAGAGGAAAAAAATGATTTAATGGAAAAATTAATGAATTAGAGAAATGTCACAAATCAAATATAAATTATAGATCTAACATTTCAGTCTTGTTGATACAGTCTAAATATCAACACAATGCTCTTGTGAGAAATCAAATTGAATTTTCAATAACGAGTGGAAAGTTTCTGTGCTACAATGTCAACAGAGAACGGAGTACTTTGTTAACTGCAAATTTTGACGAATTAAAAAAAAATCCTTCCATTAGTGCACCAATAGTTTATAAAATATATTCTAAGGAAATAAAGGATTTGGAGATCTAGATCCCTTTTATTACGTTAATATAATTAAGAATGTAATTGTATATTAACAGACCATTCTAAGAAGATTATTTTCTCTAAGAGTAGCTTTAATCCCTACTAATACCTACAGATTAACAGAATATAAATATCCAATTACTTAAATTGACGAGCTTGATAAGAAGTTCCAAAAGGCATAGTAGAAAGTAACTAGAGGAAACAAAAAAAGATTGGGCTTAAGGCTTGGTAATGCAAACACAAGATGAGAGCATATTATTCTGGGGGTGTTTTTTATCTACAATAGGCATTGAGGCATTCAGAATTTGTAGACAGGAAATAATTTATAAGTGTTAATGGTGGAGGTCATGGATAGAGTTAATTTTTTTAAATTTTGTGAAAATGAACACCCTACACATGTCAATGGAATATAAATATGGAGGCCTAGGAAAGTGAAAAAAAAATGTCACTGGATGTTCAGACATCATTAATTTCTAGATCATTGAAAATAGTATCATAACTGCATGATAATTCAAAATTCTTGGATCTTTGAATATGAAAACTCTTCAGCAATTTTGAAAAAAATTAAACAAAATATAAACTAACATATCTATTATATATAGAGAGATTATATTCTAACACAGCAAATGTTACCCACATTTCTCCTTCAGAAACTATGCTGTCTTTTGCCTAGATTTTATATTTTAAAATTCTATACTATTTCTAAATCTGTCAGCTACCCAGTTGTGGAAATGACACATCAACTCTCTATTGCTTTCTACTCGCTACTCTTTACTAAATAATTAAAATCTAAAATTAAAACTTATGATGTCCTTAGTGCCACTAGCCATAATCCAAAGACTCAATTCCTTCTGGTGACTACTGCCACAGGTCTTACAGACCAAGAACATTTTCATCAGAAAAGAAAGTTATATTAAGCAGGCTGGTCTAGAGTGTATTGAGCTGGTATAATTTATTACTTTTTTTAATGTTTTCTTTTGCTTTTTTAAAAAAATTGAGACATAATTGACATATGACATCCTGTAGGTTTAAGATGTACGATGTGTTGATTTGATACGTTTCTATATTACAATATGATTACCACCTTAGTGTTTGCTAACACCTCTATTGTGTCACATAATTATCATTTTGTTTTTGTGGTGGAAACAATTAAGATCTAGTCTCTTAGCAACTTTGACGTTTATAATGCAATATTGTTGTCTATAACCACTACGCTGTTCATTATATTTCCAAGACTCATTCACCTATTGGTTGCAAATTTGTACCTTAAACAATATCTTCCCAATTCCCCCACCCTCCAGCACCTGGTAACCACAATTCTACTCTCTGTTTTTATGAATTTGGCTTTTTCAGATTTCATATATAAGTGAGACTATACAGTATTTGTCTTTCTCTATCTGACTTATCTCACTTAGCATAATGCGCTCGAGGTTCATCCATCTTGTCACAAATGACAGGATGTCCTTTCTCATGGCTGAATAATATTCCATTGTCTGTGTGCATGTGTGTATATAAATATATACACATTAATTACATATACATATATACGTATATATATATATAGATATCACATCTTCTTTATCCATGCATCCATTGATGGACACTTAGGTTGTTTCTATATCTTTACTATTGTAAATAACAGTGCAATAAACATGAGAGTGCATATATCTCTTCATTATTCTGTTTTCATTTCCTTTGTGTATATACCCAGAAGAGGAATTGCTGGATCATATGGTAATTCTATTTTTAAATTTTTGAGGAACCCCTTTATATTGTTTTCCATAGTAGTTGAACCAATTTATATTCCCATCAACAGTGTACAAGGATTCCTTTTTCTCCACATCCTTGCCAACTCTTATCATCTCTTGTCTTGATGATAATCGTTATAACAGGTGGGAAGTGACATCTCATTGTGGTTTTGATTTGCATTTCTGTGATGATTAGTGATGTTGAGCATCTTTTCATGTGGCCGTTTCCCCTTTGGACGTCTTCTCCAGAAAAATGTCTAATTAGCTCCTCTGCCCATTTTTCATTCAATTGTTTGTTTTTTTCTATTAAATTGTATGACTTCTTTATATATTTTAGATATTAACCCCTTATCCAATACGTGGTCTGAAGTGCTTTATTCCATTCTGTAAGTTGCCTTTTTATTTATTTTTTTATTATTTCTTTTGTTGTGCTGAAGCTTTTCAGTTTGATGTAGTCCCACTTGATTTTTGCTTTTGTTTCTTGTGCTTTTAGTGTCATATCTAAAAAATCACTGCCAAGACAAATGTCAAGGAGCTTCTTCCCTATGAATTCTTTTAGTACTTTTATGGTATCAGGTCTTATGTTAAAGTCTTACATATATTTCAAGCTCTTTTTTTGTGAATTGTGTAAGATAGGGGTCCATTTTCATTTTTCTCCATGTGGTTATCCAGTTTTTCCAGCACTATTTGTTGAAGAGACTATTCTTTACCCATTGAGTGCTCTTGACTCTTTTATTAAATATTAGTTGACCATAAATGTATGAGTTTTTTTCTGGGTTCTCAATTGCGTTCCATTGGTCTATGTGTCTATTTTTATGCTAGGACCATACTGTTTGGATTACTATAGCCTTGTAGTATAGTTTGACATCAGAAAGAGTGATGCCTCCAGCTTTGTTCTTAGTTCTCATTGTTGCTTTGGCTACTCTTTTCTGTTTCCATACAATTTTCAAGGATTGTTTTTCCTATTTCTGTGAAGAATGGCATTGGAATTTTGTTGGGGATTGCATTGAACCTATAGATGGTTGTGTGTAGTATGGCCATTTTAATAATGTTAATTCTTCCAATTCATAAACATGAGATATCTTTCCATTTGTTTGTGTCTCCTGCAATTTCTTTCACCAAAGTCTTGCAGTTTTCATTGTACAATTTTTTCATTTCCCTGGTTAAATGTATTCCTGGGTAGTCTATTGTTGATGCAATTGTGGATGGGATAGTTTTCTTCATCCATTTTTCAGGTTCTTTGTTAGTGTATAGAAATGCATCTGATTTCTGTATGTTGACTTTCTGTCTTACAACTTTACTGAATTTGTTGATTAGTTCCAACAGTTTCTTGGTTGAATCTTTAGGGTACCCCATATATAAGATCATATTATCTGCAAATAAAGACAATTTTATTTCTTCTATTCTGATTTGGCTGCCTTTTATTTCTTTGTCTTGCCTAATTGCTATGACTAGTACTACCAGTACTCTGTTGAATAAGAGTGATGAGAGTAGGTATCCTTGTCTTATTCCTCATCTTAGAAGAAAAGTTTTCAATTTCGCACCATTGAGTACAATGCTAACTGTGGGCCTATCATATACAGCCATTATTTTGTTGAGGTACGTTCCCTTTATACCCAGTTTGTTGAGAGTTTTATCATGAAAGGACATTGTATTTTGTCAAATGCTTTTTCTGCATCAATTGAGATCATCATATGATTTTTATCTTTCATTTTATTAATGTGGTGTATTGCATTTATTGATTTGCATATGTTGAACCATCCCTGCATCCCCAAAATAAATCCCACTTGATCATGGTGAATGATCCTTTTAATGTGCTTTTGAATTTTGTTTGCTAATGTTTTATTGAGAATTTTTGCATCTATGTGTATTAGGTATATGGGTCTATAGTATTCTTTTATTGCAGTGTCCTTATTTTGATTTGATAACAGTGTAATCCCGAACTTGTAAAATGAGTTTGGAAGTGCAAAAGAGTTTGAAAAGGATTAGCATTAATTATTCTTTAAGTATTTGCTAGAATTTGCCAAGAAAATCATCTGGTCCTGGGTTTTCTGCGTTGGGAGGTTTTTGATTACTGATTCAATATCCTTACTCATTATTGGTCTCTTCAGATTTTCTATTTCTTCCCAATTCAGTCTTGGTAGAGTGTACGTTTCTAGGAATTTATCCATTTCTTCTATGTTATCCAATTCGTTGACATATAATTGTTCATATAGTCTCTTATGATCCTTTGTATTTCTGTGGTATCAGTTGTAATGTCTCTTTTTTCATTTACGGTTTTGAGTCTTCTCTTTTTTTTCTTAGTCTAGCTAAAGGTTTGTCAATTTTGTCTTTTCAGAAAACCAGCTTTTAGTTTGATTTTTTTTTATTGTTTTTCTCATCTCTATTTCAATGATTTCAGCTCTGGGATTAGTTTGTTCTTCTTTTTCTAATTCTCTAAGTTGTAAAGTAGGCTGTATATTTGAGATATTTCTATTTTTTTAATATGTGCATTTATTGCCATAAACATTGCTCTCAGAATGGCTTTTGCAGCAGCCCACAGATTTTGATATATTGTGTTTCCCTTTGCATTTATCTCAATATAGTTTTTGAATTCCCTTTTGATCTCTTCTTTCAGCTATTGGTTGGTCAAGAGTCTGTTGTTTAACTTCCACATATTTATAGATTTTCCAGCTTTCCTTCTGTTGATTTCTAGTTTCATACTTTTGTGGTTGGAAAAGATACTTGATATGACTTCAACTTTCAACTTTCTCAAATTTGCTCTCAAAAAAAAGATTTTTTTGTGTCTCCTATCATATAGTCTATCCTAGAGAACATCCCGTGTGCACTTGAGAAGAATATGAATGCTGCTACTGTTAAAGGGAATATTCTTTAATTGTCTGTTAGGCCTATTTGGTCTAATGTATGATTCAAGTCCTATATTTCTTTGTTGATTTTTCTGTCTGGGTGATCTATCCATTGCTGAAAGTGGGGTGTTGAAGTCCCCTACTATTATTATATTGTTGCCTATTTCTCCCTTCAGATCTGTTAGAATTTGCTTAATAAACTTAGGTTCTCTGATGTTGATGTGTATACATTTATAATTGTTATATCTTCTTGATGAATTGATCCTTTTATCATTATACAGTGACTTTCTTTTTCTCTGGTTGCTATTTTTGGCTTAAAGTCTATTTGTCTGAAATAAGTATAGCTATCCCCTCTTTGTTTTGCTTTCCACTTGCATGGAATATCTTTATCCATCCCTTAACTTTGAGCCTATGTGCTTCCTTAAAACTGTAGTAAGTGTCTTGTATGCAGCATATATTTGGGTATTTTTTTAGCCATATAGCCTCTCTGTGCCTTTTGATGAGTGAATGCAATCCATTACATTTTAAGTCATTATTAGTAGGTAAGGACTTATTGATGCCATCTTATTAATTGCTTTCTTTTCTGGTGTTTTTTTTTCTGTATTTCCATTTTTTAATCTCTGTGTTTCTGACCACCTTTGTAATTTGGGGATTTTCCATGGCAGAATGCTCTGTTTCATCTTCATTTCTTGTTCTTCCACTTGAGATTTTTGCTTTGTGGTTATCATGAGCTTATATAATACATCTCATAGATAAAATAGTCCATTTTAAGCTAATAGCAACTTAACTTGGATCATCTACAAAAGCTTCACCTTTTTACTCTCCCTTTTTATATTTTTGATGTCATTATTTAGCTCTTTTTATATTGTATATTCATTCATAAATTATAGTGGCTATCATTATTTTTAATACTCTTTTTCTTTTGGCCTTTAGACTGTAGTTAAATGGTTAACAAATCATCCTATTACAGAATTAGAGTTTCCTAGTCTGACTCTATGTCTACCATTATCAACGTATTGTATCCTTTCATGTTTTTTTATCACTGATTCCCTCTTTTAATTCCAGCTTGAAGAACTCCTTTCAGTATTTCTTGAAAAGCAAGTGTAGTGGTGATGAACTCCTTCAGTTTTTATTTGTTTAGGAAAGTCTTTATTTCTTCTCCAAATCTAGAGAATTACTTGCTCGATAGAGTATTCTTGGTGAGCCACGTTTTTCTGTCAACACTACGGATGTCATTTCACTCTCTCCTGTGCTGTAGGGTTTCTGATGAGAAATTTGATAGCTTAATGGGTTTCCTTTGTAGACTAGACTCTTTTTTTCCCTGGCTGATTTTAGCATTCTCTTTATCTTTGATTTTTGATGGTTTCTTTATAATTTGTCTTGAGAAAGGTCTTTATGTATTGAGATAATAGGATGTTCTATTAGTTTCGAGAACTTGAATGCGCAATTCTCCATTCATGTTTGGAACATTCTCATAAATTTTTCCTTTTTTTGTTGAGGATGATTAGCCCTGAGCTAACATCTGCCACCAATCCTCCTCTTTTTGCTGAGGAAGATTGGCCCTGAGCTAACATCTGTGCCCAACTTCCTCTATTTTATATGTTGGATGCCTGCCACAGCATGGCTTGATAAGTAGTGCATAGATCTGTGCCTGGGATCCAAACCGGAGAACCCCAGGATGCGGAAGCAGAGCATGCAACTTAACTGCTGTGCCACCAGGCCAGCTCCCTCCACAATTTTTCTTTAAATAAACTTTCTATCATCTTCTCCTGCTCTTCTCTTCTCCTTCTGGAACCCCAACTATTTTAATATTTGACCTTTTGATGACTCCCATAATTTACATAGTCTTTCTTCAGTCAAGGAGTTTCTTTAAAATAGCTATTTTGAATTCTTTTCAGCTAGATCATAAAAGTCCTTGCCTTTGAGCTCAGTTATTGGAGAATTATTTTCTTTTGATGATGACATATTTCATTGACTTTTCATGTTCCTCGTAGACTTGCCTTGCTGCTTTCACATTACAGGTAGCAGCACCTCTTTGCTAGTTGCCTTCACATGCAGTATTCTGTTCATGGATGCTGTTATTATCCGGGGTTTTCTCTGCCTTTGAATGGCTATACCTGTTCTACTCTTATTGCTCCCTCTTGAAGAATTCTTAAGCTTTTAGGAATTTTAATATTTTTAAGTAGAATTCATAAGCTTTTATGACTTCTCTGGTTTCTAAAACACCAGAATGGCAACTAGAAGCTTCTCTTTTGTTTTCCAGAAGGTAGCGCTATATCTCAAGTTTGTAGTTTCTTCCTTGCCCACAGACCACGGCCTGTTTTCTGATCATATTCCCCATCTGCTGGAGGTTTCTCTCACCCTTTCTTTTGGGAGACCCACAGGAAGCTGGCTGCAGGGTCAGGGGAAGTGTGGGTAGCACTTGGGGTGTTAGGGGTGCCTGCTGACCTGGTAGGGTTATCACCCTTTGTGGTACTCCCAAAGGCTTGTGGGTAGACTTCCTGCTGAGTGCATTCAGCAGGCACTGTGTCTTTCTAATGCCCTTTGTTATTCTCATCTGCGTCTTTCCTGATCTCCTCCGTACAGACAGTTATGGCAGCCCCAGCTCAGTACTTTGGGTGATGCTAGAAAGAAGCGAAATGGTTTTCTCCAACTGTGTCCTGCACCACTGGGGCAGCCAGGCACTAACTCACTCACTCACTACTCTCCTTTTCCCCTGAGGGAGAGGTCACTGCCACCTGATAGTTCAGCCTAGCGCAATGTTGCTTTTAGGGTGGGGGAGGGTGAGCACTGGTGAAGTTCTTCTTACCATCTCTACCACATCTAAACCTGTATTTGTGTGTGTGTGTTGATGACGTGCTGGAATCTCCTCTCAGGAAGGCTGGACTTCTGAAATTTCTCTCATATCTATGGGTAACTGCCCAGGTCAGCACTCTAGAAGTTTTTTTCCAGCTGTGGCGAGGGGGTTTGGGGCAAGTTTGCTGCTACTCTACTGGTTCCACTGCCCATACTGAGGTCTGTCTACTTATTACTGGATGCACAGATGGCAAGATTCCCCCTGGGTCCCTTGGCACATGGTGCCAGATCCCACAACTCCCACAAAAGCACATTAGTTCATGGGTGATGTCTAATTCTTTGCTGAAAATGAGGAACTAAAAGAAGGAATGTCTTACAGTATCATGATGCTGACATTAATCATATAATTATTACTTTAATTACCAACTTTACTATATTTTACACTGTTGAAACTTTTTCCTTTACATTTTTGTTTTGATGTTTCTAATATCTTGCTAACAGAAACAAATAATACAATGTTTTTCTGATAACTTCTCTCTAGCCCTTAAGTATCATTACATTAAAATATCTTACTAGATTTTATGGTACATGGATAGTCTTGCTGTTTGTATTCCCTAGACAAAGATTTCCCTTGAATTGTTTTTCTACTCTAATGATTTCCTATTTGGTCTCACTTACTTAACAAACATTTTAAATGCTTATCATAATCATAACTAACATTTACTAAGCCTTTAATATGTGCTGAGTCTTATAACAAGCCCTTTACATGGAGACTGTTTTAAAATTCTCACAACAAAATAAAAGACATGATTATCCCACTTTTACAAGAAAGGAAGCTGACTGAGACTGAAAGAGTAGAATGAGAAGGAGAAAAGAAAGCTACAAGCTTAATAAGACATGAAACATGTCAGAATAACAGACAGTCTCACCTCTGCTACAGAAGAAGGAAGGAAAGCTAATAAATATGTCTACGTATGCTGTGTGGAGACTTGCAAGAGGTAGTGTGATTATGCACCAGCTGAAACACTTAGGTCACTGGCCTAAGAGGAATCAAGGGACTGATTATGCCAATTTGCAGATAGGACAGTGATTGCTGCAAACAGAAATCACAATGTTCTGTAGTAACTAAGACAAAATTAGATCAGAAACTTACACTGAGATCATCTCAACTAGGCGAGAGGCAGGCAGATAATATCAGAGGGCAAGCTAGGGAAAGGGACCCGTTTGTAGGATTAGTCCTTTCAGAAAGACGATGGGAAGGGTGAATCATGCTATCCAAAGCTTAGTGACTAAAGAGTCAGTCTTCTCTGATTTGATCAAGTCACAAGTTGAGATCCAAACCAAAATCTAGACCATAGGCAAGAGAGCCTAGAAAGAAGGTAATAGGGAATAATAGGTCTGAGGTGGAAAGCTTATCACTGTAAGATCCTAATTAGTACTGGGGAGTAGAGGAAATGATTCATCGCCCTGGAGGATACGGCTTCAGACAGTGTTTAAGTAGCAGAGCTGCAACAATAAAGCTGAAGTTCTAGATAAGGAAGGCTTCAGCTACAGCAGACAACTGCAGAGTTGCTGAGGCACAACCCCAGGCCAAGGCATTGGGGCAGAGGGTTGTGCAAGTTGATTCTCAGGGACCAAGTGGATGATCAAGGCTTATGCTCTATATACCGCACAACAGATCTTTGGCAATAAGATGCGTTCTACACTCACCAGCTGGTAGAGTTGGAGCTCTTTATATATACTCCTTGATTAAGGCAGGGATTAGTTAGCCTTCATCTGTGTGCAGGAGCTGAGAGGGTCTGAAGAAAGGCAAAAGTTGGCATTCTCCACTGAGCAAAGGTTGTTCTGACCTCTAATTCTGGCATCTACAAAAGTTCTCTGACAAAAGTTACTTGTCAGTCGCTGATAAACTGCCTTACCTATCTTTCTTGCATAAGCCCTTTAAAGGCAAATTTTTATTCATCCACATATTTTCTAGTAGGTTCTTCTCCGTCTTTGATAACCATAAAAAAATGTATTCTTGGCATATAGATCATTCATATCCTGAAGTATGTCTACATAGAATTTTAAAATACTCGTTGTGTATTCTTAGTAAAGCCCATGTGTCTTAGGTCATATGGCTTTATGGCAATTTATGAGCAATATCCATTTAAAACAGTTGATTAATGCAATTCTAAAAGATTCATTTAGGTAGTTTCGTTTAATGTATTAAATTTTCTTTTCCCTTTTCACACGTGGATTTTTATATTTGTTTATAAAATGTTAATTTCTAAGAACTATTTCCAAGCTGTATTCTTAAGAATCAAAAGGAAATACACAATGATGTTTTTGTCTGTGTATAAAACATTTATAAACAGGTATCTGGATTATTATAATTCAGTCCCACAAATACGTAATTTGTGTATGCACGCTGGAGACACATAAGATGCTATAACTACTATTGAGACTCTCACAGCCTATCCTTGGTGAAGGGAAAGAGACACATTTACCAATGATGACAATGCAAGTCCACAGTGATAAATGCTATAAAACAACTATAAACATTTCCTGTGGAAGCAGAAAGGAAAAAGTGATTGATTAATTGAGACCATGGATATAAAGAAAGTGAAGCTCTGGAAAGGATATGACATTTGAGTTATGACTTTAAGGTTAGTTATATCAAGAAGGCAAAGAAGGAAAATGAGAGAGAGGAAAAGGGAAAAGGCTATTTTTGGCAGAGGAAGGAAAGAATTCAAGTCCTAAAATTGCATGTTTTATTCAAGGGACAGAGAATAGTAGCCTATGTCTGGAGTCTTGAGGGGTAAGGAGAAAAGGGAAAACGGAGATAGCAGATTCTAATTTGGAAAGGAATTGGACACAATACTAGGATTTAATTTTAATCCCTAGGAAATGGGAACCCATATAAATAGGACACATAGGATGGAGACTCAATTAAGAGAACGTCAATATCAGATTTATGGATTTTTGAAAACTCATTGCTAAAATTCTGGAAAGTGTGCTTAATAAAGAAGCATTATATGGTGGTAAAACAAGTTATTCAACTTTAGAAATAGATTCTGTAGATTATGTAAGAAATATGTTGATCCAGACCAGGGAACTAGTTCAGAAAAATGCAGGTTAGTGGGGAGAAGGTACATTTGCCTGTTATCTAGATAGCACTGTCAAACAGCTAGCTGGTCTTATAGCTATAGGGAATGAGTGAAGGGAGATAAGCTAAAAGAAATAAGAACTACAGGAAAGGGAAGAAGTGTCAGGAAAGACAATGTATTTGGTTTCAACATTATAGTAAAGGCTTTTGATATGGGCAACACAGCTAGCCACATATCTCGTCTACATTTCCCAGAAGCCCTTGTAGGTAAACAGGCCAAGTTACTGAGCTCTGTGCAAAGGAATATAACCGTACAGGGCTGGAGAAAACATCCTCCTGTGCATACTTCATGTTCTTTCTTCTTCTGACATTGAAGGCAAGTGGCTATGCTGCCCTAGAAAGAGTGGATGATTCCTCAGTTCAGGAATGTGATATCTGAGAACCAGACATACTTACCTTGGACTGTTACTTGAGTGATCAGTAAACCTCCATTGTTTTTGAGATATTGTGTCATTTTTGAAACATTGGAGTCTATTTAGTTCTGAAGCTTAGCCAACTGAATACACATGTATTGAGTTTGAAATTCCTATAACCATGTTAAGAGTACAATGTTGCATAAGAGATAGATAAGTAGGGTCCCAAGATTACACAGAAGAGAATTACACCTGAGTTACACCTAACTTAGAATGGAAAGGCTGGCAAAGCTTCCTAGAAATTTATTTCAAGTTGAGGTTGAGAGTTTGATGGAATATAAAATTAATGGGAAAGGCACTCCTGAGAATAAGAAAGAGTCATCTAGATATGAATACGAGATTGAAGGCCAGGCTTTTTGTGAATTTTTTTTAATTGTCATTTGGATTCTTGGAAGCAGACATCAATTAGTTGGTCTTACTGAGATGTATTAGTTTGATTAAAAGTTAATTATTTGGCCAAAAGGTAGAACTACAAGCAGGTTCTTTTGCCCATAGGATCAAGTAGGTTTTCACTTTAAGAATACAGGCTTTCGTGATACAGGCAAACTTTAAGCAAGCTTTAATTCAGCCACGCACTCCCTAGACTAAGTGGTGAAGCAAGCAAAGGGTCCCTAGACCAAAAAAAAAAGAGGTTTCTCACCACTCCACTGAGGGAATTACAGACTGATAACAGAGAAGGGAGATAAAGGTATTTTGACAAACTATCGTGCCAAAGGAAATTGGATTTTCCCTCATTTTGTCAGAGGAGAAAAAGCATTCTCTAGTGAGTGCAAGAATAACAGCAGAGACCAAATTCATCTTCTGTTTCCTGAAATACCCTCCTTTGCATTTCATATAAATTTTAAAACCAACTTGTTAATTTCCAAAAAAGTGCAAAACAGATAGACATTTTATTGGGATTACGTTAAAGCTATATATGAATTTATGTAAGACTGACGTCTTTATAGTATTGAATCATTCAGTCAATAAAAATCATAAATCCCTATAATTTAGGCCCACTTTAATTTTTCTTGTTGATAGTATGCCATTTGAAAACATATATATATGGAGAAAGTAGTGCTTCTCACTCAGGCAGATTTATAGTGCTACTGTTGAAAAATTCTGATGTAGAGATACTATACATATTTTATTACGTTTATTCCTAGAAGTTTGCTGGGTTTTATCTGTTGTAAGATAGTAACACTTTCCATACTCAGTTGATAACTTTGTAAAATGTCATTTCTGATAGTTTGTTGCTGAAATATAGACATGCAATTGATTTTTATATACTGATCTTGTATCCAGTGACCTTGGTAAATTCACTTATTAATTCTAATAGTATATTTGTACATTTTTTTGGATTTTCTCTATTCATTCATGCTATCTAATAATGGAAGAGTTGTATCTTTTTAATTCTAATGTACTTTCTTTCTTTGTCATGACTTATAGCACTGGTTAAGATCTTTAATACAATGTTGAATAGAAGTGTCTCAAACTATCTTCATCTTATTTCCAATCTCGAGTGGAAAGTTTGCCATATTTCCCCATTAAGTATAATTTCTGCCAAATATTTTTTGTAGATACTATTTATCAGATTAAGGAAATTACCTTATATTCCTAGTTTATTGAGTTTTTGAACTCAACGCTGAGTGAACCTTATAAAATACTATTTATACATCTAGCAATATGATCATATTATGTTTCTCCTTTCATACCTTAATTTGCTTAGTAAATATGTACCTTTCCTTTCATAAATCAGTAGTTTTTCCAGACAATCAGATGTTATACATTTTTAAAGTTAGATACAAAACCCACTGAAACTCTTCACATGAAAGATTTTAATCTACGTTAGAAAATTCTGTTTCTAAGTGTCTACATTTATAATTTTGTAAAAGATAAGAAAGTTTTTGATGATCCATATCTGTATTGGCTTCAAAGTCACATAACGATAGAACCATTTTAAACATTCATTTTACAAAATGCTTTCTCTAAATGATGAGTTTCTTTCACAAACATTTACTGTTTTGCTCATTTCAAAATGTTAGCTTTCCAAATTGACGATCCAAAATTTTGATAACAAATTTTCTTGGCAAGTCTGAGTAAATAAGCATCTCATCAACTCCTAGTAAATAAATGTAAACTGATAGCACTGTTATGGAGGGCAGTTTGGCTATATCCATCAAAATTACTATGTTTATATCCTTTGACTTAATCATTCCACTTTTGAGAATTTAAACCTCAAGTCTACATAACATATTTTCAAAAGGATATGTGTAAGTCATTGCTGCTGTATTTGTTATAGTTAAAGCTTGGAGATAACTCATGCATCCAGCCAGATAGGCTAGATTATGCTGATGTAACAGGAAACACCAAAATTGTAATGGTTTGAAACAGTATACTTTTATTTATTATTCAGTGAGGGTGTTTGCATGGGTACTCCTTAAAGAATTTATCCTCCCATTAAAATCAAGCTTATGGAAGAGGAACTGTCTGGAACATTGAGGGCTGCAGTGATAGAAGAGAAAAGGGAATGTCAAAGTATCCCTGTGATATAAAGGTTCTGGCTACATCAACTCTATTTACATTTCTTTGTCAAGAGCAATGCATGTGGCCAATTTGGGGCCTAACAAGAGAAGAAATTCAAACATAATTCTCTTCCGTGGAGAAGAAATTCAAACATAATTCTCTTCCGTGGTAGGGAATTGAGTATTGATGAACTGTAATAGGATTTACCACAGTCTTCCCTTCAGATCAGCAAATCTCTGGTTCCCTCCCTCTCTCACTTACACACTCACATCCTCCCAAGGGAAACTACACAAATGTTCCACCCATTTAGTGCTTTGAACTCAAAGCCCTAGGTCTCAGTCATTCAAGGAGTTCATCACATCCAGACACTTTGTGCCAGACCAACCAGATACACAATAGAGAAACAACAACAGCATATTTGCCATGAACACTTCCATCCAGATGGAGAAATATGGCAAAACATTCAGCAATTACTCATATTTAGCAATGCCAATTCATGCTGGCCGTATATAGAAATGAGCTTCTGGCCTGGGAGTGAGGAATAATCCCTGATAGGGATTTCTCTGATTTGTCTTGCTGAGAGTATTCCCAGTCCATTGTTCTCCATGGTCCTTAAATCCACCCTCTAGAGGTAATTCTTTTTCCATTATCCTCCTAGGCTGCAACTGAAGAAGACAAGTGATAATATAACTTTTTAAGTGGTGAAAAGATTTCTCAGCTCATTTTCCACCCACAGAGAATTGGAAGCACAATATTTTAGTCCAGGCTAGTGCTTCTCTTGATAGTATAACTCTCTCAAATAATTTTTTGGCCTCTTTATTTACTTGATTTCAATCAGCATTATGTACAAACAACCACATTCAATTCTTCTCAAGACAAGTGTCTCTTTATATACTTAATTGCAGATACCTTGAGCTGTGAGAGTTCTTTTTTTCTTAAGAAACTTACCTTCTTAGCCTTTTTTCACTAAACCATCTTTCCAATGAAAAGTATATACTGCCTGCCACTTAACCTGTTCAGACATTTTAGCAATTCTTGTCTGGTCCATTTATTTTATATGATCTTTGTTACAAGACTGATTTCAACAACTTTTTCTCTTAAGTTTACCTTTTCTTATTAGAAATCAAGACAACTTCCTCTAGCAAACTTCAAGTCATAACTTTAATGACTGTCTTTCTTCTTTTTTATTTCTAATTTCAAATTGGCAATTTCTGTTCTTGGCTTTTCTTGTAATTTCTTCTCAAGTATAGTCAACAGTAGACAACCCACTCTAGTAGTATTCTGTTTTCTAACATTTTCACCAAATTATAAAAAAGATTATAGACTTTTCAAGTTATTTCAGATGACAGTTTTATCACTATTTCTCCAAGGCATAATGTATACCGCCATCCTTTCAGCTTTCAACATTTTTCTTGCCACTCATTTCCTAACCAGGATGCCAAGGACATGTAAGTTCTAAGTTATAGGAGCACATAGACTCTGGTACCATTTTTCATATCAAGCATGATTATCTAGGTAATGCTTTGGTAACAAATGAAAACATTCTTCATTGGTTTTAGTGATAAAAGTGTATTTCTCATTCATACAAAGTGTTTAGCATGGGTCCTAATTATTGCATTCCATCTAGATCCCAGATTGAAAAGGAGGAAACATCTGGAATTTTACTGGTTTCATTGTCTAATTAAGAAGGAGAAGGAGAGGAAAGGGAAAAAGGAAGAGAGAGCATGGCAAAGCATTAACCATCTCTTAAAGTTTCTACTATAAGTGATATGACACTGTCGCTCTTATTTCATTGGTCAAAACAGGATACGTGACCAGGACTTTCTTCACTGGGATAGAGACGTGTGATCTCAAGCGATAGGAAATGGATATTGGTGAAGACTGACAAAGCCTCCCACAAATATTCACCAATAGGGAATTGTAAATTAATTAACATGAATCCATATAAAGGAATATCAAGTAGCTATTTTTAAAAAAGAATGAAGATGTACTGTATGTATTGATATGGAAAGACCTCCAAGACTAGTGTTATTTGAAAGAAATTAAAATTTTGAAAAGTATGTATAATATGATACATTTTGTATAAAAAGAGGGGGGAGATAAAAATACGTGTTATTTTCTTATATAATGATAAAGAAAGTCTGGAAGAATAAGTAGGAGACTGTGGCAATTCTTTTTACGTTGTATACCATAATATTCAGGTAACCTTTTTAAGATAAAAGTTTCAAAGCCATTCCCCATGTCATTACATAGTATTTTAAAGATTTTACTATTAAAGTTCTTGTTTTTATAAAAGTAGCTACATTGATGATACCCTGTAGTATCTTTTTCACTTTGGGCTTCTGTGTCTTTGTTTCTGAAGTGTTTCTCTGAATGATGTAGGGAATGCATTTCAGGCATACGATTATAGCTGGAAAATTACATGAGAATTCTTTTCAAAATCCAAGATAAAACAGGGTCCACTTTGCAGCTGAGTGGTTAAATTTCCATGTGCTCCGCTTTGGTGGCCCCAGGGTTCATGGGTTAGGATCCTGTGTGCGGGCCTACTCCACTCATTGGGCATGCTGTGGAGGCATCCCACATACAAAATAGAGGAAGACTGGCACAGATGTTAGCTCAGGGCAAATCTTCCTCACCAAAAAGAAAGAAAGAAAGATAGCCAAGATAAAACAGCTCTAATATTGATGATTATATTTGCAAAGTTTTACCTCAAAATATTTTGTTATGAAGGAAAACGTTTATTGTCAATAACTTACCTCTTCTGGTATTTTAGAACCCTATAAAAAAATAGTTTGCGTTAAGTTTCAGTGCTAAAACAGTGTGTGTCAATCAATCTGAGACTAGTTTTGAAAATCTACCTGTATTTTTCAGCCACTGTAGAGCAAAACTCCCAAACTGAGCACATTTTAACTACATTTAGTACATTTGAAACTCATTTAACATGTTTGTTTCTTTAAATTTCAGAAATGTTTTCTAACACTAGATGCTGACCAAATTATGCAACTAGTTAGGTGCCATAGTGTTTAATATATGTTTTCAGGAAGTCTTCCTGAGCTGGAAAAACAAATAATCATATTTGATGTTTTAACTTTTGCTACTAAGAAACTTCTAACTACCCTGCTAAATATTTATCAAGTTTAGTGAAAATATTCTAAGGCACACATTTTGTGCTGACTAAATTTCAGCTGTGCCAACTGAACTAAATTTTCAAGTTCTGTCCTCTATTCTTGATGCTTAGCTTTTCAAAATTTCACTAGCCATGTTGTCTTCATATTGTCATTAGCTCAGCACTGTACACAAGTAGACCAATTTCATCTCTAATCATAGACTGCTAAAGAATCTTCTTGATAATTTTGAAGTTTTAAGCATACTTGTTATACTTAATTTTTTATTACTTTTAACTCATAGCCAAGAGAGAGACTATTCACCATCTCTGTCAAGGTTTTATTGTTCACCAGTGTTTTTCATTATTAGTATAATATGTAATGTATAAGATATAATATATAATATGAGGGTGGATTTAGTTGTTAATATAATCCATAAATTTACATAACTGGATGACCAAAACTATCCAGAAGAGCAGCTTTCATCACAATTCATGTAATGAGAGACCCACTTTTTCCTGACAACAGCTCAGTAGCCACATTAGGCATAGCACCCTCTCATCTGTGAATCAACGGATGACCTGACTGTTAATCCACAGATTAAATATAAAAGATTTTATTTAAAAAATAAATATAAATAAATAAAACTTACCCTCCTCTCCAATAACTCTCTTTGTGTCTACCAATGCTACCAGTCCATGTACCCCAATATGGAGGCCATAGCTCCAATATCAGGTCTTATATATATGATTAGGGAATATATTATACTATAAGGTCAGTTACATCTTGTAAGAAACTGAATTTCCTGCAGGTTAAGTAATTGTTAAAAGCATTTGCATAACCTCCTACTACTCCTCTATGAAATTGTCCAACACATTCAAACTCCATTCCTTTACAAATTTATTAGCTATACAAATATTTCTTAAACATATAAAATATAATAGCAAACATTTAATTAACACCCAATAGTAGAACAAAAGTAACTCTTATCACTGAAAATGTGAGTGAAGTGAAACATTTTCATTTAAAAACAAAAAAATAGCCTGCAAACCACATCTGAGATTTCACTTGGAGTAAAGTTCCTGTGTAGTGAAATTAGGCCTCTTCTCACAGAGTATGTTTCAACTATATTTTGCCACAATGCTAACCCCACCTTATTATTTAGTCCTGCTTGCCTTGAACCTTACAAAAATGGAATCAGATTGTAGTTAATCTTCTATAAGCTTATTTTTCTATTCAATGTTTATTTTCACTGCTTTAAATTATACAGTTGAGTGAATGTACTATAATTTAATAATCACCATTAGTTTTGATGGCCAATTGTTTTTCCCCCGTTTTTTTTTTTTCCAATTACAATAAGGCTGCTAAGAACTTTTTTCCCATACGTCCTAGTACATCTGAGTGATCTTTCTCTATGAGAAGTTGTAATTGCTACATATACACATGTTCAAGTTTACTAGCTTATTCTTATTTTTCAGCACTACCATCAGCAGTTTATCAATTTGCATGGCACTATATTGCCAAAACACTTGTTAGTTCCAGACTTTAATTTTTGCTAGCCTAAAAGGTTTGAAATAGAATCTCAAAGTGATGATATCTAATAAATTGAAAATCTTTTTATATGCAAAAAACACATTAAATTTAAAAAGCAGTATTTAGTACTGGAAAAATAGGTAGGTGTTTTCAGACTAATGCATTTAAAAAGTAAATTTTCCAAATAAATAAATAGATTAAGCTTTTAAAATAATTTTTACTATTGTGCCAATTCTTCTTACTGTGACACAATTCAGTGATGCTCTTAGGGGTGACTGGGACTTATTAAGCTGTTTAACCTCGTACTACATTGTCACACGTTACCTTAAACAATTGATCCTCCTTTCTTGATAGCATTTGATCAGATTTCTCACCCTGCTCGTGTCATGGTACTTGCCTCTACTGGTGTCGGTACCCTCTTAGTGGTGGTTTCCAATTGGTAGTGAGCTGGGAAATGAGCTAGCTAATCTTGTTCCTTTAAAATAAGGATGGAGGGATGGATATAGATGTTTGGCTCTAAGTTACTAAGCCTCCTCCTTCTAATAAACTTTCGGCTTTTGGTTCATGAGTTTGTGTCAGTTATCGTATGCTGGTTTTATCAGGCAAGCTCTATGATGACTACTTTGCTTACCTAGAGATATTTTTCCCATCTTATTTCAGAGTTTAAGAGATTTCCTATTTGAAGTTGTTAGTGGCTCAACACTGGATAAATGCTTAAAAAGTAATGCATTTAAGGGGCTGGCCCCGTGGCCGAGTGGTTAAGTTCGCGCACTCTGCAGCAGGCGGCTTGGTGTTTCGTTGGTTCGGGTCCTGGGCGCGGACATGGCACTGCTCATCGGACCACGCTGAGGCAACGTCCCACATGCCACAACTAGAAGAACCCACAACGAAGAATACACAACTATGTCCCGGGGGGCTTTGGGGAGAAAAAGGAAAAAATAAAATCTTTAAAAAAAAAAAAAAGTAATGCATTTAAAAAAATATTTCCATCTGATAAAATGGAATTCTAATATTTTTTTTAAAGTTTCCTTTTTTCTTCAAAGGGCCAAAAATTTTATTTACTTTCACGTTCTTGCTAAGCTATGAACAATTTTTCTTTTTGCCTTTGTAATATACTTGTTTTTATTATTCTGAAAAGCAAGTGCAAGTGCTTAATCAGAAAATAATTTTGTATCATCTATCCCATACATGAAAGAAAAATCATTTAAGAGTGAATTATTGAAGTCTTAACAGTAGAATAGCAGAGAATTGGCTGGGGCTCTAAAAGTGGACTTTTGCCCTCATGCCACAGAGTCGTGCAACCCCAGCAACCTTCTATAGACTGCACTGACAAAAGAGGTGAATATCTACTTAGCAATTGCTCTCCTAGCCAGATCCATTAGTACCTGATTTCCCCCTGCCTAAATTCATCATTAAATGTGCATATGTAAACATTTTTCAGAATCCTCAAAGAGCTCTGCTCAGGGAATAGCTTATATATAAAATAAGTTGATTTATTAATCAACACAGCAACTCCCAAATCTCGAAAGGTAGTTATCTACCATGTTGCCTATTTTATTTGTGAATTTTCTATAATAATTTTTGAGTTCTACCCAGATTTACCTAACTTTAATTTCCAGGCCCACCTTTCGTTGAAATATTAGAAGCAACAAATTTTAATTTTATAGTAAGAAACACATAACTAAGGGGCCGGCCCGGTGGTGCAGCGGTTAAGTGCGCATGGTCCACTTCCGCGACCCGGGTTCGCCAGTTCGGATCCTGGGTGCGGACATGGCACTGCTTGGCGGGCCATGCTGTGGTAGGCGTCCCACATATAAAGTAGAGGAAGATGGGCATGGATGTTAGCTCAGGGCCAGTCTTCCTCAGCGAAAAGAGGAGGCTTGGCAGCAGTTAGCTCAGGGCTAACCTTCCTAAAAAATAATAAATAAATAAATAAATAAACAAACAAACATATAACTAAAAATAAGTTACGCTTTATAAAACAATATGTTGCACTATATCCTCATTAGGATTATAATAATCCTCAGTTATGTCAATCGAAACATAAATGCTTTAATGTCCCTCAAGAATCTGAATGAAAACTTCATAGGGGGTTATGAAACATGGGAAGTAAGTAAAGCTTTTCTTGTTCAGATGTTTTCCTTAAGCATGATGAATAATAAAAATGAGTAATATATAATACAGGAAATTAAACAAATGCATATTAATGCAATAATTTTCCATTATCTTTTAAAAATATTTTTTGGGAAATAAAAATTCATCGTATACTTACACGAGTGGTAAATTGTGAGAGGATTTCCAATCTGGATGAGTCTAATATTTACAGAGAAGAGTTGTTTTATACAAGCACTTTTTTCTCTGCTTCTACAAGAATGTAACATTTCCTGAAGCATGGAATTTAAAATTGGAAAATAAACTCTTAAGAGCAAAATGATTCCTTTACTTATATTTTGGATTTAAAAGGTAAAAGCTCTGTCTTATCCCCAAAAGATTGTGTCTTCTCATATGCTTCTTGGGCATATTGTTGTAATTTGAAAAGAGATTCTGAAAATAGAGGCAATAAAACTGTTTCTGCTTGCATGCTGTGAAATTCTCCCCACAAGGTTTTAAATTGAACTTGCTCAACAGGCAGAGAGAACCGCCTTCTTTCTTCAAAGACATAAGAGGACTTGCTCAGTAAGAGGAAAAGGTCTAACAGCATTCTCTGAAAGGGCCACAATGAGTGCGCCTGTGATTGCTGCTCCTATCAACTCCACTGCTATCATCAGAACATGCCAGACAAGCAAATCATGGGCATGTGACAGGCGAGAGTAAGTTAAAGCAAAAGCTAACCTAACTGCCTGGAAAAAAAATATTTAAAAACATCAGATCATCTGATTTGTACATTTTTGTAGTCTGAAGGTCCAAAAGAACCAGTACTTAGCATATCAATATATTCCTCAGTCAGCTACACGTAAAACTGGAAATAAATTCCATTCTCCTTGAAACAAGGTTTAAGACTTGCTTAAACTTTGAGTCTAGATTGGGGACAAGGAGCGGAGGTAATAGAAGAGTAGGGTAAAAATTCTTTCTATTATTCAAGTTTTCTATAATAATAATGCACGCTTTTTAGCCCTTCAATAAAAGCAAAAGTTATTTTAATAAGAAATACATTTTAAAATTGTAATCAGAATTTGAAATCATAACAAGCCTTTTATATATTTGGTAAGCACTTTACTAAAGTATTGTTTCAACTTGTGGACTTTCAGATGTGGTGCTAACTGAAAGGAAAAAATCAATTAGCTCACACTGAGACTGTTTCCATGTATATATGTGTTATGGACTGAATGTGTCTCCCTAAAATTCATATGTTGAAATCTGATTCCCATTGTGATGGTGTTTGGAGGTGGGGCCTTTGAGAGGTAATTAGGTCATGAGGGTGGAGTCCTCATGAGAAGGATTAATGCCCTGATAAAAAGAACCCAGAGAGCTAGCTTGTTTGCTTTCTGCCACAAGAACACCAGGAGAACTTGACAGTCTGCAACTATGAAGAGGGCACTCACCTTGATCTCTGAGTTCCAGCCTCCAGAACTTTGAGAAGTATTTGTTACAGCAAAACTGACACCATTTGACTGTGTCCAGGAACTAGACTTCAACTCTGCAATGTGAAAGGTGCCTGGAAATACATGAGAGGAGAAAAGTACATTGAAGAATTTAGACAAATAAAATGGTTAGACATGGCAATCTGATGTGAGGTACCTCTAGAAAGGAGTGAGAATTGGCATGATGATGGGATGCATTAAAATACCCAAGAATGCAAAACTAACCCTCAGGAAAATGTTTTGGCTGAATGAAACCATCACAAAAAACGGAAGACATTCTTATGTAGGGGAGGAAGACAATTCCTCTACCCTCTAGGTTCTTCTGACTGGTCTAAGAATTAAAGTGAAATGAGACAGAATGGCAGAAGAAAGTCAAACAAAGTCTTATAGCACACATACACAGGAGAAACCCAGAAAAACTGAGCAACTCACCGAAGTGGCCAGAGCCGCCACCTTAAATTCCGTTTCAGCTGAAGGCAAAGGAGGATGTTAGGGGTAGCAGTTTGGGACTTCAAGGGGGAGGAAGGCAATTTACATGGAGATGGAAAGGCAAATGGGCCAACTATAGACAATGTGACCGGAGAGACACGTTTTACATTGTACTACAGTTATCTTATGGTATTAGCTCCTTCCTGGAACAGGCCCTTCTATTTTAGGCAGTTGGGGGAAGGTCAAAGTTTCTTTCAGAGTCTTTTGTTACTAAAAATAATCAAGCCAAAGATATATATTTTGGGACGGCCAATTCTGACCCCCCTCACTTGGACCCCACAGAGAGGCGGGTTGGTTCAGTTTTCAGTGGAGAAGGGCTCTGACTTGGCCTTCACAAGTGATGGTGTTCAGCCTGCTTTTTTCCATCCCCCATACCTCTCAAACCAAAACAAGATAGGGCCTTGCCTCACCGCTTGTACTACACACTGCTAGCTTCCCATACTGGAGCTTTCCTGTTGCCTCTGATGTTGAGACTTGCAGAATGCTCTTCCCACCCAAGCTATAGGCAGACAGAGAACTGCTAGCTGGCTGTGGTTGCTGTATTGTTATGGAATCTGGTTTCCCCAATGGCTGCTTCGAGATGCCAATTAAGAAATGGGCAGACAATCTGAATAGACATTTTCCAAAGAAAACATACAGATGGACGAAAGTTACATGAAAAGATGTTCAACATCATTGATCAACAGGGAAATGCAAATCAAAAGCACAATGTGATATCACCTCACACCTGTCAGATGGCTATTATCAAAAAGACTAGAAATAACAAGTGTTGATGAGAACGTGGAGAAAAGAGATCCCTTGGGCGTTGTTGTTGGGAATGTAAATTGGTGCAGCCACTATGGAAAATAGCATGGAAGTTTCTCAAAAAATCAAAAATAGAACTACCTTACAATTCAGTAGTTCCACTTCTGGGTATTTATTCAAAGAAAGCAAAACTAGTAACTGAAAAAGATATATGTACCCCCATGTTCATTGCAGCATTATTTAAAATAGCCAAGATATGGAAACAACCTAAGTGTCCATTGATGGATGAATGGATAAAGAAATTTTTATATATAAATATGCACACAGATATATACACACACATATATTCACATGTGTATACATGTATACAACATATATATGTATACAGCATATACATGTATGTGTATATATGAATGAGTGTGAACATACACAAACAACAATGGAATATTATTCAGCCATAAAAAAAGAATAAAATCTTGCCATTTGGGACAAGATGAATGGACCTCAAGGGGAACTATGCTAAGTAAAATATCAGACAGATAGACAAATACCATATGATCTCTTCTATATGTAGAATCCAAATATAAGATTATATTAATCTAATATAAAATAGATTATATTGGGGGGAGAGATAGGTAAACTGGGTTTTTTGTAGTTTTAGTAATTGAATTGTTTTAAAGTTTATACAGAAAGGCAAAAGACCTAGAATAGAAAAAACGCAGTGCTGAAGAAGAAAAGAAGTTGGAAGACTCACACTACACAATTTTTGAAGACTTACTATAAAGCTATGATAATCAAGCCAGCATGGTACTGGCTAAAGAAGATATGCATAGATCAACAGAACAGAATAGAGATCCCAGTAAGAAACCCATGCAAATATAATCAACTGACTTTGACAAAGGAGCAAAAGCAATTAAATGAAGAAAGGACATTCTTTCCAAAAACTGGATATTAATATGCAAAATATCAACTTAGACATAGACCTTACCCCTTAAACAAAATTGACTTGAATCAATATTATATAAATTATATATACCTGCAAAATGCAAAAGTATAAAATTTTTAGTAAAATATGAGAGAAATCTATGTGACCTTGGTGAAAGGTTTTGAGATACAACACCAAAATCAAATTCATGAATGAAAATATTGACAAGTTGGACTTTATTAAAATTAAAAAATCTGCTCTTTGAAAATTGTTAATAAGTGAATGGAAAGATAAGCCACATACTGGGATAAAATTTTGCACAATGCATTTCTCATAATGGAGTTGTATCCAAAATATACAAACACTTAATCCTCAATAATAAGAAAATAGCCCAAATTTAAAAATAGGCAAAAGATTAGAATAGACTTATCACCAAAGAAGATAGAGAGATGGTAAATAAGCACAGGAAAAAAATGTTAAATATCATTTGTCATTAGGAAAACGCTATCTAAAAATACCACGAAATATAATAACATACCTATTTGAATGGGCAAAATCCAAAAACCCAACAAAACAATTGCTAGGGAGGATTCAGAGCAACAGTATCTCTATTCATTGTTGGTGAGAATGCGAAATGTTACAGTCACTTTGGAAGACAGTTTGGTAGCTTTTACAAAACTAAACCTAGTCTTACCATGTGCTCAAGAAATCACACTCCAAGGTATTTACCCAAATGAGTTGAAAACTTACATCCCCACAAAAACCTGTACCTGAATGTTTATAGTAGCTTTATCCATAATCACCAAAAACAGGAAACAATTAAGATGCCCTTCGATAGGTAAATGGATAAATGAAATGTGGTACATTTATAAAATATAGTATTATTCAGCAATAAGAAGGCATGAGCTATCGAACCATATAAAGACATAAATGAATCTTAAATATTGAAAAGTGAAATAAGCAAGACTACATACTGTATGATTCCATTTATATGGCATTCGTAAAAAGTAAAACTCTAGAGACAGTAAACTGATCAGTGGTTGCCATAGGTTCAGGGTTGGGAAAGTTCTGGAGGATTGGACAGGCAAAGCACAGGGAATTTTTCAGGGTGGTTAATCTATTTTATGTGACTCTTTAATGATGGATATTTATACTATGCATTTGTCAAAACTATTAAAACCTTACAGCACAAAGAATAAGCCTTAAATATGAAAATATTTAGGAAGTTGAGGATCTCAGGACAGAATACAGACTGAACCAAAAATCTAACTATAGTACAAACATATGAAACACTCTAAAGAAGGCCAGGGGGAAAAGATGCTAACCAAATTAACTTTGAAAATGAGTAGTTTCTGTAAGACTAAAGGCAAAAGGAACTATATATAAACACTGTACTCTAGTTGATATAGTTGTTTCCAAGGGAGGTATGAATAAACAATTCTGAAATCACTATACATTTATACTAGAATTAAACAATTAAGCAAATGAATGATGCATGATGGGAGCTGGGTTTCTCATTGTTGGAGTTCAAGGTTACAACAAAGCAAGGGGAGAAAGCTAGAATGATCTATGTGGTAACGGATTAGAGTTGGAAATATCAGTTTACTTTAATATAGATACAGATGCATACATATTGAAATATTTATAGATATATGTATATACACCAGTTAATATATATAAACATATTTCTTTGCTCTGTCAGCTGAGAGGGCCTACAAACAATGGCACCCCAGTAGCAATAAACATACTTAGTACCCAGATCTTTGTTTCTAATACCACTCTCTAATAAAAGGAACTAATGCTCCTTGGAAAAATGGCTGATTCTTGGGCTGGGGCAGAGAACATACAAGATGAACATGGAGCATCCTGTAATGCCAGAAAGTAAAGAAATGCTCTGGAAAAGAACCTACAATGATGAAGTTATGTCAAGGAACATAGGGGCCAATTTAAAGAGCTCTCAATTGCCAAATTTGGAACAATTTGGGAAACAAACAAAGTGACATTAGTTTATAACTCAAAGTTTAAAATAAATACTTGAGTCTATACTGATATAAATAAGTAATTGAATAAATAAATTAGTAAATAGGTAAATCTCCCTTGCAGAAGAATTCTACGTAATTTATGTAGATAATCCACTCTCAAGGAGGTGGAGCATAACTCTCTAGTACTTAAGTTGGTACTGCACAAAGGCAAATTCCTTCCACAGAGCACAGGGAGAAAAAAGTAACTTGACAGTGGAAAAACCTGTAGGTACTACCTCAGCCTTGGTAATAAACATCAACATCAACAGTCATAAATCATGTTGATGGGGTATATCCTTGATGTGATGCAAGGAGATTTGTACTTAAACCTCTGTTGTCTTCCTCCCCAAACACCATAATCCAAGTCTAATCCTGAAAAACATATCAGAAGAATCCTGATTGAGAGATAATCTACAGAATATCTGAATAGTACTCATCAAAACTGTCAAGGTCATCAAAAACAAGAAAAGTCTGAGAAACTATCAAAGCCAAGTGGAGCCTAAGGAGACATCACAGCAAAATGTAGTGTGATATCCTAGATGGGATCGTATGGGAACATAACTAGGTAGAAAACAAGAAAATCTGAATAAAGTATAGACTTTAGTTTATAATAATGTACAAATATTGTGTCACCAATTGGGACAAATATACCATACTAATGTAAGATGCTAATAATAGAGGAAACTGGAAATGGGGTATATTGGAACTCTGTCTTCACAACTTTTCTGTAAATCAAGAACAATTCTGAAATAAAGAGTTTATTTAAAAAAAATGCATAGGCCTAACAAGCACGTATTTCTTAAACTTTTGTGTTGGTTCCACATTTAACTAAAAATGTAGTCACTTCACAAAGACAGATAATCCAATGTCATACCACAATTGCATCCAAAGTCAAGTCCAAGATGTCAGAGCATACTTCTTTGTGTGTGGCAAATTGTGCATGAATAAGAGCTTTCCAGTCTGGGCGATGCTGCAATCTGCAAAGTGGTTAGAAACACAATTTCTTGAATCAGATCACTCATTGTGGATACCAGATTCACCATTTATTAATTCTTTGACTTTGGAGTAGATTAAGGATGGAGGATTGCTTTGCAGGACTTGCCATAGGACATGAACTATCACGGTTCCTATTTTATATGCTAATTTCTTGTCAATACAACTCCTTTCAAGGTTGAGTAGAACTTGGGGCAGTTTGCATTTGGTCCACCCCAGAGGCTTTGTTGAATCACAATTCCTATATCTATAGTTTATTCTGGAGATTATTTTTGTTAGCAATAGGCTTTGATGTTCTTGGCCTACCTAACTCCCAATCAAGAACTCAGCTTAATGTCTTCAGTCTTGTGTTTGAAGAAAGTGAAAAGCAGAGTAGCCTAGGATGGGTAGTGACATTCCCTTTCTTACTTCAAAGCTGGATCCCTTTAGATGACTCCTTCAAACTTTGGCAATTTTCAAGGCTTTTAAACAGGGAATATGCCACAAAGGAAGATTGAGAGGGATATAGTAGACAGAACAGTTAATATTGGTTACTCGCAAATTATTGACTCAATTACTGCATTCAAGAGGAAGTAAGGTTCTAAAGAACAAGGCCGGCTTCAAAGTATCACCTCCGTTACCAGGGATACACACTGCCACATCTGAAAAACACTATAAAAAATAAATACAAATGATGCTCTTACCAGAAGATGTTGGAATTAATGCTAAGCAGGCAAAAGCAGGAGATATCCACTACTATTCCTTTGCCTTGTTATCTAAAGTTTTATTCAATAAAATATGAAATCCAAGCCTTGGCTTCTTCATGGCCATTCTTTTGGGAAGTAGGTACTGAAAGGTCACCTGCTTCTGTTCACTCTGCTTGAGTTTATGCTACCACCATACATCTCAAAATAATCATTTGTTCACATTACTCCGCTGATTCCCAGGAACAATATGAGAACTCATTAGGTTACAGCTGTGAATCACATGGAGCACTCATGAGGGTAGTCATTTAAATGTAATTTACATTGTTATTCTTATTGAATAATTTTTGGTGTGACCTGTGTTCTGAAAATTTCCACTCGTTCCTCTTTATAGTTAATGACGAAACATCATTCAAGTGGCAATTGAAAAAAGATTTACAGCAGATGTTAAACTAAATAAGCTATAAGACTGATTTTCTGGAGTGACTGTTAGGAAAAAAAGAACAATGAAAATAATTCTAACATGGAACAAAAAAGCATTGATATAAATTTATAAAATAAATAATTTTTCAATAAAATTTGTAAAGTAGAAACATGTATATTTTCACACATAGCTCAGAGATCACATAAATGCCAAAGAAGTGACAGTTGCTGAAATAAATGTGTTTTTTATGAAAAGCAAAGTCGTAAAACAAGCAAAATAGATGCATAAAATGGGTAAATTTTCAGTGTATTAGTTATTGTTGCCTCAGGGCAGCTGTAAATTACAAACTTGTTTTTAACTTTTTTTGGTATTCATGAATATATTCTGGATGTGTTCTTTCTTCTACAGCCCTTGTGATTTGACCCTTTGCTGATTTATAATCTTCTTTAAAGTTTATAAATCAAAGAGTATCAGATATTTGGATGAAAAAGTTCGCATAAAAACTAAAGTGTGATGGTGGATATGATACTAACTTTTGGAAAGAACATTGTTAAAAAGTCAAACTAACTATAGGATTTTATTTCAGTTCTCCTTATCACAAAATGCTTTTTTAAGCAAATATAAATCATTATTATGGTTTTTTCTTTGAAAAATGGACAATGCTACATACAATGACTATGAAAGGTTTAAATGACAAAGTCTTACTCATGTAGCCATACTCCTTCATAGGCCAAGGTGACTAACTCTGCAGTGGAAACATTTGTGATGAGATATAGAGAACAACTAAATTAAAACACATAGATACGAGAACAGATTGGTGGCTACCAGAGGGGAAGGGGAGAGGGGAAAAGGGGGGAAATTTGTATGGTGATGGACGGAAACTAGACTTTTGGTGATGAACATGATGTAGTCTATACAGAAATTGAAATATGATGTACACCTGAAATATATAGAATATTATAAACCACTATTACCTCAATAAAAATAAATAAGTGAATAAAATTAAAAAATGCTTTTATGCAGGGCAATGAATCCTTCAGATAGAAGAGTCGTTTTATTGTTTTACATGGAAACTGAAACATTTCACACCAGTCCCTAGAGCTATGGAGAACAGAGTGAAGAAAATGCACCTCTGAATGGAGTTACCCTCAGAAGACTACGTACCCTAAAGTTCTTAGCTGGCATCATTCATACAAGTGCAATTAGGAATTGAAACAAAAATAGCAAGCGCTATTAAAAATGTTTAATTCTCTATCTTTCAGGCAGAAAATCAGTACCTAGGACTGAACTGCAAGTAACTATCAAAGGTACAGATTCTAAGTGAGTAGTAAATTAAAGTTAATTCTACAATTAATACATCATTTCCCACTCCCACCCAGGCTTATTGAGGTATGACTGATGAAAATTATATATATGTCAGGTGTATTGATAAACGTATATACTGTCAAACGATTACCAAAATCAAGCTAATTAACACATCCATCACCTCACATAGTTCCTTTGTGTGTGTGTATAGGGAGAACACTTGAGATCTACTCTCATAGCAAAGTTCAAGATACAATATATTATTATTGACTGTAGTCACCAAGTTATACATTATGTTTCCAAAACTTATTCATCTTATAACTGAAGTTTATATCCTTTGATCAATATCTCCCTTTTCCCCCATCTCCTAGCCTTTGGTAACCACCATTCTACTCTCTGTTACTATAAGTTCAACTTTTTTCTTAGATTCCCTATATAAGTGAGATCATGCAGTATTTGTCTTTCTGTGTCTGGCTTATTTCATTTAACCTCCAGATTTATTTACATTGTCACAAATGGCAGGATTTCATTCTTTTCTAAGGCTGAACAATATCCCATTATGTGAGGAAGGAGGGATTGATAGACAGATGGATAGATGGATGGATTGATAGATAGGTAGATAGATGTCAGATTTTCTTTATCCACTCATCTGTTGACAGATACTCAGATTGTTTCCATAGCTTGGCTACAGTGAATAATACTGCAATGAGTGTAGAAGTGCAGATAACTCTTAGAGATACTGATTTCATTTCCTTAAGATATATAACCAGAAGCTGGGTTGCTGGATCATATCGTAGTTCTATTTTTAATTTTTTGAGGAACCTCCATACTATTTTCCCTAACGGCTATACCAATTTACATTCCAACCAAGAGTGTATAAGTGTTCCCTTTTCTCCACATTCTTACCAATGCTTACGTTTTGACTTTTGGCTGATAGCCACCATAACAGATGTGAAGTAATATCTCATTGTGGTTTTGATTTGCATTTCCCTGATGATTAGTGATGCTGACATTTTTTCATATACTGGTTGGCCATTTCCATGTCTAACTTTAGAAAAATTTCTATTCAGGACATTTGCCGCTTTTTAAATTATTTGCATTTTTTGCTTTTGATTTGTATGAGTTCTTTATATATTTTAGATATTAAACCCTTATCAGATATATGGTTTGCAAATATTCTTTCACATTCTGTAGGTTGCCTTTTCATTTTGTTGATTATTTCCTTTCCTATGCAGACACTTTTTAGTTTGATGTAGTACCACTGGTTTAATTTTGCTTTTGCTGCCTTTGCTTTTGGTGTCAAATCCAAAAGATCATTGCCAAGACCAATACCAAGGAGAATTTTCAGTTTGTTTTCGTCTAGGAGTTTAGAGTTTCAGGTTTTACATTCAAGTCTTTGGTCTATTTTGAGTTGACTTTTGTCTATAGTGTAAAATAAAGGTCCAATTTCATTCTTTTGCAAGTGGCTATCCAGTTTTCCCAGTGTTATTTATTGAAAAGACTATTCTTTCCCCATTGTGTATTCCTGGCCTCTTTGTTGAAAAATAGTTAAATGTATATATGAGGTTTATTTCTGGGCTTTTGATTCTGTTCCATTAGTCTATGTGTCTGTTTTTATGACAATGCCATACTGTTATGATTACTATAGTTTTATAATATAGTTTGAAATTAGGAGGTGTGATGCCCTCAGTTTTGTTCATTTTGCTGAAGATTGTTTTGGCTATTCTGGGTCTTTTGTGGTTCCATATGAATTTTAGAGCTGTGTTTTCTATTGCTCTGAAAAATGTCTTAGAATCTTGATAGGGATTACATTGAATAGGTAGATGGCTTTGGATATTATGGACATTTTAACAATATTAATTCTTCCAATCCATGAAGATGGGATATCTTTCCATTTATTTGTGTCTTCTTTAATTTCTTTAATCAATGGTTTATAGTTTTCAGTGTAGAGATCTTTCACCTCCTTGGCTGAATTTCTTCCTAAGTATTTTATTCTTTTTGAATATTGTAATCAAATTATTTTATTTCTTTTTTTGGATAATTTGTTGTTAGTGTATAGAAATGCAACTGGTTTTTATATGTTGATTTTGTATTCTGCAACTTTACTGAATTTGTTGATTAGATCTGACAGTTATTTGGTGTATTCTTTAGGATTTTCTATGTATACAATCATGTCATCTGCAAATTTTACTTCTTCCTCTCTAATTCTGATGCATTTTATTTATTTTTATTGCCTAAGTCCTCTGGCTAGGACTTCCAGTACTGTGTTGAATAGGAGTGGTGAGAGCAGTCCCCTCATCTTATTCCTGATCTTAGAGGCAAATCTTTCAACCATTCACTACTGAGTATGATGCTAGCTTTGGGTTTGTTACACATGGCCTTCATTATGTTGAGGTATGTTTGTTGTATAACTAATTTGCTGAGAGTTCTTATGAATGGATATTAAAATTTTGTTAAATACTTTTTCTGTGTCTATTAAGATGATCATCTGATTTTTACCTTTTATTCTATTAATTGGATGTATCACATTTATTTATTTGCATATGTTGAACCATCTTTGCACTTCAGGGATGAATTCCACTTAATCATGGTATATGATCCTTTTAATGTGCTGCTGAATTTGGTTTGCTAATATTTTCTTGAGGATTTTGTAACCATGTTCATCATGGATATTTCCATGTAGCTTTGTTTTCTTGTAGTGTTATTATCTGGCTTTGGTATCAGGGTAATGCTGGCCTCAAAAAATGAGGTCATTTGGGAGTGTTCCCTCCTCTTTTATTTTTGGAAGAGTTTAAGAAGGATTAGTGTTGATTCTTCTTTAAGTGCTTGGTAAATTTCACCAATGAAGCCACCTGGTCCTGGGCTTTTCTTTGTTTGAAGGTTTTTGATTTGATTCAATCTCCTTATTCATTATTGGTCTGTTCAGATTTTCTATTTCTTCCTGATTCGGTCTTTGTAGGTTGTATGTTTTTAGGATATTATCCACTTCTTTTAAGTTATCCTGTTTGTTGGCATATAGTTTTTCATAGTAGTCTCTTATGATCCTTTATATTTCTGTGCTATCAGTTGTAACATCTCTTCTTTGTCAGACCCTAAAAATAGCAAACACCAATGAGATTTTCTACAAATAAATAAGCGTTACAATATATTTTGTACTTATTTCCCACACTGGGTGACATAGTAAGATTTTACTGGATTTACTGATTTATCATCTTTCACAGGGGCACTTCTGATCTTTTGCTCATGGAGTTAAGCATCCTTCAATGTTGCACAGTCATGATAAAAATCATTTGTTTCTCAAGCAAGATGGCAGAATGAGTTGTTCCCTTTGTCTCTCCCCCTTTTGAACTACAATTAAATGGGCATTCATTGACCAATGGAGGAAGCCCACACAGCACAACAGGACACCTGAGAGACACACCCAGCTATACATCTGTGGGTGGATTGACTGGCCCTCTGGGAAGTGGTGGAGATAAGTGAGCATCACTTGCCCTCTGCTGGTAGCCCTGTGCATGTGCACAAACACTTTCCAGCCTGACACAAGTGCCCCAAAAGTGGAAATGTGCCCCAAGACAACTGTATAAAGGGGTGCCAGCAGCCCCTAACCCACTCTTGATTGCTTTGCTGGTGGGAGGAGGGAGCCCACAGTGCCCCTGCAGCTCCAAGGAGTGGCCCTAGCTCTGTCCCAGCAAGGGAACCCTGACCAATAAGCGCAGGGGCCACCAGGACCCATAAGCAGAGATGGGAGCAGATCTATACACCAGGGAAAGTGCACTCCAGGCCCAAGTGAGTGCCCATAGTACTGCTTATCCCCAAAAGCAGGAATGTGCCATGTGGCGACTGCCTGAAGAGGCAGCAGTAGCTCTTAGCCCACTGGTGATCACTTTCCCAGTGGGAGGAGAGAGTTCACCATGCCCCTGAGGCCCAGAGGAGTGGCCCTAGCTCAGTCCTGGTGAGGAAGCCCAGCCCACCAAGCATAGCTCACACAAGCACATGAACATTCCCCTGGCTGGTGCAAGTTCCCATAGTTCCCCACAGCTTCCAGCAGACAGGGTCCAGAAACTTGGCTCCTGCTTCCCCCTAGTGGTAACAGATGGAATCTCTTACCTAATAATAGCACTAATGCCCTGACAGAAGATTAGTTCATCAAACACCATGAGAAATTCAGGCCAGAAGGAAAATGACAATTCTCCAGAAACCAACCCTGAAGGCACAGAAATTTGTCACCTAAATGACAGAATTCAAAATAGCTGTCATAAAGAAACTCAATGATTTACAAGAAAATACTGAAAGACAGTTCAAGGAGCACAGGAATAAAATGAATATCTTCACCAAAGAGATTGAAATTATAAAAAAGAATCAAACAGAAATTCTGGATATGAACAACACAATTAATGAAATAAAACATAATCCAGAATCCTTAAGAAATAGAGCTGACATTAAGGAGGAAAAAACTAGTGATTTAGAGGAAAAAATATAGAAATTCTACATGTGGAGAGGAGATAGAACTAAGATTTTTTTAAAGTGAAGGAATTCTTTGAGACATATCTGACTGAATTAGGAAAAGCAACATAAGGATTATAGATATCCCAGAGGGAGAAGTGAAGGAGAAAGGAGCAGAGAGCTTGTTCAAAGAAATAATAGCTGAGAACTTCTCAAACCTGGGAAAGGATCCAGATTTACAGATTCATGAAGCTAATAGAATGACTAATTACTTCAATACTAAAAGACCCTCTCCCAAGCATATAATAGTAAAGCTGGAAAAAGTCAGAGGCAAAGGAAAAATGTTAAGGGCAACAAGGCAGAATAAAATAACCTACAAAAGAAAACCCATCAGGCTTTCCATAGATTTCTTGGCAGAAACCCAACAGGTTAGGAGAGAATGGAATGATATGTTAAAAATACTGAAAGAGAAAAACTTCCATCCAAGAATACTCTATCTAGTGAAACTTTCCTTCAGAAACAATGAATAAATAAAAGCTTTCCCAGATAAACAAAAGTTGAAGGAGTTCATTACCATTAGACCTCCCCCACAAGAAATAATTAATGATGATCTCACATTGAAAACAAAAAGGTGATGGTCTACAAAGCTTTGAGCAAGGAGATCAACACACATAATCAGAAAACTACAGCTCTCTATCAGAACAGGGAGGCAAATACTCAATTATAACTTAAACGATAAAGGGAAAAAAAACATCAAAAGTAATGATAAACACTTCAACTTAGTCACAAACTCACAACATTAAAACCAGAAGAATTCATAACAGAAATAACTCAGAAGGGGAGAGGAATGGGATGGAACCCGCTTGGGTTAATGAAAATAAGAGGCTATGAGAAAATGGACTATTTCATCTATGAGATCTTGTATACAAACCTCATGGTAACTGCTAAACAAGAAATCAGAGCAAAGCCATAATTAACAAAAAGAGAGAAACCTCCTCAGAAACCACTAACATGAAACGGCACTCAGAAATACAAAGGAAGAGAAACAATGGAAACATAGAACAAGAAAACAAGAGATAAAAATTGGCAGTCTTAAGCCCTCGTCTATCAATAATCAGTCTAAATGTAAATGCATTAAATTCTCCAATCCAAAGACACAGTTAGCTGAAGGATTAAAAAACAAGACCCAACAATATGCTGCCAGGAAACACATCTCAACTCTAAAGACAAACATAAGCTCAGAATGAAGGGATGGAAAACAATATTCCAAGTTAATGGCAAATGAAAGAAAGCAAATGTTGATGTAATTATATCAGACAAAGCAGACTTCAAGTTAAAAAAGACAATGAGAGACAAATAAGGGCAATATATAATAATAAAAGGGACATTCCACCAAGGGGACACAACACTTATTAATATATATGCACCTAACACAGGTGTCCAAAGTACATAAAGCAATTATTAACATACCTAAAGGGAGAAAGTAACAGCAACACAATAATAGTAGGGGACCTCAACACCCCACTTACCTCACTGGACAGATCATCCAGACAAAAAAGTCAACAAGGAAATAGTAGATTTAAATGAAAAACTTGATCAGTGGACTTATTAGATATATAGAGTACATTCCATCCAAAAACAGCAGAATACACATTCTTCTCAAGTGCATATGGATCATTCTTAAAGATAGACCTTAGGTTGGGAAACAAGGCAGGTGTCAATAAATTTAAGAAGTTTGAAGTCATCTCAACCATCTTTTCTGACCACAATGCTATGAAACTATAAATCAACTACAAGAAAAAAATAGGAAAAGTCAGAAAAATGTGGAGACTAAACAACATGCTTCTGAACAACCATTGGATCAATGAAGAAATCAAAGGAAAATTAAAAAATACCTGGAGACAAACAAACATGAAAATATAACATACCAACTCTTATGGGATGCAGCAAAAGCAGTCATAAAAGGGAAACGCATAGCAATACAGGCCCACATCAATAAAGAGGAAAAATCTCAAATAAGTAATCTTAAACTACACCTAACAGAATTAGAAAAAGAAGAACAAACAAAGCCAAATGTCAGCAGAAGAAGGGAAATACTAAAAATCAGAGCAGAAATAAATGAAATAGAGACTTAAAAAACAGTAGAAAGGTTTAATGAAACTAAGCTGGCTGTTTGAGAAGAGAAGCAAAATGGACAAACTCTTAGCCAGACTCACCAAGAGAAATAAGAGACAAGGCTCAAATAAATAAGATTAGAAATGAAACAGGAGAAATTACAACAGCTACTGCAGAAATACGAAGGTTAATAAGAGAATACTATGAAAAACATTATGCCCATAAGTTGGATAACCTAGAAGAAATGGATAAATTCATAGACTCATATAACCTCCCAAAACTGAATCAAGAAGAAATAGAGAATCTGAATAGACCAATCAAAAGTAAAGAGAGTGAAACGGTAATCAAAAGCCTCCTAGAAAATAAAAGTCCAGGATCTGATAGCTTCTCTGGAGAATTCTAGCAAATGTTCGAAGAAGATTTAATACCTATACTTCTCAAACTATTACAAAAAATTGAAGATGGAACAACTTAATTCATTCTATGAGGCCGACATAACCCTGATACCAAAACCAGACAAGGACAACACAGAGAAGGAAAATTACAGGCTAATATGGCTGATGAACATAGATACAAAAATCCTCAACAAAATATTGACAAGTGAATACAGCAATACATTGAAAGGATCATACACCATTATCAGTGGGATTTATTCCAGGGAAGCAGAGATAGTACATCTGCAAATCAATCAATGTGATACACTGCAATAACAAAATGAAGAAGAATCACATGATCATCTCAATAGATGCAGAGAAAGCATTCGACAAGATCCAAAATCAACTTATGATAAAAATTCTCAATAAAATAGGTATTGAAGGAAAGTACCTCAACATAATAAAGGCTGTATATGACAAACCCACAGACAACATCATACTTAATGGTGAAAAACTGAAAGCCATCCCTCTGAGAACAGGAAGAAGACAAGGGTGTCCACTCTTGCCATTGCTATTAAACAGTACTGGAAGTTTTGGCCAGAATAATTAGTCAAGAATAAGAAATATAAGGAATCCAATTTGGAAAGGAAGATGTGAAACTCTCACTGTTTGCAGATGACATGATTCTATTTATAGAAAACCCTAAAGAATCCGTCAGAAAACTGTTAGAAATAATCAACTACAGCAAAGTAGCAGGGTACAAAATCAATTTAAAAAAAATCAGTTGCATTTCTATACACCAAAAATGAACTGGCAGAAAGAGAAATCAAAAATACAACCCCATTCACAACCACAACAAAAAGAATAAAATATCTAATAAACTTACCCAAAGAAGAGAAAGACCGCTATACTGTAAGCTATAAGACATTATCGAAAGAAATTGAAGAAGACATAAGTAAAAGGAAAGATATTCCATGCTCATGGTTTGGAAGAATAAAAATAGTTAAAATATCCATACTACCTAAAGTAATCTACAGATTCAATGCAATCCCAATCAGAATCCCAGTCACATTCTTCATGGAAATAGAATAAAGAATTCTAAAATTTATACAGAACAACCAAAGATCTCGAATAGCCAAAGAAATTCTGAGAAATCATTAGGAAAATGCAAATCAAAACTACAATGAGCTATCACTGTACACTGGTCAGAATGGCTATAATTACTAAGACAAAAAACAACAAATGTTGGAGAGGATGTGGAGAAATGGGAACGTTCATACACTGCTGGTGGGAAAGCAAACTGGTGCAGCCACTCTGGAAAACAGTATAGAGATTTATCAAAAAATTAAAAATAGAAGTACCATATGATCCAGCTATCCCACTACCAGGTATTTATCCAAAGAACTTGAAATCAATGATCCAAAGAGATTTATGCATGCCTATGTTCATTGCAGCATTATTCACTACAGCCAAGATGTGGAAGCAACCCAAGTGCCCTTCTACGGATGAATGGATAAAGAAGATGTGGTATATATTTATAATAGAATACTACTCAGCCATAAAAAAGACAAAATCATCCCATTTGCAACAACAGGGATGGACCTTGAGGGTATGATGTTAAGCAAAATAAGCCAGACAGAGAAAGACAATACTGCATGATTTCACTCATATGTGGAAGATAAACAAATACATGGATAAAGAGAATAGATTAATGGTTACCAGAGGGGAAGGGGTTGGGGGGTTGGAGTGTGGGCAAAAGGGATAAAGGGGCGGATATGTACAATGATGGACAAAAATTAGACTACTGGTGGTGAGCACGATGAAGTCTATTCGGAAAATGATAAATAAAAATGTACACCAATAAAATTACTGGGGGAAAAAAATTTTTTCTCCTTGGCCATTACTTTTCAGAGCTTATGTCATACAGTCATCCTTTTTTTTTTCCCCAGTAATTTTATTGAGATCATAATGATTTACAATATTGTGTATTTTCCGACGTACGTTCTTATTTATCAGTTTCCAAATAGACTTCATCATGTTCACCATCATTAGTCTAATTTTTGTCCCTCACCATACATACGTGCCCCTCAATCCCTTTCACCCACCCCCCAACCCCCTTCCCCTCTGGCAACTGCTAATCTGTTCTCTTTATCCATGTATTTGTTATCTTCCACATATGAGTGAAATCATGCAGTATTGTCTTTGCCAGTCTGGCTTATTTCACTTAAAATCACACCTTCAAGGTCCTCCCATGTTGTTGCAAATGGGATGATTTTGTCTTTTTTTATGTTTAAATGCCACTGATGAATTTTTTTTTACTTAATATTTAGTACTGGATTTTTATTCGTTTACTTAGATTTGAGATAATGCTGACCTAAGCCACAATCACCAAACTCTCGTTATGTTAGGTGTCTCCTAACTGCTTTCTGACTCTGACCTTGATCCTTCTATTCCAACTTGTTTATAGCAGCCAGAGTGATCTTTGTAAGACATTAATCAGATAATCACTCCCCTGCTTAAAACCCTTCATTGGCTTCCTTTTCTTTTTCAGGGCCTACAAGGACAACATAAGATTTGGTCCTGCTGCTTACCTGCCCAACTGTTTTCACCCCTGTCACTCCCTCATTCACTATTCTCTATCACATTGGCTTTCTAACCGTCTTTCAAACAGGCCAACGCTGATGCCACCTCAGGTGCTTTACATTTGTTCTTCCTGTCATGTAATTCTCTTCACTGAAATTTTACTATGGCATTTTCTTTCTCATTATTCATGTTTCAACTTTGAGTTGGCTCTTCAAAGCAGCCTTCTTTACCCACCTTACTAAACCAGCACTCCTAGTCATTCTGTGCTATTCTCCCATTTTATCTTTTTAATAACATTTGCCAGTTCTAGAAAATATCCTAGTTAGTTAGCTAGTTAGTTGATGTAAGTCAAAAACAGAGGAGCATCTGACATCTTACCTTGCTTGCAACTTAACAAATTAGTCTGTCATGTCTATATAGTTGCTTACAGAAGACAGGAGACCACTGGGTCAAAGACAAAGTACGTTAGTACTCACAGCAGTAGGCTTTGTGTCAATTACCTGAACTCCAGTTCCCTTAGGCTGACTCAAAGAGGGTTAGGTAAGATCTGAACATGGAGTGAGTTGTGTTATATGAAAGAAATTCTGGGCTTAGGAAGGTCAAAACTTTTACATTGGACTTTAAGCAAACCTCTTTGCTCCAAAGAAATACACTATGTACTTTAGCTCTCTCTCTCTCTTACAAAAATCACTCTGGCTGCTATAAACAAGTTGGAACAGAAGGATAAAGGTTAGAGTCAGAAAGCAGGAGAAGACCAACATAGGGAGAGTCTGGTGATTATGGCTTAGATCAGCATTATGTCAAATACGTATATATAAGAAATATATATATATTCCAAGGACGTACACTTTACATAATGCTCATGCTTTCTTATGCTTTGCCATCATGTGTATCCTACTTATTAATTTATTGCCTCTTGCCTCTAAATTTACACTTCAATATATGTTCTGTGATAATAGGTGGAATTCCTTTAAGTATTTCTCCTTTAACATGAGCATGACATTAAGCTCTCTCAGTAGAGAGTGCTGAAGGGAAATTGCAGGAGGAAAGAGTTCCAGCATTTTCCAGCTGTGTTAAAGGGTGAGAGTTTTAGTAGTGTGAGTGTGAGGACATCTGGAAGAACTCTGCTGTAGCCACTGGCCTGGAACGCGAGAGCCTCTGATTATCTTACATCTGCAGCTTGGAGATAAACTTTCTATGGCACACTTTACCCAGCAACTGTTGCCCTAAAGACTGCTTGCCCACATTAGCACCCTGATTCCTTCTGAAGGTCCCTGAGCAGCATGCCTGCAGCCTGGAGGGATCCCCCAGAGTTGCTATTCTCTCGGCAGTCCCTTATACAGCCCGCCTGTTCCCTACAGGATCCTCACTGAGCTTCTACTAGCACTGTATAGCTCTCCTACAGCCCAAAGTGTTCCCACACCTCTGAACACTTCTGCCACCGGTTACTGAATGCCTGTGCCTGGCCTGCATTCCACAGGGCTACCTCCTGCTTGCCCAATGGCTGCAGAGCAGCTCCAAGCTGTCTCTGCTATGAGGTCTGAGTCTCTCTCCATGTATACATACATATATATATATGTATATATATAATGTAGTTATATAGTTTTTGTATATAGTTATATATTTATATTATAGTTATATATAATTACTGTATCAGAGTTTAACGATTCTTTTATTAAACTCCCCTGTAATCTACTGTGTGTTTCTCTCATGATTAGATCCAGATGGATACAATGCATTTAAGCAATTCATATTGTGAACATGTATGTTGTCTCCAATTTTTCATTATTATTAAGAAAACAGCACAGAACATCTCTGATCATAAATCTTTGCATGAGTCTGTGATTTTTCCTTAGAGAAAATTCCAAGAAGAGGAATTACTACTTTGAAAATTATGCACATTTTTAAGACTTTTGATATATTTTGCCAAAACATCCTCTAGAAAGGATGTAATAAAATACACTTCTCCTACAAAAGTGTAGAATGCCTAAGTACCATTACCTCATAATAAGCATGGTTTATAAAAAGAGAAAAAGAAAAAGAAATGCACTGAATGCCCAGCAGCAGCCCCCTAGCCTACAAAATATCTAGCAAAGGTGAGCAAATCCATTGATCACAGCTTGCATTGGACTCTCAAAAGTTATGACTTTGAGAAATAAAAACATTAGTGACTGGGAAATTATCTCTAGGTCTCGCTTGACTTGTAAAACCTCCACACCCCAGTTCCCTCCCCACTTTCACTTCCACCAGAAACGGGAACCTCTTCACATCTCACCTCTTCATTCATTAAAAACCTCAAAGGAACTCCAAAGGCTGACAGCTATGCCAAAGTGTGAGTTTAAAAAGTTTATGTCTTCTTAATCATTACTTTCTCTTTTCCTGAAAGCAAAATTTGGATTTCCAAACATATTGCAGTAAGTTAAAAATTTTAAAAAAGAAAACTTTTTTACTAATGAAGTATTAGACTTCTTTATTTCTTTATTTCTTTAGGGGAGCCTGTTAAATTCTGAGAATGAGGGACATTTGGTTTGCCACAGAAACTGAAAGTCTGAAATTCCTGACTGTTGATCTGGAAGATGTGGGTTATGAGAGGTATGAGGTTTAAATCAGTAGAAATCTCTTTAAAGTAATAATAATAGCCCAGTGAATTATATTTGTACAATGGATCATATTTTCACAAGCTGGTAGGAAAATTTAAAATTTAACTAGGAAAGTCAATGAGTCGAGATGACTATAGACTTGGAAATCAATTTAGTAAACTCCCAGTAAACCTGATAAATACTTAGAGCTTCTGGCCCTTTCTCAGTCATTAACTAGTTAAGTCCAGAAACATATTTATATGTGTGTGTGTATATATATATATATGTGTGTGTGCACATATATGTATATGAGTGTGTATATATATATGTGTAAGTATATGTGTACATATACACATATATGTATTTTTCAGAACCACCTATATTTAAAAGGAAATTAGAAAGAGGTAAATGTTTATAGTCCAAGTTCTAGGGCACTTCACTGTTCCTAAATATCTGCTGTTTACCCCAACATCTGGTTTCTGGACCTTAACTCTTTTGACATTCAGCAAGCGTGGCAATCTTCATTTATTCTAGATATATTGACTACTTTGCCCAGGTACATGGACTCCCATAAGTCATGCATAGTGACTTGATAACTAGGCTTAAGTCTGCTCAATGACTCCCTCTTTGTTGCAAATATTTGCCGACATAATACTAAATGATCACCCATATGAACATTAAAAAAAAAGGAATAAATCTTCGGGCAGTTGATCTGGCCACAGATGTACAGATGTAACCTTCATTCTTTGTAATGAGATAATAGTTTTACCATATTCTTGCCAATTAAAGTGTGAAGATTAGTGGCTTAATGCTTTCAAAAGCTTTTTGGTGTCTCTAGAATAAGATCCTATAAAAAAGCATGGGGTCATTACGCCTCCACTGTGGTGCTTCAGAATTGCACAAATGAGATGAAAAAGCTAGTACCCGATTCCATCCCATCAGTCTCATGGATCTACTATAAACTCCTGGTCAGAGCCTCAGCACCATCCTATTAATAGACATATGAAAAACCAAGGAAAGAGAGGACATTCCTTTGAACTTGAACTCCTCATTGACAGGAAATAAAAAGAGTAGTGTTTTCTTTGAGAAGTCCCTTCACTCAGCAACCCCAAAGCTGTGGCAGCTTCAAAGAGTCTTCCTGCAGAGTGACAGACTCCCTTCTGAGGAAGAAAGATGGGAATGAAAGCCCTCTGGATCTCAGCATCACAGGGTCCTGCACATGGCAGCATTTCAAAGTTTCTCTTATTCCCTTCAGAGGGACAATGTCACTTTAGTGAAATGTGACTAGGTAGAAAAGTAAAGCTTTTTGTCTCCTACTCAGCACCTCTAAAGCCCTGTCATCCCCCCTCTTTGCTGAGAAGGTAAAAATGTTCAATCAAGTTTTGGGGGCTCAAGTGTTCAGAATTCACAATTTGAAATGACATTTTTAGAACTGTGATAGGCTGAATAATGCCCCCATAGATGTCCACATCCTGATTCCTGGAACTTATGATTATGCCACCCTCCATAGTAAAAGTGAATTTGCAGATGTGATTAAGTTAAGGACCTTGAGGTGGAAACATTATCCTATTTTATTCAGGTGTGCCAAATTAATAAAAAATTATCAAAGTCAAAAAAAGGAACACCATGGAACCATGGTCAAATTTGACCATGGACCATGGTTGGAACGAAGTTTTGAAGATGGAGAAGGGGGCCTCTGGAAGCTGGAAAAGGAGGCAAGGAAGAAGATTCTCCTCTGAAGTCTCCAGAAAGAAGGCAGCCCAGCCTCCTTGATTTCATACCTCTGAACTTTAGAACTATGAGAATGCAATTTGTGTTGGTACATACCACTAAGTTTGTGGTAATTTGTTACAGTAGCCATAGGACACTAACACAAGAACCAATCGCCATGTGATGTTGTAATGAAGCATAATGCTGTAATGAACCAAACACCTGCAATGAATTTAGGTTTGTGACTGTTTAGGGATCTCATGAGGATGATATCCATGACAAGATAAAAGTGACACTACAATCTCCATGGACACAGGAAGGAAATAGCTTCCATGACTGCCGGGAGCTAAATGGTGGTCTGGGGTAGAGATCAGAGCAGTCATCTTAAAAATCTAAAAATGTCATCCTAAAATCTATCCTCTTATTATGTCCTATTCCCACTTGAAAAGTCTTTGGCTTAATAGATTACTTTTAAAATACAGATATGGCATTAAAACACACTAATAATTTGTTTCCAGTCTATTTCTTGAGTTTCATCTGATACTATGGACCTGGGAAAAGCAATGATAGCACAGCGAAATGGTTCGGAGTGGGAGAGCTGGAGTTATCCTTGCTGAACTTAAGTCCTGACTTTATTTTTGTGTCCTAAGCACACAACTTAACATCTACAAGACTCAGTTGGCTCATCTGTAAATTGGAGATAATCCCACTACGACGTTTCTAGCAGGAATAGAGGAAATAATACCTATAATATGCTTAGCCAAGTGCCTCATCTAGAATACAGAAAAGTCTCAATAAATATCATTCATCTTTCCCACCCTGATTCTTCATATAAGGGTACTACTCTTATCATCTCACACATAGATCTTATTATCTCAATTATATATATCACCCATTTCCAAGGAATTACCACCCGGAATCCTCAGGAACCAGCCTGATTTTGAGAATCCTCTCGACACAACCAATAGCCACTAGCAGCTGATCAACACTGGCAGAGGAATTAGAACCTACTTGTGCTATCTAAACTTGATGGCACTAAGATTACTTGTGATTCTTTAGAACAAAGTAGCAACTACATTAAATGGAACAGGGTCACACCATTGTAGACATGATGCTATAGTTTATCTTCTGAAATTTTATTTGAAAATATAGTAAACGCACACATACAACACAATCAGTGTGTTGTAATGAATTGAATTCTAACTATTATCCTTGAAAAAGAAGCGCTTTCCCCCTTTCACTATCCCCATCTTCTCAAAGTCATGGTGAGAATATTTTAGGGAGAGTGGACTGAGGTTGGAAGGAAGAATGAAAACTCTAAGCTTATAGCACAATTATATCTCATATACAGAACATGTGTCTCACTATCATGTAGTGTCAGATGTGCAGTGTAAATAGTCATTTTGCGTCACAATCAAAAGAGTTGACTACATTTTCTTTTCAATGAGGTTTGACTTGACTTTGTTAGTATAGGCAACTTAGAATATGTTAAAGAGTAAATTAATCTTAATATACTATCTCACTTATTTTTATCATGGTAAAGAGTAAATTAATCTTAATATACTATCTCACTTATTTTTATCATCTGTCTTTACCTTTTTAATTATGGAAATATGTTGTTAAACAATAGAGACAAACTGAAAAAAAGGATTAAATGCTTTTATTTAAGGTACATTTACTGATAATTCATATACATTTAACACTTCAAGTGAAAGAGCAAATTGTGCTAGTGACTAAATATAACGGAAACAGACCAAAATAATCTGTTCCCTTTGTTCCTCTGACTGAAGCTCAGTTGTCCCTCTTGTGCTCCTGACAGTTGGCTATCAATCAGTTGAGTCATGTGCCTCTTCCATACACATGGATGTCAATCTCACAACAAACTGGATGTGGAAACCTAGAAAATCTGAGGTTTCAAACTGAGCAGCCAGAAAAACTATCAAAATCCATTTTGTTTTCAGTGATTTTGCATTTGAAGACCACTACCTACTATTTTGGGTACAGAAAATTATTGCAAATTAAATTCTGCACCTTCAACTTTGACTTTTGTAATGCAACAGAAATATTTTAGAGATTACGATGATTGTTGAATTATCTGTCTTTAGGTACAACTTGATAAGCATTTGATTAATCTGTCCAAACTTTATAGCCAACATCCAAAGCAGCATTTTAACAAAGACGCTTGATGAGCAAGTTGTTTTGTTTTGTTTTGGTTTAAGAAATCTTAAGAAATCCTAATGTCTTTCAAGTGAGTATTAGTATGATTTAAGAAATCAGTTTTCTATAAAATAATAATTCATTTGGCTTTATATTTGCACAAAGCAGTAGGTCTGCGTGCCTGTACAAACACTAATGGTGTTAAAAAAGATATACAACAGACAGAAGGCTGAAATGAATCTGGACAGTTTATAAGCTTTAATGATTTGATTTTGAAGTATTTAAATTGCTGAATATACCAAAGAATATATCAAGAAATAAGAAGACTGGGAACAGAAAAATCAAGAATCAAATACTTCTCCTAAGATGCAAAACAAAATTTCTTTGCTTTTCTCAAAATTTTAAGTATCACTGTGAAATTTTTCAAAATCAATTAATTCACAGCTATATGGTAGTAAATTGTTTATAGGTAGGTAGTTGCGTGAGGTACAAAACAAATAATATAAATATACAAATACTATTCTACAAAAAAATTGTAATTGGTTATAATTGTACTTATTTAGGAGTAAATATTATTCTCTAGAATGTCTGAATGTGGCCCCAAATGTAATTTTATAGATAATTGAACCATATGATATTGCCATTTTTGAACATTTTTATTTTCCGGAAGTGACAATTTCATATGGTTCAATCTAATTTTTTTTTTTAACGGAAAATACTTTTAAATGCAAGCCTTAAATTAAATTATACTAAGTAGTTGGCAGATTGGAGTTAAGCTGTCTAGAGAAATACTCTAGTTTTCATAGGAATGTTTATATCAGCATGAATGTTTAAAGGGAAAGAATATCTTTTAGGTTTTCAGGAAGTAATTGAACACCATGAGGAAATTAGTCGGAAGTTTGGTTGCTCTACAGCCTGGACTACAATATTCTTGTGAAATATATTTAATACAAACAAGGCATTATCTAAAAATGCAATTTTTAATTAAGAAAAGTTAGACAGTACATGTATAAACATTTCATACTCATCCCAAAACGTCACAATCCTCCAATTATTGTCATTCATTTTTAATTATATCTTAATATGTAGTATTTATATAAGAAATAATAGAAAGCATTTTTAAAGTTTAAAGCATAAGACAATGTTACAGCTGCGCTTTAACAGGCACAGCTTTGTTTTTTTCACTAAAATGTATTCCCAAGAAAGTAGTTTTAAAGAAGAGATAATCAAATCTATAAAAAAGAAAAATTTTTTTTCATTGAGCTTCAAAAATCTTGGGCAGTACCGAGTCAAACTTTTTCCTATTGTAATTCATAATGCCTCTTCTGCTCATGACTCCTTTTATAATGCAAAAGAGAAGGGAAAACATCCTAAATTTCAGAAAGTAAAAAGAAATATGCAAAATGAGAGCAGACTCAGGAATCTCAAGTCTGGAAGTCAGATACAGGCATCATTAGGTCGGAGTTGATGTGGTCACCCCCTAGAGGTCATAGAAAACCACTTCACCTGGGGAGCTCCTTGAGAAGAGCAAATGAAACCTTAAAAGCGTTTAACAGGAATAGCGACAAGAAGTAAGAAATAAAGACACCCTGAAGTCACAGCCTCAGGGAGACGGTTGACAACAGTAATTGACCCAGCACTTTGGAACCTCTGGAGTCCCTATCTAATAATTATCTCTCTGCCTTCCCTTACCTTCACTTATCTACTTCCTCTCCATTCAATCTCTTTAATCCTGGAAGTGTGCTTCCAGTTTTATTCCCTGACTTCTTAATTTGTCTGAGTCTGCCTCTACGATTTGAGCTCCCCACACACACATTAATACCGAACTTATATTTTCTCTCCTTTTCTTTCTTCTTTACTGTGCCTATGGCCATCTTCTTAAGGAACCACATTGTGAAACTCGAGGAGAATATTAAATATTTATTGTATGTTTTAGAGTAACAGTTCATTTTCTTTTTATTATAAAATTTGGATAAAATATCACCTCTAGTTTATTTTTAGAATTTCTAATTAAATTAATTTGCCTTTCACTTTCATTCAACTATCATGATATAGTGTAATGGTACACAATAGACCTGCAATAGGAAAAGTCTCCCCTCTAGGAAGTATACTTAGCAAAATATACCTTCTGTATAATTAAATCTCATGGCAAGAATGAGGTCCCAGAACCTTTGTCAGTTTTAAATACCTTTCTATATAATTTATCTGTGAAATTTTTATCTAATCTTTGGAATCATAGAAATAAATCAGGTAGAAAAAAATAGCTATAACCAATATTGTGCTCAATCTCTCAAATTTATTTTTCTTTTTACACTAAAGGGACTTTCTCTCTATTCTTAATACAAACAGGTGACTTCAAACAGCAAGCACCAAAAAAGTCATTCAAGCATTTTGCACATTTATACTACCAGCAAATCATTTAAGAAAGTTCACCACCTAAAATTAGGCTATTATTTGGAAAAGCCTGTATTTAACAGTATTTCCTCCTTTGGCACTATCAAAAGCTCTTTTCAGAGGTAAATTACAATGCTTGGCTCACACAACAGACGTCAGCTGATTAGACTACCAAGTTAGGCTGCAAAATGATCTTATTAACTGAAAGTCATTGCGGTACCAACAGGGATTTATCATGGCAGAGAATGGACTCTAAATGGCTCAAAGTACACACTGAATCCAGGGAAAATGCCCCTTAGTATTGTATAATGGTGATGTGTGGTGGCTAGTGATACAATATTTACTTATTGTATCATGTTGTTATTCTGATAGGCATGCATATCCAAAGGGTGAATGGGATCAATTACTGAGTGCTAAAAAATTAAGATTCCAAGTATAAATCTTCTAGAAAATGGAATTTTCCCCCAATCTCAAAACACTTGGAAAAAGGCACTTTGTCATCATGATCAGAGTGAAGAACGCCAAAATACAAGCAACATTCAGCTTTTCTATCTAAACATATCGCATTCCAGCATATACGTTATGTGTGCTGTGTGTGCATAGTCCCGCACCTTGTCTTTGTTCCTTTACTGTCTGTATCTGGATCTGGGAGCTTCTTCCAACTGGTTCATAAAGAGCTATTTCACTCTTTGTAATGGCTCTGTAGCAGCCCACAGCATGGAATTTACATAATTTATTTAGCCTGCTATGTATTGTAGACATTGTGTTATTTCCATTATTATGATATTACATTATATGAGTTTATTAGTAACAACAATCCTAGATGTAGAACTTCTAAGTCTAAGGTTATGGTTCTGCTGATAGAATTTGTCAAAATGCCATCCAACAAAAAATGCATGAAAATATATTTCCCTAAACCTCACCAACAGTATAATTAAATGTTTAATAAGTATTTAGATAAAAATGTTGTCTCCTTGTCATTTTAATTTAAATTTTCCTTAAGAATGAATTGAACATCTTTTTATACAATGTCATTTTATGTCTATTCTTTTCTGTTTTATTCTTTTATGTCTATTCTTATGTCTATCCTACTTTTCTATTGGTTATTAGAATTTTTTAAAATTTTCTTCTTAATCTTCCTTCTATATAAACAACTGAGCAACTGGTCTGAGACACACAATACAAAGTTCCCATCCTGTGGTTTGCCTTTTGACTCTGTTTCTCAGGTATATTTCAGCTGTATTGAAGCGTAATTTACATATAGCAAAATGGACACATTTTTGGTATACAATTTAAGTGTTGTACCATGTGGTGTAGAATGTTTCTGTCACCCAAACAGTGCTCTTATTTCCATTTTGCATTATTGCCTACTCATCTTCCCAAGCAACCATTAATCTGATTTCTATAGATTAGTTTTCTTGTTCTGAAGTGGGTATCTTGTATCTATAAGTGGATAGTATACACTCTTTTTACATGGCTTCTTTTGCTTAGCACACTGTTTTAAAGTCTGTTTATATCATATCTGTAGTGCATTCTGTTTTCTTCCTGAGTGGTATTGTATTGTGTGAATATACAAAATTTGTTTATCAACTCATCAATCGATGGACATTTGATTGGGTTGTTTCCAGTTTTTGGCTAAAATAAATAAGTTTCTTTACAGGTCTTTATATGACCATTGTTTTTATGTTTTCATTTTTTCATATGATCATGTTTAACCTTACAAGAAAATACCGAATTGATTTCCAGAGTAGTTGGAATACTTTACTCTTCTGCCAGCAATGTATGAGAGTTCCAGTTGCCTGACATTTTGTCAATCCTTTACTTTTAGCCACTGAAGTGGATGTATAGTGGTATCTCACTGTGGTTTTACTTTGAAATACCCGATGAATAGTGACGTTGAATATATTTTAATACATTTATTTGCCAGTAATTTATGAGGGTTTTGCTCAAAATATTCATGTTTTTTTTCTACTGCACTCTTTATTTTATTGCACTTTAAGAATTCTTTATATACTATGAATGCAAGCTTTACGTCAGCACACATACACACACACAATTTTCACTCAGTCTGACATGCCTTTTTATTTCCCTAACACTTTAGTAAACACTAAATGTTAAATTGTTAATATTGATGAAATCTAATTAATCAATATTTTTCTTTATGTTCTATGCTTTGTGTCATATCCAAAAAAGTTTTGCATCCCCAAATTCTTGAAAAATTTCTCCTGTGTTTTGCTTTAGATTTTTTATAGTTTTAGATTTTACATTTATGTCTACAATCTCTTTCTAAATAATATTCATGTCATTGTGAGTTGGGGGAGATGTCTACTTTTGCCTATCAATTCTAATTGTTACAGCACCATTTGCTGCAAAGACTATTTTCCTTATTGAATTACCTTGGCACCTTTATTGAAAATAAATTTACCATGTATTTGTGAGTCTATTTCTAGGCTATTTCTTCAGTTCCATTGATCTATATGTGAAGTCTTACACAAGTACTATGCTATCTTGATTACTGTACCTTTATACCAAGCCTTGGAATAGTGTAAGTCTTCCTATTGTTTTTCTTTTTCAAATATGTTCTGGCTATTCTAGTGTATTCTAAAACATACATCTTTAGAATTAGCTTATCAATATCTTTAAAAAAAGGAGAAAAATTTTGGATGAAATTACATTGACTCTATAAGTCAATTTGAGAATGATAGACATCTTAATATTGAGATTGTCACTCAATAAGCATGATATATTTGTTTACTTATTTAGATCTCTTAAAATTAATCTCATTTGTATTCTATAATTTTCCGTGAACAGGTCTTGTACTTGCTTTGTTGCATTTATCACTAATACTGTGTTTGAATGATATTATAACTGATATTTTTAAATTTTTCTTTTCCAGCTGTATGCTGATGACATATAGAAATAGAGTTGCTCCAGAACACCTTAGTTCTCATAGGTCTTTGGATTCCTGCAGCTTCCCCACCTACATGCTCATGCAGCTCCTAAATAAATATAATTTTACTTACTTCTTTCTAATCTATATAACTTTTATTTCCTTTTAATGACATATTGCACTGGCTAGGACCATAAGTACAATGTTGGATAAAAGTGGTAAGAGGTGACATCTGTGCTTTTTCTTTTATTTTGGAGGAAAAGTATTTAGTCTTTCAACATTAAGTGTAATTTAACTCTAGGTTTTTGATAATGTATTTTATCAACTTAAATAGAACTATATGCCTCTACTAAATGATATCTCCATCATTTACTAAATTTTTATATGTATGTGGACATATTTCTGTATTCAATTTATTGATTTTACTTTCTATTTGTGTACAATCACCTCATTTTAGTTACTCTGGCTTTTGTAATTAATGACTGTAATGAGTAGACTAATTCATTATTTCCCCTGCCTGACCCCAATTTTCTGACTTATCTTTTTAATATATGAACTTTATGATCAGCTTCTCTAGCTCTTTAGAAATTTTATTATTTTTATTGGGATGTTGGAATTTTAATAATTTATATATTAATTTGGATAATGTTCATTATTATGATAATGAGTCTTTCTTTCCAAAAGCATTTTTTTCCAAGTCATCTTTTGTGTTCTTCAATAGCATTTCAGTCCTGAGTAGAGACCTTGTCAGTTTATTGTTAGATTTTTTCCTATTTCTTTTATCTTTTTAAAAATGTTTCCTTGTGGGGCCGGCTCTGTGGCCAAGTGGTTAAGTTCGTGCACTCTGCTGCTGTGGCCCAGGGTTCGGATCCTGGGTGCGGACATGGCACTGCTCGTCAGGCCACGTTGAGGTGGCATCCCATATCCTACAACTGGAAGGACCTGCAACTAAGATATACAACTATGTACCGGGTTGGGGGGGGGGGGGTGGTTGGGTACATAAAGCAGAAAAAAAAAAAAAAGGTTGGCAACAGTTGTTAGCTCAGGTGCCAATCTTTAAAAAAAAAAAAAAAAATTTTCTTGTAAGTAGGATTCTTTCTTCTATGGCATCTTCCTGAAGTGTCTGATTCCTTGATGGCCCAGTCTTTACTAGTTTGCTGAAGTCTAACGTTAAGCTATTTGATGTATAAACACCAAGAGGCACTCCACTGAATTCTCTGACATCAAAACATAGTCCAGATGTCATTTTCAACTTCTTAATTCAATGAAATCATTAATATGTCCCCTGATATAAACATTCTCCTTTGGGAGGCAAGATTGCTAAATCAGTACAGAGCAGAGTTATGAGGACAGAAGACAAAAATTTTGTGGTTGAGTAATTAGGTGACATGAGAAGGAGGCCACTTCCACTTCCATCTCTGAGTTCCAGGATATGTGTATTTTGGTCAATAGGTCAAAACTCATATTGTTCCTGTAGGACAGCACCCAGCTCCTCAGGAAATTGTCTTCCAGCCCACACTGTACACCAGGCTTCAGTAAGCTATTTCTCATTTCTATAAGACAGATCTTCTAGATGTGAGGTTGTGATAAGACCAATGATTTACATGGGCAGAAGCATGTGGGACACTGATGGTTTCTAAGGCATTCTATAAATCCAGTAGTGATGGTGATGGCAGAAGCATTGCAAGCTGGGAACACCAATACAAACACGTGCATAGATGAAGTATATGTTCCAATGAGAGCAAACCCTTCATCTCAATGAAGAAAGAAGTCCAAAGTATCCAATCTTCTACAAAGTAGTTGACAGCATTTACCTCTTGGAACAATGCCGTATTGTGGGCTCAGTTTTGTGTTCTGCTATTGGCAAGTTGGAAACTTGGCCACGGTAGAAGCCAGAGGATACATTGCCAAAGGTAGAGGCCCAGAAAACATAATTATCAGGGGTTAATTCCTGTGATACAGAGAAAAACAGGATAAAACTGAATATGAAAGCAACCAGGCAAATAATTGGCACAGGAATTTTCTTGTGATTACCTTCATGTATATTTCCACTTTTCCTCCCCACAAGACTTTCTTCCCCTCTACCACTGAACTTTACCTGCTTCTTATTTTCCTTAGTACTTCTAATGTTCCCCCTTATGCCTTTAAGTATACTTATATCCTATTGCTGATTTCATCATTTATATTAATATCTTTTGGCCCATAGTTTTAAAAAGGGTGAAATAATCTGCATATTAACTTATTTCTACCTTTTTTGGGAGGTGAGGGTGGCACTTCTCTTCAAAGAGTGTGTTGGCACTATCATTTTTACTTTTTTGTGATTTTTAATATTTATTTTCTGCTCTGAAACTGTAATTGCTTGGCTCTTCAATTGAATAGGTTTATTTTAGTCTTGGTCCTTCCATTGAATAGGTTTGAAGCCCATTTCAAGTCCTTTTACCACCTGTTTCTCCATGAATCTCTCGCTTGCCCTTGAATTCTTATGCTGAGGATGAAAGTTTAAGTTTCTCTAATCCATAGCTATGTATTTGAACACGATTTCTATCTGGTTCATGAAAACTTTTTTTATGAATGTTCTTCATTTGTTGTTTCTGTTATTCCTTTTGTCCTGTGCAGATTCCTTTTTGTTTATTATTTATCTTTTTAATAAAGTTCTTTCTGGCACAGTTAATTGCGGGGAGTTTATATTGAGTAGGACAGGCCACTGTTTCAGGCCAGCGGGGATTCTCCCTGGTTCACATAAGTGCCTCATGATATAGTTTTTGCTGTTACTGAGGGTTTTTTTAATGCAAATTTTAGATTGCATTTTGGGAACAAAACTGGCTTTTTGCTGTTTACAAGATTATTTCTGAATTGCAAAAATTATCCCCCTCCTTCTCTCCATATTTTTATACTTCCTGGTCTTTCCTCATTCAATCTTGGCTGCCACAACCAAACAGAAAATGCAAGGACATTTTTTCTTGCATCTGGAGTGGAAACCTTAGTGAAGTGGGTTTTGTGTTTTTGTTCCAATCTTTATTTCTCCTTCAGTGGCAAAGTTCACCATACGCATTCTGCCTCTCCCTCTTCACAATTTTCTTCTCCCCTTCATCAAGATAGCGCCACTGTATTTCATTTTTAGGCTCGCCTCTTTGATTCTCAGTGGGGTGAACCACAGTTCTATCTAAGGGCCAATACTCTCATTTCTCTTTCATAAGTGAAAGCAATTTGGAGTTTTGGGCTGCATGGTACTAGGCTATCAACTTTGGAGAATTCTGCACTGCCACTTTTTTCTAAGATTTATAGTCATGATGTCCTCTGTAGACATCTTCCCTTTCCCTTTTAGATCTCCACTAATTTAGAGGTCCTTCTCTGCTAGTCACAACAAATTATGAAAGGAGGAGCATTGACTTTAATCTGACATCCTAATACTGCAACAATGCAATAATTGATACTCAATAAAATGCAATTTCATTTGGTTTACAAAACTTTCATAGATTTGTGCCCATTGTCAATTACAACAATGTTATAATATTTTCTTGTCATTTCTTCTTGCAAGAAAAAAAAATCATATGCTCTTAATCTAACTTTCTCAATTACTATGTAATTCTATAAAAACCAAAATGTAGAGAAAAGAAACGAAAGTTATTTTAGTCCTACTGTTGTTTCTTCATTAGTATACTAAAGTCTATTCATTTGCTACTTTTCTATTTACTTAAAAATTATTAAAAGCCCATTAAGTCATGTAACTATATTAGGGTCATGATGACTAACCTGATCACTTTTCGGAGTAAAAAAGACGTGAAAATAAATGCAATTCAATAAACGTTAAAGTAGGTGTGTATATAAAGATGCAGTAGGAAAACAAAGGAGGGAACAGCTAAACCATAGCTTTTATTCCTGTGTCAACTAGTAGATAAATTATAAAAATATAGCATTAAAAATTAGGACAAGCTATTAGATATTTCAACGTTAAAATTTGTTTGCTGATGGTCTGAAGCTCATTGGTAAAGAAGAGACTGTGAGGCTGATCTGAAGCTGCCCTGAGCAATATTGGAGCTACAACTACCTATTACTCTGTAAGAATTTAATGAGTGGTTGAATGTAGGTAATACTGGATAAACTAGAATATCAGAGATTTATAGAAAAAAAACCTATTTAGATGCCTCTGAGGAGTGATGAATGGGAGTGCAAGATTTAAACTGAGTAATTTCTATGAATACCATCACCTATTAGTCTTTCTAGCTAAGTAATGGTTCCAAATGCCTGTATGCATAATTATATTCTATTCATCATTTCAGACTTTCTTTGAAATACAAAATTTTCTTTACTTTCTCCTTTCCACACATTTCTGTGCTTATCTAGATGGTTTTTCACCAAAGAGGGCAGCAATCTTTGTTGACACTTCTACATTTTAAAGTCACAAACATTTGATGTTAAATAATAAATCTAAAGCAATGGAAATCCTCAAAATTGATCTATTCAGTCAAATTTTCATTCCTTGGAATAAATCTGGAAAATGAATATTTGGAATAAATCACGTAATTTTTAAGCCTCATATAAATATAGTTGAAGAATTTCTCAGGTGAATTGATGGGTACATACACGTGTTTTGCAACCATAATTCTAGACACAGCTATTTCATCTAGGCATTTCCTTGAACTTGAGAACTAGGTTTATTCCTATTTGTACGTCTACATCTTAATAATGCCTGGCATACAGAAATAAGGCTTTTGCTGACTACGTTCTATAACAATAGCAATAAATCAATTTGGTTATATATAGCCAACTATATTAAGTGGATTTCAAAGTATAGCCATCAAAGTGTAGGGTTTTTGATTTAATATCATTTTCAAATAAGATCGTTTTCTCACTATTCTGACTTTATGGGGATTTAGAGGAATATGACTTTCTCAAACATAGGCAGCTTCAGACCTCCATACCTCTTTTCCTGCACTGACAAGTTTTTATGAAGGGGTAGATTATAGTGATCCCCAATTCCTCAGTTTCCATTTACTTTTCAATTTATTACAATTTGTCTCTGCCTCCAACATTATCCAGAAACTGGTCTCATTAATGACCTCCGAACTGCTATGCAAAAGATACTTTCAAATCTGAACTGAGCTCTGCATAGGATGAAAAAAATGTTTTCCTCATTCTTCTCATTGAGGCTCCCCTTCTTTGACTTCAGAGACCTTCCATTTTCCTAATATCTTTATTTCCATTCTTGGGGTTGTTCCTTAAACATTAATGTTTCTGAGGGTGCTATCATCATCTCCTCTTAGTTTACCAGCTCTCACTGGGTGATATCATCCCATCCTAAAATTCCAAACCCCACATATGGGAGGTTGTATTTTTTTGTTCAGAACGCTCCCTGCTTTTTCCATAGTTCTCTCTGAGCACTATATGCTTCTGGCCCGTTTGGTGGTGGGCTTGGCCTTGTGATTTGTTTTGGTCAATGGAATACGAGCATAAGGGCAATTTTCTAGGTGTACACTGAGGCCTCAAGAGACACCATGGGCTTTTGCTAGCTCTCCTTGCATCTTCGCCAACCACCATGAGAAGAATATCCCTTGGGAAACCTCTAGTCCCAGGATGAGGAGATACAGGAAGCAGTACTGAGACGAACTGCAGCCTGAAGACATGTGTAACCTAGACTCGCAGAATCACGCCTAATCCACAGGCCCAGGAGCGAAAAAAATAAGTACCTGTTGTCATAAACCACTGAGCTCTAGGGTGGTTTTATAGAGTTTTCGAAGCAAATATTTGATACTATACCACCTGTTTGTTGATGTCTCTCAAACCACTCTCCTGAATTTTAGACAAAACATCCAACTCTCATTTTAGTGTCCCCATCTGGATAAGTCATAGGTACCTCAAGTTCAATATATACAAAATGAACTTAAGCTCATTTTATAAGTTTCAATATATACAAAAATAAATGTAAGCTAATTTCCCCATGCTGTTTCCTGTATCAGTAAAGAATTACATCTGTCTATTTTCTGAGCAAAAAAGCCAAGGCACTATCTTCTTTTTCTGCCTCTTCCTTGGTCCAATTGCTAATTGATCAGTCACCATCCCCTAACAGTAATATAATCCTATGAGCTAATATATATTTTTCTGTTGCATTTTACATACCCCTATAAGCTACCTTAAATTTTTCGTGAAACAAGGCAGAATAGAAACAACCTCCCCCAAAAATCCTCTTGACTATTGTTTTTTTCTCCTTAGTAGCTCTAAAATCTTTACCCCTGCCCTCGTTCTCACTGCTGCTACACTGGTTTGGACGTTCATCCTTAGCTACAAGGAATGCTGCAGGCCTTTTAACTCTCTCCAAGTTACTTTATTGTCTAGTGTATTCTCTACTCTTTTTTCACAGTCCCTTTTACCTAAAAATTTGATCTACTTAAAATCCTCATTAGCTAGCTACTTTCAGAATAAATACAACCAAAGAACATATAAACCCAATTTGCTATCCAAATAGATTATTCCACTGCAGCTCTATGAACATAGAAATCTCTCATGCCTTTGTGTGTTTTTCAAAAGTAGTCCCCTTGTCGTAACATTGCCCTTTGAATTCTCCTCACAGTCCATCTGCTTAGCTGACTCCTGCTCATCCCTCTCGCCCCATTTCAGGTGTTATCTCATGGGGTGATCCTTTTCTAACCAATCTTTACCACCTCCTTCTAGGCTAAGATAACACCCCCCTTGGGATCTGGTGCATAAATCTATCACGTGTGGCAATATTGACTTATGTCCCTGTCTTCTGCTTTAGATATTTCATAGAGAACATGGAACGTATAGTTTTTATATCTAGCTTCTAGGGGAGCAGTCTTTTTTTTTCCTGCTTCTTCTCCCCAAAGCCCCCCAGTACATAGTTGTATATTCTGGTTGTGAGTGCCTCTGGTTGTGCTATGTGGGATGCCACCTCAGCATGGCCTAACAAGCGGTGCCATCTCTGCACCCAGGATTGGAACCAGCATAACCCCAAGACACCAAAGCAGAGCGAGGGAACTTAACCACTCTGCCTTGGGCCGGCTCCTCGGAAAGCAGTCTTATTTATCTCTATATTTCAAGGACCTACACATAAATCATCAAAAATACTTGGGACATGAATGAATGAATGTAATTTGCGGTAAATAGGTTAGGGGTAGGCAAAATTAAAATTCACCAGAAACTCATCAAACTAATTTTCCTTTAAGACACAGAGATTCAAGAAAAGCCTCCCTGGGAAGTCTTCCTCAACCTGCTGAGACAGGAGTTGGATATTTCATGATGGCTTAGCACTTTGCACAAACTTTAATCATCACATCATATTGGTATGATTTGTTTTAAAGCCTGATTTTCCCAGTAGACTGTGAAATCCCTGAGGCCTAAATACCAATCTCATTAAGCCTTGAAATCCTAAAATTGAGCACAGTTAAATCTTAAAACTGATCACTGTTACTTTATGTGGTACAGATCAATGCTTGTTGGACCAGATCATTCATTCCTTCAATAGCAACTGAGCTTTGTTATATGTCATACACAAATCTCAGAGCTGGGAATAGAGCAGAGGTGTGAACAGGACAATCACCTACACATATTTATCATGAAAACTTAGAGTATGGAGTTTAAAACAAGAAAAGATGGTTCATTTTACTCTTTCTACAGGTATTGGATGTTTGAAAATTATCTGTAGATTGCATCTTTAACAATGACTTCAAGAAACTGAGAAGAGGTGAATTGTCCCCAAACAAGCCAATAGTCCGTACTCTTCTGCTACCGATTGAAGTAATGTGTAATTGCGCGTAAGGTTTATATTGGTCTCAATTCAATATGGTTCATAACATTAAGATATCAGCAACTCTCATTTTGTAAGATCATTACTAATCCAGCTGAGTTCTATTATTATATTTTATTAGTTTAGCAGATCTTTTCCTGAGCTCTGCAGTGTTGTTTTTTTTAATATGCCTCTGTATTTTGTATACCTGTGTTCAAGCTCCTCCTATGGAAACTATTACTCCTGGTGGAGGGCCTGATTTTAAGAATTGTGTTTTCCTTTTTTCGTATTGTATCTCACCATAATATTAAGTCATTTTAATAACTGCTTAAAAAGTATAAAAGCTGCTGGGCTACATTCTTATTACATGCTTTATATCACAAATTGAGAGCATTTTATTATTAATTTTGAAGAGCTCTGAAAATCAGTAAAGTCATATGAGTCTATTTTAATTCTTTATATATTTATGATCAAAATTACATTTCAAATACATAAATATTATACAAATATTTAAGAATAAAACTGTGCTTTGAGGATACAGGGGTGTAAATTAATAATATTCTTCTACAACTTGATGAAACAGTGATATCTAATACATACATAATGTCATACATTCTGCTTTCTTTTACTATTAAAATGACTAAATGATAATAATTCCACTCAGGATGAAAACAGTGACTTTGTTTCTGCCAATCTGAGGCATAAAGAAGTCTTTGAGTAAAAGCTGTGGCTATTGGTGCAATTAAGCTATCAATTCATATTCTTGCCTTGTACTTGTGAACCAAAAATAATTTGGGGAAAATTAAAATTCTAGGTTTGCTTTTATAAATGACATATTCTCACTTCATATTTTCTTTTGGAATTATAGTTAAAAGCATTTAAGGTATTGGAAAAAATGAACTCCGATGTCATTTGAAGACCTAAAACTCAATGATTCTAGGGCTGGCCTCGTGGCATAGTGGTTAAGTTTGCACACTCTGCTTCAGCGGCCTGGGGTTCGTGGGTTTAGATCCAGGACATGGACCTACACACTGCTCATTGAGCCATGCTGTGGCAGCATCCTACGTTCAAAATAGAGGAAGACTGGCACAGATGTTAGCTCAGCAGCAATCTTCCTCAAGCGAAAAGAGGAAGATTGGCAATAGATGTTAGGTCAGGGCCAATCCTCACCAGAAAAAAAAGAAATATCAATGATTCTAAAGGAGAGTCCTTCCCGTATGCTATCTCCCATAGCATCGGAGTGAGGCATACTGCAATTATTGAATTTCCCTTTATACTATTGTCTCCTAATCCAAGCGGCATACATGTAGTGTACACTGCACAGGCTTAAATATTATCATACTTGATCACAAGCTCTCCAGTTGCATATGTCTGTGGTGCACTTAACTTTAATGAACTTCATTCTGCTTGGTCCTGGATCATCTCTTCAATTTATGAAGATCATTTTGTGATTAGATCATACTTTGCAAGTTATTCACCCCACCTAGTGTGAAGTAATCTGTAAACTTAATGATCAAAGTCTTTATTCTAGCATTTAGATATTGATGAAAGATTGCTATATTCCAAACTTGATTGCTGTGTGTCCTTAGAGTTGACATTGATCCTTTTTTAAATATACTTGTCTTGAAGAGAAGTATTAAAACTCTGTAAAATATCAAGATAGATTATGACTATTTTTAAAGTCTGTCATTCTTTCAAAAGAGATGAAAATTATTAAAAGGAGCTTGTTCTTTATTAAGACACTGGTTGATATTAAATCCCTGATTTCTCTAAGGGATGCTGAATACTGTACTGAAACATTGTGATTAGACAGACTACAGACATTTTCATGTGATATATAAAAATAACCTTGCTTATAATATTTTTATTTGTCAGCTTTTCTTTTAAATTATTCAACATTTTTCAGTTGACTTAGACTATTCTTAATCAGAAAATTGCTAATTAATTGGCCTAGCAGTCATGGGTTTTAAAATTGTAGATGGTAATTACTTTCAAAAAAATTCTATTCAAGTTATAATTATGGCAATAATGCCAAAATTCTGGGTAAGCATGATAAGTGCTTCCATAACTACTGGCCAGTCTGGAATGTAATAGGCAGTCACTGGAATACACTTTTGAATGAAACTGCCAATACCATTGAAAAAAAAATCTCACATGTTCATGGCATTCTGGTTCCTGATTCCAAGTGACAAAGTTACTTCTCCAACTCTGTACCAATTGTAAAACATGTTTTGGATCATCTCACTATCAAAGAATGTTAGAGCTAGAACAGCCATAATAGACCAACTAATAAAAATTGTTAAACATGCAAGGAAATTGAAATCCTAAATAACAGAATACCCTGAAGATGGGGAAGTTTGTTTGCAACAGAGCAGGAACCAGAATTCAAATCTTCTAATTCTCAGTCCAGTGTTCTTTCCAGTCATTTGATAAGACAATGCGTGAGGGAAAGAGGGAGAATGCAGTTTACCACGAGTGAAAAAGAGACTATAGGGAGATTTTGGCAAGGTCTAACTACAGAGTCATGCTCTTTATTGTCTCCCAGCATTGGGGGATAGGATGGGGAGGAGATGAGATGTCTGATGAAAATCTGATTCTTGCTTTTGTTTTGGGTGTGTGTGCACCCCCAAGTTTCTCTTCGTATACTTGCATGATTCTCTCATAATTATTGAAATTTTAGAAATGTACCAAAATATATCCAAGTGTGAGTCTTTTAAAATCTTTTTTTAGCTCTCAGAGAGACCCTTCAATTTGAAAATTCTTGCCTCTTCCTAGGTAAGCATGTTTTTTTATCAGTTATTCTTGTTGTTGTTGCTTCTCACTCCCCTGTTTTGAATATTGCTGTTTTTAATACTTCTGGACCCGCTATTTCTTATTTTCAACAAATCAGCGATAAGACATAACTCAATTTGAGAGAGATTGTAATGCAAAACAAATAAGGCAACAGGGATTGTAATATGGTATAGTTTGTTAAACACATCCTACTTTCAGAGCTATTAATATGTAAAAAGAATTGCTTTTGGAAATCAAATAAGTAAAATCCCAGGGTTTTTTGTAAGTTATTGTCATAGTCCTCCATTATAATTTCAAGCCCTTTATTATTGTACATTTTGTAATATCTCAAACTCATCTTCTAATCATCAAATTTAATACAACACAATAATCTACTGTCGCTACTGTTGCTTCACCCACTCCACCGGAGACTCGATTTCACCTGATGTGTTCTCTTAACTGCAGCATTTACTGACAATAAGCTTGGAAGTATCATGTACATGAATGGAACATCTCTCTATTTTCTAGCCTTTATAGAATGCCTTAACCCTTAGTACATTCATTGATATTTTTAGTGGGAAATAAAGAGAAATATGAAATATCCATGGCTTCAGTATACCGTCTTGATCTGTGTATTCAAATACTTTCTAAACTGGAGACTTACAATATAATTTTTTTGCGTAAAGTTCTTCCATGCCACTCATGAAAAAGGGCAAATTTCTTAGAATTGTGAGCTCCTCAATAGCAGGGTCTCAATCTTTTCAAAGTCATCTTCCAAAATACTACAAGTGCTTGCTAAACTTTACTTTTAACAGTTAGTCATAGTTCCCTGATCTGGCTATATTCTTTTATGCTCCTCTATTTTACCCATTGGGCCTAAAACATAGTCCCCTACTTGTGCTTTTGAAGTAGACTCCTGCTCATCTTTCTAGACTTAGTTCAAATATCATATATTGTATGAAGCCTTTTCTGACCCCTTCTACCATATCTAGATTCCCATAGTGCTTTCTTTATGGCACTTTTTTTGATAGTCTTTTAATTATTTATTTATGTGTATTTGTTCCATGTGACTCAATTTTCCACTGTGTGTAGAACGTCATAGACCTATGATATAAGGGTCAAAAATCCTAATACTTTTTCCATCCTAATCCCTTGATGGCCTATTTTATGGACTGCATAGAACCCTACTGGTGTTCTGTGAAATCTGCTTATGGCACTTCTCAGAGCTCTATTTTTGCCATTATGCAATTAACTAATGCAAATATTGAATGCCAAAAACAGGATGTGCATATTTTAAATAATAATAAATGAAAAACATTGAAAGTAGGGCTACTCTAAACAACATTTTCCATTTGAGAGTTATATCAAAACATTACTTTGACAATCATGTCTCATGTCTTCTAGAGTATACTCCCTATTTCCATGTACATCCTTTTCCCAAATTCTAGACCAATTACCCAAAGCTTTTAATTTATTATATTCATGTTTTGCTGTTATTATTACTAACTCTCTATGTGCCTGACACTTTCTGAGTATTTTATATACCTTAACTTTGATTACATGGATCACGAAAAGCTATGGGCTGCTCTGAAAGAAATGGGCATGCCTCAGCACTTGATTGTCCTGATGAGTAGCCTGTATTATCGACAAGAAGCCACTGTCAGGACAGAATGTGGAAAGACAGAATGATTTCCTACAGGCAAAGGTGTCAGACAAGGGTTCATTTTATCTCCCCATCTGTTTACTCTGTATGCAGATGATGTCATATGAAAAACTGGGCTAGACTCAGATGAAGGAGGAGTGAAAATTGGTGGAAGAAATATCAATAATTTAAGATATGCAGATGACACCATCTTACCAGTAGAAAGCTGCAAGGACTTGAAATTACTTCTGATGAAAGTGAAAGAAGAAAATGCCAAAGCAGGACTACATTTGAACATCAAGAAGACAAAAATCATCACTACAGAAGAACTACACAGCTTTAATATAGACAATGAGGACATTGAAATTGTTAAAGATTTTGTTTACCTTGGTTCAGTTATCAATTTAAATAGAGACTGAAGCCCAGAAATCAAGAGAAGACTGAGTCTTGGAAGGGCAGCAATGAAAGAATTAGAAAAGATCACTAAGTGTAAGAGAGTGTCATTAGAGACTAAGACGAAGATTATCCTCATCCTCGTATTCCCAGTTACCCATAGTAATTTCAAATTACTATATATGGATGAGAAAATTGGACAGTGAAGAAGCCTGACAGGAAAAAAAAAAAGATTCATTTGAATTATGGTGTTGGAGCAGGGCTCTACAGATACCCTGGTCTGCCAGAAAGACGAATGAGTGAGTCCTACAGCAAATCAAACCTGAATTATCACTGGAAGCAAAAATGGTAAAACCAAGGCTGTCCTACTTTGGGCACATCATGAGAAGGCAGGATTCTTTGGAAAAGACAATAATTCTGGGAAGAGTAGAAGACAGCAGGAAAAGAGGAAGATCAGATATGAGATGGACTGACGGCATAAAGGAAGTCATAGGCATGAGTCTACAGGAGATGAATAGGGCTGTTGAGGACAGGACATTGTGGACATCACTCATTAATAGGGTCCCCAGAAGTCGGAGCCAACTTGACTGTACGTAACAACAACAAACTCCTGAAAACAATTCTAGGATGTGTGTGCTATTATCATTCCCACTTAAAAAATAAGGAAACAGAGTACAAAAGAAGAGATATTTTTGACCCTTTAAGTCTTCCCTGATTCCCTCAAATTATATTATTATAATATTATCATGGTTATTACCATTATTATTAACCACAGTAAAATATTACCAATATTTAATTAGAATATAATAATTGAATCTGTTTGATATCAAAATATCAAGCCTTATATTTGTATAGTGCTTTATCACTTATAAAACACTTTTACAAACACAATCTAGTTTAATTTCCCCAATGACATAGTAATGCAAGTCACACCATATCCATGTGCAGGATGAATAAAACTGAGGCCTAGAGACGTTAAGACAAAGCAAATTTACATCAAAGTTCTTGTTGTATGCTGAAACACCATCTTGTGTTTAAATTGGGCATTGTCATAGGCTAATAATGGCTCTCAGTGGTATCGGGTCCCAATCCCTGGAAAATGTGACTGTACCTTATTTAGAAAAACAGTCTTTGCAGATGTGGTTAAGGATCTTGAGATGGGAAGATTATGCTGGATTATCCAGGTGAGCCATAAATGCCATCACATATGTGTTTATAAGAGAGAGACAGAGAGAGATGTTATACATAAGAGGAGAAGATGATGTGAAGACAGAGCAGATAGACGTTTGTAGATGCTGACCTTGAAAACTGGAGTTTTATGCAGCCAGAAACCAAGGAATGCTGGCAGCCAGCAGAAGCTGGAACAGGCAAGGAATGAATTCTCCCCTAGAGGCTTAAGAAAGAGTGTGGCCCAGTCAACACCTTGATGTTGGCCCAGGGAAACAGATTTCCAACGTCCATCCTCTGAAACTGAGAAAATTAATTTCTGCTATTTTAAGCCACAGTGTTTGTTGGTAATTTGTTACAGCAGCCACAGTAAACTATAAGCATTAGCTGAAATGTACATTAGATCTAGACTGATAAGCCTCGTGATGATGATTAAATGAATACAGTTGTCTCCTAGTTTCTTGCTGAGGTCCAAAGAGTTAAAAGGAAGCTAGTAAACTAGAATTTCTATGAATTCAGTATGAGAGAGTCTCTTATTTTCCCCTTGACTTCACAAGAAAGAACATTAACAACAGGCAACTTGTTATTGTTCCAACCCAATTTTCTTGCTACATCAATATTTGTCTTTTCATGATATATGTCAAATGCATATATGATTAGCACACGTCAACATTCCCTACCCTTGAAATGCCTCTTTCATCTCTAAATTAGTGTCTTCTTGACTATGTTTGTTGTCTCCTTCCCCATATGCCTTCTGTGTCACCTGCCATTCGTGGCTTTCATTGTTTTTTTGTCCTCAAAGCTTTTTAGGATATTTACCTATTCTTCTAGACCCTTATACTATGTGATCCCATCTTTTCCATGTTTTTATATTATTTTATCCTTTAAAGGCTTCCTCCTCCACCTCCTCCTTTCTGATTTCCTAAAATTTTTATAGAATACTAGATTTTTCAACTTTCTTCCTTTGCTGATTTTTACTCATTGGGTTTTTTAAAGTTATTGTTATAAACTCTTTCAAATAGTTTAGCATTACAACAAATTCCTACCTCCCATTTGCAAAAGAGTTGCAATCATTTTTCTAATACGATTTACATTTCTGAAAACGTGAGAGGTGCAATGCTTTTATTTCTAACAGTCATCACTTTGCTGATGTACCACATTCTGTGAGGCTGGGCCAGCATACTTTTATTGAAATTGAGCTGACACCGCTTTTGAAGTAATTGTTGAAGGACATTACTTTGTTGCAACTCCCATTTTACATCCTTTGTATCCAATTACTCTCTACATTAAAGAAAAGAGACGCCAGAGTGAAATCTTTATCAGTAGGTCCAAATCATGATCTTTATAATGCAATGTTTGGGGCTTGCCATTGGGATTTGTTGACAACAGCATAACAGCCGAGCTAATAATTTAGTGTTCTAGTTCACCCAGTTCCCTTCAGTTTAGGAGGATTGGTAGCTGAGCATCAGGAAATCATATTTCAGAGCTCTCTACCTACCTGCAAATTCATGAGTGGTTCCTGTAAACCGCCTACCTGAATTTTACTCATATATTTGTTTATTCAGACCCTGACTAGTTTCAAAAAGAATTTAAGGCATCTTATAGAGGTAAAATACATGAAAACAGAAGAAGATCAAAATAGGGAAAGCACATTGATTATAAAGTCATACACACATTAGCATGAGTCACAAATTCAGCACCAAGATTTCTAAGCAGGAAAAGAGGGAAAATAATTGTAACTTAGTTCAGTGAGCTCAACTCTTTCTCACCTGAAAACTAGAATCAAATCTCTTCCAGAGGTCCTCAAGGAAAAGACCCTGCATAGGAAATGAACACTTTCCCTACATGACCCCACAAACTTCCATAGCGCCATTTACAGTGTTCATAAACATAGTCTTTGGTACCAAAATAAAGTAGACAATAAAATACTATTGTAAGGGAAAATGAAATTTTGGCTGGTACAATTCAGCTGTGTTATCAGGAATCCCAAAGTCCAAACAATATACTGGACACTTTCCCAACTCTGGACCTCTGTTTTCACTGCTGTTTCAGATTGTTACTGATAATTTCTGATTACATCTCTAATTGTTGCAAATATACACATCCTTCAAAGCCTGGTTTAAATATTCCCTTCTGGCATGTAATATAGTGGATATGGAGTCAGAAAGAAGTAGGTTAGAATCCTGGCTCCTTCACGAACAAGCTGTGTGATCTTAAGCAAGTTACTTAAATTCTCCGATTATCTGCTTCCATATCTGTAAAAGGGGGCTAAAATTCCCTCTCATAAGATTGCCAACAGCTTTAAATCTGATAATGAAACATAATAAGAGTTAATAAATGATAGCTTTAGCTGGTTAGAAGAGACTTTTTAAAATGTCCTTTCACTCTTTGTATTCACACAGAAGCATGGCATAGTGTAAAATACATAAGATATGCAGCCAGAAGGTTTCATTTATTTCTTATCACCCACATGACACTATGACCCCAAAGATAAAAATAGTATTCTTTTTTAGTGGACTATTATTTTTATTATAGTTGTTTATTTTTTTCAGACAAACTCCAGGAAATTTGACAGAAAATAAAATCGGCACACACTAGGCTTTCCAGAGTTAAGGCCACAGCAGCAGTTGTACCACACTTCAAAAACTTCAAAAACAGCAAGAGGAACAGTACAACAACCAGTCCCAGGAAGGGGGTCTCAGGACTTTGGCTTTTCAGGCAACACTATCAGATAAGTGGCTTCAATATAGACCTTTCTCAAAACAATAAATGAATAAACAAATAAATAAGTAAATCAAAATCATAGAAATAGTTCATTCATTCCTATCATGTGACCTAGATATTCCTATATCTCAATAAATCCATAGCTCAGTAATCTAACATTACATAGTTACCAGCATGTTAAGGAACTGAAATAATGTATTTAAGTGGTCTTCATAAATTATTTAGCTTTGACAAGAAAAATAAAATACGTGATATTCATGGAAACCAAGGCAAATGGTAAAAATAGCAAAAAGGCATGTGCTTATGAGACTCTTTCTTGAAACAACATTGAACTCTCATTGGCAATGTCAACAGGTTAATGAAGAAATCTCTTAGGCATGGCATATGTTCAATCTAGATTGACATAACTTGAGACGTGGCTTTAACAAATGCTTGTTGATCAATACTCACCCAATTGATTGACCTGAGTTAAAATTAGGAAAACGTCACTTGCTTCAAGGACTGAATGCCTGCAAAATCATTGCATGGAACAGGGAGAGGCAACCATCTGAGGAACAGCAGAAGATAACTAGCATTCAGTGTCCGACTATTGCAACGGTCTATTCACTTCAGTGAATCTAAGAGATGTTTTAGAAAGCAGTGTAGTAGATACTTTTCATGACTTCAATCTCAAGGAACTAGGAAAATCCTCCTACTATCATCCTTAACTTTCAGAGCTTGAAGGGACTTCAGAGATCACTGAATCCAAACTTCTCTATTTGCAGAAAAAACATGAAAATACAGCTTAGAAATTAAACTGCTGGGAAAAGAGAGGATTAACAAAAGACTTCAGTTACACTAAAATGAGAATATTGGTTATATTAAGGAAAACATATCAGCGTAGTAATAAATTTTAAGAATTATAAAATAACTCTGTTTTATGGAAAACCTTGTAAAGGATTTTGAAAAATTATTTTTAGTTTTCTGTTGAGATAATAAAACTCAAAACTCCCTTCTGGTCACTCAGAAGTCTCTGATCAGTGAAATACAGAGGCAAAAATAACTACACAGTTTGTGGCCAAAGGAGTGGGAAAAGCAAAGAACACAGGTAGAGTCTGACTAAATTCAGGCATAGATTTAACTGTTCTTATCCCACGGTCTGGTTCCCCAAAAACAGACATCCCTCTTTGGGTCAACAAGAAACGACTCTATAGAAATGAAGTTAATGATAACTAGGAGATGAGAAACTTCAATTAGCAAGCCCCATTTTGAAAGTTCTGGAAAGAAATTTAATAAGTGTTGGTACTGCAGAAAAAGGACTAGATTATGAGAGGAAAACCATCAAGTGCCGTGTAAAAGGCAATAAACTCATCTGAATGATCACTCACTCCTTACTGCAGGACATATCTACTATTTCTTTCTCCAGTTTGGATACAGTCAATGTTAACATTTTGAGCATTCACAAATCTATGTGGCCTGCTTAGGTCTACTTATTGACATAGTTAACAAAAAAAGTTTTAATCTGAGGTGTTGCCAACTTCAGTGAACTGATAAACTTGGTGCACTGGCTGGAAATTAGAGCAATTTAGCCACTTGCTACTTAGATTGCTTTCCCTGCTGCTTGGATACAACTAGATGTCAACATAAGCAACTTGTGCAACACTACGGCAGTAGATAGTGGAAGAGCTAGCACCCAAGCAGGGCCTCCTGATTCCCTATTCAGTACTCTTTCGACCCCATCAGATATTCACCCATGAATGTATCTACCAAATTCACTTCTACAGTGTAAATATTCAGAATATGTGTATTTAGCAGTATAAACAGAAGCTAGAGGCAGACCAGGTACAATCGTCATATGAACAGAGTTTGTCTTTGCAGAAGCCTCTCTCTCACTCCATTTCCTTATCTAAGTAATATTTCCCTTTATTTTCCATCATACCACCCATTCCCAATTGGAACCAAATTTACATGAGAATAGCAATTCCCCCATTTGGAACATTACCCTAGGTTTGAGCGTCCTCAAGGTAAGTCTAGCTGCTACTGTCTAATCTGATACAAGCAACACCATCCTCTGTCCCAAATCTTATTTTCCTTGATTTCTCAGCAACTTGCCTGCCCTGTGCCTCGTTCCTACACAAGAGCCACGCTCTTTGATAAATAGCAGATAATAAACAATTTGCAAGCAATTATGTTTTCATGCTTTGCCCCATTTAGAGCCAGGAAAAACAAGATAATCTAGTTCAAGCTCTTCATTACGTAAATGAGAGAACTTTAGCTCATAGAATTTTACTTTTTAACATCCTAAAAATAGTAGAAGTAAGAACTACAACTCAGGATTCTGAACACCTAACAAAATGGTTTTTTCCTACCTTACTATGATGCCTCAAATCATACAATTAAGTTATCTCTGTAAAGAACTGGTCTAAAATACAAAAACCGTTCTGACATGATGTAAGCCAATATGATTTTTTTTTAAATCTTTAAAATAAAAATAAAATTAATCCACAAGAATACAATATGTAAAAGTATACACCACAGTGAAATTTGTAAGATAATAAAAGACTAGAACAATGCTTAATGCTCTAAGTATTCTGTTTATTTCCAAAAATGAATATTCTATTTCACACAGACGTGAAAATCATTTCAATTTTGTCTCAAAATCCAACTATAATGTTCAGATAGTACTTGAAGAAACTAGAATTTGATAGAACACATTACAACCTGGTTTCTTTCTTTGCAAGCCTTTCACCTAGAAAAAGTATTCTGTAGCAAAAGAGGAAGAAATTGTTTTGACATATTCCACCAGATGAATTGGTAAGTAAAATTTCTTTCATCTTTGAAAAACATTTATAATAGTCAGTGGTAAAAAGTCATCATTTTCTTTTTAAGAACATTCTTTCATTTTCTTCATTAAAAGTGGTTATCTACAAAATTAGTTGATAGCAAAGGAAAGTAACGTAACAGGATGAAACCATGTGATAAGAGTAATGAAGAACATTTCTGGATGAAATTTTACCCCAAAACTATTGGATTAATGAAATTCCATGGCAGACCCATGATCTTTTTTCACATAATCTGATAAACTACTGCTGTTCCTATTTCCTTGTCACTGGTAATGGCATTAACCTTGTCCCAATCACACTCAAAATCCAATCATGTTTAAGTTTTCTGTCTCTCTGACCACCTCCCATTCAAAGAGTGATCAGTTCTTACTGGGTCTACATTCTCAATGCTTTATAAACATGTTTTCCTCTCTCTTCCCACTGTTATAGTCTCAGCACAAGTCTATCTGGTGTTTGCTTTCCCCTAGTCTCACTTGATAGGAAGCATTAGGCACCTAACTGGAAGAGGGATGTTCCATAAACAAAGTCCAGGCTTGTCATATCCTTTTCTCAAAGAAAAATTCATTGTCCTCCCCTGATAACAGAATATGGCTCAAATTCCTTACTATTGCATTTATGAATCTCTATGACCTGAGCTAAATCTACTTTCTTTCATTTCTCAGTAATGTTCCATTGAGGTCTCCATGCTCTGAAGCAGTGCTGTCCAATAAAACTGCAATGATGGAAATGTTCTACATTTGTTCTGTTCAATATGGTGGCTACTCACCCCATATGCCTACTGAGCACTTCAAATGTGGCTAATGTAAGTGAGGAATTGAAATCTTGATTTGATTTAATTTAAATTCGAATTATGTAGCAACATGTGGCTAGTAGCTACCATATTGCACAGCTCAACTCTACAGTAGTGGTTCTCAAATTTTGTGCATCAGCGTCGCCTGGAGGGCTTGTGAAAACACATTCTTGGACTCCATTCCAAAGTTTTTGGGTTTGTAGTCTGGGATGAGGCCCGAGAATTTATATTTCTAAAAAGTTCTCCAATGATGCTGATGCTTTTGGTTGGTTCAGAGTGCAAGTTTGAGAATCACTGTCCTAGACAAGTTTAAACCCTTATTGTCTCTTGAACAGATCTAGTACATGTATTTATATTTGCATAGGTTTCTGTTTATAACTACATTCTGCATTGCTTTATATTTATTTGCATGCCTATTATCTCCTTCATAAATCATAATTAACTTGAAATCAAAGACTGTCTTTTTCATATTTGCAAGACCTATAATGTCTTACCCTCATATAAACATAGTAAACATACAGTAGGGGTTGTTGGATTGAATTGGAAGCCAGTTATTTTTTAAAATATTAAACATTTCAAGCTGATTTTATTCGTTATAAATTTAAATTTTGGTTAAAGGGAAGAATTAGTTATAAAACTATATAGAACACCTTGTAGCTGGTTTTAGAATTTGAATTATAGAAATTTGAGATTCTTGTGCTTCTCCATTAATACAGTCATATGATAATACTCCAATGGCACTGGTAATTATATTTCTGAAGAAAAAATGACAAATATCACAGAGGTATTAGAGAGAGTGGCCAATGTCACAAAGTATTATTAACTATTAAAAAAACAACAAGACAAATCTACCTCTTTGAGCAGAATTTTTAAAACTCTTTTTGGCAACTTCAAAATTTTTGTACATAACTCTTCTTTAAAAAATGAAAATAGCTCTCATTTTTTGTTGAAATGAGGCTCAATACAAAAAGAGCAAGAGATCGTTAAAATGAAGCTCAAGGTGATACAAACACCAGGAAAAGAAATGTTTCCAAGATCTCCTAAAGCAGTGTGCCTAGTTAAAACCAGGCAATTAGTTCCTTACTGTGATCAGCCACCTTTAAACCTGCAATTTGAAGAAGCCACCTGCAGAGAAATCACTTCCACTTCTTTTTAAATTATAGTAAGTCACCACCAAATTATTTTCTTCAAATAGTAAGTCACCACCAAATTATTTTCTTCAAATTATCAAAGAAGTTTACTCAGCACATTTTTAAACAAACTCACTCTGTATTAGAGACTCAAATAATACATGGCTATTTCATTAGACAAATCATTCTTTTCCATTTTTCACACTAATATGGACCTTTATGGTTATGAAAGAAATATGGTTAATGAATAAAAACTCAAAATCATAGTGCAGGGAAGAGCCTAGATGGCATCATCTGGCCTTAACTCAACATTATCTGTTGCTAGATAATCAAAGATAATAAAAGGAGGTCTGAAGCAAGCCAGCAAAGAAAGCCAGGCCCAGCCAATCTTTAATATCAGCTTTGCTGCTCTGACCCAGAGGAACTCAAGCCTGGGTTTGGATATTTTGATTGTTTTTCCAAATTGTTCTTTTTCCTTTTGTTATGGTAAGGAGATTCAATCACCAACCACCCTGAACCACAGCAAGCTTCACCACAAGAGCTCCACTATAACCTTTGCCTTATTTTTAGTGCTAAGATCTCTCCAGGAGGAGTTTAGGCCTTAGTCCCATAACCTTCAGAGTATGTGGAAGCATGTTTTCCAGCTGAGCCTGTGCAAGAGAATACCCACCTTTCTCTTTTGAATATGCATTCCGCACCCGAAATAAAAGTCCCTGCTTCCGTTTGTTTGAGGAGAGCCATTGCTTTGGAAATGATTCTGCATGGTCTCCTATTTGCTGCAAATACACTTTGTGAGACAACTGCTTCTGGTGGAGAGTCTGATTTAACTCACCAGGAGGGAACCCCCACTTTGGTTTCAGTAACACTGCCACCATTAATTTTGTAGGAGGCCCCAAATTAAAAAGGAGCACCAAACTTCGGGGAGGTAAAATGCTTTTACCCTGTGATCTAATGCCCACATTTCTCACCAATAAATGGTGTGGCTGACAAGAACTTTTCTAAGAAAAAAATATTCATATTCCACTTTGGGTGTAGTCAGTGCCCTTTTGAATTTGAGAGTCATTTCTAATATTCTAAGATAGACATTCAAGTGTTCAGTCAGTAAATATCTGAAGGCTTAAAATACATTCTGGAAGTGTCTTGAGGGGTTGGTTTGGTTTGGTTGACAGTACTTTTGCTTTGTTTTATTTTGTGGTCTGTTGATTTTTGTTAATGTAGTTTATGCTTTCTCTAAGAATTTAAAATCTCTTCAGGAAGAGAATATCTACATGGGTAAATCAATAAACAACTGTGGACCATGACTCTAATTAAGCATCAAAGGGTATACACAAAATTTAGATCTATGTTCAGAAACTTTTGTATTCTACATTGATGGAACAAGTCCTCATGGAACAGGTGGGATTTTGGCTGGGTCTCAAGTAAGAGATTATAATATAAATAGAAAGACCTAGCAACTATGCACAAGGCATTGGGAATCAAGAGAGCAAGATGTGTTCAGGACAAAGTCAGGAGTTGCTTGCCTCAAAAGGAAAGTTCATTGTTATTTTATTACTATTAGCTAGCATTCCTTGAGAGTCTATTCTTGCCAAAAATAAGCAGCACTTTTTGTGCCTGATCTTATAAATCATGATGGTAACCCTCTGAAGTAGGTACTATGATATCATTTTTATATATAAGCATAGACAGATTAATGGATGAATAGAGAGGTAGAAAAATAGATAGAAAGACAAAAAGAAAGAAAGAATACCAAGATTAAGGTGTTTAAAATTTGCCTAAATTAACACAACCAAAATCTAGGTCTGTCTGATTTCATAGTTCAATTTCCTAACTACATTTTACATTCTCTCCATGAATATTGGGAGATGGGAGAGCAATACTGGATAGGTAAAATTAAGATAAATTATCAAAATTCAAATTTGATTTGATGATTCCATTCAATACAGATACTGAAAAAAAAATGGTTGTTCTAAGTAGTAAAGGGAAAGAAATTAATATTGAAACCATCAGGAGAAAATTTCTCAACTGGCTGCCAATTTTAATGTTGAAAACTCTGTGGTCTCAGATAGGTGTGACATGCACACTTCATGAGCCATTTAGTCCATTTGTCCACTCCTTCCACAAAATAAACCCAACGGCATTAAGAATGGATCATTAAATGAAAAAATATAAAACTATGGAGTATTCAAATCATAACATAAGGATGACATTATTCTATGATATGAATAAATGTCTTTAAGCAAAACTGGCTTAATGACATTATTCAATGCCTGTTGAGATTGTCATTAGAAGGGTTGCTTTTAGAGAAGCCTAAGTGGATTACCTAAATAGCTTCTAAGATCATTTAATTAACACGAACTTGAAATCGGGGGGGGGGGGGGGGGGCGGGGGGGCCACGTTTCTTTGTTTGTTTGACAGCCAAAGCATCAGTTCAACACAATTGTTGGGCTTTACTAATGCAGATAGAAAGAATATCAGTATCAGTATGAATGCTTTGCTGAAACATGTAGAACTGAGGGATGCAGTTCCTATGTGTTGGTTTATTCCAATCAATTGGTATTTCATTAGAGGTTATATTGGAATACAATTGGTAGTAAATTTTAAGCACCTTGTTTTACCGTCTCAGAACCATTTCTAGTCATCTATGGCTCCTCTGGGTAAAAGCAGGAGTCTTGGTAATCTTAGCTTTTACTCCCTTTCTATTTATATTCTATACCTCTGTCTCCTCAGCATTTACCTCCTGGAGAATTGCTAATGAAAAGACTTGCACATAATTCCCATTGCCAGTTCGATCTGCTCAGTCAGTCTTCTCATCATTAAGAAACACCAGGTTTTATACTGGAAAACTGGGTCTTCATTGTTGGGAGGAAATTCAGCATCTCTGGAAGAGGGATGTGAACATTTTTCTTCGTCATCAAAGGGATAATAGGTTAAAAACAATTGAGAAACATCTCTATCAATATTGAACATTTGTCTGTCCATCTTGACTGATTTGGTGATTACAATTCTTTCTGCTTGGAGTTTCCTTCTCTATCTTGTCACGGTCAATATCTATACATCCTTTAAAACCAAGCTTAGGTGTCATTTTCTGTAAGAGCCCTCCTATTAACATTAGACTGGGTTTATGTGACTGTTTCCCACTTTGACTATAAAGTCCTTCAATACAGAGACTGTGCACTATTCCTTTTTGGATCATAGGTATCTATCAAGATTCTTGTCACATAAGAGATGCTCAAGTAATGTGAGATGAACTTGACTTTCAATCTAGGTAAGTGATCCTATCCCTGATCTTACTAAGATGCATGAAAAAGAGAAATGCCTTTCCTTCCAATGTTATGTTTCTTATATATCACACTCCACTCTCTTGCAAAGTCTTGTTCTTCACTCTACATTTATTCTGCATTCTCTCTCTCTCATAGAGGAACAAGCCTATCCTATCTTCCAAGGATGAAACCTATGCTCCCTGTGAATTCATTCCACAATCATACCCCTTTTCTTGAAAAGTCTCACTCTTCTCCTGATTTATTTTACCTACAAATATACTCAAATTACTTAGTCTAAAAATCTTCTTGAGAGGCCTTATTATCTCATTGAATTATAATTCTCTTTTCCTTTTCACTCATAGATTTTCCAAAATAAATCTGCAGGTCAATAAACAACCAAAATTCTTCGTAAATAGCAACAGAAAGAGAGGAAGATACTGAGAAGCTGATTTGCAACTATAAGAGAAGGAGTGTACTGGTGGAGGACAATAAAACGTACTATTTATATAATGACCAGTATAGTACTTAATAAGCTCTAATTCCTCACCAAACCCCACACATTAATAAAAAGTTGTGGGGCCAGCCCGGTGGCACAGCGGTTAAGTGCACATGTTCTGCTTCGGCGGCCCAGGGGTCCCCAGTTTGGATCTCGGGTGCAGACATGCCACTGCTTGGCAAGCCATGCTGTGGTAGATGTCCCACATATAAGGTAGAGGAAGATGAACATGGATGTTAGCTCAGGGCCAATCTTCCTCAGAAAAGTTGGCAGCAGTTAGCTCAGGGCTAATCTTCCTCAAAAAATTAAATAAATAAAAATTAATTAATTAATTAAAAGTTGTTGCAACTCAACAGTCAGTCACCATATATGAGCATTTAACTAAAATTTCCAAATTCTAAAATTTGCTTGGTATGTATTTTAATTTCATGTTAGAAATCTCAATTTTGAAGTGTGGATATGTAAAATGTGTGCTATTATGTAAACTTTCTCTGAAAATATTTCATCTACTTTTTGTAAAAGCTTGAGGGTTTTGATTTTGTTTGTTTGGTTTATTGTTGTGTGGAGCTCATTTTATGTCAAAAGAAACACATTAGACATGATTTAATTTTTGAGGGGTTAGTAAAGAAGGATGGTAGGGGTGGAGACAAAGAAGAAGATTCAAGTTTCCTACATACAAACAATATGCAGACATATGTGCCACTAGGAAATGCTTATTGCTACAGGGGGAAGTTACTGGGCAAATAAATTTTTGTGGCATAAAGCAAATAAAATTCAAGTTGAAATAGGCTGTGTTTATATTTTGTGTTTTAACTATTTTATTGTCAAGTAAAAGTTTACTTAAAGTAAATGACCTTATAAAACCTTGTTATGGTAGAGTATTGCAGTTATGGTCCCAGACTGATTGATGCCATCCTGTGTCCTCACTTTTGGGTCATGTCTTACTCCCCTGACTAATGGGCTTGGTCATATGACTTGCTTTGGCCAATGGAATATAATATGATATAATGGGATACACAATGCAAGCAGAGATTTAAAAACTGCTGATACCTTGGTGCTTGTGTTCTTGCTGCTGTTGCAATGAGTTTCCATGTGAAGAAGCCTGGGCTAGTCAACAGGAGTGAGCCATTGAGTTGAGGCCATCTTAGAGCAACAGCCCCCAGATGGTTGCAGATGCCTAAGGAAGCCTAGATAATACCAGAACCCTTCAGCTAGGTCCAGCTCAAATTATTAATGGATAACTGAGTAATTTAGTTTGGTTATTTTTATTCCCATGATAATTGCCACTTTTGAGTAATCACAGGACTCTGTCAGAGACAAATTAATTGTACTAATGTACTTGTGGTAAAGAAAGAATATCAGTATTTAGTTTAGCAGCAATATATGAAGAGTGAATAATTAAGCAAAGCAATGAAAGGCTAAATTCAGTAAGGTGCAAGTATTTACAACATATTTATTTTATCGTGGAAGTTCTTCAATAACACTGAACTTCTAAATAAGGGAAATTCTTAAAAACGAAATATCTATATTATGATTCTCTTTTGTAAATGTTTCTTACTTAAAAATACAGATATCATATATTTCATTTATTTTAGTCTCTTACATGACTAGTTAACATATAGAATTGCAGCACTGATTATTTAATTCACTATACTTTTTCATTCTCAGATTTTAAATGCATACTACATTTTACAGGCTTAATATTCTTGAATATTTGAGGCTATATGTGATATTTGCGGTAAGAATAAACAAACTAATAACTAAAAGAAATTGCAATTTCTTAATCCAGATAATTTTTGTATATACATGAAATCAATGAAAACCTAGAATGATTTATGGGCTTCACTAAGCAATTTTTATAGCACTTTGTAAATCCCCTCTTCCTTAAAGAAAACCTGCTTAATATTCAGGTTTCTTAATTTGATACTTTACTGAATATGTTACACATTTACTCACGTATAAAATATAACATTTAGCTAAAGCAGAGTTCAAGTCTACAAAACTGTAACTCTAGATTACGATTATTACATAGCCTTATAAACTAGGACATTTATTTATATGAAATCCAAGGTTCACATGCTGGCAAGTTTTACCTGGCTGAGTCACTATCACTCTTCTGCAACAGAAAAATACTGTGATATAACAACATAAATGCAAAGACATTGCAACGTATTCAGTTAATATCATTTCTGGATCAACAAAACATTCTTCAAAAAAAAAATACAGAAACTTTTATGAAGCTGGCCTAAGGCTTGTTAAAATATTATTTATACATACTGAAGGCAGATTTCATGAGATATTCAAGGGATTAAACAATATCCTTCAACAGAAAAATTAGATCTTGTTTGTTTTATTACATTTGTGTTAATGTTTCTTTATGTTTTCCCTGTTCTTGTGAGGACCGTGTGAGATGAAGTTGTGAGAAATGGATAGCTGTGAAACTGAGTGCCCAAGGTAAAAAAAAAAATAGAGCCAAGATAAGAAGTGAAGATGAATTCTAGAAGCTAGAAAAACATACATGTTAGAATTATATATTAGTATTGTCATGGGTGAACAATGAGCCAGAGCCAAATAAATATTCCCGAATCAGTTATGAAGAAGACAAAGAATTATCATTTGCTGAGTGCCTACTAAATTCTGGATACAATGTTGAGACTTAATTCAGATCACCTCCTTTAATTCTCACCACAACCTTGTGAAGTAGGTATTATCTTTTCCATTTTATCATTGAGGAAACTGAGGCACAGAAAAATTACATAACTTCCCTACGGTCATGCAATTTAAGTGGGTTGAATAGAATAGAAACCCTATCATGTCATAGTCCAAAGCCTGTGCTCTAAATCTGTAATTGGTGACAAGACAAGAGGAGACAGATTGCTGAGTTAAATTTCTGGCTTGGCCTCAGGATTATTACATTAGCATTTCCAGTCTTACAAACATTGTCTTTACTAATGGTCCACTCGTAAAAATGACCACTCCTGCTCCCATATCCCTGGCTCTGGTTTGTAAGTTACCTGCAGAGTCAGGGTTTCTCCAACCTAGTCTCTAGTAGGCTTGGATGATCTTATACAACCCATCTACATGTCAGGCATAAGTCTTAAAATAAATATTTATTGAGCTATCCCTGTGAAAGGAATTTTTATTCCCCTAGTCACTGCCTTGTAGGAGGTTAAATGTATAAGATATACAAATAGCTTAAGCATACGTGGTTCCCCAAGGACAAATCAAAATTTTCCACATTTCCTAGCCTGGCACATATGAACTAAAAAATATTTTTCACCTTAGTAACAGCAAGACCAATTAATCACCAGATTGACCCATGTTAAGGCCGAGCTAAGCCACAACTAAGGATAAATGGTGAGATGCAGGTAGTATGTCTAGCACAAAGCCTCAACATAGCAATGGCTTAATAAACACTCAATATTTCTCAATTTAATTTCTCAATATAATGTTGAGAAAAATATCTGAATAGCTCAGGGTCAAAAGCATATTGTTGAATAAAAGTAAAGACTGTAGCCGCCCCTGACGCAGGAAGGGTTAATAATCACTGGAAAAAGCTTGTCAACAAACTGTGACCCAGAGGTGAGAAGGCCAGTTAGCCAATGACGGGTAAGACCTTCAGGGGGAGGCAACCTAAGACAGGCATCGGCCGCCTGGGGGCACAGATGGAGAAACGATATCAATATCGGGAGCAGGAGGGACCGTTGCCTAAGAGACCTTGCCTGCTCCGAGATAAAAATATACGAGCACAGCAATAACATGATAATATCAAAACAGAAGCCAAGAGAGGGCTCCTTGAGAAATCACTAAGAATTCTTGGCATTTGCTAATTACTTCATCCAGAACACCTGTGTATGTTTACCAGACATAAGCTATGTATATATTGAAACACTGGTTATAATAAACTCAGAGTGGCCATCAGCCCTCTCTGCATCTATCCCGATGTGCACATTGGATTGCGACACCGACAAAGACTTAGGAAGAAAACATATGTAGATTACTCAATACCATTTCAGCATAAATGATTTTTTAAAACATGGTAGTCAAAACTCTTCACCTAAGGGAACCAAAACGTGTCACAAAAATAAGATTGACCCATATAATTAGTATGTTCTCAAATTTATATGAACAGCAGCGCTATTGGTTTCAGATCTCTCTGAAAATTACATTTGGCATAAACTGGGACAATATTACCAAACAAGATGATTAATCCCATTTTGAGAGTCATAGTATCTTGGAAGTGGGCAAGGACTTTTAAGAATCAGTCTTACACCAAATGTCTTTCAAGTTATCACCCAAAATTATTTGAATAGCCCTAATGTTGTGGAATTTTTCACCTTACAGCATAACTATTCTAATAATTTAGGCTTCTTCCCGATTATTGAGCCCAAATCTTTCTTCTACTGATTTCTATCTTTTGGTTCTAGTTCTATCTATACATGATAAACACTTGATCTTTTTCCTATGGTGACTCTTCAAACTCCAAAATAATCAGACTGTCTGTTGATAATGCTCCATTCTATCATTTATCACGTGACGACATTTCCAGGTTCTTCATTATACTAATTTCCCTTCTCTGAAAGTTCCACTTAAATTTGATACCCTGGTGTGAATAAGCACCACGGACGTGTATAACCAGTACCATAGATTATCTCCCAGGTCAATGATTCTCATACTCTCTGTAGTAAAATACCACTGGGCATTTCTCCTTTTCTTTATTGAGGCCCAAAGTTTTGTTTAAAAAAATTGTGAAGAAGTCGCAGAATATAAGCCCTGTTTATTATAATTAGATTCATCTAACATAAATTTACTCAGTTGCTTCCTTTCAGTTTCTTTCCTTATTTCATCATCAACCATCAACAAACAGTTGTGAACTGTAAGCAATTGAGGACCACGCTTTGAGTAGCACAGTCCCGAGTAATAAATGCTATACTTAAATTTATGTAGCCCATGCATGTATGAGTATTGAAAGTAACTGCTTTAGTTGAAACTCTGTCAACCAAATCCACATTAATATCTTTTCAGCTAAATTATTTCATCCAGGCCTGTATTATTGAATTTCTTTTGAAAACTTAAGTTCAGTAATTTTAATATACTAATATGACTGCAAAATGTCAATTGGCTATTGTCAACAATTCCTACCTTTAATTTCTAGTATATTTAATTTAATTTAATTTCTTTTTGAGGAAGATTAGCATTGAGCTAACTACTGCCAATCCTCCTCTTTTTGATGAGAAGGACTAGCCTTGACTAACATCCGTGCCCATCTTCCTCTACTTTATACATGGGACATCTACCACAGCATGGCATGCCAAGCAGTGCCATGTCCACACTGGGGATCCGAACTGGCGAATGCCAGGTGACCGAAGTGGAAAGCGCACACTTAACTGCTGCTCCACTGGGTCAGCCCCTAATTTTATTTTTATCATTACTAAAATAACACATCTTCAACATGGATAATATAAAAGATGCAAAAATATATAGTGTATAGAGAATAAAAGTAAAGCTAGCCATAATCTCACCACTTTAGCAAATTAGACCACTGCCTTTACAGTCAGAAAAAAACCTGAATTTAAATCTAGCTCCATAAATTACTATATACGGACCTTGAACAAAAAAATTGTTTGCCTAAGGTGCCTCATTTTAAGAAGAGATGATAAAAGCCTCTGTATAGTTATAGTTATGAGCATTAAATGAGATATTGTAAATTGTTTAACAAAAGGCAGGCAATATAGTAAACTCTCAAAAAAGTTTAATGTTATTAAACAGATATAAAATTATGCTGTTCACAATCTAGTGTTTGTTCTTCTATGTCTTATACAAAATTGAGATTTTACTGTATTTAATTTTTTATCTTATTGTTTTCACTTAACTTTACATTATGCAAATATGCCATCACCTTAAATTGTTTTTAAGAGATCATTCTAATGGCTTGATCGTTGTAAATTCTTGTTCTCCTCTCCAAAATATTAGGTTTCTTTGCTGCTTTTGTGCCTTCTGTGATTCTGAAAGATGGCTTTTGTAACTTCATCCAAATTATTGATAAAAATTGTTGAAAAAGAAGTAGTTCAGCTTGTAGTTCACCAGTAGAGATCTTCCTGTGTCATCGTTTCTCAAATTTAATCATTTTAAAGAGAAAAGTGTGTTTTTTCTGATAATATAAAGATATAACATAAGCATTTTCAAAATTATGTGGATCACAATTTTTTTCTGATAACGGCAGGTAATTTCAGGACTAAAATTTCCTACTTTTTTTGGCCCAAGTAGTGTATCTTTTATTATCTCAGACAGGGCTCAGAAAACTACGGCTTGTACTCCAAATCTAGCTCACTTATTACTTTTGTAAATAATGCTATATTTACATTAGTTTACTTGTTATCTATGGCAGCTTTTACACTAAAATGACAGAGTTGACTTGTTAATGACAGAGAGTTTAAAGACTGCAAAGTTGAAAATATTTACTCTCTGTCACTTTACAGAAAAAGTTTTCAATTCCTGCTCTTGGCAAATGAGAACAATAAAAGAAATGAACTTAATGGGCAAGTAATAATTTTATTGCAAGTGAAGACCAAAAATATCATCATAGTCTGAGGTTCAAATAAACTAATAGAAAAATTGGGCCACACTGAGGCTCAATGGCACATGCAAGTCAAAATCAGAAGATCTCGTTCCACAGCAGTCAGTAAAGCATTTATGATGTAAGGAATAAGACGGCGTCTAGAAGACACTACAATGTAATATTAATATTTATTCTACCTGGGGTTAATTTAGTTTGTTATATGTATAATTTAATGATTTTCATTAAACTTAGTACTTCCGGGGCCATTATTTCTTCAAATGTATTTTTCTATTTCTTTTACTTCCTTCTCTGCTGGAACTCTGATTAACGTACCATGAATACTACACATTGCCCCAGAAGCCATTTGAACGTCTAAAGTTCTGTGCACTTTTCTTTTTTCTTCTGTTCTTCAGTTTAGATAATTTCTATTGATCTACCTTCAAGGTTACTGATTCTTTCTCCTGCCAACTCACATTTACCGTTGAGTCCATCTGGTGAACTTTTCGTTCAACTATTGTGCTTTTCAACTCCAGATTTTGCATTTGGAAAGTAAGGCAAGGAACAAATTCTCTTCTAGAGTCTTCTGAGCAACCACCGCCTACAAACACCTTGATTTTGGACCTCTGGCCTCCAGAACTGTGAGAGAGTAATAATAATGAAGCAAATTAACCCCAATTTAGAATGAGAAGAGAAGAACAACAGCAAATGAAAATCCTGATGATAAACAACTCAGGACAACAATGATAATGCATAGCTAAAAGTGTTCTTTTTGAGCGTTTCAGGATTTCCAAATATCTACACATGAATTGATGTGGTTATCTATTACTGTGTAACAAACCACCTCAAACTTATTGGCATAAAACAGCAATCCTTTTATTCTACTCATGGAGTCTACGTCAGGAATTTGGACAGGGCCTGTATTCGTTTCCTAAGGCTGCTGTCCATTACCAGTGATTGCAAACGTGGACACTTAAAACAAGAGAAATTATTATTATTAGATTACTGGGTGGGACTGTTTGGTATCTCTACAATGTGTCATAGAATCTTTTGCGTATTTTAATTCATGATTTTCCACTTAGATTATAAGACGTATATATCATCACTTATTTGTGAAATATATGTTTTCATATTGCTGAAGCTGATATATATATATAAATTCTACCAATTAACTTCCACAATGGCACCTTATTTGTGGTGTGCTGCTTGCGAATTTTGCCGTCTAAATAAATTGCAACATACTATTAAAACAAATTACTGAGTAATTGTTAATTTTATAAGACTTTTATAATATTAAATCATGGGTATAGAGTCATGTTCTTCTCTCACAAACTAAATAAAGATTGTTCTTCCACTGAACGTGAGATAATTAGGAAATGTTTTCCTGGCTAAGTAAGCTCATGTAAAAAAAAGTTTAATTAGCTTTGCACTAGTTGCCTCCACATCCACTCATAAACTGACCAGAATTCCACTTAAGGGTAATATTATAGAGCATGTGATTCTTTCCTGTGTGTAAGCAATCTTTGTGAGATGCCTGGCATACATTAAAATGTATAAAGACTATCAATTTACTCATCTGTCAGCCTAATTACCCTTTAAAAAAGAATAGCAGGTTAATTTGAGAAGACTGGAACTTACTAAAGATGTTGGCTAATGTTTATTATTTTCTTTTCTAAGTACACTCAAACCATTTGCTTAATAATTCATTCTAAAGTGTTAACATAAATCAACACCAGGTCTTTAGTGCTCAGCTTCTGGAATCTATTTTACTCTCATTTGGAAAATCTTTATATTTGTCCAACTCTATCCTATGATACCATTTCAGAAATTTTAAATAGCAAATACAATGTCCATTTAACCAAGAATCAAAACAATAATGAAGAATGTCCTGTTATTTTTTGTAGTTTATAAATTCCACTGTTACCTGTTCTTATTAACTACTACTTTATAATATCCAAACTCCAAAATTAAATTCTCAGGGCTTTTTTTCTAAATATGACATGGACTTGAAAACATTACTCATTCATTTGACCACTTAATTCCTAACTTTCTACTGAATTACACACTCTTTGACACTAAAATTAAAAAAAAAAAATGGTTCTTTTTATCAAATAATATGTTATTCATTTTAAGACTTTCCTGCATCTGCTTGCACTGGGTCCAAATCATAGTCTAATTCTTGGTTACATTGACTACAAGTGTTGTATTCCTCTAGGTATTTCTGACTCAGTTTTGTACAATCGGGGAAAATAGTATAGAAAATTGACTTGTTTCATTTTCTGCTCATGTGTCCTCATTCTCATCCTTTAAATGGAGTTCAATAAAATTCTAAAAGATCTGCAAAAAAATAAGTGAAAATAAAATTAAAAAAGTAAATTCATAAATTTCTCTGGCTCTCTTTATGCTTTCAGTCTAAGAGAATGAGTTTAACAAGGTTGCTTCATTTATATACATATATATATATGAAAGAAAAGAAAAGGACTTTTAGAGGAACCAACCGTTTCTTTATATTCAATTTTAAACTGTTAAATATCTCTTTTCTGCCCAATACATTGACACTTCTGCTTCCCTTTTCTGTCTATGGAGGGGAATGTAACAGTTAAGGTGACTTCAGTTGCTATAATGCACAACATGCCTCAAACCAAACTTTAAAATGGTGTTCCTGTTAAGCAGGTGGCGCTCCTCAAAGTAGAAAATCAGCATCCATGCTCTTTCCATATTTTGGTTCCACCATATCCAACACATGGCTTCCAAGATTAGTGTGCACAGTTGTTTCAAGCCAACAGGATGGGAGAGAGTATGGAGGCTCTACCATTGAAGATTTATACGTCCATAGCTTGAAGTGGCACACATCACATTCACCAGCATTCCACCTGCTCATTCACACGGCAACTGCAAAGGAGGCGGAGAATGGCAGTTCAGGAGTATGCCGACGATGGAGAGTGAAGCCGACCTGAACAGCCAGCCAGCCCCTGACGCAGGAAGACGAATACTAAAGGCTGCAAGAAACAGTGGACAATATAGATACGAATCATCTTATACAACTCCACCTTATACGAGTTATTTAGATTTGTTACTGATTTCTCAAATGAGGCAAAAAGTTGATGACTCTCAAATTACACATTTGTTGTTAGGTCAAATTTTTGTATTAGTCAAAGGAATTATTTTCTAAGAAAATTCCAACTCCACATTCTTAGCAGTTACCAATATTCACAATTATAATAATATATAATGTAAACAATGGAAAATCTAAAAATGTTAAATGTAGTGAGGGAGGCCACATTTGTCTCCTTTGATCACTGATGTACCTTAATTGCCTAGAAGAGTATCGCAGAGTTGCCACTCGGTAAATAATGTTTGAATGGTTTAAATGAATGAATTTTCTAAGTACTTTTTCATATACGAGAAGACATAGTGCTCTAACTCTGAATTGGTTTATAGTACTGCTTGAATATGGTAATTGAGGAGACAAGCTGTAGTTTTTTTCAACTGACTTTTACATGCCTGAAAAATGTGTTTTTATACAGTGTTATAACCTTGGACCCATTCTCTTTTTTTAAGCAGAAGAAAATGGCTTACCTATCAAAAACCTTGATATTCATTCTTTCAATACTTGAAAATTGACAGATTCACGAAATGGCATTCAATGGCTCTTTCTCATGTCTTACGAAATAGATAACAGCCATATTTCTTTGAATGCTTGTTTTAAAGATTTTTTTCTATGTCAGATTTCAATTAAGTTCCATATGATTTACTCTGCAACACGGGCTTACAAAAATCTATAGAAGAACAAAATTTTCCCCTACTATATTCATGATAAAAACTATACTCATGGCCAAAGTTGAAGAACTTTTTCTTCCCTAGTTTTTATCCATCTCTATACATATGTGTCCCTTTACCCCTTTTGCTGAGAACTTTTTTTTAAATAAGCACAGAATGGTACCAAAAGACATTTAATACATATTAAGTTGATAAGCATATTGCACAACTATATGTATAAGCCACACTTGTTTGTCAAAAAGTTAAACATAGAATTACATATGACCCAGCAATTCCACTCTTCCTTATATACCTGAAAGAATTGAAAACAGGTGCTAAACAAAGACATGTACACAATTCATAACAACACTATTCATAATAGCCAAGAAAAGCAGAACCAGCCCAAATGTCCATCAATCAATGAATAGATAAACAAATTGTGGTATATACATGCAATAGAATATTATTCCACCTTGAAAAAGAATGAAATATTGATACGTGTTATACTATGGATGAATCTTGAGAACATTATGCTAAATAAAATAAGCTGGACACACAAGGTTAAGTATTGTATGATTCCACTGATATGAAATATCTAAAACAAGTAAACCCATAGAGCTAGAATGCATATTAGTGGTTGCCAGGGGCTGCAGGGAGAGGAGATTGGGGAGAATGTGCCTAATGTCTGTTGGGTTTTGTTTTGGAGTGATGGGAACTCCAGGATTTTGGAACTATGTGGAAGTGGTTTTTGTACAACATTGTGAATGTACTAAATGCCATTGAAATTGCTCACCTTAAAATGGTTACTTTTATGTTATGTAAATTTCACCTGAATAAATAAAATGTCACTCGTTTAAAAATTTGTTACCATATCTATATGTAAATCTATATGTTAATATATGCATAGGGAAAAAATCCAGAGAAATTCATGCAAAATTTTAATAAGGGTTATCACTGGATTTAGCATTATGGAATTTTTTCTCTTTCTGAATTATTATTTCTGTAATTTTATAAAGAGCATATATTGCTTTTGTCACACCCAAAAATTCATATATAATGATGATACACGCCTACATTGTTTTTTGTGTGTGTGTAAGATTAGCCCTGGACTAACTGCTGCCAATCCTCCTCTTTTTGCTGAGGAAGACTGGCCCTGAGCTAACATCCGTGCCCATCTTCCTCTACTTAATATTTGGGACGCCTACCAAAGCATGGTGTGCCAAGCAATGCCATGTCTGCACCCAGGATCTGAACTGGCGAACCCTGGGCTGGTGAAGTGTAACGTGCGAACTTAACCGCTGCGCCACTGGGCTGGCCCCCATACATTTTAATATTGGACTGAGACATATGTTAGGTAGACTAGTTTTTACTATTTTTTAAATGTGCATTTTATTTTATTTGAGGTTGTTGAGAGTAACATATTTCATCTTACATGGAGTTTATAATGAATGACTAGGAAGTGGAACTGGAAATGAGTATAAAACTTATGACTATCTATATAGAACAATTCTATATCAAATGGAGTTTGTATACAGTTTCCTCTAGTTATGCAGTAAAACTATATATACAGTAAATTTTACAGTAAAATGCATATATAGTAAATCATGTGTATCCTTGAAAACGATAATAGTATAACCTTGACATTCTTGAGGTTCATAGCCAAAGACCGAGATTTACAAACATGACTATATTAACTCTTTCCTTTGGGAAGCATTTTTTTCCATAAAGATATAGAGATTTTATAAATTCAATAAAATAACTGCATACTTAATTCAAGAATAGCCTTTGAGACGCAGATGTTGGGCTGTGGACTAGGATTACTGTGGTAGAAAGATGGTCTCCCAAAGATGTCCCGTCCACATCTATGAAACCTGTGAATATGATGAGATTTCACTCCCATAATTATGTCATGTTATATGGCACAGTTGACCTTAAATAGGGAGATTATCTAGTAAGTTTTATCTAATCATGTGAGCCATTTTTAAAAAAAGAGTTTTCTCCAAGAAGCAACAGAAGGGGAAGTCTGAGAGTTCAAAGCATGAGAAGGATTTGCCACACCACTGTTGACTTTAAAGATGGGGAGGGCCCCATGCAAGGAGTGAACAGTGGTTCAAGAAGCTGAGAACCACAGTTCAGCAACCTACAAAGAAATGGGAATCTTAGTCCCACAACCGCAAGGAACTGAATTCTGCCACTAACAGCAATGACCTTGAAGAGGATCCTGAGCTCCTGATCAAAACATAGTTGGATAATAACTCAATTTTGGCCTTGTGTGACCCTAAGTAAAGAACCCAGCCACGCCATCCCAGACGTCTGATTTACGGAACTATGAGATAGCAAATGGATGTTGTTTCAAGCTGCTAAATCTGTGGTAATTTGTTATGCAGCAGCAGAAACCTAAGAAACCACACATGGTGAGAAAACTGCAGTTCAAATATTGCCACAGAAAATGTGCAACCATGTACCTAACTCAGCGTCTCTGCCAATAATGTCATTAAATGATTTGCAAAGGAAAAGGTAGATTCCTATCCTCTGGGACAACAGCAAGGTATGACCAATGTCATGGTAACTATCTCAGGATGATATCAGGAAAATCCAACAATTAATGAATGAGATCTATGGGAAAAAAATCCAGGGAAATAGACACATGGCCGGAGTGCTTTTTCACCCACAGTCAATGAGTGAATTAGAATACCTGTCTAAAACTAGTACTTACACAACTTTACCATAGAATATGATCAGAAGGGCCCAAAAGAATGGGGTGCGAGAACATAGAATTTGACAACGTGTGTATGTCAGGTATAGCCCAAGTGGATTTGGAGGAACAACCCTGGACTTCTGATCCCTGGTGAAATGCCCTTTATGGAGGATCAGTGAGGACTCACCAGGCCTCACAACGGCATGGACGACATATTCTTCAAACTGGTGCACCGCCTTTTCCTCTGCTCCCTTGCACATCTAGACTTTCTACTCTGATGTGTGTAAGGCGTGCATATAGTAAAAGTCCCAAGAATTTTGATCACTAGAAAAAAGTATCCTCAATTTTAATTAATATTCTGAACTTGATTAATATGAGTCAGTCATATAAGTTCAACTAATTCTGGGTGCCTTAGAAAATTGAATTTCTGAAGCTATGGGACATACCCTGAACTAAGCTGATCACCCTTGATTATTATCACACTACAAGATGTTCTTAGGCAGCCAGCCAGGTGCTCATATGATTCCCTTTATCATATCACTTGTGTTATAAATGCAACAGCTCATTTTTAAGACTTGTTAATATGCAAAATACCATAAAAAGACCAAATAGCATAATGAAGCCTTATGGACACAGTTTCCAGTAGTGTCAATTATAAACTCATGGCCAGGCTCATTTTATATATACCCCCACCCACTTTATCATCTCCCAACACACACACACACACACGCAGGTTTGTTTTGAAACTAATCTTAGACATTCTATAGTTTCATTAGTCAATTTTTTAGTACACACCAATAAAAGATAAAGACATTAAAAAAAATAATATCCCTGTCATACCTAAAATAATGACATAATTTCTTAAAATGATCACATATTTATTAGGTGCTTATATTTCTCAATCTGATTTTTTTTTTCCTTTTTAAGTTGGTTTGTTTGAATCAGGATCCAACAAGATACAGACATTGCATATAGAACTTTTAAGCTTCTCAGGTAGGAACACTGTGAGGGCTATGTTATCCCCTAACAGAGGCCAGTGCATATTACACTTGTCTCCAATAATCCATTTATCCAACTTGGAATCAGATACACATAGAAAATTTGCATTGCAAAAATAAGCACAATAAGGGGAAGTTACTCTCTCCCAACTTGGTGGTTTCAGTGCTTTCACACTCAAAATGGATTTGGTAGCATTATCCTTTAACATGTTAATACAAAGTGTGATAACTTTTTCAGCTAGATACGCTCTGTTTCAGTAAAACTCAAAATGCCATTTTAACCTATGCTTTCTGGAAGAGTGCCAGGAATTACGATGATCAAACTGTTTCCTTATTTCTGAAGCAAATGACTTGCAAAGATTTTCTGAAATTTGACCACAGCTTTCCACCTCCCAGACCAAAATTTTGGTACAAGTTACCACTATCTGTTTTCACGATTGCTCATTTTCCTACTAATCGGTCTCCCTAAATCTGGCCTTGCTCTCCTGTAATTTGGCTTCAAAAGAGTAATTCTATTAACACATTATATGATCATATCTATCTTCTGTACAAAACCCTCCAATGTCTCCCATCCCACTCCCAGTGAAATCCAAAGTCCTTACCGTGACTTCTGAAATTTGACACAATGTGGTTCCCTGGTATCTCTCTAATGTCACCTTCCACTACTCACCTACACTTCATTTCCTCCAGCCACAATAGCCTTGGGCTGTTTGGGAGCATTTGAGGATTTGGCAGTAGTTTTTTAAACTTCAGCCCACAAGGCCTCTTTCTTCCCTACTGGAGCAGCCTCCACAAGCCACTGCCCTGCCACCAGTCACATGACTGCAGCAGAGCGTGAGTCATCATTCTATGGCTTTGTCTGTCATTAAGAATTGACAGGTACAACAAAGGAGCCACTCTGGGCAACTTCTCCACATGCCTCACAACTCATTTATCACCAATTATCTTACTTAAACTTCAGGATACATCTGAAAGCCTTCCAATTCTCTTCACCTCCCCTACTAACCATGATTATCTTTCAACTCAATTGCTGAGTTGGTGTCTCCCTGATCTCTGTGAAATCCCTCTGACCTGTCGCAAACTCTTCTCCACACAAAGAATTCCTACAGAATAAATTGAGTCATGTCACCCCTCTCTTAAGACCATGTAATGATTTCACCTTATTCTGAGAATAGAATTCAGACTATTCATCTGACCTACAGGACTCTGTTGGACCAGACCATTGCCTGTCTCGTGAAGCTCTTGCACTATTCTTGTCTTCACTCACTAGAGGAGTGAAACTCAACTTCCTCCCATTCTTTAACCACAAATTTCCTTGTCAGAAGCTGTCTCCTGTCTCAAATCCTTTACCTCTACCTCTTTACCAGCCTGTTCCTTCTAATTCTTCACACATTACTCTTATCACTTATCTTTAATAGCATTTATCACAATATGGTATTGTACGTATACTATGATATGCATTTTTAATATGTCTTCTCACTCTGCCCTAAAATCCATTAAGCTCCATGAGAGTGGGGATCAGACCTTTATTCACAATGTACTTAATTTCACAAAAAGTCTACTCAATAAACATTTGTTAAAGGAATAAGAGAATGCATCCATGCATCCATGCAAGAATGAAAAACTAAACAGCTTTTTTACTTAATCAACTAAATCAGACACTTTGCACAATCCTAGCCATCAGGATTCATATAGAAAGATAAAATGATAAGCATATGTCTCATGGCATGTTTACTCTTACAATTGGAAAAAAGAAGCGAGCATCGAGCATTTGACTTGGCTCCAAGTCAAAACTAGGAAGGTGAACCAGAAACTCTATGGCCCTGCTCAAAAGTTGTTTCTGAGGTTTGAGTGAGAAGGGCTGAAGGAATCTGCATTTTGTTGATGGTTTACTGAGCAGAGTTAAAGCCATGTATCTCTCTGGGTTGGAAAAGAGGTTTGTAGAAACCCTCTGACCCAAATGAAGCTTCATTCCCACAGTTCAACTAAGTAATTAATATGTACATTTAAAACCTGCCCCACCAGAAATAATTTTCTAGCAACCCATGTGTGGCAAAGATGGCTGCAAAAATATCTTCTACCCCAATGCTCTTCTGCAGTATGACCTTACCAGTCCCTCATTAGGAGAGGGAGTCTAATTTCCTTGAATGTCAACTGGCTCCACTGACTCACCTGTATCCAATAAAATGGGAAGGAAGTAACTCAAGTGACTTCTGAGGCTAGGCCCAAAGAAGCCTGTGCCCCACAAAGCCCTATGTGGTTTAGTTCCCTGTACATCATCTTGGTTTGCTGGCACACTTGGAACACTATGTGCCAATTGTTCCCTTGCAGGATGCTCCCTTTCAGAACCCAGACACCATTCTGTGAGAAGTCCAGGTCACATGGAAAGCCTGTATATAAGCACTCCGGTACAGTCCTAGCTGAGTCCAGCCTTTGAGTCACCCCAGGCCAGCCACCAGATATGTGAGTGAAGAAACTTTCAGATGATTCCAGCCCCAAGTCATTCACGTCTCCCCAGCCATTCTAGTCTCTCCAACAGAGGCCTCAAACTTCATTCTATCTCCACAGTGCCCTGTCCAAATTCCTGACAGACAAATCCATAGGCATAGTAAAATTATTGTGGCTTTATGTCACTAAGTATAGACTGGTTTCCAACACAGGAATAGATAGCCAGAACACCAGAGTTGCCAAAACAACCTGTAGAGGAACTTTCTGGTACCATATAAAAACTAATATACTGCAAGCATGCTATGCAGGCATATGTCTTCATCATGACATCATCTCTAACAGGGAATTAGATTCAATCTTAAAGTTAAATTAGTCAGAAATGATTTGTGTATACATTAATAAACTGGACAATTAATTATATAGCCATTAAAATAGTATGAAATGCAGATAGCAATCAGGAAAATGTGTATGCTCTAGGTATGCTTTAAGGTTAAGATAAAAATAAAAAGAAAAATATCAAATGGTGTAAAAATAAGTATGTACGTGTTAAAAAAAATGTATACTGTAGACAGTATGGAAAAGCAGCCCACAAAAGAGAAAGGTCTTGCTGACATTAAGCATCTAGAGTGCGAGTGATGATGCACCAGATTGGCTTGAATATTTTGTACAGTTACTTTTCCTATAAAAGTGTATATAATGTACAGATAGTCCCACATCTCATGGGTAGTTAGAGAATCATTCCTTCCAAATTGGGTGGGGCAGCAGGAGAAGAAATGAAGAGAGGTTCTCTCTTTTGTATCTTGAAGGATGTGACTGCTTCTGCTCTACTGGATATGAGAGAGTTATTTCTGTTTGGTTCTGCAGCACACACAGCTAAATTCATTCCATGGTTGGATTTAGGTCATAGACATACACTCTTTCTTGAGTAAAGTTCAGAAATGGACCTTTAGGTCAACTTTAGCTTATGTTTTCTTGTTATGTACTTGACTAGTTAAGAAGGCAAAAGCTGTTTTTGGTTTTGTTGTTGTTAGTGTTTTTCTACCCCCGAAAACAAAGGCCAAAAAGAAATAAAAGATGCTACCTAAGAAGCTATGTTTACAGAATTCTAAGGAAAGTTCTCCTGGGTGTCCTACCAAAGACAATTTAGAAACACAGAAAATCTAAAGTTTATGTTTAAAGCTCTGTGGAGTTTGATGTTTTTCTGGTTTGGATCTAGGTGGAAATGTTAATATCTCACCAATGCTTACTAAAATATGATTCTTCTCTCAGGCTCAGAATAGAAAACAACAACTGGAAAGCAGTAACGCACATGTGCCACAGATGTGCAGGGAAAAGCAGGCTAGGATAAAAACATGACCAGTATAGATTAAGAAATAGAACCTTATTTCCATGGATAAAAGATGCTCCATGCACAAAAATGTATTCAAAGTGTTAAAATTTAAAACGTCTTTATTTTTAAATCACCTTAGGATTATAAATCTGTACTTAATATATAAGTATGAAAGTGGATTTGGGGAGAGCAAGGAGACTTAGAATGCAATTGACATCCCAGTTTGTGTTATTGTTCTCACTTCTTTTACAAGATGGTCACGTCACATAAACACAAAAATATTCATGGAATCTTTCATTTTAAATTCCTCCTATGTCTCAATGATTTCCTATAATAATCAATGCATCTTCTACTGAAGGAAGACTATGAGTTCTGTGATTTAATGCATTTGTCTTTTCAAGTAGTGTTTACAAAGCCAAAGTTGATTCTTTGTTGTTCTGCTGGGCATAACAGCTTTTTATTTTTCAGAACTTGTCTGCAAGTCCTGCTCTGTATCTGTCAGTTTTTGTATCTGACATGTCTAATAATCACTTGCAGAGTTTATATTGAACTAAATTTAAATATCAGAGTTTATGAGGCTGAGCTCACACAGTCTCATTCTCATAGATTAGAAGCTGCTGGCACCAAGATAACTTTGCAAGTAAATACCAACAGTCTGATTCAACCTGATATTTGCCAGGAAAACATTTCTGATCGAGAATCCTCTGCTAGTACTTTGAATACCATCATCTGGCAAGACTTGCAAGTGAACCCTTGAGACAGAAGAGGCAGAACAAGCCACTCTCTGAAGTAGGTCCAGGCTATTTCTCATCCTGAACTGTGTGCCCTCCAGGTCTGACCTAAAGCCACTAGATGGAAGAGGATGCCAATCTTGAGAGAGGGGATCAGCTTCAAATATGGGCATCAGACAGGTGTATAACATAGTGGTCATGAGAAACTGCATGTGGCTTGTTGGCTCCCACAACAGCCCCTTCCCATGGTGCCGTAAAAGAGTTGACGAGCTAAAGAAGGCACTTAGAACTGAATTGATAGCTAAAAATTCTATTTACGATTTCATAGTATAATATGCCATACCCAACTTTATAATAAGTAGAGATTCTATATCCATGACCATCTCCACTCTTAACATTCAAGAGTTAATCCCTTCATTTTATTATAGCACCAAAGTCTTGAAAGTCATCAAAAAGTAATTGAGCTAAAAGGAAAAAACAAGTAAAATAACTTAGAATTGTAGAGGGAAATTACCATTATAAACAAAAAACCTGTTATTTTATGTCAATAGCATTGCTAATCAAATAACATATCTCTAGGATCACATCAGATTTTCTCCATTTCCTGTATCAAATTTCATTTGTAGAGTATACTGAATTAGCCGTGTCTTGTCCAAAATACTCAGTGCATAAATGTGAGTACTGAAATCCCACATATGTATGTAAAGTATAACTAGTTGTGCTTAAACTTTACAATTCAACTAACATATATTTAACTTTTGTAATACACATTTGTTTCAATTCCACAATTTCTGTATGGAATTCAGAGACTTGAATGACAAAAAGGGTAAAATAGATGACCATTTACATCACATTTCACCAAGATTTATGAGAAATACTATTTTCTTATCATTATTCCATATATAATCAGAAAATTTTAAAATTATCTCTATAATAACCCCCAAAAGGTCATTAGTTATAAAAACAATAGTAATGTAAAGGATTTGTTCTATATGAGGCTCTTACTTCCCTAAGCTATTTTTTTTCCTTGAGTGCCCAAAAGACATTTAGTAGATGACATTTAGTCACACTCCTTTCCTGGGAAATCTGGGACCCAGTTTCTAAGGTGGAGCTGTAGAGCACCTGCCTGAGCCAGGCCCTGCTCTACATATGTCACAAAAGTAAAAATATTTACCAGATTCAGAGAAAAGTTAAATTCTCTGGTAATTTTTTCTGGTTTGGAAATGACAATAGCCTCTGACTTTTTTTTAGTTTTATACAGTTTACAAAGCTCTTTTATATGGACTATTTTATTTTCCCCTTACGTTCTTTGAGTGAACTGTTTTCCAGGGCTCTTTATTTGCCACATTTTCTACATGGACAAACAGAAGCTCAGGAGAGTTACGCTCTCACAGTCATGTGATTCATAACCAGTAGAGCTGATGAAACAGATTTGATATTAAGCAAATGCCTGCTGTAGGTTAAACAATATGGTTGTCATTGTTGACCTCTGCCTCATACACTGAAAAAGAGATCCATAAAAATAGGTTTTCCAATTCTGCACGTGCCACCTGAATTCTCATCTTGCCCTAACAGCTGGCATCTAAGTTAAAAAGATAATGCAGTATTTAAAAGGGCTTAAAATTAGTAACTGGAAGAAACCTAACAACATTATAATACAAATTTCAGCAAAGTGAAAAAAGAAAAAGCTAAAGCTCATACTCGCAGTTAATGGCTTTAGTTCCACGGACAGAGGAAAATCCATAAGAAATTATTTTAAATGCTGACTTAGGCATACTTGAAAAATCAATAAAAGCATTTAATTTTCAGGAGTAGGGGATATTTTGATATCAGCTTCATTACTTCTACAGATTTAAATGTGCAAGATTTTTTGGAAGAAATGACATTTCATTATGACAAAGTTTCCCTCTGCTCCAACAATATGCTGAGTGCCATGATACATAGATGTTGAGCACTTGTGGAGAGTCGCAAACAAATAATGCCTTTAAAGGGAAATCTCATTTCTAGGAAAAGGAGATATTTCTTATTCAAGAACAGACTTTCCACAGGAGGCTTGTTAGTCCTGTTTTAATCTACATTATTCTGGTTAAAATATCCAATTTGCTCTTTTTTGTGTGATTATCATCATTTCTATGGTGTCATTAGCCATGGTAATAGTAATTAGGGACAGCACTTGAAAACTCATAGCAATTCCAGTTAAACCATGTAGACTTTATGCTTAACAACTCTAAAGATAACGAGGAAGGCGTGCAAAACATAATACAAAAATGAATAAAAACAGTAATCAACCCAATAGGATAAATACATCTGACTGCTCATACAGATGGACATAAGAACACAAATACATGAAATATCTGGAATTGTTGAACAAGTTAATTTAGAATTTTTTAGTCACTTAACTGCAAATGTTCTAATGCAGATTGCTACAGCATGATCTTCAAGTTCCTGATTTAAATACTAATTAGTTGTTTGCAATTAGTCCATTAATAAGCTTATAAACCTGAGTATTTTCCTTATTTTCATTAAGTATTGGTGTTAAAACAGTATAAACATGTAAAAAGCGTAAAAAAACGTAGTGCTTATATTATTAAACAATTCAAATTAAAATTGGTGGCTCAGTCTTGGGAAGTAGAGAATTATTCTGCATTAGCAGAAAGACAGAGGTGCAAATTACACTGAAAATATCTGTTCATTTGGCACCCCTTCCTCAATCATTTTTTGGTAGTCAGGGAGCAGAATTATCCATCATATTGTTGGTCTGGCATCGACTGACCTTGAGCATCTACCACCTATGAAGGTCTTAACCTTTGTATTTATCTCTTACTCTGATTCCACCTAGAGCTAACCATTAAAGAAAGTTATTCCTTACTTTCATAATGTTTAAGATTATTAGCATTATTCATGTTTAACAAATTTTCCTGTCTTTGGCTCATATTCTGCATGTTTCAGGCACGTGGTATGAAAATCAACCTTTGGAAATGTTGGATCACAGAATCATTAACACACTTGGGCTCAAACATTCTACCAGTGGCTTTGGCTTGAGAAAGTGTCCACAGGGAGCTTCTGTGATAACAGAAAGAGCAAGAGAGCTCCTTGAAGCTGCATAAAGTTAGGTCTATCTCCTGTCCCAGCTGGTTTCTATACCAGAGACAAAGATTACTATTTGATATTTAGACCCTGTGCTTTCCTCATACCCCCATCTCTTGGTGGTGACATGATTGGCCAGAAGGAGGTTAAACAGTTGCATTAATTATTTAAAGATGGGCCCCAGATAGTCTAGATTATATTAATGCCACTTCTTCTCATGAGCTCTGTAGCTATTATTGAGGAAATCAGCTGAGCTTCATTTAAGAAGGATGACATGTCCATAAGATGCTGAAGACGTGGTTAAATGACTTAGATGAATCTCAAGTTCACTTCTTTTTTTTTTTTTGAGGAGGAGGATTAGCCCTGAGCTAACATCTGCCTACTATCCTCCTCTTTTTGCTGAGGAAGACTGGCCCTGAGCTAACATCTATGCTCATCTTCCTCTGCTTTGTATGTGGGATGCCACCACAGCATGGCCTGACAAGCGGTGCATAGGTCCTTACCGGGGATCTGAACCTGCGAACCCCAGTCTGCTGAAGCAGAACGTGAGAACTTAACCATTGCACCACGGGGCCAGCCCCTCAAGTTCACTTCTCATGTTAATTGCCAAGTGAGCAGCAAATTCTGAATAGTTATACATGCTCTATGTAACATAATCAGTGCTGTATGGAGAATGAAACTTCTTTTCTCATCGTTGTGACTGCTTATTTCCTCAACTGAAAGCTGTATGAGTATATAACTCTTACATGTATCATGTGCTCACTCGATAGCTAATAGTTAGTATTTTTATTAGGTCTCTGTAGACAAGGCCTTTATGGGAAAATGACATTTAAGCTAAGCTCTGAGAATGAGGAGGAATTAAGCTTAGCTTAGCAAGCAGAGGGCGTATTAAATGTAAAATTCAACAAACTAGAACAAACAATAGTAGAAGCTGTTAACATCAAATCCAAGTTTAAACCATCAGCCAGAGAGCATATTGAAGCACACAGCTGATGCAGGAAGTGTGATATATCACCCTCGACCAAATGGTGGTTTAATTTTTAATTACATTAAATTACCACAAATATTTAATTAGACACAGGTGGTAACGTAGCACCCCTTTGTGTTTCTCGGTTCCAACACATTATGTGTGTGTTTTGGTCTGCAGTCTATATGTACATATACATATTCATAGAATGCTACTGAGTATAGATTTAACAGTCTGAAAGAAAGCTTTCCAAGAAAGAAAACACTCTGATATTTGATAAACAACTCCCTGATTCACAGTTTCCAGTCCTGTGTGCAGACCAGCTGTGCTGTTAGTTATAATTTCTGGCATGTGTATAAATTTTAGCTTTATTTCATCCCCAGAAATTCTCTACTTGCCCAGATAAGTTCAAAAATATATGTTTTGAATTCTGGAAAGATGGCAATGGTGGCAGTTTTCGAATCTCCCTGCATCTCCCATAAAAATGGACAGAACAACTAAAATAGAAAAATCAAAACCCACAGACAGTACCATGAAAAAGTGGTGAAAATGTACCTGCAATCCCACAACCCCAAATATAAGCAGGTTTGGACAAACCATGATAACTAAAAGACCTGTGTGGTAGCAGCAGCCATGCAGGAGGAGGCAAAGGGAAGGGAGGGGGAAGCAAGAGGACCTCAAAGAGTCAATAGGTACAAAGAGGAAAAAGCAAGTTGGTGTGAGAACCTCAGCTGAAACTACAATTAAGGAGTAATTTCAAGGGGTCCATTGCAATGTCTGAAGAAGTTGGAGCCATCAGGATGTTGTGAGCTTTCAACAGCCTGAAAATCCCCTCTAGACTAAAGCCCCACATTAGGAGTCAGCTTGAAACAGAATTCAAATAGAGCATGACCTCAAAATATGTGTGAATAAAAGAGAAGATCTGAAAGAGTACAGGAGGGAAACAGTGTCTGGAGATCTGAGAAAACAAGAGGCCACGTATCTGAACATTATACAGCAACAACAGATTGGGAACCACATCTTTCCTGCTTATCCTTGTGGCTCCAACACCTAACATAATTCGTATCAGATATGGAAATTGAGGTAAAAACTAAAGTGGTTTATAATAATGACAATTATGATGCCCTTTTATCATATATAATGTACTTTCACACTCTTAACTTCTGCCCATAAAAGAAATTATCTATCCCAATATTTGAATAACATTTTTAAACTTAAAACATATATTTTTATAAGGTAGAAGATATGAACTTGGATTTAATTGAGTGTAGCATAGAAAAGCAGTACAGATTTATTATTTCCTTTGTATTCAGAACTGAACCTGTGTTTGTGGGAAGTTTCAACTAAATAATTAATCAGTTGAACATAATAGAGAGAAATTTCACTCTAGCACTGATGCAAGGTCACAGTCTACAAAAGGGATAGATGAAATATCCTATGCCTTTGCAATAGACCTAAAGGATATTCCAAAGCAAATATTGCAGAAAATATTCCACACCAAAATTCTTACTGGAAAGAACTTGTTTAATTTATTCTAAAAATCTCCCGATATGGAGAGGCCCAGAGTCTTCTAGAGCTTCAGTCAGGTTTCAACAATCCCTTATACATGGGTTGAATCTAATAATCCCAAAGTTTCAGACACCCTTCTGATATACAATCATTTTATCCTGCAGTTATTACTCAAAGAAGTGGTTGAATTGGCAGCAGAGAATTTAATTTCTCAAGTTACTGTTATTTTATTGGACTAAAGGTAGCAGTGATTGTACTAAATAGATTTTTTAAAAAGCTCTTTTCTGAGTATCCTTCTCTTGTAGCCACGCTATTACTTTCATAGAATTTTAGTGCAATGCTTGGATTGTAATAGCCTTTAGACACCTGTGCATTGTAGTGCAAGATGTAGTACATAATTATTTGTGACACACCTCAAATGCCAATTTGCTAGACCACAGAATGCTCCCTGGGCTCAATAAATCTTTACAAACCCATCTAAAGTGGCTGTGCTACACTCTTCTCCCCCTTCCCCCATTCATTTTGTGCAGTAGATTCTATGAAGTGACTATTATATTATGGTTTCTATTAATTGGAAAGTATTGCTAATATTTTATGACAGTTGAAGAAATATTATAGAGTATTCTTCCGTTTATTCAGTTGTCACAGTAATTATACTATCAATTTATTATTATCATTTTATATTTGGGTAGCACTTTACAAATTTCACATACACAGATGTGCTTTGTGTTTGTTTAATCTTCTCAAAATCTCTGTGGGGTAGAGAGAGCAGGAGGCATACATATTTCATAAAAGAAGAAGCAACGGCAGAAAACTTTCATGATTTACCCACGGTCATACTGACAGTAAATGGTGGAAGCTGAATCTGAACCTACATCTGCTGCTACTTCCTCAAGAAAAATGAAATTAGTCACATTGATTGTTAGATGACCCCTTTAGTGTGGATATTTTAATTTAGTTGTGATACAGTTTACTCGTATGGAAGGCTTAAGAAGGAAGACCAGTTAAGAAATTATTGCAATAATCCAGGAAAGAAACCATGATGATTTGAATGAGAGCGATAGTGATGGAGAAGTTTCTATAAATGTTTGCAAACTAAAGCCAACAGGATTTTCTGATAAGAGGAATAAAGAAGACAGGATAATATCATAATGTTGGGTCTAACCAACCAAAAGAATGTGGTTGCCTTTTGTTTAGATGGAGAAGGCTGTGAGAGGAACACGTTTTGGATGTCAAGATTCAAGAGCTTAGTTTTGAGCTGGTTAAGTTTGAGATGTCTTGAGACATCCAACTGAGTATATTGAATAGGTGGATGGATGAGTGAGTTTGAAGTTTGAGTGAGATGTCTGGGCTGGAGATATGCTTTGAGATTCATAAATGTATAGATTCTGTTTAAAACGATGAGTCTGGATGAAGGTTATGAAAATGGCATGGTTTCCTAAAATCCAGATGAAGAAAGTGTTTCAAAAAAAGTATGAGTGATCGTTTGTGTTAAAGACTGCTAGCATGTTGAGTACATCAAAGGCCTGGAATTGAACACAGAGAAGTCCTTCCTGTGCTTGACAAGGGCTACTTTGATGGAGTAGTGGGTACCAAAGACTGCAGTGATTTCCAGAGAGAAGGAGAAGAGAAGTGAAATGAGCGATTACAGAAATTTCTTTAGAGGTGTTTTGCTGAAAGAAAAATTGGGTAGAAACTGGAGGAAAATTAGGGAGACTTTTTTTTCCTTTTTTTAAACTAAGAAAAATAACAGTATAATTGTATACTGGTAGATAATCTACTGGTACAGGAAAAAATGATGCTGCAAGAAAGAGGAGAGTTAATTGTTAAAGCAAAGTCTAACAGGCAAAAGGAAATGGAATCCACTATGAAATAAAACGGGTGCTATTGGGTAAGAACATGCACTGTTTATCAATAGTGGTAGGAGAGGAGTCAAAGAATCTGAATACAGATGTAGATAGGTTGATATGTGTAATGGTAAGAGCCTATGGAAATTCTCTTCTAATTGCTTCTATTTTTATCAATGAAATAGGAAGCAAGAATGTTATCTAAGAATGAGGATGCCAGAACCATACTATTTCAATTACAATAACTTCATGGTCTATTTCTCCAATGTTTTTATCTTTTCCACAAATTTCTTTTTCTATTTTCTAACCCCAGTTCTTGGCCATTTTCATACATTATTCTTTCAGATGAGCTGCAGTATTAGCTTTTCAGGTTCTAACAACAACAAAATAGTGTTGATTGAAATTAAGTGTATGAATTTGGACATAATCGGTATGTTAACAATATGTCTTTCTAGAAAACTGGCAGGCCTCTCTATTTATTCATCTTCTTTTATATCTTCTGATAAATCCAGTTGTTAGTCTTATTTGTTTGTTGTCAAGTTCAATCTTGGGTGTTTGATGTTTTTTTCTTTTTTTTGAATGTGAACTATCCTCCTCTTATCCCATCCCACAGCGCTTAAAACTAAACTGTTTGTTACTTATATGAAGGAAAGCTAATTCAATTTCTGCCAAGAAGTACTTTTTGTGACTTTGAACAAGTCATTTAAACCCACAAATCTCTGCCTCTGCAGCTGGAAAAGAGCCAAATAAACTAAATGACCTTGTAATTAAAAAATATATAAATGGAAAGATACTAATATTATTCTTATTTTACTTACTAACCAATTGGGTCTCAGAGAGTGTAATTCACCCAACATCATTCTGTGGATAATGACAAAAACTTACTCAGTTTTGGGTAAGTTACAAATGTACTTTCTAACAGACACTGTTTGGTTATCTAGAGCTGAAAAACAAACCACTGCAAAACTTAGTGGCTTAAAACAAGAATCATTTATCTGTTTACAGTTGTTTGGGTTGGCAATTTAGGCAGATCTCAAATAGGAGAAGTTGTCCTTATTCCATGTTATGTTGACTTGACTCACTCATGCAGATGTAGTCAGTTGGCAAGTCAGCTGGAGGCTAGTTGACCTCAGATGGCCACACTCTAATGGTGGCAGTTGGCTGGTGCTGTTGGTCAGAGTGCCTTGGTTTTCCCCTCGTGGCCTATAAAGCAAGCTATCTTGGGCATCCTGGGGTTCAAGAGGGAACCCACAATGTGCACACATAAGCCTCTACTTGTATTTGTATTTGCTGATGACCCGTTGGCCAAATCAAGTCACATGACCAAGCCCATATTGATTGTGGAAAAGGACTATACAGTGACATGGATAACTGGAGTCATAATTCCTTTCAAATTATTAAAGTAATAATTTACATAGCCCTGAATCTCATTCAGGAGAGTATCACTTTCCAGAACCTGTACATAAAGCTTCAGGTGATTGAAGTTTAGGAAGCATGCATACAAAGTCCAATGAAGTTATTGATTTTGATTTAAAATCCCCAAAAGCTCTCACATTGCTAATTTTCCCCCATCAATCTGCTATAGATGTCTGACATTTCAGCATTAAATAGTGAATTATTTGTGTTAAGAATTTATTCCTGATAAAACAACATCTATTCTACTAAATAGACTCCACTTTAACAGAAAATTTATAATGGGGGCACTAGCCCCTAGCAGTTACATTTGGAATAAATACGGGGTTTGTTTTTTTTTTTTTTGGTGAGGAAGATTGGCTCTGAGCTAACATCTGTGCCCATCTTCCTCTATTTTATATGTGAGATGACACTTCAGCATGGCTTGATGAGTGGTGTGCAGGTCTATGCCCGAGATCCAAACCCATGAACCTGGGGCCACAGAAGTGGAGAACGCAAACCTAACCTCTAAGCCACTGGGTCAGCCTGTGGCATAAATAAGGATTTGTGTTCTATTTAAGGTAAATATTGGGGGATAGTCATTTTCTGGATAAGATTACTGCTCTGAAAAGGTAGATCTAGGTTCAATATCACTTTAGAAGTCCCTGGAAAGTCAATAGGGTACAAAGGAAGGGAGCAAACTTTAAAGACTTATTGTATTTATGTTTCAATAAGTCCCAGAGCTGAAGTTTGAATGTAGACAATCCTTCAGCAACCTTACCTTTAACTCACTCAGTTCCTATAAACTTGTCTCCTATGCATTTGCCATCATATATACCTTAATACATTTTCTCTGACCAAAAATGCTATTTCTTTCCACATTTGGGCTTTCAAATCATGGCAACTTTTAATGATGAGAAATATAGACTAAAGAACAATTTCTAACAGTGGTATTCAGACTTTGGGACCCCACAGAATATTTCTATTTTAATTTCTTCATTTCTAGGAAAAGAAAATAAAATTAGTTCTACCTATCCTCTTGTAAAAGATAGGAGGATGAAGCTTACATTATCCTATAATTGCCTCAAGCTTCTGGAGAAGAAGGTGATATTACATGACCATATTATTCTACTATTATTCTTACATTTTAACTTAAAATCATGACTCAACAAAAGGAACCAAATAGGAAATTCATAAATTAGAGTCAGGCTAACCTTCTAACATTGAGGCTTACTGTTTATTTTAAATAAGGTGCTACTGCTAATTAAAGCTGATATTATCTGTATATATGTTTTAGTCTCTGTGATTATATTTATTTACTCAGAGTATTGATGCAGATATGGTCAATACTTCCAAAGACAATCTATACCTGTAACCAACATATTAGGTCTTACAATTATTAATTAAAAATCAATTAGAAAACTAAATAATGTAGTATTTGTTTATTTCTGTTATCTTTATCCTTGGTAGGCATTAGTAAATGGCCTTTCACTATATTGTGTAGAGAAGAGATGGAAAGAAACATTTGAAAAGCAGCTGAATTTTTGATAAAATATCAATTAATTGATGTCTCCCTCCACCCCTTCTTCCCTTCCATATTCTTTCCTTTCTTTCTTCATTCATTTTTAAAATTCTGCTGTGCTTACTGAGTAGGGTACACGAAGGCAGCAGGAAATTAATTCTTTGATAATACAAGAGGAACAAAAGCATTCATTTTGGTGCCCAAAAAGCAATTAGCAGAAATAGCCACAACTAGGAGAGAAGCTTGTTTGGTCTGATTGACTAGAAAAGGCAGTATAAGAAGGCAAAGGCCAACTACTAGAGAGTCACGAAAGAAGTGATTAAAAGTAGGTAGGCAAGAGAAAGTATCAAAGGAAGCTGGTTGGACTGAGCGCTGTCCAATGTGAGAACTTTCTGGGTAAGTGTGAAATGGGAGACAGTTGGAGGTCTAGATGGGGGAGTGAGGGGAACTAGTGAGGTTTCAGCCCTGATTAGTTGTTTTAACGGATGTGCCTGTGGAGGAGCCCAAGCCTCCAGATGATCATCCCAGCCAGAAGAAACAAGAAAACATAACCATTGTCCATGGTGCTAGAATCACCTGAGAAAGATTTGGAGAGAAAATACGATAGAGAGAAAATAAGCTAATTTTAAAACTACTACAACAACAACTTGTAAATGCCAAGAAGAAAACAGCTTAACAGCTGTTCCTACCATAGGAATTGAGACAAGCCAACTCTCAGGAGTAATTTCCCGGGGAGAAGAACTGGCCCAATGAGACCAGGAGTTTACCAAAGAATCAACTTGACCTTGTAAAACATTGTGAGTACTTCTGGCCACAATACCTCAATGACCATTCATTAATTTAAAACAGCAGTCTCATTATTCCAGTGATTAAGTACCTACACTCCCTTCCAAGGCTTCCCTTGTCCCAGATTCAACCAAGCAGTGTTTTAGAATGATTAAGAACTCAGACTTTGTGTTGTGACTGCCCTAGTGTGAATCCCATCTCTGCCACTTACTAACGATTTGGTCTTGAGCAAGTTTCTTAGTCTCCATGGAATCAAGTTTCTTCATTTGTACAAAGGGGCTGATAACAGCGTCTCCTTCAGAGTGCTTGCATAAGAATCAAATGAGCTAATACATATAAAGCACCCAGAACAGTTTCTGGCACATAGTAATGATCAACTCCTTTGAGCTGTCATTAGCAAGATTATTGGAAACCCACAGTTTTCGACGGAAGATTGCTTGGTCAGTGTGAAATGGAAGATCGAGGGTGGCAAGGTGGTGGTAGTGGTGGTATTACATTTAATTTCTAGTAAAGCTAAATTAATAAGTTTATTTTTATCTCCCAAATCTAGAGTCTTCTTTAGTGGAGCAGTACTCACGAAAAAATCAGACAGATCTTCACTTTCTGAATCTTGATTTTTTTGGCTTTCCACTTTTCCCCACTGAAATAATTCTTTCTTTAGATTTGTTAATATCACTGATTAAATGTCATTCAAATGTGGCCCCCCTTGGAGCTCAGAGACAGTATGTGTTGATTGAATCAACCCAACTGTAAAAGTCTTAGGAGCACCGTTACAGCCTACATCATATCCTGTTAGACTTCAGGGTTGGAGGCTATAGCAGACCCTGTCCTATCCTGCTCCATACCTTAGCCCACCCGGCTTCACTTGGGATGGGGAAATTCTGGCACTTTGCATGCATTCCACTCAACATACCTGCATTGCTCTTCTCCCTCTACCTGAGGGTTTAAAATAATTCCATTTTAAAGTCATTGTTGGAACTATGCCATTAAATAATAGAGAGTAAGTGATTACAGTGATTACCTAGGTATGTCCCTTTATCCAATCAGACTAGTCATAAGCAAAGCCATATTTGTCTCCTCAATCTTCCAAATCTTCCTTTTGGTCATGCCCTTCTCACTCTTCTGAGTTCCTGTCCCAGGTCCAAGACATCAACCCGTTTTTACTAGGCTCAATCCTCAGTTCAGAAAGGGTTTTAGATATTAAAGGTTTAAAACAGTTGGCTCCAAATACTAACATGATGTATTCAGTCAGTAAAGAAACTGAGCATACATTGCCAATATATGTGTTTTTATATACTAATGGTATACATGTACCCTTGTGTATTTTATTTCATTTAAATATAAACAACAGATTGCTGTGTGGTGGCAAAAGTCCCGGCTCTCCACTGGGCCTCCTCTCACGCCATCCTAGTGGGAGAGGGAAGGTGCCTCATTCTTCTCAGGTGAGGATGAAGGTCTGTTTCACTACTCACCATTGTCTGACACACCCTGGAAGGGATATGGGAGCACCCCATAACAGCTGGGCAAGGGTTGAAGTCTAGGCTTCTCACTTGGCCTTTGCTAGCATAGTGGGGATGGGGCCATGTGGTTTTATCTTTTTTCCTGTGGTGTTTGGATGTAGTAGAGTGGCTATTGTCTAAAATTTTTCAGTCTTGTAGGCTGCTCCTTTCTTGGTCCTCTGACTCGAAAGCACAGGCTTTTGTTTGGACTATTTCTGTCTGTGCCTGTTGGCATTTGCCAGTTGCCTACATCTTCACTCCAAGTCTGAGGTATATGAACTGACAAAAAACCCAGGAAACACCACCATGGTGGTTCTCAGGTTCCAAAGTTGACAGTGGTCTGCCTTCTCCCTTCCACCTTACAGTCTGCTTACATTTGACATACAACGTCCAGAGTTTTCAGTTGTTCTTAGAGGGAGAAAAAACAGTATGTATTTCCAGAACTGAAAGTAGAACTTGTTTTATGTGAGATGTTTAACCTCCCTATGTCTCACTTTCTTCATCAATACAATGACAATAATTTTATCAACCTTCTGGAGTTGTTGAAATAATTACTGATAATATTTTTTTGAACTGCATGTTATACACTCTCTAAGGACAACTGTGTAAAAGATGCTTCTAAGAGTTGTAGCTGTGCAAATGAATCAGTATAGTGTTATATCTATGACATGTGTTCACCACTCTGGGCTGCATGAAGAGTTTGTGTAGATGTTTCTAAGAGCGCTAGTTGCACAAATGAATTCGTATAGTCTTAAAAAAAAGTTAGCCTGGAGCAGGGTACATTCTAGTTACAAAAAACATTTGAAAAAGACAGCGGTTATTATTATTACACCAGTAATGGCATCAGAATTTTCAATTTTGACATAATTAATGATGTTGCAACTGACTAAAGCAGTTATTGGATGTAGCACAGTCTGAAAAATGGCATTGGTGAAATGGGGTAATACTAACAATACAGAGTTTCTGTGAAGACTATATAAAGTAAGGCAGATTAAATACGAGCTTTTTTATATGGTTATCTCGTTACATGGTTATCGTTTTTTCTTCCATAAAGAAAATCCTGGCTTAATTACTTTCTTTTCCACTTCTCTTCAGGACAGACTCTACAAGGTAAAGGGGAGGCAGTAAATTCTCCTTTGTTAATTTAATATTTACCTTTGCATCATCTACCTCATACTGTCATTATAAGCAAAATACAAATGTAAATTCCTTCCCACAATGAGGAAAAAAATCTCATTGAATTTGAGCAGATTTTTAAGGAGGGAAAACGTAGACGTGGGTGTACTGTTATGGGTATGAGCATAAACTTTGGAACAAGACAAGCTGAGTTCAAATTTTGGCTCAATTACTTTTTAGCTTTGTGCCTTGGGGTCTCTGTCTCAGCAACCCCTTCTGTAAAATAGGAAAATAATGAAATAGAGTTGTTAAGATTAGGTGAGTTAGTGTGTATTAAATAACACCCATCACGAATAAGTCCTAATAAATATACTTATTATAATGTTTGTTAAATACTTGATTCCTTGAAATCACACTGACCTAATCATACACTTTTTCTCCATTTACCCTGACCAAGGAAATCAAACAAATTGGAAATCAATGTTTGTGTTTGAAAAACTCTCATGTCAATAATTTATTTTTAATTTGTTGAAGTGGCAGACTGTGGTGAAATGAAACATTTATGCCCCAGCAAATGATCCTTCAATAGATGAAGAGATAAAATAATCCTAGACTAGGAGGTACATTGGCAACTTCCGTGAGACAAAGTGATCCTAACTGACAGTAAGTGATAGACTGCAAGATGCATAGCATCCCTTCCAACCACAAGAGTCCAGAGGCCTATTGTTTATGCTAAGACAATTTACACCATAGTTGAAGTAAAAAAAAGATACAAGATGACTAGTTTTCACAATTATTTGGAAGTTGGTCAGCTGAAAACAATTGAACAATATTCTGATCAGCATGACTATGACAGGGCAACAGTTAGTTTGTCTATGAACATTCAGACTGATCTGGTAACCTTTATTAATTTAAAAAAATAGATTCGACTTGTTTAGGATGGCTGGATTAGGTAAATCTATAGCTGTGATATCATATAGTTAGAGCTTTAAAAGTAATAAAACACTATCAATGATAATGAGGATTTTGATGCTAATGCTAACAATTGGAGAGATGTCATTAATACATTTCAAGTGTAACTGCTTAGACAACCAAATTAACCGTACAACTTGATGGAGGATTTTTCCTATGAACTTACTTACATGTTATATTGAATGTATTATCTTGTGCAGTAGAATAACCACTGACAAAGGAATTAAAAATGAGGTCATCACAGGATAGCTGACCAAGGAGAAGTTGGTGTACGAGTAAAGGGAGATGAAAGCCTGCTCTTTGGCTTGCTCTGCTCCTCCACATTGGAAAATTGTAAACACTGTTATCACACATTGTACTGGGAATCACGGTTACCAGACACAATTTAAGGGCATTTCGGTACAGCAAAAAATAGAATTGTATTTTCTTATCAATGTGATTGTGTGAGATAACGATAATTTAATTTCATTCCATTTATTTATAAAAAAAACTCAGAAATAACCTCCTTCACAAAAAGCCATTCTCAACAAAGTCGTCAGGCAGAGAGATTTCTCGCAGTTGTTCTCAGCGGTGCTCAGATCGCTCAAGTGAATTACTGGAAACAATGGATACTGAGAATAAAAGAAAAATGATTGGAGAGAATAGAAGTTGATAGCATTGAAATAAAAATCTTCCTCTGGGGCAGAACCATGTGGAACTGCATGTCTGCATATTTCCCCAAGGAGAGGAGTAAAGAATGGTTTTGGCTGTGAGATGCATTTTAAAACTGTAAAATAAAAGGATCATGTAGCAAACCAAATTGCATTGGCTTAGAGACATATTACATCTTTACACAATTCTGCATTCCCTACAATATTTTTTTCTATTTATTCATTTTCTTTCACTCTTCCTCCCATAACACTTCTCCTAAGGTAGATAGGTGGATAGATAATTTGTTGGTACTGACTCAATAGCACATAAATCTAAAATTTTGATCACTTAAAATCCTTAATGAATCCTGAAAATAACTAAAATATTTCCCCTCATCATGATGATTTCTGAAATGTTTTGTAGTGTAGAATGTGCTCCATTACTCTTGGACCATTCATTCGGAGCATCTATTGCTCAATCACCTAGTATTTCCATAAGTGCATTTGTTGTTGTCAGGGCACAAATAAAAGCCTTATATTGACATAAATACAAAATCATGACAAGAGAAAGTTGGTGCCTCTATTCCCAGCAGATGGTCTCTAGATACGACTATTTAAGACTAAAACATTGAAATAGCGTGGATACAGATAACATTGTACAATGGGCTCTATTTATGTGACTAACACATTGTTAGAAAGATGAATGGGCATTAAAGGTAGAGAACTAGTAAATAAGGCAAGTAATTTTTGAAAATCATTTTAAATAAAATCCTTGGCTCACAAGAGACTGTAAGTTGTAATCACAGAAGACTTGTACTAGAGAACACCTTTTGATCTAGAACTTTTGTGCATCCTTGCAAACCAAGGCAAGCCCAAAGTTTTAAAACCTACTTTTATCTCTCATAGCTGACTGATATAGGAATCTTATCAAATTCCAAAATGAGTTTCACTATTTTGGGCAGCTGTTCCTGTAGTCTCAGTTTCCACATTGCTGTCACTTTCTGAATTATCGCATCATGCCCCAGATTTAAAGGCATTATGAAAAATCAGTCATAAGTATAAAATGGAGTCTAATTTTTGCAATGATAAAAACTCTTTCGTTAGTACATATTATTTGAATCAAGAATATGACCACTAGTCTTTTTGCTTTTCTAACACATTCCATTTTGAGGAATTTAAGAAATAGACTTTTTTGGAATAGGATCTATGATGGTAAATAGTTGGGACTATTCCAATTAGACAAAGTAATGCTGCCTAAGATTTATTGACTAAGAAAAAGTGTTCTACCTAACTTCTTGTTATGCAACAAATGTATAACTTCTGCTGAGTGATTTGAAGTGATAATGCCACTCTGGGATGCCAGGACACTTAAGAATAAGGGACTCTGCATCTCAGATCAACTACGTATTTCTAAAAAAACGAACCCTCCAAGGAGAGACTGTAGTCCCTGCCAATTGCTTCTAAACAGACGTCAGTCAAGTCCACCTGTTTCTGACTGGATAACTGCCTCCCCGAGCACGACCTCTGTTTACACATTCCTTCACAGTATTTGTATCCAAGAAGATTCAAAGTTTTTCTCTCATTCTGATTTATTTTGCTGCATGATTAATAAGAGTAAACACATATGGAATACATATTTTGTGACGGGCACTATTCTAAATGCTTTGTATATGTGAACTCACTTAATCCTTTGAGGTAAAAACTGTTATTATTCTCATATTACATATAGGAAACTGAGACAGAGGGCTAACTATGCTACTGAATCACTCAGCCAGGGAAAGGTGGAGCCAATATTTGAAGTCAGGCTGTCTGTGTTGAGAGTCCACTTTGAAGCATTACTCTGCTGCCTGGGGACTAGGGTGGCTGGAGAAAATACAGGGCCCCCAGGTAACATGTAGTATCAGATAAACAGCCAGGCTTTTTCAATGTTACTATGTCCCAAATATTGCATGAGACATCCTTATGCTAAAAAATTAATTTTTTAATCTGATATTCAAATTTAATTGGGTACCCTGATTTTTTATTTGCTGAGTCTGGGAACTCTACTGGGGACTGTCACTTTGCCTGACTTTTTCTGAATGATGCCCTTTCCCCTGCATGGTCTCTATGACTTTCAGCAGTGCTTGGCAATACCAAGGCTTTCTCCTAATCCATCATCCTAGGCTGTCTTAGCTGCCTGCTAAATGACAACACTTTGGGGAAAGTTCTCAATATTATAGATCAGGGGTTGGCAAACGTTTTCTGAAAAGGGCTTGATAATAAATATTTTTTAGACATTGTGGGTCATATGGCCTCTGTCTCAACTATTCAACTCTGCCAATGTAGCAGGAAAGCCACAGACAATACATAAACAATGAGTGTGGCTGTGTTCCACTAAAACCTTATTTACAAAAATAGACAGCAGGCCATATTTGACCCATGAACACTAATTTACTGATTCCTGTCATAGACTCTTCTGGTAGATTCAGTGAGGGAATTTCTCCATCTGAGAACAATCAACCCAACCAAAAGACACCACAGGAACATACAGAAGCTTTCTCTGCAAGTTATCTGCTGTGTAGTGAAAGAAATCTTCAGTGAGAAGTTGCCCCTCAATATCTTCCAAAATAGGGCCAGACTTTATCTCATATTATAGTCATATCATCATAGGAGATAGTCTAACAAAATGATCGCCTAAATGAAAGGCAGGTCCAGGGTCTTGCAGCAGGTTTATACGTGGCTCTGAGATGGAGATAGGTATAATTACCCCCTTTCCCGTTTCCATTTGCTCCACGCCACTCAAAGAAGCCCGCCTGCTGTAGCTCCCATTTCCTCTCTTCCTCACTTCAGTTTACTTAGTGGTGTGCAGTTGCAGCTCTTTGCTCACTGTGTTTTACTCCCCCTGTTTTCATTGTGTTCAAAACCTTAAATACAAATCTATGCCTTTCTGTGTCCTCCAAATCTCATAGTTCACCAAATCCTTACTGTTGCCAAATCCAGACTTCCCTCTGTTCCGTATCCTGTTTCATCAATCTACCAAGTTTAAAACTTTGAATTGTTTGCTTCTCAAATCACTGTCCTTCCTTGGATTAAGCTCTCCCATTGTTCTCTTCTTGCCTCTTAACCAACCCTAACAGCACAACTTACTTTGCAATCTGCTTCTCCTCCAATACTCTCTACACTGCTAGCACATAGGACACCAGCCTACTTTGCTAATATCTGTTATCCATTTAAACTCTAGACACTATAATGCACTTGTAACATACACAAATATAAATTTCATGTGGATTAACAATCCAACGTGACAAGCTAACATTTTAAGCTTTTAGGAGAAACGTAGAGGAATATATTTTATCACCTCAGTATAAGGAAGAATCTCTAAAATAAGTCATAAATAACACAGCCATAATGAATATCATGAATAAAACTATCTCAAAATAAAAAAATTGTATGACTTTTTAGTATGAAAAAAATTACCATAAACAATGTGAAAAAATTCATATACTCAAGGAGAATATCAGTAGCACATATAATTGATAAAAGAACAATATTTAGATGATGTTAAAAACTCATATAAATAAATAATAAGAAGAATAAAAATCCAATTGAAAAATGAGCAAAACAAATAAATGGAAAGTTCACAGTAATGAAAATTTAAATGTACAATAAAATAAAATAAAACATCTCACTTGTAATCTAGGAAATACAATTAAAAACCACATGATATACTATTTCAACTAATTAGATCAACAACTAAACAAACAAAAATAGAGACAAGTCCAAGTACCGGTGAGGATGTAGTTTAACTGGAACACACATATACTGTTAAAGGGAGAACAAGTTGTCAATAAATATAACAAATTTGAAAATATGCATATTTTATAACCCAGCAACCATGCTCTCGGCTCAGAAATGGATTCTCAATTATTATTATACATTAAATTGTCTAAGGGGTTTTTTGCTTGTTTTTATCTTTAATACTAGTACTAAGCCCTGCCCCAGAAGAAATGAATAACAATCTCTAAGGGGAAGGCTCAGACAAGGATGGAGTGATTGTAATCGCCAGCATTGTTGAGACCACTGCCCCAGAAACAATTTTACACAGGTGCACAAGTAGATAGTCATTGCAATAAGATCTATCACAGCTAACAACTGGGAACAAACCAAATGTCCCTTATCAGGAAAGTGGATTAATAACTTATGGCATAGTCGCACAGTGGAATGTTAGAGAGCAGTTAAAATTAACAAGCTAGAGTTGGAAAATTCAATAAGAATAAACACAAGAACAGTTTTCAGTAAAAATGCATACTTCAGCATTACATGTAATAATACCAAAAATTTTAAGTCTGCAGTTAGTTCTTTCTATTTTATTATAGATATCTAACATATTGCAAAATTTTAAAAACTGTTTGGGAATGATAAACACCAAGGTCACATAGTAGAATAGTGATTAATTCTGAAAGAGTAAAGGGGAAAAGGATGGAGAGGCACACAGAGGAGGCTTTTAGTTCTAGTCTACCTTTAAAATGTTGTTTAAAGTCAAGACTAAAAGGGTGCAAATATAGCAAAATGTTCAGAGTTGATTAAACTGGGTGGTGTTATATTCTATATTTAAAATATTTCAAAAGAACGGAAGGAAAAAGAAATGGAGGGAAGTTGAAAGGGGACAGCTTGAAGAAGGCTAATCTTTCAAAATTAGGCCAAAGATAGAAGGTACTTATACCACAAAAGTTGGACATAAAGTCAGTCTAACTTTATTTTTTAATCATCCATATTATTTAAAAATTTCACATTTGGATTGGGGTTCATCCTAACTGGAGAACCACATTAAGACTTTGAACAAAATGCCCTGAGAGTGGCCCTCTTGGGGATCTTTCCATCCCATACCGCCAAATTTCCTAAAACCAGTGACTAAGGTAACTATGAACAACCTATGCTTGCTGACTCAGAAAGAGAGAGAGAGAGAGAAAGTGTGTGTCTCTTTGAAATGAGACTTTGCAGTTAACATATCTATTAAAATCATAACTATTTGTTCACAAATACTTTGGCCTAAGCTTTCTGCCTTTAGGTCACATTTTGGTAGAAAAGTTATGTATTATTCTTTGACATCACCTTGAATTTCTCCATTAATGTCCCTTGGTTATTCTTGCTATTTTGCATCCCACGGGGAGTATGTTTTATGTGCCTTCCCACTGGTAGTGTTGACTCCTCAATAAAACCTACTTGCTTCCCCAAGCTGGAGTGGGTTGGTGCCTCTTCCTTAGTGATATGCAAGGCTGATCATATGTTTCTTATGAACTTTCAATATTGTACTGCAACCATTGTTTGCATCATTGCTCCCCCCCAACTAAATCGTAAACTCCCTGAGAGCAAGAACCACAACTCCTCCTTGTGCAGGATCCCTGTGTCTACTCCGGACACATAGAGACAGTCTGAATTTTCAGAAGTGTCTTGTGAATGCCCCCCCAAGTTAGTTCCCACATTCATTTATGCATTCATTTAGGGCAGCTTATATTTTGGCCAGTTCTCCCTGCTCTTTCTTTCTTTGTTGTTTTTTGCATCTTTTCCTATGTCTTATTCCATAATTTTAACTCTGATCCCCACAATAAGTTTCCCCTCCTCTGAATTTCTGTAAGACTTATTCACAGTCTTTGATTTGGGTGTTTGTTATAATGGTTATGTCTTTACACAAATTTGATCTTTTTGGAGGGCAGAATCTTCTCTCCTGTCCCTTTTCATATCTGCAATGACCCAAGACTTCTCAAAGTGTCTCCCCCCTGACTACATGCAATGAAATAACCTTGGGATACTTTTCATAAAGTATATTTTTAGCTTCCCTTACAGAATCTCTGGGTGCGGGGTCTCAAATTTGTATATTAACAAGAAAACTAAGAGATCCTTAGGAAAAAAAAGAGATACAGGGTAGAAAGAAATGAGGAACTAATATATTATTATTAATTTTTTTGTGGCAAAGGCTTTTATATTTTTTATAAAAATTATATTTTTAACTAATTCAATCCTAATAATAATTTTATTTTAAAAAGTATTACTATCCTTATTTTATAGATGAGAAATTGAGAATTAGAAAGTGTATAGCATAGTCTTTGGAGTCAGATTGCCAGGGTTCAATTCTCAGTTCGATTACTTAATAGGTATGTGATTTAAGGGCAGGTTTTTAACATTTCTGTGCTTCAATTTCTTCTTTTAAAATATGCATAAAGTGGCAGGTATCTCATGAAAGTGTGGTGAGAGCTAAAGGACATGAGTAAAGCTCTGAGAAAAATGCTCAGCATACAACAGTCCTCAACAAATCTTAGCTTGTGAGATCACGGAATCCTTCATCAAGCAATGGTGGAACTGGGGTTTATCTTAGACTAGAGCTCAGAAACTTTTTCTATCAAGCTCAAGGGAGTAAAGATGTCAGGATCTGCAGATCACACAGTCTGTTTCAACTGCTCGACTCTGCCATTGCAGCAGTGCAAAACAGATAGTGACCAGATTTGGCCAGGGGACTATAGATTGGGGACCTCCACCATCAACTATCAGATTTCAAAGCTTTCGATACACCACAGCTGCCTAACTTAACTTTGAATGTGAAAGCTACTTAGTAAGTATTAAATCGGTTAATACAACATAATTTCCAAGGTTTCTGCTTCAATATCTTAATGCTTGTTTAAGAAGGAATTAAGTAAAATGGAATCCCATATTGACCCTTGGTTTTGTATTCTTTGAAGCTATTTAGACTCTGTCTGAACCTTTAATTTGTTAATCCTCTCTCCTCAAATTCATCCTATTCTCTTGTCACCTCTATCAGCCCCTTATGCTAAAATCCACATCCAAAGTCAAGATTGTTGTGTATCATGGTGACGTGTGTAACCTTATCGCTCCCTTCCTCTTCCTTATTTTGCTATCCCCTTCAATTAATCCAAAACGTCCTCTAAAAACTGTGCTGTTGGAGACGAAGTTTGCATAGCCCACTCAGACTCAAGATCTGCTTGCTTCAGATTTACTGATTATACAACTTGCCCCATGCCTTTCAGAGATCCTTCTCTTAAATTCTAGACAAGTCAATAAAAGCAGAATCTAGTGGCAACCCTTACTGGTGAAACTAGCATAAATGAATAAAAAGTTTATGAATTAATTCAATTCTATGATGTAACTCACACTAGGATCTGGACAGAAAGAGCAATAGAACATTAACATGACAGGTGGTTCCTAGAGCAGCATTTGGCCAGCATTAACCCATTTATATAAATATTTAGATAATTCTAATATCTAAGTAACTAATAACTAAGTTAATATTAAATGCAGGTGTGATCGAAACACTTGAATGTGAAAGCACATAAAAGATTATATTAATTTTGTGGCAGAAAGAGATAATGCAGCAAAATCCTAACAAGTCAGATGTGACACATTTTAAAAATAAACTTCTGAACTAGATAATTTTTAAATTGGATCTCAGCATTTCCTCTTGTTTTTGGGGAAAGACAAAGCCTTCACTCTCCGATGAACAATCTGGAAGAATCCCTCACCTTCCTGGGAGCATCGTGCTGTTCATTTCACCTGTGCCGTTACAATGCATTAGTTGGTCTTTTGATTAAAGTGCTGTGCCTGCAAATCCTCAGTGCCATCATCCAAAGACCAAAAGCCAGGGTGATTTTATACCTCAGAAATAGTTGGATTTTGTTAGCACAGACTATTTCAACATGGCCTCTGCCTCTCTGATTAGACATAGTCTTAACTGAATTGTTTTTAAATGAAAATCACACTGAATACTAAAACCTCAGCAGAATTATCATAAATACACAAATGTCTCCTTCTTCACATTTCTATCCAATGTGAATAGGGAGACTACCAAGAGAAACAGTAAAAGGGCATCTAAAGGTCTCCTTCCTATAGCTTTTCATGCTGTGGTCTGAAGATCAGTGAGCTACACCTAAGGCCTGAATTCCTATCACTCTTCCATCTCCTGTTGGGGCTTCATTTACTTATCTTTACATATAAATAGGAGTGATCAGTTTCAAGCGTCATTACTGACATTCTAAGATATCATGTGACATATCCATTAAGCAGTTCATCTTGACATAGGGAGTAGTAGTTCTATTCTCTTTCCCTAGTCATGCAATTTATTTATAAACAATCTTCTGTACTCACGTGACTTTCTTTCCTTCTGTCTGATCAAAGAGTAAGGAAAGGAAGAGTCTCTGGATGATTCAACTAGGCAAAAAGGAAACCAGTAAATTTGGGCTAGTAAATGTAAAAAAATTAGAAATGTAGTTCGTTATTCTCAGTCCTGGCTGAATGCCTTCTGAGTTGAGACTGAAAAATAGAAACAATAAATGGGCCAACAAATTCTCCAAATCCCAAAGGCCTCTGCAGAGCTTTTTGCTGAATTATGTTTATTTTGACCAGAAGTGTCTTATCCTCTATACATATGCTCTCTGTTCCTCAACTCATGCTGCTGATGAACCAAGCATCTGCCTACGGTAGGCTCAGTTTAGACGGCATTTAACTCAATACATTGGATTATAGTTGAGTCAACCATAATCTAGGAAATCCTTAAAGGCAAGGATTAAGTCTGTTTCATCTTTGTGTCCACAGAAGCTTACTTGACAGACAATTGATGCTTAAAAAATAAATTTGCTGACTGAACGAATAAATATATCAGCTAATCCATTCAAACCCATAAGAAGTATTTGACTGACTAATTTATGACTTGACTGAACAGCTCAGCTGACCTGATTTTTTCCCTAATCAAGTCAGGTAGAATATTTGAATCAGACATGCATGTTTGGATAAAGATTCTGGACATCCCAGTTAGTCTCCTGCCCATCTAGATTATGCCCAATGCTTCTGTCTGTTTCACTTAAATTCATATTCCTTACCATTATCACAAAGTTAAGAAAAGGAATATAAAAAAGCTAGATCATTAAAGTTCTTACAGGCATTGTACTGGTGCTTATTTTCACGCCTGTAAAAGGGTATCTAATTTCTATTTTATTTTTCTTCTGAGTTCCTCAAATATACCATAGGCTTTACTTTATTGGTTTTTGGCTTCCTCATTAGAGACAAAGTGCTTCGATAGCAGAGGCTGCAACAAAATTTGCCCAAAGACAAACAGGCAGCGTTAGAACTCGGATGCCCTGACTTTCAGTTCAATGCTTCTTTTTACTTTAAAAAACAATAGAAGAAGCCGTTCTCTGATTTTTCTAGAAATGGAAATGCCTGAAACAAAAAGTTGTTTTTGTAAAATTTTGTTTACGTAAACTGAAGGACTATTACACATGGAGGCTTTCAACCCCTTCAAATCTCACAATTATTTTGGGTGTCTCAGTATTTTATAATTAAGATTATTATTCTCCTTTTGTGTTTGATATGTAGTCATCATAGGCCAAAACATTCCGTTTACATCAATTTTTTATCTACTATAAGAAGAATATCTCTTTTAATCAAGAGATTACATGATCCTGTCTAGGAAAGAGAAATCCATAATAATCAATACTGATACTTTAATTCTGCATATAAAGAGCTTTGCTTTTTGTAATTAAAACAAAAATATTAAATATAAAGGTATAGTCACCATGGCAAAGAGAACCATAAACATATAAATAAACTCCTGTCAGCAGGACACACGTGACATAGTAGACAAACCAAACCACTATTTTGAACCATGTCTTTTTCTGACATAATCCAGGTTTGACAAAGCCCCAAGTTTATTCACAGGACTTAGTCTTGTTTCAGGGAGGCAAAGTAACATTTTCAAAATGATATATTGGCATTTTTTTCAGAAACTACAGACTAATACTGCAATTTATATATTAACTCATTGTCTTATAATTGCTCTGTTCATTGAGATGGTTTACAAGCATTTACAAGCCCCCACACAATAGCTGTTTAATTGCCACATTCTTATCTCTAGGAATATATCCTATTTCAGCTATGACCTCTTACTATTCCACTTTATCCTATCTTATATTATTTTTCTTTTCAGTAAAAATTCTTCAGGAATGCTCGCCATAAATATACACTTCAAAATCATTAGTATTAACTAAGAAACATTATGTCTTAACAGAAAAGAACAGTAACGGGGACTTTGAGCCATTAAGGACTTCTCACAGGCTGCTGTCCCTGCAACACAGGAGCCCAGCCAGAAACCAATCCCCTGAATCCAGGCAGATCCAGTTTACCAAGATTGTTGGGTTCTTATCGCTTTCTCGGCACTACTTTCTATCTCCTCTATACGGAATTAGTAAGTGCTAGTTAGAGACTTCTGGATGCAAGCCAGATTAAGGACAAATTATTTTCTTGGCTCAAGCAGAAGCAAATTCAGTTGGAAGCCAGTAGGCATTCTGACATGCCACTATATTATCAATTATTAAACCTTTATTAGAGTATCCAGGGCATCTGCTCTGGTTGGAATTCATTGTGTGGCCTCATTTTGCTCACATAATTGATTTGAATCTCAGTTTCTGCACCTTTTTTCATGGATAATTATACCTCCCCACCTTACTTATAGCCTCATGGTATTGATCCAACAAGCTAAAGAGGTAAAACTGCTGTGAAGGGTCAAAGGTATTATGATACACAAACATAAGATGATGGTCCCCTACAGAATACAGGGTCCAGTTTCTACAGATACCCTTCAAAAGGAAGTGATGGTGTCACAGAAATTGAGGATTCTGTGATAACTTTGATATCACCTAGTTAATATACTTCCTTCATAGATAAAGAAACAGAGACCCAGAGAGATTAAATTCCTTATCTAAGATACAGTGATATAATTGGTATTAAAATCCACATCATCTGATGCCCAGATTAATGCTTGGTTAAGAAGCTTATCCCAGCCTCAAACGCCAGCCCACTTTGTTTAATTTCCATAATATTGACACATTTTTTGTAGAAATAAACTACCATTGTTATATCAACGCATACATTTGGTAGGAATAAAGTCAACTGCATATGCAAATTCAAATAAATTACGGAGTTTAGGCAACAAAGAAAAAAGGAGAGATAAAAAGCGAAGTTTAAAAGTTTATCAAGGGGGCCGGCCCCGCGGCTGACTGGTTAAGTTCTCACACTCTGCTTTGGCAGCCCAGGGTTTCCCTGCTTTGGATCCCGGGTGCGGACATCGCACCGCTCATCACGCCACGCTGAGGCGGAAACCCGCATAGCACAACCAGAAGCACCTACAACTAGAATATACAATTATGTACTGGGGGCTTTGGGGAGAGGAAGAAGGAAACAAAAAGAAAAGAAGAAAAAAAGTTTATCAAAATACAAATACTGTTGCATCATTCTTGAGACATACAGCAAAAAAGGTCAGTTCAAAGAAAGGCTTCTCTATAAGTTGTGGCCAATAGATACTTTATAGCATTTCTTTTCCTCATACCTTTTTGGATCATAATAAAAATTTATCAATTCAAGTCATAAAAAGAGAGATACCAACAGGATGTGAGGAAGGCAATCATTGTCTTCTTAATTCTGTAAGTCTCTGCCCAGATATTCATGACCCCTCCACAGACATGTCGGTGAAGAGTGAGGCGCCAGAGAACATGGGGAGAGATTTTGAGTTCAGCTCTCCTGAGATTCTCCCCTCTGTCTCTCCCATAGTAAATAAAACGTAAAGTGCTATTACGTATCTTTATCAATACAAAGATATCTGCAGCAACTCACGAAAAGAGTTTATCTGACTGGAGACATTTTTTCCTTGACGGAATGAGATCAATCATTTTTTAAAAAGGTTTTTTTTTTCACTTTCTCTCTTCCCTAATATCATAACTTCCATGCAAGTATGTGATTTTTATGTCATAAAAAAGTAGGGATTGTACCATGTGAGTCTTTGATGAGTATTTGTTTGTCACAATAATGCTAATAATACCCCAGCCAGTGATGTTCAAGCAATCCCATGCTGCCAATATAAACATAGGAAATCATATATTCTCCAAATTGATTTATCCAGGAACAGAATGTGAGACAGTAAGTAAATCCCACTGAGAGTCCTGAAGCTGAGATCCTGATTGTCAACACGTCCTAGAAACAACACTTTCACATCATCTATTAAAATAGCATGTAAACTTCAGTGAAAACAAAGACCGTATAGCCTACATTTGTCCAAACAAAAGAACCAGAGAATATGTCTGTAGATCTTTAAACTATTCTTTAATGTTTTATATAACAAGAAAAATTAAACTATTTTCATTAGCAATTTAAACCATGTTATTACAAATTTAGTATTTGCATATTAAACAAAAAATGAAGTTAATGTATCTGTTGATTTATATAAAACACCTGATTTAATTCAACTAAATTGAAAAATGCACATTTTAATGTCATCAGTCAATGTTTCCAGATTATTCATTTCTAGTATCTTTCTCAGTGACACCTGTGTCACTCTGCCTTGCTAGTCATCTACAGGTACATCTTAAAGGTGATATCTTCTATAGTATACAGTGTGCAGACTGTGGGAGAAAACAGGTTTGAGTTTAAATCATGGTCCCAACACTTAGTAACTGTTACCTTGGGTATGTTATTTAATCTCATTGAGCCTCAGTTTCACATCTTTAAATAGAAATAAACTACTCACTTTGCAGACTTGTGAGTATTAAATGACATAAAGCACTGACCACAGTATTCGACATAACCTACATAATGGGTACTCAACAGGGGGGGCTGTAATGGTTATCTCCTTCACTACATCGTGTCAGGGGTATTAAAGGATGGTATGTCATTTCTTACTGTAACAGTTAAACTCGTAGCATGTCACCTTTCTAAATAATGGGTTAATTGAATACAACTAAGCTTGTCAGCTCAAAGGGTTAAAGTACACAAGAGCTTATATTGATTAAGAAGTAAAATGTTAAAACAAAATAGAGGAATAAACACCAACGTATTTACAAAACAGAAAATACTACTTACCAACTAAAAAAAAAAATGAAATAAAAGTATAAACTTGCTAAAAAATGAAGAAAAGTAAAATAAACAAACTTAGGAATATCATTTTTTCCTATTAATTTAACACTTATCTAAAATTATAACGCACAGAATAGGTGAAATGATAACAGAAAGCATACAGAAACACAAGGCTGTGGGCATTTGGTCAAGCCTTCTAAAAAACAAGTTGAATATTTGAAACATAAATACCTTCAGATTCTTTAACCTATTATCTAACATTTGGAATTATTTTCTAACATTTTATTACTAAAATTTGAAAACAGTTATATTCATGGAAAATGCCCCTTGATGCATAAATTTATAATAACACAAAGGTAGAAATAAATTATGTCCAATAAAGGAAGAATTGTACTGTAAGTTTTTTTTATTATTCATTCAATATCCATTTACTGACAGATGCCAGGCCCTGTTTAAGGACTCGGGATTCAGTAGTAAATAAGGCAGACAAGTCTCTGCTGTCATGGAACTTATACTTTAATTGAAGAAAAAAAAATAAATGAGCAGGGGCTGGCCCCGTGGCCGAGTGGTTAAGTTCGCACATGCCGCTGCAGGCGGCCCAGTGTTTCCTTGGTTCAAATCCTGGGCGAGGACATGGCACTGCTCATCAAACCACGCTGAGGCAGCGTCCCACATGCCACAACTAGAAGGACCCACAACGAAGGATATACAACTGTGTACTGGGGGCCTTTGGGGAGAAAAAGGAAAAAAATAAAATATTTAAAAAAAAAAAGATGCTGGCTTTTATTAAAAAAAATAAATAAATAAATAAGCAAATGATAAGCAAAATTATTTACTGTAGGACTATTCCTATGAATTGAAGGATAAGAGTGAACTAGGCAGCTATGTGAAAATCTACAGAATGCTATGTAATCATAGAAAAGGTGCAGAGAATACAAAAAACAGAACATAAAGTTGCATAAGCACTTACTACAACTGTAAAAATGTATTCTTATATAGAAGAAATGTATTAACATAGCAACCATAGTGGTACAAATACGAAGGGGATATGACTTTTTCATCTATTGATATTTTGTAGTTTAAAATTATATTATTTTTATGCTAAAAATGGAAAAATGTAAATAGCATTAAACTTAAAGACAAGATCATGTTTCTCATCAATGCTTTTCTTATCAGAGTACCTAGCATCGTATTTTAGGCAAACATATGTTTAATACCTGTTTTAATTATAGTGATTTTAAATATACAAAGAAACTGAACTAACAGTAAATGGAATCATCAAACATCCTACTAGTGATTATTAATCTTTGTAATATATTGCTAGTTGGTTCCCTTTCTCCTGCTACTCCATTCAAATTTCTCTCCCACAAGCATTCTCTGTGTCACTAACAACACATCCATCATAATTTTCATACTGCACTCTTTAATTTTTTATCAACATCACCTTCTGGAAAGTAGGTACTTGGAATAAGGCAGTCAGTGTGTTTTCAAAATGATCTCTCCCACTTATATGTCATTTCACATCTACTCCTCATCCCTCTCTCTTGCCCCTACAATCAAAAATATTGGAAATAAAAATGTAAGATTCCTATGAGCATTCATAAGCGTACATGGCATGTCTGTCAGAATATCCTTACTTATAGGTTACAGCCTGTCTAACGTCTGTTCAAAAAATGCAATTAGTTTCTGGAGGTCTAATGTCAAATACATTGTCTTATAAAGTAGTTTTAGAACAAGCCACAAAGCTCTCTACGTGGTAATTTAAATGACTGACCGCTCAATTTATGAGCATTCCCAGCAATAAAATTCAGCCTGAACTTAATAATAGCACATTTTATGTGACAACGATGACAATTACAATCTATAGTTACTGCAGTCGCCCTTTGGTCTAGGGGAAAATGACAGTATTAATTATACACACTTGCCATTTATCAGACTTAACTTGGCAGGCGATTGAGCTCAGGACCATCTCCAACTTGACTTCTACATTTACCATTTTCTAATCCACTGAAACGAAGATAATTAGAATAGAGAAAAATGAGTGGCTCTTTCTTCCACTGCCTTTATCCCTGATTTCATATACAGCATAGTTCTGGAATCATATTAAATTTATACCACTTGGTTTAAAAGCTTACCATTGTTTACTTTCTAAACTCTATAGCAAAGGGAATAATATTTCCTAGGTGTGTTATAGTATGAGATTTTGGCTGCGTGCAACTTTCAAATTTTTATTTTATATCTTATTTTTATTTGGACTATTGGGGGATCTTGGGTCCTTGTTATTTTCCCTGCTAGTTCATATTACTGATATATTGAGAACTAAAATCGTTTTAAAATGTGGGAAACGATCTAAAGTCCATGAAAGGACACAAATTTGGTCCTAAACATACTTATTTTCATTCAGCCATTTTTTATCATTCTTACTCAATCATGTATCTGCCTTATTCAGCCATTTTTGGTTTTGATTTTGTTTTTGTTTTTTGACCTCTATCTGTTCTGCAGATCGACAATATGCCATTTAAGATTTAAGACAATTATAAAATCATGTTCATCTGCTTCTGTGTTAGAGCTGTACAACCTCCTCTTAGAAGACAGGGAGTGTTCCACCTTACTAAACTCCTACTTTGATTTTACCTGCATTTCCTTATGAATGCTTACTCAACCCTGAGAAATATTGTTCCTGTTTTTTAAATAAAGATATTTTGAGGCTTAGAAACCTTAAGCGACAGTGACACCTGAAATTAGAAATTCTAGGATAAGCCTCCAAAAGATGTGGTTAGAGGTATCTGAGGTGTAAGGGAGCAGGGAGCTCCAGCACTGCCAGGCCCTCCTGGTTCTGTCATTGTTAGTCCAAAGCACCTGTTACAAAGATTCCTTGCTTAACAGCCCAAATCCAGAGAAAATCAAACAGTTAGAAATACCTTTGAATAGACAGAATTCACAAGAGATTTTCCATCTATACAGGCAGTATGTTATACTGAAAAACATTACAAAGATCATAAAGAGATTATATAATAGATTATAAAAAGAGATTTATGAGAGATTATAAAGAGAGTCAAGAAAACAGACTAGCACTAACTGTAGTTACTAACTTTGGAAAGTTACTTAACTTCCCGTGTCTCAATTGCTTCATCTATAAAAATGATGGAATTGAATTACACATCTGATCAAGTCCCTTCATCGCTAGAGTTCCCTATGTGATTATGAAATCCTGGAGTGACTATCTGCAAAACTGGGAAGTATCCTAGAAAACAGAAATCATACTTGTAATACCACTGCTATGTTAGAGTTTCCAGCAGCAGAGTTTTCCTAATGCAAGAGGTAGAGACTTGATCTTAAATTTTTAAGAGTAGGAAAACTGCCATGGGATATAAAGGAATGGTCCTAAACCATTCTCACATTCTGGAGATAAAATTGAATCTCTTTTAGGGACTGGCCCCGCCTTTTTTTAGGAAAGATCAATCGTTTGAGTATTTTTGGTGAGGCATTTATAAAGAAGTCCTTACCCAATTTTTTTAGAGAAATTTAAACTAGTCAAGTAGCCAACTATAGATGCTTCAGACTGAGATTTAGGTATGTTCTGTCCAGTAATGAAAAATGTACACATGTAGATATTCTTTTTATGAGTACGAATTTAGATAAAACTGTCCCTGAAAATATTGTTTGCTTTTGGGAACAGAACATACATGCCTTTTTTAATATATTGGCCTTCAAACATTTGCAAGACCTGACAGAGCCTGGGGCACTTCAAGGCTTCTTTTATACTCTTTACTTCACATCAAAGCAGGGGCAAAAGGTCAAGTTAATGTACTATGTTTAGTAGATTTTAGGTGAAGAGCAAAACCTTTGGGAAAGTCCTATTGATTTTGCCTAGAACTTGGAGAACAGAATCCAATATTCCTACTATCCCTATGATAGGCAGAATAATCCCCCTCATCAAAGATAGCTACATTTTAATCCCTGAAACCTGTAAAAGGGTTGCACGGCAAAACAGACTTTGCAGATAAGATTAAGTTAAGAACGTTTAGTAGGGGAGACTATCCTGGCTCTGAGGTCAGAGGTGGCTTGGCTTGGGTACTAAAATGAGAGGCATCAGAATTAAGGACTCCCAATCCTGGCGAAAATAGAGCCACACCCCTACAACATGGCATCAGGCCAGAGTCATTTATTTCTTTCTCTGTGCCCCTAAGAGTTCAGCACAGTTTCGAAAAACACTAGGAGGAAATGAGGTAGCAACAAACTCCATAAACACATTGTGTGGAAAGGGTAAGATATTTCTAAGTGATTCTGGAAGCAACCAGAAAATAGTTTACAAATGCTTTAGCTTACTCAGGGAACATGGTGAATCTAATGTATAGTCAGAAATATTGCTGAGCATATCAGGAAATGCACTTATTTTTAATTTTTACCTCTGGCCTAATTTGTGAATTCTGTATGTCCTTGTTCATAAATTTTACACAAGATTGTATAAGGTTAATTTTCTGAGGTGTTAAAAGTTCTGGCCTGGCAGCAACTGTTATTGTTATTTCAAAACATAATGAAAGTTATTTGGAAATAAGTGTTGAGACAAAATAACAATAACCATTCTATAGATAAGAGGGAAAAGGTGAGTTTTACTTGAGCCAGAGAGAGGATTATAACCCAGGAAGCCCTTTTCCAGAGAGGAAGAAAGCATTCCCAGAGAAGCATCGTTTCAGTAGAGTCTTATATCTTTTTAGAACAAATAATATACATTAAATATGCCCAGGACACATTTTTTTTAAAGTTTCAAAGAGATATTCAGTTGCAAATTAGCAGGTCAACATGACCTTGATGTCAGGAAAGGGACTAATAAGAGCAGGCATTACCAATAGGGGGTAGGAGGGGAGGGGTGCATTCTTTTCTGAAGAGAGTGCATTCTTTAATGGTTAAAGCAGATGTACAACCTGTGTTTGATAGGTCATAAGTCAGACTTTTTAGTTCAAGCTGAATCAGTTTTGAACCTGAGTAGTTACCCCATAACCTCAATATCTGAAAATCTCTTGTCATAAGAAATGAAGAACAATTTGTAAGTCAGAAAATAGAGGCTAAGATAAAGAAATCTAGAAAAACTATTAAGTGAGTCATGTATTATTGTTGGATTTTTAATATTTATCTTGTCAATGTACAAAAGCAGAAAACAGTTTAAGAGGCAAAGAATTTATTTGGGATCAAAGAATTGCAATTTGGGGAGCACAGATTCAGGTAGAAAACCAAATAGTGTCCCAGGCATAGGAGAGGGGCTTAAGGTTTATATGGAAAAAAGGGACAATGAGGTGAGTTGAATAAAGGAAGAGTTTGTTGGTGCTAGACAAGGTAAGGCTGGGTTTGTACTTCAGAGATTGGCCTGAGGTTCGATCACCAGGCAAAGGGCTAGACTTGTATCTCGTTGATTGGTTAGCAATCCAGTCATCAGCAAAGTCCAATTTCATCAGTCCTTACAGGCAGGATATTCTTGTTATTACTGGCTTCTTGGAATGTTGGCAGTTTGGTCCAATTTGGAAGATAAAGAAAATACGACATGCAAGGCAATTCCTTTCAAATGGCTACTCTGGCTCTATTTTAACATGGCTCCACTTGCATCTTCCTTCACAATCTTTATTAATTTTATCACGAAAGTGCTCACAAAGTATTCTGAATTATAGGCAGATTTCTTACTAAATTTCTGGGTAATATGTGTGCCCTCCCCATTTTCCTCCAGTCCTCACTCCTAGGGCAGCATGATGAGAGCCAGGTCAATTTTCCTACATGGGTAGTTAGATACTCCATAGATGAGGAGTGAGGAAAAAATTATTTTTCTCTGCGTACAAAGGGGAAGGAGGCAGTTTTCCCCTTCCTCTCCAGAATGGACCTCTTTGGAAACAAAATGAGCCTGAGTAATTTACTCCAGCCCTTTGATGTGTAAATACATCTCTCCAGGAGCTAGATACTCCCACCAGTCTCAGCTTTTATTACCTAAAGATGTCTCCAAAGTCAGGCTTCATTCCTCCTGAATGTAAGTAGCTGGGGAGATAGCTCTCCAGTCTCCCTGCCACCCTAGGACTCACCTTAGGGACCTGTTCAGGCTGCCACCATGCAGTCCTTGGGAAGACACAAGAAGTTTTATTTTCTTTTGAGATTAGGGCAATTTAACTGGACAAATGGTTACAGATCTAATTCTCACGGTATGTGAAGAGTAAAATATTTCTGCAGAAAGCGAAAGCAAACACTCTATATTACATAAATTTCCATGTCTGGGGAGGCTAGAGTGTTTTGCATGAGCACTCAGAAATCCAGGCAAGTTTTATTTCCCTACTATTTTCTACTCCTAGCATGTATCGGAATCACCTGGAGGTTGTTAAAACTCAGATGGCTAGCTCTCCTTAGAGTTTCTGATTCAGTAATGCAGAGGTGGAGCCTGAGAGCCTGCATTCCTAACAAGGTCCCAGGTCAGACTGTTGCTGCTTGTCAAGGATTACACTTTGAGAACGACTGTGCAACACTGATCCTATGATTTCAGCTTTTGTGGAGCCTGAAACTTATAAAAACTAAAGAGCTCTCATTTTTATAATACAAGATTGGATATAGGGACTGGAATGGGCCTTGACTTCATTGCTTCACAGTAAATCTTCTGACGATAATCAAATATGATAGGGTTAATAGTTCTCTACTTTACATCAACTGTATAGATACATCTGAGATTTATTTTGGCATCATAAATATAATATAATAACTTGCATAAAATAACCACTTATTGGAGAATTTTAAAAGATGATTAATGAAAATCACCTTGCTCTTTAGTGAACTGTCGACAGACAGAGCTTTATGTTTGGTCAGTAGAATTTACCTGACTGCGCAGTATCTAAAAATATTTATACAATGTTGGATAGAAAATTGCTATACTGGCTAGAAGAAATATCAGCAGCTAGTGGCTCAATTGAGGGCACTTGAACCTTATTCATAGTATCACCTTGCCCAATATATTGACCTTGTATAAAGCTATATTTCTTTCCACTATACCCAGGCTCAAATTCTATTTTAGAATAACAGTATTAATCAAACAGTTTTTGAGCTTACAATTTACCAGAATGAGCCTCTAACATATCCCCATTTTCTGAAATTGAAAGATGAAGGGAAGTTGTATACCAACATTTTGCCCCCCAAAAATCTTTCTTATATAAGAAGAAAAGAAAATAGAAACTGTATCTTAAATCATTTATGCTTTTAATTCTAGAGATCAATTAAAACTGAAAGAAAAAACACTTATATATGTACTGGTTTTTACATCATTTTTAAAAAGCATGTTATAATGTTATAAATTCTAACAAATCCCAACCATTCCACAAAAGCCCTCAAAATATCTTTCTTTATACCTGTAAAAATATCACCTGAGGAAGCTGCTTTTCTCTCGCCCAGGTCTCAGAAGAATGCCTTGCAAACAACAAGCTAACTTCACCTCTTCACAGATATTGCCTGCCAACCCCATTGATTTCACTGAGGGCTCCTGGGTTTGGAGAATAAAAAGCCCAGATGGTTTTGAAAAGTAGAACCGGGATCTGACTTTTAAGTGTCTAAATTAGATGAGCCAGAGGCATCCTACCATCTACGCTGAACAAAGAGGAAATCAACACAACCATTTCATGAAACTTCAAAAGCCTGCTGCTGTCGCTCAAGACACAGGTTTTCCCACTACAGAATGGAAGCTGCATGTATCAGGTTATGGCAGAGTTCTAGAATGAGAAATAGAAGGGACAGAAAAATCAATTTATTGAACACTCTGACCCAACTTTGAAGTGCAATGCCAGCATCTTAGCACAAACCTTTAACAAAGACCTCTGATCAGCCTACAAACTGTCTTTGGCTTTAATACAGAGCAGAAAGGGAAGGGATCAGGAATTACTGATTATCTTACTGGTTTGATCTACACAGATGTTCCAAGATTTTAATCCAAATCAGTGATGTTTGTTTTTTTTATTTTTCATCTGAAAAGTTCCTTTCATGAAAACTAAGCTAGATACACCCTGGTGGTCATTTTCAACACCATCTGCTAAGATTACTTGGTTTTCAAAGTCTTTTCAAACCAGTGGTTGAACTGGATTTCCTTACAACACATTCAAACTGTAAGCTTCCCCACCACACTCACATTTCCTTGGAGGTTGAGACTATATTTTATTCATGGATGTAAATGGCCTAGAACTACCTGACACAGAAATTGTGGTCAGTAATTATTTAAAGCATGAGAGAGTAGATACATAAAATATTGAACAAGTTAGAATAAGAAAAGTAACCTATGCATGTAATATAAAATTGAGAAATTCAGGAATAGGCTATTTCAGTATGGTTTAAAAGATAAGTTCCAGAACTCTGGGGGATAATCAGGGTAAATTCTCTAGCCTCTGATTTTTATTATTCTATTAATCAATCTGAGGCCCCTTTAATTACAGTCATAAGCCAGGGAGAAGGAAAAGGGAAATAAGATTTTATGTGTGATTGGAATTAACAAAACAAGCTGAGTTTTTTTCTTTTTTAATTCCTTAAAGCATTCCTCAATCCAAGACATTTCTATGGAATCATCTTAAAGTAAGTTTGCTATACAATTTTTACCTCAGTGTCTTGAATCCAAAAATATCCTTAAAAAGTTCCTGTTAGGATTGTCCAATTCACTTCCTTTAAAAAATATGTTAGATTTCTATGTGTGCATGCACACACACATGTATACATTACAGAGAAAGAAAAGAAGATTAAAAGAAAAATGGAATAGAGAGAAATAAGTAAATAGGATTGAAAAACAAGGAAATTTTCAAAGATTATCAGAAGGAAAGTTACTATCATACATTTTAGGTTAATGATAATAACTAAAAGATATATTAGCTCCAGGGTTTATAATGCAATATATTTTTTTAAAATGTGAGGAACTATATAGTTGGATACCTATGATAAAAAGCACTATCATGTTCACTGGGATAGTCTGTTATTAAAAACAATTCTAGATTTACGTTTCCGTGACCACTATGAAAAAGTGATCAAAAACCAATATTAAGAAGCATTCTGGGGAAGAGGGTGTAACATGGCAGCATAGGAGGATGTTGAGCTCACCCCTTCCCATGGACACACAAATTCTACACCTGCACATGGAGCAATTCCTCCTGAAGAAAACAGGGTTGATTGAACAACTTCTGCACAACAAACAATAGAGGGACCATGTAGAGATGGATAAGAGAGATGGAGACACGGTATCAAATCAGTAACCTGCAGCTGGGAGGGACACCACTGAGGAGCTCATGCACAGGCTTGCCTGCCATGGGGCACAGTGGGAAAATAGCCATTTAAAGAGCACCTAGACTATACGGGAAGGAAATCCATTTACTAACCCTAGAGCATCTGCCAAACAAGTGGAGAACTGCTGGAATTCTCTCTGGGGTCCAAGACACTGGCAAGTGCCATTTTTTGCATTCCCTCTCCACCTTGATAGTGTGGCAGAGCATGGTCCAGACACTCTAGCTGGCCTACTAAGGTTGCCTCAGAGCACCCTGGGCCCCTGCCCAACATCAGCTCCAGCTGTCCCACCAAAGCAGCCCTGGCATGACATGCCCCAAGAACACTCAGGTAATGCCTGCTCCAGCTGTCCTGCTAAAGTAGCTGCAGCATGCCCTAGGACCCCCTGACCCATGCCTGCTCCAGCTCCAGCCATCCTGCCAGGGCAGCCCCAGAGCAGATAGCCTTGGGACTCCCCAGCCTGTGCCCACTCCAGCTCCAACCATCCTGCCAGGGAAGCCCTGGGACAGACTTCCCTGGGACCCCGTTGGCCAACACATACTCCAGTTCCAGCTGACCCACCAGGGCAACCCTGGCACAGCTTAGCCAGGGTCCCACAGGCCTGTTCCCACACCAGGCAGCTCCAGGCAGCACACCCCAGGACTTCCCAGGCCCAGCCCACTTCAGATCCAGCTGAGCCACCAGGGTGGCACAGACGAGGCATACCCCTGGACTACCCTAGCCCATGTCTGCTCCAGCTCCAGCCAGCACACAAAGCCACCTGTCACACATAGTCTACACAAGTCCACTCCTTCAAGACCAGAAGATGTAGCTGTTTCACCAAATTCATCGAAACAACCACAGAGTCAAACAAAATGAGACCAAAGAATATGTTCCAAATGAAAGAACAAGATAAAACCACAGAAAAACTCTAATGAAACAAGATAAGTGACTTACCTGATAAATAGCTCCAAGTAATGGTCATAACATGCTCACTGAACTTAGGAGAAAAATGGAGGAGCATAGTGACAGCTTCAACAAAGAGTTAGAAAATAGAAGAAAGAATGAGAGATGAAGAGTACAAAAAATGAAATGAAAAATACATGGATGGAATCAACAGCAGATTAGATGATACAGAAGAACAGATCAGTGATCTGGAAGACAAAATAGTGGAAATTACTCAATCAGAACAGCAAAAAGAAAAAAGAATTTTGATAAAAAGGAATAGTTTAAGGGACATCTGAGACAACATCAAGCATATGAACATTTGCATTATATCGGTGCCAGAAGGATAAGAAAGAGAAAAAGGAGGGGCAGAAAACTTATTTGAAAAAATAATGCTGAAAACTTCCCTAACTTGGGAAAAGAAACTGACATCCAGGTCCAGGAAGTACAGAGAGTCCCTAACAAGATGAACCCACCAAGACATACAACAATTAAAATGGCGAAAGTGAAAGATAAAGAAAGAATCAGAAAAGCAGCAAGGGAAAAACAAAAAGTCACCTACAAGGGAACCCCAATAAAACTATCAGCTGATTTCTCAGGAGAAACTTTGCAGGCCAGAAGAGGGTGGCATGATATATTTGAAGTGCTGAAAGGAAAAAACTTACAACCAAGAATACTCTACCTGGCAAGGTTATCATTCAGAATTGAAGGAGATAAAGAGTTTCCAAGACAAACAAAAACTGAAGGAATTCATCACTACTAAACTGGCCTTACACAAATTGTTAAAAATTCTTCAAGTGGAAAAGAAAAGTCTATAACTAGAAACACGAAAACACATTAAACAAAAAAAATCTCACTAGTAAAGGGAAATATTTGGCAAAAGTAATGAATCAGCCACTTTAAAAGCTAGTATGAAGGTTAAAAGACAAAAGTAGTAAAATCAACTATAGCTACAATAAGTAGTTAAGGGATACACAAAATAAAAAGATATAAAAGATGATGTCAAAAACGTAAAACATGGGAGTGGCAGAGGAAGTAAAAATATACTGCTTTTAGAATGCATTCACACTTAAGCAACTATTACCTTAAAATCGACTGATATATCTATATCTATATCTATATCTATAACTATATCTATATATATGTCGACATATATGAACTTTAGAGTAACCACAAACCAAAAACCTACAATAGATACGCAAAAAATAAAGAGAAAGGAACTCAAACATAATACTATAGAAAACCATCAACCACAGGGAGATACCAAGAGAAGAAGAACAACCAAAAAGCCTGCAAAAATCACCAGAAAACAACTAACAAAACAGCAATAAGTACATACTTATCAATAATTACTTTAAATGTGAAAGGACTAAATGCTCCAATCAAAAGACATAGGGCAGCTAAATGGATTAAAAAACAAGACCCATCTGTATACTGCTTGCATGAGACTTTCTTCAGATCTAAAGACACACACAGATGGAAAATGAAGGGATGGAAAAAGATATTCCATGAAAATGGAAATGAAAAGAAAGCTGGGGTAGAAATACTCATATCAGACAAAATAGACTCTAAAATAAAGATTGTAACAAAAGACAAAGAAGGGCATAACATAATGATAAAGAGATCAATCCAAGGAGAAGATATAACATTTGTAAATGTTTGTGCACTCAACATAGAAGCATGTTGTATATATATAGAAGCATATATATATAAAACATAGAAGCATATATATGTTATATATATGTTATATATATAACATATAACATAGAATCATGTATATATAAAGCAAATATTAACAGACATAAAGAGAGAAATTGACAGTAATACAATAATGATAGGGGGCTTTAATACTCACTTACATCAATGGATACATCATCCAGGCAGAAAATCAGTAAAGGAACATTGGCCTTAAACAACACATTAGACCAGATGGACTAAATAGATATATACAGAACATTCCATCCAAAAACCACAGAATACACATTCCTTTTAAGTGCACACAGAAAATTGTCCAGGATAAATCACATGTTGGGCGACAAAACAAGTCTCAATAAATTTAAGACTGAAATCATATCAAGCATCTTTTCCAACCAGAATGGTATGAAATTAGAAATCAACTACAGGAAGAAAACGAAAAAAACAAAAACACAAACACATGGAGACTAAACAATAGGCTACTAAACAACCAGTGGGTCAAAGAAGAAATGAAAAAGACAATCAAAAAATACCTCAAGAAAAGTGAAGAGGGAAACACAATGTTCCAAAATGTATAGCATGCAGCAAAAGCAGTTCTAAGAGGGAAGTTGACAGGAATACAGGCCTACCTCAAGAAATAAGAAAAATCTCAATAAACCGTCTAATTTTAAACCTAAAGGAACTAGAAAAAAGAACAAATAAAACCCAATGTTAGTAGAAGAAAATAAAAATCAGGGCAGAAATAAATGTAATATGGATTTTAAAAACAATAGAAAAGATCAATGAAACTAAAAGCTGGTTCTTGGAAAAGATAAATAAAATCAATAAACCTTTAGTCAAACTCGAAAAGAAAGAGAGAGAGGGCTCAAATAAATAAAATCAGAAATAAAAAAACAATTACAACCAACACCACAGAAATACAAAGGATTATAAGAGACTACTATGAAAATTATATACCAACGAATAGGAAACCTAGAAGAAGTGAATAAATTCCTAGAAACACACAACTTTCCAAGAACAAATCAAGAAAAAATAGAAAATCTGAATAGACTGATTACAAGTAATGAACTTGAACCAGTAATTTAAAAACTCCCCCAAAGCAATAATCTAGGAACAGACAGCTTCACAGGTGCACTCTGCCAAACATTTAAAAAGAGTTAATACCTATCTTTCTCAATTTATTCCAAAAGATTGAAGAGGAAGGAATGCTTCCAAACTCACTTTATGATGCCAGCGTTACTCTGCTACCAAAATCAGAAAAAAAAACACTACAAAAAAAGAAAATTACAGACCAATAAATATCCTTGATGAACATAGGTTCAAAAATCCTCAAGAAAATATTAGCAATTCAAATTCAATAATGCTTTTAAAAAGATCATACACTGTAATCATGTGGGATTTATTCCAGGGATGCAAGGATGGTTCAACATCTGCAAATCAATCAGTGTGATACACCACATTAACCAAATGAAGGATGAAAATCATATGATCATCTCAATAGATGCAGAAAAAGCATTTGACAAAAATCAACATCCATTTACAATAAAAACTCTCAACAAAGTGGGAATAAAAGGAATATACCTCAACATAATAAAGGCCATTTATGACAAACCCACTGAAAACATCATTCTCAATGGTAAAAAAGAGCTTTTCCTCTAAGATCAGGAACAAGAAAGGGATGCCCACTCTCTCCACTTTTATTCAACATAGTATTAGAAGTCCTAGCCACAGCAATTAAGCAAGAAAGAGAAGTAAATGGCATTCAAATTGGAAATGAAAAAGTAAAACCGTCACTACTTGCAGATGACATGAAGCTATATATAGAAAACTCTAAGGAATTCACCAAAAAACTATTAGGGCTAATAAATGAATTTAATAAAGTTGTAGGATACAGAATTAATATTCAGAAATCAGTTGTGTTTCTATATACTAATAACTAGCTATCAGAAGCAGAAATTAAGAAATCAATCCTATTTTCCCATGCATCAAAATGAATAAAATACCTGAGAATAAATTTAACCAAGGAAATGAAAGGCTTGTACTCTGGAAACTATAAGACATTGATGAAAGAAATTGAAGATGAAACAGATAAATGGAAAGATATACCATGGTTATGGATTGGAAGAATGAATATTGGTAAAATATACATACTACCCAAAACAATCTACAGATTCAATGCACTCTCCATCAAAATACCAATGGCATTTTTCACAGAACCAGATCAAATAGTTTTAAAACTTCTATGGAACCACTAAAAGATCCTGAATAGCCAAAACAATCTTGACAAAGAACAAAGCTAGAGGTATTATGCTCCCTAATTTCAAATTATATTACAAAGCTATAGTAATCAGAATAGTATGGTACTGGCACAAAAACAGACATATAGGTCAATGGAATAGAACACAGAAACAGAAATAAACCCATGTATATGTGGTCAATTACTCTCTGACTAAGGAGGCAAGAATATACAACTGGGAAACGACAACCTCGTCAACAAATAGTAAAACTGGACAGCTACATGCAAAAGAATGAAACTGGACCACTTTCTTACACCTATACAAAAATAAATTCAAAATGGATTAAAGACTTGAATGTAAGACCTGAAACCATAAAAATCCTGCAAGGAAATATAGGCAGTCAGCTCTTTGACATCAGTCTTAGCAATATTTTTTTTGAACCAGTCTCCTCAGGCAAGGGCAACAAAAGCAAAAATAAACAAATGGGATTATGTCAAACTAAAATGCTTTGTACACAAAGGAAACCATCAGCACAATGAAAGGCAACCTACTGAATGAGAGAAAATATTTGCAAAGTGTACGTCCAATAAGGGGTTAATATATAAAATATATAAAGAACTCATGCAATTCAATACCAAAAAACAAACAGTTCAATTAAAAAATGGTCAGAGGACTTCAATAGACATTTTTCCAAAGAAAACATACAGATGGCTAACAGACACATGAAAAGATGCTCAACAACACTAATCATAAGGGAAATGCAAATCAAAACCACAAAGAGATATCACCTCATACCTGCCAGAATGGCTATTATCAAAGACAACAAATAACAACTGCTGATGAGGACATGGAGAAAAGGGAACACTCATGCATAGTTGGTAGGAATATAAATTGATGCAGCCACTATGGAAAACAGTATGGAAATTTCTTAAAAAAAATTAAAAATAGAACTGCAGTATGATATAGCAATTCCATTTCTGGGTATTTATCCAAAGAAAATGAAAAACTAATTTGAAAAGATATATGCCTCCCTTTTTTTATTGTAGCACTATCTAAAATAGCCAAGATATAGAAGTAATCTATGTGTCCAACAATAGACGATTGGATAAAGAAGATGTGCTATATATATATATATACAGTGGAATATTTTGCAGCCATAAAAAGAATAAAATGTTGCATTTGAGACAACACAGATGGACCTAGAGGGTATGATGTTAAGTGAAGTAAGTCGGACAGAGAAAGACAAATACCGTATGATTTCACTTACATGTGAAATCTTAAAAACGAAACAAATGAACAAACAAAGCAAAACAGAAACAGACTCATAAATACAGGAAATAAACAGGTTTTGGTTTGAGGGGGGACAGGTTGGGGGTTGAGCAAAATAGGTGAAGGGGATTAAGAGGTACAAACTTTCAGGCATAAAATAAATTTTATGGGGATGTAATGTGCAGCATAGGGAATACAGTCAATAATATTGTTATAACTTTGTCTTGTGACAGATGGTAACTAGACTTATCATGGGGATCATTTCATAATGTATATAAATATTTAATCTCTATGATGTACACCTGAAACTACTAGGATATTGTATGTCAATTATATTTCAATAAAAATAAAAGTAGTATTCTGTTAGTTTGAGTCTAATTTTCTTAATTGGTACATCTGAGAACTATTTCTTTTTAAATTTATTTTGCTGCTTACTGTTATACATATTTGAATGAAATATCTCCAAATATTTACAGAGGCAAGCAATTTAGATTTGTTTTGTATTTTATTCTTTAGTAAATACAATGAAATATTAATGAAATGTTAGAATACTAGTTAGCATAGAGAAACGTAATCGGCATTAACCAAGAATTTGATACTGTGATTGCTACCTAGCCCAGATGTTCACTGTCTCCCTTTGGGTTTCTGGGGGTGTGTTGATTCAGTAACATTCCGGTGCCTTGGCATGCAGAGAAGTGTTGGTGACCACTAATTGGTATGGCAGTCTTCTACAGATGAAACAAACAGGGCCTGGGTTTCCCTCCTTACATAAAAAATTTAAGACCGATGTGTGATCTTCTGCACACTTTTGGATATAGTTATAATGTGCATGCAGTACTTCAATGGAATTAATTTAATGTTTAGCTTTAAAAGACTTTTTAGTTTTTTACATTTCTCTTAAGTTACATTATGAAGTATCTATTTTTGGAAAGAGAATCATAATTAAAAGTTTAAGGGATAATCATAACCAAATATTTTTCTAGTATGAGAAGGGTACTGGATACAAATTAAGAGAAAAATATGCAACAGAAAAAGTGTAATTTGCTTTCTATAAGCCCATATAGCTTTCTAAGGAGAGTCGGCCTTAGTAACGGAAAAGTTCTTTGTTTGCTGAGCACAGGGTTGGATAAGAATGTTGGGAGGAAGGAGCTAGGGAGGAGTTGAATTGCTCTCTATAATGAGAGAGAAACAGAAAAATTTCCAAGGCCCAAAGGAAAATCCAAGAGGCAAAGATACTGCAGCCTAGGATGCTGGGATACACTCCTCCCACATAGGCCATGACATCTTCTCTCCCTCCCCTCATACATCACACATAATGGAGTAGGGGTCAAAAGAGATTTTTGAAAAGCAAAATGCTGAAGAGGGATTCAACATGTGGTGTACACGGTGTGGTATACAGTGTATGCCTCTCCTCCTTTTCCATATCATCATCAGGAAATTCTACATTGCAGTTACTGTTCTTATTTTATTGGTTTCTCTTGTGGTATCCCAAAGAGCAGGATAAGGTAGTCATTGACTTTTAAGTTTTATGTGTGTTAGGGAAACCCTTACTTTTTTTTATTAAAAGAAACTGGTTATGTATTACTAGTCATTATGAAACAGATGCAAATATACCTGAGCCTTGCCTTGCAATTAATTAAGTATTGCGAACATACACTAGTATCCTCAAATGTACACAGACCAAATGTTTTTAGAAGAATGCAAAGTGACAAGCTTAGTAATCCACGTCACATTTACAAGAAGTTCAATCATACATACAGAAATGGCAGGAGAAATTTCATTCCAAGGTCTGAGCAATGTCAAGGCAATCTGCAAGAACTGGCTAATACTTTGATGGTTTCCAAAGGGTTAAAATTTGATATACCAAGTGTAGGTCTCCTTATTTTAAAACCATTTTTGAGACAACTGAATTGCATCTGAAAATGAAACTCAAGAGTTTCATAGAACCCTTCAAACATGGATTTCCAAAAACTAGAATTTGAAAACAACATTACTAGGTGATAGAGGGCAGTGAGGAGTAGCACGGGACACTGCCTTCCGCAGCATTAGAACCCACTGCAGAATCAAAGAGTCCAGCGGTTAAAAGCACGGACTCTGAAGCCGAAATGCCTGGGTCTCAGTCTCAGTTCTGTCTCTTACTAAACAGTAATCTTGGGCAATTTTCTCAACTTCTCAATGCTTTAGTTTCACGATCTCTAAGATGGAATAAAAATAGTATTTATCCCATAAGGTTGTTGTGAAGATTCAGTGAATTAACTTGCATAAAGCACTTAGAATAGAGCCTAGCACATTTCAAGTACTAGATATACATTCTTACTTGATTAATAAGTCGTAGTCACTAGTTTCAAGCTCTACAGGGACACTTGTCCCCCCTTTCCCTTCTTCCTGGCCTAGGACTCTGGTCTGCAGGGTGAACTCTTGTTATTACTCAGTCCCATGGAGAAACAGCAGTTACAGGGACTGCTACCACAAAAGGCAGACATTTATCCTCTGTGCTTTCGGAGACCTCATCAGTCTTAATCTTTTGTGATTTACACTTAAACCATCTTTCAGAGATAAAACTGTGCAGTTTTAAAAGACAAACAAAGGAAATTGCAATTTATTTCACAAAGCTACTCTACAGTCAACTCATCCTACTAGGGAATTAGTATCATTAGTATAAAACATGATTATATAGTATCTCTCTGATTTAGCATACATCAAATGTCCTCAAGTCACATACTCCCTGCTCCATTGAACATAAGCTGTTATTCACCCAGAATGTCTTATTTGGGGTGAGCATGTGACCCAGTGCGGACCAGCCACAGAGATAAATTCAGAGTTGGGTATATGACACAAGGCTTTTCAAACAGTGTCCTCTCTGGAGCTTTGTAGCCAGAGCTATCAAGAAATCTCAACTATCCCCTGCTTGCCTACCTCTGCCTTAACTGTGGGCTGGAAGGACTTGGAGGAGCCAACAACCATCTTTTCCAGCAAGCTTGAAAAAACTTTTTTCAGAATGAAATCAATGCACAGAGGAATGTGGAAGACATGGGAAAGGAGAGAGGGACTTGATATCCCTTGAGCCCCTGGATTCAGCCAAGTCTGAAGATAGAATCCCTGAAATTTTCATGGACAAAATAACAAATCCAATTTTTCACAGAGGCTACTTTGGTTTGAGCTGTGTTTCTGTAGCGTGCAACGAAGAGTTCTGTCTAATATATATGCCCGTTTGGATAACCCTAATGTGGTCATAATTTAATTAATGAATAAATGATTGCTACAAGCAGTTCCTGAGAACACCTGGGATAGGAATAGAGGCAGGATGGAGATCAATAGCGTAACAGCTTTCTAATGGATCAGTGTCTCCAAATTCCTTCTCCTGGCTCAAAGGGATAGCAAATGAGAAAACTCCACAGAAGATTGCTCTCTTTCTTCTTTTCCTGCTTCTTGCCTGCTCCCACATCACTGCGATGACAGACCCTCACTGCTCTCAATACCACAAAGAAAATTGGAGGCCTGCCACATCAGTCACTGCTGCCGCTGCTTCTCTGCCTAGAATAAGGCTCCTCCACAGTAAACTCCTCACCCCAGATGGAGGCTGGGTCCTGGGTATACACAGCCTGTAAAGATCTGGTGTGGTAGAGTCTGGGAAGGTGACAGTGTCCCATGAGGCATTCTTAGGCTCTTCTCCATAAGAGCTCCCTTGGCTGCCCTGCTTTCACCACCATCAGCCAACACATCACCCACTTTCTCTTAAGAAGCCTACAGGCTCTCTTTCCAGCTCACCTGATGGCTAAGTCTTTGTTTCTTTCTCTGCCTGTTTACCAGGGAATAGCTGTGAGAAGCCTGAGCCTCAAGCCCCTACCTGGGGGTAGGGTTGAGGCTTTTTTCTCCTCTATTATTTCTCTACCCATCCAACGCCAGATCAGAAAATTCAGCCCCTTCTATTTTCATTTTTTTTTATTGAGGTCATAATTGTTTACAATATTGTGAAATTTCAGAGGTACCTTATTATTTGTCAGTCACCATATACAAGTGTCCCTTTATGCCTTATGCTCATCCCCAACCAGCTTCCACTCTGGTAACCTGTTCTCTTTGCCCATGTATTAGTTTATCTTCCACACATGAGTGAAATCATGCAGTATTTGTCTTTCTTTTTCTGGCTTATTTCACTTAACATAATGCTCTCAAGGTCCATCCATGTTGTTGCAAATGGGATGATTTTGTATTTTTTTATGGCTGAGTAGTATTCCATTATATGTATATACCACATCTTCTCTTTCCAGTCATCAGTTGACGGGCACTTGAGTTGCTTCTGTGTCTTGGCTACCGTGGATAATGCTGTAATGAACATGGTGGTGCGAAAGTCTCTTTGAATTGTTGATTTCAAGTTCTTTGGATAAATACCCCATAGTGGAATAGTGGGGTCATACGGTATTTCTATTTTTGATTTTTTGAGAAACCTCCTTACTGTTTTCCATAGTGGCTGCACCCATTTGCATTCCCTCCAGCAGTGTATGAGTGTTCTTTTCTCCACATCCTCCCAAACATTTGTTATTTTTTGTCTCGGTAATTATAGCCATTCTAATGGGTATAAGGTGATATCCCATTGTAGTTTTGATTTGCATTTCCCTAATGATTAGCGAGGTTGAACATCTTTTCATGTGCCTATTGGCCATCTGAATATCTTATTTGGAAAAATGTCTGTTCATATCCTTTGCCCATTTTTTGATTGGATTATTTGTTTTATGGTCGTTGAGTTGTATGAGTTCTTTATATATTTTGGAGATTAATCCCTTGTCAGATATATGATTTGCAAATATTTTCTCCAAGTTGGTAGATTGGCTTTTTGTTTTGTTCCTGGTTTCCTTTGCCTTGCAGAAGCTCTTTAGTCTACTAAAGTGCCACTTGTTTACATTTTCTTTTGTTTCCCTTGCCCTAGTAGACATGGTATTCAAAAAGATGTTTCTAAGGCCAATGTCAAAGAGTGTACTACCTATATTTTCTTCTAGGAGTTTTATGGTTTTATGTCTTATCTTCAAGTTTTTAATCCACTTTGAGTTAATTTTTGTGCACAGCAAAAGATAATGGTTTACCTTCATTCTTTTGCATGTGGCTGTCCAGTTTTCCCAACACTGTTTATTGAAAATTTTCTTTCTCCATTGCATGTTCTTGGCTCCTTTATCGAAGATTAGCTGTCCATAGATATGTGGTTTTATTTCTGGACTTTTGCTTCTGTTCATTGATCTATTTGTCTGTTTTTGTAAGAGTACCATGATGTTTTGTTTAGTATAGCATTGTAGTATATATCAGGAATTGTGATGCCTTGAGATTTGTTCTTCTTTCTCAGGATTCCTTTAGCTATTTGGGGTCTTTTTGTCCCGATATGAATTTTAGGATTCTTTGTTCTATTTCCATGAAGAATGTCATTGGGATTCTGATTGGGATTGCATTGCATTAGTGGATTACTTTAGGTAGTACGGACATTTTACCCATGTTTATTCTTCCAATCCATGTACATGGAATATCTTTCCATTTCTTTATGTCATCATTGATTTTTTCAATAACATCTTACAGTTTTCATCATATATGTCTTTCACCTCCTTGATTAAATTTATTCCTAGATATTTTATTCTTTTTTTGTGCTTATAAATGGGATTGTATTCTTGAGTTCTCCTTCTGTTAGTTCATTATTAGAGTATACAAATGCAACTGATTTTGCAAGTTGATTCTGTACCCTGCAACTTTGCTGCAGTTGTTGATTATTTCTAATAGTTTGCCAATGCATTCTTTAGGGTTTTCTATATATAAAATCAGATTCTATGCAAACAGTGAGAGTTTCACTTCTTCCTTGACAATTTGGATACCTTTATTCCTATTTATTGCCTACTTGCCCTGACCAAAACCTCCAGTACTATGTTGAATAAGTGTAGTGAGAGTAGGCAGCCTTGTCTTGTTCCTGTTCTCAGAGGGATGGCTTTCAGTTTTCCCCCATTGAGTATGATGTTGGCAGTGGGTTCATCATATGTGTTCTTTATTATCTTGAGGTACTTTCATTTTATACTGTTTTTATTGAGAGTTTTTATCATAAATGGCTGTTGAATCTTGTCAAATGCTTTCTCCGCATCTATTGAGATGATCATAAGGTTTCTATTCCTCATTTTGTTATGTGCTGTATCACATTTATTGATTTGTGGATGTTGAACCATCCCTGAGTCCCTGAAATAAATCCCACCTGATCACAGTCTATGATCCTTTTAATGTATTGCTATATTTGGTTTGCCAATATTGTGTTGAGGATTTTTGCATCTATGTTCATCAGTGATATTGGCCTGTAATTTTCCTTCTTTGTGTTGTCCTTGTCTGGCTTTGGGAACAGGGTAATATTGGCCTCATAAAATGTGTTAGGAAGTGTTCTGTCTTCTATTTTTTGGAATACTTTGAGAAGGATAGGTATGAAATGTTCTTTGAATACTTGTTAGAATTCTCCAGAGAAGGCATTTGGTCCTGGATTTTCATTTTGGGGAAGGTTTTTGATTACTATCTCAATCTCTTTACTTGTGATTGGTCTATTCAGATTCTCTATTTCTTCTTGACTCAGTTTTGGGAGGTTGTATGAGTCAAAGAATTTATCCATTTCTTCTAGATTGTCCAAGTTGTTGGCATATAGTTTTTTCATAGTATTCTTTTATAATCCTTTGTATTTCTGTGGTATCTGTTGTAATATCTCCTTGTTCATTTCTAATTTTATTTATTTGAGCCCTCTCTCTTTTTTCCTTAGTGAGTCTGGTGAAGGGTTTGTCAACTTTGTTTATTTTCTCAAAGAACCAGCTCTTAGTTTCATTGATCCTTTCTACTGGTTTTAGGTTTCAATTTCATTTATTTCTCCTCTAATTTCTATTATGTCCCTCCTTCTGCTAACTTTGGGCTTTGTTTGTTCTGCTTTTTCTAGTTATCTTAGCTGTAGTTTAGGAGTGCTTGTTTGAGATTTTTCTTTCTTGTTAAGGTGGTCCTGTATTGCTATGAATTTTCCTCTTAGGACCGTTTTTGCTGCATATGAGTTGCTATGGTGTATTTTCATTTGTCTCCAGACATTTTTTGATTTCTTCTTAAATTTCTTCATTGATCCATTGGTTGTTCTGTAGCATGTTGTTTAGTCTCTACATAATTGTCACTTTCCCAACTCTTTCTTGTGGTTGATTTCTATTTTTATAGCATTATGGCCAGAAAAGATGCTTGATATGATTTCAATCTTCTTAACTTTATTGAGGCTTGCCTTGTTTCCCAACATATGTTCTATCTGTGAGAATGTTCCATGTGCACCTGAGAAGAATATGTATTCTAATGATTTTGGATGGAGCACTCTCCATATATCTATTAAGTCCATCTGGTCTAGTTTTTTATTTAATTCCACTATTTTCTTGTTGACTTTCTGTCTGGATGATCTATCCATTGATGTAAGTGGAGTGTGGAGGTCCCCTACTATTATTGAGTTACTGTTAATATCTCCTTTTAGTTCAGTTAATAGTTACTTTATGTACTTTGGTGCTCCTGTTTAGGTGCATATATATTTATAAGTGTTACATCCTTTTGATAGAGTGTCCCTTTTTATCATTATATACTGCCCTTCTTCATCTCTCATTACCATTTTTATCGTGAAGTCTACTTTGTCTGATACAAATATGGCAACACCTACTTTCTGTTTTTTGCCATTAACTTGAGGTATCATCTTCTATACCTTCATTCTGAACTTGTGTTATTCCTTAGAGCTGAGATGTGGTTCCTACGTATTATTGGGTCTTGTTTTTTAATACATCCAGCCACTCTGTATCTTTTGATTGGAGAATACAGTCCATTTAGATTTACAGTGATTATTGATATTTGAGGGCTTAATATTGTCATTTTATCACTTATATTATGGTTGTTCTCTATTTCCCTGGTTTCTATTCCCCTCTATTTCTGACTGCCAGTTCAGTTTGGTGCTTCTCTATGACAGTTTTCTCAGTTTTATCTTTATCTATCATTTGTGTCTCCATTCTGATTTTTTTGTTTAGTGGTTACCATGAGGTTTGTATAGAAGATCTTGTAGATGATAGCCTGTTTTCTGATAGTCTCTTATTTCCTTAGTCTAAGTAGTTTCCATCCTCTTTCTCTTCCCCTTCTAAGTTATTGTGGTCACAACTTATTCAATTTTGTATTATGAGTTTATGATTAAAATGAAGTTATTATAGTTATTGTTGATGCTTTCCTTCCCTTTATCCTTAATGTTATAATTAAGTGTTTGCTAACCTGTTCTGATAGAGAGCTGCAATTTTCTGATTGTGTCTGTCTATTTATCTCCTCCTCAAGGTTTTGTAAACTCTTTCTCTTTTTTTCAGGTATGAGGGCCTTCTTGATCATTTCTTATAGTGGGGGCAACATTTCTTGTCTTGTGGCGATGAACTATCTCAGCTCTTGTTTATCTGGAGAAGTTTTTATTTCTCCATCATATCTGAAGGATATTTTCACTGGATAGAGTATTCTTGGCTGAAAGTTTTTGTCTTTAGAATTTTGAATGTGTCATTCTACTGTCTCCCAGCCTGTAAGGTTTCTGCTGAGACATCTGCTGAAAGCCTAAAAGGGGTTCCTTTGTAGGTTATTTTCTTCTTTAATATTTTTTCTTTGTCATTTACTTTTGCTAGTTTTACTAATATATGCCACGGAGAAGGTTTCTTTACAATGATGTAATTAGAAGTTCTATTAGCTTTGTTTACATTTAATTCCAGCTCCTTCCCTAGGTTTGGGAAATTCTCAGCTATTATTTCTTTGAACAAGTTCTCTGCTCCTTTCTTCCTCTCTTCTCCTTCTGGAATACCTATAATCCTTATATTGCATTTCCTAATTGAGTTGGATATTTTTCTGAAAATTTCCTTATTTCCTTTTAGACTTAGTTCTTTCTCCTCCTCCATCTGCAGCATTTCTACATTTCTGTCCTCTAAATTACTGATTCTGTCCCCCATAATACCAGCTCTATTTTCTAAGGACTACAAAGTTTCCTTTATCTCATTCATCGTGCATTTTGTCTTCAAGATTTCTGATTTTTTTTTTTATGGTTTCAATCTCTTTTGTGATGAATTCCCTCTGTTCATTAATTTTATTCCTGAGATCATTAAACTGTCTTTCTGATTTCTCTTGCAGCTCATTGGGTTTCCTTATGATAGTTATTTTGAATTCTCTGTCATTTAAATTGCAAATTTCTGTGACTTCAGGATTGATTTCTGGGTACTTATTTTCCTTCTGGTCTGGAGTTTTGATATACCTCTTCATGCTATTTGTTGGAGTGGACTTGTGCTGCTGCATAGTGGTAGTATCTGGTTGCAGATTCCACCTGCCACCACTGAGGGGCAGGAACTGTGTCTTCTGAGCCCTCTGTGACCCCTGGAAGATGTGCCTGTCTGTTGGAAGCTTTGCCCACAGGGCCCCTCTATGTTTGCTCGCTGGCAGCTGCTGCTTTAGACACATACGTGCACACACTCCACAAGTATCCCTTGTTCTGGCCAACTGGCCAAGCTGATGCACCAGATGGGAGGCAGGGAGGGGCACTTTCTTTTGTGTCCATGAGCCCACATACCCCTACTATGCACTCACTGTCTGCTGGCTTGGACTACTTGGCTTGGTGTGGACACCCCTAGATTGCTTAGCTATCTTGGTGTGGAGCATTTCCTCCAACTGGGAGGCAACTCCAAGAGCAGAAGCATTTCTCTGGAAGGCTGCCTTTTCCCCCTTCTCCTCTCTGTGTTTTGCACTGGCCTTTGCATGAGATCCTGCATCCTAGATTGCTGCTGATTGGGGACCTCCTTTCACTGCCTCCTGAGGGGAGGGGTCCATCATTCCCATCTGCAGATGTTTGGCTGTGTGGACCTCTCAGACATCTACTGTGTTGTGTGAATATCCCCTATTGGTTTACAAATATCCTCTTCATTGTATCTTAGTGGGGAGAGAGTAAGGGAAGAGCTCATTCTGGCATGATGCTGATGTCACTCATCCCTTCTATTTTTCCTGAGAGATTATTACCCTTTTTTTCTAGTCCCTACATTTAGATCCTAGGAAATTGCATGGCTTTTGCTACATATTACTATAAAATCTACTGTATTAATCAGTGAGTGATATGAAGGAACCTAAAGTATATAAATGGTTCCTGCTTTCAATTCACAGTGTAACTGTTAGAAAAATGAAAAAAATCAGAAAACAATTACAAACTATAAGCCATGAGTTATAAGAAAAACTAGACCTTACATAAGAGCATGTTTAATCCAGTAGATCTTTGGTTTTTTTAAGATGAATTTTTCTCCGGAACCTTAATATCACCAAATTCTCAGACGTTTGCATGACACTAGAAGTAGGCAGTATGCTAGACTCATTTGCTCACCAAGAGCCTCAGAATAACACACTGACCTTACAGTATGCAATTCAAATGTGTATTATCAAGGTTTAAATTGCCACATGTTCTGGAGAATTAGAATCCCTCATCAATTGTTGTGATGGTTAATTTTATGTGTCAACTTGGAGGGGTTTTTTTGATGAGATTAACATTTAATTCAGTGAACTTTGAGTAAGAAGGTTGTCCTCCATAATGCAGGTGGGCCTCATAAAATCAGTTGAAGGCCTGAATAGAGCAAAAACACAGCTTCCCTGAGCAAGAAAAAATTCTCCAGCAGACTGTATTTGGACTACATCTGCATCATCAGCTTTCCTGGGTCTGCCAGCCTTCAAATTTCATGTGCATCATCAGTTCTCTTGAGTCTCCAGGTTACTGGCGTTTAGACTGGAACTGAAACCATCAGCTATCCTAAGTTTCAAGCCTACCAGCCCCCACTATAGATTTGGACTTGCCAGTACACCATAATCACATAAGCCAATTCCTTACAGTAAGTCTCTTTCTACATGTCTTAGTCAATTCAAGATGCCATAACAAAAGTAGCATAGACTGGTTGGGTTAAACAACAGAAATTTATTTCTCACAGTTCTGAAGGCTTAGAATTCCAAGATCAAGGTGCTGCCTGATTTGGTTTCTGATGAAAGCCCTCTTCTTGGTTTTCAGTTGGTCATTTTCTGACTGTATGCTCTCATGGCAGAGACAGAGATAACTATAGTCTCTTCATCTTCTTGTAAAAGCACTAATTCCATCATGGGGCTCCACCCTCATGACCTCATCTAAACTAAATTACCTCCCAAAGGTCCCACCTCCAAATACCATCACATTGGGGATTAGAGTTTCAATATATGAATTTGAGCGGGACATAAACATTCAATCCATACCCAAATATACACACACACACTCACACACATCCTATTGATCTTGTTTCTCTAGAGAGCTCTGACTAATACAAACTGTCAAATCACCAAAGTTTAATTTTGTGAATGTATAGGGTTTGCAGTTGTTAGAAAGAGATCTTAAAAGTAACTGAACTTCAGCAAAGACACAAAGAGAGAAACTAATGTGATATCTTTTTTATTAAACAAACATTTATCAACCACCTACTCATTATGAAACATCATGCTAGATTCTTGGAATACATAGAGGAACAAGACATGATCTTTACATGAGGACACTCACTGTATAGTAGGATAATACGGAAAAATGAAAACCCAATTCTGGAGAGTGAATATATGGGCCAGAAGTCTTCTTAGAAGAGCTACTAGAGTTAATGTTTCAAGAATGGCCACAAATTTGACAACTGGAAGTGAGGAAGAGCATTCTAGGCAGAAGGAGAAGCATACGCAAATAAATGAATGAGTAAGCATGTGTGGCACATTCAGAAAACTGCAGGAACACAGATACATATGGCTGAAGTATTAGCTGCTTCTGAGAAAGTCATTGGAAACTTAACTGAAGGGTGGTCTGGGCTGGAGATGTATACGCATGTTAGGAAATAGTCTAAAAGAGTGATGAATGGATAAAGTAGGATTGTGTTATGAGGATCTTAAAAATAAGATGTGGTGGACAATAGTAACAGCAGAAGAGTAATATTATAAATTCGGTGTTTTAAGTTGGGTCTAGGAGTGAGATGCATAATGGATTAGAGTGTGTGTGTATGGTGGGGAGGGAGGGCTGCTGTAGAGATGTGTAATCCTTTAGGAGTACACACATGAAGCAAGTAAAGATCTGAATTTTGGTGTTGCCTGAGGAGGAATAAAGGAAAGGAAAATCCAGGAGATGTTTCAATTTTTTTTTTAAAACAGCAGGTCTTGACTGTTGATGAGATATGTGCAATGAAGTAGAAAAAGATGTCAAGAATAGCTGGAAGATTTTTATCCTTGAAAATTGAAGTAATGACAAGAAATACAGAAGAAGAATATCACCATAAAAGAAGGGAAAGTACTTTAGTGAGGAAGATGATGAACTCAACTTTGGACATGCCGAGTATGACGTTATGACAGCATTTATACATGTAATTGGTGTCCATGTGAAAGAATCAGTCATAGCTTAAGCTAAGAAAGTGATTTATACATACACAACATGAAAAATATAACTGATAATATGTGAAATTTTCATAACGTTTATGAAGAGGGATAGTGACAGCTTTTATCATTGTTTTTAAAACTGAGTTTTAAAACTATTAATGCAATATTCAGTCCAAAGCCACAATGTGGATTTTTAATAGCAATCGCCATGTGCAGATTTTTGATCACTGTACAACCCATTTAATACACATTGTGATGTAATGAGTTTATTGTTATTTGTACTAAACGAACTATATCCAAAGACAGAAAATACATCTCTTATACGAGTTGGGAGTCTTATGACACTGAAGCCTTGTTCCACCATCTGAAATTCATAGAGATTAGCCACAGAAGCAGTAAAGCACTGTATATATTTGTACCAAATACAAGGAAAGGAACAGACTTGATAAAACCAGGATAATTGACTTAGACTTTATAAAATAATAACTTCAAGGTCTCTTAATGCAAAAAAAGAAACTTTATCTACACTCTTTTGTTAAAGGCATTCAAGAGTTTTCTATTTCATCACTTCATGCTTTTTAAAGAAGATATTCTTAGTTTGATACTATTTTACTATATATAATATTTTAAATATTCAAAATAAATATAATAGTGCATATATTTATATTAAATTATTATGGCTCAAAAACAGATAAATGAATGTATACTTCAGACTTCATCCGCACCATAAGCTCCCCTGCATCTTTGCCTCATAAGTAAATATACGTAAAGTAAAGAATATTCTGTACTCATTTATAAAAAAAAAAAACAGTTTCCAAGGAATATCATAGATTATTACACATTCATCTCAATTTTCTACAGTTTTTATAATATGATAATTGATATTTATTCTCATAATCCAAATCACCTCTAAGATCATGATAGATGTAATCAGTCAGGCAAAGACTATTGTTGTCAGTATATCCTATTCTGGTGATTGATATTCTGTGCAGTTAATGGCATATTCTTCCATTAAACAGAACTTGCATCCCAAATCCAGAGACGTATGCAATAATTGCTAACACAATCATCAACACCCCAGGATTTCAGAGTTTCAGGACATTAGCTTCCATAGTCAATCTGCTTTGTTTTACTTTCTGATCATGATGATAGCTAAAGAGTCCTTTTCTTACTGAGATTTTAAAAATCAAACATTACACAAAAAGTAGTAAAACTAGCCTGGAAATTAGTAATTGATTAAAAGTTAAGTCTTTTCCACCCACAAGCTCTGCGACTTTGGAGAAGTAATTAAAATTCTCAGAGCCTCAATTTGCTCCTCTGTAAAATGGGACAATAATCCTTACACAAAGTTGTTGAGGAAATCAAATTAAAAAAGCGTATATATTAAATGAATACCAAATATTTTGCAATGTGAGGCATCCACACATTACCTGTCACATAGTGATGAATGGTAGTGATTATTTTTTTTATTAAACAGATGTAAAAGAGTCAATAGTGGAGGACAGTCCCAAAGCTCTGAAGGCTTAAGGCACCCTGCTCTATAAGCCATGGTCTGTCCTCTCAGAACACCCATTCATCAGCATTTCCCATATCCTCTCTGATAATCCTCTTTGGGAATAGGTGAGAATATACTAGATTAAAAATTTAAAATATATATCTATATTTGCTATTCCCGACATGCACCATTTTCATTTGGATTTGGGTATTATCACTGTTTAAAACGCCTTTTATTTTCCTTTTACAGTGATAAAATGAATATTTTTAGAGCTATATCCATAGTTTTCTTAAAGAAAACATATAGGTAAGAATAAAGGGTTTATTAGTTGAGAATTATTCTATTTATCACATTATATTAAATATCATTACAATAAATGCTTCTACAATAGAAATGAAATGTTTTCCTGGAGCAGTGTTTTGTCCATCTAATTGTTACGTGTTTTCATAAATTGTCTTTTATACCCATCTAAGATATGTTGCATAATATATTAAAACTCAATCTGTGAGCTACCATAAATTCCTCCAAATCCACAGAACTTGAAGAGTAAAAGAAAATAACAGAACTAAATATTCTCAGCCTCACATCGTGTTCTTATGGTTTAATGTTCTCTTCTTCTAATCACCGGAAGCTTACTAAAGGCAGCCTTGGTATTTATCTTACTCATTGTTCTATTGCCCAAGGTCTAGCACAGTGGCTCGTAAACAGAGGGTGCTCAATATTTATTAATAAGTAGAGTAAAATTTTGTTTTGTTGTGAGTTTTCTCATTTTTAATTTATACAACTGAGGACACAACTCATTATTGAGTAGGTAAACAAGGAATTCATCTTCAAAAAATCACATCAATGCCACAGTGAAATGTTTTGGGGAGAGTGGAAAGAACACTGGGTGGGGTCCAGAACCTGAGTTTTCATGCTTTTTCCCAATTGCTATAGATCCTCAGGCAAGTCACTTAGCTTCCCAGAGACCTTGATTTTATTGTCTGTAAAATGAGGTTAATGCCTGCCTCATCTATGCCACAGGGCTGTTGTGTGTAAGACATGAGTGAGATCACGTATGTTACATGATCTTGTAACCTGCAATGTGCAGTGACAACTGGAAATGAGTATAAATCTTCATCTGGCCCCCAAATGAGAACAAATGTGACTTGTCACAAGCAAAGATCTATTATTAGCCAGAATACTTTCTGATAGATTTGCAACAGCCTTTTTCTTTTTTTTTCAAAGTCACTAGAGTAAAGGTCATACAGGTTTTCTCACTGTAGCTTAAGACACTGCAGCACCTGGAGCTTGATTTATACTTCTATGTAGTAATGGAGTTACATGGTCTCTTATAACTCAGGACTGCAATTGGAGTTTAAGATGCGTCCTTTTTTGGTATTTACTCAATTTATATTCGTATCCTTTTATGTGTAGGGAGAAGAATGCCAGACAAGTTAAAATAAATTGAAACTCTGAACAAAATATTAGTCTGTAACACGCTGCTAGAATGTTGGGGCAGAAAAGTTTCAGCAAGCTGTTTTTGTTGGCTTCGTCATACAGCGCTCATCATTCTGCCTTCTCTGTACGTTCTGGTTCTTGTGACTTCCTACACAAACATCTCAGAAGCGGCAAACAACAAGGCCACCTGCAGTAAATATAAGTCCACAGAGCTATGTCAACTACCTGCTTGTTCATACAACAGCTCTCAGGAAGTTCCTTTGGAAATCTCCAGAGAAGACATTATGATCTCCAGATCTGTTTACTGTCTATTTACCAGAGGTCAAGCACTGTACTAAGTGTGAGAAGACAGATATAATTTGACCTGGCACATCCTTAAAGAGCATAATTAGCCAGGCTATTATAATGTGAAATAATAACCAGAGCTATTATTTATTGAGCATCTATCAAGCCAGGCTCTGTTCTAAGCTGTTTACATGCATTTAACTTTTTCAATCCTTGCAATAATCCCATTAAGCAGACACTATTATCATTCCCACTTTACAGATGAGAAAAACAAGGGGCGGATGCGTAATTTACCAAGTATCACATCGTTAGAATGGGATGGACCTGGATTTACACCAGCTCTGGGGACAGAGTGCACACTCTTAACCTCAGAGCCCTGTGGACTATAATGATCTCTCCCTTCTGGAGATTTTCAACCTCAGTCCTAAGGGAATCTGGCCATAGCCTACAATACATGTTGATGACTCTCTTGGAGCACAAAGGGAAATATGTCAATCAAGAGAAAGGGAAGTAACTTTGTGTGTGGGTGTGTGTGTGTGTGTGAGGAAGATAGGCCCTGAGCTAAAATCTGTTGCCAATCTTCCTCTTTTTGTTTGAGGAAGATTGTTGCTGAGCTAACATCTGTGCCAATCCTCTTCTGTTTTATGTGGGGTGTCACCATAGCATGGCCTGACAAATGGTGCTAGGTCTGCACCTGGGATCTGAACCTGTGAACCCCAGGCCACTGAAACAGACCATGCAAACATAACCACTGTGTCACTGGGCCAGCCCAAAGGGAAGTAACATTTTGAATGCCTATTGAGAGCTTTAGCTAAAACAACCCTCCATGTTTGATATTACTTTCTCTATTTCACAAATTGGAGAGCAAAGACTCATAGAAACCTAGGCCAATCTGATTCCAACAATAAGATCCATATGCTACAACATATCTCTTTCAAAACTCCAGAGTAGCCATAAACAATGATGTAAATGAAACTCTAATGACAAAACTTTAGGGTCCGGCCCAGTTGTGTAGTGGTTATGTTCGCATGCTCCACTTCTGTGGCTCGGGGTTCACAGATTTGGATCCCAGGTGGGGACAGACACACCGCTCATCAAGCCATGCTGTGGCAGTGTCCCCCATACAAAATAGAGGAAGATTGGCACAGATGTTAGCTCAGGGACTATCTTCCTCACCAAAAACAAAAAAAACTTCAGTTATCCACAGAAAAGGATGGTCATATTGTTCAAATTGCTACTTCTACTCAAAGCTAAAAGTATGTTTTAGAAATGAGTCAAGCAGGCATGCACTTGGTTCTTGGCACTCGAGTAGCAAAATATGTCACAAACCAGGATCAAGTGATGAATTCAGTTTTGGTCATTTTTATGGCTTTTCGACTCCTTGTGATTGAAAAGGGTTTCAAGAACTCTGGATGTGCTGACAATAAGTGTACCAGTCTCTGGCACAGCTCCTGGTTGATGGACTGTGTGGTCGTCTCAGAAGTGTGTCAATCTTCAGCAAAGGAGCAGTCAGGCTTCCAAGGCAAGACACTTCATACCCAAGATGCTAGGGTCCTACCTCTCAAAGCTCTGTACCAGTCAGGACCCCAGAAAGAGGCAGAATCCTATGTAATGGCTCAATTAAAAATAGTTAATGAGGTGCCAGCCCCATGGCCAAGTGGTTAAGTTCACACGTTCCGCTACGGCAGCCCAGGGTTTCTCTGGTTTGGATCCTGGGCGCAGACATGGCACCACTCATCAGGCCACGTTGAGGCAGTGTCCCACGTACTACAACTAGAAGGACCCACAACTGGGATTTACAACTATATACTGGGGGGATTTGGGGAGACAAAGCAGAAAGACAAAAAAAGAAGATTGGCAATAGTTGTTAGCTCAGGTGCAATCTTTAAAAAAAAGAATAGTTAATGAGGGGCTGGCCTGGTGGTGTAGTGGTTAAATTCGCATGCTCCACTTTGGCAGCCCAGGGTTTACAGGTTCAGATCCCTGACGCAAACTTAGCACCATTCATCAAGCCACACTGTGGTGGCATCCCACATAACATAGAGGAATACTGGCACAGATGTTAGCTCAGGGTCAATCTTCTTCACCAAAAACAAAACGTTAATGAAAGGAATATTTTTAGAGTTCTGGCCAAGATTAAAGGAACACACAAGAGATGTTGAAGCTTCAAGGGGCCAGCAGCAGAAGGAAGGCAATATCACCTAGGCCTAAAGGAGCAGGGGGAGGAAGTAGTTTTGTAGGAGCCCAGTGAGAGCCAGACCATGGAGCAAGGGCCCCACAGCCAGAGTGGTAGAAGGACACAGCCACAGCCATGGACACAGAACCCAAAGTGGGAGGGAACAGGGAAGAATACTTTGACTTCTTTCTCAGCTGCATTGCTTCCCATTAGCTGAACTAGAAGCCAGTTGGCAGTGGAACCTGAGGAGATCACAAAATGTATAGGGAGGGATCTACACAGGGTAAGAAATGTGGCTCTGTTTGAGGTCCTGCCATTCTCAGAATGCTTCCAAGAGGGCCTGGTTATTAGAACCCCTTCGACCTGAATCCTGTCCTTTGTCTCAGGGAAATTATTCCCATTCCATGTGGTCTTCACCTCCAGGCCGCAAATTCCATCCTCCTGTCTTACAGGGCAAAGCTAGTCTCTCAAGAACCCATGTCTCCCTGAGGATTATCTCCTTGATGGCTCCTAAAACAAAGTAAGTCATTAATTCCCCAGGGTACAAGGAATCTCAGAACACAAATACCTGTTCTTTTGTCTTAGTGGGTATATAAATTTGAGTGTGTTTGGATTGGGATTGAGATGTAAATTAAACTTTCCCACAGGAGTAAGAATAAGACAAATTGGTCTCTCTCAGTATGCTAACATTGTCCTGTAGACAGGACTTGCAGAGGGCTCTATTGACATAAGGTAGAGCTGAACCTACACATGAGATAAGAAGCTCATGTGGGAGAATGTAAAGAAGAACACAAGAGAATGATTGCACAGTACACCTTCTCCACGAGCTTCCTAAAGTTGTTAAAATATAAAAATCCATTTCACAAGCTCTCAAATACATCAAGAGTGTTCTTGATTAACTCTCTTGAAGCCCTCACATTTTCCTGCAGAATTTGTAACAACCTACTATTTTATGTGATTTACCTTCCAATCAACTGGTTTTGACCAGTATTGTAAAAAGTATCAAATTCCTATCGGAGGAATTTTAAAAGGTTTTTCCCTCTCTTTTTCTTTATAGAAATACACATAAAGGTGAGGTATTATAGTCTAAGTGTAAGTGGCATTTGGGACTGATGTACTGAATTCCAAATCAGAAAAGTGCACAAGAAAAAAAATGTTTCCAAGAACTGTCACCAATACCAGGACTAAATTCCCTGAAATTTATATGATGTTATATACCAATGTTACCTCAATAAAAAAAATTTTAAAAAAATAATTAATGACCTTGAACAATTACAAGAATTTCACATTCAAATATACACTTAAAACTAAAATTATAGATTACATTTCCATATAAAAAAAGCAGCATTTCTTGTGACTTCTCCAACTGTAATACTCCAATATATTGGATAATCTATAGTGGTATATTATATACTGGTATACTGGTATATATCAGATATTATATACTAGTATATATATCGGATATTACTTATCAACAATAATATTCCAACTATGTTACTCCAATGGCTGCTCACACCATCAATAAAAAGTTTTTAATTTATAAATGATTGATAAATGATTAACATGTACAACTATCATTTGCAAATATCCAAAGGCAAAATATCAATTTAGGATGACAGCCATCACATATACAGTAGTGACTTTAAATATCCATATATAAAATAATATTTCTTGCTAACTTCAATAAAAGGAGAGAAGCAAGTGTGTCAAATCCTACAAGATTGCTATTCATTCACTTATTAATAATGAGCTGACCAAAAGCTCATACTACAACTGAATTCGTGAGCTCTGCCTTTTTTCTTGGTTTATATTTCTTATATTACAATTATCATTCCATCCTTCCTTTGTGTGTGGAAATATTTTCTAAGCTACTTACCCACATCTATGAGGGTTAACTTAGCTAAAGTGATGTATAAGTCCATTTAATCAGATACCTATAGGCTTCAATATGCCACCAAATGCTGACTGGCTGAACATGGGCGTCACTGACAACCACCAACTCCTGAGCACACAGACCAAGGAAAAATGGCAGCTTCCATACATAGTCCAAAAGTTAACTTTTCTTTGAATATGCATACAGTCAATTCCTGGTATTCATGGTAGTTTTGTCCTGTAAAGTCACCATGAACACTGAATTAGCAAATAGCAAGCCATTGCTCCAAGGAGAAATACAGGGTCAGGTTTCTGCAAGCCTCTGATCACAACATTTTCATTAACCGGTTAATGCATAACCTTGTTCCATGTATGTGTCTGTATAAAGACCCTTATTTAATCCATATTGATTCATTGACATTGACCTCACGGCCAACAGCACTGTAACTCAGACCTGAATGAACCTTATCTAACACGTATTTTCTCCATAAGGCACATCACAGCCTTCTTGTACTGAGGGACACAAGACAATATTTCATCACTATGCTTGGGGGCCATTTTAAACAGTGAAATCACCAACAAAAATGTGAAAAACATGGCACTAACTAGACTGAGGGGCTGGCTCGGTGGCTGAGTGGTTAAGTTCTCACGTTCTGCTTCTCGGCAGCCTGGGGTTTTCCGGTTCGGATCCCGGGTGCGGACATGGCATTGCTTGGCAGCCATGCTGTGGTAGGCGTCCCACATATAAAGTAGAGGAAGATGGGCACGGATATTAGCTCAAGGCCAGGCTTCCTCAGGAAAAAGAGGAGGACTGGCAGCAGTTAGCTCAGGGATAATCTTCCTCAAAATAAATAAATAAATAAATAGACTGAAAAAAAAACACAACACAGTTGCTTACAATATGAGAACTGAAACAAGACAGTAGAGCACCACCTCACTTGATCTTAGCTTGGATTGTGCGCGTTGGGTGACTTGAGTTTTTACCACTCTGTGTATGTCTAAGAACTACGTGAAAGCACTATGAGGATTGACTTCAGGATTGCAAAAAGGTGTAACATTGGAGAAGAAGCTATTTTTCCCTGTTCTGGTTATTCCTGCTGAAGCTGAACAGTACTTCTGCACTCTGAGGATTAAACGTTTGGGAGCATCTGGAATCAGCACCTTGGAATGAACATTAGTTTTCTCAAGGCAGACAGAGAGAGTAGAGAGGCTTCACTGAAGCTTTATTTTGATGAGTAAGAAATAGAACAAGAGGGGAAGATGAGGTAGGAGGCAAAGTGGCGAATTACGGTTTTTTGCATTCATCCCTAGACAGACAATGCTTTGGGGATAAATAACTGGGAACATTTTGAAGTTGATTTTCTGACAACCAGGTCAGTGGGAGTTTCTACTACCATAATTTGGTCCTTCAAGTAAATATAGAGTCTGCTGTGCCTGCAACACACAGATACAGTAGAAGGTTGTCCCTGGTGTGTGATGAAGTTGGATCAGGACTAAGAACAGGCCTTCAGATTTGTCAAAAAGAACCGCAGTTGGTAAATATTGAGGGAACACTATTGATGGATTGTTAGATCAGGCTGTAAAAAGTCATATTGCTGAGAAAATGGAGCTGGCAAATGATATTATTTCAAGAAACTTGGCAAAGCCAAAAAAGATATATCTAGTGGCTGACAGAAACTCACACTGAGAGGAAAATTTTTACAAAGTAAAATTAAGAGGATTTATCTATGTCTCTGGTGACAAAGAACAAGTTGTTGAGAAAGAGAGGTTAAAAATATTAGAAAAAGGAAATGAAGAAAATAATTATTAGGTTACTTTATATTTTTAAGTGTCTGCATTTTAAACTTGGTAGAATTGCACAAGGATGGATCCCTTCACTTATGCACTCGCTCATTCAATCAATGTTCATAGGCCACTAACTTGTGCTAGGCCCTGGGCCAGGCATAGTAACACCAGAATCAGAGAAAGAAATGGATCCCGACCTTTGTGGAGTTAACAGGTCAGGCACAGGGCAAAAAAGAGTCACTTGCAATGTGATGTGAACAGTGATGGGATGTCGGAAATGGGATGTCTGCCTTGAAGCAGACAGGAAAAGTGTCTGTCTCACCTGGAGCTCAAGAAGAACATCTTATAGGAAGGGACATGTAACCTGTAACCTATGTAACACAGGACCAGGAACAGAATTTGCCACCCAAAAATTACCTCATTGGCATAACGGCCATTTTGAGCTGATATTATTAAAAACAAAATGAGAGCAGCAAAATGGCGGGGTGAGCTGACCTGGGACTCTCTCCCCTCCAAACTACAACCAAAAAACTGGAACAACTGAATTTCAACCATTAACTCTAATACAGAGATCATCAGAGACCCACAGCAGCAAGACGATGGAGGACGGAGAGGCTGCAGCCGGCCTTGGAGGAGCTGGAACAGGGTAGGAGAAAACTTCGCTCCCTCCCCTAGAGACTTGGATCACTGCCATGGGTGAGGGAAAGAGTGGTGGAGGGGCTGCGCAACCGGGGGATCGTCCAGGACTCCCACCACCGGTGCAGCGGAAACCCGCTAATGGGGGAAAGCTTCCACATGCGGAGACCCCATCAAGCCAGGGCCAAAGGAGACCAGAGAGCGAGAGCTGGTTGGAATCCAGGTTGGCATGTGAAAGTGTCCCTCGCTCCCCCAACCCATGCTGCACACCCACCATCACGGCTGAAGGCGGAGGGCTCAGAACACACAGCTCTCGACCCCCATCCAGTGGCAATAGGCTGTAACTGCGACCAAATACTACCATCCTGCCAAAAACCACTCCTCTACCATTCAGCAATTTATAAAAGCTCCAGACCAGAAGGAAAACAATAAAAACACAGAATTAATCCCTGAGGACTTAGAAACAGGTAAACTAAGTGAAAATGAGTTCAGAGTAGCTATCATCAAAAAACTCAATGAGGTAAAGAGAAAGATAGAGAAACAAGTCAACGAGTTCTGGAGTTACTTCACAAAAGAGATTGAAACTATAAAGAAGAATCAATCAGAAATACTAGAGATGAAAAATACAATGGATCAGATAGAACAGAATATGGATTCCCTGAATACCCGTGTAGACATCATAGAGGAGAAAATTAGCATAATCAAAGATAGATAGGCTGAATGGCTCCAGACAGAGGAAGAAAGAGAACTAAGAATTTAAAAAACTGAGGAAAATCTCAGAGAAATAGCAGATTCAAGGAGGAGAACCAATTTAAGAATCATCGGAATTCCTGAGGGCGTGGAAAAGGAAAATGGAGCAGAAAGTGTGCTTAATGAAATTATAGAAGAGAACTTCCCAAATCTAGGGATTGAGGGAGAAATGTGTGTGGAGGAAGTTTTCAGATCTCCTAGATTTGTCAATGTAAAAAGACCTACTACAAGGCATATAGTAGTAAAAATGGCAAAAATGAATGACAAAGAAAGAATACTCAGGGCAGCAAGACAGAAGAAAACAACCTACAAAGGAACTCCTATCAGACTTTCAGCGGATTTCTCTACAGAAACCTTACAAGCTAGGAGAGAACGGAATTACATATTCAAAACTTTAAAAGATAAAAATCTTCAGCCAAGAATACTCTATCCAGCAAAAATATCCTTCAGACATGAGGGAGAAATTAAATATTTTCCAGGCAAACAAAAGTTAAGGGAATTTGTAACCAAAAGTCCTCCACTACAAGAAATCCTCAAGAAGGCTCTCATACCTGAAAAAAGAAAAAAAGAGAGAAAGGGGTCACAAACCCACAAACAAACAAAGAGTAGGGAGACAAATAGATGGAACCAGAATAGGATAGCAATTATTCAATTATAGCATTAGGATAAAGGTAAGGAAACCACCAAAGCAAAGATGATCTTATCACTCTAACCACAAACTCATAACACAAGTTGGAATAAGAGATGAAAATAATAATTTAGGAGGGGAAGAGGAAAGGGACTAAATCAGTCTAGTCCAAGTAAGTAAGAGACCACCAGAGAATGGACTATATTATACATGAGATTCTAAACACAAATTTGAGGGTAGCCACTAAACTAAAAAACAGAACAGAGACACAAAACATAAATAAGGAAAAATCTAAGAAACCCAGCATAAGAAATTGCAGAAGTCAATGGGTAGGCTAAAACACACAGGACGAGAAACAAAGGGAACGCAGGAAAACCAGATAACGAGCGACAGAATGACAGCATTAAGCCCTCATGCATCAATAATCACCCTCAATGTAAACGGATTGAACTCTCCAATAAAAAGACACAGAGTGGCAAAATGGATTAAAGAACACGATCCAACAATTTGTTTCCTCCAGGAAATACACCTTAGCCCCAAAGACAAACACAGGCTCAGAGTGAAGGGGTGGAAGACAATACTTCAAGCTAATAGCAAACAGAAGAAAGCAGGTGTCGCAACACTTATATCAGACAACATGGATTTCAAAATAAGGCAGGTAAAGAGAGACAAAGAGGGACAATATATAAAGATCAAAGGGACACTTCATCAAAAAGAAATAATGCTTATAAATATCTATGCACCCAACACAGGAGCACCAAAGTTCATAAAGCAACTATTAAGAGACCTAAAGGAAGAAGTTAAAATGACACAATATCCATAATATATAAAGAACTCACACAACTCAACCACAAAAAATCAAAGAACCCAATCAAAAAATGGGCAGGAGACATGAACAGACATTTCTCCAAAGAAGATATACAGATGGCCAATAGGCACATGAAAAGATGTTCATCATCGCTGATCATCAGGGAAATGCAAATGAAAACTACACTAAGATATCACCTTACACCCATTAGAATGACAAAAATATCTAAAACTAATAGTAACAAATGTTGGAGGAGTTGTGGAGAAAAAGGAACACTCATACACTGCTGGTGGGAATGCAAACTGGTGCAGCCACTATGGAAAACAGTATGGAGATTCCTCAAAAAATCAAAAATAGAACTACCATACGATCCAGCTATTCCACTGCTGGGTCTCTATCCAAAGAGCTTGAAGTCAGCAATTCCAAAAGTCCTATGCACCCCAATGTTCATTGCAGCATTATTTACAATAGCCAAGACATGGAAGCAACCTAAGTGCCCATCAACAAATGATTGGATAAAGAAGATGTGGTGTATATATACAATGGAATACTACTCAGCCGTACAAAAGAACAAAATCGTCCCATTTGCAACAACATGGATGGACATTGAGGGAACTATGTCAAGTGAAATAAGCCACATACAGAAGGACAATCTCTGTATGACTCCACTCATATGAGGAAGTTAAAAATGTAGACAAAGAGAACAGATTAGTGACTACCAGGGGAAAGGTGGGGTGGGGGATGGGCACAAAGGGTGAAGGGGTGCACCTACAACACGACTGACAGACAATAATGTGCAACTGAAATTTCACAAGATTGTAACCTATCATTAACTCAATAAACATTAAAAAAACAAAAACAAAACTAAAGAAAACTAGCAGACATAGGAAAAGCTCTGAAAACCTAGTAGAAGTTACACATTTGTAAGAGAAATTTATATTCATAAGAGAAATCTCAATTCGTAAGGGTGTTTTTCTCTGTGCCAGGAAGGGGAGGATGACTTTAAATCTCTAGAAACTCTTATCAATAGAGAAGGCAATGACTTAAAGCTACATAACAACTTTACCCTTGTTTATTGTGCTTTTCCTGGTAATCTCCCACAAATTACCTCATCTTAACAGGATGTTAAAAGCTATTTTTCAGGGGTGGTGAGCCAGCCAGGAGCATGCACAGAAGAGACAATTTTGATCTGATGGAGACTCACCCTACCAGTGCTTCCTCACAGGAGTCTGCCCTCCCTGCCTTTAAGCCTTACTCCATAGCCTGGATCAGGGAGACAGAGTTGAAAGCCTATCCTTCTGTCTCCTTACCAATCAACTGCATAATAAACCGCTTCTTCTTTCAAAAACTAGTGTCCCATGGTGTTGGCTTCTGTGTACATTGAGTGGCAGGCCGTTGCTCAGTCATACCTGCATACAGGTACGAGTGATCCAGACATGGAGAACGGAAGAGAGAACTCTGGGTAGTAAATCTGCAGTAGCTTAGAGGGGTGAAGCCAAGGTGTACTAAAAACAAGGACAGTTGGTGTTTCTTGGGGGAAGAACTCCAGGCTTGATGGAGAGAGTTGAGTTGGGAAAATAAGCAGAGGCCATATAAGGCCTTGTAAACTGTGTTAAGGAGTGTGAATGTCATTCAAAGAGCAATGGGAAGCTCCCTATGGGTTTTAAAGAGGAAAGTAACATCAAATTCAGGGTTTAGAAAGTTCGCTGTCTGTAGCTTCATCCCTGTAGTTTTCTAGTTAGAGACCTTTGTTGAAAGTGATCCTTTATTTGAAATCTCCGCATGTCAGTAGAATATTCTGGCTTAACGTGTATTTTGTTAGCAACTCCTCCTCATCAACCCTTGGAGAGTGTTGTTGAGGAGTAAAGGAACAAAGCCAAGGGGACACTAGTGATTAACAAAAGAGTCACAATTAAATCCCAAACTTCCTGCATACTATGGACGGGTCAAATGTGAATAAATTTTCCTGATAGATTGCTACAGTAAAGCATCTTTTTCACTTTCTCACAGCAGCATGGTGCCAAGTTTTGCTAATTTCCATTATATGACCCTGATCTCCAAGTTGGTCCTTGAGAATAAAACAATATAGAAAAGCCAAAATTTTACAATGTATCTGCCTTAAATAGATCTTCAAAAGAAAAATAACAATGCCCTTTCTGAGTCGAGGTCTTCAGCAAATTTCCTAATCCTGAGACATGGTAGAGATCCTTGGATGCCATTCTCTGTTGTCTTATCTTTGTAGTCCTCCATGTTGTATTATTTTTTATATTAACTGTTTGAAATGTGGAAATCAGTATGGACAGCTCATACTTTCACAAAGCAAAACTACTTGCTGGAATTTTACTTTCTTATTCCAACTTGTTAATTAGTTCTACAATCCTTGTGCAGAAAGTTGCTAGGAAGATCTTGTTACTTAAGGAACATGTGGATTTAATAAGATTTATTACCTATATTAATGTTGTGATTCTCTCCCTTGTACACTACCCTGCCCCTCCCTTCTCCCACTCTGCCACATACACGCACCGTCACATAAAAAAAACATTTCTACAGAGAAATTACAAGAGTTTGAAATCAAAGAATTTCTATTGTATTCCATTCCAAATTAGCTGACTGAGATGGGAAAGGAATGGGGGTACCCTGAAATCTTGGAACCATAAATGTTTCTTCTACCTCTATACTGAAGATTGAGAGCCACAGATGTACATATAACCAATAAAAATTTGGACGTGGAAAAAATTATGGCTTAGCAACCTCTTTAGGCTGTAGTCTGTATAGGGGTATGTACCTACTTCTTCTAACATCCTGACTATCCATAGAATATTTTATGTGTCCTTATCTTAATATTTAGGTCTGATTTTGGTATTTGTCACATTGTGAAGATATATATTTTTTGCTTTAGACCTGAAACTTTGAGTTATAAGCATTATCTAAAGAGAGATTAACCTAATTGCACTTGAATTTCAATAACCATTGCATGTCCCCATGTAAATGTAAGCAACATTTTAAAACGGTCCTCTATGTCTTAAAAAAGTGGATGAAGAGCTGGTAGCTGTGTAATAAGATTTAAATAACCTCAGTGGAGGCACTATTTTATTACATACCAGTTCATGTTTTAATTGAAGAAAACAGCTGACAAACTAAATTGTTGCCAAAAACACTAATGGGTCTATTGCTCTTTGATGAAATTTCATTCAGGTGTTGTTTTATTTTTTGTCTTGTTTTGTACCTATAAGGCTGTATTTCCCCCTTTTACTTCTATAAGACATGAGTGATGTCCCATAAAAGATCGAAATAATAATAATAATAATAGTCACCACCACTACCACCACAGGTTTGATGCTAACCATGTGCCAATCTGTTCTTCACTCAGTTTACATACAAGTCCAAATTCCTTTTCATAATCCACAAGGTCACATCTAGTCTGACCCTGACATCCTCATTTAGTGGCATACTCTCAGGCCTGGAAGATTCTGTTTCTCTGGTTAAGCACATTCTTTTCCTAAAAGGCTGAGGACAAGAGGTTAAAGGTAAAAGGCTATTTTTAATCTGCTGGGTTTCAACTTAAAGGTTGATCAGCTTGATCATGCCATCTGATGTAAAGTACTGTGGTTACTATCTATTTGCATATCCTGTGTCATTGTTTTTTTCTTCATAGCTATTAAAACAGTACATAATTACTTATTTATTTGCTTTTTAACTTTTTCTTGTTTGTTTCCCACCAAACTGTAAGCTACGCTGCTGTATCCCAGTGCCTTGCTTCATGTGTGGCCCATAGCAGGTGCTCATATCTGTTGAATAAATAATAAAGGGCACTGTTCTGGGCACCTTTCACATAATACCCTGTCTGTGGATGAGAAAACTGAGGCACAGAGGAGCACATTACATGCATCCTATTCTGGTAGTTAATGGGCTGCAGAGCTGGAGGCAGGGGGTTGGGGCGGGGCAGCCACAGGTTTCTCTTCCCCAAAGCCTTTGCTCCTCTGACTCTACCAGACCACCTCCAAGCGAGAAGGCCTTACAGCGACAGCCCAGATGGAAAGATGGTTTGGCAGGAATATTCTGCAGTCGGATTTTGAGTTCTCCTGACTTGCCAATCACTACTTTGTGCTTAGAATTCCCATTGCTGTTTCCGTGTGGACCCTAATCTAAAGTCAGTCATTGAAGTAGGAGGCTGTTGATCATCTTTTTACCCAGAGTTTTGAGCTGGGGCAGTTCCTGACCCTTACTGGCCTCCCCTGGCTTTTTTGTTCTCTACTAAGGCTGAGGCAGCTCTGGGGCTAGCCAGGCTCTTGGTCTGAGTCAAATCCAGGTGACAGAAGCCAGGTGCACAGAGAGCACATCCTAACTGCTATGTGTTGACATCTCCTGATTTAAGCAATAACTATTGGCTTATTTACTAATTTCCAAATGGTGTTTATTCAAGGAAACAGATTATCTTATTTCTCATTTTCACACCCTTTCCTCCACTAATACTTAATGCATGGTCCATGGGCATCATCAAAAGCAAATATAGCCCTGTAAATGCAGCATGACAGGGCCAGGATTCAAGTCGGCTCACTAATAATACTTAATTCCACGGATTAAGGACATAATGAATAAATTTGACAAACATGTATTGAGCTATTCTCAAGCTTACCTACATCAAAGAAAACCAGAGTTGGACAGTAAAGTTGTAAAAATAGATTTTACTCAGGAACTATGACCATTACGGGGAAAAGACCTCAGTATAGAACTGGGCTCAATTCTGAACATAGTAAGGACGAGTGGAGATTTATAAGCAAGGAGCAGGGTGAGGGCCAGTAGATGGAAAATTCCTAAGAGGAAACATCAAGAGTCAGGGGGATTCTGGCTAAGCTGACTTGACAGAATCCTTGCGGAAGGCAGGCCAAGGTGATCAGATACCAAGGGTGGGGGATGAGGAATTTGATCAATTATCGAGGGAGATCAGTTATCAAGCTTGGAGGCGTCATGCTAAACTGACCTGACAGGATTCTTGCTAGAGCTGGGCGATGCAAAGATGAACACAGAAACACAAGGGTCAAGGTCTAGTTAGGCAGAGAGTTCAGAGCAGCCTGACTAGGGTTTGGTCAAGGAGACAGTCTTTGTCATCTAGCTTGTGCTCACATCATCTAAGACAAATTGCTGTAACAACAGGAGAATTTTCCTCTTCGTAGTTTCCAGTAGTCTTGATTCTATAAATTGTCTGTATTAATTTACATAAACGAAATAAAAGTTTTAGTATATTACATATGCTTAGGCACTGTATTAGTTATTTTAAACATAGTAAACCTAGCTCAATTTTCATTTAGAATTTATTTAAAATTTTAATTGCTGTAGCCTAAATATTTTTAAAGGTAAATTGTTAATTTTATACATAAGCAGCGAGAGAAATTAGGCCTCCCAGTGAACTCTTCTGCTGATCCCAAGTTGCCAACATAGATGGCTTTTTCTCGAAGGGATTTTATTTCTGGGTACTCATTGTTCCTCTAATCCCTGGGCCTTTCAGGGACACTGGATGCACCCTGGCTCACTTCCCTAACCACAAGTCCTGAAGAAAAAGAGTTGGGGTATTTGTCCCTTCCCTCTCAGAAGACTCTAAGGCTGCTTTGTTTGAACTCACCCTTCTCAGATTTCAGCATACTCAAGGAAGAGGAGCTCTTATCAAACCCCACGAGATAGAATGTCCAATTCTTCGTTCTACCCATGACAAAGGATAGCTACTCAACTGAAAATTTTCACAATCAATAAAACCATAGTAGGGGCCTTTCACACGACAAATACACTCTACTCTAAGGTGGAAGTGGCAATACCCCTTCAGACTAGTTCTGTATTTTATAAAACAAAGCTTATATTAAATGTAGAAGCAAAGCTTAAAGGAGTCCTATGATAATTTCTTTGTAGAAAAAACCCACCCATCTTAAATGGAACAACCACCTACTAATTTTATATTCAATAAAAATATTCTTTCTAAAATTATGGGGCAAAGCATACCAGTAGTCATCTAAAAAGCAAAGAACTAAATGCAAAATGTTATCAGTTGAGTAGAGTTACCTCCTTTCGTAAAAGGAGCCTTATAAAGAATTCGAGTCTATTTCCTAGATCAATATCCAAGTCCTCTAAATTTAGACATACCACCAACTGCAGTGTGACAGAAATCCCATCTTAAATTTTGATCCATACTCAAACGCCCCACAATTACAAATGGGTTCATAGCGCATCGTGTCTAAAAAGGTAATAAATGGCCCAAACTTCTGATTATTACCTTAAAGCAATTGATAAAAAGAAAAAAAAAGTGAATTTTCTTTCAGTGTGAACTAAAGATATATTTTCAATGAAGTTTTTCCTATAGCTAACACCCTTAATATTAAGAAAACAATTTAATCCTGTTAAAAGTACAGCTTCTAAGACATAAGTAAATATTCAGTTTTCTATACCTTCAAAAGATAATAAGAAAATTAGACAAATATCTGTCTAAAATCTTTAATATTCCTTCTATAAAGAAGAGAAAAACTCTTTAAACTGAAAGAGAATATACTAGAAAAGTATTTGACTTTTCCAGAATATTACTTGAGTTACTCTACCTGGAATGAAAAGTTAACTTGTAGGTGCCCCTCCAAAATAACCTCACAATGTTTCAGTCACATGCTACCGAAAAAGAGGAAAATACACTTAGTGTTTCGCAGAGTTTAGTAGTTTAAAATTAGAACACAGAATATCAATTAACATCTCACTCCATGGACCTGGCTTCTGAGGAGCTGGCAATTTTGTACTGCAAAGTCCATGCTAAATCCTACTAATCTCCTGTCCCTTACAAGCTTTTTTAGACCCTCTCTCCCAGGGCTGTATTTTGAAAAGGAAATTGGAAGTAACTTCTAAAAATTTTATAGAAAAGAATGCAGAGACTCAGTGCAGAGCAGCACTGAAGAGGAAGTTACAGCACACAGGTCCCTAAGCTATATACAGTCAACAACATGGATTTATTAAAGTCCCACTAACCATGGACTTCTGGACTGTGCACTCAGCCCACATCCTGCCCAAGACACAAAATTAATCACTGAAGATATTTAGCGAATATTAATGAGTAATGTTTACATAGCACACATTATATGACAAACATCATTTTAAATCTTTACATATATTAATTCATATGATCCTCATAACAACTCTGTGAGATAAGGTTACTATTAAAGCCACTTTGTACTTGAGTGGACTAAGGCACTGAAAGGTTAAGCAACTTGCTTAAATTCACACAGCAAATAGGTAGCAGAGGAAGGATTTTAACCCAGCAAGTAGTCTCTAGGGCCCATGCTCTTAACCAGTTTATCAGTCTAGAGTGTCCTCCCTGATCAAGCCTTTCTAACCATTGTTCTCCACCAGTGGACCCGTAGGCACCTTCTGATAATGAACCCTCTGTCCCTCGTTTGCCCTTTTCATTTCGTCTAATTTACATTTTAAAACCCATCTGTTGACAATCTATTATGACCAGGGTGATTATATCCATTTGCCCAGGCTATTCAGAGTTTATGCCTGTTGTACTTGAATGATAACTAATAGCACATGTTTCGCCTCCCCTACCCCATTAAATCTCAAAAGTGTCCCAGGGTGATGATAAGTTATACGACCATCCTAGTCTTGACTGACTCGAAAACTCTATTAAGACACTTTGTCTGGAAATTGCCATCAGGCTGCATGCTTTACAACTGAGGCTGCAAACCACCACCAGGTCCCTTCAATATTGCCAGCAGCTCCTTTGAGAATGGGCATGCAATAGATAGTTATTCCTCTTTTCTATGAAGGTCATAAGAGATCTTCATAGAAATATGACTAAGACATTGTAAGTCAGGAGAGGACAGTGTAGGGTATAACATGTTATTCAATATAACCCTTACACCTAAGAGGTGAAAATTTGGTTAAGTAGCTTGAGTTGCACACACACACACAAAATGCTGCAGGAATAGGAGAAAGAGGATGGTACTATCATAACATTCAAAGCCTTATACTTCCGCAAAAATCTATTAGAACTAATTAACAAGTTCAGCAGGGTTGAAGGAAGCAAAATCAATATACAAAAATTAGTTATATTTTTATACATTAGCAGTGAACAATCCAAAAGTCAAGAAACAGTTTCATTTACAATAGAATCAAAAAAAATTAGGAATAAATTTAATCAAGAAAGTATAAGACTTGTACACTGAAAATACAAAATATCATTGAAAAAATCAAAGAAATGTGAAGATTTTTATGTAGTGTTCATAGATTGGAAGACTTAGTATTGTTAAGATGGCAATACTCCCCAAATTGATCTACAAATTCAATTTAATCTCTATCAAAATTCCGCCTGCCTTTTTTGCAGAAATTGAGAGCTGATCCTAAAATTCATATGGAGTTGGAAGGGGACCAGAATAGGCAAAACAATCTGGAAAAAAAAATTTGGAAGACTCACATTTCCCAATTTTAAAACTTACTACAAATCTACTGTAATTAGTACAGTGCAGTACTGAGTTAAACATAGACATATAGGCAAATGGAATAGAATTGAAAGTCCAAAAATAAACCCTTTAACTTAATGATTAATAGATTTTTGACAAGGGTGCCAAGACAATTCAATAAGGAAAGAATAGTCTTTTTAACAAATGGTACTGGGACAACTGGAAATCCACATATAAAGGAATGAAGTTAAACCCCTTCCTCACACCATAAACAAAAATTAACTCAAAATGGATTATAGACTTAACTATAAGATCTAAAACTATAAAACTCATAGGTAAAAACAAGGGTAAATCTTTATTACCTTAGATAGGTTATTGGTTTCTTAAATATAATATCAAAATTACAAGCAAAAGAAGGAAAAAATAGATAAATTACACTTCATCAAGATTAAAATATTTTGTGCTTCAAATGACACCATCAAGAAAGTGCAAAGACAACCCACAGAATGTAATAAAATATTTGCAAACCACATATCTGATAAATAACTAGTATCCAGAACGTGTAAAGAACTCTTACAACTCCAACTCAACAATAAAAAGACAACCCAAATAAAAGTAGCCAAAGGATCTGAATAGGGATTTTTTTCCAAAGAAAATATACAAAGGGCCAATAAGCACATGAAAATACACTCAACATCATAGTCATATACTGAAATGCAAACCCAAATCACAAGATATAAACAATAATAAGCAGTGAGAATGTGGAGAAATTGAAACTCTCATTCATTGTTGGTAGGAATGTAAAACAGTGCAACAACTCTAGGAAATATTTGGGCAGTTTCAAAACAGAATTACCATATGACCCAGCAATTCAACATATAAATATACACCCAAGAGAACAGAAAACAGAAGTCTAAAGAAAAACCTGGACATAAATATTCATAACAGCATTAGTCATAATAGACCTAACGTGGAAACGACCCAAGTGTTCATCAATCGATGAATGCAAAATGTGGTAATACCTATAGAGTGGAATATCATTGGTCATGACAAGCAATAATGTATTGATACATGTTAAAATATGGATGATCCTTGAAAACATTATTTTAAGTGAAAAAATGCAAAAACAAAGGGTGCATATTATATGATTTTATTTATATGAAATTCCAGAATAGGTAAAAGCATAGAGACAGGAAGTAGATTAGTGGTTATAAGGGACTAGTGGGAGGGAGGAATGGGAAGTGATTGCTAATGGGTATGGGGCTTCTTTTTAGAGTGATGAAAATGTTCTGGAATTAGGTAGCGGTGATGGTTACACAAATATACTAAAAGTCATTGAATTGTAGAAAAAAATAAACTAATAAACTAAAAAAATAAAAATAAGCTCTAACCTCCACAGCATATCACCACTTAGGATCCAGGAAGCCCAAATTACAGGAACAGATGACATTGTGTGTGAGTTTCTTAGCACTTTTGTGGGCCTCAAAAAACTCTGGAAGAGGTCATTTTTCCTAAGAAGCTTGATAATGAGAACAAATAGTCCATACAAAAAAAAAAGAAAGAAAAAAAAAAGCAATGGATCCCTGTGGCCACTATCATGAGAAGAGAGTTCAACTATTTGAACTGGGAGCATCCTCCCCTGCTTTGAACACTGGGCTGCAGTGGACCTCTCTTCTACGCTCATCCTTCAGGAACAATATTTTTGCTTTTTGATTCAGAATTCTACTCATTCAGGAGACTATTCTTTTATTGTCTTAGGAGAATCATTTTTCTTAAAATCTGTATCTTATTAGATCATTGATTTTAGTGGTAGCTTGAATATTAAAGAGAAATAAGTGGAATTCTAGAAGAACAAAATAGTGGTAGTTTACTTAATTACGTTTTTGGCTATGAAAACATTTTACTTCTCTCTTTTTAACCGAATATCCTGGCTTATATATTCTTGCTGGATGAATCACCAAAACTAAATTATTCACTCATTCGTTATTAGTTTACACACACGCACACTTAAATTTACAGAACTCTTAGATAAAAGACACAAAAGAAACACAATGAAAAATAATTTCTCTCCCATTCGTGTTCTTTACTCAGTTCCCTGCAGTAAAAGCAAAAAGTTTTTAGATAATTTCTTGAGAGCAAAATTATTTTCAACTTCAGTTTAGCATTTGGAAATCTAAATGTACAAAATATCTGTGAGAGAAGTTTTCCTAAAGAAGAGATGATTGATAGAAAAAAGGATTCTTTTGTTTCTTTTTTTCATTTACCTTAAGTGCATAAGATTTACCCAGCTGGCAAAGCCATTAAAAGCTGTTAACATTTCTCTAGAAAGCCAAGTGGATTCTGGTGCTGGCTAAATAGCCCAGACCCTACAGTTTTGTAAATAATGTTGCTTTGGCCATGAAGCTAAACACACTAAGATATTCTACTTCATCTTCAGGAGTGTTTACTTCCAAAAAACTTTATTAAACTTCAAAATATTTATTTTGCTAATTTTATAAATCAATGAAAGTTCTGTCATGTCCAAACTGGCTAACTATGAAGATAGAGGACACTCCTGAACCATGTTTTTACACTGGCCTAGATTATATTTTGAGATTGGCCAGAGTATTCAAACACTTATTTATAAACAACACCTAGAAATCAAAGCCAGTCAGGCAACGATTGGTAGAAATATCAGGTCTCAGGCCTACTGCAAAATTGGAATATGCACAATACAGCTACCATTCATTCATGTAATCTTCTAAACCCTGGAAAAATGATCTATTTAAAACATTCTAATGTTAAAGTTTGAAAACATTTAGAGGAATTATTCCACCCAGATTTTTAGAATGAGCTACTTTCCCAATTTCTATGTTCAAAAGGTCTCATTTGAGTAGATAAAATATACATTTCAATCCCATGATAAATGAGAAGAGTGTCATTTCCAGCTGTACCATGTCATATGAAAATTAATTTAGCAAAAATTAAATTGCTCAAAAGTTACTGTGTGGCACCTCTCTCATAAGACTGTAATCACTATATTTCTTCAGATTAATCAATTGCTCACATTATTCAGTGATGTCCTTCATGCCAGGGCGGGCATCAATGAATCCAGAAATTGAACACGCTTAAAAAACAAAAACTAATTATTCCTAGAGAACCTAAATTGTTATCTAAATAATTAGGATTTGTATTAGACAAAGACATGAAATCTAAAACCAGTAGTCTAGAGCAGAAACCAAAGATATCCTGAAAGCATATAGGTCAAGGGACCTTAGCAAACAATTCATTTCACATATCAGAAATTTAAGTCAGGGAAGTTGGGTGATTTACTCAAGGTCAAGAAACTACTTTGTGGCTAGACCAGATTACTTAAATAAATAAATACACTGAAGTCAACAAAGTAACTCCGTAAATCACAGGTTTTCAGTGGCATGGTATATATACACTAATAGCTGTGATGATTTTGATACTACCTTGTCAAAAAATTGTGGTTTTTTTCAATTCTTAATGAAAATTCGTGCACTTTTGAAACCACTTCAGTAAGTAAAAATTACATTTAATATCAGAGGAAAATTCTTCCATTCCCCTTTTAGAATTCACTCAATTTGGAATAGTGCCTGGTACACAGTGGTCACAATAAAAATTCATTGAATGGAGAAATGCACCCTTTTAGGAAGTTAAATCTTCAGGATTCTGATTATAAGCTATTTCAACTAACATGAATGGAATGTAAGAAATGCCATGCAACAAAATTATTTTCTGTTAGTTTAATGTGGAAAGATTACCACAACAGAACAAATCTCCATTTTTAGCCTTTTCTAAAACTGAAGCAATTTGACATAAACGCAAAGTTAAAAGACTACACAATTTGAAACCCAGTATAACTGTGCCTCAGGGGAACAGCAATGGGGAAGGAAAACATTTTTTACATGTGCTCAATATTAAAAAAATTATGAATTTTGCACTCATGAAGAACATAATGGCCCAAAGTTACACTTTTTTTGCATTTCCAAGGGTGCCATGCTGTGGAAAACAGAGTTCAGGCTTTGAATTTAGTACATGGTCTCTATTCTTTCTGTATCAAGTTGTGATGTATACAGAGGTTCCATCAAGTAAATGGTATTCCTTTAAGTAGTAGGATATTTCTTTACTCAAATTGGAACATTTTTCTAAACAATACAATGGACGTGTGAAAAGATTTGATAATGAAAATCTTACCCAGCATTAGGTTGTATACCTCTTCCATGAAAGCGTAACTCAATATGGCGGCTTCCAAACTTGAAGTTCTCCTGGCTTCTACAGAAGCCTAGAGAGACAGCCAGAGAGAATATGAATTATAGTATTTTTGCTTAAACTTGTCTAATTACCAAAATTGTATGATCTCCTGTATTTTTTGACAAGGATACTAATGTTTCACAAGTATAACAGATCACGGAATGTCTATCACTAAAAAACCAACAGTGACATAAATTCCATAGACATTTCCATCATGAGTCATTAGACTCCTCAGACAATTCCCAAAGAACAAGCTTGTCACCCTCTGTTTTCCTTGGCAGCAACCTCCTCAGAGGTTTCTCTCAAAGGCCAAATACGTTTCCACATAGATACTGGAGGCAAGTCCCCAAGGAAATGAAACAAGCGTTGTCAACACTAAATTGATGGTTACTGTCTTTCAAATTGTTTTCAAATACTATGGTTCTGCCTCTCAGTAAGCAATATAATAATGACATTAAGAATTATTGAGGATATAAATCAGGAATCATGCCAACAAAAAATAATTCATTTCAGAGCTCAAGAAGGGAAATATTCAGCATTTCATTCTCTTCTATTTACTAATTGGTTCTAATTTTAAAATCTCAAGACTAGTTAAGATCAACTACTTCTCATTACATTAGCTGTTATGAATTGCATTTCATTTTCCTCGTTCTTTTAAAGACACGTATCTAATAGTTTGCACATGTATATTTTATATAATGCAGAAAATCTTGCCTAATTGATTATTTTATTTTTTTAAGAAATTAAATTTCCTTAAATTTACCTAAAACTCACTTTATACAAGTGAAAAAAGAAGAAAATGTGTTATCTATAATAATTCTCAGGTAGAAAATTTTGGGGTATTGAGAATATATTTATCTCACAGGAAAATTACATTACAAATTAAAATATCCTAGGATCTGACTTAGAGTATTTGAAAAGCCATCCAGTGTATATTAGGAAATATAATTAAGACATACTAGACATGTCAACCCTACACTCTTTTACTACCACTATAACTCATTATACAGTCTCCAGTGTTCCCAGGTAACATCCAGAATGGAAAAGAATGACAAGCCACACTTTATTGATTTCATATCACTTTTCAGAATGTGTTAAATATTGCAATGAGGAATAATTTTAATGGGCTTTTACTGATAATTACCTTATTTCCTTTCAAGAACACAATGCAAAATTCACCAGAAGCTAATATTACAAGAGCTATTAACAGGGAAAGATTTCCCTGAACATAAGTTTCTAAATGACCAAAGACAAGGGTTATGGTCTTGCAACAGAAATTTCAATAAAATAGAAAAGAAGGACATGGAAAGTGGTTAGAGAATCTCTTTTTTGTAGTTTTAGTTTGCTGTATAATTTTCAAAGATTTCAAACTTACAAGTTCAAAGATGGCATAATGAATTTCTATTACTTTTGATCAACTGTTAACATCTCACTACACCCCTGCTTTCATCTCTGTCTGCCTGTCTCTGTTTCTCTCTGTCTCTCTCTATATGTGCACATGCACACATCACACACACACACATATCCACATAAATACCTACACACTCACACACACACATATACAGAGAGAGAGAGATCCTTCCACTTTTCTAAACCATCGTAAAGTAGGTTATAGGGATTGTGACATCTCCTCCCATAATACTGAAGAGTAAACTCTCAAGAACAATGACATTCTCCTATACAACCATAATACCATTATCACACCTAAGAAAATCAACATTAATACAATCTCATCCAAGAAGAAATCTATACTAAAATTTCTCTGGTGTTTCAAAAATGTTCTTTTTACCGTATGTTTCCCCATCTGGAATTCAATCAATGTTTACACTTTGGATTTGGCTATCGTCTCTCCTTCATCTCCTTGCATCTAAAAAACTTCCCCTTCCTCCCTTTGCTCTTTATGCCAATGAACCCTTTTAAGAGTTCAGGTTATTTGTCTTGCAGAAGAGTTCACATTATTAATTCATCGTGTGTTGAGATTCTGGTCAGAGTTTTCTAGGAAGAGCACCACATTGGTGATGTTGTGGACCACTGCATCACATCAGAAGGCACATATCAAGCTGTCTCACTGTGGGCAATGGAAAGCTTGATTAATCTAAGGTTTCTGTCATAAAAGCAAATTTATCCTTTGTAATCAAGGAGTAATTTGTAGGGGAAATAAATTATCTACTTTTGAAACAAATTGGGAGTTTACAAAATAGTGATTTTCTAATATTGTCATCCCTTCTATTTTTATTAGCTGGCATTCTTCTGTAAAGAAGAGCTTTCCACCTTCTTTCTCATTCAATCTTTCCTGCTATAATTTAGTATCTTTGTTTTCTTCAGTATCACTATGGACTCATGTTTCCTTTTTAAGTATTCAATATGTTATAATCCATTACCATCATTATTCTTTTTGAAGCTCTGTTATACCAAATTTAGACTGCTTCAAGCTGGCTGCTAAATCCTTTTGACATGTCTGTGTTTGAGTACTTTTATGCTCTCTGTCACAACAAGATGTTCCAGGCTCAATTTGTACTTTTCTTTCCCCAGATATAGAATCAGTCATTTTTACAAGGAGTTCAAATTCCTTTTAGTATGGAATAGTATTTATAAATCAAGATGTATCTACTAATCAAGATTGTACTACTAATTGCTCATTGCAACTGGGTTGTCATTGCTTCTAGACACTTTCAGGAACAGAACTAGAACACTCACAGTTGAATTATATATGTATGTACATACAGTTGAATTACATATATACATGAGTTCTGAATTACATGTTTGTTAAAATATATATAGAATCATATAGGAGCATTATATACATATATGAATACACATATATTTTTTCAACAATATAGGGTCCTTCTTTTACCATTCCATATTTGCATCTCCTTTCACCCACAGTAAAAGTCCAACAATATCATACACATTTGCTGTATCCTGCAATACATGCAGAATAGTTTTAGAAATACAACATCAATACCACTACTAATGGCAAAGATACTAAGTTTAATATTCTTTTAAGTTATACTCAATAGATTCTAATATATAGAGTTTTCTTTATTATTTTTGTTTAGAAATTCTGAAAATTCATATTTTATTTCCCTTTTATCTGTGTTCAATGAAGAGTTTTAAATTTTAAAGAGATTTTTTTTGTTGTGTTATTAATTTCTAGTTAATAACGGCATGATATGAGAATACTATTTACAATTTTTCTGCTATGTAGAACTTATTGTGGCCAATTTTTGTAAATGTAAGTTTTTTAAATGTTAATAAGTTTGATGCACATCTATAAGATCTACCTTGTTAGTGATGTTGTTTTGACTTTCTATATATTTACTCATTTTTACCTTCTTAACACATATTAGACTAAGAACATTATTTTAAAGTCTACTTACTATTGCTTTACACCTATTTTTTTCCTGCACTTTGAAGTTTTTGCTCTCTGTTTGGTGCAGAGATCCATACTGCTTTATCATCAACGTGAATTTTAGCCTTTACTTTATAAAGTTTCCTCCTCTCTCTCTTTTGCTACTTTTGGCCTGCTTTTTGCTTTGTCTACTACCAGTATCACAACCCCTGCTTTCTTATTGTTTACATTTACCTGCTGGAGCTTTGCCCATTACTTAATTTTTGGCCATCCTGAATCACTTTGTTTTAGAGTTTAACTATGTTTTGTAAGCCAATATGAAAACCTTCTTTTGACAGCTGAGTTAAGCCCATTTTTATTTGTTGATATAATTTATATATTTGGCCTATTTTACCCTATATTTACTGTGTGCACTTTGCTATATTAGTATTTCTAGTTTATGTATTTTGATGTTTTATCATATTCTTTTGTTATGTAGTAAAGTTTGTATTATTTTAGTAGTTGTTATCTTTGTACTTATACACGTAATAATGCTTTAAGTCCTTTCTTTTACTAATTAGGCATCTATTACTAGGGTTAACTAACTTTAGATAATATCCTTTCACCACTATTTATTAACTATGTGGCAATCAATGAGTCCATTCTACAATTACTTTTCTCCTTTTGTTTACCTCCCAATTTTTGGTTATTTTTTTTCTAATTATTACAACTTATGACATTGACATACTGGCCTTCAACACTTGTCTTCACTTTAATTTTATTCTTAAATCTCCACTTAAATAAATTGAATGATTACCACTAGTCATTTTGCTCAAGTTCTCTGGTTGTGTCTTGGTTAAATGAAGCTCTTCATCTCTAGGTGGCTCTAAAAGGGCTCATGAGTACAGTATTTGCTGAATTTTTTCTCATGGTTAAAACCTATTATATAGCCTTGATACATTAAGGACACCATGACTGGAAATAATTCTTGACTCAAACGTTCTTTGCTTTTTTTTCTTGTTTTATTTCTTTTCTTTTTTTTTTTTTTTGAGGAAGATTAGCCCTGAGCTAACTACTGCCAGTCCTCCTCTTTTTGCTGAGGAAGGCTGGCCGTGAGCTAACGTCCGTGCCCATCTTCCTCTACTTTATATGGGGGACGCCTACCACAGCATGGCGTGCCAAGCAGTGCCATGTCCGCACCCGGGATCCAAACCGGCGAACTCCGGGCTCCTGAGAAGCTGAAAGTGCAAACTTAATCGCTGTGCCATGGGGCCGGCCCCTCCTTTACTTTCTTAAAAATCTTGCACCAGTGTTACCTGTCAATAACTACGAAGGGTCTGAGATTTTACCTACTGAGAAACTAATAAGCTAGACAGCTACTTTCCCATGGATGCCTGTAGAAGACAGGAGACTCCTGGGCCAGATACAAAAGACCTTATTATTCATGACACAGCAAGAAGCATGAACATCAGTGTATTTGCATCATTTCCTCTTATCCCAAGTCCTACAGGGATGATGCAGATAGGCCCAGATAAATGCCTGAATACAGAGTGGCTTGTGTTACACAAGAGAAATCCTGAGCTTAGGAAACCTATATCTTTTACAATGGATGGTAAGCATCCCTGCCCTTTGCTTCAGAGGGAGATGACATGTCTACCTTCCAAGGCTATTTACTCTGCAAACATCCCAGAAAAGAGTCTGGAACAAAAGGCAGTCAGTGCCTCTGCTTTCAAGACATGCAGACACACGAGATGTGTGGAGAATTGTCTCCCAATATTATCTTGATTTGAATACTGCAGACCAAATTTTGGTGGTATACAGATTCCTCAGGGATTCTTTACTGATGTCATGTTTCTTATTTAGTCGTGAATATAAAGCTATGATTCTGTAGCATAACTTAAACAGGACTATTTTGAACAAAGCTCATATGAGTGACAAATCTCCTTTCCCACTCTAACAGTTAAGAATTTTTCTTCATTTCCCTTCTCTCTTGACCCCATAAGACTTGTGATTGTGTATATCATGAGAAACAGTAGGACCATCATTATTGCCTAGAAGCTGCATCTTAGCTTCCTTTTATAAGCACTCAACGGATGGCCTGGACATAACTCAGAACAATTATTTCAGAAACTGTGGGTCTGGGATCCAGATGGCAGGTTATTTTAAAGCTCCCCAGGTGATTCCAAAGTGCATCCAAGGTTGAGATAAAGCTCTGATTTCAACCCACAGATAAAAACCCAACAACCCTAAAAATAAAAACTAAGGATCGTAGGAGGAAATATTTATTTTAGAAGAGACTTTTTAATGCTTTAGTACAGATGTTAAATATTTGTCTCCAAATGTGTAACAAGAACTTGAGAATAGAAGAAGAATTATTTTCTTATTTAATACACTTTCAGATATTACAGGCAAACTCTTTAGTAGTTTAGCTAATAACAGAGATAACAGTATTTACATGTTCAAACCAAAGTTTTGATGTGGGTGGAAAAAAAGAGGTATTTTAAACTTCAAAATACATATGATTTGCCCTGGAAGTTGAAGCTCTTGCAAAGAACTTAAAATTATCTCAGATAGCTGGGCTATAAGATCACTGGAACGGCTAAACATTCTTCACCGTATAATTTGGAAAAAAGTGGGTACTTCAAGATATAGAATTCACAGTCTTTAGCTTTTAGCTCTAGGTAAAGAGTTCCATTCTTCTCTCTTTCTGTTTTTTTTTTAAGTTTTCTATGTGCTTAAAGTGTATCTTATAGGATGCTGGCCATCTCACTTTGGCAGAAATACATGCAGCTAAAATTGCTTCCCTTTTGCTAATACTATATATTCAGCATTTTCCTGATAGGTGTACTTTTGGAAGAAACCTTCAGACATACACTGAATTTCTCTGTGAATAAAATGTTTAGTCTCCTTAGAGCTCTCGAACGCAGCCTTGACTTATCGACTCCAAAACTGCTGACTCTCCACAGTTCACGCCCGTAGACTTTCCATATGGCCTCCCCCTTTAATGATAAGTAAAGCACTTAGCTAGTCCTGGAAGACTGCTAGAAACTGCCATGAACTGTACAAAATGTCTGTTAGGAAGCATAAGTGAAAATGCTGAAAAACCCACTGAAGAAGTATATTCAGACAATCGAATTCCATCGTAAGAGTATCGGCAGAGACTTAGAATGCTTACAAAATAAAATGCATGAGTCCCACGCGAGAACTAGGTCTCTTTACAAACTGTACCAAGGCTACCAAACATACGTGACTGTAGGAATAAAAGTTATCTTGAGTTGCATTTATATGTCATCTTTCCCCAAAAAATTCAAAACATTTTAAAGATCAAACTCTGCAAAAAAAAGAAAAGCATACTGTTCCTAACCTCAAGTTTTAGAGAAAAGAGATCATTGGAGATTGATTGATGGTCCTAAGGGACTACCACTGGGAGGTACTCAAGCATTTTTTTTAATACATTGAGGCCAGGTGATTTGGCAAGCAATGCTAGCAAGTGTATAGTAAAAATAAGGAATATATACTGTATAAGTATTTATTAGCAAAAACCTGCAAGCTCTTTAGCATTAAATACACAAGAAAATATTGGCTAAAAAAGTTAATATTTTGAAGAATTCTTAGTTAAATAAGTATCCTTCTATGTCCTCTTATTTGTCCTTGGATTAAGAGAGTTGCTCATAGAAATGTTGCTACAGAACAGTACTTTGTTTCTATCATTTTACTGGCAATGCAAATATTGCTGAGGACTATATCTCCACCACACAGTGTTCATACTCGATAAAAATACTCTCTAAAACCAATCTTTTTCCTAATGGACTACCATGTTTTCTTTTTAAAGACAACTGTCAATGATAATGTTTCTTCTGCACCAGCTCCTGAAAGATACAGAGCCCATTACCAATCTTTACCACATGTACACAGCTTACCTCTGGATCCACGTTATGGCTACCACCCTTTTTCTCTTTTGTCCTGATTTACCATATGCATAATAATTTTTTTTAAATAATATAAAATTAATGTAAAACTTGGAAAGTGCAAAAAGGAAAATATACAAAACTCATGTCTATTTTTTCATTAGTAATTTTTTATTGAGGTAACATTGGCTTATAACATTATGTACATTTCAAGTGCACATAATTATAATTTGACTTCTGTCAAATTATATAACGTCATGTTCACCACCAAAATTCTAGCTTCTGTCTATCACCATACATATGACTGCCTTTACCCATTTTGCCCTCCCCTTTCTTTCCCCTCTAGTAGCCACCAATCTGTTCTCTGGAATTACGTGTTTGATTTTTTTCTTCTACATATGAGTAAAATCATATGTGTCTTTTTTATCCATTCATCTGTTGATAGGCACCTAGGTTGTTTTCATGTCTCAGCTTTTGTAAATAATGTTGCAATGAACGTAGGAGTGCATATATCTTTTTGAATTACTGTTTTCGGATTCTTTGGATAAATACCCAAAAGCAGGATAGCTTGATCATATGGTAGTTCTAGTCTTAATTTTCAAAACAGCATGGTATTGGCAGAAAAACAGACGCATAGATTGATGGAACAGAATAGAGAAACCAGGAATAAAACCACACATACATGGATAGATAATTTTCAACAAAGGAGCCAAGAACATACAATGGAGAAAGGAAAGGCTCTTCAATAAACTGTATTGGGAAAACTGGACAGCCACATGCAAAAGAATGAAAGTCGACCACTATCTTACATCATACACAAAAGTGAACTCAAAATGTATTAAAGAATGTAAGACCTAAAATGATGAAACTCCTCGAGGAAAATATAGGCAGCACACTCTTTGACATCAGTCTTAGTGGTATCTTTTGAATATGCCTCCATAGGCAAGTGAAACAAAAGCAAAAATAAATAAATAGGACCAAATCAAACTAAAAAAATCTTCTGCATAGCAAAGGAAATCATCAATGAAACAAAAAGACAACCTACAAAGTGTGAGAAAATATTTGCAAATTATACACCTCATAAGGGGTTAATATCCAAAATATATAAAGAACTCGTACGACTTAACAATGAAAAACCAAATAACCTGATTAAAAGTGGGCAGAGGACCTGAATAGACATTTTTCCAAAGAAGATATATAGGCAGTCAACAGGCACATAAAGAGATTTTCAACATCACTAATTATTAAGAAAATATAAATTAAAACCAGAATGAGACAGCACATCTAGCCCGTCAGAGTGGTTATAATTAACAAGACAAAAAATAACAAGTGTTGGAGAAGATGTGGAGAAAAGGGAACTCTCATACGCCACCGGTGGGAATGCAACCTGGTGCAGCCACTATGGAAAACAACATGGAGCTTCCTCAAAAAACGAAGAATGTCTATGTTTTTTAAAATTGAAATCTAGAAAATTTAAAAGAATATGTCTTGGTATTGGTTATACTGTATTCTGAGGTGGGGTAAACTTTAATTTTGTAGATGCAACTTTATTTTATTTCTACAAAGGTTTAGCTGCTGTTGCCATTTTTTAAATAGTAGCCTATGCCATTATCTGTCTCCCCCCCTTGGTTTCTGCTTATACATATATTGAATCTCCTTTGCCTCTATTCCAACCTTATCATTTTGTCTCTAATCCCTTTTAACTCTTCACTTCTATTTTCTTTTGCTTGTTTTTTCTCTCATTTCTCTTACTCTGTCTTTAACGTTTATTTTTCCTTGTGCTTATTCTGATTTTGTTTTCATTTCACTCTAAAATTGTGTTTTTTTCTCCCTTGAAGTCTATCAGATCAACCATCTTATCCTTTTTATACATCTCACAATCTCTTCCCTGAACTCTCACACTTCTACATTACACTTTTGTTTTATAGAGAGAGCTGTTTTTTTAATTTATCTACATATATTTAGTCACATTATTTTGCTCTATGCAAATTTATTTCTCTGGTTAAAGTTTTTTATCTGCCATGGGTTTCTTTTCCCTATTCCTTTCTTAATTATTTTTAAGATATTTTTACTCTGTTTCTCTGTTTCCTTTTGATTATAAATCTTTAAATAAGAAGAGATGAGTTTTTCCCAGAGCAGTTATTTGTGGAAACTTTTTACAAGGGAAAGACCAGAGCTTTGTTCTAGGCTAGTAGGAATTTAACTTATGACACAGGTTGTGATTTGAATTTTAACCTGTTTTGTGCCTAGACAAAAGAGATCACAGTTACAGGAGTTATTTATAATGCAGAATCTCACTCATTCACCTTGCATCACCAAAATAATACTTCTCATAAATAAATTTTCTTTTGGTATTGCTCTTTATTTAGTCCAACATCCTCTGTCTCTCAGCAAAGTACTGGATCCAAAGATGATGCCACTACCATTGTGATTACGCCATCACAGTTGTGACATGTAAGGGGTTTGGGGTTTGCTCCTCAGATTACGCCCTTTACCATGGAGAACTGTATATTTCCTAGTAGTTCTAAGATATTAAGAGATGTTTGGATTTTTACTTTATCTCATACTCCTTCATAATCTCCACTGTTTTTGGTAGCTCTTTCACCTATTCAGGGTTTCAGATTTCCCATAGTTTCATTGAAGATGCAATTGATATTTTTCCTTTCATTCATTCTACTAATTATAGAAAATTACCTGAGAAGAGGAAGGGGAAATATGTTAGAGTTTAAATCAGAATAGAAGTTTCAAATTTTATTGTAGTCAAATCCATTAATATTTTCCTTTACGATATCCGGTACTTTTGTCATTCTTAAAAATCTGTTCCATATTCCCAAGGTAATATACATATTTTCATACATTTGTGAGGTATTTTATTTTACCACTTACCCTTTTATCTGTTTCCTTCCTTATCTAGTGTGCAAGAAGAGCATCGCCTTTTTCCTAAATAGTAAGTCAATTATTTCAGCTTCACTTAGCAAAAAAAATTCATCTTCGCCTCACTGATTTAAAATACCAATCTTATAATAAGTCAAAATATTTAATATGTTTGTGCCCCTTCTATTTTTCCATTTATCAGTATGTTGTTTTGGTAGGATTTGTATGTTTTAATTATTGAAAAATAAGATTATATATTTATACTGATATTTTGTCACTAGTTATATTATTAGTTATTTTTAAATCATTCTAAAGAATTTATTATAACAGATAAACTTTAAAAATGCATTTCTTAAGGTAAGAAAATATCTTCAAGATTTTGTTTAGAATTTCATGAACGGTATAAGGATATGTAAGGATAATTGATGTCCATGCAACATTGAGTCACCTTATGTGAGAACAAATTTTTTTTGTTTATCTGTTTATTATCTCTGTGATCGTTACCCACGATTATCAGTAGAGTGTAAGCTCCTGGAGGACAAGAAACAAATGCCTAGAATAATGCTTTCACATTGTAAACATTTAATAAAAATTTTCCAAAAGAATTAATGAATTAATGATCAAATTTTGGCTTTAGAAATACCACACAGTTGCAATATTGAGACCAAGAATAAACACTAGTCAATGACTAGTTGGCCATTAAACTAATTCAGACAAGAGAAGATGATTTAAGATATTTTAAGGTAAGAGCAATAGGATTCAAAGAAGTTAATGAAGACATATAGGAAATAGAATCAACAGAATTTGTGAGTCAGGGCTTTCTTTTATAATTTTTAAGAAAGGCAGAAATCAGGAGCCAAAATTTCTGTATCTCTGTACTTCCCTGAATATAAACCAAGGGCAACAGGTATTTAATTCCAGATCTGAAAACATAGGGCTCATCTTTAAAGAAACTGAACTAACTGCCCAGATAAAACTAGGTTAGACTGGCCCTTGGCATGTAGGAAAATAGATCTCCTTTTTTGGTCAGTTGGGAGTTTCCCAGATTAATTTCTGACTGTCTTTTTACTCACCCACCCATGAAAGAAACCTGAGAGTTCACATGATAACCCACTTCAGACATGGAATACGTAATAAGTGCCTTTATTCTAAAATACGAATAAACTATAGATGATCACAGGATAAATGAAGAAAAGCAGCATCATGAAAGAGATAGACCATGATAAATAAATAGAAAATTAAACAAGCCACAATATAAGAAACCAGGATAAATCAAGCAACAGAGAATCACTTTGAAATAAAAGCCTAAAAGTTTATAAGATTATTGGGGAAAAAATGTGATGAGCTAGATAACAAAATTTTAGAACTCTCTCAGACCACAGAATAGAAAGAGAGAGCGAGAATAAAAATGACATACATTTTTAAGAGATCAATCCAGGAGATCTAATTAATAAGAGTTCTATTTAAAAAAAAAAAAAAAGAACAGAGAAAATAGAGGTATAATTATCAGGGGAATAAGAGAAGGGATTTTCTCAGAGGTGAAGAGTAACATGAATCTTTAGATTGAAAACAACTTCTAGTACTGAATAGAATAAATTTTAAAAATTCAACTAGATACTTCATCATGAAATGTAAGAACACTCAGGATAAGAAGATAGTAAAACCTTCTGAAGAAAGGGTAGGGGACAGAGAGATGATTTACAAAAGAGTAAAAATGAGAATAGCAACAAGCTTCTTTTCAACTTTATTAGAGACTATAAGATGGTGAGACAGTATCATCAGAATTCTGAAGAAAAATTATTTTGCTCACACAATTATATATTCTATATTTAGCCAAACTATCAATCAAGTATAAAAAGAAAATAAAGATATTTTCAGACATCAAAGGAATCAAACAGTTCACCTTCCAAGTGCTCTTTCTTAAGATATTATTCAAACAGTACTCTAACAATTTAAAAGAGAAAAACAGGAGAAAAAAAAGACATGGGATACCAGAAACAATATTGCAGATGTAGTACTACATTAAAAAAATATGATCAAATTACAGTTGTGCTGCATATTTAGAAATCAATTAGAATAACAGATGCAGTTTCCAAGAAGAATGTCACCAAGAAAAATGGAATAAATAGCATCATTCCGTCAAATGGAAATTTTAATTAACCATTCATTTCATAAAATATATGTTATGACGCCACAAATGCTACTACTCTCTTTGTAGCCTAAATCATCAAACCACAAAAGGAATTATTTGTACTTCATCATCTTCAGATAATACTCGTAAAACAAGACCAGAAGATCTTGCCTCTATGAGCCATTGAGGCCCAGAAAATGTCTGAGTTGTTTTCACATTCTGCATCTCTATATATCTATGTGATATCGTTTTCTGTGCAATCTAGAAAGAGGGGATGGTATATCCCAGTTTAGTTCCAATTTCAGCCCTATGCCATACAGAGCTCAGAAGTCATGCAGCAGCCACCCACATGGAACCTACTGGAGGTAGATAGTCCGGAGCTGGTACTTTGCTTCCCCAAATCCCGAGGGAACAGAGTTTCTTTAAGCTTTGTGTCTAACCTTACCTGAAGACCTAATCCATGTGGTACCAAATGGCAGATTTTATTCATACCTGTTTCCAGGCAACAGGATAAATGAAGAGACATAGAATGAGAAAAGGGCATATCCTTGCTATCTTTTAAGGAATGTCCTAGAAACCACCAAACACCGCTTCTGCTTATACCTCATTGATAAAGTTTAAGTTACATGCTCACCTAGATGTAAAGGAGGCTAGGAAATGTAGTCTTTATTCCATGCAAGTATGTGCCTAGCTAAAAATAGGGGTTTCTATTACCTTGGAACAGAAGGAGAGTGGATATTCCAGGACAAACTAACACTCTTGCCTCAGACGGGATTTGAGTTACATTTCTAACCCATTAATTTGTCAAGAAAAGAATAGACTGTGAGAATGCCCTCCCCCAAAAAGAAAAAATATAACAATAAATTTTCAGGATAGATCTTAAAAGTAACAATGTTCTCTCCAGTGGGGCATATTCAATACATGGATACAGTCATTCAGGTAATAGAGGTATGAATGTTTAACATACTTAACATAACTTAGAAGTAATGTAATAAACTATGTTAGAATAAACTTGACACTAAAAGTATTATAATTCAGTACCTCCCTGCACCCTAAAACAAAGATAGTAGAACTCAACAGGGCTATGTCTTCATAAAAACTAAACACAGATAATGTGGATAAAGACCAAATGACTAACATATTAATCACATAGTATTGTTGAGTCTGGAAAATGTTTGCCCACTGCTTCATCAAGAAGCTACGATATGATGGAAGACTGATACAGGATTGGAGCAGGAAGGGATTGACAGGGTGGAAAACAAAGATGGAGGCCAGTTCTGCAGCCACCATCATACTTTTTCATTATTTCTCCCTAGATTTTGACACAGTTAAAAAATACACCAGGAATTTGAGAAGATAGGGCATAATTCCTACATATCATTCTTGCAGCAGACACATTCTGCAAGAATTTTACCAAAGCAATTACACTGCTAGCATGGGGTAGGGGGAGCCATTTTGCAAATCCATTTGCACCCACCTTACTCTCCTCAGGGATGCATAGAGGGCAGAAATGATTTCTTCCTCTCTTATTTTCAAGGTTGTCTGTATGATGATGAGTAAGGGCTGAGCCTTCCCAAGCTTAGTTATCATCCTATTATACAATTGGAAAAGTGTGGACAGCAGGAATATTAAAAATCCTATCTGCATTTACAATCTAATTTCCTATGAATAATCTTCCAGATTTGGCTGGAAAGTCGAGCACAACAAGCATCACATCTGGTGGATACAGTACATCAAGTTATCACCCTCCTCAGCACGCAGGTTTTATTGCTAAATGCCAGAGCCTCCTGCAGCAGGAGCAACGGGAAGAACTACATTCCATTGTTTCATAAATTCATTGTGCAGAAAAAAATGATAATTAAGCTGGTTCTGTTCTCATCGTTTCTGATGGTGTGGGGCAGGTGATTCAACTATAATGGCACCTTTGAAATGGATTTTTATGGTGATGCAAAGATTATAATTTTTAATAGAAAATTACATTATGCTACTAGGTCATTTTTTCCACTTGGATAATGGTATTTTTCATCCCTTCCATTCTAATTTGTAAGTCAATGCAGTGTAAATAACTACAGAGCATTTACTTATTATTATCATCAAGTCCACAGAACCAAAGATGATGAAAGTCAATTTTGTCATTTTTGAGTTAATGTGGTACAAGGGTATTTTAGTGTTTCTGATAAGTGTCAAAGAAACAAGCAAATGAACAAAACATATCTGCTTGAATTTGTTACCTTTTGTGTACTATACAAAAGTTTATTTAAGATATTTCCAGTATACTTTACTATAAAAACTGTAGATAGGCAATCTGGCTAAATCCAACGGGGTTATATTTTGAAGTAGTCAATGTCACTTGATTGTATTATAAAGTTGTTGCTCTCTCTTTCCACGTTATAGAATTTGCATCAGTAGTTAAATTTGTCTTCATGTATCAGTATATTATATTAATGTAAATTAGAAATATCCAAATATTATACAGCCACAAGTCACTTAACGAAGGGGATACATTCTGAGAAATGTGTCATTAGGCAATTTCGTCGTTGTGTGAACATCATAGAGTGTACTTACACAAACCTAGATGGTATAGCCTACTACACACCTAGATATATGGTACTAATCTTATGAGACCACCATTGTACATGCAGTCTGTCGATCAAAAGGTGGTTATATGGCGCATGACTGTAGTCAAGTAACATTTTCAAGGAATATTTAAAAGGGCCTTGCTGTAGCCTGACTTGAAGGATGGGAATAGGAAAAGATTATTCCTTAACACTTAAAAAATGTGATTGACTGTTACACATAGGAATGGTATTATATGTCCCTCTAGAAGTAGAAAGAGAATGAATGGACATTACTTCTAGGAAGCTTAGTGTTGATCTAAAGAGGCCAGTTCAGAATGCACTAAATGTCGTCATGGAACAGAACATCTCTTGCTAAAATTGTTTTGGGCAATTATGTACTACTTTTCAAAGCTATTATAAAATTCTTTCTTTATTAGCCCAGAGACGATTATAATATTACTTGACCACAGGGCTTGATTGAATTTTCCTGACAGAAGCAATGCTGCTTTATAATTTTTGTGTTACTTTCTGGGCTATAGGTGCCCTCTGCCGCATTTAGTTACTTCTATTTGTTGATTATCTGTAATTGAACTTGCAATTATAGCATTCTACCTAGAGAGGAAACAGTTAATATTTTTTTATGTGAAATAGCTTTTTAGATCAAAGATATCAAAAAGAGTTCAAAACACTGTATGCTCCAGTCAACAATAAAGATCTTGTTGACCACACATATTGAACAAATAAAATCTGTCAGGATGTCCACTAATTAAGGCTTTAAAAAAGCAAAGCAGATGTTCAAGAAAAGTTTGAGGCTTACGGTATCACACTAGAAGATTTTTAAATGAAGAAGATAAAATGTATAAGCAACAGGGCTCCTGAAAAAGTCAGAGCTCTATCCTGTCTCATCTAGTACTCCTCCCGGACTCCAAAAAGTAAGCGTTCCAAAAGGTGCCCACTGGAGATCTGCATCTAAAATCATAAGCTTGAGGAAAAAGTATGTTTGAGATGAAGTGGTATAAAAAAGGGGCTAGACACCTCAGTTAAAGTTATCCTTTCACCCATGGAGATGGGTGTTTATCTCCTGACTCAAATAGAAAGGGAAAATAAATTTGATGATTGGCTTCTCTTTCCTGTAACAATCTCTTTAGTGACTCTACCTCTGCTTGGAAAAGGCCAAAGCGTGGGGCAAAAGCCCAACACATAAGACATTTACAGAGAGAGAGAATGAGGGTCATTATATTAATAACATTAACAATAATGATAAATAATAATAAAGCATAGGAAACAAAAACTAAACATTTTTCTTCTTCTCTCCCTTACCTTTCATGTTATTAAATTCTGTGAAATAAACAATTATTAAACACCTTCTCTGCACAACTATTTTTGTGAGGAACTGAGAGATATAAAGACAAACGTGTAAACAGAAGAATAATATAACTCAACATAAGAAAAGAGCCAAGGTGAAGAGGATTGTGCTGAGACGTCACTCAGTTTCCACTCGGACAGGCTTATCCAACACTAAGTGGGGTTGCATTAATGGAGCTGGAGCACTAGATGGGTGACTGAATTTGAGACCAAGGGAACTGTTCCCAATGTGGATTAGGGGCCACTGAAATGTATTTCAATCCACAGGGAACTTCTCAGATACGCAAAAAGAGCCCATCTGATGCAAACAGTATCCTCATTGGATACATATCAGTGGTTCACATGAGCTGCTCAGTCAAGAAGGAAGCTGTTTAAAAACAGATTCTCAGGCTCTACCTCAGCTTTTTTGAAGCAGCATTTTTGAGTATGAGGACCAGGAAATGCATAGTGTGTTAAGAAGAACCACCTCACCAGATACCTCTGGATCCTGTAGCATTCTAGGAAAGGGCCTCTAGGCTGACCTAGGAAAGGCAAGGAGAGCTGATTTACCTACCCCAGGGATAAGAGAAGAAAGAAGAGTCAGGCAATTTGCCTCACTTTTGGGAACAATGGTCATGGTTTACTTGGACAACATCCTACCATACTATTCCAACTTGTGAGCTCACAGCCACGAGCCTGGACTCTACTTGGTCACATACAATAATACTGCTCCTTGGCCAATTCTAAGAAGTGGGCATTTTGGGATTAAACATGGGGTTTCTGTGCCGTGTCCTGTCTGAAGCTCTGCATGTTGGCAGACAAAGTGTAAGTGAATGTCACATGAGAGATTCTACAGTAAACTAAGTATATCAAATTTAGCAAGAAAGAGCAAACAATACAGAAAAGCAGACCATGAGACATCAATCTGTAGATATGTTTCTCCTTGTTCAATGAGAGAGGTCGCATTGTACTCAGTTGTTCTCAATTAGGGGAAATGAACAAATAACTCACTTTGAGACACCTTAGCTGGATAAAGCACCTTGCATCACTGAGGATAGCTATCATTAAAAAGTTATAGATACCTGATTTGCCCCATTTCTCCAGGAAAAGAGACTTGTAACAAGAATATCCTTACTCTGAGAGTTTTCTTTTTTTGTTGTTGAAGTTATAACAATTTATAACACAGTTAAATTTAAGTTGTACATTATTATTTGTCATTCACCATATATATGTGCCCCTTTACCCCTTATGCCCACCACCCAACCCCCTTGCCCTCTGGTAACCACTAATCTATTCTCTTTGTCCATATATTTATCTTCCACATGAGTGAAAACATATAGTGTTTGTCTTTCTCTGTCTGGCTTATTTCACTTAACATAACACCCTCAAGTTCCAACCATGTTGTTGCAAATGAGATGATTTGTCTTTTTTATGGCTGAGTAGTATTTCATTGTGTATATATATACCACATCTTATTTATCCATTCATGAGTCAGTGAGCACTTGGGCTACTTCCACATCTTGGCTATTGTGACTATTGCTGCAATGAACATGGGAGTGCATAAGTCTCTTTGAATTGTTGATTTCAACTTCTTTTCATAAATACCCTGTAGTGGAATAGTAGGGTCATATGGTATTTCTATTTTTAATTTTTTGAGAAATCTCCATACTGTTTTCCATAGTGGCTGAACCAGTGTGCATTCCCACTAGCAGTGTATGAGGATTCCCTTTTCTCCACATCTTCTCCAACATTTGTTGCTTTTTTGCCTTGGTAATTATAGCCATTTTAACAGGTATAAGCTGATATCACATTATAGTTTGGATTTGCATTTCCCTGATGATTAGTGATACGAACATCGTTTCATGTGCCTGTTGGCCATCTGTATATCTTCTTTGGAAAAATGTCCGTTATATCCTCAGCCCATTTTTTGATTGGGTTGTTTGTTTTTTTGTTGTTGAGTTGTATGAGTTCTTTATATATTTTGGAGATCAACACCTTATCAGATATATGATTTGCAAATATTTTCCCCCAGTTGGTTGGCTGTCTTTTCATTTTGTTCATGGTTAGCTTTGCCCTGCAGAAGATCTTTAGTCTAATGAAGTCCCGTTTCTTTATTTTTTTTCTTTTGTTTCCCTTGGCTGAGTAGACACGGTATTCAAAAAGATCCTTCTAAGACTGATGTCAAAGAGTGTACTGCCTATATTTTCTTCTAGGAGTTTTATGGTTTCAGGTCTTACCTTCAAGTCTTTATTCCACTTTGAGTTAATTTTTGTGTATGGTCAAAGATAATGGTCTACTTTCAATCTCTTGCATGTGGCTGTCCGGTTTTCCCAACATCATTTATTGAAGAGAACTTCCTTTCTCCATTGTATGTTCTTAGCTCCTTTGTCAAAGATTAGCTGTCTGTAGATGTGTGGTTTTATTTCTGGGCTTTCAATTCTGTTCCATTGATCTGTGTGTCTCTTTTTGTACAAGTACCATGCTATTTTGATTACTATAGCTTTGTAGTATATTTTGAAGTCAGGGATTGTGATGCCTCCAGATTTGTTCTTTTTTTCTCAGAATTGCTTTAGCTATTCTGGGTCTTTTTTTGCCCAATATGAATTTTAGGATTCCTTGTTCTATTTCTGTGAAGAATGTCGTTAGGATTCTGATTGGGATTGCATTGAATCTTTAGATTGCTTTAGGTAGTATGAACATTTTAAATGTTTATTCTTCCAATCTATGTGCATGGAATATCTTTCCATTTCTTTATATCATCATTGATTTCTTTCAATAATGCCATATAGTTTTCATTGTATAGGTCTTACACCTCCTCAGTTAAATTTATTCCTAGATATCTTATTTTTTTGTTGCAATTGTAAATGGGATCATATTCTTGAGTTCTTTTTCTGTTAGTGTGTTATTAGAGTATAGAAATTCAACTGATTTTTGAAAGTTGATTTTGTACCCTGCAACTTTATGTAGTTGTTGATTATTTCTAATAGTTTTCTGATGGATTCTTTAGGGGTTTTTGTGTCTAAAATCATGTTGTATGCAAATAGTGAGAGTTTAACCTCTTCCTTGCCAATTTGGATACCTTTTATTTCTTTTTCTTGCCTAACTGCTCTAGCCAAAACCTCGAGTGCTATGCTGAATAAGAGTGGCAAAAGTTGTCATACTTGTCCTGTTCCTGTTCTCAGAGGGATGACTTCCAGTTTTCCCTATTGAGTATGATGTTGGCTCTGGGTTTGTCATATATGGCCTCTATTATGTTGAGGTATTTTCCTTCTATACCATTTTACTTAGAGTTTTTAATCATAAATGAATGTAGGATAATGTCAAATGCTTTCTCAGCATCTGTTGAGATGATCATGTGGTTTTTATTCCTCATTTTGTTAATGTGGTGTATCTCATTGATTGATTTGTGGATATTGAACCATCCATGCATTCCAGAATAAATCCTACCTGATCATGGTGTATGATCCTTTTGATGTATTGCTGTATTTGGTTTGCCAATATTATGTTGAGGATTTTTGCATCTATGTTCATCAGCGATATTGGCCTGTAATTTTCCTTCTTGTGTTGTCATTGTCTGGCTTTGAGATAAGGGTGATGCTGGCCTCATAAAATGTGTTAGGAAGTGTTCCATCTTCTTAAATTTTTTGGAATAGTTTGGGAATAAAGGTACTAAATCTTCTTTGAATGTTTGGTAGAATTCTCCAGAGAAGCCATCTGGTCCTGGACCTTCATATTTTGGGAGGTTTTTGTTTCCTGTCTCATGTCTCAATCTCTTTACTTGTGATTGGTCTATTCAGATTCTCCATTTCTTCTTGATTCAATTTTGGGAGGTTGTATGAGTCAAATAATTTATCCATTTCTTCTAAATTGCCCAAGTTGTTGGCACATAATTTTGCATAGTATTCTCTTGAAGTTCTTTGTATTTCTGCAGTATCCATTGTAATTTCTCCTTTTTCATTTCTAATTTTATTTATTTGAGACTTCTCTCATCTTTTATTATTGTGTCTGGCTAAGGATTTGTCAATTTTGTATCTTCTCAAAGAACCAGTTCTTAGTTTCATTGATCCTTTCAACTGTCTGTTTGTATTCAATTTCATTTATTTCTGCTCCAATTTTTATTATGTCCCTACTTCTGTTGACTTTGGGCTTTGTTTATTCTTCTCTTTCTTCTTCTGTTAGGTATAGTTTAAATTGTTTATTTGAGATTTTTCTGGCTTGTTAAGGTGGGCCTGTATTGCTAGGAATTTCCCTCTTAGGACTATTTTGCTGCATTTCATATGTGTTGATATGTGTATTTTCATTTTCATTTGTTTTCCAATATTTTTTGATTTCTGATTAAATTTCTTCATTGGTCCATTGGTTGTTCAGTAGTATGTTTTGTAGTCTCCACATATTTTTCACTTACCTAGCTTTTTTCTTGTAATTGATTTCTACTTTTGTAGCATTATGGTTGAAAAAGATGCTTCAGATGTTTTCAATCTTCTTAAATTTATTGAGGTTTGCCTTGTTTCCCAACATATGGCTATCTTTGAGAATGTCCCATGTGCACTTGAGAAGAATGTATATTGTGATGATTTTGGATGGAGTGTTCTCTATATATCAATTAAGTCCATCGGGTCTAGATTTTCATTTAATTTCACTATTTCCTTGCTGCCTTTCTGGCTGGTTGATGTATCCTTTGATGAAAGTGGGGTGTTAAGGTCCCCTACTGTTTTTGTGTTGCTGTTGCTATCTCCTTTTAGGTCAATTAATAGTCGCTGTATGTACTTTGGTGCTCCTGTTCAGATGCATATATAAGTGTTATGTCTTCTTGGTGGAGTGTCCCTTTTATCATTATATACTGCTCCTCTTTGTCTCTTATTGTCTTTTTTATCTTGAATTCTACTTAATTTGATATAAATATGGCAACACCTGCTTTCTTTTATTTGCCATTAGCTTGGGGTATCTTCTTCCATCCCTTCACTCTGAGCCTGTTTTTGTCTTTATAGCTGAGATGTGTTTCCTGGAGGCAGCATATTGTTGGGTTTTATTTTTTAATCCATCCAGCTACTCTGTGTCTTTTGATTGGAAAATTCAATCCTTTTACATTTAGAGTGATTATTGATATATGAGGACTTAATGCCACCATTTTATCAGTTGTTCTCCAGTTGTTCTATATTTCCCTTGTTTCTCATCCTGTGTATTTTGGACTGCCAATTCAGTTTGGTGGTTCTCTATGATGGTTTTCTTAGTTTTCCCTTTATCTATCATTCGTGTCTCTGTTCTGACTTTTTCTTTAGTGGTTACCGTGAAGTTTGTGTGGAAGATAGTCTTTTTTCTGATATCCTTTTATTTCCTTAATCTAAGCAGGTTCCATCCCTTACCTCTTTCCCTTATAAGTTATTGTGGTCACAACTTATTCCATTTTGTATTGTGAGTTTGTGGTTAAAATGAAGTGATTATATTTATTCTTGATGTTTCTCTTCCCTTTACCTTTAATGTTATAATTAAATGTTTGCTTATTTGTTCTGACAGGGAGCTGCAATTTTCTTATTTTGTCTTCCTATTTATGTCTGTGCTCAAGATTTTGTATACCTTTCTCTTTTTTTTCAGGTATGAGGGCCTTCTTGATCATATCTTGGGGGCAGGGAGTCTTGTGGTGATGAATTCCCTCAGATTTTGTTTATCTGGGAAAGTTTTTATTTCTCTATCATATCTGACAGATAGTTTCACTGAATAGAGTATTCTTGGCTGAAAGTTTTCTCCTTTAGAATTTTGAATAGATGATTCCGCTGTCTCCTAGCCTGTAAGGTTTCTGCTGAGAAATCTGCTGAAAGCCTGATAGGAGTTCCTTTGTAGGTTATTTTCTTCTGCCTTGCTGCCTTTAATATTTTTTCTCTGCCATTGATTTTTTCCAGTTTTAGTAATATAGGCCTTGGAGAATTTCTTTTTACATTGATGTAATTAGGAGTTCTATAAACTTATTGTACTTGTAATTCCAACTTCTTCCCCAGGTTTGGGAAGTTCTCAGCTATTATTTCTTTGAACAAGCTCTGCTCCTTTCTCCCTTTCTTCCCTCTCCAGAATACTTATAATCCTTATGTTGCATTTCGTAATTGAGGTGAATATTTCTCAGAGAATATCTTCATTTCTTTTCAATCATAGTTCTTTCTCCTCCATCTGAATCACTTCTATATTTCTACCCTCTAAATTGCTAATTCTATCCTCCATAATATAAGCTCTGTTATTTAAGGACTACAGATTTTTCTTTATATAATTCATTGTGTTTTTCATCTCCAACACTTCTGATTGGTTTTTCTTTATAGTTTCAATCTCTTTTGTGAAGAATTCCCTCTGTTTGTTCATGTTGTTCCTAATTTCATTTAACTGTCTTTTTGAGTTCTCTTGCAACTTGCTGAGTGTTTTAATAATAGCTATGTTTAATTCTCTGTCATTTAGATTATAGATTTCTGTGCCTGAAGGATTGATTTCTGGGTGTTTGTCTTTTTTCTTCTTGTCAAGAGTATTAATATACTACCTCATACTATTTGATGGAGTGGATTTGTGTCTTCACATAGTGATAGTTTCTGGTCACAGATTCTACCTGCTGCCACCTGGGGGTGGGAGGCCAGGAGCTGTGTATTCTAAGCCTGATGTGATCCCTGTCAGCTGTGCCTGTCTGAGCTGATCTCAGTGGCCCTGTGGGCTCTCCCACCAGAAGGGAAAGCAATCATGTATGGGCTCAGGACTGCCATCACCTGTTCCTGTATTCACGCCAAGGCATGCCCCCACCCTCAGGGCAATAGTGGTGCTATGGGCACTCCAGCCGAGAGAGCAGTCATATGTGTGTACAGAGCTGCCAGGGGTCTGGAGAGCACTCACCTATATCCACTACCTCCCTGGGGGTAGTCCATCCATTTTCAGATATGTAGCTGCATGGGTCTCTCAGGCATCCTGCTGTGCTATATGGGTATCTTCTTCTGATCAATGGATGCTCATTTACTTGTAGTTCAAAGGGGGAGAGACAAAGAGAACAGCTCACTCTGCCATGTTGCTGACGTAACTCTCTGAGAGTTTTAAAGAAAAGTAGAGAAGAGGATTAGAGGGCAGGATGTTTTGAGATCTTCAAAGTGGTAGATAGAGAACCAGTCATTGCACAATAATCACCAACCAAAGTCAGGAACCCAGCCTCATCTAAATTTGATCACTTAGCTGTTTTACTTGCTATAAGTGGGCATTGGCTTCCAGCTGAACCAGACCACTGTAGCTGAGCTGGTGCCATGGTCAGGGCTACATCTATGACCCTGTACTGCCCAACTTATTAAACAATAAATTAGATAAAGACAAAGAAAGTATGTCTAAGTTTTCAGGTGATACAAAATGGAAGGATACTGAAGACACTGGTTCACTTTCAGGATTCAAAAAGATCAGAATAGCTTGGAATGTTGAGCCAAATGTAACAAGATCAATGTAACAGGTTAAATAAAAGGCCCTACATCTGTGGAAAAACAGCATCACCACAACAGATCATAGAGGTGTTGATTAGTAGCATCACCTAAAAGATAAAAAGGAAAATTTAAATGTCAACTCGAAGTCAAGAGTTTGATGTGGGCAACCAAAACACAAAATGCGGTCTCAAGACTAAGAGTGTGGTATTTCCTTCCTAGGTAATCACAGAAGAAAATTCTCACAGCTTTGGCCATAATAAGTAACAGAAGAACTGGGCTTCCTCAGCCTCAGCATGGATGTCAATGGGTGTTGGAAGCAAGAGTGCTGTCTCCAGCAAACATTTATGGCATAGTTGTCACATTTTATAGATTCCACCAATCTATAGGTTAGCTGAGCATCTCTCAGTATAGGGACTGTGGCTGACCTGTTTATAATTACTTCCTAGTACCTGATGCAGAATTGGGGCTAAGGAAGAATTTCACAAATGAATTACATAATTTATTTTCTTTTCTTTTCACACTCTAATCAAGAAATACTGCAGCTAAGAGGTGGAACAGAACACAGGAAGGTATCAAATCCATATGGAAACCAAGGGGACTGTAAGAAAGTGAGACCCTTCTCTGAAGTCTCCCAGAATTGTTTTGGCTAAAATTAAGGGATGCTGAAATGTAGTTCATGGATATTACCACAGTCTTAGAAGGCACAGCCTCCCGAGGTCTTGTGGTGATAATCAGTCTGGCTCACTGCACACTAGAAAAAGACAGTGTCTCATCTCCAGTCCAGGTCAGAGAGTTACACTTTCATAGAAGTTTGTATAGGTTGTTTCATGTTACAACATCTTTCTCATCCCTTTTGCAGTTCAGGTCCCCTCCATCGTCCTAATAACACACATCCTGTAACAAGCAATATGGTTATTATGAAGAGAGAAGAGGAAGGAGCATGATCCTGACAATGGAGCGTCTTCCCCAGTGTGAAGGTATGAGTTCTGTGTATCTTGTGGTGATTTCAAAGACTGTGATATGTATTGGCAAATTGGAAGTTTAAAACCCCTACCCAGATGAAGGGGAATCTGACCTCTTGGCACCAGAGCTACATTTAAGAGCCATGAAATCTTTCCATGAAACATCTTCCATGAAAAGAAAAGGCCTACAGCATAAATCCAATGAGAAAAGAAGCCTATGGTAAAAAGAAACATAGAGTGGTAGAGCGTGTTCAAGAAATGGAAAATACAGTTGGCCAAGCTATTTTAGTTTCATAAATATGCTGTGCTTTTCCTTGCCTGCAGGCTGCCACATATGCTGCTTCCTCTCTTCACCTAATTCCTGTTTACACATTAGGACTCAGCTTAGCCATCACTTTTCAAGGAGAGATTTCTGTGACCTCCTAACCAGACACTTGCAACACTGCAATCAGTGTTTAGTACCTCTGTCACTTCGCTCCCTTGTGCCTCTTCTGGCCTGGTATTTATCCCGTCCTCACCTGTCTGATGATGTGTCTCTATCTTCCACCAATCTATAGGTTAGCTGAGCATCTCTGAGTATAGGGACTGTGGCTGACCTGTTTGTAATTACTTCCTAGCACCTGACGCAGAGTTGGGGCTGAGGAAGAATTTCACGAATGAGTTAGGTAATTTATTTTCTTCTCACACTCTAAGTCACAAACAGATAGCATTTCTAGAGGAAGGAAACTCCAAAATGGCATATTTCTCTTAATATAATTTATAAAGAGTACTTGGGAAAGAAATTACGACATGATTTATAACTTTCTTAGCCTTCATTCATTTACAACACTTACTAATTTCTCCACAATTTATTATTTTTGAAGAGTTAGCTGTTGCCTTTGAACAGATATATTGACTATATCTGCAGGAATTTAACCCCCACTTCTCTGCGTTGCTTAAAAAGAAAGGACAAATTTATTTTTGGCAAGAAATTACAGGCAAATAATTCCTTATTCATTGTCAGTTATCAGTCACAATTAGCAGAGCAATAATAATACAAAGTCATCAATAAAATCTCATGCAATGCTTGCATCAGATTTCTAATGTATTTGCCTTGTATATCTCTATAATATAACGCTTAAACTTGGCTTGCCCTTCTTAGATGTAATGCTTTACTGGAAAATTTCAGGGAAAAAAAGGAAGACATTAACATTTAAGTTATGAGGAAAGGATTCTTTACTCTAATGATCACTTTTCCACTCAGAAGCAGCCCTGAGTAATATATTCATTATAAACCAGCGGCACGAGGTCTCTTTTAGTCACTTTATAACACTGACAGAATTATTAGTTAAAATTAGACTTCTCATTTTCATATCAGGGAAGACATCAACATTAGTTTCTATATTAAACATAAAAGTTATTCAGACATTCTGGAACTGTAAAAAGCTTTTTAAATGAATTTAAGGTGATGGATGCAGGATTGTCTGAACACTTGTTTAACAGAAATTATGATAATCAACTAAATTATATTTTGGAAAGGCAATCATTTCTTCACTGCAATGCAGTAATACATTTTCCAGTCTACAAAAAATACTATGTATGAAAAAGAATTTTACAGTACTTTTTATAGTTCTACAGAGTAGCACATTACTACTTGCCAACTGCAATTGCATCATAATTCAACCTTTTACAACTGTAAAACTGTATCTTGACTTGATTAAACAAAAGACACCCCAAGTATATATGTTGTATGTATATATGTGTTTACAGCAAAACCAGGGATGAAAATAATAACGATTTTAAATGTTTGTCACCTAAATAAAGTTTCCATACAATGAGGAGAAATCAGAACATCTAATGGGAAATCAAATAGATTCTGCCTTTAATTTTCTATTGCACTTGACATAGGTCTCCTGAAGAATATTTGTCTATAGACAAATGCAGTGAATTTATTGCAGAGAGGTTATATCTTCATTTTATATAGCAAAAAGCCGAAGGACAAAGGAATACTATCCTAAAAATTCTTTCCTCTCTGAGATCATGATCTCAGATATGTCTATATTACTTCTCAGGGGCTTTTGGGCTGTGACTGCCCCAGGTCCTGTTGGTCATCCCACCCAGGGCTGAGGGGTCACTATCTCAATGTATGTGTTACCCATTCAGAGCACAAAGATTGGGAAGCTCTGGCTTAGGAAATGATGGGATTCATCAAAGGAAACAAAGCTGTTATAAAGATTACAGATCAAAGAGAATGTCCCCAGATCCCAATTATAGAAAATATTTTTAGATGACTGATACATGGTTACAGAAACAAAGTCTGAATTACCAGGGGGCAGGGCAGTTTAACAGTTTTAAGGGAGGGTTGTGCCATGAGAATGCCTTAGTTCAGAACACAAATGCATCATTTACTCTTCATGTAAATAAGAGGAAGCTATCTGACTCCTCTGTGCTTTGGCTTCCTATTCTGCACAGTAGGGATGGGGCTGGTACCTCTCTCACAGGGTTGCTGGAAGGATTGAATGTCTTATTATATTTTAAGCTCTTAGAGGAGTATTCAATAAATGTTAGAATTAATTAGAATATATCTCAATACAATGGAATTAAAATATTTTTTACCTTGAAACAATCAAAAATTATAGAAAAGTGTCAAGAAAATAGAAATAAATTTTATTTTTCCTGAACCATTTGAGAATAAGTTGCCATCCTGATGTTCTATTATGCTCAACACTTTAGTATATTCTTAAGTGTACTTTTAAATACTCAAAGTTTTTAAACTATGTTAGTATATTTTCTTGAAAGTGAGGACATTCTCCTATATAACCATAATACAACCATCAAAACTGGAAAAGTAACAGTGGTATGTGGCTACCATCTAATCCTCAGAGCTCATTCAAGGGTCAACATTTGTCCCAATAATGTCCATTATAGCAAAAGCAGCTGGTTCAGAATCATGTGCATTTGTTTTCATCCTCTTTTAATCTGGAAGAGACCTCACTGTCTTCCTGACTTTCATGATCTTGACACTTTTGAACATTACAATCCAAATATTTTGTAAAGTTTTCCTCAGTTTGGCTTAGCCTGATATTTTCTCACAATTAAATTCAGATTATGAATCTGGCAGGAATATCACAGAAGTGATGCTGTGTTCTGATTGAAACCTCTAAGTTTGTACACATTTTGATTTGTCTTATTAGTGATATTGATAAATTTGATCATTTTATTAGGTGGTATCTACCAGACTTCTCCATTAAAAAGTTTCTCTTTTTTCCCTTTGGACTTAATAAATATTGGGGAGAGGGGACATTACTGTGAAACTATGTAAATATCCCATTCCTGATTAACTTTCAATACATTCACTTATTTATTTGTATCAGTGAGAAAGGGAACACATACATGTGGAAGGCAAGCTACCTACTACCAGCACCGGCTGGGCTTCCCTCTCCTCTCAGAATCTCAATGAAGAGATATGGGAGAAAAACTGCTTCAACTCATCTCACACCTTCCCCTAAACATGAATCTCAAATAAAAAGATAAAACACACAAGCAAGTATCACCAACTCAAAATTCGAGAAAAATCAACATCATGGATGTCTTAAATCAGAAAATAGAAAAAAAATACATAAAAGAAAAGAAATAGACATAGAGAATAGATGCAGAAGTGCCTACATTCTTCTGATAGTCCGATGTTGAGGAATATGAAGAAAGGAAAGAAATAATAGAGAATTCTCTAGAAGTGATAAACGGCAGAGCACTCAGGTTGTGAAGGCAACTAAGAACCCAGGGAACTTCCTTCAGTGGTAGGAGGACATCTATCAGAAACTTAAGCAAGTATGGAGTAATGTTAGAAACATTCCCAATAAAGTTAAAAAAACAGACAAGAATTTTACAACTTTCCATAGATTCTAATCAATGAAATATAACAATTAAGAGATATTGAAGTTTAGCAAAGAAGAGATGTAGAAGATAGGATTGCCTATCCAAGTTTTGGCAAAGGTACGGAGAAACAAGTCTTCCTGGGCACCACTGGGTAGAGGGCTTGTGGGGGGAGGGCACTAAAATGAGAGCAATTCAGCAAGATCTCTGAAAATCAAAAAGGTTTTATCTTACAACTCAGAAAAAGTTGTAAACCAAGATTATAACTTTTAATAAAATATATTCTCCCCTCCTATCTTGATAAATATACCTTCATAATCTCAAAACTGAAAAGTATGTGTAAAGCTCTTTTTTTATATTTACTGAAAACCAGCAAAATATCAACAAGTGATTGGTGTAGTTATTATTGCCATTGTCTAAATGGTCTTTTAATGGGCTAGCAATATTTGTATCAATAATAAAACAAAGACCTAATTAATAAATTATTACACATTTATTCCATAAAATTGATCCTTCTTGATTTGATTTCAGCAGTCATTAGACTATACTATAATCTAGATTTTTATACAACTTTTGTTCTGTTTATATTAATACCAAAGTAGATAGGCTTCTAAAGCCAGTCTATTTCTTATATAGTTTTTATTTATTGTTAGTTGGAGACATTTCTCACTGCTGAGGAAATATAAACCGGAATTATTAACAGAGTTGATAATTAATATGTAGATTACAAATGAACAATACATTTTATATATGGTACTCAAACACTGTAATGGACTACACATGATAAATTATTACAGAAAATATTATAAAATATTTTAATTTAGTTGTATAAATCACTAACTATACAGCATGATTTTTAATATCACTTAAACCAATATCTAGGTCCATAAAATATATTTTAAGTTATTTCTTCATGGTTTTTAATGCTGGGACATTTTTTGTAAAATGAAAAAATAGAAGCATATTGCCCAATTTGTTCAAATCTCTCTTTAAGACTATATCATGGGGCCAGCCCCGTGGCCAAGTGGTTAAGTTCGCAGGCTCCGCTTCGGCAGCCCAGGGTTTCACCGGTTCAGATTCTGGGTGTGGACATGGCACCGCTCATCAAGCCATGCTGAGGCGGCGTCCCACATGCCACACCTAGAAGGACCCACAACTAAAAATTATACAACTATGTATCAGGGTGCTTTGGGGAGAAAAAGGAAAAATAAAATATTAAAACAAACAAATAAACAAAAAAAGACTATATTGTAATCTAGAACAACCAGAAATTAGTTTTAAGCTTGTTTGTTCATAAATTTTTTCCTTTATAGGTATGTAATTTTGTTATATTTAATTCAAATGTTATTTTTGTTACATATTTCACATGTTTCTTTCTATTAAAAGTTTTATCTAAATTAAAAAATATTTCTAATCTTTAAAAAGTTGAAATATCCACACTTAGATGTTTGGTACACTTTTACTAATATTTTAAATAACATGCAATATTTCATAATCAAATGACTGTGGATACTGCAAATTCAAAATTAACTTTCCATCAAAGGCCATAATTTGCATTTATTTGAAAATCTACTGTTGTCCTTCATACTTATTCTACTGCATTTCATTTTCATCTTTTCTAAATGAACTATAATAGCCTTATCAGCATTCAGTCAACATTCTCATCATGTATTCAAGAGACTTAATGTCAAAACTGATGTGTGATTCATGAAGATGTTCAATTTTTGGAAACAAAGGTCAGATATGATCTTTGACTTATTCCTAACAAGAGCACTGCTCCTAGGATAATTGAATCCACATCTCATGGGAATAAATTTATACCATATGGCCAATCTGTCATGGAATGTTTGCAAATAGTTTGACCAAAATTTTGGCTTATACAGCTTTTTCTTTACCAATCATGTTAGCATCATATAAGTTCGCTCTTCAACATGTTTTAAGTTAATGCTTAATATTCAAAATCATTTGTACAGTTTTCATCTCAAGTTCAAACTTGTACTTTCTGCAACAGATGTTTAATCATGGAAAAAATCGTTAATTTCTACTTCTTTGTTTTCCTCTCTTGGTAGTTAAATCATATGCATAATAAAAGCATTGTTCAGCATGACATTTGTTAATGGTACATTTTCATTGACTGAATATTTGCTTTATTAAAATGTATCTTTAATTTCTTGTCTCGCTTAATTTCCCACCAAATTAACCATCTCATTTTGATTTCTCCATTGTAAATAGTCATAATTTGTTTTACTATGGCTTTTTTAAAAAATCCATCTTACATGTTCAGCCATTTTTAGCATCAAACTTTGAAATCATATCTATTACACCCAGACATTTTCCAATCTTTTAGTGCCACAAAAAAGGATCATTATTCTTACTTAAATATCAGACACACATTATTCTTTTAGCAACAACACACCAATGTTCTTTATTAATGTTCACTAGTCTTTTTTTGAATACTATGAATTATTTGCTCTTTATTAAACTTTTTAAATTTCTGAATGTATATATGCTTTTGCATGTGCAAATAATATTTTATGTCCTTTTAATTGAGAAAGTAATTGTTTCCAGTCATCTATACATCATTGACCAAAGCTTAACTTGAAGATTAATAAACACATAATATAAATAACAAAATCCCACCTTTGTGCTGAAAAAGAAAAGCCAGTTTTTAACTTACTTCTTCATTTACAAAGTATGTGTAGAATTAAACATAAATTTCTGCCATATTCATCCAATGGAAAATGGTAAATACTAATTTTATTCAGATTATGTTTTGCCATAAATATCCTTATGCTGTCAGAAAGATGTGATAGCCATTTTCCAGGACCATCTTTTAAAAAGCAGAGTAAAATGGCTATCTTTCTTCTTCAATTTGCCAATTTCATGATGGTAATTTTCTTCGCCTTCTAAGGGAAGAAACTCTGCTGGGCACAGTTGCTTTTATTGATTCTGATTTGTGGATTCAATATGAATAATTTTCTTTTTTTATTCTTATGCTTTTGATCAGCAATTAAGATAATTTAGTAAAATATTAATAAGTTGCAGGAATTCTATCTGATCTGTTCAAGTTATAGGCGAGGTTAATTTTCTTGCTCCGTTATTTTGATCAGTAATTAATCTTCAATAAATGACAAATCTGTACTGTCCTATTAGCAAGTTTTATGTAGTTTGGGCTTAATAGCATGAAATTCTTACTTTACTTTTCCGAGTTTTAATAAATTACTTAAATTGCCTCTTTGAAGATTTCTCCTTTTTTCTTTTCAGTTGTGTTTCTTTTCTGAGCTCCTCTTTCATTTTTCTATCATTATCTTCACCTTATTTATTCTTTTGAAAGAACCAAAAATGAAATATAATTGTATTCGTAGAGTACAAATAATTTAGTATATTTTTCTCCAAGTATTTAATTAAAAATATAACAAATTCATTCAAAAAACCTTAACTAAGATAAATGTAAAAAGTAAAAATAAAAATATATAAATATAAATATATACATAATTTTACTTTTAAAATATTCAAAAATTAAGTACTAAAATTAAAAGATGAAATGTAAATTTTAATTTAACTAATTTTTAAATCAAAGTTATTTAAATAAAACCAACATTAAATTCACGTTCTGAAATTTTAATTAAACCTTATTGAATACTTTTAGAAAAATAAAACTCTTCTCAATTCTGTAGTTTAACTTCCATATAGTTGCCAATGTAAAGAATCAGTGTCCTGCTTCACCCATGATACATCTAGATTTTTCGTAGTAATATGAATTGCTTAACACTGCAAAATATTACCTAGACTCCATGTAGCACTGTTGTGAATACTGTGCTAACTTATGGTTGCTTTGAATTGGAACAGAATGAAGAGTAAAAGCACAAAATATACATTGACAGCTGCTGGAAACAATATTTTACTTTGTAAAAATCTATTGTATACACTATCTGAGAAGAAGCATTGGACATGTTAATTAGTCTTTTCTCTTACCTAAAGGATTTTATGGACAAAATCCTCCCTCACTCTGGAGCAGTGCCCATCTCTGACGTTGGTAGAGGCACCACCCACTCTGTCCTATCCTTCGGAAATAGTCACCTTTGTTTGTGGGCATAGGTGAAGAGGTATGGAAAAGCATCTCCCTGGGGCATAAAATTCACATTATATATATATATACATACACACACACACACACACACACACACACACATACATCTTCTTACCCATTTACCCATTGATGGGCACTTAGACTGTTTCCGTATCTTGGCTATTGTAAATAACACTAAAATGAACATAGCTGTGCATAAATCTTTTCAACTTCATGTTTTCGTTTTCTTCAGGTAAATACCCAGAAGAGGACTTGTTGGATCACATGGTAGTTCTGTTTTTAATTTTTTGAGGAACTTCCATACTGTTTTCCATAGTGGCTGCACCTATTTATGTTCCCAACAGTACACAAGAGGTTCCTTTTCTCCACATCCTTCCCAACATTTGTTATTTCTTGTCTCTTTGATGATAGCCATCTTATCAAGCATGAGGTGATATCTCATTGTGGTTTTGATTTGTATTTCCCTGATGATTAATGACGTGGAGTATCTTTTCATGTGCCTTTTGGCCATTTATAAATCTTCTTTGGAAAAATGTCTATTCAGATCTGCTGCCCATTTTTTAATTAGAATGCTTAGTTTTTGATATGGAGTTGTATGACTTCTTCACATATGTTGGATATTAACTCCTTATCAGATATATGGTTTGCAAATATTTTACCCTATTCAGTATGTTGCTTTATCACTTTGTTGATGATTTCCTTTGCTGTGCAGAAGCTTTTTAGTTTGATGTAGTCCTACTTTATTTTTGCTTTTGTTGCCTTTGCTTTTGGGATCAGATTCAAAAAAATCATTGCCAAGACAACAAGGAGCTTAGCACCAAGTTTCCTTCTAGGAGTTTTATGGTTTCAGGTCTTACATTCAAGTCTTTAATCCATGTTGAGTTAATTTTTGTGTATAGTTCAAGATAATGGTCTACTTTCATTCTTTTGCATGTGGCTGTCCAGTTTTCCCAACACCGTTTATTGAAGAGACTGTCTTTTCTTCCTCGTATATTCTCACCTCCTTTGTTGCAAATTAATTGACCATATATGTGTGGATTTATTTTTGGGCTCTCAGTTCTGTTCCATTGATCTGTGTGTCTGTTTTTATGCCAACACCACACTGTTTTGATTACTATAGTTTTGTAATACAGTTTGAAACCAGGGAGTGTGATGCCTCCAGCTTTCTTCTTCTTTCTCAAGATTGCTTGAGCTATTGGGAGTCTTTTTATGTTTCATACAAATTTTAGGATTATTTATTCTATTTCTGTGAAAAAATGCCGTTGGAATTTTGATACAGATTGCCTTGAATCTGCAGATTGCTTTGGTTAGTATGGATATTTTAACAATATTAGTTCTTCCAATCCATGACCATGGAATATCTTTACATTTCTTTGTGTCTTATTTAATTTCTTTCATCAATGTCTTATAGTGTCCAGTGAACAGATCTTTCATCTACTTGGTTAAATTTATTCCTAGGTATTTTATTCTTTTTGATGCAATCATAAATGGGACTTTCTTAATTTCTCTTTCTGATAGTTCGTTGTTAGTTTATAGAAGCACCACAGATTTGTATATTGATTTTGTATCCTGAAACTTCACTGAATTAGTTTATGAGTTCTAACAGTTTTTTGGCAGAGTCTTTAGGGTTTTCTATGTATAAAATCATGTCATCTGCAAATAGCCACAGTTTTACTTCTTCTTTTCCAATTTGGATGTCTTTTATTTCTTTTTCTTGACTAAACACTCTGGTCAGGACTTCCAATACTATGTTGAATAGAAGCAGTGAGAGTGAGCATCCCTGTCTTATTCCTGATCTTAGAGGAAAAGCTTTCAGCTTTTCACCATTGAGTATGATGTTAGCTGTTAAATCTTTAGTTGACTACTTTTCAAGCTGTTTCGTGTGTTTCAATTCTACCTGACATTCCATATCTCATTGCCCCTTAAACTTTGGATACATCTACAAACGTGATTCTTAATTACTCCATCAGATAGAGATTTTAATGGTTATCTGAATGGTCCCTTTATGATTCTCAAATCAAAAATCTTTCTTTTATTTAATTGCAAACAAAAATTTTCCTGAATATTCATGTTGTGTGCCAAACATTGTGCTAAACACTTTTTTACATATTAATTTTATTGAATCCTTACAATTACCTGTAAGAAAATGTCACTTTTTACAAATGAGAAAACTGAGGGTCATGGAGATTTACCATACAAAACAAATATTGGCAGCAAAAGGACCCAGATTGAAAAAATGTAAAAATCACAGACATGGAAAAAATCAAGACTTAATCCAAGCTAATATGTTCTAGGTAGGCAAAAGGAAATCAAGTAATTGAGAAGCAAACACAGGACAGACTTGTTTTAGATTTTGATAGTTTGAGGAGAGAATCATCAAAAAGGAAAATGTCTATCCACAGTGTCTAGGTTTAGTTGAGCTGGATTCACCCTGGAGAAAAAGCTGACTAAGTGTGTATTTTATGCACTACTGTAAGTAAAGTAACTATAGGGTTTTCCAAGTTTGACAGCAAATAGTCTCAGATAAGGGTGTTAGCTAAGAAGTAGAATAAGGAAATAAGGAAAGATTTAGTGCTAGAAGGAAAAAGAGGAACATTGAATGGATCAGCTTTCACAGTTTTGGATGGCCAGACAAGAAAGTTTTTTGTTACAAAAACAGCAACAAAATGCAGACCCTTCCAAGCGTCTATAGGCTAAAGCAGCTTGATGCCCTCTATGCCAAGCCACTAGCAGATTACACTTAAGCAAATGCCAAGACTCAACATTGTTTCACAAGTCCCAGAAAAATATCATTGGTATTTTAAATAATATGCAACATAAGATGTAATACAAAACCAGTAGTTAAGTACAGTTGAAATTTAATATAATACCTTCAATGCTTTCCAAATGTCTCTATCTAATTCTTGCCCAAAGGAGGACTTTGCTTTTCTGCCTAGAGAAATGTTTGCACTTTCATACTGATTTTAACAAATATATAATATTTATTAATATATATTAGTACATATTAATATATATGTCAATATATAATGTTTGCCAGAGGACTAGGGGTCATAAAAATGATTGCAACTTCCTTACGAGTTATACAGAGAAAAGATTTAATGTCTATATAGATAATCATGCCACTTTAGAACATGGTTTTACTGATCTTTGTGACATTTAATAAAGTTTAATGTTAATGTCTATTAAACAAATATATTATAACATCTTGCCAAACCACATTTATCCCTCACCACCCACCACAACCCAGAAATTTAGCCAAAAATAACTAATTCTACATAATCATATGGCCCTATGACGTGACAAAAGGACTATATGTGCCATCTATGGCTTTCTCACTAATTGCTGAAACTTTGGCTTACAAGCACAATCTGCTTAAGACTGTACTAAACACAGTCATTAATATTATCTGTGTAAAACCAAGCACCATTTAGACTATCAATCAAATTCATAGGAAAATTTTAAGAGCATCATGCCTAGAATACAAAAGCATTTAAGCACCTAATCATGTATAAAGCTCTCAGTGCTGAGAAAATTAACTGCATGGGCCCCTGACCTGTAGTAGTTTTACAACCTGAAACAGACAACGGAATAGAACCATGTCTATGTAGGTCATATGGTCAACAGAAAAGTAACAATAATCTTCAAGGAATTTAGACATTCACATATGGTGATTTTAGAGGGGAAAAAAAGTTTAGGATAAGCATCTACAAGTCTATGAGATATTCCCTTGTTTTCTTGTTCAAGAAAGAAATAATTCAAACCCAAGTCACAGGAAATGTCTCTTTCAGCGTAACCATGTGATAGATACCACAGAGAAAGGCAACCTGGCCTTATGTAGTATGGCGATTTCCCTGTAGTAGACGTAGCATTGTAAGCAATGATGTCCAATCATTCAGATTTAACCACCACAACCTTCCACCCCACAACATCCCCAGCATCTCCTTCATGGAATTGATCACTATCGCAATTAATTCATGGAGTACTTGCTTCATTGCATATCTAGCATCTGTTTCCCCCACTAGACCAAGACTCCATGATCCCCACTACCTACTTGCAAAGTCTAGCACATGGTAGCTGTTCTGTAAATATTTCGGGAAACAAGGAAGTGACAGAGGGTTGAAAGGAAAAAGGAGAACTCTGGCCATAAAACAATAAGTAAAATTAACATTGTCGGTGTCACAATCCAATGTACACATCGGGATAGATGCAGAGAGGGCTGATGGCCACTCTGAGTTTATTATAACCAGCGTTTCAATATATACATAGCTTACATCTGTTAAACATACGCAGGTGTTCTGGATGAAGTAAATAGCGAATGACAAGATTTCTTAGTGATTTCTCAAGGAGCCCTCCCTCTGTCTCTGTTTTGATATTATCATGTTTTTGCTGTGCTCGTATATTTTTATCTCGGAGCAGGCAAGTCCTGTAGGCAACGGCTCCTCCTGTTCCCGATATTGATATCGTGTCTCCATCTGTGCCCCCAGGCGACCGACGCATGGCTTAGGTTGCCTCCCCCTGGAGGTCTTACCCATCATTGCCTAACCGGCCTTCTCACCTCTAGGTCACAGTTTGTTGGCAAGCCTTTTCCAGTGATTATTAACCCTTCCTGCTTCAGGGGCGGCTACAACCATGAGACTCTTTAACATATTTAACAAACACTGAGTAGCTAGACTAACACATAAACACTCAGTTGGTAAATTTATTTACCTCAAACTGTGACCATTGACATCTTTACATTTCCCAAGAAAGAGTGTAAGACTTAGGAATGAATCCTCAGCCTGCTTTAAATCTTGAAAAGACCCAGAAATTCCTTTTCAACTCTATCATGTCAAATCTGCATCCCTTCATTGGTGTGACTCTGCTCCCTGTTTTTTGAGCTATGACCTCTTCAAGCCTTACTTTCTGGAAAGCCCTTGCTAAATTAAAATGATCGCCTGAATAAAATAATCTCCACTGCAAAAACAAAGGCCATCTTGTTGGGAGTTGCCATTCTGGCTCTTCATTAACCAGATAACTTTGATTCTTTGCTGCAGTTGCATATCTCACGCCATTAGAGATGCTACTTGTCTCGGCTCCTCAGAGTCCATGTGTCCCTTACACTAGTGCTGCTCAAAATGTGATCCCTGAGCCAGAATCAGCATCATACAAATCTTTGTGCCCAGTCTCTTGAAGCAGAATATCTGAAAATGGAGCCCCCAAATCTGTGTTTTAGCAAGCTCTTCAGATGAGTCCTGTGAATGCTGAACTTTGAGAAGCACAGCCCTACACATCTCTGTTTTACTGGCCTATGGCATAGACGTTGGTCCCTCGTACTTTCTTAGGTGCAGTTTGCATTTGGAAAATATAACATAGCTAGCCTAGACATTCTAGTACATCTCTTCCTCTGCCCCGTCCTCAGCAGACTCTCAGTGGGAATAGTGATTAAGAGCATGCATTCTGGACTTGGATTGCTAGGATTTGATTCCCAGCTCTACCATTTGGTAGCTATGTGACCTCAGGTAACTTATCTAACCTCTCTATGCCTCAAATTGACTCATCCAGAAAACGGGAGTAATAATAGTATCCATTCCATACAGTTATGGGAAGGATTGAATGAGTTAATATACATTCAAGAGCTTAGAAAAATATGCAGCATATAATAAGGGCTACATTTGTTTATTATTATTTAAGGAAGATTGAACTCATAAAATCTTCTTTTTCTACCCAGGGAGAGTGATTGTTTCACCTATCATCTTTCCTCTGGAAAATAAATCCATGCTGAATGTCTCATGCAAGCTAAATTCTGGTTTCCATGATGGAGACAAGAGTTAGCTGCTTTGAAAGTATTTTCCTAGGTTGATGTGTGATACAGCATTATAACGGAAAAATTACACTAATGCATTTCCTTTCATTTTTGAGTATCATTCTGAAGAAATGAGTTGCAAATGCTCCATATCTGTCATGAAAGTTGGTACACATGGACAAGACTAGCTTTCCTAGGCACCCTCTTATGAGATGGGAATATATAAATTAAATTGGCAGGTAGCTCCCAAAGAGAAACAGTAAAGAAAACCTTTACCAGGTTGATTTATATTCTCAGTAAAATACAAATATGGGTAAGATCTTCTTATAATGAACTCCACTGGACCTGTAATTTCCTTTTGCTTAATTAAATTCTGTTACTGTGAATATATTGCTAGAAATCATATCCCTGGTCAGAGCATCCAGAGCTGAAACTCTGCTGTTGAGTAGCCAGCCACTCCAGCATGAATTAACAAGTGAAAAGAAATATTTTAAACCCAATTGGGAAAGAGAAAAGCAAAATGAGCTCATCGTCTTGTACTTTTCTCTTCTCCAATCACTGCTCAAATCTGTGGTTTAGCCTTAGATGGTGTTTTAGGTTCTTGTGGATGGGTGTATAGATGTGCTTAATTTCTTTAGGGTTTGGGTTTTTCTTTTTTGAGTAATCAGGAGACCCGCAGTGCTGAGAGTAAGAAAATTGGATATTGTTAACTAACCTTGTTAACATAAAAGAATTATTAGAAATCTTTAAACTCTTTTGTTTCACCTTCCTTCTTTCAATGAAAGCAACATATTTGGACATGGCTGGTGAACAGGTATAAAATTATCAGACATGATCACCTGTAGAAAATTATTTATAGCAAGAACAGGACCCTGATGGTTTGGGCCACATGCTACCACATGGAAATCTCTTTGTTCTTTGGAATGCTTATTTATGGTGGAATGTTCATGCATGAAAGATTGACTGATTGCATGACTCTGCTCTTCAATCTCCTATTTAGGCTTTATTATTTCATGTATTCAAGATTCAGAATTAAGCTATATAATCAATAATGGGTATTTACATATATATATACACACGTAAATATATATGCATATGTATATATATATATATGCATATATATGTGTGTAAACATAGATATTTATGGCAGTTTGATTGTCAACAGTGGACTTTTTAAATTTTAGTTTCAAATTTTATTAATATTATATTGTTAAAATAAAATAGATAAATGAATGTTCTATGTTCTATGTCCATTATATTTAATCCAGGTATTTAACTTCAAGGAATATGTCCTAAGAAAATAACTTGTAATGGGTTAAACAATATATGGGTGAGTAGTCTCCCCTCAACATCATTTATGAGTGAAAAATTAATACAAATATAATGTCCAGTAATAAAGAAATGACTCAGGTTAGTGATGGATAAACCCACAATGGAACACTTTCAATAATTACAAATTATGCTTATGAAACCAATAAAGAGTTAGCTAGTCACTAAAGGTTTTTGCAGTTACTAATTATAGTTTTTAGTTGTTTGCCCACCCATTGTTAACTGTGCTGCTTAGGCAATATGCTACCCGACTCCCACTAGGGTCCTATAGATAACATCTACCTGGTGTCTGGGTCACCATGGTAACAGATGTCTTGAGCTGTTTTTCAGGATTGAGGACCCCCTTGTCCAGTTCGTGGCTGTTGAGACCACCACCTCATCACCTGGGCCTGTGAAGGTGCCCAACTGATAAAAAGAAAGAGTGATCTTTTCAATGTCAAGAGGCCAAAAACTCTACCCTCAGATCACGCTAACACTGCCATTTGGTAAACGTGTCCTATGAAGAGGCATGAAGTTTGACCATGCTTGCACAGATCATCAATTACCTCATTTCTCCTCACCACCAATCATCTATTCCTCACTTCAGACCACCTTGCCCCTGAACCCTATAAATATCCCTGAGTCTTCATTTTCGAGAAGGTGGATTTGAGACTCCTTCTCCCACTTCCTCACTTGGCTGCCTTTTGGTTAAAGCTCTCTCTGATGCAATCTTTTCATTTTGGTGATTGGCTTTCTGGGCAATAGAAACTGGTTGATAACACTTGTAAATATCATGAATTAACATGCAAGGCAAATTATGCTATATAAAAGAAAAACTAAGATCCAAAATTGTTCACTTAGTGAGACTAAAAAATAAAAAGATGTGTATGAAAAAGACAAAGATAATACAAGATTAATAATGGTAGAATGGTGACTTCATATTTGAAAAATTTTAGCTTTTATGATCAAAAAAATAGTTTTCATTTCAGTTTAACTCAAAGATACAGGCATTTTTCTGGGGCCAGCCCTGTGGCCAAGTGGTTAAGTTCTGCTTCAGTGGCCTAGGGTTTTGCCAGTTTGAATCCTGGGCATGGACATGGCACCACTCATCAAGCCATGCTGAGGCGGCATCCCACAACTAGAAGGACGCACAACTAAAAATACACAACTGTGTACTGGGGGGCTTTGGGAGAAAAAGGAAAAATAAAATCTTTAAAAAGAAAAAAGATACAGGCATTTTTCTTGTTTAACTTAGAATCTTACTAGTCTAAATGAAATGATTGAATTAATATGGCTTAAATATTTTAATAGCAAATTTCATTATACTAAATGAAATTTCGTTATAAGAGGATTTGGCTTAAAAGACTTTTATTTTTTTATTAACTGATTTATTTAATTTTGCTTTTGGAGGATTCTAGGGACTCCATTAATTATTTTTTAAATTTATTTTTATTTATTTATTTTTCATTTATTTGTTTATTTTGGATGTACATCATAATATATTTCGAATTCCGTGTAGATTACATCATGTTCACCACCCAAAAACTAATTATAGTCCATCCCCTCACATGTGAGCCTAATCACCCCTTTTGCCCTCCCTCCTCCCCCCTTCCCCTATGGTAACCACCAATCCAATCTCCATTGCTGTGTGTTTGTTTATCGTTGTTTTTATCTTCTACTTATGAGTGAGATCATATGGTATTTGACTCTCTCCCTCTGACTTATTTCACTCAGCATAATACCCTCAAGGTCCATCCATGTTGTCACAAATGGCCGGATTTCATCATTTCTTATGGCTGAGTAGTAGTCCATCGTGTATAAATACCATATCTTCTTTACCCATTTGTCCCTTGATGGGCACCTAGGTTGCTTCCAAGTCTTGGCTATTGTGTATAATGCTGCAATGAACATAGGGGTGCAAGTATCTTCATGCCTTCGTGTTTTCAAGTTCTTTGGATAAATACCCAGCAGTGGGAGAGCTGGATCATATGGTAGATCCATCCTTAATTTTCTGAGGATACTCCATACTGCTTTCCTTAGCGGTTGCAGCATAATGATGTTGAGCATCTTTTCATATGCCTGTTGCCCATCCATATATCTTCTTTGGAGAAATCTCTGTTCAGATCTTTTGCCCATTTTCTATTGGATTGTTGGTTTTTTTGTTGCTGAGCTGTATGAGTTCTTTGTATATTTTGGATATTAACCCCTTATCTGATATGTGGTTTGCAAATATCTTCTCCCAATTGTTAGGTTGTCTTTTCGTTTTGTTGATGGTTTCCTCTGCTGTGCAGAAGATTTTTAGTTTGACGTAGTCCCATTTGTTCATTTTTTCTTTGTTTCTCTTGCCTGGTCAGACATGGGACTTGAAAAAATGCTGCTCAGACCAACGTCAAAGACTATACTGCCTATGTTTTCTTCTAGAAGTTTCATGGTTTCAGGTCTTACATTCAAGTCTTTAATACATTTTGAGTTGATTTTTGTGCATGGTGTAAGGGAATGGTCTACTTTCATTCTTTTGCATGTGGCTGTCCAGTTTTCCCAACACCATTTATTGAAGAGACTCTCCTTTCTCCATCGTGTGCTCTTGGCTCCCTTGTCCAATATTGGCTGTCCACAGAAGTGTGGGTTTACTTCTGGGCTCTCAGTTCTGTTCCACTGATATGTGTGTCCGTTTTTGTGCCACTACCATGCTGTTTTGGTTACTATGGCTTTGTAGTATATTTTGAAATCAGGGAGTGTGATACCTCCAGCTTTGTTCTTTTTTCTCAGGAATCCTTTGGCTACTTGGGGTCTTCTGTTGTTCCATATAAATTTTAGGATTATTTGTTCTATTTCTGTGAAAAATGCTGTTGGAACTTTGATAAGGATTGCGTTGAATCTATAGATTGCGTTAGGAAGTATGGACATTTTAACGATGTTAATTCTTCCAATCCAAGAGCACAGAATATCATTCCATTTCTTTGTGTCTTCTTCGATTTCTCTCAACAATGTTTTATAGTTTTCGGTGTACAGATTTTTCACCTCTTTGGTTAAGTTTATTCCTAGGTATTTTATTCTTTTTGTTGCAATTGTAAATGGGATTGTATTCTTAATTTCTCTTTCTGTTACTTCGTTGTTAGTGTGTAGAAACACAACCAATTTTTGTACGTTGATTTTGTATGTTGATTTTGTGACTTGACTATATTCCTTTATTGTTTCTAAAAGTTTTTTAGTGGAATCTTTAGGGTTTTCTAGATATAAAATCATGTCATCTGCAAAGAGTGACAGTTTCACTTCTTTTCCAATGTGGATCCCTTTTATTTCTTCTTCTTTCCTGATTGCTCTGGCTAGGACTTCCAATACTACGTTAAATAAGAGTGATGACAGTGGGCATCCTTGTCTGGTTCCTGTTCTTAGAGGGATAGCTTTCAGTTTTTCTCCATTGAGAATGATACTTGCTGTGGGTTTGTCATATATGGCCTTTATTATGTTGAGGTATTTTCCTTCTATACTCATTTTATTTAGAGTTTTTATCATAATTCGATGCTGTATCTTCTCAAATGCTTTCTCTGCATCTATTGAGATGATCATGTGATTTTTATTCTTCATTTTATTAATGTGGTGTATCACGTTGATAGATTTGTGGATGTTGAACCATCCCTGCATCCCTGAAATGAAGCCCACTTGATCATGATGTATGCTCTTTTTAATGTATTGTTGTATTCGATTCACTAGTATTTTGTTGAGGATTTTTGCATTGATGTTCACCAGTGATATCAGCCTGTAATTTTCTTTCTTTGTGTTGTCCTTGTCTGGTTTCAGTATCAGGATAATGTTGGCTTCGTAAAATGAGTTAGGAAGCCACCCCTCCGCTTCAATTTTTTGGAAGAGTTTGAGAAGGATAGGTATTAAATCTTCTTTGAATGTTTGGTAGAATTCACCAGGGAAGCCATCTGATCCTGGACTTTTATTTTTTGGGCGATTGTTGATTGCTGCTTCAATCTGCTTACTGGTGATTGGTCTATTCATATTTTCTACTTCTTCTTAGTCCAGTTTTGGAAGGTTGTATGTTTCTAAGAATTTATCCATTTCTTCTAGATTCTCCAATTTGTTGGCATGTAGTTTTTCATAGTATTCTCTTATTATGTTTTGTATTTCTGAAGTGTCCATTATAATGTCTCCTCTTTCAATTCTGATTTTATTTATTTGAGCCTTCTCTCTTTTTTTCCTGGTGAGTCTAGCTAAGGGTTTGTCAATTTTGTTTATCTTTTCGAAGCACCAGCTCTTGGTTTCATTAATTTTTTCTATTGTTTTTTTATTCTCTATTTTGTTTATTTCTGCTCTGATTTTTATTATTTCCTTCCTTCTGCTGATTTTGGGCTTTGTTTGTTGTTCCTTTTCCAGTACCTTTAGATGCACTTTAAGATTGTCTATTTGGGACTTTTCTTCTTTGTTGAAGTAGGCCTGAATTGCTATAAACTTCCCTCGTAGAACCACTTTTGCTGTATCCCACAGGTTTTGGCATGTCATGTTTTCATTTTCATTTGTTTCCAGGAATTTATTGATTTCTTCTTTGATTTCTTCATTGATCCAATCATTGTTCAGGAGGATTTTGTTTAATCTCCACATTTTTGTGGCTTTTCTAGTTTTCTTCCTATAGTTGATTTCTAGTTTCATACCTTTGTGGTCAGAAAAGATGCACGGTATTACTCTGATCTTCTTAAATTTTTTGAGACTTGTTTTGTGGCCTAATATGTGATCAATCCTGGAGAATGTTCCACGGGCATTTGAAAAGAATGTGTATTCTGTGGTTTTTGGATGGAATGTTCTGTATATATCTACCAAGTCCATCTGGTCTTGTTTCCTTTAAGGCCAGTGTTTCCTTATTGATCTTCTCTTTGGATGATCTATCCATTGGTGTAAGTGGAGTGTTAAAGTCCTCTACTATTATTGTGTTACTGTCTATCTCTCCTTTTATGTCTGTTAATAATTGCTTTATATATTTAGGTGCTCCTATGTTGGGTGCATAGATATTTACATGTGTTATATTTTCTTGTTGGATTGTTCCCTTTATCATTATGTAGTGCCCGTCTTTGTCTCTTTTTACAATTTTTGTTTTAAAGTCTGTTTTGTCAGATATAAGTCTTTCTACTCCTGCTTTCTTTTCTTTGCCATTTGCATGGAATATCTTTTTCTATCCTTTCACGTTCAGTTTGTGTGTGTCTTTACGTCTGAAGTGTGTCTCTTGTATGCAGCATATACATGGGCCTTGTTTTCTTATCCATTTGGCCACCCTATGGCATTTGATTGGAGCATTTAGTCCATTGACATTTAAAGTAGCTATTGATAAATATGTATTTATTTCCATTTTGTCACTTTCTTTTCTGGGTGTTTTAGTAGTTCTTCTCAGTTCCTTTCTTTTTCTCTTGCTCTCTTCACTTGTGGTTTGATGGCTATCTTTAGTAATATATTTGATATCTTTTGTCTTACTTTTTTCTTGTTTGTTATAGGTTTCTGATTTGTGATTACCATGAGGATCCTATTTAATATACTATGCATATAACAGTCTATATTGAGTTGATAGACTCTTTAGCTTTACCTCTTTCTAAAAGCTCTACTTTTTCACTCCCCTCCTCCCACATTATATATTTTTCAAATCATATATAGTCTCTTGTTTAGTGTGTGTCTATCTATTACCCTCTTATCATTGAAATAAGTGATTTTAGTACGTTTATCTTTTAACCTTCATATTATCTTCACAGGTAGTTGATCTGCTGCCTTTACTATATTTTTACCTTACAAGCGATTTTATTGCCTGGTGTTTTGTTGTTGTTGTCTTGTTTTTTTGATAATTTTTTTATCTCTATTGGTGGCCATTGCTTTCCCACTTAAATAAGTCCCTTCAGCATTTGTTGCAGAACTGGTTTCTTGGTGATAAACTCCGTTAATTTTTGCTTGTCTGGGAAGCACTTTATCTCTCCTTCCATTCTGAATGACAACCTTGATGGATAGAGTATTCTTGGCTGTAGGTTTTTTCTTTTTAGCACTTTAAATACATCGTGCCATTCTCTTCTCACCTGTAGGGTCTTGGCTGAGAAGTCTGCTGATACCCTGATGGGCTTCCCTTTATATGTCACTTGTGGCCCTTCTCTTGCTGCTTTTAGGATTCTCTCTTTGCCTTTAATTTTGGACATTTTAATTATAATATGTCTTGGTGGGGGCCTCTATGGGCTTATCTTGTTTGGAGCTCTATATGCTTCCTGAACTTGGATGTCTGTTTCCTTCCTCAGGTTAGGAAAAATTTCATCTATTATTTCTACAAATAAATTTTCTACCCCTTTGTCTCTTTCTTCTCCTTCTGGGACACCTATAATCCAAATGTTAGCACACTTTATATTGTCCCAGAGTTCCCTTAGACTATTCTCATTCTGTCTAATTCTTTTTTCTCTTTTCTGTTCTGCTTGGGTGATTTCTTCTAGTCTTTTGTCTAGCTCGCTGATCCATTCTTCTGCTTCCTCTACTCTGCTATTGAGTCCCTCTAGTGAATTTTTCATTTCCAGTATTGTATTCTTCATTTCTGATTGGTTTTGTTTAATATCTTCCAGTTCTTTGCTGATGTGCTCACTGTGTTCATCTCTTCTTTTCCCCATATCTGTGAGCATCCTCATGATATTTTGTTCAAACTCTTTGTCTAGGAGGTTGTTAGTTTCTGTTTCATTTAGTCCTTTTCCTGGTGTTTTGTACTATTCCCTTGCTTGGAAACTATGCCTCTTTCTCTGTGGTTATTTCTATGTATTAGGTGAGTCAGCTATGTCTCCTGATCTTGTAGAAGTGGCCTTATGTATGAGATGCCTTATGAGGCCCAAGAGTGTGCTTCCCTCTCATCAAGAGTCCATAAGAACCAGGAGTGACCCCTTTGTGAGCTACTTGTGTCCTTCTGCTGTGGCAGGCTTACTCCCAGTGCAGGTACCCAGGGAGTCTAATCTTTCCTTCCCTGGGCAGCTGTTTGTAAGTCCAGTTTGGGGCACCTCAGCACTGATTTGCTACAAACTCTATCAGCATACTCCTATTGCAGTTTTCCTCTTAATTGGGTTGATACCCAGTATAGCTGGTTGCTAGGTTCACAGGCATACAGTTGTGATGGGTCTCAGGCCCACAAGGTTGTTGTCAGTTCTCTTAGGAGTGCAGCTGAGTGGGGCTGGTCCTAGGCACAAGGGCACTCAATTTTTTCAGGCTTTGGAAGGTGGGGCTGATCCTTTTTATGGCTATTTGTGAAGCACAGGTCTTCTGCCTCTGATAAGCCTCACCCCCCACAGGACCAGATTCACCATCAACACAGTCCTGGTCCATGCACACTTCTCAACCCCCTAGAGTACACCCCAATGCCACACTGCAGGGGCCCCCACTTCTCCATCAATGCCCCACACAGTTCACCTGCTCCTCACACAGGCCTTGCCCCACAGAGGCAGACATCCTTGCCTGCCTGCAGAGGATTGAGGCACTCAGTCAATGCAGGCTGAAAAGTTGCCTGAGGGCTTGCAGTTAGGTGGGACCAGTCCCTAGGGTGGGTTGCCTGCCCTGGCTGAACTGGATTAAATCTGTGCTCTAGTGTATATGGCAGACCCCTGGGCTAACAGGCTAAGGGATGAACCTCAATGGCACCCACCAATGTCTCAGTCTCCAGAGAGGTCCCACCTCTCACCAAGATGCCCCCAGAGCCCACCAGGTTAGTCTCATTTCACCAAAGGATTGTCAGCCTTCTCTCTGGTGATTTTAGGTTGCTGCAATGAGTGAGTTTCTGTGTGGGCCCTTTAAGACCCATGTCTTTTCGGCCTTTGGTGGATAGCTTTTCTGGGGGTATCCTCACTGCAGTTAATAGGCAGCAGCCAGACAGTAAGACTCCCATCTCAGTTGGGCTGAGTGTGAAGGATGCTTATAGCAGTACTGCCCGCACTCTGGGCCTCCCTCCTCCAGGGAGGGCTGTGTACCTTAGGGTGGCTCCCGCCTGGCCAGCTGAGAAGCTCCGCTGCTCCCAAAGGTGGCTTTTTTCCTCTCTAGCCGGAATTACTGCCTCTTCTGCCTTTGTCAGGACTGTCTCTTGTTGTGGGGGTTCTTTTTATCCAGTTTTCAGTTTTCAATCCAGGGTAATTTTTCCAAAAATTGTTGTATCTTGGTTGTGTTCATGGGAGGAGGCAAGTTCAACGTCTGCTCACACTACCATGTTGACAAGATCCTAAAAGATTTTTAAATGACCATTATACGTTTGTACAGTTTTTTACAATGGTATTGTACTATGAAGTCACATAGAATAAAATAGCTGACAAGTTATGAGCTATGTTATAAACTGTATGAACTATACTATATTGACTTTTAATAAGTACTCAACAGGCAATGTTATCATTAATTGAGTGTCATAGGAAAAAAACAGTTGATTGAGATGAAGTTATAAAGATGTTTAGATTTGCCTGATAGACATTTATACTAAGTTGAGAAAAATATTCATATCTAAATAGTATATATTTTGATTTTCTGAACGATTGTTTCCATTAAAATTACTATATTTCTGGGGCCGGCACCGTGGCCGAGTGGTTAAGTTCGTGCCCTCTGCTTTGGCAGCCCAGGATTTCACTGGTTCAGATCTTGGGCTCGGATATGGCACCGCTCGTCAGGCCATGCTGAGGCAGCGTCCCACATGCCACAACTAGAAGGACCCACAACTAAAAATATATAACTATGTACTGGGGGAATTTTGGGAAAAGCCAAAAACAAAACAAACAGAGAAGATTGGCAACAGTTGTTAGCTCAGGTGCCAATCTAAAAAAGAAATAATGACTATATTTCTTAGGATGTAAATCCTTTCAGTAAAATTGCTGTCTTACAGGCAATTGTTTAATGAGTTTGGTAGGAGGTTCTTGTCTAGGGTTTGATGTTTCTGCATGATTAAACTCATCAATTTTCAGCTCAATGATATTAACAAATAGAAGAAGGCTAACAGGACTGTATAGTCTTTCTGTTTGCTCTTCCCTTGTGACTAGCTTTCATTTTAATATAAGTATGGCAAATGGAATTAACAAAATTGGGCAATTTCTTTACATGTAACAAATCTTGGAATATAAGACTCCTTCATGTAAGAGAGCACCACAATTAGACAGAGCCTCTTGTAAACACAAATCAAACCAATTTTTTCTCCATAAGACATTGGCAAAATTCTATAAAAGAAAAAAAAGGGGAGCAAAACTTTCACTGCAATAAATAAATATTTAAATGAATAATTAACTTCATGCATTAGAATATTTGGTATTTTTCATTAATTATGTTTCAATCTATTACTATGAATGCCATAAAGACAGAATTTTCAGTGTAGTGTTATCTTGTGAAAGCAATACATTGAAAATAGTTTAAATGGGCATCAAAATAAAATGGTAATATAAATTATGGCAGAGCCTTACTATAGAATATTAAGTGTGCAATAAAAAAGAATGAGTAAATATAATCCACTGACCTAGAAAGTGTCCATGATGTTATTTTTAGTAAAAGTAATCTCCAACCCATTATGTTTGGCAAGATTCCATTTTAATTTAAAAAAAAAATTATTTTAAGGGCCTGGGCCAGTGGCGTAGCAATTAAGTTCATGTGCTCCACTTTGGCGACCCAGGGTTCATCGATTCGGATCCCAGGGGCGGACATATGCACAGCTTATAAGTGATACTGTGGTAGGCGTCTCCCATATAAAACAGAGGAACATGGGCATGGATGTTAGCTCAGGGCCAATATTCCTCAGCAAAAAGAGGAAGATTGGCTGCAGATGCGAGCTCAGAGCTAATCTTCTTTAAAAAAAAAATTTATTGTATGATATGTGTTTTTTAATGAAGGTTACTTCTGAAGAGTAAAGTTTGAGGGGTAGGGAGGGAATTTCAATTCTTCATTTTTAGAACACTCAGCAGAGGGAATTACAAACAATTTCTACTTTTTTGCATTATCTTAATTTTCTAAAATAGTTTTCTAGTGATGAAATTAATATCTATGAGTTAGAGAAAACCTTGAAAATATAGAAAAAATTCTGAAATCTCATATAATTCTATAACCAAGAGATTCTCACAGAGAATAACTTGGCTCATTTACTTCTAGTATTTTTTTATAATTTTCATAATTTGTATCAGTGGTCCCAAACTTCTACAAGCATCAGAATCACCTGGAGGGCTTGTTAACACACAGGTTGCTAGTCCCATCCCCAGAGTTCCTGATGCAGTAAGTCTGAGGCGGGGCCCAAGAATTTTCATTTCTGACAAGGTCCCAGATGATGCTAATGCTGCTGGACCGGGATCTACACCAAAAGAATTACTGTTTGATATATTAGGAGCATTCTGTATATAACATTATATGTTTTGAGTTGTTCCATTAATATCACATTATAAACTTCCCATGAGATTTCTTAAAATATTTGCATTGCTTAATAATATTATTTCATATGAATAAACCACAATTTAATTCATCTTTTTGATGTGTTGAAGATGTATATTTTGTCTATTTTTATTATCACAAATAATTCTGAAATAAGATTTCTATACTGAAAATCTTGATTTCCTTTGTATAATTTTATAGAAGTGAAGTAGTGTATCATAGATTACAAACAGTTTAGACTCTTTCAATGTATTCTCAAACTGTTTACCAGAAAGTTTGTACCAACCTCTAACAGTAATATACGAGAACACCACTACCTCATATCCACACTAGTAAATCCATAGCTCCTAATTCAGCCAAATGGCTAAAGTTTTCCCTTCAAATATATCTTGTTCAATTTAACAAAGGAAAGCAAAGGGAGAAATTTTACTCAATTTACAAATAATTTTTATGATACTTGTTGGGTCTATAACTGAAACAATGTCAATATTAATTGTACTAAAGATTAAATTTATGAGAATTTCCTTTAGACCACTGTTAGAGGACAAAAATCCTCATTTTGGACATGTTAGAATGTACATTAGAAGGAACTAGACTAAAAGAATAGATTAAACAGTTAAAAGAAACAAGTCTTATTGGCATTTTTTAGACTTTGTCTATTCCCTTCCTTCAGTTCTCACATTTTACAAAAGTTGATGCATGGAAATGACCAAGTACAGAAACTTCTGAAATCTGAATGAATAGCACCATCCCATAATAACTTTCTCCAAGAATGTTGTCCCATCTGACTCTTGGCACTGACAAGTTCTCCCTGTCTTCTGTTTAACATTGACTTCTTTCCCCTGTCTGGAGATTCCTACAACAACAAAGAAACTTTTCTATGTATTCCATGGAGGAAGAGAAAGGAAGACATTTACATAGCATGTGTTTGTAACCAATTTTAAGAATATCCCAGGATATCGATCCCTGATAAGTCTCTTTCACTTAGTGTTTTGGTGGCAAGTTACTCCTCCTCACTGTACTTAAGTTTGCTCATGAAAAATGAGACAATAATTCTTGTACCATTGGATTCTTGTTGATACTAAATAAAAGAACATTTTTAAAGCACACTGAACATAGTGGGCACTCCATAAATGGTAGCTACTATTCCCTTTCATCCACCAGCACTTGGAATACAGTGAGCATTCAGTGTGTGAGTGAGGGAATGAACAGATGAAGGAACACAGCTTTGAATGGTAACTCTACCTCTAACCCAAAATCAAGCAAAAGCTTTAGGACGCTCTGCTTCCAGGCCCTTAGACCAGGAAGACACAGTGTAATATATTATTATTTCCTCACAATTCCTTACTACAGTCTCACATGAAATGTCTCTGCTTATGGCGCAACAACCCTCAGAAAGAGGCTGTGAAGGATAAAAAAGAGGACTGAGTGTCTGGAAAGAGAAAACCTTCATCAGAAATGCCACCATATTTAAGCAGTCTTCCTTTTGGACTAGCAGAGTACTTTGTTTTGATGCCTTTTGATGTGAATTCTAGTACTTTTCAGTAAGTAGCATTTCAAAACTGACAGCTCCAGCTGTCCACCCTTCCTCCCTCTACTGACTCATGCCCAACAGATGGTGCAAACAGCCTGGCACAGACTCACTGGATCAGTACTGGGGGAAAAGCTTTGCCAGACGGCTGATGGTTTCTTTCAAGTTGTTCATTCTGGCAACAACGGACGGCTAATAGTATAGTCTTGGCTGAACAAAAAGATATAAAACTGGAGTTTGAGAGAAAAATTGGAATATGGGGCTTCATATCTTTTATAGTGCCTGCAATTATTTTCTACTAGTAATATCGTCTTTCTTATTAATATTATGTGTTGGAGCTATGTCATTCTCTTACTTGAGACTCCCAATGCCAGAAATTAAAATAAACCCATTAATACTGCTCAGATAGTGGAAAGAACACTGTGCTAGAGGTCAGCTCAGCCAGATTCCACCCTCAGTTCTCCCTTTAAACTTCTTAGGTAATCTTGGCTGCTTTAACCTTTAGATTCTGTATCTTTTACAATAGAGATGAAAATATCTTTCATACTTATTTCACAAGGTGATTTTGAGAAACATAAGATAATGAATGTATAGGTGTTACATACACTAAGTGTTATAAAATGTTATAAAGTTATAAGTGATATGAAGAACACCATATTGATCCTCCACAAGCAGGTATGAACTCTTAAGTGAGCAAGGGTTTACACAGATATATACTCTCACCCCCTGGAGGGCCCCTGTGAGACCTAGGCCAGGATTGGAGGACGGTGGGCATCAGAGAATGGGGGACTCTCACCAGCTTGTATTTACCAGCTCAGCAGCACACCTCAGAACCATATTAATTCAACAATCCTATAAAATCTGCTTAAATCTTAGATTGATCTATAAATTCTTATATAATGTGAACAATTTTAGAAATTAGATGGTATTTAAAAAAATATCTTTTTGCGTTTGTGATACCATCAAACCAGTCATTACCATCCCAAATAATAGGTCCTAAAAATATCCTCATCAATATGATACTAGAATCTATAATCAAAGTTAGTTTCCCCCCCCCAGGAGATTATAGCTTCCAGAATCAGAGATTTTAGCCAATTCATCTCTGTGTCCTCAATTCCGGTAGAAAGTTAGCCTGAAATGGCACAGCCATTGGATATGAATATCCAGTTCAGAAGTTCAATCCATACGGATTTTCCTACACTAACCAATTTCTAATTGTACCTGACAGTCTGAGGAACAGAATTATTGAAATCACTTGTTTATTTTTTTTAAAGTCAATGTGTCTATATTTCTCAGAAAACATTCTAGATTGTTTTATATAAGTAAGTATTTACAAGCCACAGCATCCAAAAATGTGCTGAATTATCTCCCATTAAAAAAAAGGAAGGCTGAGTCTCTTTTCTTTCTGTTTACCAAAATAAGCCTGTCAAATTAATTATTAGCTTTTTTCCTTTCTCTTTTCACTAAAAATTAGTTCATAGGAGGGCAGAGGATATTGAAGTTAAACGTCTTATTAATCCGAAACTGATTATTTTCAATGATTTATTCAAAATTTTATTTAGTTCCTACCATGTACAAGATATTATTATCGAAATAGTTTGTTCAAAATTGAAGGTGATAAGTTTTTACCATTCCTTTTCTTTCAAATGAATTTGAGTGTACACACCAGGCTTAGGTTCAGTTTGTTGGCTCATAAAAACGGATCAAAAAGTTTCCTAAGGCAACTGTTAAGCTGAAAGCAGGTTGTCCTAGGTGTCCATTAAAGTTTGATCAGAAAAACAGAAGCCACTCTAGACAGTCTGAGCTCTGCCAGGAGATCCCGAGTTTCAGGGTTACAAGGAAGCTGCCATCAGTGATCTCATCTACCTGCATCATCAAAGGAGGGATTTTGAGGAAGATGCTCCCAAAGTTCAGGCAAAACCCACCTCAGCCATCTGCTGATGGCCCTGTGCCTGACCTGATATGTCTGGAGAGTAACACTTGCTCCCTTCCCCATTTTGAATCTTCATGAAAGCCACTAATTGGTGGAAACTAACCAGAATCCTGCAGACAATAGAGTATTCCAACTGTGGTGTCAGGCTGCACAGGGTGCCCATAAAGCAGGAAACTTCTCTGACACTTTGTCTCATCTCTCTTCTCCATCTGGAGCCAAAGGAGCCAACTCAAAGAGCACAAGGCAGTTCTACTGTAAGGTCTGATGTGTCCTGTCTTCTCGGTCGCTGAAAACCCTTGTCAGAGCTCTCCCTGTGGCAGGAAAGGACATGGACAGAATGCAGCAGCAGCAACAAATGTTTATTCTTACACTAAAAAAGCAGCACAGTTCCTTCTCTCAGCCACGTGATGCCTCAGTGGGAAATATAAGACTCGTATTATTTTTAAACATGTTGAAAACCCACTTCATGCCAGGGACTTTGCTAAGGACATCATGTAATTTATTAAATCCTCATAACTTTTCTGTGACATAGTTATTGTTCTCTCTATTTTACAGCTAAGAAAATTGAAATTCAGAGCAGTTAAAAGAAATAGCTCAAGTCTGATAGCCCACTATTGCTAGACATACCTCAGGTATGTCTGATGCCAAAGCTTTTGCTCTTTCTGCTGCACAAATGAGCAGGGTAAGGTAGTATATTCTGAGGGTCAAATAAGCACTGTAAGAAACTAAGTGCTAAAAGAATTCAGAGGGATGAACAAAAAGAAGTCCTTATTACATGATCCTAATCACCACTTTTTTTTTTTTTTTTTTTTGGAAAGGAACCATATTATTATTTTGTGAGAATTTGGCATTTGTAATAATCACAATCACATACTCATCTCACAAAATACACATTTGAGGCCTAAAAACTCAGATAAAATCAATTCTGCCTATGAATCTGCAGAATAAATTTATATTTAGACTCAGTTTAGCTCTTGTTTTTACTCCCAAAGACAACTGAGGATGCATCTCTTTAGAACTTTAATGTCTCTTGCAAGTTAAGAGGGGTCTGCTGACTTGGGACATAAAGATTTGAACTTGAGTTAAAATGCTTCTCAGGGACTTCAATTAATCAGCATCAATTTGTTCTTCCTAGAGCTAAACTTCAGGGAAAAAGTACTTAGAAACACTTTAGCAGGGATTGTCCATTCACTGCCTGACACCATCTGAGCACGTGATGGCTCCAGCCTTTTTGCCCTCAGATTAATGGAGCGAGCTCACATGTTAGTTATAAAGACCACTTTAGTTCCCTCTGATATTTTCATTATGGATTTCTTGGTGGCAGAACTCATTTGCAATAAAACATACGTAATTTGGTAAACAGAATCAGAAAATCTGGCATCTTAAGTATACTCTTTTACTAGGAAAAACGCTGAATATACGAAAAATTAAAATGCAATCCTATTTCTCAATTTTTTCAATTCTTTGACAACAGAAGTGAAAATTTCAATTTGTGGCCAGAACATCCAAAATAGGTAACTCAAATAAAATAGAAGAAGAAATTTAGTGATATAAGGAACACTAATAAGGTTATCTTATGCTCCCAAGTGTTGTAAACCATGAACCAGGTGTTGTAAAATGCCCTTCTCAAGAATTTGAATGCCCTTGACTTAGAATTAAATCAATGTAAAAATTATTTGAAATCACTAACACAAATATTTCTCTTTTTATTTGGAATTTTACATACATAGATATCATGCAATAATTCTTGGATTAACTTGGCAATGGAGAAAGGCAACAAGGTGGAACCAATGAGAAAGAGCTTTCATAGGATGCCTTTTTGATTGATCAGAGTTGATAACGAACCACTACATATGCTAAAACCTAAATCACTATCTTTGAAGTAATAAGTCATGGGGTTTATACATTGGAATGAATCATTTCTCTATATCTGATCTGGATGAAGAATACCAAAGTGAACTTTTTCAGATTCTGGTTTGTATATGTAATTAGTCCATATTTTAGAAATTTTAAAAGGATTTTTGTTTAAAAGTACAATGGTGTTAATTTGGCTATAATTCAATCATACTTTAATTTACAACAAGGTGGCCTTATTTTTTTACATGTCATAGAAACATATGCTCCAGGGACTTCAGTATCACCTTTGGGATCTTATGGGGTCAATAAATAGCAACCCTTTCTTCCCATCTTAGATTCAAACCAATTAAAAAGAAATCACAAGAGATGGATGGGTGGAGATTTAAATGATAGCCATATTACTGATAAAGCAGCTTAGAGAACGTGGATTTAAAAGGCTTTCCCAACACTCCATCCCTGAAGCAGACAGACTTACACACCCAGGGACAGGAGGGACTGCAGGCTTTTCCCATCCCTGCAAGTTCACCTGAGTACAGGAGAGAGAACAAAAGTGGAGGAAGCTACCCCTAAAAAGAAAAAGAAAAGGCCAGGCTGGCTTCCTCCATTCTTTCTCTCCAACCTGCAATCAGTGAGGAGGAGTGAGTGATGGGTGTGGAGGGGAGCCAGCAGTGCTATGCTAGCAGAGACCCTCTGCATGGAAAAACAGGAGTAAAATAATACTTTTTACCCTCAAAAGACACATTGAAATAAGCAATCAATGAGGATATGTTGCTTATAGGTTAATAGTCTATATTCATCCTCCTTTACTTATTAAATACATTTGTGTCTTTTCCTGCAAATAGTACATACAAATAATTCTTATTCCATTTTTAGACACAGCTTCAAGAAAATATTGCATTTGGACTAATCATCTTTTGTAATATAAAATAACAAAAAAGAGTTATTGTCCATATGATACACACTAACAAAATTACTAAGTAATTGTTCATTTGAATTATACTGGTGATAGGCCTTCTTTAAATTGCTTTATGCATCGCAACATATAGCCTTGGATGCAGAATGCAGTTTTCTATGCCCTTTGGGAACTGCTAGTTCCTCCCTATTTCATCTGGTCATGCATTTTGATTGTGCATCATTATGAATAATTGGACTCACATGAGACTGATAGCAGAGGGATCTTGGATTTTTGCATTTGTAAAGATCTAAAATAGTCATGATTAAATATTTGGGAGAAATGAAAACTAATTTGAAATAACAATTATTGTGATGGGGAAGGGGTTCTATCATATCAGTGTCAGGAAATGCAAAGTGAGTTATTCAATCTCCTTAATTCAATAAAAAGTATTTTAAAAAATTCAAAATTAAATGTTAAATGATTATTGAGTAATATCAAATATTCCTTATATAATCACTATTTAATCATTGTGCAGAGTTGCTAATCCATTGCAATTCAAATTGAAGTCAAAAGAATGGCTTAGACTTGCAGTTTAGCCTGTTATATTCTTCATGGGCCACAGATCATATTGTAGCCCAAAAATCATCTGAAGGAATAAAATCAATACTAGAATTTTGCTATTTATTTCCCTTTATACTCCTAAAAAGGCAATGACTTAAAGAACTGTTATCCAAAATAGACAAAGAGCTCTTAAAATTCAACAATAAGAAAATAAACAACCCAATTAAAAAATGGGCCAAAGGCCTTAACAGACACATCACCAAAGAAGATACTGTACAGATGGCAAATAAGCATATGAAAAGATGTTTCACATCATATGTTATCAGGGAAATGCAAATTAAAATGGCAAGGAGATACTAGTACACACTTGTGAGAATGGCCAAAATCTGGAACACTGACAACACCAAATGCTGGTGAGGATATGGAGCAACAGAAACTCTTATTCATTGCTAATGGGAATGCAAAATGGTACAGCCACTTTGGAAGAGATTTCAGCAGTTTCTTGCAAAATTAAACATACTCTTACTATACAATCTAGCAATAGCACTCCTTGGTATTTACCCAAAGGAGTTGAAAATTTATGTCCACACAAAAACCTGCACATGGATGTTTATAGTGGCTTTATTCATAATTGCCAAAACTTGGAAGCAACCATGGTATCCTTCAGTAGGTGAATGGATAAATAAACTGGTACATCTAGACAATGGAATATTATTCAACATTACAAAGAAATGAGCTATGAAGCCATAAAAAGACATAGAGGAAACTCAAATGCATATTACTAAGTGAGAGAAGCCAATCTGAAAAGGCTACCTACTGTATGATTCCAACTATGACATTCTGGAAAAGGTAAAACTATGGAGAAAATAAATATATTAACAGTTGCCAGGGGTTGGCGGGGGAAAGATAAATAGGCAGAGCACACAGGATTTTTAAGTCAGTGAAAATATTATAATGATGTCACTATACCTTTACCCAAATCCATAGAATGTGCAATACCAAAAGTTAACCTAAGGTGAACTATGGACTTTGGGTGATCATGAAATATCAATGTATGTTCATCCTTGGTAAAACCAAAAAAAAAAAAAACGAAAACAAAAAAGGACCATTCTGGTGAGTGATGTTGATAATGGGAGAAGCTATGCATGGTGGGTGGGGCGGGCAGGAAGTATATGGGAAATCTCTGTACCTCCCTTTCAATTTTGTTGTAAACCTAAAACTGCTCTGAAAAAAAAATGGTCTTGAAAAAAAGAGCAATGACAGCCTTTTTCTACCGTCCTTGGTGTTCATTCTCCATTCAAATGGGATCCCACTGGGTGGAATCTTAGTCAGTTCAGGCTGCCATAACAGAATGCCACAGACGGAGTGGCCTACACAACAGAAATTTACTTTTTCAGATGTCTGGAAGCTGGGAAGTCTGAGGGCAGGGTGCCAGCACAGTGGGACTCTGATGAGAGCCCTCTTCCTGGTTTGCAGGTGAACATCTTCTCGCTGTGCCCTCACATGGCAGAGAGTAGAGAGAGAAGCAAGCTGTCTCTTGTCTCTTCATATAAGGGCACTAATCCCATCAGAAGGGCTCCACCCTCATGACTTAATTACCTCCCAAAGGCCCCATCTCCCAATACCATATCATGGGGGATTAGGCTTTCAACATACGAATTTTGGGAGGATACAAACATGTAATCTGTAACAAGTGGCATTGTAATTCAGCAATAAGGTGCTCTTGGTGACTGAAGTAACACCAGATCTGTCAATATTAAAAGGAGGAGGGGTTGGCCTGGTGGCGCATTGGTTAAGTGCGCACATTCCACTTTAGCGGTCCGGGGTTTGCTGGTTCGGATCCCAGGGGGCAGACAAGGCACTGCTTGGCAAGCCATGCTGTGGTAGGGGTCCCACATATAAAGTAGAGGAAGATGGGCATGGATGTTAGCTCAGGGCCAGTCTTCCTTGGCAAAAAGAGGAAGATTGGCAGCAGTTAGCTCAGAGCTAATCTTGCTCAAAAAATAAATAAATAAAAGGAGGAAACTAGGTTACATCTCATCCATAGACTCATTTTCATCATTGGATTCCCCCACAAGTGGACAGGTTAGAAAGTGATGCATCACATGTCTATTCCCCAAACTGCCACAGTGCTTTACAAGATCTGTCAAGAAATCCACACCTGGGTGCCAGCCCAGTGGCACAGTTTTTAAGTTCGCACATTCTGCTTTGGTGGCCTGAGGTTCTCCAGTTCAGATCCCGGGTGCAGACCTACACACCGCTTGTGAAGCCATGCTGTGGCAAGTGTCCCACATATAAAGTAGAGGAAGGTGGGCACAGATGTTAGCTCAGGGCTAATCTTCCTCAAAAAAAAAAAAAAAAAAGAAAGCCACACCTGACTTAGGGCAAGCTGGAGGGACTTGCCAAAAGAGTCAAGAGGAGGCAAAGAGAATATGAAAGCCCTTCTCAAGAGAATGGAAAAATGAAAGAGGAATAGGAGCTAGAAGAGAAAGAATATAACTATTATCAAAGTCTCATTAAAAAGAATTCTCCAAAGGTGACCAAGTAAAGTTAGTAGAAAGCAGTGTATTTAAATGGAAAACAATGTAAAATTTGAAGTCAGACAGACCCAGACATGAATCTCAGCTCCTACACCAACATGATCTTGGCAAATTAAATCTACACCAGCATGACCTTGAGCAAATTCATTTGTTCTTAAATTTCTCAAATGAAAAATGTAGTAATAATAGTTTTGTGATTGTAGTGAAGAGAAATGCCATTATGTATAGTGCCTAGGATGTCAAAATTTTCAATAAGCACTCCCCGTTATTGTTGTTTTTGTCAAGTTGTATTTTTTATCACTAATATAGAAAGGCATTAGCTCTCATTTCTTTAAACTTAGCAGTAAAATTTTGAGTATACAGCACTGCTTTCACTGCCAAAACCAATGAAAATGAGATATAGAGAAGGGAATGGCATACCAAGATAGGGGCCAGTGGAAGTGGCCTTCCCCTGTGGTAAGGGATATATTATCACTAACATTATTTAGAATTGCCTGTGCATTGTGAGTAATTTTTTTCTAAAAAGGAAACTGAATTTTAGTCTGTATGAATTCTCTAGAGGTGATGCACTCCCTTATAGACTGTGCCCAATGGAGCCTTCCAGTCCCCACTCCCTCCCCGCCCCCATGCATCACTACTGATCTTTATGCAAAGGAAGAAGTTGGAGACCCAGAAAATACAAGCCAAAGTCACAAAGCATCATTTTCATGCATCGGTTTTTTTTAATTTACATTTTGTCACTTCTTTCCTGAATATTTGTTTTCTCCTAACTTCTTTTGACTCGTGTCAAATTCTCGTCTTTAGTTTGGTTTTCTTCCAAAATCTAAATTAATACAAAAAAAAATCCATTCATCTTCAGAAGTCCTGATGGAAAAAAATAGTAGCAAATCTATCCACTTTCCAGATTTATACTATTTCTGTTTCTGCCTCTTAGCCAATACTCCTGATCTTAATTTGTCTAGTCTTTAGAGCTCTATCGACAACTTTTGTGATATAGTGAAATGTTTTCCCAGAATAATGTGATAAGACAGAGCAGAGCCAAATTTTTCCACTCTATTTCCCCTTCATTGTAACAGTTGTGAGGTGTTTCCTTCAGAATGTGTATTAAGAATCTAGTTATCTAAGGCCAGATAATGTGTCACTTCTCACCAACTCAAGGAAATAAAGTAACAAGAATGGAACAGTGGCATGCACCTCCATTTCCACCAATCTTAAGGAACTTTTCCACTCCTCAACAGGAGGTAGGCACTTTGGCAGCAGAGATGAATTAATATTCTGCTAAGGTGATTATGCACATGGAAAAATGGTTGTGCCAGCCATAAAGAAATCAAGTTATATAGTTTACCATTCATAGTTCTTAGTGTCAAGGATTAATATTGTGTTTTGTGCCTCGATTGTCCTAAATTAATAAACACTATTCTCTTTTTTGAGTTAAAAATAAAAAGAGCAATCTGTCAAGGGAAGGATTTCTCTTTCCTCAAAAAGATTTTACTAAATCCAGAAAGCTGCTCTTCCTTCCCCCTTCTTGGCCAATAGAAAGAAAAGCCATAGGAACCAATTTCAAGCCATTCAAATAAGGATACCTCCAAAGAAATCCTACAATGGATATTATCTCTTTCCAGAACTCTATTTCCCTCCATACTTATGCTGTAAAAGAGACCCCAACCCTAGGTACAACACATGAAACATCTGCTAAAATTTAGGATCCAAGGTTTAAAAGGTCTAAAACATTTCTGCCTCAACAGTCTCTATTTTCTATAATCATTTTTCTATAAGTAACTATATCTCTGTGTAGTTTTCAGAAAAGCATGTAAGAGCACCACTTGTTTCTCCTCAGAACAGCATGACAGGACCAATGATTATTTACTTCAAGGAAAAAGGAGATGTATTTAATAAAATTAGTTGGGAAAGTTTCTTCATAAATAAATATAAAGAGCCTGGTGAGGACCATTAAAATGCCCATTTCACACTCAGTCTTAGAGTTTACTAATCATATGACTAAATGATAAGTAGTTCTACCTATCATCTAACTTCTAAAGGAGAAAGTATTAAAGCCAATTGAAACTTCATAGGTGAAAAGGTTTCTTTATAACTGTTAAAAGCTAAAGCTTGAAAGGATAGAAACCGAAACATTTTAGAAGCATCAGTAAGAAACAAACTAAGAGCAAATGTAATTATTTATTTAGGAGATTCCTAGAGATAGACGCAGCCAGCAAAGATATGATGGCACAGAAACTGCAGGAATAAGGGGAAATGGATCAGTGGAGAGGCAATATGTAACATGAAGCAATGTCCCTTCTAGAGCAGCAACTTGGACTCAAACCAGGTCAACAGTGATGGAAAATCATTATCACTGGATGGCCAATTCTTTAAATATTTCGTTATGGGTGTGAGAAAGGTATTTGGGACCCGGACTTGTTAACTAATGTTATTATCCCAAGCATCAGATGCTGATTCGTTAATCCAGAACTGCCAGCATCAGCATAGTTTCTTCTCACTTCAATTACCTAGACTGATGGTTAGATAACAAACCTGAATCCAACCATCTGTTTCATTTAAGACAAAAAGTTAGGGTCTAAAAAAGAATAGCACAATATGCATTAGAATTAAAATTTTGCTTGGATAATAAAAATTATATATATAATAGGATTTTTTTAACCAAGTGGAAATGCTCTAATTCAAACTGAATAATCTATTGGTTGATTCTATATGAAAGGAGTTCATCAAGAAAGAAAGACTAGCTAATCATTCATATCCTCTACGTTCTCTGAGATTATTAATCAATAACCTTTTCCAGCTTTATTTGGGCTAACAAATTCAGAAACTTTGTATGTTTATGACATTATTTTCAGTTAAATACTTCATAATATATACTTTAAAAAAGACAAATATCTCATATCAGCCAGGAAGCTTCCTCCCAACAGTTAATATCTTTCCATATTCTATAACAATAGTAATCTAAAATAAAAGAATTTTACTCAGAGGAACTAATAGAGAATGAAATCATTGTATAAAATCTTGAAAATGATTGTTTTAGAATATGAGTCTTCCCTCAAAGAAATAGTCTGCAAATATATACATACTGAATTTATTTCTTAGTGAATCAGCAGTTCTCTTAAGCACTTTACAACCAGAAGCTCTCAATGCCAGATTCAAAGTATCTTATTTCTGAATCTCCTCCTCCATCCAGTGTGACCCCTCAAATCATTTTAGGAGAAAATACACCTTTTGATACTGTTGTGAAATCTTTTATAATATATAAAACCAGACGAGTGATGTCAGCATCATGACAGAGTGAGCTCTCGCCATAAACTCCCCTCTTAAGATACAATGAAAAGGACATCCATATTCCAACAGGGGACATCTGCACAACACAAAAGACATGTGAGAGACCCATATAGCCATACATCAGAAGGTGGAGGTTCTGAAGCCCCCCCCCCAAGGAAGTGGAAAAAGGTAAGAGAAAGCTTCAATTCCTCTTTGAAGGACAGCACCCCAGGGATTGTGTGTGGCTTCCAAGAGAAATGGGGGAGGGAGCAGTAGCCCTCTGTGGGATCACCATAGATCTCTCATGTCCCTTACAGCCTTGAGGGAAGCCCCTGGGAGGTGACTAACTATCACTGGGGTGTCTCCATCAAGCCAACACCCCAGGAGAGCAGATAGTGAGGACAGAGCAAGAAGGCCCAGAGATCGTGCAGGAGAAAGAAAGCACCTCCCCACTGCCCGTGACCCAGCCCAGCACCTGGGAGTAGTCCTGCAGATCACAGCAGGCTCAGAATACACAGCTCTTGACCCCCACCCAGTGGCAATAGGTGGAAGTGGTGATGGAATACTACCACACCACCACAATGAGGAAGCACAAATCCAAGAACCATGTAGCAGTATGAAAAAATATATTAAATCTTAAGATCAGAAGGAAAAATGACAAGTACCCAGAAACCAATCATGAAGACGAAGAAATTTATATTCTAAATGACAGAGAATTCAAAATAGCTATCATTAAAAAACTAAATGACTTAAAAGAGAACACAGATAGACAAATGAACAAGATCAGGAGCTACTTGACAAAAGAGATTGAAGCTGTAAAGAAGAACCACTCAGAATTATTGGAGATGAAAAACACAATGGATGAGATAAAGCAGAATATGGATTCCCTGAATGGTAGAGCTGATATTATAGAGGAAAAAATCAGTAACATTGAGGACAGAAGTATAGAAATGCTTCAGACCGAAGTGGAGAGAGAACTAAGACTAAAAAGAAATGAAATCTCCAAGAAATACCTGACTCAATTAGGAAATGCAACATAAGGATTATAGGTATTCAACAAGGAGAGGAGGGGAATAGAGCAGAAAGTTTGTTCAAAGATATAATAGCTGAGAACTTCACAAACCTGGGTAAAGAGATGGGAATCCACACGAAAGATGCCACCAGATCTTCTAAAAAAGGCCTACTGCAAGGCATATAGTAGTGGATCTGGCAGAAGTTAATGACAAAGAAAAAATACTACGGACAGCAAGGCAGAAGAAAATAACTTACAAGAGAACCCCTATCAGGCTTTCAGTGGATTTCTCAGCAGAAACCTTACAGGCTAGGAAACAGTGGAATGAAATATTCAAATCTTTGAAAGAGAAAAACTTTCAGCCAAGAAAACTCTATCCACTGAAAATATCCTTCAGATATGATGTAGAAATAAAAACTTTTCCAGATAAACAAAAGCTAAGGGAGTTTATTGCCACAAGGCCCCACTTACAAGAAATCCTCAAGAAGGCCCTCATACCTGTAGAAAAAAGAAAAAGGGATTACAAAGCCCTGAGTAAGGAGAAAACTAGATAGGCAAAATCAGAAAATTGTAGCTGTCTATCAGAATAGGTTAGCAAATACACAAGTAAAACATTAAAGATAAAGGGAAGGAAAACACCAAAAACAAAGATAATCTTGTCATTTTAACCACAAACTCATAACACAAGATGGAATAAGATGTGACAAAAACAACATAGGAGGGGAAGAGGAAAGGGACTGAATTGGCTTAGTCTAAGGAAATAAGAAAATGGTCATTAGAAAATGGACTATCTCATCTACAAGATTTTTCATACAAACCTCATGGTAACCATTAAACAAAAACGTACAACAGAGACACAAATAACAATAAGGAGAAAACTAAGAAACCCAGCATAAAAAACTACCTAACTAAATGGGTAGTCCAAAATACATGGGACGAGAAACAAAGGAAATACAGGAGAACTTGAAAACGAGTAATAAAATGGTAGCATTAAGCCTTCATATATCAATAATCCCTCTAAATGTAAATAGATTGAATTCTCCAATAAAAAGACACGGAGTGGCAAGATGGTTTAAAGAACAAGAGCTAAAAATATGCTGCCTCCGGGAAACACACCTCAGCTCCAATGACAAACACAAGAACAGAGTGAAGGGATGTAAGAATAATACTCCAAGCTAATGGAAAACAAAAGAAAGCAGGTGTTGCAATACTTATAAAGACAAAGTAGACTCTAAGATAAGATGGGTAAAGGGAGACAAAGAGGGGTAGTATATAATGATCAAAGGGACACTCCACCAAGAATACATAACACTTATGAATATCTATGCACTCGACACAGGAGGACCAAAGTACATAAGGCAACTATTAAAAAACCTAAAAGGAGACATTAATAACAACACAATAACAGTAGGGGACCTCAACATTCCACTCACATCAATGGATATATCATCCAGACAGAAAGTCAACAAAGATACAGCAGAATTAAATAAAAAACTAGACCAGATGGGGGCTGGCCCCGTGGCCGAGTGGTTGAGTTCACGCACTCTGCTGCAGGCGGCCCAGTGTTTCATTGGTTCGAATCCTGGGCGCGGACATGGCACTGCTCATCAAACCACGCTGAGGCAGTGTCCCACATGCCACAACTAGAAGGACCCACAATGAAGAATATACAACTATGTACCAGGGGGCTTTGGGGAGAAAAAGGAAAAAAATAAAATCTTTAAAAAAAAAAATTCAGGAAAAATAAAAACTTAAAAAAAAAAAACTAGACCAGATGGACTTAATAGATATATATAGATACATCTATTAGATATATCTATATAGTATATATATATACATATATATATATATATAGTCCAAAACAGTAGAATACACATTCTTCTCAAGTGCACATGGAACATTCTCAAGGATAGACCATATGTTGGGAAACAAGGCAAGTCTCAATAAATTTAGGAAGATTGAAAACATAACAAGCATGTTTTCTGGCCACAATGCTATGAAACTAGAAATTAAATTCAAGAAAAAAGCTGAGAAAGGGACAAATATGTGGACACCAAACAACATGTTACTAAACAATCAATAGATCTCTGAAGAAATCAAAAAATATCTGGAGATAAATGAAAACACACCATACCAACTCGTATGGGATGCAGTAAAAGTGGCACTAAGAGGGAAATTCATCACAATACAAGCTCATCTTAACAAACAAGAAAAATCCCAGATAAGCAATCTCAAACTACACCTACCTGAATTAGAAGAAAAAGAACAAACAAAGCCCAACGTCAGCAGAAGGAGGGAAGTAATAAAATCAGAACAGAAATAAATGTAATTGAAACAAAGAAGACAATAGAAAGGATCAATGAAACAAAGAGCTGGTTCTTTGAAAAGATAAAATTGACAAACCTCTAGCTAGACGTAGAAAGAAACAAAGAGAGAAAACTCAGATAAATGAAAATTAGAAATCAAAGAGGAGAAATTACAACAAATACCACAGACGCATAAAAGATTAAAGAGAATACTATGAAAAGTTATATGCCAAGAAATTGGACAATCTAGAAGAAATGGATACATTTCTTCGACTCTTACAACTCCCAAAGCTGAATCAAGAAGAATTAGAGAATCTTTATAGACCAATCACAAGTAAAGAGACTGAAACAGTAATCAAAAACCTCCCAAAAAATTAAAGTCCAGGACCAGATGGCTTCCCTGGGGAATTGTACCAAACATTCAAAGAGGATTTAATACCTATCCTTCTAAATCTATTACAAAAATATTACGTAAGACAGAATACTTCCCAACACATTCTATGAGGCCAACATCACTCTGATACCAAAGCCCGACAAGGACAACACAAAAAAAGAAAACTACAGGCCAACATCACTGATGAATATGGATGCAAAATTTCTCAACAAAATCTTGGCAAACTGAATACAACAATACATCAGAAAGATAGTACACCACGATCAAGCATCAAGTGGGATTTATACTAGAGACACAGGGATGGTTCAACATCTGCAAATCAATCAATGTGATACACCACATTAACATAATAAGGAATAAAAACTATTTGATCATCTCAATAGATGCAGAGAAAGCATTTGATAAGATCCAACAGCCATTTATGATAAAAACTCTTAACAAAATGACGATAGAAGGAAATTACCTCAACATAATAAAGGTTACATATGACAAACCCAAACCCAACACCATACTCAATGGGGAAAAACTGAACACCATCCCTCTGAGAACAGCAACAAGACAAGTGTGCCTGCTCTCACCACTCTTATTCAGCATTGTACTGGAGGTTTTGGACAGAGCAATCAGGAAAGAAAAAGGAATAAAAGGAATCCAAATAGGAAACGAAGTGAAACTCTCACTGTTTGTAGATAACATGATTTTATATATATAAATCCCTAAAGAATCCATCAAAAAACTACTAGAAATAATCAACAACTACAGTAAAGTTGCAGGGTACAAAATCAACTTACAAAAATCAGTTGCATTTCTTTCCTCTAATAATGAACTAACAGAAAGAGAACACAATCACATTTACAATCACAACAAAAAGAATAAAATATCTAGCAATAAATTTAACCATGGAAGTGAAAGACCTATACAATGAAAACTATAAGACATTCTTGAAAGAAATCAATGATGACGTAAAGAAATGGAAAGATATTCCATGCATATGGATCAGGAGAATAAACAGAGTTAAAATTTCCATATCACTCAAAGCAATCTACATATTTAGTGCAATCCCAAACAGAATCCCTAAGATATTTTCCATGGAAACAGAGCAAAGACTCCTAAAATTCATATGGAGCAACAAAAGACTCCAAATAGCTAAAGCACTTGTGAGAATAAAGGACAAAGCTGGAGGCATCACAATCCCTGACTTTGAAATGTACTACAAAGCAATGGTAATCTAAACAGCATGGTACTGGTACAAAAACAGCAACACAGATCAATGGAACAGAATTGAAAGTCCATAAATAAAAACACACATTTATGGGCAGCTAATCTTTGACAAAGGTGCTAAGAACATACAATGGAGAAAAGATAGTCTCTTCAATAAATGGTGTTGGGAAAACTGGACAGCCACATGCAAAAGAATGAAAGTAGATCATTATTTTACACCATACACAAAAATAAACTCAAAATGTATTGAAGACTTGAAGGTAACACCTGAAACCATAAAACTTCTGGAAGAAAATATAGGTAGTACACTCTTTGACATCATTCTTAAAAGGATCGTTTCTAATACGATGTCTTCTTAGACAAGGGAAACAAAAGAAAAAATAAACAAGTAGGACTCATCAGACTGAAGAGCTTCTGTAAGGCAAAGGAAACCAGTATCAAAACAAAAAGGCAACTCACCAACGAGGAGAAAATATTTGCAAATCATATGTCCAACAAGGGGTTAATCTCTGTAATATATAGAGAACTCACACAACTAAACAACAAAAAACAAACAATCCAATCAAAAAATGAGCAGAGGATATGAACAGACATTTCTCCAAAGAAGATATACAGATGGTCAATAGGCACATGCAAAGATGTTCAACATGACTAATCTTCAGGGAAATGCAAATCAAAACTACACTATGATATCACCCTACACCATTAAAATGGCTATGATCACTAAGACAAAAAATAACAAATGTTGGAGGGGTCGTGGAGAAAAGGGAACCCTCATACACTGCTGGTGGGAATGCAAACTGGTGCAGCCACTATGGAAAACAGTATGGAGATTTCTCAAAAAACAAAAAATAGAAATACCATATGACCCAGCTATCTCACTACTGGGTATCTATCTGAAGAACTTGAAATTAATAATTCAAAGTGGCTTATGGACCCCTATGTTCATTGCAGCATCATTCACAATAGCCAAGACATGGAAGCCATCCAAGTGCCCATCGACCAATGAATTGATAAACATGTGGTGTGTAGATATATATACATATATATATATATATATATATATATATATACACATACACAGAGGACTACTACTGAGCCATAAAAAACTACAAAATCGTCCCATTCGCAACAACATGGATGGACCTGGAGGGTATTAAGTGAGGTGAAATAAGCTAGACAGAGAAAGACAAATACCACATGATTTCACTCATAAGATAAACAAACACATAGACAAAGAGAACAGTTCAGTTGTTGCCAGGGGAAGGGGGATGAGGGGCTGGTACAGGGGGTGAAGGAGCACATTTATATGGTGATGGACAAGTAATAATGTACAATGGAAATTTCACAATGTTGTACACTATTATGAACTCAATAAAAATATATACATATATAACCAGCAAAGAAAACTTTGTTTTGACAAATAAAGAATTATTCAGGAGCACATGTATTCCTACTATAAAGGTTGTAGATTTAATCTATTAGTTTTTCCAAGATATTTGGCTTGAAATATTTCCATATCCAAAAGCAACGTACAACACTTTCCACTTTGCCAGTGTTTTGGAGATACTACAGAAGTAGTAGACTTAATATTCTGTATAGGGTACAACTATTGGCTTTAGAGTCTTACATAGGTCACAGGCACAGCTCCATCACATAAGGCTGTGACCTCGACTCTCAATGTTATCACTGGTAATTGGGATAAAAGTAGTATCTTATATGTTTGCTGCAAAGATTACAGTAAACAATGCTTTGTGTCTGCACATAGTAAATAGTCAACAAACGTTAGCTACAATAATTATAATTAATATTAAACAGGGCAGTGATATCAGCAAGACGGCAGAATAGGAAGTCCCAGCACTCTTCCCTCAACAGAACACCATTTAACAATCACCAATGGATGAAAATACCTTTATGAGAGCTCCAGAATCCAGATGAGAGTTTATACTATCTCCGTAGAGCACAGAAATGAGAAAAAACGAATGTATTGCAAAGATTAAGAAGAAAAGTTGCACTTTATCCACATCACTCCTCCCTCAATCTGGCAAAGCACAGTTCTAAGAGAGATCCCCTTGAAACAAGAGAGATCCCCTCAGAACATGAGAGAACAAGAGAACATGAGTTCTCTCATGAGGTAGAAAGAGAGAGCCACTCACTCACAGACATCATGGACACAGTGTGGTGATTATAGTTAATAACATTGTGTTATATACTTGAAAGTTGCTAAGAGAGCAGATCTTAAATGTCCTCACCACAAAAAAGAAATGGTAATTATCTGACGTGATAAAGGTGTTAGCTAATGCTCTGGTGGTAATCATTTTGCAATATGTAGGTATATCAAGTCAACATATTGTACTCCTTAAACTTACACAATATTTTATGTAAACAATATTTTAATAAAGCTTGAAAAAACACACAAACATACTTCAAAAAATGGATTAAGGATTTAAAGGTAATGCCTGAAACTCTAAACAGGGAAAAAGCTTCTTGATATTGGTCTTGGCAATGATTTTTTGGAAATGAAACCAAAACTACAGGCAAGAAAGCAAAAAAAAACAAGTAGGACTACATAAAACTAAAAAGCTTCTGCAAGGCAAGGGAAACAAACAACAAAATGAAAAGGCAACCTATGGAATGGGAGAAAATATTTGCAAACCATACCTCTGATAAGTGGTTAATATCCAAAATACATAAGGAATTAGGGGCAGGGAGAGGGAAATGGGGAGATGTTAGTCAAAGGGTGCAAAGTTTCAGTTACACAAGACAAATAAGTTCAAAACATCTAACATACCAGCATGATGACTATAGTTAACAGTACTGTATTATATACTTGAGATTTCCTAAGAGGGTAAATTCTAAGCATCCTCACCACAAAAAAAAAAAAAAAAAAAAAGAGTGAGAGAAAGAAAGATAGAGAAATAAAATTGCAACTATGTGAGGTGATAAATGTTAGTTAGTTTGTGGTAATCATCTAAAAATATATATCTCAAAACATCAAGTTGTATGCCTTAAATATACACAATTTTGTCAATTACACTTCAATAAAGCTGAAAAATTCATATGGAACCACAAAAGACCTTGAATAGCCAAAGAAATTTTAAGCATGAACAAAGCTGGAAGCATCATATTTCCTGACTTCAAAATATATTATAAAACTACAGTATTCAAAATAGTATAGTACTGGCATAAAAACAGACAAATAGACCAATGGAACAAAATAGAGATCCTAGAAATAAACCCACATATATACAGTCAACTGCTCTTCCACAAGGGTCCCAAGTATATACAATGGAAAAAAGATAATCTCTTTGACAAATAGTGCTGGGAAATTTGGGTATCCACATTCAAAGAAGTAAATTTGACATCTCACATTATGCACAAAAATTAACCCAAAATGGAGTAAAGATTTAAATGTAAGACTTGAAACCATAAAACTCCTAGAAGAAAATGGATAAAATTTTCTGAACATTGGCTTTGGCAATAATTTCTTTGATATGACACCAAAAACACAGGCAACAAAAGCAAATATAGACGTGTGGGACTACATCAAATTAAAAAGCTTCTGCAAAGCAAATGAAACAATCAACAAAATGAAAAGGCAACCTGTGGAAGGGGAGGAAATATTGGTAAACCATGAATCAGATTAAGGGGTTAATAGCCAAACTACGTATGGACCTTCTAGAACTCAACAGCAAAAAAACAAATAATCCATTTTAAAAATTGGCAAAAGAACTGAATAAACATTTCTCTAAAGATGACATACAAATGGCCAAAATGTATATGACAAGGTGTTTAATGTCACTAATCATCAGGGAAATGCAAATCAAAAATCACAATGCGATATCATCTCATATCAATTAAAATGGCTACTATCAAAAAACAAAAGATAACTAGTGTTGGTGAGGGTATGGGGAAAAGTGCACCCTTTTACATTGTTGATAGGAATGTAAATTCATGCAGTTACTGTGAAAGACAGTATAGAACTTCCTCAACAAATTAAAAATAGAACAACCACATGATCCAGCAACTCACTTCTGGGTATATAGCCAAAAGAATTAAAGTCAGAATCTCACAGAGATAACTGCACTCCCAAGTTCATTGCCCCATTCTTCACAATAGCAAGACATAGAAGCAACCTACATATCCATCAGGAGATGAATAGATTTTTTTAAATGTGGTATCTACATATAATGGAATATTATTCAGCCATGAGAAAGAATGAAATCCTGCATTTGGGACAACATGGATAAACCTGGAGTACACTACGCTAAGTGAAATAAGCCAGACACAGAAGGACAAATACTGCATGACACCACTTATATGATGAATCTAACATAATAAAACTCATAGAAGCAGAGAGTAGAACGGTGGTTTCCATGAGCTCAGTGAAAGAGGAAACAGGGAAGTATTAGTCAAAGAGTATAAACTTTTAGCTATGCAAGAAGAATAAGTTTTAGGGCTCTACTGTATACTATAGTACCTATAGTTTATAATACTGTGTTATATACTTAAAAGATTACTAAGAAAGTAGATCTCCTATTAAGTGTTCTCACCACAAAATGTCAATAATAAATAAATAAATAAATAGGGCAGGAGGAAACTTTTGGAGGTGATACACATGTTTATGGCACGGATTTTTGTGATGGCTTCATGGATGTATGCTTATCTTCAAACCCATCAAGTTGTGTGTATTAAATATGCACAGCTTTTGGTATGTCAATAATGTCTCAATAAAGTGGTTAAAAAAGAAACAACTAAAAAATAACTATTTAACATGTTTAAAGAAACAAAAGAGAAATTTGATCATTTGACAGCACCAAGAGACTATAAAAAATGAACATGACGATTTGAAAAGGAATCAAATAAAACTTCAAGAAATAAATACTATACTAAATAAAGTTAAGAAGTCAATACATAAATTAAATTTAGCTGAAGAGATAAATTGTGAACTGGAAGAAACATTATCCAGGAAACAGTCTAGAGAGACAAAGAGATGGAAAACAAGGAAGAGGTTAAAGGGCATAGCCAGAAATGGGCTAACCAAGAGCTAATTGTAGTTTCAGAAGAGGGGAGTAGAAAGAATGAGAGAGAGCCAATCATAGAAAGAGATGCTACTTGAGAATGTTCTGGAATTAGTGAAAAACACTAATCATCAGTTCCAAGAATACTTATGAATACTAAGGAGGGTAAATAAAATAAATCTACAAGATAATATATCATAGAACAACAGTGAAACAGCACAAGAAATAAGTGCTAAGGAGAAAAAAGAGATTACCCACAAAGGGAAGGCAATTATATTGGTGGCTGCCTTCTAAATAGCAACAAGAAAAAATGAATGTCTTGAATGTTATCTTTGCATGATGAGATGAAACAACTATCCAACTAAAAGTTTATACTCAGCAAAAATATCATCCAAGAATGAGGGTAGATAAAAGGACATTTTTCAGATGAAGAGAGTTAACCACAAATGACTAAAGGAAATTTTAAGTTATACTTTAGAAAGAAAGACAATGATCCCAGGGTAAAGAGCTCAGATGAAATAAAGCATAATGGAAAAAGATACTGGTAAATATGAGAGCAAATTTAAGGAAACATTGAGCATAAAATAAGAAGGTCATCTAGTGAACAGGTGAGCAAGAACAGGTCTCACATAGTTAGGAGGGGAGTGCTGAGAGTTAAAGCATTCTTATGTTCAAGAATTTAGGGTTGCCAGATTTAGCAATTCAAAATCCATTTTTTTCATTGTTTATCTAAAATTCAAATTTAACTGGGTGTCCTGCATTTTATCTGATAACTCCATATGAATTGTTCTGGATGAAAGAAAATATATTGTTTAACGTTAAACATGCATAGTTAGTGTAATATTATAAAATCAATTAATGTAATTTATCACATTTACAGATTGAGAAGAAAAATGATATGACAATTTCAATTAATATACAAAAACCAGTCAATAAAATTCAATATCCACTAAGGACAAACTTCAAAATTAAAATAGAATAGCCATTGTTTTTAATCTGATTGAAGGTATTATGAAAACCCTTAGTAAATGTCTTAGTGGTGACATTATAAAATAATTTTCTTTAGAATTAGGAATGACACAAGAATGATTGCTACCCCTCTTCTATTCAACATTGTATTAGAGGTTCAGACCATTAAAATAAGAGAAGAAAAATTAAAGTGACCGCAATTGGAAAAGAAGAAAACATGTCATTATTCTCAGATAATACAATTACCTACCTGAAGCACACAAAATAATCTACAGGAAATTGTTAGTATTAATAAAAGTATCACAATGTTGCTGGTAGTCAAAACATAAATATTTTAAAATAAAAATATAAACACAGCTGTATTTCTATATATCAACATAAACAGAATATATAATTTTTTAATGCTATTTTCTATAGCAACAAAAAAATACCAAGTACCTAGAAGTAAATCTAACAAAAACTAGATAAGCCTTGTGAAGAAAATTATTAATTTCGGAAAGACAACCAAAAAAACATATAAAGGGCAAGATAGGCCAGGAATCCACAAACACATACGTGTACACACACACACACACTCAATCACATAAACACGTAGGATTCATTTTTTAATAATTTTTAAAATAATTTGTGGGGTTTTTTTGGTAAGGAAGATTGGGCCTGAGCCAACCTTCTTTTTCCTTTTCTCCCTTAAGCCCCAGTACACAATTGCAGATCCTAGTTCTAGCTCATTCTAGTTCTAAATGGGATGCCACCACAGCATGGCTTGATGTGCAGTATGTAGGTCTGTGCCCAGGATCCAAACTGGTGAACCCCGGGCTGCCAAAACAGAGCACACGAACTTAACTACTAGGCAGAGGGGCTGGCTCCAACACATAGGATTCTTAACAACAGAATGGGAGCTTCTGTTCAGTAGGGAAAAGACAGACTCTTTGATACATGATACTGGGGCAACTGGTTATCATATAGAAAGAAAATAAAAGTGGATTTCTGCCTCATCACAAAAATAAAGTTTAAAGACATAACTAAAAGGAAAATCTAAAAACATACTATTAGACTACCGTGAATAAAATATATTCATGTATTCATGACTAAGATACAAAAAGTGTAAACCATAAGGGAAATTATAAATTTGACTACAGTAACATTAAGAACTTTTGTTCATCAAAATTAAAAAAGCAAGCCATAAACTAGGAGAAGATATTAGCAACATATATAAACCACAAAAAAATATAAACATCCTATGAATCAATAAGGAAAAGATAACTATTTAAATAGGAAAAAATTGGCAAAAACCAAAAGGACTTTTCATGGAGAAGAAAACACAGAATTCTTATAAACATATGAAAAATATCCGGCTTCATTAATAATCAAGAAAATGAAAATTAAAATCACAATCAACTACCCATTCATACTCTCAGGGGTTGTAAAATTTAAGAAGCCAGATGATACCATCTGGCATAGGGCATACCCATGGGCAAGGTACCATAGGGCAAGGAAATGCCCTAGCGAAAATTCTCATCCACTGCTAGTAGGAGAGTAAATTAGAACAACTCCTTGGGAAAGTTTGGCATTACATAATAACGCAGAGTGTGTTCAGACCCCACTATCCAGCAGTTCCATGTCTGTGTGTCAAGTGTAGGGACATTCTTGCACATGTGTTTCAGAAGCATTTCAAGAACCAAGCAACGGCGCACAATGGTTAAGAGCATAGCCAACCTCTTGACACTGAAATTTCATCTCTCCTGCTTTTTAACTCTTAATCTATTAGCATTTTTATGCTCCAGTCTGCTCGTTTGTAAGTTGATAATAATAGTACCTACCTCATAGGCTTCTGCTGATATTTAAATGAATTGATACACATAAAGTGCTTGGAACATTACCTGGTACATAGTAAGTAATACAACTTAAGCTGTTATTATTATTCACAGAAGCATTACTAGCCTTAACAAAAGAGCTGGAAACACTGCAAATATTTATCAATGGTGGAATGGATAAATAACCCATCATGGTGTGTATGTGTATGAAAATATTTGTATACACACAAATGTATATTCACGTGTATACACTGATAAACACAATGGAATACTACATGATAGTAAAAATAAATGGACTATTTCATGAATAGGAAAAAACAAAATAAGTAACTCACAGAAGAATACAAATAATATGATTCCATACATCTGATTTTTTTTTAAAAAAGCAAAATGGTACATTGTTTAAGAAGGCATACATTTTTCATAAAATTAGAAAAAAGTGAGAGAATGATGAATCCAAATTCAGAATTTCAGACTGGTGATGCCCTCTTGGAAGCTAAGAGGGAATGGAAGGCAGGAGAGTCATCCAGGGGGCTTCTGGGGTACTATTTCTTAGCCTCGGTGATAAGAAAATTGGGATTTATTTAGTCTTCAAAGTGTACATGGCTCAAGACTTCTTGTCTTCTCTATTTTACAAAAGCTTCTTTTATGTATGAAATACTTCCGCAACTTGGGGTATAAAACGGCTCCTTTGCTTTCACTTTTAAATTAATTGCTTTACTTATCACTTGCCTTATTAACAAGAAAATTGTTTCCTCTTTCAAACAGCACTTTGTTCTGAAGTGTTGTCCCAAACATAGGATTTTTTCCACACCTAAGAAATTAAGGTGTGAGAGTGTTGGATATTATGTGTCTCTCATTTCCACTGTTTTTCACAAGTGTACAGCAACATTAAAAGCTGATTCTAAACAATCTTACCGATAATGCCAATGCAACCTGACCCAGGCAGATAATTCATGTTACACACATCTCTTCTTGTGATGAGCAGTTTCGGAAACGAGGCTGAAGCAGCAGTAGAAATAAAGAAAGGAAAGAGAAGGAAACAAAGAATAGAATTATGAGCAATGGAAAAACATTTATCCCTTAAGGGTCAGATTGAGAATATAAAACCAAACCAACCTCAAATAGCTCTTACTTGCCCTTTATTATAACCACCACCAAAATCACACTTCCTGAAGCAGAAAATGAACTCTGGTAACATTAAGGCTGAAGTATTTATTTTGAATTTCCCATTTTCTCCATGCAAAGAAACGTGTTGCATCTGAGGGTCAGCCACCTACACAGGCCTGCCAGGATCTGGCCGTGACACACAGAGTGAGCTACTGCACTGGGAGTTTCTACAGAGAGTCAGAATAAAAATGAGAAAAAAATAGGAGAATGGCATTTTAAAAATGCTTATTAGATGTGACATAAAAAATGTATTCTAAGGCCTGTATTACAAAGATTTTACTCATACTTCCAGGGTAAAAAATGTTAAGCCTGACTGCACAGAAATGCTAAAGCACTGATTTATGTATAGACTAGGGGAGACAACAATTTTTTGGTTAGATTATTCTATCACGCATTATAAAATGGCTTTTCTTTTTTACTGTTCAGTTCAATAAATCTTCTTGTCTATTAATCCGTAAATTGCTGGTTCAAGCTACAGGCCATGATTTCCTCATTGAAATAGAATCTACGGGAGAGGTCCCTGGCATGCAGCAATATCCTATATCCAGCACACAATTTTTCTGTCCCCTGAAGACCCACTGCAAGATGATTTTACTGTGCTTACTTACTAAAATACACTAGAGAAATTTCCAGTAATGTTTAAAGCAGCAATAACCTCCACAAGGACCCAAAGTCTTTTAAAACCTTTTAAATGTTTTGCACACCCAAAATTAGTCACTCTTCCAATCAGGACAGACAAAAGAAGAAATAATAAGCAAAACAAAATATTAAAAATGAAATATCTAGATAAGGTCATAATTATGACTATAGTGTCTAATTTGTGGAGTTAAAAAAGAAAATAATGAATACAGATGGTCCCCAACATACAATGGTTCAACTTATGATTTTTCGACTTTATGATGGTGCAAAAGTGATATGCATTCAGTAGAAATAATAACTCGAATTTTGATCTTTCTCAGGCCAGTGATATACAGTACAATACTCCCTCGTGATGCTTGGCAGCGGCAACGAGCACAGCTCACAGTCAGCCACATGATCATGAAGGTAAACAACTGATACATTTACAACCATTCTGCACCCATACAAGCATTCTGTTTTTCGCTTTCAGTGCGGTGTTAGATGATTTTGCCCAACTGTGGGCTGATGTAAGTATTCTGAGCATGCTTAAGGTGGGCTAGGCTAAGCTATGATGTTCAGTAGGTTAGGTGTATTAAATGCACTTTCATCTTACAATATTTCAACTTACAATGGGTTTATCAGAATATAAGCCCATCATAAGTCAGGGAAGATCTGTGTTGGCTAACAACAATATAGAAGTGATGAAGCAGAGATTGGAACTAAAGTGCTCTAATGTCCTAAAATTCTAAAGCCAGGGCTTTGGTAGCTGGGAACTAGAGCAACTACACCCAGAGGACAATGAGGGAAAAGTGGAGTCAGTACTTCAGAGACAGAGAGGCAGGAAGTAAGAAAGAGTGGACTGGCCTAAACCTGTAGCAGCGGGGAGAAGCTAGGAAGCTCTAAGGCCAAGTCTTCTAGTAACACAGTTTGGGGGTTATTGACTCTTGGAAGAGAATCTGAGTCTTAGCTATGTGCTCTGAACCCAAAACCCTTAAGAAGCACAGAGATCTTATAATAGGATAGCCTTCAAAATTTCCAGAGATAAAAATCAAGCATAATTTTACAAAGATTACCACATACATGAAAAGGTAAGCCACTTTGAGACAAATCCAGCAGAAAAAAGAAATAATAAATTAATAAAAAATTAATACCTTCAAGACTTGAAGATTTGGAAATTATCAGTCCCAGCATTAAGAATCATGCATTAAATGTTTAAATGAACAAACTAGGAAATGACAAAGAGAAACATAAATCAAGAAACTGTCAGAAATGAATATATAAAATTGAAAAAATAGAAATGAATAATTTATTCAGAAGGAAACAAGACAGAGATAAAGAGATGAAAATGTGAAAGAGGTTAGGAGACATGGAGGACAGAATGAGGAAATCCAAGGTTTGTGTGTTGGAATTACAGAGGATAATGAAAAGGAGGAAATATTTAATGAGCTAAAGCTTGAGTATTTTCTGAATTGGAAATAAAATATAAATCAACACATCCAAAAAGCACAGTGTTTCCCAAGCAAAATAAAACAGAAGTCTTTGATAGCTTTCTTGCTCTATACTCAAGTCTCCCATTTCTGCAAGATGTTTTGGTTCCTAAAATGACAGGGAACGGTATTTAGAGATGGTAATCTAAGTACTATGGGTGCTCATTGCTAGAGAGTTCACTATAGTTTCTAGGCCTTTCAGTAGACAAAGCAAGGAAATAGGTACTCCTTAAAAGAGAAAATGGAGCATGAGGTGTGAGTTTATATCAATAATTTCTATTCAAATTTAAATTATGATCTCTTTTCCCTTACTCTGAAAATTTCTGATTCCTTATGACATTACTATATGCCTTAGTTCTTTTATCCTATGAATAATAGAATAACAACCTCAATATTAATATGAATATTATATTAACTAGAAATATTAATTTTTAAGTATATAATTTTTTCCTTAGACTATAATCCACTAAGGATCTATGGTAAATTAACCAGAACTTAAAATCACTTATAATAATTTCTCTCTATATGATTTATACAATCATAATGAGTCACAGTTAGGTTCATTAGTTCATTTTTTTTCATTTTATGTTCTCCTTTGTGTTTTTTGTATCAGTTTTCTAAACTTATATGAAAATAAACACAGTTACATGGTTTCAAAGTAATATACATAAAATGTAGTATACTCAAAGCAGTTGCCCTCCACATTATTGTTCACCTTTTAAAAATGTTCTGATTTATTCATTCATTGTTTTAATATAAGTAAATATTAATACACATATTTATATGTGTACATATTTATATATTTTAATATAATATATTATATGTAGTAAAAGTTTATACAATATATAAATTTATATAATATATATTTATATAGACAAATGTGCATAGATATACATATCTATCTATATATACATATATATAGGCTCATGTATGTATATATATTTAGATAATAAATATATGTATTTAGATATAAGCAATAATATACTATATACATTTTCTCTACCTTATTATTTTACTCCATAGCAGCATATAGAGAATTTCCTCATTCTTTTATAACTGAATAAAACTCCATTGTGGATGTAATAGTATTTTGCATAGTCTCAAGCTCAAACATCTATCAAACGGGACTGGAAAAATAAACAGTCCAACAATGAATAATCCTATGAAAATATCTTTTTGCATTTTTGCCTATCTTTGAGATCGATTCTGATCAGAGGAATTGCTGGGTTAAAAATTAAAGACATGCATAATTTTACTAGACGTTGCAAATCTTCTCTTCATAATAGTTGTACCATTTTGTATTCCCACTAGCAACACACAAGAGCACCTGTTTCCTCACAGGTTTCATCAAAGAGTATGATGTCAAATTGGAACTCTTGCTGATCTTATAGAAATGGAATCTCATTGGAGTCAATTTGCCTTTTGCTTATTGGGAACTAAGTTGAGATACTTTTCTGTGTTTAAGAGTCATTTGCTTCTCTTTTTCTATGAACTCCTCATTTTTCTCTAAAGTTATAGTAATTTCCTGTCTCTGTTTTTAGAACTGCTGTATCATAGTAACTCTTTATTTCTGAAATAAATTGCAAATATTTTTTCTAGTGTATCACTTATCTTCGATTTTGTTTATAATTCTTCTGTCATGCAATTTTTTAAAGTGGTCAAATACACCAGTCTTTCCTTTATTGCTTGTGTGTTTTATTCATAGTTAGGAAAGTTTTCTCTACTCCTAGACTACAGAAGAATACACTCAAGTTTCCTTCCAATACGTGTACATTTCATCTTTTAAATTTGCGTGTCTGATCCACTTGAAATTTATCTTGAAGTATGGTGTGAGAATAAATAGTATTTTATCTTCTTTTATATGTTTAGTCAGTTACCCCAACATAAAAATACATCTTTTCCCTATTGATTTGATATGCTGACTTTATAATAATTTTTCACAAGGATTAGGATATATTTATAGATTTTTCTTATTCTCTTCTTTTGATCTGGATGTCTATTTAGCTCCCAATAATATACTATTTTATCTGTATATGTTTTGATATCTGATAGAGCTGGTTCACTTTACATACCACTACTCTTCCCATCAGGACATTCATGGTTGTATTTCCAAATGAAATGGCTACTCTACACGTTTATCCCCAAAGAGAAAAAACTAAATGATAATTCCATTGAGACTGAGTTAAATTAATTTAGAAAATATTAATATCTATATGACGTTAAATCTTTCTATGAAGGAATATAGTATATAAACACACAAAACAAGACCAATTAGAGGATATAATAAATGAGAGGACCCTCTTATGATAATAGCATTCATTTGCAAGCTTAGAAATGTTTAAACCCAAAGGAAAGCCATAAAATCCTCCTGAAAGGCACAAAAGCAGCTAGAACAAAAAGGAAGATATGCCATATTTTTGCATATATGATTCACTATCACATGGAAGTTAACCACTGCTTACATATGAGTGACCTCAGTTTTCAATTCTAGTAGCACAACTAGACAATTGCAACCTGTTAGTTATTCAGTCATGAACAACTTTGGGATTAGTTGAGGAATATGCATCTTTCTTATTGTCTGAAGCTCTTCTGTTGACACTTTCTGGAAATAATATGAAAAGTTCAATGTCAAAACATACTGGAAGGATATCATAAGTTTGGAAGAAAATTGCAGAGTATACAGTAGAGTATCCTTTAAAGAAATACTATATCATTAGTGTTGTCTACTATATGGAGTATTATTCTGCATGGGAAAAGACAGGCATCAAAAACCCTAAATCTAAAAGAGTTGGACTCTAAATGCAAAGAAGTTTGAGAACACCTCAACACAGAAGTTCTCAAAGGGACTCTAAGACCTATTAGGGGTCTGCAAGGTCAAAATTATTTTCATAATTTTAAATGTGTTATTTACCTTCTTTTACTACAATAAACATTTGTACTGATGGATCAAGAGCAACCATGGGTAAAATTGCTGGCCCTTTCATACGAATCAAGTGGTTCCAAGCTGTAATATTTTTAGCTATCACATACTCAGAGTACCAAAGAAATACTGGAGAAAAACCCAATTTTACTTAAAAATATCCTTGAAGAAGCAGTAGAGACTATTAATGTTAAATCTCAACTTTTTGGTATGCATATTTTAAATATTCTGTTTGATGAGGGAGAATTACACATAAAGTACTTTGCTGCATACTGAAGTCTGATGGCTGCCTTCAGGAAAAGCACTCATACAATTGTCTGAGCTGTGAGCTAAACTAGCTACTTTTTCATGGAACACTATTTTTACTTGAAAGAATGACACACAAACAAATGATAGTTATTCAGATTGGGGATATTTTCTAGAACATTTCTCAACAATGAACAAAGTGGCTGTCACTTCGAGGAAAAGAAATGACTCAATTTATTGCCAATGGTAAAACTGGAACTTCCAAGTGACAATTAGAATTTTGGAAAACTTGTGTCTGCCACCATGCATGTTCCCAGTCTTCAAGGACTTGGCTCATGAGTTTTGCGGCAATAGTAATAAGTGGGATTTTTTGATGCTGCATAATAAAATGTGTCAATATTTGGAAGATCCTCCTAACATGTGAATGAGTATTTTCCAAATGAGTAATGCATGATGTTATAATATCATACATGGTTAAAGACCATTCAGATTGTGAGATAAACCAATGAATTTTAACACAATAGAGTAGGACAAGGTCAATGATATGTGTAGTGGGCTGAATGGTGGCCCCCCAAAAGATATGTCTATGTCTTAATCCCCAGAACGTGTACCTTATATGATAAAAGAGTGAATTACACATCAAAAAGATGTAATTATGTAAGGATTTTGAGAAGAAGAAGCTTACCCTGGATTATCTGGGGGGCCCTTAATCCAATGACAACTGTTTTTATAAGAGTCAGGCAGAGACAGATTTTATAGATAGAAGAGGAAGAGGCAACACAACCATGGAGGCAGAGATTGGAGTGATGAGGTCCCAAATGAAGGAATGTCAACAGCCACCAGAAGACGAAAGAGGCACAGAATGGAATCTCTCCTAGAGCCTCTCGGGGGAGGGCAATCTAAGTGACACCCTGATTTCCGACTCCTGGCCTCCAGAACTGTGAGAGAATCAATTTCTGTTGTGAGTCGCTCAGTTTGTGGTAATTAGTTGCAGCAACAGTAAGAAACTAGTACAATATAGTTTCAGATTCCATATTGCAACTAACCTTTTAGAAACTACTGCTTATTGAGTTTCAGTGTAATATTAAAAAACATATTCACAATTATCTGAAAAGGCTCTTAAAATACTTCTCCCTTTCCAGTTACATATGTGTGAAAACATATTTTCTCTGTATATTTCTACCAAAACAATATATGGCAGCAGACTGATGCAGAAGTGGATATGAGGATACAGTTGTCTTCTATTAAGCCAGACATTAAAGTGATTTACACAAATGTAAAACACTGCCACTCCAATAACTATATTTTATTTTGGAAAAATATAGTTAACTTTCATAAAGTGTTTTTGTTAATAAATAACAGTTTTAGTATTGTTTTTTAAATCAATTAATATATAAATATTTTTAAATGTTCTCAGTTGTGATTTTTAATACAGTAAATACTAATAGATATAACTCATTAAACAAAAGTTCTTTGGGATCCTCGATTTCTAGGAATACAGTTAGGCACAACATAATAATGTTTTGGTCAGTGACAGACCGCATGTACAAAGGTTGTCCCATAAGATTAGTACCATATAGCCTAGGTGTGTAGGAGGCTATACCATCTTTGTTTGTGTTAGTATATTGAATGATACTTGTACAATGATGAAATCACTTAACAACAAGTTTCTCAGAATATATCCTAGCCATTAAACCATGTATGTCTGTATACAAGAACCCTAAGACCAAAAGGAGAATTATTATATTAATCAGTTTATTACACTTATAATCTGCTGTTTTATGCATTCATAAGAGTGATATCTGAGAAAAAAGAACTACATCTCTATGAATTCAAAAGACTTCCTTAGTTAAGAAAAAGATATGAGAAAAGGAATTCAGAGTTCTCTGTGAGGAGTGTCTTAGGAAGAAGCTAAATTTCAGTATATAAATTGTGTTTATTAAAGGTCTGGAACCTCTTAATAAAAAGATAAAAATCATTTGACCTTTCAGTCAACATAAGAGACAAAAAGAGAGAGAACTACAGAATTTAAAAAGAAAAAGAATCTGCATAAGAAAGTTACAGACAGAATATTTCTTTACATTTCTTGCACTCTTTAAAGGATTACATCAACAAGAGTTCTTCAGATTCCTATAAAACCTCTCATCTAATTTCCTTACATATGAAATTATTTCTATTCCTTCTGTCCAGATTTCCCCCAAAACAGCCTCCTAGCCTTAACACTCCTTTACCGTTATGGTTCTTCTCCCTTCCTCTAGTTTTTGCATCACAAAGCGCCCGCCACCACACCCCATCCCCCCACCCCCAAGTCTGGCAACCCTGGACCATCTTCAGGGAGTGGAGGAGGAAAAGAAACTCAATGGCAAAGCCAGAACCAACATTTGAAGGTGAAAGTGGAAGTGAGAATGAGAATCTCAAAGCATTAATGATTTTAGTCCAATTACATAGACTTCTATTTTCTTCTCTGTGGATCAAATATCATTATTTAACTTAATTATTATATTGTAAATGTTTATTGGTTTTCAAATTTTTGAATCAACTATATATATTTTGTGAATATTGACAATGTGGAAGCAATGACATAACTAACAAAAGTTGATGTAGAAGAGGAATGAAGGATGAAGAGAAGTGTAGATCCACAAATTTCTTCCTCTTATGAAACAGTGACTCAGTAAATACTATCGAAAGCAGTAATTCTCAAAGTGTGGATCCTGGACAAGCACTATCAGCATCATCTGGGAACTTACTGGAAATCCAAATTCTCAAGCCTCACCCTGGACCTACTGTTAAAAGTAGCTAAACTACTCCGTGGTATTGCTGCCTCAGCATTCAGCTCCTGTGGCCAAGTGGCCTGGAGGGGCCTTGAACTCACACTAGTGCCTCCCTGAACAAAAGCCCTAGGTAACAGCTGGCAGAGTCACAGGTAAATATAAGTTCCTGATATGACTCCCCCACTGCCCTTATGATAGCTTTCTCCCCTGCTTCCCAGGGCCTTCTCCTTGCACCTCTCTTAGATAAGACCCCCACGAAGCTTAATAAAACCTCACTTCTTTTGATTTGAATTGATCAATCTGGCCTTAGCCCAGTAATCCCAAAGTGCTCTACCCACAGCTCCTAATAAAGACATGTGCCCCAGGTCCTGCCTTGCTGTCTCTGCCTGCACTCTGCCTTGACTTTCCCTCCTGCTCCCTCCAGCCCTACTGTGTACTTCCTCCAGGACTTGTGAGTAATAAACTTCTTTATTTCAATTCCTTTGTAGTCTTTGTTGGACTGTGGCTCACCAGCCCAACAACCCAGCCCACGGCTCTATCCAACATATGTTAATTTATCAAAGTCATAGCACTTGCTGAATCACATTCTCAGGGTAAGGTCCAGCAACCTGTTTTAAAAGCCCTCCAGGTGATTTTGATGCATGCTAAAATTTGAGAACCACTAGTCTTGACTTGCCAGATCAAGAAACAGAGGTTGGGCCAGCCCAGTTAAGTTTGCACATTCCGCTTTGGCAGCCCAGAGTGCACCAGTTCAGATCCCTGGTGTGGACATATGTACCACTTGTCAAACCATGCTGTGGCAGGCATCCCACATATAAAGTAGAGGAGGATAGGCATGGATGTTAGCTCAGGGCCAGTCTCCCTCAGCAAAAAGAAGAAGATTTGTGGCAGATGTTAGCTCAGGGCTAATCTTCCTCAAAAAAAGAAAAAAGAAACAGCAGTCCAAAAATTATTTTAAGTGAAAAAGGTAACCACTAGAATAACTGTAAGAAGATCTTCTTCATACAATAATATATACAAGAAAACCACAAGTGGAGTGTGCCAGGGAGAAGAGGAAGGCATTTAAATGTATTAACTACCTTAGCTTTTATAGGAAATAGTTAAATAATATCAAGAATGATAAATTAAGAAACATTGATGTAAGCGTATTATTTAGCATTATGATAATAAAGAGTTAAAAACAAGCAGTTAAAAGTGGCTCTATCTAAGAAGTGGGACTAGGGAAGAGGAATACGGACACATTCATTCTTCATTGCATACCTTTCTGTGAAGTTTGCTTTTTTTCAACTAAATTATTACTTTATCACTTTGAAACAATGTCCTGTATTCAATTCCCAGATCCCTGGAAATTAGAACCCCAACCTACATCTAAATACTTATTTGAGTATTTTATTTGTGTCTTTCATCACATCAAAGAGGTTGGATTAAGAAGATTCCATCTAAATTCTATCTTCCCTAAGATTGATATGCAGGGCCAGATGACATCAGGATTTCTAGTGTCAAAACAAAAATTGCACCAAAGTTAAGCAGGCAGCTATTGCAGTAGGAGAGAAAGACTGAACTCAACTGTGCTAAAACGAAAGGCAGGAGGATTTTTAAGTGATGAGGTGAGCTAGTGAAAGTACTAGAGGACATCAGGGAGTAGGTTTATCAATGCAATGTGTGGAGCACATTGGGTTATGCCTAAATTCCCAGATGTTTTTCTCTGTGATTAGGCCATCGGAGTTTGCTAGTTGGTGCCCATCAAAGTTAGGCCCCTACCCCATCTCACTGCCCCCTCCAAGAGACTGGGAGATAGGGGTGCCATTTTGTTTGCATTTCAAAGACATGGTGCCCAAATCCTTAAGAATGACATTTCCTGGGTTGTAAAACTGGCAAGATGCTAGGAGAAGATTTACATACATTTCAAAGGGGCAGAGAAAGAATGTACAATTTCAAGTTTTCTAAAGTAAATCCTCTAAGAAAAGGGAGATCAGGGGTCTATAGTAAAGGAGAAACCTGTCTAAAGTTTAGTCAAACAGCTGAGAGAAATGTTAAGCCATTTCAGTCATCAATAACAGTTTTTCATATGCTAAAGTGCTGCTTGTAAATGTATGTTAGAATGCTGACATACTCTCATTTCTTCATCTATTCCCAAAGAGCACTCTGAGAAGAACTGTGTTATTGGAACTCACAGACGCAATAATCAGGGCATACATGCACTCTTGTGCCTCTATCTTTTCTGACACCCAGACCACCCTTGCCTATAGCAATGATATTTGACTGTAAGCTTCTTGAAAGATTCTTTCCTAATTGGTCTTTTTAGCCCTTAGAGGTCTTCATACAGTGTCCTATAAATGGATTATGTTCAAACAGTATTGATTAATGCAATAAATCAATTGCATTTAATTGAATATTCACTTCCTAAACATACATATCAAAGAGCTCACAGCAGAATCTGAGAACCTGTACAGGGTCAAAACCAATTCACAACCCAAGACTATGTAATTTCATCTCTACCACACTTCGACCCCCTTTAATTAGACTAACAGCCAAGTAAAACTTTTAGAACATGGCCACAAGTCCAAAAGTCCAGTTGACCTTTGAATGGCAAAGACGACCTACAGCGTTCATGCACTTAGCTCCTTGGTGCCATGATAAGTCTAGATGGGTTAAAAAACAAAAAAAAGAAATCCCCGTAGAAAAAATATAGAGATAATCAAAAGTAAAACTACTTGTTTTATTATAAAGTGTTACATATGCTTTTAACGAATCACTTAGCAGATTCCTGACCTTTGTGAGGAATGAAGTTAACATTTTCACTATTTATCTTAAAAAGGGTGCCATCACAAAAAATGTCTTATTATGGGTAAGCAGATCATCTAATAGCCTATTTAGGTAAAAATATAAACAGAAAATATATAAAAATATATACACAGAGGATTTAGTAAATTGAACTGATCTTATTTGAATTATTTCAGGCATTCTTGTGTTCATCTCAGGATGGAATGGAGTCTACATTTATTTTGAACTTCCCATTACTTTCAGAAAATAGGTCACTTTTGCTTTTTGAAAATTATCTCTCCAGCTTTATTTTAGTGCCCTGAATTGTCCAGCTACTTAGAGCATAGTCCTGCAATTCTCTTATTCATATTCTCATTTTGAATCATAGCAATATCCATAAGGACCTTAAAACATATTTAGGTTTCCACCAGATAAAAACAAAAACAAAATAAAAATGATAAACACACACAAAAGAAAATATTTAAAGAAATCTGTATTCGTTGTCTAATATTGCACAACAAATTACTCCAAAACGTAGTGGTTTAAAGCAACAAATATTTATTACCTCACAGTTTCTGTGGGTCAAGACTTCAGGTGTGGCTTAGCTGGGTTGCTTTGACTTAGGGTCTCTTATAAGGTTGCAGTCAGGAAGTCAGCCATGTCTGCAGGTTTGATTGTACCTGGAAGAAGTCTTTCTAAAATAGCTCACTAACCTGGTGCTGACTGTTGAAAGGAGGCCTCAGTTCCTCTTCAGGAGCTGCTTGAGTATCCTCATGACATAATTATTGGCTTCCCCTACCATGAACAATCTACGAGAGAATATGGCAGAGCCACAGAATCTTTTATGAACTAGCCTCAGAAGTCACACACCATTATTCTTGCAGTATACTATTGGCCACACAAGTCAGCACCATTCCGTGGTAGAGGGAACTATACAACAGTATGAATAAGAGGAGGTGAAGATCACTAGGTTCCATCTTGGACACTAGCTATCATAACATCTTTTTTTTATTCCTGTCTACCTATTCTACCTTACTAACCAATGCCCCTCTCTGGTTTTGCTGACAGGCTATTCAAATGTTTGATGATCTACATCTTTCCTCTCCTCTTTTTAGCTATTCTAATTCCTTCTTATTCCCTTTACCATCTACTCCAGTGCATCCCACTCCTAGAAACTATTTCCTTGAAGATTACCCATGATCTCTTCCTGCTAAATTGATGGCCTTGGCCTTTCCCCAGACATATTCTTCAACATCTTATAATGTTTGGTGCTACAAACCACCCACACATGAAATTCTCTCATCTTTTGGCATCTTTGGTGCATTACTTAAGGGCTCCTCCCATCTTTCTGATGCCACTTCTCCTCTCCTTTTCTCCACTGGGTTCCTAAGTATGGAGTGTTCTTTAAGCTCATCCCTCTGGTTTTCTTGTTATAATATCACTGGGCTGATATGCACTCACTACTTCAGCTAAGTCATCTATTGTCTGGCCACTAATGAATCAGTATTTCCTTCCCTACTCAATCATAGTATGTCATTTACAGCTAACTATAGACATCTCCATTGTCTAGTCTCTAAGCAAGTCTCATTGTTTCTTCCTTCAATACCTCTTCGAAGAATTTGCCTTATCTCATCCATTCCAACTACCACTACCCTAGTCCAAGCCCTCCTTATACCAAAATCAGATTAGCACAGCAATATTCTAGCTACTATACTTACTTGACTTTAACATTGATCCTGCTTTTAGTCTAATTCAACTGTCATATGTTTCAACACTAAATCTCCTTTAGAAATTCCTTTTACCTTTTCATTTTCTAGCATAAGAGGATCATTATCATCTATTGCTTTCAAATCTACTTTTTAGACTGGCTTTTAAAGCACTTATTGTTTTCCTCTTTGGCTACTATACCTAATTTCTTATTCTCCTTATTTCTTATTTCCCTTATTTCTCTTTGATGAGGTTAATGTATTCACTGTCCCCCAAATACACAAATTTACACATTTTTGAAATTCTGCTAATTTAATTCTATTCCTTCCCCCCGCCCAAAATAAAAGTGTTCTTATTCATTTCCTGCATATCCTACCAATTTTTGTAGGTCTAGTTCAAATTCCACAATCTCAATGAAATTTTCTTTCACTACTTTAGTTCAAACTGGGCTGTTCAATTTTTGAGTTCCTAATGCTCAGTTAGGCATCCATATCTCTGACTTTTTGTGTGTTAGTCTTGTTCCATAGCTAAATTGCAAGCTTCTAAAGACTGGTGTTATATTTTATACTTCTTCTTTATTTCTTTTAAAACACCTAAAATGGTCTACAAGTAGCATGCTGAGCACATAATAGGCCACGAATAAATACATATTGGTTAGGTAAATAAAGAAAATAACTAGAAAATTCCCATGTCATTTGGCAGAAAAACTACAGGCAAAAGACTCTTCCTAAAATATACTATCTAAAAGTGCATTTTCCCCATGAAAAAAAATGACTGTCTTCTAGCACAGCCAAACTTAGCTCTTAAAACAGGTGCAAAATCCAAAGACAGAATTGTTAAACGTACAACTGTTTAAATAAAAAGGCAAAAACAGATACACGAAATAATTGCTTTGTTTACCAGTACAACACAGAGGAAATCAGATCACATTCCAAAAGTAATTTGATAATTTTGTCAGTTGAGGAAAAATCAAAGAAAAAAAAGTTAAGCAATAAGGCTGTTGTCTTGGATTTACTGAAGGAAACTGTTGTAAAACCAACAAGAGAAAAACCTACATGACATACATGAATAACAGAAAAAAATTAGTGAAGGTAATTGTATCACTGCAGAAACATTATTTTTTCCTAATTCAAGCATATGAAAAATTAATATGACTATTAAAAACAATTATGACCTATCTTTGGAAAGAGAACATATTTGTATTTTCCCCAAAGCCTAACAGCTTGTTATTCCCTCTTTTGGAGCAGTATTATGTCTTGGAAACAGCATGAATTTCTGCAGCCAGAGAGACCTGCATTACCAGTTGAGTGACCTTAGGCAAGTTACTGAACCTCGAGGAAACCTACCAACCTCACAGGCTGTTGTGAGAATTAAATGACATTACATATCTGAAAGAGCCTGGGGTGGCGTCCAACCCATGCTAGTCAATGCATCTTAGCTTATTTCCATTCTGCTTAGCAGAGATAAAAAGAATAGGAGGCAGAACAAAACTAGAGTAGGAGGGAGGAACCAGGGATTATTATCGTAGCTCAGCAGCTAGGTAGATACTGTGACGGGAATAGTCAACTGTCTTCTAGTTTGTGTTTTTCTCTTCATTTTGGTAGTAGATACCCCTGAGTTTTAATGGGCACACAGGTAGCCAAATAGAGCTATATATCTTTGGGTTTCACAGGGTTTTTGTTTGATTTACAGTGCTTTGGGTAGATCAGACACCACCTTTCTACCATTCACCACTCACTTCTGCCCTAACATTCACAACTCCTTCTTGATACCAGTAGGCTCTTCTGTGTATGGCCATTTGTTCAGACAATCTCTAAGGAATCTTCCAACTTTCAGTGTTGCAGAAACACAGGGAGTAACATTCATTCCTCTAGTAGTCAATATGATAATGATTTAGTGGGTTTTTTCCTAAAATTTTAAGAGGAAGTTTTAAATAACCTAAGTTTTAAAATTCTGAGATCTCTTCGGCATGTTAAACCTATCATATTTTTATTTAGGAAATATATGGTGTATTAGTTTCCTGAGGCCACTGTAACAAATTACCACAATCTTCATAGCTTACAAAAACAGAAATTTATTTTTTTCACAGCCCCAGAGGCCAAAAGTCTAAAATCAAGGTGTCTGCAAGGCCTCACTCCCTTCTGAAGGCTCTAGGGGAGAATCACTCATTGCCTCTTCCATTTTCTAGTGGCTTCAAGCTTTATTTGGCTTGTGGCTGCATCACTGCAATCTCTGCCTCCATCTTCCCATGGCCTTCTCCTCTGAGTTTGTCTTCTCGTCTGTCTATAAAATCTACTTCTGTCTAACTCTTACAAGGACACGTACCATTGGATTTATGGCCCACCTAGATAATCCAGGATGATCTCATCTCCTGGTCCTTAATTAAATTACATCTGCAAAAACTATTCCCAAATAAGATCACATTCACAGGTTCTGGGGATTAGCACTTGGATATGTCTTCTGGGGAGCTGCTATTGAACTCACTACAGATGGCTACATCAACACACTCACTATAAAATATAGATAGTGTAGATATCTCACGCTATGAAAAGGAAATAGTCAAATATGAAATTTTTCAATTTTTTACAAAAATAGCATTTCAATCAAAAATGTGTTTTAGGATGTTTTACTATACCTTATGAAGCTACAAGTTTAAATAGCAATCTTTTTAATCTATCAATATCATCTATATTATCATGTAATTTTCATTATTGTTAACCATGTTTTAATTTGGGCATTCACTACTTCTTAAATAGATCACAATTATTGAAAAATAAACCCTGCGAATGACTCATTTTTTCTTGCTATTTGATTAAACTAGTAATACATATATACACAATCTTAAAATTCAATACAAAAATATAGAGGAAAGAAATATTCACCTTCAACACTCCTTGCCTAATTCTTCTTTTCTTAAACAAATAACAGTTTAAAATTCTCTTCAGAAGTTTTTGCGCATATGTAAAGGGTAGTTACTTGCTTTTTATGTTTATAATAAATGGGATCATGCTATACATATTGCTCAGTGAATTGCATTTTCCTTTTATCAACGTCTTGAAGATATCTCTCTTTCTAGATAGTCATCGACACCATTATTTTTGTACCACATAATATTTGATAGAAGGAATATACCATAATCTATTGATGGACATTTAAGTTGCTTTCAAATTCGTTTGTTACAAAAATGTTGCAAAGGTCATATATCTTTAAGAATGTACAAGGATTTCTATAGGATAGATTCTTAGAAGTGAAATTGTTTGGTCAAAGGTTATATGCATTTCCAATTTGGTTGAGCCTGCTAATTTATTCTCCAAAAAATGCTCTATGAACTGGCTAATTAATGCCAAAGAATAATTCTTACCTGGAGAATCAACCAGCTATGTTCTTCTGTGATAGCTTGACAGACCACATTGTCAAGAAGACATACATGTATTTGTATACATGTACATGTATGTGTGTTAAGTTTATATGTACATAAGTATATATGTATGGATCAAACATATGAAATGTGTGTGTGTATGTATTCTATCCAGGTATATGGAAGGCCACTCACTCAGCATTAGTTAGATAAATTGAAGAAAAAGCTACTTATGCCTATATCCTCCTTAAACCACCCATATGAGATGAGCATCAGACATTCAAATGGAAAAGAGACCCACTTTTTGGGTGTAGTGAACAAAAAGGTAAAAAGAAATATAGTAGCATCTGTCTTGCTTTCTGACCCAGTGCCACAGTCCCAGGACAGAACATTCTCCTAGACCAGGAATTCTCCCTAAGAATGGATGTGGCTCCAAAATATCTAATTGATGCATGCTAAGTCAATGTAGGAGCTCAACCCAACAGCGGCATCAGAACTCACTGTGGGTTTTTTTTGATGAGGAAGATTGACCCTGAGCTAACATCTGTTGCCAATCTTCCCCCTTTTGCTTGAGGAAGATTGTCTCTGAGCCAACATCTGTGCCAGTTTTCCTCTACGTTGTACATGGGATGCCGCCACAGCATGGCTTGATGAGTGGTGCGTAGGACTGTGCTCAGAATCCGAACCCGTGAACCGCAGGCCACTGAAGTGGAGTGTATGAACTTAACCACTATGCCACCTGGCCAGCCCCTCGCTGTGCTTTTTTCTCAAAAGTTCTATCAAGAAAAAACTTGCTAAAAGCTATAGGTAACTTGAATTCCAAAGTGATCTGATTAAAATAAACAAAGCACCACAAATTATGTATTTAGATGCTTTTCAGCTAAACTAGGAGTGGAAGAATATCTTTTCATCAGACTCAGGGTTGAACTGGAGTGAGAGGAGTATAAAAAAGCTTACTGAGGTGCCACAATAGCTGTTACTCCTGCCTTCAGCACTCTGCATAATTATAACAAGATAGTAATAAAAATTATTCCAAAGCACTTGAACAATTACCTGCTCTTAAAACAGGTTGAAAACTAAGGATGCACATATTTTGAAGATAGTAGATCTTCTGGCTCTTTAACATGCAGCAGGAAACTGTTTCTAAGTTAGATGAGCACATAAAATTACCTATCAATGCATTACAGAAAATTTACAGACTCAGAGAATTTATTGTGTTCATTAAGCATAGAATTTCCTTCTATTAAGCTTTTCCCTATTCGGGGACTAAGATATCCTTCATCCAACCTCACTGAAGTACGTACATACTCACTTTCTACCTTTTAAACACCCTCACAGACATCCTCATCATATATTTGGCAAAATAGGGTGTCAAATAATAAAAACATGATGGGTTGCATTTCAAGGAACTGCTCTCTGATACGGTAGGTTGTTGCAGCATTTGTTTTATTTATAGCAAAGACAGCAGAAATGTTAGTCAATTTAGATGTACAAAGTGGGCTGCACTAAAGATTAGAAAACATTGGGGATTAGAGACACCATTCAAGGAGGCTATACTTAGGCAGCATGACATATTTCAGGACAAAAGGATTTTGTACTGGGGATGATTCTATTCTGCCAACAAATAAATAGAGCAAATGATTACTTTTGTGTTTTTTATGTGTTGTTCTTTGAATAGCCTTTTCACCATTCAGAGATCAAAACAATTTCTCACATCATATTTCGAATTCTGTGTAGATTACATCATGTTCACCACCCGAACACTAATTATAGTGCATCCCCTGACATGTGAGCCTAATCACCCCTTTTGCTCTCCCTCCTCCCCTTTCCCCTATGGTAACCACCAATCCAATCTCCAAGGCTATGTGTTTTTTTTGTCGTTGTTTTTATCTTCTACTTATGATTGAGATCATATGGTATTTGACTTTCTCCCTCTGATTTATTTCACTCAGCATAATACCCTCAAGGTCCATCCATGTTGTCACAAATGGCCGGATTTCGTCATTTCTTATGGCTGAGTAGTAGTCCATTGTGTATAAATACCATATCTTCTTTATCCATTTGTCCCTTGACGGGCACCTAGGTTGTTTCCATGTCTTGGCTATTGTGTATAATGCTGCAATGAACATAGGGGTGTGGTTTCTTTTTAATCAATGATCTAATATCTTTTTCTCTGCTGATTTTCACTTTTTTATTGAGATATAATTAACATTCAATAAAATCCACAAACTTTAAATGTTCAGTTTGATGAGTATTGACAATTACATCACCCGTGTAACCACCATTCAAAACACGTCTAGAACAAATATTCCCTTGCACTCCTTTCTAGTCAATTCTCTCCCCACCCCCACAATTAATATGGAATGTCAATCACCATAGATATATATGAAATCCTATAGTATGTATTCTTCTGTGTATAGCTTCTTTTATCTAATAGAAAAGTTGATATTCATCCATATTTTTCTGTATATCAGTAGTTTTTCCTTTTATAACTAAATAGTATTCAATCGCATGGAAATACTACAATGTGCCTATCAATTCTCCTGTTGTTAGATAATTGGGTTGTTCCTAGTATATGCCTTTTATAAATATGGCTGCTAAACATTCTTCTACAAGTCATGGTAAATACCTATGAGTAATATTTCTGGGTCAAAGGGGAGGTGTATGTTTAACTTTATAAGAAACTGCCAAACAGTTTTTGTAAGCAATTTTATCACTTTATATTCCTATAACCAATGTATGAGAGTTCTGTTACTCCATATCCTCACCAAAATGTAATGTTTTCAGTCTTTTTTATTTTGACCATTCAAGGGAATGGTGAGTAACATCACATTTTTGTTTTAGTTTGTATAGTCTGATAACTAATGACATTGAGCACTTTTTTAACGTACTTCTTTGGTGAAGTATCTGCTCAACTTTATTGCACATATTTCAATTTGGTTATTTGTGTTTTTAGAGCTTATTGGTAGGAATTCTTTGTCTATTCTGTATACAAGGGCTTTATCAAATACTCTATAAATTTTATTTTCCAGTTTTTGGTTTATTTATTCACTTTTAATGGAGTCTTTTGATAAAGTAAAATTTTTCAATTTTACCTAAGTTCAATAATCAGCTTATTTTTTATGGTTTATGCTTTTTGTGTCCTGTGCAGGAAATCTTTGCCTAACCAGAAAATGTATTTGCCTACCAGAAAAAGTATTTTTCTAATTTCTTCTAGAACTGTGAGTCTGGTTTTACATTTAAATCTATGATCCATCTGGAATTAATTTTTGTATATGGCATGAGATCAGTCAAGATACATTTTCTTCCATATAAATACCAAATTATTCCAGCAACATTTCTTGAAAAGATTTTCCCCAAAGAATTGCTTTGGCACTCTTATCAAAAAGCAGTTGACTGAATATGTATGGGTCTCTTTCTAAACTGCATTCTGTTCCATTATTCTGTTTGTCTATGCTTATCCCAAACACCACACTGCCTTGATTACTGTAAATTTATACTAAATTTTGAAACCAGGTAGTTTAAGTCCTCCAAATTTCTTCTTTCTTAAGATAGTTTTAGCTATTCTACTTGCTTTGATTTCTATGTATACTTTAGAACCATCTTGTCTAAATCTTTAGAATAGACTTTTGACACTTTGATAAAGATTGCATTGAACATACATATCAATTTAGGAAGTATAGACATCAACAATATTTCATTTTCCAATCCAGGAATGTGCTCTCTCTCTCCATTTATTTAGGTCTTATTTAATTCCTCTCAGTAATATTTTGTGGTTTTCAGCGTGGAGATCTTAGATATCTTTCATTAGATTTATCCTTTCTTATCTGAGTGTTTTTATGTTACTGTACAGTTTTAAATGTTATTGTTCAATTGGTGGTAAACAGAAACTTCTCTATGGCCAGGGTTCCTTGTGGTTTTAACCTATTACAAGAGCCCGTATACAGCTATTAAACATGTATCAAGAGTTTGGATGGCTTTCCCCTGTTCTATCTGTGGTGAACATTTCCTCCAGTGCTTAGAGCACTGGTAAGTCTCTCTTATCCTCTAAAGAGCTCCTTACTCTCTGATGTTTCGTTTGTTTTGATAGCTTTGTGTGCTCAGCTTTATGATAGTTTTTTTACTGTGATTTTTATAGCTTATCTGGCTTGTTTTGGTTGTTAATTTGAAACTGATGGTCTCTTGTGGCTTTTTACATCCAAATTAGAAATCAATCAGTGATTTTTGTTAATAGTTGTATGACAACTTTCCTTTTCACTGTGTCTGAAACAGCATAATGGAAATGTATCAAATAGCACCCAGGCGTCCAAACAATCACAGTGAAAACTAAGGTTTACTCAGTGCTTGCTACGTGCTAGGACTTAGATTTACAGACATCAACTCATTCAAACCTTAGAATAACCCTATTAAGTAGGTATGATTATCATTATTCCCATCTTACAGATGAGTAAACTAAAATACAGTGTGCTTAAGTCATTTGTCTAATGACACACTGTTGTTCAATGGTAGAGCTGGATATGAACACAAGTAGTTTAGACTTCAAGCCTACATCCTCACCTTCTTGCTCACAATACCTCCCTACCAAATTTGAGCATTCCTACCTTTACCCTGATCTCCCAAATATAATAGTGATCTGGGCTTTTAACTATAGATGCTCATTTCTTCTTAGAGTTGCACCATATCTGCATTTTTCCTCTGAATAATCTCTTCTATTCACATGGCATTTTGATATAATAAAGATACACTTCATTAAGTGCTCGCATGAAAGATACTGTGTTAGTCATTTTGCATATATTATTTACAAACCTCATGAAAATTCTGATAGATAGATGGCATCACCCCATTCTACTTCAGGGGGAACTGAGGTTCAAAGAACGCAATTTTCTTACTTTACACAGAAACTAGAGAATGAGTGAGATTGGCATCTGACCTGTCTTGAATCCAAAGCCCATGATGCAACCTCTCATGAATGATTAGCTAGGTCTTATCTTAAAGTTTTACACTCCCCTTTCCTCATCTTTACTTAGATCCTTTAACTGGATATTTATTTAAATGCTACTCCTCTGTATAACACTTCACTTTTTCTTGCTGATAGTCTAAGTCCATTTGTTTGAAGTTAAGGGCTCTGTTAATGTCTACCAGAGTCTCTTTTGAAGGGTGTTTTAAAAATTGAAATTTAGATAAATAATATCCTAAGGAAACAATCATTAATGGAAAAGAATGAAATTAGTCAACCAAGCAGCTTTTCAGCTGTGTGCAGTAGATTGAGGCCTGGGGCTGTGCTCCGGACTGGGCCTGGTTCTCAGCTCCTGGAGTTGGGAGAAATAATGTAGAATCACTCTGCTGATGCTCAAAAAGGTCAGGAGCTGCTTAGGGTCCCATATCACCACTACTGCCATTCCTTTCCAAGCAACTCCTCAGACTGATTTCACCCACTTCAAAAATACCTTTGTGTTCATTTCAACTTGGATTCAGCAGAAGGAAAGGAGACCAAGACGACCCCAAACTCCTCAAAGCTAACTCTGGGATTCATATCCCACCACCATTATTGTCCAGAAAATTTATCCAATTTTGGCTTCATAAATCATAACTGATGCATAATTTCTATAGTTGTTTCTTGAATCATTTAGAAGAAAAAAGAAAAATTCCATAATAAGAGCTTGCAATCAGAAGGACTGTCACTTGATCTGCTAATACTCAAATTATGGTAGGCTTTATGCAAAGAATCTATAATCCATAATTTTTGGCCTATTTCTGAAATGTAATGGCACATTCATTAAGACTTAATTCAAAAGACTTAATACTTACCTTCACTCTCAGTACAGAAACTTCAGAGAAAAAAATTGTGCTACTGCCTTAGGACTGAATCTCATTTCAGACACATGTTCCTTACTACAGCTCATGTGTAATTATTTAAATGTCATGAAACCCTGCAAATGTGTTTGATAAAGTAACTGAAATTACTTTATGTAATTTAGTTTACTTTCCATGATGGAAATGTGTGCACATAAATGTCACTGCACTGTCAATGCAGTAAATGGCAGCTGAGTTGACTCTGAGGGTTTCTAGTCCGTGGGGATTTTACCTTCCAAATACAAAAGCTCCCTCTCCCAGCACATGCCTGGACTGTGGCACTGATCAGTGGGTCTTATTAATAAGAAATTTTCCCATTCAATCCTCTGACCACAGAGATGAGGCCAAGACTTTGAGACCAAGTTTTACTCTAATGTGATCCCTGAGAAACTTTCACAAATTAGACAAGGGTTCTTTAAAACCAAGACTGCAGGGGCAAAGAGTGCATGTTGGGGAACTGCTTTTTGCATACTCGGAGCAGATGCTACAATGACTTGTGGTGAGCAAGCATTAATGTACAGCAAAACTGACACAGGAAAAATGAGCTTGTACCTCACCCCAAATAATTTTCACAAAGTGTTCTATGCCTCAGGGCCTCACTTCATACTGTTTCCCTTCACACATTTCTCTACCTGTTTGTACGGGTGGAACTACAACCTGCCCTCTGCCTTCTTACTAAGCACAGCAGTACAGAGAGCCTCCGGCTGACCTGAGAGAAAGCTGATTTTGTCTTTGTCATTTGTAAAGCAGAAGGCATACTTGTCATTTAACAAGGGATATGCTTTCAAATGAGCGTATTAAATGTAGTTGGATAAAACAGCAGGAGTGAAGGAAGACTAAATCCTTGACTATGTACTTATATTAAAATACTCAGTTTGATGTGAAATACAATAATGTACAGTTGATCCGGGCAAATATTTTTCTCAGACTGGTTAGGCAACAGTGATGACAGAACATTCCAGCAAAATTAAAAAAGTAAGGTGTGGCCTCTTCCCATGGCGTTTCTATTTCAGAATTACTGGCAGTTGAAAAATTGATTTATTATCTTTAGTTACTTTATTATGTGTTTAGGTTTGAAGACAAATGAATCAAATACCTAATTTAATGTAGAGTCATTGAGTTCTTCTGGTTACTTATTTTCATCTATAGAATTGACTTTGGTATGTATTACTTATCAAAAGGTGTCTTCTCAGCAGATTGACACCTAAACCACTAGGAAAAAAATTTTTAAGTGAAAAAGCATATATGCTTCTGCATAAAAACTTGCATTTTATGAAAACTACAAATGACTTACAGATAGCAAGAAATCATGCTGACTTTTGCTGTCTTGATTTTAATAAAACCTACACTGCACAAAAACAGAGAAGTATTTTACTGTCGTGACAAAAGTTCCCTTAAATGCCATGATTTATAACATATATTAGCACCACTCACAATTTCCTTGGTAACCACTTTTCTTCTAAAATATTCACATGTGAAGAAATGGACAGAGCTTCTGTTTGGACTGCAGAAACTGCGGAAATTCAACCTTCAAAACAATGCAGCCATGGGCTGGACTTTCAGCAGTTCCACCTCAACAAGAGGGCACCAGGCCCAAGCCAGTGTGTTGGCAGTTTGCTGTGGCCCTCCGCCAGGTACATCCCTCTACACAGATCAGGGCTCTGCAAGGCCAAGGCTCTGGGGACTTGGGACCCGGGAATTAGCTACCTAAACAGCCTTAACATGCTTCCAGGGCTTGCACAGTCCACTTACCTGTTGCCTCCTCCAGAAGGTGAGCTAAGCCACCATTGCAAAGTGGAAAGATGCCCAAAAAGACGTGTGTTCAAGGAGCCACCTATAGGTGAAGCTTGCCTATGGGGACAAGAGTATGCACACATGTATACACAAGGCACCAAGCACCTTGCAATGCAGGACAGACCTTGGTGGGATGAGTAAGAAGCCACAGGCCATGCGTCTGAATCTCTCTTGGAAGCTCCAAGTATTCCAAGAACTTAAAATTCTAACCCATCTTCTAGTTCATTATAGAGGCATGTTCATCAAGGTAGGAAGATAGCACATATTTTATAATAATTTTGTTAGCTTGATTCATAACTTTTAAATCTTTAGATACATGGTATGTAACTCTGTTTGTAGTTGTACCTCCAGCCCAGCAAAAGCTAGGACTGGGACCAGGCTTGTCTTTTAAGGAAGACCAGAATATACCTGAGCATGACTAGCACTTTTTCACTTCACTGCAGCAAGATTTGATCATAGACTCTAAAAGAATAAATGGAACTAACTGCCTACACATAATACATCATAAGAGTTACAATATGTATGCAAAGGATAAACACGCTGCATACATATATTATCAGATAAAGCACAGCAAAGAACATAAATGTATTATTCATGACATGAAATGCAATGATTAATATCACCAAAGCTACATTGCTTCCTATCCGTGGACACAAAATGATTAATTTTTTTAAATGTGCGGAGTGTGACTTCACAAGCTTTACTAAATAAATTGTCAGTACTTCAACAGAAGACATGCAGAAAAACAGCAGACTAAAAAATTAACAAAATTGTTTTCTCAATGTCAAAAATAAATATATTTAGGATTATATTTTTCTTCTCATGTATTAAAAATGTTATAAAGTCAAAAGATATCTAAAAAATAAAGAATACGTGGATATAACTCCAGAAAGTACATCAAAATAGAGGGAGTTTATTATTTTAAGTCTCTGTCACAATACTCTTCTCTTCAAAATGCTCAAGAGCCTTCTTCATGGCGGAGTGGGTCAAATGGACTGTGGTGGGTGATTAATGAAGGCAAAGACTATTTGGATTAATGCGTAGAATGTGTTACAGACCTGACTCTTCATTTTTAAGTACATCTGTACCAGATTTTCAGTCTATAAGACACTTTAATTCAAAGGATTGAGAAATCTAATGTTGATGAAAATTAAACATTTTTTTTAGCTGGTACCCAAAGCATTATACCCAAATAGCCCACTAAAGTAACATGAAAATGATACTTGGAAAATAGAATACTTGATGACTCAAAAAAGTCATTAAGGATTGTGCTGAGCCTAAAGTTTATGTTGATGAAGAGCAACTTGGCTACCAACTGAAAAAAAATGCAGCATTCTGTGCATATTCTCTGCTCTTTTTAAAGGATTCATAGAATCAAAGATAATACGAACTCCCCTTCTATAATATGAAGACCCTGCTCACTATTCAGTGGTTTATTATTCATATTTATTTAACAAATATTATACAGTACATACTATATGCCAGGAGCCCTTTAGGCATCTTATAAATATTAACTCAATCAATAATCATAACAATGCTCTGAGGTGGGTACTATGATGATCTCTATTTGACAAGTGAGGAAACAGAGGAAGAGAGGTTAAGTGACTTGGCCAATGTCACAAAGCTACAACTGCGCAGCTGGAATTCAAACCAAGGCCAACTGCTCCAGAATCTATATTCTTTAACTTCTATGCTATACTGTCAATTTTTTGCACTACTCAGAATTTTATTAATGCAAGGGAAAGAAATAAACTTAACTAATTCAAGCAAAACCCAGCAGTAACTTAAAAACAACAAAAAAAGAATAAGTAGGGAATCTATTGGCATTTGTAACCATGAAGTCCATGGACTATTGGGTAGATCTGGTAGGTGTCAAACAACACCCATGGAGTGACTACTCCACTCTCTTTCAGTGGGTGGCAAAGATAGCCCCAGAAATTCAATAACTAATGGATTTCCATACCTGCAACCTCACACAAGGAGTGCCCCCCTTCTTCCATAATTTGAAAGAAGTTCTATGGAAGGCTGTCCGCTTGGGCCATGTGTCCATCTCTGAATGAAATAGTGTAGCTCGCAAGGAGAGCAGAATACAATGCTCTGGTTGGCTAGACCTGAGGCATGTATCCAAGCTGTGGTTGCTGGGAGTCAGTGACCTTCACCTGAATCATGTGGAGTTTCTCCAATGAAAGAGATTATGTTACAAGAATGGGAAGAATGTTGAGCAGGAAGAAACCATGTACAATATGAATGGAGGCTTCTTTCATTAGGAAGATTTCAGCAGATATAAAAGTCATACAAACTATTTTAAATTATTCTATTATTAAAATAATACTCTAGTATTAAAAATATCATATCACAATACAACAGAATGTATAGCTACAAATATTCTTTGAACACAATTTCAATGTTTTCAAATATATTTTACTCAAAACCCATATACCTATATTCTTTAATTTTTACTATGATCATATAACTACCATGAACAGAAGTTTAGATTTGCTTCTAACTGTTACCAACAGCCCCCGTTGGTACAATATCTATTGTCTGAAATTTCCAAAATTAATAATATTCATTAATGAAAATTGTAGTGGCTTTGCTTTGAATTTTTGAATCTTGTCTTTTCCTTGTATTTTTCTAAAATAATTGGTAATGTAAGGACATAATACTAAAATGTAGAATTTTACTGATATGTCCATACAAATTCTTTGCAGGTAAAGAAAAACCCAAGGCATAAGTGAAAATCATGATCAATATGCAGTAATGATTTTGCAAAGTCCATATCCATAACAAAAATTATTATTTAGTTGAACTTAATTCTTCCCTGTGATATATTTGATTATCTATATCAAACTACATAAGAAATAAGATTCTAAAATACGAGGGAGGGAGTAGGGGAGGGAAGAAATAAAGTAATATCCAACTGTAACCAGAGCAGGAGAATGGAAGTCCTATGGAAGGACATTTTACACAGTATTCTTCTCAGGATGCTTCCTTTAAATGCATCCATTGATTGGGAAGACAGCATCTACTAGAGTCAAATGAAGTCTCCAGAAATACAATGGAATAGGAAACAGTTTTAAATTACTGTAAGGGTAGTTTAGCATAGATCACAAAGAAGTCATTGAAAAGATAATCCCCTACACTAAAACTTTTTAAAGGAAGAACATTTTGGTGTACATACATTTCTCACTAGCAAAACAAGATCCCTTTTCTGACTCACTGTATAATTTGTTCTGATCTAAGTTGAGCCCTATGAGTTCCTTCAACGGTTTCAACATTAACTAGGGCACTGAGATTGTGTTAAATTAAGATGTACTTCTTTGCTAACGAAAACATTATTACTTAATCGTTTATAAGATAACGCATCATTTCTCTTTAGATTAATTTTTCTTCCTGAAGCAAATTTGAAATATATGACTACTTGTCTTCTGCATAAATATAGAATTTTTTAAAGACTCAGTGTATTTTTTAAAAAATAAATAAACGTACTTTCCTTTCCATATGTCATTCAAAAATGGCAAAAATATTTTGCTCAGATTCTGGAGGAAAAAAACAACCTCTGCTGAAACCCAAAAATGTCAAGAAGATATTACTTTCATTTTGCATGGAATTTCCTTTCCAAAATATAGTTTCAATATTTCTTAGGTATTCTCAACCCTCCTGAGACATGAGGAAGAGTGGGAGGAAGACAAATGCCATGGAGGGAGAAAAATCCAAAAGTAACGATATAGAACAAAAATCAAAAAGGCAAAGCATATTCCCACTTTATCAACAAATTCTTTTCCTGAGTATCTATTTTTCTTTTATAACTGGTCTAATTTTTTAGGACCATGTAGGAATATACAAAGAAACCAAGCAAAAGCTCAAGAAGCAGAAAACAATTGTTATCTACATAGTCTGTCAGTATAACCAACAGGAGATTCAAGTACCAAGAGAGCTATGTTTAAAGAGAATTATTCAGCAATTGTTTTCAGGATAGAGAAGACATGGGACGAACTAGACAGTAAAAGCAACTGGGAAGGGAAGGGCACTGGAACTCAATTTATTGAGAAAGTCCCATTCATGGCAAGCACTGTGCTTCATTCTTTTGTTATAGGACATAATTTACCTCAGTAGTGGTTATTCAATGGGTTTGCGGTTATGAGATATTCAAAAGTAGACAAAGAAAGAAAGTCACCAGCTTGAGGTGACTCTCTGCAAGAGATCTAGAGGAGTTAGGTATTAAGGAGAAAAGAGGAGAAAATTCTGACTAATTATTTTATGAACTGGATAAAGGAGGAAGAGCTGAATAAAATGATGCATAGATAGCAGCAAAATTCATATTGAGGGTGTCTTCTGAAAAAGATAATGCACTAGGAATCAATGGGTCTATTCCAATTCCCCAAACCAAAACCAATCATGATGACCAAAGAGATACAAGAATAACACTGAAAACAAGGGATGGTACCAAACGACAACACAGGAATGTCTGCAAAATATAATACAGACCGAATTTAAAAATATGGGCCAATAAACAACTCCTTTATTCCTTTTCACAAGAAATCAGAGAAGTGCTGTCAGAAGTAAACAAAGAAAATTTTGTCAAACTGCTTTAATTTAAAGCAGTAAAGACAGAGGAATTGTGCCCCCCTGGGAAGCTGGCAATGCACCTGACTTCCCTTCCTCACAGCACTCTAAGGACCTGAAGGAGGAATTACAATGAAGGCATTCATCCCCATCCCCAGAGGGATGAGAAAGGCAGCATTCCCTCACCTGAGCAAGTTGAAAATCAAATAAAAGGTTTAGATAGAGCCAAACTTTTCAGAATTGAAGACAGACTGAAGAGAAAACAAAATAAGGAAAATTGGCCTTCAGTTTAGTAGTTTCAACAGATATTAAGAATAAACTTTATAGAAACAAAGTCACTACAAACGCTGATATCCCCACACTTCTTCAGGCTAGTCAATAACTTAACATAGCCTAGTTAATAACTAACATTTACCTATAAAATCTAGCATTTCAATTAAATTTTGAAGGGCACAATTGTAAGACCTTGGTAAACAAAGTGGAAAATCCATCTCTGCTATTTTGGAACAAATGGCAGATCTACTTAGAGTTGCCCTACAAAGTGAATCCTGTAAAAACTCACAAAAATGTAACTAAATATCACATGCAAAGTACAAATATAAAAGTATGCTTTGGAAGCTGTACTAAACACAGCAAAAGAAAACTTGAAACAAAAGCTGCTTTGCTCTCTCAAGGAAATTAAATAAAATAGACAATGAGTGATAAGCAAATATACTTACACAGCATTAAGCTGAAAAAATATTTTTTAATCTCCAAAAAGTTTTAAATGATATTAGAAGCTATATAATCTTAGAAACTATTGAGAAGAAAAGTAGAATCAACAATGTTGAAAATTAAATTAGTGCTTTGGATAAGATGCTTTAAAAATCACCCAGAATATAGTGTAAGGAAAAAATGAGAGACATTGAGAATAGACAGCAGAAATCCAACATTTAGGCATAAGATTTCTTGCAGAAGAAAACAAAACAGATGGAATGGGAATAATAACCAAAAGTGTATTAAAAGAATACATTTATGAGCAAATCTACAGCTAAAAAATATTTACCCTGCACTAGGTAAAATTGTTAAATGAGAACTGTTATCTCAATTCAACCTGGTTATTCAATTTTGAGGACAAAGAAGAAAATTTGCCAGCATCCAGGGAGAAGAAACATTCCACCTACAAAAAAAAGGAAAAGCAATATGATCACATAGTTTTTTTTATCCTTGACTGTATCAAATGCTATATAACTTCTACTAATATTTGCAAAAACTAAAAAGAAAAGGTTCTGACTTATGAAATCTATAGTCTGATAAGCTTTCATTCTGGAAAATAGGCAAAGGAACAAAATTTTTCAGATTCACATTACATCAGATTCATTTCACATCAGATATGATGTGAAAAGTACATCATTTATGTGCCATTGCAGGGAGAAAAAGCTATTTGAACATATACACCAGTATATTAAGAAATGAATCAAAACAGCCCATAAATGAGGAATTTGGTAATGGGCATTAAATATACACACATATACATATATGTATATGCATGTGCATGTAGACGTGTGTGCACATGTGCAAATACGTGTATAATTGAGTGTGTGCACATATATGTGTATAATTGAATGTGTGTATGCATGCATATATCTACCCATATATATGGAGAAACAGTAATTATGGAAAATGTTACAAAATATAAATTAAACAAGAGGGATTGAAGAAATTGGAAATTTGCTTCCAATTTATAGACTTCATCTTATAGAGGAGAAGTTGGTAGTTATTGAAGTTGATATCTTGATTAATACAGTATCTAGAAAGCTTTTTAAAGTCTTAAAATTGATCTCAAGCAATGTGGAAGTCTTCCGAATTACAAGGGGAAAAATATCAAAGAAACTCCAGCTATAGAAGAAAACAAAGCAAATAGAAAAAGAGCATAAAAAGAGGTTGCAATAGCAGTCAGAGACAAATTCATATTTAAGGTAAAAGCTTCAAAGGAACAAAGAATGTTACTTTTATGGATAAAAGGGCAATGTTCAGAGGCTATAACCATCATCAAATTTTATGCATCTAATAAAGCATAAAACAAAGCAAAAAAAGGGTTGGAAATGAAAGTTGACATTAACAGAAACATACTAATGCAGTCAGAGCTCCCTTAACTGACTTTGTAGATTAACTGACAATTTCTATTCCTCTGCAAAATACGTTGCCATACCCCTAGCAGTCTAACACTAACCACTAATAGATTGTTCCCACTGTATGCTCTTCCCTTCTACTCCACAAACTGAGTTGTATGCTACCAAGGGTCAGTCATAGTCATTCCCAAATATGCTTACATCTGTTGTACTATCAAATGTTGTACCATTTAATAGCACGTATTAAACAGGATATGTGAAAATACAGTTTATACTTAATTAAAACTAAATTAAATGGTTTGTAAGGCCTCAGTCAATGCGGCTCTCTAAAAAGTCATGTCAAATTAGGTGTGGGGACACAAATGTAAGTAATTGGGAGATCAGATATTAACTATAAAAACCTAGTCATATTATCCCACACTCAGATCTCTTTCAAAAGGTCTCTTAAGCTCTCTCTCCATTTTAAAAATCCACCATTAAAACTGATAGGCTTTATATAATGGGTGCAGTTTAAGCCAGACAAATAATAGAACTTCAATTTAGGGTCCATACTCTAAGAAAGACCTCAGCCTTGCATCAAAAGATTAGGAAATAAATGTATATCCGTGTTTTAAGCCAAAATAAAAGGTTTTCCATGTGTATACATTATTTTTCTTTATTTTGTGCCTTAAAACACATTTTGGATTAATTGATTCACTCCAGTCTTGATCGTGTTAGAGATTTTTCACTGTTGTGAAATATTTGAATACTCCTTTCTCAGTACTGACAGATTAAGTGGTTAAAAACAAGATGATGCTATGGAGATCGTGACTAATAATTAATAAATTTGGTTTTAGAGATTTAGGCCTAGACCTATTCCCTACAAAAAGATAATCTTCCTTTAAATGCACCTTAAACATTTACAAAAACTGACTACATGTTAGACCAATTATGAAAACACGAATTTTTTAAATTAATATTAGAGTCTACATTCATTGACTATGGTGCAGTGAACCTAAAACTAGTGCATATCTTGTGTGTTTGAGGACATGAAGGGTTCAGTACGACTGAGCAGGATGGACTTGTAGGCCATTATAAGGACTTTGACTCCTTATAAACCCTCCTGGAGGGTTTGAACAGAGGAGTGACATAATCCATATTTTTATTTTTTTTAATTTGCATAGTACAAAATATATTTTGTATAGATTTTAACAAATTCAAAGAGTCATGTGTCCAACACTCCAGTTGCATACAGAATAGTGATCTGTGTGTTTTAACAGTCTCAATCTGGCAGCTTCGCTAAAAATTGGAGGATGGAGTCAAGGACATAAATAGGGGAAACAGTTAGGAGGCTGTTGCAAAAATAAGAGGTGATATGTGGCTTGGACCACAATGGTGGCAGTGGAGGTGATTTAAATTGTCTATATTTGATACGTAATTTTTAAAGTTGAGCCTGCTTGATATCCTGCCAGATGGGATGTGCACTGAAAGAGAAAGAGAGGAGTCAAGGATGAGCCTAAGTTACTTTAAAGAAGCAAATAAAAGGGTGATGTTGATTTTGAGATAGGGACGATAGGAGGAGGAGTACAAGTTGAGATACGTTAATTTTGAAATGTCTATAAGACATCCAAATAATAATTTAGTATTTGAATGTATGATTACGAAGTAAAGAACAAAGTCTTGGCCCAATATATAAACTTGAGAGTTGTCAGAATATAGATGGCATTTAAAGCCATGAGGTAGGATCATATCACCAAAGAACTATATGTAGATGGAAAAGAGGTTAAACGACTTAGCCCTGGAGGTTGGAGAGGTTAAGAAGAACCAGCAAAGGAGACTCAAAAGGAGCAGCCACTGAGGTATGGGGTAAAAAAAAGTATGAAATATCATGGGATACAAGGAAGAGAACGTTCCAAGGATGAAGGAGTAATCTACTATTTCAAATCCTGTAGATAGTTCAGAGAAGATAAATATTGAGAAATTCTATTGGATTTAGCAACTTGAAGATCATTGATGACCTCCACAAACACTCTTAAAACAGTTCTGGGTATAAAATCGGATTGGATTAGGCTCAGTCCAAAAGAGAAAAGAAGAATTGGAATCACTGCACAGAGCCAAAACTTTTTAGGAGCTTTGTTATAAATGAACAGAAAGAAACAGGAGTAGCTGGAAAAAGTTGAGGCAGTTTGATTTGTTTTGTTAAGAGAAATCAATATGCGCTCACAGAAAAGTTCAATGGAGAGAAAGAATTGATGATGCAAGAAGAGAAAAGAGAATTGCTAGAGTGAAATTCTTAAGAAGATAGGGAATGAGACCTTGTGTACAAGTTGAGAGGTTTCCTCTGCTGGGAACTTAGTTTATTCAGATAAAGGACTTAAGGCAGAACACATGAGCATTGATATATGTAGGTAGAGACATGAGAATGGGTAAACTAAGGCAAATTCTCTGCTCATTGCTTTCATTTTATGATCAGCAGCAGAGAAGGAGGATGAGGGAAAAGGTGATGGAAGTTTTAGAGGAAAGAAAATGATCTGAAAAATTATCAAAGGACTGGGAGTGAATATCCAAGGGAAATGTAATATGGTTGTTGGGCATCATTAGAACCCACTTGAGGTTAGTTGCCATAAATGTAAAAAGAGACCAGTCAGCAGGATGGCAAGCTTTTCTCCAGCCACATTCAACCTTCCATGCATGGGCACAGGTTAGGCAAGCAGTTGGATTTAACTACAGTCGTGATTCTGCCAGACAGTGTAATGAAACGAGAGACACAAGGGAGCTGTGGTTTTATAGCAAAGGAACAATTATAATGATAAAACACGGAATTTTCACTGAATAAGAAAGGGTGTGAGGATATGTGCTGAGTTAAGGACATGGAAAAGGTAGTAGGTCAGCTAATTTCAAGTCCCTGAGTGTAAAACGATCATTGGAGTTGGAGTTGGACTATTGAAGGGAGTCAGCTGGAAAGATAGGAAGGGGTCAGAGAATGGGAAACTAGAAATTGAAATGATAGAAGGGATATAGTTAAGAATAATGACAAAATCTAGGTTATAAACAGGCTTGAGTGGCAGAAATGGGACTAATAGCATTTGAATATAAAAGGCCAACGATATTAGAGGCTAGGATATTGGATGGATGATCTTGTAGATGTTGACATCACCAGAAATTATGACAGTAGTAGTGTTGGAGGAAGAAACTGATGTGGGAGCTAAGTTTTTCAGGAAATGAGGAGAAATGAAATATAGACAGTAGGTGACTTCAGAAAAGAAGAAATAGGGGCCAGCATGGTGGCTTAGTGGTTAAGTTCAGGCACTCTGCTTCGGTGGCCCAGGGTTCGCAGGTTAAGATCCTGGGTGTGGACCCACACATCACTCATCAAGCCATGCTGTGGTGGCTGGCATCCCACATAGAAAATAGAGGAAGTTTGGTACAGATGTTAGCTCAGTGACAATCTTCCTCAAGCAAAAAAAAAAAAAGAAGATTGGCAACAGATGTTAGTCAGGGCCAATCTTCCTCACCATAAAAAATAAGAAATAACGTGCGGTAGATTGCGTTCAACAGATGCAAAACTTAAGGTTCTTTATTTTTAGTTAGGAGGGAAAGAAAATAACCTATATTCACCAGAAGGAGGTAAGAAAAGTCTTATTCCTCCTCCATTTTGAGTAGCTTAGGAGGGCTTTTCTCCTGCTTTTGCTTTGGCACTTAGGGAGGAGACCAGCCAACCTAGGGAAGCTCTTTGATCAATGATTGTGTGGCAGAGCTAAGCAGGGAAACGGCCTGAGTTTAGTTCTCCAGCTTGGCTATAATAGCGTGGGAAGAATCCAGAAGTTCTAAGGAGGGCTGTGGAAAGCAATTGATAGGATGTCTGGTAATTGATAGGATGAAAAGCAGAGGATTGACACCTATATCTGAGGGCTGCAGACCATGCAGGCTGGAGATCAAAAGGGACTCACAGCCAGACCTCAGTGGCAGCCACAGTACTTGGAAGAGCTGAGGTGGGGTCAGGATAGCAGATAGGACCATAGGTCCTGTCCAAGTTCAGAAAGGACAGACCCCACATTCTTCAGCCTCAAACTTCAACAGAGGATGCCAACAAATCAAGCTATGACAGGCTGATAAGGGACATCATTGCTGCAGAATCCAATAAAGATCCAGAGAGGAGCACAAGCACACACAGAGAGCTGCACCCCTTTCTCTGAAGCTAAGGAAGACGGTGAATTGCTTTGTACAATCAGGCTCCATCTTGGGGAAAAATATGAAAAGGAAGTCAAATTCTGAAAAACTGAACATATATCCCTGAAGGGGACTATTTTAACCCAGTCAGTAAATTGTGATAAAGATCAGATGATTTATAAAAATGAACAAGCTGTTTCTTTATATATCTGAATGTTGAGAACTTTGTAACACATAAAGTTCTTAAACAAAAATAAAGTAAAGATCTTTATAGACAGCTATAGATTCTTTTATAGATAGATGAGTCCAAATTAGTTTCAACCCAGCTATGAAATCAGTCTCAAATCTTGAATTAAAAACTGAGTTCTGACATTGCGGTCTGTTTTGAAGAGAATTTAGGTCGGTGGTATGAACAGATTAAACCACACTGTGGTAAGTAATGAGTGTCAAACATGAAATGATCACGACATAGCTGAGAAAAGTTGGAAGATCAAATGGTAGAACATCACAATGCCACAATTCTAGGTCAGTGGCAGGAGGCCACCTCTTCCTTCAGGGAATTGGATCCTATGTGGGCCAAGGGTCCAGGCTCTCACAGATTCAGTGACCAAAAATGTGCCACGGCCAGGGGTGGTGACAGAGAAGGCCCCTTGTCCTCTACGCCAGTGCATCCAGCAAGCCCCGTTCCCCTGACAGAGAGTGCTTAACACACAGGTTGACAGAACAAATAGGTAATCCTTTTTTCACTACTGGCCTTTTACAACTCCAGAATTTAAGCTTTTAATGTAGCAAAGAAAACCATATTTATACATGAAAAGAACAGAAATAAAGCATTGAAAAAATCTTTATGAGACTTCTATAGAATAAAATGACAAATTGATAAGAACAATCTCAATTAAACCTTGTTGAAATTAATAAATGTTCTTACCCAGTTTCCCATTGACTTGGTTAATATGACTAATGATCCTATTAATAATAATAGCTAATATCTATGAGTGCTTAGCATTTTCCAGGCACTAGGCTACAAGATTTACAGGTATTATCTCCTTCAATTCTTACAACAATCCTATGAGAAAGCTGTTGTCTTTATCTTCGTAGATAACACTGAGGTTTAGAGAGGTTAAGTAATTTGTAAATACACACTAAATAAGTTATGAAACAGCAATTTAGGCCCAAGAATCTTCATTTCAGGCTCCTTTATCAGGGCTCAACTTCTTCACTGGTAAACAATAATATGTTTCATATGATTAGCATTTATATAAGACTTTAAGTTTATGGAAGGTGTTTTACATACCTCACCTCATATGCCTTAAAACAACCCTGTGAAGTAGGGACTAGTATTATCTTCATTTTTTAGGGGAGAAAACTCAGATTAAGAGAAGTGCTGAGCCCAAGCTCATCTCCAGAAATAGAGAGATGGAGGATAAAGTTTGGAAGAGAATTTAAGTTGATCGTTCACAGTTCCCACTCACTCATGTTTTATTGAAGATTTATGCATAATTTTACAGAACACCAAATAACATATAAGTGAATCTAGTAACAAAAATGCACGTTTCTCTTCAAATGAATAAGTAAATACCTGAATATATGCTGTATTTACATTAGATATTGATGGAGGTGTGACTTCCCATAAACCTATCGTCTTCCCCAGCTACCATTGCCAAACTTGGCTAGTCTCTTTGTTAAAAGAATATATCCAGAGAGAAAAGCACCCAATTCTTCAATTACCAAGTGACTCAGAGGCACTTTAAAGGGAAGTAAAAGCAAGAAGTGTCTTAGGTAGGGATCACACATCCCTGCTACCCCAGTGGCCTGTCCTGATCAGCATTTCTCAGGACAGTAACATCACAATTGGTAGGATATATTATATATCACCCCAATCACAGGCGAGAGAAGACTAGTTCTCCCCTTTGTGGATACCCCATTTAGGAATGTTGTCAGTCACATTTTCATCCACACCTGCAACTCTGGTAGCCTCGCTGCAGAGGTCCAGGCCAGCATGAGGGAGAAGGTGGAGGAGGAGGCAGCCAGTGGAGGAGAAACAGTGCTGGAGGACCAGCTTCTCACTACCAGGGCACTGCTGTACGACCCACTCTCTAAATCTTTCTCTGCATTTTCTAAGTTCATGGTTTTAAAATAGATTCAAAAGAGAAAACAGAGCTGTATAGGTGAGCATTCACTTTATTAGAAAAATTCTAGAATTCACTGCTTTAAGTGTGAGGAATATGTATATTCATAATTTAATACAGAAAGATTGATACTATAACTACTGAGAAATATACAAAATCTGTGGTAACGTTCTCAAACTCTTTGTTTTCCTCTTGTTTAATATTTAAGTAATAATAAATAATACATGTAGAATAGATCTTTAACTTTTCAAAACTGTTTTTATTTTCATCATTTCATATGTTCCCTATAGCATCTAGTAGATAATAGGGGAGAAAATTTCATATTACTGATATATTTTTAAAATTGCATCTTTGCCTTTGTCTCAATAATACATACCTCAAAAACTAGAAATATTCCCTTGAAAAAAACATATATCACAAGTTGGAGCACAATTGTCTTGGTGCTGGTGTCATGTTTTTTGAATCTCCCCAACTCCCTTAAGAAAGCTAACAGAAATGGGGAGTTACTGCTAATTGGTTCAGGGTTTCTTTGAGGGATGAAAATGTTCTAGAATTGATTGTGCAAAGGTCATACAATTCTGTTCATATATTAAAAATCATTAAATTGTTCACTTTAAATGGATGAACTGTATGATATGAATTATATATCAATAAAACTGTTATTTTTAAAAAGCTAACAGAGTAACTAGGATATTATCCTGCGTTAAAGGAGGCCATAGTTCTTGGACATTCCTGCCATCAAGTGGCAGAATTTACTTCTCTTGTCCTTGAGTCTGGGCTGGCCTGTGACTGCTTTGAATAAATGAGTGAAAGTGACGCTATGCCATCTCCAGGCCTAGCCTTTAAGAAAACTAGAAGCTTCCATCTTGGTCTCTAGGATACTTTGGCTGCAATGTAGGAACTTCAAATACCTCCAGGCCACTCTTGTCTGAGGAAGCCTATGTTAGCCGTGTGGAAAGAGAAAGAGAAAAAGAGATGCCTGGCAAGCCCCAATATGTTTCAACACTCAACCATTCAAGTCATCTCACCTGAGATTCCAACATTCTGACACTGAGACAAGACTCTCATACTGTGCCATGCTTGAATCCATGACTCAAAAGCATAATGAGATATAATAATAAATTGTTGTTCTAAGGCAATAAGCTCTGGGCATATTTGTTACACACCAATAAACAGAATAAATTGCAAAACAAGGTGATGAATTATTCCATAAATCCTAGTTTAAGAGCAAGTGTATTTAAAACACTGACAGCAGCAAGAACCTAGAAAGAACAGCAGCTATGTGGAATAGGCAAAGGGAATATAAAGAGAATTCTAGCAGGCTCTGCCAAGCCAAGAAACCCAGGAACTGAGAGAGAAGAAAAAGGAAGAAAACAATTCTCTTTCAGAAAATAGAGTAGATTCTTGTCTGCAACTGCCAACTTTTACCAATAAAGAAGCAAAAGAAGGAAAAAAATGATATTCAGAGACTTGTGGAACTATAACAAAATATTTAACCTTCAAGAAATCTTAGTTCCAGAAGTAGAGGAGAAAGATAATAAAGCTAAAACAGCACTCAAAGAAATAATGGCTGAAAAGTCCCCCAATTGGCAAAAGACAAACCTACATATTCAAGAAGCAAAGTGATCTAAAAATAGGAGAGACTCAAGGAAATCCACATCAAGAAACATCATATGAAACTTCTGAAAAAGAAAAACAAAGAAGAAATCTTGAGCTACAGGAGAGACAAGACATCTTACTTGTAGGAGAAAAACATTTGAATGAACAGCATATTCCTTATCAGAAAACATGAAGCCCAGAAAGAAGAGGGACATTTTTCAAATGCTAAAAGAAATAAATTGTCAACCCAGAATCTTATACCCAATGAAAATATCTTTTAGCAATTGAGGGGAAATCAAAACATTCTTAGATGAAGGAAAATTAAAAGAATTTGTTACCAGGATAACTACCCTCAAAGAATTGCTAAAGGAAGTTGAATTTGTAATTTCAAAGCTCCCACCAAAAAAGGAATCTTCAGGCCCACATGTTTTTACTAGAATTCTAACAAATGTTTAAAGAATTATCACTAATTCGACACACTCTCTTCTAGAGAATAGAAGGTATATTTCTCAATTTTATAAAGTTAGTATTACTCTGAAACCAAAACCAGAAAAGGATAGTACTAAAAAAGAAAACTATAGACGAGTATCCCTCAAGAATATATATGCAAAAATCCTTAACAAACTCGTAATGCATAGCATTCAGCAAAACATGAAAATAATTATACATCAGTCTAAGTGGGGTTAATTCCAGGTGTGCAAATCTGGTTCAGTATTAAACAACAAAAAACAAAACAATGTAATCCACCAAATTATAGGATAAAGTGAAAAAAAACTGATCATATCAATGCCGAAAACGCATTTGGAAAATTTCAACTTCTGTTTATGATAAAAATTCTGAAAAGTACAAACAGAGGGGAACTTTCTCAATTTGATAAAGGAGATCTGCAAAATTATACTGCTAACATACTCAATAGTGATAGACTGAATATTTTCTCCCTTGTTCCCACTGGAAACAAGGCATAGATGTATACTCTCACACCTCTTGTTTAACATACTACTGGAAATTCTAACCGACACAAATAAGTCAAGAACAAGAAACAAAAAGCATATAGATCAGAAAGGTAAAAAAAGAACTGTCCCTATTTGCAAATGTCATGATTGTCTATGTAGGAAATCCCAAGAAATTAACAAGAAAAAACTTCTAGAGCTAATAAGTGAGTTCAACAGGATGAAAGGATACAAGATAAATATATCAAAATCAATTGTATTTCAACAAACTAACAATGAATTCATGGACATTGAAATACAAATACCTTTATAACTCCCCCCGCCACAAAATGAAATAGATGTAAACATAACAAAATAAATATGGGACTTGTATACTGAAAACTATAAAACACTGATGAAAGAAATCAGAGGAGCTAAATAAATGGAGAAGCATATGCATTCATGGAATAGAAGACTCAGCACAGAATAGATGTGAATTCTCCTCCACATTTATATACATGTTTAATGCAATTTGTATCAAATTCTCTGTAAGATTTTTTGTAAATATAGGCAAGATTAGTTTGAATTTTATATGGAAAGGCAAAGGAACTGGAATAGCCAAAACAATTTTGAAAAAATAATACAGTGGTAGGAATCAGTCTACCTGATTTCAAACCTTATTACATAGCTATAGTAACCAAGATGATGTGGTACTGGCCAAAGGCTAAACACACAGACCAGTGGAACAGAAAAGTAAACCAGAAATAGATGTGTACAAATATGCATAATTGATTTTTGACAAAAGTGCAAAAGTAATTCAGTAGAGGAAAGACAGCCTTTTCAACAAATGGCTCTGGAGTAATTAGACATCTATAGCAAAACACAAACAAATAAACAAAAACCTTTATCTAAGTCTCATACCTCATACAAAAAAATTAACTGAAAACAGATCATGGATTTAAATCTAAAATGTAAACTATAAACCATAAATTATAAAAATATTTAGAAAAAATAGAAAAATTGGGGGATTTAGGGCTAGGCAAGGTATTCTCAGATGTGATAACAAAAGTACAATCCATGAAAGGAAAAACTGATAAATTTGACTTCATCAAATTAAGTTTTATTCTACAAAATACTCTGTGAAGAAGATGAAAAGGCAAGCTACAGAGATAAAATATTTGCAAAATACATCTCTCATTAAGGACAAGTATCTACAATATACAAAGAACACACAAAACTCAGTAGTCAAAAAAGAAATGCTCCAAATGGGCAAAAGACATGACCAGATATTTATATATACAGAGAGCAAGTGCTATGATCTGAATGTGTGTGTCCCTTAAAGATTTATATGTTGAAATCTAATGCCCAGTGTGAAGGTAGTAGAAGGTGGGGCCTTTAGGTCACGTAGGTGGAACCCTCAGCAAGGATTAGTGTTCTCATTAAAGGGACCCCCACAGAGCTCCCTAGCCTTTCTACCATGTGAGTATACAGTGATGAGGTGCCGGCTATGAACCAGGAAGAGAACACTCAACAGAACGTGATTATTCCTTGATCTTGGACTCATAACTGGCATAACTGAGAAATAAATGTCTATTGTTTATAGGCTACCCAGTATGGTATCTTATTATAACGGCCCAAATGTACGAAGAAAGCAAGTAAGCACATGAAAAGATGTTGAACGTCATTGGCCTTTAGGGAAATGCAAATTGACACCACAATGAGATATTACTACACTATGACAATGGCCAAAATAAAAAACGATGGTAACACCAAATGCTAATAAGGATGTTGAGAAACTGGATCACTCATACATTGCTGGTGGGAATATACAATGGTACAACCATTCTGGAAAACAGTTTATTTCTTTATAACTAAACATGCAACTATGGTATGACCTAGCAATTACACTCTTGGGAATTTATCCCAGAGAAATGAAAACTTAAGTTCACACAAAAACCTATACATGAATGTTTACAGAAGCTTCATCCATATACATATGTATACATAAATATATATAGCCAAATTTGAAACAACCTAGATATCCTCCAATGGGTGAATGGTAAACCAAACTGTGGTACGTCCATATCATGGAATACTACTCAGAAATTCAAAGGAATGGACACTTGACCCAGGCAACAACCTGGATGAATCTATACTGAGTGGAAAAAAGCCAATCCCAAAAGATAGCCAAATCCAAAATGTGACAAATGCTGAAAAACGATAACCTCGTTTCTTTAAAAATTAAATGGTATAAGAGGGGATGCTCTTTGAAATTCAGAGTTTGGAGACACATTAACTAAATGCAGTACTATGTAGACTTTAGTGGGGAGAATACTAGTCCAACTAAAGCAAAAATGCAAAATTCCAAAATTATTTTGGAAATTGGAGAAAACTAAATAGGGAATGGTTACTAGATGATATAAAGGAATTATTGTCAATTTATTCACTGTGATTATGTTTAATTCCTTATCCATTAACAATAACTACTGATTTAAGAATAAAAAAATATAATGTCTGAGATTTACTTTTAAAATGCTCTATCAAAAAAAGAGGAAAGAACAGACAAAACAAAAATGGCAATATCTTGATGGCTAAAAGCTAGGTTTGGATTATGTGATGGTTCATTGTATGAGCACCTCTACTTTTGTGTGTGCTCGAAATTTTCCACAGTAAAATCTTTTTAAAGGATCATGTAACTTTCTGTGTTTATTAATTCATTTGCCAAACTGAGAATGTACTATTTATAGATCAAAATAAGTGAAACATGACCCTTTTTCCCCAAGAAGCTCACAATCTAGTAGTGAGAGAAATAGGAAAAGAAAGAAGTGCAAAGAAGTATGATATTTGCTTAAATAAGCACATTATGGTTATAGTAGGGGCGCATTGAAAGGGAAAAGACATACCCCTGGACATGTGAATAAAGACTTCACAGAGCAAATGATACTAGATCTGTCTTTAAGAATTTATAGGAGTTCACTCAATTGATATGCAAGAAAAGGGATTCAGAGTGACACTAATAACGTCCTATTTATACAGTACTTCCTCTGTTTCAAGCACTGTTCTAGGCACTTCACATATTTAAATCATTACATCCTCAAAACCAACCTGTGAGATGTATATTATTCTTAGTACATCTCTTCTTTCACAGATAAAGCAATTGAGTAATCTGACCAAGATCACGTAAGTGACAGTGATAGGCATCAAACCCAAATATTTTGCTCTTAAACACTTTACAGTCTTCCCCTTTAGTAGATGGAATCATGTGTACAGAGACAAAGAGGTGTAACATATTACAGTACACTAGGAAACTACAAGTGTTGCTATAATATGTGGTGTGAGATGGAAAATCAGGAGGGTATGTAGGAAATGAGAGAAAATGGATGGGTAGACCGTGAAGGGCTTCACATATCAAATAAAGGAGTTTATATCATTTCAAGTAAGAAAGTGAACACCAACAAATGGTTTAAACAACGTAGTGACATGTATTGATTTATACAGTACAAAATAACTTAGGCACTGGTGAGCAGAATGGATGGGAGGGGAATCAATAAAGGAGGCAGAGAATTCAGTTAAGTAGCAAGTGTCTTGGTCCAATAGACAGATTGTGAGGGCTGGAGTTATGGCACTGTTGATAGAGATGCAGGAAAGAGAACAAATTCAAAACAGGTTTGAGAGGAAGAGCCTACAGAATTTGGAGAATGAGTCTGTCCGGGAAGCAATGGGATGGGAGAAGGAGAGAGAAGGAAGTCTCACACGTTGCTGGCTTGGGGGAGAGGGGAGGAACACCATTAATGGTGATTTGGAATATCGGAGGAGGAAAGGGTTTGTAATGAAGAAAATGGGTTCACATGTGACCAGGTGAGCCTGTGGACAGTCTAACGATCACAAAATGACCCTGAATCTCAGAAGGCAATATGTATTTGGGAGACTTCTATATACCGGCGGTATTTAAAGCCATAGAAACAAGTGGGATTCACTCAAGAATGCTAAGCAGAGTAACAAACAAAAGCAAAAACTTAAAAGATAATGTTTTCCAAATTTCAGTAATTCAAGCATCGCTTTCAGGACTTCTGCCATGATAGTGTGTCACCTATACTATTGTTTATTTAATAGTTTTCTTTGAACTGGCATACTTTTTACTTTATTTTAAAATGTAACTTTATATCACTACTATGAAAACTAGTATTACTTGGCATAATAAATGGAAAATGATCTTAAAGGGAAGTTTTAATGATGAGTCAATGTAGGTTCATCAGTTGTAACAAATGTTCCAGTCTGTTGGGGATGTCGATGCAGGGTAGGCTGTGCATAGGGGAGACGGGGGCATATGAAAAATCTCTGTACCTTCCTCTCAATTTTGCTGTAAACCTAAAACTGCTCTAAAAAATAGTCTTTCAATAAAATAAAATAAATAAATCGATTTTCAATGTTTATATTTAATCCAATACCATTACCTGTGATACTTCGGCATGTGCTTTAGCTCCTGAGAACTGTTCTTTCTTTGTGAAAAGAAAGATTTTAGCAAGATTGTGAAGACAAACTTGCCACAATCTAAAACAATACAAATCAAAATTAATTTAAAAGGAGACACAATTGCCTTTTCACCATGTGATAGGATGGTACCTAATGCCCTGTCTGTGAGTCACCTAAAGACATCTTCTGTGCTACCTTTGGAACATGGCCCACAATTTGGGAAAACTGCTTTACAGGAGAGACAAAGGAAGTGGGTCCAGACATAGGTTTCGAGATGAACTGTCATAGAGGAGGAGAACTGAATCAGCGGACACAGAATCGACACTGTCAGATTATACACAATTATGTCAAATAGAACAGAAAGGTTAGTGCTGGGTTTTACAGAGGCATGTTCAGGACGGTCCTGAAGAGTCTAGATTATAATCAAAGGAAGAAGGAAAGAATCACTTGTGAGTGAAGCTGAAAGATCATATAGCTGTTGCTGCCCACCAGGTGACTAATTTGAGCCTGGACCTAGCATTCTCTCTCCTCCAACATTTTGTCCTCTCTTCCCTATCCCCTGCCTCAAGCCCACCATCCTCTTGCTGTGTCTGGTGCTCTAGCAAAGGAATGCATGTGAGTGTGTGCTGTCAGACCCCCTACCTGTGGAGACTATTCAATTGACTGTGTTCTCCCAATCAGTGGAATGTCTGCTGCAATAAAGGGCTGCATGCTCAGACCAGCTCCAAGTCTTAAAAAGCCAGAACCAAGACAGGCATCATAAGTGGCAGAGGAATGTAAAATCACGGGAGATACAATTTAAAAAAAGAGAGAGACTTTAATTTACTATGACTCCACACTGCTTTGCTCACTTTCAAATAAAAATTGAGAGCCTTAGATCATTATGCATACTCTGCTATGAGTATGCACTCGCATAAAATGGTAGCTCCTTTACCATTCCAAAAGGTGATTGATCTTCTTCCATCACATCAGTTCTGCACACCTGACTCCTTTTAATATGGGGTCAGAAATCATTCTTATTTGTAATGTGTGGTCATCTTGGCCAAAAAGAAAAAGGTTAGCAAATCTAAAGGACTTCATTTGCATTTTTTTCTCACTAATCTCTGACAAAATGGTATTTTTCTACTTTTCTTTATTGCCAAATTCATTAGACCATATGTGTCACCTACATTAAATATCCTAAATATACACAATTTCCTTTCAAATATACTCACTTAACCAGTTTAGGAACAGACATTCAGAATCTGAGGGGAGTTTTAACTTCTTAGACTCAACAGTTTTCATTCTAAATAGCCTTTAGTATTTTTAAGTCTCACACCAACTGAAAACATCCTCAAGTTAATGATATAAAAGAGATGATAAACAGATGTGAATAGAGCAACAACAATTCTGCAAAACATTATATCTTTCAAATGTCCAAACTTCAATTTAAAACTTAAACACAAATTTAGACAACTATTTTCATAAAATCTTGAGCATTGTGCATAATCAACAAGGAATAAGAATTTTCATTCTACCAAACTACAATAAAGGACCAGAGTAAAGGAAACATTTGCATTGAAATTAAGTGCAATGCTCATTTTGGTATAGAACAGAATTTCCAAAATGTTGTAGAATATGTAATGGCATATTTGTAATCTAAAGTAAGTTAAGACCAACAAGCACAAAGTTAGTAGATTTCTAAGTAATAAAAGCAGAATTCTAAGAATGAGAGAAGCATGGCTATCCTGAACAGCTCCGGCAGAGAGGAAAGAGAGAGCGTGAGAGAAAAGACAGGTGGGGCAGGGGCAAGGAGGCTTCACGCTCTGACTTTGTCATTTGGCTGTGTGTTTATTCCTCCACTGTCTTCACCTCCTCACAACTGCCTCTTGTCACAGTCCATTACAGGTTTGGGGGGCAGAGGTTTTACTGTCTTCTCTCTAGACGATGAGCTCCTCAGCAGCAGAGACTCTATCCTCTTTGTGTCACCTCTATCTGGACCGATACCTAGCAGGATAAGATGCTCAATGTTTGTTGCATGATTATCATAACCTTTTACTTCATGGGAAAAAAAAATCACATTACCTCCAGCATTAAAAGAAAGATATTATCATGTTCTGATAAATCATTCTCAGGCTGCAGTTGAGAAATGATCTTGAAATGAATAGAGGACACAACATTCACTGTTGTTTTATTCCTAAGTGGCTGCCTTAGTTTGAGTTCCAGAAGAGGATTCTGAGACGGAGATTCGTGCGCAGGAAGTTAGTTGGAAAGTATTTCAGGGGAACAACAAGTGTGAGGGAGCAAGGGCAGCAGGACTGAGCTGGTCCTTTAGCATTGTCCAGGATTGAGGCAAAGGACCTTTGTACCCCTGCCTAGCCCAATCACCAGATGTGGGTGCCTCAGGGTGAGAGAGGCGTAAAGGGATCTCAGTGGAAGCAGCACCCTTCTGCAATTCCCTTTAGGAAAGGGATCCAACTGTGAGCCATTAGCAGCCAACAGCTCTGTGAATGAGTAGATTGACACTGAAGAGGGATCTGAGTGATGTCCCACAGCACCCACTACAGCAGCCAAAATCATGAAGGTCGGACATTCACTCGCAAGCTCAAACCTCAGAGTGTATGAGAATGATATACAGACCAGAGACCCTAGCAGTGATCTTTCTAACATGAGCTAAATATATACATAGGCAGCAATAGGGTCCAAGCCTTTGCAATGAGGTCTCTAGACTGCAGCTGTCAATCTGTCACAATCTGTCACTTCAGTCACTTAAAATAAAATTACTTCAGACAGGGAAATTGCCCTCCCATTGAACTATGGGAAATCACAATTGGTAACAAATTGTGAGATTTCTTACAACTTGCACAGCCTAAAGCTGATTGGCCCACTTAGAATTAGGAAGCCTAGCAGGAATGATTAAAAAGCATCCATTCAGAAAGCATTCCCAGACTCATCACCATCTGGTCAGATCTGATTATTATACAGTCAAGGAAATTCCTGCTGGAGACACCACAGGGAGAAATCTTCTGAGGCTGCCATTTAGCATTTGTAATGGTGGTGGGGAACAAGTGTGATGTATGACAGGCACCTTGTGCCAGGTCCCCTCACATCTGATCCATGCTAGTTACTGTTTTTCTATTAAGTCCAAAGAGATAGGAAGATGCATGGTGCTATTTTAAAGTCCTTCAGTGGTACAAGGAGAAGAAGATATATACTTTTTTTTACAAAAAATAATGAAAAAAAAGTGGTTGAATGCAGAGCAGCATGCCTGCTTCCTTCCACGCTGGTCAGCAGCCTCCTCTCTCCAGCTAGGAACACCAATGCCATTTTTCAAACATCCCAGATGCTTCCCCGCATGCAAGACTTCCTAACCAATTTTTCAAATTAAGCAGAATCCTGAAATTGGGCTGCTTTCTAAGTCTGCTCTGAAAGAGTGTCAGCAGTTTTGATATCTGCCACATTTTATTCACTGTAGGTTCAGGATCCCCACAGAACAAAGCTACAAATAAAAGCTAAAGAGAATTAGGAAGGAGAGAGCCTACTTTGCCAGGGTGCTAACTCCACTGTACTCACAGTGAAGGGCAAGAAGCCCTGCTGTGAAGAGGCTCTCAGTTAGAGAAAAGAAATATCAGCAAGTCTCACCAAGAAATCCCAACTGCACCTTAGAAAAGCTTTCAAAACCTGTCATTCTATCTTGGTAACAAGTAGAAGACATCAATTACATTTACATTAGTGAGACTAAGCATCAAGAGAGCTGAGTAAATCAAAAAGCCTTCCTGGGCTTTTTCAACCCTCGGAGATTTTATCCAAGACGCTTAGCAAATTACAAACAAGACGATATGTGAAATAGGCTAATTTGACAATTCTTAGGCACTCATTTGTAGTCACGGGTAGGACTCAGGTAATCTCCCTGTTGAAAGTTTTTCAATAAGATCTAAGGGCTCCAGGAGAGCAGAAAAAATTGGCCATTTGTTGTACCTTTCTTCCAAAACTCGCCTTGTGATTGAAAGACTTCTCAAGTATAACTACAGCACCCTGGATGCAATCCCGTTGTCATCAGCAAAGCTGGTAAAATGCAGAGCTTTTAAATCAAATCCTCTTTACCTGATACGTAATTTGTCCAGCACATTTCCTTCATTACGTTATCATGTTAAGAGCTCTTACTCTGCAGACCAAGCATACCTTGCATGTGACAGCCATGATTTAAACCAGGCGTTCTTAACCAGGGGTAATTTGTCCCCATGGCACATTTGGCAATGTCTGGAGATAATGCTGGCTGTCACAACTGGGGGCAGGTGGGTGTGCTAATGGCATCTACTGGGTAGAGGCCAGAAATGCTGCTAACCATCCTATAAAGCACAGGACAGCCCCCCAACAACAAAATATCAATAGTGCCGAGATCAAGAGACTCTGATTTAGACCTTACTCTGGTTGAGAATATAGAATCACTCTAGAAGAAAAGGCTGCAAAACAGCTCAGCTTTGTATAAAATACACAGATGAAGGGCAATGGAGCTTTTCTTCACTTGAAATCTACTGAGCAGATCTATTTTAGGATCTTGTACTATACATGTGTCTGCATTATTCTGTAATACAGAAATATAAGGAATTAAAGTGTCTGTGTTTCTACTTTCTTTGATCCCTGCCCAAGATACTTTGCTCTTCAAGAACAGGAACAACGTTTCACTGTTTTATAGAACCCTAAGTCCTCACCCCTAGTTTAGTGACTGGTTCACGTCTTGTGTTTTTCCTTGTTTCATAGATCTGCTGTAAACAAAGATGACTTTTCACCATTCAAAAATGTGCCTATATGTCTAGAGAAGAGGGACATTAACTATTTTCTAAACAAGACTGATAAGGTTAATAATTGATGGAAATTCTCCTGCTTTCCTTACTTGGGGATCTCCTGCATTATCATTTCAACATTTTAATCTTAACCCATGTTACCTACCTGTTCTTAGAAATTTCCCCCTAGGTATCTTTCCACCTCCACAAATAATGGTCAAAATTTAACTCTTGTGTTTGTTAAGAACAGCCGTCTTTCTCAATATCATTTCCTCTTCCACTATTGTGTATCAGCCAGATCAAGCATTTACACGTTCTTTCCCACCTTTCCTCTAGTTAGCCAGTTATCAGGTTCTGCATGTTTTCACTTTGAAACTGCTCTTCCACTCCACTAATATCATACTCTATCTCTAGGACTCCCAGAGCCTCTTTTCTGGTGTTCCGGCTGACTTGAGGCATTCCCATTCCTTCCTACACCATCTCAACTGCATCTTTTATATAATACTCATCTTCGTTAAATGTCACTCATTTTAATCTTTTATATAATACTCCTCTTTGTTAAATGTCACTCATTTTAACCTATTTGTGATGTATGTATTTAAAACATAATGAGGTGTGACAATATAGTGGATTGAATAAGCTCCCCTAGAAATTCATGTTCACCCCAAACCTCAGAACATAACCTATGCATAAATAAGGTCTTGGCAGATGTCGTTAGTTAAAATGAGGTCATATTGGATTAAAGTGGGCCCTAAATCCAATAAATTTTGTCCTTATAACATGAGAGGACACACAGAGACACCGAGAGAGAGAAAAGCCCTAGTGTGAAGATTGAGCCAGAGATTAGAATCATACATCTATGAGCCAAGGCATGCAAAGGATTGCCAACAACCACCAGAAGCTAGGAGAGAGGCAAGGAATGTTTTCTCCTTCAGAGCCTCCAGAAAGAACCAACCTTGCCAACATCTTGATTTTGGACTTCTAGCCTCCTGAATTCTGAGAGAATAAATTTCTATTGTTTTAAGACACCCAGTATGTGGTAATTTGTTATGGCAGCTCTAGAGAAGTAATGCAGGTGGACACGAGAATGTGCCTGTGTGTCACATACAGAAGTAGCATAATTGTCCAAAGACACCAATTATTGTGTTCTGATATCCATAGCGGCATTTACACCAAGGCCACACTTCCCAAAGGCTGCTGAAAGCCAGTGACTGAGGGCAGCAAACAAAGCAGACCAATTCTTGGGAGAAACAGATTCTTTGGCAGGCAATTTTGACTCAAAGACTCTTCCATAGCCTTGCCACATTGTTCTTAGCCTGTCCACAGTCTGCGATACTGACACCCAACACTCTTTCCTTCTCTCCTTCTCTTGGAGTCAGACTTGAGTCATAGTTTGATGGCCTTTAACCTTCCCCAGCTTCCTTCTCATTTTCTCTCATGTTTCCCTAATAAAATCCAGACAAATTTAATTGTACCTTGGTATCCACCCCTTAGAGAGCCCAGAGTAACCCTGAAGGGAATCACAAAGTACAATTTCTATTTTAAATAGATTTCTTTGCCTGGTTTGTGGAGAATGGATTCAAGTTTGGCAAGACTGGAAGTGGAAAGACCAAATAGGAAGCTAATATATTGGCTAGAGGAGACAGGCATATGGCTTGCAGTAAACTAGCGGTGGCAGTGGATTTAGTAGTCAGATTCCAAATAAATTCTACTTAGGAAGGAAAATTTATGGGACTTTGCGGTGGATTTATGTGGGATATGGGAAAAATTGTCATCAAGATTTATTCCTTAATTCCTAGCAAGAGCAAATGCAAAGATAGTGATGGAATTCACCGAGATGCAGAAGATTAGAAGAGTAAATCCAAAACTAAAAGATTAAAAGTTCGGTTTCAGATATGTCAAGATCAAAATTATTTGGAGTCATCCGAACAAAAATGTCACATAGGCAGTGAGTATAAAAGTATGAATCTCAAAAAACTTCTATATGAATTTAGGAGATATCAGAAAATAGTGTTGAAAGCTGAGGATTTAATTAAAACTGTCTAGGGAAAAAAATGTAGTGTGAGCAGCAAAAAGGTAGTCATGAGGCCTTCCAAAATTTAAAGGTCAAGAACAGGAGAAACTGACAATGAATGTTAAGAAGGAATGACTTGAGAGGTAAGAAGAAAAGTGTGAACATGCTATCCATAAGCTAAGAGAAGAAAGAACTTTGAGGATGAGTGGAAGGTCAACTGGTCAAATGCTGCTGGGAGTATGAGGAAGATGATTTAAAATTGTCTGTTGACTTTGGAGATGTGGAGTAGTCTGTCATTTCAGTAGAGTGGAGAGAATGAAAGCGAAATAGGAGTAGTCTGAGGAGAGAATGAGACTTCAGGTTAAGTTGACTCTGAGTTGGGAAACTTTTTTGCCCCAAACACAGCACTGATAGAAAAAGCATTATTTTTTATAATTAAAAATATATTCAGAGAGATTTCCATTAAGTTTGGTATTTTTGAATTTATACTTCAAGCACTTTTTACAACCCTGCTTTAATAGTTTTTTTTTAAGTAATTGTAACCATAACAAAAAAACAAAATAAATTCTAGTGTAGACCAAAGGCCAACAGAAACATACAACAATAGTGGGAGCTAAAACAATGCATTTTTGGCTCAAGAATCAAAAGAGACATAGGTAGAGCAGAGGCATCAACGCCCTGTGCTCTGTCATGCACCAAGATCTGAGCTCTAGGCAGCGAAGGATACTTACCACCAGAAGGTAGAGTATCTGTTTAGTTGGCATTTATTGGGATGATTGTATCCACTTCCAAAATATTGAAATACTTCTATACTACTTAGTAAGTAGCCTCTATTCTGAGCCTCCACAAGGTGTCTTTTTAAGTTTCAAATTATATATAAGAATAAGGTTAAATGTAAAAATTCTTAAATCATCATCATCTCATCTCTTTGAACTTCTTTCTCATTTGCTACGTTCTTTAGTCCTGCCTGGTAAAACCCAGCTGTCTTCCATCCAAAATCAGTGGCACAGCCTCTCCACCTTCACTAAAAACAACATTATCCATCTTGTTTAGGTTACTGGGGATCCTTGCCCATAATCTCAGTCTCTATAGCCACTTCATTTGGAAACTGATGACTCTTTTTTAAGATAAAAGGCACCATTACAGATTCTTGGACATCAGAAATAAAGACTACCAATCTATTTTAGCCTAAAGAAGTAATATTCAGGAGTAAATTCAATGAAAGCTTTAAAATATTAATATGGTATTCAAATTGTAAACGCAATATAATAAAGTTACTCTTTAGAGATAAGAGACTAAAAATAAAATATATATAAAGTTTATCTGGGATATTACTCTGCATTTTTTACTGAGTAATAAAAAAAATTGTCTCAAGAAAAATATCGTGTATTTTTAATCTGCATAAGATCTATAATCACAGGCCTCCAAGTCATAATTAATTTAGAATTCCATGTCGTCACAGACTAGGACTAAAGCATATGTTAAATGATTCTGGGAGTGTTCTCCCCCAATGAAACCTGAGCAAAGAAGCATCAGAGCAATATCACTGTGAACTCTACTTCGACTCCCTAATATACCAAGTATCCCTGGGAGGCTTGGGGATCCATGCAAACTCACTGGTTACCCTGACCCACTAAAAGAGCACTGGATAGTTTTGTTACAGTAATGAAGTCTTTATAGACAGACTGCACATTGCAGAAATACTATAGCTGCCTTAAGAAAGGGCATGCATACCAAAGAGGAGAAAAATAAAACAGAATGAATTTCAATATAAATAACTCTGCTTTTACAGCAATACCAAGGGCCATGTAGCTTTCCGGCCGGGGTTTAAGATATCAATGGGGGCCATCTGTACCTGGCAGAAAAATAAATCTTCAGAATATTCAAAAGGTACATCTCCTGTTTTAAGCATATGTAGTGGGGGAGAAGGATTTTTCCCTGGATCTGCAGGTGCAACTGGGCTGGAGCAAGTCAGGGTAGGGAGTGGCCTGACCCACACACGCTCTCCTTTCTGTACACTTAGGCAGGCATTTGTCAGGATGTAAATTATTTAAGTGGTCTGTCTCCAAAGGCTCTGAAAAGTTATTGAATTTCCTTAAAATAAAAGAAAAAGAAATCTTGGAACAAGTATTACATGAAACAGGAGCTAAGTAAAGGTATATTCTAAGTATTAAAGGTTGCCTTGATTGGAAAACACACTCCCCCCACACACGCATTCTTGCCAACACCAAAGGAAACATCAGATCCTAATTATTCAGTTCTCTATTTCTTCCTTGTCACATTAAACTCTAAGGACATGAATAGCAATATTTAAATGTAACCATTGAAAATAGACAATAGCTTAAGGCCTCACTCATCTTTTTAAGATATCTTCACTGAGTGATAACAGACACTCAAGAAGGGCATAATTAGATAACTACTTTTCACTGACTCCATCTTCTAAAGACTCAAGAACATTAAAGAGCAAAGATTCAGCAACTTCCTCTTCACTGAAATTCACTTGTAAAACAGAACCACAGTGATGCTGATGGTCTGTTTTATAGGAGGAAACCAACCATCTGCGTTCACCAGTGAATCAATGGTCAGAAACCCTTCTACAGCATGTAGCAAAATACCTGATTATTTGAAGCTTCAGTGATAAAGTTATCTCATTTCTTCGTGTAACAAGAGGTTTGAAGTAGCGATTCTAGGATTGGTTCAATAGTGCAAATATGCCAGGCCACTGGGTCTGGAGACTGGTTTACTTACCCTTCTCTTTGCAGCTTTGAGGTGCCGGCTGCCATCTCCAAGCACCATGTCCCACTGAGAGTGGAGGTGTGAGTGGATGGGCTCCCTAAAGGAGCCCGGGGGGCAAGGAATGTTCTTCAGGTCTTGGCAACAAAAGCAGGAGGAGAGAGTGGCAGAAAAGCATCCCCCCTTCAGGAAGCTCTCTCTTTTATGGAGGCCAAAAGTATTTTTCTTAAATTCTCCCCAGGAAATTCCCCATTATTTCTTATTGGTTAGAAGTAAGCCATGTGTTCACACTTAGACCACTCAACGGCTAAGTGAATGATATTGCCCCATTGGATTAGACAAACCAGATTCACCTGGGGCTGGTTAATTGCGGCCTGAATAGAATCAGGGTATTAATGAACAAAGAGGAAGGGAGAATGCTGGTAGGCAACAAAGTGTCTGCCACAACTATGCTTTTATACTAGCCAAAACATTTGGCTCAATTGAATGTTTCGAGAAAAGTAATTTCTCCTTTTTCCCAAAGTAATGCAGAGCTTCAACTTTACAGTTGTAAACAGCAGCTCCCCAGATGACCTCCTGGCATAATAAAGCACTGGGAGATAGGTACCAGTGTGCTTTCCAAAGTACTTTGATTCCCAGTCCCATGAGACTCCATAGATTCAAGTCAGCGCTCTGAACTTCCCTAGACGGGAATAAGCAATTACTGCAGACTCTAGAGCACAGAGTTATAGTGCAAAATACAGCTAAATAGAACAAATGCATATTAGTCACTTCTACTTCTGAGCAGTTTTCCTGCTGAAGTACAACCTGTTGTTATGATCTGATCAAGAGATATCAAAGGGGAGGCTAACAGCAGCATGGAATTTCTGTGCTGGCAAGTTAAACACTGATTGTTCCTCCAAATGGAATGGCCAGTTTAGGTTATATCAAAGAACTAATAAACATCATCCCTTAGCACTTGAAACTGAACCAGAAATAACAGCTTGAGATTTAAGCTAGTTAGTGTATCTTTTGTTACTTTGATTCTTTCTTATTTCAACTTGACTTGAATGTTCTGTGAGAAACCCTATTATGAGAATACAGTGGTATTACATCCAGTAAATCTGAAATTCTAAGGACAGTTCTGATCTTTCTGTACTGTGAGCCAATTCATTCATAGACATTGACCTAGAGCTAACAATTTCAGGTGCCTAAGATAAGAGATAAATGAAAGAGTTCTTCACAGCCTATTAGGGACACAGAGATGTGAGCAATTACAAGGTGATGCACAAGAAGAAACAATCTGGAAAAGAGGGAGCATAAAACATGGTGCTAGGCAATCAGGATGGTCTTTGGAGGGAAACAGAAAGTGGTTCAGATCCAGGCTGGGCCACTTACAAGCCATGTGACAGTGCATGCGTTCCCTTCTTTCTCTCAGAAAAATGTGCTATTACCACCTACCAAGGAGGTTTGATGACAGATGTAAAGTGCCAGACATGATGCCCCAGACAAAGAAGCAGCTAGATAAATGTTATTCCCTTCTCCTGCGCTCCTCTCCCTTCCCAGGCAGAGAGCAGATCAGGCTGTTCTGGAGGGTAGGAAGCTCCAGGATTGGCCACAGTGAACCAGGGCTCAACTATCAGAAATTGGTGCTTAAACTCTTTCTAAAACAAATTCAAACTGACGTCAGAGGGAAGAGTTGGGAGACATGCACTGCCTATTTAACTTCTTTCCTACTGTCACCAAATTTAAACAGGCGTCACCCAAACTGGAGTCCTGCTTACCTCCACATCCTGACCAACACTTGATATTATAACTTTTTATTTTAGCCATTCTACTGGGTGTCTTTTGGTGTCTCATTGTGGTTTAATTTGCATTTCCATGACAATTAAAGATGTTGAGCATCCTTTCATGTATGTATCGATAATGCTTATTTTCTAAGTATCTGTTCTAACCCTTTGCTCTTTTATATAACATAAATTGAAGAATCAACTTGTTGATTTCTGCCAGAAAGCCTGCCAGAATTTTGATTGAGACTGTGTTGAATCTATAGATCAATATGAGGAGAGTTGAGATCTTAATAATGTTTTTCAGTCTAAGAAAATGATGAATCTCTCCATTTATTTAGGTCTTCATTAATTTCTCCCAGCAATGTTTGCTAAATTTTTGTATACAGGACTTGCACATCTGTTATTGAATTTATCCTTAATTGCAATTAAAAATGGTTTTCTAAATTTTATTTTTCAATTGTTCATTGTTAGTATGTAGAAATGCAGCTGAATTTTGTATAATGATTGTGGGAGGTTGAATAATGTCCTCCCAAAATCTGTATCCACTCAGAACTTCAGAACGTGAACTTGCTTGGAAATAGAATCTTTACAGGCATAATTAGCTAAGTATCTGAAGATGAAATCATCCAGGATTTAGGGTGAGCCCTAAAAACGACGACTGGTGTCTTTATAAGAAGAGGAGAGAACACAGCGAGACACACAGAGAAGTCCACACGAAGCTGGAGGCAGAGACTTGAGTTATGCCTGGGCCACTAGAAGAGGCAAGGAGAGATTCTTTGCTGAAGCCGGTTGGGAAGGTTGTTCTATATCCAGCTTTCTAGCTGTTTATGTGGACAAGCTTCATGTGACATATTGTTTTACATTTTGCAACTAGTTTATTTTGGGATGTGCGCCAGTTATCAATTTACTGCTTCTTAGCTCCAAATCCACAATTCCTTGTCCTACATTTTTAGAGTAAAGTGAAACCCTGTAAATATCTCTCTTTTGTTAGTTGGCACAATGTTATGCTTTGTCCATAGAGAGCGTTACAGGGATGCTGGAAGAAATAGCCTAGAAACGGGCTTCTTTTCTCAGTTCTAGGGTGATTTTTTCTTCTTCCTCTGGTATGGCAGCTGGTGGTATGCAGGAGCCACCATGGGGGTGCTCACTCTCCAACCAGTTTCTCTGACACTCCAGAGGGCAGCTTTCTGCAAACCAGCTTCACCCCGTGACGCGATAGAGAACTTCTCTCCATCTAGCCATCCACAGCCATGCCCTATTCCATGAGGTCTGAATCTCTTGTGGTATGAGGGAACGTCCTCCAAATTCTTTGTTCCTTCCTTGGTTGTGCTCCCTTGGCCCCAGAGGTAGTAGCAATGCCTCTATTCCTTAAAGTCCTTTTCTAATCATTTTAGTTGTTAACCACTATTGTAAGTCAGTGATGTTTTTATGTTAAATATTCCTGCTCAGTGGAGTGACATCTTCAAAGTACTGAAGGAAAAAATAAAACTGTCAACACAGAATTGTGTATGCAATAATATATCTTACAAAATGAAGGAGAAATAAAAACTTTTCAAATAAACAAAAACTGAGGGTTTACTACTAACAGACCTGCACTATAAGTAAAATTAAGGGAAGTTCTTCAGGTCAAAGTAATAATACAAGAAAGAAACTCTAACCTATGCAAGGAAATGGCATAAATGAAGTTAATATAAAACTCAAGTTTTAAATGTTTTCAAAGTCCATTGATTGTCTAAAGCAAAAATGGTAGCAATGTCTTATGGGATCTTAGCATAGGTAAAAGTATGTGTGGCAAAACTATCATGAAAGATGGGAGGGAATATCCAGGATATACAGTTGGAAGACCCTTACATCACACAGGAAGAGGTATAGAATTATTTGAAGGTAGTATGTAAATAATTTAAAAAATCACATACTAACTTCTATGACAAACTCTACAGCAAGAAAATTAAAACTATGTTCACACCAAAGCCTGTACACAAACAGTTTTTGTGGTTTTATTCATCATCACCAAAACGTAGAAGCAACACGAATGTGCCTCACCTGTAGAACAGACAAACAGATTGTTACATCCTTACCACGGGGTACTATCCAACACTAAGCAGGAACAAACTCCCGATAGAGGCTACAAAATGGATGAATGTCAGATGCGTTATGCTAAGTGAAGAGGCCAGTCTCAAAAGATTACATACTGTATGATACCATCTCTATAACATTCTAGCAAAGGCAAAATTATAGGGACAGAAAGCAGGTCAGGGGTTGCCAGAGCCAGGAGTGAGAGGGGGGATTGACTACAATAGGGCTTGGGGGAATTTTTTTTAGACAATAGAACTGTTCTATATATTGACTGTGGTGGTGGTTACATGCCTGAATGCATTTATCAAAACTCACAGAACTGCATACTAAAAGCAGTGAATCTTGTCACATGTAAATTATACCTTAATCTAAAATAAAATGAAAAAAAATTTTCAATTTCCCTGTTCAAGTTACTTGTATCATGTCTATCACCTGACCGGACCCTGACTTTATACCAGAAAGTTTATTTTATTGTCTTTTATTAAGAATATTTTTGATAAGGAAGGTGTTTAATTACACCTGCTTAAAATGTATTAAGGTTAAATTTCTTTGGCCTTTGTTTATGAAATAAAATGTGAGTCTTTTCTATGACCAGTTATTTGTTAGAAGAGTTCTCAAAGCACCCCCTGGAGGAAAACCTTGGATGGCATAATTTCATCTGAGCCGACATCCTGAAAATGGTGTGTGTCCTTTTCCTGAGGAAGGCAATCTGGGTAAGCATCTCACTTTTTAAAATAAATCTCAACCCTCTCCCTAGCCTGGCTCAGTATTAGAGGATGCGTCCATACACATGAGCAGCAATGCCAAAACACCATCACTCCAGTACCTGTCAGGAGCATAACCCCAAATTCACTGCTGCCCAAAACCTACCAAAAGCTGGAGTGGAAAACAATATTTATGGAGGATTTCCTAAAGCATCTGCCATCTGTCCTCTCCTCTGGGTTCTTTAAAATTTCTCCCTAAGTTAAATTAGACCATCCAAGAGACAAGCTTACCTGTGCAACATCGCTGTGACCTCTACAAACTGATGTGATCGAATTGCCATTAAAGCCCTATATTGAGGAAGGTTACAGGAAAGAGTTCAATAAAGCTCATTGTTTTTGTCAAGCACATTGTTCACTATGGTGGAGAGTGCCTATCTCTTAGTATAGTATATGATTGTGTCTCTCTTGGTCAACACTTATGACATGGAAACTAAGAGTGGCCTTATTGCTATATTTCTTCATTTGCTGCTAGAAATCTTAAAGATCAGTCTAGCTCAGTATCGACAACATTGATTATAGGATTTAAGAGGATGTATTTCATGAACTAACCTGCCTGTTGTCCTTTACTTTTATTTATTTTACTGTCTCATTTTTCTTACTCTTGTTAATTCAATTCATCTTGCTATTTTATATTATTGCTACCTTGAAAAAGATGAAATATAAATAAATTCAAAATTGCATACCTGTCTGCTGACTAGTGACTGGCTTCCTTATGAACTGAATAAAGTAAATGTGGTCCTTGTGCTCTGGCCATGATGAAGTTCAATCTTAAGTATACAGAAAAAAATGAAACAGATAGCCACTTTAGGCTACACTCTTACTTTCAGTACAATTTTTGCCAAAAATCATAGGTCTCAAAAATTAAAAACAAAGATACCCTTTAAAAACACTTTCTTTTTATGATGGTTCAGCTTATTGCTTCTTATTTTGGCTTATTTTCAATGGAAGATAAACCACAATTTTTAATCCAAGAAAACTTGATGATATTGTAACTACAACAAAATCCAAGGGAACTATATAAGACTAAGAGAAAAGTAGAGCACAGCCTTTGTTCAACATGGCTACTGCATACAAGAATACACAATACATGAATACTAATACCATTACACTTTCTTTCTCCCGCTAGCCGTAACAAGTGATGTAGTATTTACTTCTTATAATATGTTGTAAATGAAAGAAATTCAAATGTAGTTTTATGACATGGTCTAATGTACTTCTCAGCTACAATTTTGCTTTGCAAGGCAGGGGTCATAATAGAAAGAAGTGAGTCTTCAGAAATTTATTTCAGGAGACCTGGATTTTAATTCTGACTCTTCTAGGTCACTCTGAGTAGGTCACAACCTCTCTGGGCCTCAGTTCTCTCCTGTGCCAGCAGAAGACAATGACCTTGAGCATTAATAAGAGGCCCTAAGCCAATAATATCTATATATTCAATGAATAATTATTGAGCACCTGCCATGCTTCTGGTAGGTACTGAGACTGTAATAAAGTATAACAAACACTGAGAAATAATAAATACCTTCATGGACTTATTAGGATAGCCTCTTCCTGGCTAGTCATATGTCTGTTTACAGGGTTGTCTAAATTTCTAGAAAACATTGGGCTACATCTCAAGTTTTAAGGGGCATTATTGTAAGCATATAGATAAATCTTAAAGTTCCAACTCTAGTGTTATTGAAAGACAGTATCTAACATAATCTATTACTGCAACAAATAGCAAAAACTGTGCACTAACACCCAATTCTATTTACTTCAATGACTTATCCCATAAGGGGCTTTCCAACCCTCAAACTCTACCTCTCCTCTCCCAACACACTTCCTGTCATTTCCTCCTATGTTTTCTTTTCCCTTTTTTCGGGAAATAAGGATAGATTCTCAATGCTCAGGTTAACACTTCTTTCCACCTACAAAGTGATCCATATCTTAAAGAGGATACAATAAACACTAGTACTATCTTTCAGTCCATGCATTCTTATCTTATATGCAAGAATACAGGACACATGAAGATTTCCCAAAGCTCGCTTTTGAGAAAAAAAGTGCATGTGTGTAAAACAAAGAGAATCCAGGTATTAAATGGTTGTTATAAAAATAAGCTGGCCTGTTATAAAAGAAAAAAAATGACTATTTGAATATAAATATAGCTAAAGGAAATTGATTCATATACTACTAAGATTGAAATGGAAAGAAAATGGAATAAGACTTTCATTTTCCTCTCATCATTTTGGAGCTTGAAAAGATGAACAGGAAGCAAGAATCTGTCCAGAAATGCAGCCATGCTTTCACAATCTTGGTAAGCCCAGAGAGGATAAAGTCTAACATCTGCAATTTGAGAATTGATTTTTATCATCTTAGTAAAATATATTTTAGCACATGACGAGATACTTTTTGTATGCTTCCTGCAATGCATAGCCTTATCCTGTCCTCTGAAGCCTTCATTTTCCCGAGAACGCCCTGACAGCCTGCTGAGAGGACACGATGGGCTGCCTGACTGATCACACCCTGGGAATATTTATGTCACTCCTTGATGGCAGCAAAATACTGAAAAGAGGATACAGAAGATAATGTAATGGAAGCCGCCCAGACTTAACCCTCATGTAATCCCTAGCATCTCCTAAATCACGAGGTAAGATTAGTCAGTGATAAAAATTTTTTAACGCTTGACAGCTGTCTGAAAGCCTGCATTTTCCTTGAGTGGACTGTCAAATTCAGAGAAATTTATGACCTGACCTATCAAAGATACTACTTTCAAGTCCTTGACCAATTTGATAAACATTATAGACAACTATTATTATAGTTTTTTACTTTTATTGTTTTTTAGCTGAGTTACATCTCAGCCAGGTTCAGGTGGGGGATAGTTAGTTAAACGCTACAGCAAATGATAGCTGCATCTGATCAGGACAGAGCTCAAGAAATGCTTTTCCTCATTACTTCTGACTTTTGAGTGAGTTCTATTCCAAGTGTGAAACATATTTTTCTTTCCCATATGTGTGGCAAAAATAAGGCCCAGCCTGACCTCTTAAAAATAGTCTCAATTTTCACCTTTTAAGAAGTAAGAAATATTTTGTCTTTTTTCTGTAGTCCAAGAAATAATGTTACATAAAGTAATATGATGAATTTTTTTTTAATTTCATATGAACAAGGATGATTCACACTGATATTCAGAGAACATAAAGCACTGGAGTGTTATGCAAATATATCATTATAATAAGCTTCTCTGATATAACTTTGATCACCATTAGGGTCTCTGGATTGTAACATTTATTTAACAGCTTTTATGTAGCCCAATTCATTTACTGCAACATAATACGAGTATACTAGTCATAAGTCAAAAGTGGATTCTCCTGTGATGAGTCTACCTGGAATTCCCTCTCTAGCACCCAAATTGTTTTATTTTATTAAATTTCTTCTTAGGTGAAAGATACAGTGAAGAGGAGCATTACTCTCTGTTAAATTTAAGAAGCATGTAATGTAACGTATCAAATCTACAGTGGATAAAAGCATGGAGAAATTCTCTCTCTTCATTTCTTTTTCTAATGTGTGGTCCACAGCCTAGCAAAAATCCTGTGCTCCAGGCACAATGAAATGCACATGTGTAGGAGCACAGCTAACATTGAAACATGTTATAGCAATTTAGGTACAAAAAGCCACAGCAGCAAAGCTGACACTTTCTCTGCATGATCCTTTAATATTGCACTCTTAATGTCAACCCTCAACAAATACATGTACAGGAGTTATTGGTTCACCCAAAAATCAATAGCATAACTAAAAAGGAAAATCACAACCCACACTTGGCTCCAGGGAGTGAGAATTAAAGAGAAAAATTCTGTTTCTATCTTGAATTTTGTTCAGAATGGTCTGTTTTGTTTAGCAGATGAGGGATGAAAAAATAGTAAAAACCTAATTTGAGCCTCACTGTTACAAATGTTGAACATTTTCTTAAAGCCACCAATATTTTATTCAATTAAACCAAAATCCCAATATAATACTCAAAACATCCATTTTTTATGGTTTAAATTTCAGATCTAGAAAAAATTATAAACTGTAACAATTTAGCAATAAAATAAATGCTAATCTTAGTGATTAGGATGAATGCTGCATTAGGGTTCTAGCGATTGAAGTGTTATGAATTAAGGGATTTATTATAGACTTTAGACTTTACTCAACTGTGGAAGAAGATAGTGAAGTACAAGTTCAGAAGACAAGGTTTAAAGGATCAGCTCCATTGAACAGGAAGGGGACCTGACGAAGAAGACTGTGGATGACTGTTGACCCTGCATTTGTTGGTGAACCCAAAGTCACTGTAGGTCAGCGGGGCCACAGTAGGGAAGAAAAGCTGGATGTTAAAAGGAGTAGAAAAAGATAGACTGAAATCTGCAAAGACAAAGTTAAATCAATGAAGCCATGGGAATGTGTGTCTGTCTCTCAACTCTTCTAACCTCAATCACACTGGTGACCTACAGATGAAGCCGGTACCCTTCATCACAGAGCTAAACATATGTCTAGCCTGGGACTCATAGAAGCTAAAACAGGAGATCTGAAGAAGGTGCAAGCACAGGTGATTCCCTCCTCCAACAAGATAAGCCAGTAGATCAGCATCATTCTCCCTATTTGATGGTCGTAGTATAGGTTATCAACTTTTGAATACATCTTATGTTTGATAGTAAAGGGATGGAAGAGGAGGGAATGGAAAAGAATTGAGTAATACATTTATTACAACTGATAATATATACATACAAATAAATTCATATCAAAATAAGTAAGAAATTATCCTATTACAGTTTTCATTTCTAACTGGTCATGTAGCTGTAGCTGGTATTTATACTTGCCTTCTTCCACTACCTATTATACTTTCCTTTTGCCTCTGAAGCAATTTGACAGCTCAAGTTTCCTCACCTGGTAAGGTGACTCAAACCTTCATTCTTGAAGTATTTGGGCCATTTGTATTAGATTATTAAAGTTTTTACATTAACACTTATTGTGGGTAATGGAAGCATTAAGAGGCACCCCAAGGATGTCTTCAATTCAGACATACTTCTCCCAAACCCCCACAGCATAGTAGCAACACAATTATTCTCTTGATAATAGAGACAAACAACCCCAACCAGTACAGCACTCTATCCTTTGTCTGGTGATTCACTAGCATGAGAAGCCCAAAGTGGCCAGACTCAACTTCCAGATTAAGGAAACCAATACTGTGACCCCTGGTGGAAGCATTATTCCCTTGGGAACTCAGACATCTAAACCAGCAGAGTCTAAAATCATTTGGAGAGGGAGCCAACATTTTGTTAATGGATCATTCATGGAACTGTGAGAAGGCCCACTCCCATTTTTGCTCCTTGATTTCAGGACCCATGAATCCTGGATTTGGGAGAAATCGGAACATGTATTAGACACTGATGTAAAGGATATACTACATCCTGCAGGATACTGTCCCACCCCTACAGTGTGTTGTCATCTATCTGGTGCCATAATAAAATCTTCAAAAGACCATCTCACCACTATATCCGATCTCTACTAGCCATTACAGAGGGTTGAGAAAAGCATTTTCCAGGTAAACAATTACATACCAAGTTGTAACGGTATGTGAGTTTGCTCCAAAACAAAACCATGTCTGGAACAGCAGCTAGAATTGGAGTTAACACCTGAATAAGAGGATGTTAATCCACTGCCATTCTCCAGGATCCATCTGTCTGCTGCACAAGCCTATATGCAAGTTGTGCTGGGACATGGGTCACCATTTTTCAAGTGCACAGCGGTGGCCACATTCTCTGCAATCACTTCAAATGTGGTCTATTGTCTTTGATTTACTATTTTGGTAGACTGAAGTATTTCTAGGGGCTACCATTTGGCTTTTCTTATCAAGATAGTCATCATTCCATCAGTCAGGGAACTAATGTGGGGACTCTGCTAGCTGCTGAGTATGCCTATTCTGACTATGCTTTCCCAAACTGGGGAAAGAATCATAGGCAGGATTCAAGGACCCATTGGCCCACTCATATCCAAATCAAAACTCCATTGATTAGGCTGCATCCATAAGCCCCTTCTCTGACTAGTGGACCACAATGGCTTTTGGGTTTCTAGGAATAAGTCTCAGTTTTAAGATGAATATCCACTAATTCCCAAAAACACTGGTTAATTCCCCCTTCTTCAGTGTACCACCCTGCAAATAGCAATAGATCCCTTTGATGAATGTTGAGAAGATTTGAGCACAAAATGTTAGCTATGTCCAAGGATTCTTTCTCAAGGTGTTCTGGCCTCCTGTTTATTCAAGGGACTCTGTGTCTAAAAATTGGTTCTTGTTTGGGAATTTGTTGAGAGGACATGACTCTATTGGTGTTATTCAAGTCAGACTTTTGTCCCAATACCCAGAGTATGCCGCTTAATTCAAGTAGAACTATAGGAAGCTTCAAAAATATTTGTTTTACAGACACTATGATCATCAAAGATCTTTCTCTCTTTCTGAAGTTCAAATTCTGATTACTGCTTTAGCTTTGCTGTCCAATAAGGTAACTACACCAACTTTGCATCTGACAATTATGTGCCACCTTTTGGTCCCTGCCACCCAGTGATTTCATCATCCCCTTTGAATTCAAGGAGTGCAGTTTGATGACAGCATTACCACTGTCAGTCATAACCTATAGAGAATAGCCACTACAGAGCTCTCCAAGGATACTGAGCTCCTTTACAGATGCATTTCTTATAGCTTGGATGAAGGGAGTGTTCTCTGGACCCTCTTGTAGGACATAGTTCAAGGTTGAGTGGGTAGGTATTACAAATCCACTCTTGCACTACAATCTTCCTAAGCCTTTGAATACCTTCCTCTACAGTACAAAGGAACTCCTGAAATTTCAACTTCAATTAGTGTAGGTCATCTCTGAGCCCATGTTTCAGTAAACTAGCCAAGTAAACTCTTAGGGCCATCCTAGCTGCTTAGACTGAAATATTAAATCCAGAATCTCTGCTTAGTTCATCCATATCAACAAATTCAGCTCAATCAAAGATTATATTTCTCCTACACTACCTTAGATTCATTCCCATACATGTGACCCAGGATTCTGCCAGTACAAATTGGCAAAATCTTGAAATTATTTTGATGTGTATGGCACAATTTCGTGAGTCACGTTTTGTACCTAACCCATGCGGCTGGCCTGAGGGTTTTTGTCTGGTTGTAGATCTAGAAGATATTGGATGGAGAGAGGTCCTCTGAGGGATCAGCAGTGCTTTGCAAAGCTTTTACCTCAAAGGAGACTTCATGCTCTTCAGACAAGTGGAGACTAACCTCCATGGACGACAGATGAAGAGTATCTTCTTCTAGCAAAGCAGACTCAGTAGAAATTAGGAGTCCAGTGTTCTCAGCTTTATCAGGATCTGTCTATATATCCCCATCTCATTTTTTTTGGTTTCCACTTCTTCCAATTCACTGTAATTAACATAAGAAATCCTACAAGGTCGTGAATTCAATTTTCACTGGAATTTAGGCAACTTCAGGACTAGACTTTAGGTCTCAGAAACCTCAGTCCTGTGTTTACCATAAATAAAAGATTATTTTAGGGCAATCATAGATGCATTCTAGCCCATTCCCTGAATCTTGAGACTTGAGACCACTATTTTGTTTCTTCAATTTCTCCCATACACTTAGAAATAGCTCAGAGTCTAGCAGAACACTGTGCACCAGTTACCAGTCCCAGAGTCACAGAGAAAACACAGCACAGTCAAGCCCTGGGTAGAGCAATGCCTTACTCACATAGAGAAGAGACAGAGCAAGAACAGCTTTAACAGTGAGCATTAGCCCTCGTGGCCAGCGGGTCTCTCCTGGCAGCCAACGCAGGGCAATTTGCTCACACGTGCCCCTCTTGTGCTTCTTTCAAAGGATCCCATCCCCTCTTCTCTGAGGACAGATATAACAGTGGGGTTGGCCATGTTCCATATGACACCTGCACTTAAGCAGAACAAAAGAGCATACTTTGGGCTTACAATAGAGAAAGATATTCCCACACAAGATGATGAGCCTGGCACAGACTGTATGAGGTCTTTATCTCCTAGTAAGTGTCCCAAGCCCAAAACCCCTTCTTATGAGGCTGAGTAGGGGTCAAAAGACTGCAGGCGTCAAACTGCCTTTCCCAACACGGAGCATCAGCATTTGCCAGAGTATGTCATGGACTACCAGTGTCCCCTTTGTCTTTGGCAACAGGGTTATTAATGCTGCTAAATATCCTCAGATCAGAAAAATACTTCCAAATAATCCTGGGCCGATGTAGACACCTCATCCTCAAAGTTCTGCTCCTATGGAAGCTCAAAAAACACAGGCCACTTTTGGTACCACTGAGTGAGAATCAAGGCAAAAAGCCTGCTTCTATTTTGAATGCTGTTCAGAATAATCTATTTACTCAGCAGGTGAAGGGTTAAAAAAAACCCAGAAAGTTAATTTAAACTTCAAAGTTACAGATGAACACATTCTTAAAGCCCACAAAATTCTATCCAATTAAGCAAAAATATAAACAATGTTCAAAACCTCCAATGCTTTATTATGTTTCAAGTCTAGAAAGAACTAGAAAACAAGAATGTTTTAAATATATTTCATATTAGTATTACCAAATAGCTTGAATGTCTAGACTAAATCCTAAAAAGGAAATAAATGAAAGATGGCCACACTAAATTTACCAGGGAAAGCAATTTTCACAAGGCAATGCATTTGATTAAGCAGAACATATGGTCTAGACGGCAATTAATACAAGCCCTGTGGTGTAATATTTGCCTGTATGTGTGTGGCAAAACACCCTTTGTCACATCATCCCATTACAATAAAATGCATTTGCAGCAGAAGTTAAGTGCACTGTCAGCTGGCAAAAGCCAATGATTGGTATCTTTACATCTCTTTCAATATAGAAAATATTTCCTCTCTCCTTCCTCTCGAGCTTTTAGAGGCAGGGTTAAAAAAAAAAAAAAAAACAGCAGAAAAAGCCTCTTTGAGATTGCTTTTAAGCTGATTCGCTGACATATAATGATTATCAGATGTTGCCCTGGAAGACAATTAGGCATCCATCTCTGGTCATAAAAAACTCTACCTTTGAAACCAACCCTTAAAGTATTTGAATGAGAAGAGAATTGAGTGTGGTTATCCAAACAATGCTCTCCTTAACATCACACAGGCACTAGCATCCAACTTGTCCCCTCAAGTGCCCCACTCACAGTGCCAAGTAAATGCTGGCAGGTCCTTCTAGGCTTACTCTTTCTAGGTAGAGATCCATGAAACAGTGCCAATGCATTCACTGTGACTTGGCTCCTTGCAAATGCTCTCTTTTAATGCATTGTATTTGCCAACAAATGAATGTCCCAGTGAATTATGTCTGATATGTCAATCGTTTCTAAAGGATAGGAATCTTTCAGTCTATTAATTTTTGTTTATAAATGCAAATTTAAGTCTATTCCCAAAAAAGCACTTTAGTGCATTCCCAAATGTGTTCCAATTGTACTAGTTTAGTCTTTTGGGTCCATTCAGTCTTTTCAAATATTAACTTTCACTGAACTCACTCAAAGTACAGAGTCACATTTTAAGACTGCAGGATTACTACAGTACAAGGTCACACAGCAAAGTCGGTATTCGAAAGAGCAAAGATTCTCAAATTAAGTGATTTCTCTGCTCTTTTGGTGCCCCTAGATGTGCCCTTCTTCCCTCCTACCAAGTCACAAACCCATCTCCCTTCTACAAGGGGCAAGGAAAGACCTTCATCTAACCTCATCACAACAAGAACAGATATCTTACAAGTTCGTTATTCCAGCAAAGGTCAACAAAGGTCTTTGTAGAAAACTGGCACAAAGAAGGTGTAGCTCATCGCGGGGTTGGAAAGCAAGGATGTCCACATGTTCATAACCATCCACACCATCCTGCAGCAACTAAACAAGAAAGAGAGGCATCACCAATGCATTTTTAACTCTTTTTAGTCTCTTTCATTTTAGAATAGTCTCCTCCACCTTGTTGTATGTAGAAGTATAAAATAAATACAGAAAAGTGCAGAAATCATGAATGTCTGACTTGATGAATTTTCACAAGCTGAATACACCTTTGATCATTATCCAGCTCAAGAAGCAGAACATTATTAAAACCTCTGATGCCAGTTTCCCCTTATTTTGAACCATCACATCTATGCTGGCTACCAAGGCGTCAGTGCGGGGATATTTCGAATACTTATGTTATACAAGCTACTTATTGCAGACCAGTGCACAGAACTTTTATTGTTACTATTTATTGCCTGGAATTTTACAATAACCTCTAAACTGATGATCACTACTCTTTTCTTTCCTCTTTAGAATATTCTCAAACTACAAGCTAAAGTGAACATTTTTAAATGGGTATCCCATCACGTCACTCGGATCGTATAATTCCACCCCTAATAGCGATGTTTCTCAATCTTGGTTGTACATTGAGTAACATCAAAACTACCAAGGCCTGGATTCATCACCCAGAGATTCTAATTTAACTAATCCAGGATGTGTCCTGAGCTCCAGAATGTGATTCTAATGTACAGACATTACTATGACCTCAAGGCCCAATGTCAGGCCCGCATCATCTCTCTGATTTCATCTCTTACTATGCTGTCTCACTCATGCTGTCCCAGACAGACTGACCTCCTCTCTGTTCCTTGAAGACAACAGATAAGCTCCCACCTCTGGGCCATTACACTTGCTCTTCCACCTGCCTTGGTTGCTTTCCCAGAGGTAGCGGGCTTCTTTGTTTGCTTTAAGTCTTTACATAAAAGTTTACTTCTCTGGGCTGGCCCAGTGGCCTAGGGGTTAAGTTCAAAAGCTCTGTCTTGGCGGCCCGGGGTTCACCGGCCCGGATCCTGGGCGAGGACCTATGCACTACTTGTCAAGCCATGCTGTGGCAGGTGTCCCACATATAAAATAGAGGAAGATAGGCATGGATGTTAGCTCAGGGAGAGTCTTCCTCAACAAAAATAGGAGGACTGATGGCTGATGTTAGCTCAGGGCTAATCTTCCTCAAAAAAAGAAAAAAGAAAAATATACTTCTCAGTGACCCCTTCGCTGGCCACCCTGACATTTTATACCTCCCTTCCCTTATTTATATTCTCAGCAATACTCACCATCCAACATTCAATGTACTTTCCTTTGCTCCACAAGGACAGGAGTTTCTGCCTGTTTGTTTAGTGCAGTGCCCCAACTCACAGAACTCTGAGTACCTGTCACCTAGCCAGAGCTCAAGAAACGTTTACTAAATGAACAAGTGATGTTTTCAAGTAATGGAAACCTTGCTAAGGAGCTTTGAGTCAGCATCTAACAGCCAATAATGGGACATCAGTTGTAATCATATGCATTAAGTACATTCTAACCAAAATTTGTTAAATGGAAACAACCCAGATAAGAAGGTATAATTTACAGCAAAATAGTGAAATGCTCTCTGCACCTCATGCTTCAGACAAAAGTAACCCCCAGAGGAAAGGTCATATCTTCTTTCACAGAGGATTCACATATATACATATATATAGGAAATGGGGACTAGATTGGCTTTAACCTCTCTCTTGCATATATATTTTTTCATATTTTCTTTGTAATTCACTCATCTTGGGTATTAGAAACTGCTTAAGATATGATTATGGAAGTGCACTCATTTGCAGTGATTTCTTTAAAGCAGTGACATGGCATCCACCCCCCCCACACACACCCCCAACTCTCAGCTGCCTCAAGAGGACTTTCCTTGAGAAATTTAGCACTCTGATTCCATTTATTTGTCCCCAAGAAATAACTTTTAAAATAAGAGCTCCTGTGCTTTCAACTCTGCCTAAAATATTAAGCTAAAATATTTTCTCAAGTACCAAGCTGATAAGAAAGAGCAAAACTCATTGGTACAGCAGAAAAATGACAGATCAGCAAATACAGGACTATTTTCAGCTGCACCGTAAGCACTGCTGATAAGAACTAGTCACAATTCCTCTGGGCCCAGGCTTTCCTCTAGCTCAAAGGCGCTAATGCATTGTTCATCCCCACCTGCCTCAGAGACAGTGAAATTCCTAAGGCCTCTGTTTGAAAAGTTGTTACAGTCTCTTGATACTTCAATGTTTTTATCATTATCACTGTTAATAATGAAAAACAAACTGTGATCTTTTGTGGTTCTGATACTCACATTGATACCCAGTGTACCCAAAGACTGTAAAATTCCTGGTGGTCTCAATAAATATTTGATAAAATAATAAAACTCTCCATTCTGAATTCTTTTCCACTTCCTGCACATTACTTCATATAGGAATTTCTGATTATAGAAATAGCATAAAAAGAGGCTTCTAAAGTTTGATTTCTATTTAAATCCTGTTCTGGTGGCAAAATTCCGTTCTGTTATGCTATAAACCAGACAATTTGTTTTGCTTCATTTTTCTCTTCTCATGCTCCCCTGAAAATCCTATTTCTAGTATTCTATCAGTTAAAATGTTCTAATAAATAAATGTTTTAAAGAATAAAAAACAATTTGGGTTAAAAATAACCAAAAGTTCATCATTTAAATTCATGATTAGTGATAACAAGTATGTGCAAGGCTGTGGGGCAAAGGTCACCCTCGTGCACTGTTGATGGGAAGGGAAACTGGTGCAGCCACCATAAAAACAGTATGGAGGGGCCTCAAGAAATTAAAAACAGAACTGCCATATGATCCAGCAATTCCACTTCTGTATATAAATTCCAATTTACATCCAAAGGAAACAAAACCATTATTTAGAAGAGATATCTGACTCCATGTTCACAGAAGGATTATTTGTAAAAGCTAAGATATGGAAACAATCTACATGCTCGTCAATGGGCGAATGGATAAAGAAGATGTGTTATATATAATAAGGGAATACTACTCAGCCACAAAAAATGAAAGAAATTCTGTCATTTGCAACAACTTGAATGAATTCAGAGGGCATTATGCTAAGTGAAATAAGCGAGATAGAGAAAGACAAATATCTCATGGTATCACTCATATGTGAAATCTTAAAAAAATCAAACTCATTAGAAACAGAGTAGAAAAGTGGTTGCTGGGGTTAGAGGCTGGGAGAAATAGGGTGAGGTTGGTAAAAGGGTACAAACTTTCTTTTATAAGATGAATAAGGTCTGAAGGTCTAACATATAACATGGCAATTATAGTTGATAACACTGTATTGTATAATTGAAATTTGCTAAGAGATTAGAATTTAAATGTCCTCATACACCCAAAAAAAAGGCAAATAGGTGAGGTGATGGATGTGTTAATTAATTCAATGGGGGGAATCCTCTCACAATGTATACATATATCAAATCTTCATATTGTACACTTTAAATATCTTACAATTATACCTCAATAAACCTGGGGAAAAAACAAAGTTCACCATTCAACTTAGTTTACTCAAACTAGTAGAATAAACAACTACTTTATTTAACAAGTATTTACTGAACACTATTTAATGCACTCATATTTTTAGCAATACAGCAGTAAATAAATACACACACCCCCAACCTCCTGCACATTATCATCTAAAGAGGAAGAGAAACATTTATCATAAAAACATAAATATATTTGTCCCCATTCAAAAAATATTTATTAAGCTCATATTATACACTAGGAGTGGGGTAAAAATGGTACAAACATTTTGTACCAAAAATGGTAAAAAAAAAAAAAGGTACAAAAATGGAACAAAATATGTATGACCAATGTTATCATGGAGTCTAATGAGGAAGATAAAAATCCAAGAAAACACTAATAGTGATACATTCTATAAAGGAAACTAACAAGATTCTATAAGACAGAATAACAAATTTTTGCAGGAAGTGAAATTTCAGTAGAGAAATGAAAACTGAGTGGATGTTAGACACATGATGTGTTTAGCACAGAGCAGTCTGAGAGGATGAAAAGGTTTGTGCAAAGTTCCTGAGCAGGAAGTTATCTGCTGGTTGGTGAAGTCCTGTGAAACTAGAGTAAAAGTGTTGGGAGACAATATTTTGAGATAAGGTAGACAGCGATCATATCATAACTGATACAATAAATTTTTTAAGAATGTGGAATTCCTTCAGAACTACCAAAGATGGTATTTTTTCAGTGTTTTATGCTTAATTCACTAATATATAGCTTCTCAAAGCATCTTGTATGGATTATCATTTTCACTGAATGTGAAATGTGTACAAAATTCCTGCTTATACAAAATTAAATCACTTTCTGCAGAACTTCTCAAACAGTTAAATAAACATAAATATTCATACAGAGAAAGAGAAGTAGCATTTAACAAACACTATAATTTGGAACTCTTTTCGCAGAGTATCTCAGTGGACTACGATATATGTAGAACACACTTTGAGAAATAGTGCATTAATGCATTTATTCAAAAAGTGTTTATTGAGAACCTACCATATTACAATCCCTATTCTGAATTCCAGGGACACGATGAATAAGGAGTAGAGTACCTCCCTAGAGAAACAGAGTAGCTAGCAGGGGAGAGTGATACTCATAAATCAGACTGCTGCACAATATGACTGTTATTCTAGACTAACGTGCAGGTTAACATAGTAACACACAAGTGGGAATATCGAGCACTTACCTCTTAGGTATCAAGGAGGATGAATTTTGAGTTTATATTAATTCTTTGAAAATAGTAGTTAATGTAAAGCATATTCCAAGATATTTTATTTTTAAAAATAAGGAATTATAAAATTTAGAAACTGAATGAGACCTTAGAGATAATCTATCTCAAGTTTCCAATTTACCCACAGCAAGAACCTGAGGCTCAGGTGAAGCACTTCATTTACATAAGTTAGTGACAGAGTCAAGAGAAGAACCACTTGACTTCTACTCCATTAGAGAGGGCATTTTGTTTACTATATTGCATCATATTACCAATATGTATGATATCAGAGCATTTTCTCTATGTGGTTTCAAGACACTGAAAGATACTTTTAATCTCTTAGTAAAAGACTGTCACATACCTTGAGCTGCATTTCCAATCCACCAGCCCTGGGAAGCCTGCTTTGATAGTTGAGGTCATCATTACTCTCTTCTTCATGCTCACCAATCCAAATTAACAAGACAACTTAGGTGATAAACTTAAACAGATCCTTGCCAGAGGCTGAAGTTTTCCTTTTGGTTTAGGGATTGTGGTAAATTTAGGACTCTAGTCTTTTTGTACACATGTCTAAATATTAAATAAATGTCAACACTGGCATTTTCTAGCTCCTAGAATAAAAAAGAAACTGTTAATAATGATTATTGATATTATATCACTTAAATTGCACTGCAGGTCACTAAAAATGAAACTGCGTAATCTATTTGTGATATATTCACATCATTTAATCAAAAAGAGACTGTAATCATGTAGCATGAATGCTTTTTTTCGCTTCTTCACCTGTGAATGATCAAAGGATTTTTGATGTCATTAGACAGGCAGCACTCTAAATAGCATAAAGATCCTGCCACTCTACTTCGTTGTTAAAACTGTTGTAGTAGGCAGAACAGTTGTCCCCAAAGACATCTACACCGAAATTCTCTGGAACCTATGAATATGTTACCATATATGGCATAAAAGATTTTGTGGATATAATTAAGATAAAGGACCTTGAGATAGGGATATTTTCCTGGATTATCCAAGGGGGCTCAAAATAATTTTCTAGTGCTTTACCTGAGGCAACCATTCGTAATGAAGCAAACTGAACAGATCAGTAGCATAGCAAATCTTCAGAATATAAAAGATAGTTATCTCTATGTTATCAACTGAATAAGTCAAATTTCAAATCCAAAATGCAAGTATTTACTATATAGTCCCATTTAATGTGGACCACTCAAGACATCTGCTGAGAACTGGTTCTGTAAAACATAAAATAGCATCTATGCTCAGGTTCTATTTCCAAAGATCTCTACCTTCTCTTGCCTTCTATTCCAAAAAAAAAAAAAAATCACATTTTAAAAGAGAACCTTATATTCATTTGGCATCTATATTAGTCAGGATTCTCCAGAGAAATGAAACCAATATATCTATATAGACAGGAATTCATTAAAAGGAATTGGCTCACTTAATATGGAAGCTGAGAAGTTCCCAAGATGTGCAGTCAGCAAGCTGGAGACCCAGGAGAAGCAATGGTGTAGCTCTAGTTCAAGTCTAAAGGCCTGGGACCCAGGAGTGCCAATGATGGAAGTTCCAGTCTAAAAGCCAGCAGGCTGCAGTCCCAAGAAGAGTCGACCTTTCCATTCAAGTTTCAAAGCAGGAAGAAAACAATATGCCATCTCAACAGTCAGGTAGGAGGAGCTCCCCCTTACTCAGAGAACGGTCAGCCTTCTTGCTCAATTCAGACCTTCAACTGATTGGATAAGATCACCCACATTAGAGAGGGCAACCTGTGTTACTCAGTCTACTGACTTAGATGTTAATCTCCTCCAGGAACACCCTCACAGACGCACCTAGAATAATGTTTGACCAAATGGCTAGGCACCCTATGGCCCAGTCAAGTTGACACATAAAATTAACCATCACATCATCTTTCCAAATAAACATATATGACTTTTAAATTTTTATGAATAAGTTAATACTTCCCTTGAGAAAAGTTACAAACAAGATTTTTCTGGTGTTAAAAAGAGAGAAAATAATTAACTTTAGAATTCAGAAAGAGATTACAGAAATACATGTTTCTAAGAAAAAAAGTCAGAAGAACAAAAGTAGAATCTTTAAATCTTATATCAGACACCAAATTTATTTTTTTACTAAAGTTCTTGATGGAAGAGGGCCTATCTTGAAGGAACAAAACAAGCAACTCTCTTGAAATTCTTTGTCCATGAGGGATCAAGGTCAGGAGCAGCTAAAAAAATCTATGATCTTTCAAAAACAGAAAAGTAAATAATCTAGTTAAGAGCACAAAATCACAGTTGAAAATAGTATCAAAGGCATAGAAGGAGCAATTCCTTTGATATAAGCCCTATAACGATCTGCTAAGAAATCATGAAATAATATTATAACATATAGAATATATATGACAATATTAAGATGAAATAACATTATATCTTAAAAATTCTACCATATTGTTGCAAATCTATGTAGTTAGATTATTCCCATAAATCTTAAGTTTAATGCATCTTCCTATTGACAAAGAAATGGCAAAGGGAAAAACAGTCTTTATATGCTATATTGTTCTTTAATTTACTCAAATTTTTACCAAGCACGTACCTCACAGATTTCCTGTTTAGAAAAATTTGTGCTCTGGTTTCCAGATTGTTCTAATTTGTAAGCAAAGCTAGAAATTCATTATATGTGTACATGAGTGCCTATATGTACATATGCATGTGTGTATATGCATAAAACTGACATACTTAAATGATAGCAATATAATCAAACTTTAAAAACACAATGTGAGCCAAATAAAACATATTTATGGTCCAAATTTGACCTCAGACTGCCACTTCCCCCACTTTGGATTATACCATCATTTCTCACTCCAATTCTGTTCATTTTTTAACTGCCTGGAAACTCTCTCACATACAATAAAACTTTAGGGTTCAGATCACTGTCTTCTTCTATATCCTAAGTATTGTCATCATTCTTGTCAGCTTCAGCAAAGAAAGAATTTCTTACCCATCACTTTAATCCCATTGTTTCTTAACATCCTCGGTCCAGTGACATCCACTTCATCTTCACTCCAACAGCCACATCCTGGACCTCATTCTTGGTCCAGGTTTACTCACTAGGTACTGATCCACAACAAAATTCCTAAACTAAAATGTTACCCTTTCTAACCACAACCTTCTTTTCTCCAAGATGTCTCACACAGTTACTTCCACAGCGTCTGTTCCTTTGACTTACTGAGACCACTAGTCATTGTTCCTTTCAATGAAGGCCTATTTCTTATCTTCAGACTTTACCTCTTTCTCCATTTTCCCTGGACTTCAGAGTTCATCACATCAACAACTCTCTTGCTATTATCTGTAATACTTATCTTCTGTTTTCCTTCCATCTAAATGCCAATACATGGTCAATCTAACTTCTCATCTCCTCTGTGCCTGCACCCAGACTGGTAGGCATATCAAGCAAAATGACACAAATGGCACATTGGTATCACAACACATTTGAGATCTCCATTGTTGAAAAAGTGCTACTTGCTGTTTACCAAACATTTTGATGTTTTCTTCCTTAGTTTTCTAATTCACTCTGCAAAGTATGGATTTTAAATCTCTCCACTATCCTCAAACTCCACCAAATCCCTCATCCTTCCATAAACGGCCCTCTTTTGTCTTCTACAGTGAAAAATAGATGCCAGTAATGGAAAACTTCCTCAATTTTTTGCAACTGTGCTTACTTTTTTTCCTTCCTTTCACAGAGAAGAGGCATCAAATTCCTAGGACTAATGGTTCCCCTCAATGCTCTGGATCCATCCACAGCTGCCTCCTTGGGGCCCTCTTTCTATTTATCCCTTCTCTCCTTTTCCTATAATATTATTTCTCTTGTACTGTCATTCATCCAAAGAAAATTTAAATACTCTCATAATTCTGCTATCTTACAAAAAAGACTCTTGTCTCCCTCCACAACTGCCTCCTCTCTCATTTACCTTCATTTATTCAACAAATGAACACATACTACATGGTAGCTACAGTTCTTTGAGCTGTCCACTGTTTTTGTCTCCACTTCCTCATCTCCTATTTACTCCTCAACCCACTTATATCAGGTTTCTACCAGCTGTTCACTAACACAGCTCTAACTATTGTGACCAATGGCCTCTCTTCTGGTAAATCCAGTGGGCACCATGCAGTTCTTATTTAATGCCTCTGCAGCATGTTACACTGTTGAGCGCATCCTCTTACATGAAACTCTATCTTTCCTTGATGTAGGCAGTGCCACACTTTCCTGATGATCTTAGCTACTTTTTCTCAGATGGGAAGGCAGAGGACAGACCTTTTCTCTTTGTTACTTAAAGGTTGATAGTCTCTTACCCTCTCTTAGTCTACAAAATCTCTCCCTAAATAACCTCACTCCTTCTCATATCCACAACTACCATCACTACTTCAGTGTCCTTCTGAGTTCCAGAAAAATTATGTAATTTCAAGGACATTTATTCACATAAATGCCTTAAGTTCCACTTCTACAAAAATGAACCAATAACAGCCCCCACAAATGTGTTCCTCCTTCTGCATTTCCTATCCCCATAGAAAGCAGAAAAACCCTGCTCACTAAAACTCTCCTATGTTTCCCATCTTGGGGAAATGCTGCAAAATTCCCACTAGCTGATCAACCCAAAAACCTGTATGTTATTTATAATTTCTTACTCATCTGGTTGATTCCACCTCCTCAAGATTTTGCAAAACTGCACTTCCATCGTCTTTGCTGCTAAATTCAAAATGCCATTATTGAGGTTGGCCCCATGGCTGAGTGGTTAAGTTCCCGCACTCTGCTTTGGTGGCCCAGGGTTTCATTGGTTCGGATCCTGGGCATGGACATGGTACCACTCATTAGGTCATGTTGAGGCTGCGTCCCAACCAGAGGCACTCACAACTAGAATAAACAACTATGTGCAGGGGGCTCTGGGGAGAAGAAGAAAAAAATGATTGGCAACAGATGTTAGCACAGGTGCCAATCTTTAAAAAAAAAAAAGTGCCATTATCCCCTTGTATGATTGCCCTAACAGCCTCCTATGTGATCTCCTCACTTCGTCTGCCACCACCTGCCCTACCACCCATTACAATCTCACAGGACAGCCTGAATGACCCTTCAAAAGCATAGGTCTAATTATATTACTCCCTTGTTTAAAATCTCTCAACAGCTAATCATTTTTCCCTAAATAAAGTCTAAAACAATAGAAGAGCTTAAGAGAACTGAAGAATTTACACAAGTGAATGCTTTTCCTGTTGCAACCTTGCAAGTGATTTTCAGGAGAGATTTAAAGGCATAAAGCTATAAATCCTATAACCTGCCCCAAAATAATAATAATGCTTAATATTATGTAGCACTTCTATTTATAAAGCACTTCCATATATATTATTTCATTTGTCACTTTCAAAAGTGCTTGAGATAAGGATTATTGTCCCCATTTTATGGATAAAGAAATGGAGAACCCAGGGTTAAGTGGCTTACCCAAGATCAATTAACCACTAAATGACATGTTTGGTAATTCAAGTAAAACTAAATAACTTTATAGACGGGATTGATTTAAAGCACCTTGTTGGAGTTTGAATAAACAGTTTGAAATGGGATTGAAGCCAGAGTCATCTTATGTTGAATTGTGATAGATGATAAGTAGATAGATCGATAGATCAATAGATAGACAAGTAGATAGATAGATAACGTTTATAAAGAGATCCCAGTGCAGAATTAAAATAAGTATTAAAAAACAGAGATCTGATCAACAGCACTTTAAAAGGATTATACACCCTGACAGAGTCGGATTTATCCCTGGGATGAAAGTTTGGTTCAACATATGCAAATCGATCAATGTGATACACCACATTAACAGAATGAAAGATAAAAACCAAACTACATGATCATCTCAGCAGGCAGAAAAAGCATTTGACATCCATTTATGACAAAAAAACTCTCAGCAAAATAGGTATAGAAGGAATTTATCTCAATTCAATAAAGGCCATATATGAAAAGTCCATCACTAACAACATAATCATTGGGGAAAACTAAAAGCTTCTCCTCTATGATCTGGGAAAATGAAAAGATGCCCACTCTCACCACTTCTATTCAACATAGTATTGGAAATCCTAATCAGAGCATTTACACAAAAAAATAAATAAAAGTCATTTAAATAGAAAGGAAGAAGCAAAATTACATCTATTGGCAGATGACATGATTATATATGTAGAAAACCCTAAAGATTCAACAAAAACTGCTAGAACTAATAAACTTATTCAGTAAATTTGCAGGATATAAAATCAACAGTCAAAAATCAATGGCATTTCTATACCCTAACAATGAACTATCCAAAAAACAAATTTTTAAAAAATTCCATCTACAACAGCAACAAAAAGAACAAAATACTTGGGAAACAACCAAAGTGCTGATAGACTTGCAGACTGAAAATCATAAAACAGTGATGACAAAAATTAAAAACACACAGATAAATGGAAGGATATCCCATGCTTATGGACCGGAAGAATTAATATTGTTGAAATGTCTACACTAACCAAAATGATCTACAGATTAAATGCAATTTCCATTAAAATCCCAATGGCATCCTTTACAGAAATAGAAAAAACAATCCTAAAATTAATATGAAAACACAAAAGACTCCTTACAGCCAAAGTAATCTTGAGCAAGAAGAAAAAAGCTGGAGGCACCACACTTCCTAATTTCAAAATATATTACAAAGCTGTAGAAATCAAAACAGTATGCCACTGGCATAAAGACAAACATAGATCAATAGAATGAAATAGAGAGTTCAGAAATAAATCTACACAATTAAGTTCAGCTGATCTTTGACAAGGATGCCAAGAAAACACAATGGGGAAAGAATAGTCTCTTCAGTAAATGGTTTTCAGAAAAAACTGGATATCCACACACAGAAAAATGAAATTGGACCTTTATCTCACAACATATTCAAAAATCAGCTTAAAATGGATTAAAGGCTTAAACAAAAGACTTGAAACTACAAAACTGCTAGAAGAAAATATAGGGGAAAATCTTCTTGACATTTGTGTTGGCAATGATTTTTTGGATATGATATAAAAAGCACAAGCAACAAAAGAAATAAATAGTTAAGTGAGATTGCATTAAACTAAAAAGATTCTGCACAGGTAAATGAAACAATCAACAGAATCAAAAGGCAATCTATGGAATAGGAGAAAATATTTTTCTGCATATCAGATAATTATATCTCTGATAAGGTGTCATATTCAAACTATATAAGGAACTCATACAGCTCAATAGCAAAAAAACAAATAATTTGATTTAAAAATGGGAAAAAGACCTGAATAGACACCTCTCTCAAGAAGATATACAAATGGCTGACAGGTATATGAAAAGGTCCTCAACATCACTAATCATCAGAGAAATGAAAATCAAAACCATAATGAGATAACACCCCATACCTATTAGAATACTATGATCAAAAAGACAAAGATAACAAGTTTTGGCAAAGATGTGGAGAAAGGGGAACACTTATGAACTGTTGGTAGGAATGTAAATTAGTATAGCCACTGTAGAAAACAGTATGGAGGTTTCTAAAAAAATTAAAAATAGAACTACTGTATGAACCAGCAATCCACTTCTAGGTATATAGCCAAAGGAAATGAAATCAGTATCTCAGAGACATCTGCACTACTGTGTTCATTGCAGCATCTTTCACAAGAGCCAAGATGTGGAGACAACCTAAATGTCCATCAACAGATGAACGCATCAAAAAACATGATATACATATACACACACAGAAATATTATTTAGCCGTGAGAAAGGAGGAAATTCTGTCATTTGTGACAACAGGGATGAACCTGGAGTATGTTAAGCTAAGTGAAATAAGCCAGACACAAAAAGAAAAATACTGCAGATCTCACTTATCTGTGGAATCTGAAATAGTCAAACTCATAGAAGCAGAGAGTAGAATGATGGCTGCCAGGGGCAGGGAGCAGGGGAAAATAGGGACAAGTGGTCAAAGGGTACAAAGCTTCAGTTATGCAAGATGAATAAGTTCTGGAGATGGGGACTATAGTTAACATTACAGTATTGTAAACTTGAAACTTGCTAAGAGAGTAGTATCAAGTGTTGTCACTACAAAAAAAGGAAAAAGAAATGAGGGAAGGAAGGAAGGGAGAAAGGGAGGCAATAAGGAAAGGAGGAAGGGAGGAAGGAAAGAGGAAGGAAGGAAACACTATGTGAGATGATGGACGTGTTAACTAGCTTGATTGTGGTGATCATTTCACAAAGTATGCATAGATCAAAACATCAAGTTGGACACTTTTAATATATACAGTTCCTATTTGTCAATTATATCTCAACAAAACTGGAGGGGGGAGTTATCTGGTATTTAGAAGAAATCTTATCTCTGGGAGAAAGTAGAGTTATTTTCTAGCTTCATTTTATTTTGTCAAAGAGTAGGTCTAATATTAAATTTTACACATGCAAAAGATGTTAAAAAGTATGGAAATTTAACTAGTTGAGGCTTTATTTTATTTATTTTAACACTAAAGTTGACTTACAGAACTAAATTTTTTGAAAAACAGTTCCTGCTATTAAATGACCCAGTTACCACTAAATAAGGTTTGGACTGAAGTGGAGTTTGGCTGAAGGGCAGCTGAAAAGATAAAGGAGGAGATCCAGCACTGTCATTGGAAGATACACACACCACTCCCCGGCTCCTCACGGGGAGCTCCACCAAGGACAAAATGAATGCCCACAGCCGAGACCAACTGACAGAGGGAGTCACAGGAGTCTGTGTGAAACAAAGGACAGAGAACAGAGCCAATTCAGGTCAACCAGGCCTAATGAAAGACCAGATGAGAGAAGAGATAGAAGCCAGCCAAGTGGAAATGCCGTCTAGACAACAGCAAATGAAAGAACTCGCTAAAATTGACGATGAACACAAGGTTGTCCTCACAGGCCAACTCTCCAGGTGATTGAAATGCAAATGCTTTACGTGAAAGCAGTCTTCTTCAAGCAGAGAGAGACTTTTAAATGAAACTTTTCATATTATCATCACTTTTAGAGATAAAAGTGACCCTGAATCTCATTTTAGCTTAAGGATAAATTGCTTTGTACTCCACTAGCTCCCTGGATTTAGTGAAAACGATTAAAAAGAAAAAGTCACAATGGTAGTTGCTGCTCTTTTTTCTGATAATTAAATGAAAACAAAAATAATAATAATAAAAACTTACCTTTCTGGGATGAAGAACCACATTATGACTACATAATCATCCAGAACCAGATTCCCCATTCAATTTTGAAGGAAAGATTTTATGCCTGGTTTAGAATAATAAAATAAGTAAAACCATGAAGTAAAGTAAGTTTTTGTAAAGCTCTTTATTTCATAGCTGTTAGTATAAAGAGAATTATTCTTATTTTGCTAAACATTTTACCAAGAAAAGACTAGAAAATATATCAAGCACTAATAGCTATAATTTATTTCCTTTACAGCAAAAGGTTAAGAATAATAATAAATAAATAAAAATCAATTGGCTAGAATAGTTAAAAAAAATCATCGCTGACATCAGGAAAAATTTCCCCTAAGACTAACTAAAGACACATTTAAGTCTGTCTTCATGTTCCCAAGAACACAAGCTGCACACACGTCCAGACGGCCTGCCTCAGGATTGCCTGCATGTACCAGTTTTGAATGACCACAGAGGTAAACTCTTCAATTCAGCTTTCAAATCCTCTAGACCCCCTAACCTCATCTACGGCTATATGCAGGGGAGACCATTGCTTTCTTTTCTATTAATTTACCTTGCAAAAATTTCAATAAGCAGGTTACATCTGTTCAAACCTCTTAGTTTGCCATCATATATCACCAGAAACTAAAAGTCTAATAAAAGTTGGTTCTGGTAACAGTGTAGGAAAAGACTCATTCTTGGATATGACCAGCAGGGCTATAAACTACCTATGATCTTTTATAGTGCAATTTGGCAAAATCACCAAAATGTAAAACGTATCTGCCTTTTGACCCAGCAATTCAACTTCTGAGAATTTATTCTGTGTAATACTTGCTAAAAGATTTGTGCTTTGGTATTTGGGGCAGCATTCATACTAGCCGAAAAAAAAAAAAAAACTAAATATACATCAACAAAACAGTGGTTTAATAAATTATTGTCCATACACATTGATTGAAAAGACTAAAGTAGATTTATACTCATTGCTAAGGACGAATTAAATTTAAAAAGTCAAGTTGAGCAAAAGGGGTAAACTTTAGGTTTAGGACCTGAATGAGAATGGGAGGGTAAGTTTTTAGCTTTCATTTTACATTTTCTCTACCATGTAAATTTTTTGACCAATGTGCATTTACAACATTTTCCAAAATGTCTATGGGATTTATCCTAGCATCTGGGATTGGAGACCGCTTTGAATTTTGTTTTTCGTTTTTTTCCTGATAAAAACTATTTTTCTAATGCAGCAAGAACTGTCAAATGTGAAAGAAAAGGATCAAGTTAGCCATGGTACTGTTTCTTTGCTCAAAATGAAGCATAAACAAATACTTAGACCTAACCCATGTCATATCCACAGCACTGGCTCATGTGATCACATTCTCTTCCTCACTCCAGAGTAAGCATGTTCGATGAGGCACTGGTGTTTAATTAAGCACAGTTTTCAAAAGCTTGATCAGGCCCCACTAGACATATAAATGCAATATACTTAGCACCATAAAGTTTGCTAATAATATACATGCATAAGGTAAAAGCCCTTTTATAGCAGAGTATTAGGTTAGTTGGAATCTAATTTACGAAAAAACCTCCTGTATATTCTCATTGGTAAGCAATAATGCATTTCAATTCCATCCTGACACAATATCTCTCAGGTTCCTTTATGTTCTTTTAAATAAGTACCATAAAACATTAATAGAAGTGCTCTCCTAGGTTCCTATTTGAATCTTCCTTGATTTGTAGATTTCATTAGCAAAATCAAGAAAATTTTCTTGTGCCAGTATTACAGAGTAGGACAAAGATGATAACACTTGCTTTGTGAAAATTTGCTTAATGACATTGAAAAAGAACTTTGTTTTGGGATCTTGTCAAAATCAGAAATGATTTCTTGTCGACTAGGCCTATTTTGATTGTCTCTTTAACAAGCAGTAAGATAGAAGTTTCAGCACATCCGTAGAAAGAAACCAGTCAAAGGAATATTCTGATCTTCCCTTTGTTCCTTCCTCTAATGCAATGCTTTAAAAAAAATTTAGCTATGATATATCTTGCATTGCATTTCAGCCCTCTGCTGAAGAGGAAAAATTCTGAGTAATTTGGGACCTTCTCCAGTACCAACTCTAAGCTGGCTTGGCCCATTGCTCTTGGGAGGCAGACACAGAAAGGACTGCTTGCAACCTACAACTTCATCTGAAGGCCAAATGGCAGGCTTCTTCACAGGCAAGAGGTATTCTGACCACTTTATCATAACTCTGGAGCAGAACTAGGAATGGTGGTAATAACCGGTCACAATGGACCTCCTCACTGAGGCAGGTGTAGGGGACAAGACTCCCTCTTTCACAATGGCAACATTAAACATCAGCCAAGCCTAATGTCCCAAAGAGCATTTCTCATAAGAATTTTATAAGCATTACATGTTCCATTTGTTATAATGTATGTTGTTTTCTGGGAAAAGTACACACAGATAACAGCTTGAACACAGAATTTGCTTATGAACAATGAATATTTGTTCCCATGATACCATTTGTTCCAGTTTGGTGAATTTGGGGAGGTTTTAGGCCAATAAAGGACAATTTCAGCATGGACCTCTCAGAACAATGTTACATAGAACGACTGAAGAGAAACTTCACATTTCTATCAGAACAAAAGATCAAGTTTTCACCCATATATTTGCACTTAATTCACCCTTACCAGACAGGAAAAGCAGATGTTAAAGAAAAATTTGAGCTATAGAACTACATGTTAAGTGGAAAGCAATTTTTTTATTTTGAAGCCTCAAGAAAGTGTGATGACTGAGAGAGAATGTTATACACCTCAGAGAACTTTGTATCTTAATAATATGTAATAATATTTCTAATTAACATGCATATCATTTATCAGCATTGTGTACTGTGTACAGCATTGTGTACAGCTTTGTGTTAGAAAGAAATCTGGAGTAACTGGGGCCTAATGAGAAAGAAGAGAGTGTAAAAAAAAAAATTAGGTTGAAGACATGGACAGAAGCTGAATTATGTGGAGACTAAAACTGTGGCTTATCAAAGTAAAGCTTTATTTCTTACATATGTCACATTCCAATAAGAGCCAGCTAGGGTGGGTGTTTAGCTCCATGGAGGAGGTGAAGAACCCATCTTCCTTTCATCTTGCAGGAATACCATCTTTAACACATGGCCTCCAACTATGCCACACAATAGGAAGAGAGCACAGAGGATCCCCCATGGGAAATTTCTATGGGCCAGGCCTGGAAGTGACGTCCATCACTTCTGCCTACAATTCATCACCCAAACTCAATCTATCTCTGCAAGGTGGGTGGGGAACGCGGTTTAGCTCTGTATCTAAGAAGAAGAGAAGAAACTACAATATTAGTGAGTGCTAGCATTCTTTGGCATGGGCTTTGTATACATAGTTTAAAAAGTGGACTTTCATGTACAGTATAAAACCTTTGGAAGGTTCTAAGCAGAAGAGTAACAGGAGGCTATTGTGGAAATCAGGGCAAGAAATTATGGTTGTTTGGACTGGTTATAGCGAGGTAAATAAAGAGAAATGGTCAGATTTGAAATGTAGTTATTTTAGAAGAGGAGGGGTAGAGCTTATTGACATACTGGACACAGGTATGAGAGAAAGAAAAGAGTCAAGAAGGACTTCTTGATTTCTCTTTCTTCTTTTCTTTTGATTGAGTACTTGGTATAATTTATGAAGATGTAATGGCTTAGAGGAAATTAGATTTGGGATTGAGGTGGGAAAGACTATGGAGTCTATACTTCTATTTGGAAAGATGAAGTTTGAAATACCTATTAGATTTCCAAATGAAGACATCAAATAAGAAGTTGGATGTGTGAATGTGGAGCTCAAGATAGTAATTCAGTTTGAAGATACAAATTCAAGATCACCAGTGAATAGACAGAATACAAAATTCAGAAATGTCATTTTCTGATACTTGCAAGGAAACAGAGAGGCAATGTTTAAACACAGATATATCTTTTAGTGAATATTTATAAAGGACACAAATTTAGATAAAAATTTTTCTCTTTCAAGAATAGCTATATTTTGGAAAGTAAAAAATTAATAGAATCATACCAAGAATTACATCAGGATGTGGATATAATTTCTTATTTGCAAATAATGCAAACACCGTGCTACTAGCTGTAATAATAAGATAGAACGCTTTTTCTGTAAATCATCTTAAATAGAGAGATAGGGCATGATATAGCTCTTAGAAAAACTAAAAGCTATGCCTCAAAATTTAAAGTGACATATAGAAAATCAAGTTTCTTGATATTATCCACTAAAGCCTAAAAATATTATGTACCAAGAGAACTATATTCAATCACAGTGAAAAGGATTATTTGATCTTCAAAAAGTTTATCCCAATTTGAAAATTTGGTAATAAAAGAGCTCCACCAAATAAAATGTTTCAAATTTTACTTTTGGTTCAAAATGGCCTAAATATATGCTTCTATTTTTTTATTTAAGGCATGAATAAAAGTTTAAAAGCTGCAGCATCTGACATTTTTCTTTAAAAAATACTTTATCAAAATATTTTAAGAGTGTCTGTCTAGCTTGAACTCAACACAGCACAAAAGTGATTAGCACCCTCTGGGCTGTTTTTGCAGTCCCAATCTTGTTCTTCACCAGTGTCTTGGGCTTCTATTTCATCTTATTACCAGTTATCACTGGAATTCCTTGAGGAATGAAAGGATTTTGCTTTTGTTTCTTTGCTGGAAATTGCTTAATCCTTAAAGTCCTATGCAAAGATAAAGCAGAGGTAAAACCAAGTGCACCCAACTAAAATGGAGGAGAAAGAAAAAGAGGGCTTAGCTATATTTTAGATATGGTCATTTTTTTGATAAGGGACTAAAGAGTTCATTTTTCCTATGTTACTGATCAACCAAGCAGCCAGCCAGGTAGCTAATTTTAACGATGTGTCTTAAAGAGACAAATTTTTAAAGTAATTAGTTGATTGATACAATCATTGGTTAGAAAACCAAAGAGCATTACCAAAACTTTCGGTAAAAAAGAAAGAAAGTGAAAATAGTGTAAGCTTCACCCATATTAAAGACAAGTTATTGAAAATTACATAATTTTCCTATTAAGTTCAAATTGCGTTGTTAATAATTTCTAATAACGTTCTTCTTGGTGCATAAACACATTATCTTTAATTAAAATCCCAGTAAGGGATCTTTGTAGCACTACTGATGTCTTCTCCAGTGACTATTTTAAAGACTCTGTATCTGGAGTTGAAACATGAGCACTGGGTCACACAAATATCGAGAAATCTCTGCAGTCCCCATGCACAAGCATAGAAACAAACGCTGCCTGGAACGTTGGCATCAAGAGCTATTTAATCAATATGAGACTCTCATTCAAAAAGCTTACATGTCAATCCTACCTTTTCTTCAACCAAGGAAGAAAACAAATTCATTATAACATTATGTCTAATTCCATCCCTCATAATTAAACCAAGTCCTCCATAAACAAGAAACAGGTTTCCGAATATTACAATTACCAAGGCCTATTACTTATGATTTTTCTTCCCTATGAATGCCAAAGGTCTTACACATTTTGCTTTGGGCAAGTGCTCAGACACACACACACACACACACACACACACTCCCTATGCCACACCCTTTGAATTTCCACTTCAATGCCACATCTCTGCAGAGCACTTGTCATATTCTAACTATGTGGTTATTCTGTGTTCATTTTATCTATTTTGAGGAGGCAAGAAGATTCTTGAAGCCTAGCACAATGCCTTGTTCAAAGGATGAAGTGGTAGTTGAGGATATGAAAACAGGGGTCAGAAGATTTGAGTTTGAAATCCACTTACCAGCAGCTTAACCTCTTTCTCTCTCTAAACTTCTCTTTATTCATCTGTAAAACAAATCTATCAGAAATTACTGCGTAGTATGATTATGAGGGTTAAGATGGTAATGTATGAGAATCTTCCTACAATATAAAGCAGATACAAACATAAAGCATTATTATCTTTCATCATCTAGAATGTACCTATTTTATGGCAAATGTTCAAAAGATATTTTATATTCTTATCACATTGAAGAAAGGGAGACATGAAATACTATAAAACAATAGTAAATGTACAGTAAGTCTAGACCCATTTAGGCATTGGGCAAGTAGGACAAAGACCTCAAAGATACACAAGTTGGCTGATGTCAATAAACTAAATGCTCCTCCATCCACTTGCTCATTCTACCTGGTTAGCAGAATGACATAAAAGGAACCCCCCGCCCCCCACCCCCCGGGTTGAGAAACATTAGAAATCGTTCTCCTGAGGTGGATAGAGTCTCAGATAAATTGGCTCAAGCCCCTAGAAATTAAGATGATGTGCTGCCTTCACTGCTCTGCAGTGCACTTGCTACCAGCAAAGAGGGTCCATTCCATCCAAAAGTGTTATGATCAATGAGAAAATGTAGTTTTATTATAAAGGCAGAAATATAGGTCACAGAGGAGAAGATGACACTTGAAAATCTATTATCAAGAAAAGAAACTGAAGAATATGTGAACTCAGACAGGAGAATGTTTCCATAGAGCAAATAGCTTTATATACCTTGTTATGTACTGTATATAGCATAATATAATAATTGATGTTCACAATAATGACCCCAAATCACCAATGACTTTAAGTATGTTCTGTATTTAATTAGATAGATATGCTTGTAATACTTGACAGAAATATTTCATGCAAAACTATATAAAAATGAAATAGTTTCAGTGTTTTCACTATCTGGAAAACTCACTCTCATGAAAATAATCATTTGCCACAATAACAGATAAAAGAAATATTTCATTAATTAAATAAAACATTTTATGTAACTCAGTGCAAATACCAAGAGTTGAAAGAAAGTGTTCAGAAAGTCCTGGGGTTGTCAGAGAATATTTCAAGAAGCTGGGAGTGCCTGCATTCTCCTTGGACTAGTTGGGAACAAGCAGGAGAGGAGATGGAATTCCAGGACAAAGGAATACCATTATTAGAGATGTGGAGGAATGAACATATACGGCATGTCCATAAAACCATAAAGAAAGAGACCAATCTGGAAAAAAATGAATTTGAGAGCTAGCAATGTAGCCAGAATGTAAAAACAGACTTAAAAGCCACATGGAGAAATGTGGTTCTGACAGAATGTGAAATAGAATCATTGAAAGCTTCTGATCTAGAAGCAGTCTGATAAAAATCTTATTTAATCAAGCTTGGTTTTTATTTACTTGATTGTTTCATCATTCGTTTTTAAGAAGATACTGAATTAGTAAGACTGGAGACAGGGAAACTAGTCTTCAAATTCTTGGCATCACCCAGCTGTCAAGTTCTCGGGCATGATTGGAAAATGAGCTTTCCTTCCTTCCTTTAAGCATGACCAATACAGGAAGCAATTGTATGAAAAGAGTTCGATCATCTAGGCAATATTAAAACTTATATGAAGAACAAATGTTTAATCATTAAGAAAGGAACAATAATTTGTTATTACTGGCATGAGTAAAATTATTGCTTTTCACGGTATTTGAGAAATACAAGGTAAAAACTTGAATTTTTATGAAATTACTTTTTGGTTATAATTTTTTTATTATAACACTACCTTGAGACTAAATTTTAAGGCTTTTTGACTATTACACAATAGTATTGAAATACCACCTTCTAGAATAAAAACTAGCATATCACATTAAGCTTTGATTAGCCTCCCAGAAATGATCCTAACAAAAAATCATTCTCTAAAGAAAGAGAAATATCCTGATCTGAGATATGTTGACAAAGGAAGTCTTCATGTTAGAAATTTTTTTTTCTGGAAATCAAGAAAACAAAATTTAATAAATAGCATTGGTATTGTAACCACATGGAGAAAACACAAACATATCGACAACTTCCTTTGTCTGTAGCCAGTAAAATAGTTAGTGAGAACATGACCTGTTTAAACTACAGCCCACACCAACATTCCCATTTAATGAAGATGTGCAATAGTTGATATATATTTGTTTCACAAAGATATTGTAAGTTCTTAGATGGAAGAAGTTTCTTTATTCCAAGTGCCTAAGACTACATATGATCAATTATTTTCCTTGCAAAGTTGGTCTTACACTTGTAGAGTTTTATTAACAGTTTCAGGTGAGAAAGTAAAGACAATCCTCTGAACATAACTGTTTCCTTTTTTCCCCACTTGGCTATCTGCTTGCACGAATAGATAAAAAAATAAAAGATCCCCAACGTAGGCCAAAGAAAAAGTGATTGAAGCAAGAAAGTACTGAAGATTGACTATTTTCCCCCAGCACTTTATATGACAGCCCTAAGCTGCAAGGATCCCAACCTCTGAGCTTCCCACACCCATTGCTCCTCAAGCAGTGTCCAGGTGATAGACATCAATGGATGGGGGAAGGTAGGAGGCGCTGTTAAGAAGAGGTGCCCTCAGAGCTTCCAAGTATCTAAATACTCATTAAAATCCTCATTTGTAAACTATAACTTCCTCAACAGAAATCACTGACCATCTGTTGAGCTTAATGAACTGCCAATAAAAACCATTTTGATCTTAATTGGACCTCAACTTGAATGTTTCTTAGGAATAAGCAAATTACAAGTTTCTTTAAATGCCAATTTTCCCCATTTGCTGCCTTTTCAGTGACTTTTCCTTAAATCCTGGATACTGACTCATCAAGTCAGTAATACATACTAGGCTTCCTAATTTCTCTAATTCTCTAATTCCTCCTTTCTCCCATATTTTTGATTCCTAGAAAATTCAGGAACGTGTTTTTGAACAGGAACATGTTTTCTGAAACATGTTAGACAGACTGAATAAAATTCCTTGAAGTTGCTCCCCACAGCCACTGAAAATAAAAATAAACCTCTGTCTTTTTCCTCATAATAAAGAAAATGTAAAAGAGGAAAGATGTTTCATCTTCTCTTATAAAGGTGGGATCTTAGAAAATAACCTGGAGTAGAATTTGTTTATTTATGCTAATAATGTTATTATAATCTCCCCCACTTTGAGGAAAACAAAAAGGCCTATCTGTCTGCTTAATTTAATTTGTCAAACATTCATAAAGTGCTTTCAAAGAAAATATATTCTGCTGAAGACTGTGGGAGATTTAGAAAATAGTGACATACATTTCTGTCCTAAATGTAGAAGTAAGACATGTTTACAAAAAAGTTTTATTTCAAATCTCAATGTGTGAAGAGCGGCATTAAAAAAATCACATGAATGGTTCAAAAGGTAAAAGAGGTCACCTCCTTTTGAAGAGAACCAGAAAATAACATATCCTATCACTATAGTTCTGTATTAAGACACATGACTCAAGATCAGTTTCTTTAACCAGGGAACACTAATAAAAATAATAGTAATAAGTGTATATTAATAATTAATGATCAATTTATGAGTTGAGAACAAGATCTAGAGAACTTGGAGCAAGAGGCAAGCAAGTTTTCATATGGCTTTAAACTGGAAAGGAAGAGTTTGGATCTAGAAAAACACAGGAGGCCAGGGGCTGGCCCCGTGGCCGAGTGGTTAAGTTCGCCCGCTCCGCTGCAGGCGGCCCAGTGTTTCGTCGGTTCGAATCCTGGGCGCGGACATGGCACTGCTCGTCAGACCACGCTGAGGCAGCGTCTCACATGCCACAACTAGAGGAACCCACAACGAAGAATACACAACTATGTACCGGGGGGCTTTGGGGAGAAAAAGGAAAAAATAAAATCTTTAAAAAAAAAAAAAAAAAAAAACACAGGAGGCCAATTTAAAGGATTATACCAGTAAATCTTGGGCATTGAGGTTTATAGCTTGAAATGACATAAAGGCTTAAATTGTCAAACCAGATTCACAAGGATCAGAGATGTTATTCAGAATTAAACCATACTAATAATTTCAAAGAAATAGGAAATCATGGAAAGGTAAAGGATAGAGACGTCAGAAATAGTAATGTCACTCCCCAGGTTCCTTTGTGCTGCATTAGTACTATTTGGGTCTAGATTTAATATATGAGCTTTAAATGTTGCTTGCAGAAGCACTACTTACATAAAAGAGAGGTATTTCCTTTTTTTAATTAATTAATATTTTATTTATTTTTTTTGAGGAAGATTATCCCGGAGCTAACATCTGCCACCAATCCTCCTCTTTTTACTGAGGAAGACTGGCCCTGAGCTAACATCCATGCCCATCTTCCTCTACTTTATATGTGGGATACCTGCCACAGCATGGCTTGACAGGCAGTCTGTAGGTCCACACCTGGGACCCAAACTGGCGAACTCCAGGCCACCAAAGCAGAATGTGGGAACTTAACTGCTGCACCACCAGGTCAGCCCCTTTAATTTATTTTTTATTGATGTAACATTGGTTTATAACATTATATAAATCTCAGGTGTACATTATGATATTTTGATATCTGTATCAACTGTCATGTTCACCACCAAAAGTCTGATTGCCATCCATCACCATACGCATGTGTCCCTTTAACCCTTTTGCCCTCCCCACACCCCTCTTTCTCTCTAGTAACCACCAATCTATTCTCATCAAAATATTAGCAAATCAGGATGGCGACGTGAGTAGTCCTCTTTGTCTCTCCCCCTTCGAATCTACAACAAATTGGACATTCATCGCTCAACAAAGAATATCCATACAGCATTTCAGGACACCTGAGAGACCCACACGGCTATACATCGGAAGGCAGTCGGACTTCCCTCTGGGAGGAGGTGGAGATAGGGGAAAATTCTCCGACCTGGACCGAGCAACCTAGTACCTGCAAGCAGCTTTCTTCCAGCAGACGCCCCCGGAGCATCGGCACACACCTAGGGCAGGAGGGAGCGCACACCGGAGGAGTGACGGTGGTAACAGGTGACCAGAGCCCCACCTAAGCCCCCCGCAATTTCACCTAAATGCAGAGGGAGGCTTCAGAGTTGCACACCTGAGTCCGCAGGGACAGCCTCTGCCCGCCATTGGCGGGGAGGCCCCACCTGGCATCCACAGTGCCCAGAGGGTCCCGGAGAGAATCCCAAGTGGCGCGGCAGCCTGCTGGCTGCCACTGCCTGCCCCACTGTCTGCCGGACAGGGCACGGGATTGCCAGAGATCCCCTCGGAGAGGACTGGGGCTGGGTGGAGCTCAAGCGGCCAGCTCCACAGCCCGGGGGGGAAGCGCCAGAGCTCGGCCTGGCCAGCAGACAAAAACCTCTGCCTGCCATTAGCAGAGAGGCTCCACCCAGCATTCACAAGGCCGGGAAGGTCGGAAAGAATCCCAAGCAGTGTGGCAGCCCACAAGCTGCCGCCGCCCGCCCCACTGTCTGCCGAGCGGGGCACGGGATTGCCAGAGATCCCCTCGGAGAGGACTGGGGCTGGGTGGAGCTCCAGCGGCCGGCTCCACGGCCCCGGAGGGAAGCTCCGGAGCTCAGCCCAGGCAGCGGACAAAAGCCTCTGCCTGCCATTAGCAGAGAGGCCCCTCCCAGCATTCACAACGCCGGGAAGGTCCCAGAGAGAATCCCAAACAGTGTGGCGGCCTGCCAGCTGCCGCTGCCTACCCCACTGACTGCTGGGCAGGGCTCGGGACTGCCAGAGATATCCTGGGAGAGGACTGGGGCTGGGTGGTCCTCCAGCGACCAGCTCCGTGGACTGGGGGGGTTACCTCAGAGTTCCGCCCTGGCAGCAGGCAAAGCCCCTTCATGCCATTAGTGGAGAGGCCCCGCCCAGCATCCACAACACCGGGAGGGTCCCGAAGAGGAAAATACCAGGCAGGGCAGCAGCTGGCCAGCTGCCACTGAAATCAAGGTCTCCAGCTATCCCCCAGACAGGGCAAAGCGCTCCCCGAGATCCTGGGGGAGAGGACTGAGACTGGGTGGAGCTCTAGCAACCAGGCTCCGTAGCCTAGGGGAAAACCCTTCAGTCTCACAACAGCCTCAGTGAAAGCCTCTGCACACCACTAATAGAGAGCACCCATCTGGCAGCCACAAGGCTAGAAGACCTCGGGACAAAAGTAGCATAGCTAGGTGAGCTAACCACAGACTGCAGAAGATGCCAATAGCTCTGCTGCGACCCATAGTGGACAAGTGAGATTTTGTGGGTGCCGACAGTGACGGAGCTGCAAATATAAGTGATCCTGCCCCGGGCTGCTGGAAAAGCCCATAACACCATGGCAAACCCCAAGGAGGGAGCACGTCTAGGCGGTCTGCAACAGTAGGCACCAGCAGCCTGAAGCCCCCCACCCCGTGATGGCCCCCACAGCTGAAGAGGGAACCCACAGGACCACTGTGACTACGAGGAGGGGCCCAGGCCCAGTTAGCAACAGCTGATAGGCTTCCTGGATAGTGCAGTATAAACAGCTGTTCCCCCACCACACCAGTAGAAACAAGTGGAAGGAGTAACGAAACTCTATCTCTATGCAGAGGCACAAATCTATAACATCAAGCAATATGAAAAAATATATTAAATCTCCAGAACAGAAGGAAAATAACAAATACACAGAAAACAATCCCAAAGAAAGTGAAATATGTAACCTAAATGACGACGACTTCAAAACAGCCATCATTAAAAAACTCAATGAGTTAAAAGAGAATTCAGATAGACAACTCAACGAGTTCAGGAGTTATGTCACAAGAGAGTTTGATACTATAAAGAAGAACCAAACAGTAATACTAGAAATGAAGAACACAATAGAGGAGATTAAGAAAAATCTAGACGCACTGAACAGTAGGGCCGATAATATGGAGGAAAGAATTGGTGATTTGGAAGATAGGAATATAAAAATGCTGCAGGCAGAGGAGGAGAGAGAAGTAAGACTAAAAAGAAATGAAGAAACTCTCCGAGAATTATTGGACGCAATTAGGAGATGCAACATAAGGATTATAGGTGTATCTGAGGGAGAAGAGAGAGAGAAGGGGGCAGAAAGCCTATTGAAAGAAATAATGGCTGAGAACTTCCCAAACCTGGTGAGAGAGACGGAACTTCATGTATCAGAAGCCAATAGATCTCCAAACTTTATCAATGCAAGAAGACCAACCCCACGGCATATAGTAGTGAAGCTAGCAAAAGTCAGCGACAAGGTGAAAATACTAAGGGCAGCCAGGCAGAAGAAATTAACCTACAAAGGAACCCCCAGCAGGCTGTGAGCAGATTTCTCAGCAGAAACTTTACAGGCTAGAAGAGAGTGGAATGATATATTCAAAAATCTGAAGGACAAAAACCTACAACCGAGAATTCTCTACCCAGTGAAAATATCCTTCAAATACGATGGAGAAATAAAAACTTTCCCAGATAAACAAAAATTAAGGGAGTTCACTGCCACAAAACCTCCTCTTCAGGAAATGCTCAGGAAAACTTTCATTCCTGAAAAATCAAAAAAAGGGAAGGGGCTACAAAATCAAGAGCAAAGGAGATAAGTAGAAGGACAACAACAGAGAGTAGCAGCTCTCTATCAGAACAGATTAAACCATGGGACGAGAAACAAAGGAAATTGAAGAAAACTGGAAAACAAGACATAAAATGGCAGCGGTAGGCCCCCACATCTCAATAATCACTCTAAATGTAAATGGTCTGAACTCCCCAATCAAAAGACAGAGTGGCAGTATGGATCAAAGAACAAGACCCAACAATATGCTGCCTCCAGGAAACACACCTCAGCCCCAAAGACAAACACAGACTCACAGTGAAGGGATGGAGAACAATACTCCAAGCTAATAATGAACAAAAGAAAGCAGGTGTCGCTATACTAATATCAGACGAAGTAGACTTCAAAGCAAAACAGATAAAGACAAAGAGGGAGAGTATATAATGATAAAAGGGACTCTCCACCAAGAAGACATAACACTTATAAATATATACGCACCCAACACAGGAGCACCAAAATATGTAAAGCAACTCTTAACAGAACTAAAAGAAGACATCAACAACAATACAATAATAGTAGGGGACCTCAACACACCATTAACACCAAGGGACAGAACATCCAGACAGAAAATCAACAAGGAAATTGTAGAATTAAATGAAAAATTAGACCGATGGACTTAATAGATATATATAGAACACTTCATCCAAAAACAGCAGGTTACACATTCTTCTCAAGTGCGCATAGAACATTCTCAAGGATAGACCATATTTTGGGAAACAAAGCAAGCATCAATAAATAAAAGAGAGTTGAAATAATATCAAGCATCTTTTCTGATCGTAATGCTATGAAACTAGAAATCAACTACAAGAATAAAGCAGAGAAAGGTGCAAAAATGTGGAGACTAAACAACATGCTTCTGAACAAACAATGGATTATTGAAGAAATTAAAGAAGAAATCAAGCATTATCTGGAGACAAATGAAAATGAGAACACGACATACCAAATCATTTGGGATGCAGCAAAAGCAGTCCTAAGAGGGAAATTCATTGCAATACAGGCTCACCTCACTAAACAAGAAAAAGCTCACATAAGCAACCTCAAATGACACCTAACAGAATTAGAAAAAGAAGAACAAACAAAGCCCAGAGTCAGCAGAAGGAGGGAAATAATAAAAATAAGAGCAGAAATAAATGATATTGAAACAAAAAAAGACAGTAGAAAGGATCAATGAAACAAAGAGTTGGTTCCTCAAAAAAATTAACAAAATCAACAAACCCTTAGCCAGACTCACCAAGAAAAGAAGAGAGAAATCTCAAATAAATAAAATTAGGAATGAGAGAGGAGAAATCACAACAGATACCAATGAAATACAAGGGATCATAACAGAATACTATGAAAAACTATATGCCAACTAATTGAACAACCTAGAAGAAATGGACAAATTCCTAGACGCCTACAACCTCCGCAAACTGAATCAGGAAGAAATGGAGAATCTGAATAGGCCAATCACAAGCAAAGAAATAGAAACAGTAATCAAAAACCTCCCCAAAAACAAGAGTCCAGGACCAGACGGCTTCTCTGGAGAATTCTACCAAACATTCAAAGAAGATTTAATACCTATCCTTCTCAAACTATTCCAGAAAATTGAGGAAGATGGAGTATTCCCTAACACATTCTATGAAGCCAACATCACTCTCATCCGCAAACCTGGCAAGGACAACACAAAGAAGGAGAACTACAGACCAATATCACTGATGAACATAGATGCAAAAATCCTCAACAAAATTCTGGCAAACTGAATACAGCAATACATCAAAAAGATTATACACCATGATCAAGTGGGATTTATACCAGGGACACAGGGATGGTTCAACATCCGCAAGTCAATCAACGTGATACATTACATTAACAAATTGAGAAACAAAAACCACAAGATCATGTCAATAGATTCAGAGAAAGCATTCGACAAGATCCAACATCCATTTATGATAAAAACCCTCAATAAAATGCGTATAGAAAGAAAGTACCTCAACATAATAAAGGCCATATATGACAAACCCACAGCCAACATCATACTCAATGGACAAAAACTGAAAGCCATCCCTCTGAAGACGGGAATGAGACAAGGGTGCCCACTTTCACCACTCCTATTCAACATAGTACTGGAGGTGTTGACCAGAGCAATTCGGCAGGAAAAAGAAATAAAAGGAATCCAAACAGGTAATGAAGAAGTAAAACTCTCGCTGTTTGCAGATGACATAATCTTATATATAGAAAACCCCAAAGAATCCACAGAAAAACTATTAGAAACAATCAACAACTACAGCAAAGTTGCAGGGTATAAAATCAACATACATAAATCAGTAGCATTTCTATACATTAACAATGAACTAACAGAAAAAGAATTCAAGAACTCAATCCCATTCACAATTGCAACAAAACGAATAAAATACCTTGGGATAAATTTAACCAAGGAAGTGAAGGATTTAAACAATGAAAACTACAAGACTTTCTTGAAAGAAATTGACAACGACATAAAGAGAAGGAAAGACATTCCATGCACATGGATTGGAAGAATAAACATAGTTAAAATGGCCATACTACCTAAAACAATCTGCAGATTCAACGCTATCCCAATCAGAATCCCAAGGGCATTCTTTTCAGAAATTGAACAAAGAATCCTAAAATTCATATGTGGTAACAAAAGACCACGAATTGCTAAAGCAATCCTGAGTAAGAAAAGCAAAGCCGGAGGAATCACAATCCCTGATTTCAAAACATACTACAAAGCTACAGTGATCAAAAGAGTATGGTACTGGTACAAAAACAGGTCCACAGATCAATGGAACAGAATTGAAAGCCCAGAGATAAAACCACACATCTATGGACAGCTAATTTTCGACAAAGGAGCGGAGGGCCTACATTGGAGAAAAGAAAGTCTCTTCAACAAATGGTGCTGGGAAAACTGGACAGCCACATGCAAAAGATTGAAAATTGACCATTCTTTTTCACCACACACCAAAATAAACTCAAAATGGATCAAAGACCTTAAGATTAGGCCTGAAACAATAAGTCTTCTAGAAGAAAATATAGGCAATACACTCTTTGACATCAGTTTCAAAAGACTCTTTTCAGACACTATAACTCCTCAGTTGAGGGAAACAATAGAAAAAATAAACAAATGGGATTTCATCAGACTAAAGAGCTTCTTCAAGGCAAGGAAAAACAGGATTGAAACCAAAAAACAGACCACTAATTGGGAAAAAATATTTACAAGCCACTTATCCGACAAAGGGTTAATCTCCATAATATACAAAGAACTCACACAGCTTAACAACAAAAAACAAACAACCCGATCAAAAAATGGGCAGAGGACATGAACAGACATTTCTCCAAAGAAGATATAAGTATGGCCAATAGACACATGAAAAAATGTTCATCATCGCTAATCATCAGGGAAATGCAAATCAAAACTACACTAAGATATCACCTTACACCCATTAGATTGGCAAAAATATCCAAAACCAAGAGCGACAAATGTTGGAGAGGTTGTGGAGAAAAAGGAACCCTCATACACTGTTGGTGGGAATGCAAACTAGTACAGCCACTATGGAAAACAGTATGGACATTTCTCAAAAAGTTAAAAATAGAAATACCTTATGACCCAGCCATCCCACTACTGGGTATCTATCCTAAGAACCTGAAATCAGAAATCCCAAGAGTCCTTTGCACCCCTATGTTCATCGCAGCATTATTTACAATAGCCAAGACGTGGAACCAATGTAAATGCCCAGAAACTGATGATTGGATAAAGAAGATGTGGTATATATACACAATGGAATACTACTCAGCCATAAAAAAGGACAAAATTGGTCCATTCGCAGCAACATGGATGGACCTCAAGGGTATTATGCTAAGCGAAATAAGCCAGACAGAGAAAGACGAACTATATATGACCCCACTCATAGGTGGAAGATAGCATATAGACAAGGAGAACTGATCGGTGGTTACCAGGGAAAAGGGGGGGTTGGGGGAGGGCACAGAGGGGGAAGTGGTGTACCCACAACAAGACTAACAATAATGTACAACTGAAATCTCACAAGGCTGTAATCTATCATAATCTTAATTTAAAAAAATTAGCAAATCAAATACAACAATATATTAAAAGGATCATACACCACGATCAAGTGGAATTTATTCCAGGGATGCAAGGATGGTTCAACACCCAGAAATCACTCAACGTGATAGACCACATTAAGAAAATGAAAAATAAAAATCACATGATTGTCTCAATAGATGCAGAGAAAGCATTTGACAAGATTCAGCATCCATTTATGATGAAAACTCTGAATAAAATGAGTATAGAAGGAAAGTACCTCAACATAATAAAGGCCATATGTGACAAACCCAAAGCTAACATCATACTCAACAGTGAAAAACTGAAAGCTATCCCTCTAAAAACAGGAACAAGACAAGAATGCCTACCTTTGTGATGACATGGATGGACCTTGAGGGCATTATGCTAAGCCAAATAAGTTGGAGAAACACAAATACAGTATGATTTAACTCATATGTGGAAGATATAAACAACAACAACAAACACATAGATACAGAGAATAGATTGGTGGTTACCGGAGGGGAAAGGGGGTGGAAGGAAGGGGGAGGGTGAAAGCAGTCAAAGGACACATGCATATGGTGACAGATGGCAATTAGACTTTGGGGAGTGAACACGATGCAGTCTACACAGAAATTGAAATATGATGTACATCTGAAATTTATATAATGTTATAAACCAAACTTACCTCAATAAAAAGTTAATTAAAAAAAGAATGCCCACTTTCACCACTCTTATTCAACATAGTATTGGAAGTCCAAGCCAGAGCAATTAGGCAAGAAAAAGAAATAAAAGGGATCCATATTGGAAAGGAAGAAGTAAAACTGTCACTATTCACAGATGACATGATTTTACATATAGAAAACTCTAAAGAATCCACCAAAAAACTACTGGAAACAATAAATGAATACAGCAAAGTTGCAGAGTACAAAATCAACATACAAAAATCAGGTGCATTTCTATACGCTAATAACAAAACAGCAGAAAATCAAGAATAAATCTCTTTTAAAACCACAACAAAAAGAACAAAATACCTAGGAATAAATTTAACCAAGGAAGGGAAAGATCTGTTCACTGAAAATGATAAAACATTGTTGAAAGAAGTCAAAGAAGACACAAAGAGATGGAAAGATATTCTGTGCTTATGGATTAGAAGAATTAACATAGTTCAAATGTTCATACTGCCTAAAGCAGTTTACAGATTCAATACAATCCCTATCAAAGTCCAAAAAGAGAAGAATTTCTGTCATGAAACATCTCTGTTTTATACACATAGCTCACGTTATATTTTCCAGGCCGCCATGCCTCATAAATTCACACGTTTCTAGAGCAATCCTAGACAGACCAGACACATGTACTAAAAATACTCCATATACAAGAATTCTACTGCTAGTAAATACCATTTCTACGTTTGCCAGGAGTTTATCTTCAGAGTGTTTACAAGAGGTTTGATGTGTCTTTCTTTCCAGGTACATCCCACAGCAAAGGGAAAAAATAACTTGCTGGTCTGCAACTAACATTTTCCTTTCCAGTCCACACTCTGACATCAGTCAATACCTCTTTGACACGTATTTCTTGGGTATCTTTTCATTATTTTTCTTAAAATATTTTATACAGAAGAATAAGCCTACTAACATCCTGAGAATACTATGATTCAGGCCCATCCAATGGAGAGGAGGAATTTCATTGACAGAGCATGTTAATTGTGGCCATATCCCTTCACGAGTCTTTTGATATTCTCTTACAAGTTTGATTACTCTTTTCCTCTATCACATACAGTTTTTTGAACCATTTATATGTTTTGATGGAGGTATTTAATTGTGCATGGAATTATTTCTATAATAAAGCCAAATTTACTCATGTTTTTTGCCAACTGGTTTCCAGACATATCATCTATGGGCTTCAAATCTACCTCCCACAATATTTTCTAATTGTTGTATAATTCAATCAATTAACAAGCCATTTGTTACACTATAGAGCTTTGGAAGAAAGATTAAAGCAACATTTAACATACCATGAAATTAGTTAAAATTATAGTGTCACTCTCCATTCCTTCCCAACGGAAACAACATTTTTCTGTGTACCACACATTCCCAACGACTGGGATGGTGACTTAGAAAGTATTGTTCCAGACATTCTAGATTCCATTTGTTTTTTGATATAACCATATCCCAGATGCTAGTGTATTTATGAGTATTTGCAGATACAGACTTCGATGTATCATTTTCTAATATCACCCCTCTACCTCCCATAGGTACAACGAGTATGTTTATCATCTGTCTTATCCAAGCCAATTACAAAGGGAAGACCAATTCATTTTATATCCATGATACCTGGGTCATTAGAAAACAGTGATAAAAGCTTCACTGTCCAGTGAGAGCCCGCCATAATGTAGGATAAGCATGTTGTTCCCATAAGTGTACCCTCCCAGCCTACCCTTGAACACTTTTGGCCACTGGCCTTTAAAAACATCAGGCTTAGTAGTGACTAGAATATCCACTAGTCCTTCCTTGGTTAGGGTACAAACATTCTCCTAGTGTTGTCAATGATTATTGTGCTCCAACAGAATAATTATTCAATTAGTTCGTTTACTTATATCCTTATCAGCCTCTTTACCGTAATTTCTTGAAGAGGACTCCCTCTAGTGTCACTGTTTGAGCTAACAAGTCTTTTTCATCATCATCATGATCATCCAGGAATATTATTTCAAGGTGACTCAATTCCCAAAGCCGTCTCCTAAAATCTCCACAGAACAACTGGAGCAACAAGGCCATTGTTTATTACCCTACCACATATGTTGCTGCCATTTAACATGTATGGGATTTGTGCATTATGGAAATACGGTCTACAATGAGAAATATTGTGTGTCACGAGATTGTCAATTGGATATATTCTACCCTCAAATACAGCTCCATTTAAATGTACAATACTGCTTCCCATAAACATCCTTTGTGTAACTCCAGAAGAGACTTACTGGTAATATTGGATCACTGGTTTCCTTTTCAGCTTTCTTTAAATGCATTCTCTGTGCATTTACATTTGATGTACTCAAAGGGACAAATCAAGCTCTAAAATTCTTGGCAGAAGGCAGCAACCTGCTTTCCATCATATCCAGGCAGCTGTTGCAGCAATGCATCACCATGACTTATGCCCACACAGAATGCTAAAACTCTGCTGTTCAGCATCTCTACCCAATAAGATTCATTGGTAGTATTTCTCTCAGGTCAATTGAGAAGTAACCAGAATGGTAAATACAGCCTGTAAACAATGAGCTGAATGAGAGCTGTAGTTAGCTGCAGTAAGTTGATTCATGAGAGGATGCTGCATCACTTCTTTTCTCAAATTATCCAGGTGGAGTCCAACTCCCTTTCTTTAGAAAAAAAAAGATCCTGAAGTTTCTCCTAGCATCCTCTATTAGTCAGCACCAGACCTGAGAGACATCACTAAAAGTATTATTCTCTTGCTCTTATTGCATTCTTCCCTAGGATCATGTCCCACCACTGTGTGCTCTGATGCTCCCCAGTTTCCACTTATTACCTGTTTACACCCCACACCCATCCTTTTCCCCGTGGTTCAGTTTTCCAGCTCATATATACTGTTTAACCACAGCCCTGGCAATAACAGTATACTGCCTAACACTTCTCCTTGGCTCATTCCCTGGAATAACTTGTCAATCCATAAAATCTCCTCCATTCAACAGTATCTAGAACTAGTTATATGCCCCCAATCAATTTTAAGAATCTGTGACAGTAATAAGAGGCTGTGTTACATGCCTGCTCTTAACACTTTCCTTTTCACAGTTAAAGGGAAATAAGACGGGATGAAGGGATAATGAGTCAAATACTCCAATGAGAGAATATTGCCATAAGAACACATAGAAGAGCCAAATTTCAGCCTAATTCAGCTTTGACCAGGATCAAACGTTATCAACATAATGGTTCAATTTTCATTTTAATTTCATTCAAAGCTTATGAAAGTTCTTTTCTCAAATAAATTTTTATTGATTATGGAATAAACATGCAGTAAGGCTAGGATAAAACATTGAACTCTAATTATTTCTCCTAACATTCTATAGCAGACATAAGTATTCTATGAGATTTTTGGAGGAACTTTCTTATAAAAAGAGGTTCCACAGTAGATCTTGAGAAAAAAGAGCAAAACTATGATTCTGGGAGTTGAGACACATAAGTCCTTGCCTCATCTTTGCACTAAAGTCCTGGGAAGCTCTGGACAAATTGCTTGCTGTCTCTGTGTTTGTTTCTCCATCTGGTAATTAGGTTGGACTAGGATTTTTTCTTGTATTATTTGTGATATTTTAGGAAGACCCTCACCCTTGTTGGCTTTCTGTAGCTTACGGAATCAAGTCCCCACTCTTTAGCAAGGCACACAAAGAACTCACTATCTGCCCCCAAAGAGTGCTCCATTTGACTCCAGCACATTTTTCCTGAAAAGGGACAGATTTTCACCTTTATAGGCCATGTAGTCTCCATCCTAACTACTTGTCTGCCATTTTGGTACAAAAGCAGCCATAGACAATATGTAAATAAATGAATAGGGCCATGTTGATCAATCTTTACTTATGGACACTGAAATGTGAATTTCAACTAATTTTCATGTCACAAAATATGATTCTTCTGTCAATTTTTTAAACCATCTTATATAGCTCGTGGGCCATACAAAAATAGGCAGAAGTCTACCAGCCCCTAATGAACACTGCTTGCATCACACTGAATATCTCACCACTTCCCAAATAATTAAAGTATTTTCAAGGTTCAGTGCTGTTGCACATAATAATCCCTTTGCCTAGAACATTTTTTCTTCCACACCCTTGTTCTCTGCTGGTGAGTTCTTACAGGTCCATCAAAGCTGGCTCACATATTGGACTCCTCCCCAAATATTCTCCTACAATTAACCACTTAGCTCACACTTGACTCTTTCTCTCACATCTCACATCCAACCCACGAGCAAATGTTTCTGGTATTCTCTTCAAAAACATGTCCCACATCCTACCCTTCTCTTCATGATCGTCTGTGACGCCATTTTCTTTCATCTGGTCTATCTGAACCCCTCTCCCATAGAGGGCAGAAGAGAACACGGAAGCCAGAGTGGTTTTCAACACAGAAGCAGAGTGATTTTAAAAGTGTAAGTCAGGTTATATTATTCTTCTGCTCAAAACCTTCCAATGGCCTCCCATTTCACTCAAAGTAAAAGAAGTGTTCTCGCACAGTCTAAAATCCCTACATGACGTAAAACTCCCCACTTACTATCTCTCTGATCTTATCTCCTACTACCCTCCCCTCCACTCACCCCACTCCTGCCACAAGTTTGCCTGGTGATTTCTGGAACATGCTGCACAAGTTCCTGCCTCAGGACATTTTCACTTGCTGTTCCTCATGTCTGAAATGCTCTTCCTACAGATAGTTGCAAGGATCACTCACCTGCTTCACGTCTTTGCTAAAATGGAAAATTCTCAGAGGCCATTTCTAAACATTCTAGTTAAAATTTCAAACTCCACCATCCCAAAAGCTTCATATCCTCTTTCCTGGTTCATTTTCTCCACCACACTTACACCATTTGACATAGGATATAGTTTACTTTTTGGTTTATCATCTGTCTCTCTCCACCAGAATGCAAGCTTCACAAGGGCAGGAAATTGTGCCCGTTTGTTCACTGCAGAACCACCAATGCCTTGCACAGCACCTGGAACTTGGTAAATTTGTTGATCACTTACTATGTGCCAGATTCTACTACAGAATCCTCAATGTCAAATCCTTATTTAACACCTCCACGCTTGGAATGTTCCTTCAAAATTCTTCATTACAAGACATCCATTAAAATCAAGGAAAACCATATTCAAATCTGGCACAACCCTATCAAAAACAGAACTGTACTCCAGTACAAAATTTGCCATGAATATAAGTACTAAATTTATAGGTTCTTCTAAAGAGGTTTTTGGATACCAGAGACATAAAAAAATGTTGCTTTTAAGTATTTAAATCAAAATGAAATATATGATGCATTTTAATGACCTTAAAGGGATGAAAATATTCATTTAGGTCACAAACTATTACTTTCTTTGCATATTCTCTCTGCTGTCATCTAAAATCTCAACTCAGATTTTTGCTGTATGAAACCAGTCTTACAAAACAGTTGCCCATATCCAAAGTCCTTAATCAAAATACCCACTTATTTACTATCTCTTGAGGATGCTTTTAAAAAGCTCAATTAGCAAGAAAGCCACTTGTCTACTAGCAGTGCACATATAGCCATTGACCGTGAATAAAGAGCTATAAGCAAACTGGACTCAACGTGCAGTACATAAGCAAGTTAGTGCTTTTATGTAGCAGAGTTCTTGCCACATACTGTAAAATTCGTTTGGTCAAGTCGTTTGGTTCCATTAGGTGTGCACTTCTTGCTATGGTAGAACTCATTTATTGAGCATCATTTCAATCACCTTAAGTTTAGCTTATCTCCAACTTTCCCCATATAATCCATTTGACCCAAAATCTAAAAAAGTAAAGATAAAATAACACTATAACAAAGCAATTCATGGCAGAAATTCACCAAATGCAAGCATTTACTTAGTAAATTTATACCTAATCAAATACTTTATAAGTAACAGAAATTAAATGTTTAGTAAAGATGAAAAGATATAAAATCAATAGGAAATCTTAACTCAAAAATTGCCACATGAGATTTAATTTGTACATATATCTTTTCCACAACTTACTAGTATTGAGCACTTTGAATTGCTTTAAACAGTACAAACCCTCTTATTTAAGGTAGGGCCAAGGCCAGAACTAACAAAATGTGAAGTTACCAAAGTCACTGGGGATATCTCATCCTCACTGTTTATTTGTGCCAATTTCCATTTATAATGACAATTCTCCATGCCTACAACTTAAAGCAAAATTTAAGAACCCTATCCATCACTCTTAGAGTGAGATAAATTATTATCTTTAATGGGCTTAGAAGAGTGTCTGGAACACATTAAACATTCAGTAAATGTTGTTTTGGCGATGAGAGCAGTAATGTCACCAACTGGAAAATGCACACCTCCTATGGACTGACATTCCAGGGGTGGTTTTCAAAGCTACAGGACAAATCCACATCTTCCTAGAATATCAGTTTTACCTGAATGGAAATAAAGCAAATAACTTAAAAATTATTAAAACATAAACAGGGATACACTGTGCAGTTGAGGACAGCATTCAGTTGAACATTTTCAATAAGCTGGACTGTAAAGAAACTTTCTCAGTCATGGAGGAGAGTGCTGGGTTACTTTCACAGGCCCGGCTCAAGCTCTTCTTCTCGGGGATATTTTGGTGGAAAAAAATCTTTGACAAGCACCACTTTATGAAACAAGCTCTTTGCGCGTGTAGATAGACAGAACATGTCTGCCCCGACTTCCCAAGTGTATGAAGAGTGAACAATTGTCACCTTGCTCTGTTTAACTTTTCATGGACCAACATCTTTTCTTGCTGCCCTCCTCACTAGGAAAGCTCTATATCCTGGACATGTGGAAGCAAACCTGAGCTAATCCTCATATCTACAATCGCCCCTCTTTTATTTTGAGCATTGCAGAACCAAGACTGAATAATACCTACCTGCAAATTCCTAAAATGCAGCTGCTTTTTAATACTTGATTAATAAATTACTAGTTAGGAAATACTAAGTACCATATATTTGCATCTTGATGAGGATATTGGAGAGGAGGAAATCAAAATAATGATTTCTCGTGTTCTTAAGGAGTCCTATAGAATTTAGTGTTTATATCTTGATTGCAAAGCCTAATCGCAATTCACAAGATGTTCTCAGCTCTGCCTCCCTTTTAAATCTGATTAATCCTGAAGACCCTGTTCCAACAGTGGGTGGTTGCTGTGATTTATTCTTGGAAATTGCTAATGAAAAAGGAAATTTTAACTTTAAAATATCTGTATCCTAGGAAAATAAAATATAACTTTTATGGAGGTCAAATATTTGAGAATTGTAAAGCTGATATGTTTACAGCTTTCTACACTGAGTTGAAAAGTTTCTGAATATACACCTCTCATAGGACACTTCAAAAATAAGTGTATCTAATTAATACCTAAACCCAAAAATATGTACTAGGGAAAAGTAATTTTTCAAATTAACTTATAAACACACAGTATATATACCTAATTGTTTATATTTATATAATTATAATTTTTACATTTTTATAATTATATAATTAATTTTTATTATTATATTTATACATTATATAGTTATAATTATTATAATCTATGTATGCATACATATGCATTTGTGTATATATACATGTGCACATAAAAAGTTGTAAAATTTTACCCCCAAAAAATGTAGATTAATGTAATATCTTTCCACCAGATGAAACTAGTAAATAAGGTGAAGCAAAAAGAGAATTCTTTTTATTTGCTATTCTTTTTTTTTAATATGATAAAATACATTTATTAGCATTGAGAAAACAAGATTGATAAAAAGTGGTAATTCCAATGTTCTCCCTTTTGGACTTGTTAAAGCATTTTGTAATGTATTTGCTCATCATCCCTGTGAAATAGGCATACACAGATTATATTGTAGTTAGTTATTCAAACAAAAATACGAAAAAATTACTTACTTTGACTTTAAAGGAAGTAAACCCATTTTATCGAAAAAAAATCACCCTAACTATAGAAAGCAGAGTATCCTAAAAATTAAATTAGGATTAAATATCCTTAAACATTTTCATGAAAACAGAAGGAAAATAAAATAGGATATGAATAATCTTCCAGGTCCTTCACCATTCGTCTGTGATTTTACAGATTGTAAGAGTTTGAAGTAAGTCAAGTAGAGACATAATGCCTAAGTTTTTCTGTAAATGTATCCGTGAAGGCATAAATATGAGATCTACTACTCACATTACAAAATGAAACCTCTCTCAACTCATAATCTGGAAAAATGTCCATCCATATGAGTCTTCTTGTATTCCCTGTACTACATGGACTAGCCCAGTGTTGAATCTGCCAGCAGACATCCTGGGGGATGCTGATGTAAGAGCGTTGCTGGGGAGGGTTTCCTTGCCCACACCTACAGCCTGTCGCCTGTGCCTCTCATTTCTACTTGCCTGCAGGGAATGCCTGGCAACCTCAAACCCCTCAGAACTCAGGACAGCTCGGCAAAAAGTAAGTCTAGCATTGTAAAAAATGTTTGATTTTTTCCATAAGTCCTACTTTTTCTGTCTTCAGGTATGATAAGATGGAGTTGGGCAATGCAGGATCTAGCGTCAAACTTGTCTTAAATATGCTGATCATTTTATGCAGGCCAAAAATTCAAGGAGTGAGACAGCAATTCCCTTTCTTTAATTTCTATGAAAACATGACTGGGGTTTTGGAGTTTTCCTACCTGTTGTGGATACTTTCAACACCTGCTGGTAAGTACCATTCAGACTGCACACGTTTTTGTGTTATCGAACTTAGCGTATTTTTTAATGTAGAAATATGGTGAGAAAGTATGATTTTGTTTTCACTTACTTTTTCTTTAACATTCTTCTATTCCATCAGTAAATCTTAAAACGTGACATCCTGCTTCTTTCCCAGCAACCACTGATATTGTTCAAATTCATAGGATAATTCTACTTTCCAACTTTCCACCTTTTTCCTCAGCTCATATGGGTTTTTTTTTTTTTTTTTTTTTTTTTGCTGTATTGAGATATAATTGACATATAACATTGTGTAAGTTTAAGGTGTATAATGTTTTGATTTGATACACTTGCGTGATACAAAATGATTCCCACCATAGTGTTAGCTAAACCTTCATCACGTCACATAACTACCATCTCCTTTTTGTGGCAAAAATATTTAAGATCTACTCTCTTAGCAACTTTCAAGTGTATAACACAGCATTATTAACTATAATCACCATGCCGTACATTAGATCCCCAGAATTTATTCATCTTATAACTAGAAGTTTGTACCCTTTGACCAACATAACCCCATTTCCCCAATCTCTCCCACCCACCAGTAACTACCACTCTACTCTCTGTTTCTGAGTTTGGCTTTTTTAGATTTCACATATAAGTATTATCATACAATATTTGTGTTTCTCTTTCTGACTTTTTTCACTTAACCTGATGCCCTCAGGTTCATCCATGTTGTCACAAGGGCAGAATTTCCTTCTTTCTCATGGCTGAATAATATTCCATTATATATATATATATACACCACATTTTCTTTATCATATCATCCAGTGACAGACACTTAGGTTATTTTCATATCCCGGCTATTGTGAATAACACTGTAGTGAACATAGCGGTGCAAATATCTCTTTGAGATCCTGTTTTCATTTCTTTGGATATACACCCAAGAATTTTTGCAATTGCTGGATCATATAGTAGTTCTAGTTTTAATTCTTTGACGAACTTCCTTACTGTTTTCCACAGTGGCTACACCAATTTACATTCCAATCCAACAGTGCATGATTGTTCCCTTTTCTCCACATCCTGGCCAACAGTTATCTTTTGTATTTTTGATAATAGCCATTCTAACAGATGTGAGGTGATATCTCTGAGATTTTTATTTGCATTTCCCTAATGATTAGTGATGTTGAATACCTTTTCATGTACCTATTGATCATCTGTATGTCTACTTTGGAAAAATGTCTATTCAGTTTTTCTGCCCATTTTCTAATCAAATTGTTTGGGGTTTTTTGCTGTTGAGTTGTATGAGTTCTTTATGTAGTTTGGCAATTAATCCCGTACCAGATGTATGATTTGTAAAAATTTTCTCCCATTCTGCATGTGGCCTTTTCATTTACTTTTTGTTTGTTTGTTTGTTTTTGCTGTGCAGCTTTTGAGTTCAATATAGACCCACTTATAAATTTGCACTTTTGTTGCCTGTGCTTTTGGCATCATATCCAAAAACATCATTGCCATGACCAACTGCAAGAATCTTTTTTCCTGTTTTTTTTTGTCTGTGAATTTTATGGTTTCAAGTCTTATCTTTAAGTCCTTAATCCATTTCAACTTAACTTTTTTGAGTGGTGTAAGAGAGAGTCTAATTTCATTCTTCTGCTGTGATTATCCAGTTTTCCCAACACTATTTATCAAATAAACTATCTTTTCCCCATCAAGCATTCTTGGCTACTTTGTCAAATATTAGTTGACCATATATGCAAGGGTTTATTTCTGGGCTCTTGATTCTGTTTCATTAGTGTATGTGTCTACTTTTATGCCAGTATTATACAGTTTTCTTTACTATAGCTTTGTAGTGTACTTTAAAATCAGCAAAGCCTCCAGCTTTGTTATTCTTTCTCAGGATTGCTCTGACTATTCATGGTCTTTTGTGGTTAAATATAAATTTTAGTGTGATTTTCTGTATTTCTGTGAAAAATGCCATTGGAATTTTGATAGGGATTGCACTGAATCTATAAATGGCTTTCAGTAGTACAGACATTTTAACAATATTATTTCTTCAGATCCATGAACACAAGACATCTTTCCACTTGTGTCTTCATTTTCTTTCATCAAAGTCTTGTAGTTTTCAGTGTACCAATCTTTTACCTCCTTGGTTAAATTTATTCCTAAGTATTTTATTGTTTTTGAGGCTACTGTGAATGGGATTGTTTTCTTTACTTCTTTTCCAGATGTTTCATTGTTAGTGTATAACTAATTGATTTCTGTAAGTTGATTTTGTATCCTTCAACTTTACTGAATTCATTGATTAGTTCTTACAGTATTTTAGTGCAGTCTTCAGGATATCTATCATGTAAGATCATATCATCTGCAAACAAAGACAATTTTACTTTTTCCTTTCCTATTTGGAGGCTTTTTATTTCTTTTTCTTGCCTGATTGCTCTGGCTATAACTTCTAGTACCATGTTAAATAAGAATGGTCATAGTGGGCATCCTTGTCTTGTTCCTGGTCTTAGAGGTATGGTGGTAGCTGTGGGCTTGTCATTTTTTTGTGTGTTCATTGTATTGAAGTACATTATTTCTGTACCCAGTTTATTGAGTGCTTTTATCAGGAAAGGATATTGTATTTTGCCAAATACTTTTTCTGCATCTATTGAAATGAGCATGCAATTTTTATCATTTATTCTATTAATGTGGTGTATTACATTTATTGATTTGCATATGTTGAACCATCCTTGCATCCTAGCAATAAATCCCCCTCGATCATTGTATGTGATCCTTTTAATGTGCTGTTAAATACAGTTTGCTAATATTTTGTTGGGACTTTTTGCATCTATATGCATCAGGGACATTGGTCTGTAGTTTTCTTTTCTTGTAGTTCCTTGCCTGGCTTTGGTATTAGGGTAATTAATGCTGCCCTCCTAAAATGAGTTTGGGTGTGTTCCCTCCTCTTTAATTTTTTTAAGAGTTTGAAAAGAATTGACATTAATTCTTCTTTAAGTATTTAGTAGAATTAATTAGAGAAACCATCTGGTCCTGTACTTCACTTTGTTGGGAAGGTTTTGGTTACTGATCCAATCCCCTTACTCATTATTGGTCTGTTCACATGTTCTATTTCTTCATGATTTAGACTTGGTTGGCTATATGTTTCTAGTAACTTAGCCATTTCTTCTACATTATTCAATTTGCTAAGATATATATATATATTTTTAAATATATATATTTGACGACTTGGTTTTTGTCATATGTAGTCATGAATAGATAGCATCTCTGTGTAGTGTATGTGACAAGGAGAGAAAACTCTAACAGCAGGCAACAGGATTTGTTTTACAGAGAACACAATAATTTTTGGAAAAAGTAACCTGATTAGCACTTGAAATAATGGTAAAACCCAAAAGATGGATGTTGGTTTATACCAAAGTTTCAGAGAATAGGGCAATATCACTGTGCATGACCCAGGAGAGTAATATTCTAGAGGAGACGGGAAGTCACAGAACAGATGAGAAGGAATGAAGGATGAAAAGAAAGAACCTGAGGAAGATGAGAGATAGGGGGAATGACCCAACGTAACTTGAGTGATGAATTGGCCAGGAAGAAATAATTCAGAGAAGAATTTCTAAAATGAGATTTTAAGATGTTTGCAGCATTGCCCAAAAGGATCCTTCTGAGTGATGTACAGCTTATCCCAAAAATGTGATATAACATAAATGCTCTATGTGGACAAAGTTATTATATAAAAACAGTGAAAGGGCTGTTTTTTTGTAAAGTAAACTCTGGGGAATACAACATAGAATAGTCATGCGTAAAGAAGAAGGCCCTAGACACAAAGATGATAATAAGAACAATAAGACAATAAGAAGCCTCCAGGCATTCAGAGAGATCTTACTGAAAGCTGTGGAAACATTGCATGGGTTGGAGTTTTAAATCATTTCTCCAGCTCCAACATCTGAGTTGTACGTACTTCTGGATTGCCTGATTTTTTTATTATTATGAAATGTATTACTACTATTTGAAGAGAAGGGAAGGAGGAGAAATAAGTAAAGAAAAGAAGACAAGGATAGCTAGTATCCTATAATGAAATGGAACTAAGAGGAAAACTAGCTGAATAATGTCCAATAATTTATTCATCTTCTTTCTACTGGTTTCTCCTTTAATGTCCCCATTTAAGTTAATAATGTTGCTGCTTAACCAATCACTTCACTTTGAACTTTACCATTATTTTTCATTCATCAACTTTACATTCTTCTTCACTTCAATCAGGTGCAATGTCTGATGTATCAACCTTGATTGAAAATAAAATCCTCTTTCATCTGAAAAAGGCATCCTCTTCACCTCAGAGTTTCAGGTGTAAGTACATGTTTTGCAGAATAAGAAACGAGGTGTTCACCTAACCAGCCAGATCAGGTGTACTCAACCTTGGGAATGAAATTGTGACAGATAATATAGGCTGTTCAACCTCATGTTCAAATCCAGTACCGTATCTCTTACATGCAGTTCTTCCTCTCCATTCTGACTGCCCCTGTCCTCATTCAAGTGACATTACATCTTAGCTGGATGACGGCAGATCCCTGTTAACTATTCTGGCATCTTGTCTGTCCCATTCCACTCCATTCCATGTGAAGATTCTAGATGAACATTTGTGTCAGTCATGGTTCTAGATTGTATGCCACTGAAAGTGACGTGTAACTTAAGCAGAAAAAGAATGGTACACAAAATATCAGGAAGTCCTAAAATCCGCTGGAAGGCTATAGCACCAAGATCGTGAAATTGAGAAGAATCAAAGAAGGCCAGAAAGTGGGGAACACAGTCAAGGTCATGTTACAAGGAGAGTCAGGGGAGAACACAGCCACTGGTGCCACTGCCACTGGATACTCTCCACCACCCCAGCTGGATATGTTGTTAACATGATAGGTTGCTGTATGTCACTGCATCATTGTGTTAATCCCTGAGTTAAATATTTGCATAGGACTCTCTAATTGGCTGAGTCAAGGCCCTGTGTCTCCAGCTTCAAGTGGGTAGAAGAAGTGTCTTCCCCCTTTTGGTTTTCATAGTGGAAGACAGACCTCATCCCCCAACTAATACCTCATAATAGGAAATTCTCTCCAAAATAGGAATGGTGATTGGATTCTGGATAGCCTAAAAGAAATGTTAACTATAATCTCCCTTAAAGGAAACCCTTACCTTCAAATCCACATTCCCAAGTACAGTATCAAGGCAAAAACCACTCCATCCCCCAAACTCCCTTTCCAACCTTTTCTTCTCTGCTTTCTTTTAATTGATTCTTCACTGACCATCCCCAAGTCCCACTGCATCTTTCAGATAGTTCTTTCTGCTGATAATTACTCTTCCTTATTTCTACCTGTACAAAAGTTACACCACCTTCAGGACTTCCTCTAAAATTGTATACCTTGCAACCTCTACCAAAATGTTTCTTGTTTCCAGAAAATCTCTCTCCTTGAGAAGGTCCCAATTTATAACACTTATTTTCTTCGCAATTTATATTTTAATTACTTGTGTGCATTCTATCTCTCCCTCTAGATTGCCATCTCTTAAGAACATGATTTATTCTTGACATTTTTATAAATATCTTTAAGTGCAAATGCATGCTGAACTTATTGTACAAATATAGCACTCTCAAAAGCAGATCTAAACCTAATAATTCACAAGCAGAAACTGGTTACAGAACTGCTATGGAACCAAAAGGCAAATATAATATAATAAAGAAATGGTCTCTACTTCAAGAAAGCCTTATCTAAACATAAAAATCTTAATCTAAGAAATTATCTCACTTTATACATTTACCTAAAAAAAGTATTTATTTTTTAAAAGATTCACAACAACCTTAAAAATGTAAACTTGCTAGGAATATTAAAATATCACTTGATTTGCAAAGATGTTATTTTAAATATCTGTTGTATAAAGAAAGGTGCACATATACAAATGGATGAAAATCCTTTCATCAAACTCCTACTCTTCCAGAAATATCCTCTCTGGCTCTGTGATCTACAAATAAGCAGAGAGAAAAAAAAAAGAGCTGGTTTAGTGGAAAGCTACAAATGGTGATTGAAGGGTTTGGAAAAAGATCTATTAAAGGAGGTCAAGAGAATGGACATTATTCAGCATGAAGATTAAAGGTTGATTTGAGGCAATTTAATAGCAATCTATAAATACATGAAGGGCCCTCACACAAGGAATAATCACCAGCTTCTCTCCAACTTCAATTTGGACCAGAACAAGAGAAAAATTACGTTAGATAAAAGGAAGAATTCTTGAGAGTAGGAATTATTTAATGCTAAAATGGATAGCTAAGGAGAGTTGTGGATTCTCGTTCCCTGTGAGAGGGCCTTAAAACGTGGCTCAAAACACACAACCTGCCAAGAGGTAAAGAAATGCACTAGATAATCTTTCAATGTCTAGAGACAGAAGTTTTAAATTCATTTCTCTCAGAAAATTTTACTGTTTTTGGATTCCCTGTTTCGCCTATGAAAAACTGTGTAGAAAGAACAATTTTAGGATTTGGTTGTATTCCAATTTTCTCCCACATCCCTCTTAAAGTTCTGCCATTTTGATGATTACTTTCTGGCATCTATCTGAGTGTTAAACATAGGGAGAAGGTGAATAAGAACATATGCGATATACATTTTGAAATATCGTTAGCTTCTTTTATGTTATAGTTAGCTTCTTGATAACTATAATATATTTCAGTATGTATATTGCATATGTTCATGCTCACCTCTCGCATATGTTCTTACTCACTCTTTTCATACCCAAGAGGGTTCTAGCAAACACGACTCCTCTACCTCCGTAGCTCTACCTTCTCCCATGCCCCAAAGCTGGTTTATATTTGGTTAAAAGAATCCCTCTGTCTCTGTTTTTACCTCCCACAAGTTCGTCTATAACATTGATATGGATCAAGAAAATTGATAAAGGGAGAGATGAAAATAGTGTGGAGATAGTCATGACACAACTAACCTCAAGATTAACCACGTTATATCTTATATTAAAAATTCTATTTGTTTTCATCTATCTCCAAATTAGCAGAGGAAAATAACCAAATGTGTTGAAAGTCTCAGAATTTAAAGAAAACTCAATTTTTTTCTAAAAAATGTCTATTCACTAACAATGCATTCAATCACAGGAAGTTACAGAGTTGTTACAATAATTTTACTGGTGTATTAGTCAGAGTTTTCCAGAAAAACAGAACCAGTAGGATACACTCAGAGAGAATGATTTTAAGGAATTTGCTCACAAGATTGTGTGGGCTGGCAAATCTGTATAGCAGGTCAGCTGGCTGTAACTGAGGCAAGAGTTGATGTTGCAATCTGAAGTCCCAAATCTGTAGGGCAGGCTGGCTGTCTGGCAATTCAGGCAATATTTCTCTGTTACCATCTTGAGGCACAATTCCTCATTTTTCAGATAATCTCAGTTATTATTCTTAGGGATCTCAACTGATTAGATGAGGCCCACCCATATTATCAAAAGTAATCTCCTTTATTTAAAGTCAACTGATTGTAGGTGCTAATTATATCTACAAAATACCTTCAGAGCAGCATCTAGACTACTATTTGACAAAATAACTGAGCAGCATAGCCTAGCGAAGTTGACACACAAAATTTAACCATCACTACTGGGTTTCTTGTTTTAAAACTTAGTAAGTGGGGGTTTTACTGATTTCTTTGACCTGACGTCTCTGAATGTCTTCAATAAAGTCACCCTTGATAATAGGTGTAGGCAATTTATAAATAATTCGATTTATATTCATTCATTTAGCCAGAAAATATTTATCGAGCACTCCTATGGCCTGGCACTGTTCTAAGCAGTAGGGATACACAAATGGAGAAGATAGACAAGGGCTTTGCCATTATGGACCTTACATTCACCTTGTTTAGAGCACTTATTACCATTCAACATTACATTTTATATCTATTAGCTTATTTGTTAGTTTCTCCCCACAATAATATCACTTTCAGTAAGCTGGCAACATTTTCTGTTGCTTTACTACCAATACATACAGGTCCATAATAATAATCAAGTCACATGCCAAATGAGTTAAAGAATAGTCCAGTACAGTCTTTCCATCTTGCAGATGATAAAACAAAGACCCAAAGAAGATTCATACAATTTTAGTTATTTAACTAGGAATAGATCACAAATATCCAGGTTCAAATATCTTCTAATGAACACATGTAAAAGGCGTATACAACAAACATTTATGAAAACTGGGTCAACTTATAAAAATAATGGTCCCAAGAAAAAGCAATTACCCTCATGAATTAGTCCAAGAGTATCATCTTTCTCCCTCCATAAAATTAATGTCAGTTTGACTACTTTCTTCAATCTTGAATTTAAAAAAAAAAAGCCTTGATATTTTAAATAAAGGTATAACTAGAGCTCCACTGACAACTGCAAAAGAATTAGCATGAAGAGTTTCAGAATCGTGACATAAATAAATTATTCCATCAGCCCACACTACCTAACTGTGATACACATAGTTTAGTACTTAAACTAAGCTGCAATACCGTGACAGTCTATCTCAATATTCCTCCAAAAACAATCCTGCTTTCCTGTTGGAAATTCATTTCGTGAGGTTGAAGTGGAAAGAGTCTCCAAACTTCTATATTCCCTTCTGCATGCTGGGTGCAGGGAGGGGGCCACACCCAGAATAATACATTCAAAGTACCCCATTTCCCAGAAATCGGTTCAAAGCAGGTACATGGCCTGAAGAGGGCCAATCAGAGGCCATCTATGAGATTCCTCAGAGGGTCATGAAGTACAAGAACCCAAAATCTTGAGGCTGCTGGCAATGATCATTTCAATCATATGGAGAGAGCTGGGCTATAAATAAAGTTAATTTAGTAGATAGAAAAACTGAAAAATGGGAGAATAAAAAGCCTAATAATATAACATGAGGGCCTAGATCCAATTGTGCCTGAATTTCAGATTTTCAATTACATGGGCCAGTAAATATATTTTTTTATTTAAGAACAGATAACAAGAGAAGCTGTGACAAATATAGTCCTATAAGTATAAGCTCTATGAATGTCAAGATTTTCATTTATTTTGGTTCATTGCTATATTGTCAGCAACCGCAATGGTACCTTAACATCTAGAAGGCATTCAATAAACACTTGATATAATAGATACAGTGTTCATGGTGTCTATGTCACCATGGTTAAAACCTGCAAAGTCAAGCCAAGATCTCTGTCACTGATGTAAATCACAAAGCCCAAAAGAGCTACCATGCACTGTAATATGTTATCTCATTAATCTTAATAGCATGAGAGATTTGAGCTCATTTAATTAAAATGAGCACATTATCCTCATTTTACAAATGAGAACATTGAACTCAGAGAGGTTAATTAATTTGCCCAAGGTCATACAGTAAATGATGGAGCTGGAATTGAAGCCCAGGTGTTCTGACTCTAGTGTCTACATGTGTTTCTATAATTACGATATTAGACTATTTTATTTTAAGAGTATTTTTATCAATGCCACTAGTCTTTTGACACAACAGGGCAACTTTAACACAACTTTTATTTTTTAATAAAAATTTCAAAGAACTAAAGGTCAAACAGCTTGTATCAAATCAGGCAGCAAGGATAAGAAGGCTGTAAACAGATTACAAGATTCACCACTTGCTATTTAACCCTGTCTTAATCAATTCAGGCTGCTATAACACAATACCATAGACTGGAGCACTTGAACAACAACCGTTTATTTCTCACAGTCCTGGAGGCTGGAAAGTCCAAGATCAACGTGTTGGAAGATTCAGTGCCTGGTGAGAGCCTGATACCAAGTCTGCTGATAGCCACCTTCTTGATATGTCCGCACATGGTGGAAAGAGAGAGAGAAAGAGAAGACTCTGGTGTCTCATCTTATAAGGCACTAACCCTATTTATGAGAACTGAATCCTCATGACCTAATGACCTCCCAAAACTCCCAACATCTAATACCATCACACTGGAGGTTAGCATTTCAATCTATGAATTTTGAGGAGAGACAAATATTTAGCTAACAAGTGCCCTGCATTATATGCATGTCAAACCATCTTCCAAGCACTAAAACAAAAGAATATATTGAAAGCTAAATTGTGTATAAAGAATATTCTTGGCCACTAATGGAAGTTTAGATTTAGGGCATCACTTAAAAGTAGTAAAAACTTAGTTAATAATTAGTACATAGCCCTTTCCACAGGACTACATCCAAATATATAGATGTTTAAATTTTGATATTTGTGATATTGGTGATTTTGAATATGATTGTGTACAATTTGCTACATTCACATCATATAAATATTTGTGTCTCTCCCTATTGAAGTTGATGGCAAGAGTTTTGGTTCTATAAGATATATGATAGCCTCTTAGTATCAAATTTTCCCAATTCTCCTCCTGAAAATTTTATGGAGCAACAGGAACAATGGGAGGGGAGATATTACATTTTTAGCAAAAGTAGGCGATAGAGAAAATTTAAAATTTACTAGGCATCTGTAAACATGCTAACGACTCCTCAAAATAGCAGAATTAGCTGGGGGACCTGAGGGAGAAGAATCAGAAAATATAGGGGTAGAGAAGGAAGTACAGGGTTAGTACATTTAGAGAGACGGATGGAAAATTAGGGTTGTGGTAGGTGGCTGAAGATCCAAAAAATCAGCAGCAAGTATTTACCCCTAGATAGACAGAATGGGAAATGCTGTGAGTAGGTCAAACAAAAAGCAAACTAGGAAACACAGAATATCAATAAAGTCCAGATTCCGGGTAAGTAACCCTTAAGACAGAACCTACCAGGACAGCACCAGAGGAAGAGGCAAAGGGTATTCAGGGTAAAATTGGAAGTGCTAGGTCTTGGGCCAGAAAGATTTCAGAAATTTCCCATAAATAACAGCTTCCAGAAGGAGAGAGCGTTACACTAAAAGGAAACTTCTAGAACAGCCTCTTGAATAAATAGGACAGAATTGCTGAAGTAGTGAGAGCAGTGAAGAGACAGAAAACCTTGATGGGTGCTGCCAAACAACTTGTAAAGTGAGTCTTTCACCTTGTAAGACAAAGGCCGTGAGGAAATGTGGGAAACACAAAACTGAAGGCAGGGACCTTGTTAAGTCATACTAGGCTCTGAGGGCCAGAGAAGTGGCTGCCTGGAAGGAGGGGCTCTATTGTCAATACCGACTCTAGCTACAGAAGAGGGAAGCCTTGAATTATGAAACCTGGAAAGCTCTTTTCCATTCAAATCCATCCTAAAACAATCTCTCATTGCTGGTTCAGGAATATCCACCTGATTCAAAATGCATAACATAAAATAAATTCAGTCTGGTTCCATACAAGCAAAAGATGAAAATGAGTAACTAAATTTTTCAACAACTGATGAAAACACTGAAAAATTTTGTTTTGAAGTGGATGAAAATTTCAACATAACATTCCCAAATAAACTTTAAAAGAAACACTCTTTTACGAAGCCATAGCAGTTATGAAAGAATACAAAACAGAAATAGGGAACTGACAGAAGAAAGGATTTAGAAATTAGAAGGATATGCAGACTGCAAGGATGAAATTGAAAAAAAAGACATTTTTAGAAATGAAGACAAAGTTATGAGTCACAATAGAGAATAGACACCACAGGAAGACCAGTAATTCTCAGAGTATAAAAAAGAAAAATGTGAATAAAATGAAACAGAAATTGAAAAAGAGAAAAAAGCTTTGGAGAGAAGTAAACAGACATAGAAGAGAGGCAAACGAAATTCAATACGTATTTGAATCCCTGAAAAAAGACCAAGATAATGAAATATTCAAAACTTTAATTAAGGAGATTATCTGTGACAGTAAAAACAAAAAAGACATTAAATGAAGAACATATATCCTCAAATGGTACATTATGTATCTGGAAAAATGTTCAGGAAAACAACAAGATACTTCCAAGTAAAATTATGAGAAACTAAGCAGAAAGATAGATTATCTGGGCATTCAGCAAACAGATCGAGACACACATAATTGACATAAAAACATAGTGGCATCAAATTTCTCACTGAAACATCAACATCAACACCAGAAAACAGAGAACACCTACAAGTTTTTCAAAACAAGAAAATGTGAGATATGCATTTTCTTTTCATCTAAGCTCCCCTTTAAGTGTATGGGTAATGGTCTTATGAACATGAAAGAATCCAGGGAATATTTCTCCAGTTGCCCTCCCTGGGGAATCTATTATAGGATAATCTCTAGAGAATCAAGAAATTATTGGAGAAACTTTGCTGAAAGAAACAATGGTGCACAATAATTATATTTTCCAATAAAACTGAGACTAAAATATGAGGATTAGGGTGAAAGAATAGCATGCAACTGTTACATATGATCTGGCAATATAAAAATAGCACAAAACAGAGTGATGTCAGTAAGATGGCAGAATAGAAGGTTCCAGCCTTCATTTCCCTACAGAAACACAGTTAACATCATACTCAATAATGAAAACTGAAAGCTTTTCCTCTAAGATCAGGAACAAGGCAAGAATGTCCACTTTCACCACTTCTATTCAACATAGTACTGGAAGTAGTAGCTAGAGCTATTTAACAAGAAAAAGAAATAAAAGTTATTTACTTCAGAAAGGAGAAAGTAAAATTATCTCTGTTTGCAGATGACATGATCTTATATGTGAAAACCCTAAAGACACACACAAAACAACCTGTTAGAACTGACAAATGAATTCAACCAAGTTGCAGAATACAAAATCAATGTACAAACACCAATTTCATTTATATACCCTAACAACAAGTTATCCAAAAAGGAAATCAAGAAAACAATCCTATTTCTAATATCATCAAAAAAATAAAATACTTTGGAATAAACTTCACCAAGGAAGTGAAAAAATTTCAAACTGAAAACTATAAAACACTGATGAAAATAATTAAAGCAGATACAATTAAATGGAAAGATAGCCCATGTTCGTGAATTGGAAGAATTATTGTTAAAATGTCCCTTCTATCCAAAGCAATCTACAGACTCAATGCAATTCTTATCAAAATTTCAATGGCATTTTTGACAGAAATAGAAAAACAATCCTAAAGTTCATATGGAACCAATTAAGGCCCTGAATAGCCAAAGTAATTTTGATCAAGAAGAACAAAGCTTGAAGGCATCACACTTCCTGATTTCAAAATTTTTAATCAAAATAGAATGGTACCAGCATAAAGGATAGATAGGCCAATAGAACAGAATAGAGAGTTCAGAAATAAACCCATGCATATACAGTCAACTGATCTTTGACAAGGGTGCCAAGAACATACAATGGAGAAAGCATAGTCTCTTCAATAAATGGTGTTGGGAAAACTGGATGTCCACATTCAAAGGAATAAAATTGGACCCTCATCTTACACCATACACAAAAGTCAACTCAAATAGATTAAAGATTTAAATGTAAGTCATGAAGCTATAAAGGTCCTAAAAGAAAACATAGGGAAAATCTTCTTGACATTGACTTTGGCAATTATTTCTTGGATACGATACCAAAAACATATGTCACAAAAGTGAAAACAGACAAGTGGAATTATACCGAACAAAATCTTCTGCACAGCAAAGGAAAAAATCAACAAAATGGAAAGGCAACCTACAGAATGGAAGAAAATATTTGCAAACATATGTCTTATAAAGAGTTAATATTCAAAATATATAAGGAACTCCAACAACTGAATAAGAAAAAAAAAAAGAGAAAGATCTGATTAAAAAATGGACAAAAAAGACATTTTCCAAAGAACAAAAAATGGACAACAGGTATAAGAATAGGTTCTCAACATTACTAACCATCACAGAAATGAGAATCAAAACCACAATGAGATAGCAGCTCACATATGTTAGGATGGCTATTATTAAAAAGACAAGACATAATAAATGTTGGCAAGGATGTGGAAAAAAGGGAAGCCTTGTTCATTGTTGATGGGAATGTAACTTGGCGCAGCCACTATGGAAAACAATATGTGGAGATTTCTCAAAAGTTTAAAAATAGATCAATGACATGATCCAGTAATCCTACTTCTGGGTATATATCCAAATCATTAAAATCAATATCTCAAATAGATATCTGCACTCCCATGTTCATTGCAGCTTTATTAATAGCCAAGACATGAAAGCAACCTAAATATCCATTGAGAGACGAATGGATAAAGAAAATGTGGCGTATACATACAATGGAATCCTATACAGCTCTAAAAATAAGGAAATCCTGAGATTTATAACAATATGGATGAACCCAGAGGACATTATGCTAAGTTAAATAAGCTAGACACAGAAGGATGAATATTGTGTGACAGCATTTGTATAATGAATCTAAAATAATCAAACTCAGAAACAGAGAGTGGAATGGTGGTTGTCAGGGGCTGGGGGTGGTGGAAAACTGAGAGATACAATCAAAGGGTACAAAGTCTCAGTTGTACAACATAAATAAGTCCTAGAGATCTGTACAACATAGTGCCTATAGTTAACAATACTATATTTCATACTTAAAATTTTCCTAAGAGTTTATATCTTACATTGTGTTCTTTTCAGAAAATAATAACAACAAATAAGAGTGCAGGAGGAAATTTTTAGAGACGATGGATAGGTTTACAGTACAGTTTAAACTCATCAACTTGTATACATTAATTATATATAGCTTTTTATGTGTCAAAAAATAAACAAAATTTTAAAAGCCAATGAAAAATAGGACAAAATACAACTTGAGTGAAAAGAGGGAGAAGAAGGAAACAAAATGGCTTGGAATAAAATACTATTTAAAATGACAACGTTTTAGCATACTTGAAAGTACAAATGTCAACACTAAATAGGTTCATATCAATGACTAAAGTTAGATGGAAGAAGAGAGAAAAGGGAAGAGAAAGGAAAAGTTTCTAGTCTAAATTATTCGTTCATCATAGACACAGAGTAAATAAGAGGGCACTACTTATATATTTAAAGGTATTGATGTAAAGGTAAGCACTAGAACAAAAATACAAACCTTCCAAAATATAAAAAAACTCCATAAGCAGAAAGAAGGGGAAAAAACAGATAATGTTGTGATTGTGAAAAGCACTCTCTCTTTTTGTATATACTTACGTATTTACTAACATACATAATACATGTATGATATATGTATGATATTATAAACCTAGGATCAAATTTAACAGTCATACTAACAAATTTAAGTGTGGTTAATTCATCTAATAAATAAAAATATTGTCTTATTAGCACTCAAAGTAAAATCTGATTTTATGATGTAAATAAGAGAATCACCTAAACGAAGTGATTCAGAAAGGTTAAAATTAAGGGATTGGTAGAAGGTTGCAAAGAGACTACTATGGGCTGAACTATGTTTCTCAAAAGTTCATTTGTTGAATCCTAACCCCAGTAACAGAATGTGATTCTATTTGGAGACAGTCTTCAAAGAGATAATTAGCTTAAAATGAGGTCATTAAAGTGGGCCCTAATCTAGCAAGAGAAAATTAGAAAACAGGTACATACAGAGGGCACCCATGTGAAGTTATAGGGTGAAGGCACCATCTACAAGCCAAGGAGAGAGACCTCAGAAGAAACCAATCCTGCCACACCTTGATCTTGGACTTCTGTGTTCCAAAATAGAAAATAAATTTCTGTTGTTTAAGCCATTCAGTGTATGGGTTTTGCTATAGTAGACCTAACTATTACAGAGGTCATTGTTCTGAAGTTAAAATGAAAACAAACCAGATAAACTATAATTTTTTAAAAATCTGAAAGCTGAAGATGCAAAGAGATCTAAAATAATAAATTCCAAAAAGTGATGAGCTCTTCTAATGAGAGGAGAAATTCACAGCTTCCTTACTTCCTGTTGGAGCCATGGGGTGAATAGAAATCCCTTCTAGATAGAACAAGGAAAACCCAGGCAAACTTTTATCAAACTTTTACTGGCTATGTATGACCAGTTGTGATGAATTAGAATCACTAGGAACAGCAAACACAGAGTGAGTCTGCCCCACCTGCATCCTCTTCCCACAGATCTTTGCCAAGTGCACATGATAAAATGCCAAATACTGTGGGAAGAGCAGAGGAGCTGAGAGAGATATCCCCTGAGATGCACAGGGCCTTCTCCACATGCAAGGCAGCAGGCTGCAGGAGGCTGTGACTGGAATGGCAGAGCTGAGTGAAGTCCTTACCAGTACTCCAAAGGACAAGAGAGGGACAGTAGAGTAGAGAGAGAAATCCTCAGGTACAGAAAATGGAGGGTGGAAATTAAGAGAAAAGACAATTCCCCAGAGCTGGCATCCATGCAGTAAGAGAAAAAGGGAAATCTCCCACAATTCAGAAAGCTAATGATTGGACTGAATAGGAAGGTATATAGGTAGGTTAGTAAGTAGGCAGGTAGATGGATGGGTGGTAATACGGAGAGGTGAGAGATAATGATAGATGATAGGTGATGGGATAGCTAAATACATATAGAGGGAGATGATGGATGGATGGATGGATGGATAGATAGACACTCTTTCTCTTTTTCAGACTCAATCATACTACACTCTGGTTTTAAAGAAATACGTTGTGAATAATTTCCCTTGTGAAAAACTCCTGTCATTTCTCAGAGACCAAGACATCAGCACTATCACTGCTATGAAAGCCCACTGAAATCAACAGCAAAGGTCTCCTAAGTGTGTGTGCATTGCTTTCATTTACAACTTCAGGAAAGAAAACCTGCCAGGGCATTACTAAGAATAAAGTCCATTCTTCTGTTCACTAAACCTAAACCATTTCATTAGTGTAGACCAAGACAAACACAAAATATCACAATAATGCTTTGGGGGATATACACTTCATTAAAGATAATCCACTACAATATGACAAAACATAAGGTAGCTATTCTTTCTGCAGCAACACAGATGAAGACTTTATTTTAAACCCATAGCAGATTGAATTTTTGCGTGATGTTTTCTTTAAACTGCCTTGCTTAATCTAGAAATACATTAAAACACTCATCCACCAGCTGTGCTGGTTTCAGCTGTAGCAAATTAATGATTAGCTTCCTCCTGACAATATTTTCTCCCCACGAAATTTTAAAACTGACTGAAATAACATTAAAATTCAGGAATGGAAAATACAACTTTACTATTAAATTTTTTAAGCTATTTTATATTTAAATAATTTGAATAATGGTAGATAAAACTATTAATATTAAAAAAATTCATTAGATTTTTTGTTTTATTTTTCAAGATAAAATTCAAAACATATCTTAAAGCCAAGAAACTAGGTGAAATTAGTTGCAGCTGCCCCCATTAAACTCATCACAAAATTTGTGACTTTTGTAGTAGTATCAGAACCTGTTAGTAATTTGAGGCAAGCTTGGTTATTAAAGATGCAGGCAGATTTTTTTTTTTTTACTTTCTCTGCTATCTGATTTAAAAGACCAAGTTTTTCTTTTAGTCAAATTTAATTAACCTGTATATTTAAAGCTAATTAAATTTGACTAAAAGAAAATTCATGTACATGAAAAAAATCCTTACTTTTAGAAGAGTCTAAACAGAAGTTGGCAAACTAGGACTTATGGACAACTGTCTGTCTTTGTAAAGAAAGTACTATCAGAACACAGCCATGCCATTTACATCCTCTCCCTGGCAGATTTCACACAAAGGCACAGTTGAGTAGTTGCTACTCAACTTATAGCCTTATAGCCTTCAAGCCTAAAATACTTACCACCTGGCCCTTTAAGAAAAAATTGACCAACTCCTGGTCTAAATAAAAAGTTTCCTACCGCTTCACCTCCAGCCCATCAAGATTTTTGCGTGTTCTTCCAGGAAGAGAAGAAAATTTATAAAAGAACTAATAGATGTTATGGTCTGCAGATTGAGTCAATTGCATTAAAATTAAGAAAACAAAAAACAAAAAAAATCCTCAGTGCTCAGCATTTCACTTGTCCCTTTGTCCCTTCACCTGATGCAAATATTCTGTAATTTCTCTTCTTAGCCCTGAGGTGTGATGTCTTGCACATGCCAATTATCATTTTGATTAAAATATGCACCCTTTTGACTGAGAGTATCTCATACCTATCCTTGTTTTCATTCACATTATTTTGCATTTCCTAAAATTTGTAATAATTGGTACCAAATGAAGGGAAAGTTAATGAATTTTGACCCCGTAGAAGTCTGGGGAGTTAAAGGGTCCTGGGTGTCCTATAAATCAGCTCAATTCTGACTCTCAGAGATAGCAGATATCCCACACATTGAGGGCTAAGTCCCACGAGACTTCCCCCCACGCACACATTCCAGATGTCAGGCTCAAGTCCAGGTTGTCACCTGCACTTCTGACCAACTGACTACAGATTGGACGTTCCCAAGATCCCCTCATTGGACTTTAGATGCCAGTCACAAGTCCAGGCTGTTACCTGTGCTTCTGACTGGCTATAAATCACAGGTCCCCATGCCCGCTTCTTTGGGTTTGCTTAATTTCCTAGAGCAACTCACAGACCTCAGAGAAACATTTTATTTACTAGATTACTAGTAAGAATAGAACTCAGAAACAGTGAGGTGGAAGAAAAGCATAGGGCAAGGTATGGGGAAAGAGCCCAGAGCTTCCATGCACTCTCAGGAATACCACTCTCCTTGAATCAGAACGTGTTCACCAGCCCAGAAGCTCTCTGAAGCCAGTCTTTTGGGGTTTTTATGGAGGTTTTATTACATAGGCATGATTGATTAAATCGTTGGCCACTGATTTAACCTTCAGCCCCTCTCCCTTCCCTGGTGACCAGAGGGGTGGGACGATCAGTTTCAACCCTCTAATCACATGATTGGTTCTACTGGCAACAGGCCCCCATCTGTAGGTGGGTCTGAAAGTCTCTTCATTAACATAACAAAAGACACCTTTGATGCTCTCATCACTTAGGAAATTCCAAGAGTTTTAGGAGCTCTGTACCGGAAATAAGGACAAAGACCAAATATATATTTCTTGTTATAAAACACAATATCATGAAGGTAGACCAAATTACTCAACATCTGATACATTTAGATTAAAAATGTTATGAGATCATTTATGGTCAAAAACTATTACCTTATAGAATTCCACAAGCCCCTAGAGGTAAGCAGTCATAAGTGGTCTTGGTAAACTGAATGTCCTAATTGTTACAGCCTACTTGATTATGAAGTCTTATATGTGCTGAGCACTGACTCCATATATGAGACTGAAAACCTTTGAATTATCTTCCAAACTTCAACTGGAAGAACATTATAACTAAGCACTCATTGTTAGTGTAAGACTTAATAAATAGCTGCAGAAAATAAAGTCATACATTGAAAACATTTTCTACCTTCCATTTGACAACAGAACAAAAGAAGAACTGAAGCACGGAGAAGCAAGGCCAAACTCACAAAAATCATTAATAGTCACTTTTTAGGGAAGTCTAGTTCCGTGGGTTCCAAATATTCCTGCACAGCAGCACCTCATAAACATATTACAAAATAGAGCTAATATTGTGGGCCCTCCCTCTAAGATGATGTCAGCAGGCCTGTGGTGGTATCTAGGATTACATAAATTTAATAAACACCTCATGCTACTTTGTTGCAATGGATATATGAACAAATGTTTGGGGAAGTGATACAATCAGTACAATGTAACAAAAGAATGACAATCTAGATATGTTTTTTGTTGTTGTCCTTTCCCAAGTAGCTGTTTTGCAATCAGTGTGGAAAAGAGGTAAATTGATCTCTAAAGGAGATTACAGAACTATTTATTCTTATCCAGTTTTATCACTGTCAAGCCTTGTGATTCTGGACAATTCTATTGGATCATGTATGCTTCTCTTTTCCCATCTGTTAGGTGATAAGGATACCTGCATGTCTATCTCACAACTATTTTAGTTTAAGCACAAGGATATATATCAATTTAAGCAGAAGGATAAATGGTAAGTGATTTAGCACACATGGGAAAACCAAATCCTCAATGAACATTACAAAAAGTTGATATGTAACACAATCTGCATGGCAGAACCCTCAAAAGGTTCAACACTGAGTAGAAATGGAGGTAAAATTGGGGGTATAAAAAAAGGAATAGTTGAAAGTTTGTTTAAGATGTAATTAGGTCCCAGGATGCCCTTAACTGGACAACCACCACTGTTCTCCTCCAGCTCCAGAAGAATGGAGCTCTATCCTCTGGAGACAGCCAAAAAGAGGATCTTGGAGTTGGGAGATGCCAGGGATGGTTAAGGGTGAGGTTATCATATAAAATCAGAGAGAGTCAAGAAACATGTCATATCAAATTTGGGGATTCTCTGCTCTATTCTTTAATTCAGCTCCCGAAACACTGGCAGCCAACCTTATACATTCAGGGCAGACAAAGGAGAGTTTCTTCCTACTGAATCTGACCAGATAAAAAGAAAAGATCTCAAGAGATTCCCTAATTAACTAACCAATAAAAGACCTTATAGTTCACCCACAACCTCCCAATCTCTCCCAAGTACAGTCATGTGCTGTATGTTTCCATTAACGACAGACTGCATATACAACAGTGGCCCCATAAGATCATAAAGAAGCTGAAAAATTCCTATCACTTAGTGATGTAGCCATCGTAACATTGTAGCACAACATATTACTCATGTGTTTGTGGTGATGCTGGTTTCAACAAACCTATTGCACTATCAGTCATGCAAATTATGTACAGTACATGATACTTGGTAATGATAATAAATGACTACATTACTGGTTTATGTGTTTACTATATTACACTTTTATCATTATTTTAGAGTCCCCTTTCTACTTATAAAAAAAAAGTCTGTTGTAAAACAGTATGCTAGGAGACAGCACCAAGATGGCAGCGTAAACAGACTCTGAACTCACCTCCTCCCCAGACACAACAAATTTACTGCTACTCTTGGAACAATTACCCCTGAGAAAGAATTGAAAACTGGATAAGAGGAACCCCTGCAACAAGGGACCATGCTGACTGAGGTGGAAGAGGTAGAAGTCCCATTCTAAAGAGAAAAACACCACCTTCATGAACCATGGCACTTCATGGTTGGCCAGGAGCAACCCCAAAGTTTGAAGTCTTCCCTGAAGGAGCAGGGGATCTGAGCAGGGAAGCATTACTGCTATAAGCACGTTTTGGACTCAGTACAACCAAGATGAGTGTCATAATACCTTGCTTTGCTGGCTATTAACAACAACACGGAATGCCCCCAGAAAATCTATCAGACATAAGGGAAAAAAAAGTCTGCTCTAAAGGGCCCATGCACAAATTCACCCATTTTGGAAAGCAACCTAAAATCACAGAAAGAAAGGTACACAGACCTTTGGTGACAAGACACTCACCTGATAGGCTCTGGGTGCATCTTGGTGAAAGGTGAGACCTCTCTGGGGACTGAGACATTGGCAGTAGCCGTTAGTGTGACCTAGTAGAGGTGTGTTGACAGACACTGGCAGATGCCATTGGAGTCCTTCCTATGGCCTGTTAGCCCAGGATCTGCCCAAACCCACTAGAGCACTGATTTAATCCAGCCCTGCCAGGGCAGGCAGCCAGCCTTAGGGACTGGCCCCACCCAACAGCAAGCCCTCAGGCAACTTGTGGGGTCACATAGGCAGGATACCTGGAACCTCTGCAGCAGGCAAGTGGGTGGGCATCTGCAGGGCAGGGCATGCACGAGGAGCAGGTAGAGTGTGTGGGGCCTCTGCAGTGGGGTGTCTGGGTCTGCGTCAGTGTGTCAAGGCACACACATGGGGCAGGACTGTGTTGATGGATGTGTGGCCCTGTAGGTAGTGGAACTTGTCAGCTGAAGAAGACTTGTTCTTCTTAAACAGCCACATAGGTGATCGGCCTCACTTTCCAAAGGCTGAAACAATTGGGTGCTCCCATGCCTTGGGCCAGCCTGACTCAGCTGTAATCCTGAGAAAACTGACAAGAGCCTTGCAGGCCAGAGGCCTACAGCAATTGTAAACCCTTGAGCCTAGCAACCAGCCATGCTGGGGGCCTACTCACTTAACAGAAAAACTGCAACAGGAATGTGCTATTAGAACTTGCAGCCAAGTGTTCTGGGTCTCCCCAAGCCCAATAAAGTGACTGAAGGGTCCATAGCAGCCATACGCAACTGAGCATTACAACCCGCTGTCCACGGGGACAGCCTAGCCTGGACACAAGCAACAAGAGCAACCCTGCCACAATGGAAGGATACATGTAGCCCACCCAGGGGTCACTCCTGGAACATTTTGGAACTGGTGACAAGAGGGAAGCAAACTGCTGGACCTCATAAGGCATATCTTACATAAGGCCACCTCTCCAAGATCAGGAGACATAGCTGACCTACATAATTAATACATATAAGAACAGAGAAAGAGGCAAAATGAGGAGAAAAGGGAATAAATTTCAAGTAAATGAATGGGACAAAACCCCAGAAAAATAACTCAATGAAACAGAAACAAATTTACCTAACAAAGAGTTCAAACTAAGAGTCATAAGGAAGCTCACTGATCTTGGGAGAAAAACAGATGAACTAAGTGAGAACTTCAACAAAGAATTGGAAAATATAAAAAATAACCAATCAAAAATGATACTGGAAATGAAAAATTCACTAGAAGGACTCAGTAGTAGAGTAGATGATACAGAAGAATGGATCAGCTGTATGAAAGACTGGAGGGAATCACCCAAGCTCAACAGATAAAAGAAAAAAAGAGTTAAAATGAACGAGGCCAGTCTAAGTGACCTCTGGGACAACATTAAGTGCAGTAACATTTGTATTATAGGTGTCCCAGAAGGAGGAGAGAGAGACAAAGGTGCAGAGAATCTACTTAAGAAATAAGCTGAAAACTTTCCTAACCTAAGGAATGAAACAGACATCTATGTACAGGAATCACAGAGAGCACCAAACAACCTCAAGAGGTCTACACCAAGACACATTATAATTAAAATGTCCAAAATTAAAGATAAGAGAGAATTCTAAAAGCTGCAAGAGAAAGGCAACAACTGACAAGAAATGCTGAAGGGACTTATTCAAAGTGGGAAAGAAAAGACCACCAAAAGGAATAACAAAATTACTCAAAAAAAGACAATAAAGTCACTGGTAAAGCAAAAATAAAGTAAAGGTAGCAGATCAACCACTTACGAAGGTAAGATGAAGGTCAGAAGACAAAAATACTAAAATTATCTATTTCCATGATAAGAGAGTAAAGGATACACATATACAAAAAGAGATTAGATATGATATCAAAAACATAAAACATGGGAGGAAGAGAGAAAAAGAGTAGAGCTTTCAGCAAGAGGTCAAACAAATGAGAGCATCTACTTAATATAGATTGCTATATACAGAGTTTATTATATTACCTCATGGTAATACAAACTATAATAAACACATGAAAAATTAAGAGAAAGGAACCCAAACATAATACTAAAGAAAGCCATCAAATCGCAAAGGAAGAGAGCAAGAGAACAAGAAAGGAAAAGAGAAGAACTACTAAAACGCCCATAAAAAAGTAACAAAATGGTAATAAGTACATACTTTCAATAATTACCTTAAATGTCAATGGACTAAATGCTCCAATCAACAGGCATAGGGTGGCTGATTGGATAAAAGAAAAAAAGACCCCATATATATGCTGCATACAAGAGACACAATTCAGATCTAAAGACACTCACAATCTGAAGGTGAAGGGATGGAAAAGGATACTCCATGCAAATGGCAATGAAAACAAAGCTGGGGTAGCAATACTTGTATCAGACAAAATAGAATTTAAAACAAAAACTGCAAAAAGAGACGAAGAAGAACACTACATAATGATAAAGGGAACAATTCAACAAGTATTGTATATTGTTATATTAACATATATATATATAAAACAATTGTGTATATATAACATATGTATAACAATAAAATATATATTAACATATATATTTATAACAATTGTATATTTTTATAAATATCTATGCACCCAACATACGAGCACCTAAATATATAAAGCAATTATTACAGACATAAAAGGAGAAATAGACAGTAACACAATAATAGTAGGGGACTTTAATACTCCACCTATGCCAATGGGTAGATCATCCAAACAGAAGATCAATAAGGAAACATTGGCCTTGAATGACACATTAGGCCAGATGGACTCAGTGGATATATACAGAACTTTCCACCTAAAATCCACAGAATACACATTCTTTTCAAATGCACATGGAACATTTTCCAGGATAGATCACAAATTAGGCCACAAAATAAGTCTCAATAAATTTAAGAAGGTTGAAATAATACCAAGCATCTTTTCTGACCACATTGGTATAAAATTAGAAATCAGCTACAGGAAGAAAATCAGAAAAGCCACAAATATGTGAAATTAAACAAACTTCTACTGAACAACAACTGGGTCAATGAAGAAATCAAAGGAGAAATCAAAAAGTACCTGGAGACAAATGAAAAGGAAACTATAACATGCCAAAATTTATGGGATTCAGCAAAAGTAGTTCTAAGAGGGAAGTTTATAGCAATACAGGCCTACCTCAACTAACAAGAAAAATCTCAAATAAACAATCTAACAGTGTACCTAAAGGAACTGGAAAAAGAGGAAGAAACAAAGCTCAAAATCAGTAGAAGAAAGGAAATAATAAAAACCAGCATGGAAATAAATGAAATAGAGACTAAAACAACAATAGAAAAAATCAGTGAAACTAAGAGCTGGTTCTTTGAAAAGACAAATGAAATTGACAAGCCTTTAGCTACACTCACCAAGAAAAAAAAGAGAGAAGGCTCAGATAAATAAAATCAGAAATGAAAGATGAGAAACTTCAACAGACACCTCAGAAATACAAAAGATTATAAGAGAATACTACAAAAAACTACACCAATAAATGGGATAATCTAGAAGAAATGGATAAATTCTTAGAATCATACAACCTTCCAAAGCTGAATCAAGAATAAATATAGAATTTGAATAGACCAATCACCAGTAAGGAGTTAGAAACAGTAATCAAAAACCTCTCAAAAAGTAAAGGTCTTGGACCAGACAGCTTCTGAGGTGAATTCTACCAAACATTCAAAGACTCAATACCTATCCTTCTCAAACTCCTCCAAAAATTGAAGAGGAGGGGAAGTTTTCTAACTCATTCTACAAAGCCAACATTACCCTGATACCAAAACCAGATGAGGACAACACAAAGAAAGAAAATTACAGGCAAATATCACTGATGAACATTGATGAAAACACCCTCAACAAAATACTAGTAAATCAAATACAACAAAACATTAAAAAGATGACACACTATGATGAAGTGGGATTTATTCCAAAGATGCAGGGATGGTTCAACATCTGCAAATCAATCAATGTGATACACCACATTAGCAAAATGAAGAATAAAAATCACACGACCATCTCAATAGATGCAGAGAAATCATTTGACAAGATACAGCATCCATTTTAGATAAAACCTCTAAGTAAAATGGGTATAGAAGGAAAATACCTCAAAATAATAAAGGCTATATATGGCAAACCCACAGCTAAGATCATTCATGATGAAGAAAAACTGAAAGCTGTCCTTCTAAGAACAGGAATCAGACAAGGATGCCCACTTTCACCACTCTTACTTCACATGGTACTGGAAGTGCTGACCAGAGCAATCAGACAAGAAAAAGAAATAAAATGGATCCAAATAGGAAAGGAAGAAGTGAAACTGTCACTGTTTGCACATGACATGATTTTATACATAGAAAACCCTAAAGAATCCACCAAAACTTTTGAGAAATAATAAATGAATAAAGTAAAGTTGTGGGATATAAAGTCAGCATACAAAAATCAGTTGTGTTTCTATACACCAATAATGAAGCAGCAGAAAGAGAAATTATGAATGCAATCCCATTTACAATTGCAACAAAAAGAATAAAATATCTAGGAATAAAGTTAACCAAAGAGGTGAAAGATCTGTATGCCAAAAACTATAAAACATTGTTGAAAGAAATTAAAGAAGACACAAAGAAATGGAAAGATATTCCTTGCTCTTGGATTGGAAGAATCAACATAGTTAAAATGTCTATATTTCCTAAAGCAATCTACAGATTCAATGCAATCCCTATCAAATTCCCAACAACATTTTTCACAGAAATAGACCAAAGAACCCTAAAATTTATATGGAACAACAAAAAAACCAGAACAAGCAAAGGAACCCTCAGAAAAAAGAACAAAGCTGGAGGAATCACATTTCCTGATTTCAGAATATACTATAAAGCTATAGTAACCAAAACAGTATGGTACTAGCACAAAAACAGACACACAGATCAATGGAACAGAATTGAGAGCCCAGAAATACACCCATACATATATCAACAGCTAATTTTCGACAGGAGAGTCAAGAACATACAATGGAGAAAGGAAAATCTCTTCAATAAATGATGTTGGAAAAACTAGACAGCCACATGCAAAGGAATGAAAGTAGGCCATTATGTCTACTCGAAGTGGATTAAAGACTTGAATGTAAGATCTGAAACCATGAAACTTCCAGAAAAAAACATAGGCAGTATGTTCTTGGACATCAGTCTTTGCAGCATATTTTCAAGTACCATATCTGATTGGGACGGGAAACAATAGAAGAAATAAACAAATGGGACTACATCAAACTAAAAAGCTTTTGCACATCAAAGGAAGCCATCAACAAAATGAAAAGACAGCCTAACAGTTGGGGGAACATATTTGCAAACCATATGTGATAAGGGGTTAATATCCAAAATATATAAAGAACTCAAACATCTCAACAACAGAAAAACTAATGAGCCAACTAAAGAATGGGCAAAAGATCTGAACTGACATTTCTTCAAAGAGGATAGACAGATGGCCAACAGGCAAATGAAAAGATGTTCAACATCACTAATTATTAGGGAAATGCAAATCAAAATTATAATGCGATATCATCTCACTCTCATCAGAATGGCTATAATTAATAAGACAGGCAATAAGGGTTGGAGAGAATGTGGAGAAAAGGAACTCTCATACACTGCTGGTGGGAGTGCAAACTGGTGCAGCCACTATGGAGATTCCTCAAAAAATTAAGACTAGAACTACCATAGGATCCAGTTATTCCATTGCTGGGTTTTTATCCAAAGAACATGAAAACATGAATGTGTAAAGATACATGCACCCCATGTTCATCGCAGCGTTATTCACAATAGCTAAGACTTGGAAGCAACCTAGGTGTCCATCAGGGGACGAATGGATAAAGAAGATGTGGTATATATACACAACGGGATACTACTCAGTCATTAAAAAGGATGAAATATGGCTATTTGTGACAACATGGATTGACCTTGAGGGTATTATGCTAAGTGAAATAAGTCAGAGGAATAAAGTCAAATACTCTATGATCTCACTCATAAATAAAAGATAAAAACAACAACAAACAATCACAAGAATACTAATAAGCACACACTGCCAGTGTTCTACAGGAGCAATAAGAAGTCATGGATGACCCAGCTCCTCTTCCAAGAAGCCCTCCTGAATTGCTATGCCAGTGAAATGGAAAAGTAGTTTGGAGAATAACATACCTTTCAAGATTGTGTTTATTGTTGATAATGTTCCCAGACATCCTCTTCTTACTTGTAATCTTCATCCCAATATCAAAACAGTGTCTCTCCCTCCAAACACAACCTCTTTGATCCAACTAATGGACCAAAGAGTTATAGCAGCTTTTAAGGTCTACTACCTGAGGAGGACCTTTTCCCAGGCTGTTGCTGCAACTGAGAAGACACTGATGCAATTCTGGAAAGATTACAACATCTATGACTGCATCAAGAACCTTGCTTTGGCTTGGGGTGATGTCACCAAGGAGTGTATGAACAGCATCTGGAAGGAGACACTCAAGAGGTTCATCCATGACTTCAAAGGATTTGCCAAGGATGAGGAGGTTGCAAAACTCAACAGGGCTGTGGTTGAGATGGCAAGCAGCTTTAACCTGGGTGTAGATGAGGATGACACTGAGGAGCTCCTAGAGGTGGTTCCTGAGGAACTGACTAATGAGGAGTTACTGGAATTGGAACAGGAACACATAGCTGAAGAAGAGACAAGAGAAAAAGAAATTATAGAAGAAGAACCCCCAAGAAAATTCACAAGGGTGAAGGGTTTAGCAGAAGCATTTGTAGACCTCAACAAGCACCTTAAAAAGTTTCAAAATATGGGGCCAGCTTGGTGGCATACAAGTTAAGTTTTCATGTTCCACTTCCACCACCCAGGGTCCATAGGTTCCGATCCTGGATGCAGACCTGCGTACTGCTCATCAAGCCATGCTATGGCAGTGTTCCATATATGAGGTAGAGGACGGTTGGCATGGATGTTAGTTCAGGGACCATCTTCCTCACACACAAAAGAAGTTTCAAAACATGGATCCCAACACCAAAAGGATTTCATTAATAGAGAGGAAAGTTCGTGGTGTGTTATCTGTTTATGAGCAAATCTATGATGAAAAAAATAAACCAAGTAACCCCCATGGATATCTTTCTGAAAAGGGTGACACCTCCTCACGAAGGGCATCAGGCAGGTCCTTCAGGAGGTATTCCAGAAGAAGGCATTGTTACCATAGAAGATGACAGCTCCATGCACATTATTGCCCTTGAAGACCTTCCAGTGGGACAAGATTTGGAGGTGGAAGGCAGCGATATTGATGATCCTGACCCTACGTAGGCCTAGGCTAACAATGTGTGTGTTTATGTCTTAGTTTTTAACAAAATAGTTTAAAAAGTGAAAAAAATAGAAAAAAGCTCATAGAATAAGCATATAAGGAAAGAAAATATTTTTGTACCACTGCACAATGTGTTTTTGTTTTAAACTGTTATTACAAAAGAGTCAAAAAGTTAAAAAGTAAAAAGTTTAGAAAGTAAAAATGTTACAGAAAGATAAGGCTAATTTATTATTGAAGAAAGAAAAATATTTTTTATAAATTTAGTGAGGCCTAAGTGTACTGTGTTTGTAAAGTCTACAGAGGTACAGTAATGTCCTAGCCTTCGCATTCACTCATCGCTCACTCACTGACTCACCCAGAGCAACTTCCATGCAGGCTCCATTCACGGAAAGTGCCCTATATAGGTGTACCATTGTATATCTTTTATACCATGTTTTTACATACCTTTTCTCTGTCCAGATAGGTTTAGATTCACAAATACTTAGACCATTGTGTTACAATTGCCTACAGTATTCAGTACAGTAACATGCTGTACAGGTTTGTAACCTAGGAGCAACAGGCTATACCATCTAGGTTCATGTAAGTACACTCCATCATGTTCACACAATGATGAAATCGCCTAACGACACATTTCTCAGCAACACGTGACAGTATACAGACCTTGCAGTCAGCACCACCACCTGTGGAAAGCCTCCAGTGCAAAAGAGAGACTCAGACAAAGGAAATGCAAATAGAAATCACTAGTGTCCATGCAGGAAGATGGAGAGCTTGACAACTGTATTTGGGTCCACAACCTATGTGCAAAATGGAGTTTGTTTCTCTAATTATATTTGTGACTAACTTGCATCATAATTTCAGATACGCAAAATTTTCATTTCTGACCTGCAAAAAGTATTCTGCTCAGGGGCCAGCCCGGTGGCACAGCGGTTAAGTTTGCACTTTCTGCTTCGGCAGCCCGGGGTTCAGTGGTTCAGAACCCAGGTGTGGACATGGCACCAGTTGGCATGCCATGCTACGGCAGGTGTCCCACTTATAAAGTAGAGGAAGATGGGCACAGATGTTAGCTCAGGGCCAGTCTTCCTCAACAAAAAGAGGAGAATTGGCAGCAGATGTTAGCTCATGGCTAATCTTCCTCAAAAAGAAAAGAAAAGAAAATTCTGCCCAAAAACATAATAAAATACCATAACACCATTCACTATAATATATCCCTTGATAAACCCAGCAGTATCTATTTAATTATCCCAGACAAGCTCAAGACTATTCTGATTGATTAATGAAAACAAGCCATAAAAAGTTGTGAATAAAATGTTTTCTGCCATACTCAATGCTAATTTCAATTTGACGTGTATTTATTCCATATATACACACCCAATTTTATATATATATAAAATATATAATACCCTCAAAGAGATCTGTCTGCTTCTGTACTTGTCCACCCCCCACAGTCTGTTTTGGACACAGCAATCAGAGTGATCCTGCTACAATAAAACTCTGAATCATGTCTCTGCTCTGCTTAAAGCTTTGCTATCTCATTCAGTGTAAAACCCCAAAGTTTTACAACAGCCTACAAAGCCGCGCCTGCTCTCTGACCACTCCTCTCTCTGCTCTCCCCTTTCTCATTCACTCTGCAGTCATACTGGCCTCCTTGCTGCTTCTTAAGGAGCACACTCCCACCTGGGGCCTTTGTACTGGCTTTGCAGTCTGCCTGGAATGCTCTTCCCACACATGTCCATGTAACTCATTTCTTCAACTCTATCTTTGTTGAAAATGTCACCTTTTCAATAAGGTCTACCTGGATTATGTTATTTCAAATTGCAACCCACCACTGTTCTAGCAATCTCAATCAATTTTATTCTCCTTTACTTTTTTCACAGAACTTGCCATCTAACACATTATATAATTTAGGCATTAAGTATCTTTATTGTGTGTTGTCTTTCTCACCTTGCTGGAATATAAGCCTCATTATAGAAGGGCCATAGGTTTGTCTTATTTATTTATATTTTACAAAAACATCATAATTTTTTTCAAAATAACTACGTGTGCCTGGTACATAGTAGGCACTCAATAAATATTTGGTGAAATACAAAATAAATGAATGAATCAGAAGGCCAGGATGCTTCCAAAATGAGGAACAATTAGAGAATAAGAAAGCTTTCTGTAAAAATGAAAATGTGATAGGAGAAATTTAAACCTCAGCAGAAGAAAAAATGGAGGAAAGCAAAAAGACCAAGGGATGGAAAATAGCAGAGAGAAGGAAAAAGAATGTTAAAGGTTTGGTCCAGAAAGTTAGCATCAAAATAATAGGAGTTCCAGTAAGAAAAAATAGAAAAACAAAATATGGGGAGCTAAAAAAATCATTCAGAAAAATTTGTGAGAATTGAAAAAACAAATAAGTTTCTATTTTGAAAGGGCCCATCAGCCTCCCAGTACAATGGATGAAAATAGTCTCACACAAATCAGGACATGTCACCTGCAATTTTATGAACACTGTGCATAAGGAGAAGATACTAAAAGTGTCCAGAAGAAAAATAGAACAGTTCCCATGCAGAAGATCAAGAATCAGAATGGCCTTGAATTTTTCAAGGCAACACTGAAAGCTGGAAGGCAATGAAGACATGCTTTTAAAATTCTAAGGAAAAATTATCTTCAACCTGGAATACCATAACAAATAAACAATAATGCAAGCAGAAGAACAAAGACACTTTAAGATCAGCAAGATCTCAAAAAAATGAAAAATGAAAATTTTCCTTGCTCCCTTTCTTAGGAAACTAATGGAGGATATACTCTACAAATGTTAGGGGGATGCTAAGAAAGGGGAAAATATGTGAGGAAACAGGGACTTAAATTCAAGGGAGAGGCAAAAGAATATCCAAGGAAGATGATGTTATGTGTTGAATTGTGTTCCCCAAAAACATATGTTGAAGTCCTAATCACCAAACTCTGTATATGCGACCTCACTTGGAAACACTTTGCAGATGTAATCAAGTTAAGATGAAGTCATACAGGATTAGGGTGGGTCCAAAATTCTATATGACTCATGTCCTTATAGTAGGAAGGAAATTTGCACACAGAGAGATACACAGAATGCCATAGGAAGATGGAGGCAGAGATTGGAGGGATGCATCTACAAGCCGAAGAATGCCAAGGATTGCTCACGTCCACCAGAAAAGTGTGGAACAAACTCTCGCTAAGAGACCCCAGAAAGAACCAACCCTGCCAACACATTGATTTTGTACTTCTAGCCCGCAGAACTGTGAAAGAATAAATTTCTGTTTTTTAAGGCACCAAGTTTGTGGTACTTGGCTACAACATCCCTAGGAACTAATACAGGTGGTGAAGAGAGAATGCTTAGTCCAAAAGAGGGCAGATGAGAGAGCTATGGGAGAATGGCGTGAGGAGACAAAATTGACAGAACATCTATGTTTTTAATGTATTGAGAAGGAAAGTAGACAACAAGGGAGGGCTTGGTGTCCAGAGAAAACAAAACAAGTGGGAAAAAAAGACAAATACTGATTTGGAGAAAACAAAGGGTGTGCATTAAAAAAATCATATTCTACCTTATGGCTCAGCTGGTATAGGGCTTTCAAAGTAATCATAATGTAAATACTGAATCCTGAACCAGTCAAAATCATAACTACACAGAGAGACGGGTGATAAGAAGCAAGCATGTTTGTGGCAGGGGTTGGTATGGGGAAAGAGAGCTAAATCTTCATCTTCATAGGTATAGATAATGCTCAAAATTGAAAAACATCAAAAAAAGAAACCATAAGCATGTTATCAACAGTATGAACATTATCAAAAGAAAACCAGAGCTCAAAAAATCTCTGTGTTAGGAAAAGCTGCCCTCAACCATGCCTCCTATTAAAAGTATATAAAAACTAATTTCATATAATGATTAACAACAGGTGAGTATTAAGGTCAAGCTTCATACAAAGTTGATATAAGATAAAAGAGGATAAAAAGCAGAATAACATCTCAACAGTGAAAAGATGCCAGAAAGAGATGCCCACAGAACAGATAAAAACTATAATCTTCTATTTCAAAGCAAAAGACAGTAATAAAATTATATAATACACAAAGCACAACATAAATTAGAACTATAATAATTCAGAAATGAGGTGACAGAACCTAGGGAAAAAATAGAGAAAAAAATTAGATTTCAGCAGGACAAAGCCCCAGTAAAAGGACTAAATGAAACAGAAAGAAGCGACCTACTCAACAAAGAGTTCAAACAAAATATCATGAGGATGCTCACAGATATTGGGAGAAAACTGGATGAACACAGTGAGCACATCAGCAAAGAACAGGAAGATATAAAAAAAAAACAATCATAAGTGAAGATTACAATACTGGAAATGAGAAATTCACTAGAGGGACTCAATAGCAGAGTAGAGGATGCAGAAGCACAGATCAGTGAGCTAGATGAAAGACTAGAGGAAATCACCCAAGCAGAACAGAAAAAAGAATTGGATAGAGTGAGAACAGTCTAAGGGAATTCTGGGACAATATCAAGCATGCTAACATTCAGATTATAGGTGTCCCAGAAGGAGAAGAGAGAGACAAAGGGCCAGAAAATTTATTTGAAGAAATAATAGATGAAAATTTTCCTAATCTGAGGAAGCAAACAGACATCCAAGTTCAGGAAGCACAGAGAGCATCAAACAAGATAAGCCCATAGAGGCCCACACCAAGACATATTACAATTAAAGTGTCCAAAATTAAAGCCAAAGAGAGAATCCTAAAAGCAGCAAGAGAAAGGCCACAAGTGACATATAAAAGGAAGCCCATCAGGCTATCAGCGGACTTCTCAGCCAAGACCCTACAGGGAAGAAGAGAATGGCACGACGCATTAAAAGTGCTAAAAGGAAGAAACCTACAGCCAAGAATACTCTATCCATCAAGGTTGTCAATCAGAATGAAAGGAGAGATGAAGTGCTTCCCAGACAAGCAAAAATTAAAGGAGTTTAGGGGGCTGGCCCCGTGGCCGAGTGGTTAAGTTCGCGCGCTCCGCTGCAGGCGGCCCAGTGTTTCGTCGGTTCGAATCCTGGGCGCGGACATGGCACTGCTCGTCAGACCACGCTGAGGCAGCGTCCCACATGCCACAACTAGAGGAACCCACAACGAAGAATACACAACTATGTACCGGGGGGCTTTGGGGAGAAAAAGGAAGAAATAAAAATCTTAAAAAAAAAAAAAAAAAAAAAATTAAAGGAGTTTATCACCAAGAAACCAGTTCTGCAAGAAATGCTGAAGGGACTTATTTAAGTGGGAAAGCAATGACCACAAATAGTGATAAAAAAACAATTATTACCAAAAAAACAAAACAACAGCAAAGAAAACCAGGCAATAAAATCACTTGTACAAGTAAAAATATAGTAAAGGTAGCAGATTAACCACCTGTGAAGATGATATGAAGGTTAAAAGACAAAGGTACTAAAATCACCTATTTCAATGATAAGAGAGTAATGGATGGACACACACTAAACAAGAGACTATATATGATTTGGAAAACATAAAATGTGGGAGGAGGGGAGTGAAATAGTAGAGCTTTTAGAAAGAGGTCAAGTTAAAGAGTCTATCAACTTGATATAGACTGTTATATACATAGAATATTAAATAGGATCCTCATGGTAATCACAAATCAGAAACCTATAATAAGCAAGCAAAAAAGTAAGACAAAGAAATCAAACGTATTACTAAAGATAGCCACCAAACCACAAGGGAAGAGAGCAAGAGAAAAGACAGGAACAGAGAAGAACTACTAAAACATCCAGAAAAAATAGTAACAAAAGTAACAAAATGGCAATAAATACATATTTATCAATAGCTACTTTAAACATCAATGGACTAAATACTCCAATCAAATGCCACAGGGTGGCCAATTGGATCAAAAAACAAGACCCATGTATATGCTGCATACAAGAGACACCTCAGACCTAAAGACACTCACAAACTGAAAGTGAAAGGATGGAAAAAGATATTCCATGCAAATGGCAAAGAAAAGAAAGTGGGGGTAGCAATACTTATATCAGACAAAATAGACTTTAAAACAAAAACTGTAACAAGAGACAAAGACGAGCACTACATAATGATAATGGAAAAATTAGATTTCATAAATGAAGACCAAACTGGAAGGAACATAAGAATACAAAATATAGTAGATAATGTCTCAAGAGAAATAGGAGGAACTGAGGAAAGTTTTATAAATTGAAAAGAAATAAGGGGAAAAAATAATTCAAGAAAAGTGACAAATCCTGACAACAGGCAAAGAAAATCTTACATATAGATAAGAGTCCCTAAAGAAGAAAACCAAAACAAAGAAGCAAAACAAATACTAAAAACTGTAACTCAGAAAATTTACCTGAAATAAACAAAAATTTGAAATTACATATGACATAGCATACAGTAAATGTGAAAATATTAACCTAAAATGGCTAACATAAAGACATAATTTAGTAACATCACTGGTCTGTATAGAAATAAAAAAAATCTTTCGGGCACATGGTTTATAATGGAAATAAAATTAGATTAGGAATTAAGACGGTGATGCCTTAGGATGGGAGCAAGTGGAATAATATTTAAGATACTCAAGGAAAGAAAAAGTGAGCCAAAGATTTTACATCCTGCAAAATTGACTTTGGAGTACAAAGGGCACAGACAACTTCTTATCAAGATGCAAAAACTGTATTAGTTTTATGAACCCTTCCCAAGGAATCCACTAGAGAAAAAGCTTCAGACAACTAAAATGTCCAGAGAAGCATCAGCATAAGACCTGATAGTGAGCATTAAAAACATAATTGCTGTACAACTAAGACTAAATGAGTGCCGAATGGAAGAGAATATAGTATGAAATGGCTATATGCTCAGAGAATTAGATGTAGTATAACTAAAAAATACGGGGAAAGAATGGGAAAATCATATTAAAAACTGATCAGAAATTTTATGGGTAGTATTAGTATTGCTATTTTGAGACTGTTGCATGTGTGTTGTGGATTAAATTAAATTATGAGATATTCTCATTATATCATCCCCCTCAGACCTGGAGAATTAGAATTCTCAGTGTGGAAGAAAATAGATAGGAAGAAAATAGTTAGGATGAACACAGAAGAGTGTTAATAAACAACCCTGTAGTTCTGATTTTGACTTGGAAGTGTCAGTAAGAACTCACAAATATTTCACCTTTAAAATATTATGTATTAATATATTCCTAGTTCTGTCCAGGAAAGAGGCCTAGAAACAACGACCAGGCAAGGAGCAAAGACATCCCTTGAATCCAGATTTTGGTCTTGAAATTCCATTCCCATGAAAGGAAATCAGGGATTCTCTGATCAGAAAATGTAAAAGATGAATGTATAAGAATGTTATCATACCAAAAAGTGAAAATACTATCAGAAACTAATAGGCTCATCTCAAAGCAGTCATGACTTTGGGGTTCCCACTGGCCAAAAATGGGACAATTTGAAGTTTTAAAAGACTAATAATTGCAATGAATTGAAATCTACCAAATATATTTAAGTCTATGAATTCATTATGAATTAAAAGATAAAACTAATTGAACCTCTTTGGAGAATGATAGGAAAGCAATTCGTTATCTTGAAAACTGGTAAATAAAGGGAAAGAAACAAACATATTCCTGCCTTTCCTATCTAACTGTAAAACTGGATAACTAAATACCAGATGAGGATAAATATCATAAAAATATTTCAACTATAAGTAAAAAAGAAATAACAGACATAGAACGTCATCATTTTGCACATCCCAATAAATTAATGTGTCTAGGCTTTGAGCATCAATAGCTACTTATATCTCAAAAACAGACACAACCAGGGGCTGACCCAGTGGTATAGTGGTTAAAATCATGCACTCCACTTTGGTGGCACAGAGTTCTCATGTTCGGATCCCAGGCACGGACATAGCACCACTTGTCAAGCCACACTGTGGCAACATCCCACATAAAATAGAGGAAGATTGGCACAGATGTTAGCTCAGGGTCAATCTTCCTTAAAAAAAAAAAAGACACAACCAAGCATTATATGCTTCCTGATGAAAGAACACAACACCACCTGTATTTGTTCCAAAAGAGTCAAACATAGTCTGAGTCAGCCTCTGGATCCAGGTGCCAATTTGTGGGCAATTCAGAGAACAGAGAAACACATTAAACCCTTGCATGAGTATGCAATTAAAAAAATCCAATCTGTGGGAAATCTATAGGTCCAACGCCCAGATTCTTCAACAAACAAATTGTAAGGAAAAGAAAGGATGAAGGGAAAACCTATAATTTAATTGAAAACTCAAAGACATTTCAAATTTTTATAAAAGCAGGCAAGACTAAAATATAGTGTCTAGGATACACAACTGGGTGATAAAACCAAAAAGAACACATCCCCGAAAAAATGATTACTATATGACATCATAAATGAATTTGCATAACAGTGAGCCAGAAAAATCATATGCTCTAATTAGATATAATATTGAGAAAGTGGTATGTGTGGTATGTATTATATAAGGTAAGATGCTGAAAAGATTGTTTTGTAATATGTAATTGCATGTTGTTACTCATGTGTCTTTTTATTCCTGTTTTATAAGTAATAAAATATTTTAAAGGAAAATAATGATTACTATGAAAATCAGGATAGCTGTTATCTGGGGAGGAGGACAAGGACTGTAATTAGGAAAGGGAACAGAGAGAGGTTTTTAGGGGTTTGGAAAAGTTCTATTTCTTGACCTTGCTGGTAGTTATAAGGCCTTTTAATAACTCATTAAGCTACAAATTTGTTTTGTCTGGTTTTCTGAATCTTTATTTTATTTCTACAATAAAAATATTTCAAATTCTCAGATAAAAAAGTGTACAGAAAAGAACAACTAAGAAAGTTTCCTATAATAATAAAGAAGATAGATTTAACCTACCAGCTACTAACAGCCACTATAAATATTGTGATTATATGGACTGTGAAGAACTAGAACAATGAACAGAACAGAGAGACAAGAGACATACAAACACACACATGTACACATGAACGCACACACACACACAGAGAAACTGTTAATATCACAAAGGTAGCATTCAGAATCAGAAAAGAAAAGATGAACTATTCAGTGTATGGTGCTGGGATAATTAGCTATCCATATGGAAAATTAAGCTCGAAATAGATACTCAAAAATTCTAAGAGCCATAAACAAAATAAATTCCAAATGGATAAATATTTAAATGAAATTTTTTAAAATAAAAGTTTAGCACACCTTGAAAACACATTATTATAGAGTGTTAGGGGATGATTTCCATATGATATGGGGAAAGTAAAATTTTCTTAAACAAGCCACCCAAAAAATGAAGGTGATAAAATTTGGTTTTATCAAAGTTAGATACTTTTCTCAGGCAAAATAAACCATAAATAAAGTTCAATAATAAGCTATAGACCAAAAGAAAATATATGCAATAGGTAAAAGCTTAGTATTTATGATATAAAATGAATAACTATCAAGCAGTATTTTTTTAAAATAGAAAAAAGGGCCAAGGGGCCAGCCCAGTGGCCTAGCGGTTAAGTTCAGTGCTCTTCACTTTGGTGTCCTGGGTTCAGTTCCCAGACACAGACCTACACCAATCGTCAGTGGCCATGCTGTGGTGGTGCCTCACACAAAAAGAGGAAGACTGGCAACAGATGTTAGCTCAGGGCCACTCTTCCTCACTAAGAAAAAACAGAGAAAGGAAAGGAAAGGAATACCACCAGAAGGGACAAACAGAAAAAAAAATAGTAAAAATATTGACCTAAATCAAACTATCTCAATAAGTACATTAAATGTTAATGGATACAAAACCACAATAAAATATAGAGAACGTCAGAATGAATTTTTAAAAATTAAGCCCAATTATAAGCTATGTACAAGAGGCATATTTTAAATGTAAAGATAAAATGAAGTATAAAGTAAATGGATGGAAAATATATGTCTTAGATAAAGATATAAAAAATAAGCATAAGAAAGTTGGAACTGGATATATTATTATCAGATAAAGTAGAATTTAAGACTAAAAATATTACCAAAAATAAAGACATTCCATAAAAAATAGGAGTCAATTCTTTAGAAAGATATAACAATAACATGTATTTATCTAATAATGGAACTTTAAAACACATGAAACAAAAATGGACAGAACGAAAGAAAAAATAGAGATATTAACACTTCTATCTCAGCAACTGGTAGAAATACTAGACATAATATTTAATAATCCTAATTGATATTTACAGAGCACTATAATGCAGAAACTGCAAAACACACATTCTCTTCAAATACACATGGTATGTTCATCAAGATAGACCAGATGCTGCATCATCTGTAAACATTCCAATAAATCAAAGGATTGGACTCGTAAAGAATAGGTTTTCTGACCACAATGAAATTAAATTAGAAATCAGTAAAATAACAATCCTTTCTATATTCAAAGAGATATAGGACAAATTGGAGCATTTTGGAAGAGAACTGGAAACTTTTTTTAAAAAAAAGAACCCAATGAAATTTTATATCTGAAAGATTCAATAGTGGATATTAAGAATTCAGAAAATTGAGAAATGTACATCTAAATCACTAAGGGGTCAAAGAAGATATCATGAGGGAAAATAGAAATATGGTTTACTGAATCATAATGAAGCCATTATATGTAAAACTTGTAGGAAATAGTTAAAGCAATGCTCACAAGGCAATCTATGTTGGTAAAAGCATACATTAGAAAAGAAGCAGAAAAATCGATGCACTGTGAAACTATCTCAAGAAGTAAGGAAAAGAATAATAAACCCAGAGAAAATAGAAAAATCTAAAAAGTCTTAAAACTGAGAAGTCTGGGACACTGTAGTGAAGCAAGGAAAAAATAATTTGTATCTCTGTATTTCACCAACTGTTAGAAAATAATATGTTTTTAAAGATGCTACTTACAATAGCATCAAGTAGTACATATTACCTAGAAGTAAAACTAATATCTATACAGATAAATATAACACATTATTTAAAAGATTAAATATATACATTGAAGATATGTTATCTTTATAGACAGGAAGACTGAAAATGAAAACATCACTCCTCCCCAAACTAATCTGTAGATACTCTGAAATCTCAATCCAAACACTAACAGGTGTATGTTGGGGAGGGAGAGTGTGTGTGTGTGTGTGTGTGTGTGTGAAAGAGAGATTAAAACTTGACATCTGACATTTCCCAAGTGGATTCCAAAATTTATGCATAAATGTGAAGGCCCAAGGGCCAAGAGTAGCCTTGAAGATGAGAGGATTTGTTTACTGGATTCTAAAACTTATTATTAAGCATCGGTAATTAAGACAATGTGGCATTGGCTCAAGGAAAGACAAATAGGAAAGACCTAGGCCGACTGAATCGATAGTCCAAAAACAGACTGACACATATGTGGATGCTTGATTTACAACAAAGGTTGTATCTTTGTTGTAAAGGTAAGTAAAGAACAATCATTTCAATTAACTATGTTGATACAATTGTATATACATAGTGAAAAATTGATATTTGACCGTTATGCTAAATACAAAGCAAACAAACAACATAAGCAATTTCAAGTAAATTATATATCTAATGTAAAAGGCAACGATATAGCTCCTAGATAATAATATACGAGAATATCATCACAACCTTAAGTAGGAAAGATCTTCTTTAAAAAAACACAAAAAGTGTTAACCATAAAGAAAAAGGCGGATAAATTGGACTACATTAAAATTTAAAACTTCTATCCTTCAAAAGATACCATTTTGGAGTAAAAAAGAAAGCTCAAAGCAAAAAATATTTGCAACATGTAAATCCAATAGAAGACTCATATCCAGAATATATAAAGAACTCCTATAAGTCAATTTCTAAAGATGCACAACCAAATGAAAACTGGTAAAGAGATTTGAACAAACACCTTAACAAGAATATACCCAACTGGCCCATAAACTTGCTGGTTACCAGGAAGATGCAAATTAAAAACACAAGAAAATGCAGCTATACACTCATGAGAATGGGTAAAGTTAAAATATTGCAAAGATAAGGAAAAATAGGCATTCTCATACATTGCTGATGCGAATATAAATTGGTACAATTTCTTTGAAAACAGTTTGTCATTATATATACTATATACTTTTAAAAGTGGAAGATATGGGGCTTGCCCTGAGGCCTAGTGGTTAAGTTTGTGCGTTCCTCTTCAGCAGCACGGGGTTCACTGATTCAGATCCTGGGCACAGACCTATGCAGCACTCTTCAAGGTGTGCTGTGGTGGCATCCTACATAGAAGAACTAGAATGACCTACAACTAGGATATGCAACTATGTACTGGGGCTTTGCGGAGGAAAAAAAGAGGAAGATTGGCAACAGATGTTAGCTCAGGGCCAATCTCCCTTAAAAAAAAGAAAGTGAAAGAGATGCATAACCTACGCCTAAGAAAATCCATTCCTAAATAAACTCCCAGTGTTGTGCTGGTAAATGTTGAACATCTAGCTCTCTGGTGGAGGATGGGATTTCTTATTTGTAGTATTTACTGATTTTCACGGAGTAAACATTCCTACCATGACTGATTCCAAGCTACCAACAAAATGCCACTGAACTCAGACTTGGGAAGAGATGAACATAATTGGCTCTTGCGAGCCAGTGGGAGTCAGCCTCAATATACAACTATAAATACCCAATAGAAATGTATTCACATGTCCAATAAGAAACATTAATAAGGGGCCCACCCGGTGGTGCAGCAGTTAAGTGCACACATTCCGCTTCAGCTGCCCAGGGTTCACTGGTTCGGATGCTGGGTGCAGACATGGCACCACTTGGCACACCAAGCTGTGGTAGGCATCCCACATATAAAGTGGAGGAAGATGGGCACAATGTTAGCTCAGGGCCAGTCTTCCTCAGCAAAAAAAAAGGAGGATTGGCAGCAGTCAGCTCAGGGCTAATCTTCCTCAAAAAAACAAAACAAAACAAACAAACATTAATAAGAATGTTCACTAGGGTATTATTAGCATGAGTCAAAAACTAAAAGCAATCAAAATGCTCTTCAGTGATATAATGGATACATAAATTGAAGTATATTAATACAATGGAATAATATACAGGAATGAAAATGAACAAACCATGATTTTATGGAATAAATTCAATGCATATTAAAAATAAAATATTGAAAGAAAAGACATAATAAACAGTGTGGTTCAATTTATTTTTAAAAGTTCAAAAAACTTGTAAAATTAAATTATAGTGTTTATGCACATTTAGGTGATAAAATAATCAGAAAAACTACTGAAATGTTTTTATAAAATCAAGATAACGGTCACTCCTGTGGGGGTGGAAATAGTAGTGATTAGGAGAAGGCAATGTGGAGACTCTCCGGAATGCTGACAGCATTCTCTTTCTTGTCCTAGGTGTTCATTTTGTGATAATCATGACTTGTGCATTCATGTTGTAGGCCTTCTTGTATGTTGTTATATTTATTTTTTTAAGTTTTTCTAAAATAAGCAGGAATCTGCTAGAGGTATCTGAGAGAAAACTTTTTTTCCATATGAAAGGGGATGGATGCAGCTGGTGCAACCCATCCCTGTCATTTTCTTTCTCCCTGGAATACAGGAAGTCATGGCACCCATATTGCAACCACAAAGGAAAGGCCAAGAGATTTGGAAGAAATTATCCCTGACTTGTTGAGCTGTGAGCCCACACCAGCAATTGCCTGCCTCTGGACTTCTTGCTATGTGATGAAAACAAATCATGGTTTTTTTTAAGAAGAAAGGGGAGGATAGAGTTGAGGTAGTGTAACAGAACTTAGTTGCTTTTGATAATATGTCTAAATTTCTAAATATGTCCGTTTCCTCACAAGAGTAATGATAACTGATTTATGTGGTCATTATAAGGATTAAATTACACATGTAAATAAAAAACATAGCATAATTCCTAACACATAACAGGTACTAAAAAATGTCAATTTCTATTACTCTGAAACACTTATATTGAAGACAGGGGGCCTCCAATATCAGTCATTCACACATAAAATGTTTTATATTTTTCTGAGTTTTTTGTTTTATTTTATTTTGTTTTTGTATCCTTGATGTTAGTGACCATGGCGATGTGTGTCTTTGTGTGTGTGTGTGTAATGAAGATACTTAAATGTATCATATTCTTCACATCAGGAATCTAGGCTCTATCCATCTTGTGCTGTATTATGATAGAGAAAAAATCAAACATTAAACATAAATGTACTACACGGACTTCTTAATAAATTTGCAAATTATGAATTTCGTATTAGTCTTACCCTTATGCAATCTGTTATAACAGATATACGAACATAAAGGTAACATATTCTATCAGTTTTTCATATCCTTTGTTTTAAAAGTCTCTTCATTTTAGATATTCTTATTTAAAATTTTTTTGAAGAATTTCTGCTAACTCAAATCTTGATGTTAGTGATTATGGAAAGAGAATTGCTGAAATTTCTTACCAACTGGGTTCTCTTGACCTAAAGGAAAAGCATGATTTCACTGAATGGTGTGGGCAATTTCTAGTTGCCTAAGTATGCATATTTTCCATTTCCTCTGTTTTCAACTCTTTCTTCTATTTTCTATCGGTGTCATCTTCCTTCAAGTATTTGGAATGACAATAGCTGAAGGAGGGAACGGAACTTCGCCTTCACTTGTGTTTCCTAAGCTGTCTCCTGAGCAGAGTGAGAAGTAAGTGTTGTGGTAGATGTTCAAGCGGAACTTCAGTGCAGTTGTAGTGAACAAGGACTCAGTGGAACAAAACCGTCGTTCCCTCCATCCGACTTTGATATTCCCCACTATACCATACTGATGAATGCCAGATGACTCTCACATTTGCCCTAAGATCTTCACTGCCCTTTCAGTTTCTAATGGTATTGTGAAGCTCCTTAGGGAGTCTTGACTTCATGCCTCTGTCAGACTGAATCTTTTCATGAATCCGTCTTCATGCATATAACAGCATGATAGACACTATTAAATAGCCCAGATAACATATCAGAGAGACATTTTAAAAGGATTGTTAAACATAAGAGGTATTATTATACACATAAGAGAGAATTCCATTGATCCACAGGACAGAAGTTCTGTAGGAAGCCAACTAAAACATCAATGTATTCTAACATTTAAAACTCAACAGCTAATTCCATGCAAACTATTAACAATGAGAAAGATGTGATGGGAAAAATTGAGTGGGCCTGCTTTCATAGACAATAGCAGATGTGTGAGCCAGATTATACAGTATAGGGGGTGAACACACACACACACACCCCTCATGCTCCTCTATTTCCCATAAATTAGATTCTGAAAAGCTATTCACTAATAAATCCCTTGTCTTACGTCCAAAGTAACAACATTGTGCAAGAGACTTTTGAAAATATTAGCAAGCAAATTGATATTTTTTGTGAAGTATGATTGCACTGGAATAATGAAAAGATCCTAACTATATGAGCTTCTATTACACCACCACATCAAGTCGTAATGGAGGCTGGAGCTTGTCTACTTACATTCTGTGGAGCATGACTTCCAGTTTCCTGATCCACCACTTGTCCATCACATCATTCAAATACTGCACATTCCTTCAGGGCTGGGATGGTCCTGCCCTACTCTCAGCCCCCATTGCCAAGAGACAAAAATCTCTGGCTCTTGACAAAGTAAAAAAAACATTTAAAGGTGTTTAATCTAATGGGGAGTCATGAGAATGCAGCCAATCACGCAACCATATATGCAGGCTGTTAAAAACAGAGCAAATGGGTAACTGCTCAGGGCCTCACTTAAGCAAAGCCTTGAGTGATAGATGAAGTCAAATATAATCTAGGAGAATGGGGGCTGGCCCGGTGGCCGAGCGGTTAAGTTCGCTCGCTCTGCTGCAGGCGGCCCAGTGTTTCGTTGGTTCGAATCCTGGGCGCGGACATGACACTGCTCATCAAACCACGCGGAGGCAGCGTCCCACATGCCACAACTAGAAGGACCCACAACAAAGAATATACAACTATGTAGCGGGGGGCTTTGGGGAGAAAAAGGAAAAAGTAAAATCTTAAAAAAATATATATATAATCTAGGAGAATGGACTGCAGGAAAATACATACTATTGAAGGAAAATTCTATGAGAATTCTAAACATGAAGGAAAATGGGAGGAAAAACACAAAGAAAAACATTAAATAAAAGTAGAGCAGACTCAAAGGGCCCTAAATATTACTGTCACTTGTTATAAATTCTACAGACATCTCTAGTTAAAAACACTTTTTCATTAGAAGCACCCAGGAAATTACCTCAAATGATATATAACTTCACTTTGTTAGAAATTTTAAAACTCTTGTAAAAAAATAATTTTTTCGATAGAGTTGTAGGACTTTTTAAAATTTTCCCAAGGATATTTGCATTTTTGTTGTTTCTTTAAGTTTAGTTTAAAACTAAAAATAATATACATGCTCACCTAAGTTTTTTCAAACCCATGTCAAATATTATTGATGGTATAATTTTAATTTGTAAAAGTTTTTAAATGATATACAAATAATATGTTTCGCAAGGATACAAAAGAAACTGCCAATAATAGTGCTCTAATAGTGGACATTACACAGTATTTAATGACTAAAGAATAATCATGGGACCCAGAATGGCAATGCTTAAAAATGTATGGTTTTTTTCAGGAAAAGGATACAGTACAAGCCCCACATCATATGCCATCAGGTAAATGCAAATTAAAACAATTAGATACCACTACACATCTGCTAGAATGGCCAAAATCCAAACACTGACAACACCAAATGCTGGTAGGGATGTGGACCAACAGGAACTCTCATTCATTGCTGGTGGGAATGCAAAATGGTGCAGACACTTTGGAAGACAGTTTGACAGTTTCTTACAAAACTAAACATACTCTTACCATACAATCTAGCTGCCATGCTCCTCGGTATTTACCTAAAGGAGTTAAAAACAAGTCCACACTAAAGCCTGCACCTGCATGTTTACAGCAGCTTTGTTCATAATGCGAAACCTTGGAAGCAATCAAGATATCTTTCAGTTGGTGAGTGGATAAATAAAGTGTAGTACATTCAGAGAATGGATTATCATCCAGTGCTAAAAAGAAACGAGATATCAAGACATGAAAAGACACAGAGGAAACTTTCATTACTAAGTGAAGAAAGCCAATCTGAGAAGGCTACATACTGTATGATTCCTAACTATATTACATTCTCAAAAAAGCAAAACTATGGAGACAGTAAAAAGATCAGAGGTTGTCAGGTGTTGTGGTCAGGTGAAAGGATGAATAGGGAGCGCACAGAGGATTTTTAGGGCAGTGAAAATACTTTGTATAATACTATAATGGTAGATACATGTCATTATGCATTTGTCAAACCCATAGAATGTACAACACCAAGAGTGAACCCCAAGGGAAACCATGGACTTTGGGCGATCATGATGTGTCAATGTAGTTCATCAGTTTTAACAAATGTACCACTCTAGTGGGCAATGCTGTTAATAAGGAGGCTACACATGTGTCGGGGTTGGAGTATATGGAACATATCTGTACCTTTCTCTCAGTTTTGCTGTGAATCTAAAATTTCTCCAAAACAAAGTCTTTATTAAAAAAATAATAATTGGGAGTCAAAAGTTCAAAGAATCAACAAAAGTCAATCTAAATGTCTGCAAAATTCTGATATTCTTTGAATAAAGGTACAAGGCCAAGAATTTTTTGAAAAAATATACAATATAGCAACAGTATTAAGCAAGCATATGCTTCTCAGTCAAAGGCTGCCTCACAGCAAGAAATCCAAGGAGACTAGATGGGTACTCTGTTGCCCTCCCTCTGCAAGGGTGCACTTTCCTGATCAGGAACCACCAGTATGTGCACAGAAAATTTGGGAACCAGAAAGTCTAAAATGGGGTCTCAGCTGCACTGTTTTTCATTCATTTGTTTTAAATTTTGCTGGTCACATAGACATAATCCTACTACATAATCAGCCTCAACAGTAGAACCCTCCGTGGGTCTCGCTGAGACCAGGTGCAAATCATGAGTCTCATTGTTATTAGTTTCTTCTTTCAGTAAGATACCTCAGGATAATTCCAGACCTATTGAGTCAGTCCTCACGGTACAAGCAGTTTCTTTGGTGAAGAACAAGAATGTTGAACAGTGGAGTGATTTTGCTTTTTTTTTTTAATATGCTTTGTTATTGCTTAGAGCTTGAGTACTTTAAGAAAGTGTCTTCCTTTACAGAGACTGTTATGCATTAGCAGATACCATCCACTCTAAGTCAAACTAGAAATGAATTGTTGTGAATAAAATGTGAGCACTATTGTTATGAAAAGTCTTGCTAGTGGAAGGCAAGACTCTCTGTACTTGGTGACCTCAAGAATAGTTAAAAACAAGAAGGGAGAACTATTTCCCATTTGATCAACATTTAACTTCAGTCTTCTCTTCTAAAAAATCATTCCCAGCACATCAGTGGAGCATGGAAGCAGTTTACAGCAGATCATTTAACCCAGAATGAGATGAGGATTCTCTAAAAAGCTTATCATATACTTCAAGCACTAAGGTGCTGAACACAGGAAAAATTAAGGCCCATTCAAAACTCTGGTACTGCCGTCTCTCCATTGTTTCTTCATCCATAAGCTGAAGCTCATATTTAAAGTTGCAAATCCTATCATTAATAGTCATGCTGCACGGCGAGGAGGATTACATGTCCCTGTCTGTACCTCAGGGATAAGGGGGAAGTTTAGAAGAAAGAGAAGTTAAAGCTGAGTAGGGAATGATAATAAAAGGGGTACATAAAGGCTACTCTAATTTTTACCTGATGAATTCCACATGTAATTTATAGCGGAAGGGTGATCATGAACTCAGCCAATTATAATAGACTGGATTTTTGAGTTAGTTAACAGGTATTTCTTGAGCATGGAATAAATGCCCAGCACTGTTTTCTCCTTGGTTCTCAAGGAGTTTACAAATCAGCAACGTCATCCAGGAACTTCAACTTGTCCTGCGTTTGTCTTGTACTTCAAATCTGATGAGTCTGTGTCACTGTTGAAACGCTGCTTTCAACCTGGGTCTCGCATTGAATGAAATTCAATTCCAGTTTGCAGAAGATTTTGATAGTCCACCGTGGCTGTTTTAGAAAACATAGCACTGGTTTCTGATTTATTTTTCTCTCTTTGTTTACTTTTTAATTATTGTGATTTGTAGCTGAGTTAAAAAATAATGGCAGTTTAATTGGTTTAAGTTGTAGCTATTGTTTTCCAGTTTAGGGCTCACAGTTTGGCTCTAAGTCCTTGTTAATCACCACTTGTTTTAAATAAGAAACATACAAGATGCAGAAAAAAACTTTTTGCCACATTCACCTAGTAACATCACCTTTTTTAAGCAAATTAGTCTTCTTGGAATGTCTATAAATAACTTAAGAAAACAAAATTCTGAAATTACCTGCTTGGTGAAAGAAGGAATTTTCTACATAAAATGAGAAGTTGGGGAAACCATTAAATGGTTGGGGAAACAACTGGAAAACTTTTCTTCAGTCCTAACAATTACTCCCACTCACAGCACACACCGCGTTCTTGGTGCAAAAGCTTTCACTTCAACTCTTTATGTCCCACTAAAGACAGTGCATCAGAATGCTAGTGAATAAGTGGCATTACTAGGGACATTGACTCTACTCTTATTGTATAAGTAAATCAATTAACACATCAATAATTAATAGTAACATTATTTGCAACACACCTTGCATCTTGTCAAAACACACTGTGTCAAAACACCATGGAGGAGAAGTGCAGAAGACACAGCATTATCTGAGGGCTGAACGTGCCTTAGACTTACGCAGCATATAGGAATGCCTCTGTGAGGAATCTGAAGGGAGTGTTTTGTGTTGTTTTTGAGGTAGGGTGCTGATGGAAATGAACCAGTAGAGTGAAAGGAATTGATGATATAAAAGAAAAGAGGGAGAATTGTAGAAGCAAAGTTTTGAGAGGACAAAAGGAAATGGTATGTATAATCCAGGGCACAAAGGGAGTGGTATGTTTGACTTTGGTAGGAGCGTGGACACTCCAGGTAATAGCAAAGCAAAAACACATAGTGCAGGTGAATGGATACAGTATTACTCCATTTCTCTTACTGAAGTATCAGAGGAAACTCTATCAGCATAGAATGAGAAAGGAAGAGGCAGAGAGCAAATATACAAGGGGAATTTGGAGGGACTACTAGGCAGCATTGACACCCCTTCAAGACATGAGTCCTGCACCGTCTGTTCAGAGGGACTTGCCCAGAGATTAATTTGTCATTGGGTAGTCCACAATAGATGAAGGCTTGGCAATGAGTCCTTTTTATTCGTTTCCGTGCTCCCTCCAATGGAAGTCTTTGTTACCTCCTGTTCCTCTACTTCTTTCTTTCCATCTGAGCTCTCCTGTTTCCTCAGTCCCATGTCTAGCCCTGGACTTTTAAACTCTTTGAAAGAAGAAAACAAAAAAACACCCTCAGTAAACACATATTAAAATTTTTCTAGTTCAGTTTTTCTTCTTCCTTCTATTCTTCTTCTTCTTCTTTCCTTCTCATGTCAGTCCCTTCCTTTCCTGAGAATTCAATAGTGAAACAATTAGTGGGACAGAGCATGGCAGGCATCTGTGCTAGAAGTCAGGAGTTGGGGTAGTCATAGTGGCCCAGAGAATGGCGGCAAACCTAAACAGAGTAAGGAGGACATTCACGTAGGGGCCATGGGTACAAATTTTCTGGAAAACTTGCATTTCTGATAATGCTAACTTTTTCAGACATAGTGGGGTAAATGTGAAAGGAGAGAAGAAAAGAAAATCATGTCATAAAGCACAAATTCTAAGAGGGGTCCTGAATAGCATGATGACAGAGAGCAGCTTTGGAGAAAATGATGCTAAAACTAGCTCTCATTTAGCCATAGATCCATACATCCCAGGACACCCCAGTAGGTGTTGGGAATCTAGGCTCCCCAGGTATCTTAAAAGATCCCAAAAGAGCCAAAGGTTCCACAAAAGTCCTCTATCCCTTCGGAGCAATGCCAGGGAATTTCAGTGATGCTGCAGACTTGTACCTTCCCAACTAAATGTACCTGGGACAAGAGGCAAAAACCTGTCTCCCCAGGTCAAGACACCCAATTAACACAAAAGGAATGTTCTGAGACTACATGCTGAGGAGTTATAGCATGCTGGCCCTCTATGCAAAGGAAAGGGGCAGTGTGCGAGAGCAAGAAATCATATCCTCAGACGTGACAACAGCAAATCTTTTTTACTAAAAGAAGTCTCCATTCAAGATGAAACATAACTGAAAAATATCAAACTGCCCTTTGACTCCTGTAAAATAGCTTACCAGGAAAAAATTTCTGTCAAATCGCATCCATTTTTACAACAAAGTGGAGTAATTGGCAGTTCTAAGTGGTTCCCAAGACTAAGCATAGTTGCTATTCCTTCTGTGTAAAAGCATCTTGTTTTAATGCAGTCACCACCACATTCTTAAAACTTCATGTCATCCCTTCGTCACACTCACCACCTACCAGTAGGCCCTGAAAACCTGAGGAAAGCTGACATCTCGTTTCCACACATTTGACTGCTCTACCTCAGTGGTCCAGAAACAGTCATGGGAGCAGTTAGACTGACCACCCCCTCTCCTCTCAATAAACAAGCAACATCTGTTCCCTAGTAGTCTGCCTTTCACTCACTCCAAATTAATTTGACGATGCTTTAGAACTTAGGAAAGAAGGCATGGCGAGGCTGGACTCTGAGGACACCCTGGCTGGCAGTGCAGTGGAGAATTTTCTTGGGGGAAATTAAAACAAAATAAGGAGAGTTTGGAAGATGGTGGTATAGGGGAATCCTGAGCTCACCTCCTCCCACAGACACAGCAAGCCTACAACTACATGTGGAATAACTTCCTCTGAGAGAGATCTGGAAACTAGATGAGAACCTCCACAACAAGGGATAACACCAAGAGGGGTGGAAGAGGTAGAGATACAGCCTTGCCGAGAAATAAAAACACGCCCACGGTTGTTCATGGCCAGAAGCGATCTCAAAGGTACACAGCTTTTCCTGGAGGAGCAAGGGATTCAAGCTCCACATTTGGCACCCCAGCCCTTAGACTCAGCACAGGAGAGACAAGAACCCAAAACACCTGGCTTTCAAAACCAACAGGGAATATGTCCATGAAAGATACAGAACTTCAGGGAAAGAGAAACCTGCTCTTAAAGGGCCCATGCACAGACTCACCCAACCCAGAAACCAGCACAAAACACCAGATAGAAAAGTGCACAGTCTGTTAGTAAAAGAGACTCAGTAAGCTTGGAGCACCTTCTGGAGAGGCAGGAAGTAGCTGCCGCCCCTCCAGCAACTGAGACTCTGGCAGTAGCCATTTTTGTTACCTAGCTCATCCATGTTGACACAGACATTGGCAGGTGCCATTTTGGAATCCTTCCTCTAGCCTGTTAGCACCAGGGCCTGTCCTGACCACTAGAGCAGTGGAGGTAGGCATGCACAGCTGGTCAGTACAAGCAGTCCTCTCCAGGGACATGCCTCACCCACCAGCACCCCACAGCAGACTTATCAAACCATGCCTCACAACCAGCCACACAGGGGATCTTCCTCACCCACCAGCATGCCTAAAACAGTCATGTGCTGTTGTACTAGGGGCCTGCCTGCCCACCAGCAAGTCTGAGGCAGTAGTATGCCCACAGACCCAAACAGCCAGCCTGCAACAAGGACTTGCCCTGCCCATGAGCACATGCAAGGAAGTTGTACACCAATAGACCATACAGCCAACCCAAAGTGGAGGCCTGCCCTACCTAAAAACAAGCTAGCAACAGTAGTGCAATGGGGTCACACACCCAGGGGTACCATGGGTCTTCCCTGCCCACCAATGACCCAGCAGCAGTCATGGGCTGCACAGCCAGTCTGCAGCCCCATCCATCATTCGCCCCAGCCAGTTGTACACTGATGGGCCACAGTCAGGCCATGCCAGGGGCCTGCCCTTGCTCACCAGCATGCCCAAGGCAGTTGTGCACTGCTGAGCTACACACAGCCAGCCCATGCCAGAGGCCTGCCCCACCCAACAGCAAGCCAGTAGCAATCACGTGACCCCAGGCCTAGCAACCAACCACACCAGGGGCTTGCCCCACTCACCAGTGAGATCACAGCAGTCATGTGCCTCTGGGCCTCATAACAGCAAAATCGGGGGCCTGAGCCACTCACCAGTGAACCTGCAACAGTCGTGCATCACCAGGCCTCACAGGCAGCTGCACTTGGGGCCTGCTCTAACCAATAGCATGCCCACAGCAGCTACACATGGTCAGGCCTTGCAACCAGCTGGGCGAGGGCCAGCCCCACCTTTCTGTAGGCCTGCAGCAATAGCAGCCCCACCACAAGAGAAGGGCACATGCAACCCACACAGAGTAGAGCCTTGGAGCATTTGGCAAGGGTGATGAGAGAGGAGCACACTGCTGGGCTCCATAAGACATCTCCTACATAAGCCCACTTTTCCAAGATCAGAAGACATAGCTGACCTACCTAACACATAGAAATAAGCACCAAGAAGTTGACAAAATGAGGAGACAGAGGAATATGTTCCAAATAAAAGCACAGGACAAATCCTTAGAGAAAGATTGAACAAAACAGAGACAAACAATCTGATAAAGAGCACAAAGTAGTTGTCATAAGATGCTCAGTGAACTCAGGAGAAGAATAAATGAACACAGTGAGAACTTCAACAAAGAGTTAGAAAACATAAAAAAGAACCAATAAGAGTTGAAGAATATAATTGAAATGAAAAATTCACTAGAGGGAATCAACAGCAGAGTAGATGACACAGAAGAACAGATCAGTGATCCAGACAACAGAGTAAAGGAAATCAACCAAGCTGAACAGAAAAAAAGAAAAAACAATTAAAAAGACAAGGACAGTTTAAGGGACCTCTGGGACAACATCCAGCATACTAACAGTCACATTACAGGTGTTCCCAAAAGATAAGAGAAAAACAAATGAGCAGAGAACTTATTTGAAGCATAGTTGAAAACTTTCCTACATTGGGCAAGAAAACAGACATCCAGGTGCAGGAAACACAGAGAGCACCAAATAAGATGAACTCAAAGAGGCTCACACCAAGACTCATAATAATTAAACAAGAATTAAAGGTAAAGAGAGAATCGTAAAAGCTACAAGAGAAAGCAACAAGTTACATACAAAGAAACCCCATAAGGCTATCAGCTGACTTTTCAGCAGAAACTTTACAGGCTAGAAGAGAGTGGCACAATATAGTCAAAATGCCTGAAGGAAAAACCTGTAACCAGGAATATTATATCCAGCAAGATTATCATTCAGAATGGAAGGAGAGAGAGAGTTTTCCAGATAAGCAAAAACTAGAGGAGTTCATTACCAATAAACTGGCCTTACAAGAAATGTTAAAGAGGCTTCTTTAAGTGGAAAAGAAAGGTGCACACATAGAAATAAGAAAATTATCAAAGAAAAAGTATCACTGGTAAAGGCAAATATATGGTAAAGGTAGTGGATCAACCACTTATAAAGCTGGTAGGAAGATCAAAAGACAAAAGTACTAAAATTGTTTATGGCTACAATAAGAGGTTAAGGAATACACAAAATTAAGAGGTAAAATATGATATGAAAAACATAAAATGTGAATGAGGGGGGAGTAAAATTGTAGGGCTTTTAGTATGAGGTCAAACTAGAGACCATCAACTTAATATACATTGACATATACACAGGTTGTTATATATAAACCTCATGGTGACCACAAACCAAAAACTTATAATAAATATACAAAAAAAAGAGAAAGGAACTCAAACTTAACACTAAAGAAAGTCATCAAATCACAAAGGAAGAGAGAAAGAGAAGCAGAAAGGAACAGAGAAGAACTACAAAAAAAATCCAGAAAAAAAGTAACAAAATGGCAATAAGTACGTACCTGTCAACAATCACTTTAAATGTAAATGGACTAAGTGCTCCAATCAACAGGCATAGGGTGGATGAATGGATATTTTTTAAAAGACCCATATATATACTGTATACAAGAGACACACTTCAGATAAAGACACTCACAAACTGAAAGTGAAGAGATGGAAAAAGATACTCCGTGCAAATGGCAATGAAAAAAAAAGCTGGGATAGCAATACTTATATCAGACAAAATAGACTTTAAAACAAAAACTGAACAAGAGACAAAGAAGGGCCCTACATAGTGATAAAGGGAACAATCCAACAAGAGGACATAATACTTGTAAATATCTATGCACCCAACATAGGAGCACCTAAATTTATAAAGCAATTATCAACAGATCTAAAAGGAGCAATTGACAATAACACAATAATAGTAGGGGACTTTAACATTCCACTTACATCAATGGATAGATCATCCAAACAGATCAATAAGGAAGCATTGGCCTCAAATAACACATTAGACCAGAGGGACTTAATAGATATACACAGAACATTCTATCCAAAAACACACATTCTTTTCAAACACACATGAAACATTATTCAGGATAGATCACATTGTAGGCCACAAAACAAGTTTCAATAAATTTTAAAAGGTTGAAATAACATCAAGCATTGTTTCCTACCCCAATAGTAGGAAACTAGAAATCAACTATGAGAATAAAACTGGAAAAGTCACAAATATGTGAAGATTAAACAAAATGCTACTGAACAACTATTGGGTCAATGAAGAAATCAAAGGAGAAATCAAAAAATGCCTGGAGACAAATGAAAATGAAAATAGGACATACCCAAAATTTATGGGACCCAGTGAAAGCATTACTATGAGGGAAGTTTATAGCAATACAGGCCTACCTCAAAATCAAGAGAAATCTCAAATAAATAATCTAACATTACACCTAAATAAACTAGAAAAAGAAGAATAAACAAAGCCAAAAATCAGTAGAAGAAAGGAAATAATAAAAATCAGAGCAGAAATAAATGATAGAGTAAAAAGACAATAGAAAAGATCAATGAAACTAAGAGCTGGTTCTTTGAAAAGGTAAACAAAACTGACAAACCTTTAGCTAGACACACTAAGAAAAAAAGAGGGAAGTCTCAAATAAATAAATCCAAAACTAAAAAATGAGAAATATCAGCAGATACCACAAAAATACAAAGGATTATAAGAGAATACAATGAAAAGCTATATGGTAGAAGAGATGGATAAATTATTAGAATCATACAACCTTCTAAAACTGAATCACAAAGAAATAGAGAATCTGAATAGACCAATCACAAGTAAGGAGAGTCAAACAGTAATCAAAAACCTTCCAAAAAACAAAAGTCCAGGCTTCTCTGGGGAATACTACCAAACATTCAAAGAAGATTTAATACCCATCCTTCTCAAACTATTCCGAAAAATTGAAGAGGAGCTATTTCCTAACTCATTTTACAAGGCAAACGTTACCCTGATACTGAAACCAGACAAGGACAACACAAAAAGGAAAATTACAGGACAATATCGTTGATGAACATAGATGCAAAAGTCCTCAACGAAATATTAGCAAATCAAATAGAAAATTATATTAAAAGGCTCATACACCATGATCAAGTGGGATTTATTCCAGGGATGCAAGAATGGTTCAACATCCACAATTCAATCAATCTGACACACCACATTAACAAAATAAGACATAAAAATCACTGGATCATCTCAAAAGATTCAGAGAAAGAATTAACAAATTTTAGTATCCGTTTATGATAAAAACTCTGAATAAAATGGGTATAGAAGGAAAGTATCTCAACCTAATTGCTACAAACCCACAGCCAACACCATACTCAATGGTGAAATCCTGACAACTATCCCTCTAATAACAGGAACAAGACAAGGATGCCTCCTCTTGCCACTCTTATTCAACATAGTATTGGAAGTCCTAGCCAGAACAATTAAGCAAGGAAAAGACATAAAAAGATCCAAATTGGAAGAGAAGTAAAATAGTCACTATTCATAGATGACATGATTTTATATACAGAAAACCCTAAAGAATTCACAAAAAAACTATTAGAAATAATTAACGAATATAGTGAAGTTGCAGGGTACAAAAATCAGTCACATTTCTATACACCAACAACAAACAAGCAGAAAGAGAAATCCAGAATACAATCCCATCTACAATCGCAACAAAAAGAATAAAATACCTAGGAACAAATTTAACCAAGGAAGTGAAAGACCTGTACACTGAAAACTATAAAACATCATCGAAAGAAATCAAAGAGACAAAGAAATGGAAAGATAATCCATGCTCATGGATTGGAAAAACAACGTAGTTAAAATGTCCACACTTCCTAAAGCAATCTACAGATTCAATGCAATCCTTCTCAAAGTTTCAATGACATTTTTTTTTAGTTTTAAATTAATTGTTTGAATAGATAATACATGCACATGGTTCTAAATTCAAAAAGTGTAAAAGGGTTTACAATGCAAAGAAGTCTCCCCTATTATCCCAAGCCAATCAGTTCCTTTTCATGAGGGTGAACTTATTTTTTTTTATTGAGTTAATGACAGGTTACAATCTTGTGAAATTTCAGTAGTACATTATTCTTTGTCAGTCGTGTTGTAGGTGCACCACTTCTTGCTTTGTGCCCAGACTCCACTCCCCTTTTCCCCTGGTAGCCACTAATCTGTTCTCTTGTGTACATTTTCAAATTCCTCATATGAGTGAAGTCATACAGAGATTGTCCTTCTCTAATTGGCTTATTTCATTTGACATAATTCCCTCAAGGTCCATCTATGTTGTTGCAAATGGGACGATTTTGTTCTGTTTTACGGCTGAGTAGTATTCCATTGTATATATATACCACATCTTCTTTATCCAATCATCTGTTGATGGGCACTTCGGTTGCTTCCATGTCTTGGCTATTGTAAATAATGCTGCAATAAACATTGGGGTGCATAGGCCTTTTGGAATTGCTGACTTCAAGCTCTTTGAATAGATACCCAGTAGTGGGATAGCTGGATTATATGGTAGTTCTATTTTTGATTATTTGAGGAATCTCCATACTGTTTTCCATAGTGGCTGCACCAGTTTGCATTCCCCCAGCAGTGTATGAGGGTTCCTTTTTCTTCACAACCTCTCCAACATTTGTGACTATTAGTTTTAGATATTTTTGTCATTCTAATGGGTGTAAGGTGATATCTTAGCGTAGTTTTGATTTGCATTTCCCTGATGATCAGTGATGATGGACATCTTTTCATGTGCCTATTGGTCATCCGTATATCTTCTTTGGAGAAATGTCTGTTCATGTCTCCAGCCCATTTTTTAATCAGGTTGTTTGATTTTTTGTTGTTGAGTTGTGAGAGTTCTTTATATATTATGGATATTAAGCGTTTGTCAGATATATGACTTGCAAATATTTTTTTCCAGTTAGTGGGTTGTTTTTTTGTTTCAATCCTGTTTTCCTTTGCCTTGAAGAAGCTCTTTAGTCTGATGAAGTCCCATTTGTTTATTCTTTCTATTGTTTCCCTTCTCTGAGAAGACATGGTGTCCGAAAAGATCCTTTCAATACTGATGTCAGAGTGTACTGCCTATATTTTCTTCTAGAAGCCTTATGGTTTCAGGTCTCACCTTTAGGTCTTTGATCCATTTTGAGTTTATTTTGGTGAATGGTGAAAAAGAATGGTCAATTTTCATTCTTTTGCGTATGGCTTTCCAGTTTTCCCAGCACCATTTGTTGAAAAGACTTTCTTTTCTCCATTGTAGGCCCTCAGCTCCTCTGTCGAAGATTAGCTGTCCATAGATGTGTGGTTTTATTTCTGGGCTTTCAGTTCTGTTCCATTGATCTGTGCACCTGTTTTTGTACCAGTACCATGCTGTTTTGATTACTGTAGCTTTGTAGTATGTTTTGAAGTCAGGGATTGTGATGCCTCCTGCTTTGTTCTTTTTTCTCAGAATTGCTTTAGCAATTTGGGGTCTTTTGTTGCCCCATATGAATTTTAGGATTCTTTGTTCTAATTCTGTAAAGAATGTCATTGGGATTCTGATTGGGATAGCATTGAATTTGTAAATTGCTTTAGGGAGAACAGACATTAGGTAGAACATGTACATGGAATGTCTTTCCATTTCCTTATGTCATCATCCAATTCTCTCAGAAAGGTCTTGTAATTTTCATTGTATAGGTCTTTCAGTTCCTTAGTTAAATTCACCCCAAGGTATTTTATTCTTTTTGTAGCGATTGTGAAAGGTATTGTGTTCTTGAGTTATTTTTCTGTTAGTTCGTTATTAGAATATAGAAATGCTACTGATTTATGTAAATTAATCTTATACCCTGCAACTTTGATGTAGTTATTGATTACTTCTAAGAGTTTTCCAAAGGATTCTTTTGGGTTTTCTATATATAAAATCATGTCATCTGCAAACAGCGAGAGTTTCACTTCTTCCCTCCCTATTTGGATTCCTTTTATTCCTTTTTCTTGCCTGATTGCTCTGGCCAGGACCTCCAGTACTATGTTAAATAAGAGTGGTGATAGAGGGCATCTTTGTCTCATTCCTGATCTCAGGGGGATGGCGCTCAGTTTTTGCCCATTGAGTATGATGTTGGCTGTGGATTTGTCATATATGGCCTTTATTATGTTGAGGTAGTTCTCTTCTATGCCCATTTTGTTCAGAGTTTTTATCACAAATGACTGTTGAATCTTGTCAAATTCTTTCTCTGCATCTATTGAGATGATCGTGTGGTTTTTATTCCTCAGTTTGTTGATGTGGTGTATCACGTTGATTGATTTGCGGATGTTGAACCACCCCTGTGTCCCTGGTATGAATCCCACTTGATCATGATCCTTTTGATGAATTGCTGAATTCTAGTTGCCAGAATTTTGTTTAGAATTTTTGCATCGATGTTCATCAGCGACATTGGCCTGTAGTTCTCTTTTTTCGTGGTGTCCTTGTCAGGCTTTGGTATCAGCGTGATGTTGACATCATAGAATGTGTTAGGAAGTGTTCCATCCTCCCTAATTTTTTGGAATATCTTGAAAAGGATAGGTATTAAATCCTCTCTGAAAGTTTGGTAGAATTCCCCAGGAAAGCCATCTGGTCCTGGGGTTTTATTCTTTGGGATGTTTTTGATTGCTGTTTCAATCTCTTTCCTTGTGATTGGTCTGTTCAAATTGTCTGCTTCTTCTTGAGTGAGTTTTGGGAGATTGTAGGAGTCCAAGAATTTATCCATTTCCTCTAGGTTATCCATTTTGTTGGCATACAATTTTTCATAGTATTCTCTTATAATCCATTGTATTTCTGCGGAGTCTGTTGTTATTTCTCCTCTTTCATTTCTAATTTTGTTTATTTGAGCTTTCTCCCTTTTTTCTTTGTAAATCTAGCTAGGGGGTTGTCAATTTTATTTATCTTCTCAAAGAACCAGCTCTTTGTTTCATTGATCCTTTCTACTGCCTTTTTTGTTTCAATAGAATTTATTTCTGCTCTGATTTTTATTATTTCTCTCCTTCTGCTGACTTTGGGCTTTGTTTGCTCTTCTTTCTCTAATTCAATTAGGTGTAGTTTAAGATTGCTTATTTGGGATTTTTCTTGTTTGTTAAGATGTGCCTGTATTGCGATGAATTTTCCTCTTAATACAGCTTTTGCTGTATCCCATATGAGTTGGTATGGCATGTTATCCTTTTCATTTGTCTCCAGGTATTTTTTATTTCTTCTTTAATTTCTTCAATGATCCACTGCTTATTCAGTAGCCTATTGTTTAGTCTCCACATCCTTGTGCCTTTCTCAGCTTTTCTCTTGTAATTAATTTCTAGCCTTACAGCATTATGATTGGAGAAGATGCTTGTTATTATTTCAATTTTTTTAAATTTGTAGAGGCTTGCCTTGTTTCCCAACATATGGTCTATCCTTGAGAATGTTCCATGTGCACTTGAGAAGAATGTGTATTCTGCTGCTTTTGGATGAAGTGATCTATATATGTCTAGTAAGTCCAATTGTTTTAGTTTTTCATTTAGCTCCACTGTTTCCTTGTTGATTTTCTGTCTGGATGATCTGTCCATTGATGTGAGTGGGGTGTTGAGGTCCCCTACTATTATTGTGTTGTTTTTAACATCTTCCTTTAGGTCTGTTAATAGTTGCTTTATGAACTTTGGTGCTCCTGTGTTGGGTGTGTAGATATTTATAAGTGTTATTTCTTCTTGATGCAGTGTCCCTTTGATCATTATATATTGTCCCTCTGTGTCTCTCTTTACCTGCCTTATTGTGAAATCCGTTTTGTCTGATATAAGAATTGCAACACCTGCTTTCTTTTGCTTGCTATTAGCTTGAAGTATTGTCTTCCACCCCTTCACTCTGAGCCTGTGTTTGTCCTTGGGGCTGAGGTGTGTTTCCTGGAGGCAACAAATTGTTGGATCTTGTTCTTTAATACATTTTGCCACTCTGTGTCTTTTTATTGGAGAGTTCAATCCGTTTACATTGAGGGCGATTATTGATATATGTGGGCTTAATGCTGTCATTCTGTCACTCGTTATCTGGTTTTCCTGCATTACCTTTGTTTCTCTTCCTGTGTGTTTTAGCCTACCTGTTCACTTCTGCAATATCTTATGCTGGGCTTCTTAGATTTTTACTTATTTATGTTTTGTGACTTTGTTCTGTTTTTTAGTTTAGTGGCTACCCTGAAATTTGTATTTAGAGTCTCATGTATAACATAGTCTATTCTCTGATGGCTTCTTACTTACTTGGCCAAGACTGATTAAGTCCATTTGCTCTTCCCCTCCTAAATTATTATTTTCATCTCTTATTCCAACTCGTGTTATGAATTTGTAGTCAGAGTGATAAGATCGTCTTTACTTTGGTGGTTTCCTTACCTTTATCCTAATGCTATAGTTGAATATTTGCTATCCTATTCTGGTTCTATCTATCTGTTTCCCTACTCTGTGGTTTGTGACCCCTTTCTCCCTTTTTTTCTTTTTTCAGGTATGAGAGTCTTCTTGAGGATTTCTTGTTGTGGAGGACTTATGGTTACAAATTCCCTTAACTTTTGTTTGTGTGGAAAAGATGTAATTTCTCCCTCATATCTGAAGGATATTTTTGCTGGATAGAGTATTCTTGGCTGAAGATTTTTATCCTTTAAAGTTTTGAATATGTCACTCCATTCTCTCCAAGCTTGTAAGGTTTCTGTAGAGAAATCTGCTGAAAGTCTGATAGGAGTTCCTTTGTAGGTTATTTTCTTCTGTCTTGCTGCCCTGAGTATTCTTTCTTTGTCTTTCATTTTTGCCATTTTTACTACTATGTTCCTTGCAGTAGGTCTTTTTACATTGACAAATCTAGGAGATCGGACAGCTTCCTCCACACACATTTCTCCCTCAATCCCTAGATTTGGGAAGTTCTCTTCTATTATTTCCTTAAGCACACTTTCTGCTCCATTTTCCTTTTCCACTTTCTCAGGAACTCCTGTGATCCTTAAATTCGTTCTCCTCATTGAATCTGCTATCTCTCTGATACTTTCCTCATTCCTTTTAATCTTTAGTTCTGTTTCTTCCTCTGTCTGGAGCCATTCAGCCTGTCTATCTTCGATTATGCTAATTTGCTCCTCTATGGTGTCTACCCGGGCATTCAGGGAATCCATATTCTGTTTTATCTGGTCCATTGTATTTTTCATCTCTAGTAGTTCTGTTTGATTCTTCTTTATAGTTCCAATCTCTTTTGTGAAGTAACTTCAGAACTCGTCCACTTGTTTCTCTATCTTTCTCTCTACCTCATTGAGTTTTTTGATGATAGCTACTCTGAACTCATTTTCACTTAGTTTACCTATTTCCAAGTCCTCAGGACTTAATTCTGTGTTTTTATTGTTTTCCTTGTGGTCTGGAGCTTTTATAGATTGCTGGATGCTAGAGGAGCAGTTTTTGCACATGACGGTTTTATTCAGTTGCAGTTACAGCCTGTCGCCTCTAGATGGGGGTCGAGAGCCACACGTTCTCAGCTCTCTGCCTTTGGGCAAGATGGCCCCGCCCAGCATGGTTTGTGGGGAGGAGGGGCTCTTTTTCTCACTCGCCAATCTGGATTCCGATCAGCTCCCATTCTGTGGTCTCCTGGGGCCCTGGTGTGATGGGGTCCCCATGCATGGAAGCTTTCCCTTGTCAGCGGGTTTCCACTGCAGCAGCGGCGGGAGTCCTGGACAATCCCCCGGTCACGTGGCCCCTCCCCTGCTCCTTCCCTCACCCACGGCAGCGATCCCAGTCTCTAGAGGATGGAGTGAAGTTCTCTCTTACCCCATTCCAGCTCCTCTGAGGCCGGCTGCAGCATCTCCGTCCTCTGTGGTTTTGTGTCTGTAGCTCTCTGACGGTCTGGCATTAGGATTATTGGCTGAAATTCAGTTTTTCCAATCCTTTGTTGTAGTTTGGAGGGGAGAGAGTCCCTGGTCAGCTCACCCCGCCATTTTGCTCCACCCTTCTCAATGACATTTTTCATGACAATAGAACAAAGAATCCTAAAGTTTATATGGAACAACAAAAGGCTCCAAATAAACAAAACAATCCTGATAACAAAGCTGGAAGTATCACATTCCCTGACTTCAAAGTAAACTACAAAGCTATGGTAATCTAGGCAGAAAAACAGACACACGGATCAATGGAACAGAGCTGAGAGCCCAGAAATAAACCTACACATTTATGGACAGTTAATTTTTGACAAAGGAGCCAAAAATATACAATGGAGAAAGGGAAGTCTCTTCAATAAATGGTGCTGGGAAAACTGGACAGCCACACGCAAAAGAATGAAAGTAGACCACTGTCTTATACCATACAGAAAAATCAACTCAAAATGAATCAAAGACTTGAATGTGAGACCTGAAGCCATAAAACTCCTGGAAAAAAAAAATAGGAAGTATGCTCTTTGACATTGGTCTTAACAGTATCATTTTGAATACCAAGTCTCTGTAGGCAAGGGAAACAAAGGAAAAAATTAACAAATGGGACTACATCAAACTATAAATCTTCTTCAAGGCAAAGGAAATCATCAAGAAAAAAAAAAAAAACCCTACAGATTGGGAGGAGGTATTTTCAAATCATATATCTGATAAGGAGTTAAAATAAAAATATATAAAGAATTCATACATCTCAACAACAACAAAACAACCTGATTAAAAAATGGGCAGAGGTTATGAACAGAGGTTTTCCCAAAGAAGATATACGGATGGCAACAGGCACATGTAAACATGTTCAACATCACTAATTATTAGGGAAATGTAAGTGAAAACTACAATGAGATATCACCTCATATTTGTCAGAAAAGCTATTACTAAAAAAACAAAAAGTAACAAGTTTTCAAGGGTGTGTGGAGAAAAGGAAATCCCTGTACACTGTTGGTAGGAATGTAAATTGGTGCAGCCACTATGGAAAACAATATGACAATTCCTCAAAAAATTAAGAATAGAACTAACATCTGATCTAGCTATTCCACTTCTGGGTATTTATCCAAAGAACGTGAAAACACTAATTCAAAAAGATATATACACCCCTATGTTCATTGCAGCATTATTTACAACAGCCAAGACTTGGAAACAGCCTAAGTGCCCATTGATGGATGAATGGATAAAGAAGATTTGGTATATATATATATGATGGAATACTACTCAATCATAAAAAAAAGATGAAAACTTGACATTTGCCACAACATCGATGAAGCTTGAGGGTATAATGCTAAGCAAAATAAGTCAGACTGAGATATCCAAATACCATATGATTTCACTCATATAGCAACTAATCTGTTGGTGGTGAACATGATACAGTCTATACAGAAGTCAAAATATGTTGATGTACACCTGAAAAAAATAATAATAAAAGAATTAAACTAAAGAAAAGAACTTACAAAAGAAAACAAGATTCAATGCTTTTCAGTAGAAATGACTCTAGGTATCCTCATTAGTTAGTTTCCATTTAAACGTAATTCTTCCATGTTTGAGATGGCTATTAAGCTATGGACTTCCAACTCCAATCCTACCTCTCTACACTCAGCTTCATGGTGCTGTGACTCTGGAAACTGTATTTCATCTCTGTAGCTGAGACTCTTAGATACTACCAGTAATGGATACTAGAGGCTGGAGGAGAGAGAGGAGATATTCCAGATTATCCTCTTGGACCCTAAATGCAGTCATATGTATGCTTATAAGAAAAAGGCAGAGCGGTTTTGACTCAGACACACAGAGGAGAAGTCACACAAAGAGGAGGAGGCGATATGAACATGGAGCAGTGATTGGATTCATGCAGCTACAAGGCAAGGAATACCAAGGAATGTCAACAGCCACCAGAAGACGTGAGAGGCAAGGAATGGATTCTCACTGAAAGCATTCAGAGGGAGTTCAACCCTGCAAACAACTTGGTTTCAGACTTGTGGTCTCCAGAACTGTGAGAGAGTACAGTACCATTGTTTTAAGCCATCAAGTTTGTAGTAATTAGTTACGGCAGCCCTAGGAAACTAATACAGTTTAGTTTAGACTAACTGTTAGATAACAGAATAACACAACTGCAAAAAGTGTTCTGACAACATTGTTAAAATAAATCCAGGTTTGGAAAAAAAAAAATTAGCAGCCATAGGACTTGTATTTCTGTCTCCAGGTGGGGGAGGGGAGGAAGTGGGTATAGTCTCATTTGTCCTATTTCAAAATAGTTTTTAAAGTACAAATGTTATTAGTGTTCAGGGGGCTGGCCCCGTGGCCGAGTGGTTAAGTTCACGCACTCCACTGCAGGCGGCCCAGTGCTTCCTTGGTTCAAATCCTGGGCGCGGACATGGCACTGCTCATCAAACCATGCTGAGGCAGCCTCCCATATGCCACAACTAGAAGGACCCACAACGAAGAATATACAACTATGTACTGGGGGGCTTCGGGGAAAAAAAGGAAAAAAATAAAATCTTTAAAAAAAAAAATGTTATTAGTGTTCAGTTGTGGTTTTTTTTAACTGTTGAAGTTATGTAAGAGTTTCGAGAATCAAAAAGCCCTTTAAAATTTAGTGCATCACTAAATTTATGTAGCTAGTCAATTCCTTTTAATAATGACTCAGTTTTTCCCCAAAAAGACAACCTGCAGCTACATTGACATTCACTTGGGTGTTGTGTTTCTGAACATTATAGAATGCCAGCCTCTAGCAATTCAATTCATCCCAATAATATTTTCTGTTCATTACCTATAGATTTTCAACCTGAAGTCTTTCAAATCAGGCAGTGCTCTTACAAAATAAGTGAAAGAAATTGGAATATGACTGTCTCCTTAATAAAAGACGGGTAAATTTCTAGCATTTATCTTAATGTACAACAATTTAAAAATCCTCTAAAACTGTTTTCTATTCCTTTTATTCATCAAGATCATGAAAAACGTAATTTTCCTAAAAGAAAAGAAAAATTGTGAAAGAAACAGCAATTTCTTTTATAGCCTCTTTTAAGTTTTGATTCCCATATGTTTCAAAACTTTTTTAAAGGATCTAGATGTTAGGATCCTGGGTTAGATCTAGATATCTTCTAACAACCTAATTCTCCACCTTTCATAGGGTTTAAGTAATGGCCTTGCCAAGCTCAATTTTGGAGCATTCTAATGTTTCAAAAACATCTTGGTTTCCCTAACGCATTAGATCTGTCAATTGAAGAAGCAAATAGCCTAATTTTGCTCTTCATTTTTTTTTTAATGCTGAGTGCTTCAAATATGATATCTGATAAGAATTTTAACTTAATATCAAGAAAAATATTTTCATGAAATGACAAATTTTACTCTAAGAATACCAGAACTCATTGGCTTCCAAGGTCAAGACTAGCTAGAAGCTCCGGGAGACCTTCCTATGCTGCTACCACCAGATCTCAGGCATATAGCACTCTGGTCTTAGACAAAGTAAACTTTCAGGGTGCCCTCCCCTACCAAAAGATAAACAAACAGGCAGACTATCCAGATCTGAGCTTTAAACAGCAAATGGGGGAATAGAGATGGTTAGAAACCTAGATGCATAAACAGAACTGTCGAGGGCCATGATTGTAAATACCTGGGGGCAGCTGGCAGACCTGGAGATTAGTACCTGAGCTGCTGGGAGCCTGAGTAAATAGGGGCCAGTGTGGCACACAGCCAAATTTGGCCAACAGACCAGGAAAGGGCAAAGTTACCCAAAGTAGTCATAAGGCCCAGTAATATAGTTGCATATCAATCCTTGAACAGGGTGGCTGAATCTGAGACTTGATCTGATACCAAACACTTGATGAGGAGTAGGTGTTCGCATGGTCTTAAAATCTCCACACAGATTGTTTATTAGTTACAAAGAGGGAGCAAACATGTAATTATAGTGTAGATAAATCAAGTGATCAAGAGATCGAAATTATCATCACCTATGAGAGACAGATGGATATCCATAACCTCTGTTTGTGATCCCTGAGAAGAACATAACATCCCCAATCCAGGATTACAGCAAAGAATTAGACAATGTTTTTGAGACAACATTTAAAATAGCACCAAAAAATTATAAAATATATTACAAATGATGTGTTACAAAACTTTAATGAAAACATTGAAGCAGACATAAATAAATGGACATCTATCCTATGTTCATGGATAGGAAGTCTTCATATCATAAAACTGTCAGTTTTCCCCAAATTGATTTATAAATTTAATGCATCTACAATCAAAATGCCAATGGGGCTTTTATAGAATTGAAATATTGGTTCTAAAATTTTTATGGAAGAGCAAAGAGCATTTAATAACATTTCAGAAGAAAATGAAGGAAATTTGCCCCACCGTGTATATGGATTCACCATAATGCTAGACTGAAAAGGCAATATGATGTTAGTGCAAGGAAAGAAAAACTGACCAAGGGAAAAGAACAGAACCCAGAAATAAGCCCATGCCATATATGGAATTTTGATCAGTGGTAGAGGTGACATGGCTGAGTGGTTCAAATATGATACCTCATAGCAATGAGTTAACTTCAGACTGAGAAATGAAGGACCATGTAACAAAAGGAGCTAAAAAAAAGTGGTCATCCACATCACAAAGATAAAAAGACTCTTTACCTCACCCTTAACACAACGGTCAGCTCCAGATGTATTAAAACAATGTTGCTCTAAATAATGTTCTAGAGCAAAACAAGACAGAAATTCTCCAAACTAGAGAAAAAAATACTGATAAATTTGATTATGTTAATATTAACATCTTCTATTCGTAAAAGACACTTTAATAAAAGTAAAGAGTCAAGCTAAAACTTGGAGAAAATATTAACAACACATAAAACTGACAAAAGATTAGTATTAAAATATATTTTAAAATCCCTAGAAACCAACAAGGAAGAACACAAAATATATAAATAGGCAAAAGACATAAATAGGTATTTTATAGAAGAAACACCTGTTGAGAATAAACATAGAAAGAAATGCTCAATGATGCTGGTAATTCAGAATTATGCAAATCAGAAATGTAATGAAATATTTTACACCCATTTGATTGGGGAAAAAAAGACAAAACGAGAAATCTGACAATATGAAATGTTGGAAACAACGGAAATTAGTGTGATTTTTTTACATTTCTGGGGGTACAGTAACTTTGAAAAACAATTCGGCATAATCTTACAAGGGTGCATATAATCATATTCTGTAACCCTGTAATTTTGTTCCAAGGCTGTACTAACAGAAATTTTCACAAGAGACACATGGACTAATATGCATGGACATAGCGTTCATACCATTAGAATACTGGAAAATATGTAAAATGCCCACCAATAAACAAATAGATAAATAAACTATGATATATGTCATAATACAATGTTATATGAAAGTGAGAATAAATAAACTATGGCTATAAGCAATAACATGAATGAATAACATAGAGGAGAGTCAAAATGGCATGTCCCAGAAAACAATATAGAGTTGAAGTTAGTAAACTCTTTTATTAAGTTAAAAAAAAAAAAGTAAACTAAACGATATATTATTTGGCATATAAATGTATGGGGTCGATATTTAAAAAATAAAAGATGACAAAACTTAGGATAGTATGTGAGTCTAAGGGTGGGGAATCTATGGGAATGGAGTTGGAGAGGCACACAGAAGTAAATGTAAGTTACTGTTAGATTTCTAGTTACTACTTAGTGATTTTCAGGAAGTGGGAGGGTGGGGAGGGCGTCATGCATAGATTAATGATGATAGAGTGTTGCAGCCAAGGATCCAAGGATTATTATAATTAATAAAATTCTGTTCACCTGGGTTTTTTTTTTTAAGTTATATAAAGTTCTCACAACATTCTGGGTACTCTATTCAACACAAGATGAACTGTTTTAAAAGAGTCTTTTGCTTTTTTCCTATTTCTTTTATGGTTCATATTTGTTATTTATTGGTAAGGGGAAGAGGAAAGAGAATGGAGAGCAAATGAGCAAATAAAAGACATTTTCAAGTCTTTTCTGCTGCTTCTGTTGCTGACAGAAATAGTAGTCACTAGAACCTAGGCATTTTCATATATTACATTCATAACTGCATCTATTTGAGAGCAAGCTCAAGAAGGTTCATGTGTTGTCATAACTCATAATTTTGCTCAGATGTAAATTTGAAAGTGTAGGTGCATAAGAGTCACCTGAAGTGTTGAAAAAATGCAGAGATTCTGATTCAGTAGATCTGATGTAAGGTCAGGAAAACTACATTTTTAACAAGGCTCCAGGTGATTCTGTACATTTTGAGAAAAACTGCGATAGTTAGTGAGCCTGGAGCTGGATACCTCTCAACAAAGCTATGCAGTCTTTCCTTTGTCAACAAATTTCATGGGTATATTCCTAGTTGAGAATTTGAACTTTTTCAAACGGCCCCACAACATCCTGGTGAATGTTAAGGGTTGACTGTAAATCTAAAAGCCTGCCTCTCACACCTAGCCAGTTATACCACATGCAACAATGAGCATTTTAGGAATCATTTTGGCCTAATGAGAAAACACAAGGGAGAAATGTGAAAAGGTGGCAAACCTCATTGAATATAGAATGAGGAACACTTTATGTTCATGAAATCTCATTTCTTTCCCCACTCTTCCAGGGGATGCAGCTTGGCACCATCTTGGTAAATACTGAGATTTCCTCATAGTTCACAGTAGTAAGGCTGTCCAGACCTTGTAACACTCATCCCTACCATATGCAGACTTGAAGACCTTGGACAAACACAATATCCACTGCTAGACTATTAACTTCCATGTGGCAGTGACATCATCCGAGCAGTCCCAGCATTGGACTTGGCCATGGCCCCCAGCTTTGCATTTCAAGGCTGTGTGAGGCACCCATCCCTATACCCCCAAAACCCTTAAGAAGCAAGCTTTGCTGGCCATTTCTTGTAAAAACACACCAAGGTAATGTTTTCAGGGAATAAACAAGTCTAACACATTGTATTTTTGATAAATGGAAGTGTAAGTTCTCCATGCTTTCTTCATCTTTAACTGTGTTTCTAATCTCTTATGTTCCTTGTTGACTACAACTGATTCTTCTTCTTTTAATCAGGCATATTCTAAAAGTTTATATTGTCCTGGAGAGCCTGGCTCAGGAGTATTTACATACTAATTAGTATGATTTTTCACAAATAAAGTATACTGAATACTTGTAGCTGGGGTGTCATTAATCATCATCTCATATCATGGGTCCCAAGCTGGTTTATTAGCCCTTCAATACGGGTGTAGAAGTCTTCAAGCCATCACCTCCCCGTTAGGTATCCTTTTCTTAAGTTTACATGGGCTCTAAGGTTATTTAAGAGAAGGTGTACACATGGGATAAGTTATATGGAAACTGAGCAAGTCTTAAGCAATGACACAGGTTGCTCCTGTTGAGCAGACACCAAGGGAGGTACTGGCTGCCAACAAAGAAAAGCTTCACTATGTGCTGTCTAAAAGAACTGTTGTAGTCTATGTGTGTAGGCAAAGGCAGGCTGCCTCTGAGGAAAGCTGGGGCGACTGTGATGCAGTTCGTATGTAGATCTTAGATATGAAACACGCCCCTTCTTGCTTGTTATGGGCTGAATTGTGTCCCTTCAAAATTCATATGTTGAAATTCTGAGGTAGCCCCAGTACCTCAGAATGTGACTATGTTTAGAGACAGAGCCTTTAAAGAGGGAACTCAGGTAAAATGAGATCATGTGAGTGGGCCCTAATCCAGTGTAACTGGTGTCCTTATGAAAAGAGAAGGTTTGGATACAGGCATGCACGCACAAAAAATACATAACCGGACACAGCGAGAAGGCAGCCATCTGCAAGCCACGGAGAGAGACCTCCAAAGAAACCAAACCTGCCCACACCTTGATCCTGGACATCTAGCTTTCAGAACTGTGAGAAAATAAATTTCTATTATTAAAGCCACCCTGTCTGTGGTACTTTGTCATCGAGCAAACTAACACTCTCAAGTAAAGCTTTTCGGCTCTCCTGGGCAGCAGATGCTTTCTCTCCAGTGACTTCTCCAACACCAGCTTCTCACTCCTACTCCCTACCTGCATTTTGTAATCCTCCTTCATCCCACTTCTTCACCCTTTCCTCATTACTTGCATTAGTTTCTTAGGAGCGCCATAACAAAATAACACAAAACAAGGGAAATTTATTCTCTCACAGTTCGAGAGGTTGGAAGTTCAAAATCAAATCTTTTTCAGTCTTACCCAGGTTCCTCACTACTACCACCTCCATTAGCTATCAGTACTAGAAATCTTCCTATTCTGTCTATTTCTCTGTGTATTCATCTGTCTCTAGAATAACCATTTGGAGATTACGAACACTATCTTTTTCACTGCTGAATGTCTCATGCTTTAAATCATGCCAAACACATAGTAGTTGTTCAATAAATCTTTGTTAAGTGATTAATTGACTAAAATATTCAGTAGAATGTTTCTTAACATGGAAATCATAGACCCAAAAGAGATTAATGGGAGAGTTATAATAGAATCTCATACAAAGAAGCATGAAAATCTGAAATGCTTGCAGATAGTGGGCCGCAAGCTACATGATAAATGAAGTGAAATACACTTCAATGAGTAATTTGAACACGGTATTATTTGAAAATTGCAGTTCTTAGTAGGAGAAGGGCACTGTGAAGCCTTTAGTGTTTCATAGGGAAAGAGTCTGAGAGCCACTTATGTTTCAAATATTGAAAGGTCTCTACTAAAATATTTTTATGTACCCAAGACATTACATTTATTTTCTTCATATAACAACAACAAAAACCATGCTGGTTTCATGAAGCACAGTAAAATGCTAATAATATTGTTGCCATTTTACAGATGAGGAAACCAAAGTCTAGAGAGGCTAAATAACTGCTCAAAGTCACAAAACCAGTAAGTGGAAGAATTGAGATTTTACCCAGATGTAAGTTAGGAATATTAGTTAAGATCTCAAATAAACTCCATGGTTAATTCTGACTCTGGTGTTTAATACAGTCAATATGTTTCAAGAGCAAATCATCTCACCTCTCCCCTCATAAGAATTTGGGTCTGGGCCTATTACCAATTACCAAATTCCCATATTATTTCTCATAATTTTTCTAATTCTTTTGTATCGAGGATCTCAAAGCACTTTTAGTAACTATGAATGATCAAATTGTTAACATTTATACTCAATGTATTTTACAAATTAATTTAACAATTTAACACAATTATCCATATCGTCATTGAACTGTTGAAAATTACATTGCACATTATTGAACACTGTCTTTCAACTTGGTACTTTCTAAATCAAGCAGTGGCCTTTCTTCATGCTGTGGCATAGTGCACTCAGCTTCTGGAAGACCAAAAGGAGAAAAGGACATGTTATCCCACCCTAGAAAATAAAAACAAAAAAAAATTAAAAACGAATAATTAAGAAAAGCTGTAGGAGAAATGAATATACAAAGTAAGCAGTAGTAGAAGGAGATAACTTGTTTTCAAGGTATATAGCAAAGAACAGCCACTAAGGATGGAATATACTCATATTAGATACATCAGATGCATAACCTCATATTCCTTCCATCCCCGCTGTCTTCTGGGCCTTTAGCCTGTTCCACTGAGTAACCACTGCACAGGGCAACTCTAAGACCTGGAATGCTGTGCAGTTCAGCTGCCTACAGCCCAGGAAGTCTGTAATCTCTGTCTCTTCCCACCGTTTCCTGACTCACATGAAGTATCTAGCTACAGGGCATGGGACCTGGATTCCCTAGCTGCACAACCTAGTGACATAACCCAAAAACGTGGGGGTGTCAGCTCCTCATAGCGTTTTCTTTAACCGGCAAGAGACTAGAGATGGGAAGAAGCCAGCAGATAAATTTGCTTTGCATTTCCCCCTACAGTGGACCATTTAGGGGTAAGGGGCCTTGTAAACATCCTGCCAGGAGACCCCTTGTGTGGCTAGAAGACCACTTTTGTGAAACAAAGGATAACTCAGTAATGTACTACCTTATGTTTTCTTTCTTCCTCTCCCTTTGTTCTCGCTCTCACTGCCCTGGGATTGGATTACCAATAGAGTATTAGCACCTAAGTTTTGCCCCAGGCTCTGTTTTTCCAAGGATACTAAAAAGAGTCCTGTGTACTATTTGAAAGCTCTCAGTGCACAAGGTATAAAACTAGGTATAAAATGAGCCTTCTAATTAGTAGAGAAAATAAACGCTTAGACGATAAACAGGGATCATGCTGCTTATTCATAAAGAGCCAAGCACAATTTCTGTGCTCAATACATACGTCAACAACAAATGCCCATCAACATTAGCATTTTAGTAGTGTAGCATGGTGGGAAAAAGTATGTTTGCATGAAGCTATTTTTCCCATCTTTGAGAAGAAAATAACGTAATTAATCACAAGTCCATTTTATAAGGATAATTTTTTTCTTATGAGGAAAAATAATGAAACCAATCATCCAAGGTACCTATCTAAAATTTAATTGCCATTATCAAATAAATTTAGGAAAATAGCATCAGAAACTATTAAACATATCTTAAAATCCACCAGCACCCAGCATTCCGTGGACTTCATCCAGCTACCTCCTGTTGTCTAGTTACCACTCTTCAAACTGAGAGTAATCAGCTGAATTTCGAAATGGAATTATGCAAGTTTATTTGATTTCCTCTGCTTGCCTCTCATGAAAATACATAAAAATGAAAATAGATTAGTAGAGATGGTAGGAACAGTCAGGAGAATGCAAAATACTGCCATTGATCTCATTGTTTCTGAAAGCAATGGGCATGGTGGCCAGAATCAGGCTTAACAGAAAAGAAAAAATATTTCAACTGTGGCCACTATGAAAAATAAGATACCAAGGACAAGGCAGTAATTTTGCACCAGGAAGTGAACGTACTTTCTGTATAAAAATATCCAGGAAAACCAGAAATTATAAGTAAAAGGATTAAAAGAAGAGATGCTAAGAGAAACTCTTGACTTTTCTCTAACCACTACAAAATTTCACAGAAGAAACTCTTCAAGCCATGTGGATTACAAACCATGGGAATTTCCAGTTATAAGAGCCATTTCAATAAAAACTTTGCTGATTATTTTGAAGATTTTAAAAGACAAAAAAATGAAAACATTGCTCCTGTGGTATGAACTGTTTATTGAGCTCAAAGTCTTCCTCAGTGATGCATTTTCGCCAGTATCAATCAAAACCAAATGTGGGTTAAGAGCAGAAGAGATAAATAAGTATCTCTTGAAAAATTAGAAGAGACAGTCAATATTTACCCCTGGGATTTGTCTCTGAGAGTCAAAAGGCACAATCCTTCCTGTTAAAAGAGTCTTAGCATTATTAATACAAAGGAAGACTAACATATAAATAAATTGCCAAATTCCAATAAAAAGAAGCTTGGTAACTATATGATTTCATTTACTTTTGTTGGCATTTGAAATCTCCAGTCTCTTTAGTTCTATATCAGACATTCTGACCTTTATTTGGGGATTCTTTATCATTAAGATTGTTCCTTCAACGTCAGTTTTACTGCGCTCTAGCCAGACATCCTGTCTGTGGACTTCACTCTTAGGATAACATTATTCTTAATAAGCTCCATCTATTCCTGCTCTCATCCCATGGTAACACACCAATGGGATATATTCCAGGATCTGTAAAAATTTCAAACCATCTAGGAGAGAGAACCTTTTAAAGATAGCACCATTCCCAGATCTTTCTCTTGCTTCCTCAGAACTATTTGTACTTTTCTTTCAGGTCTTGCCTCAAGATTATGAGGCAAGATTATGATAGATGAGATGAATTAATTTTTATATAATTCTAGCTAATATTTTTCTTCCTAGAGAAAAGAATACTCTAACAATTTAAAAGATAAACATTTTAGTCACCATAGAACGCAAGTGGGAGGAAATTGTTGGTCGCGGGCGCTTTCTATTCTTCCCCAGTTGTAAAACATGGAAGGTTGCCCAGCTGACCTGTGCATAGTGTCAGTCCTAGGTTAGAGAAACAACTTAATTAATAGCATGGCCAAATAAAACAGCGATTTAAACAGCCAGGTAATGGATTTCTAGGGTCAGCCTCTGGACCTCAAGTATCCACACAGTTACAAAAGCAAATGACTGTATGGCTACTGCTTGGCTGCTTTTATTGCCAAGGTTGTTATACATAAATAGATTTCAATACTTATTTTGTCCATCTCAAATTGCCATCACATTGCTATATAACAAGAACATTCAGACCAGAAGATTGAGCTATTTTTTATAAGTAAAGTTAAGTGGATAGCAGCTGCAGGATTAATATATTCCCTTGATTTATTTTTTATTTACAGATGCACGTTTTCATTAGTTGAGATTTGAACAGAATGGATTTTTACAACAAAAGCAAAAGCAGCCCAGTTCTGGCTTTTATACACAGATGGGCTTCTCTGTATCTCCTTAGACAGTTTTGAGTGTATCTTCTTCCAACACAGCCCAGATGCATCTATTTGTAATATTCAGCTTGCAGCCTCGAGGCAGAGTACATAATTTCCCTCCCTAATCTGCAGAGCAGATCTCAGCTGCAATATGTTTTCCGCATAGTTGCAAGGAAGTCCCAGAGAGTTGGGCTGGAAATGCAAACAGAATTTTTGCCCCCTTCCTCCTATGTAAATTAAGGCATTTCATGCATCTGTGATGGTTTCTTCAGTTATCTGTCTAAATTTGCTACAATGATTTCCTAAATGGCTTTAGGCTGTATTACTTCCTCTTGCCTTACAAAAGAATTGAATTTGTGTGGCAAGTGTCCCAGCCTGACTGTTCTATTTGATCACAGTTATTAGACTATCCTCTAATGCTCTGAAATGTTTATTGTTTTAGACTCTGAACCACAATAGTTATAAATAACCACAGACTCTCAAAATTCCTTATATGTGGTACACATTCTCACTGACCAATCTTATTTGTTTTGGTGTCCAAGGAATGTCTGATAATTGAATAAATGCGCCATAGATGTGGCAGAGCACTTGGAAGTCTCTAACTGCTCAACCCTTCCTTAGCTTTGGGGATGGTGCTGCCAGGACATCTTCAGGAGCTCTGGTTTAGAATTTTCCTCAATTTTCTAACTGTGTTAGGGTAGCAATACAGTATTCCATACTGTTAAATTGATAGGGGCCGGCCCCATGGCCAAATGGTTAAGTTGGTGTGCTCCACTTCAGCAGCCCAGGGTTTTGCCAGTTCGGACCCTGGGTGCGGACCTACTACCGCTCATCAAGCCATGCTGAGGTGGCATGCCCCATGCCACAAGTAGAAGGACCCACAAGTGAAATATATAACTATGTACTGGGGGGGTGCTTTGGGGAGGAGAAGAAGAAGAAGAAGAAGAAGAAGAAGAAGAAGAAAGGAAGATCAGCAACAGATGTTAGCTCAGGAGCCAATCTTTAAAAAAAAAAAAAAAGAAAGAAATTTATAGGATGTGGTGCTACTGGACTAGATAATATAGTAAATAGGCACCAAACAGACTGATGGTGGATATTTGGAGTGCTGGGCGGAGGCAGCAGTAACCAGTCTTCATGACTACAGGATGGTGAATTGCGGAAGACATCGAGCCCTGACCCCAGGGTTTGTGCTCTGCCTTTGTCCTCTTCTTAGTCCTTACCAGGCACTCAGAGAGTTCAAAGGAAGTTAAAGAACTGGGGTGGCAGGTAAGCCTTGCCACCTCCATACTTTTATCCATATTCCTGTTCCTAAAAAAACTAGGGAACTTAGTTGAAAAGTAGACGGGAACTAAAATATTAACAAAGCAATCAGGACATTTTCCCTGGTAACGCTCCCACTTGCTCACGAACCAGCCCATTGCCTCAGGCACAATTTTTCACTTTCCCCTGGCACATGCCTGTCTATATTTATGGATGAATGGATTATCACTAGGCAAAGACAAATTAGTTTTAAATCTGAAACTATAAAATGTTTATTTCTTGGATTTTGTTTCCTGTTTGTTTTACCAGCAAGGCGGTAAGCAAGATGACTTGGAAAAGTAAAACAGCTTTGGCCCTTTCTATGCCAAATGTAGAAAAAGAGTTAAAATGATGCTCCTAAGCACTGTTGGTGGTCCTTACTCCAGCAAAACTGAATGAACAGTATACCTTTTAAACTACAGCAGTGAGAAAGAAAACCCTGTTCCCTAGCCAAAGTGTATGATCCAGCTAGAAGCCCCATCACCTCGAGTATTACGTATGCTTTGAGGTAAAAGTCTGTATACCAAGTTTCAACCCCAAGTGTACTTTCTAACAGTTCATCTGATTTCCTAAAATCTGAAGCACCAGGATATCACTCTCACTTTCAAGAATGTGAGTGGTTAAATCATAATTTAAAGGTCCCTTCTTATCAAATCCTGTGGAAATAATCCCTTTTGAAATTGACCATTTTAGAAGCAATATTTGTTGTGTGGAATTTATAGTCAGTGTTTAGTGCTTAGGTTTTATTTTTCCAATTTTTTAACTTAGCATGAGTTCTTCAGAGATTCACCTCTGCTTAACTAAAGCAATCACAGAATAAAAACAAATACATAAATAAGGATTTTTTTCATAGAAATACTGACACAACCTTAACTGGAGAGGAGGGATTCATGCAGCCATAATAATAAAAGTAGCAAATGTTAGCAATCTGCTTCATAGCATGAAATAAAATGTATTTTAGTAAAAACATGAACGCTGATCCAACTGTAATTTTTCACACAGCTGTGATAAAAGAACAGTAAAAATGATAAGGCATAACAATTCCTAAGTAAACACATATAAAATGAAGTGAAAGTTCAGATCTAAAGTGCTTTGTTTTACTTGTAGCCTCTAAACATACCATGGCTGACGCTTTAATGTTTTTTTAACAGCTATCAATTTTGTTCACTTGTGCAATTTAATGGATGCTAGAGGTTTCCAAAAAACATACTGCGTTAAGAGATACTCTCTCTTAGCCTGTGCATTTGACATTTTGTTACTTTGTAACATTATACACTTTTGAATAGATATCCTACCTATTGCCTCTTGATAGGAAAAAAGTAGCAAAAGCAGTACCAATGAATCTTTCCTATGGAAAAAAACCCATTTCATTCCCTTAGAAATTATGTGATTCTGTCTCTGCCTCATAAAAATCTGAGTCTCTCCCAAAGTAACAGACTGCTTCATTAATCATTAGAACAAATGGATGTTTGTCCAACAATGAGAACAATTATTTTCTAAAATAGAAACATGCCTTCTAGAATGTTCTTGGGCAAATAATGATTTTTAAAGCACTTAAGTGATAAAATGTACTCAGAAAAAGGATGACTATGTTTTTTCATAGTATTCATCACTATTTCTGTAGAATAACCTGTGACCTTTGGATCAAGGCGTGATTAAAGAATATAGGTAAGTCCCAAACTGATTGTTTCTCCCTAAGGGAAAAGAGCTACTCTCCTACCCACATTAAGTTTGTGAACTATTACATCCAGTAACCATAAAACACGTGGTAACTGGTGGCTCTCACCTTCTAATTGCCTTTACCCTTAATCTGGCACACGGTATTTATTCATTCTTTCTTTTTTTTAACAAACATAATATCAAGTACCTCCTATGGGCAAGAGAGCTGAAGAAATCTACGATAGCCTACAGTGTTGTGGCAGAGCTACTTGTTCAACAAGGATCTGTGTTCCTGTCCCACAGTGTCTAGGGAAGTGTCTTCTAGCCAGATGCTATATTTCCTCGTCTTGCTTTGCATCTACTTGTGGCCAGATGACTATGGAATATAAGCAGAAGAAAAGTGAACCGTTTGGGGCCAACCTGGTTAAGAAGCATATGTGCTCTCTGTACTCTCTCTTGTCCTTACAAGGCATCCTTGGAAGCCACATGTTGAAGATGGCAGTGCCCTGAGATGGAAAGAATCTGGTTGCTATATTACCATACGGAAGATTGCCTGCCAGAGACCACACTAAAGTGTTATAAGAGTGAGAATAAACTTCAGTTGTGTTCAACTATTTTGATTTGGGGATTTATCTATGATTATTAACACAATCATATATAAGAATCTCATTCTCAGGAGCTTACCTCGAACAAGAGAGATAACTACTTCAAATCTTTTTTTGGAGACAAAATCAGATATATTTATACAAGATAATAAGCATGATAAAGCAAGTAACCAAGAATTATATGTTAGAATATCATCAACATAGCAAAATCAAGTGATCTGGGTTTCAAAGGAGGACAGGATCACCTAAATCTGGAGTTATTGGAAAAGGCCTCCAGGAGAAAGAACACTTTCAACTTGATTTCAAAGGATGGGTAGGAGTATGACAAGTAAGAAATGAAGCTGAAAGACATTTCAGGGAGAGAGAACTGTGTGATCAAGCAGGGAGGAAATAAAGTGCAATGATTTGGGAACAGTGAGTTGTCTGCATAAAGGATTTCAGCCTGCGCAAAAGTACCCATGGAAATGGTTAAACAGAATTCCAGGTTGCTGTAGTTGAGCACTTATTGATAACCTGACATGTGAATTATAAAGCCACGGCTTGGGGCTGGCTCCGTGGCCGAGAGGTTAAGTTCGCGTACTCCGCTGCGGCGGCCCAGGGTTTGGATCCTGGGCGCGGACATGGCACCGCTGGTCAGGCCACGTTGAGGCGGCGTCCCACATCCCACAACTAGAAGGACGTGCAACTAAGATGTACAGGTATGTACAGGGTGGGGTTTGGGAGATAAAGCAGGGGAAAAAAAAAAAAAAGATTGGCAACAGTTGTTAGCCCAGGTGCCAATCTTAAAAAATAAATAAATAAATAAAATAAAGCCATGGCTTTGGCATTGTGGAGGGATCAAGATGTACTGGAGGAGGATCATTTCATCGTAAAAGTTTTTCTCTTCTTTCCAAAAATCCAGGAGCTACAACATCTCTCTCACCATTGTAGATAATGAGAGAGTGATATAGGGATTTCAAAGATCTGAGAGGTCGCATAACAGAGAGGAACAAAGTATATATCCCATAAGCTCCAATGTAAAAAACGAAATAATTCTTCTAGAGATTGACATTTCCCAAGAAGTACTATGAAAGAAGCAGAAATCCTCCAGTGCCCCAAAATACATGGATCTGTGCAGTTCTCAGCAAGAACAGGGTAAATAATGCTACGCTGATTAATTACAGAAACTTCTTCAATTTTATAAGTAAGATTAAAAACTGATCTTAAGATTCAAAGATCTGGTAAATAAGCATTTTTTCAGAGATTTACATGGTTCACAAATGGTGACTGGGAAACCTAGATGATGAGAGGAGGGGAAAATATGGCTAAGGAGTTCCCCAACCTTATTTAGAAGGGATTGAAAATTTAGATCAGAACCCTACTATACAATAATTATTCTGAAATATTCCTTTACACTTGAGTTGGTAATGTAGAAAATTATGAATTATATTAATTCCATAGTATAAATACACATTCTTTAGAATGATCCTTTTGGGAATTCTTTAATTGACAAATAATGGATTATTCAATAAACGATATTTATTCAGAAAACACATCTGCATTTCATTTTAGTTTATATATAAAATTGCTCATTTATAGATAAATGTCCATTGGCAAATAACTTTACTTCTCTGCAAAAGGCGAGAAAGGTCTTGCCTGTGGGAGGAGAGAATATTCTCCTTTCTTCAGGGTCCGTCTTTGTCAAGGGTGCGGAAGAGACCTACTGGTATGGACTGAATGTTTGGGTCCCCCCAAAATTCATATGTTGAAACTCTGCTCCCCGATGTGATGGTGTTAGGAGGTGGGGCCTTTGGGAGGCAATCAGGATTAGATGAGGTCATGAGAGGGAAGGCCCCATGAATGGGATTAGTGCCCTGGTAAGAGTCAGGAGAGAGCTTGCTTCTAATCTCTGCTCTCTACAATGTGAGGCTACAATGCGAAATGGGCAGTCTGCAGCGTGGAAGAGGGTTCTCACAAGAACTGGACCATGCTAGCACTCAGATATCAGACTACTAGCCTCAAGAACTATTAGAAATAAATTTCTATCATTTATAAGCCACCTAGTCTTTGGTATTTTGTAGTTGCAGCCCGAACTGACTATGACATCTACCCAAATATAAACCAGTTCCTACTGCCTCCTTTTGTAGAAACTTGAATCCCTTTAGGGTCTGACTCTATAAAAAGAAAAACATTTCTTTGCTTTTGTTTGCCTGTTTAAAGATATACATAGTTTTCAAACTTTTTTGTAAATGTTAGGTGTCCTACTGTTCTGTCTTGTTTGTTCAGCTTCTCTTGGGCTAGGGAAAGAAGTCAGAGGCTCACTTCCAAGAGCATGCTGTGTGAAAAAACTGTGAAGACAAGGTGTGGAGTGAGCAAATGAAGCAACCTTCACAGTTTCCTCCAACAGCTTGGCAGTAGCTTCCCATGCCTGGGACTAATCATGCCAATCCCGACTCTTATTGCCAAATGCGTTCTTCCCCAGCATTCCCACTTCTTTTGTTATTATCTTGATTCTTTCCATCCTGTGCTAAAATAATTTACAGGAAGAGAAGTTTTAGATAAATATATTATGTCTTAAAAAGAAATTTTCATTTAAATTGATGCAAATGTCAAAGGAAGACAAAAATATCCCCTTTCTGCATGGATCAGTAGCTCTTTTTTCTCTCAACATATTTCTCCAGAAAATCTAAAATATGTGAGGCTGGAGATTTCTTTGGATAGCAAAGAAAGGAGATGTTCTCCGAGCATGAGAAAGTAAAATAATTTTTCTGAAACCTTAATTCTTTCTAAAATGGAAAACAGACTAGCTCAATACATTTTCTTAAGAACAATTTCCATGAAAAAATAACAATCGTTTAATTTGAAGATTTAAACCTGAATAGAATTTTCTCTTTGATAATCTCTTACCCTACATGCTTCCCCAGCCCTTCTCTCCCTTCTGGACCACCTCCCTGTAGTTCATTCTCCATGGAGTCATGAGAACAGGCTAAAGAGGCTAAAAGTATAGCCTACATAGTACCTGGTTAAATTAACTCAACGGCAACCTAATGCCAGCTTTAGAAAAACACACAACTCACTACATAATCTCTTTTCTTTTTAATGTGCCAACCTCATTTCCTATCTCTCCTACCTCCTCACACTCAGCAATTATGAGTTACTTTGATTCATATCTACATACCATAGTGTTTCATGCCCCCCATTAATTTGTCTATGATGTTTACTTTGAGTAGAATGGGCCTTCCTTCCTTTGTTCACTTAGTGAGCTCCTACTCATCTTCCAAACCCTTTGTATTAGTCAGAGTTCAATGTAGGGAACAGAAGCCACTCTGGGTATGTCAGATAGGAAGGCATTTAATGCAGGGAATGAAGGGCCAACAAAGTTATTATTCTTTTTTTCCAAGGAAGATTAGCCCTGAGCTAACTACTACCGGTCCTCCTCTTTTTGCTGAGGAAGCCTGGCCCTGAGCTAACATCCGTGCCCATCTTCCTCTTCTTTATATGTGGGACACCTACCACAGCATGGCATGCCAAGCGGTGCCATGTCTGCACCTGTGATCTGAACCGACGAACCCGGGGCTGCTGAGAAGCAGAACGTGCGCACTTAACCACTGTGCCACCGGGCCGGCCCCCAACAAAATTATTGAAAAGACTAGAAGAGCACAAGTCACGGACCACCAATAAGCCTCCAGGTCAGAACACTGCAGCTGTGATCTAGAAATTGGGAGCTGCTGCTGACTGTCAGAGGTCAGAAAGCTGCAAGAACTACTGCCGATGTCACAGCTGTCCTCACAGCCAAGCCTGATGAATTGGCAATGAAACGAGGAGTTTGATCAATGTGGAAACAATGTCTGCTGGATTCTTATACATCAGCTGCCATCACTGCTAAAGGAAAAATGGCTCTATTCTCTTGTGCTTTGCAAATTTTGCACTAGAGCATCTCATTACTGTTTTTAGCCTTCTAATCCCTATAAAGGTAGAGGGATATTGAAGAGGAGGAAATAGGAACTGAGTGTCAATAGATGATATCAGGCATCATATCCTCTGTTAAGCCTTTCTCTGGATCTTCCACCCACTAAGAGTCCTGGTTAATCCTTCCCTCCGCCATATCACCTCTGTTCTTTATCAAGCATATTGTTCTATTATGTTAGTAGTCCCACCACGCTGGAATATTTGTGGACACATGTATAGTTCATGTGTTATAAGCACCTGATTAGTATCGTATTCATCTTTTTTTAACCCCCAGTGCCTAGCATATTCTCTGGCACATAATATGCCTTGTAACTTTTATTTCACCAAATATTATTAAATAGCACTTTAATTTGCAAAAACATATCAACTTTAAAAAGTGAAATTTCACTTTCAGTCTCTTCTTTCCATAGATTCAAAAGATGTAGTTGGGAAGTGGTGACATTCAACTCTATTGAGATTTCAGCAAATTCTCCTTTTCCCAGAAGAATAACATCTTAGGATGTTATCCAATTAAAATGTAAATTCGAGTATTCTTTTGTTCTAGTATATATCCTAATCATTGTACTCTTCAGTGATCAATTTGCTCTTCCCGATGGAGAATAGCAAATATGGCATTTTATTGCACTTGTTTAAATTATAGTTCATTTATGCATTGTGTTAAATAACCTCTGGGTATGCTGATAAGCCTCACAAGTAGAAACACAGCAAGCAATTTGAATTTATGCTCTAATACAGACTGAGTATCAAAAGAATGTTCAAATAAGATTCAGAATATATTTTTGTGTTCCACTCACAATAATTTCTTCCTTAGAGTGTGGTGGGTAAAGAAGAATGTCTATATCTGGCTTCTCACATCTCTGGAGTGGGGCTGATCTTCTTTCACAATGCAGCCTTGGTACAGTCTTGTGATTCCAAATGACCAAGTCATACTAGAAAAAAGAAATCCTGGAGATACATGAGTCCTCTGGATTCCTACAAATACCCAGTTGTCCACTGGAGGTTTGATTAGAGGGAAAACTAAGATATAATAAAACTAGCAATGCCTTTTTAAATAATAAGCTACAAATGTTTTATGTAAAATTATGCCACACACTAAGAGGATATTATATGGCTAAAGATGAATTTACCTTGCAATTTCATTTAAATTCAGTAATAAGAACCAAAAATAAAATTAAACTACTCTAGAGAAAAATTAAGAGCAGGCATTGCAATTATCCATAGAGAAATTAACTGCAGGAGATATAACTTTCATCATTAGCTCTCAGGTACTTTTAAGTGTTTCTCTGACCTTTACAAATGAAGGAACTGAGGAACCTAGAACTTAAACTGAGAATCTCAAAGAAGCAGCATTCATCAGTGTTATGGACTAAATGTTTGTGTCCTCCCAAAAGTCATATTTGAAACCCTAACCTCCAATGTTGCTATATCTGGAAATGGGGCTTCTGAGGAAGTAATTAAGGTTAAATGAGGTCATGTGGGGCAGTAGGGTGGGGATTAGGAGAAGCTGATCTGATAGGAGAGACACCAGAGAGCTCACTCTCTTCTCACGTCACAGAGGGAAGGCCATATCAAGACAGAGTGAGAAGGCAGCGATCTGCAAGGCAGGAAGAGAGCCTCATCAGAAACAACTATACTGGCACGATGATCTCAGGCTTCCTGCCTCCAGAACTGGGAGAAAAGAGATTTCTGTTGTTTAAACCACCCAGTCCATGGTATTCTGTTATGGCAGCCCAAGCCGACTAATGCAATCAGCAAGCCAACCAAAGTCCTTCCCTACTCCTCTCTCACCCACACATACATCATGCCTTCACCAAAAAACTGATGCCTAATTTTGTGTCACTAGTAAAGGGTATGCCCCAATTAAATTGGTTTTCTCACCCTGTCTACTTTCTGCCAAATTTTTGGCCACTTATGAGGACTACTCTCAGATATAAACTATTACCTAAAATCAAAAACTCTAAATTCAGAAATACTTTTAAATGATCATAAATATGTTGTGGTTATAAAGCTCTTATCTCTCTACTCCAAATCTTTCATTCTATACTCTTGTGATCCTGAGGCTAAGACCCTGAAAACTACTTTTCTCATTTGTCAGATTGCTCCCTGTTAGTTGCAGCCATTTGGGGACTGTGTAAGACTAAAAGGCAGGAGAAGGTAAGAAGGGAATTATTCCGTCCTATTCCTGTCTCTATTGTCTAGCACTGGCCCTTCATCCCAACAGCAGCCATTGGCATTCCTAGAACTAGTTTCATTGCATCCTTCTCAGAGAACCTGCAGTAGTCTCCTCTTCAGCAATCAGAGCCCCAACTTACAGAGTCTGTACTCTTCTAGATTCTGAAAACCCTAACCTCTTCCTTTTGTGCTCCCAGCCCTAGGGATGGTAGCTAATTCCTATAGTTGTTGTCCTTGGGCATTCGCATTTTGCTCTTTCAGCTTTATTTAACAAATTTCCTAGATTAGATTCCCTTTGTTGAAATACCTAGTATGGGTCCTGTTTTCCTGACTAGACCTTCAGCAATATGGAAAATGATCTTTAAATTTTAGGAAAAAGCACTCCTTTCTAATGTCTTCAACAGGAGACATTAACTGACCAACATGGGCCTCAAGTTTCTCCTGTCTAAGTTGGTGAAAATAATTAATCATTATGGTTCAAGCCATGTAGCAATCTAGTCCAGTTCTTCTTTGTGTTGAATGCCCATGCCTTCATAAGCATAACAAGCCTATGCTTTGATCTATATGGTGCAGTAGAACACAGGGGTCATCTTTACAGAACACAGGTCATGCAACCAAAAGTGATTTCAAACTAAAATAACAAATCTTTTATTTGTATTTATGAAACATGGTGGAAAGGAAAGATGATCCTGGGAACATCTTTTTTAGCACCATTTTCCTCTTCTACCTCTGCTCTCACGTAACGATTGTGCTTCCAAGCCACTCCCATTCCACAACAAAAATAAAACAGAACTTCTAGAAGTTTCTGCCTAGTTTTCCTTTTCTTCCTGATTGTCCATCACAAAGTCTAAAATACTTATCTGTCCAACATGACCCACTTTGGAAAGCCTAGGAGGGGAAAAGATTGAGCAGGTCAGGTCAGAATGCTTTTCAAGTGGATGGGAAGGAGAAATTCAAGGAAGTTATACCAGGTAATTTATATCCTTCTATGCTTGTTAACTCTGGGTAAGCTACATGGTGCTAAAGCTCTCTGCCTCTGAAGATTGAAGGCTCCAAATGTACCTATCCTTCATGACAGTGATATCCTCTCTGCAGAAGCAAAATTTTTATAGCACTAAAAACAGAATGGAGATTTTGAACTTATTTTTGTGAGGAAAGTTACATTAATTTAGAGTGGTTGCTTCCATTTATGTGGCTCCATGACACCACCAAGTCCCACTATAACATCTTCTGCCATCTTTTGCATACAGAGAAATTACTGTATTCACTTCACACTCAGTATCCTGTGAGTCACATAAGCTCAAATACACATGGACTTAAGAATCAGGAGACAGAGTTATAATTCATATTTTGTCAACAAATTTGTTTTGCTTTTTTTCTGAGGAAGGTTAGCCCTGAGCTAACATCTGTGCCAATCTTCCTCCACTTTATATGTGGGCCACTGCCACAGCATGGCTGATGAGTCGTGTAGGTCTGCACTGGAATCCAAACCCACAAACCCAGGCCGCCAAAGCAGAGCACACAAACTTAACCACTACGCCAAGGGGCTAGCCTGATAATTTTAAATTATCATAATATCTGTGCTCAGTTTCACCATCAAGACTAAAAACGGGGGAAAAAGTTGCCTCTTTCACCTTTCATTAAATCGTATATGCGAAATATCCAAAATATATACAATATGAAAAACAGTGCACGCACATTAAGTAGTCACTGGTCTCTTGCCTGAAATATAAGGTAAAGAATGTAAAGCTTAAAGTATGGAAAAAATAGTAAAATTTATAGCTGTTAAGGAGAAATAAGCAACATCATTCCCAAGAGAAATGAACATGTCAAATAACCAAGGAAGAGGGGAGAGAAATTGTTACAGCAAGAAAAGGAGAGAAATAGCTGGAACTAAAATGTTGAATGCAAAGACACCTAGGAATAATAAGGAGAAAAGGGCCTAATGTTAATGAATTCATCTGCCCATCCCAGCTAGCATTGCCAGAACAGGAGGTTTAATAGCTTTTTGGCATTTTGTCATTGACCTTATATTGAATTACCAGTAGAAAGTTCTAATCCCAAAACAGATAAAAAAATAATTTGTACACAAATTAAAACTGTGATAGTCTATTACCCTATCTCCAAATTCTGACACTCAATCTCTCTTCTCTCCTTTTAAGAAAGAAAAACAAACACATCACAGATCTTTTTGATAATCTCATACATTGGGTCATTTTTCTTTTCTTTTCTTTTCTTTTTGTTTTGGCTTAATGCGAAAGTCCCTCACCAAAAATTAACCATAGGACATTTTCCAGGTATATTTTAGTTCTCTCTGAAGAGATGAATAGCCAACCCATAATAAGGCTTGCTCAAGGCCTAGCAATCACTACAAATTATGTTATGGCAAACTATGCTATGGCATAGTTTGGAAGGCTGCCTCAATCCTTATCATTGCTCACAGACAGCAATAAAGTACAAAAACACTACTATCTGAGTAATAACTAGTTACCTCATTACTTTTTATTGCAGAATCTTGTCCTTTATCAGTGTCAGTCCCAAGTCAATTGTTTAGGATACAGCCTCAGTTATAAGCCCTTTCTGCCTTCTGCTTCAATATATTCGACTATTCTGTTTGTTTGTTTGCTCCTCGACCTTGATTTACAGGAAAACAACTGCAAAGATCAATTAGAAATCTAAACTTAAGCACAACTACTTGGAAATCATTTCTTTGATATTGACGTAGTGTCCATAAAAATGACAGTGAAAAATACTACTCACTTGAGGAAAAAAAGAAATATTCTCAAGAGCTATGTTCAAGTACAATAGAAAGGTTGAATGATTGAAATTCTTTTGTAGATAACCTGAGGGATAGTGGAAGAGTACTAATAAATTGGACCTTACAAAAGTGTTAGCCTAATAACCTTAGCACTTTCTCACAGTGCATGAGTATGAAACTCCTATTTTTAAAAAGAAAAATGAAAGTACTGAGAGACTGTTAATGCCTATAATGGGCGATAATGGTTCTCCAAAATTTAACAAACCAAGGGCAAATCCAGGACTTGAAATCCATCTAGGCCATAACCATCAACTGCTCAAGAAAGATATCACCAATGTCCTAGACCCATGTTAGAGGGGCACAAAAAAGGGATATCCCATTGCCCAGCTGCCACTCTTTCTAGATCCTTTCCTTAACCCCTGCTGCAGCCTATGCCACAACTTGACATCAGCATTATCTCCTAGGATTGATTTTGAGTCACCTAAATTTTATATAGGAGCTCCCTGCAGACAGATATCTCTGTAGAACAACATTCCTTTTGGGTTAAAAGTAAATAAAGATGCTTCTATTTATTCTGTATGATGTCAAACAAGAAACAGAGAAATGATTCTAAGACACTCTATAGCTAGGATGGGGAAACATTGTCATTGACCATAATACCACGGCAGGCAAGTTTTTGAAATCTGAATTTTTGTTCCTCTGTATCTTTACCCCATTCCCTTCCCCAACTCAGAGAAAATGGACCCTGTGCTCTTTAACCTCAGGAAGATAAGTGGCATGGATCCTTTAAAGAAAGTAGGATCAATGGAGCCAAAGAGAAACTTAAAGGAAGAAGTAGAACTTTCCGTGAAACTAATAGAAAAGGTTCTACAAACTAGGAAAAAAGAGAAGTCTGCGGATGTCTTCAGAGATGGATATCTGTTCACTACTCACTAAAAATGTGGCAAGACCTTAGAGGGAAAAGCCAGCTGGTACAGGTTGTAGGGTAAGGTTCCATACCCGAGAATATCATACCCCCAAGGGTGTCACTGAAGCAGCAGAGAAGTGGGTGGAAAGGCAGGAAGGACTGGGCAGATGAAGAGAGGCACGCCCTCTGTCAGCACATAAGGTGAAAAACTAATATAGTCACAATTATCCTTCATAGTGCCTTTAATTGTCCATTAGGTAAAGCCTACAAATATATAATCTCTCAATAGGACCAGATCAGTCAGCTTCCAACATTGGAACAGATCATTTTTTATTCTATTGGGCCCCAGATTAAGTACCTGGATTGTGGTAAGGAGTGATGTTGTGCAAAAAACACCCATCAGAAACACACTCAACTCATCTAGCCACTCACCCCTGGGAAGCTGAAATTGAATCATGGAGTAGCACAGACACAGCTTCTATTTCAGGTTCACTCCTTGAGTTCACCTTCTTGAGTTCCATAGAGGTGAAGAGAATTCCCTGAATGGTTTTTCTCACTTTTTCTCTGACAACAAAAAGATGAATTTCACTGAATTGTTTGAAAGAATCCAACTAGATTAACAGATAAATACAGTAAGCAAGAATCTCTGTGGGAAGAAAGTTTCTCCAATAACCTACGTTATTGTGTGGTTATCACGTGGCATGCAGAATCATGGGTTACGGTTTTGTGCAGAAAGTAGAATAGAGGGTTGAGAATTTGGAAGTGATTATTTCCCAAAGACAGAGTATGCTCTGTTAAGAAGGGTATGAGCTCTGGCACTAAATTGACTTCAGGTCAAATAGTAAATCTCAGTTTGCCTGTGTACTATGCATGATCTTAGGCAACTTAGTGAATCTCTTTGCTCCTCACTTACCTTATCTGTGAAAAAGAAATAATGTGGGGGAGGGGTGAATAATAAATTTGAACACATACACAAACTATGTACCATAATCTAATCACTGGAATGTAGCAATTGTTGATATTTTTCTCCACACTACTCTCCCTTAAGCCCATATTCCTTAATCTACCACTCCTATTCTCTTTTTGTTGAAATTCAGAGAATGTCATTTTGATTTTATAATGCTTTCTATAATGCTTGTAATGGCTTAGCCTCCATGTAAAATTTGTAAAATCTTGATATACTTTCAAATCTTTTTATATCAAAAATTTTAATTGATTTTCTTCAAAAACTTCTCAATACCTCTTAGCTATAAAGCAAATAAAAGATTGACAGAAGAAAGCAATTCAATAAAAATTGGATTTACTCTTTAAAAAGAAAGGTTTTAATCTTCCTTAATTGGCCCTTTGATGTAGGTAATTTTCAAGAGTGGAACATTTTATAGACTAAAAGACTTAAGTCTTTCCTTAGAGTAATCAAGATTTGGTGATCCCTTAGAAGAATAGGAGTCATTAAAAACAGCAAAGAGGAAGGAGTTATTAGGTGTGGAAGATCAAGGTCTCTGATATATTAAAACAAGCAATGCAGGCCTAAAATTCTAGCAAACTGTAGATAATATTTTCACTGCACATTTCTTTAAAAGAAGATAAAGAGCATTGAATCAATATATCATTGAAGATATTATTATTTTGTACAAGCTCAAGGTTGGTGCAGGTCATTCCCACTAAAGCAAACAGAATTTGTTAATTTAATCCAACAGACTTGGCAGTCAAACCAAACAGGAATTTCATCAGCAAAAGAAAGTGGTGAGCATCTCTAAAAACTGAATGATTGCTGTGCAAACAGTAAATATCATTATGGAAGGGTGAGGAAATAAAAAGGGTGCTCCTTTCATGATTTTCACTGAGTTCATCAAACATAATAAATGATTCCAAATAAACCATTTGTAGGACTGCAACAGCGACTTAATGTTGCTTCTGCGAGAAAGTTAAAATTCATAGTTTTCCGGTCTCTCACCTTTCTTAAATACTTTTTTAAAAAACTGCAAGGTTATAAAATGAACGATTAAATGTCTTATATTCCAAGGAAAGACAGCAGCTGACTTTTCAATTTCTCATCTTGACATAATGTGCTAGCTTTCTGATGCCAACTTGAAGCCTTTTTAGTACAGAGACTAACACAGAGACAAGACTAAGCTGTATAAGGTAACATTAGGTACTTAGTTCGATAGTAATTACTTTAATCATCTTCAAAACTAAGAGTATTTCTGAAACATATATATTTTTGCAAAAGGGTAAATAAAATTTACTTATTCCCCCCAATCCCTGCATTTCGACACTTCAATGAAATTACCGTCAAAGCATATTCACGATCTTTCCCACTTCTGGTTTTCAGCCTCACCTTGCCCTTTCTTTCCTTCTCATTTCAGCCTCTTACAAAACTTTATTTGCAGGCTCTCCTTATCTCCAATAGTCTCCTTGAAACCCCTCTTTTAAAAGCACAACCTTTTGGAAGTCTCATGATGAACAGGGCATGTAAGTATGTAATATATACGAAATAAAAAGACTCTCTCAATGGTGGATTTTTTTCCCTCTAGCTATGGAAACATAGTGTTATTAAACCCATAAATTCATCACCTCATAGAACCTCAATAAACAAATGTCAATTGGTGTTTCCCAAGAATGACTAACAAAAATAAATCATTTAATAAATTGCAAAAAATCTTTATTTCAAAGTCTCATGGAAAATGTTTTTAATGTTCAATTATTCAAAGTAAATGGTAAGCTTATCCTGAAACTCTAGAAGTTTGTCCCTTTCCATGGAAAACTAGACCAAGAAATAAAGAGATATTGAAGAGCTGTATTAAGTTAAGCTATTGAGAAGAAAGAAAATAATTGGGAAAATCAGGAGGAACTATTTTAAAGGTATAAACTCAGAGAATATATTGAAAGTCCTAGCTTTAGGGGAAAAAAGAAAGATACTTTTTCATAAATTTTCTGTGCCTTAAAATGGACAGTAAGATACATGCTCATTTGTTTCTAGCCCAATTCTTATACTGTCTTGAATCACTTATCTGCATATTTGATCTCCCAAAGGAACAGAATATTTTCTTTTTCACATGTGTACAGTTGCACCATCTTCTCTTCACACTTGTCAGAAAAGTTGGGATATTCTGCGGAATTTCAGTGAATTTAAGAGTCTGAATATCCCTTTAAATATTTTTGGTAGATTCTCTATAAAGAGAGTCACAGAAATTCTTCACATCCTTATAAGTACGTCACTCTTTTGCAATGTGACTTTGCAGCTTCTTCCATGAAGAGGCAGATAATATTTCCCCACACCTTGACTCTAAGCTATTGTTGTCACTTGCTTGGACTAATGGAATGAGGTGGAAATGGTGATTGTGACTTCCAAATATAGGCCCCAAGAAACCTTTCAGCAACTGCTCTTGCCCTCTTGGAGTGTTGAACTGAAACTGCCATAGGAGGAAGATCAAACTCTAAGAACATGAAAGACCATGTGACCAAGCAATCCTGGCTGAAGCCCTCCAGGTCAACCAGCCAATTGACAACTGTGAGATATGTGAGTGAGACCATCCAGCCCCAGTCAAGCTGCCAGTTAACTGGAGCTACGTGAGTGACCCTAGGTGAGACAAGAAAAAGAGACATTCAGTTATATCCAGCACAAATTGTTTGCCCACAGAATCAGGAATACATACATGCTTATTGTGTTATGCCACTAAGTTTTGGAGTGGTTTGTTACGTAGTAATAGGTAACCGATATATAATTAGTACTGGAAGTGGGGTGCTGTTAACAAAACCTAGAACATTTAGCATTGGATTTAGGACCAGGAGCTACACAGAGTCTGGAAAAGTGATGAGGAAATTGTTAATGGAGCCCTGAAAGTGGTGAAGAAAATGCCATTAGAGGCTGGAAAAAGAGTCACCCTTGTTACATAGTGACAAACATGATAAGCCATAATAGTAATAGTAATACCATACTATTACATGATTAAAAAAGTACAGTAACTTGAAACTTAGAAAATATACCTAATGAACTTCTTGATCTAAAGAGATCTCTAGTCAATATGTTGAAAGTCAGAAGGCTGGGTATTTCTGACTGCACGTGACAAATCAATGTGAAAAAAGAAAGAATGAAAAAAGGGACTTATTGTTTGCAAGCAGAATTTAAAGGAAGTTGCTAAATTGGAAAACAAACCTATTTCTTATCCCCAGTCTCTCCAATTGGCAAAAGATTCCAAAATTAAGAAATGATCTCAAGCAAAGATCAAATCAAGAGTATTAACATAAAACTCTTTGCATGACCTCGGAAATATTTGAAGTGGAACCTAATAGACTCTCTCAGATAGACAAGGACCTTCAAAAACATTAAGGGCATTGTCCCACAACATGTTGACAAACAAAAGTAGAGATCTGTCTGAAAAAGAATTATGTTGTAGCTTTTAGAGCATGTATTAAATCCTAATAAGATTCATAGGAAATGCCCAAAGTTTTTAAGGAAGTTTCACTACCAGAAGCACCTCCAACTTCTAAAAGGGATTGAGTAATTCAAAATGAAAAGGGACTAATGGGCCTCCAGATTTCTATGGGCAAGAAGCAGGCTGAGAAAATAACTCAGCTACAAACACAGGTCACTTCTTACAGAAAAGGAAAGATCTCAGAGGACTGAGTCAAGAGCTGAGAACAGTGGACTAGGGAATCAGTCCACTGGGGTTGAACTAGTCTCTAATCAAGGAACATTCTCAGCCCCTAGAATAGAGAAACCTGGCGATGTGTGCCTGGTTAGATTTCAGAATTTCCATGGGCAGGTGACTGCTGCATGCTCCCATTCTTCCCCTTTGTGAACATAAATATTTATTGCAGTTATCCTTATCCAGTCTTATTACTGTATGTTGTGTAAGAGTAAATAATTTCTTATCTTCTTATTTCACAGGTTTTTGTATCAAGAAGAGTCATAACCAAGGAGCTGTGCTGAAAGAACCTCATCCACATCTGGACCTGATTTAGATGATGAAATCCTGGACTTCAACGATGATTCCATATGAACATAAGACTTTTGTGGGAGGAGTTAGTATATTTTCATGTGGAAGAGACATGAATTATTGCTACCAGAGGGCAGACTATGGTAGGTTATATGTAAAAATTGCCACAAAAATTCTGCAAACCTCTGTATGCATGTTGACTTTGTTGCTGCTCCCAACTAGAGATGGAGATTATTTCCCCAATCCATGAATCTAGGTAAGCCCAGTATTGGGAGAGCTCCAAATCCTAAGCATCAAGAGATTGTGCAGCTTCTTTTCTTGCCCTCTTGGAATGCTGCCCTGAGATTGCCATGAGGAAGCCCAGGATAGTCAATTAGAGGATAAGAGATCACATAGAGAAGACATGAGAGATGAGGCATCCCAACTAAGACCCCTAGACAGCCACCCATTAGCCAGTAACAACTGCTGGACATGTCAGTGAAGCCATCTTATACTATCGAGTCTCACTAGAGAGGTAGCATACAGCCACATCAGTGAACCCAAGAAAGATCAGCGAAGGACCATCCAGCCGAGCCCAGCCCATATTATTTACCTACAAGGGCAAAAAATAACTGTTGTTTCAGGTGGTTTCTTACCTAGTAATAAATTACTGATGCAATGAAATACCATATTTCCTATTTTTCCAACACAATCCAGATTTTTAATATTCTGTCCAGTTATCATATGATGTATCAAATTAATGCTATTTATCCATTGGAAATATGGTCTTATAAGAAAGTAAGTACTAAAATGTGTGCTATAATGATAGTTGACCTGAATGAACACCACTCTTCTCCTAGAAGGCGAACTGTTATTATTGTCTAGTATTAAAATAAAGTCCTTTTAATCCTTAGCACAGCTAGATTTCCTTCCAGAGATGCAAAGGGAGAATAATCAAATTCAAATGCCTTCTACCTGCAGAGGTATTGTAGATACTACTCAGTGACATTTAAGCCCAATAAATTCCTTGAACATTCTTCCCCAGCTGTCATTGTCTCATGACCACTCTTTCTGCCACATACATCCATGAAAAAGCAGACACATAAAAGATAAAGTGAGGAGAGGAATGAGAAAACTGCAGATTAAGGGGCAAAGATGAATAACTGTTAAAATAACACTCTGAACAATCACATTTCTATAATATATTTTTGTTTGAATTGCTTCCCAGTGAGACCTCTCCTTTGGGAGATGCTGTGTAATTTCTCTGGTTATGTGATAGAACTAAGATGAAAGATAACTCACAAGCTCCTGTGGCTTAAAATATAATGGTTGAAAATTGGTGGGTTATTTTTAAAAGTTTTTCTCTTCTGTTTGACCAGGAAAGGCAGAACTATACTCATCACCCCCACCCCCGTCCTTCTCCAAAATAAAGGTCAAATTGCTTCTTCTCTGTCTTTAAAGACGTTGCTAAAAAAAAATTCTGATGCAAATGTATAATGAGTGTTAATATAATGGCCTAAATAACACCCTCTGCCCCTCTTTCTCTACAATGAAAACCAAAAGATCTAAAACTTCTTAAAATAAAGTATATTCAGATGCTGAAGAGAAACTAACTTTAAAATCATCTATAATTGTAAAAACTGTCACTATAATATCATATACCTCGTGGAATAGTCATTTGGATTATGTGATCATTTATTTTAACTCCCACTAGTCTTGGAATAGACAAAATTCAAGAATTCATACATCCAGAGCCTCATCTCTAAGGATAGCTAGCTAATTCTACCATAGTTAGAAGTTATTTAAATATTGATTATAAATTAAAATTAAATTATTTTAAACCTTCTAGACTAATTTAGCATTGGTAGCACCTCTGTTCAAATATACTAAATTATTTGAAGGGGTTTTTTTTTTAGCGTATATGCTAGAAATATGTAAAGATTTTTTTTAACGAAAAGCTAAAACCATAGACTCAGCTCTAAAAGAGGACATAGTTAAACTTCTTAACTTTATATATGAGGAAACTAAAGGTCAGAGAGTTGAAACGATATGCCTGGAGTGGCAGAGCATGTAAGTGGTAATGCTAGTTTAAGAACCAGGTTTTCTGGACTCTCAGGCCAGCAATGGCCCCACTTTATCAAGTAGACTCACAGGATTCTGAGTTCCCTGTGGATGGGAGGCACCAGCTTCTCCCAGTCCTGAATCCAGCAGGTGCCACACCTGAGCACAGAACTCCCATAATCCTTAGCCCTATCCCTGACTCATTAATTCAGATTCTTGGGGATGATCAGAGCACTGGTGTTGTTTAAAAGCACTCCAGGAGATTCCAATAGGCAGCCAGGGCTGAGAACCACTGAAATGGTTTCTCATCCTCACTGCCTTAAGTGGCTTAGACTTAGGTGGCAGCCTCACTTCCCAGAGTTTCTGGCTCTCTTTGGTCCTTTGATATCCTAGACATCAAGAACCTAATTCTGAGAGCTTAGACTCTTGGAAAGGGATAAATAAAAAGGGGAAGATAGAGAATATTAAAGTACATGGTCTTGGAGACATACTTTGTCAGTGACACTTCATATGAGAACTAACAAGAGAAAACCATAAAAAGAAAACTCAATTTGGCTATATAAGAGTAGTATTACTTACGGGTGTTTGTTTAAACAGCTAACCAAGTTTGCAATAATATATATCAGACTGTTCATTGGTTCATTTCATTACATCACTCAGCCATTCATATAAAGTCAAGGTCACCTGTTCATAAGCTCATGAAATTAAAGGCAGCATGGTTTACATAGATTCTTAGACATTACAACAATGGAGAGAAACAGAAGTAGAAAATTTCTTATAAAAAAGCTCTAAATCAGTCAGAGTCAGTTTAACCATATTACAACAACTATTAGCAATCCAAAGGTGAACTTAAATGTATCTACTGGTTCTCAATTCCAACATAATCCTCAAGGAGCAAAGCTAAATCTGGGTTATTTTGAACCTCAAAGATGAGAAAGATCAAACTTACTTGTTGGAATAAGATTATAAGCAAAAATGGTGTCCTCACCTCCTGCAACTCTTGCTCAACTCTTGCAGCTATGTTGGAAAAACTGATGATTCTGTGAATTGAGCCTGCAGGTTATTTACATTTTGAAGTGAAGCACAAATATGGCTTGGCCAGCAGTAGTGCCACATGTTTCAGCCTGCCTCATTGCACAGGCAGAATTGTCTTGGGTCAAACATTTGGTATTAAATATTCTAAATCTGAACTATCAAATCAAGAAAGGTCATGTCTATGAAGTTGCTTGACTCAGCCCTACATGGAGAAGAGCCAAATACATCAGAAATAAGCATTTTCCTTAAGACTTAGAGAGGACTGTAATTGCGGGCCCTCCAGGAGCAGTTCAACTGACCCCATCTCTCATCAACAGAATGATTAAGAATTGCCTGCCAGAAAATCTGCAAAGTCACATAGATAGGGCATGCACAGAAGAAGAAATTGTGACCTGAAACAATTGCAGAACCAGATATCCTCCTTCCCACAGAAGTGAAGGACTAGGAAATGACTGGAACTTGAAAGTCAGACTCTTATCAGAACTGAGGGGGTCCCTCATTCAGGAAGATCTAGTGTTAAAATTCCTTCCCCACCTTATCAAAAATGTTTAGAACCCCATAATAAATGTTTAGAACCTCATCATAAATGTTTAGATCCCTGTCATAAGTGTTTAGAACCTCTTCATAAATGTTTAGAACCCTGTCATAAATGTTTAAAACCTTACCATAAATGCTTGCAGCCCACCAATCAAAATCTGTCCTGCCAGCATTTCTGCATGCCAGCTTGTTCTCCTTAACCTCTTAAATTTCACCCCAAATCCTGAATCGAGGAGATAGATCTGAGGGCACATGCCCTCTGTTCTCCCTGCGTATTGATCTCACAGAATAAAGCTGATCTCTTTCCCCAAAGGCTGATGCCATAATTAATTGGCTTGTTTATGCACATCTGGCAAGTGAACCCCAATTTTGTGTGGTAACAGGACTAAAAAGGAAAAAGTTAATCTGGTTTTATCTTAATGTTATAACTTGAGGCATATTTTATAGAACTGATTGTTTTGTTTTTCTGCCTCTGTCACCAATTCTTCTCCACTACATTAAATCTCACACATGGCAAACACCAGTTAATTAAGCATTATATTACAGAGTATTAATATAAATGTCTTGGATGCTCCTCCTTAAACCTCTATGGTATAATTACTCAGGCCCTAAAGCAGAAATTAATTTACATTGTTAACAGAAATACTTAGAAACAAACATATGTAAACGTTTAACCATCAGTTCTAAAAGAATAGATTAAAGGAAGCAATAGTTCAATCAAAACATTGACATTTAGATGGTCCAGCAAGGTAATGTGAAAAGAGAAAATACGCCTCTTGCCCTTTGAGTCAGACAGAAAGAGCTTTTCAAATAACCTTATTTGCTTTCACTCCAAGAACCAAATATGAATGTTGTCAATATCTCTCTTTACCTTCTTCCAGGCTTGTCATGAATATCATCAAGAAAGATTTCTTCCAGCTCATCAGGCTCCCTCCCTTCCATAGATTAAGACAACTCAATAAGCAGAACCAATGTAAAACAATATCAGGTTGAAATCACAGGGCTACAGGTAACTTTCAGCTATTACATGGTACGTCTTCCACCTCCAATATAATCATTTAAACCAGTGGTTCTCAACTTTGGCTGCACATTGAAATCATCTGAGAGGCTTTTTAAAATTCTGCTGCCCAGCCCAAAACCCCAGAAATTCTAATTTAATTGGTCTGGGATATAGCCTGAGTATCAAGTTTTAAAACATCTCCAAGTGATTTTAATGTGCAGCCAAGTGTCAAATTCTGTTAACCAAAGACCACCAAGAAAACACTGTAGTCAAGAAAAGTTAGGTTTACTTAGCTTGCTGCAGTGTGGGAGATCCTGGGAGCATCTCATGGGATTTTCAGTAAGGGGTTGTAACCAACAGGCCCTCTAGGACGAGTTCACCTTACCCAATCTTAAGAACAGAGTAATCAAGAGTGGTTTTTCAGGAACTGAGACCACTTGTCCGGTTGAGATCATCAGCCCATCAACTGGGCCTGTGCAAATGCCCAATAAGTGACCCTTTTGATGTCAAAGGACTGGAAACTCCACCCTCAGATCATACTAACACCACCATTTTGTGAACCTGCATCCCATGAAGAGCCATGAAGCTTGACTATGCTTGTGTAGATCATCAGTTACCTCACTTCTCCTTACCACCCTGCCCATCATCCCATGAATCTTTCCCCAAGCCCTGGATTGGGGAGACAGATCTGAGAGCATATGCCCCCTGTCTTCTTGCAGATTGATCTAGCAATAAAGCTGTTTTCTTTCCCCCAAAAGCTGATGCTGTAATAATTGGCTTTTTTATGCACCTCAGGTAGGAGAATCCTATCTTGGTGTGGTAACAGAGTGTTTGGAAGAACTTCAAATGGGGTGATTTTAAGCAATGCTGAGGGAAGCAAGAGACAGTTTTGGATTGGATGACATGGAGGAATGGAGAAAATTCAATGATTGGGTATCTCAATTATCTTCATTCAAGAGACAGAAAGATTAGAGCAGGGCTATCATTGATAAAAAATCAAGATCACTCAGAAGGCAAGGTTTGCAATAAGAATGGGGTGTTAATCATTTTTGTGGTTAAGTTGTGGCCTAGTTATTGCCTTGTTCTAAATATGGTGTATTTATGTTCTTTGGCAAACATTGTGGTCTATTTTTTCAGTAAGGTCCATTTTCTCTTTCTCTGATTATGTTATTGGACTATTTTCATATTCTTACAAGGTTGAGAACCACCAATTTAAACAAACTCAAAAACCTCGCTAAATATGAGTGCTGTCTGGTTGGGACATCTGTCATTCTTTTGAGTTCCAGGGTTAAAATTAGCTGATCTGACTTATTAAACATATATTTGATTTCTCCCCAGTTTTTCCAAGTGAAACTTTCTCAAAGCCAGACCTTTCCCGATAAAACTCTGTTCCCATTCCCTCGATAGGATATCCAATTATGATCACAAGTTTAATTTGCAAGAGAATACATGCTACACTCTAAAGAAAAATCTTATTCAAAATAGCCCCTTTTGGTAACATCACCATTAAAATCCTATTTCTGCTGTATTACAAAGTCATTTTCTACTTATTCTGTTCTCAACGGAAGCCACTGGTAATTTTTCACAATTATTAGCTCAGAGTTACCTTGATATGGCACCCCACATGGAGAGTGGGGATTCTTTACAGAAATGTTCTTGACACTATTTTGATGACTCACCTAAAGCTCTGTTCTAAAAGAAATCAGAATGTTGGCAACCGTTCATGCTTTAAGCCAAGAATGAATATGTGTATTCAATAGAAATTAAGGTTAACTCTTCCTTGGTAATCTGGAATATCTGTTTGATCTCTTAGGAAGCCCATTGAATCATAAACAATATTTCACGTCTCCCTGAAAATAAGGCTCTTTCAGTGTTTTACATGTATCAATGTGGGAAGTCATATTTTTATTTATTCATAAGCATCAGAAAATATATTAACCTCTGATGGTATATACAGAGTGCCAATTACTTACAGGGCATTTTACTCCAGGTCACCTGATATCATCCATATTGTCTACTCCTCTAAGCTACACGGAGATAGATAAAAGTTTTTCTTACCTGGACTGAGTTATTTCCACTATTGGATCCTAAGGGAGCCCAGAAATGGCACCGTTGTTTCCCTACTTGAGTTCTGAACCAGCTAAGAAAACTAAAAGTTAAGGCAGAAAGATATCTTAAACCTTTATAACCCAAAAAGGCCATGTCACAGGTTAGGTTCTCCAATTGCAGAGTTTGAGTTCAAGATGTATTTAAGGGATTAAAGGAATGAGAAGAAGCAGGATTGAGCAGAGGAAAAAGTCGCACTGTGATCCATACCTCAAAAAAACCTTGGCCAACCTGGCAGGAAGCTCTGGAGTGAACATTGCCCATCAGAGTCATCCCATAGTGGGCTGAAATGTCTAGGTCTTTAAACCACCTCCCAGCTCACTCATCAGATGTGGGCTGTCCTGGGATGAGCATGACTTGACAGCTTAGGCAGACACTAAGATCTAGACACCTTGCTAGCTAGTATCTAGCTCTTTGCAGCTGAGGCAGACCCTAAAAGAACAGACAGCTGGAGGCACTCTGCCCACCACCCTCTCTGAGGCAGGATGGAAAGTCCTTCCTTTAAGGGACTGTGGGGAGCACATCTTCATGTCTACCACAGACCATGTTAGAGAACATGGCTAAGAGGTTCAGCAACAATAGATGACACCCAGCACTGACATCCAGACACAGGCAACACTTAGTAATCATAGACATCATTCACAGTTATGGGCCACTGAAAATTTATATAAGACATGCTGATTTAGGATATGTAGTTTTCACTAGCAGCTAGCTTTTAAAGAAGGAAAAAATGAAGACACTATGATATGTATGCCCGATTTCTGCTCCCACATTCACCAAAATAGATGTTACTCTATGAGAGGGAGTGTGGGAAAAAGACGTGGAGACAGGCCAGGAGTGATATGCTCATGGTGACCCTCCACCTGGAAGGAAACACAGGAGTAGGAGCTCCCCCATCCTCCACCAACTGAGTCACAGAACTTGACAGTCAGTTAAAGGCAGTACAGTGAGGTTTACTAACACTTTAGGTCTCTAGATTATAATAATAACTCAAAACTCTCGTGTATACAATAATCATTTCTCTACATACTTATAAACATTATTCCATTTGAAAGTTTGGTTACTGGGAGTTGGTTGGTTTGGTTGGTTGCTTTGGGGGCTGGAGTTTAAATTTTCATTCTTGTTGTAGTTGCCTGTAAAAGAATAGATTTATTTACCAAGTCCTAAATAATATTAACAATTTTTTAGATCCTCTGTACTGTGTTCTGTCTTAATGAAAAAGTCATTGAGGGGATTTTAATCTCTCAGTGGCAGAGTGAAATATGCTGCAAGTGGAAATTCAGCAGCCAGACTTTTTACCTTCATTCCCCTTTCAGCCACATACCTCTTGACACTACCTAATAACATGTTACCATAGAAGGGAAGCTGCCTTGGCAGCTACTTAGGACGGGGAGCACCTAGGAACTCAGATCAGGGAGTCCCAGTAAGATTCAGAGAGCATAGGAAGCAAATGCAACCATGGAGACCCACATTCTTCAGTGAAGTTTGAGGGTGACTCCAAGAGGGACCCCAAGGTGCAAACCACAGATTTTTAAAGAAGGAACATCGAATTGTCAAAGGCATGTCATTTTTTTCTTAGCCAGTCAAAGATACTTCCTTTTAGGTAACCAGCTAGTCCTTCCTCTACAAGGGCATGATAATAAAATGTTGCTAAGGAATTTCATTTTTAAAACAATGGTCAACTATTTTAATCAGGCAGATTTGATGCTGTGGAAACTTACTTATGACAAGATAATATATGACCAGCTATTAATTTCTGCATGTGCAACTGAGCCAAAACAGTCTTGTAGAACTCACTCTAGATTGATGATCTGAAGACTGCCATAAGACAATTTCCTAAAACCAGCCATCTAGAATATCTGCCTGAAATAGACAGAACCCAACAAAATTAAGGAAAACACAGATCTAAGTTTGATCTGCCTGTGTCTTCCTGAACCTACATCTTTAAAAGTGTTTTACAAAGTGTGTTCCTATGACCACCTACTATGCAAACACTCCAAGAACTTGCTAAAAATGCAGATGACTAACATCTAGGGGGTGTGGCTCAAGAGTCTCATGTTCAAGTTCTCCAGGTAATTCTAATGCACACTAGGGTTTGAGAAATCCTGTTAGAAATGTAGGTTGGAACAAGGTCAAACACAAAGTCCAGAATTCAAACTCAAAAAGAATACTACAAAATTTATTTGACACTTATTTGGGAACAGTATTTTTCCAAAGAGAAAACTAAAACTCTTACTCATTCATTCACAAACATTGTATTGTGTTCCTGCCGCATCCAGACACTATGCTAAATACAGTGGATTCAAAATAAAATGCCTAACACATTGTAAAGAATGGGTCTAGTATCACTAGACATTATAACTCCTTTCACGCTGAGTTCATATCACTTAAGATATGCATATCACTAGGAATTAAAATGAGAATTCAGGAAAGAGATTAAACCTGCTGAAGTGGAATTATTCTAAGGAAAGAAAAGCATTAAAAAGCGTATATAGGATATGATTAAATGAATCTAGTTCTCTCCAGGAAAAAGAGGGGAGTAGAGGGTGGGCAGACATGCATGTGACTATTTTAAAATAAAAAGCTCTCTTGAAATAGATCAGAGAGTTCAGATGATTCTCATCCCAAACTGAGTCAGTTCTTTATACTAGAATCAGAGAGTTGATGGACTTTTGATCTGTCCTTTCTTTCTCTGGAAGCTTAGATCTAAAGCTGTTACCAAACAGGGTTGTGGAGAGAGGATAAAAGGATAATATATAAATCACTGTTGATTTTCCATAAAGTCTCCATAAATTCTGCTGAAAGAAACTCCAGACATTAAACCCACTCCACACATACTACCTGCTATGGTCTGAGTGTGTCCTCCCAAAATTCCTATGTTGAAATGCTAATGCCAAATGTGATGGTATTAGTAGATGGGGCAAAGCCCTCATGAATGAGTTAATACACTTATAAAAGAAGCCCCAAATAGTTCCCTTGCTCCCTTCCACCATTTGAGGATACAACAAGAAGGCTAGAAACCAGGAAAATACCCTTACTCGATCATGCTGGCATCTTGATCTTGGACTTTCCAGCCTCCAAAACTGTGGAAATAAATTTCTGTTGATTATAAACTACCCAGTCTGTGGTATTTTGTTATAGCAGCCCGAAAGGACTAAGCCACTTCCACAGCCCACTAGAAAATTCTTCTTGCTTGATAGAATAAGCTAAACTTGCTCAAGACTGAGCACCTGAAATGGTTTCTATAAAACTTTACATAAATACGAGTTACGGTATGAGAAGCAACTTATAAATAACTTCATTGGACCCTCATAAGTTTGCTTATAAAAAGGTTTTACAAAGTATTTGTATTTATAATTTTGTCCTATGATCAAATAAAACCTATGGTTTTATCGATACCTTACTAAAATCAAAACAAAGAGAAGCATGCATTGAAAAAGAACCGGAAAAATATATTAAACGTTAAAATTAAATGGTGGAACTATGGCTGCTTTTCCTAGATTTCCTAAATGTATAATAGTGAGAATGTATTACTTTATATAAAAACATTTAAAGTTAATTTCTTAGGGGGTTTTTATGACAATAGAATTTTTTAAGTAAAAATAAATTTCAAAGTTAAGAGTCTCCAATGGTTATTGTTCTTTTTCCCCCATTTCCTTTCTTCTTTTCTAAAAACGTGTTTTACCCTGCAAGCCAGATCATCTCTTTATTCTTTTAAACATTGACAAGCTTCAACATTTTTGCTATAACAAAAAGTTCTGGCTTTCCTTTTTCTCTTCTTTTTCATTCCAACCCTATAAATTCTAACTACAGCTGTCCACTTTATCTCCTATTAGTCTCAATAATCTTGACTAACTGACTTTGAAAGCATATTGCTTTAGCACATTAACTTTTGCTGGGGCACATTTTTTCCACACCTGACTCTCCTACCCTGCAATTTTATATCCACTCTAACTACCAGTTTTCTATGTAATAAATTATACATGACATCTGTCTTGTCCTAGTTTTTAAAATGCCTGTAGCCTCTTAAAAGTCCTTTTAATGTCCTCATCCTCAAGTCCAAGCCATCTCTGGTATTTCCTTTATGTAATAATTTTCTGGTTATCTTTTCCTTAATTTTTACCTTTGTGCTCTACTCCACTATCTTCCTCAGCATGTCTTTCCAGTACTTTGTTTTCTAATCCCTTTTTTGTTTTTTAAATTCTTCATGGCCACTCCACCAGCCTTGGACTAGTGAAACGTGAATGCTTTTCATTCTCCACCAAAATTGTGACCCTTCTACCTACTCAAAATTTAGATACAACTATACAAAGCTGTGACATGATCTGTCACACATCACATCCAGTTCCTGCTATGAATAAGGGGCTACTCCCACCCAGTTCCTCAACATATTGTCTAGTTTGGGACACTTTCACACCATATTGTCATTTCTTGGTTTTTAATCTACTTTTGCCTCTAAACTTTAAAATCTAAACAGAGAAGAATAGAGTCTTCTTCTTGCCTGTGCCATCAGAATTTATCATAGCAACTAGCACATGGCAAATGTTTGATAATTATCTATTAGATAAGTATATGACCCACTGTTCACAACACATGAATTCAAAGGCAGATATAGGAAGCCAGCTCTCTTCTACCGAGCCAGACATTAAAGAGACTTGATAAAATGTGCAACCATTCCATTCCATCCTCACTAAATAATTTTTGTTTTAGAAAATGTAATCTTTAAGTATTATATTTTGTATTACAATATAATCATTAAAAATTATTTTATGTATGTCAATACGTGGTAGAGTTATTATAATTATATTAATTAAATGTATAAATATATATTTTAAAATTTTTCTCAGTTTTTTTCCTAATATGGTAAACTTGAGTAGATAATCACCCATATAAAAAGCTCTTTGGGGTCCTCAATAATTTTTAAGACTATGAAGGTGTCCTGAGACCAAAATATTTGAGAACTATTGGTCTAAATCATCCAGATAAACAGTAGTATTGTCAGGGCAGAGGAAAATCCCCTTTCTTCTCGTCTTGTCCTCTTATGGCTGGACTAATAATAAACTTGACACAAAACCAGATTAACAGGAGAAAAACCCAGTTTAATACATATGTCCTGGAGATCATAAAGAAATGACTCACCAAGAGTGAACAAAGCAGGCAGTATATGTATCTTTTACACAAAGAAACAACAAATTTGTGAGGAATGACAGGACAAAGAAACTTAGATTTGAGGTAAGTAAATAGCGAGGAATTTAAGCAGAGTTTAGCCTTGAGGTAGTAAATTAGCAAGACTTGTTTACACCGGCTTCTTGGCCCTGAATCCCCAGCTCTGGTACCAAGGATGCAGGGAGAGCACCTTTCACAGGGGAGATTTACTTCCCACTTTCAGAGGAAACAGAGACAGGAGGGTCAGAATACCCTTTTTGCTTCTCTAGTAACTTTAATTCAAAATAATTCATATGCTATTGTGGAATAGTTTTGGGTGGCCCCCATGGGCCCCAACAATATCAACACTTCTTAGTGTCTCTCCAAATCCCCCCAAGCTCAATTTTCTCTAGGGATTTTGGCCACTTGTTCCAGCTACCTCTGCAGTGACTAGCTCTTGGCTTGGGAGGAGGGGGTCTGACCAACATCACCAGGTGAGACCTGGTATTACTTTACCTGTTACCTGCACAGTGCACCTCTCGTATCCCACACAGGGCTTCCCTGTTTACACTAAGGCAGTCGTTTTCAAGATATCTTTGGTAAAGAGTCATTTTTTTTCTCCCATCCATTGCTGACTGACACTTTGTCAAATCAATAAAAAAGAATTAATAGAAAAGTAAACCAAAAACATTAAAAACAAAAGCATAAAATTTTTTTACAATTAGATTCAACAGACATAAAATTACCCCTTCAAAATACTATAAAAGTTCCTAAAGACTTACTTTCAATTTCTGTACTTACTGTATCATAGACTAATGACAGTTTGCCATCCATGGATCACATTTTGAGTAGTGCTGCATTAAGGCATAAGACAGCCCAGGACCTGCTCAGGATCTGTCCATGCATACCCCAGAAATGCAGAAGGAGTTGAACACCTTATGGGGTGACCTTCAACTCATAGGGGATAAGAACTGACAGATAAGTTCCTAAGACAGGTCATACGTCTTTTCCAATTGTCCCATGAGATGGAGCAACAGACACCCAAAGCTATGGGTAATTTTATAATGCATCTTCCTTCCTACTTTGCTGTTACTGTATCTCTTACTTCTTCCCCCTAGGACAATGCTCCCCAATAAGGCACTCAAACTTAAGCTTTAGCCTCAAGTTGTGCTTTCTGAGGATCCTAGGAAACAAAAGCCAACATGCTCTTTGCACCTCACTGAAGCCAGAGGGAAACACAGGGGCACAAGACATCCAATACTATTCTTCTGCTTCTTAATGTTGCACATGGCTTGTGCTTCTGTTGCTTTCCTCTTTTTATACCTTTTGGTTTGTCTGTTGCGGCTGCTGTAAATTTACTCACCCAACCTATGGTAGATCTTCCATTCTCCCTCAAGTCCAGGGATGTTCTCTTCATCCTTATGTAAACCATTCAGTCACACCAAAGGTTCATTTGCTACTTACAACTGACCCTTAAAATTGGCTAGTGTGATAGATAGGACATTTATCATAATCTGTGTAGATGGGAAAACTGAGAAACAAAAAGGTTAAGTGATTTTCCTGTGGACATTCAATAAGTTAGTGACAGAGCAATGAACAAAGCTCAGCTACACTGTTTTCTCGTATTTTCACATCACTTTATATTTTGACAAGAGCAGACAGATTTGTCTTGCCAAGATAGCCAACTAGCACAGTTCTATGACTCCCATGGCTAGTATTTTAACAGACAAACTACAATAAAACAAAATATGTGAGTGAAAATATCAGTTACTTTCAGAGAGAGGTCATGAATTCTTCCTCAGAGAATGCATTACTTTGAAAACGGTAGGTACTCCATAAATGTATGATAAGTGAAAGAATAAATAAATGGCCAACCAATCTTAACTTGGTATTTTTACAATCTATAAGTCTTTAAAATCATTCTACTAGAATAAAACCACACACAGATTTCAATCATACAGAGACCTAGAATCCTCTGCTTCAAAGGAAATAGTTTTAATTTAAAGATAATGCAAAGTTTAAAACACACACAAGCACACACACACACATACATACAAATACCCTTAGTCAACAATCAACAAGACAGGTAGATCAGACTCATCTCACAGAATAACAGTATAAACACACAAAGTAAATTTTACACTAAATCTCCCTCAGTATATGTACATTCATTATAAGTAAATACATCAACAAGCCTGAAGTCTTGAGAGACGCCATCTATAATATTATCTAACATTGGCCTTTTAAAATCTTCTGGCAAGTTCTGAGTATGCAATTGACACCAGAATGTATAAGCAAATAATGCAAGCACGTATGCATCCAAACTGGGAGCATAACTAGTCATTTAGTTAGCAGATGAAAATGTCATTCTCTAGTATAAGTACAGTTGCAAGGGCAATTGATATTCTACGGCAGCTCTGTGAATGCATGTTAAGACAGTGACTTGAAGGACCCTACAACTATAAAGGTAAAGAAAATAATGCCACTTGAACCAGAGTGTGATCATCCCAATTTGACATTACTTGAAAGGAAAAGTGATATTATGTACCAAATAAGAAAAAAAAAAAAAAAGAAGTACTAAAAAAGTTGAAAGCTTGCTAGGAAAAAAACAGGTGGAGTTTTTCAGAATTGGAACACAATACAAACTTGCACTGTCCAGTACTGTAGTTACCAGCCCCATGTAGGTATTGAAATATGGTTAATGCAACTAAGGAACCAAATGTTTAATTTTATTGAATTTCAATTATTTTAAAATTTAATTTAATTCTAATTAATTTTAAATTACAGTGAACTTAACTCATTATAATTTAATCTAAATTTAAAAACTGATCCTTGATACAGTTATTAGAAAACTTTTAAATAGATTTGGAACAACTTGGGTGTGTGAATCTATTTTTTCAGCTGTAAATTCTATGAAATCTAAGTATATGTCCAATGTTTTTCTGGTGAAAATTTAGTGTCCAAATTAAGCTATGCTGATCCACTCAGTTGTCAGATATATGCAGAAAATGTCCAAGACAAATAAAGAAATAACACTTTCCCCAAGCATGGCATGCTCTGCTAAGTACTTGCTAAAGATTCAGAAATAATTAAAACCATGATGGTTAAAAACCAACTGCAAAATGTCCCCATAAAAAATTACAAAACAGTACGGATAAACAAGAAAATGTCTTCAGAGAAAGTAGGTATATGTTTTGTGGTCTTGCATTGAATATCAGAATGAGTATCAAAATATCAAGAAATCACCAGGTGTTTTCAATATTGTTAATATTAAGTCTCATAATTATATTGGACATGAGTTCAAAATGCAGCAAACCAACTTCTGGAGTCTTCCTCGAGGCAATCCTTTGGCAGCTTTTAATGCCATCCATTCCATGGGAGGCTCCAAATCACTGCGTCAGGCTGAGGTAACTGGAGCTTGAAAGAGCAAGAGGAGGCATTGTCTCAACTGCTCAGGAGCTCAGGGTTAGTGTGAGCATGGCCCAGGTGACCTCCTTCTGGGACCTCCAGCACAGGTCTCCTCCATTATCACACACACCTCCCAGCAGTCTTGTGCCCAGAGGGTCCTATAGTGATGAATGCACTCAAGGACCCATCCCAGGATGTCTTTATGTGTGTGAATGTCCTCTGTTGTTATATTAATATCCCTTTCATTGTATCTTAGTGGGGAGAGTCTCAGGGAAGAGCTCACTTTGCCATGATGAAACACAGAAGATGTCCGAGAGACCCATACAGCTATATGTCTGAAGGTGGGGGTAATGGATGCCCCTAGAGGAAGTGGAAGGAGGCAAAGGGATCTCTTCTCCTTCCCCTAATGGCAGTGACCCAGGACATGGGACAGCCTGTGGCTCAGAGAGGAGAGGCGATAGGGTTGGCATTCCACTGGAACACCTTCACATCACACCACAGTCATGAACAGCCCTTGGGAAAGCCCCACATAGAAGTGGCTGAACTTTTATGGGGATGTCTTCATCAAGCCAGCACCCAAGGAAAGCAGGTAGTGAGGGCAGAGCGAGAATGGCCCCCGGAATCATGCAGGCAAAAGAAAGTGCCCCTCCCCTAGCCTGGCATGCCAGGTCAGCTGGCCAGAACGCCTGCACATGTAATAGGAAAGCAGCAGTTGTGAGAGACTATCTGCAGATCACAAGCACCCAGCAATCAGTCCTGAAAGCACAGAAATTTATAATCTAAATGACAGAGAATTCAAAATCCCTTTCATAAAAAAATTCAACAAGTTACAAGAGAATGCAGATAGACAGTTCAATGAAATCAGGAACAAAATTAAGGAACAGAGGGAATTCTTCACAAAAGAGATTGAAACTATAAAGAAAAATCAATTAGAAATGCTGGAGTTAGAAACACAATGAATGAGATAAAGAAAAATCTGGACTCCCTGAATAACAGAGCTGATATTATGGAGGAGAGAATTAGCAGTCTGGAGTACAGAAACATAGAAATGCTTCTGGTGGAGTAGGAGAGAGAACGAAGACTAAAAATAAATGGAGAAATATCTGACTCAATTAGGAAATGCAACATAAGGATGATAGGCATTCCAGAGGGAGAAGAGAAGGAGAATGGAGCAGAAAGCTTGTTCAAAGAAATAATAGCTGAGAACTTCCAAAATCTGTGGAAAGAGGTGGAAATACAAGTGAAAGAAGCTAATATAACTCCTAATTATATCAATGTAAAAACACCTTCTCCAAGGTGTGTATCAGTAAGTCTGGAAAAGTCAATGACAAAGAAAATATATTAAGGGCAGCAAGGCAGAAGAACATAACCTGCAAAGGAACCCCTATCACAGGCTTTCTGTGGATTTCACAGCAGAAACCTTAAGGCTAGGAGAGAGTGGAATGACACATTCAAAATTCTGAAAGACAAAATCTTTCAGCCAAGAATACTCTATCCAGTGAAAATATCCTTCGGATGTGAGGGAGAAATAAAAACTTTCCCAGATAAACAAAAGCTAAGGGAGTTCATCAGCAGAAGACTCCCCTCCCACAAGAAATGCTCAAGAAGACCCTCATAATGAAAAAAAAAGAAAAGGTTTAGAAAGCCTTGAGCAAGGATATAAATAGGTAGACAAAATCAAAAAATTGCAGCTCTCTATCAGAACACGTTAGCAAACATTTATACATTAAAAATAAAGGGAAAGATAACATCAAAAATAAATATAATCTCATCATTTGAACAACAAACTCACAACACAAAATGGAATAAGTTGTGACAATAATAACTTAGAAGAGGAAGAGGATAAAGATGAAATCAGCTTGTTCTAAGGATAAGAGCCTATCAGAAAATGGACTATCTCGTCTACGAGATTTTGTATACAAACCTCATGGTAACCACTAAACAAATAATCAGAACAGAGACAAAAATGACAAATAAAGAGAAAACTAAAAAACCATCAAAGAGAACTACCAAACTGAATTGGTAGTCAAAAATACATGGGACAAGAAACAAGGGAAATGCAGAAGAACCCAAAAGTGAATGATTGAATGGCAGCATTAAGCCCTCATATATCAATAATCACTCTAAACGCAAATGGATTGAATTCTCTAATAAAAAGACACAGAGTGGTTGGATGGATTAAAAAACAAGACCCAAAAATATGCTGCCTCCAGGAAACACATCTCAGCTCTAAAAACAACACAGACTCAGAGTGAAGAGATGGAAGATTATACTCCAAGCTAACCGCAGAAGAAAGCAGATGTTGCCATACTCATATCAGACAAAGTAAACGTCAAGATAAAACAGGTAATGAGAGACAAAGAGGGACAGTATATCATGATAAAAGGGACACTCCACCAAGAAGATGTAACGCTTATAAATATATAGGCAACTAACACCGGAGCACCAAAGTGCATGAAGCAACTATTAACAAACCTAAAAGGAGATATTAACAGCAAAACAATAATAGTAGAGGACCTTACACCCCACTTACATCAGTGGATAGAAAGTCAGAGGGAAAGTCAACAAGGTAATAGTGGATTTAAAAGAAGAATTAGACAGGTATACTTAATGGATATATATAGAATATTCCATCCAATAACAGCAAAATACACATTCTTCTCAAGTGCACAAGGAACATTTTCAAGAGACACCCTATGTTGGTAAACAAGGCAAGCACAATAAATTTAAGAAGACTGAAATCATATCAAGCATCTTTTCTGACCATGCTGCTATGAAACCAGAAATAAACTACAAGAAAAAGCTGGGAAAGCAATAAATTTGTGGAGACTAAACAACATGCTACTAAACAGCAAATGGATCAATGAAGAAATTAAAGCAAAAATCGAAAAATATCTGGAAACAAATGAAAATGAAAATACACCATATAAACACCTATGGGATGCAAGAAAGTGTCCTAAGAGGGGCCAGCATAGTGGCACAGTGGTTAAGTTCACACATTCCACTTCAGCGGCATGGGGTTCACCGGTTGAGATTCCAGGTGCAGACCTATGCACCGCTTATAAAGCCATGCTGTGGCAGGCGTCCCACATATAAAGTAGAAGAAGATGAGCACAGATGTTAGCTCAGGACAAGTCTTCCTCAGCAAAAAGAGGAGGATGTGCAGCAGATGTTAGCTCAGTGTTAATCTTCCTCAAAAAAAAAGGGGAAAAAATGTTTAAAAAAGTGGTCCTAAGAGGGAAATTCATAGCAATACAGGCCCACCTCAACAAAAAAGAAAAACCTCAAATAAGCAATCTTAAACTACACCTAACAGAATTAGAAAAAGAACAAACAAAGCCCAAAGCCAGCAGAAGAAAGGAAATAATAAAAATTAGAGTAGAAATAAATGAAACTGAAACACACACACACAAAAAAAACAGTAGAAAGGATGAATGAAACAAAGAGCTGACAAAACCTGGGACAGATAAACGAAGAAAAAAACAGGGAAGCCTCAGATAAATAAAATTAGAAATGAAAGAGGAGAAGTTACAATGGATACCACAGAAATAGAAAGGATTTTAAGATAATACTAAGAAAAACTATCTGCCAACAAATTGGACAATCTAGAGGAAATGGATAAATTCTTAGACTCATACAACATCCCAAAACTGAATCAAGAAGAAATAGAGAACCTGAGTAGACCAATCACAAGTAAAGAGATTGAAACAGTAGTCAAAAACCTTCCGAAAAATAAAAGTCCAGGACCAGATGCCTTCTCTGGAGAATTCTACCAAATGTCAAAGAAGATTTCATACCTATCCTTCTCAAACTATTCCAAAAAGTTGAAGATGGAATGTTTCCTAACACATTCTATGAGGCCAACATCACCCTGATCCCAAAGCCAGACAAGGACAACACAAAGAAGGAATGTTCCAGACCAACATCTCTGAAGAACATAGATGCAAAAATCCTCAACAAAATATTGGCAAACCAAATACAGCAATACATTACAAAGATCATACACTGTGATCAAGTGGGATTTATACCAGGGACACAGGGCTAGTTCAACATCTGCAAATAAATAATGTGGTACACCACATTAATAAAATGAGGAATAAAAACCACACAATCATCTCAGTCAATGCAGAGAAAGCATTTGACAAGATCCAACATCCATTTATGATAAAAAAAAAAAAAACTCTCAATAAAATGAGTATAGAACGAAAGTACCTCAACATAACAAAGGCCGTATATGACAAACCCGCAGCCAACATCATACTCAACAGGGAAAAACTGAAAGCCATCCCTCTGAGAATAGGAACAAGACAAGGGTGCTCACTTTCACCACTCATATTCAACATAGTTCTGGAGGTTTTGGCTAAAGCAATTAGGCAAGAAAAAGAAATAAAAGGAATCCAAATATGCAATGAAGAAGTAAAACTCTCACTTGTCTGCAAACAACATGATTTTGTATCTAGAAAACCCTAAAGAATCTATTGGAAAACTATTAGAAATAATTAACAAGTAAAGCAAAGTTGGAGGGTACAAAATCAACTCATGAAAATCAGTTGCATTTCTATACCCTAAAATCAAACTAACAGAAAGAGAACTCAAAAATACAGTTCCATTTACAATGGCAATGAAAAGAATAAAATATCCAGGAATAAATTTAACCAAGGAGGTGAAACACCTATACAATGGAAACTATTAGACATTGTTGAGAAATTGATGATGACATAAAGAAATGGAGAGATATTCCATGAAATGGTGGGAGAATAAACATAGTTAAAATGTCCATACTACCTAAAGCAGTCTACAGACTCAACACAATCCCAATCAGAATCCCAATGGCATTCTTCACAGAAATAGAACAAAGAATCCTAAAATTCGTATGGGGCAAAAAAAGACCTCGAATAGCTAAAGCAATCCTGAGAAAAAAAAGAACAAAGCTAGAGGCATCACAATCCCTGACTTCAAAATGTACTACAAAGCTATGGTAATCAAAATAGTATGGTACCGGTACAAAAACAGACACATAGATCAATGGAACAGAATTGAAAACCCGGAAAGAAAACCATGCATCTACAGACAACTAATCTTCGACAAAGGAGCTAAGAACGTACAATGGAAAAAGGAAAGTCTCTTCAACAAATGGTGTTGGGAAAACTAGACAGCCACATGGGAAAGAAAGACCATTATCTTTTGCCATACACAAAAATAAACTCAAAATGGATCAAAGACTTCAAGGTAAGACCTGGAACCACAAAACTGTTAGAAGAAAATATAGTCAGTACACTCTTTGGCATCAGTCTTAGAAGGATCTTTTCAAACACCACGTGGTTTGAAAAAATAAACAAGTGGGACTTCATCAGACTAAAGAGCTTCTTCAAGGCAAAGGAAACTCGGAATAAAATGAAAAGACAACCCACCAACTGGGAGAAAATAGTTGCAAATCATATATCCGACAAGAGGTTAATCTCCAAAATATATAAAGAACTCACATAACTCAACAACAAAAAAACAAACAGTGGCCAGTGTTCTCAACATTACTTACTGAGCTATGTACCCTACCTTATTGACTGTGAGTTCTCCTTTCTTATACATTAAGCTCTATAAAAGACTCGGGCAAAGATGGCTGCTTAAGAGCAAGTTTACTATGCCCCACCCTACCCCTCCCAAAAGCCCACTAATATTAATGACTAACATTTATGCCATAGTTATCTATGCCAGGCACAATTCCAAGCACTTTACACTTATTAATTTATTTAATCAACCTTAGGAAATAGGTTCGGTTACCTATTTACAGAGGAGAATAACAGAGTTTATGCAACTTTCCCAAGATCACACAGCTAGGATTTGGCAGAGACCCTGTCAGAAGCCTACCAAACTCTGGAGGCTAGTTTTATTTCTTGCCTCCCCTACATTGTGCATTTCAGGCATATTGGCCTTCTATTTATTCCTGATTATCTTCAGTACATTACCACCCGAGAATCTTAGAACATGCTGTGCCCTCAGCCTAGACCAATTTTTTAACAGATCATAGAAATTAACATCCTGGGCTTTAATATCACACAGACTTGAATTTACATCCCAGTCCTGCTGTCTACTAGTTATGTGATTGTGATGGTCAGTTTTATGTGTCAACTGAGCCAGATTATAAAATCAAACACTAATCTAGGGACTGCTGTGAAGGTATATTGTAGATGTGATTAAGCCTATAATCAGTTTACTTTAATACAGGAACTTGCCCTAGATAATCTGGGTGAGCCAGATTCAATCAGTTGAAAGGCCTTAAGAGCAGAACTGAGGTTTCCCCAAGGAAGAAGAAATTCTGCCTGTGGACTACAGCTTCCACTCATGCTCAAAGTTTCCAGCCTACCCTTCCTGATGGCCTGCCCTACAGAGACTTCAGACTTGCCTTGCCAACCCCCACATCATGCAAACCAATCCCTTGCCATAAATCTCTCTCTCTATCATCTATCTATCTATATCTATATCGATATCTATATAAATATACATATATACACATATAAATACCATCAGATCTGTTTCTCTGGTAAAACTCTGCTCTGAGATGAATTGTCTCTCTGAATCTCAGTTTCCTCATGTGGGAAATGGGATACAATTACTACATAGTTCATATAGTACCTGTAAGGATGGGATGAGATACTATATTTAAACACTTAGCACAGTATCTGACATGTGATAAATTAATTTTTCATCAATGTTGTCATCAAATTTGTACTAATATGTGTAATTACACTAATATTTGTAAATATTTGTAAATAGGGTCCATATCAAATAATAAACACTAATTTTCTTTTCATTTGAACTAAGGAAACTCCCGTAAATATTAACAAGGACATTTGTCACAAAGACTGCCATGCAACAGAGCATGATTCAATTCTATTCTCACAAAAAAATACAAATTCCCATCAAAGTAGAATGGAAAAATTACAGGATTATTCCATTGATATAGCTGGGAAATGGAGTACTATACAGCAACAAGAATAAACAAACTATACTTCTGCTGACAACAATACAGATAAATCACACATAGTGAGTGAAGGAAGACAGTCACGACCAAGTACATGCTTGTACAATTTTATTTATACAAAGTGTAAAAACAGATAAAGCTAATCTATGAGAAGGAAATCATGATAGTGGTTAGTTGGGAAGATCAGGAGAGGAGTGACTGAGGACAAACAGAAAGTGGCTTCTGAGATACTGAGAATGTCTTTCTGTGTCTTGATCTGGAAGCTTTTTACACAGGTAAAAAGCTCTTCACTTGAGAAAATTAGTCAATGTGTATACTTAAGATTTATGCACGTTTCTATAGGTATGTTATTGGTCAATTAAGAATTTATTTAGATTTTGTATATTCATTTCCAAAGAAGAAATTACTTCTCTATAATTTGAAAGAAAATTGTCCTTGGAGTAAGGGGCCCAGGTAATTGGTGAAGGCTCTGCGACTTTAGGAACTAGAAGAAGCCTCTGTAACTGACAGTTATCAGGCCTCTAGGGTAGAAGTTAGGTCCATTACTATACACCCAAAGGAAAAAGATTCATTCATTTATTCTACAAATACCCATTTCTCCCTAACTCCTCTGCTACCACCACGTTCCACACCACCGTCTCCTCATGTCAGGGCTGTCCCAGCTGTTGCCCTGCTTCAGCTCTGGGACCCTCCACCCGTATCCAGCAGGTCGTCCATAGTGATCTTTTTTCCCTATGTAAATTAGATCACATCCCCTCTTCTTAAACTCCGTCAATGGCTTTCTGTTGCATTCAGAGTAAAATCCACTCTCATATCACCGAATAGCCCCTGCCAACCTTTCCACTTCCGTATCCTGCTCTCTCTCTCTCCTTGCCACTGAGCCTGGCCATAGCTCTTTGGTCAGTTCTCAGGACACTCTAGTTCTTTCCCCATCTCAGGGCTTTGCTCTTTCTGTGTCCTCTGCAGCATGCTCTTCCCCAGGCTCCCACTCTGCGGGCTCCAGCCTGCCTCCTATGGCTCAGTTTAAACTTTCCCAGATAGGCTTTCCTGACCCCTTCATTTAAAGCGCTTTGCCTTTCTCTGCTTATTTCCTTCATATTATTGACCACAATCTGCAATCATTTTGTTCTGCTGTTTTTGTTTACATTCTGAACCATGCTGACCCATAGTAGTTGCTCAATAACTATAGAGTGAATAAAAGAATGCATCCCATTGACCTATAAACACCACTGAGGCAAAGCAGTGGGAATACATGTTAATAACTTTATGACTTCTTTCTCATCGCAAAGCTTATCTGGATATTAACTTTCATCAGAACTTATCTGGGAGGTGTGATGGAGAGTGCTAGACACACAGTATTATTCTCCTTCCTCATGTGCTTCCCTGGAAGTAGCCAGGGCCGAAGGTCAGGTCTTCTGTTCTTACTACACTTTGACCCTTAGAAGGGGTAGTGGGGTGTAAATAACACCTTATATGAGTAATTTGGATCCCTACAAGTATCCAGTGTCTTTCCTTTATTACACAGATTGTATCTTTTATTTATTTATTTATTTATTTATTATGCAGATACAATCTGCATAATAAACATTAATAGGCGATCAACAGATAATTTTGTCACATAAGTAAAGAGACTAAAAGTCGCATTTTCCGGGTTTGAATCCTCCTGCTCTACTCTTTATCAGCAGTTTCCTTGAAAAACATAACAACTTTTTTTGATCCTTGGTTTTGTCAGCAATAAAGAGGAGCTAATATAGCAACATGCATTTCTCAGAGTTGCTATGGAAAGCAGATGAGCAAATCTATGTGAAAAGCACTTTACAAACTTTCTATACACTGTATACTGTAAATTGTCATGATTATTTCAATGCAAGCTTTTCCCCTTGCCTAAGCATAATTTGCAACCCTCATTTCTGCTTGGAATGCAAACGTTATGGCAAGCCAGATAAATGGAAAGATTTAATCATCATATAATGGGGCACATTAATGTGACAAGGATGGTTATGCTGGCTCAATTACTGTGCCTTATGGCAGCTTCATCCCAGTGCCATTCAGATCTTTCATTTACATGGCTCTGTGTGTGTGTGTATGTGTTTCATAAATTTATATTTTATACCATCAGATACTATTTGCCAAAATGAAACAGACTCTCAGAAATTTGTTCATTTCTGGAATATCTAATTATTCATACTTTTCCTCGAAGAGTATAAAATTATCTGTTTTTCAGTCTTGAAATATTTTTGTATATTTAATAAATGATAAAGATCAGGTCATCACCTACACTCTCTACTCACATCTCAGCAGAAAACACAACTTGAATTAAGTTCCAAGTTCTTGGTCCGGAATTTTGTCAGGAAGATTCTCTGCTCATCTTTGTCTTTTGATTATAATATAATAAGCACTAGGATTAGAGACACAATGCTTGATTAGTCTGGAAGCATGTAAGTTGTAAAGAGTTCTCCATACTTATGGAACTTGTAATTAAATGTGAATTATAAGCTATTGTCAAATCCTGAGGTCTAATATTTTACCTTTATAACATAAAGTAGCTTACATACCTGTAGAATTTATTTCATTTCTGAAGGAAATTTTACTTCCTTGAGGGAATTTTGTATCAATATGTTTTTGCCTTTACAAGAAACAAGAAAGAAAGGAAATTTAAACCTCCAGAAAAGCAGAACATTGTACAATAAAGCCAGTTTATGCAACCGCTTCAATTTAAAACAGGAAATCAATGGCTTCAAGAAAAAGAAAATAATCTATTCTAAAAAGTATAGAGAATATATAAGAAACTGGAAAATGCTAGCAATATGGTAAAGAAGAAGACACATGCTTTTACATCCGGGGGGGGGAAAAAAGAATCAGGTAGTCCAGGCATAATAATTAAAATGATACAAACAACAGAGTTCAAACATGAAACCAGTTCAAATGTGACATGATGCTGAGCAGCCAGTAGAATGTATGACAGGAGAATGTACATGTTATCGATCTTGACTCTGCAAAATTAAAAGGACAACTTCCAGAAGCCAGGAAATGGAGGTGGAAGGAAGATTAGACAGGCAAATATCTATATCTTACAACCTGGGCAAGCAAGAGAAACTAGTTATAGTGGATGAAAGCAATTTATTTAAATTTACAAGTGTATTCAACAAAGAAATTTTTTCTTAAGATAGAACTATACTGTGAGGGGATGGGAAGAAAGACAGACATTTCTGGTAAATGGACTAAAGCCTCATGTAGCATAGCAATAGATAAATCAGAAGTTATTAAGTTGAGAAAGAACAATATAGCATTAAATTTAAAGATATAGACAATAGCAGTAACTACTGAAGAAGCTAAACAGTATGTGTACTCTAGAGACATAGACTGAGGGCGGAGTAGATCAAGAGAACATCGCCTTTTCCTGCAGGCCCTCTGCACCGTTTAACTTTAAAATTCTGTGTATGAATTTATGTCTATCAACTGCCTGGAAGATACGGTCACCGGGATATTCCACAGCTTCCTCACACTTAAAATCTCCATGTTGAACTCATCATCATCATTCCCCACCAAGAATTTGTCTCCTCCTGGGAGCCAGCCCCATGGCAAAGTGGTTAAGTTCATGTGCTCTGCTTCAGCAGCCCGGGGTTCACAGGTTCAGATGTTCGGCACGGACTTACACACCGCTCATCAAGCCATGCTGTGGCAGCACCCCACACAGATGAACTAGAATGACTTATAAATAGGATATACAACTATGTACTGGGGTTTGGAGAGAAAATAAAAGAGGAAGATTGGCAACAGATGTTGGCTCAGGGCTAATCTTCCTCACTAAAAAAAAAAATGCATACCTATTTAAAACAAAATTTGTCTCCTACTACATTCTTTTTATCATTAAATAACTCATTCATTTATTCATTCATTCAAAATTTGAGTGCTTACTTTGAACCACTGTGCTAAATGCTGGAAGTACAAAGGTGGCAAGATAGACATGGCTCATTTGTTCATGAAGTCTATGCTCTAGTATGGGAGACAGCTCACAAACACACACAAAAACTGACAAATAAAATAATTTCAAGTTATCATAAGTGCTTTAAAAAAACAAGCAAGGGTCTGGGAGATGGAATAACAGAGATGGTCTATCTTTAACTAGGATGCACAAAGAGGTCTCTCAGAGGTGACATTTGAGCTGAGACCTGAAGAATAAGATGTGTCTAGCCACGTGTAATGGGCATTTATCATATTTGGGGCTACTCAGTATCTTTTGAATACCCTTCCTAAGTTTGAGGAATTTCCTATTTCATAAGCAAAGAAATGAACACTCAGTCCTACTGAAGAATAATAAAGCATTGTGCAAGAATCCATTGCAATTAAATGAAAGAAGACCACGTACTGTATGATTCCCTTTAAATGAAATGTCCAAAATAGGTAAATCTATTTACCCATAAAGCACAGGGGCTGGCCTGGTTGCATAGTGATTAAGTTCAGGTACTTCACTTCGGCGGCCCAGGGTTCACTGGTTTGGATCCTGGGTGTGGACCTACACACCGCTTGTCAAGCCATGCTGTGGCAGGCATCCCACATATAGGATAGAAGAAGACTGGCACAGATGTTAGCTCAGGGCCAGTCTTCCTCAGCAAAAAGGGGAGGATTGGCAGTGAATGTTAGCTTAGAGCTAATCTTCCTCAAAAAAAAAAAAAAGAAAGAAAGTACATTTGTGGTTGTCTGGTGCCCTAGGAGAAGATGGGGAAAGGGGAAAGAAAATAGAGAATGATTGCTAACGGGTATAGAAATCCTCTTTGTGGTGATGAAAATGTTCTAAACTTAAATTGAGGGGATGGTTGCACAACTCTTTTTTTTCTTTTTTTAGGAAGATCGGCCCTGAGCTAACATCTGTTGCCAATCTCCCTCTTTTTTTTCCTCCTCAAAGCCCCAGTACATAGTTGTACATCCTAGTTGTAAGTCATTCTAGTTCTTCTATATGGGATACTGCCACAGCATGGCTTGATGAGCAGTGCCCAGGATCTGAACCCACAAACCCCAGGCTGCTGAAGCAGAGCACATGAACTTAACCACTTGGCCAGGGGCTGGCCCCAACAATTCTGAATATACTATAGCTGTGACATTGGTGAAAGCACACCCCTACAAGCCTTCATAGATTTTTTTATGTGGTCATTGTTGGCTTAAAGAATGGAGGGTAAGAGTTGTGGAAAAGTATTTCCCTGGGCAAGGAACCATGTTAATCATGTGATTAGATGTTTAGGCTCAAGGATCTCATGCTGTGCCTGTGTTGAGTACCAGAGCCAGCGAACAAAGGCACCTCTGTTAATAAATTGATTGTGATACGCAAAGCCCTCCAAAGTGTAGAGTCCAGGCAACCAGAAGGCATCCCACCCTCTTGATACTACAAAGTCTGCCTCCCGCAGCCCCTGGTTGTTCACTCTGTTCCGGAGTACAACCCCCATGAGGCCCTGTGTGACATGTGATCTCATTTTCTACCAGGCTGTTAGAATATGCGTATCTGCCTCTCTGGCAGTTAGTGCTGGCTTTCACCGAGGCTTCACTCTATGTTCTTTCATCCTCAAGGAAGCGTGTCCAGCCTTCCTCCAGTCTTCCTCAAGCGTGTCATAGCGTGACAGCACTAACTCCAAGAGCTGTCAATATCATCTGTCCAGTGTTGGGTGTTGTGTGTTCAGCCATCCCTATAACCCTAGGGCAGGAATCCCTCCCTCACCAACAGAATGAGTAGGAGGTGATTCTATTCCCTCATTATCTCAATTTTTAGTCATATTACGTAGCTAAAGAACACTGATACAGAATGTATGCATTTTACCAATTGACAATCTTTAATGAAGTTCACTACAGAAATAAAACCTTTTTCAAACAGCACTTGGTTAATGAGGCTGTTATCCACCGCAATCCTTTTAGTCTTAATTCAATTTCATTTTGGAAAGAATCGCTGCACCTATGTCTACCAAGCCAGTTTAATTCCAACTTGATTTCTCATCAAAAATGAAAACTAATTACACAAAAGGTCTTTTGCTGTGCTGAAAATTAGAGGTCTCCAATAACTCTTCTTGACTGGGAATCAAGCTTGCCCACAGTTTCTTGGGTATCTTGAGTTTGGAGATCAGCAAAAGGCTCTCACAAAGACCACTCACCAAGGAACAAAACTAAGTGGTTCGTTCTTCTGATTAAAATACACACTACAGGAAGGGTTTCCCTTTGTTTTAAAAATGTACCTTCTTTAATAAATGTGAATATTTTTTCCTTCTCTCCACCTCTGGGTATAACAATGCCACCCACAGATTAAGAAGTCTTAAAGATTGGCGAATTTTTAAAAATAAAGGCAGAAAAGTGAAGCTCACTCCATGCTATCAGTATGGTTCTTTCATCAGAGAAAAGAGTTGAGCACCAAAGTTGACCTAGCAAAAGTTAAAAGTAGTCATACGTTTTAATGAAATTACCTTATTTTAGAAAACTAGAAAGTCTTTACAAAAGTACCCATTCATCCTCAAATTATTATAATTTTCCACCTTGTGATTCTGCTCTTATTTTATTTTCTCATTTTGCAGTTTGCGACATTATTGGATTCTGCCTTTCTCTATGGTTTGATCCTCTGAACTTGCTTTCATGGATTTAGTGCAGATGAACACATATTATTAGTCAGTGATGCAGATGAATAAGCTGCTACAGGTGTTGCGAGGTAAGCTTTTCAGGAAGATGATCACAATAGAGTACAAAGTCATAGTTTAACATCTACACCACGGGGGGCAGGTCTTCTCTCTTATCCCAATTTATTAATAAACTCAGATAATAATTACAACTGACATCACCGAACATGAACTCTGTGCCAGGCACTGTGTTATGCATTTTCAATGTCTCATTTCATTTAATTCTCCCAGCAGCCCCAGGAGAGATGCGTCATCCAGTCAGAGTTTTAGGGAAAGGAAACTTTTCCCCTATTTGAATGCCATTTCTGAATTTCTGTACCAGCCTGATTGACAATAAAGGCAGTAGCCACATTTGAGTCTTCACCCTCTCTGCACAAAAAAAGTTAACCACGAGAATATGAGCAGAGTGAAAAGCAGAAAAATTACAAAGGAAGTTTTCCCTTTACAAAAAAGTAATTAAAAGATTGTCAGAAGTTTTTAATAAAATTAAACATATATTCACCAGTTGACTCAGGAATTCTACTCCTAAGTATTTATCAAAAAAATTAAAACACATTCACACAAGTACCTGTACACAAATATTCATGGCAGCTTTATTTATAAAAGCCAAAAACTGGTAACACCCCTATCAGCTCTATCAACAGATGAATGAATAGGTAGACCAGTATGGTCCAACAGCGGAATACTACTCAGTAATAAAAAGGAAGAAACTCCCAATACCTGTGAGCTCTAGATGATTCTCAAAAACATTATGCTGAGCAAATGAAATCAGACATAAAAGATCACATATTTCTGACCTGTTTTACATGAAATTCTAAGACACGTAAAACCAAGCCATAATGGCAGAAAGCAGGTCAGTGTTTGCCTGGGACAGGAAGTAAGGGTGAATGATTACAAAGGGACGCAAGGAAATCTTTTAGAGTTCTGAAAATACTCTATATCCTGATTGGAGTGCAATTGATTACACATGTGTATTCAATTATTCAATTATACCATATAATTAAAATGGATGTCTTTCCCTGTATGTAATCAATAAAGTGATTACATATAAAATATTGCCAGAAGAGTTCATTTAAGCAATAATTTCCTTTCCCTCAGTTCTTATGTATTTTTAAACACTCATTGAGAGGTGAAACAAAGTATTAAAAGCCACAGTCGAGTAAAAATGATTCTGACCCGAAATGAAGATAATTTCTGAGTTACATACAATTCCATTTAATTCAAAAATCATTTATTCAACATTATACAAATATATTTATTATTTATCACATTTCTACCTCAGAGGAATTAATTTAAGCCTTGCATCACTACTGTGGACTCAAGAAGAAATTAAGTATTTTTCTCCTTTCTGGAGAAAGTAAGGCCTCCATTCTTGAGACAGGGACTTTCTGTTCTGGGTGGGGGATGGAAAAAGGCAGAGAAATGGTGTTACCAGAGATTTTTATGTTTCTCAAAGAGATATTATCTAGATATTTGTTCATGAGTTCCTAAACTGACCTTTGTTTTTCTAAGCTATAGGCCAAGAGTCACAAATCCATCCACCTACAAGAGCTAGGCAGGTGATGCACAGGAGTGAAATAGACTCATGAAGGATGATATGCAATAACGTAGATGGTGGTGAACTGGCCAGCACATGCTACGTGCTCATTCATTCAACAAATATTTAATGAGGAGCTACTATTTGCCAAGCACCGCTCTAGGCACTGAACTATAAACAAGGATAAAACAAAGTCCTTATTTAAAAGTAGTTTACATTCTAGTAGAGAGAAAACTGACAATAAATAAGTGGACAACTAAACAAAAACGTGTAATATGTCAATGTCACAGGTGAAAGGCCTAGGGAATGAAAGAGGAAGAAGTTTCCTATTTTAAATAGTGTCATCAGGGAAGTTCTCTCTGATAAAGTGACATTTGAAGAGAGACCTGAAGAAGGAAATAGCAAGCCGTGTTGACATGAGTGTGAGAGGGAGAGCATTCCAAGAGAAGAAACAAGAGACCCCCGGGCAGAAGCATAATCAGCACACTGAAGAAACTGCAAGGAGTTCGGAGCAGCTTGAGTGGAGTGAGGAAGGGAACAGGGTAAGAATGTGGCACAGAGAGAGAAAAGAGGCCTGTTACTGCAGGTTATTTAAGCTTCTATCGAGGCCTTGAAACTTTTGCTTTTACTGTGAGTGCGATGAAAAGCCTCTGGAGGATTTAAAGCAAAGTGGCACAATCTGACTACTGCAGCTGAGTGAAAACTAGACCGTAGACGAGGCTGGGAAACTTACGTGGAGGTTTTGGCAATAAATCAGGAGGGATGATGGTGGCTTAGAAAATAATGTCTGTAGAACTGGTGAGAATTAGTTAGAATATGAGTATATTTTTAAAGATTGAACCAACCAGATCCGATTGATGGCTTGGAGATGAGGTAAGACAGAGAGGAGCCAAGGAGTCTCACCCTAACGGGCGCCTGGGTAAGGATTCAATGTGAGATATGCCTCATTTGAGGGGAGATCATTTGAGACAAATTAATAAATGAGTTACCTTCTCATTTAGCAGGAGCTTGTGTGAGCTCAAAGACTATGAGGAGACAATTTATGGTAGATGTTAACTGTAGTATTCCCATCCTGGAATAATTTATCTAAATAGTCAGCTGGACTGCCATCCCAAAGAGTCATTCTGTTAATGCTTGTTCTTCCCAATATGAAGATAAATATTCTTTACACTTACTTTTCATTCGAGATTGTATCAAGTGTCTCGTAGGAGGAAGCCTGTTATCTTGAAGACAAATGGACCATGGTGAATATCCAGTGTCTCTGATGACCAGAGGGGTATTTCTTGAAACAGAACTGCTCAAAATGTGCCTCTTCAGCCAAATGATAACCAGAATCAGGGCAACTTCCATTCCTACTTTCCCAAATGAGTAGAGGCAAAGTTCAGAGGTGAGGCTGAGGGGCCATCCAAGAGAGCATATAACAAGGCTTTGGGGTGCATGGTCTACAATAGTCCAGCCCTAAAGAGACCCCTGACAGACTATACATGGTGCCTCAGAAGAGAACACCCATCTGGCAAAGTCAATTCTCTTTGGAGCACCTTGTATGCTGAGAATTAACTCCAGTTACAAAGTTCCTTTTGTGGGGACTGGTCATAGACTATATCAGCACGTGGGGAAACTCACATTTTAGGATTGGGTCATGTGGTGTAAACTCAAAGAGTTTCCATTATTTGAGGCTTACCTGACTGAAAAAGTTATGATAGTGGAGTTACCATAATTAGTGTTAGAATGTAAGAGTGCCCCTGGATTCTGAGCCGAATGTGGAAGTATCCCCAGATTGAGAAATAAAAGGACATATGATGGCCCAAAACAGGAAGAGAAGCATGAGTCCTACAATAGGGAAACTGTGGCAGTCCTGGCAGGCTCTTCCTTTCCACCTGACCTAGAAAACAAGCTTATTCTCCCATTATCTCTTGACCTCAAATTGTCAAAGAGAGCCTCCCTTCCTTTTTTCCACCTGTCTGTGTTGCCAGGGCTTAACTTACAGCTCTGACCTCTCTCTTTCTCAGGTCCCCATCGGGAGACAATAGAACGTTGGCATTAGTATGCCCTGGGATCCCCTCAGCATAAATTTCCCATCCCCTTGCCTAATCTACAGGCCAGGAAATAGTATTGGCTGACAAGACAATTATCTGTTTCCAACCTAAAGGTGTTCATCCCCTAAGTATGCAGCAGTGAGGTGGCTTCCTCACTGTAATCAAGGTTAATAACAACTCCTACCATCGTCATGCTCCATTTAGCCAGTCCACAGCAATTCTGTAGAAAAATAAATTGTAAGCTGAATTGTACCTGAATTAGCTTCGGAATGAATTGAGCCCACCTCTAGGGCAGCTCAATCTAACCCTGATGTGCTCACTGTGTCAGTCACCATTAGGAAAACAATCTCTTGGTGTTCCATGTTGCTATGTCTACTGCTATTCCTCTGCCTACCCCCTCTTCCCGAGGCAATCTCTGAGTTTGTTTGACTTCCATGATTGCTTCAGCCAGGTATATAGTCCTCCTTTTGTAAAGGTGGCATGTGAATTTTTAATTGATCTTTTATCATTCCATTTACCATTTAGATGACACTTGTTTTCTGAATGTAATAGGTAGATGGAAAACCCAGGAGATATTGTCTTTTTGCCCGGTCCTGTGTGCCTCTGGCCATGACATGAATTCCCTCAGTCACCGGTTATGATGCTGGAGTGTACATTTGTGAGGGGTTGGAGACATGATAGCGGTACCTGCTGCCACTCCGAATCTTAAATGGGTGTCCATTGTGATTTAGGCATTTTATTCACTCAGGCTAAAGGGTAAAGATCCAACATAGTCCACTTGTCGATTGTGTGCTGCACATGTTCCCCATATTGGTGTGACAATGGATGATAGCCTTGTAGGCAGATAGGGCTGTCTCTGAAATGATTTCAATTTTTAATCAAGCATTCTTTAATAGTTCAATTTCAACAGCTAAATTAAGAAAGTAAAGTTTGTATTATTTACTTTACAACCTAATTTAAGGATGGCAAAACAAACTTTGTCACTGCATTTTTTTTTTTTTTGGTGAGGAAGATTGGCCCTCAACTAACATCTGTTGTCAGTCTTCCTTTTTTTTTTTTTTTTTTTTGCTTAAGGAAGATTGTCACTGAGCTTACATCTGTGTCAATCTTCCTCTGTTTTGTATGTGAGACCCCGCCAGAGCATGGCTTGATGAGCAATGGGTAGGTCCACGCCTGGGATCCAAACCCATGAACCCCAGGCCACCAAAGCAGAACACACAAATACACACACTATGCCACCAGGCCAGCCCCTAGATTTTTTGGTTTTCTGTCCAAAAAAGATACATCTTTTCAGAATGTGGTAGCAGTAATAGTAACCTAAATAATAACAATAGTTTTACTCAAAAGCATGATTCCTCACATATTAAATTCAGTTTTGCACTTCATCTTTACGTTTTGTATGTAAATGCAGTTAAGTTTTCACGGCGTCCTTGCTTCATCAACCACTACATTGCTGCAACATGACGCTCTATGGTTTTAGCACGTCTCCCTCCTTGTCAGCGGTTTCAAGCTCACATCAACATAAACTTCCAGCATCGCTTCTGGTTGTGACATTACACCCCGGAGAATGTTTACGAAGTCTATGTGAAACCTTTCTCTCCTTACATTTTAATTCTGTTAGGTAACCCCTATAAGCATCGTTATGTAGCATTGATTGATATTGTTGAGTTATTTCAAACAATAGTGTTTTTTTATTCAAGATAGAGTAAGCAAAAGAGCACTCTACTATGGCAGGCTTCACAAACCTGAAGTGTTTAGTATTCATAAATTCCAAAAAGACTACTCCCTCATTTCTGAGCACTGATTTTAAGGGAAACTCACTCATATTTAGACATGTATAATTTATGTAATGCTAGCAAGTCATTCAGCAGAGTCTAAGCAAACAAAAGGACAGTCTCCATTGCCTTGCAAAGGGGATATCTGAGCAGAAGCCAGGGGCACAGCTGCACAGGTGTCAGTCCTTGGCTTTTTGGCCCCAACCTCGCTCTGGCTGATTTCCAGCCCCTGAACAACTGACATCCAGGCTTCCTGCCAATGGCAGGAATTAGAAAAAATTCCACCCATTACTCCAGTCAGAACATTTTTCCTTTCCCTGTCCCCAGTTAGCTTCCAAAAATGTTGTCTTGTAGCCGGCGTTAGAGAGTATTTTTAAGTTCTGAATATATGGAGAGCAAACCTTCGCCTCATGAAAAGTTATTTACGGAACTGGAACAGGTATTGAATAATTCAATCTGTCTCTTTGTCCTTCACAGAACCCTTCCTAACATCCTTTACCACGACCCTCCAATTCTTTTCCGAAAGGAAAGCAGTGTTTCATTCATCTGCATACTTTTGTGGCTTTGCAATATTTACCTCATCTTTCTATTAGATACTGCTTAGGTAAACTTAGTCAGCTCTCCATTGAACTCTTGACAGGACACTCGCAACACAATCTGATTTTTAGCGGACAATACTGGTATCTTCATGGCTGAGGTAAAAAGGCTAAAGAAAATAAGGCATATTTCAAGATAAAAAAAAAAGCAATGTATTGTCACAAAGAGTGGAACAGTAAAACATTTTCAAAACTTTTAATAAATGTATTCTTTATACAAAAAGGCAGTTAAAATTAATTACGTCATGTGGAATTGAGGACTAGTCAAAGCTTCTAGGGTTCACATCTTCAGAATATTTACATGTAACTTATGACACTAACTGTTGGTTAAATGGAACCAAAATAAATAAGAAATATTACAATGCAATTGTTTTCTTAACTGAAAACTGTCCTCTGCAGATACTGACTGAGGACCCACAAAGATGCCCAGTTTAGACAGTTTACAATTTAGAGTGTGGTTATCCAAGAATGCCACAAATAAGTAGCTTCACTGAGGCGTTTCTGCATACCACAGCATTAGGAAATGCTATTTATTTTGACAATCATTTCCTCAGAAATGTCTGAAATCATTATTTATGCCAAATCCCTTTTTTTAATATATGTTTTACTGCCACCTTGTGGTTAAAATGTTTTTCTTTCTTTTTTTTTCCTCTATAAATGTGTGTTATGTGTGTGGAGGTTATTTTAGTGAAAAAGAAAACTACTCCAGAGTAACTTTCAATGATAGTACATATATTCCCAATAATAACCATTTTAAATCAAACGACTCCTTTTTTTACCTCTAAAACAATAGGTCTTTAAGTGAACCATATTTCCAAACACAGACTTGCTTATCAATGTTTTCAAAGTTTCCTCTAAATTCTGAGATTACTCCACAAAATAATCATAGAATGAGATAGAATATGGCTTTGGATCTATATGTGCAAAGACAAATGAAGACTGAGGCCGTTATTCACATATCTTATAAGAGGAAATGGCAACTTCCAGACTAGTAAGAGTCTTTAGCCTTATTTAAATGTTGCAGGGTGTGGATTCTCCCCATTAGCATAGAATATCTTTGACAAAAAACCAACAAGGACTGAAGCAAAAGTAGAGAATCAGACACAAGAGTCAGTCAAATTCACTAGTAGCCACCTTCTTCCTACTTTGCGTGAACCTTCAGAATCTTCAGAAGCATCCGAGAACTTGTCAGAAATTCAGAGTCTCAGTGCCCACTCTAGACCAATGAATCAGAATATCTGCATTTTAACAAGATTCCCGGGTGATTTGCATGCACAGTATGGTTCAGATGCATTGCTCTACCCTTTGTGCTCATGACAAGATGTTGCTTAGATTGACTGAACCTATTACCTCTAAAGATCTAGCAGATGTGGTCAATAAACTTTGCGTGCCTAAAGTCTGCATCAGAACGTGGTCGTTATAACTAGCTTGGTCAGCCTGTCAAATTTTCTACACACTTATGAAAAGAACTGGCCATATATGAGCATAACTACAAAGAGTTCCTATAAAAGACTTACCAGAGACTGAAATCTCTGTTATGGTAAGTAAATTAACACCTAAGATAAGAGAAAGACATGTGATGATGCTGGCTTTCAGTTTTGTTTTGTTTTGTTTTGTTTCGTTTTGTTTTATGGGAGGAGAAGCTTTTTAATTTACAAAAGAGCAATGGAACAATGAAAATTTGCAACTGCTGTCAGGCTCTGTCTATTTGCTGCAAGATAAAGTCAAAATGTTTTCTTAAACTATTCAGTATTCATTCATTATTTCAAAAACATTTATTACCCACCTCTTTCATATTAGGCACCATGCCAGGCATTTTCAAAGTCGTAGTGTGATAAATGGCAGTAGATTTGCAACTGTGTTCTAGTCCTATCACTGTCCTGACTAGCTCTATTAGCCAGCGTTCTCCAGAGAAACAGAACCAATATGATATACACAAATACAGTCACATGCCTCATAACGATGACATTTCGGTCAACGACAGACCACGTATACAATGGTGGTCCTGTAAGATTAGTACCATGTAGCTTAAGAGTGTAGTAGGCTGTACCATCTACATTTGTGTAAGTATACTCTATGATGTTCGCACAATGATGAAATTGCCTAATGATGCACTTGTCAGAACGTATCCCCATTGTTAAACAACACATGACTGTATATAGAGATATTTATGTTAAGGAATCAGCTCACACATTATAGAAGCTGAGAAGCCCCACAATCTGTCAGTTGCAAGATGGAGACCCAGGAAAGCTGGTGGTGTCATTCCAGTCCAAGTTCAAAGGCCTGAGACCAGGAGTGCTAACGATGTAGGTCCCAGTCCAAGGTCAGGAGAAGACCAATGTCACAGTTCAACAGTCATCAGAGAGAGCAAATTCTCCCTTCCTATGCCTTTTTGTTCTATTCAGACCCTCAACAGATTGGATGATGACCACCCACATTGGGAAAGGCAATTGCCTTTACTCAGTCTATTGATTCCAATGCTAATCTCATCTGGAAACACCCTCACAGACACACCTAGAAATAATGTTTATCAAAATATCTGTGCATCCCATGATACAGTCAAGTTGGCACATAAAGACAACAATCACACTATCTTCTTCTGAGCAAGTGACTTTATGTCTCTCTGGGGATGGGGGATAGATGATATTCAATAGACATAAAAAACAATTTTAAAGCTCTATTTTTCTATGGTTATTAGCTCTGTTCCTGCGCAACATTAAATCATCAGAACATATATCTCTATACTTGAGAATCAAGCTCAGAAAATAAGCACTATAGGCAACACAAAAAGCAAATGTGGAGAACAGAAATATTTTGAAGAATCAGTCACCAAAACATACTTCTGCTTAGCAGTCTCCACACTCCAAATGGAGAGCAGGACCTAAACATGAGAGAAACCATAAGGAGTTATTCTAAGTCTACTGGCACTTTATAAGTGTAGATCAAAGACTACTGACATGCATTATAAGATCAAACTAACATGCATTATGCAGTATCACACATTACAAATTTTGATCCTCAAAAGTTCTGTATATCCAAAGTGCAACTAAAAAGCAAGACTTTTGAATGTCAATGTGAATATAAAAGCTTTTCTGTTTGAAGAGGAACACTTTAACTTCTACAGTCTCTGAACTTAGAAGAATATCTCATCCTTCTCTAAAAGTCAGGAGTTCTGAGAACTAAATGGCATTGCATTGAATTTAAAATCACAGTCAGCCCTCTCTATCCGCAGGTCGTACATCCACAGATTCAACCAACCTCAAATTGAAAGGCCTACAAAGGTTGAGTCTGTAATGAACATGTACAGACTCCTTTTTTCTTGTTATTATTCCCTAAACAATAAGTATAACAACTATTTACATAGCCTTTACATTGTATTAGGTACTATAAGTAATGTAGAGATGACGAAGTATACAGGAGGATGTGCATAGGTTATATGCAAATACTACGTCATTTTATACAAGGCACTTGAGCATCCTTGGATTTCGGTATCTGCAGGGTCCTGGAACCATTCCCCCATGAATGCTGAGGGACAACTGTATCTAATTCCTGGTCAACTACTTACTCTGAGGAAAGAATTGCATTATAGGTCTAAATAGCAGAGGAACCATGAAGCAATTCTAACTAGAAAGTTGTATCTGAATACCCCAACTCCACCAATAAAAATGGGAAATGTTTATGTTAAAAAGTGAATCAATCTACCACAATTTAGATGCATTTAGGCTAAATTTCTACGTAGAGGCAAGTTTGCTTGAATTCATACTTTTTAAGTTGAGTGTAGCAAACAGTAAGAGTTTTTCATGTCTCCCTAATATCAATCATTTTTTAACTTAATTTTCATCATTTTTAACCAGGTATTTTGTCACCATGCAGACACAGTCAGGCAGAACTTCAATTTTCGCTTGAAGTTTTTCTTGTTTTTGGTTGCAGTGTTATATAAATGTTGGATTTATCGTCAAATGACATTTCTGCTATGTTGTTTGTTAGGTCATTTTTGCCTGTCATAAGGCACCACAAGTGGTCTTTATCAAAAGTCTTCAAGGATATTTTGAAAGGGAATGTTTCTTTCCAATTCCATGGTTTAATATTTTATGAACTGAAGTATGCATGATCTTACAACCTAAAGCAGAAAACTCTTAAGTCACTGGCTTTACTATATAGTGTTATTAGTTGTAAAATTCTCCCAACCTCATTTTGAACCCAGCTGTTACAACTGATCTGATGACCTCATGTGGTGATAAATTCCACAGACTGAGCAAATGCTATCTGGGAAGTGCTTCTGTCTACTCGCCTACTTTTACTTACTAAGGCTGATGTGAACAAAGGAGAGGATAGTAGGGACTCAAGTTTTCTAGAAGAGAAAATTAACTACTTACTTCTCAGTGACAATAGCTGATAAATGTAGGACAACATATAAAGTATCACTCTTCTCTCTGTTTTTATTAATTGAGAAAATTCATTATTTAAAAAAGGAAGCTTTCAGTTCCTATTGTGTGTGAATTCCTTCCTTTCAAAAACACATCCTACAATGTATCAAGTGCACTTTCAGTATGCGTTTTTAACTTGGGATATAATTCAGGTTGGGCATTCCTTTAGGATGCACGTATCTTTCAACTTGTCCATCTGTTTTGGTTTTTTACCTTGGCAACAGAAGCATCAGATGTGTAGCTCACGAAATTTTTTATTTTGGTCTTTATTATGAAATAGACTTTTTTCCAGTGTTGTTTGTCCAAAATATTTAATCTTACATCTAAAAAGGGATCAAGGATTTGCTCTTGATTCTTCCACCAAAAAAAAAAAAAAGTAAAATTGGGGAAAAAAAGAGCAGTTATAAGAATAATTTAGATCCAAAATCCTTCTACTGGAGAATGAAATAATACAAGTTAGCCTGAGTTAATTTAATTTCCTGTCTATATTGATAAAATTCACAAAACAAATGATTGATTTCTGTTTTAATTGGCCTATGTAGACTCAATTAAAAGTAGCTTTCTTGTAAATTTCCTCTTCTTTCTCTCCTGTTTGATCTCTGGTGGGAAAAATTAAAATACCTTAAATTTCAGCCGAATTTCTGTTCCATGTAACTTGACACATTTTAAAGTATCACTTCATTAATCCCACCCATATTACTTCAGGTAAATAATGGGAAAATATCACTGTGTGCATTCACAGACATGTGTTAAAGCACAGGAAAGTTAATTAACTTGCTGGAAGTCATACGAGTAGTCAGCCTGAACCACCTCCGTAGTCTTCTGTCTCCTAAGGCCTCACGTTCCATCTTCTCCACTTGGCCTCACTGCTGCCTGCCTCCACCTGGGGAAGTGCGTTTCCTGAACTGAAACCTAAGCAATTTTATGGTTCAACTTTGATTTTAATTTTATCATTGTGCTGTTTCTTTTAAGATTTATACTGCTAGGTGTTTGGGTTGGAAGTGATTTTTTTTTAACTTTGAGCTGTGAGTTTTTCACCTCTACAAAAAGGTTTGCAATAGTGCCTTCTCAATCCATCAATAAATCAAAAAGGTGTTTTGTGTTACTCTATGTTTAGTTTATATCAATGCAAAACAGTATGGAATCCACTCATCAGTTTAGAATGTCTCTTATAACGCTGAGATTCTGTTATTCTGTGGCTATTCCTTGAATAGCTACTACTCGCCTAAAATTATAGCAGGCACTGAATTTTGGAATATAATGAAGGAAGAAATTTCCTCTTACTCTTGTTTAGGCTCTTACTATAATAGGTGAGGGAGCCAGAGGAGGCTAACTGGAGAATACGGGGAAAGAGGTTTGAATAAATGAAGGACAAGGTATGAAAGACCTTGATAATGAGCCAAAGGAGTTTTAACTTGATTGGTAACTGAGGGCAAAAAGTTAACAAAATCCTTTTTCCTTCTGCATGAGATGGTTACCAGCAGTCAATTTGCTATCATTATTCTTCTGATAACCTAATAAAGACAGAATATTCACTTCATTGCTGCATAACATTGCTTATAGTAAAAATCACCCCTGGACCAGGAAGAACCATAAATGAACTATAAAGAACTGATATGGATGCCTTTGGGCTTACCTGAATTTGGTGACTCATAACTGGTATGTCCTCGCAAGAACCCTAGAAGCTATGCCTGTGGGGTTGTGACAAGAGCAATTTGCACCTCTAACACATAAGACTTCTAAACCAGACAGTTGTGTTGCCCCTGAGCTATCAGACTGCTACAGCTGCCTCCGAAGAGGAAGACCTGACGCTGCCCTGTGGCAATCTGTGTGTCTTGCTCTTTTTGAGTAGGCTGGTGTGAATGCAGACTTTAATAGTTAAACTGAGTCTGAATGTCTAGTTGAGTCTAAGAAGACCATGTAGGGTATGTCGTAATAATTGTTGCAGATCAACCATAGTTTCTTGTGTAGGAGAATGATATGAAAGCACTTTAGCATGAGTTGGGTGTTGGAGGTGAAAGTGGTGGTAGAATTGATGATCTATTAAAGATAAGAGTGTTAGGATGCATAGGTCAATTAAAGAGAATAAATACTGGAGGCATGGAACAAATTTAAGTGGCTCTTAAGGTGACAAGGACCTATATTAGAGTGGTAGTTACAGGAAAAAAAAAAAAAAAAGACAAATCTAAGAGATAGCCTGAAGAAAAACCAACTTGATAACAGATAAAATAAAAAGATAAAAGCAGGAAGCAGGAGAAAAGATTCCAACATTTCTAAACTGATAAATGAGCATAATGAAGAGGTTACTGACAGAGAAAGACAAGTAAGAAGTGAGAGCTACTTATGAAGAATCAATCAACTTTAGTTTCTGTCTCTGTTGAAGATAATGGCAGAGGCTTCAACTGCAGCTACTGTATGGACAGGACTGTAGTAGGTCTTGGCTACAGACGTAGTCATCTTTATAAATGGTGGTAAAATCATAATAGTGGATGAGGGCTTCAAGACATTGACTGCATTTGAGTGAAGAACCAAGGCTTAAGCGTTTAATATTGAGGGAATACCCAGAATTAAGGGGTGGAAAGAGAAAGAACTAGTAAAAAAATATAGAAGTAGGAAAAGAGTAGTAATATACATGGAAACTAACAGAGGGAAAGATTGGAATGGTAGTGGTCAAAGTTATCAGAGAGATCAAAACAATAGACAGAAAGAGATCAATAGAGACTTTTGAAAAGAAAAGCCAACACCAAAGAACAGAAGTAGCATATCAAAGAGTTAAGAGGTCATGGGAGGAAGAAAATTGAAACTACATACATAGATCACTCACTCCTCAAGTTATTTGTCAGGGAAAGGGTGAGAGAAATAGGATGGTAGCTAGGACAGGCAGTGGGACAGGGCAAAGTTCAGTTGAGTATATGATAGAATCATGTTTGAAGGCTGATCCGTGTAAATAAATAAACTATTAGTGAAGGACTGGTCAATCATCAATCAACTCAGCAACCAGAAAAAATATTTATTGAGGAATACTGTGAATCAAACAATGTACTGCATGCTGGAGGAACACAAATATGACATTATTACCTCCCCACATAGCTCACAGCTGGATAGGAAGACAGGCAATATATATAAATTAGACACAATGTAGCAAGTGTTACCTGTGAAACAGGAACTTAGACTGGAGGGCTGAGGCAAGGCTTTGCATAGCAGATGACACTAAAAAAGAGTTCATAAGGATGGGTAGAAGTTGGACAGACAAATAAGTGAAAGTGGGCTATTCAGGCAGAGAACACAGTGTGTGCAAAAGAACAGCCACATGGGAAAGCTGACAATTTTGAAGAACAGCAATAGTTTTGTGTCGGAGGCACATAGGACGGAAGCTGGGAGGTCAAAAAAGATAAGACACTGAATTAACAAAGTCAAATGACTAAAGGCTTTAAGTCAAACTATAGAGCCTGATTTTGTTATAAAAACAATGGGGATTCACTGGACAATGCAGAGCAGAGGAATAATATGGCCTTAAAAGAGGCTTTCAATGAATACTGTGTTAGTTTCCTACTGCTGCTATGACAGGTTATCTCAAACTTAATGGTTTATAGCAACACAAATCTATTATCTTCTAACCCTGGAGGTCAGAAATACAAAAATGGGCCTCACTAGGCTAAAACGCAGCTGACCAGCAGGGCTGTGTTCCTTTCTGGAGGCCTCAAGGGAGCATCTATTTTTCTTGCCTTTCCCTGTTTCTAGGGGTCTCCCACAGTCCTCCTATCATGGTCCCCTTCCATCTTCAAAGCCATCAATGTCTTGTTGAGTCTTTCCTACATCTCACCACTCTGAGACTTATGCTTCTACCTCCTTCCTCCACATTTAAGGACCCTTGGAATTATACTGGGCCCACCCCAGATAATCCATGATAATTGCCCTAGCCCCAAATCCTTAATTTAATCACATCTGCAAAGTTCCTTTTGCCCTATAAAGTAACATATCCACAGGTTCCAAGGATTAGAATGTGGACATCTTTTAGAGACGATTTTTTGGCCTATCACAAGTGGCATTGTCTTATTTTTTTATTCTCTTTCATATCTGGTTTACCGAAAGGCAACTGGATTCTCATATCTGTTTCTGCATTCAATCTGCTGCCATATCATATATATCAAGCAGCCTCTGGAAAGCTCCACTGAGAGAATGGGAGTGAAAAAGGTAAATATTACAATAAAAATAATTTTGATCTCGTTAGCCACCTGAAAGTGTCTCAAGAACCCAAGGACCCCAAGCCAGACTTGTAAAACTAGCTATTCTAGGACTTGATAGGCTACGAGAATCTGAATGTTTCATAAATTAGCTGAGTAATTCACAGAATTGTCACAGTAAGGTGAAGATCTTCTTATGATCTCCTCTGAGAATGAGTTCTTTTCACTTTGAATATAAAGTTAAAATTATAAATATTTAACTGTCAATCATCATTGGCTGTTTATACTAATATGTGTGTATATATATATTCTTATGAAATCTATTACAGGAATGTTTCATTTGTACCAATCAGGAAATACCTCCCTCCTAAATCCTGTATGTATTTCTCAATTCCCTTCAAACCAATTTGTGGAGAAAGGCTTTTGAGAAATGTACAGTTTGAAAACTAGGTTAAATGAGTGCACCATTGTATAAGGAAACAACTGAAATCTTGGCTATTCTTAAGGGTTCCTTTGAATGACTCAACGCTGAAAATATAAGTGAAGCTCAGAAGGCAAAGTTCTGGATGAGAGGGAGAATGTGAAAGAAGGCAGGGCATCTGCATGGAATATGCATTTGCCAGTGATAATGGAAAAACAAAGGCCATTATCATTTTTCCCAAATCTAATTTAAAGGATTAGCAAAGGAGAAAACAATTCTGAATCTCTCACAGTCCTAAAGACAGATCCTTCTGCCTTAAGGTATGAAATGATATAAGCATAAGATTCCCAGGAGATGATATATTAGCCAAAATATCACATTTGGAAAGTAAGTAAAGCATTATTTGCAAAAATAGCTACTAAAGGTTCTACTTAAAATGGCACCTCGCTTTCATTCCATAATGCAATCTGTCCCCTTTTCTGACTGTCTATTAGAAATACAAAAAAAAAAAAAAAGATGAAAACCAACAAAAAGTAAGGCTGATAGTCAACATGTAGCCAGAAACCAGGAGAACTTTTCCATGACTTTACCTTACCAATATCACTGATCAGACTTATTAAGAAACACAATTTATGACTCATGAATGCTTTGCCAACTAGAAACAATAAACTGCTGTGAGCCTAGGGCAGCCCACCCCTAAGTATCCCACAATAGCATATTGATTATTTTGCGTTAAAGTTACTTGAGAAACAAAAAGGGCATTCTGACCCTCCTGTCTGTGTGCCCCCTGAAAGCAGGGAATAAGTCTCCCCTGTGAAACGTGCTGTCCCTGCATCCTTGTCACCAGAGCTGGGAATTAGGGTGAGAAGCCTGCGTAAATAGACCTTGCTGATTTACTACCTCAAGCCTAAACCCTGCTTAAATTCCTAATTACATACCCCAAGACTAAGTTCCTTTGTCCTAACATTTTTCTTTACAAATTTGTTGTTTCCTTGTGTAAAAAATATATATACTGCCTGCTTTGTTCACTCTCCAAGCACGATTTTCATGATTCTCCCATGCACACATAATTAAATTGGGTTTTCCTCCTGTCAATTTGGTCTTGTGTCAATTTTATTAGTAGTCCAGCCATAAGAACATGAGAAGGGTAGAAAGAGGACTTTCCCCCTCCCCAACACTGCCCATCTTATCAAGATGCAGGGAAGATACACTATCAGTCACTCACTCAAAAATGCAGGAGCTGTACAAGCTAAGCAAACAAGCAATCACCCCATAGTGAGTGGACATTGTACTTTGAAGCAGCCAGAGTTGTGCACCTTAGCTCTCCCTTCAGTTTATCTTTCTGTAGACAGAGATCAGGTTCCAATCCCAACTTCAGTAAACAACAGCTCAGAAACAGAGAAGGAAGTCATATGTTGTCATATGACTCTGGGGAGTGTAGACCCCACAGTAAGGTGTTTTAGGTAGAAACAAATAAAGATAGAGCCCAGGTAGCCGTACAGGTCTTCTGCTGCTTCGTAGTGCTAAATTGTTTTAAGCAGAAGTGCTAAGAGAATAACCCACACTTCATTCAGTCCAGCAAAGATAGATGACTACTGGATACTAGGGAGTTAGAGTCATCACTACACAGCTGCCTTGTTTCTGTGGGGCATTTATGTGGAATTCAACTAGCATCAAGTTAGCTAATTGTAATCCACCTTGACTACTTATGAACAACCTATGTCGAAAGAGCTCTCTTCATTCCAGAGATCCTGGAGAAAGCATGGTCTTTCAACCCACATGGACATGAGTTTTAATCCCAGCTTCTGTACTCTAAGCCTCAGTTTCTCCATCTAGTAAATGTAAGTAACAATCATTAATGTATGGAAATATCCAGCACAGTGTCTAAGCTGGAGTAAGCTCAATAAATGACAGCTATTATTATGAGAAAGAATAAAGGGAGGAAAATTAGAATGAGCTTAGCAAAACTACTAAAGATCAAGTAAAAGAGTACAACATATTACAAGGGAAAGCATACCTCTAAAAATGATTCACTACAGGAATTGGAGGAAAATGTTTAAATACAATTCCACTTTCTCAAAAAAATTAAAAAGTCACAATCTCTATCAAAAAAATAACAGAAATGCAAGGGGGCAGCAAACTGAAGTTAAAAATAAAGGTGGCCAAAATGGACCTAAAGGATAAAATTAAAATGTGAGTTTTTTAAAGGAATATTGAGGAAAAAATAAAATTTTGTTTTAGCTGTAATAAAAATTGCAGAATTGGTACTGAGGAAAATAGAATAAGTGATGAGAAGTGCAAACTTGAAATGATCTCATGGAATACAGAGGGAGAAGATTGAAAAATAAACAAAAAGGATGAGAGCAAAAGGAAGGAAAAATGGAGACTAAAACTAAAAATTCTTGATTTTTCTGAAAAAGAAATAAGAATTATTAGAACAGATGAAATTTATCAAAGACAAAGTTGAAGAAACTTTCCTGAGCTGAGCCAAACGAACATATAAAGCAAACATACCAACTGAATACCCTTTCTGAGGCAATTACTCAAGAAGGTATTCCAGCCATATGGGGATTAGATCAGAATGAAGATGTCAAGAGAAAAAAGATGAGGAGATAAAAATTGGTGATGAATGGATGAAGACCCTCCTGGAAGATTAAATTACAATAAATTACACATAATACAAAAAACAACCGCCTGAGCACTAGAGAATGAACAAAAGTAGACAGATTCTGATAGGAAGTACATGTTAAAGGAGGGGGAAAAGGAAGCTGTAGGAAGCAAATTCCCAGATTTCGTGATATTTAGACTGAAACTGAGTGCAGTCAACACACACATTGGAATCAGCAGGCAAGGGCACTAGAGGAAAAATGCACAGTCCTTCTTACATAAGCAAACCCATTTAGAAAATCAAAACCATTTTTCTGGCTGGGTTTGACCAGGATGAAGTTATCTCTGATCCAGAAAACATTCCAAACTAAGATATATTAGTATCTAACACTTAATACATAGGCCATGTGATTTTAACTCTTTCAACAGGAACATAATTACAATAATAATTTGGGGGATATTCCTACCAAAAGAAGTGGACTGACACTGCTTTTTTCTTTATTCTAAGACAAGATAAACAGAAACTTCAGAAATCACCTGTAAGATAATATTTACAATTTTCATTATTATTTTTAACCAGAAAAAGCATAATTACTGTTCAGTTTAGTTCATAGTGAAAAATATTACAACTAAATGTCCAGTGACAATCGATGCTCAGGGATTCAGAGATTATGCTTACAAAACAATCACCAAGAAAATGTCAAATAACACCCATGTCTCCAAAGGGGTTTTTTCCAAGATTACATTTATCATAATGTTCCAATATCACAGACATTTTTATGTTATATTTCCTTACTGCTCAAACAAATAAAGGAAACGTTTAGCATATAAGGCATAGTTAGATTTCCTGAGGTGTTCTATCAGAGGTAAGATAAGTCTGTAAAAACCTAATTGCGTCTTTAAAAGCATTATAATCAAATCGCAATATATATGTTTTATAAGAAACATTTAAAGAAGTAAACTACTTTATAATATGACAGATGTAATAAAAAAAAATCCCTAAGGCTTCATATAAAGCCATGTATTTTCCACTTACAATGTCCCATTTCCTTCCATCATCAGATATAAGCATTTATCGCTAAAAGCAGTTTTAAGTCATTTTATGAACAATTTATCCAAAGTATAAAGTGGTATAATTATCTTTTAGGTGCATTTTGCAATAAAGTGAACCCTTTTTATGGTCTCCTAGAGACAAAAAGAAAATATTCACATTAAAACATTTTACCTGATTTATTATAATGGAAGATTATATAAACCAAAAAGCTAATTTAATAAATCAAATCCAATGATGAAATTCTATAGAAATATTACACTATAGAGGAAAACCATCCATGCTACTTCATGTGTTTTGAATAACTACATTTCATTGCTTTGGGGAAAAAAATACATTTTGAGTTGTTGAATATTTGCCCAAAAAATGCAGTTGTTCAGTTGTCTGTTCCCACCTACAGCCTAGGTTTCTCTCTTTGGGAACTGAAATGATGTCACAGCAAAGAGAACAGCTGTGGTAGAGAATGTTAAGAAAAATCTCAACTGCACTGTAGTCCACAACGGGCACAGAACTTCCAACCCACTTGCACACAAAGATTTATAACCAAATCTAAAGAAACTCTCCATCCCTAGAATGCCTCCCCATAGAATTCTCCACTATTGCTACTGGTGCAATAGCAGAGGATTGCTCTAAAGGAACAATTAAAAAGGAGAAAAACATTCTAAAATCTGTTAATGATATACAATATTGTTCAACATATAGTCTAGCACAGTAGAATTAGCTGAGATGCTTTTTAAAAATACAGATTCCTAAACCCTACATGGAACACTGAAGAATCAGATATGGGGAAGTCAAATATTACACGCAGATTGCGTTTTCTGATACAGCCAGGAAGTGGCTTTAAACTCAGGTAGTAGTTTACTAAGAACAGACCAAGAGAGTTTTTGACCTCTGCAAAACTAGTGCCATGAACTAAAGGTTTGTGTCCCCACAAATTTCATATGTTGAAGCCCTAACCCCCAAGGTGTTGATATTGGGAGGTGGGAGATAATATCTTTGGGAGATAATTACAGTCGTCCCTCCTTATCCACGGTTTCACTTTCTGCTGCTTCAGTTACCTTCAGTTAACCGCAGTTCAAATATATTAAATGGAAAATTTCAGAAATAAAAAATTCTAAATTTTAAGTTGTATGCCATTTTAAGTAGCGTGATCAAATTTCGAGCCATCCCACTCTGTCCCACCGAGGACATGAATCATCCCTTAGTCCAGTGTATCCTCCCTGTATATGCTACTTGACTGTTAGTCACTTAGCAACCGTCTTGGTCATCAGACTGACCATCACGGTATCTCAGTGCTTCTGTTCAAGTAACCTTTATTTTACTTGATAATGACCCCAAAGCACAAGAGTATTGATGCTGGCATTTGGATATGCCACAGAGAAGCCATAAACTGCTTCCTTTAAGTGAAAAGGTGAATATTCTCTACTTAATAAGGAAAGGAAAAAAATCCTATGCCGAGGTTTCTAAGATCTACAGCAACTTTTATTACAGTTGTTACTTTTATTATGTGTTCTATTTTATTATTAGTTATTGTCATTAATCTCGTACTATGCCTAATTTATGAGTTAAACTTTATCATAAGTATATATGCATAGGAAAAAACATAGTATATATAAGGTTTGGTTCTCTCTGAGGCTTCAGGCATCCACTGGGGGTCTTGCAACGTATCCCCATTGGATAAGAGAGGGGCTACTATATGTTTGGATGAGGTCATGAGGGTGGAGTCCCCATGATGGTGCCCTTATATTTACGGGCTATAGATCCATCTTCTCTCTCTCTCTCTCTCTCTCTGTCTCTGTCTCTCTCTCTTCCACGTGAGGACACTCAGCAAGAAGGCAGCAGTCTACAAATCAGGAAAAGCCTCTCACCAGACACTGAATCTATAGGCATCTTGATTTTGGACTGACCGGCCTCGAGGACTGTGAGAAATAAATGTTTGTTGTTTAAGCCACTCAGTCTATGGCATTTTGCTGTAACAGCCAGAACTGACTAAGAAAACTAGCAAAGGAGCATGAGAATAGAGAATTCTTGGATACCTAAATAATTTCTAAGTAAGATTAAAATACTGAAACATTGGTTACTAATCATAATTTTAAGTTTATATCCTATTAGTTTTTATTTTTATGTGCTATACAGTGACTATATGTTTATATCAGACTAATGGACATGTTTGTTATTGGTACTTTCGCATGTAAAGGTATTGCATGTGGCTAAAGAAAGTTGCGTTATGTGTATTCATGGTCATAGTCTGCCAACATGCTTGAACGTGACAGGTTTTAGTTACCTATCTCTCAACTTTCTCCATGCAAAAGAAGTGAAATACTTTGATTGAAGTTAAAATATTATGAGTGGTTGAGACAGTGACAGGGAACTGCAACTGCGTATTTCTATTTTTCAAGAGAAAAAAAAAAGAACAGTTTGTCCTAAAGTAGAATGTTAGTTTGTCCCAGAATATGAAAAGACATAGTAAAGGACAAAAGTTGAAGCAAGTGAATTTTATTTGATGGTTTATAACACCTGAGTTTAGAGGAAAAAAATCTATAAAATGTATTAACTTTTAGCAAATTTTGCTCAGTTTTCATGAGTTTTTTCATGGCACCTTCATCTGCAATTTGAAAGATTACTCTTTATCTTTCATAAATCTGTCTAGATAGCAAAGATTCTCTTTTTTATCAGAATAATTTTTTGTTCTTTATGTTGACACATATACTTGATTAATTAAAACAAAACACTAAGAGCAAAAGTTTTCTCTTGTGAAAGAGCTAAGTTTCCTTATACTCAAGTTACTTTCTTTTATGTTTATATATTTTACTTCCACTTTGATTAAATAGAAAACCAAGTATTATTTCTCAGGAACCCTTTAAAAATGACAAAATTTCCTCTGACAACTCTTCAATTCGTGTTCCTGATTTCATATCCTATATTTAGAAAAAGTAAATAAAATAAAACTTTCAGGATCTCTTTTACAATTAAAGCTATCTTTGATATTTCCCAGAAGGCCCCTGGAAAATCACAAAGATTTGTTTTTTATCTAATAAAAAGAGGGATGCTATGGACTGAGATGGCCTTAATGCTCCCCTCAGCTTGACTAAACTGATATGAAGTATTTTTTAATGGAATCTAATTCTTACTGGACTCCTCTCGCCCCAATTTGCAATTGCTTTAACTGAGTCTTTTTACTTTTTATGGCAGTATAGTTATTTGCGTAAGTTCAATAAAAACTTCTCCTCCTTTTTACCACAACACAATTGGACAAATCAATATTTTATTGGGAGTATATCATATCTGAAAACGAGCATCATTTAATCAGGCATGACAAGCCACTATTGAGAACAAGCTTAACTTCATATATGGATCCAATGCCTACAAAGTCCTCCCAGGAAAACTGGCCTCAGGGGCAGACAGGAAGGTCACGTGCTGGCAGGCCAGGAACTTGAGCAAATTTTGGAGACCTCAAGAAGGAATTCATCCAAATTTATAGGTACTACAAGTGAAGTCTGATGGAGAGAGTTTCTTGCATTAAGTTTCCTTATCTTGGGAGAGAAGAACAAATAACAGAGACTTTTAAAAGTCTAATCCAAGATTCCTTATAAAAACTTCAAAATCAAAGTTAGTTCTATGACATTCGTAGTTTCATATTATTGGTTGGCTCTGGATTTGCAAAGCAAACTCAAGGAGGCCTACGTGGATAAGTAAGAGTCTTCCAGCACCCTATGTTAATTAGGCAAAACCTAATGAGACTAGCCTTTTTGTGATTAAAATAATATTTGGAGACTATTTTAACATTACAAGTGGGGGAGGGTGAGACTGTCAGAAAAAATTGCCAAAGAATTGGAAAAATAGCAAAACAGATTACTGGGTGTTCTTCCAGTGGAATATTGGTCATCTGTCTAGTAGATTCTCCAGGGATATCTAATTCCATGGGGATGTGAACTTTTGTCTTTGATCGACTAGAGTATTTAACAAACTCTTTAGGGATGAAATTAACTTGTAGAAAACTGAACAGTAACGCAAATGTTTCCAGCCTGCAGCAATTCATATTATTCTTTTTCACAGAGATGCAAATAAATTTTGTCTGCTAGAGAATATAAATCTCTGTAAATCAAATTCTCTTTTAAATTAGTTTTAATATCTTACAGGTTCTCATTAATTAGACAATTTATCTTTGGCAGGTGTTTATTTTATATTTTTATGAGACAGGATTTCATTTTGAAAATTATACTTTATCACCATGAACATAGAATTTATGCAAATACAGGACAATAAGTGAGAAATATATTTTAATTGAATTGAATCATGTACTAGAAATCATAGTGATAGCCACTGTTTATTAAAAGCGTAATATGTACCAAATGCTTAGCTAATGTCAATACTTTAGTTATCTTTCCAATGACCCTGCATTATTACCATCCCCACTTTTTAGATGAGGAAACATGTTCAAAACTATTAAGTGAATTGTCTGAGATCACAGAACTGGCACCTAAAATCCAGGACTCAAACCCAGGTCTGGCTGACTTCACATCTGTTTCCACTAGCAGTGCTGCCAGCCAATCCCTTAATCTCTCTGGATGTTAGTCTCTCACCTATTATCAAAAGGCAACATTTTAATGACAATGTTTTTAATTTTAGTATATTTCCCAGATACCAGCCTTAAGTCACTCAAGTGATTTCTTTTTCTGCATATGTATTTAATATACCAAAGGGTGAACTTTTAATTTGAGGAGTCAAGAGATAAAAATAATACAACATAGCACTAATTAAAGTAACTAAGGGAAATCAGCTAAAGTAATTAATAAAGCATCCAGTTAAAACACCTATTTAGGCATCTCATTGTGAATAAGGTACATTCCAAACAGGAAATAAATGTGAGGAGAGCCACAATAAAAGAAATTAATGAGCCCTTTTAACATTATAAGTAATAAATTGAAGCTCAAGAAAAATAAAAATGGCAATTAAATGTAAAGAGTGTTAGGAGTTAGAAATTAAGGCAGTAGACAGAGTAACCAAGAATTAAAAGGTGGAAGAATCTGGAACCCAGAGAAGGCTGGCTGCAGGGGCAATGATAGATTGCTTCTAGACAAGGATCCCTAGACTGAATCTCCACAAAGAGATGTGGAAGGCAAAGGAAAACCACCCCCAAAAACTTGGGGGTCCTCCAACCTGCTATCATATAACTGCCCAATTCATCACTTCATTATGTTAATACAGCCAGAAATTATGGCACACTCTTACTGGCCCAAAGTGGGTCCGCTTCTTGGTGAGTTGAAATCAGAGACTTCACCAGGACTAGTTGTCACATAAGGTAAAATGTATTTGCTGCGAATAAGGAGACCACGTGGGATTCTTTCCAAAGCTGTGGCGCTCCGAGGAAGGGAAAGCAGGTGTCTTATTTTGGGTGGAGAATGAATATTTAAAAGAGAAGTTTCATTATTACGTGAAGAAGTGGGTATAAGCGCACACAGGTGCATCTTGAAGATGTGCTCTCACATACATTGCACGTTATGCTACATAGGCTTAGGGTCCTCCTGAAGCAGAAATTTTAGCATTAAAATGAGTCAAAGGACAACTTTAGGTCATCTCCTGGGACATCCGCACAGGAGCTGCCCTTGCGGTGGGGCTCAGTATGCTTCAGGCCAGGTGGCGCGATGGTATCTCTTCCTAACATAGCTCTGAAAAACATCCTTGAGGAAGTGTTAAGCATTTTTAAAACTTCCTTTGAGCTGCTTAGGGCATACACTGGTGACAACACTACTGGTGTCAGCTGCAGCTAAAAATATCACAAGGGAAACATACAAGAAAAGGCATGGTAATCACATGCTTAAAACTTTTAGCTAGACAATCCCCTGCAAACCTAAACTATCTAAGCTGGGTAGGCCAATAAAGCAATATTTTCTTTGTTGTCTTTTCATTGGGAATATAGATATAACCTCAACATAAATTTACTTTTTCTGAAGCTGATCCAATTTCAGATGATGTAAAGAAAAGGCCCCTCCATTTGCTTCACCCCTCAGGCCATGTAATAGAGCTTGGAACTTTAAGTCGGAAATAATTGGGTTTAACTTGGTTTCACTCACCAGCTATGTGACCTTGGACAAATTACTCATGTACTCTAAATCCCAGTTAGGGGAAGTAAGAGCAAACTAATACTTATTTCATTAGGTTGTGATGAGAAGTAAACGTAACAACATATTACCTACGTGGCAGGTGCCTACCACAAAGCACTTGCTCTTCTCTTACAAAGTGTCACTGTTTGGAGAATGGCTAGGGGATCCTTTGCCTCATTTTAAATATTCTATTCTAAAGACAAGTTATTTCCCAATAGAATTAAATTTTGAAATTAATTTTTGTATGGCACACTGAGATAAACAGACAAGACCGATCGCAGCCAGAGGCAACCGGCCTATGGCTCCAGCCTTTCTATAACCCACTTGCTACCCCAAAGATGAGGTAGTCCGTGTTTCAGCTCATTCAAAACTCATTTGAGGCATACAAATGGGTCACAGCTCACCTATTAGAACTCTAAAGAAGTTCTCAAATTGTGGTCCCCAGACCAGCAGCAGGAGCCACCTGGGAACCTGTTAGAAAATGCAGTATCTTCTCCATCCCATTCTGTGATTGGAGCTCAGCAACCTATTTTAACAAACTCTGCAAACGATTCTGACACACTTAAGTTTGAGAACTATTGCTCTGTATGGATCTCTGAAGTACTCAAATAACAAAGAACTCTTTCCATTTTATTGAGTGTACTCGTTAATGTTGCCATTTTAGTGATGCTTGTGACCCTGAGACAGGACTCACTCTCTGATGACCTTGAAGGGGAGTAGAATTTGTCACCTTAAAATATGCCACTTTAGCATAAGGGTTATTTTAGGCTGATTATTTTTAAGAAATAGCAGACAAAAGAGAAGCTCTGAAAAACAGGTAAAATTTACCCTTTTGTAAGAGCAAATTGCATTTATAAGGGAAAGCTCCGTTTGTAAGGGTGTCTTCTTCTCTGTACCAGGAAGAGGAGGGTGACTAAATCTGAAGAAACCCTTATCAGTGGAGAAGGCAGAGACCTAATTCTGCACAACTAACAACCTTACCCCTTTTCCTGAAAACCTGGCTCTCTTCCGCCCACCATGTTTTGTTTTTAGCTGGAGATGGTATTTAAGGTGATAGCTTGGGCCATTTCTGGGAATTAGTTTCCCTGGGTATCTCCCATGTATAGAGGAGGTATATGTGTTATTAAACCTCTGTTTGTTTTTCTGCTGTTAATCTGTCTTTTATTATGGGGAGGTAGGGGATCTCAGCCAAGAACATAGAAGGGTAAAGGGAAAACTACTTTTACTCCCCTACAAACTCCCCACAAATGCATGGTATGCTTCAAGACCAAATGGTAGCATTCTCTCACCCCTAGGCCCGGCAGCAAAGTGTCCCCTCATCGGCTGGAGGATTAATATTTGCCAGGGAGAGGGATAAGAGAAATAAAATAGAGAGTCAGAGTTGAAAATATTTAATTCTTGGAAAACCTTTCCAAAGGTCTTTAGGTCCTTTGCTGCCCCCTAGAACCTATTTCCTTGAGCCCCTATGTAACTTGATCTTTTGTTAAAGCCACTCTTGCCTAGAAGAAGATACTTGGGTTTTAGGAGGGGAGTCCTTGACCTTTCCTACTCCATTTCATTGTGAAAATCAAAGTTAAATAGCCTAATGGAGAAGAGGGGAATTTGTTTCATATTTAATAAAGTCATCAGGATGATCAATTGAAACTGTGCAGTGTATTAGGGAACAAATGTGATAAAGAATTGTGCTCCAGATTAAAGTGCCAACTTTATTATAAAGTAAGCATTTTTAAAAAGGACTCTTACAATTCAAATAGCATCTCTCTTATCCCCTTATGGCCACAAAAAGGAGAGACTTGTCCTTTTGTTGTGAATAATTTCCAAGTGAAGGAGTCACAGTAGGGGTGAGAATAGCACAGCTCCAAAAGATCTTCGACGAGAAGATTGATTCAGCTTTTGACATTTTGGTTTCTTGTGTATTTATTAAAAATTATACTGTTTCAGTGGAATAGGTTTTAACAAATGTCAACCTCAAGCATTTTCACATTTTTAAAAAACCAATTCCACATGTCAGCTAGTTCCTTACTCACACCTCCAGTCCTGGTACAGCCTGAGGGGTGAGCACTTAGGAGTGAGTCAGTGGTCTCCATCGAACTGTTGTCGAGGAGGATTTAATGTCTCCAGCACTCCAGTTAGACAGTTCTCTTCGTTGTTACACTACTTTATATTGTGTGTACTCTTTTCATCTCACAAACAAATGTTACTCATTTCTATTTTTAATTTTGCTATTTTATACTTAGATTTCTACAATATTCATTTCTGAAAAATGTCATCTACATTTCATAATGTTCTCTACCGATAGTCTTTAAATTAGCCACAATCACTAAATAATTTATTCTCCTAAATTTTTTGCAGGGTGTATTACTACTAAAAGGGCTTTATTTAATCAAAATGTGAAATTGGAATTTTATGGGGTTTATATCTCTGTCATTTATATGCAAAATGATGTCAGTATTATTAGATCTCAAAAGATATAATTTATTTATTGACAGTATATTAAACCTACATTTTTCCATTAGTTTATTTTGTTTCTGTGTCTTCTGTTTGCTTGTTTGTATGTTAATTGCCACCTCTACCAAAAAGATGATTTTAAAATGCTGGATGAAAGCCCGCCATCTAGTTCTTGGATTTTGTAGTTTATCAGAATAAACACAAAGAATGGTAGCCTTCTTTGGTGATTTTACTGAAAAGTTCTAATTTGCATAGCAGCAGGCAACAAAATGTAATGGTTTTGAAGTCAGAGGTTCCTGGGTTCTAATTCTAGCTTTACCTCTTACACATGTTGAATGACAATGAGAAAAATGTTTAATTTCCAGTGCATGGCGTGTAGCGAGCCTGAAAGGCACTAAAACACAGTCTTAGGGGGTTTGGCTGAGACATATCACCCCTTGACCTGCAGAGTAACTCAGGTGATCTGGCTGGCAGATGACTGGCCCATTTTTTTCCTCACCACTCAAAAGCTGCATTCTAGGTGAAAACTGAAAAGAAAAAATGTAAAGATATTCTTCCCCGATTAAAAAGGATTATTTTTAAATCAAGAATATAACTAGCTATGTTCCATTGTCAGAAGAATGGTAGTGTAAGAACTGAGATAATATAGTTTCCATAATGGAGAATACTTATTTTCATCAGCATTTTTAGAATCAATTTCTTACAGAGGTGCACAAACGACATTTTTTTGTGAAATAACAGTTGTACATTATTGTTTTTCCATCACCATATAAATGTGCCCCTTTTCCCCTTAGTCCCACTCTCCAACCCCCTTCCCCTCTGGTAGCCACTAAACTGTTCTCTTTGTCTGTGTGTTAGTTTATCTTCCACATATCAGTGAAATCAAGTGGTGTTTGTCTTTGTCTGGCTTATTTCACTTAACATAATACCCTCAAGGTCCATCCATGTTGTTGTGAATGGGATGGTTTTGTCTTTTTTTATGGCTGAGCAGTATTCCATCATATACATATACCACTTCTTTATCCATTTATCAGTCGATGGGCACTTGGGTTGCTTCCATGTCTTGGCTATTGAGAAAAATGCTGCAGAGAACGTAGGGGTGCATAAGTCTCTTTGAATTGTTCATTTCAAGTTCTTTAGACAAATACCCGATAGTAGAATAGCTGGGTTGTATGGTAATTCTATTTTTAATTTTTCAAGAAATATCCATACTGTTTGACTTAGTGGCTGCACCGGTTTGCATGCTTAACAGCAGTGTATGAGGTTTCCCTTTTCTCCACAACCTCTCCAACATTTGTTATTTTTTTCCTGGGTGATTATAGCCATTCTAATGGGTGTAAGTGATATCTCAGTGTATCTTTGATGTGCATTTCCCTGATGATTAGTGATGTTGAAGATCTTTTCATGTGCCCATTGGCCATCTGTCTATCTACTTTGGAAAAATGTCTGTTCATATTCTCTGCCCATTTTTTGATCTAGTTGTTTTTTGTTGTTCAGTTGCATGAATTCTTCATATATTTTGGAGATTAACCCCTTGTCAGATATATGATTTGCAAATATTTTCTCCCAGAGTTGGGTTGTCTTTTTGTTTTGTTCCTGGTTTCCTTTGCCTTGCAGAAGCTCTTTAGTCTGATGAAGTCTCACTTGTTTATTTTTGCTGTCCTTGCCCAGAAGACATGGTATTTGAAAAGATCCTTCTAAGACTGATGTCAAACAGTGTACTGCCTATATTTTCTTCTAGCAGTTTTATGGTTTCACATCTTACCTTCAAGTCTTTGATCCATTTTGAGTTAATTTTTGTGTACGGTGAAAGATAATGTTCTATTTTCATTCTTTTGCATGTGGCTGTCCAGTTTTCCCAGCACCGTTTATTGAAGAGAATTTTCTTTCTCCAATGTATGGTCTTAACTCCTTTGTTAAAGATTAGCAGTCTGTAGATGTGTGGTTTTGTTCCTGGGCTTTCCATTCTGTTCCATTGATCTGTGTACCTGTTTTTGTACCAGTACCAAGCTGTTTTGATTACCATAGCTTTGTAGTATGTTTTGAAGTCAGGGATTCTGATGCCTCCAGCTTTGTTCTTCTTTCTCAGGATTGCTTTAGCTATTTAGGGTCTTTGGTTGCCCCATATGAATTTTAGGATTCTTTGTTTTATTTCTGTGAAGAATGTCATTGGGATTCTGACTGGGATTGCATTGAATCTGTAGACTGCTTTAGGTAGTATGGACATTTTATCTATATTCATTCTTCCAATCCATGTGCATGGAATATCTTTCCACTTCTTTATGTCATCATTGATTTCTTTCAATAATGGCTTATAGTTTTCATTTTATAAGTCTTTCACCTCCTTGGTTAAGTTTATTCCTAGATAGTTTATTCTTTTTGTTGCAATAATAAATGGGATTGTATTTTTGGGTTCTTTTCTGTTAGTTTGTTATTAGAGTATAGAAATGCAACTGATTTTTGTAAGCTGATTTTGTGCCCTGCGACCTCGCTTTAGTTGTTGATTATTTCTAATAGTTTTCTGATTCTTTAGGGTTTTCTGTATATAAAATTGTGATCTACATACAAGTGAGAGTTTCCCTTCTTCATTGCCAGTTTCCATACCCTTTATTTCTTTCTCTTGCCTAATTGCTGTGGCCAAAACCTCCACCACTATGCTGAATATGAATGGCAAGAGTGGGCACCCTTGTCTTGTTCCTGTTCTCAGAGGGATGGCTTTCAGTTTTTCCCTGTTGAGTATGATGTTGGCTGTGGGTTTGTCATATACGGCCTTTGTTATGTTGAGATACTTTCCTTCTATACCCATTTTATTGAGAGTTTTTATCATAAATGGATGTTGGATCTTGTCAAATGCTTTCTCTACATCTGTTAAGATGATCGTGTGGTTTTTATTCCTCATTTTGTTAATGTAGTGTATCACATGAATTGATTTGCGGATGATGAACCATCAGCTCATCCCTAGTACAAATCCTACTTGATCACAGTGTATGATAATTTTAATGTATTGCTGTATTTGGTTCACCATTATTTTGTTGCAGATTTTTGCATCTACATTCATCAGCAATACTGGCCTCTAATTTTCCTTCCTTGTGTTGCCTTGTCTGGCTTTGGGATCAGAGTGATGTTGGCCTCATAGAATGTGTTAGGAAAAGTTTCATCTTCTTCAACTTTTTGGAATAGTTGGAGAAGGGTAGGCATGAAATCTTCTTTGAATTTTTGGTAGAATTCTCCAGAGAAGCCATCTGGTCCTGGACTTTTATTTTGGGGGATGTTTTTGATTAATGTTTCAATCTCTTTACTTGTGATTGGTCTACTCAGATTGTCTATTTCTTCTTGATTCAGTTTTGGGATGTTGTATGAGTCTAAGAATTTATCCATTTCTTCTAGATTGTCCAATTTGTTGGCAGATAGTTTTTCATAGTATTCTCTTATAATCCTTTGAATTTCTGTGGTATCCATTGTAATTTTTCCTCTGCCATTTCCAGTTTTATTTACTTGAGACTTCTTTCTTTTTTTCTTAGTGAGTCTGGCTAAGGGTTTGTCAATTTTATTTATCTTCTCAAAGAATCAGTGTTTCATTTCATTAATCCTTTCTACTGATTTTTTCTTTCAATCTCATTTATTTCTAGTCTAATTTTTATTATTTCCCTCCTTCTGCTGACTTTGGGCTTTGTTTGTTCTTCTTTTTCTACTACTATTAGATTGCTTATTTGAGATTTTTCTTATTTGTTAAGGTGGGCCTGTATTGCAATGAATTTCCCTCTTAGGACTGCTTTGCTGCATCCCATATGAGTTGGTATGGTGTATTTTCATTTTCATTTGGCTCCAGATATTTTTTGATTTCTCCTTTGATTTTTTTCAATGATCCATTAGTTGTTTAGTGGCATGTTGTTTAGTCTCCACATATTTGTCACTTTCCAGCTTTTTTCTAGTGGCTTATTTCTAGTTTCTCAGCATTGTGGTCAGAAAAGATGCTTCAGATGATTTCAATCTTCTTAAATTTATTGTGCTTGCCTTGTTTCCCAAGGTACGGTCTATCTTTAAGAACGTTCCATGTGCACTTGAGAAGAATGTGTAGTCTGATTTTTTTGGATGGAGTGTTCTATATATATCTTTTAAGCTCATCTGGTCTAGTTTTGTTTGGTTTTTTTTAGATTTTTTATTTTCTTTCCTTTTTCTCCCCCAAAGCCCCCCAGTACATAGTTGTATGTCCTTCTAGTTGTGGCATGTGGGACGCTGCCTCAGCGTGGTTTGATGAGCAGTGCCATGTCCGCACCCAGGATTCAAAACAACGAAACACTGGGCCGCCTGCAGTGGAGCGCGCGAACTTAACCACTCGGCCACAGGGCCAGCCCCTCATCTGGTCTAGTTTTTTGTTTAATTCCACTTGTTGACTTTATGTCTGGATGATCTATCCACTTATGTAATTAGGGTGTTAAGGTCCCCTACTATTATTGTGTTGCTACTAATGTCTCCTTTTAGGTGTGTTAATAGTTGCTTTGTGTACTTTAGTGCTCTTGTGTTAGGTGCATATATATTTATAAGTGTTATGTCTTCTTGGTGGAGTGTCCCTTTTACCATTATATACTGCCCCTGTTTGTCTCTCTTTGCCTTTGTTATCCTGAAGTCTATTTTGTCTGGTATAACTATGGCAAAACCTGCTTTCTTTTGAATGCCATTAGCTTGAAGTATGATCTTCCATCCCTTCACTCTGAGCATGTGTTTGCTTTAGAACTGAGACATGTTTCCTGGAGGCAGCATATTGTTGGGTCTTGTTTTTTAATCCATCCAGCCACTCTGTGTCTTTTTATTAGAGAATTCAATCCATTTACATTTAGAGTGATTATTGATATATGAAGACTTAATGCCGCCATTTTATCAGTTGTTCTCCAGTTGTTCTATATTTCCCTTGTTTCTCAGCCTGTGTATTTCGGACTGCCAATTCAGTTTGGTGGTTCTTTATGATGGTTTTCTTAGTTTTCCCTTTATCGATCATTTGTGTCTCTGTTCTGATTTTTTGTTTAGTGGTTACCATGAAGTTTGTGTAGAAGATCTGGTTGGTGAGGTAGTCCATTTTCTGATAGCCTCTTATTTCCTTTGTCTAAGCCATTTCCATCCCTTTCTCTTCCCCATTTAAGTTATTGTTGTCACAATTTATTCCATTTTGTGCTGTGCGTTTGTCATTAAAATGAAGTGACTATAGCTATTTTTGATGTTTTCTTTCCCTTTATCTTTAATGTTATAACTGAGTGTTTGCTAAGCTGTTCTGATAGAGAGGTTCAATTTTCTGATTTTGTCTGCCTATTTACCTCCTTGCGTGAGGCTTTCTAAACCCTTTCTTTTTTTTTTTCAGGGCCCTCTTGATCATTTCTTGTCGGGGGGGGGGGTTGGGTCTTGTGTCAGTGAACTCCATGAGCTTTTGTTTATCTTGGAAATTTTCATTTCTCCATCATATCTGAACGATATTTTCACTGGATAGAGTATTCTTGGCTGAAAGTTTTTGTCTTTCAGAATTTTGAATATGTCATTCCACTCTCTTCTAACCTCTAAGGTTTCTGCTGAGAAATCCACAGAAAGCCTGATAGGGTCCCTTCGTAAGTTATTTTCTTCTGTCTTGCTGCCCTTAATATTTTTTCTTTGTCATTGACTTTTGCCAGACTTACTGGTACACGCTTTGGAGAAGATCTTTTTTACATTGATGTACTTGGGAGTTCTATTAGCTTCTTTTACTGTATTTTCAGCTCCTTCCCCAAGTTTGGGGAATTCTCAGCTGTTATTTCTTTGAACAAGCTCTCTGCTCCATTCTCACTCTCTTCTCCCTTTTTAATACCTATAATCCTTATGTTGCATTTCCTAACTGAGGCAGATACTTCTCCGAGAATTTCTTCATTTCTTTTTAGTCTTAGCTCTCTCTCCTTTTCCATCTGAATCATTTCTATATTTCTATCTCTAAATTGCTAATTCTGCCCTACATAATATTAGCCCTGTTATTCAAGGGCTCCAGATTTTTCTTTATCTTATTCATTGCATTTTCCATCTCTAACTTTTCTGATTGGTTTTTCTTCATAATTTCAATCTCTTTTGTGAAGAATTCTCTCTGTTCATTAATTTTATTCCTGCTTTCATTGAGCTTTCAGAATTTTCTTGTAACTCATTAAGTTTTTTGTGATAGCTATTTTGAATTCTCTGTCATTTAGATTGTAAATTTCTGTGCCTTCAGGAAGGATTTCTGGGTGCTTGTCAGTTTCCTTCTGGTCTGGAGTATTAATATACCTCCTCATACTATTTGATGGGGTGGATTTTTGCCTTCACATATTTGTAGTATCTGGTCGCAAATTCCACCTGCCACCACTGGGTGTGGTGGGGGCAGGAGCTATATATTCTGACCTGGCTGCAATCTCTAGTATCTGTGCCTGTGTTTGGAATTTATGCTCACTGGTCCCATCTGCAATTTCCCACTTGTCACTGCTGCTTTACAAATGCTTGCACATGTGCTCTGGCATGGGTCTCTTGCTCTGGCTGACCACCCAAACTGGTATGCCTGGCCGGTGGAGGGGTGCTTTCTTTCTCATGTGTGATCCTGGGGGCATTCTCACTCTCCCCTGGCTATCCAGCCTCCTGGGGTGCTGGGTTGATGAAAACTCCCCTGCAACAGCTCAGCCTCCTCTGTATGGAGCTTTCCCATGGCTGGGAGGCAATTAAGAGAGTGAAGGCATTCCCGTGGAGAGTCACCCTTCCCCTCTCTCTTCTCAAAGCTGTCCACAGTCCTGCACACTGGGTCACTGCTGGGGAGGGAAAGGAAATCCCCTTTCCTCCTTCCACTGCCTCCCAGAGGGTCCAGCACATCCATCTTCCAGCCACTCAGATGTCTATTGTGTTGTGTGAATGTTCTCTGCTGGGGTATGAATGTCCCTTTCATTGTATTGGGGGAGGAGAGTCAAAGAGAAGAGCTCACTACACCATGATGCTGATGTGACTCCGTACTTTCTAGGTTCCTTTCGATCAATGATATCCAACTTTTTGTTCCTCTCTTCTTTCTTTTTTCTCCTTCCCTCCCTTTCTTATTCCTTTGCTCTTTTCTTAATATTTCTTCTTCTCAATTTTTTCTCTTTCAAAAAAATTGTTGTTAAATTATGATTCCAAATTGTGACCATAGTTCTGGTTAATTTAAATACAAAGTCTTCAAAACAAAGTCTTCAGAGCGGCCTCAGCATCATGGCAGAGTGAGCTTTTCCTCCTAAAGGAAACTAAATTAAAATTGGTTGTTTAAAACAAGTTAAATCAATGTTTCCAAACGCCATAGCCAAGAACTCACACAGGAAGATTAACTCTGCATACTAGCATAGTAAAGGCTCTGAAAAGTCTCGCAAAAGTGTCTAGGTTGTTTTAGCCTAAGATTTCCAAAACTTCTTTTATCATGGAACCCTTTTTTCATTGGACTATCTCTACACACTGTGCTGAAGTAGCTTTCTAAATAAGATAATTTAGAGACTGCTGATCTAAGCTAATCATTGAGTGTACCTGAAAACCTAGGGCCAAGTCTTTAAATATCTGCATTCCCAGAGATCTACCACACTTGGGGCCTCATTATTCATCTTCATATGTTGTAACTCAAACAGACTCTTTGCCATTGACTGATGATGTTAGATATTTTCACACTTTTATTTTCACGGCTCCTATTCTATTAATCAAAATCCTAATCACCCTTAGGACTCAGCTAAAATACCTTACCCAATCCTCTGGGGTTCCATTCTCTAGGGTGCCACAATACAGTGGAGATTTAACTGTACTACAGACTTTACTTGACTCCTGAATTCTCTTTTCAGAATTAGATCATAAATATATGTATTAAATAAAATAATATAACTCTTATATCATATATCCTTGAATCATAATTACATATAATTTGCCCCCAAAACCATGTTTAAGGTTCTCTTCGATCTTTAAATTTAAATTAAATTCTACAGAATGATTTACATAGGTTAGACGCTCAAATATATTTCCCATATGAATTAAATGATGACCCAGAATTGCAACAGATTGTTTGAAGTTAGTTTAGAAATGAGGAAATTGAGTTTGTTTCAAACATTCCCTTCAGCTCCCATCTAAACCCACATTTACTGGACTAAATTTCTTAAGACAAGAAGATAAATCAATGTATTTTACCCTCTGACATTAAAATATCATGGAGAAAGATCCATCTGTAGTTAAATGATTTCTGAGAACTTGGTTGTTTGCATCTTATTACCACATAATGTGAGCATTTCGTAACAGCCAGAGTGAAGATCGCAGTGCAGCTAATAAAGGCATTCAAATAAATGTAAAAAATCAGTGTACATAATTCAAATCCAAAATACATTAAGAGTGGGTTTTATTGGCCTGTATCATCAAGAGAATTTCCTCACATTTAGTTTACTTGCATTGGCCCAGCTTTATGGAAATGAATGTACAGATAATGCTTAACTTTAAAGCAAGACATGGAGGGAATCATATTTCCTCTATTTATTTCCTCTATTATGTTAAGTTCCATTTCATAAGAAAAATATTTCCCAATAAACTGGAGTTAAAAGTTTGGTGAGATGGGATCTAACCAAAGAGTTTCTTAAACTCTACAGCCATCCAACAGACACATAAATTGCAGGAACTGGGGAGCTCTCCTATCTTCTTGAAGAACTTCAGTTCTTAACTCCCTTCCATTGTTGGCCACAGTCCTAGTTCTCAAGAAGTTCTCCAGGCCATGAGGATTCCCTAGTTCCCTTCTGCAGCTCCTAAAATTGTGGCACCTTCTTGCTTTCGTCTAAATATTTATCAGATATACCAGAATTAAGCTATATTTTACCCTCTTTTAGGTGCCAATTTTGCTCTTTATACTTAAGAAATAACATAAGCCTCAAAATTTCTTATGTGGGAGATTTTATGCCTACTTCATTAAGCCTATATTTTGGGTTCATTAACAAATAACTTATTAAGAATGAAGGGAAGTATATATCCATATTGCCATCCTTGTTATCTTTTTCTACAGGCACAAGGAAAATAATTTGAACCACATATTTATTGTTAACAGTAGTTAACATTTATTAGGCACTGTTCTAAGTACTTTATGAATTAGTTCATCTAATCCTCATAAAAATATTATCAGGCAAGTACTATTATGATCCTTATTTTACAGATGAGGAAACTGAGGCACATAAGGTTAGTTAACTTGCTCCAGATTAATTAGTTAGTGAGTAACAGACATGGTATTTGAACCAAAGTAGTCTGGCTCCAGAATCCACGTTTTAAATTACTACAGTATTCTACGTTTTTTGAAAGCAGAAGCAAGAGAGTAAATCATCCAAAATCCCAGCACTGAGAGATGATACAATTAAGATTTTAAGTACTCTTTCAAGCATGTCTTTAGAAATATTTTCACTTTCAAGATGGCTTCTTCACCCACATGGCTGGCACCTTGATCTCTCTGACATGGCATCTAAATCATCTAGAGCCTCAGGATTGTCAGACTTCTTACATGGTGGCTCAGGGCTCCAAGAGGAAGCGCTCCAAAAGAAGGAAGAGGAAGCTGTCACTCTCTTTAGGCCTAATCCTGGAAACTGGTGGGCTTCACTTCTGCTGTACTCTGCTGGTCAAAGCAGTCACAGAACCTGTCCAGATCCAAGGGAAGGGTTCATGGATGTCTACCTCTTGATAGGAGGGGTGTCAAGAAATTCTTGGCCATTTTTATCTGCCACACCACAATTAATATATTTTAAGCATCTTTTCAAGCATGTCCTTAGACAAACAGTATATACATATATGTACACAGTAAATTTTAAATAAGTGGAATTACATGACAAATGTTATTTTTGTGGACTCCTTTCTTTAAATAGATTTTTTTTTTAATTTTACCTGCCTCCTCCTTCCACTCCAGTTCTCCTCCCAAATACATGCCTCCTTTCCCCAGTCAGGTAACCAATGTTAACAAACTCTTTCCAGCCAGGTAATCAACGTTAAAATCCTTTTCTGCAATGATATAACCATACGTTTTACACACACACACACATCTGTATTTAGTCATTTAACATTTGGTGAAGACCCTTTCCTTGACGAAACTTTAGTTAGGCTTCTCTAAGCCCTCTTCTCAACTAAGCTTCAATGTTAGGCTTCAATGTCCATCCTGTCAGACCTGCATCACCCAGTTCTAGCAAGAATCCTGCTAAGTCAGTTTAGACCAAATTCACACCCTTGTATCTGATCCCTGTAATATATGATCAAACTCTTCATCCTCCATCCTCAATATCTGATCACCCTGGCCTGCCTTCAGCAAGAATCCTGTCGAGCTGGTTTAGCCAAAATACCCCCCTTACCCCTTTTGGCAATTTTCCTTTTGGTAATTTTCTATCCACTGACTCCTGCTCCTTGGCTATAAATTCCCACTTGTTCGTGCTGTACTTGGAATTGAGCCCCATTCTATACTGAGGTCTCGTTTACCCTACTGCAATAGTTCCTGAATAAAATCTGTTTTTACTGCTGTAATTACTGTCCAGCTCTGGTTTTTCTTTAACACAATACTTTGGAAATCCCTCCAAGTTGCATGGAAAGGAGTTAACATTCTTTTTATTGGATTCATATCTATGCTATTAATATATCAAAATATATTCAACCATCCCCTCTAAAGATGGAAAGTGATATCCAAGAAAATTATGAAAAGGAAAGCACTAATGGGAAAAAAAGATGATGTATTAAACACATGCATTTACTCTTGCTCTTCCCTAATGGCCTACTAAAATGAATTCACAGGGAATTTATTGTAAGTCACAAATCTACAATGACAGGGAGAATGGACGAAAGCATAATAGCAACAAAATTTTGGAAGCTAGAAAGCAAATGAATGATTTCTAAATAATGTATCAGACCTGAGAAAATGGAAATCCTGCCAGTGTTGAGGAAAGCCAAGAACAAGCTAATTTCCACTGTAAAATCCCCCAAAGGATCAGAATTGGTGACAACATACAACTATAGAAGAAGAGTTGAGGGGGAAACCAGAGTAAAGCAGATTGGTTCAAAGTCTATTTAAGAAACAAGGGAGGTGACATCATCAAGATAGCAACAGAGGTAGTTCCTGACTTCAGTCACTCTCATAAGAAAGACCAACTACCAGGGCTGGCCTGGTGGCGCAGCGGTTAAGTGTGCACATTCCGCTTTGGGGGCCTGGGGTTCGCTGGTTCAGATCCCGGGTGCAGACATGGCACCGCTCATCAAGCCATGCTGTGGCAGGTGTTCCACATATAAAGCAGAGGAAGATGGGCATGAACGTTAGCTGAGGGCTAGTCTTCCTCAGCAAAAAAAGAGGAGGACTGCAGATGTTAGCTCAGGGCTGATCTTCCTCAAAAAAAAAAAAGAAAGAAAGAAAGACCAACTACCAACTATCCATAGACAGACATCATTGTGAAAATCCCAGAACCTGGAGTGAGGCTGATGCACCCCGCTGAGCTATGGAGATCTAGAAGGACCACATTAGAAGGGAAGGGGAGTGGTTCAACTTTGACCACATCGCCCTTCCCCCAGGCCAAGACAGCACCACACTGAGAGAGCCCTTCTGGGCCTGCGATTTCTCCAGTGAGAAAGAGAGCCCAAGGTGGACATCCAGCTGCTCCAGCATTGCAGGAGGCTCTCAGGAAGCCCCCTAGTGTCTGCCTCACAATGATCGCTGGCACAGTCTGCAGGGCTAGAACACGGATCAGATAAAGACAGAGAAGTGGGGCAGAATTTACAGCAAGGGTGTTCGGATCTTAGAGAAACACATTCATCCTTGCAGCTGCACCTGAGCAGAGATCCCAGCCAGCAGCTCTGCTCATCTGCAAGCCAAGCCAGTGGCCTTGTCTGGCCAGGGAGCCTGGTTGGCAATTATGCCTGATTTGGTTCCCCAGACAATGGGCTATACTTGTCATGGAGACCATTCGATGAACCTGCCCAGGTAGGGAAGCAAATTCACAGCCCCATTTAACTGCTAAGCATCGCCTCCAATCCCACCTGACCATGAAGCCTGGCCAGAGAACCTGGGCAGCTGCAGAGCCAATCCTGCACCCCCACTCAGGCAGGGAGCCAAGCCAGCAGCCCTGTCCAACTGTTGAGCATAGCCTCTGGCCCCCACATAACCAGGGAGCCTGAACAGTGACACTGGACAGCCTCAAAGCCCAACCTACAGTGCTGCCCAGTAGTGGAGCCCAGCCTACAGCCCTGCCTGATTCTGAACACAATCTTCATCCTGACCAGGCAGGAGGCACAGCCAGTGACCCCACCCAACCACAGAGAATAACCTGCTGCCTCACCTGACCAACCTGGACAGCAACCCCATGCAACCAACCACAGAGCACAGTATCCAGCCCCACCCAACAGCAGGATTCAGCTGGAGGCCCTGCCTGACCAGAGAGCCCAGATAGTGCACTTATCCAACAGCAGAGCACAGCCAGCAGCCTCCCTGATCACAAAGCCCAGCCTGCCATAACCACCAATTCCACCTCTGAGTATATATCTGAAGGAAATGAAATCACTTTCTTGTAGAGATATCTGCACCCCCATGTTCATTGCATCATTATTTACAATAGCCAAGACATGGAAACAACCTATGTGTTCATCAAGGGAGGAGTGGATAAAGAAAATGTGATAAATATATATATATAATGGACTATTATTCAGCCATAAAAAAGAAAGAAATCCTGCCATTTGCAACAACATTGATGGACCTTGAGGGTATTAGGGTAAGTGAAATAAGTCAGACAGTATTATAAGTCAAATACTGTATGATCTCACTTACATGTGGAATCTAAAAGAACTAAACTCACAGAAACAGAGAATAGATTGGTGGTTCCTAAGGGCAGGGAGGGATGGGGGAAATGGGAAAAGGCAATCAAAGAGTACAAACTTCCAGTTATAAGATGAATATGTTCATGGCCGGCCCTGTGGCCGAGTGGTTAAGTTCGTGCACTCTGCTTCAGCAGCCCAGGGTTCAGATCCTGGGCTCAGACATGGCACTGCTCATTAGGCCATGTTGAGGCAGCATCCCACATGCCACAACTAGGACCTACAATTAAAATATACAACTATGTACTGGGGGGATTTGGGGATAAGAAATCAGGGGGAAAAAAAAAGAAGATTGGGAACAGTTGTTAGCTCAGGTGCCAATCTTTGAAAAACAAAGCAGATGAATATGTTATGGGGATGTAATGTGCAGCATGGTGACTATAGTTAATAATGGATTGTTTATTTGAAAGATGCTAAGTAAGTAGATCTTAAAAGTTCTCATCACAAAAAAAAGGATTACTATGTGACGTGATAGATATGTTAACTAACCTTACTGTGGTAATCATTTCATAATACATTCGTATATCAAATCATCACCTTGTACACCTTAAACTTATAATAGACAAAAAACGTCTTTGTAAAGGGGGCGGGGGTGAGAAACAGATCTCTACTCCAACCAGAACAAGCAGGAAACTTCCCTTCTCCCACCCTGGCAGAAGACCAGAGGTTTAGTCTCTAAAGAAGGTGGAACAAAAGATGTGGCAGTTACTACTAAGTGTTCACCAAAACCAGTTTCCTTTTCCATCCAGGAACACAGCTAGACTACATTTGTCAGCCTCGTTCTCAATGAGGTGTGGCCATGTAACTGAATTCCAGCCGTTAGAATGCCAGTGCGAGTGATGTGTTTCTCTCATCAAAACCTCCCATGTGTTATTCCCCTTTTGGCCAACCAGATGCAATGGATCCAGCATAAATTTCAAGACCATAAGACTGAAATAAACTGGTTTCCTAAAGCGAAATAAGTCATACAAGAGAAAGACAAATACTGTACGATGGAATCTAAAAAAGCTGAACACATAGATACAGAGACTAGAATGGTAGTTACCAGGACTGGGGTGAGGAGGAAATGGGGAGAAGTTAGCCAAACAGTACAAACTTCCAGTTGAACGATGAATAAATTCTGGGTATCTAATGTACAGCATGGTGATTATAGTCAATACTGTACTATATACTTGAAAGTTGCTAAGAAAGTAACCTAATCGTTCTCATGAAAAAAATGAAATGGTAGTTATGTGACGTGATAGAGGTATTAGCTAACACTATGGTGGTAATCATTATGCAACATTGTAAGTGTATGAAATCAACACGTTGTACACCTTACACTTACACAATGTTATGTCAATTATATCTCAACAAAACTGGGAAAAAATAAATCTATAAAAGCTTCTTAAGTTCAAAAGGGTCTTCATTAACTTCCAAGATCTGTCTTACCTGTCCAATAGAGTAGGTAGATCTGGTTTTTAAATTATAAAAGAACCTACCATTAACTGTGCTATGTCCTCCTGACTGTATCACTCTGTCACACAACTCCAGGGGACAATATTCAACTGGATAATAGTGAGTGGCGTCCCCTGGATTTGTGCAATATGGCAGCCTGGATTTCTGCTGAACTGCCTCTTATTTGAATGGCAATAATTTGCTTTAGAATTTTCTGCATTTAAAGTAAATGCAAGAGTTCTGAGCACAGTGCCATTTGGGCAGAGTTAGTGCTCCCACTTCTGCTCCCCTATGTTTCTTTCCCATCACTATTACAGTCCTCACCACTTGGTATTGCAGCTTCTCTGTTTCTAGGCCAATTTCCCCCCACTCGACTCCTCAATGGTAAGGAAGAGAAGATGGCGATGTAGGAGGACATCCCTTTGTTTTTCAACATGAGGACACTCTCTGAATGGAAGAGTAGCAGGAAAGGTCAAGTTTCTCTCAAGCGGTTATTGTCTAAAGCACAAAGCTGTATCCATGTAGCTGTGTTGAATGGATAAATTTTGGCCTAAATAAATAAATGACCTGCTCCCTAAAAAATCATATAGAAAGCTACCTGCTGAACACCACATTAGACTTTGAGTGAGAAAGTGTAAACTTTTACTATGTTAAGCTATTATGATTTGGTAATTTGTTCATTATACCAGCTAATATTCTTTATTCTAACTTACATAGAACTTATTACCCTGAAGTAGGGAGCTTTTATAATAAAACAAAAACTCTGAAATATGTGGAGTTGACGTATGATTCAAGGATACAAACATAGGAGTCTGGAAGGCTAGACAACCCTGTAATGTCAGGCAAAACATTTGATAAAACCCCTCTCTGTGATAAAGACAGGCCACTGCCTATGAGTCTGTAGCTCTAGGGGAAGCGGGTGAAAAGTGTTAGAGAAATCATGTCTACTGGCTACTGTTGCCTGCCTTCAGCAAGATATTACATGAAAGAGATGAGCTAAAGTAAGAATTTATCTGGTTTTCAAGCAATAACAAAAGGGAATGGAGAAAGTCCAAAGTCAAAATGCTTTATAAGGCTGGAAAATCTGTCTCTTCTTTCCCCAAATATTAACAGATAAGATTATAAAACGCCTTAAACAACCAAGTCCAATGAGACTTTTCAAAAATTTAAGCACAGGGACTGGGCCTTGTGGCAGATATCAGAAGAAGAGTGCCACCTTCCCAACCAAGCCACAACTCTAAGTAGGCACTCTTAAATTGAGAGAGATGAGAGTGAAGAAATAAACAGGGGAAGTTTAAGAATTATGTCCAAGAAAAAAACCTATACGAGTGGTAACCAGCATGCAGAATTTATTGCAAATAAGTAGGTTGAAAACTAGCAAAATTTGAGTGGAAAGAAATCATGAGGCTGGTTTAAAGAACCTGGCTTGGTGTGACATCAGCATCATGGAGGAGTGAGCATGCCCAAGACTCTTTCCCCTCCAACATACAACAAAAAGGAGCAACCATATTCCAACAGAAAATATCCTAATAGCACAGAATCCCCAGAGAGTCATGGCAGCCACACGATGGAGGGTGGAGAGGCTGGAGCCCCCCCTTGGAGGAGCTGGAACAGGGTAAGAGAGAACTTCACTTCCTCCCCTAAAGACTGTGGATGCTGCCTCTGGAGGCACCATGAGGGAAGGAGTAGGGGAGGGGTCGCGTGTCCACAGGATCACCCAGGACTCCCTAGCACCCTTGCAGCCTAGAGGGAAGCCTTCTAATGGGGAGAAAGCTTTCACATGGGGTAACCTTATTAAACTAGGACCCCAGGAGACCAGAGAGCTAGAGCTGATCGGGAAACCAGGGACAGTGCACAGCAGAAAACGCCACCCCCAACCCACCCGCACAGTGCTACACCATCTTGGCTGAAGGCAGAGGGCTCAGAATATGTGACTCTTGACCCCCATCTAGTACCAATAGTCTGTAACTGCAACCGAATAATATCAAAATGGGCAAAACCTGTAGTTCCAGCATCAGGGAATTCATCAAAACTCCAGACCAGAGGGAAAACAATAAATACCCAGAATTATGTCCCGAGGACTCAGAAATGAGTAAAAGAAATGACAATGAATTCAGAATAGCTATCGTCAAAAAACTCAATGAGGTAAAACAGAATATAGAGAAACAATTCCATGAGTTCAGGAGCTACTTCACAAAAGAGACTGAAACTATAAAGAAGAATCAATCAGAAATACTAGAGATGAAAGACACAATGGAAGAGATAAAACAAAATACAGATTCCCTGAATGCTCACGTGAACACCATAGAGGAGTGAATCAGCATAATCAAAGATAGACATGTTGAATTGCTCCAGACAGAGGAGGAGAGAGAACTGAGACTAAAAAGAAATGAAGAAAATCTGTGAGAAATATCCAACTCAATGAAGAAATGCGACATAAGAATTATAGGTATGCAAGAAGGTGAAGAGAAGGAGAATGGAGCAGAAAGCATGCTCAAAGAAATAATAGAGAACTTCCCAAATCTACAGAATGAGAGAGAAATGTATGTGGAGGAAGTTTTCAGATTTCCTAGATTTGTCAATGTAAAAAGACTTACTGCAAGGCATATAGTAGAAAAACTGGCAAAAATGAATGACAAAGAAGGAATACTCAGGGCAGCAAGGCAGAAGAAAATAACCTACAAAGGAACCCCTATCAGACTTTCAGCATGTTTCTCTGCAGAAAACTTACAAGCTAGGAGAGAATGGAATCATGTATTCAAAACTTTAAAAGATAAAAATCTTCAGCCAAGCAAAAATATCCTTCAGATATGAAGGAGATATTAAATCTCTCCCAGACAAACAATAGCTAAGGGACTCTGTAGCCACAAGACTCCCCCCGCCCCCCACTCCCCGCCCCGATAAGAAATCCTTAAGAAGGCCCTCATACCTAAAAAAAGGAAAAAAGGGAGAAAAGGGTCACAAAACACAGAGTAAGGAGACAAATAGATAAAATCAGAATAGGATAGCAAATATTCAACCACATCATTAAGATAAAGGAAAGGAAAACACCAAAAACAAAGAATTTTGTCACTTTAATCACAAACTCACAACACAAGTTAGAATAAAATGTGAGAAGAATAACTTAGGAGGGGAGGAGGAAAAGGACTGAATCAATTTAGACTTAGGAAATAAGAGGCTATCAGAAAACGGACTATGTTATGCACAAGATTATGAATACAAACTTCAGGGTAGCCACTAAACTAAAAAGCAGAACAGAGACAAAAAAAATAAATAAGGAAAAAACTAAGAAACACAGCATAAGAAACTACAGTAATCAATGGGTAAACCAAAACACACAGGACAAGAAACAAAGGAAATGCAGGAAAACTGGAAAACAAGTGACAGAACGACAGCACTAAGCCCTCATATGTTAGTAATCACCCTCAATGTAAATGGATTGAACTCTCCAACAAAAAGACAGAGAGTGGCAAGATGGATTAAAGAACAAGATCCAACAATTTGTTGCCTCCAAGAAACACATCTCAGCTCCATTGACAAATACAGGCTCAGAGTGAAGGGGTGGAAGACAATACTCCAAGCTAACGGCAAAGAAAAGAAAGTAGGTGTCACGATACTTATATCAGACAAAGTAGATTTCAAGATAAGGCAGGTAAAGAGAGACAAAGAGGGGCAATATATAATGATCAAAGGGACACTACATCAAGAAGAAATAATGCTTATAAATATCTATGCACCCAACACAGGAGCACCAAAGTTCATAAAGCAACTATTAACAAACCTAAAAGAAGATATCAAAAATAACACAATAATAGTAGGGGACCTCAACATCCCACTCATATCATTGGACAGATCATCCAGACAGGAAATCAACAAGGAAACAGTGGAATTAAAAGAAAAGCTAAAACAGGTGGACTTAATAGACATATACAGAACACTCCATCCAAAAACAGTAGAATACACATTCCTCTCAAGTGCACATGGAACATTCTCAAGAATAGACCATAGGTCGGGAAACAAGGCAAGCCTCTATAAATTTTAAAAAATTGAAATAATAACAAGCATCTTCTCTGATCATAGTGCTATAAAGCTAGAAATTACAAGAAAAAAGCTGAGAAAGGGACAAAGATGTGGAGACTAAGCAATATGCTATTGAACAAGCAATGAATCATTGAAGAAATTAAAGAAGTAATCAAAAAATACCTGGAGACAAATGAAAAGGGTAACATGCCATACCAACACATATGGGATAAAGCAAAAGCTGTATTAAGAGGGAAATTCATCGAAATACAGGCATACCTTAACAAACAAGAAAAATCCCAGATAAGCAATCTCAAATTACATCTAACTGAATTAGAAAAAGAAGAACAAACAAAGCCCAAAGTCAACATAAGGAGAGAAATAATAAAAATCAGAGCAGAAATAAATGTTACTACAACAAAAAAGGCAGTAGAAAGGATCAATGAAACAAAGAGCTGGTTCTTTGAGAAGATAAATAAAATTGACAAAGCCCTAGCCAGACTTACAAAGAAAAAAAGAGAGAAAGTTCAAATAAACAAAATCAGAAAGGAAAGAGGAAAAATAACAACAGACTCCATAGAAATACAACCGATTATAAGAGAATACTGCTAAAAACTATATGCCAACAAAATGGATAACCTAGAGGAATGGATAAATTTTTAGACTCTTACAACTTCCCAAAGCTAAGTCAAGAAGAAACAGACAATCTGAACAGACCAATCAGAAGGCAAGAGATTGAAACAGCAATCAAAACCATCCCAAAGAATAAAACCCCAGGACCAGATGGCTTTCCTGGGGAATTCTATCAAACATTCAAAGAGGATTTAGTACCTATACTTTTCAAGCTATTCCAAAAGATTAGGGAGGATGGAACACTTCCTAACACATTCTACAAGGCCAACATCACTCTGATACCAAAGCCTGACAAGGACAGCATGAAAAAGGAGAACTACAGGCCAATATTGCTGACGAACATAGATGCAAAAATCCTCAACAAATTTTAGCAACTCAAATTCATCAATACATCAGAAGGATCATACATCATGATCAAGTGGGATTCGTACCAGGGACACAGGGATAGTTCAACAACCACAAATCAATCAACTTGATACACCACATCAACAAATTGAAAAATAAAAAACACATGATCATTTCAATAGATGCAGAGAAAGCATTTGACAAGATCCAGCAGCCATTTATGATAAAAATTCTTAACAAAGTGGGGATAGAAGGAAATTACCTCAACATAATAAAGGCCATATATGGCAAACCCACAGCTAACATAATACTCAATGGGCAAAAACTGAGCACCATCCTCCTGAGAACAGGAACAAGACAAGGATGCCCTCTATCACTGCTCTTTTTTTTTTTTTTTTTTGAGGAAGATCAGCGCTGAGCTAACATCTGCCAATCCTCCTCTTTTTCCTGAGGAAGACTGGCCCTGAACTAACATCTGTGCCCATCCTCCTCCACTTTAAATGTGGGTCACCTACCACAGCATGGCTTGCCAAGTGGTGCCATGTCTGCACCCGGGATCTGAACCAGCCACTGAAGTGTAATGCACACACTTAACCACTGCATCACTGGGCTGGCCCCTACCACCACTCTTATTCAACAGAGTACTGGAGGTTTTGGCCAGAGCAATTAGGCAAGAGAAAGGAATAAAAGGAATCCAAATAGGGAGCGAAGAAGTGAAACTCTTGCTATTTGCAGATGACATGATCTTATATATAGAAAACCCCAAAGAATCCATTGGAAAACTATTATAAATAATCAACAACTACAGCAAAGTTTCAGGGTATAAAATCAACTTACATAAATCAGTAGCATTTCTATACTCTAGTAACAAACTAACAGAAAAAGAACTCAAGAACACAATACCAATCCTTCACAAATCGCAACAAAAAGAATAAAATACCTTGGGGCGAATTTAACTAAGGAAGTGAAAGACCCATACAACAAAAACTACGAGATTTTGCTGAAAGAAATTGATGATGACATAAAAAGATGGAAAGAGATTCCATGCACGTGGATTGGAAGAATAAACATAGTTAACATGTTCATACTACCTAAAGCAATCTACAGATTCAATGCAATCCCAATCAGAATCCCAATGATATTCTTTACAGAAATAGAACAAAGAATCCTAAAATTCATATGGGGCAACAAAACACCCCGAATTGCTAAAGCAATCCTGAGAAAAAAGTACAAAGCGGGAGGCATCACAATCCCTGACTTCAAAACATACTACAAAGCTACAGTAATCAAAACAGCATGGTACTGGTACAAAAACAGGTGCACAGATCAATGGAACAGAATTGAAAAGCCAGAAATAAAACCACACATCTACGGACAGCTAAACTTCAAAAAGGAGCTGAAGGCATACAATGGAGAAAAGAAATTCTCTTCAACAAATGGTGCTGGGAAAACGGGAAAGCCACATGCAAAAGAATGAAAATTGACCATTCTTTTTCACCATTCACTAAAATAAACTCAAAATAGATCAAAGACCTAAAGGTAAGACCTGAAACCATAAGACTTCTAGGAGAAAATATAGGCAGTACCCTCTTTGACATAACATTAAAAGGATCTTTTTGGACACCATGTCTTCTTAGACAAGGGAAACAATAGAAAGAATAAACAAATGGGACTTCATCAGACTAAAGAACTTCTTCAAGGCAAGGGAAAACAGGATTGAAACAGAAAAACAACCCACTAATTGGGAAAAAATATTTACAAGTCATATATCTGACAAACGGTTAATCTCCATAACATATAAAGAACTCAACAACAAAAAATCAAACAACCCAATCAAAAAATGGGCAGGGGACATGAACAGACATTTCTCCAAAGAAGATATACAGATGGCCAATAGGCACATGAAAAGATGTTCATCATCACTGGTCATCAGGGAAATGCAAATCAAAACTACACTAAGATATCACCCTATACGTGTTAGAATGGCAAAAATAACCAAAACAAAAAGTAACAAATGTTGGAGAGGTTGTGAAGAAAAAGGTGCCCTCATACACTGCTGGAGGGAATGCAAACTGGTGCAGCCACTATGGAAAACAGTATGGAGATTTCTCAAAAAATTAAAAATAGAAATACCATATGAGCCAGCCATCCCACTACTGGGTATCTACCCAAAGAACTTGAAATCAGCAATTTCAAAAGTCCCGTGCACCCCTATGTTCATTGCAGCATTATTTACAATAGCCAAGACATGGAAGCAACCTAAGTGCCCAGCAACTGATGATTGAATAAAATAGATATGGAAAACTACTCAGCCATAAAAAAGGATAAAATTGTCGCATTCACAGCAACATGGATGGGTGTTGAGGGTATTATGAAGTGAAATAAGCCAGACAGAGAAAGACAATCTCTGTACGACTCCACTCATATATGGAAGTTAAACATGTAGACAAAGAGAACAGATTAGTGGCTACTGGGGATGGGGGTGGAGGTGGTCACAAAGGGCGATGTGGTGCACCCACAACACAACTGACAAACAATAATGTACAGTTGAAATTTCACAACATTGTAAACTATCATAATCTCAATAAAAAGTTTAAAAAAAAAAAGAACTTGGTTTGGAAAAGTCTTAATATAACTCTCAAGAAGGAAGGGATAATGGAAGCTACATATACTCCCAAAGAAGGCATACCCATCAAAGTCTATGTCTGATGTAAGCATAAATAAAGAACCTCCCAGAAGGAAAGCAAGGGGCCATGAGAAACAATGATCGAGGAAGTTCCTCTCCAAGAGCAGAATCAGGTCCAGGCAAGGAATTTCTTCCACTCCCAGGTTAGGAAACCTCCATAATGCTTGCTTAACAGAATTTCAGACTCTATGGATCAGAAATTGCTGTACATCTCCCATCCTTTTCTAAGTAGGAGTTTTCTTCATGTTTATTCTGTCCCTACTCTACTACCACTAAGGAGGTAGGGAAGCAGATAGCTTTTCTTCCTTGTTCATATGTTAATGTTTCACAAGTAGTCACATCCAGCTCTTATAGTAGGACTGTGTATCCCCCAGAAATCTCAAACTTGGAACTGGGTACAGTGACCAGATGGGTTGTTGGCTTTGGGGAGTAATGGGGGTGGGGGTGGAAGGTGGTGGAGGGGATATGTTCTATACATAGAAGGAATATGAGACAGATTCTAAGTGGCCAGCAGGGCAGCCAGTCACAGAAGTCTCTTTATTTTCACAAAAGCCTCTTTTATTCCTCCTGGGAACATGCTAGACTACATTTTCCAAGCTTGCCTGACATTTAGGTGTGACTGTGTATAGCTGAGTTTGGCCAAAAGAATATGAATGTAATGATGTATATCAGTTTTAGCCCTGGCCCATAAAAACCTCCCAAGGTGATTCTCCCTCTATTTTCTTATCTGCTGGCCAGATTCAGAGATCCAGAGGAGGACTCCAAGACCCTCGGAGACAGCAGAGCCACAAGATAAGACAAACAAACCAACAAAAAAAGCCTGAATTCCTGTAAGACCATGAAAGGAGAAGAAGAATAACAGTGAAGATGATGACAAAATTTTCCCGAATGAAAGGATATAAATTCTATCAAAGCAAAAAATGTACTGGATAAAGTTAAACAGGCAAAAAAGGCATTATTCAAGGCTATCAGAATAAGGAACGGAGGCCAGAAATAAGTCTAGCTTGACTCCACTGAAACAGTGGATAGGAGAATGATAGGAATCTCAAGTTCATGTGCCCAGTGTGCAGTAAAGCCAGTCACTGAGACACCAGTGCTTAGAAATGGAGAAAGGTTTATTTGAATTGGCCAAAATGAGAAAGCTGGAGGATAGGTTCTCTCAAATCCTCCTTAATAAGAGAAGAAAGCGGGGGAGTTTTATAGATCCAAGGGGCTTGGGAGGAGGAGTTTAAGATAAACAAAGGAGAAATCTCTGTTCCTTTCACTCCAGATATGCCCTTGGGCAATCTAACTTCTAGGCAGCAACAGCTGGGGGCTGGTCATCTGGTGATCATAACTTCCTTGAAGGCATCCTTTTTCATCTGCAAAACAAGCTCATAAATCCAAGGTGACCCTTGAGTCATCCTTCAGGTTAAACAAGAGAACAACAAATTAACAAGATTAACTTCTTTTCATCTGTGTCTGTGTTGGGAACAAGGTTAAAGGGTAATCATGCTCTTATTGAATATTTACAGTAACCCTCTGGTAACCAGCTTCAAGAGGTTTTAAGGGTTGAGGTAGGGAGATCATAGGTCACTGTGTTTGCTAATTGACCTCACCCAAAGGAAAAGTGTATTTTCTTGTATCTTTATGACAGGAGGTAGTTTTATAACTTAGAGCAAGCTGCTTATCAAAGTTAGGCTCCTATCCTCCCACAGAGAATGGGATAAGATCTTCCTTGGAGATTACATTTCATAGGGATAGTTCCCAAATCCTCAAGAAAGATAATCCTGGGGTATAAAACTGACAAGAGGCTTTTAAAAAGATTTACATCTCAAAGGAGTGTCAAAATAATTTACAATTGCAAATTTTCTAAAGTATGTGTTCTAAGAAAAGGGAGATCAGAGGCTTGGAGTCAGAAAGAAGCCTAACTAAAGTTTGGTCAACCTGAGGGTGACTATAAGCCCTTATTGGTCAGCTCCTATATTGCAAACATCCAACAACTTCTTAAGACACTGGATGAAAATAGACCCACAAGAAGGCACATAGTGGGAGTAATCAAAGATCAAGAAGTGTCTACAGAGAAAAAGCAGGTCACATACAAAACATAAGTAATTTGGATGACTTTGGACTTCTCAAAGCAATACTGAAAGCTAAATGCAGTAGAGCAATGCCTTCAAAATTCTGAAGGAAAATAAAATCCAACCTAAAATTCTATACACAAACTATCAATCAAGCAGGAATGTAAAATTAAGATTTTCATACAAAGTGTCGATCTGTTTCTCATACCCTCTTCCTCAGGAATCTATTGAAGGGTACGTTTGACCTCAACAAAGTAGTTCACCAAGAAAGAAGAAACTTTAGGATGCAGGAAAGAGGAGATTAAATACAGGAGAGAGAAAGAAAACAAGAATCTGCAGGTGATGTTGAAGGAAGATCTCAGGACAACACTATGCATCAAGCATAGGGAAAGCAGTCAGACTGCAGCAATCAGAAAACACTTAGCTTCCTCCAAGGTTCCTCCAACAGAACACCTGATGCATCAGAACATCTCGGGAGGAGATTTAGACAGTTGGTGCCAAATTTGGAAGTGAATTAATAGTAAGTATATTAAAAACTGAGCTAGCAACAAAAATCAGATCATTATTAATCCCTGGTAAAATTAAAAGTTGTATAAGAAAGTAAAATTAATGATAGTATGTTGAATACCTCAACTGTGGCTACAACTATAGAGTTCTAATAATATGATTAGTGAATATTTATCTAACCAGACTGCAGTGTACATCTACACTGAGGAGATGAGGGATGAGTAGAGCCCATGTGTGGTGGGGATAGGGAACAAAAGAGAGCTAAATGCTCATCTACCATAACGGGCTATCAATGTAAAATCCAATGTAAAACAGGAATCTTTAAGTTATTTAATTATTGCCTCTGAAAGGAGGCAGAGGAGCCAACAAGGACAGCTGGTTTTTGAAGAGGGAAAGAAAGCCTTATAAAACTATTTTACCTTTAAACTGTGTGTATGTGTAGTTTGGTAAAACCAAAATGAAAATAAATAAATAAAATAGAATAAAAGGAGAGAGAGAGGATTTTCCTTACCAGATATGAAAGCATGCGATTAAGCCATTGTACTCAAATTAATTTGTCATTGGCATGGTAAAAGACAAAGTTAGTGAAACACAAAAGAGCTAAACCAAATAGATCTCACTGTATATGGGGATTTAATTATGAAAAAGGTAATATTTAACTTCTATAGGGAAAGAATAAGTTGGCACAAATGATCAATCATCTAAAAGAAAATAAAACTATACCCCTGTCTCCCACAACAAATGAAAATAAATTCAAGATGTATTAAAGACTTAAATATACAATTATTTTTTTAAAATGTAGGAAAAATCTAAAAGACTGTATAACTAAGCTTTTTTTTAAAAGTATATTTATGTACTTTATGAAAACAAATTGTTACATGGCAAAAGATACCCTAACAAAATCAGTAAAAAATAACAAGTAATCTATGAAGATATGCTCAAACTTTCAAGTAGTTAGAGAAAAAAATTAAAGTAGCCATATTATCAGTTTATATATATAAATATCAGATTACATATAATGTATTATATATATTTGTATATATATATCAGATTAGCAATTTTCTTATTTAGTAAAGCCTACTATTGGTGGGGCCACCAGAAGTGTTTGCTAACAGAAATATGAGTTATTGAGTGTTTTTAAAAAGCAAACTACCGTTATCAATTAAACTTAAAATTCATACAGCCTCAGACCCAGAAATCTCATGCTTGGAAAACTGTCACATGAAAATAAAAGTGCTAGTGAGTAAGAAAATCAGTAGAAGGATGTTTATTATAGCATTATTTGAAGAGGCAAAAACTGGCAACCTAGAGGGTTTTCTAAGGGCACCAATGATAAAAACAGCTATTTCAAAAGGTTAAACCACAAAAATTGAATCAACGCACTCAATAACATTTAAACACCATCCTTGACTTATGAAGAAAGCCGGTATTTTCCTTCCTTTTCCTTTTTTACACCCTGTCTCTTATTTTCACCCAACCAAACACTTTCAAATCTCTGAGCCCCATGTAAGCAAAATCCCTGCAACCCACAGAGACAGTCACATAGCCAAAGCTTTTCATCAGAAAGAAATTACTCTATTTCTGTTTTCTATAATCACCTCTGTTTCCCATTAGACCATACCTCTTTTTAATAAGATATTGCTCTGAAATCCTAGGAAATTGAGGAGTGATTATATGGCTAAAAACAAGCAATATCTAAGGTAATCCTACTCACAAGTAACAATATCTCTTTTTCTGGAAAGGCATGCAGCAAATTCTCCACAGGTTAACTCCATTTGGTTGATGCAATTACCATTTGTTCTTATTTTCTCTTTCTGTTATACAATTTCCACATTTCATTCAATAAACATGTACTTGTGTCATTGAAAGACACAATAAATATAATGTTTTAAAGTGCCATTATCACGTCTTCACACATATTGATGTGTGTATATGAGAGTGGAAAGGAAGGAATAATCTTTTTTAAAAGATACTTATTTGAATAGTGAAGTAAACAATCTCATCAGCAACATATACAAATGAACCAATAAAATGGTAAAGCTACTCTACGCCTGGGACTATGAATGAAATTTTTCAATGTATTTTAAAGGAAATGATCCTTCCATTTTGGTAGCCTCTAAAACTTGAGAAACCATGCAATGGACTACTCTTCACTTCCTTTTGTCCAGTAGCCGTATATATAAAAGACAGATGCTAATATAGCCACATAAGTAAGATTTTTCTCTAAATAAGGGTTAGAAAGTATAACTCTATTGAAAATATATTAGCCCATAAAATCAAAGTACTGCTATTCATATTTGGGAGCTTACTGAGAAATAAGTCTCTACAAGGTCATATCATAAGTAAAGATAATAGAAAGCATCTTGAAGAGGTCACACACGAAAGAAGCCATAGTTCTCTCATAATGTGGAAAAATCACATTACATGTAGCCTTTCTAGGAAGAGATGTACTGACTGCACCACAAACTCGAGGATACTATGCCAAGGAGAACTAAGTCTCCAGGTAAGTTGTCCTTTTGATTTAAAGTTCTAATATCTTGCACTCCCTCAATTCCATATGGCATTATATTTCAGTAACTCAAGGCTCTAAAGTGAGTTGCTCATTTAATACAGACAAGAACTAGCTCAGTCTCAGGCTTGCAAATATCCTGATTAACACAAAGCAATGTGAATAGAGGTAAAACACCACCAGAACCAGTCAGGGGTCCTGGATTCTAGGCCTGAATCTGCCACTAGCTGACCTTGAGTAAGTCCCACAGCTCATCTTTCTTTCCTGTAACATGGTTAAATGAGATGATCCCTAAGTCTGGTGCCAGAAATTATATGACTGTGTCGCTGGTTATAATCAGCACTGAGGAGCTAACAACTTTTCAGCTGCTGGACATGACTAAGGGCCTCCTCTCCTCTGCCCCTCAGTCCCTCAGTCAATCTGGTCTTCCCTCCTTTTGGCTGCCCTTTCCTTCTTCCATCTGCCAATTGCCTGCCTTCATTCAACATTACCATCCATTATTCTACAGTAATAATAGTAACATTCTTTGGATGCTTCTACATGCCGTACACTTTACATTCATTATCTCATTTAATCCTGACAACTACCTTATGAAATAGGTTAAATTATTTTCTCATTTTATAGATCACGAGCCTGAGACTTAGAAAGACAGTTTCTCCTTCACTCCACCTATGACTGCTATATTCCAGTACACACAATCGAATCATCTTTAAACACCTTGTATGAAATCCTTGGCCGTGGTGACAAGAATAAAAGGATCATATAAGTGATCTTCTCACAATGTCTCAACTCACTGCTGCTGTTCATGATTTTTAAGGAAATCCCTTAAGTAATGCCTGACGTTTAAGTGGAGCTGTTAAAGCATTCGGAGAAGGGAGTAATTTCTCCAGTTGCCTTCTGACGGTAACCCACACAGGTCCCAGTGGTGCTTCAGCAAGAGTGAGAGTTTGAGTGTGATGTGTCCATCTTGATCAAGGACAAGATTCTCACACTCATGAAAATTAATCTTCAACAGATCAGGAACCAGAGACAAACATCTTGGTCATAGACACTTTTCTTCCCTTCTAATTGGTCGACTATAAACTTCTCTTATTTCTCTGTCCATATATTTTAAACTCACAAAGATGTTCGGAAAGTTAGAGGAACTATGAGAAGCATTATATTGCAGTTGTAAAGAGTAAAAGGGCTTTACATCCTTGAGCAGGTTATTGATCTTCTCTAAGCCTCAATTTCCTAATTTGAGGAATGAGGAAGAGATAGATAAAAGTATCTCTCAGTAGATAAAAGTATCTATTTTCAAGAGTTTTGATAAGGATTAAATAAGATAATTTATATCACTCGTACCTGTTAGAATGGCTTTCATTCTAAAAAAAGACAAGAAATAACATCTGTTGTCAAAGATGTGGAGAAAAGGGAACACTTGTGTATTGCTGGTAGGAATGTAAATTGCTACAATCACTATGGAAAACAGTATGGAGATTCCTCAAAAGATTAAACATAGAACTACCATGTGTTCCAGCAATTCTACTTCTGGGTATTTATCTGAAAAAAATGAAAACACTAATTTGAAAAGATACATGAACCCCCATGTTCATTACAGCAGTATTTACAATAGCCAAGACATGGAAACAATCTAAGTGTCCATTGACAGATGAATGAATAAAGAAAATGTGGAATATATATACAATAGAATACTATGCAGTTATAAAAAAAAAAAAAGGAATGAAATCTTTCCATTTGTGATAATGTGGATGGACTGTGAGGGCTGTGGGGGCCTGGAATTGGCTACCCCAAGATATATCTCTTTGGCATGAGGATTATTTGGGGCTGGTTACTTTTAATAAACTGCAGACAGGAAAGCAACTGAAAAGTAGAATTTACTTACCCTTTGTTAAGAGACACTTACATTTGTAAGGGAAATCTCCATCTGTAAAGATGTCTCCCTCTCTGTACCAGGAAGAAGGGGGATGACCTTATCTCTAGAAACTCTTATCAATGCAGAAGGCAAGGACTTAAATCTGCATAATAATCTTATTCCTGTTTACTGTATTTGTCTGGTAATCTCCTGTAACTGACTCCCCACACCCCCAACATCCTCCTTTGTCTTTAGCTGTGGAGGATATTTAAGGTGGGGGCTTCAGCCATTTTGGCGAGTTGCTCAGCTTGCCTGAGCCTCTCCCATGTATACATGTTATAAAGCTTTGTTTAATTTTCTCCTGTTATTCTGTCTCATGTGAATTTAATTTGTTCTTGGCCAGAAGAACTCACAGTGAGTAGAGGAAATGTCTTCCTCCCCTACAGGGCATTATGCTAAGTGAATAGTCAGAGAAAGACAAACACCAAATGATCTCATTTATATGTGGAATCTAAAAAAAAAAAAAAAAGCTCAAAGATACAGAGAACAGATTGATGGTTGTCAGAGGTGGGGAGTGGGGAGTGGGCAAGATGGGTGAAAGGGGTCAAAAGGTACAAACTTCCAGTTATAAAATAAAAAAGCCAGGGGGATATAATGTACAGCTTGATGACTATAGTTAACAATACTGTACTGTGTATTTAAAAATTGCTGAGAGTAGATCTTAAAAGTTCTCATCACAAGAAAAAAGATTTTGTAACTATATATGGTGATAGATGTTAACTAGACTTATTGTGATGACCATTTTGCAATATATACAAATATCAAATCATTATGTTGTACACCTGAAACTAATATAATGCTGTATGTCAATTATACCTCAATAAAAAAGCAAGATAATTTATGTGAAGTGTTTGAAATGGTAAGCCCTCCATAAATATTAGACATAGATGTAGATATAGATAATAAATGATACTATATAAAGATACATACACATATATACACATTAGCAAATACAGAGATGCTAGATAGACAGGCAACCACACACAGAGTAGTGAGTCTGAATGTGCAGAATCTTTCTCTCTTTCCACAGAGCTTAAGAAAGTCAAATAAAACAATATAAGCAGAAAGCATCAATGCCAGAGGCTCTTGAGATGTTCATTTTTACTGCATGGGACTCTGGAGCCACCTTGTGTCCACATAGCATAGCAGCCAACCACTGATTAGCGTTCCACGGAAGCTGTCAAGTCTGAGCTTTCCAAAGGCCCCCTTCAATACAGAGAAGATGAATAGTTTCCTTGATTGAAAGAAGAACCTTACCCCTTCTCAGATGGAAACAGGGCCTAAAGCTCACTCTATTGTTCACAAACCTATCTTTGTGTTTTTTATTGAATTATCCCAATTTTTTTTTAATTTTTATCTTTTTCGGATGTACCTCATATTTCAAATTCTGGATACATTACATCATATTGACCACCCGAACGCTAATTATAGTGCATCCCCTCACATGTGACCCTAATCACCCCTTTTGCCCTCCCCCTCCGCCCTTCCCCAATGGTAACCACCAGTCCAATCTCCAATGCTATGTGTGTTTTTTTTGTTTTTTTGGTTTTTTGTCATTTTTATCTTCTACTTATGAGTGAGATCATATGGTATTTGACTCTCTCCCTCTGACTTATTTCATTCAGCATAATACCCTCAAGGTCCATCCATGTCGTCACAAATGGCCGGATTTTGTCATTTCTTATGGCTGAGTAGTAGTCCATCATGTATAAATACCATATCTTCTTTACCCATTCGTCCCTTGATGGGCACCTAGTTTGCTTCCAAGTCTTGGCTATTGTGTATAATGCCGCAATGAACATAGGGGTGCAAGTATCTTTATGCCTTTGTGTTTTCAAGTTCTTTGGATAAATACCCAGAAGTGGAATAGCTGGATCATATGGTAGATCTATCCTTACTTTTCTGAGCATACCCCAAACTGCTTTCCATAGTGGCTTCACCAGTTTGCACTGCCACCAGCAGTGAACAAGGGTTCCCTTCTCTCCACACCCTCTCCAACATTTGTTGTTTCCTGTCTTGTTAATTACAGCCATTCTGACTGGAGTGAGGTGATACCTCATTGTAGTTTTGATTTGCATTTCCCTGATAGCTAATGATGTTGAGCATCTTTTCATATGCCTGTTGGCCATCTGTATATCTTCTTTGGAGAAATTTCTGTTCAGATCTTTTGCCCATTTTCTAATTGGATTGTTGGTTTTTTTGTTGTTGAGCTGTATGAGTTCTTTGTATATTTTGGATATTAACCCCTTATCTGATATGTGGTTTGCAAATATCTTCTCTCAATTGGTAGGTTGTCTTTTCGTTTCGTTGATGGTTTCCTTTGCTGTGCAGAAACTTTTTAGTTTTATGTAGTCCCATTTGTTCATTTTTTCTTTTGTTTCCCTTGCCCAGTCAGACATGGGACTTGAAAATATGCTGCTCAGACCAATGTCATAGAGCGTACTGCTTATGTTTTCTTCTAGAAGTCTCATGGTTTCGGGTCTTACATTCAAGTCTTTAATCCATTTTGAGTTGATTTTTGTGCATGGTGTAAGGGAATGGTCTACTTTCATTCTTTTGCATGTGGCTGTCCAGTTTTCCCAACTCCATTTATTAAAGAGACTTTCCTTTCTCCATCATATGCTCTTGGCTCCCTTGTCTAATATTAGCTGTCCATAGACATGTGGGTTTACTTCTGGGCTCTCAATTTTGTTCCATTGATCTGTGTGTCTGTTTTTGTGCCAGTACCATGCTGTTTTGGTTACTAAGGCTTTGTAGTATAATTTGAAATCAGGGAGTGTGATACCTCCAGTTTTGTTCTTTTTTCTCAGGAATCCTTTGGCTATTCGGGGTCTTTTGTTGTTCCATATAAATTTTAGGATTCTTTGTTCTATTTCTGTTAAAAACGTTGTTGGAACTTTGATAGGGATTGCGTTGAATCTATAGATTGCTTTAGGAAGTATGGACATTTTAATGATGTTAATTCTTCCAATCCAAGAGCATGGAATATCTTTCCATTTCTTTGTGTCTTCTTCGATTTCTTTCAACAATGTTTTATAGTTTTCGGTGTACAGATCTTTCACCTCTTTCGTTAAGTTTATTCCTAGGTATTTTATTCTTTTTGTTGCAGTTGTAAATGGGATTGTATTCTTAATTTCTCTTTCTGCTACTTCATTGTTAGTGTATAGAAATGCAACCGATTTTTGTACATTGATTTTGTATCCCGCAACTTGACTGTATTCCTTTACTATTTCTAAAAGTTTTTTAGTGGACTCTTTAGGGTTTTCTAGATATAAAATCATGTCATCTGCAAAGAGTGACAGTTTCACTTCTTCTTTTCCAATGTGGATCCCTTTTATTTCTTTTTCTTGCCTGATTGCTCTGGCTAGGACTTCCAATACTATGTTAAATAAGAGTGGGGACAGTGGGCATCCTTGTCTGGTTCCTGTTCTTAGAGGGATAGCTTTCAGTTTTTCTCCATTGAGAATGATATTTGCTGTGGGTTTGTCATATATGGCCTTTATTATGTTGAGGTATTTTCCTTCTATACCCAATTTATTTAGTTTTTATCATAAATGGATGCTGTATCTTGTCAAATGCTTTCTCTGCATCTATTGAGATGATCATGTGATTTTTATTCTTCATTTTGTTAACGTGGTGTATCACGTTGATTGATTTGTGGATGTTGAACCATCCCTCTATCCCTGGAATAAAACCCACTTGATCATGATGTATGATCTTTTTAATGTATTGTTGTATTCGATTTGCTAGTATTTTGTTGAGCATTTTTGCATCGATGTTCATCAGTGATATGGGCCTGTAATTTTCTCTTTTTGTGTTGTCCTTGTCTGGTTTTGGTATCAGGATAATGTTTGCTTCATAGAAGGAGTTAGGACGCCTGCCCTCCTCTTCAATTTTTTGGAAGAGTTTGAGAAGGATAGGTATTAAGTCTTCTTTGAATGTTTCATAGAATTCATGAGGGAAGCCATCTGGTCCTGGACTTTTATTTTTTGGGAGGTTTTTAATTGCTGTTTCGATCTCCTTACTGGTGATCAGTCTATTCAAATTTTCTACATCTTCTTGGTCCAGTTTTGGAAGATTGTATGTTTCTAAGAATTTATCCATTTCTTCTAGATTATCCAATTTGTTGGTGTATAGCTTTTCATAGTATTCTTTTATTATCTTTTGTATTTCTGAGGTGTCCGTTGTAATCTCTCCTCTTTCGTTTCTGATTTTATTTATTTGAGCCTTCTCTCTTTTTCTTGGTGAGTCTAGCTAAGGGTTTGTCAATTTTGTTTATCTTTTCAAAGAACCAGCTCTTGGTTTCATTCATTTTTTCTATTGTCTTTTTAGTCTCTATTTCATTTATTTCTGCTCTGATTTTTACTATTTCCTTCCTTCTGCTGATTTTGGGCTTTGTTTGGTGTTCTTTTTCTAGTACCTTTAGGTGCACTTTTAGATTGTCTATTTGGGATTTGTCTTCTTTGTTTACGTAGGCCTGAATTGCTATAAACTTCCCTCCTAGAACCGCTTTTGCTGTATCCCACAGATTTTGGCATGTCGTGTTTTCATTTTCATTTGTCTCCAGGAATTTTTTCATTTCTTCTTTGATTTCTTCATTGACTCAATCATTGTTCAGTAGCATTTTGTTCAATCTCCACATTTTTGGGCTTTTCTGGTTTTCTTTCTGTGGTTGATTTCCAGTTTCATACCTTTGTGGTCAGAAAAGATGCATGGTATTATTTTGATCTTCTTAAATTTATTGAGACTTGTTTTCTGGCCTAATATGTGATGAATCCTGGAGAATGTTCCATGGGCATTTGAAAAGAATGTGTTTTCTGTGGTTTTTGGATGGAATGCTCTGTATATATCTACTAAGTCCATCTAGTCTAATGTGTCCTTTAAGGCAAGTATTTCCTTATTGATCTTCTGTTTGGATGATCTATCCATTGGTGTAAGTGGAGTGTTAAAGTCCCCTACTATTATTGTGTTACTGTCTATTTCTCCTCTTATGTCTGTTAATAATTGCTTTATATATTTAGGTGCTCCTATGTTGGCTGCATAGATATTTACAAGTGTTATATTTTCTTGTTGGATTGTTCCCTTTATCATTATGTAGTGCCCATCTTTGTCTATTATTATAGTTTTTGATTTAAAGTCTATTTTGTCTGATATAAGAATTGCCACCCCTGCTTTCTTTTCTTTGCCATTTGCGTGGAATATCTTTTTCCATCCTTTCACTTTCAGTTTGTGAGTGTCTGTAGATCTGAAGTGTGTCTCTTGTATGCAGCATATACATGGATCTTGTATTTTTATCCAGTTGGCCACCGTATGGCATTTGATTGGAGCATTTAATCCATTGACATTTAAAGTAGCTATTGATAAATATGTATTTATTGCCATTTTGTCACTTTTTCTTTTTTGGAGGGTGTTTTAGTAGTTCTTCTCAGTTCCTTTCTTTTTCTCTTGCTCTCTTCCCTTGTGGTTTGATGGCTATCTTTAGTAATATGTTTGATTTCTTTTGTCTTACTTATTTTCCTGCTTGTTATAGGTTTCTGGTTTGTGGTTACCATGAGGATCCTATTTAATATACTATGCATATAACAGTCTATATTGAGTAGATAGACTCTTCAGCTTGACCTTTCTAAAAGCACTACTTTTTCACTCCCTTCCTCCCACATTATAGGTTTTTCACATCATATATAGTCTTTTGTTTAGTGTGTGTATATCCATTACCCTCTTATCATTGAAATAGGTAATTTTAGTACATTTGTCTTTTAACCTTCATATTACCTGCACAGGTAGTTGATCTGCTGCCTTTACTATACTTTTACCTTACAAGTGATTTTATTACCTATTTTTTCTTGTTGCTGTTTTGGGGTTTTTTGATAATTTTTTTCTTTTATCTCTATTTGTGGTCATTACTTTCCCACTTAAATAAGTCCCTTCAGCATTTCTTGTAGAACTGGTTTCTTAGTGATAAACTCCTGTAATTTTTGCTTGTCTGGGAAGCTCTATATCTCTCCTTCCATTCTGAATGACAGCCTTGATGGATAGAGTATTCTTGATTGTAGGTTTTTTCCTTTTAGCACTTCAAATATGTTGTGCCATTCTCTTTTCGCCTATAGGGTCTCAGCTGAGAAGTCTGCTGACAGCCTGATGGGCTTCCCTTTATATGTCACCTGTGGCCTTTCTCTTGCTGCTTTTAGCATTCTCTCTTTGTCTTTAATTTTAGACATTTTGATTATAATATGTCTTGGTGTGGGCCTCTTTGGGCTTCTCTTGTTTGGAGCTCTCTGTGCTTCCTGAACTTGGATGTCTGTTTCCTTCCTCAAGTGAGGAAAATTTTCCTCTATTATTTCGACAAATAAATTTTCTGCCCCTTTGTCTCTCTCTTCTCCTTCTGGGACCCCTATAATCCGAATGTTAGCACGCTTGATATTGTCCCAGAGTTCCCTAACACTGTTCTCATTCTGTCTAATTCTTTTTTCTCTTTTCTGTTCTGCTTGGGTGATTTCCTCTAATCTTTCGTCTAGCTCGCTGATCCCTTCTTCTGCTTCCTCTACTCTGCTATTGAGTCCCTCTAGTGAATTTCTCATTTCAAGTATTGTATTCTTCATTTCTGATTGGTTCTTTTTTATATCTTCCAATTCTTTGCTGATGTGCTCACTGTGTTCATCCATTCTTCTCTGCATATGTGTGAGCATCCTCTTTATATTTTGTTTGAATTCCTTGTCAAGGAGGTCATTAGTTTCTGTTTCACTTAGTTCTTTTTCTGTTTTTTTGTAGTGTTCCCTTGCTTGGAAACTATTCCTTTGCCTCCTCATTATGACTCTTTCTCTGTGCTATTTTCTTCGTACTAGGTGAGTCGGCTATGTCTCCTGATCTTGGAGAAGTGGCCTTATGTATGAGATGACTTATGAGGCCCAACAGTGTGCTTCCCTCTCGTCACCAGACCATAAGAACCAGGAGTGACCCCTTTGTGGGCTACTTGTGTTCTTCTGCTGTGGCACGGTTGCTCCCACTGCACGTACCCAGGGAGTCTGATCTTTCCTTCCCTGGCCAGCTGTTTGTAATCTGGTCCGGGGGTACCTCAGCAATGTTGGCTACAAAGTCTATCAGCACACTCTTATTGCAATTGTCCTCTTAATTGGGTTGGTACCCAGTGTAGCTGGTTGCTAGGCTCAGGGGCGTACAGTTGTGATAGGCCTGAGGCCAACAAGGCTGATGTCAGTTCTCTTTGGAGTGCAGCTGAGTGGGGCTAGGCCTTGGCATGGAGGCACTCAGTTGTTTCAGGCTTTGGAAGGTGGGGCTGATCCTTTTTATGGCTATTTGTGAAGACAAGTCTTCTGCCGCTGTTATGTCTCACCCCTCTCTGGACCACATACACTGTCAACACAGTCCTGGTCCGTGCACACTTCTCAACCCCCTGGAGCGTACCCCACCGCCACACTGCAGATGCCCCCACCTCTGCCCCAATGCCCCCCACAGTTCACCTAGTCTTCACACAAGCCCTGCCCCACAGAGGCAGACACTCTTGCCTGCCTGTAGAGCAGAGGCAGACACTCTTGCCTGCCTGTAGAGGATCAAGGCATTCAGTCAATGCAGGCTGAAAAGTAGCCTGAGGGCTTGCTGTTAGGTGGGGCCAGTCCCTAGGGTGAGTTGCCTGCCCTGGCTGAACTGGATTAAATCTGTGCTCTAGTGGGTGTGGCAGACCCCTGGGCTAACAGCCCAAGGGAAGCACCTCAATGGCCCCCACGGGTGTCCGTATCAGCACGCCTGGACCAGCTCAGAACAACGGCCCCCACCAATGTCTCAGTCTCAGGAGAGGATCCTCCTCTCACCAAGATGCCCCCAGAGCCCACCAGGTGAGTCTTGTTTCATCAAAGGACAGTCAGCCTTCTCTCTGGTGATTTTAGGTTGCTGCAATGAGTGAGTTTGTAAGTGGGCCCTTTAAGATCCGGATCTTTTCAGCTTTCGGCCAATAGCTTTTCTGGGGTGTCCTCGCTGCAGTTAATAGCCAGCAAAGCCAGACAGTAAGACCCCCCATCTCAGTTGGACTGAGTCCGAAGATGGTTATAGCAGTATTGCCCCTGCTCCAGACCTCACTCCTCCAGGGAGAGCTGTGTACCTTAGGTTGCCTCCCTCCTGGCCAGCTGAGAAGCTACGCCGCTCCCAAAGGTGGCTTTTTTCCTCTCCGGCCGGAGTTACTGCCTCTTCTGCTTTCGTCAGCACTGTCCCTTGTCGTGGGGGTTCTTTTTATCCAGTTTTCAGTTTTCAATCCAGGGTGATTCTTCCCAAAATTGTTGTAACCTGGTTGTGTTCGTGGGAGGAGGCGAGTTCAACGTCTGCTCACAGCGCCATCTTGACAAGAACTCTGAATTATCCCTATTAACCACTCTCCCTGTGAAGCTTATGGTGGGTCCTTTAGGATTCTGCAGCTGCCAATCAATAGGAAAGAATAGGCATGTCACACAAGTGACCAGAACATGATCAGAAATAGCTATAATGGAGGTGTGTACAAATGAAGTGCACAGAAATGAGGGCTTTGGGAGAAGCTAACCGGAATACAAAAGCAGAACTAAGGACAGGCCCATAGAAAGGGCTGAGTGGGAGAACTCAGTTCACTTAATTTTTTTGAGCCCCAGTACTTACTATGAGTAATCTCTCTGCTAAGACCTAGAGATATGAAGAAGGCTAGCACCTTAAGAAGCTCACCTAGGAGGAATCTTCAGGAAATACTAAGGAATCATACCCCCTACACTGTGTTAGAAATTGTCTAGTTAGCCCACATAATCAGTAGGTCAGTTTGAGTTTATAAAGATAATTCTTGGACACAAACATGTTGCCAGATCAAAGGAAAATTTAAATCCATATATACCACTTCTGGTTTGTCAGAGAAAACAAAACTTTTCCCTTTCTTTCCCCAGTGAAAAATCTTTCATTCTTCTGAGGCCAAGTTCTAAACATCCACTCCTTCATTCTATCTTCCCTAACCAACTAAATTCCAAATCTCTACTCCATCACTTCTATGAATTTTAGGCACCTCAGTCCTTATTCTATTACCCAGTACTTGATTCTAAGTGACTTTGCAACTTTTTTCCCAAGTGAACTCAATTATTCACATATCTTGTCTCCCCATTTCACCTAAATAAATATTATACGCTTTGAAGGCAGGGAACACGTCCTCAATTGATGTGCATCAAGGCTACCCCAGGGAGAGAAACCCAAGGTGTTCTGGCCTACATGCCCATTTATACCACCCTCCAGGAAGTACAGGACATCATGACCTGATTCATATCTAAAGTTATACAACCACACGATAACCAGACTCCACCTGCGCTGATACCATTTTAATGACTTTTTTACATGATCTTTCCTTTGTCTAGTAAAAAATAACTCAGGTACCCATGCCTTATAAATTTAGCCCTACCCTAAACACATTGCACCTCTCCACTGCCCATGAGTCCTGTTCCCATGCTTGCAGCTCTTCATTGTCCAGGGGTCCTGTCCCCAGGCTATTCTCTGAATAGAAGAGCACTACTACTAGACCTTGAGGGCCCAGAAATCTTTCTTCTGACCCCTTGGCTCGCCAATCCTGCATCATCAATTTTTGCAGTTTCAAAGTCCCTACTCTCCATCCCCTTCAACTGGTCTTGACTCCCATCAAGCATGAGCTCATTCATGGTCCTTCACCCCTTCCCACAAGGTTGTATACACCTAAACTCACATCTCTCTTCTTTTTTCTAATCCCTAAGAAGGAGGTGCCCTGCTTCTGCTCAAAGATAATCTTCCCATCATGTTCTGGTTTTCATCTCCGTTCACTTTTCTCCAGCACCTAACTCCATCAATTAGTCTCTCTTTTTCATATATCTTCAATTTCTCTCTTTACACAGTTCTCTTCTTCTCAGCCTGTAAGAAGTATCTAATCTCTCTCACCCTTAAAAGAATGTTCTCCACTTGCTGCCCCAACTTTCTCCTTCCTTTCTTATCCAACCTTATTGGAAGTCTGTAGTCATTGCCTTCACTCTCTCCTTCCCCAATTCTTCCTTGATGCACTCAGTCTGGCTTCCACCCTCAATAATTGTTCTCATATGGTTAGCAAAGTCCTCTCAAATGTTGAATACAACACTCTTTTTCATTTCCTACCTTGTTTGACCTTTTTATAGCACTTTACACTGTTGGCCACTTGCTCTTTCTTAAATTCTCCCCAAGGTACTCTCCATTCAATAAATATTAATCAGCCCCTCACTATATACTACGCCTCTTACGAAGACTGAGGAGTCAAATGAAAAGAAATGGTCCCTGCAGCAGAACAGCTTACCGTCTATCAGAGAAAACTGAGTACAAGGTGAGGGAAGAGCCGAGGAAGAAATACCTGAGTCTCCCAGTTCTCCTTCTGAACCTCTCCATGTTCCTTTTTCCCTACAACAAATGTCTACAATTTTTTATCACACACCCTATTCGTGTATACATTCCAATATACTTATAAATATATGCATTATTGGCTAATAGCTCAAGATAATAAAATGAGATTTGTCATTAGCTATGCTGGATATAAAGCCACATTTCAAATAGTCTTCTAGATGGCTTTCAAAAAATTACTTCATAATGAAACTGATCAAGAGATTAAACTTGGAGTAAAAGATAATGCCAGGTAGCGAGGATGTGAAAAAGAGGGAACATTTAAACACTGTTGGTGGGAATGTAAATCGGTGCAGCCATTTTGGAAAAAAGTATGGAGATTTCTCAAAAAATTAAATATAGAACTATCACATGATCCAGCAATGCCACTTCTAGGTATTTATCCAAAGGAAATGAAATCGCTATCTCAAAGAGACATCCGTACTCCCATGTTCATTGGAGAATTATTCACAATAGCCAAGATATGGAAATGACCTAAGTGTCCACTGATGGATGAATGGATAAAGAAAATATGTGCTTATAAATACATACACACGATAGAATATTATTCAGCCATAAAAATGAAGGAAATCTTGCCATTTGTGACAACATAAGTGAAACTTGAGAGCAATACGCTAAATGAAATAAATCAGACCGAGAAAGACAAATACTTTATGATCTCACTTATATGTGGAATCAAAAAAAACTGAACTCATAGAAACAGAGAACGGAACGGTGGTTGCCAAGAGCCAGGGCAAGTTGGGGGTTTGTGTGAAATAGGTGAAGGTGGTCAAAGGGTACAAATTTCCAGTTAAAGGATGAGTAAGTCCTGGGGATATAATGTACAGCATGGTGATTATAGTTAACTATACTATATTGTATATTTAAAAATTGTTAAGAGAGTAAATCTTAAAAGTTCTCACCACAAAAAAAAAAATTGTTAATGATGAGAGGTGACAGATTTGTTCACTAGCCTTATTGTGGTAATCATTTTGCAATATATACATGTACCAAATCATTACGTTGTACGCCTTAAACTTACATGATGTTATATGTCATTTATATCTCGATAAGGCTGGAAAAATAAAAATAAAACAAAAGTGTCAGCTCTTTCAACTTCTTTTTGTTTGCTTCAGCTTTCATTATGGATATTTATCTTCATCCTGCAATTTCTTTGCAAGAATCTTTTCACTGACGTTTAAGTTTGAACTTATCTTACAGGAGTCAGCACAATGCTATATATACATATGTGTGTATATATATATATATACACACACACAAACATACACATATATACATATATTTATATACACAGTGCACTTAATGAGTATTTATTAATAGATTGAACTAATATACATTAGGGTTTAGGTATTTTCTGTGCTCAGAAAAGATGAAACATGTTTCAAATCCTTAGGAAGACTTTAGAAATCCAAGGCGTTATGAGAAGCTGGAAAAGCTGATAAATGCTTGTGGCTCACTGTGCACAAATGCTCCACTCTCGGGAATATAAATAACCCTGGACAGCAGATGGACAGTTGCCACCTAAAGTAGAAGGAATCTTGAAAGAAGGGGATTATTATGAGTAATTGGTCAAAAATAAGAGAAAACAAATATTGATTTGCTTTCTTAATGTCCCTAGTATTGGTTTTTCAGTAACAGCACTTGGCTATTTCTTTGTAATTAAAAAGAAGAGTTGATTCTATGGTAGCAAGGAATCTCACAGTGGAACCAAGTGGTGTTCTGAATGAGTATTCCTCATGGCCAGGTATACCTAGAGGGCCAGCAGGAAGACCATGCGAGAGAACCTCTACACAAGGATGCTCATGGTCAGGATGCATAAGAGATTGCTTTGGTCCTAACAGTCAGCCTCTAGTATAAGACTGAGCTGAGAGTAACACATTTACCGTGAACCTTCAGACAGGCTTCTGAATGAAGAAAGCATTCAGCCCAATGAAGGAAGAAATTGAAGTTTCCAAGCTTGGTGTGAACATAAAGATCAGAATTGGAGGTGAGAATGTAGTGGAGACTTTTAATTGTTCACCAAAAGTGCTATCCCCTCTTCCATAATAATAGACCTTAAAAACTGGCCACTCCACTAGAGACTACATTTCCTTACCTCCCCTGCTAGATGAGTAAATTACCATCAATAGAAGATTAGAGGAAGTGATTGGGCAACTTCTGCTTCAATTCTTATAAGAAAATAAATTGCTTTGGACTTGTACTCTTTCCATTTCCTGCAAGCTAGATCATGGATGTGCCCATGCCATGCTGTAATCATGATGCCAAGGACAGTGCCCCAAGAGACAGTAGAGCAAAAAGATGAAAAGAGCTGGGGTCTCTGAATGACTTCATGGAGCAGAATGACCCCACCAACTTGGAATACTCACTGTAGGACTATTACATGAGAGTGAAACTATCCTCTTGAAAAAACCCTATTTTGGTTCTCTTTGTTATAGTAGCTTAGCCGATACTCTAACTGATACTGAGGGAAAACTGAATGGATTACAGGATGGTTTCTGTTAACTGTTACTCTCTTGAATTCCCCCAATTTGATGTAGCCTGAGGAAATGTTGGCTCATTATATGTGGTCATAGAAACAGTGTAGCACAGTGTAAAAAGAACTAACATCAAATAGACTGGTTGAAGCCCTAGTTTGACTTCTAAAAGCTATACAAATTTAATCTAGTTACTGAAATTTTCTAAGCTTCAGTTCACCTGTAAATGGAAGTAATAACAATATAGCGGGGATATGGAGGGAATTAAACACAGTCCTGGGAAAGAGTAGACACTTCCAAAAAGATAGTATCCTTCCTGTCATCCTTTCTTCTGGAAGCTCAAAGCTGGGAATTGGTAGGCATGGTTCTTTATGCCAAGGACTTTACGAGGTAGAGTTCATTACTAAAAATTTCAGCTCCAACTCTACCAATCAGCCTTCTTGGACTATCTATCAAATCAGCTCCCCTATTCAACACTCTCCAGCTCCAATACAAGCAGACTCTGAAAAGTGCTGTAATATAATAAGAAACAAGGTAGCGTATGGGTTAAGCAACTATAACAAAGAAAATCAAGATAGAGTGGTTTAAAAAGACAGTTTATTTCACTATCATGTATTGTTTGATGTGGAGATGTGAAGAAAGGAGGAATTGCCTGGTTTAACTAATATTATGAAGGTGGTAAAATCTGTCGTCCTTTTTTTCCTAAGGTATAACCCCTTCACAACCTCCCAGTATAAATCTTCAAAGTCCTTATATTTCACTCTCTATGCCAGAACATACTTTCAAAAACATACCACACTATTCATCCATAGTAAGATGTAAATAACTGGTAAGGCTTAATGTGGTATTATTTTAAACCACAACAGATTTAACGACAATAGAATATATTTTGTCAAGAAATGTTGAGCATCATTAAGCAGTATTTGGGCAGAGATAGATCTGTGAGCCTCGAAATAAACCACCTATTCTTAAAACCCACCTAGGACAGATATTGACTGTTAACCGTGTTGGGGAATGAGCAACGCAGGGCTTGGGTTGGGGGAAAACATATGGACGAATTTTTAAAACCTTCATTCCCAAGGCAGACTTTCTCTCTATCCCCAACCACCTTCATACACAGACACTGGGGACAAACTGACCACATACTTTGAGCATTCTCTGCCAGAAGATCGTGAACTAGTGAAGAGAATTTATCCTATGAGCCTAGTAGAATCAGAAAATTAGGCCAGGAGAGCTTTGCCAGGTCTATGCGAAAACAATCATTTTGACAAAATATTTCTCCATGAACTTTAGGTAATTTTTGTCTTAAAATAAGTCTGACCATTCTTACACCGTAAGAGGTAGTCTTGGAAATAGTGTTGATCATTATTTGAATGACTGTGCCCTTAGGAGTTAGTTTGATTTCCAAAGGAGAAAAACTGAATACGATTCCTGTCATCCACTTACAACACACTGCTTATTGCTCGATGTGGTTATCTTTAATAGTATGATCATTTTTATTTTATCTTTCACACCATTGTACTCCATTTATGTCTTAAATGGCAGTCGCATTAAGTTCTAAGATTATGCTGCTTAATGGTCAGCTAAAAGTACCCATGGATTCTAAATTATCATATTTTTTCCATGACATGTTAATGTGAAATCACTAGTTTAGTATCTGACTCCAAATGACATTGAACTGTTTTGTTAATGTGCTCCCTTCCTATAGTTTAAGTTTATTACAAAATACTCCGAATGATCCAAATTTGATGGTAACTCACAGTTGAATTCCTGTTTTAAGATCCTCTAGTTCTTATGAGTCATAGAAAAACTAGCAATATGCTTTTCAACATTTGTAATTATAACACTGTTTTCCACAAATCATACTGGTTTTGAAAACTATGTGCTATAGAGGCTGACTCAGAACATTTTCAGATGATGTGGCTTTGTATTTCTCAAAAAAAAATCTTTTTCTTTATCTCATACCCAAATCACAGGTCATTTGTATGCAAAAATTTCATCTGTAACATTAACTCCTGACAACTCAATAAAAGTTCTTTAATACTACATTTTTTAATCTAATATTGTGTTGCTTTTATAACATCTGCAAACTAGTAAACAACCTCACATTTTCATCATTTTACTTTGAAACATACTACATTCGTTAGTCACACTAAAATATTGAAAAAAAATCTTTCAGGAGAAGTGCAGAAATGAAATTGTTAGTCTAAATATAAAATTTTAAAAAACGGTGTTTGATTTTAAATGTTTTAATTAGAAGAGGAAAAGCAGTTTTAAGTGGCACTTGCTATTATAATTAGTCAATTTATATTAGTATAATAGTACTAATACCTCTTCATATGGAAAATAAATTATGAAAAAAAGAACGACCTTTCTTCATCCTCATCTTAAAGAAGGAAAGCATATTGCTTTGACCATTTAAGACCCATGATCATTTTAAAAATTCGACAATGCTTAGACACATTTAACAATTGGTCTTAGCGTTTGCAGTCTGTACTACAAACACATACACCCAGGTTTTTTTCTAAAACTTTTTTAAACGATTATTTTCTAGTTTCAACAGAAATAAAACGTGTAAGAGTCTATTTCTACCACAAGGTGTCAGTCCATGGTAATTTAATCTTCAAAGGGCTTTAAGATTACCCTGTGGAAAGTCACTGACCACAAAAAGAAAATACATATTAGAGCATAAACAGTCCTAAATTCCCTAGCTATGAGTAAACGACAATCACACATGGAAATGTGGTTCAGCCTTCATTTTCCTTTGCCTTCTAATCAGGCTAGTCCTGAGGATGCTGTACACCCAATTCCCGGATGCTGCAGTTCAAGTCCGGCACTCTACCCAGAAGCTGGTTCAAACTCAGAGGAGTAAATCTCTCGCTCATATTCTCACTTTCTCCATATTTTAAACACAACCTAAAAGTTTAAATATCCACAATAACTTTGCTTTAGGTTTGGAGTCGATTGGGCTAAGTTATGGGAAGTTGCCTTTAAAACATGCAACGAGAAAGACAAGGAGTAAACGTGAAGTTTAAGGGCTTATTCAGTTGGTGGACATGGTTTGTGCGGTTTAGGATACAAGATTTGGGACAATTTAAAGGGCAAGTCACTCTCAGAGATTCAGATTCTTTAACCGTAAATAGCAGCCACTTCACAGAGTTGCTGTGAAGTTTTAAACAAGCTGGTGAAGCTTTAAAGCAGTCCGTCTCAAAGTGTGATCTGAGAGTGCTTCAGCATCACCTGGCAAAATTGCACATACGTTCCTTACTCGGGAGATTAAAGAAAGGAGAGGGGCGGGAGGACGTGGCGCAGACCTCAGGCAAAGGACAGGGCTATTTGAAAGGAAACTGGGAGGTTGCAACGTGGGGAAATCCTTGCTTCGGCCGCTGGGACCTCCGAGGGCTGTCCGTCCAAGCCAGAAGCCGTGCGGACGCCAGGCACCGGCAGGCGGCGCTGGACCGGCAATTGACAAGAAGGCGGGGTCTGCAGCCCGAGAGCCTTCTCAGCGCTCCGGAGCCTCGGGCACTGCGTGGGACTGGCACCTCTGGGCAGCGGCTGCCACCGCAACTAACTGCCAGATCACACCGGGGACCAGGTGAGTTCCTTGAATCGTTCCGGCTCGCCGCTTGCTCCCTGCCTCGGCTTGTCCCTGCGAGGCCAGGCGCCGGCTCCCAGCCTCCAGGGGGGAAGGGGAGGCAAGTCATAGCGGCCGGCTCCTGGGGCGGCGGCGCTCCGCCGCGAGCGCAGCTCCATTCACCTCTTCTGCCCGGCTCCAGGGCTCGCTGCCTTCCAGCCGAGCTCTCCGCAGAGCACACCACTCCGTTGTGGCCTGGCCAGGGGCTGGGAGCCAGGGACTCACAACGAAGCCTTTTCGCTGGGGGCTCAGGGGATATAATGGGTTATTAAGTTTGTCCTTAAGTTGGGTTCTGACGGCAAGTTTTCCAACTTGGCAAAGACGCCGCGAGTTTGCATCGCATTGATGAATGATTGGTACATAGTACTTAAGATGGTACAACTGGTCTTCGGGATTCCTAGTAACAGGAAGTTTTCCTTTTAAGTCCTTGGAACATTAGCCCTACTCTGTCAGGATCTGGGTTGGGGTTCAAGTTCCCTCCAGTCAATCAAAGCTTTATATATGTCATGGGTAAAATCTACTAGAAGGGGTTCGTAGACATAAAATTTATGTAGACTTAAAAATTCCTTACTCTGTTATTTTTGTAAAAAAAAACAAAAATCCCTCAACGTCCTGGCGTTTAATAAAAGGGTATTCATTTAGCACAGAATGTTAAACACAGGGAGAAAGCAATGCTCAAAATAAACAGCCCAGCGAAGAAAAATATCTCCCATTCACATAGTTAAAAATGGTAAAGCAAGTGTGAACTTGAGAGTATAGAAGGTTTGGAAATGCAGTGCAACCCACAGTGTTTCCTGGTCATTGAGCCTCTTCTAAACTCTTCGACATAAACATGAGCTGGTTAGGTTGTGTCAATATTTAGCAGGAACGTCAGGTCAGCCATCCCGGTACAGCAAAACAGCACAGTCACAACAGAAATATGCTTTGCTTTTTAATGAGGATGAAAGAAAACTTTGGTTCAAATTCTGGAGTTTCTAACATCTGAACACTGTGCTCTTTTCTTTTTTTTCATGAAAAGATTTTATTGTAGAACTTAAATTATATATTTGGTTAATGTCTGGTGGAAACCAACATATTTTATTTGACTCATATTTTATTTTCTTGGCTTCTGGGCACAAAGTTGACTGTGGGCCTCGCAGTGCACAAGCTCCCTCAGAGCCCTGGGCTTTTCCTTGCCTTTGCCCTTCAGCATGGTCTCCCTACCATGCAGACGGACGGCTGGATACCTCTCCAGAGCCACTCTGGCTTTTCACTCAGATTTTGTGCAAAACAGCCCTCATTCGGCAAACACTGCCAACTTGCTAGATGCCCCAGGACCAGGTATAGAAGTGGTCTTCCCATGCCACCATCTGTCTATGAAACTTTGTCTTCTTTAGGATTCATTGCACTACCATGCAGTTAATTGTTGAAATGTCTACCTTCTTTCTTCGACTTTCAGGGTTTTGGGAGTGGAGGCTCCATCTCATTTAGCTTTGTGTTCCCACTGCCAGACATTGTTGTTCACAACACAGTTAATGAGTTAATGTTGACTAAGGGCAGATTTACATGTTAACGTTTTTGCCATCCTGCAACTCACAGAGGTAAAACAGTTTAGCAGCTAAACATAGTGAATTATTTCTTCTGTTTGATTACAGTAGATGAAATTTCTATTCCTAGACACACACATGCAGCCCAAATTACTCTATTTATGTGTGGTTGAATCACTAAATGACTTGCAATGAAGCTTCTTAAGGAAATAGACTGGAAGCCCCTCCAGAGCAGGCACAAACCTCGTTTCTCGTTTTCCTCCTCAGTGTCCATCATAGAACTGAGTTCATAAACACTTGATGATTGGCATATGCTTTACTCAGAATTCTTTTAAATGCCAGTGATGAACACAGACTCAAACTAATGTAAGCAAATAAGGAATATATTGGCTTGTGTAACTGAGAAATTCAGGATCTGGTCTCAGAGATTCTAAATACTTAAAATATACCACCAGGACTCTTCTGAGTCTTTCTGCATTTCTTGGTTGTGTTTCTGTGTGTTGGCTTTCTTCTGTTCTGTTGAAGACGTCTTCCTCTTTACAGCATGTAGAAAAATGAATGGTGGGCTTTTATCATTCCAATTTAAAATGTTAAAGACATCTCCTCACTGTCTTCCACTTCTATATATAAATATCAGAGAAGGATTCTAATTGCTTCAGCTAAGGTTGTGTGCCATCCCTAAACCAATATAATCAAGGGAGTAGAGAACTATGGGTAGCCAAGACCGAGTCATATGCCCACTTCCCTGGCCAAAGGAGGAACATTTCTCCAAATGAAGGAAATGTTTTAGATCATAAAAAAAAAAAAAAAAAAAAAAAACAAGAAAAGAATGTGGGCAGACCAAAACAGCAAATATCCTCAGCATGAATATTTTGAAATTTCGAAATAGATAGTATCTGGAAAATGTCTTCAGAGTACTTCAACAGAGGCAAATGTTGGCCATTATATGAAGATGGCTCCTCTTTATTCTTTGAAGATCAAACTTTTAAAAGTTGGAGAATGTTTTAAATATTTTAAACTACTTCTGGAAACAACTTTCCACTTAAGAAAATAGTACAGGTGGTCTAAAATTCAGAAACACTTGGAACGTTTTTTGTCAATCAAATTGTTGTATATCTAATCTGTTTTTCTCACTGCAATTCAGAAAGTACAAATTGGTGGTGTATTCCTCTGGAAATAAATTTAGAACTAATAAAAACAATTGAATAGTATTGTCACACCATATGTTTCCCTTCCCTAAAAAAATGTTACACCAGCCTGAATAAAGATCTGTGAAGGGTGTTATGGAAAAAATTCCTTTATTGCGTAGGAAGCTTGACAAAATTAATTTCCACAGGGTTGACTAGGAAAGTGGGCATACCCATGATTGAGCACAACTCAACAACCCCACTGGAGATATACTAGCAATTTATGTCTTACCAACAAAGACCAGTCCATTAGTCCGATAGGAAAATGGCATTCTGAAAAATATGACCTTTTGGTCCTTTATGCCACTATCTGGGTTCACCTTACCAATAGTGCTTATTCTGTTCCTTGTCTGAAACTCAGACTACATTTGTCCATAAAGTCGTTTAATTATTATTTCAGATTCCAGTGTAAACCCCAAAAGTCTATTAAACACAGCTTCTTGGGGGCTGGCCAGGTGGTTAAGTTCATGTACTCCACTTTGGCAGCTGAGGTTCATTGCTTCAGATCCCAGACACAGACCTATGCACCACTCATCAAGCCATGCTGTGGCGGCATCCCACATAGAAGAACTAGAATGACCTACAACTAGGATATACAACTATGTACTGGGGCTTAGGGGAGGAAAAAAAAAAGAGTAAGATTGGCAACAGATGCTAGGTCGGGGCCAATCTTCCTCGCCCAAAGGAAAAAAAAAAAGCATACCTTTTAAAAAAAAAAAAACTTCCTGAAGAATAATCTTATAGCTGACTATAACCTCCATTGACAACATTGTTACTCTAAAAAACATGCATTCCTAATTCTATTTACCTTTGGGGGAGTTTGCTTTCTTCTAAATGAGCACCTTGAGTTAAATTCTCCTAAAAGGCATCATCCAACCTTTGAATTCCACAGACACCTAGGTCATTCATTGTACCCATAGTTGGACAAAGAAGAGCATTTACATTGACATGGGGGCACTGGTTTGAGATTCTTACAAATTGTAATGTGAAGTTAAATGTGTGGGTCAGTCACAATCCACATTTTCATTGTACTTTATCTGCCACTCTAATCCTTGTGTGAATAAATTTTTCATATTGTCCCATCAAACATTAATATCATAAATAGCATAGACTTGAAGCACATAATTATTTTTATTTTTCATAGGTGGCTGAAACCATACTATTTTATAGAATTAATGGAGAGCAGACAAGACATCACAAACGAAGAAGAACTTTGGAAAATGAAGCCCATGAAGAATCTAGAAGAAGATGATTATTTGGTAAAATAATAATAATAAATTAACATAATTCAGATGCTGTTCTATATTTCCTAGTGTTGTAAAAGTGATTTGCAGCCTGGTCTGCTGCTATCTTCCCTGATTCCTGTCACTGATATTGTGATGAGTGAAGGGCAGTATGGTACATGACAGAAATAGTAGCTTGACTGCCTATCCTGTACCTTAGCTGAACAACCTTGAATAAGTCACTGAAAATCCTGGGTCTTGGTTTATCCACAAAGTGAGACAGTTGGACCAGCTAGTCTCCAAGGCCTTTCCAATTTTTCTAACATTCTGTGGGTCTAAGTTTTTAAGAGTCATCAGTGCCCATATAACAGGAGTTTGGGAAACATGGTTTTTTGGGGGAAAGTAAGGTTTTTTTATAGGCAACATGGCAGCTTACCAAGATATCATCAAGTAAATTGATGATTCTCTGTTTAACCAAATAAATTCAATTTTGGAATAAGAATCACTTGTCCCACTTCACCCCACCTCAGGATTAAATGTTTCTTTCTACATTATTTAACTGAAAAAGCAGTAGAAAAGTTTGATTCCAAACTCTTTTTACCTTTCTAAATGATCTCAACTGCAGTTTTAACAGAAATTATTTATCTTAGTTATTTACTAGGAAAAATAAGATATTATAAGCACGTACTCTGTAAAATAACAGTATGCATAAAATAGAGTCATTTTCATTTTCAAGTTAACTGTGTTGCTTCTTTACCCTTAACCAGAAAGTTGATCTCAGTTGATTGTTTTAACGTGCAGAGATGACAGAAGCTGTATCATGCCCATTGAGTCCCTTCTAAAGGGAGTAATTGGAAAAAGCATCATTGTAACAGTGATTTATTACTGAAAGTAAAAGTCAAATGATGAGAGGTTTTTTTAAACACTAAAAATTGTAGAGAACTATGTGAATTAAAGTTACCCTGCATAAAACGAGTAAATGAACAAGATAATATCAACATGATTTCAAGCATTAAAATGTGGTTCTACAGATAGAGCTATACAAAATGAGGAATAACATTGGGCGAGAAAGTAAATTTGCTTATAAAGTAACACAATGTGAAACCCTCCGATATAAGTTCTTATTTTGAGGTTTTTTTTTAATTTGCTGGTATATCAGGCCCTTGGGGAAACGACAAAATATTCAATGCAAACTTCTTTTGAATTGTTGACTACTTAGAAATGCAACTGCACAAAGAAGTATACCTTTCTCAGGAAATTGTTCATCCCTATGGGATGGAACTACTTATATAGCCTTTGTTCCTTCTAATAGACTGTTTGTCTATCAGTACTTACACAAATGAGATATTTTAGAAACATAAGACTACATGATAGAAATTATATATTTTTGCCTAATAAAGTTTTTCAATTTTAGTTTCCCAGTTGCATTATTCCATCCTATCATGCATTCAAGATAGAAATTGAATGGCCTAAGCTTTAGTTGAGATAGCTGAAGCATACATTTCTTTCGTCTTAAAGAAAATGAATAGCAGAAATTAATGGAGAACCCAAACAGAGCTAAGTGCACCTTTGATCAGTGCTACATAGAGAGAGCCATCTTCAGCTAAGCAGTATCCAAAAGCAAGGTTCTAAATGTTCTTTTTTACTGATAAGCACAATAAACAATAAATAATTAGTTTAAGAGACATCTCATGGTTTTGTTCAATTTTAAGATGTTTATTTTCTTTCCTTTGTAGAATAAGGACTCGGGAGAGAACAGTGTACTGAAAAGATCTGTGCTTTTGCACTTGAACCAAACAACCCGTTTTGATGAATTTGATTGCCCCCTGGAGCTTCAGCACAAGCAGGAACTTTTTCCAGAGTGGCGCTTGCCAATGAAAATTGCTGCTATCCTATCGTCTCTGACTTTTCTTTACACTCTTCTGAGGGAAATAATTCACCCTTTTGTAACTTCCCATCAACAGTATTTTTATAAAATTCCAATCCTTGTCATCAACAAAGTCTTACCGATGGTTTCCATCACCCTCTTAACACTGGTTTATTTGCCAGGTGTGATAGCGGCAGTGGTACAGCTTCATAATGGAACCAAGTATAAGAAATTTCCACATTGGTTGGATAGGTGGATGTTAACAAGAAAGCAACTTGGGCTTCTCAGTTTCTTTTTTGCTGTACTGCATGCAATTTACAGTTTATCCTATCCAATGAGGCGATCTTATAGATACAAGTTGCTAAACTGGGCATATCAACAGGTAGGATGATGATATTGACATTTTCACTAAGCTAAAAAGTCTGAGTTCACCTAACAAATTAACTCTTTCTTACTTTAATATCAATACCCCAAACCTCTATTAATACCCTGTGCTGAGAAAGTAACCTACATTTTTAATTTTTTATTATAATTCTTCCTTGGGGCTTGGTTGTATGGTTTTACATTAAGGAATTTTTTATTATTATTATTGCAGTAACATTGGATTATAACCTTATATAGCTTTCAGATGTACATCGTAATATATTTCGAATTCTGTGTAGATTACATCATGTTCACCACCCAAAAACTAATTAGAGTCCATCCCCTCACATGTGAGCCTAATCCCCCCTTTTGCCCTCCCCCCTCCCTGCTTCCCCTATGGTAACCACCAATCCAATCTGTTGCTATGTGTTTGTTTGTCGTTTTTATCTAGGATTTTTTTTTAAGCTGAAGATAGTAAACTACAACTTTAACAGTTTTTCGTTTATGGACAGGGCCACATTTCAATCTTCTAACACCCTCACAAGATTACTTCTTAATGTCGCTTTTTCTTATTTTCTGCTTATTTACCACACTTGCATGCACACTGCAGTTCTAACCATCAAATAACTGTTATATAAATTAATAAAACATTCTATAAATGTTGCATTCAAGGAAAGAGATTGATAGCTCCTATGTCATTTTTCTTAGAGGAATGCAAAATAAAGTCATAAATTTGTGGAGGCCCCTAGTTATCAGGCCCTCCCCAGTAGGCAGAGGGAGTTGTAGAATGAGGTTCATATGCCAGAAACAAGTGTTGTTTGCATTCTTTCTTTCCTCTTTTCACCCTCTGTAGGTCCAACAAAATAAAGAAGATGCCTGGATTGAGCATGATGTTTGGAGAATGGAAATTTATGTGTCTCTGGGGATTGTGGCACTTGCAATACTGGCTCTTTTGGCTGTGACATCTCTTCCATCTGTGAGCAACTCGTTGACATGGAGAGAATTTCACTATATTCAGGTAAATTATATATAAAATAACTGGTCCCTCAGAGAGGTAAATCTTTTTGTGCTTATAATATCATCAAATATATTGACTGTATCCTGTTAAAAATAACAAATGGTTTTCCAGTAGCAAAGATCACACACTTGTTCCAATTAATAGTGTGCTCTCCTGTCATTTTTCTCTGTTGCTGCTAAATAAAAGTGTTTTCTAGACATAAGTAAAAAGCATCACTCAAGAAAATAGTATTTCTAACTTTTGAAACTTGTTAGACAATTTGCTGTCCATCTGATAAACTATATATGTGATATTTTAGGAATTCAATATCCATGATTTGTTAGTTTCCCCAAAATAAAAATATTCTTTTACCTATCCCCTGATTTTATTCATGCCTTTTAAGTTACACAGCTTTGTACTATCCATAAAAAAAGCATCTCTCCTTGAAATGTGGAGTTTTAGCTGCCAAAGATATTCTAATATCCAATTTTAAAGGCTTCTTTTTCCGGGGCTGGCCCCGTTGCCGAGTGGTTAAGTTCACGCACTCCGCTGCAGGCGGCCCAGTGTTTCGTTGGTTCGAATCCTGGGCGCGGACATGGCGCTGCTCATCAAACCACGCTGAGGCAGCGTCCCACATGCCACAACTAGAAGGACCCACAACGAAGAATATACAACTATGTACTGAGGGGCTTTGGGGAGAAAAAGGAAAAAATAAAATCTTTAAAGGCTTCTTTTTCCAAGTTACATTTTATGTAGCTTATTCATTTGAAGTTTCTCAATATTCTTGGAATTCAACACTATCTCACATTTACTGAGATTAATCACCTAGCGGTAGATTACACCCTAAAATGAGCAATGTGCCAGAATTCACAAGGGGATCCATGTCTGACAAGATTCAAAGGACTAAATTTAATTCCATCATAAGCACTGCCAAGATTTTCCTAATTATATAGCTTTAGCTGTTACAGAACATCTTTAGAAATTCCTACAAAGTCAGACATCCCCAGTATCCTTTCTACATGTGCATACATATACTCCAACAGACACATTATCCGGGCATCTGATTAGGCTGGACAAGATGTCTCCATCGGAAGTATTACAATGCAGCTTAGAGATGGTGCCCTATTTTTTAAGCACAGTATTTGCTGATTTTGTAGTTTCACCCTGAGAGCCATTGGAGTTCTCTGCTCTTCATTAGATAACTTTTTTTTAATTGAAGTCACTTTGGTTTATAAAATTATATAAATTTCAGGTGTACATCATTATATTTTGACTTCTGTATAGACTGCATCTTGTTCACCACCAAAAGTCTAGTTGCCATCTGTCACCATACACATGCGCCGCTTTATCCCTAAATAACTTTCTTCTTAGATTGCTATGCCTGTCACCCTTATGCTGAGCACCACTTTTCAGATTTAATTAGGAATTCAAGCACTGCATTTTGACAGCTGAGCCCATTCCACTATGTGCACAACACCTAGTCCATAATAAGTATACAATACAGATTGGTGAAATTCATCTTCAACCCATCACAAGTATTTTTCAATTAATAACTTAGAAACTTTTCATTTATAATCCAAGAACTGGTTACTCTACGATTTATCTTGGAGATTTATGTCTGAAAATATAAACTTAGCTATTTAATTGTATTCATTGGGATTTAAGAGTACTTACTGCTGAATAATTGTGAGTTGGATTCATTCTGGCAGGCTAATGACCATTTCCAGTAAAGTAAATACAAGTCAAAAGTTATCTAGAAAGCTATTGAAAGAATGCCATGAAATTACATTTGTGAACAACTATTTTTGAGCAACGTTATCTGGATGTTACCAAGTATCCCAGTGTAAGCTGAAATTTTTCTTAACATTTCCATATCTCTGTCTTTTGTTCCAACGTTGAAATAAGTGTTGGTATTTTTACACTTTATCAGAATGTTTGATTATTTTTAACGTAGGCCAAGCTCATTCACTCTGGTACCCGTGTGCCAAAATCAGAGTCAGTCACTTTGTTGCCTTCACAACTAATAAAGATCACTCAAGTCAAATTGATTTTTGCACTAATCTTCAGTTAATTCAGCAATGTATATTGAGCACCTAAAATATGTAAAACATTGTGTTGATTCTGCAGGTATCCTGTGATGAGTCAGACAGAGTCCCTGATTTAAGGTGTCTCTTGATAGGCAGAATTAAGGCAAATGCACAAGAGACAAAGCACCATAAAATAAATGTAAGAAAGATGAACAAAGTGTGGAGAAAGGGAAGACAGTGTTATTGATTAGCTGAGCCTGAAAGGAGAATGATTGTGAATTGTCTCAACTTAGATAGCTGAGAGAGAGAGACATTATGTAAGGGGGTGAGGTGGGGACATGTAAAAAGAATGGAAAGATGTGAGTGGACATTGTTGAGAAACATAATAGGAAAACAATCACAGATGAAGAAAATAATTTCCAAGCAACAGAACAGATCCAGATGAGGTAGGATGGACTAAACTCTTATTGAACCAATCTTCACCAAAATAATTTTTTTTCTTTTGCAGAGCAAGCTAGGAATTGTTTCCCTTCTACTGGCCACAATACATGCGTTGATTTTTGCCTGGAATAAATGGGTAGATATAAAGCAATTCGTATGGTATACACCTCCTACTTTTATGATAGCTGTTTTCCTTCCACTTGTTGTGCTGATGTGCAAAGCCATACTGTTCCTGCCATGCTTGAGGAAGAAGATACTGAAGATCAGACATGGTTGGGAAGATGTTACCAAAATTAATAAAACTGAAATATCTTCCCAGTTGTAGAATTGCTCTTTCCACACATTTTTGTTCAATATTGATATATTTTATCAGAAACATTTCAAATTTGTATTTGTTTAATAAAATGACTGTTTGAGGATCTTAATGAATCTCTTTTTTTGTGGGTGATGAGTTTGAAATATGTGTATTTCTTTGCAGATTTGATTCAGAACAAGAAATAAAATAATCTTTAGCCCATTCTCTATGTTCAGTAAAGCTAAACATAACAAAACAATCATATCTGATTTGTCAGAATAAATGGCATTAGAAATAATAAAAGGCCTTGAAGTACCAGTCCTTGCTACTCGTTAAAAGATTTCAGGAACCGTGAAAAAATATATTCTCTGAATCTACCACATAAGTATATCCAGTGTTTATGATTGTCGTTAAAGCACTTTCATTTTAGTTGGGTGCTATTCATGCAATACTTGTCTCAAAACCACACAGATTGTGTCTACATAAGAAGAGCAACAGACTAATAACAGATCAACATCCAGGCAAAATAAAACACAGGCTATCTAGGAGAAAAAGTAAATTCAAGTTTCTCTATCTGAATTACATATGACTCAGTTGAACTTACCTCAATACACTGGTGAAAGCATACCATGAGCCAGTTCCCCGAAGAGCAAACTAGACATCTGCTATCAGGACTTCAGAAGTCTTTCATAATTAGCAAAACTAACTACAAACCTTATCATTTATGCAGGTAAACCATTTGTTATGAATAAAGACAATAGAGCTAATGCTAATGGTACAAATTAGGAAAAACAATTAGTACATTGAGTGGAGTTCAGTTTTTTTCTTTTTTGTTCTATTACAAAGGATGATTATTCATTATTACATGGGAGCTAAAGAGCCTTCTGGAGTATAAATTTGAATTCTATGCACTACTGGGTTCAGACATATAGATACATGTCTGCAGATAGTGAAGAAATCAGTTGAGAGTAGCACAAATGGAAACAGAGCAACAACAATAGTTCCCTTGAGAAATAATTCACCATAAGAGAAAAAGAAATCTAGGGCTCTAAGAATTGCAAATCAGATTCAGCGAGGTGACATAACTATGGGAGCATTTAACTAAGTGTGCCACGTCATACCGTATTCAACCAGCTCTGAGAAGCAGCTGCTGAGAACCTGCACTCTCAACTCCATTGCAGGAAGGTAAAGTGTTACGTCTCCAGTACTGAGAGGGAGAAACCAAGCTTCAACTTTCCTGGTACCAAGACGACATAGAGGCCGCAGCTTGGGAACAGGGTTCCAACCTGCAGTGGCTCTGTCAGGGACAATAGCTTAGTTCTAGCTTGGTTATTGGATTCCTGTCTTGGTTAGCTATGGTAATAAGCAAAAACAGGCTTATTCTGAAACACAGAGTATATCCTTTGGAGAATTTCCAGTGATAGGAAAAAAGGAATTTACGAGGGCCTTAGAAGTAAAGCACAAAAACATCTAGATTTGATTTGTATTCATAGGCTGTTGAAAACTAGATGATTCACTCTTTGTATCTTTTCTAAATTTTTTACAGTCGTTGGGTAGTATTGTTATAAGCAGGAGAAAACAGAAGTTGTCTTAAAAAGGACAAATATTATATTCTGATATAAGCTTGAATTTTCTTTTATTCACTCAGCAAACATCTGAAGAACACCTCCCATATACCAGGTCCAGTGCTAGACAGAGGACATATCGAGATAGAAATGACTAGACCCTACTCAGAGTCTCATAAGGAAGATAGATTTTAGTACAGCAATGAATTCTAGGTTAACTGGTATCACCAAGGAGGAAATGACCAATTCTATTTAGAAGGGCAAAGTCAGGACAATGCGAAGTTGATCCAGAAAAGAGGAACAATTTGAACTGGGTATTAAAGTATAAGTAGGAGTCCTCCAGATAGAATGGGAAGATAGGTAGCATAGTGAGCAGCACGGAGGTGTAAAAAAATAGGATGAGAGGTGCTGGAAGGGCTGAGGTCCTGGAATAGAGTATGTGAAGGAAATACCAGATTGGGTAGGAACACAGGACAGATAGATCAACAATGTCATTGTACGATATGAAACTAAGTTTGGACTTTGTCCTTCAAGGAGTAGGGAAACCACTGAAAAAACTTTGAACAGGAGCTTAACGTAATCAGATTTGCATTTTAGAAAGATCTATCTGTAGACTATCCAGGAGATGGATTTGACAGTGGGGGCCAAAGGGTGAAAGCAAGTTAGAAGGCTACAAGAATACCTCAGGAGACAACTGCAATATGCCAGGACAGAGACAATACGTTCTTAAAGGAAGTTGTTACAGAGTGGGTGGATAAAAGAGGAGAGTTAATGACATGTGGTAGGAAGACAGAATTTCCAGGAATTCATGACCAGAAGAATATGAGTGAGGAAGAGGAAGGCATTTAGGATGGAGTTTCTGGGATTCTGTTAGCTTGGCGGACTTAAAGAATGATGCCATTAAACAGGGTGGGGAATTCTACAGGAGAAGCAGATTTTCTAGCCAAAACAAAAATAGAGTGTGTGTTCTGTACATTGTACGCTGTTCACAATAATCTCAGTTGCTAAGGGCTGCAGTGTAGTTTTTTAGTTTGGGCAGACACAAATTTAGCTATGAAAGGCATACAGTTTGGAGCAGTATGAAGAAAAGGGAAAGCACTTCCCCGCTCCTTTGATAAGGTGATTTTTTTAATGAAACTTCTGATACAACTAACACACTCATGGAGAACAGTCACACATGGTCTCCAGGAGCACAAAGAACAGGACCTAGAAAATCTGCTGGCCAGGAGCCCAGTGCCTTCCTTCTCCAAACAGAGCTTCCTTTCCTACTCAAAATGAAATCGGCCTGGGGTTTATTTTCTTCAAGCATTTGCCCTGTAGGGATCTTATAATCTTTGGTTTAAAAAAACAAAAACGGTTAAGACGATGTCTTTTTACTATTTTAATAATGAGCTACATTTAATCTTGTTTAAAGACAATAAAGAAAGAAATTTATGATTCTGATCTGATTTTCAAACCATAGACCAAATGTCTCAGAAAGCTTGTAAGAAATTATGGCCTATTAAGCATGGGATCTATGAAATTAAACATACAACTTAGTAACAAAAATACGTAATTTTCACTGGTAATGTTAACTCTAGAATTTTCTTCCAAGAAAATGAACCGGATGTAGTAGCTCCTTTTTCTAAAACTGGTCTTCACAGTAAAAGTGCTAGTTAGAAATTTTCCAGTTTGGATTTAATGCTAAGTTTTATCCAGTCAATTAGAAGTCCTCTTTCTTCATGCCAATTTTTCCAGGTATTTTCAAGAGGCACCTTGAAGTGATAATAGATTATTTGGTCTTTTATTTGTTGAAAATTATCCTATTCTTGAATAAATTAATAAATCACTGAATTGTGACCACGACACATGACCTGAGGCTAACAACCAGTACCTTCTTCTTGGCTGATTCTACTTCGGCTGGTCACAGGTCCGTACATTAATTGCTAATGAGTATGTGATATTCCCGGAATTGTTAATGGATGCCCATCTGAACTGTGCCAAGAACAAGCTGCCAGTTCATGCGGCTGTAAAATTATTGAACTAGAAGAGGGTCATGAGATCACCTGAGTTCACTAATCCCTTGCCGGGAGGCAGGACCCCACTGAAATGAGGCTCGTTCAGCAAAACATTCGTATTTCTGAACAACACTGAAGAGAGAGAGGGGAAAGGAATATAGGTGCCAAAATTGTCATGGTGAGGAAGCTATTGATCTTGTTAGAACCAATACCCTCTCCTGCACCTCAGCTGGACTGGGGAGTGACTGATTGGACAAGATCTTCTGGGAGCGTCGGAGAACCAGGAAGCCAAACTCAGGAGTTATGACCACGCAATAACGATTGGCACGTACTTTGGCACATGACCGGGGAAATGACTTCAGACCCACTCTCGTCTTGTAACTTGAAGTTGTGCTATCACAAGAGATAAAAATTAGTGGATTTACACAGTGGAATTATACAGTGTAAGAGCTGGAAAAGTAGGTTTTCTTTTCTTTGTTTGTTTTTTTTTTTTTGAGGAAGAGTGTTCCTGATCTAACATCTGTTGCCAAACTTCCTCTTTTTTATTTTTTCTCCTCAAAGCCCCAGTACATAGCTGTACATCCTAGTTGTAGGTCCTTCTACTTCTTCTATGTGGGATGGCGCCATAGCACGGCTTGATGAGCAGTGTGTAGGTCTGTACCAGGGATTCCAACCGGTGAACCTGGGGCCCCCAAAGTCGAGCGCACAAACTTAACAACTATACCACTGGGCTGGCCTCTTATTCTCATTTTTTTAATAGAACTTTTTCGAGCAAAATCCCTGACAAAAGCCCAGTATGTAATAGGGGTCAGAGTTGAAGTGGGCTAGCAGGACCTGGAGACATGCCTTTTTGTTACTTCTTCCATCCTGCTCACAAGTCGCTGTGACAACTTGGGATCCATGGTGCACAGTTTGAAATTACCTCCTCATTTATACACAGGAGGAAACTGATCTTTTTGTCAGGGATTGTTCATTTGCAAGGTACAGAAACCTACTCAAAGCCCCTCAAGTAAAGGGGGAGATATTGACCACATAAAGGGGGATGCTGATGTAACCCACGGGTAAAGTAGATGACCTATCCTCCCCGTCCCCAGAGCTGGGATCCCAAAGACGGAATCTAAGTGCATCTACTTGTCTCATTCTGAAGACAGATGTAGCAATGCTATAAAGTTCAAAGTGGGGTCTTTCCTATTTTCTCAAATTTGACAACCAGGCCCACAGCTGAGAAGGAGAAGTGCTAAACAGTCCTCATTCTAATTTCAGAGAACAACCAGCTGTAGGGGCAGACAGGGTTTGCTGAGAGGTGCTGTTCAGCAGAACCAGCGCTAAAGCCACTCACCACCTCACTAGGAATGCGTGTAAAAGAGGACAGAGGGAGGAGTGAAGGCCTCCTTTGGTCTGGGGAGTGTAGCATTTATAAAGAGAAACCATGCCCACATCTTGCTTCACTTCACCTGAGCACAGATTAAACCCTTCACCTACTCTACATCCTCACTGAAGAACATGGACTTGGCTGGAAAAAAGCAGGCGACTGCTGCACTGACGAGCCTCACTTGAAATTTATGATTCAAATAAGTGAACTCTCAACAATGCCTCAACTTGGTACATTTCCATAATAAATTTTTTTTCCTCCTGTTAAAACTGCCACATCACACCTTCCCTCCGCTCAAACCAATAATAGCTTCTCCTCCTACACTTAACTGACACGTGTTCCTTAGGAAATGGATGTAATCAGAAAAAACATGTCTCATCTTCTCACCACCAAATCTATCTACCACTGTACATCTGGTACCCTTACCTTCTACTTATTAGAACAAAAAATGTGTTCCTGTCCCTAAGGCCAGCTCTTCTGTTTCAGCACTGAATCCCACTCCCTCTTCTACTCAATGAGCTTTGATCTTAAATTGTACGCACCATTCCTGCGTCATCAATTTACCCCTCTCTGCTGTATTATTCCCATTAGTACACAAGTATTAAATAAATAAATAAAATAGTTTGAACCACTGTCTCCCTCTACTTTTTAACCCATTTTTCTGCAAACCTGTAAAACAAAATTCCTCAAAAATTTGCCTACTTTGATATTAATTTATCTATTCAGCTTTCTTTTGGCTAGTATTTGCACGGAATATATTTTCCCATCCTATTACTTTCAACTTTTCTGTTTTCCTATATTTTTAGATGTGTCTTTTGAAAGCAACACGTAAAGTTGTTTTTAATTCAGTTTGGCAATCTTTGCTATTAATGACAGCACTTAGGCTATACATATTAAACATAATTGTTGATATATTTGGACTTTATTCTACTATCTTACTGTTTGTTTCCTATTTGCTCATAGTTCTGTGTTTTCTATTTCCTTACTATATTGTCTCTTTGAAATTGATTGAGATTATTTATTATTCCAGTTTTTCCCCTCTATAACAGTTACACATTTTTTTTTACTATTTTTAGAAGTTATTCTAGAGATTACATCATCGACTTAGCAGAGTCTAGCATTAATTGGCACTTGTACCTCTCCCTGTACAATGTAAGAAACTTAAACCCTTTTAACTTCTTTTAACCCCTCTTGACATTTTTGTTATGTATTTTAATACTATATATATTTAGATTCAACAGAAATTATAGCTACTGTTTTATACATTCACTTATATTTCTACACATTCACCCTTTCGGTTGCTCTTTTCTCTTTCTTGTATCTTCCAGCTTCCTCTGGTTTCATTTTTCCTCTACACGAAAAAAAAAATCTTTAATGTTCCTTTCAGTGAATAATGCATGCCTGCAAGAAAAAAACCTTTTCCTCAAAAGTTTTTGGTCTGAAAATATCTTTATTTCATCTTCATTATTGAAGAATACATTTTTAGATGTTTAGAAATCTAAGTTGGCAGTTATTTTCTTTTAGAACTTTGTAGAAAGTCCTTTGTTTCTGACGAAAGAAGAGACATCTCATTCTAACTGTTGCTCCATGAGGTTTCTATGGCTACTTTATGATTTTTTCTTTTTGTCTCAGTTTTCAGTGCTTTTGCTACAAATAGGCTGTGTAGTTTTCCTTTTTGTTATCTTAGTTGGGGTTTGTAGTGCTTCTTGAATCTGTGGTTTAATATTCATCAACAGATTTAGAAAATCCTCAGCCATTATCTTTTCAAATATTGCTTATGTCCCATTTTCTCTCTCCTCTGCTTCTTCCAGGTCTCCAATTACTCATACTAGATGTTATCACTATATCTTTTATTTTGTAATCCTCTCTTTGTATTCTCCATTCCTTTTTTTCTCTATACTCCCTTCTGGTAATCACTTTTACCTGTCTCCTAGTTCACTAATTCTCTCTTCAACTGTGTCTAATCAGTTATTAAATCCATTCACTTAGTTTTCAATTTCAGTTACTGGGTAAATTCAATTTTAGAATTTTAATTTTGTTTGTTTACATAGCTTCCAATTTTCTGTCAAGTTTCCTAATCTGTCCTTAATCTCCTTAAGCAGAGTAAGAATCTTAAAGACGAATCTATTACCTGATAATCTTGTAAGTTTATTCCTATTGTTAGAGGGTTTTTTTCCCCTTGGTTTTCACTCATGTCATTTTATCTCCTAGTAGGACTAGTTATTTTATTGAGTGCTGGACATTGTATATTAAGATATTGTAGAAATAATTTGAGGCCTTAAATAATGTTATTTTACTCCAGAAAGAATTTGTGTTTTCTTCTGGCAGATAGTTAGGGGCAGTAGCAATGTGAGATCTTGATTTAATTTTATGGATTGAGTTTATTTAAAGCTAGGCTTTAGTCTCTGCCAGACTTGAACTACTTCTGGTTCACATTTCTTCCTAAGAGTTAGTTTTTTGGGACTCCAAATCAAAGCCTGGTGGAGGATGAATACCTGGCTATTCCCTTTGGACTACTCTGGATTACACACAGGCATACCTCATTTTATTTCACTTAACTTTATTGCACTTTGCATATATTATGTATTTTACAAATTGAAGGTTTGTGGCAACCCTGTGTCAAGAAAGTCTATCAGAGCCATTTTTCTGATAGCATTTGCTCACTTTGTGTCTCTGTGTTACATTTTGGTACTTCTCACAATATTTCACCTTTTTTACTCTTATTATATTTGCTGTGGTGATCTGTGATCAGTGATCTCTGATGTTGCTATTATTGTTCTGTGGTGTCACAAACCATGCCCATATAAGATGGTAAACTTAATTGATAAATGCTGTGTGTGTTCTGACTGCTCCACAGACTGTCTATTCCCCATCTCTCTCCCTCTCCTTGGGCCTCCCTGTTCCCTGAGACACAACAATATTGAAATTAGGCCAATTAATAACCCTACAATGGCCTCTAAGTGTTCAAGTAAAAGGAAGAGTTGCACATCTGTCACTTTAACTCAAAAGCTAGAAATAATTAAGCTTAATGAGGAAGGGATGTTGAAAGCCAAGATATGCCAAAAGTAGGCCTCTTGCATAAAACAGTTAGCCGAGTTGTGAATGCAAAGGAAAAGTTCTTGAAGGAAATTAAAAGTGCTATTCCAGTGAACACATGAATGACAAGAAAGCAAAACAGCCTCATTGCTGATATGGAGAAAGTTTTTGTGGTCTGCATAGAAGATCTAACCAATTACAATATTCTATTAAGCCAAAGCCTAATTCAGAGAAAGGTCCTAACTCTCTTCAATTCCATGAAGGCTGAGAGAGGTGAGGAAGCTGCAGAAGAAAAGTTTGAAGCTATTGGAGGTTGGTTCATGAGGTTTAAGGAAAAAAGCCATCCCCATAACATAAAAGTGCAAGGTGAAGCAGCAAGTGCTAATGTAGAAGCTGCAGCAAGTTCACCAGAAGATCTAGTTAAGATAATTAATGAAGGTAGATAGCTACACTAAGCAACAGATTTTCAATGTAGATGAAACAGGCTTCTATTGGAAGAGGATGCTGTCTAGGACTTTCATAGCTAGAGAGAAGTCAATGCCTGGCTTCAAAGCTTGAAAGGACAGGCTGACTCTCTTATTAGTGGCTAATGCAGCTGAGGACTTTAAGTTAAAGCCAATCTTATTTGCCATTTTGGAAATCCTAAGGCACTTAAGATTTATGCTAAATCTCTCTGCTTCTACTTTATAAATGGAACAACAAAGCCTGGATGATAGCATATCTGTTTACAACATGATTTAACGAATATTTTAAGCCAACTGTTGAGACCTACTGCTCAGAAAAAAAGATTCCTTTCAAAATATTACTGCTTATCAACCTAGTCAATGCACTTGGTCACACAAAAGCTCTGATGGAGATGTACAAGGAGATTAATGTTGTTTTCATGCCTGCGAAAACAGCATCCATTTTGTAGCCCATGGATCAAGTAGTAATTTTAACTTTTGGGTCTTATTACTTAATAAATACATTTTGTAAGCCTACAGCTGCCATAGATTATGATTCCTCTGATGGATCTGTGCAAAGCTAATTGAAAACTTTCTGGAAAGGATTCAATATTCTAGATACCATTAATGACATTAGTGATTCATGGGAAGAGGTCAAAATACCAACATTAACAGGAGTTTGGAAGAAGTTGATTCCCACCCTCGTGGATGACTTTGAGGTGTTCAAGATTTCAGTGAAGGAAGTATCTGCAGATGTGGTGGAAGTAGCAAGAGAAGTAGAACTAGAAGTGGAGCATGAAAACAGGACTGAATCACTGCAATCTTAAATAGATGAGGAGTTGCTTCTTATGGATGAGCAAAGAAAGTGATTTTCTGAGAAGGAAACTACTCCTGGTGAAGATGTTGTGAATATTGTTGAAATGACAACAAAGGATATAGGATAGTACATGAACTTACTTGATAAAGCAGCAGCAGGGTTTGAGAGGATTGCCTCCATTTTTTTTTTTTTTTTTTGAGGAAGATTAACCCTGAGCTAAGATCTGCCACCAATCCTCCTCTTTTTTGGTGAGGAAGACTGACCCTGAGCTAACATCTATGCCCATCTTCCTCTACTTTATATGTGGGATGCCTGCCACAGCATGGCTTGACGAGAGGTGCATAGGTCCACAACTGGGATCCAAACCGGTGAACCCCAGGCCTCCAAAGTGGAGCGTGCGAACTTAGCCACTGTGGCACTGGACCGGCCCTGGATTGCCTGCAATTTTGCAAGAAGTTCTACTGTGGGTAGAATCCTATCAAACAGCATCACACACTACAGAGAAATCATTTTTGAAAGGAGTCAAGCAATGCAGCAGACTTCATCGTTGTCTTATTTTAAGAAATTGCCTCAGTCAGCAGCCATCAACGTTGGGGCAAGACCTCCACCAGCAAAAAGATTAGGATTCACTGAAGGCTCAGCTGATGGTTAGCAATTTTTAGCAATAAGGTATATTTAATTAAGGTATGCACATTGTTATTTTAAACATAATGTTTTTGCACACCTAATAGACTACAGTATAGTATAAACATAACTTTTATATGCACTGGGAAACCAAAAAAGCTGTGTGATTGGCTTTATTGTGATATTTGCTTTATTGCAATGGTCTGGAACCAAATCCCCAATTTCTCCAAAGTATGCCTGTATTTTGTCCTATTAGTCTCTTGAGGTTGTTAAAAGTTCTGTTCAGTTTCTCAGCCTCTCAGCTACCTTTTTCTAACGGAAAAGTAAATCTCAGTGCTGGGTTTACCTCTCTGGGTTTCTTTCTCCTTCCAAAACTTATTATTATTCACAATTTTGTTAGCTACCCAATACCTTCAGGCAGAGAGTTTTATAATTAGTCTTACTTTTCTAATTGTTCTCAGAATTAGTACATACAACTTACCTAAGCATTACCAGAAGCAGAAATCCCTAGAGAAAGTTGACTATGTCCATTGTCTCTTGGCTTCTTCCATTTTATCTTTTCTGTTCTGAACAGCTTTATCACTCACTGTTCCACTGCACCATCTCTTGTCAAGATCACCAAGTGATCAAGTCTCAGTCCTCATCTTTCTTGGTAACCCAGTAACATTTGACAAGGTCGATAACACTTTCTTTCTTAAAACATTTTATTTACTTGGCTTCTGGGAAACCATACTCTCCAACATGCATTCTCTGTTTCCTTTGCTGGCTCCTCTTCCTTTTCTCATCATCTCAATGTTAGCAAGTTTAACTCCTTGGCCCCCTTCTCTCTTCTATCTACACCCACAAGGTAGGTGACCTCCTTCAGTCTTAGGGCCTTAAATATAAAACATCAAAAGTATGTTGATGAGTCCCAAATTTACATTTTATCCCTAGCCTTGACCTTTCACCTCATCTCTAGCCTATTACATCTAACTGCCTTCTTGACAACTTCATTTGAATGTCTAAAAAGCATCTCAAACATAGAATTCTAAACGTAAAATCTTAATTTCCTTCCCATCTCCACCCAGTTGCTCAAGACAGTCACTCAGGAATTATCTTTGATGCTGCTATTTACCTCATACTCCACATCCAATTTATCAGGAATTTCTACTGGTTCAATCATCAGAATGTATTCTGCATCCAACTGTGTCCCAACACTAAAATCATCTTGGTCCAAGCCACTATAATCTTTCTCCTAGAAGTCCTGAAACCCGTCAGCTGGTCTTTCTGCTCCCACTTTCATCCTCATCCCCTGCCACCATCACTCTCACAGAGTATTTTTTCCCATCCAGCAACCAATGTGATGCTTCAAAAATGTAAATGCTACCATATCACTCCTCCTCACAAACACCTCCAACGTCTTCCTGTAAAACTTAAAATAAAATGCAAACTCTTTAAGGTGGGCTACAAAGCCCTAAAACATCTTCACCCTGCCCACTTTTCTGAACTCAACTCCTGCCAATCTTCACCTCACTCCAACCACTCTCATTACACTGATCTCCTTGCTTTTCCTCAAACACAATCTCATTCCTAACTTAAGGCCTTCCTACTGTCTATTTCATCTGCCTGGAATGCTTGACTTTTCCCATGAGTAGCTTTTTGACATCATTCCATCTATGTTGAGATGTCTTCTATTCAGGGTGACATTCCCTGACTATCCCGTCTCAAATAGTTCTCTTCCTGTACCATTCTCTCCTTTTCCTTGGCTCTGTTTATGTAGTTCTTATTACCATCCAATAGTATATCTTTTATAGGTATACTTGTGTTTGTCTGGTTGTTTGGTTCCCCCATTCATGAGAACAGAAACTTTATTCTTGTAACTTAGAACAGAGCCTGGCACATAGTAGAAGCTCAGTAAACAGTTGTTAAAGGACTGAACGAATGAACAAATGAATAAGGAACACAGCTGTATTATCAACAAATGGTTGAGACAGTGGTGTTTAGGAAATAAAAATTATTTAGATGACTGGTTCTCAAAGTATAGTTCACAGACCAATAGTATCAGCATCACCTGGGAGCTTATTAAAAATACAAATTCTGGGACGTGCACCCCAGACCTATTGAGGCAGAAACTGGAGGTAAGGAGGCAATCTGAGCTTTAGCAAACCTTCCAGAGATTCTGATGCATGGTAAATTTGAGAGCCACCAGTTTCAGGAATAGGCCAAAACTGGCCCACTGCCTGCTTTTCTACGTAAAGTTTTATTGAAATACAGCCCCTTCTGTTTATTTACATGTTGTCTAGGCTTCTCTTGAACTAAAATGGCAGCTGAATAGTTGCAACAGAGATCTTATAGCTCACAAAGCCTGCAATATTTTCTATCTGGCCCCTGGCAGAAAAAATTTGATGACCCCCAGTTTAAATCAACATCCAGCACTGTGTAATTATGGCAGAGTAAACACATACATCTCTCTCCTCCCCACCCAAACGCCACTGAAATTTTTTAAAAACTTAAAGTAGGATCCATAACAGACTAAAAAACAGGAAAGGGTGGCATCCGTGGACCGGAAAATTTGAGGCATTTCCAGCACACAAAGAACATTTTGAGGGAGGAAAAAGTAGATGAGATCAGATTAACAGGGAAACAACTGGGAGGACCTGAAATACTAGATCCAAACAGAAGCTATTGCAAAAGGAAGCAAAAGTTCCTAAGAAAATCCTGGATGAGTTTCATGCTCCAAGCTAATCAAACTGAATTAGTCCTGGAGAAATCATTGAACAAGTCATTAAAGGATCAGTCAACATATCTGCCAGTGATCCTTTCACCCAAAGATCTAAACAGCTGGCGGCAGACTTCATTTATAAACAAAGCTAAAAGGCTTTAAGAAAGGCTCCTTGCTTCAGGGCTGGGGTCTGAGAAGCAGAGTCCACCAAGACTTCCACAGTGACAGCAGAGGACAGAGAGGAAAGGGCATCTTGACTTGAGCATTTGCCACCAAGATAAACTGTCATGTCCAGATCTCTAAAATGGGAGTTCTGGAATCAGACTCCCAGAGTAGCTTCTGGGACTGGAGAGGCAGGACAATGTACAAGGTAAGGATGGGAAGCCCATCTTTACCCAGTGGACAAGCTACTTACCCACTGTTATAGTTAAACTGATATGTCAAAGTCCTAATCCCTAGTACCTCAGAAAGTGACCTTATTTGGAAGTAGGTCATTGCAGATATAATTAGTTAAGATGAGGTTCTAATGGAGTACGGTAGGCCCTTAATTCAATGTGACTGATGTCCTTATAAGAAGAGGAGAGAGACATGTGAAGAAGACACAGAGACACACAGACACAGAGAGAAGACAACCACGTGAAGCCAGAACAGAGGTTGGAGATAAGCTGCCACAAGCCAAACAATGTCTGGGTCTACCAGAACCTGGAAGAATCAAAGAAGATTCCTCCTCTAGGGGCTTCAGAGATTGTGTGGCCTTGCCAATACTTTGATTATGGACTTTTAGCCTCCAGAACTGTGAGAGAATAAATTTCCATTGTTTAAAGCCACTCAGTTTGGGATACTTTGTTAGGACAGCCCTAGGAAACTAATACACAGCCCTCAGAGCCACACATTCCACTGCGCTCCTCCTGTATCATCAAAAGCGGAGCATGCAATTCCAGATGAGTAAACAGGGTTGCTCACTTAGCCAAACAAACAGACCTCACCAACTATAAGAACAGACAATCATCACTAAATATTTGGGGAAAATTAACACCATTAGACAGGATCATCTGATTCAAATAACAGAATAACTAAAACCTATAGAAAATTAACGGAAGCAACAGAATAAGACCTTAAAATAAGTATAACTAATATGTTTGGAGAGATTTGAGAAGATACATTCATTAGCAGAAATATGACAGCTATAAAAATGAAATAATTAAGAGTTTTGGGGAATTAAAACTATTATTACCAAAATTTTAAAAAACTATGCTAGCACAATACTGTATATTTATTAGGTTAGGAAGAAAGCACACACAGAAGACAACAAAATATCTTTGGCATGCAGGAATACATTCATATTTAAGAACATACATCCAACACCTAAAGTAGAAACAGTGGTGGGTAGAATGGGAATGCAAATCGGGGATAATGTTAGAAAACTGAGTGACACAAGACCCTTTAATGGACAAATGACAACATTGTGCTATCAACTAAGGTGTTATAATTGTCAACTCTTTACACTCAGGATTCAAAGAGGAAAAAAAATAAATATTAATGGATGAAGTTAATTCCAGAATATAGATAGCTGAAGATTAACTTACAGAACTGAAAGAACAAACTGAGGAATTCTCACAGAATGCAGTCCAAAAGAAAAATTCATAAAATGGAAAATGTTAAAGAAAAGTTAAAGGACATGGAAAAGAGATCCAGATGGTTTCAAATACCTCTCATATAAGTTTCAGAAGGATGGAATGAAAGCAATAAAATGAGAAAATAAATAATAAAATAAAACTTCCTGGAGCTAGAGAAAAACACTAGACTTCAGATCAAAGAGATCTCTAAGCTGAATTAGGGCATGGGGGAATGCAGGGATCCACACCTATACAATCTTGGTGAAATTTCAGACCACCAAGGATAAGGAGGAAAATCCCAAAAACTTTCATAGAGAAAAAATAGACTATTTGCTTTATGGAAAAAAGTATCTAGATTCCAAGAAATTGGGAAAGAGGGTGGTGGTTATGCACATTCCTGAAATTTGGCTCTAGAAAAAAGCTAGGCAGTAGTTGGTATTGCTAGAAGAGATGTCATTAATAAAATCATCACTTTCCTCATAAAGCCTCATGTTCTGACAGGAATGAGGCAATTATAATCCTGGTCCCTGCTATAAACAAACTGGTGCCGAATAAACTTTTCACCCAACTTTCATGTAAAATCATTCTAACATTCATTTCTCATAAGAAGCAGAGTCTATAAGATCACATTCTAGTGTCTACATAATTCAAAATAATTTCTGTAAATCTAATTATATGTCATAACTTCATATCTTAAATCCCCCATGAAGTCTCATTTTCTAGATAACACTGAGGCCAGAGAGAGGAGACTGCTCCAGAGTTATGTTCTGTAGGTGACAGGACAAGGTCTGAGAAGCAAGCCTCGTGAGTTTGTAGGCACTGTGACATGCTGAGAGCTTTACCACTGATCCTTCTGCACTTGTGTTTGGTCTCCTTTGTGATGAAGGATGTGCATTTGTGCCATTGGAAGGGTTGGTAAAAAGTCCAGAGACTCAAAAGAGAGCAAATCTCCCTGCCCTTTGCAGAAATCCTCAGTCCTGGCTTAATAAACTCTCCAATCAGAGGCAGTAAATCTGAGGTTGCTTCAGGTTACCAGAGAGCAAGGTGAATAATAGTGCTGGGAAAACAACCACTTGAAAACCCATGTCCAGGCATTGTTCAATGACTACTAATAAATACTTTGCAGCAAAATTCTTCCATCTATTGGGGCAGAAGGCCATGAACAGTGTGACCAATCCCATTAGTCACTATTATGACTTCCTGATTCATCTCAGTTGTCAGATCCCCAGACTTTGTGGATAAAATTTAAGCAATAACTCTAGTAATAGTTCCCCTTGAAAAGCAGCCCCAGAATAATCATGAAAATCCCATGGACTAGTCAAGATGGTGAGATAAGCCTTTAAAAAATTGTTTTTTAATCTACCAAAAAGTAAATATAATGTGAAAGTTATTGAATATTGTTTTAAAAACTTGAAATTCAAATACAAAATAGCCTATTAATGCCTAAGCTTTCAATACCTGTTAGAGTTTCCTAAATCTATATTATACAGGCTGTAGAACAAAATATTGTCTGTATCTATACAAGGCATGCCTAATCTCTCTGAATTTTCTGTAAGGCCAATTGTGTTAGTAGAGACCAGTAATTTACCCTCTTTTTATATCTCTATTAGTCAATCCCAAACTATATTTCCCTCTTCATAATAGTCCTTCGACAAAATTTATCTTTTTGTTCTTTTCAGAGAATAAGACAGAAACTGTAATTAAGTCATTAAGAGATCAGTGAAAATCAAAATTATTTTAGGTTTTTATTACAACTGTGCAATATCACTACTAGAAGAGGAATGGCTCTCCAGACAACTTTCTGGAAGGAAAATATGAGTGGGAAATACACCAAGCCTATATAGTTAAACAGTTCCAAAATAGAATTCTCTTTTCTCCTTGGCAACTAAGTGCTTGATTTTCATAATTCAACATATAATTTTAAACTAGGGCAACCAGATTTGCAACATGAAAACTGGAATTTTATTATTAAATTACACTAGTAGACTGCCCCAAGTCATATCAAAAGAAAGAGCAAAGTATTCTTAAAACAATTTTGTATGCGATGGATGGCAATTAGACTTTGGGTGGTGAACACAAAGCAGTCTTCACAGAAATCGAAATATAATGATGTTCACCTGAAATTTATATAATGTTATAAATCAGTGTTACCTCAATTAAAAAAAATTTCACAAAGAATGCTCAGGAATCTTCTCCCTGAAGTAACTATAGGAACTATGGAACTAAATTTGTTCCACAAAAGCTGGTGAGATTTATTTCTCACTTCTAAGCAGATAATGAAAGAAGAATGCACATTGTCTTTAAGAAAATCCAGAATACTGCCAAAATTCTGCCTCCTGCTTTGGCATTCTGTCTTTATCCTGAAAGATAATATCTTCTATATTATAATAGTTTCTAAGATGAACTATCAACAAGAAGAGAGAGGCTGGAGTGAGGACAGAGGAAAAGAACAGCACCATGAAAGGAAAATTATGAAGCCAGTTGACCCAGGACATTCGTTGGTTTGTGTTGATTTATGCAAATAGAATTAAAACGTCAAATAGCCCCTTTAGCTAGGTGCAATGTAGTTAGAAGTGGCTGACTGGGTATTCCCCTACTTTCATCAAACAATCGATGAGTGAATATTGCATCAGCTTGGTCTTTCTGACATTCCCAGATGGCATAAGAAGACCTTCATATGGTAAGTGTGTTCCCAGTGATAAAAAACGCTGTTGTGTGGTTTTAGAAAATCACTAAAATTATCAAAGTTTTTGCTAATCCTTTCACACTTGCCAAAAAAAAAAGTATTTTCAAAGAAAGACTCTATTTTTTCATTAAAATATTCAACTGGATGTAGGGAACGTAAGTAGTAAATCTCCAGGGCAGGCATCCACCAAATCATGGAAGCAGAAGAGATTTTTCTAGATTTGAAAGAAAAAAAGTACTCAGCAAACCCAAGGTGTGGGCAAAGGGAGGCAGGAGAATGAGGCAAGAATCCAGTGGACCTGTTTTCTTTGGGTTGTCCCACTTCCTTGTTTGCAGTGTTACACAAACCCTATCGAATATCGAGATTTGGCTTTTGATGAATAAGATACTTAATAGAGAAGCATGCTAGCTTTTTCAAGTCCATAAATGTCTTTTAAATGTTCACAGAATTTTACAACAATTTGATGAAAAAGCATTAAAAACATAGCTTGTATAATTATATGATTAAAAATATTCTTAACTATCACTAAAGGAGTTCAATGATGCTGAATACGAAATACCTAGGATTTGCTATTTAAGTTTATGAGCTAAAAGGAATCTTAGCAATTGTCTAGTCTAACTTCCTCTTCCTACATTTCTGTTTTATTTTCTTCAAGCAATGTATTTTGTTTGCTTTAGGATTGTGTTAAAGAAAAGGAGAAATTTTTTTGAAAACAAGGAATAGATGATAACATTTGTAAAAAAGAAAAGAAAATTAAGGAAAAAGGGAATTTAAGTGTATGGGGCAATATAGGAAAGAAATTTACAGGGCATAAAATCATTTCTAATAGAAAGAAGACATATGGGTTTGTCAATTTGTTAGGTACCTTTTGGTTTTCTCTGTTTTTCTGAGTATTTTGTGAGATGGCCAGTTTTATACAGCATGTAATCAAATAAGAGTGGAGCCGAAGTAATTCGCAAAATTGAGAAACGAGTGTTACAAGTCCTCTGATCCTGGTTCCAGCCTGTCTACTAAACTGCGTGTGCTCCAACAGAGATCATAATTCACCTGAGGCAACATGTGAGAAACGAGGAGAAAACTGTTAAGAGTTCTACAGTAGGAGAGATTATGGCTATTGCCTCCATTAACTTTTAGTTTCCCCTCTGTTAAGTGTGTGTGTGTGTGTGTGCGTGTGTGTGTGTATAACAACTAGTAGAAATCAAATCACTCCTTGGAAGTGATTTTAGATGCTTTATTATTAAAAGTCCAGTCTCCAATATCCTCAATAAGGAGTCATACAGTGACAGAGAACTCACTATTTTGTGACAGTCTACTTCATTTTTGTAAATACCAGCCAGTTTCTAATATTGTTATCCAGACTCTCAAACTGAAAATAAATTCCTTATCTCTTCCTTTGATCTCCCTCAACAGCAACAAATCCCACTTCCAGATACTGTTACATCTGATAATGATATAACCATTTTGTCAAACTCAAAAGCTTTGTATTCCTTTACATCTAAAAATCCAACCAATTAAAAAGTCTTGTCGATTCCATTTTGGAATCTGTAGCTTCTCTCCCTACACAGTTTCACTTACACCATCACTTCTGCTGTATACTAGTTCATTATATAGACCAACCCTAATACAATATGGAAGGAGATTATACAAGGTCATGAATATCAGAAGGGAACATTGAGAACAATCTTGGAGACTGGCTACCACACAGTGTAACAGGAAAGACAACGACTAACAACGTTAGGATCCCTGAAGAAGCAGGTATCCTTGTTGATAGGTCTAGCAGGATAAGTTCTAGAGATAGCACTAAGCTGCTCAGTTTAGATCATGTGCCCATTCATGAACCAATAATTTAGACTGGAGGAATGGACTCCCCTAGTTGAGCAAATCAAGGTCGTGTGCCTACCTGTGGTTCTTGAGGGGGAATGGTGTCATCTCACCTGAACCACTGAATCAGAAAGGAAGAAATGCTGAACAGACGAATTACATATGTCTTCTGTTCTACACTGCACTTCAACTGCTTTATTAGTCTTCTAAACATCCTTATGTTTCCCTGTTTCTTTGCTTTCCTTTTCAAATGGCACATGGCTGACAAATTAATCTTCCAAAAACTCAACCTGGATCAAGCTTTTTCTTTTATCAAAATCTTCCCCAAATAGCTCCTCACTGTTTACAAGATAACTCCTTAGTCCTTAACCTGGCATTCATACTCTTCCATAATCTGACCCCAAACTTCTGTTCTAGCCTATCTACAAATTTTCACCTCTCTGAAAAACTCATTTACTCCCTCTCTTACCAAAATAGCTTTGACTCCATGGCCTTGCTCATATTGCTCACATTCTTTATTCTCCAAGGGTACCCTTTTCTCTCTTGTTCCCTTGTTCAAAGTCCACCCACTCTTCAATTATAACTCAGAGTTTACTTTCACACAGCATTCTACAGTCAACCTAGTCCAGAGGAACTCCTCTCTCCTCTCTCATCATAATATTTTTATTGTATCATTCTTTGACAAATATGATGTACTGCTTTATTCTATCATGAATTCATATTTCAATAGATAACACATTTTATCTGCCAACACCTATCTATCCAGATTGCAAATTCCTTAAAGGTGAGGATTATGGCTTATTTTTTTTCATCCCATGTAAGGCTTAGCTTGCAATTAATAAACATTTGTTTATTTGATTTAATTGTACACCTCTGGATATTTATAGAAATGAGTATTTTTAACTCAGTTTAGGAATTCTACTTTCTGATTAATGTACACATTAAGGAAAAATGTCAAGTTTCCACTGACTCTTTAGTCATTGTACAATGACATTCGTATATATTTTTTAATCCCTTCAACACACTAACCAAAATCCACACCAGAGGAAGGGCTGTTCCATAATGAGAAAGGTACTCTAGTTCTAAAAAGATGTGTACTTTCTACTACATATGTGCAGAAAATGAATTGTGACTTTCCAAAATGAATTGAATTGCTGAAGCAATAATCTAGATGATTTAGGCCAACAGTTAAATGCTACTACTCCAAGCTAGCTGGCTATAATGACTAGATTTACCACATACTGCTATATCACTTTTAAAGGAGCCTGTTTGGACTGAAGCAGCACAGTCAATGCAAATTCCTTCTAGGAAACCATTTCTGAAAGAATCTGGCAGTTTCTTTCTCTGGCCAGAATTACTTTAGTTTTGGCTTGCAGTCTCTATTTTGTTTCCCTGGTAGAAACGTGTACTCATAGTATCCTGCCTGCAAAGATGCCTCGCCAAAGGGAAACCCAACCCACTTCATCATGAAAGGACAGGAACTCTCCCAGGTAGACTGTGTACTCTAAATGAAATGAACCCACCTATCAGTACATCCTTACTAAATATCTTCTAAGACACTGTTCTAGGCGTTGTGGATAAACATTGTGCTAAGTGTTGCAGATATACAAAATCATCCAAAGGTTACCCTAGAAAAGGTGGCAATACAAAATAGTATGCATGCTCTACGTAATAAGGATAATAAATGCCATATGTAATTAGAGAAGAGACAGTTTTACGTGGGCTGGGAGAATTCAAGAAAGGTTTCACAAACGGAAGGCATCTAACCAGTGGATCACTTAGTCAGACCAGTCAGTCATTTATTAGAGCCCCACCAGAAGATAGGACTGAAAATGACATATTCTAGGCCAAGAGAATGTCAAAAGAGAGCTTCCACAGGGACACGGTAAGTAAAAGAAGGTAGGTAATTTGGAAATACGCTAAAGAAGTTTATGTTTTATCCTATTGATAATAGAGATTTTTGAAAGTTTTAGAGCACCTGAAAAATAGTGTTTTAATATCAAAATGAGAAATATGTAAATCACTAAAATAATTTTTGAATAAAAAGAAATAGACAATTAAATACAGACTCTTTTCTAGCAGAAATCACAGATAGCTTAAAAAGGACTTAATAAAGCTCAAAGTCAACATTATGAGTAGGAAGCACAGAATTCAAACACAGTAGTTGAACCACAAAAAGTAATAATATGACATAACTGAAATAATTCAGCACTTTCATTCACATTTAGTACGTTTTTCTGATTATAAAGCAATCCATATACATTGTTTAGAAGAATTTCTTAGAGATTTTAACTTTGTAAAATATAACTGAAAACTCTGTAAGAAGGAAAATTATAAGTAAAAATTTTAAAGCTGTTGTGATATAAAAGAAATATCAAAAAATCTCTGCTCTAAAATTCGGATAATTTTTTTTAGGGAGAACTTCACTCAAAACCTGTTTGGAGATACTTTTGATACGGTTATATCAAATTTTTAGTATTTTATCAGTTTACAGCACTTTAGATGCAACAACTTAGAAGAGTTTTGCTGTCAGGTGCTGGCATGTTAATAGCACCAGAAAATTAAAGCTCTTGTTGAGAGTAGAGCCCAAAAAACATGAAAAATTTACACTCACCAGTTAGTGTAGTTCCCTTAAGCATAGAAGCAAATAGCTACTTGCATCTAAAATTATCGTAATTATAACAAAGCAATTTACATTCCTAATGACCCTGTGTCATAAAGGAAACATAAAATTACATAGCGTTTAATCTGTTTAAGAAGTCCTTGAGAGATTACTATCAAGAAAAATTTTTTAAAAACCTTTTGGACTTAAAAGGGAAATTTTTATTTATTTAAATAATTATATAACTATTTGAAAGAAAGGACAAACTGTGATAATAATTAGCTTGGGAAAGTTGTCTATCTTAATGACATTTTAAAAATTGGAAAAATATGAATAATTAAATAGTAAGACAACGTAAAATAAATGAAAGTTGCAACTATATTAAAAGTCAATATGATCCTAATTATGACCTGTAGAAACATCTGAAATATAAGGATGCAGGCACAGAAGTCACTATTTTAACAAGTTTTTAACACTATTTCTCAGTCAGAATGCCACCACACTTAAAAGGAGTGCTTATTATTGAATCAAAATATCTTTCTAGCAAAAAGTTAAGCCATAAGTTGAACATTATGGGTACAAAATAATTGAGGGATGTAAGAAAATTATTATGCCTCTTATTAAGTTTCACTACAGCTAGACATCCAGGTTAGCGAAAATCAAAGACGAAAAACAAGAATTTTAAAAATTGGGTATAAGATAAGAAATGCTAATTGAAATATTTACGGCAACTGTTGTATGTTTTGTGGCTCTGGACATTTATTAATTTTTCCTGTCTAGACTCTTCCTCTTTCGGTGATTCTTGATTCTAGTATTCAACCTCTTCCAGTGTAGTCCATGTGCTCTGAAGGAAGATGACCTCTTCTCCAGCTATAGGGGTGGCCTCTGGACCAAACCATACCTAAAGCTCTCCATACTGCTGGATCTTTCAGTTATGAAAGCCGATAGATTTCTTTTATTGTTTAATTCATTTTGAGTTGATTTTTATTACATTATAAAATACATTTTAAATTATATCATATTTATATATAATGTGTATATGTCTGCACAGCTAAAATAATAATAAAAAAATAAACACATGTAGCAGACATCCAGCTTAAGAAACAAGATTTTAGTATTTCAGAGGTCCCCTAAGAGCCCTTCCTCCTTAGAGCTGGCTCCCCATCCCCAGCCTCAGAGGTAGACCCCATTCTGAATTTTTAGTTCATAATTCTCTTGCTTTCCTTTATCATTTTAAGTCCTATGTATGTATCCCTATACAAAACTATTTTCAAAATAATAATATGTTATTTGCCTTTTTCACTTTCATTCTCTCACAAGTCAACAGTGGAGTTTTTCAGAGTCTACATGATCTGTGATATTGCAACAGATTGAATACGGAAATAGATAAGAGAATCTAGCTATCTATTAAGCAAAGCATTAAAGAAATTAGCAAAAAACATAAAACAATGCCACTATTTTTGCTTTTTGTCTTGGAAAATTTCATTATTTTTCATAAAAATGTTATTTATGTTAACATGTAATTGATCTATTACTGTTATTTTGAAATGAAACAATAAATTTTTTTTAAATTTCTGCTTTAATTTCTAAGATGGTAAATATTGATAGATATAAGCCACAGAAACAAAAATGCTTTGAGGTTCTTCAATAATTTTTGAGTGTAAACAGGTTCGGAGGCAAAAGTATTTCAGGCAAACAAGAGGAATGGTATTGCTAGGCTGAATACCACGCACATGTTTTTGAACGTTTTCCTTTTGGATTGCTGTTGCTCTTATAAATTTGTACGATTTTTATTTTTGGACACTAATCATTTGCCCACACTTATAGCAAAAATCTTTTACAATGTGATTAGTATTTTTCAGTCCCTCTATGGTTTCTTTTGATTATGAAGAGTTTTAATTTTAGCATCAAATGCATAAATCTTTCCCTTTTTTGGTTCCCATTCTTGTACGTGTTTCCTATTTAATAGATGTATCTTTACTCAAAAGTCACAAAGATATTTTCCTATGTTTTCTTCTTTAATGATATTTTCCTACGTTTTCAAGTTTTCTTTTCGTAGTAAGTCTTTCTCTTCCCTAGAATTGACTTTTGTAGGGTAAAGTACAATTTTATATTTTTCATAAAATGATTTTTCATAAATTAACATAAGAAATAGCCCTTCCTTCCCACTCATATACAAGGCCTGCTCTATCATAAATCAAACCTTTCGTCTATGTCTGAGTCAGTTTTGATTTTCTCTATGCTATTCTCTTGGTCTGTTTGTCTAACTCTGTGTTGCACAATTTTCACAGCTTTATATTAGCCTTGATATCTGGAAGGACAAACCATCTTATCTTCTTCTTCTCTGGGAATTTCGTGACTATTCTAGACCTCTTGCTCTTCCATGTCAGTTTTAGAATTAATGTATCCAGGTCCATGAAAAATCCTGATGGGGAGCCCATTGGAATTCCACTAAACTTATAGAAGTATTTGGGGAGAATTGCATTTTCACAATACTGAGTCTTTCTACCCAAGATTATGGAACATCTTTATGTTCATTTGGATATTCTTTAACACTTTTTTTTCAATATGGTTAATACTTTTCTCCATAAAGAGCTTGCATATCTTTTGTTAGATCTATTAGTAGGTACTTGGTGCTTTGGGTTGCTACAATAAGTGCTATCTTTCCTAATTGCATTATTTAGCTGCTCATTGATGCTGTATGTCGATGTTTTTTTCTAGCAATCTTGCTAAACTCTCTTATTAAATCTCATACTTTGTGGACTCGGGTTTTCTATATAAAATCATTTCATCTGTGAATAATGACAACTTTGTTTCCTCCTTTTTGATCACTATACCTTTCATTTCTTCTTTCCCTACTACATAAGCTAGGACTACAAGTACAATGTTGAACAGTGATGGTGATAGAGGACATATTTGTCCTTTTCCTTATTTAAGGACATGCTTTCACATTACATTGGGAAGAGCTGTAGGGGTTTTCTGCAGGCCCCATAGTAGGCTAAGAAAATTCCCTCTTATTCTTAGTTTACTAAGAGTTTCTTTCATGAATAGAAATATGCAAAGTCCATTTTCTGCATCTATTGAGATCGTATGATTTTCTCTTTTGAACTGTTGCTATGGTAAATTACATTAATGTATTTTTTAGCATTAAATTTTCTAATATTCTTGTAATAAATTTAACCATAATGTATTACCTTTTTTCTTTTTTCTTTTTTTCTTTGGTGAGGAAGATTGGCCCTGAGCTAACATCTGTTGCCAATCTTCCTCTTTTCACTTCAAGAAGATTGTTGCTAAGATAACATCTGTGCCAGTCTTCCTCTATTTTGTATGTGGGACACCACCACAATGTGGCTTGATAAGTGGCATGTAGGTCCTCACTCGGGATCCAAACCCTCGAACTCTGGGCCACCAAAGTGGAGTGCACAAATTTAACCACTACACCACCAGGCCAGCCCCCTACTACCTTTTTTAAATTTGCTTGATTCAGTTTATTCATTTTTCCAATTTTTCATTGATATTCAAAAACAAAATCATACTATTTTTGTTTAATTTTGGTTTCAATGTTATGCTAATCTCATAAATGAACTGGGGAACATTCTTTCTCATTCTGTTTTCTGGAAGAGTTTGTGTTATATTGATTGTTCTGTTCTTTGAATGTTTGGTTAACTGACCAGTAAAGTCTCCTGGGCCTGATCCCATTTGTTTGTTGTTTGTTTTTACTTTATGGAAAGATTTTAATTAAAGACTCAATTTCTCAAACAATGTGTTAAAATCTATTGTGGTGGTAGATTTTTAAAAAATCTACTTGTAGTTCTGTCATATTCTGTTTCAAGGCTATGTCATTAGAGGCATACAGATTTAGAATTATTTTATCTTCTTGCTGGACTGAATATTTTATCATTGTGTAATGACCCTCTTCAAAGTCATTTTGTCTGGTAGTAATATAATTAGATCATGTTTCTTTTACTTGATATTTGCCTGGTACCCCTCTTGAATCTTGATTTTTAGTTTTTCTGTGTCCTTGTGTTTTACATCTGACTCTTGTAAATAGTATAAATGTTTGTTTTGATCCAATTTGAAAATTTTGCCTTTTGACTGGAAAGTTTATTTCATCCATAGTTGTGGCAATTACTGATATATTTAGATTTATTTTCACTTCCTTCTTCTGTGCTTTCTATTTATCACATTTTTCATGCCTTTTCCTGTTTTCCCGAATTTCCCTTCCCTCTCACTCTCATTCTCAGCGGGCAATCTTGCTTCCTCTTCCACTGAGTAAAAGCAGTCAGGGGAGAACTTCCATAAGCTCACCCACAATATCTACCCACTTCACTGCGTATGGGTCCAACCATAGTACCGTTTTTAAATTGAGGATAAACTGTTCATTCTCCTAGTGAAGACCAACTCTACCATTTATGCCCTAAATCTCAGCCCTTCTTGCCTTCTCAACGACCTTGCCCCAGCAATTCTCCACTCTCTGTTCTGTATCATCAGTCTTTTGCTCTTAATAGAATCCTTCCCATAAGTATATGTATATATATTTTTTTCCATCTTAAAATATTCCTGTCTCTGGACTCCACTTCTTCCTCCAGCTACTGCGCCATTTCTCTTCTTCATTTTGCAGCCAAACTCTTAAGAAAGGTTGTCTCTACTTTTCGTTTCTAGTATCTGTTTTCCCCTTCTCTGAAGCAACTCCCAGGAGGTAAGCTACTAATGACTTTCCCATTTTAAATCTTGTTCTCATTTCCCATCCTACTTGATCACTCAAAAGCATTTGATACAGCTGATTACTCCCCTTTCCTTGGCTTCCAGAACACTCAACTGTCTCACTTTTTCTCTTACCTTATTAGTGGCTTCTTAATTTCCTTTGTCCTATACTCTTTATCTCTCCCATCATCAAACATTGGAATGTTCCAAACCTCGGTCCTGGTCCTTGGAATTCTTCTCTTTTCTAACTACTCTTACTCAACTGTTGACTTCATACTTTAAATACTCTATATGCCAATAACCACCAAATTAATATCTCTAGGCCGCTTGAATTCCAGACTCATATATCCAACTCCCCACTCGTCGTCTCTAACATAACATTCCCCAAAATGAACTCCTGATCTTCCCCCTTCCTAATCTGATCTACACACAATCTCCCCTTCTCACTGAATGGTAAATCCATTGCTCCAGTTGGTCAGGCTTAAAACCTTGGCATTATCCTCGACTCCTTTGTTATTTCAGACCCCACATCCAATCTGCCATTGACTTCTGTTAGCTTTACCTTTAGAATATATCAAGAATCCTACATTTCTTCCAACTAAACCCCTACCACCCTTGTCTATACCACCATCATCCCTCACCTGGATTATTACAATAGCCCCCAACTGGTTTTCCTGAAACAGTCGTTGTCTCCCTTCAGTCTATTTTCAACACTATAGCTGCAGTTAGTCTGTTAAAATGTAAATCTGATTCAGTCACTCTTATTTAAAATCTTCCAAGTCTTCTCACCTCGGTTCTTCAAAAACACTAAATTTCTTGCATTAGCCTATAAAGACCTAAACAATCCAGGCCCACTCAAATGCTCACATCCTACCCTCTATTTGAGATCTCTGACCTTACCTCCCACTACTGGTCTCATTCAATCTGCTCCAGCCAAGCCAGCCTGCTCTCTGGACACAGCTCCTGTCTGGCCTCAGGGCCTTTCCACTTGATTTCCCCCCTACTGGGACACTTTTCCCTGGCTGTCTGCAAGGCTCATTTACTGAGCTCTTTCACTTCTCAAATGTCACCTTGGATGCCTATCACATTCCTTATTTCTCTTTCTTACTTTACTTTTCCTATAGCACTTATTTTCCTATAATACTCATTATCATCAGATGTACTTTTTTGAAATAAAAAACTGTATTTTCATTTATGTAGTTTACTTATTGTCTGTCTTCTCTCAGTAGAATTAGGATCTCATCTTTGACACTTTGGTGCAAATTAGAAAAAGATTCAGACACGGGTGTATTTCTGTCCCGCCCCCCCCCCCCCCCCAACACCCATCCTATCCCATTCACAGGGCTTGATTAGCAACCACTTTTGTGCAAAGAAAAAGGCATGGGTGGGAGCAGAGTGTAGGATGAATTTTACACACACTTCCCTCGGGGGTCCTCCCCCATTCAACTCCTCAGCCAGGTGTCTGGCCATCCATTATCACAGCCCCAAATAGAGTGCATCCTTCGTGAAGGCGGGGATCTGTTTTGCTCGGTGTTGTGTCTCCAGCCCCTTACAGAGTGGCACAGAAAGAATACTCAATAAATATTTGTAGAATAAATAATTTGAAGAAACGCAAAAATAAAAGTTATTCATTATTTTTTTAAATAAAACATGGACCCTCAACTAAATGACATAATCTTAGAAAATATGGCCACAAAACATTAATGATGTTCATAAAATAGGTAAATTTACTGCTGTAAAATAATCTAGGAATTAAGATAATAAGGCCCAGCATATACACTGAATATCAGAAAGTCTTGGAATTAGTTTATTATGTAATTGCATAATAAAAATAAGAACAAAAGAAATGTCCTTGGCATTTTAAGTCAACAGCCTGCCTCTTACTTTTTGCCTTGACAAAGATGCACTGTGAATTTTAAAGATGCACTGCACTTTAAAATTTTGATGACTTGCTTAAAGAGGCAAATACCCAATTGTTCAAAATTAATGAACAGGAAAATAATAAAAAGATTATAGAAAACCTGCAGAGTATCTTTCCAAGAGTATCTGTTTATTAAACAGTTATATTTTCTCTTTATTAAAATATTCGTTCAATTCCTTTGCCCATTTATTGGAGCCTAAACTTTTCCTTCTCATCTGAATTTGTGTGACTTACTTTGAATATTTAAGACATTAACCGTTTGTTAAATTTACAGCAAAAATTTTCCTTTAGTTTATTTTTTTACAAACACATACAGAACTTTAACCGTTATCTAGTCAAAATTATAAATCTTTATCTTTGGAATTGCTTCCAACTATTCAAACTTAAAAAGTCCTTTCCCCACTAGAAATATGAGAAATACTCATTTCTGTTTTTTCGAATTTTATTTATCATGTGACTTTTAAATTTTAACACTTGACCTAAATCGAATTTATTTTGGCATATTGTAAATTATTATAAAGCACTTTATTATTTATAGACACTGTGAGCAATTCTTATAACTTTGCATAAAAATAAATGGCAATCTCTTTTCAGACAGTTGGATTTAGAGTCATAAAATTCCAACATTTTGGGTGCCGGCCCCGTGGCCGAGTGGTTAAGTTCAAATGCTCCACTTCGGCAGCCTAGGGTTTCACTGGTTCCGATGCTGGGCGTGGACATGGCACCGCTCATCAGGCCATGTTGACGTGGTGTCCCACATAGTACAACCAGAGGCACTCGCAACTAGAATCTACAACTATATACCAGGGGGCTTTGGGGAGAAGAAGAAAAAAAGAAGATTGGCACCCGATGTTAGCATCGGGTGCCAATCTTTAAACTAAAAAAAAATTCCAACATTTTAAAGGACTTTTCAGTTTTACTTAAATGTATTTTAAAATAAATGAACTAAGTTAAATATAATTTTAAAAATAATAAAACAGATTAAAATTGACTCATTTAATCTCTCTTCCATTCCTAATCATCTCTTATCCTTTTACAGACATGAGGGTTAAACATTTATGTTTATAGAAACAGCAGTTGGGTTTTGTTTCATAAAGCTGGTTTCTTTTATCGGGTGTTAACAATAGGATTTGTAATGTTAGAGATGACTCAATTATTCCCAGAATCCACATCTTACACCAGGCATCCAAAAGATGATGAAATGGTATGAAACCATAACATAATGTCTTTGTGATTTTTTAAAAATAATGAAGCAAAGACAGAAATAATCTACTGGAAAAAATGTTTATGGCTGTACTTTTTTTTTCAAGCAGTTCATATAAGAGAGATATGGAATAGATATTGATCAAAAGAGAAAATGAATATCTTTAAGTCCTTTAATGTTGGAGATGACCTAATTATTCCTGGAACCTACATCTTAAATTAGGCATCAAAAAGATGATGAAACGGTATGAAACTATGAAATAACATCTTTGTGATCTTTGTAAATTAACGAAACAAAAAAGGAAATAATCTACTGGAAAAAAATGTTTATGGCTATACTTTTTTTTAAGCAGTTCATATGAGAGAGATATGGAATAGATATTGATCAAAACAGAAAATGAATGTTTTTCAGTCCTGTTTATTGATCATTGCATAACAAACTGCCCCAGTATTGACAGCTTAAAACAACAATTTAGGGGCCAGCCTAGTGGTGTAGTTAAGTTTGCACACTCCACTCCAGCAGCCCAGGGTTTGCAGGTTCAGATCCTGGACACAGACCTACACACTGCTCATCAGGCGGTGCTGTGGTGCCATCCCAAGTACAAAAAATAAGGAGGATTGGCACAGATGTCAGCTCAGCAACAATCTTCCTCAAGCAAAAAGAGGAAGACTGGCAACAGATGTTAACTCAGGGCCAATCTTCCTCACCAAAAAAATAAATAAATAAGTAATTCTTATCTTTCATAGTTCTATGAGTTGACTGACCTCAGCTTGGTGATTCTCACTTGGAGTCTCTCATGCTTTTGCCATCAGATGGTAGCTGGGGCTGAAGTCATATAAAGGTTTGTGTTGGACATCCAAGATGGCTTTTTCACTCACATGACTTACACTTCAACTGGGCAGGCTAGTCAGGCATCTGCCTCTTCAGCCTCTCTATGCTAGGTTGGGCTTCCTCATAACATGGTGGTCTCAAGGCAAATTTCAAATGGCCATTTGCTTCCTTCAAAATAAGAGTTCCAAGAGACCAAGGATCTTGTGCTTTGTAGGCTTTTTGTGATCTATCCTTATAACTCAGAAAATGTCATCACTACTCCACTCTATTTGTCATATGGGGCCAGCCCAGATTCAACATGGGGAAACGCTACACAAGGGCATGAATACTGGAAGGTGTAATTCATTGGTAGAACATCTTTGGAGACCAACTACAAGTGCTTTCTACAACATTTTATGTAGAGGCTGGTAAAGATGGTGCCCAAAAGGACATCAAAAGAAAATGATGGGTTAAAAAAGGTGGAAAAAGTCAGGAATGTTTCTTTAAAACTATGCAGCCAAGTGTGAATTTTCCACTCTTTAGATAATTCCTATATCTCCTACTTCTGACCATATTCCATTCTGCTACTTTGGGAAATTTAACTGTATATTCAAACTGATACCAGAGAATGAGAAAAGGGCAGAACACCCAGCAATTCCCAGGTGGATGATACCACATGAAAGCTTAGCCTTGAAAGGCACACTTCTCTATTAAGTACTAGGAATGCATGACAACTTACCATAGTATTATAGTGGGTATACTAAAAATGTCACAGAATTTTAGACCATGAAGGGACTTGAAGATCAACCTTCATTTTAGCACACTATAACTAAGGCCCAGTGGTTAGGTAACTTGCTAAAGTTTCACAAAAGTCATTAAGACATTCTAACTCCTGGTCCACAAATTTGCACTGCAATAAGCTGCCTTGTTCATTTACTCAGTAGTATTTCAACTAAAACTCTAAATTACTAATAAGGCAATCGGAATTGAGTATGGTTGATCCTTATTAATTTTTAAGACTGAAAAGTGACAGCTCTGAGGTAGTAGAGAGTATAGAATAGAGAATGGAGAGAAAAAAAGCCCAAGTTTGTTCTAGAGCAGTGTCCCCACATTTGAGTAAAGTATGAACTCCTTTTAAAGAAAAAAGAAGAGAAAAAAACCCTCAATGACTACACTGTGGCCTTAAGTTCTTTTAATTAAAAAATACATGTTGAAATATAAAACTTCATACAAATTTCTTATGATTGGAGCATGTACACAATTATAAAACCAAAACAAATTTGCAGTTTGTTAAATAACATCTAATATACAAAACTACTTAATTAGTCCTAGGTACTTTACATATATCACCTCATTTAATATTCACAACAACCCTATTATGTGCACACTATTATTATACCCATTGACTAGATGAGGAAATCAAGACTGAGAGAAGCTAAGCAACTTGTCCAACATCACATAGCTGATAAGTGGGAGATTTGGGTTTCACAAAAATGTTCAAAGACAATTAAGTGAATGTAAAGAATGATATCGTTTGACAGAAATTAAGTTGCTACTCGTAATATAAGTATGGTAGTGACTGCAACTGTATAGATCTCTGGGTTTAACATACCTTAATGAAAATGAGCTGGACAGTGACTAATTTCCCCCATTGCTTTTTTCTCTTCTGTCAACTGCTAAACATATATTGCTAGAGCAGAAATTAATATTATTTGGTCTTCACTTGAAGGGAATGCCTTGTTATAAATTAAATCTACGTCTCTTTACTCATTGTTGGGTTTTTTAAGACAATTTCTGACTGCTATTTTTCTTTATTATTGAGATATAATTCACCTATTATAGAGTTCACTCTTTTAAAGTGTACAGTTCAGTGGGTTTTAGTATATTTACAAAGTTGCGCAACAATCACCACTACCTAATTACAGAATATTTTCATCACACCAAAAAGAAACCCCTTACCTACTAAGCAGTCATTCCCTATTCCCTTCCCCACCAGCCAGTAGATCAGCAACTACTAATTTATTTTCTGTCTGTATGGATTTGCCTAGTCTGGACATATTACATAATGGAATTATAACCTTTATGGGCTTTTGTGTCTGGTACCTTCCACTTAGCCTAATTTTTCAAGATTCATACTTGAATGTTGTAGTCTGTATCAGTACTTCATTCCTTTTTATAATAATATCTGAATAATATCCCATTGTATGGCTATACTACATTTCATTTATACATTCATCAGTTGATAGACATTCGGGTTGTTTCCACTTTTCAGCTATCATATATAATACTTCAATGAACATATGAGTGCAAAATTTTCTGCCAACGTATGTTTTCAATTCTCTTGGGTATATACCTAGGCGTGCAATTGTCAAACTGTTTTCCAAAGTAGCTGCACCATTTTACATTACACCAGCAATGTATGAGCGTCCTAATTTCTCCTCTTCCTCACCAACACTTGATATTGTGAAACTGACTTTTTGATTATAGCCATTCTACCAGGTGTGAAGCGATATCTCATGTGGTTTCGATTTGCATTTCTCTAAGCCCTATAGTGTTGAGCATCTTTCCATGTGCTTATTGGCCATTTGCATATCTCCTTTGGAGAAATGTGTATTTAAATCCTTTGACCATTTTATAATTGAGTTGTCTTTTCATTATTCGGCTGTATGAGTTCTCATTAAGGTTTAACAGGGTGACACTGCCAGGCAACAATGCCATGATAACCGCAAAAAACATGGGCTCAGAGATTGCACAGTTGTACTCAGTCAGACGGCAGTCACCTATGAGACCCAGAATCTAATCTGCTTATCCTGAAATTTTTAAGATAATCATCTTTTTAAAATACACACTTTAAACATTTGATAGAGAACTAATGTCAGACATAATCTCTCCACTTATTACCCCAAAGAGGTTAAGCAGTGTTAGTTATAATAGTAAAAGAGTCAGAAAACATATTTTCCTAAAGCTTATGGTTAAGAAAATTATTCTATACCAATATTATGGACTACATAGCAATTAAGAATTATAAGCATTTTGAACAGGTTGATATATGGAAATGTTCATAAAACAATATAACAAAATATGTTTTGTACAGATGTACATTCATATATTTTAATAGATTTATAAATGTTTCTATGTCATTTTGTCTTCACACAAAATCTATAAAAATATATTTATTCTTATAAATCTATTAAAATATATGAATATTTACAAATATTTATCATTTTGTCTTCAAAATCTACTTCAAACAGATTACATGTATATTTATAAATCTATTAAAATATATGAATGTACATTGACAAATAAATGGCAGGTAATATTAATAGAACTTTGTTTATTGGATTCTTTGGCTTCAAAAAAGCAGTGTTCCACAAAAAAATGGTTCTATTTTATTAATAAATATTGCTCACAAAGTTTGAGGGCTCAAATCAAATTTGGGAGTTTACTGGGAATACCTAAGTAAATGTCTTTACTGCAGATATTTTCAAAGCCTTTAATCCATTAATATGCACTGTGAATCTCTAAAATGAAGAGGTTCTTATTATTTATCTCAGTCTATTTTCATCATGATTTACACTTATTTTACTTATATACACAAATTTGTATAATCTTATTTGCATTTGTTTGCTAATTTATCTTCCCAACCAAACTATACATTCTATCAGGACAGGTAAGTATATCTGTGTTCCTCATTATCGTTCCTAGTGCCCCAGCCAGGGTACAGAGCAGAAGCTCAATAAATATTTTTGTAGTGAATGAGTTACTGGAGGAGCATCTGGAGGGACTAGTGCTCGAAGCTACACACTTGGGGAACTACCACTCTATAATTATTCGATTGTATAATAACTTCAAAGAAAAAATTGTGTTAACACTGCTAGGCCACGAGAGATGCATTAAATAAATTATTGCTGTGCTTCAGCGGATTCAATTACTACTTCAGGGAACTGAAGAGATTGCTCAGAGAGCACGTCGTCATGACCTGGAAAAATCTTGTAAAATCATTTTTATACTCAGACACTCCAACTGAAAAACAGTAGTAAACATGGCAGTTACCATGGGATAATCTGAAAGGAATCCTACTTTGCATCAACATCAACAATCTTTTGTAACACATTTGGCAGCATGAGATTTTCCATCAAGGAGATTTGCTTATTTTAATAGTTCAGGTATTAAAAGCAGATATTCCTTCCAGAAAGTGCAAATTATTGACTCATTGAATCTCTTTTAGGATAAGTGATTTTACCTATTGTTTGCTGAGTTTCTTTTGGATTGTTAGAGCCTATGTTAAGACAACATTTAAAAATACTTAAAGTAGATAATTTACCTGCATGTCTTATACAATAATTCGTGGTGTTAAAATAGTTAGAAAACGCTATATCTTTTAATAGCCCTTTGCAAAAGTTATATAATGCTTTTGTTTTTTAAAGCTATATGCTTTTCATTAACTGCAATGATTCATGAATTTCCTCCACTTGTCCTCCAGAGGAAGTACTAGGAAAAATCTTAATTTCATTAGTTGAAAGTAGTGTTGAGGTGAAATAATAAAAATTGATAGAAAGCAATTTTTTCCAGCTACCAAAATAGAAAGAATTTTACCAGCTTCCAATGTGCCTCCCCCCCCACCCCCCCCGCGCCAATACATCACTGAAAGCTTAGCTTATTCCTCAACTTTAAACCCTAATAATATTAGCGGTGGGGCAGGGGCACACGTCTAGTCAAAGAAAGAATGTATTTCCAAAGCAGCCTTTGCAAAGGTTAATCTCCGTATGGGCTACAGAAGGGAAAGGGCAGTCAGTGTCCAATGATCCAGCCAAGACCCCCTTCTCGGTTTTTCTCCTGGTTAATAAGCCACCGGGAGAGAGAATTTTTAAACTTAATTTGCTGAAATAGGAATTTACTAACGTATTTAAAAAATTTCCCCAAATTTGAGAATTTTCGGCAAATTAGGTTTATGTCTGAGAACAAAGATCTCTTGCTGCTTCTACTGACACCTTCTACACAAAAGATAAAGGATACCTGAGTATTTGGTAATCTGCAGGGAGAAAATTACAGAATCCCGGAACCAAAGGTGCCCTTAGAGCTCAGAGATCCCCTGAACGCTCAGGGCCACTGCGGCCCCGGAGTTCAATGGCTTTCCCGGGAACACAGGTCTGCCTGACTCTCCGCCCAACCCTCTTTCCCCCAACACCAAAGCTGACGCTGCACCAGGGAAGCAGCGAAGGTCAAAGTCAACACACTGATCTACAGTCCGCCGGCTGTGAGGGTCCTCCTATCCCAGGGAGCTTGAAAATGTGGTTCACGAAATGGGCATTTCTGAACAATTTATTCCAAGGACACAATCCAGCCAAGAGCTGGTTTTGGGGAGGAGTAGTGAGAGACAGAACACGTACAGGAGAAAAAGAGCAGCGGTCAGGAGAGAAGGGAAGAGGGAATGGGGCGGGGGGTGAGGGGGCGTAATAAAAAACAAAGTCTAGAGTGGAAAGACGAGACAGCACAAAGGCAGTGGAGTAGAAAAGTAGGCTTGATTTTTCTAGAACTGCTTCAAAAGGAATCCTGGGGGAGCCCTGCAGGTGGGCGCAGGCGAGGAGACGATACTCAGCTGCTCCCAGCAGGGCGGGGGGTGCTCGAAACTGGAGCCGCGCAGTCGGGGCTCCCCGCCGCACTACTCGCCCCCCTCGGCACTCCTCGTCGTCCCCAGCTCTCCCCACGCGCTCCTCTGACCCCTCCGATCTCCCCGACGCCACCCCGCGCTCCAGGGATCTCCCTGCTCGCCCGCCAGGCCAACCAGCCGGCGAGCCCGGGCGGCCCGGCGCCCTCCCTGCGCGCAGCCCCCAGCGGCGCGTCACTGCGCGGCCGCCACGGCGCGCCGCTCGCCCTCCTCCTCCTCCTCCTCCTCCTCCTCCTCCTCCTCCTCGCCGGCTCTACGCGATCCCGCTCGGGGAGGCGGGGAGGCGGGGAAGCAGCCGGAGCGCGACCGCTGCGGCGGCCACCGTGCAGCCGCGGGTCGGAGGCGCAGTCCCTAGGCCCTGGAGCCCGGCCCGGCCCCTGGGGAGTCGGCGCCGTGCCCCTAGAGCTGCCACGCCGGCCCCTGCCCTGCGCGAAGGGCGCGGAGGTGAGCGGGTCGGGGAAGGGCGCGAGGTGAGGCGGCGGCGGCGGAGCTGAGGGTCGAGATGTAGGCGCCTCATCCGTCCTCTCCGGCGTCCCCCATGACCTGGCGGGGTTCCTGATCTCCTGGCACCTCGAGGTGGGACGTGGGAAAGGTGGGGAAAAAAGGTGTCTCTTCCACCGATTCCGCCCCCTACTCCTCTTGGTTTTCCTTGAGCTCCCAGAAAGTCCTGAGATTGGGCCCAGTAGAAAGGAGGCCAGGAGAGACCTCGTCCCAGGTAGAATGTACCCTAAAGGGAAAGGACAGGCGAGTTACCCTAGTCTGCCTGATAGTCTGCCTACCAGTTTGGGTTCCTGCAGCGCATTTCATTGAAGATCTTCTTGCGCTGCTTTGCGAACAGGAAAGTCTTTCCAGTAGTCGTTTTGTTTATTACCCACTTATGTGACCGTGGTGTGTTTAGGCCATTATGTGTTAGGAAGTAATCGGCCTCTTCTTTCAGTGTCCTAAATTATCTTTGAGCCTGTGTTCAGCTTCAGCCAAAACTTGTTGAAAATTATGCCCTAAAAATCTTGCTCTTAAAATAGAGCAGAGAGATAAAGAGAATTTTTGTCGAGAGACTTCCATTTATTAGCTGCCCTACCACTTGGAGAAGGATTGATGTCAGTTTTTACTCCTCAGGCAGTTCATTTTTGGATGGAAAAACTTGTTCCAGGCCGTGTTAATTATCACTCATCGCTGTGGGTGAAATTGAGAGAAACAATTCGAACTCCAGCTCCTACCCCCACCCTATGAGTGATTAGATTCTAGTCCTGTTAACAGCCCCACTTCTGGGAACCTTTTTAGTTCTCTCCAAACCATCTCCCCTATACACCCCCCCACCCCCCCCCCGCCTCCACCTTTTATTATTTCTTCTCTGGGTAGATCTCCTCCGTTTATTTTTTTTCCCTTATCTAAGGCTATATTTTTTTATTCTACATCTCTCCCTCTGTTGTTTCAAAGCTTAAAAGATATTTACAGAAGAAAAATACCCATCCTACATATTTTGGCAGACATAATTGATATTTAGAGATATTTAGAGACATAATTGGAATGGCTGCAGTTTCTTTATCTTACCTAGTCAGTCTTTTGAGGGGTAGGGAAATGAGACTATCAATAATGATAAATTGAGCTAATTGTGTAGAAAGGAAATGAAAAGCTTTATCCAAGTCACTTTTTACTGTACTGGTGACATGGAAAATGTACTTGTATTGAATGAGCTTAATTATATTTTAATACTGAAGAAGTAGCACAGATGAAGGCAAACAGATTTTTTTCTTCCCCTCGGCTTCAAGCTTTTTTTTTTTTCTTAATTTTTATTGAGTTAATGATAACTTACAATCTTGTGAAATTTCAGTTGTACATTATTGTCTGTCAGTCGTGTTGTAGGTGCACCCCTTCACCCTTTGTGCCCACCCCCCACCCCACCTTTCCCCTGCTTGCCACTAATCTGCTCTCTTTGTCTACATGTTTAAATTCCTCATATGAATAGAGTCATACAGAGATTGTCCTTCTCTATCTGGCTTATTTCACTTAACATAGTTCCCTCAAGGTCCATCCATGTTGTTGCAAATGCGACGATTTTGTTCTTTTTTATGGCCGAGTAGTATTCCATTGTATATATATACCACATCTTCTTTATCCAGTCATCTGTTGACGGGCACTTAGGTTGCTTCCACGTCTTGGCTATTGTAAATAAAGCTGCAATGAACATTGGGGTGCATGGGACTTTTGGAATTGCTGACTTCAAGCTCTTTGGATAGATACCCAGTAGTGGGATAGCTGGGTCATATGGTAGTTCTATTTTTAATTTTTTGAGGAATCTCCATACTGTTTTCCATAGTGGCTGCACCAGTTTGCATTCCCACCAGCAGTGTGTGAGGGTTCCTTTTTCTCCACAACTTCTCCAACATTTGTTACTATTAGTTTTAGATATTTTTGTCATTCTAATTGGTGTAAGGTGATATCTTAGTGTAGTTTTGATTTGCATTTCCCTGATGATCAGTGATGATGAACATCTTTTCATGTGACTATTGGCCATCTGTATATCTTCTTTGGAGAAATGTCTGTTCATGTCTCCTGCCCATTTTTTGATCGGGTTGTTTGATTTTTTTGTTATTGAGTTGTGTGAGTTCTTTATATATTATGGATATTAAGCCTTTGTTGGATGTATGACTTGCAAATATTTTTTCCCAGTTAGTGGTTTGTTTTTTTGTTTCAATCCTGTTTTCAGAAGGCAAACTGATTTTTAAAGAAAGGATCATAAATGAGTTAGAAATGTTAGAAAAGGGGTACACAAAAAACTTGGAAAAGACTAGGCCTGCAGTTTCAATAAAGGACACAATCAATACATCAGGAGATGCATTTATTCTTTCCTTAGCCAGTAACGATGACATTGACATAACTAGGACATTGACAAATCACTCACCGCCTTTGGGCCACATGTCTTGATCAGCAAGAAAAGGGGTCTTACCTAGAGACTTGTTACGTTTCTTTTGGTTCTGACAGTTTGTGATGTCTTCAGTAACAAAGCATATTTATTGCATTCTTATTTACTATGCGCCAGGCATTGTGGAGGTAGTGTTGGACAAGACAGTCATGGTTCTATCCTCAAGGAGCTTATTGTCTGGTAGGGGAAATAGAAACAATTACATAAAATGATTACAGAGGAAACTTAACAAGAGCTCAAAACAAAACAAAACTGGAGTGAGTCATTCTATTGAAGGGACATAACAGCGTGAGCAAAGTTCCAAGATGGGAAAATGATTGGCCTTTTCTACTTCTAGAAAAGCATGCTCTGGCTGGACCTGAAAGGATACTGTGGCTGGACCACAGGGAATAACAGTCAAATGGGATGAGGTTGGAGAGGTGAGCAGGGGCCAGCTCATCCAGTGCCTTTAGGTCATGGTCAGGAAGGTGGCTGTAGTTTTAAGTGCAACAAGAAGCCATTGATTTTAAGGAGGGGAGAGACATCATCTGACTTACATTTTAAGATGATCTTACATACTACGTAGAAAATGACTTGCAAAGGGCAAAGGAGAAAGACCCGTTAGAAGTTTGCAGAATTCACGTGAGAGGTGATAGAGATCTGGATTAAGCTGGTGTCAGTGGAGAGGAATTTAAGAAATATTTCGGAGAACAGACTTGGTATTGGATTTTATGTCAAAAGTGAGGGAAAGCAAGTACTCAAGAATGACTGCTAGCTTTCTGACTTGAGCAATAGGTGGGTAATGGTACCCACCTGAGATGAGGAAATTTGGGTGAATGGGACAGCTCTGGGTGGAAAAAGAATTCTGTTTTGCATTCTGTTAAGTTTGAGATGTCATCGAGGAAGCCATAACCATATACCCTTGGGAGGAGAAAAGGGATGGTCTCCAGGACAGAAGCGGACAGACTGGCCTTTGAGAGGTGAATTTAAAGTGAAACTAATGAGCTCAGTCGTCTGATTTTTCTTCAGCAACCTTCAACTTGATATAGATACAGTGAAAATGGATAGCAGGGTTCTTCCAGGACTGGAGTTTTGCCAAGTAAATGTGTTGGAGAGTAAGAGGGTTGTCCTAGTCCGTTCAAGATGCTATAAGAGAATACCATAGACTGGGTGACTTAAACAGCAGATATTTATTTCTCTGAAGCCTGGGGAGTCCAAGATCAAGGCCCTGGAAGATTCGGTGTCTGGTGGGGCCCCACTTCTTGGTTCCTAGAAGGCTGTCTTCTCGCTGTGCCCTCATGTGGTAGAAGGGGAGAGAGAGCTCTCTGGTGTCTGTTTTATACCGGCATTAATCCCATTCATGAAGGTTCTACCCTCATGACCTAATCACCTTCCACAGGCAGAACCTCCTAATACCTTCACTTTGGGGGGTTAGGATTTCAACATATGAATTTTGAGGGGACACACACATTGAGTTCACAACAAGAGATGAGGATCTTTTTAAGTGAGTGATGATAAATTTACACTGTGGCGTCTAGGATGGGTAAAGCGAAACCAGGAGGAGGTCGATGGAGAGTGAGAAAGTCGTGGGGTCAGTGGATCAAATTTATTCTGCTTTCTAGAATTATCAGTGTGAATCTTTGACTATTGGAACGTTGGAAGATTATTAGAATGCTAGGAGGTAATACTTGGAGATATCAGGAAGTGAGTCACTGAGGTGGGGTGGAGGCAAAGATTCATTGCCTTTGATGAAAATAAGCGAAGGAAACAAGAGACCATGAGGTTCATGCCCATGAATGATGAGGTACCAGAGGAGGATGACAGCTGGTGGGGCAGAGAAGAAGACTGTGTACATACCGGGGGCCAAAGTCTCCAGTGACCAAGAATAAGCTAGAAATTAGTAGTGACAGCCGTGAGTATGGAGAGAGGGTATTATGAGGCCATGAGCCTCAAAGGAGCTGACTGTTAGCAAGAGAAAGAAGAAGGGCTCAGACTGGCCTTGCAAAGTCAAAGATACACCTACCCCACCTCATGGCCCTGGAAGATTACATTTTATTAATAACCTATCCAACTCAGCAGGTTGTGAATGTCATCAAAATCCCTGAGGACAGCTCTGTCAGAGTTACTATCATCCAGTAATTAATGCCCTAGATGTTTATATGCAAAACAAATTAGGTTCTATTTTTCAAAATTAATATAGCACAACAGCTGCCGTTCAGCCAGAGGAATGTCAAGGAAATCCTTCTAAACTGAAAATATTAGGAGGCCTGTAGCTGACTGCAATCGAATTCTCTTACTTTGAATACATCAAATATTAAATGCATACATCAAGCCAAATGTCCACTCAAGAAAACTGTGAGCTTGAAACTTCAAGGAGCCCATGTACTACTTAAGTCACACTTTTAGGCAGAGCTCATAAAGTTGAAATATTAGTGTTAAATATAAGTCACCAATATTACCATTATTATATAGCTTTAAGGCTTGGAAACATAAGAATTTTAGTGTCAGAGAGGACTGCAGGAGTCAAGTACAACCTCTTTGTTTTCCATTATAACAAAGGAAACAGACTCAAAACATGGTGATTTCCAAAGCCTAGTCCTGTCCTTTCTCCTCGATACTACATAAACAAAACTTTCTATAAGTGTCATAGTCTTCTCAATTATTTAGCCTGTATTACGTGTGAATAATAGCAAATGAAAAGATAGAAAGACTTTAGGACCTTGCTAGTCAGAGTGTGGCTCGTGAACCAGGACCATGGGCATCACCTGGAAACTTGGGAGAGATGCAGACTCTTGAGAGCCTCGCTCCAGACATAGAGAATCAGAATCTGCTTTTTAACGGGATCCCAGCTGATCACATTTGCGTTAAAGTTTGGTAGGTGCTATTCTAGAGCGGGTCAGTCCGCCTGGAAACTCATCTGCTCAGGTCAGCAGAACCTATGATGCCTGGAGAACTGAGGATACCATCACTGGAACATTCTGAATTTTGAATATTATCAAAGAACAGGAACAAAATGTGCTGTGTGGTGGGATGACACATTTTAAGGAATGACACTGCCCTTTCCAGAGAATGAAGAGAGGAAATTGCAAAATAGTGAGTGGACCTTCTGATACTGCTCCTGCCTGAGTGGGAGAGGGGAAAGGATTGCACACATATCCTTCGCTGCCTGCGTTCAAGGGCAACTGTTATTCTCTCACTAGCATTATTTTTGATTATTACAAACAACAGTGTAAAAATGAGCATAATCAAGGATCAGAAAGCCACATTGGTTATCTCCACATACCCAAATAAAGTATTGGGTTGAATCCTGTATCTTTTAGAGCTGTTTTCTATCTTGGCTGCATATTAAAACACCTGATGATCCCTAAAAAAATCCTGAAGCCCAGGCTGAACCCCAGACCAATTAAATAAAAATCTGAGTGGAGGGATGGTGCTGACGAGGTATCACTATGTTTTAAAGCTCTGCAGGTCATTCATTCCATGTGCCGGTGGAGCTGAGGACCTCTACTTTAGTTGGTCATTCCCCCTTGTGGGAAGAGGCAGCTTAGGGATTGCAATTCTGCCTCTCTACCTACCCGGGTGGTGGGAGCCTCGATTACTCCCATGGCACCAAACAGCAAAACTCGGGTCACACTCTCCTGTGTGTATGAAAGCTGGTGGGGCTTTCAGAACATTGAGGGAGGTAGGATTTTTTTTTAGAGGCGTTACTCTTGGCAGTTTTGTTAAAATTTGAATAATCACAGTTACTGCTGATGGAAATGTTCTAAAATTGGATTGTGGTGATGATTGCATAACTGTAAATTTACTGAAAATCATTACTTTTTTTATTCACTTAAAATGGGTAAATTTTGTATGTAAATTATACCTCAATAAAGTTTTAATTTTTTTAGTTGCTCTGTATGCTTCAACATTCAGGATTTCATCATATTGGTTAGATAGGCTGGAAGCCAGTGCCTGTTTTGTGTCATTGGAGTGTCAGCACCTAGCTTCATGCCTGGTGGCTGGGGCTCAATAAGATATCGGATGGGGATAGATGGGTGGATGGATGGATGAGTATCGTTATGATCTTGGGTTGTGGGCTGATTTCTAAGTTGACCTCAGCCACCAGAGATCCCTAAAGTTCATAGCACCCAGAAGGCATCGGTGCCATTTGTAACCAGTTATATGGTATGGCACTGAAATTAGGGAAATGGGTTTGTGTAGAGGCTAGAATGCCAGGCCTTCATAGAAGATTATTTGCAAGTGAGTTACTACAACACAGAAAAACTTGTATTTGCTAGCCAGTAAACATAGGTATCCTTATCTCAAGGTCTCATCTGCAACGAGGTCATCAAATGGGGAAATTATTTCAGCCATGCTCTGACCTGCTACTGCCAGCTTCATTTTAGACATACTCCAGGTCATGTTAACCTATGAAAGTGATGAAAACCCAAGTATGCACAGGGCACATTGCTCTGCTTGACAAAGCAGGCTACACTTGTGAGGTGGATGGAGGGATGTGTGTACCATTCTTTGTCCTATACATGGAAGAAAAATGGGTGGGGAGGTATTGGAGTGTTGCTGCTTTAATTTGTTGAAGAATACCCTAAATTTTATTAACTGAAGTCTTTGGGAAATAAATTTTTTAATAGAATTTCTAAACCTAAATTTCACCAGACAGCTTTTTTGTTGAAAATCTTTCCAACATGAATTAGACTGCTTTCCTGTCCTAGTAACTGCAACATAATAAACATATGAAGTTTTATTTTGATGATTTAGGACCCAGAGACGTCCTAAAATCATGCCCATATAAAGGTATATATTGAATACATACCAAGCCTAGGAAATAGCTTGGAAATTCCTTGTTATTTTGAATTAGTTTCATTGAAATTTTGGTTATTTGAAGAGTCTGGTAGTCTTGGAGTTAAGCTTTAACTATAATGCTATTATATTTCTTTTCTGAAAATTCTTTGGTTGGTTCTATAAAACATGAACCAAAAAGACCCTCAGACCCAAGTATGAAATATTAATAAATCATTTGCACTTGCAATAGTTTATAGACAGAATTTCAAAGAATAAATCTATATAGTTTTAGTAAAATTGCTATTTTATACTTTTCTGGAAAATGATTTTCAAATCAAGGTGCATACCAATTACCCAAGAATTTCAACTGAGGGAAAGAATTTAATAATCTGAGTTAAGTGGATTTTAATATTCAGATAGTAGTTGGACTGCATTATATTAGGGCAGTTATTCTCAAACTTTATAGAATCAGAATCTAATTCTGAGTATCAGAATCCCCTGAGGGCTTATTAAAACACAGCTTGCTGGGCTCCACCCCAGCAGTTCTGATTTAGGAGATCTGGGCTAAGGCTGAGAATTTACCTTTCTAACAAGTTCCCAGGTAACGCTGATGCTGCTGGTGCAAGGACCACGCTTGGACGACTGGTGCATTAGAAAATCACGTTCTTACTTTTCAAGCAGAATTGCAGCTTTGCTTCTGGCATTTTCTAAAAGGCTTAAGAATGTCTTCTGAAAAATAAAAACCTAAGAAGAGCCACATCTTCCCTCAGAGAAGGTCCTTATCATCATAGATATAAATACACAGTTGGGTTTTATTTATTTGTTTAAATACTGAGAGAATTTAGGGATTATCTTTGTGCAACCCAAAGGTCATGAAAGTGAAAATCACCATTTAGTTACAGAAAACTAGACTGGGATATTTGATAGTTCATCTCCGAATGTCTTCTCCTGAGGATTAAGCAGCCATCTCCAGCTGCAGGGAGCTTGCTCAGGGTACCCTTCTCCCCTCTCCAGAGAGGGTTTCTCTCCAACAGGCTTAAGGAGCACTTTCATGTGGAGAGCTTCCTAATGTCTGCGAACTCAGTGGGCCCCAGACTCACAGATTTTACAGACCAGTAAAATAAAAAGGAAGGAGGGGATCTATATAGGACACCCAACTCAAACAACTGTTATCACTATCCTTCTATGAAAAAATGACATTTTGACCCCAAAAAGTAGGAAAGACATACTCTCAGAGTATAGGACAATTTGTTAAGTTGAATAATTTTATGGCAAACTCCCTACTGTCCCCATATACTTTTCAATTGATGTAGGCCAGTGATAACGTCCTATCTGGAAACTAGTGCTCTAGCACTCTTAAGGTAAGGTCACAGAAAGCCGAATTTAAATTTGGGTCCTTGTGGTTTTTCAGATAGAATGAACCAGTAGTGCACTGTGAACCTGGCTTGAAGAAGTTCTGTGTAATTTAGAGATTATTTTGTAAGTACAATATTATTTATTTGTTTAACATATATATGAAAGAATGACTTGAGATAAGAGAAAACCATGTGATACTTCCTCTCCCTGATTTTCTAGAGGAACTACGCTCTGATCATACAATCTCATTCCATTTTTTTTTTAAGATTGGCAACTGAGCTAACAACTGTTGCCAATCTTCTTTTTTTTTCCTTTCTGCATTTTCTCCCCAAATCCCCTCAGTATATAGTTGTATATTTTAGTTGTGGGTCTTTTTAGTTGTGGCACATGGGACACCTCCACAGCCTGGCTTGACGAGTGGTGCCATGTCCACGCTCAGGATCCGAACCCGCGAAACCCTGGGTCGCCACAGCAGAGTGCAAGAACTTAACCACTCGGCCACAGGGCTGGCCGCTCTCATTCTTAATTGTATGCTGATGTGCAGTTTTTTCTGCTTTTTATTCCAAGTACCTCCTGTCTGTTCCTAGCTAGATGTAGATTCCTTGAGTGTGGGCATCATGCTTCTCTTGTCCTTTATCTCCTATGTGCAAAGCATGTAATGGTCTAGATAAATTCATGCTGGGTCACAGCAGGGTAGATCTGCCTTTAGATTATAGTTGCATCATTCCTTGATTAATTGATTAATGAGATTTTGCTCCAGTGTCTCAGCACCAGATAGTAGTTACCTATAGCTTGTGGAGATGAGTTGCTCTTAGGTCTCTGTATGGATGAGTTCCACAGGATACGGACACACTTCTTGGGTTTTCTTCTCCCCTCCCCTCTAAAAGCAGTACACACCTTCATGGTGTCTACAGCATCCCAAAAGACAAACGGGTTGCTTTCTAAGGTTCTTCAAGAGTTACACACAACCGATCATTTTTTGGTTTGCAGTATTAATAAATTTAGGTCTTTGGTTGGTTTTAATCCAAAACTTGGAATTATTTCAATATTTTATCTGTTTTCTGTCTAGAATTCCTAAATTTATAGTTTTGGATTTACTTAAAACTGTTCTAAGCTGAGATTCATATTTTAACCATTTAAAGTTAGTACTGCTTTTAGAGAATACAGTTATGGATGACCTTTGGAGATCTAAACAGTTTTAAGATCCCCCTATAATGTTAACACTGCAGTTTTAGAACGAGCAGAGGTTGTGTCACTACAGACTACACTCTCTGAGGCAAATAGGTAAAGTTCTCTGAGCCAGTGTTTCCTCCTCTTAAGATGGGCATGATGTGTACTCCACAGCCATTTGACAAATAATATACATGAAAACATTGTGAACTATGAAATAGCACACAAGCATGTGGTATTATTATATGCTTTAAGCAATACACAAATATTCCATCTCTCAGATCCATTAAAGAGGTTTTTTTCTGTCTCTCATGAATGCTTTTACGTTCTTAAAACTATAAAGTGAAAAGAGTCTCATTTGCTAGGCCAGCTTCTATTTGTAGCCACAGTCATACTATTAAAGGATTCACTTGGAACGTGCCGTTAGAAATACAGTGTGGATTAAGGCCCAAACATGTTAGAGCAGAGTCACCTATTAATATGTATAAATTACATGGTATAATGAGGGGCCCATAGGTGACATTACGTCCTAATGTATTTTTACCTCTTCACATTCTGATTTACAAAAGAGATTTGAACTTGCTCTGTAAAATACAGATAACTGATAAAGTTTTGCTTTTGTTTCATTTTTAGTTTGAAAGGGCCTTGATCATCATGACTGTTAGATTTAAAGATTCTGCACTTCTGTATTTTGGGGGATACTATAATCTCTACTCAGAAGAACTGGGGGGACTGGCATGTAGGAACCTTGGGATCCTGTGTGTGAGTCTAGTAATCCTTGTCACCCTTAGATAACATACATGATTGGGGTAGGTTGGTCATTCGGCTTTGAATTGTTGATTGAAATGAACACTGATTTAATTGCTTCAGTTTCCTGTAATTGCTCCTGATTCCCAAGACACTGGTGGTTTTGTGCTACGCTGGTGCCTCTGACCCTCGCCTGGCCTTCTGGGTGCATGGGATCACTCCAAGAGAAAGCAGATGTTACCACCCCTTCTATCTTGCAAAGTGTGAAATGAAACATGTGTAATACATTAAAAAATAGTGAGTTTTCTCCTTTCCCAGGATCTGGGTTGGACATTAAGATCACTAGGTAATGCTGAGGAGCAATGACACGTGCAAAGAAGAAGGAAGAATAAACTAATATGAGCACAACCATAACTCTTCCAACTTGCCTTCATACCCAAAGAAAAATCTCTTTCTTAAATTGCTTACATGCACCCAAATGACACATGCCTTAGCTAGACTGCCTGGGTTCTAATCTTGGCTCCCCTACTTTCTCTCATATGACCTTGGACAAATTAATTATCTTCTCTATGTGTCAGTTTCCTCATCTGTAAAATGGGCATGACAGTATTAGCACCTATCTCATTGGGTGGTTGTGGGGATTCAATCAGTTAATATGTAAAGCACAACAGAGTTGGCACATAGTATGTGCTATATGAATATTAAGTAATATTATTATTGTCTTTCTAAAGGTTAATTTATTGATGTATTTGTAGTCATTGAATGTGCTCCATTTCTAGGGTAAAAAGTTGAATTTTCCTGGCTCCAGTAATTTCAAATTTCCTTTCGTAAAAACCCAAAAAACATGTTTTTTGAAAGATTCCACTTGTTCCTGTAAAATCTGTTAAATCCTCTGAAGTGATCCACATCTGCTGTTAGCGTGAAAGAAATTGTGCAATGGAGATGGAATGGAAGAGTATTTTTCATTCCGATCCAACAGCAATACTGATTCATGGCAATCTGATTGGTGTTCTTGAGCAAGTTGTTACAAATATGAATATTTCCGATGTTAATCACTTAAAAAATAATTTGACAGATTTTTCCAGGGAGAATAACTGTGTTATATTCTATACAGCCAAGAAATAAAAGGGGAAGCAAAATATTTCCTAAGAATTGTATAATTTAAGGCCATAAACACTTTACTATCCCCTTTTCATAGGGAAGCTGTCTTTCTCAATGATAGGGTACCATATATAGGGTGAATGATACAAATTAATAGTATTTAATTCATCTTTTGCTATATTTTGATACCTATTTTTCTTAAAATATTAAGTGCCAGGGTTCATTTTTTATTAGCTGATTTATCTTACTTGTGTTTAATAATAAAGTCCCTCACTAGCTAATGGGGTGTATAGGATAGTTTATAGGCTCCACCTCAAATGATTCTAGACAGTTTCGGTTTAAATAGTTCTTGTTTTCTATGGTTTTTCTGTCTTCTGTCCTGTGTGCTGTCACGTCTTATTACAGTCCTACCTCCAGTGGCACTTCTGACTTGCTGCCTCTGATCTGCTGAAAAACTGAGTAGTCAGACTTGTTAGAACTGTATTTTTAAAAAAGTGTTAAGTGAAAATGTTGCTCTCTTTCCTTTTGTGCTGTAGTGCCTTGCTGCTCAAAGAGGGGTCTGCAGACCAGCAGCATCGGCATCACCTTATTGGAAATGCAGAATCTTGGGCCTCACTCCATACCTACTGAATCAGAATCTGCGTTTTAACAAGATTCTCAGGTGATTCGTGTGCATATTAAAATTTGAGAAGCCCCACTTTAGCACATCAACTTTGTGACAGTTTGTTTTTCTATTTGGGAATCTTTTTATAGCTTACAAATCGTGTCTTGCTGTTCTAGGTTATAAAGCTTGCCAAAACGTTTTACCTGTAGAAATGAGGGACATTATTATAAATGTCTAGAAATGTATTAATGTTTGGTAATAGGTCATTGATGAACATTTTATTTTCTGTCTCTTAGGATATCCCTGGTGATCTTGGAAGAGTCCATATCATGGAATCGATCTCTATGATGGGAAGCCCTAAGAGCCTTAGCGAAACTTTTTTGCCTAACGGCATAAATGGCATCAAAGATGCAAGGAAGGTCACCGTCGGTGTAATTGGAAGTGGGGATTTTGCTAAATCTCTGACCATTCGACTTGTTAGATGTGGCTATCATGTGGTCATAGGAAGCAGAAATCCTAAGTTTGCTTCTGAATTTTTTCCTCATGTAGTAGATGTCACTCATCATGAAGATGCTCTAACAAAAACAAATATAATATTTGTTGCTATACATAGAGAACATTACACCTCCCTGTGGGACCTAAGACATCTACTTGTGGGTAAAATCCTAATTGATGTGAGTAATAACATGAGGATAAACCAATACCCAGAATCCAATGCTGAATATTTGGCTTCATTATTCCCGGATTCCTTGATTGTCAAAGGATTTAATGTTGTCTCAGCTTGGGCACTTCAGTTAGGACCTAAGGATGCCAGCCGGCAGGTATGTATTTTTAAATTTTTTTCTTAGTTATCTGGTGTTTTGTACTTAAATAGTTAAACAAATGTCATATATTTAAAAACCAAATTCTGACACTCTCCAATGATTATAATTTTGAAAACTGTGTCTGAGTACCTGAAAATTCATGTCCTGACCTTATAAGGGCACATTTCTATTCCCAAAATAATGTGGAAAGCTGAGAAAATAACTTGGACTGTCCTGTCATAACCAGCTAATTCAAGAAGAACCACGGTTGGCTGGTGAAGACTGGGACACGTTGCTTGAGTTTCTCCTTGCTTCCTCAAAAACAGAAGACGTCTTTTTTCTTTCCCTCTTTCCCTCCCAACCTTCTTTCCTTTCTTCCTCCTCTTCTTCCTCCCTCGTAACTACTTAGTAACACAGTGTTCCATCTCCGTATGAAATACTGTTTAGTCTGATCCTCAAGAAGAATGCTTTAGAAGTACCTTTTTGCTTTACATAGATTATTCATAGAATTTTAAATAGTACAGTTTGTTTTATTTTAAGTGTAGATTTTAATCTGTGTGAGGAAGGTAGGAGCAGATTGGATTTCTTAGGGTCTTTTTTAGTATGCAAGACTATAGGTTCTATCCGCTTTAAAGCAGTTGGGAAGCTCCATCAATGCCTTTGTGGAATGAGAGTTTTATAAGTAAAGATGGAAAATAGTGCACCTTAAAATCTTTTAAAGGTGTGGTTGTGCATTATAATGAAGCATGATAATAAAATACTTTTATTATTTTTGTCCATAGAGACAGTTGATTAGATGCCTTAGAGAATACATTTCAGTATTGTGTCACTGTATGCTGCATATCAGAGTCATGATAACTATTCACTTTCAAGTGTGTAATTTGGGAGACTAGTAAAAGAATATATACTCTCCAACTTTGCTGGAGGCTATTTCTGAATCCTTTTGTTCTTCTTTCACATATCCACCAAAGTTTAGCAGTGATACAGAACAAACAAATTAGCATAAACCTGAAATTAATCCTTTGCCCATATTTATGATAATTTTAATTCTTTAACAAGAAAAAATATGGAACAGTGATTAAATCCAGTGAGCTACAAAAATAATTTCATTTGTATTTCATAGTCCTCATGCCCTTATTCTGAATGTTTGATTTATACTTGTAGTTTTATTATAAAATTTTGTAATTTATAGGGGTGTTTTCCTAGTGAATTAAAAATAGTTTACTTCACCATTGTCACAACTGTAATAAATTAATTTAGAATGCTTTTCCTTATTTCTTTGACATGTAGGAGTTCTTCCCCACTCCATTTTAGAAGTTCATGAACATTTGTATCATAGCATAGACTTTGTCATTTATCTGGCTAATGTTAGGTAAAGTTAATAATCCAAAGAGCTCTACATTGTCAGCATAATTTAAATAGGTTTAGTATGCAAATATTTCAGCGTGGTCTGTTCCAGAGTCCTTATATAAACATCTTCAGGATATATTTGGAAATTTGTTTTCCCCAAACATGACTCAGAGACTTTATAGCAATATTTTTCTAGCCCTAAGTGAGATGACCACCCATAAATAACAGTGGCTCGCTCCAGCAGTGAATTTGGTGCTCAACAAATATTTGTTGAATTCTCATCTATGTTACTTTATCTAAGATGTTTTGGCAGTTTGAAAGCCCACCCTCACCCCCACCTGTCATGTCGTTAGAGTTCCTGCAGAAGTAATACCTTAGTCTTAGAAAATGGCAGTTGCTTTACAATTTAAATTAACTAAGCCTTATAATACCATTTTTTCCTGCACCAGGTATATTATCACCACATAAAGATGAAAGAATTTTATTGTGACCAATGAAATAATATACCTGAGATTATCCATGGTTTTTCAGAGATACTTGGTGAATTGGTTTCTAAGGCAAAAGATAAATTTTATAAATAGTACAGCATCATGACATAATATAAAGGTTTTAATTGCAAATTCAACTATCCGGAGTTCATGCCCTTCTTCTCTCTTGCTGAATATCTATGAAGGCCAGTGCTTGCAATCACTCTACTAGGCAGAATCACTACAGTCCTGGAACTAAATGTTGTCCACAAAGCCTGAAGCGCCAGCCCCTCCCCACCCCCACCCCTCTAAACCACTTCCCCCCGCCCCCCTCCCCGGAGGGAGTGAGAGAAGAGGACGGGGGAGGGGCATGGCCAGCAGCTCAAGCTCCGCCCAGACCTCTGGAGGGGAGACCCTACCTTGCCGCTGCTGCTGAACCACGTGGTCGAGAAACCTTTCTTTCCTCTTGCCTTCCTTCCCCCAGGACTTCCCAATTCCAGATCCTAGCTAGATTTTTCTGCATTGTATTTTTATGTCATAACAGGTAGCAAAGACTTCTGTTTCTATGACACTGTTTTAACCAATTAATAAATAGATTAATAAATGCTTTATCTCCTTAACTTTTTGCATCACTCAAGGTTATTATAAGTACCTTGAGTGATGCAAATCCATAGAATCCATAGAATGAAATAATGCAAATCCATCATAATCCATAGATTATGTGGAGCATGCAATCCTTACCATTTTTATTAAAAACAATAGTAATGATGAGTCTTTTGTTTTTGCCACAGGTTTATATATGCAGCAACAACATTCAAGCTCGACAACAGGTTATTGAACTTGCTCGTCAGTTGAATTTCATTCCTGTTGACTTGGGATTATTATCGTCAGCTAGGGAGATTGAAAATTTACCCCTGCGACTGTTTACTCTCTGGAGAGGGCCGGTCGTGGTTGCCATAAGCCTGGCCACATTTTTCTTTCTTTATTCCTTTGTCAGAGATGTGATCCATCCATATGCTAGAAACCAGCAGAGTGACTTTTATAAGATTCCTATTGAGATTGTGAATAAAACCTTGCCCATCGTTGCCATTACTCTGCTGTCCCTAGTATACCTAGCAGGTCTCCTGGCAGCTGCTTATCAGCTTTATTATGGCACCAAGTATAGGAGATTTCCACCTTGGCTGGAGACCTGGTTACAGTGTAGAAAACAGCTTGGATTACTCAGTTTTTTCTTCGCTTCCGTCCATGTTGCCTATAGCCTCTGCTTACCAATGAGAAGGTCAGAGAGATACTTGTTTCTCAACATGGCTTATCAGCAGGTATGGAGCATGCTTGTTTATATTATAGTAAAATACTTTATTAGTATAATTTGTAAAATGTAAGATTTAAAATAGTGTAAAATTTTACATACCTTGTAATAGAAATTTTGGTATATTTAGGTAGGGAAAAGAATTGTTCTTTAAACAATGTCTCTGCATAAGAATTATGTGGGTAATTCAAAATCATTTATGGTAAAAGCTGCTACCTTCCCTTTCTTTGCAAAAATAAAAGCAGAGAAATAAAGGGTTGAGTTTCTTTTTTTTTTCCTTTTCCTGTTATGATTGTAATGATTGCTTTCAGCATTGAACAGTTAATTCTTTTAATGTTTTACGATTGGCCATGTTCCACAAAATGATGAGGCAACTCTCAGTAAACATATACAATAATATTAGAACCAGTGAAAATATAAAACACAATGGGAAGTCAAGATCAGGAGACATACACTTACGAGGTTTTTGTTTTCAGAAAGCAGGAAAGATACTAGTTCCTCAGGTGAAGCTTTTCTAGCACAGAGCTCCTGAAGAAAATCTCAGGGAGAGCTTCGTGGAAGGAGCTTGATGATGGAGTAGACTGATTTTCTTCAGTGATTCCCATTCAGCAAATGTAATAGAAAGGGTTTCATTGAAGCTATTTGATGTAGCATTTCTCAGTGAAAGCCAAAGACACTGCACCAAAACAAATGTGTAAAAGCTTTTGCATTTTATAAGGAACTGAGGCATCATGATCCAGTATGTGGCATCTAGTACTTATGCCTGTTTCAACAATTTCAACCTAAAATAATCTGAAAAAAAATTAATACATTCATGTTCTTTAAGCCATTCTCTCTAAAAATCCACTGCTCTTAACTGACTCCTGAGGCCTTGATATCTGCTCAATGCCATCGCTGGTTCAAGCCGATTGTTCCGATCTCACCTCTTCAGTGAGGCCTACGTTGGATACCATTTTAAGTTCTGCCACCTGCTTCTGACTCGGCCTCAGTACTCCCAGTGCCTCTCACTCTGCTCTACTGCTTTCTCTTTTTTCAGTAGCATTTACCACCTTCCAACACACTTTGTTTTCCTCGTTTATTATATTTACTGTTGTCTGCCTTCTCTCATCAGAATGTAGGTTCATGAAAGGAGGGATCTCTGTCTGTTTCGTTCACTGATATATGCCTAATGCCTAGAACTGTGCCTGGCACATAGTAGACACTCACAAAGCATATTTGTGGGATGAATGAATGAACTGGGAGGGCAGGTAGATCCAGTTTGTAATCTCTGGGTAGACTGAAGTATGTTGTTATTCTGTATTGTTGCATGGGCATCAAATGAGATACTAAGAGCCTTTTTCCAGAGGAGCTTTGTGGCTTTTGACAGGATGTTGGTATTGCTCCAGAGACCTAATGGCTAAGAACTAGCTTTCCCTTTTTTTAATTTCAAGTATGTTTGGTAAACTGAAACTGGACAGAGTTAAGCTGGTATTAAGTTAGAATCTGTTTTACATGAATAGATACTTACTTAAACGTTTAGCCCAAGGAGTCCAACCCTTGATTTATACTCTAATTATATTGTTTTTGTGTAAATAGATAATTCTAAAAGTAGTCCCTACACAGAATACCACACATTCAGAGTTAATCAAGTCTGCCTTGATTCTATACACATTTTCAACATAAGGGAAAGACATTTGGAAAGGAACTTTATAGGGATGAGGCACTTGGACAGTTGGAAAAGTATATTAATGAAGCAATTCAAGTGGGTAAATATCTGCATTTGGTAGGGCTTTATCCTCAGGGAAATCTCAGTGTTCCGGGGAAAAGAAGATAAGAAGAAAGAGATAAATCCAACATATAAATATTCTTCATGTGAGAGGAAGATACCGATGTAGACTAGAAATTCCCTTCCTGGATTCTAAGTTGAACTAAGGTCAGAATGTACATTCAACCAAGTGTCAACAAAAAATATCTAGAATACAAGAATTTAGTTAGGAAAGCTTTATTGCTCATACAGTTGCAAACCAGGGAGACATGACCTTCAGCAAACCAAAAGTATGTTGTGGGAGAACAAAAAAAGGGGACTGCCTTTATCCAAAAAGTTCCCACCCAGGTTCCCACTCAGGTCCACTTATGCAAATGAAGGATGCAAGCCAGCTTTGTCCTGATTGGTTGGGGCAGGTCCCAGTTTTATTGGTTAGCTCCAGGTGGCTGTTAGGGGCTTTTGCATAATCAGGAACTTCGGCAGAATCAAAGCTTAAGAGTGCTTGGGTTTTTTTGGGGGGGAACAGAGTATGTGACTGCCTCCTGGTCCTGTCATGGCCACTTGACTCCATTTTGGTTTTAGGTCTTGGTTAGCCACACAGAGTCCATATGGTTCTCAGGGGTCTTTTTGATTTTATTTTATTCCACACAAGTTTAAACCAACTTGTAAAAGTACCTCAAAACTAAGTCTAACTGCCAACACTTCTTTGGTGTTATCCTGGAACCAACTGCTGGGCATTTCATGGCGTCGGGACTCCAGAGTCCCTGTAACCAGGATGTATTATAAATGGAATGACACGTTTACCCAGTCTTCTCACATGTATGCAAGAAAGGAGAAAAAAATGTTCGTCCTCTTTTTGATTAACTCTCCCTTCTCTTTCCCCCACACCTAAAATAATACCATCCAATAATAGGTTCTCCATAACAGTTTGTTAAATTGAACTAATACAACTTAAATATGCCCATTTAAGACATATTCTTAGTCCAGGACTGAACTCTGTGCTGAATCAGTTAATGTTCTACCAAATAAAGGAAATTCATGTTTGCTTTCTTGTTAGGTTCATGCAAATATTGAAAACTCTTGGAATGAAGAAGAAGTTTGGAGAATTGAAATGTATATCTCCTTTGGCATAATGAGTCTTGGCTTACTCTCCCTCCTGGCAGTCACCTCCATCCCTTCAGTGAGCAATGCTTTAAACTGGAGAGAATTCAGTTTTATTCAAGTATGTGGGGTTTTGTTTGGTGAGAGATTGTGTGGCACAGAATTTAAGTGTTAGGTACAGTTTAGTTTCAGTATGCTTCTTATAAGGGCGCCTTTGGGGCTATGTTTAGGCATCTAGCTCAGTGAACACACATTGCTGGAGGCCACGTTGGACTGACCATTCTGGTTTAGTACGTGAAAGACCAGCAGAGGATCCTACTGGAAGGCATTGATAGCTCTGCCTACTACGTTATGGATAAAAGTTATTTTAAAAAGAAAAAGAATGAAAGCAGGGGATGGGTGAATTTAGATCAAGTTTAATGCCAAAAGTCAATTTATAAGTAGCCAGATGAATGAAGATTTTATATTTTGAGTCATTTTGATCTCTCCAGAAAAATCTCATTAAATTTAAGTGGCGAGAAGGTCAGTCTGAATATTTTAAAAGAAATGTGTGTGTGTACAAACACAAGCACAAGCAGTGGCAAACTAGGTACTAGCTTAATGGATTATGACAAGCAACTAGCCTTACGAGTCTTGTTAGTATATGTATTTTGTATATCAGTTGTATACATATGCTTATGAGTGTCTATAAAGGGGTTTCAAAACAGCATTGTGTACTTGAATAAGTTAAACATTCACCTTCTCCAGTAGTAGCTGTATATTATATATATATATAAAATAAATTTGCAAACTTTAAAAATATATAACTCAAACTTAGACCCTACCTATATTATCACAAAATCAGTATTAGTTATATCCAAATGTTTTATAACCGAGTAGGTGGATGAGTGTTGGTTGGTACACTAAATTTGGGGTTGGTTTGTTTTTTGCCTATTTGCTTGACCCTTTTTTTAAGTCATCTAAAAGTCTCATTCAAATTAAGGGCATATCCCTTGTCTAAATTCACTTTTCTCTTTTGAAGGAAAGAAATGTGAAAACTTCCCCAACAGCTGTTTAATCACACCTGAAAAGAAATAAAAAACCCTCTGATAAAAGATGCTAGACAGGTGAAAATTATCATTATAAATTTAGATGAGTAATTGCAAACAAAACAATTTTCTGCTAGAGAGTTGATCCTTTCCCAGTGAAGTTAGACATTACACCATCACACTGATGTACGAATACATTTTATGTAACATAGACCATTTCTCAAAGTAAGCAACGGAACATAATAATTTAGTGAACTTGGAATGCTGACCTTTTAGATTTTAACCTATAAACTACTTAACTGAAGTACTCTTGATAATTTCATTTAATATGGTCAATAAAGTTACATGTTTGAAATGCTATTTATATTACATATTAATACTATAAGATTTTTCATATTTACTGTCAATTAGTATATGTGTGTGTGCGTACCCATGAGAATGCTCTTCAGCATTTAATTTTATTATATATGTATGTGTGTACATGCATATACTTTTTTTTGCGGGGGTGAGGAAGATTGGTTCTGAGCTAACATCTGTTGCCAATCTTCCTCTTTTTGCTTGAGGAAGATTGTTGTTGAGCTAACATCTCTGCCAGTCTTCGTCCATTTTGTATGTGGGATGCTGCCACAACGTGGCTCTGTGCCCAGGATCCGAACCCACGAACCCTGGGCCACTGAAGCAGAGCATGCAAACTTAACTGCTACGCCATTGGGCTGGCCTTGGCATATTTTTTTACTATACACAACTGATGGGAATGTGGATAAGCTTTATAAAGAAGTTTTGCAGTTTTAACAAACCCTTAAGGAAAAGCCAGGTGTTTTGAACAATAATACCACTATTAGAAATCAGTTCTAAGGAAATAATTCAAAGTATAGGAAAGGGCTTAAAGTGACGTTAGTTATAGTTGGGGAAAGTTGGAAACAGAGTAAATGATTTTAAAAAAAGGAGTGGTTAAGTAAATTAGAGCACATACATTTAACAGAATATTATACAGCATTTAAGTCATGTTTTCATATTTAATGACATGAGGAAAAGTTTCTTGATATAATAAAATAATCAGAATATTAGACTATATGTAATTTTGCCTTATTTGTGTCAAGTACAGTGTGCATATAAATATATAAATAAATATATATGAAAATATTAAAATTGTTTAGTTCAGTAGAGAACAAAGAGTAGCTCAATAATTTAAGACAAAATAGTTTTATCAAAATACAAACAAAATATGGTATAGCTGGATGAGTTAATTTATGAGTCTGAATAATTTGTTTCTTACTCTTTGTTCCTTTTTCTTCCACCCCTACCCCAAGTCTACGCTTGGATATGTTGCTCTACTCATAAGTACTTTCCATGTTTTAATTTATGGATGGAAACGAGCTTTTGAAGAAGAGTACTACAGGTTTTATACACCACCAAACTTTGTTCTTGCTCTTGTTTTGCCCTCAATTGTAATTCTGGGTAAGATCATTTTACTCCTTCCATGTATAAGCCGAAAGCTAAAGAGAATTAAAAAAGGCTGGGAAAAGAGCCAATTTCTGGAAGAAAGTATTGGAGGAGCAGTTCCTCATCTCTCACCAGAGCGGGTTACAGTGATGTGATGATAAATGGTGCTCGCTGATGCCACATAAAGTTCTGCTCATGCCGTTATTTTTATGACTTCCTTTACGTTCAGTTGCAAGTGCACTGTCAAGTTGCTGTGGGCTGAAACCTGTTCGATGAGATCTCAACCAAATTAGTGGTAGAATTTTCTTCATACTAGTTTTCACAAATGTCATATTTTGCCAATATGAATTTTTATAGTCAATTTATTGTTGAAATTAGGTATGTTTTGTTTTGTACAAGTGTAACACTATTGTTATTTTAACAAACTATATTCCATAATCAGGCAAAATTATTTAGTTAATAATATAGATAAAATATAATGTTAAAAATACTTTGCAAACCAGCAGAGGTTTTAATATAATTCAATGAATATATGTTTTGTTCTGTAGCTTAAATAAGGTTTTAATTATTATCTAGCTTAAATAAAAGTGCATAATCATACATTATTTTTAAGAAAGGACACATTACATTGACATCTATGTACGGGTCATGGTAACATTCCTATATTTCTCTCCTGAGATAGAGTTTGAAGAATGTAATTAATTGTATGAACCAATGTGATTTGTGAACAATCACAAATTAAAAAGACAAATTGAACCTGAAATTATACTTAAAATGCATTGGAGACAATACAAACTGAAAATGTGTACCTCATGAAAGATTTTGTTCTTTATCTTGTTAACAGAGCAGTTTCATTTGCATATGAATATGTCAATCAGGGAGAAGACAGTAATATTTGGCCTCCAAGACTGATTTTTCTAATATAGTACCAATCCTGGGAATCTTATAATTGTTTCTAGTTAGAGGGAAAGTGTTAAGTTTACACACAAGTACTTGTTTGTCAACTGCTCTGTGATGTTGCCCCTTCGCCCGTTACCGCTCTGTATGGTATAGGATTTTACTGCTGCTCATCGAGGGATTATAACATGCCAGGCACTGTTCTAAGCACTTTACTTGTATTGTCCCATTTAATATGTACTGACAGCAGCCCCATGCCAGGGGTGGTTATTATCCTCATTTTACATATGAGCAAATAGAAGGATAAAAAAGTTAAGTAATTTCTCCAAGGTCACACAGTTAGTAAGTTCCAAGCCAGCATTCTAGGCAGTCATATTTCAGAGGCTGTGGTTTTAAGCACTAGCCTATATGGCACCTGCTCCATCCCCATGCATCACATTCATGATGCCAGTCTAGATGCTTCCTCTTTTGTGTAAAGGCTTTGACATTCTTTAGAGTGGGTTGTGGGTATCCAAAGATATAGGGAAATATTACAATCATAAATTTATTATTGCTTGTGAGATAATCCACAGTTTGTTACCCTGGGGGAGGCTCTTGCCTGGAGACCCATGGCGGTCCATAAGCCTCTCTTTGCAGTGAGGGACTCCATCAGAGATAGGACCATAGCAGTTTTAATGAATGGCTGAGGTCCTCCAGAATCTTAAAAAGTCTCTGTAGAGTTGATCATCACTTTTTCTCTTCCTGAGAAGTCCTCTCGCCTGCTCAGTCATCCATTAGAGAGCAGTTTGCAGTCATAAACAATTGTAGGATAAGTGGTTAGTTATAAATCAGTTCTAGAGACGTATAATTATACAACTTATTCATAAAATTTTTCAGTGCTGACATTCCACATTAAAATTTCATTTCATTCATTTCTAACTTTGGTTAGAATGCCCTACATTTTTTTCCATTTGCTCTTTCCTTATTAAAATAGGAAGTTGCAGACAAGATACAATTATATGCATTCCTCTTCCAAAAATTTTAACATGTCTAAACTTACCCACTGAAGTACTACTGAATCCAGCTGCCACCAATAAAAGGACGTTTACTAAGTGGAGGCTCGATTTCCCACCAATGGCCCTTTCCCTGCCGCATCCTGTCAGTTTGGTAAATCACCCATGATTCTCTGATGTTCTCTTCTTGGTGAATTTTAATATCTTGAACTTTTAAAATTGAGCTCTCCATTTTCTTTGTTTTAATTATATTCTTCCCCTCTTGATAATTACTTGTCAGATCTTATAAGAATTCAGTTGAGTGATAATTTTGAAGGGTAAACACCTATAAACCATTGTAGTGGATTAGTGAAATTAACAGCATATTTTCAATGTTTTCTTGTTCCTTCTCTCTTAAGACCATGCTTTGTCCATTTAATGTGAAAATACAATGAAATATTTTTAAAACTTAAATGACTATTGAAGTATATTGTTCCATGTATATATTAAGTAGCCAATAATATAAATAAAATTATCACTACAGATAAATGGGGCCTTTGAAAATATAAAAAACAAAATTTATGAAAATGGATGTAAGATGTAAGTGCTGTTTCAAATGGTAATATCTCCTTTTCAGTACTACAAAGATGAAATAATTTTGAAGTTCTAGAATAAAAGCGTAATATATTCATTATAATTCTAAATGTTTAAAAACCTTTCAAAAATGCAAAAATATTAGTTGACTTTTAATTGCTTTATTTTACTATTTCCTACTTGATTATTTTTCTTAATCATTATTTCTCATAATTTCTTTTTTTAAATCATTACTCTGGCCTCAGAAATAGGACTGAGTTCTGCTCTTGGTAGATGTGAGAAAGTGGTGGGAACTTTAAAGTAGCGAAGGTTTGTTTCTTAATCTGTATTTTGAGAAGTGCCCCTGAGAAAATTATAAGAATGTAGAAAATATACCCAGTCTTAATCCTATGCAAAAAAATCAAGTAATTTTCTCCTAAGAGAAAAATAATCATGGAGTGAATCATGCTATTTAGCTTTTGCATGCAGACTTCATGTCTCCTCTATTAAGAATGTTTAAAATCATGTCTAAATAAGAATATATTCATGCTAACGTATATTTTTCAAAGCATATATGGAAATTTAGCCTAGATTGTCTCCATGTAGAGATTTTTATTTAAATTTAAAGTATGAATAAATTATATTTATAGGCATTTATCAGAGATAATTATTTTGTGTGCTATACTGGGGATTGGCTAATGAGCTCCAGTATTAAACTATCTGATTAATTTCTTAAAAATTAGCCTAATCTTGACTTGATTAAGGAATTTTACTTTCAAAATTAATTTGATAATAGTAATTAAGTATAGTAATTTATGAATATACTTACAGTCCAGTTATCAAAATTGTATAAAAGGGCTTCAAGAATCTATCATATCCAATTTTTGTATCATTTCTTGTGTAATATAATAAAACTTTAATTCTTTTCAGTTGCCTTTTGCCATTAAACTATTTCATAATAAATTCTATACAGTTTTCCTCCAAAAAAGAGGTTTATTTGTGAAATTTAAGGTTTCTCATGTGATATTTTAAATGTAGAACCATAAACATAATTCATAAGTATTTCTTTCAGAATACTATGAATGTTCATAGTATTCTGAACCTGTGTCAGTATATAAAATCTGTTTTGAAATAAGTATTTAAACAGTCTAAAATGTCATGTTGAAATTGTTTTGTAAATTCAACATTTAAAGCAATGCTATAAATAGTATAACACACCTCAGTCCAGTGTTAAGATTTATATTTATGATGTGTCATCATGAAAATGAGATGCTCCACCCCCAATTGTTCATAAGTCAATAAAACAACTTCTGGTATATATTCAGAATATGTAATTGCTCTAAATGAAACTGTAATCTAATAGAAATACAATCTGTTCATACCTTTGAAGAGTGAATTTTACAGGAATGAATAATTTTTTTAATCTAAGAAAATTAAAAACTAAGTTCTAATATTCAGAGATTCTGTCCATATGATAGCAAAAAATGTTTAGTTCTGCCTAACACATGCACATAGTGAGTTTTTTTAACTTTCCAAATGATTGGATTTCCATTGTGCAGTCATCCATAATTAGGGCAGACTATATGGATTCTCCCAGTGGCTAGATGGGCTAAATTAAATCATCACAGCAGGTGCTTTTGTATGATTTCCAAATTGTCAACTTCAAGGAAATGTTCTCTTAAGATTTTCTTTAAAGGTCTTTCATAGCTTTGCAGATATCCAGCCTGAACTGGTACTAAAAGTTGTCTCCCAATGTCTAGTTACCCTTCTTGTTTAAAAGCTGCTGCCCATCACATTACTCAACTGCCCTTCCAGCTGGGTGTTCCCATGTGCCTGAGTGTTGGCCAGTGAGATATAGGAAGATGTATGAGTGACTTCTTGGAAGTCTCTTCAAAGAAAAGTGGCATGTGTTCTTTATCTTATTCCTCCATCTTGCTGCTGGAATTGTAGCTCCAACAGGAACCCTGGCAAATATCCAGGAGGACCAAGGCTACATGATAAGGAAGGCATGTTGGAGACTAAAAAGATCTTGATTACTTCATTACTTTGACTGCCTTTTCCTTTATTTAAGCCATTGTAAATTTGGGTTTCTTTATAGGAAGTCAAAACTAATCCATTCTGGCCTTCAATTCTTTGTCATGATATTAACACTGTTTGAATAAACTAGATTGCAATAATTCTTACCTTTAAAAGTTTTTAAAGGATAATGTACAATTCACATTAGAATTGATTTTCCATTGTTAATTATACTCATTTTCTTGCCTCGGTCTTTCATTAGATATTTTGTATCTGCTTGGAAAATATTGTCTTCTTTGTAACCCTGTAATAGATATTTGCTAAAACTCTGTAATCTCCTAAATATCACTGTCAAATTACATGCTGTTTTTATATCATTCTCATAGATCTGCCTTATAAACATCTAAATAAAAAAGTACTGTTTAATGTTTGTTAACTTCTTTTTTAAAACGTCATACACAAACGGATTTTCCTATTGAATAATAATTCCAGTATTTGATGAAGACCATCCAGTATTTTTCTGACTATTTCCTTTAGAAACATTGAGAAAGCAATACATGTAATAGTTTTGGAGTTTTGTTTGTTTGTTTTTGCCAAACTACTCATTTAGAAAAACATTCATGAGATGTGGTATTCTTAAAATTATTCCATTTCACTAGCATTCATTAAGTATCTTTAAACCAGGACTCAACACAATATTCAAGCTATGTTCTGTAAGCCTCCTGATGGCAGGAACACTGTCTGTCTTGTTCACTACTATATTCCAGTGTCAAGTGCAGTATGGTCCTACAGATCATAAGGAGATATCATGAATGTTGACTCATTTTTACAGAAAATTATGTTACTGATCATTCCCCAGCCATGCAGCCATGCCTGCATCCTCTTGTCCACACTCCTCCCCAGCATTGCCTCCACCTCTCGCCTTGCCTCTTGGCCCTTGGCCTGGAACTGCCCTGTGGTCCCAGAGTGGAGTTGCTGCTACTGCTGTCACTGCCACCTTCACCACCACCACACTGCTGTGTTGAGGGGGAGAAACCGAACTTGGTGCCTATGCACAGGACCTGTGGAGGCTCTGGCTTCCCCGGAAGCTGCCTGGAAATGCATGGGTGTTAACGTCATGAGAGTATGGTTGCCAGGTAAAATACAAGACACTCAGTGAAATTTGCATTGCAGACAAACTAACTTTTTAGTGTAATTCTGTTACTAATGTTGCATGGGACTTTTTTTTCTTTTTGCTAAATCTGGCAACCCTACTTGAGCGATGAACTTTGACAAAGAGATGCAGCACAAGAGGGAGCTGGTGAATAAATTCTTCTCCTTTCCTTTCCCCTAGATGGGCTGTCCCGAAATGCAATAATTCATAAGGACTTCATGAAAATATCCTAAAAGACCAAGCAATTAAACTGTACTTGTTCCAAAGCTATGGCCAGCTCGGTAACACCTATATTTGTGCTCCCTCCTCCACTTAGTGCCTCACTGCCATCTTTTCCTCACTTCTGCTTCCCAGAGATAGTGCCCCCCAGGAAAGCAGCAGCAAGTGAGTGTTTGTTTGTTTAGGGCAGGCTCTATAGGGCTAGCTAGCACAGTAATTTTGGTAGTGGATTCTTCAAATGGAAAATGAAACATGAAATAAATGATGATTTTGACAAAGTCAAGCACAGGGCCCTGCAGGCTCAAAATCCAGATTGGTTGAGAGCCCTGAGTATGAATACATCTCCCAAGGACAGATTAACATGGATCAAATATAGTGATAGATTGTTAAATCAGAATAGTAATTTCTATCAATGTCCTATGGGCAAGAATACCAGTATTGTCTTAACTAAGCATATTCTATTCTTGAATCTGTTCTTTATAAGAATTCAAATTATAACCCAAAGGATGTTGGGATCTGTTATGGCTAAACTGTATCCTCCTAAAATTCATATGTTGAAGTCCTAACCCTCAGCAATTCAGAATGACTGTATTTGCAAATAGGGCCTTTAAAGAGGTAATGAAGGTAAAATGAGGTCATATGGGTGGGCCCTAACCCAATATGACTAGGTGTCCTAATACAAAGAGGAGATTAAGACACAGAGGGAAGACGATGTGATGACCAAGGGAGAAGATGGCCATCTACAAGCCAAGGGGAGAGGTCCCAGAATGAACCCAATCTTGGACACCTTGATCTTGGACTTCTAGCCTCCAGCCTATGAGGAAATAAAATTTCTGTTGCATAAGCTACGCAATCGATGGTATTCTGGTAGTCCTGGCAAACTAATACATGGGTCATGGAATCGGAATAAGTCTAGTTACAGAACTTGAATAACTAATGTCATTAGAATAAACTTGTCTGATTAGTCCTCCACGATAAAGATCTTGGGGGTACTTCACTTTAACCTCCCACCACATGTAAACACAATAGTTTTTCATTCTAAAGGCTTGAGAACATTTTCATTTCACGGAAATATTCCTATGTCATGGAACTGAAGCTTCGATCAGGTAAAAGTCGCCCTTTATAAATTCATTTCTTACCATTTAGTTTCTCCACTAAATATGAATAGCTCCTCCAGCTTCCTATTTAAAAATCACTTGCAATTTGGATTATTGCTTTTTATTAGAATAGCTGACTTCAGGGGTGGCTGTTTTTTACTTTTGTTATCTGTCCCATGTACTTATTACTCCCTAATTTGCATTAATGGTTCTGTAGGAAAGAGGTAATTACTTTTGTTTCTTTTTTAGGCTTTGTTTCTGTAACAATCAACCTGAATTTTTAAAACACTAAAGTAGCTTAAATTTCAGCTTTATGTCTATTTCTTCTGTTACATAATTTCCCTACTAAAGCTAACCTACTAAAACAATACTCTAATTATGTTTCATATGTGCTATAAAAATTCTGTTTAAAATAAATTACTCTGACTCAGAAAGGAATAACATTTGCTTGAACATTTAGAACATCTGGCATTAGTTTAGAGACTACCAAATTCGTATATAATCTAAAATACTTATTAGAAACGTTCCTAATTTATGCTAATGAATAATTATAATTTTACTAAACACTGTTAATAAGGCAGTGTGCAAACAATCAGGAAAAAATCAGAAGAGTATTATTTTTTAATATTACATTTATTTATGTTAAAAATATATTTCGCTTTCTTTGTTACTTTTAAAAGTAAAAATTGTGCATAGGTCAACATGTTAGTTGTTAACAAAACTCTGGTTAATCTTTAGGGCTACTTTTAAGAAATTGCAATTTGTAACTTAGAGATGTTAAATTCTGCAGAACTGTTACCAGATTGAAGCATGTCTATTCTCTATGTATAATTCATTTCTCTTGTTTCTCTATTAATTGATCTTTTTGCTGAAATAATTTACAATTTCACTAGTTGGTCATTTCACTTTACATCCTTCTGTGTTCTTGGTGTCATAAAAATACCTCCTGTGCTCCTAACTTACAGTCTTCAAAACTCTGTACTAAGGAAGGACGAATGAATAACGATTAAACATAAATCCACTACCTAATTTAAACAGTTAACGCTTTTAAAAAGCTTAAGCTTGTTGCACCTAACAAGAAGAAAAACAAATACACCCAATATTATCATCAGTAAGAAAACAAAGGACATGAAAAATTCACAAATGGAATACTTAGTGAAAGCCAGTTTTATGGAGATTGTTAAAACTACTCCAGAACAATACTAATTAAACCACACACACTAGAGCAGTGCTTTTCAAATTTTAATGCATACTAGTCACCCAGGAATCTTAAAATGGAGATACTGAGGTCCCAAGGTATGGTCACCAGACCAGAAGAATCATCACCGGAGAATTTGTTGTACATGCAAACTCTTGGACCCCACTCAGATTTACTGAATCCAACTCTGGAGATGGGGCTCAGGCGTCTGCTTTAATTAGCCGTCCAGACGATTCTGATGCTCGCTAAGTTCTGAGAAACACTGCTCTAGATACTGTGCCAAGAGCTTGGAGTGCAAACCTGGGGAAGTGACTCTCCTTGCTTTCAAAAATCTCAGTCTAGTAGGAAGAGGTTGGGCTTCTGAGCCAGTAGATACCATTAAGTATGTGATGAGTACAAAAACAGAATGACAAAGTGGCAGCTAACACAGCAAAGGATATAAAAAAGCTTTCCTAGAAAAGGTCATATGAGCTGAGTTTCATAGGGAGTTAGACATCTGACAGCAGTTGTATGTACAACATATGCAAAGGTAACACAGGAGGAAGCTTGGCACCTTTGTAAAACTACAAGTAATTCACTCAAGATGACTTGAGTATGGGATACTGGAGGACTTCCATTCTGGCTTTTGCTCACCTGTCAAAGAATAAAACAAATACCATTGGAGATGATAAAATAATTTACAAATTTGGATCTATTAACTTCCCAGGTAAGGGAACCCACTCCATGAAGAATTTCACTGAGGATGGAAAGTAAAGGGTTTTTAAGTACTAGAAAAGGGGAGTTCATGGGAGTTACTCTAATTAAGCACTGGAAACTGGTACTCTGGATGTAGGACAGAATTAAGTCTGTACACAATTGGTTAAAATAAAATAAAAATCCCGTTGTTCATTCGTCAGGAAAATGTTTTCTATTAAGTCCAGTGAGGAGAGTCTGACTTTCCAGGGTCACTGAGGTTTATGGACCCTTATCAGCTTCCGCCTGCTGTGCTGAAACACAATACTGTAGTCAGTCGATATCTCCTAGGCAAGCTCTTAAGTGGAAAATTTTCCTTTGCCATTCCTCGCTGTAGTTTTTCCTCATCCTGACATGCCAGGATGAGCCACAAAGGATAAGCAAATCATCCCAGTGTCAGTTCTCCATCACCATCTTGGTTTCGGGTTCCATTCTCACAGGATTCCATTGTGTTTATCCCAGTGGTTGCCATCCCTTTTTGATGTGTTATACTTGGAATGTGCAACAACAATTAAGGTCATGTTAATAACATACTTGACATACCCTTTGCGCTCTCCTGGGGTGATAGCAACCTTAGAGGTACTGAATCTACTTCTAGGTGAAAAGCCTGAGAGTTGCTCTAAAAATACAAATGAGTGGCTGTCAGGATAAAAGAAAAACAAAATGAATGCTAAAGTGCAGGCAAGGGAGTTTCAAGAAGGGGAGAGTGGTCAACAGTGTAAAATATCATAGACGAGTACAGCAAGATGAGGACAGGAAAGTGTCTATGGACTTTGACTACAAGTGTAGGTGGCCTCAGTCAGAGCAGTTTCAGAGGATGGGCGATGAAGAAAATGGATGAATGAGTAGAAAAGAGGAAACAGGGCCTGGAAGTGCTCAGCACTCTTTCAGAGAAGCTTGGTTTCTTTGGCTACAATTTACATCAAGTGCTGCCAGGACCAATCTAGTTTTTCCATTTCTTTTAATTTGTAGGGCCAGAAATGTCACACAGTGCTTGAACTAAGGTTAAGAAACCTTAGAAATCACTGATCAACCTACTTATTCTACAAAAGAGAAGAGAAACCTTGAAAAGTGAATTGTCATTATTTTCATGGAGTTTGTTATGTGCAATTTTTAAGTCCCTAAATTTTATAGAAGATATAAAAACACATTAAATCTTGAAGAATTTCTGGAGGTTAAAAAAAAGATTAAAATGTTCAAAGGATTTTTAATAAGTTTTCACAGCCTTGGTGTTTGTAATGATTGTCCTACTAATGATTTTCATGAGAAGCTTCCCATTAAAATCTTGACCTCAGGATACAATGGTTAGATAACACAGTAATAATAAAGATGAAGATATTCTTGACCATTTACTGGGTGCTTATTATGTGCCAAGCACCACTTTACAAAATTATCATCTTATTCAATCCTTTTACAGCAATTCTATTTTACAGATGAGAAAAGTGGGGCTTCCAGGGGTTAACCTGCTTTAGATTCAATGATTTGACTCAAAAACTTTCTAACATTGTGTACAATGACTTGTTTGTTTATTTAACTGTCTGGTAGGACCACTAGAGAAGAGGTAAAAGGCTGTATCCATCCATCGTCCACCACTCATGCATCCCGCAGCCACCCCCTCATCCCTCCACTCACTCATGCCTGTTTCAAGAAGGCCCAGCGCAAGCTACCAAGCCTGAAACACACATTCCGCCAAGGTAGCACTCCACTGCTACGTACCGAGGTCGTCTTCTCCAGCTTTCCTCTGGCGAGCAAGCAAACCCACCCACTTTGAGCGTAGTGGAGCAAATGAGGTTTTCGGGTAGTTTGGATTCCCGGCTTTCCGTAGGAGCCCGCGCTTCTGCAGCCTCTGGCCCCGCCCCTAGCAACGCACTGGCTGCGTTAACAACTGGCCCGCGGGCAGACGCCGAGGTCCGCGGGTGGGCTGTGGCTGCACGGTGCGGGTAGCGTCGTGGTGGCCGAGGCCACGGCCGGACCTTTGGCGACTCTAGCGGCTCTCAGGCGGCCTTCTCTTCTTGTTGGCGGGGCCCCTTTGGTCCCTCGGCTGCGGGCACAGTGTAGGACAGGAGGGCCTCCCACCCCTCACTCCACGCCGCAGCCATGTCAACAAGAGAGGCCGCCGCCACGACTGAGGCCCAGGAACCGGGCAGCAGGATCAAATCCAGCAGCCCTCGCCAAATCCCGGTGGTCGGAGTGGTGACCGAGGACGAGGAGGCGCAAGTACGGGCTGCCGCCGGTGCTTTGGGGAGGGAGGAGGAGGGAGGGAGGAGCGTGAGATGTGGGCTGGGATGGGGCCTGGGGGCAGCGAGGACGGAAATGGGGGCCAGAGTAGAAACGAGGGGAGCCCGCGGGACAGCCGTTCCAAGCGCAGAGCCGATCCCCCGAGAACTGCGCCGCCTGTGATGAGGGTTGGCTGTCGTCATCCAGGCAGTCTGGGGAGTCATGCCTCGTGGTCCTCCCGGACCGTCCCACTAAACTGCGTAGACGACGCTTTGCGGCTCCTCTGCGAAAAGTCTGACCACGACCGGCCCGGGGAGGGCGGGGGGGTCAGGGGCAGAAATGATTCTTAGCGAAAACCTGTATTTGATGAGTACTTTGTTTGCATTGGGCTTTTATATGTAGATCCCTGTTATCAAGTGATGTTTTTGATATAGGCGCAACTTCTCCCGTGTTTAAATTTGCTGCTACTAAAATCTGCACCCAGAGGGGACAAAAACTTTGTTAGAATTAGAAACTAAGCATCGTTTTTATATGAAATTGGAAGCTAGTTTATGTGGTGGTTGGGCAAGAATTGGGAGAGAATAAAATTGATTTGTTTTATTCTTGTCTTTGTTTTTGAGTTTACTTCTGTTATGAGTAGAAAATTAATTCTTTCAAGTTGATCTGTTGAGAAGTTTCACTTGGGAACCCTCACTTGGATCTCCCTTCGTGGCGGGGGTGTTTAGAAAATTCAAGTTGGTTGTTTCATACTAGGGTTCCATTGCCCCTACCCAAGGAGCCAGGATCGTGCCCTAAAACGTGAATTCTGTGCTCGGCCTCCTCACTCTAATGGTGTGCGGCCAGTGGGAATTCCTGTTGAGGCTTCGCAAGTCTCTGGCTGCGTCAGGAACCCTGTCGCCTGCGTCCTCATCCCGGAGCCTTGGAGAGTTCCTTGGGAGGGGCCAGTTGACTGGGGACCTCTTCTACTGTGGGAATAGGGTTGAGCTCTCTGAGGACGGTCAGACATTTACACGGTAACCAGCAGAGCAACAGCACTTTTGCATGAGGAGGAGCAGGTATTAGGGTAATTTACCTAATCGGTTTTGTGGAAGTGTTCCAACCCAGGCGGGAAGAACTCTGAGGAACAGCAGCCCCGCGCTCCCAGGGCTGCAAGGGGGCTCAACGCTACCGCTGTTCTCCCAGGCACGGGGCAAAACTGAGAAGTAGGTGGATTTGGTATCTGATGGCTCTCATTCTTCCTTTACTTGGTGTAAAAAAAAAAGTGGGGAGAGGAGACACGGTTAAATACGAGTCAGGCAAGCATGGGTTAAAAAGAAAAAAGGGAAAATACTTTTAACAGGTTATTACCAAAATAGGCCACAACATACCAAGTAAAGCAAGACACGAATTCCAGTGTATGTATGCATGTATTTTCTCTCTTCCCTTTTCCCTTTCTTTCTTTTTTTCTTTCATTATTACCTCTCTTTCCAGGGCCAGGAATTCTCTTCCAGTTTGTATTAATTAAAGTTCCTATCTTGTTAATAACTACTTAAGGAGTATTTACATTTTTTAAAGTACTGAAGAAAAGGGCAGTTTCTACCAAAAGAAATGAAATAGAATGGAAACTTTTTAGAGCTGAGAGAAATCTTAGTGATCAATGAGCCTTCTTGTTTTTTGTTTGGAGTTACTTTTACCAGTGAGGACCCTAGCGCCATAAAAAGTTGACTTACAGTTACTCAGTTTCTTTACTCGTAAAGTGGGGTTTAGTGCTCTTTGCTATAATTAAAATGATAACCTTTTAGACCTCTACCTTAGGCCAGTAGAGGAAAGACCTTTGGAACTCTAAATGTTTCCAGTCCTTTCAAACCTTTCCACATTGCAACCTCCTCCTTTGCCTACACTTGACAGACAGTATATCCTAGCGGCTAACAGAGAGTGTGAAGTCTATCTCAATTCATTAAGGCAGCTCCATCATACGCTTGAAATTACAAAGTACATTGTTTGTCTTTATCTATTTCCTATTTATTTTAATGTTGTTCCCCTCATTCTAGAGAATGCCCAAGCCCTTTAGAGCAGTGCTTCTCAACTTTAATGTGCTTTTAGAGTACCTGGGGATCGTATTCAAATACAGAATCTGATTCTCTCGGTCTGGGGTAGAGCCCGGGATTCTGCTTTTCTAACAGGTTTCCAGGTGATGCTATTGCTACCGCTTGGAGGACCCCATTTCCCCCTCTCAGTAGCAATGCTTAGTGTATTACAGCTGCAGTATGGTATGACAGTGCTGCAGTTTCACAACAACTAGCTCCTGGAAAGCTGGAGGAGATAGTTTCATGTGGATTCAGATCATAAAACAAAATAAACAAGAACAACAATAAAATTACCACCTTCCGTCCCCCAAGCCAGATGATGTGGTAAAAAAACAAGGAGCACCAAATGGGGCTTTAAAGGAACTATTTGCTCTCCTTTCCTGTCACCACAATGCCTCAGTTAGTCCTGGATTACTGTCACACCCATCTAATCAGCCCCTTGGTTCACACTTCTCTTCCGAATCTATTTTCCTTAGACATCACTTTATCATCGTCCTTCCTCCCCCTGAGACTCACCCCTCTTTCCCTGTAGTTTCTTATTGCTTACCTCACCTAACATAATTACATTGGCCAAATAACTGAACATGTCTAGGCCTGTTCCTTTTCTATAAAACTAGCGTGTAACAGATGAATGTTCCCCAAACCTAGGTGACTATCACAGTCGTCTGAAGAGCTTTTTAAAAACTGTACATAATTGGGCCCTATCCCTACGATTGAGATCTACTCAATTGCAACCCCTAGTGTGGATCCTAGGACTCTTAAAAAGCTCCCTCAAGTGATTTTTTTACCCTCAAAACCATTG